>NC_066271.1:2500000-5000000 GCF_905404315.1 Leptidea sinapis
TCCCTCGCTGACTAACCTAGATGGATTATGTAACTATTAATCGGTGATTCTCATTTTGAGCTCCACTGTTGCATCTGCAGACATCGCCCGAGTACTTGATAAATCATTAAATTGACTAGCAAGGCTTTCAAATTAAGTAATTTTCACATTAAGCTATTCATGAAGACGTCAATAGTGCTTTTGCATAATATTATGTTACCGGCCTAACCCAATTTTAGGACAAATTAGTTTCTCCTAGGCCAAATTAGTCCATCCTTTAGGCGATAGGAAAACCGATGCAGACTAGATTAAACTAGTTTCTCCTATCAGCCTTAGAACAAATTGAGCCTTTACTTTAGGGTTTTGGGGTCCTAAAATCGGGTTAGGTTGGTAACATACACAGTACCACCTGCCTACTATGTTCACATAATCCGGCGCTATTAAAGCTAAAGTTATAGAGAAACTGCGACAAAGGAGAATCTGGGATCAATGCCAGAATTTGGGAAAGCAGACTGTATTTTATCGCAGCAGAACAGTCGAAGATGCATAATTCATAAGCATCATTCATAAACTCTCGGTATAACACCATTCTAGAAAACTTATCGCCACAAGGAAATGTTGAATTTTCTCGAAAGCAACCAAATCTTATGAAACAATGCAAAAACACCTAAATCCTCTCAATAATTCTGAATATATATAGGTGAGAACAGACGCTAAAAAGAAAGAAGTACTTGCGCATAGTGCTAATAAAACTTGTCTCTACATTAAGATTATTTCCTTCTTCTTAAATCTTTCTTTTATCGGCCCAATCGGCCATCTTAAATGTGGTGAGATAGGTGCTAATATTGCCAGCTATAAATAAAATTGTGTCTGATAAGAAGCATATAAAACGGACAGTATTCATGTACTACATGCAGTAATGTTTGTTTCCCTCGGTCCCTTAAAGCACACTCGTATATACGTATTCATATTTTCGTTACACTGCACCACACACTTTTATTCAAAATAGGCTATGAAATCACTTGTTGAACGTAAAAAACTACCCTCTTTGGATGACAAGAACAGTCGCAAGAAACTCAGCGGGCATCTTCATTTTTTTAATATTTCGATACAATCAAATTTATAATTTAAATAGCCTGACCACAAATTTATTCGTAGTAAAATAATAATCTTTATCTTTGCGCAGTTTCACATTTGCATTAATTTTGCAGTAGATATCAAAACAGTTTTTTGTTATCAGGCTCCTCCAGTGCTCATGGGTATCTTTTAAATCGTTGCACCATCGAACACCCAGTCTTCCGTCTCTATCTTTTTCCTTCTCTTGGATATGATTCTGCTACTATTTTGGCCCATGTTCCTGCTTTATCTCGTATCAGTTGCCCTGCCCATTTCCATTTGAGTACATTAATAGTTTGTGATACTTTTGCATTGTTTTAGTCTTTACTCTTATCTCTCTCAGGTTTATTCTATCTTTTCTTGGTTCTGAGTTTACTTCTTTCTATGCTATGTTGACTACTTTTAATTATGTTAGGATTATCGCCTTAAGGCGATACTAAATGCCAGCGACCTTGAGCGATATGAGTTCACGGCTGCCGGCCCGCCATCATTGAAACAAAGCCAATATTTTCAAAATTCTTGCGTGGAAAACAGTTTATATGCTTACAATCCTCGTTATTCACTACTAATCTGAATAATTGAACCAACACAAAAAAGTACCAAAGTACTAAAAAAATGCGTCACGCCATGCCAAAAACCTTGTTTAACATCAAAGAAATGTGGTAGTTCAAAAAGGCTCGGCAGTGTTAACTATAACCAACAGCGAGCAAAAGCAACCTACAAATAAGATTTAAGGATATGTGTAACAGGATTAAGTAGTGTTAATAGCTCGAAATGCTATACTTTCACCACAAAACTTGTCTAAAAACACCATGTTTACGTGTTTTCTGCTTACTCTTCGCCTTAATGTCTGACAACTACTTGTCATGGCTTGGCGATGTAATCTATAATATTGAATTATATTTGGGTTATTTGCATTATTTATTCGCTCCGGGCACTATTGTAATCATACCTATTCCTGCCTGCGTATAGTGGTGTGTCTTCTATCGTTGTGTCTGGTTTTACTGCTTTATTTTTGGCACAATACATTATTATATCTTAGGATGTGTTACGAAATTTAAGAGAATTGTTTGAAAACCTTTGTTAACATTAATTATTTTTCTTAATAATACCACAGTCTGGGAATTGAGCGAACAGCCTCAGGCTATTTAATGATTAATGTTTATTCAACGATATAACATTGTATCCATATATTTATGAAAAAAATACGCCCGCTAAGTTTTTTTTTATGGAATAGGAGGACAAACGAGCTAGTGTTAAGTGATCACCGTCGCCCACATTCTCTTGCAACACCAGAGGAATCACAAGAGCGTTGCCGGCCTTTAAGGATGGTGTACGCGCTTTTTTTGAAGGTACCCATGTCGTAGTCGTAGTCGTGCCGCTCAGGATTCTTGAAAGACCAAAAAATTCTGAGCGGCACTACAACTGCGCTCGTCACCTTGAGACATAAGTTGTTAAGTCTCATTTACCCAGTAATTTCACTAGCTACGGCACCCTTCAGACCGAAACACAGTAATGCTTACACATTACTGCTTCACGGCAAAAATAGGCACCGTTGTGGTACCCATAATCTAGCCGGCATCCTGTGCAAAGGAGCCTCCCACTGGTAAATGGTGGTATTAGTGTGCTAGGAGGTTTTTTTTCTTGTAAGGAAAAGGAGGACAAGTCGCCGCCCATATTCTCTTGCAACACCAGAGGAATCACAGGAGCGTTGCCGGCCGTTGAGGAAGGTGTGTACGCTTTTTTTAAAGGTACTCATGTAGTATCGTCCCGGAAACACCGCACAAGGAAGCTCATTCCACAGCTTTGTAGTACTTGTACTACAAAAAAAAGAAAGCTCCTTGAAAACCGCACTGTGGAGGACCGCCACACATCCAAATGGTGGGGATGATATCCTAAGTTGTGGCGTGTCGTGCGAAGATGGAATTCGTCCGCAGGAATCAAGTTAAACAGCTCTTGCACCCGTTCTTCTCACATCTGAGGCACACTATTTCGAATGGGTGGTAGTTTTTGACATTCAATAAGTGATTTTTAATTCTATTTGGAGTTAAAATATTTGAATTAGATGACACGCTTAAAAAGTGACGGTGGCACAATATGTAGCATCGTTGACTCTCACCAGGATGCTCCTGGTTCAATTCAATCCTTGTCCACCACGTAAAACGCTACCGCCAAAGTATTTTGGGTTCTCGAATGCATACTCGTATAAGCCTTTATTCGACACTTTATAATGTCAGCAACGTTCTTGTGATTCCTCTAGTGTTACAAGAGAGCATGGGCAGCGGTGATTACTTACCATCAGGAGACTTTTTTGGAGAGGAGGAAAATACATTTACGTATTGAAGACCCCGTGACGGGGCCCGTATTTCGGACTCTGGTCCTATTAGAGCTTCCAATCTCGGTATTGCAAGTTCCCGCGCCATTGTCCAATCCTGCGTGATGCGGGATTACGGGCGCGGAACCGCGGGAATTGCGAGATTCAATAAAAGCGCCCAAAAGTATGGAAGCAGAAAGGGCATTTTCTGCTGCAGGCTATATTGCGTCTAAAATACGCAGTATTTCGGCAGACGACAGTTTGGACAATATGTTGTGTTTCCTTTGGAAACCTTTTCAGTTCAAATTAAAAGCTGACAAACGTAATAAGTAAGTAATAATTTATCAGTTTAAAATGTGTTTTTTTTGGTTGAATTTTAATTTTCTTTGTGTACTTTTTGAAAACGATTTGTTTTGTTTTGATTTGTTTTTTATTCAGAATTTGTTATTGATTTTTTTGTGAAAAAAACCTGTATAATTTGATTGATCTCATCTTTCATAGTAATATGTACGTAAATAAATGTGGAGTTAGTTGATTCATTGTTTTATTTGCTTTAAATGTGTATATTTTAAATATGCGGGATCCCGCAAATACCGAGATTGAATTCAGGCCGCGCGATTGGAAGTCCTAGGTCCTACCGACTTAAAACCTCCTCAATGCTGTCAGCTCTAAAGGCTTTTAAAGCGACGTGAGCCGTAGAGGCCGCAACGACTTCGAAACAATAGTCGTGTGGCGTCTCCTAAAGAGACTCGAACCTCGAACCGGTTGTGTGCAGGAGACCCATATGTTTGTTCGTATAACCTACTCTTGAAAATATATATGGTGCGTTTCAATTCAAACCACGTTGAAGCATCATTATATCACTTAGCCCTATATAATGACAACAACAAAAAGCAGGTAATTTTGAATCAATAATTTTTGTTTTAAGAAAATTTATTGAAATAGGCGTTATTTTGCGGAAATCCATAATTATCTAAATGTTATGAGTATTCTTGAGTGTTAATTACGCCAATATTCGTCTTCAAACAATTTGACATTCTCTCTCGTGTCAGAGTTTGGCGAGTCAACATATCCTGAGGATGCCTCGTGTAGAGGCGAAACACGTGTCGAGTTGTTTGAAGATGAAAATTGACGGAATTAACACTCAATAAAACTCAAAACATTTCAATAATTTTGTTTTTTTTTTATTTCAGTTAATATATTATAGTCCTTATATACTGAACAATTATATATTTTGTTATAATATGCGCTATATGAATGGTGGGTTTTAAATGAAAGAGATTCGTTATTATATTTATGCGTTTATTAACAAAAATGCGTCGGCAATCGGGCCGTTATCAGGTGCTGAAATAATACAAAATTCGTTAAAATGATAAAAAAAAATTTCCTCACAAGAAAATATATAATAGTGTTATTAAAATATGCCACAGAACATGTAAATACTTCTCAACAGATGTTCGTAGTTTTCAGAAATTTATATAGAGTAATTTAATTTATTGCCTAAAAGGCATTAAGGCATTTATTTTCTCAAAATTGATTCCTTTACAATTCTTTTTGATGTCATTTCTAATAACTACTAGATACTACTACCGCTTCGGAAATAAATGGCGCTCTGAGAGAGAAGAAACGGCGCAAGAAACTCTCCCAGCATTGTTTTTTTGCGCTCTTTTCAATTCAAATATACAATATTGTACAATCATTTCTATCGCTATAAAATAATCACAATCTAGTCCCAGGCTGTCCGATCATTTAGATATTTAGCAGTGGAGTAATAGGTTTTACGACAGAGCCATTTTTTATAAAACATTTAAATTTATTTATAGATAATGCCTAAACAGTGGCTGGGACTTATCTTATGAAGCCTACTAGAATTAGTTACTTAATAAACATTATCAAATCAAAAGGTCGCCTAATTGTGCTCCCATAACTGTGTAGAAATTGTAAGATTATTTAAGTGAAATAAAGAATATTGATTAAAATTTTTCTATTCAGCTGCATTACCAGCGGGAAGCTTCTTTGATGCTGTATGTATTTTGTCTATTTAAGTCAATGCCCAGTGTAACGAATTAATTTAATAACAAATATTACAGGAAAATCATAGATATCCTACTATTTTCGTACAAAATATAAATTTATTCGGCATGCCGGTAGGACTCAGATGTAAGGTCATTCCCATATTGCAGCTGTACGGCTCGCATTACCTCACCCCGCACCGCAGCACGTGCATATATAAAGGATATATTTAAAAGCATGATGTGGACGTCTAACATTCCACAACCGCGTGTTTTGCAAGAGATTTCTTGCCTCGTACAGGCACTTTGTGGAATCAATTACCGGTTGCTGTTTTCCCCTACCAATACGACTTAGGGTCCTTCAAGAAAAGAGCTTACTCCTTAGAGGCCAGCAACGCATCTCTTGATCCCTGGTTTTACGGGTGTCCATCACATGAGCCTCTTTCCCGTTTGCTCCCTCTTATGTATTTAAAAACTTCTAAATCTTATGGTAAGCTTACAAAGGCTAACTTACTAAAGACGCCATTTCAGGCTCTATACGGTATTACTTTCACCTGTATATGTATCTATCAACTCACCTCACGTGGTCATCATTTCAGAAAACTACTTCGCTGTCTTTGGCCTACTCCAGCCCTTTGTCCGCTTAGATCAGTGGCACCATTAGAAGGGCTTGCTGTTTAAAACATTCATAATTAATATTGGTTTGCATATGGATTCTTTCAAAAAAAGAGCGTACAATCAGTTCTCTGGGGTTGCAAATATGTAACATCAAGTTAATTGGATTTACGCTGTTAGCTAAGCCAGTGATTTAAATAATATTTCTATGGGACTTACATTCAATTTCATTACCCCCAGGAGCAGCAACAGCTGAAACAGAATAAATCACCTTAAAATTAATTCTGCCTTAAATATATTCTTGCCCTCTTTCCGCACGGGAGCAAATAATGGTTACATTTTCACGATGATGATGATGATACGAAACATTTAATGCAACTTATAGATACGAATCCAAAAGGCACTACCCATAACGTTAACTTCGATTATTATGTTACCAACCTTCAAGAAAAGGGCTAAGGTTTATTATGCAATTTTTTTCTTTTTAAGGTTTTTATTCATAATAATTAATATAATAATACAATATAAATTTTACAACTACTTACGGGAACTGTAAGCTGATGCAATTAAACAAGAAAGCATTAGAAATGCGAAAATAAAAACTTTTCCGTTCATTTTACAGGTTGGTGCTGAACTGATACTAAATTTTCATTTAATCGGGGCCCGTTATATACATAAAATTGAAGATAAAATTTAAATAATCTAATATCGTGTTCAAAATTAGCACGATTCTCAGTAGTAAAATATTTTATGTCGTCATTTGCACGCATTGTACTCTACTCTCAACAGACCGCCATGCGTCGATTTCGTAACAAACAGCCGTTCTTAGACTCCAATCTAGGTATTGAATCCAATTTAATTCCTTCCATGTGTCGCTTTTCTCATTGCTGAGGGTCAAATCCTTTTGAAGAGAAATTTTTCATAACCGTCATATATAGAGAGACGGCAATACTTCAAGCTGGCCCACATTCTAGCGCTCCACAAAGTACAGGTCCGGCCACATTTCGAGTATTGCTGTCATCTCTGGTCTGGCGGACCCCAGTAGCAGCTAAAACCATTTGATCGCGTACAACGCACGCTCAAATTGTCGGGGATCTGGTGCTCTGTTAACGGCTCGACAGCCCGGCGTTGCGTTGAGTGATGTCTACGTCATCTATCACGAAGTGTGTTCCGAAGAGCTGTTTGACTTGACTTCTGCCACCAACTTCCACCTTCACACGATACGCCACAAATAAGAATGTCATCCCCACAACGTAGATGTGTGGCGTCCTCCACAGTGCGGTTTTCTATTGTCACCATCTACCACGCATCCACTAAGCTGTGGATTGAGCTGTGCAAGTGTAGACAAGAATTCTCTGCTCCGGAATTGGCGACGCACCTTACACGTCTTTTCCGGCTCTCCTGAGGTGTACGCTCGGATCCGTCCAATTACAGTCCCATTCCTATTACTTCCATATTCTCCAAGAAAAAAATGGAGTCGATTATCAATCCCCAGCTCTTGGGCTACCTAGAGGAGAACCAGCTTACCACCGACTGAAGTATTGTTTCCGTCAGGGTCGCTCAGCTTGCGATCTTCTTGCGGTACTCACCCATAAATGGGCGCAAGCAGTTAATTCAAAGGGAGAGGCATTGCAGTGCTTATAGCGAAACTGCCATCCTATGGGCTTATCGAGAGGTTGTGCAAATGAGTCACTAGATATTTGGCTCATCGGAGCATCAAGGTTGTTATCAACGGTGCATGCTCCGACAAAAAACTCCGCGAATGCGTAGTGTCCCGCAAGGCTGCATGCTATCCCCTACAATTTTATGCATATATTACTTTAACATATCAATGATATGCTGCAAATCAGCAGTATTCATTGGTATGCAGACGATAGCACAACCGTACCAACATGTCCCGGAATAACGTTGACAAGAACGTTAACAATACAATGAAGAGCGGCTCGAATCATTGACGATCAAGTCATCGTCGATCGACTTGATTCTTAGGCGTTGCGTAGAGATATGGGTTGTCTCTGCATATTCTACCGCATTCATAACGGAGAGTGCTCAGAGGATCTGTTGAGGTCGATTCCAGCGACCAAATTCCACAACCGGACAGTAAGCTTATTGCTTACCTAATTATTTTTTACACTAAATACTTGACGGAAAAGGCCACTAATGTACTGGTCGTAGTCGGCTCCTGCTACCTTATTAGAACGGACGTGGTATCCACGTTAAATGTAGGACAAATCTAAGAGTCAATTAAGTAAAAAAAATTAACATATATCCCGACCATTTTTTCCAATTTTGTCATCTGAAAAAATTTGACCTGGAAAAGTACAGCTAAATCCAGAACAATTTAGGCTTACGCTATGAGACTTCAAGCTTTCCTTATATTTGAATAGTTTGCATCCAGTAATTATACTTTATACTTTTCTCCCAGACTATTGAATAAAGAACTAGAAAACATACACTAGGAATATTCGCCGTTGATATTGATGCCCAGCAAATTCCAGTCCAGAAGCTTAAAGGTATCTTCCAATGCGATGAACAGCTATGTCGATATGACATCGCCTTGTCTGACTCCCCGCAGCAGTCGGATAGGCTTCAAGATCTGATCCTGAAGACGGATGGACGATATATCGATACTCAATGTGGCACCTCTGTAGAAACTCTGCAGAAACCGCCCAGATCTCGATCGAATCAAAGGCTTTCTCATCGTCCACGAAAGCCAAGCATAGTGTCTGGTTATACTCCTCCGTCTTCTGTATAACCTGCCGCAGCGTTTGTATGTGGTCTATGGTGCTAAAGCCTTTTCGGAATCCGGATTCGAGATCGGATCAATCCGATTCGAAGTCGTCAAACCTGCGCACGAGACAATTCATGATAACCCTAGAAAACAGTTTATATAAAAGCTCAGAAGCTGTATGGGCCTAAAGTCCTCCAAAATAGTTTTATCGCCCTTTTTTAAGTTTGTGCCTTGCTAGCGTTAAGGTGCTTTAGGGTCATACTAATCTCGTACAGGCGGACGTCTGGGATATTTTCGGTATAGTCTCGGGTTGATTTGGCTCTTGCGTTTTCAGCCTTGTTGCTAAAGGGTGCCCGTGCAGTCGTGTATAAGTGTTTAGGCGAAACGACCCTACTGTCACCTGTCTTTAGTTATTTCAGTTGGCTCTGCCCGATAGACAAAACTCGTGCGAATACATTGGAGCCTTTGTTACGCTCTATGGCCACCTTCACATCTGCGTTCTGGCGGCTTATATTGCGAGTCAATTGTCTTGAGTCAAAAATTGGATATCTGTCTATTTAGCTAAATACACTGGGAAGCATCGTCCGGAGACTGAAGGGTCATTATGGGATATTATAGAGTAGAGTCTGATATTTTTCCGGTTATTTTTGAAAGGCTCGTCTTAAAGAACTTTGATCCTGCCATTTGAACAGTTGCCATGAAACTGTTATTATACTCGTCCAGTTCAACGCACTCACCGAGGCATTTGAAGTGAAATGAAATGAAATGAAATGAAATGAAATTTATTTGCAGGAAACATTGTACTTAAGGTGTTAACAATATAATGGATAATCCAATATGTTTCGTCAATTGACATGCAAAATATGTTACAAAATTGTCTAAACACTAATCGTACTGTTATATTGAAACATGTCGGATTTCACAATGATATCAATAATATTTATAAAATGAAATTTTAATACTTATATAATATTATAATATGAGACGTAAATAACTTAATAATTCATTTAGTACCTATGTATAATATTAACAAATTCAATGTCATAAAAGTATATTAATTTACATATATTATTATCAAATAGACTAATTCATTTTGTATTGAAAAATTCATTTAAACTATAGAAGCACTTATTTGTTAACCACTGATGCAGTCTTCTTTTAAAAACTTTGAACGGTAAATCTTTCAATTCATTGGGCAATTTATTATATATTTTCACAGACATGCTGAAACAATTTCTACTAAAAGATGCAGTTCTACAGAAGGGCATTATGAGTTTATTTGGATACCTTGTATTTAAAACCTTCTGGCTTTTTTTTGTATAGAAATCACACATATGTTTTTGAACAAATAGGCTTATTTCATAAATGTATAGGCATGGCAGCGATAGAATTTTCAATTTTTTAAATAGCGGTCGACAAGAATCTAGGGGGCCGGCTCCACAAACCGCCCTGATACACTTCTTCTGTCCAATAAATAAATGCCCTATGCTCACCGAGTTGCCCCATATGATCAATCCATATCTTAAAGCTGAAACCACGAATGCATGATATGCCATTAGCGCTGTTTTTTCACCTATTGTTTTTGATACGCGTTTGAGGACAAATACATGTTGGTTAATTTTTTTGCTAATTTTGTCAACATGTGACTTGAAGGACAAGTTGCTGTCTAAAGTGGCTTTGCAATTCGAGTTGAAAGTTTTAGATCTGGATAAGTGCAGGTCGGAGCATGGATTTTACCAATCGGAACTGATCCAGTTTTCGATTGATATTCAATGTGCCTCTTACTATGATCACTCCCAGCTTTCACTGAATTAATCACGGAGCCATCATTGAATATATGGCTTGTGGTCGGCATAATAAAGTTAATCTCAGTTTTGGTGTGCCTAGCGGCGATTTTATTTGCGATGTTCTTGCTTCATGGAGAAGGAGTTCATTATATAGAGATCCTCGTTTTCCATGGAGTCAGCCAAAATCTGGGCTCGGGCGTTCCGATTTGTTAGTTATTCTAGAGATTTGCACATTCGAGAGACTTTTCAGCCGGAAGACGTTCACTGCTGGAAAAAGGTCTCCATTAAAGATCGCCATGACGATCGGTCCTGCGCTGTACTTATCCAACCTGGAGGTCTACTCGCAAAATCGATATCGATACATTCAGAACGATACGATAATGCTCCGAATATATCGCAACTATCCTACTCTAACAAATGTTCGAATTCCTTATCGTTTATCGTTACCATAGACTAATATTTTGGTTTTTTTACGATGTTAGTGTGAATGAAATATGTTCAAACCTAAACATTATCTGTGCTAAGTCGCTGTTAAGTGTCAAAAGTCAAAACATAGTTTAGGCGCTAAGGACCATGCCAGACACTGCACCACCAATTTGGTATCATAAACACATAATGTAAATGTTAAAAAAATATGTAATGAATATAATATGACCATTTAAAATTGAAGAAATAATACAAAACTTACGGATAATAAAATGTAAAAAAAATGTTCTCGTCGACTTCCTATTTCTCAGGCGGCCATTTGCATTATTTCTACGCATAAACGATCAACAAAATGACTTAAATGACTTAGTAGTAAAAAAATCCTGTTGAATAGTAAATCACATATAATTATTTCAATAATATTTTTTAAGTATGTATATTGTATGGCAAATATATCTATATAACTTGAAACGATAATAGCAACGACAGCCTAGAAGGTGTCGTTGAGATTATCGTATAAGTGACGTTTGATTATTTGTGAAATTCGAATATTCGTCTCTGACATTTACAACTAAGAGTAGGGTTAGGACCAATAATATCGAATAATGTTTCGTTCGTTCAATCATCGTTTCGACATTGATCACGATGTATTAAGAGTAGGATTCGACACGACTAATGCCACGATTTAGCGAATATCGATTTTAGGAGTAGGCTCCCTGTTCTTAATCGAGATTCTTATTAATTGAAAATTGAAGCACACATCCAATTGTGTAAAAGAAAAGAATTAAGAAGATCTAGAATTTTATTATTTATGTCTGAGTGGTCATTGTTTTGCTCTATGTGCTAATGTAAAATATTAAGCGATACAGTCTGTAAATGCATTTTTAAGTAAAGTGTTCGATGACATGGGAAGTAGAGCATGTTCGGATGTTAAAGGCATTTAAAAGGCAATTATTTTCTCAAAATTGATTTCTTTAGAATTCTCTTTGATGTCCCTTCAAGCACTACCGCCGCTTCGGAAACAAATGGCGCTTTGAGAGAGAAGAAGCAGTGCAACAAACTCTTCCAGCCTTCCTTTTTGCGCTCATTATAATAAAATATACAATGTTGTACTGTCATTGCTATTGCTATATAATAATCAAAATCTCATCCCAGGCTATCCGATCACTAAAATTATCAGCTGTGGAATAGTACCATTTACGACAGAGCCATTTTTTAATAAAACATTTAAATTTATTAATAGATAATGCCTGAACAGTGGCTGGGACTTTATTATAAAAGTGCATACATTTACCCTTAAAGCTATAATGTATCTTATGAAGCCTACTAGAATTACTTACAAGCAATCCATTATTTCTAGAGTTACCTTAATGAAAATCACTATTTAGAGCAAAAAGGTGACGATTTTTGTGAATATATATTAAATTTTCATAAATGTACTGACAATGACAGTTCGACTACTTATAATATCATCTCGTAGTGTTTCCGTCAGGATGTTCCAGTATATTACTAGTTCAGAGGGGGGAGATATACACCAAATTTTATAAAGATTTGGTCTTGTTTTTAGCGTCTCTTAACTCCAAACGTACTCAATGATCCACACTATATAATATAATAATAACTTAAATGGCTAAGTTAAGTAATCACTAAGTACAAGAGGTAATTTATAATTAAAACAAATTCAGTTTTCTATTGTTTTATATTTTATTAGTTTTTCATAGAGACGGGGGGCTGCTTCGTGAATCTGTAAATAATACATAACAGTTAAATTTAAGTCAAAATAAAAAAAATCAAAATCACTTTATTACCTAAAAAATACTTTAGGTCACGGAAATGACACTTATGAATGTTCAAAAAAATATTTTTTCTTATTGAATCTACGCTACTTCGTAAAGGGTTGAGCTAATGAGAAGTAGCAAGAAACTCATTACCACTCTTTTATATCAATATTTACATTTAAGGTCTGAAGGGCGCCGTACCTAGTGAAATTACTGGGCAATTGAGACTTAACATCTTATGTCTCAAGGTGACGAGCGCAAATGTAGCGCCACTCAGAATTTTTGGGTTTTGCTTGTCTCGTATTTTCATAAAAAATAACATTTTTGACCCTTGGTAAGTAATAATTATGTACATATTACTTCTTCCTAATTAATTTATAAAACTCACCGGTGCCGTGTTTTACTTCAGAACTGCCCTTCTCTGTCCCTGATTTACTCCTGCACCTTGATCATTTAAATCTGTGGCTTGATTTGTAGGGTTTGCTAAATAAAAATAATTTGTTATTTTTAAATTGATATCCTTGACTTCTAGGATTAATAATACAAATTAAATTTGTAGCCAAATTTGCGGGATGTGGAGTTGATAGAGCCACAGCCTGAGAGTTGAACAAAACACACCAATATTTCTGAACCACGCGTCACACGAACGGTTGGCTCAGTTGGTAAGAGCGCTCGGACGGTGCGAGTCCTGCATTGCTCACAAATTTTATAATAATTAAGATAAACATAATGCTAATACCAGAAACCAATATAAACTTATTATGCCTACTACTCGGTTAAATCAAATTAGTCTTTTCGGGCTTCTTTTACACCAGGATCGAATATCCAATAACTTTTCCTAATACTTAAATTAAAATAACAAAAATCATACGCTCATATTATTAATATTTTTCAATTTAATTTTTATAGCTGCTTTCACATACGGAAAATATATTTACAAGCTTTTCTCGTTTAATAACATAAGGTGTTATGGGCGGTTATACCCTAACATTAAGGTGAGATCGACTGTTGACCACATAATATTATAAAGCTACTATATCTTAGAAATTCTTGAATACGAGCATACAGGTCATCTGATGGTAAGTGATCACCGCAGCACATACTTTCTTGTCCAGATGAATTACAAAAGCGCTTCCAACTCCTTTGCTCAGGATACCGGCTAGATTATGGGTACCACAACGTGCCTATTTCTGCCATGAAGCAGTAATGTGTAAGCATTACTATGTTTTGGTCTAAAGGCGGTTGTAGCTAGTGAAATTACTGGGCAAATAAGACTTGATATCTTAAGTCTCAAGGTGATGAGCGCAATTGTAGCACCACTCAGAATTTTTAGGTTTTTCAAGAATCCTGAGCGGCACTGCACTGTAATGGGCAGGGCGTATCAATTACCATCAGCTGAACGTCCTGCTCGTCTCATCCCTTATTTCATAAAAAAACCCTTCCTAAGCGTCGAATAAACGTACATATGAATTGAAAACCGAAAACACATAGGTACGTGACGGACGAGAATCGAACCTGGGGCTGCGTGGTGAGAGTCAACGGTTCTAGGCTATTGCTACCGATGCGTACAAAGTTATTCACTTTATATCTCCTTCACTTATCCACAATTTAAAAATTATTAAACAGCATTGGAAATCATATCCACGAAGTTCTTCGTAAATAAAACTACTCATTCCTAGTCAAGGTTTCACGAAACTTCACATCGGGTTAGAAAAAAAAACATAAAACAAAAAATATCTTACATCGAATTAAATTTCCACCGGGATCAGCTGTAAACAAATTTAAGAATAAAATTAATTAAATAAATATAATGAAATTAGTAAATGATCTGTAAATATCTTGATGAAACTTTTGCATTATTTTTTATACCAAATTGGTAACAACAATGTTTATGCATTTATCGAACAATTTATTATAAAAAACATCAATTATAACTCACGCGAAGTAAACGCAGTTGCTACCAAGCAAGAAAGAATAAGAAAAGCAAAAAAGAACACTTTTCCGTTCATTGTAGTGGTGGTTAAAATTAAACTGTGTAATTATAATACCAATTTGTCATTTTATATTAAAAACAATTATTGCTATAATTAAATGACCATCATTATTTCATTCGTGAAATTTAAGCACGATTAGTGATAACATTTTATAACATGTTCATGTTAAATATGTCCTTTTTATAATCTAATAGACAAATTCCCATAAAAATATCATTACTATGAATTACAGATTAAACATTGCCGCTAAGAACTCCAAAAGGCTAATACAACTTCCTTAAAGGACGAAAACTCCATTACTTAACATTTCTCTGGTGTCACAAAATGTTAGAAAGGGACAAATGTGAAAGAAAAACTAACACAATAAAATTTAAAAAATAATGGAAACGGAGATGAAATTGTTTAGGAGGTTGAGTTTAAAATTCAATATTTTTCTTGTCATTCATTCATTCATTTATATTATTCATATAATGACATTATTTTTAATGAACAAACGAAAATGGAACATTATTTCGTCTACCATGCTAATTACCGAAGCAACATATGAAAAATTTAAAAAAGGGTTTACCGTCTTTCACTACTAGCCTTCCTAGCCCTAGCTAGTCTCTTTTTAAGTTTTACACAGTCTTAAATAGCATCTATCACGGTGAGTGTTCCGAAGCGCTATTTGACACACAACACGCCACAAAATAGAATACCATCCCACCATTTGGATGTGTGCCATTCCTCCACAGTGCGGTTTTTAACGAACTTTTTTCCACGTACAAAGTACGTACAAGCTGTGGGATGAGCTGCCTTGTGCGGTGTTTTACGGAACGATACAGTATGAGTTCATTTAAAAAAGCGCGTACTCTTTCCTTAAAGGCCGGCAACGCTGCTGTGATTCCTCAGGGGGCAATATATTTCTAATTTTAAATTATTTTATCATTATTTGAAGTTGATAAATTTTAATTTGGCAGAATGTTCAGTATTTTATATGATGCTGACATTAGCTTGCTCTCTAGGTTATTTTACGCAATTGTTAATCATTCTGGTGATGCTGATGTTAAAGGGTTTTAAGGTAAATTATTACCATTCGATTATTATGGCATCGTTATATATCATCTTATCACCGTCTTTTTGAATATATGGCATATGACGGCATATCCTTTTGTAGTTCAGAAATTTACTTTCAATATAATTGAAAACGAAAAATAAGTATAGTTTTGCCTTTAAATATTGTGAATTATTTTCTCCGAAATTCGTATCGCAAACTAAATATTTTAGAAAAAGAATTTGTGAAACTCGGTTTAGTTGGGTTAATATTTAGGAAACTGTTATCGCCCCGAGTAAATTTACATTCGATGCAATACTGAAAACTGTAAAATAATAGATATTAAAAAAAACTAATCTATTAAAATTCAAATTGAAATATTTTTATTCAAAGTGGGATTTCAAATCACATTTATATCAATTAGGAAGAGGAGCGGTCCAAGAATAGACCCCTGTAGTACCCCAGTGTAGTCCCAAGAGATCTCCTGCCATTCACATCGACCCTTTGCATTTTATTATTTCAATATAAGATCAGAAGATCGAGCGCAGATCATTTTATACTATAGTGACATAGCTTCCTGACCAGCGTTGAATGTTGAACACACTCGAAAGCCTGAGATAAATCACAGAAGATACCAAGTGCATTCTGTGATTCCTCCCAGGCCTCAAAAATATTCCTGATAAGTTCAACACCTGCATTGGTACTAGAGCGTCTCCTTCAAAGTCAAAGTTTCAAAGTCAAAATTTTTGAAGTTTCCTTCTAAAGCCAAATTGTTTTATATGAAGCAACTTACTAGTGTTAAAGTGAGTAAGCTTAAAATTGGCTTAAAATTATTTTTTCAAAATTTTACTAAGGTTTGGCAACACCAAAACGTAAAAGTAATTATTCGGGTCAAAAGTGCACCTCGAATGAAATATCGGTTCAATTTTACTATATTTCAGAAGACCACGAAATGTGTTTAGTACAATTATTAATAATATTTATTATTAAACTATAGAAGACATCAATTGAAATCATCATCAAAACACATATTAGCAAAAGACAAATTATTGATTTTGATGAAGTTTTTCATTTAAACTTCGTTCAAATTGAAATAATAAAAGCAAACGGTTAGAATGATGCTAGAATTGAAATATATTTCAGTACATTTTCAGTCGTGTATACAATACTCTATCAAGAACATAAGAAAATATAGAAGTTGGATAATATGTAACATTTTTAACATGGTGTGCCATCACATTACAAGTGTTTGTCGTGTCTTTATTTAGTAATAAATATACTATTTCATATTTACCTTTATGTGTATCAATATTTATATCAATATCACGACATAATATAATTTATTGCTTAGGTACTAATGTTACATCAGCAGAATAACAGTCTATCGAATACTCTATCAAATATATACGTATTAAGCAACATAAAATTAAAGTTTTTTAAGATATAAAAGAACTTAATTTAACCAAAAACTTTAAATACATTTTTATGAATGAATCTGTTCTTAAATTTAATACAGATTCGGAATGAAATTACTTAAATTAAATTTTTTTACGTTTATAACTTTGTACTTAATATTTATAATAACATTATGTAAGTGAACAATGGTTCTGATTATATTTACTAGATTTTTAAACCGATGTATAACAGATAGATTTAAATAATTTATAAATATTATAAAATGTGTCAGTATTGCATTTTTTCAGAAATACTTTATCTTCTTTTTAATCTTCTTGTTAATTTAACAGGGATCCTTCTAGTGTGTTCTTGATTAGTTTTATAAACTCTTTAAAATATTCTTCACATCTTTGCACAGCGATTTTATTTTTGTTATACAATTACATATATATATTCGAGTTTTAATTTTTATTCTTTCATTCATTCGGATGTTTATAAGCTGATCATAAAAGCTTATATTTTTTTATAATTAAATTGACGCGCATTGTATGTTTTGATTCCAGTTTCGAAATCTCTCTGATAGCTACAAGTGTTATAATAATAATTTAATGTTTATTTACTACTTTTATTTACTTACAGGTTCGACAGCTAAGCACGATCGGGTGTCTGGTTAGTATGAAACCTGAACTAATTTCTACCAGTTATATTCACTTGTCAGTCTCCAGTACGCCGTTAATGTTTGTTATAAGTTGTTTTGTCTAAATTGTGAAGATCTTGTCTCTCAAATTCAACTCAATCATGTTCTGTTTTAACATTTACCCGGACACGATATTTTTTATATTGATAATACAATGCATGTACGAAAAAAAGATAATATGAATGTTAAACCCAATCCTAAAGAATCATTAAACAAATAAATATTTTAACTGTTGCCAATCAATATATTCTTGATAATGTTATTTATGATGATATGATTATGTACGTACGTTATGTACGTTCGCGAATCTTCTAGAAATTGTGATATTCATAATGTTAGCACCAGGTTAAGTTGAATAAACTTTTTGTTTGGCGATGTTACATATGCTATTTTAAGATTATTCTGGAAAAAGTAAAAAAAATGTATAAATGAAGTGATCGTTCTCAGGATGCTTAAAATAAAAAATGAGCTTCGACCACCGAATTACTTCGCAAATATGTCGGTCTCAGTGAGTCTTGCATTTTTGTGCGGTTTGGTGTCGAGGCCCATGGGACCCAGAAACGCAAAGAATAAGGCTACTGGAAAACCAAGCTCTGGCAGCTCCGGTTTTATCAGATCCAGATTTTGGTTAACGGATCAGCTTAGCTATGTAATGCTGCCAGTATTTTTGGTAAACTTCCCCGTGATGATTGTTTTAATTTAATTTAATCATAGTATTGTAAATATAGTTATATTGTTTTGTTTTAAATTATTTTTTGTCATGAATTATTTAAATTTAGTTATATAATCATAAATTATTGGTTTTAGTCGGTCAGAAGGTGCTTTAATATTGTACTTATTTTAAATTACATTGTTACAGTGCATACGAACAACTTCGCATCAAATACGGTTAATAATGTGACACGAAAGAAGCATCAAGAGTCCTTCTTTCTTTTTCAAAACAATCATTTAGTAAAAAAAATGGTCACACAATAATTATAACAACGATAATGAAAATTCATGCTTGTTTTATTTTATCCTAATCCTTTCTATGCCCATGAATGCAGCTGTTACCCAGCCAAATTATTTATTTTGCATTATTAACTATTCTTTTGATAACAGTGGACTTCCACCGGACATGCTCTCTCGGGATGTCATCAATCTTGAGATGGAATCGTGGACCCAGAATAGGTTTAAATTCGGTATAGGTTTTATTTCAGCATAATTAAATCCTTAATGTGATTTGGTTTCTTACTCATTGCATTCGTTGATTTGTAAGCGGCCTGATTTGCAACATTGTGGGTATTTTACTGCACCAAGCTAGAACCTTTACCAAAGTGGTAATGGAAATAAATTTTTAAGCCAATTTCATCACTGACAAATAACTGAAGTATAATTTTCCTATCTTGTAATTCATTGAGATTTTACGATGTTTAAAAACAGATATTTTAAAACTCTCTATGAGTGGGCCCTCATAAATATTTATTTTGCTGGGATTTTATTGTGGCTATACACATTTTGGGATATTGAATATTTTTGAATTCTCTACACATGACTAGAATCACATAGTTACATTTAGAACTACACATCATCCTATTCCAACTGTAAAAGTGGAATTCCTCAGGGAACTATTTTAGGTCCTTTGTTGTTTATTATTTATATTAATGACTTTGAAAAATAACTCAACACCGATGTTTTATGTTTGCTGATGATATATCGATTCTCATGTCCTCTAATACTGATAATTTTAAGGAATATGAATCGCACATTAACTGTAATTTGAAAAATTATATTAATTGGATTGATAATAATTAATTAGCTGTGAATTTATTGAAAACGAAATGTATGCAATTTTGTGTAAGAGGACGTAGACAAACTGATCTAAATATTAATAATAATGGAATATATATTGAAAAAAAGTATCATTTTTTTTAAGTTTTCATAAAAAGGTTATATACACATTGAAACCTCTTTTATTCTATTTTCAAAATTAAAAATAAAAAAACAAACAAGAAAAAACAAAATACAGCGGCAAAGCTGTTAGTAATTCGCTACGTTATGGAAAATTAAAACTGTTTTAATAATTTAATTGATAAAAAGGGAATTTATTGTTTTTATTTTTGAATGTAACGTGTCGTGTGAGCTTTAAGAGTCATGTCACGACGTCATTTGAGTCGAAATGAAATGTTACGAGCAGTGGGGATCTTAGAAAATGGTGCTATTCAACCCGTTGTGGCTAAGGCTCTACATACCAGCCAAAACTTGATATCAAGGTTGTGGTCACGTTATCACAGTACTGGGGATGTGGCTGAATGGCACACGGGTAGATATTGTACTACTACGCAGAGACAGGATCGTTTTCTTCAAATGACTGCCAGAAGACAACCCAATATCACAGCGATTCAACTAGTACAAAGGCTGCAGGCGGACCACCAGCTGCTGGTGAGCGACCAAACCGTGCGTAGGAGGTTGCATGAAGTTGGTCTTCGTGCTCGTAGACAGCTACGTGTTCCAGTAGCTACGTGGTAATCGCGTTCGGCGGCTTTCGTGGGCTCGGGAGCATTTACCATGGAGTGACGAACAATCGTCTTTGGTGCTGTTCACCGATGAGTCCCGGTTTGAGTTTCATCCGGATTCACGAAAAACGCGCGTTTGGAGAACTCCAGGGAGAGGACTCTCAGGAGGTCGACTCATTCCACGGCGGCACAATCATGGTGTGGGCAGCAATTCAAGTCGGCGGACGAACACAAATTGTTTGGATCTAATGTAGCATGACTGCACAAAAACAAAACGAGGAGGTAGTAGAGCCTGTTACTGTCCCACGCAGAATTCAAATGGGCCAGGAATTTGTACTCATGCACGAAAATGCTCCTTCCCATACCACGCGGCTAGTGTCGGCCGCTCTCCGAGACCATGACATCCAAGTTTTGGATAAGCCTGCACAGTCGCCCGACTTAAAACCTATCGAGCATACCTGGGACATGTTATAACAAAAGGCTTTAAGAGATCCCGCCAAATTTGACGACAGTACAACAGCTATTTAAACACTTGCAAAGAACAACCTCATACCGCAGCAAGACATTGACGATTGACAAGAGAGGTGGCAACATTGATTATTAACAATAATATTTAATAAGATTTTTATAATTTTAATTAAAATTTAAAGTTTTTTAAGAAGAAATACAGTTATTTTTCAAACAAATTTTCTAAGGCAATTAAAAAAAATAACAATTTTAGTTAAAACAAAATAATCACAAAATATTTTTTTATTTTTTATAAAAGACTTTATAATAGAATATAGTTCTTCCATTTAGTATGTTAAAAAATCCTTCATAGATTTTTAGCTATTCAATAAAATATAGATTGTGTTGATGTGTGTATGTGGAGTTGGTCTGACCTTTTCATGTAAAGACTTATTTAAAAAGTTAAATATTTTGACATTGCCCAGTATGTATATATTTGAAGCGTGTAAATTTGTAAAACAAAATAATCATTTATTTAAAAGGGCTATTGAATTGAATCCTCGTTCTACAAGATTACCGGAGAGACTGGTTTATGGCCACTGTCCCAGAACATCATTATACCTAAAAAGTAACTACGCAATGTGTATAAAATTATTTAATCATTTATCTCTATAAATAAGAAACTTACCACAGAAACGATTTACTGGACTCCTGTTTAAATGGTTAATTGACAATTTTTTTTATAGTGTTAAGGATTTTTTTAATTTTAAGTAAAATTTTTGCATGCTAATTTAAATTAGCCGAATAGAAGACACTACAATAAATTTAAGATCTATAATGTATACTGTATTCGACGGAATAAATAAATTTCATTTCAATAAATAAATCTAATTTCATTTCATTTCACATAGTTTCGTTAACCGTTTAAGATTCTACAGCTTATATTTAGATTCATAAAAGCTGTTCGATAAGAAAGAGTTAGCAACTGTTATTAACAAGATAATTCAAAATAAAGTCAAAGTGGTTTGATCACGTGGAGAAAATCTTAATCCTTCCTTCTTGCTTTCCAAAGAATTATCGACTCATATTATAAATACGAAAGTTTGTATGAATTTATGGATGTATGGATGTCTGCATGTATGGACCTGTGAAAATCTCAGCCCTACCTTCTGGTTTTCCTATCGGCTAATATCATAAATACGAAAGTTTGTTAGAAAGGATGGATGTCTGGATGTATGCACCTACAAAAATCTCAGCCATACCTTCTGGCTATGTAAATAAGTATTTACTAATATTAAACATACGAAAGTTTGTTAGAATGTATCGACGTCTGGTAGCTAGCTAGGAAGCTTTGTAGTACGTGTACTACATGTACACGTACTACAAAGCTGTGGAATGAGCTTCCTTGTGCGGTGTTTCCGGGACGATACGACATGGGTACCTTCAAAAAAGCGCGGCCGGCAACGCTCCTGTGATTCCTCGGGTGTTGCAAGAGAATGTGGGCGGTAGTGATCACTTAACACCAGTAGGCCCGTACTCTCGTTTGTCCTACTATTCTATGAAAAAAAGATAAATTTCTGCCTTCTACAGACTGTCAGTAATTAGCTGCCAATAATCTGAAGCTATCCAATATACCCGATAAGTCAATCTTATCGCCTTATATTGGGACGCGTGAATTGCAATTTCCATACAAACCTCTATCGCTGGTAAGCTATACGTCGCCCATTGACAGACATGACAGAGTGTACGGATAAAGTGAGTTACCGTCGATAAGTTTATTGGGACAGAAAAGTCAACGATGATTACGATTTTTATCTCAAGTAAGAGATAGACTGAATATTGGGAACGGCTGTAAGTTGATTCAAACCGACATATTCTAACGATCGTTACACAGCCAATTGTATTATACAGCTCGGTATGATTAACTCGCAAATTCATAAACTATACATTTTCAAAATTTTACAATTATTTCATGAGAAAAAACCTCTAAAATCTATAAAAAATCACTTTATTAAGCACGATTTTTCGTAGAACTGTATAAACCTGAGTTTATTTACAATTATAATATTAATTATGTATTTTTATATTATCGCTCACGATTCAGTAATAATAATTTTCTTTTAAATAGGAACGTAAGGTGTCTCGGGACATCATTGAGTTTTCATTAATCAAACAAAATGAACGCTAAACTTTTTCTTCTAACTTTCTTGGTCCTTTCTTGCCTTATTGCAACTGTCGTGAGCGAACGTAAGTAACATCAAAGTTTAATAAAAATATTATTCTGAAAAAACAATTGTTTTCACAGCTGTATTTAGACATTCTTATTTAGAATTAATTGTTTAAATAAATATTTCTTTTTTATAAAAGAATGTTATCTCAAGATAACTCAGTAAATAAACAGTTTTTTTCAATAGTTGACGAATGCTTGATTTAAAAATAAATTTGATATGTACGTGGTGATATAATAATTTAAATTTTGATAACATTTGATTTAAAAAAAACCAAACATTTTCCAGCCAATCCTCAGCCAGGAAGCGACAACATTGGAGGTAAATATTATATATTAATCGAATAATATTATTTTATTTCTTAGTTTTAGTATAATATATTTATATATATATTGTACTAAAACACGAATATATAACAATATATATATTTCAACATTATTTTATTGGTCTGTTAAAACATATATCCAACCATTGATCACATCCAGATCTTAATTATATTTAATATAACAAAAATTTACTTTCATGACCCAGGCAGCGAGATTGGCATAAAAATCGCGATTTTGATATTTGAATAGAACTTTAATTTGGTAATGTTTTTAAAACATCTCAAATAAACTTGGTATAAGATCGAGAATAAACCAAGAATATGTAAAATATTGACTTTATCGCTGACAAAACTATCAATTCAATGATAATTCTGAAGTTTTCCGAGTGTCTTACAATTATTTGTAACGCGGGAAACGTCAAACGTCCAAATAAGCAAAATATCTATTTGTAAACATTATTCATATTCTTGGTTTATTCTCAAGTATAACTTTATACCAAGTTTATTTTTAAGGCCGATAATGTTTCTACCTTTTTATGTACTTCAGTAATGAAGGCTAAGCCTATTCTGGAAGGCTTTTGATGACCTATCAATTAATAACCTCCAAATCACTCTGTCCTGAGTATGTCGCATGACATTCGGGATGTTATGTCTCTAGTTGTTGGGACCAGCATGCCGGTGATCTTTCCCACTTCCCCGTTTCATCAGATTATCTGGTTTTCTCTGGACATTGTGACTATTAGAAATTGTCATTATGTTTCACCTGATTCCTGCCACCGAATCCCACCTTAGCACGACTCGCCATAGATTAGGATATTATCCCCACCGGCGTTCCTCCACAGTGCGGTTTTCAAGAAACTTTCTTCCAAAGCTGTGGAATGAACTTCCTTGTGCGGTGTTTCTGGAATGACAAGACACGGGTACCTTCAAGAAAATGCGTACACCTTACTTAAAGGCCGGCAACGCTCAATTGAATCCTCTGGTCTTGCAAGAGAATGTGGGCAGCGGTGATAACTTTTTTTAAATCGTTTGTCATCCTTTTTGTCATTAAAAAACGCTTTTTACTATATTTACAATATTTTGTATGACTACAATAATTTACTTTAATTGTGTTCAGATTATATTCTATATAAAACTTAATTATGTTTCAGTAAACCCCACGAATTCAGCTTCTAATTCAAATGGGCAAGGAACATCAGCCAAGCAGAATCAAAAACGCCGAGGCTTCATTTTGTGATCATAACATTTGAAACCATTATGTAAGTTTACGTTAACGTAAACTTTAAAGAATGATGTTAACATCATTCTTTAAAGCCACATCATAATATAAAAATATATAAATAAATAATCTTATCATCAGCCAGAAGACGTCCACTGCTGGACAAAGGTCTTCCCCAAAGATCTCCTGCGATCGGTCCTGCGCTGCTCTAATCCAACGTATTCCGGTGATGTTGACATGATCGTTGATCCATCTTGTGAGGGGCCTACCATCTCTGTGTCTGCCGGTACATGGTCTCCATTCCAAGACTTTACTGCCCCAACGGCCATCTGTCCGTCGAACTATGTACACTGCCCACTGCCGCTTCAGTTTTGCAATTATTTGGGCATAATAATGAGGAAATCCGTATGAGAACCAAAATCAACGACATTATTTAATCTATTATACGAAAATTACGACACAGAATGTACAAATATATTTTATTCAAAGACTGACAATAAACTGGAGTATAGAGATATGCGATACAGAAGACAATCTCTGACAGAGATATAGCAAGATACAATAGGAAAGCGAATCTATAGTCACTGTAACCGATTTTAATTGATAAATCATAGTCACGCACGCTTGAAATTTGCGCCTTAGTATTTTGAATATTAGAACTAGCTTACCACTGGCACACATTGACAAATCAAAATTGATCGTGCATTATCGGACTGTCAGGTCTATACATTAGTATATTCTAAATCTATGGTTTTAATCATTAGCTCCGATTTGGAAACCTGCTACTAATTATAGACGCAGTTCATTACAAAATAACTATCCCCAAACTGCCTATAGCCTGATTGATCACTATTTTAGTTTAGAGACCTCTAACCACTGTGCTAAAAGGTTGTTGAAGGTGTAGAAGTATGTAATATAAAAGTGTAATTAATTTACTTATCTCTCATTTTATTCTTGGAAAAGTATGATTATTTTAATCATTTTGTTTTGTTACAGATACTGTGCTAGCACCATCATGAAAACAATACCACATTAAAATTAACATCATTTAAATAAAAATTTGATTAAACAACTATGTATTTTATTTAATTGGACGCTATATCGACTAGGGCTGACAACTATTTTAGGCCTAATATAGTAATTTTGGATTCATTACTCAAAAAAATATAGTAGATAGAGAAAAATATATTTTAAATCAATTCTATGATATTTTTACTGCTTTGAGCGAACCAATTGTGACTTATAATGGTGTTCCATTTACTCTGCTTCTATCAGACCGATACTGGCTCTTTTGCACTCATCTTTCCACTTTATTCATCACAGAAAATCTGATAAAATAAAGTTTTAATTATAGTTTTCACTACTTTATTATATTTTTGAAATAAAAGTACAAAACTATATTATATAGTAGGGCTAGCAACCCTAATCTCAACTTACACTGAGAAATACACTCACACGCGCCCTTGTATTTCATGCCCCGCACACACCTGCACGAATTACATCGATCTATAAATCCATTTCTCAGCCAGAAATCAGACCACTTTCGTCAATTAGCATCTTTTAATATTGAGTTTAAAAAAATGTACTACAATTAAAAAGTTTACGTTTGTTTCTGTAGTACTAGGCGAATGGAGAAATATACAGGAAATGTTTCACTAAAACTCTCAAATTTGGCTTTATTAAAATATAATAGAAATCCCAATGAGATGTATGATATGTTATTTCAAATAATTAAAACAGAGTTTGCTCATATATTTAGTTCTTAGACAGTCAACAAGTCAGCGTTTTGGAAGACTGAAAGACCGCAACATTTACTAAGGGACGTCCAATAACGGATTCACGTGTTGAACTAATCAAGAATATTATTAATGCCTGGGAGGAATGGCAGAATGCATTTTTTATCTTCTGTGATTTATCTAAGGCTTTATTGTTGATTGTGTTCAACATTCAACGCTGATCAGGAAGCTACGTCATTATGGCATAAAAGTAAAACTGCGCTCGATCTTCTGATTTCATATTACATACAGTATAATTCAGAAGGTCGACGCGAATGGCAGGAGGTCTCCTGGGACTCCTCTCAGTATGGGCATACCACAAGGGTCTATGCTTGGACCGTTCCTCTTCCTTAAAGGAGTTGTAGAAAACATAAGTGTCATTCGCAAACAATACTACCTGTATTGTTTGCGAATGACACTTCACTGATATTTAAAGTGGAAAGAAACCAGGTTATATATGATGAAGTAAACTATATTCTGTCTGACATCGTGTACTGGTTTATCGCTAATTATAACTATATTTCTTGGCATTACTCTGGATTCCAAATTATAATGAGTATACCTGACGTAGATACGATGCGACTAGTTCACTTTAGTTATATTCATAGTATTGTGTCCTGTGGTATATTGCTATGGGGCAATGCTGCCGATATCAAGACCATCTTTGTGCTGCAGAAGAGGGCTATTCGCGCTAATATAACCTTGGTCCTAAAGAATCATTGAGAGCAAAATTTAAAGAAAAAAAATCTTGACTGTTGCCTCTCAATATATTCTTGATAATGTTATGTATGTACATATACACATAAGTGAATTTGCTAGAATCTTTCATATCCATAACGTTAACACCAGGAACAAACATAAACTTATAATTCCTACTACTCGGCTACGTTGAGTTAGTAAGTCTTTTGTGGGGCGATATATATGCTTTTACAACAAGATCCCAGAAAATATTCACAACAAATGAATTACAAAATTCAAAAGAATAACATAAATTACTTTCTTAATGATACTACATATTGGGAATGGATATATATACTCAGGCTATTAAATAATAAATTTTATTGTACCTATTTTATTGTAATATAAAAAAGAAGCCCACTGAGTTTCTTGCGCCCGTTTTTCTTAGGTCTTAGGCACACTTTTTGGAATGGGTGGCAGTTCTTTCAATAAGTGATGATAAGAAAACAATTCTTGCAAATCAGTTTTTCTACCGTAAAAAGTTGTGAGATCCAAGTCTGTCAATTTATTTTGTCCCTACATAAGGGTCCTTACGTCTTAAGTTATTAAGTGTCAAAAGTTAAAAGATAGTAAAGATTAAATAAATATAATGTCATTTCCAAGTGATCCCGTTATTTATATCTCAACAATAAACTACGATGACATACAAAAATAGGTTTCGTAGACTGCAATATTTTTTTAATCCCTTGTGCGCTAACTTCATAACATTGTACTAAACGGTGGTCTCATACCGTTGCCATATGGCAACGTAAGCAAACAGGAAGTTAAACTTGATGGTACACATACTAATGCTTTAACTACCGGCATCGCAGCAACCACTAAGCCCCTGCATATTAAATCTGTAATATCTTCGAAAATATTAATTTAAAATACATGCTGTTAAGGGCCATATTAAATGCACAATGTATATTTTAATGTAATAAATTGGATAAGGATTGATGCTGTCAATACAGCAAAAAATGTCGTAAAAATGGCATTATTACTCCAAAAAGGATAAAAAGAGATAGACGTATACCATAGTGGACTTTTTAGTAGACCTTTTTGTGTATTGTGTATAATATTTATAGGAGATTATTTTGATTTTCCTCGCAGAGTTCGCAAGCATTTGCAATGTAAGCTCAAAAAATGTATTTTTTGACGACATCACATAATCTAATATATATAAATTACGTGACACGTTGTTTGTCCGCGATGGACTCCTAAACTAATGAAGAGATATTAATGGGGATTACTTGAGAGATACGACAGTTTTTATTTCGATTTGGGACCCAACATTATTTTTATTTTCAATATTTGTTTTGTGTGGACATTTTTTCTGTGAGAGAATTTAGTGACGCACGGTTTGACAGTTCCGCTGTGAAACAAATTCATTGCAACAACAGGGAGCATTTTTTACGAAATAATTTTCATTTTGGAAATATTATTGGCAAATTCTTACAAAACAGTATTTTTTTTATTATCTACAGAACAACGTCTGTTGGGTCAGCTAGTAACCTATAAAATTATCAGTGTTTCTCTACTACATTATGCATGTATTATACATAAAACAATCCTCTTGTATCACTCTATTAAAAATACGTTCCGTACCTAAGCATACATAAGATAGTGGGAAGCTGTTTTGTTTTATACTGTGTAATGATGATCACTTGTGAGATACATTGTGTTTTAAATAAAAAAAACATACACTGTGTTTTCATTTCAACACCATAGGGAGTTATAGGACCCTTCTCAACATCTCAGGAAGGTATGCTCAAATTTGTGTCCCGGTATGTTAAGCAGACTGTGTCGCTCGTTAGAGATATTTGCGTCTCCGTCAGGAAAAACAAATCAGGTTGTGGGTGGTCATCTTTTGTCCGTGACACAACATTAGTTGGGCTACAAGCATTGCTATTAGAGCTGATTTTATAATAGCAATAATATGAAGTCCAGAACAGAGTTGTATCGAAACAGCATCTTTTGCATGGGACCAACAATTTACAATAAGTTACCTGACAATATTAAGCGCGAAAATATATTCTACTTTAAAAAGTCACTCAAATCTTACTTAATAAAAAAAGCATACTACTCATTAGAAGATTTTCTTGACGATAAAATAGTAAATAATAAAAATTAACTTCGACTGAACTCCATATCATTGTGTAGCTAATGACATTATATTATAAATTAAAATGAATAAGACTATGAAATAATAACTATTGTATGATTGATGTTAATCTAAGTTTGCTTGGGATGTATATCTTTTTTTAGTATAGTACAGTATATTATAATTGTTACAGAAATTAAAACGTGAACTATGTATTCCACTATAAGTTTGCATGCCTGGGTTAGGATAAGAGCACCTGTTAATTATAATTGCAAATAAATATGATTCGATTTAATTTGATTTGAATATGCGTATCACTCTGGCAAGGAATAAATTTAAATGAACCACCGACATTAATGCCGATGTGGCGTGCACGTGGATGCTCTAGTACGTCATGGGTAATCCTGCTTAATATCTGCAGGCCGTTACAATTGTCGCGCCAGCATAGATGAAGACAAAGCATACAAAATTCCATGTATTTTAGAGTATACGTACATGCAATAATATAGTGTGCATATACAGCATGGGAATAATGGATATTCCGATTATGTGCAATTGCCAAATCCACGGTAAGCAGTTAGAAGAATCCCAATAAGCTTCTACAAAAGTTAATCAATAGAGTGAGATAACTCTTGGCGATGGCCTAAGCATTCACTCCAAACGGTACAGGTCCGGCCACGAATGGAGTCTTGCTCTCGTCTATTGCACCCAAAAATCAGTTAGAACCATTTAAGCATGTGCAACACTACCGGGAAACTCCAGGGTTATTTACTACGTGAACACCTGGATCTCTTGGCGGAGTTTTCATTCGATATCGAAGGAGTATTTTAAAGAGCTAATTCGAGCTGCATGTTTGGTTCCGTGGACACTTGGAACAGTAGGCAAAACTGGCCTCTTAAAAACTTTGTGTACTCAGTAGGGTGAGCTAGAAAAATACTACAAGCAACGGTGGTATTAACATCCTTGCACACTGTTTTCAGGTTGACACGAAATGGCTGCCGTAAAATCAGCGCGTATTTGCTTGTGGGTCCTATGTCACAGTGTGGCTGAAGATGAATAAATGAGAAAGTAATAATGAAGTCGAAGAAGACGAAGTAGCAATTACTAAAAAAAATCAGAGGTGCATTCTGCAAGTTATGTGCAGACAATTACATTAATTAATTACAGACTTAGAGCAAAGTTGGGTACAACTAATGAATGAAAGAGATAAGCTGAATTTCACAGTAACATCATACGGTGTGTTAGGTGCTGATGGCTCGTTATGACGGTTCATGTAATTTAATCTTCAGAGTTCACCAACACAATTTTACGTGCGAATAAAACCATCGGCATTCTCCATCTTAAAGAGCTCATTCTACCCTCCAACATAGATATATGGATAGTTAAAAAATTTCAAACTAAGAATGGAATGAGTCACTGCAACACATGTTGTGTGTTATTAATAAACGCGAAGTAGATCTATTCCAAGTTTAAAACTTTTTGCCTTTATCTTACTTTTGTCACTACAGAATAACATGACATTGGAGTAAAATCACGTTTATTATAAGATAGTTTAGAATTTAACTTGGAGTATTTGATGCTTCAATTGATGATTTCAGGACATTGGCAAATCCAGGTGCTAATCACTGACACGATTTTGGTGATATAAAAATTTTTGCAACTAGAATTTCAACACTTTTTAATATTAATAGGAATATGAATAATCTGGATGTCACGATATTAGATAAAATTTATTACGTTCATAACTTTAAATTGTATTTTTACTATCGTCCATTACGATTGTAGCGTAACGTTTTTGTATAAATACGAAAGGATGGAATCGGAAAGTATCATTTGATTTTCATAAATCTAACAAAATGAACGGAAAACTGTTTCTTCTTACTTTCCTCGTGCTCTCCTGCCTGATTGCTACAGCCGTCAGTGAACGTAAGTAAAAAAATATTTATAATAATAATAATATAATTCATAAGAGAAAACCGATGCAAATGGCTTCAAATCAATTGTTTGAAAGAAAATAGCTGTGTCTTAAGGGAATTTCTACACAGCGCTTAGTAAAAATCATCTATGGTCTATGTTACACATTAAAATACATATTATTCAATTTTGCATCTACATGGTTGTTTTTCGTGAGGCTTTTTAAATTATAAATTTGAATGTATTGAAATTTTATTTAAATAAAAACAAAGAAGAAGGCCGTTGAGTTGCTTGTTTTGGAGGATACAATTGGGCATTCATTTCCGAATGGGTGTAGTTTTTGAATATCGTAATTGATTTCATATCTAATTTTGATTAAAAATATTCGAATTTGCTATAGCGTCCGAAATAATAATTTTCTTAACGAACGTTTGTCGATATAACAAGGATTCCTTCAAAATCAAGCATCGGCAGCAGATCAGATACCATGCAGCTTGCAAGTTCAAATGAGGTGAAATTTAAGTGGTGTAATTGTGTCATTTTTCTTTAAAACTTAGCTTTTAGTGTGATTAATTAAAAATATATTTTTTCAGCTAATCCCGTGGCCGGTAGTGACAATATCGGAGGTAGATAATTTTACTTTTTCACTAATACAAATAATTATAATTTCTCGCATTTCAATCTAGTTAAATTGGTTTGATGATCAAGTTAAATTGGTGTTCTTTCAATTATAAATAATGATTTAAAATCTGTGGTTTTACAATCTTTTGTAAATGTGTCATTTATAAAATACGTAGAGATAATATTAGTAATATAGTATACATTGAGTAAGAGTGTTCTGTATTGATCCATTTCTATTAAAAAAAAATTAAGTGAAAATTTATTTCAAAAAAATGAATAATTATTGTTTTAGTAAATCCAAGCAACTTAGCTAAGAACACTAACGATCAAGGAACAGAAGGTTTGCAGAACCAAGCTCGCCGTGGAATTTTATAGGTAATGAAATAGATTAAAAATGAAATCAATTGACGACCCCTATAGCCCAGTGGCTAGTGACCCTGCCTATTGAGCTAGAGGTCCCGGGTTCGAATCCCGGGAGGTGCAAACATTTATATGATGAATATGAATGTTTGTTTCCGAGTCATGGATGTTTATATGTACTTATGTATGTTTAAGTAAAGTTATTGCATTAAGTATATCGTTGTCTTGTACCCATAGTACAGGCTATTCTTAGGTTGGCTATTGTTAGGTGTGTCAATATATTAACAAAAAAAATATTTAAAAAAATTAATTAAAAGTAATAACATTTAAACTAAAAAGAGTCATTTAGCGGGATATTGGAAGATAGTAAATAACCTATATACTTATTTCGATCTGCTAATTTTTACTACAAACATTCAAACAAAGTATCGCAACTATAATTTGATATATTATGTACACGTATAATCATAATACAATGTCAATAATTGTAAGAAAGAGAAAAATTGTAGACAAAGTTTTACTATCCCGGTATTATTTTAATATATCTATACTTAAAACAACAATTTTATTACATTTGCTAGAAAATCGTCTGCAACTTTTTCCGAGTGTATTTCGTCTTGGCTCATGTTTTGCTTTATATTATATCTGCCAGTGAAAATCCTGTCAAAACGGCCGACAGCTTCCCGTAACAGATAGACTTAATAAGATAAATTTGGCATGTACAGACCCAATTTACGGAGTACCTATAGACTCACTAATAATATAGACTATCATAATGACACCGGCATAGGCATACACTAAGAGAAACATAAACTGATGTCGTCACATACCTACATTATGTTTAAGACTATAAATCAATACAAAAATTATTTATAAATACCCGCTAAAGCTGTTTCCTTCCGAATGAGAACAATAATGTTATTTTTTTCCTTTTTCGACAGCCAAAATAGAACTCCAACTTTTTCCCTTTAATCTTTTCTACATCGGTCCCACTATTTTAAATGTATTTAATTCTTTCATTCACCTTATTTTATTATTTCAGGCAAAAGGATTGGTGATGGAGAATGAAGATTACTGAATTGATAACAAAATAAATAATATTAAAAACTTTTTTGTTTCCTTTAACACCTTCCAAATTCTTGTCACACACATTTTTGTAGAAAGTATTACGGGAACTGGCCCAACTAATTTGAGAAAATTATTAGGCAGAAGTTGACTTTGTAAGGAACTTGGTCATATTGTTCCCTCTGGCATCCTGAACTGTCTTATACTAAGTGTGCCTTATATAACTTAAAAATGAACTGAGAGGTGAAGTTTATTAAGCTTCTTCTTCATTAACAAATGGAAAGATACCCAAAGCCTTAAGACATAAGCTTCTAAATAAGTTAGTAGAGTACATAATGTGAGTAAACCCACTTCAGTGATGGTTTGGTGTGCAGCCACAAAGAAGGATTGAGACATTTTTTGCATAAAAGATGGCAAAACATCAGCATTGGTAGATCTAGATACGATTCTTGAGAAGGCGGCTAAGCCTATTAATACGCTATTAATACGCTAATTAATACGCCATGTAACATAACTAAGAAAAGTACTCTCAGATAGATACAGCACTGGGTGATTAAGCTTGATCCACACAAGCTTTGTTGGATGCTAAATCTTCAGACACCACAGTGGAGTCTGCCGAGCTTCCGAGAGCTGGTGGTTCTCCTGTGCTTAAGATCCTCCAGCCGAAAAAAAAGCCACAAGCATGGCAAAGAAGAATATTGGTGTTATTTTTCAAAAAGGGCGATAAATCGCTTTTGAAGAACTTTAGATCCATATCACTTCTAAGCCATGTATATAAGCTGTTTTCCAGGGCTATCACGAATAGTCTCGGGCGCATGTTAGAACACATACATTCGCTGCGGAGGGTTATACGAAAGACGGAGGAGTATAATCAGCCATTATGCTTGGCGTTCGTGGACTATGAGAAATCCTTTGATTCGATCGAGACTTGCGCGGTGCTACAGTCTATCCAGAGGTGCCATATTAATCATCGATGTATCAAGGCGTTGAAGTGTTTCTAAACGCCACCATGTCAGGCCGTCTTCAGGGTTAGATCTCGAAGCCTATCCGACTGCAGCGGGGAGTTAGACAAGGCGATGTCATATCGCCGAAGCTGTTCACCGCTGCTTTTGAAGAGCTTCTGCACTGGAACGAAATGGGCATCAATATCAACAGCGAATACATCACTTCGATTCGCAGAAGATATAGAAATCATAACTGAGACCATGGCAGACTTAAGCCATATGCTCGATGGCCTCAATACAGATTCCCAAGGAGTAAGTAGATCTTAAAATGAACATTGATAAGACAAAGATCATAACAAACGTCCATGTTACACCTACTCTTGTAACAATTGGGAACTCTTTGAACCGTCTTGAACTTGTCCTCTCGAAATTATTGACGAGTACGTCTACCTTAGACCAACAATCCAGTGTCTGAAGACGAAAGTTTTCAAACAGTGTGTGTTGTCAGTGATGACTTTCGGAACGCAGACGTGGTCGCTACCCATGGGCTTCCCTACGAGATCGAATCACAAATGAGGAGATCCAAAGTCATCAACACATCCCACATGATTGCGAAATTGAAGTGGCAGTGGGCAGGGAACATAGCTCGATAGACAGATGGCCGGTGGAGCATTACCCTTCCCATGGACTTACCAACCTTTCGGTTATCAAGATCTACATCCCATTTACGCCAATCCACTACGACTCCGACACCAATGGAGGGGCAACTGATACCCAGTGAGCTCCCCTCCCCCATAGCCCCCGTGTCGGTAAAGCTACCTCCACCACGTGGCCGGTGGGGCAGTAAAGTCCTCGAACGGTGACCACGTACCGGGAGATGCAGTGTTGGTAGGCCCCCACAAGATGGACCAACGATCTAATCAAGATCGCCGGAATGCGTTGGATGAGGGCAGTGTAGGACCTATCGTCGTGGAGATCTTTGGGGGAGGCCTTTGTCCAGTAGTGGACGTTTTCTAGCTGCTGATGATGATGATGAAAACAATACATAAGTTTGGCAATGAAGAATTTTCATTTGAATTTTGTCCGTAAATAAATATTTAGTATTTTTAACTTTTTAGTATCCTAATCAATATGTTTTTTTTCCCTTTTGATAATTATTATTGAATGATCATCGACCAAAAGTATGGCCGATTCACCATGGTCGATCTTCTGGAAATTCTGGATGTTCTTCAACAGAGAAGGCCTAGTAGTTAGTTTAGCTTTATCAAAGAAATTTGATCGGTTAAAGGTACAAGGGCCTTCTTTCGAAACTGTCTTATATTTGGTCTTCCCAACACCCATATCAGGGTCCCCAACATCTAATTCAGAAGTTCAGAATGATTTCAAGTAAACTTTGTTCAGCATAAGCCCCTGTAGACTGTATATAAAGCACAAAAAAAATTGTCGTATCATTTAATACTTACCTAAATGCCTCGCCGAGTATTATAGAAATACGGTCACCCAGAAAGCAAAGCCAGATTGGCTTTGAAGAAACTAGAGGGCATAAATAAAACATGGCAATACTTCACACATACTTGCCCTCTGTGCTAGTGCACCCCAGTATTAGCACGAAACTTTTGACTGCGTGCAACGCAGAGCTGCGTGAATTGACAGGGGATCCGGGTGTGTGAATGGTTAGATCAATTGGTGTTGCTAGAGTCATCAAATTCAAACTCAAATATTTTATTCAGAACAGAATGTGACGAATGTATCGGGTCAAAACCGAAATCCAAGAATGCGCCTATGAATTTTACCAACTTCTCTTCATGGGTGTCATTTTCATTTTTTTCGGGGTCAACATAACGAATATTGGGTCAAAATTGAAATCCAAGATGGTGCCTATGAATTTTACCAACCTCTCTTCATGGGTGTCATTTTCATTTTTTTCGGGGTCAACAATAACGAATATTGAGTCAAAATTGAAATCTGAGATGGCGCCTCTGAAATTTACCAACCTCTCTTCATGAGTCTCATTTTCATGGTTTTCGGGATCAAAAATAACGAATTTCGAGTCGAAATCGAATTTCAAGATGGCGCCTATGAATTTCACCAACTTCTCTTCATGGGTGTCATTTTCATGGTTTTCAGGGTCAACAATAACGAATATCGGGTCAAAATAAAAATCCAAGATGGCGCCTATGAAATTTACCAACTTCTCTTCATGGGTGTCATTTTCATGGTTTTCGGGGTCAACAATAACGAATATCGGGTCAAAATCGAAATCCATGATGGCGCCTATGAAAATTTTCTACAAAATTGTCTTCATGGGTGTGTCATTTACATCGTCAAAATTAGAATTCATTCGTAACTTCAATTATATTATAAAAGGCCTGTCTTACAATATCCCACATGATAAATTAATTCTTCATTCCCTAAATATAGAACTATTTACGTTTTGACTTTTCACCCACAATATTTACAAAACACATCCGTTACCAATATCATTAAAAAATCTCAAAATTTGATTTTGAAAGACCTATGTAATGATACCCTATATGCAAAAAAAATCATCCCCGTTTTAACCACAAGAAGCTCTACCCTTCTTATCAATTATTACCACCATATTATGTCAAGAAGAGTTATTTTAATAGATATTGTAATCATAAGGTATAAGCTATTACATAAATGTAACGTATATCTTCCTTAACCCCGCATTATTTTCAAACCAATTGACTTTTGTCAATATTAGAAATTATTAGATGTTTTACTAATTATTATTACTCATTAAACCTGCACAATACAAAGCTAGTAGGGAAGATGTTCTACTTACTCGTGGCCGCGCGCTAAACCTGCATGATACAACGCTAGTAGTGGAGTTGTTTTACTTGAAAGCGGTACTGTCTACTTCATGCTACATTCGCATTTTCTCACTCTATCTCAATCAGACTCAATCTCCCTCCCATTCTTGGATAAAAACGTCCTTCATTTCTCGGATTCGGTATCCATATTGTTGAAATCATCATTTTGAGCGGCGGCCATCTTGTATTTCATAAATGATCACAAATTCGTTATCTGCACCCTCAAGAACCTCGGATATGATACACATATTGTTGAAAGCGTAATTTTGCGCGGCGGCCATCTTGGGTTTCAAAAATGATTCCAAAATCGTTCTCTGCACCCTCCATTATCTCGGATCCGATACCCATATTTTTGAAATCATAATTTTGCGCGGCGGCCATCTTTGTTTTCAAAAATGATCCCAAAATCGTTCTCAGACCCTCGATAACCTCGGATACGATATCCATATTGCTGAAATCATAATTTTGCGCGGCGGCCATCTTGGATTTCAAAAATGATCCTAAAATCGTTCTCTGCACCCTCGATAACCTCGTATACGATACCCATATTGCTGAAATCACAATTTTTTGCGGCGGCCATCTTGGATTTAAAAAAAACTGCGTTTACTGCACACGACGTTATGCGACAGAATTGCCATCTTAAGTTCTAATATTTAACTACTAAACGAATACATCAACCAATTATCAAAAATACATAGGTATTAAAAAAAAAAACAAAATTCAAACTTGCTAAAGTATCAAATTCATTTGATTCCCGCAATTAACTTTAAGTACTTGGATGTGTTTGAGCGGTGTCAGTGTAGTGGTGCGATTCGATACCTGTCTATTTTGAGAACGCGTCCTTAAATACAACCAATGGAATATATCGCATAATTTGGATAAATAAAGTTTATTTAAATTTAATTAAATTATTTTTATAAAATTAATAAGAAAATATTCTTTTACTACATACCCATAAATCAATATTAATTAATCTATTTAATTCTCGTCCATTGGTCGTGGTCATTAGTTGAGTCGCCAACGCGGCTCCCGGATGTGGACAGCCACATGCCGTCCTTATTAGATCTTCTGCTGACTACACATCTCGAAAATTACCAGGTCTCTGTCGCCGCCCCTCTCGGAACGTCCGTCCATTGCCTGGTCAGGGGGTCTACTCTCTTTGTCCGAATCGAAACTTCGTAAACGAACGAAATTTAAACGAAGCTTCGGTAGTGACCCTTCTCTATTTTATTTTCGGACACATCGACGAAGTTCGGAATAATAGACAATATTCGTGAACGAATGGTGAACGATTGGAATGAACATTATTGTAATCCAACTAATTTGAAGAGTTCTATTTCATTACAACGCTGAGTAGTAACTTATGACAACCTAAAATATCTGTATTACAGACGCAATGAAAACATGTCAAATTAGTACTTATGGTTTTTTGTTTGAATTCTTTAAAAACTGTTCTAAAAGAGTTCTCAATTATGGTGCTAATAAATTATGTTATACAGTGCTTCTTAACATACCTCGACATCGCGATACCTACTCATGCTATCAGAAAGTTTCAAGTAAATATCGGTTATATATTTAATTGTTTTTTTTTTCACTAACAATATTGCCTCTACATATTACCATCCTTTTATAGGTACATCTTTTGCTGCTGCACATATTATATAGCTATACTTTTTATTTTATATGTCTGAGTAGGTACTGTTTGTTAGCTGTAAGTTAGTTTTCCTGTTATAACAAAATAAAATAAAATTTAAATTTTGTTCTTTTATTAATAACAAAAATGAAATTTATTTTAAAAATAGGAATACCACTACTGTTAGAAAGGAATAAGTAAGATAAAGTTCTACCTTTATCCTTTCTAACAGTTGTACTTATGCAGTTAATGCCCTTCGACCTGCCTGTAGAGCTTGAGGTGAAGATGCAGCTGATTAAGAGGGAACCTGCCTGCTTCATTCACATTGGAATTCATCCTCTGAGAACTCGGAAATATGAATACCACCCTTGCATACATAACGTATGTAAAGCAAGCAAAATGTACACAGCATGCTATAATTTATTTGCTTCTGTAATTTCCTGCAAATCTAAGTCAGGAATTTCACTAATATTAAATTGATTGCATAAGTGGCGTCGATTTCTTCTACGTTCTTAAAATGTTCTTCACGTAGAGCAGCATCGATTAATAGCATTCTTGAAACCATTTCAAGCCAATTTGCAACAAAATACACACAAATGAAAATCAAAAGGTAACATCTTTGGTTTCGTCAAATTGCCGTTAAAATTCCGAACAAACAGCTGTCATCGTCATATTTTCGTTCGGAACGTAAATGAATTACAGTACGTTTAGAAATTCGAAATGTCAAACAATGACGTCCGGGACGATACTTCGAAACGATTGGAACCATAGTAGGAAACCTCCGAAACTTCAATCGAAACTTCGTTTTTCGTTGAATTAGAGTAGAACTACAAGAGTGTGTATAATTTTCGTTGATTGTCCAGTCACTGTAGATAAAATGACTTGAAACATAGACAGCACGGAATGGACAACTCCGATCTTTAAATGCCAAAAATCGAGTGAAGTTGCGTTGACAACGTTCAAGTCTTATTATGACGTGTTCCTTGTATCAGGGGTTTCATATAACAAATGTATAGGTACTCAAATTTACTACAAATTTAAGCGTTATAAAGAACAATTATTATTGATTGTGAATTGACAAAATCTTTTGACGTACGCTTCAAGAATCCTAGATGTTTCCAAGAGTTGATAGGAATTTTATCTACATTATGTTCGACGAAGCTTAAGCTTTTGTTCAGTAGAGCTCCTACAGCTTTCAACTGTTGACAGCTTTCTAGTGCTATGCCTATATAAGTGATTTTTTTTATATTTGGTAAATTGAATAGATAAACATTTTATCACATTAAGGTTCATTTTATTTATGAGACACCATCTGTTTAATGGATCTAAGCCGGACCGAAGTAGTGAAGCATCCAAAGGTGATTTAATAGTTCGATAAATTTGTAAATTGGCAGCAAATATTTACCATTTTTATATAATCTGATATAACTTTTAGAAGAACTAATAATAAAATAAGACCTAGATGAGATCTTTGACGAACACCGGATGTTGGAGTAAAAATTTCGTATGTATCGTATGTTACATGTGTACTATGGGTTCTGTTGCATAAATATGAACCACGCAATTTTTGTAAATGTCTAGTGATTCCATAATGTTCTAGTTTTTGTAGTAAAATATTATGGCATACTTTGTCGAATGCAGTACTGAAATCTGTGTAGATCGAGTCAATTTGCATCTTCTTGTAAACGCTTTCCGTAAGATCTGCCTTGAAAGTGAAAAGGTTAGGGGTCTTAAAAAGTAAATAAAATTATAAGTACTGCTAATTTCTAATTATATTTTATGATACATACTTCATAAACTTAATAAATAGTACACAAGTTGTCCATTGTTCAAACAATAATGTTAATAAAACACAAGTCACGATTTTAGATAACAACTTTTATGGTAATAACACATTTAATATCATCTTTACGTAGAAAACGTATGGTATAAATATGAATATTTGTCACATGAGGAAATCATTAGGTTCTCATAAATCTAACAAAATGAACGGAAAACTGTTTTTACTTACTTTCCTCGTGCTATCTTGCTTAATCGCTACAGCTGTCTGTGAACGTGAGTAATACCTAATCATAAATTTAAAAATTCAAATGTAATTCAACTTTACACGCTTATAATATCGCGATAAAACTCATAGAATAGAAACTCACTAACGGCCGTTCCCAATATTCAGTCTATCTCTTACTTGAGATAAAAATGGTAACTATCGTTGACTTTTCTGTTCCAATAAGCTTATCGACGGTAACTCACCTTATCCGTACATGCTGTCAATGGGACGACGTATAGCTTGCCAGCGATAGAAGTTTGTATGGAAATTGCAAATCACGCGTCCAGCGACAGCTTCAGATAATTGACAGCTAATTACTGACAGTATAAGGTAGTCATTTAATTCTCTCTGTAGATAGTATATTGGGAACGGCTGTAAGACGTCAGACAGCTGATAAATTCAAATATACATTTATAATTATGTGGGTATTTGGTCAAAGCCATGATATTACAATTTCACTAGTGATAATAACAAATATAATTAATTTCACTTGTAAAAAAACGGTAGATGTAGTTAATCGACTTCATTTCTTACAATTTAACGGCCACAGTTACAATTACACGCGTTTTAATCCCTTAAAAAGTGTTTAACTTACATTGATTAAAGCAACATCTTGACTTAACGTTAAGGAAGCCTTATAGATTGAGGGTATAATAATATAGAGAAATGAAAATTAAAAGAGGCATTTATTTTCAGCTAACCCGGTTCCCGGCAGTGACTCGATAAGTGGTAAATATAAAACCTATTTACTTCAAATTTATAAGTTCATAATAAAACGCAGAAAAAATATATTTCATCTTAAGAGTCACATTCCTAATTTAACTTACAGATGTCTCTATTGTGTCGTTTTTATTTTGTCTATAACTAACAAAAATTATTTTTTTTTAGTAAATCCTAGCAATTCAGCTGTCAATGACAACACTCAAGGAACAAAGAGTTCGCAAAAACAACGACGCCGAGGAATATTTTAGGTAAAATTTTATCTCATAAACTCGAGTATCGCACCTTAAAAATTATTTTTCAAAAGCTAAAGAGTTACAAAAATATTAAATCGAGGAATTTCGGTAAATAATGGTTTCTGATTTTCTTCATTTCCCACTCTTTTTCAGCCATTTAATTATCCATTGAGCAAGTTTCTCAATCGTTTTTATATAATTTACAAAATTTGTCATTTTTCAGAACAAGGGGCCTACGAAGATTTATAGTACGTCGTAGCTTCACGCTTCTCTAAACCTCAATATTATGTTATAAATTGGTTTCTCTTTATTGAAGAAAAAAATCATATTTTAATAATCGTTTTATTTGGCCTGGAATAAAGCACAAATATTAGTAAATATAAAACAAACAAAATCCTGTAAGTCCAACTTTGAACAGCATACTTACCCTTATCTATATCTTAGAACTTTTTTTATGAAAAAGTAGTACAAACGAGTACACAGGTTACCTCGTGTTAATTGATGACCGTAGCCCATATTCTTCTTGCAACACTAGAGGAATCACACGAGCGTTGCCGGCCTTTAATAAAGGTGTACGCGCTTTTTTAAAGGTGCTCATGTCGCGGAATCACTTCACAAGGAAATTCATTCCACAGCTTTGTTAAAAGAGGTAGAAAGCTCCTAGAAAACCGTGTCGTTCCACAGTGGAGGAAGACAACCTCACATCCATATGGTGGGGATGATATCCTAATTCGTAGCGTGTCGCGGGAAGGTGGAATTCGGCAGCAGGAATTTAGTGAAACAGCAACAAACACTCCTCGTGATAAATACACAATGAAGCGACTCTACGCAACGCCAAATGATCCAGTAGTTAATAGAGCACTTGTAAATTTGTTCATTCGTTTGTTCATATCATGATATATATACAAAACGATCAGATGTACCCACCAAATACTCACTAAGACATCAAAACAGGCTATTGCATCCAAACTCCCGACTCAAAATGCATGCACTGTTTATGTCCATAAAGATTTACAATAATTTACCAGAGACTAAAAAGTATTACAAATAATAGCAAATTCATAAACCAGTTAAGGTTGCTTCTTAAATTTTACTATTCCGTAGATTCATATTTATGTGATAACTAATATATAGTAAATAAGTAAATACAATATGAGAGTGATTAAGAATTTTCTATAGAAAAAATCGATATCACAATTTGCGACTTATCATCATCAGCCGGAAGACGTCCACAGGTGGACAAAGGCCTCCTCCAAAAATCTCCACGACGATCGGTCCTGCGCAGCTCACATCAAACGTATTACGGCGATCTTGACCAGATTGTCGGTCCATCTTTTCATTGTGATAACAGTGAGGCAGTGTTGGGAGGCCCCCCCACATAAGACATAGATAAGATTATTTGTACCGAACATTGATCGGCAGCGGTAAAAGTGGATCATGTTCACTATTTGAATATGAGTCGTTCGTCCACGGTGAGGTTTTTATATATTTATTTCGAGAGGGTGACTATTTGTCTAGTCCTAATTAGTCCTAGTATCACCGCGTCCAGAGTTGAACTGTTGTATTCGCCACTCCGACTCATAGTCAAGCCCAGCCGCCTTTACGAACCTCAGTATCTTGAACAAACAGCACCTGGGAGCAGGGTGAAGTCGCCAAGGATGGTGTTACACTTATGCATTGGTGGGCCGTAATCGTAGAGGAGCTGAAGAGGCGTTTCATCGGCCTCAAGGCAAAATCTGCAAAATGTTTCGCTTTTTATTCCGGCCACACTGACTCACTGTCACCTAAACAGGCACCTGCCTGCCCACCCTGCCTATCCGTGTGAGTATGCATAGGTTTTTCCCGCTCAGTGATAGGGCTTCATTCGCGTTTCTGTTGTTGAATACCTGTATCAGTGCACGCACCGACACGGCAAATTCAAACAGATCAAGTGCAAAAATGGTTGCACAACATAAAGAAGACTAGTTTTTATACAGTATTTATAAAAAAAAACTTATTTTACCATATTTAAGTTACTAACCTGGAGTGTAAAAACTTAGATACAATATTATATTTATGTTGGGCTCCGAATATGATTATAATAATATGTAAGGTAGGATGGTAGGAGGACCAAATTGAATTACACAATCCTAAAACACTGTAGTACATAGGCTGCACTAAAAGTATCGGGAATGGAATATTTCCACTGTTCCTGTCATATTAAAATCTTTTTGATTGAAAACGCCTTGGTTTTAAAAATCGAATACCATTTATTTATTTAAAAAAAGATTCTCGGTCTAGTCACAAGGTCTTGCCAAACTTGTTTAGTCATTGAGAAAATGGAATTGACTCGAGAAAATTCTAGAGCGATGATTTATTATGAGTTTCGAAGTGGTTTAACACAAAAACAATGTGTTGACCAGATGATTTCTGCATTTGGTGATGAAGCCCCATCCAAAACCACAATTTATCCGCTGGTTTGCTGAATTCCAACGTGGACGTGTCAAGCTCAGTGATGATCCCCGTCAAGGTCGTCCAAAAACTGCAGTCACCAAAGAAAACGTTGATGCTGTGCGTAAGCTGATTGAGGAAGATCGACATGTGAAATGCGAATTTCAGGCAACTTCAGACATTGAGATGAGTCAAATACAAATAATCTTGCATCAACAATTAGGTGTAAAAAAGTTGTTTTCCCGATGGATACCGCATTTGCTCTGTGAAGAGCAAAAAGCGGCTCGCATTACTTTGTGCGTCAGAACTCTCGAAAGATTCCACGCAAGATCCTCAAATGCTGTATTCAACATCGTATCAGTATAAAAAACCAGTCACGAGTATGGGTGTTCGAAAATGAGTTAAAGCCAACAAAAATTGTTCGTTCACGGAGTGTTGCAAAAAAATGGTGGCTACGTTTGTCTCCAAAACCGGCCATGTTGCGACTATTCCTCTTGAGGGACAAAGAACGGTTAATGCAGAATGGTATGCGAGTTCTCACACCGCGCACAGAACAAAAGAGTTTTTAGAGCAAGAAAACATAGAATTCAAATTCAAATTCAAATTCAAATTCAAATTCAAATATTTTTATTCAAAATAGGATTTATAATCACTTATTGAGCGTCAAAATCTACCACCCATTCAAAAGAAACTGCCTCAGACCTGAGAAGAATGGGCGCAAGAAACTCAGCGGGCTTTTTTTTTATATAAAATATGGATTACAATGTAATATCGTACAATAAACATTAATAATTAAAGAGCCTGAGGGTGTTCGCTTTAGTCCCTGGTGTCATTAAGAAAATCGCTTATGCTATAATAACCTTTCCCACACAAACGTTTTTTAACAATTCTTTTAAATTTCGTAACACATTTGTTTTGTACATTTTCTGGGATCATATTGTAGAAGCATATACATCGCCCAACAAAAGACTTACTAACTCGACCCAACCGAGTAGTAGGCATAACAAGTTTATGTTTGTTCCTCGTGTTAACATTATGAATGTCACAGTTAATAGAAAATTCCTCAATGTGCTTATGAACATACAAAACATTATCAAAAATGTATTGAGAAGCAACAGTCAAAATATTTATTTCTTTAAATTTTTCTCTTAATGATTTTTTAGGACCTAGGTTATAAATCGCGCGAATAGCCCTCTTCTGCAGCACAAAGATAGTATTAATATCGGCCGCACTGCCCCATAACAATATACCATAGGACATAATACTATGAAAATAACTAAAGTATACTAATCTCGCCGTATCTATGTCAGTTAACCGTCTGATTTTCTTAACCGCATATGCTGCAGAACTAAGCCTATTCGCCAATTCTTCAATATGGGGGCCCCTCTGCAATTTGGAATCAAGAGTAATGCCAAGAAATATAGCAGATTCCACTGGTTTTACCACCTCTCCATTTAATAAAATATTCGCATCTACATTTTTGACATTTGGCGCGGTGAATTTAATATATTTGGTTTCATGATTATTTAACAATAAGTTATTGGCGCTAAACCAGTACACGATGTCAGATAGAGCATTGTTTACTTCGTCATATAAAACTTGGCTTCGTTTCACTTTGAATATAAGTGAAGTGTCATCCGCAAACAATACCACCTTGTGTTTTTTTTCTACAAGGTTAGGTAGATCATTTATATAAATTAGGAAGAGGAAGGGTCCAAGAATAGACCCTTGTGGTACCCCCATACCGAGAGGAGTCCCAGGAGATCTCCTGCCATTCACCTCGACCCTCTGAATCCTATTATTTAAATATGAGATCAGAAGATCGAGTGCAGATCCTCTTATACCATAGTGGCATAGCTTCCTGACCAGCGTTGAATGTTGAACACAATCAAAAGCCTTAGATAAATCACAGAAGATACCAAGTGCATTCTGTGATTCCTCCCAGGCCTCAAAAATATTTCTGATGAGTTCAACACCTGCATCCGTAGTCGAGCGTCCCCTAGTAAAGCCACATTGTTTTATATGAAGTAACTTATAAGTGTTAGAGTGAGTAAGCATTGGGCTTAAAATCATTTTTTCAAAAATTTTACTAAGGGTCAGCAACACCGAAACAGGGCGATAGTTATTCGGGTCAGAAGTGAGTCCCGATTTAAATATTGGTGTAATTTTACTATACTTCAGAAGGTCAGGAAACACGCCATGTTCAATACAGCTATTAAAAACTAGTGTTAGATATGGTGCTATGACGTCAATAACAGAAATTATTATTTTTACAGATATGCCCCATATATCAGCAGTTTTTTTTTCATTTCTAAGGATCTGAAAGTTTTAATTATTTCTGCTGGGCTAACAACACTGAATTTGAAATTTTGTTTACATTCCTTAACATTTTCCAAAAGAAGTGACTCGGCAACACTGGTGGAGGAGACAAGGGTGCTTGAGATGGAAACTGGAATGTCAGCAAAAAAATTCTCAAAAGCAGAAGCTACTTCCTGCTCAGAGTGGATTTTTGTATTGTTTATTATTAGATTATATTAAAACCATCCGCCGTACAGTCCCGACCTAAGCCCTAATGATTTCTAAACTTCCCTAAAATAAAGAATAAATTGCGTGGCCAGAGATTTTCATCACCTGAAGAAGCTGTGGACGCCTTCAAAACGGCCATTTTGGAGACCCCAACTTCCGAATGGAATGGTTGCTTCAATGATTGGTTCCATCGTATGGAAAAATGTGTTAAATTTCGCGAAAAATACTTCAAAAAGCAATAAATACATTTTTAAATAGTAATGCTGTGTCACTTCCTTGATTCCCGAAATTTTCAGTGCAGCCCTCGTAGCATGCTTATCATTTGCAACATGTAACCTTTTTGGTAGAGTTTTATCTTCTTAGCGTGCCTTCTCACACAAATGGAAATTGAGCCAGGCAGTGACGAAATGATACCCTTGGCATGGCAAACGAAATCGAGGTAAGCAGTTTACCAGATGGGAGGAGGAACTGGAGGAGAGTCACGCAAGACAGGAAATAATGGAAATCTTTAGAGGAGGCCTATGCCAAGAGTCACGCCGAAATTTGGGATATTTTGTAAATTTGGTTTAAGAATTACTGTTTGTAAATTACTATCATTATTTACTAGTAGTGGATTCTCGGGCAGTTGGCTTCTTATTGTTTAAATCACTTCTTTGTGTCATGTATCCATGTTTTTTTTGTTCGATGCCAGTTAATTTATACTCATGATCTTCTTTTAAGAATATTCGTTATGCACTTGTAAATTCACGCAATCAACCTATTTCCAACTATCCATCCTAGATGCTCAAATCATCAAGGTCTTTTCGTGATTTGATTTGGAATCGTGAACTGTTTAATAGATCCATAATTATATGAATTAATTGTCATAACACTTTTTAAGTGTAAAATTTTTAGTAGTCATGACATAGTCATTAAATTCAAATTTTATTTGCAATTTCTTTATGATTTTGTTGAAGCGTTTAACTTGCTATAACATTTATTTTCCAATTAACAATGAAAAGTATTATAGTTTTATTTTTAGTTATAACTTCAAAACTCATTCATAGCAAAAGTAAGTTTTTAATTTATTATATCAGATATTCAAATGTTTATGTTTCGTTGGTTTTTAAATGATTACTTCATTCTTTTCATCATTGCTAAGACGAATTTACTATGTTATTTATTTGTTAATATATTATTTCCCTCACATTACTTATGAACATTGATTTCTTGCCCCATTGATATCGTTCACTCACATACTAGTAGCAAGCCCCGTATTCGACTGATATTAATTATAATGGCAAAAAATTAAACAAGTGTTTTTATAATAAATAAAGTATTAGTAAGCAGTAGTATGTATGGATCTAATAATGACTAACATATATTGTTTAAACATCATTCTTATGTAGCAATTTTCCAGCCGAGGCCAATAATGTTGTTTTTGTCACTAATGAAATAATTTAAATAAATAAAAAGAATTGGAATCCATATTGTAGCTCCAGCTTAGCTTCCAATACAGTTGGTAGGGCTATTTATTATATAAGTGAATATAATAAAATATAAATTAATGTTTCTTTACTTCAGGTTTAACAGGTTTTCAAGCAATTTTTGAAGATTCTTCCGATTCGTCGTCAGATGAAACATATATTAATGGTTCGATTTTTTTGTATCATTATTATTAAGGGAAAATTAAACTTCAACATTCGAATTCGATCAGTTTTCAGAGATAAACTGTCTGATCTTTTGATCTGACTTTTGATTTGATCTGAAGTGAATACAGGTGGTTATCTAATATCTGCTTTGCTAACTTCTTCAGCAACACGGCATATATAATTGAATATAATAAAATATATATATAGGACTATACTATGGGGAAATGCTGCGGATGTTAGTGGTATTTTTTTGCTCCAAAAGGGGACTATTAGAGTAATTTATATTTTAATATGCGCAAATGACTCGCTTTGGGAAAAATTCAAGTTGATAGTCATCCTAATCCTTCCCTCACAATACATAATTGAATGTAATGTATGTTAAGAAAATTATATTTGTTATTAAGTGATTTAAAAGTTGTGTTGGGAATTTCTCGTCATTTCTTCTCCACATGTCAAAGCCACTTTACGACTAATGTAGCTTCTTAACGTTTACCAAGTGCAAAATGTTATGTTGCTGTCTCTCTCTATGGTAAATATTATTTCTATGTATTAATAATATTTCTATGTATTTATTGGCTCTTTACCTTTAATTAGGCGCGTGGGGTCACCGCGACCCCAAGTGATCTTCAAGGTAGGTTAGTTTCGTATCTATTAACGCTGTCAACCTGAATTTCTTGCTAGCTTCCTAACTCTCTAGTCCCCTCTCGATTCTGTGTCACTCGTGCTGCGGACTTTATCACACGTGCTGCACGGAGGGGCTTGGGGTTGCGGCGACCCCGCGCGACTCATAGTGTAGTTCAAATTTAGGTAAGTAAACATTCTTAATATTATGATTTTAAGCAAATATGGAATAAAGCATTATGTAATGGTTGATGCTAAGACTGCCTATCTCCAGAATTTTGAAGTTTACGCAGGGAAACAGCCAGACGGGCCCTACAATATCCCTTATGACACAAAAAGTCTCGTCAAACGATTGACGGAAACAATCAAGAATACAGGACGTAATATTACTATGGATAATTATTTCACTAGTGTTGAGTTAGCTGAAGACCTTTTGAAAGACAAATTGACAAAAGTAGGTACGTTGAGAGAAAATAAAAAAGAAATACCACTAACATTTTTGCCTGACACACGTCGTAAAGTACACTTATTATTTGGTTTTCATCAAGAACTGACTTTGTGCTCCTGTCTCAAAGTTGACATTACAGTCGAGGTAGAATTGAAATAGCCGGAGATGATTTTATTTTATAATAAAACAAAGGGTGGCGTAGACACTCATGACAAGTTGTGTTCCACATATAACGTTGCTCGGCGGACGAAGAGATGGCTTATGCTTATCTTTTTTCATTTATTCAATGCATTCGTTATTTATAACTTCAACAACAATGAGGCTACCATAAACAGACGAATTTATCTAAAATTATTAGCAGCAAAATTAGTAAAAGCACATAGATTGGCGCGAGCAATAGTTCCGCCCCTGCCTAGTGCTTTCAAAAAGCGATTGGCAGAACCTGAAGTTGCGACTCCTTGAACGTCTAACACTGGATTGCATTCAATAAAAAGAGAAAGGAGCTACATTTGTCCATGTAAAGGTGACAGGAAAACGACCGCAAAGTGTAATAAGTGCAACAAATTTATCTGTGGCGATCATACAAAGAAAATTTGTGATAATTGTTGAATTATTATAGTACTTACGTAAAACATATTTCTATACTGTTTTAAATATCTCGTTGAGATTTTTTTGTATTTTGCTAAAATTTTGATAAGAAATAAGTAGAATAAAAGCAATTAAAGTTGATTACTAATTTAAATGTTTCTTATTTCATACCTATCAATTTGGGGTAACTGCAGACCCCGCTCGATTAACAATGATAGTTTATTGGCGCGCCTAATTAAAGGTTAAAGAAAGGTTACGCAGACTTGATCTTGAATTCCAGTTAGCATTATAGTTATAATCATGACATTATATAAGTTTTTTTTGTATAAATATTTGTAAGAATATTTGTTTTTGCTAGGCCTACCGCAGATGCCACACTTTTTGTGCTATCGAGTCTGTGGCTTAAAAAAAGTCTGCATTGCGCGCAAAATGTCTTTGGCAGATATAAACGCACACTCAACGCACACGACGTAAACTTTCAGTCATTTTGTCGGCAGAACTATAGGGATGAACACGCAATGGAAATACAGAGATAGAAAAAGAAGAAGAAATAGAGAATTTTGGGTTAATCTTAGTCTTTTCAGAAAGATTATAAAAGGGATTCATAATTAACATTCAGTTCTAAAACTATATCCAAATAAATTTGCACACTGAAGTGTGCATCCAAATGAATCCCACAATTTTCTTTTTAAATTTCTGTCACGATACTCTACCAAAGATGTATCATACAGTGCTGGCCTGTTTTCTATTTCTTGAATCAACATCGATACATCGATGTCTAGCGCCATGATACACATGAGCAAGTCACTAAAGTGAGCGCCGTCTGCGTTAGCACGTGTAATCGCGAACGTTATATTTTTTGGCGCACTTTTGGCACGGCACTGTGCGGCGCGGTCTATCAGATCTACGAGGATATTTTGTGTGTCAGACTTTTTTGTGCGTCGTATGCGGTACTACATATAATTCTATATGTTTTATTTTCACAGACTAAAAAGTGCGTGACGGATAGTCTGTCGTTTGCGATAGGCCTAAAGAAGAGTGGGTCCTCTTAATATATTCCATGCTTAAAAACAGACCCCAACACTAATGTTGTATGTTTTTGTATTTATAGCGACAAACAATTTTCAATTTACAGTAAGTCCAGTCAACATAGCTGAGTCTGTGAACACCCAGATGACAGTAGTCAACCAAGATGGAAACACGACTGCAATTCATGTTTTAAGAGCAGCCTGCGTATTTGAAATTTTCGATGTCTTTGTAAGTCTTCTCTTCTACCAGTACCACAACGGCGTCTGTTTCCGCTGCTAAGCAGGAATGTGTAAACATTACTGTGTTCCTCCCACAAGCACACAGCCGGTGTGAGGTTCGAGTCTCCTTAGGAGACGCCCCGCGACTGTTGTTGCGTAATCTTTGCGGCCTCCACGGCCCACGTCCTACTTCGCTGTGAAAGCCAGGGCTGCTAACAGCACAGAGGAGGTTTTAGTCGGTATGGGGTGTCCGCTAACGCGGACACTCGAGTCCGACATATTACGACCCGTTCCGGAGCGTAAATACGTAACCGTATTTCCTCCTCTCAAAAAAAAAAAAATTACTGTGTTTCGTTCTGAAGGGTTCCGTTAGCTAAGCTAGTGAAATTACTGGGACTACCTCAGGTCTCAAGGTGACGAGCGCAGTTGTTGTGCCGCTCAGAATTTTTGTGTTTTTCAAGAATCCTGAGCGGCACTACATTCTAATGGGCAGGGCGTATCAATTACAGCTTATCATTATCAATTATCAGCTGAACGTCATGCTCGTTTCGGCCCCTTTTTTCATAAAAAAGTCACTTAATATTGCCTTGAACTATTACATACAAATTCAGCCTGCAGACAAGTAAAAATATATAAGTAGAACATCTTCGCGATAAATTAATGACGCAAGCGGGGATAGGCTGGACGGTGGGAGCAGAGGTAAGCGACCTCTGACCGACCGGCGGTCACTACATAAGTGCCGGTAGAGCGATCGATAGAATTTCTGAATTATTAAATTAATTTATAAAATTAATAACAAAATAATTTTATTCACGGACTAGTAAAAAAAAGGACTCCGTGTCACCTTACATAACAGTGTAGCACCAAAACAAGCCGATTTACGTGTAAATACATAGCCCCACGCACACACTTACTACAGGCCGATAGGCGGCCAATATGAGAATTGTTATCGTCTGACAGATCAGTTTGCGTCTTAATAAAATATTTTAAAAATGCCATTTTGCGTTATGAAAAAGTGTAAAAACGATACTATATAAGTATTTGCGGACATATATGATTATTTAAGGGAGAAAAAATTTGTGTAACTAGTATCCCCCGTAACCGGACACACACTAGCACAACGGTGCTTCACTTGCTAATATCACGGCGCGGAGTCCTTCTTTTTTTACTCGTCCATGATTTTATTATAAATCGAGTATGAAATAAGAAAAAGAGAATTTCGAATATCTTATTATTAGTCACAGACACAGATTTAGAATATTTTTTTTTACTATCCAATGACGTTCTATACATAATCTTAAGCAATTTACTGTTATTGGTCGAATGTCGCAGAATCGCTTGAAGCGATCTCTTCCAGATTACATTATCAGTATATATAAAAATGAATTGCTGTTCGTAAGTCTCGCTAAAACTCGAGAACGGCTTGACCGATTTTGCTAATTTTGGTCTTGAATTATATGTGGAAGTCCAGAGAAGGTTTAAAAGTTTGATTAAATATGAAAGTGCTCGAAATTAAATAAAAACAAAAATTTTGTTTTTGCTTTGATGATGAAAGATGAATAACTTAAATAAGAATTTTTACACAATTAAAATTTGAAAAACAACAAAATTTTATGAACGATGCGGGACTCGAACCCACGACCTCCAGCGTTCCGTGCCGGTGCTCTAACCAACTGAGCTAACCGTTCGAGTGTCGTATCGCTATAAAATCCTGTATGTCGGGTCAACTAGGTATGAATGAAAAGATATTCAAAATTCACAGAAATTTATGTGGCTTATATTCAAAGTCAAAGTCTAAATATCTTAATTCATTGAAATCATATTTGATCATTTTGAATCGTCAATTTAAGGTTTCTTATTATAATAAGAGCTACATAATGTAGTTTGTAAAAATAATACATATACTTATACTCTAGAAAATTATAATACATGATATCACTAACATCATCATATAATTATGATGATGTTAGTGAAACTATGAAAAAATAGTTAATCATGCTAAGCCTGCGTGAATGAACGCTATTGAGGAAGAATTTCTACTTACTTAGGGTCGAACCTATTGTAGTTATTTAAATAATTATGTGTTTTTTTTATGAAATAAGGGACGAGACGACCAGGACGTTCAACTAATGGTAATTGATACGCCCTGCCCATTACAACGCAGTGCCGCTCAGGATTCTTGAAAAACCCAAAATTTCTGTCTATTGATCTATAAATTGATATTAAGTCTCATTTGCCCAGTCATTTCACTAGCTATGGCGCCCTTCACACAGAAACACAATAATGCTTACATATTACTGCTTCACGACAGAAATAGGCGCCGTTGTGGTACCCATAATCTAGCCGGCATCCTGTGCAAAGGAGCCTTCCACTGGTGTTACATGTTATGTATGCATTTTAAATCAAAAAAATTTTAACACATAAAAATGTATTTGTTTCAGAATATTTTCTGCTAAGTGCAGATAATATTTACAGGTATCACCGAAAAAATAAAATATCGAGTCTCCAGATCACATACTTTTGGAAGTTTTTATTATGAAAAATGTTAGTTTGAAAATGTATTAAATGTTTTAATTATTTCATAAAAGCATTTTATAAGATAAAGGTTTAATTTTATGTAAATATTTAATAAACGATTTGGCAATATATCGACTTATAAATATAATATAAGTTACGGTTGATTATTCCACGTATTTACAATTACAATCCCCTTATAGTTACTGATTGAAATCATTATCATAGTAACTACGAAAAAGTTTTCGCGATCAAGTGGTTCAAGCTCGAATTAGGAGCACAAGACTCATTACATCTCGAGGAGTGTGCCAACGACATACACGTTTGAACAACTTGATTTGACCTTAAGATGACCAGACGCGGGAAATGCTTTTACGCTTGGATTCTTGATATCCCTTATATGCACAAAATGTTTTGTTTTAAGGTTTATTTTGCGAACAGCTAAGCTGTAATTTCTTTTTTATTTGCTTTGATAGTGGAAATCAATCGAGAAAATTCTTAAAAACTAAAACGATGGATAGAATTTAATCTTGATAAGAAATACAGCCCTATCTGTTCAAATCATATTTAAGCGAAAGTGTTCGGAAAGCCGATGTAAACAGCAAACGGTCTTCGGGTAAACCTGAAGGAAAGGGTGTTCCGCAGGGTTCTATTCTCGGTCCTTTCTTGTTTCTCATATATATTAACAACTTATCTTTTATGGTAGATGATAGCCATAAAATTGTATTCAAGGTCGGTATACAATAAAATATAAAAACATAGGTATAGGTCTCGGGCTATTCTCCGCCACTCGTCTAATGTGGGTTGGTTTGCTAATGTTGCCATTCCAACTCCTCAATTAAGTTGCTCAAGCTTTTGAAGTGACCTTTGACCTAGAGTAGATTCATTAGTGATCCCAGGTGTTGGGTTTGGTATGTGGCTACACTTCGGCACACCAGAACGATGTGGGAGGCCGTCTCTTGTGCCTCCATGCAGGCCCTGCATAGGGGACTGTCGGTGACACCTATGTTGTACAGATGCTTGTTAGATGTGCCGGTCTCGGCTAGGATTATCACATGAGTTATTTTACGTAAACTTGAGCGTGTGAGTTTCACCAGTTGGCGAGGAAATATTCATCATAAATCTCGATGTATCCTGTACCTATGATAAATGTCCTGTTATATATTTTTTTATGAAAAAGAAGGACAAACGAGCATATGATTCACCTGATGTTAAGTGATCACCATCACCAGATGAATTACAGGTGCGTTGTCGGCCATTTAAAAAAGTGTACCCGTTTCTTTTTAAGGTTCCCATGTCGTATAGTCCTGGTAACACAGCTAAAGAAAGCTCATTCCACAGCTTGGTTGTACGTGTACGTACTTATCTTGACCATATCGTCGGTCCATCTTGTGGAGCCCTACCAACACTTCGTCTTCTAGTACGTGGAGACATCCTAGGAATCTACTGCCCCAACGGCCATCTGTCCGTCGAGCTATGTGCCATTGCCACTTCAGTCTGCCGCAACCATCTGGGCTATGTCGATGGATTTGATCGGATCTCCTACGTATCTATTCATTAATGATTCGATCTCGCAGGGAAACTCCGAGTCGACTCCAATGGAGAGGGCTATCTCCATTGTCCTCTAAGCGAACATGAGCTTCCTCATAAGGCCAATAGTTAGTGACCACGTCTGCGTTCCGTATGTCATTGAGAACAAATATCTTATTTCTATCCAGTTTTTTCTGGTTACAACTGTCCAATCCGAACCAATTACCGACGCCCTTCATATTTTATTTATTTTAAGTATTCAGACATTTTTTTTTTATGAAAATAAGGGACAAGATGATCAGGATGTTCAGCTGATGGTAATTGATACGCCCTGCTGATTACAATGCAGTGCCGCTCAGGATTCTTGAAAAACCCCAAAAACTTAGAATGGCAGTACAACTGTGCTAGTCACCTTGAGACATAAGATGTTAGTCTCATTTGCCCAGTTAATTCACTAGCTACGGCACCCTTCAAACCGAAACACAGTAATGCTTGCACATACGTCTTCACGGCAGAAATAGGCGTCGTTGTGGTACCCATAATCTAGCCGGCATACTGTGCAAAGGAGCCTCCCACTTATTCGCCATGATTTCAGGCGATGCAAACAGGTCTATAATGAAAAAAAGCATCGTATTATATATATATCAGATATGTCATTTTATTCATGCAGCATAGAAAGAAAACCTGTTCAAAATGTTCTTAAATTGAATCAGTACAGAACAGAGTAAACGAGTAGTAGTTTTTAAAATATTGAACATAATGAATTACAAAAATATTATAAAGTAGGCTATATAAAGTAGAAATTTTCATATTTCGCGTTGTTATTGCGAATTATCACTATACATAAGATATAAATGTATGTTATAATAAAAAACTGTAACCAATAAACTGTCAGTCATATCCGCCAATAAAAATGAATAAGTACAAAAAAAGCGCGTACACCTTCCTTAATGGCCGGAAACGCTCCTGTGATTCCTCTGGTGCTGCAAGAGAATGTGGGCGACAGTGATCACTTAACATCAGGTGCCTACGCTCCTAGACCCGTACGCTCGTTTGTTCTCCTCTAGCATAAAAAACACTTATTGTACGTCAAAAACTACCAAAGTTTCGAAATAGTATGCCTCAGACCTGAGAAAAACAGGCGCCAGAGTTACCTAGGTGCTCACTCTCAGCGGGCTTTTTTTTTTCATAGAAATATCATAACAGTATAACATCGTACAATAAAATTTATTATTTAATAGCCTGGGGGCGGTCGCTCTATTCCCAATCTGTGATATCATTAAGAAAGTCATATGAGTTATAGTAACAAATGTTTTATAACAATTCTTTTGAATAACGTAAAATTTTTTTTTTACATTTTCTGGGATCTTGTTTTAGAAGCATATACATGTGAGACGGCACAAAAGAGTTACTTACTCGACTGAGCTAAGTAGTAGGCATACTAAATTTATATTTGCTTCTGGTGTTTTGGAGCATTATGGTTAAGACATTTTCAAGCAAATTGACCTACGTTACATACATAATAATATCAAGAATATATCGAGAGGGTACATTTATAAAGTTTATTTTTTTAATATTGCTCTGAATGATTCTTTAGGAACTAGATTATACATAGCAAGATTAAAGCCCTCCAATGCAGCACAAAGATGGTATTAATATCGGCAACATTTCAATCATTCTACGACTTAATTTTTTTTTAAAGTATCTTCTCACATACTAAATGGAATGAATAAAAAGGATAAATGAAACATTTTTAAACTAAGATATTAACAATAATCCAGAGAATCTAATAAAATTACACTGTTATTAATGTTAATTGAATAATAAACACTTAATCTCTCATGTTTGAGTTAAATATTCTTACGTAATTTTTTACAATTTTATTTTATCAATGTTTAACAGGAATAGTTTTTAGTTTAGTTGTTGTTTACTCTGGCTGTGCAAATTTGTATAATAGCCGTATCTCAAATACAAAGTGAAGAAATTGGCTGCATCCCAATAGAAATCTAATTTAAAAATAAATAGCTGGATATGGCCTATAGATTTGTTCTGAGAAAGATTAATATGGGTCTGCATTAACGCATAATGAATGGTTGTAGTGAGCTCAACATGAACTATACTCTTTTACATATTGGATCCAATTATTTTAATTGAAGAAAACAATAGAAAATTAATGAGGTTTAAGCATAAATATATTATTGTTTGTTGCAAATTTCAATAGATTTCGACAAACCGTAATCTAATAAACGTTACTGTAATCAGTTAAAACCATGATGCCTCTTATAACATGGAATGGTTAATAACATACATATTAACTAGCTGTTGTGTAGAAACTATTTAGTCATTTAAGGACTAAGACCCCTAAGTAACAGCAAAATACTCTATTGTTTCTGGTAACAGACTCTCTAGGCGTCCGTTTAAAATCTCCTAAGTGCATCTTTGGTAGAAGTAATTCGACACACTGTCGTTATTTTTAAATTTGCAAAGAAATCAAAATTATATAATATATTAGTGGACATGGCATACCCAAATGTTGTCTAATATACTAATAATACTGAGATAAAATTTATTTAAACTCTATTATTATTTGTAGAGTAAGCGTAAGTCATGTAATATATATATAGAATATATTTAGAAAAATAATCACAGCGGCCGACTTTCAGTAGCCAAAACTATACCAAGAATGTACTTACTTCACATTGGCATTTTTGTTTCTAAACTCTTGCTTTAGCCTCCTTTTGCCAAGGCTATGTTATTAGCTTAGGATTTAAAAAATTATTGTCATCGATTACTTTAAAAAAGTGCCATGATGCCATGAATTAAATATAATTATTATGGCGATATGTTCAATTTTTTTTTATGGAATAGGAGGACAAACGAGCGTACGGGTCACCTGTTGTTAAGTGATCACCGCCACCCACAATCTCTTACAACACCAGAGGAATAGCAGGAGCGTTACCGGCCTTTTATATTTTATTTTCTGTTAATATTTCTTAAAGATAGAATGCACTACTTTCATGGAAATATAAATCAACTTAATAATATATTTCCTAAAAATCCCCAATTTCCTGCTGATTTGGCATATCAACCCAAATGGTATATCCACATTAAGATTGCGTACTTATAGTAGCACTTCGAATTTCGTTTAGGCGATGAAATGGCGCATAGAAAGTGTGGAAAGTAGCTTCTCACATGTTGAGGACAAATCTCATTTGCCTTTACATATTTCTTTGATCCTCTAAGGATTATTGGGGCGTTGAGGTCGCATCGAATTATTGAATAGCAAGATATACCTTACAATATTTTGCTCGTGTCTTTGTGCAGGCGTTATATTAACTTTAATTATATACTATTCTGTCATCAGTTAAATGAAATAATAATAAATAATATGTTTTTAGTGTGACGCGCTTGAATATTAAATATTGATAGCAAATATAGTCCTTTTTCTTATGTTAACTAGGGTACGCTAGGCACTTAGGCACGCTAATTTCAGAAACGACTTAACTGATAACTGGTTTGAATGCGACTTACATTAATGTATAATAACAGACTTCACGTAACATTGAGTGTTTGTTATATTATTAAAGTTGATATCAGTCGACTTCAGTTCCGTGGTTACTTGGAGTGGAAGGCCAAACTTACCTCTAAAAGTTTGTGTTGTCAGTAAGGCGAGATAGGAGTGCACTCCAAGCCCCCGCGTCCAATTATATAAGCAGAAAAAAGCCCACATAATATAGAACCTATGCTTACATCTCGGCGGGGGCTCGCCAGTACCAGCTTCTTCCATTGGATTGAACACAACGACCATGAGCTCAAATCATTGACGAATGATGATTAAGTCATAGTCGCTTGGCATGAGTCTCTGGCGTTGCCTAGAAATGTATGGTTTCGCTGCATCTTCTACAGTATATCACGAGGAGTGCTCAGAGTTTCACCACCGAACTAATTCCACACAAATCACGTTCGGGTATTCCACAAATTTCTTGCCTCGTACAGCCACTTTGTGGAATCAATAATTACCGGCTGCTGTTTTCCCGAACCGATATGACTTAGGGACCTTAAAGAAAAGAGTATCCCACCTCGAAGGTAGGCAATGCATCTCTTTACCTTAATATTGCTGATTTCCATGGCTGGCTGCCTCACCACTCCCATCACTTGAGCCTATTGCCCGTTTTCGCCCTCTTATATAAAAAAATCTTACAACTCACAGCTGAATATCTAAGTGATCGGACAGCCTGCGACTACATTATAATTATTTTATAGCAATAACAATGACAAACAATTGTACATTTTATTATAAAGCAAAAAAGAATGCTGGGAGAGTTTCTTGCGCCGTTTTTTCACTCTCAGAGCGCCATTTATTTCCAAAACGGTGGTAGTGTTTGAACTGATATCAAAAAAAATTCTAAAGATATTAATTTTGAGAAAATAAATGCCTTTTATGCCTGTTTACTGGGCTATTAAGAGTATCTTAAGGTGCACAATCGGAACCTCTGAGAACTTAGATTTTTTCTACAATCCTGAACGGTACTGCGTTGAATTGCGATGCTGCATTATCACTTCCAATAGGTAATATCTATATCTACATATATATATATATATATATATATATATTTGTGGAAGTCCAGAGAAGATTTAAAAGGTGAATAAATAGGAAAATGCTGCTAAATTGAATAAAAACAACAAATTTGTTTTTCCTTTGATGTGTCCATACATAATTTCTATGAGAGAATTTATTGGCGCACGGTTTGACAGTTCTGCTGTGAAACAATTTCATTACGACAGCAGGGTATAGTTTTTGATGTTATGATATATTAATGACAAATTCATATAAAAACATTATTTTATTTATTATATACAGAACAACGTCTATCGGGTCAGCTAGTCATTTATAATAATTACAAACAAATAGGTATCTGTTTCTCTTTTATTATAAAAATATATTCGCAATTAAATATTTTTACAACTCAATCACGCATAAATTACATTAAACCTTTTACACTATCACGGCTACATTTTTATATACACTTTCTAATAAATTGAATAAAACAATTATAAATAATTGTAGAAATATTATACAAATTATTGCTATTGTACATAGTAAAATATTGATGTTACTAATGTACATACACCTTAAGTAAAGAATTTGTTATGTTTCAAAGTGATAACCTCACTTCTCGGATTAATTACACAAATAAAATTTGAAAACTAAATTTATGAACGATGCGGGACTCGAACCTGCGACCTCTCGCATTCCGTGCGAGTGCTCTTCTAACTAAGCCAAACGTTCGAGTGACGTTAGTTTATTTGTACACTTTAAGTACGTAAACTGTAACAAAAATGGCCTAAACAAACCAAGCCTATTTTTTTTCTTTAGGAGTTTTGGTGATGGGTCAAAGTTTTTGAATATTTATATCTACTTCTTTTGGCGCGTTAGAGCAAAATTATCAGTGTGAATTACTATGATGTACGCGCACCGACACCCAACATCGACACCTTAATGTTGGTTGGTAGAATAGTGGGTAGAACTAAATAGATTACAATATATAATATAAAATAAAGAGATATTTTTATTATTATTATTATAAAACTTATTGAATTAGGCGTTACTTTGCGGAAATTCATAATTATACAAATGATTTAAGTTTTCTTTAGTGTTAATTCCGCCAATATTTGTTTTTAAAACAATTCGACACGTGTTTCGCCTCTACACGAGGCATCCTATGTCTTGTGCCAGATTTTGGCGAGACAACACGTCCTGAGGATGCCTCGTGTAGAGGCGAAACACGTGTCAAATTGTTTTAAAAAAAATATTGGCGGAATTAACACTAAAGAAAACTTAAATCATTTGAATATTATTAATATGTATATACACGTTGTTAAAAATAATCTTCCGAATTGTATAAAAAATTAATAATATTCAAACAAACGTTATTTAACTAATTAGTTACGACCCAGGGTTGGTAGGCCCTCCACAAGATGGACCGACGATCTGGTCAAGATCACCGGAATACGTTGGATGAGGGCAGCGAAGGACCGATCGTTATGGCGATCTTTGGGGGAGACCTATGACCAGCAGTGGACGTGTTCCGACTCATATGATGATGATGGTTCATTTAGTACCTCTTATAACAAACAATATTGTTCTTTCTATACAAACGTAAAATACCACAAGGAATAATTTGTTTAAGGATTTTGTTTTTTTAAACTAAAGATTACTATTTGCGAGCGTATTTACAGATTACTATACACACAGTTTTAGCAATCGTATTAAAATTAATATATGTCAGTTTCATTTTATTAGAATCTTCGGGCATATAGAACTTAATATATTTACAATAACATGTTAAAACAACATGTATGTCGCTCTTAACCATACGAACATTAAAGTATTCATAAAATCAAACGTTAACAAAAAGTTAAGGGTCACATTAATTCCTCTCCGTAATATACTAGCACATGTAAAATATAATTAATATTTATATGTATATTAATATTTAATTACATTAATATATAATAATAATAATATTGTTACACTTTTACACAAATTATCTTGCCCCAAACTAGGCATAAGCCTGTGCTATGGGTTGCAACACATATTGTATTAAATATATCGTATTTAATGCAATATACTTACTTAGACATATTAATACATATAAAACTCCATGACTCGGTAACAAACAGACAAATACTCATTATACTATAAATGTTTGCACCTACCGGGATTCGAACCCGGGACCTCTAGCTCAGTAGGCGGGGTTACTAACCACTGGGCTATATGGGTTGTCAAATAAGTTTTCTATAGGTATATGAATTCATTTACTTCCTTTGCCTATTATATATATATAATATTTTAAGATAATCATAAGATATTCTATGTAATATGAGTAACAAACCATTTTTAACAAACATGTCATTGTGTTACAACCATAGACTTAAAATATATTAGTGTGTAGACAACCTAATTGCCAAGACTAATTTTGATTTATCGATGTGTCCGTTAACTAGTGGTTAGCGAGTTCACACTACTAGGAGCTGATTCCAAGACTATTGTTTGACTATTCACGACTAATCAATCAAAGTCGGTAACAGTAACTAGACATTACTTTTCTTTTTCTGTCTTTCCGATATTTTTTTTATGAAAATAAGGGACGAGACGTGCAAGACGTTCAGCTGATGGTAATTGATACGCCCTGCCCATTTTTTTTATGGAATAGGAGGACAAACGAGCGTACGGGTCACCTGGTGTTAAGTGATCACCGCCGCCCACATTCTCTTGCAATACCAGAGGAATCACAAGAGCGTTGCCGGCCTTTAAGGAAGGTGTACGCGCTTTTTTTTGAAGGTACCATTACAATGAAATGCCGCTCAGGATTCTTTAAAAGCCCAAAAATTCTGAGCGGCACTACAATTGCGCTCGTCACCTTGAGACATAAGTTAAGTTTCATTTGCACAGTAATTTCATTAGCTACGGTGCCCTTCAGACCGAATCACAGTAATGATTACATATTACTCCTTTACGGCAGAAATAGGCGCCGTTGTGGTACCAATAATATAGCCGGCTCCCTGTGCAAATAAGCCTCCCACTGTTTAGATATTCTTGATGTTAGAGATGTTCTTTACTCTCGCACATATTGTTTGTCTATACGTTAGTGTATTGTAAGTCTATCGTTTCGACATAGATCTGAAAACTCATGTTACGTTCAATATTATAACAATTTAACATTCAGGCTATTAATTTAAGAACATATGTTACAATGTGTGAATGCGACTTGTAGCAACGTCGAATTTCAATCGTTCTTTCATTAAATTGTTGGGATGGTCTTTCTCTTTTAAGTATACAAACAGCAAAATTATACTAACGTACATATTAAAATATAATATGGTTGTTAACTTTATATTTTCTTATAATATTCACAAGAATCTATCACAGCTTTACAGCAAGTGAAAGATTTGATGAAAACTTAATAATATGGACTAATTCTTATTAAAACAAAAATATTTTCTTACTACTCGAATGACAGATATGTTTAATTCCTTAGAAATTTCATCTTAAACTTTATTATTTTTCATAAAATCTCCTATCTACGTAATAGGTATATAGTGTATATTATGTTAAGGTTTTCATAATAATTTATCTTGCACCGAAGAATCTGCTGTAGAAGTACCGAGGAACCACGTATCCTGCAAAAAATTATTATATTTAATATTTTAATAAACAAATGAGGGAATCACCTGACGTTAAGTGATCACCGGAGTTCATGAGAACATGCAGCAAATTCAAATTCAAATATTTTTATTCAAAATAGGATTTAAAATCACCTATTGAACGTCAAAAACTACCACCCATTCAAATCAGACTGCCTCAGACCTGAGAAGAATGGGCGCAAGAAACTCAGCGGGCTTTTTTTTTAATATTAAATATGGATTACAATGTAATATCCTACATTAAACATTTATAATTAAAGAGCCTGAGGGTGTTCGCTTCCCAGTCCGTGGTGTCATTAAGGAAATCGTTTATGCTATAGTGACCTTTCCCACACAAACGTTTTTTAACAATTCTTTTAAATTTCGTAACACATTTGTTTTGTACATTTTCTGGGATCATATTGTAGAAGCATATACATCGCCCAACAAAAGACTTACTAACTCGACCCAACCGAGTAGTAGGCATAACAAGTTTATGTTTGTTCCTCCCAGGCCTCATATATAGGCAGGCAATATAGCTTGCTCTATCTATATTTCACTATCTACAACACAGAAGTGACAATAAGCATTGCGTGGCTTAAAAGGTAAAAAAAACTTAACAATCTGTTATGTTTTTTTAAAGTGATAACACTCACTTCTAGGATTAATACACAAATAAAATTTGAAAAACAAAATCTTATGAACGATGCGGGACTCGAACCCACAACCTCTGGCGTTCCGTGCCAGTGCTCTAACCAACTGAGCTAACCGTTCGAGTGACGTATCGTCATAAAATCTTGTATGCTTTGATCAACTATCAGGTTGTGGCTTCATCAAGAGGATCTACTTTACAGCTGATAACCTGCTCAACCCCAATAATTGCATATTAGGAAATTGACTTGAGATGTCGCTCTTGTAATATGCAATTAAATAAAATAAAATTGCTTGCTTGTATCGCTTGAAAATGTATTATTGTTATGACAATATTGTTTGACCAAATGTTAAATATTTCTACTATACGGAAATACACTTATGAATGTCAAAAAAAATATTTTTCTTATTGAATGAAGGCATAAAAGGCATAAAAGGCATTTATTTTCTCAAAATTGATTCCTTTAGAATTCTTTTTGATGTCATTTCTTATACTACTAGATACTACTACCGCTTCGGAAACAAATGGCGCTCTGAGAGAGAAGAAGCGGCGCAAGAAACTCTCCCAGCATTCTTTTTTTTGCGCTCTTTTCAATTAAAAATCTTCCACTACTTCGAAAAGGTCAACCCTTTTAATAACACACAACAATATAATAACAACCCTAATGAGAAGAAGTAGCAAGAAACTCATTGCCACTCTTTTAAATCAACTTTTACATTTTCATCATTTTACATATAATATGTAAAGTGATGCAACAAACATACTCAAACCTCAAATAGTCAATGCCTTACACGAGTGAAGTGACGAAGACTCTGTGATATTTAAAATTGTCAACTCAACCAAACGTCAGAATATGCTTAATACGCATCTCCCAATAATTGGCGTTCGATCTTGTCACGGGAATACGATTTCCATAAATCGGAAAGGAGTCGGAGTTAACATAATATCAATGCAATGTTTTTAATGTCTAACATCAACAAAATAGGAACATTCTACATAATTATAGAGTTAGTTATGTTGCAAATTTACTCTATAACAGGAAAATTCTAGATTTCTACCACAATCCCTTTTCCTTTAATCGCTTTATTATACCAGAGTTAATGTTATTGTTTAAATTCGAGGGTTATATCTCCTGTCACATGCTCGGCTGTGATTTCACGCTTCTCAAGCGGCAGATTCGCGAAGTTTCCTTTTGTGGCGTTCTCATAACTTGATTTGTAGCGCAACCCTTCAGCCATGTTCCGGCGTGGCGCCGCTGTGGCGAGACACGTCACTTCCGACGCTAATGGTGACACCATCATTTTTACGTTTTTATAACTAATAAAATATTTACTACTGATGAGCGGCAGCTATCGAAAGCAAGTGAGAAGGCCTGTATAGTATGACTGAATATAGCTAAGGTTTTTGATCTTGTATGGCACAAGACACTTTTCTCAAAACTTCCATAATATGGGCATCTCAAAAGATTATGCAAGTGGACCTCCAGCTTGCTCACTGGGCGCAGCATACTGGTCGTTGTCGACGTTTATTACTCGAATCCAAAGCCCGTGAACGTTGGAGCTCTACAACACTGCGTGCTATCTCCTACACTGTTTTTTCTGCGTATCAACGATAACATATCAGTGATATGATATCTTCAACATACATTGCTAAGCAGACTACGGCACTGGTAATGCCGTATACACAGGCCATGCAGGTCTCTCTCGGGAAGTCATTGACCAGTGCCGGATGAAGCTTGTGTCTTCTATCGAGTCCTCTCTTGAGAAAGTCGCGGAATTGGATAAACCTTATCCAATTTAACCACCAGAGAACTCAAGTTTGCGCGTTGACCGCAAAGAAAACTGACGCGAATTTTGGGCAAAATAATAATCATTACAGGCACGGTATTAAACTTCGAGAAATTTTAAGAATAACGTTTCGATTCTAGATAGGATTCTGTTTTAGTTTGATCCGTTACTTTACGTCTTTCTACTTAAATTGTGATTTTTCCACAAAAATATGAAATCATGGTTATCGCTAAAACACGGAACACCCTGTGACAACATCGCGATTCATCTACTTGAAACGTTACATGTGATTTCTTTTACTTGTATTAAAAGAACACAATACAAGTTCTCATGTAAGTGCAACAAAATAGATTTGAAATGTACTTTTTAGAGGAGAATTTGAGATTTAATGTTTACTTTATGGATCATTTCTGTGATGACTTTTTATATTGTCTTGTGTGTGTTTAATATGCAGATTCCAATAACAATTAGTGACTCTAATGTTATATTTTCTTTCTTCGAAAAACGTCCATTTCGTAACTAACCCAATGAACATCAAGCGTATAGCGTACTTGATGTCCTAGAATACTGAAATTATATTAATAAAACAACAAAAAAAAATTTTTTCGTCCAATCCAGTACAACACAGCAATCTGTAAGGGTACATACACATTTCAATTACGTCTATACATTTCGTTCTTAAACAGTTTTTGTGTGACAATAAGGGCCGAGACGAGCAGGACATTCAGCTGATGGTAACAGATATGCCGTGCCTATTATAATGCAGTGCTGCACAGGATGCTAAATCCAAAAATTCTGTGCGGCACTACAACTGCGCTCGTAACCTTGAGACATAAGATATTAAGTCTCATTTGCCCAGTATTTTCAATATCGAAATATCGAAACTCAATAATGCTTTACTGCTTCACCACGTTGTGGAACCCTTTATCTAGCCGGCTTCCTGAGCAGAGTGCAGTAGAGCAGTAAGCGCATAGTAAAAAATCTATAAGTTTACAACATCATGGGCAAAAATATATTATTTAAATGGATTACCATAATGATGTATTCCAGATTTTTACGTTTTATATTAAAAGGTGTCTTTATCATTAAAAATAATAAAAAATATAGAAAGTAAGAAATTTGTATTTAATTAATTGTATTTTACTCAATTGTTATAATTATCCGTTGCTTAATAATGTCGTGCGTGCCTTTAAGTTAGATCATGTAAATAAAGTAATTAATATTCGTGTTTGTAAAATTATGTTTCTGGTTGGTAAGTCTAAATAAATAAATACGCCAGAATGTCTAGTAACTAGAACATTAATATATTTTATTCGTATTTTTGTGTTTGGATTTGGACTTTCATTTCATCTGTCATTCAAAATATGATTGTTAATAATATATTAAATATTTTTTATAAAAAAAAACACGCCACGGAAAAACCGCCCACATTCTCTTGCAACACTAGAGGAATAACAGGAGCGTTGCCGAACTTTAAGGAAGGTTAGATGCAAGTTAAATTAACATGCATGTTTAATGTATTCTTGGTATACATTTGGAAATAAATAAATATACGAGATTGATTTTAACTTTAACTAAAAAAATAAGTTGTTTTTTGTCTCGTTTATTAAATCGATATTAATAATTATTATTAGTGAATAATAAAACCATGAAAAGTAAAATTGTAACAAATAATTTCGACAGTCGTCAGAAAGGATTAAGTGTTATGGAAATACTATCATTGAATCATGGTTATTTTAAATAATTCTTTATTGCCATACAAAATATTACATGGTATCTATTTAAAGAAAATGTGGAATGGTTCATTGTTTATAACAGTTAAAGTTAGTAAATTCTAAACAAACGTCACAGTGAACCGAAAAAAAAAACAAATAAAGGCATAAAAGGCATTTATTTTCTCAAAATTGATTCCTTTAGAATTCTTTTTGATGTCATTTCTAATATACTAGATACCACTACCGCTTGGGAAACAGAAAGCGCTCTGAGAGAGAAGTGGCGCAAGAAACTTTCCCAGCATTCTTTTTTTGCGCTCTTTTTAATAAAAATATACAATATTGTACTGTCATTGCTATTGCTATAAAATAATCACAATCTAGTCTCAGGCTGTCCGATCACTTAGATATTCAGCTGTGGATTAATAGGATTTATAACAGAGATTTTTTTTAATAAAACATTTAAATTTATTTATATAAAGATAATGCCTGAACAGTGGCTGGGACTTTATTATAAAAGTGTTATACATTTACCCTTAAAGCTATTATGTATCTTTTGAAGCCTACTAGAATTAGTTATAAGCAATCCCTTAGTAATAATATTAAAACAAACGGAAATTTGATTGAACTTAAATTATAAAACATTGACTTAGAGGTCATTTAAACAATCTAATTGGTTGCAACATTAATAATGTCATATCAATTTTATTTGTTTCTTCTGTATGTCACAACGCTATTGTAAAATGTATTGCATTAGCTCTAACAATTACAATTTACGATAATTCAACCAAAAGTCCTTTCACATTAATCAATTTTATTGATATATATTATGTATTCAAGTTTAACGAGTTATTTAAATCAAATAAATGGCAAAAATTAAGAGGTTTCGTGCAATTTATATTATCTCGATTCAAGTAATTATGAAATCCATTTGCAGCTTAAAAGGACTCTCGATGAAATTAGTTTAAAATTAATATTATATTTAAGGTTCATTTTGATCGAAAACTAAAATTAATTACATCGTGACAAAAGTACAGTCAGCATCATAAATACAGTCAACACCATAAGTACAGTCAACATCATAAATACAGTAAAATGGAAAAATGTCAAATTAATGAACGAAGTACTTATTAACTTATTTTGCCGCTGACTATAAAAATATATAAAAATGGATTACGTTAGAACAATAGCAGAGTTTGGACTATAAGTGCACTAATACAAAGGGGATCACTTTAATTCAAATGTATAAACCCTAGAAATTTGAATTTGGCTCATTTTAATGGCCAATGTTCTGGGTAGTTTTTAAAAATAGTTAGAAGCCATAGGCTCTTTATTTAGGCATTTTATTTATTTTTTTGATACTTTGAACATTTTCATGAAATTCATGAAGCTGGAGCAGTTATATTGAACTTACGACTCAATTCTAATCTAGTTCCGCATTGGCTAAACTATTCATAGTTTCTTATGTGATTATTGCAACTGTAGTTAATAATTATCAACAATAAAATTAACTTAAAAGTGTTAAAAAAAATTAGAATAAAGTCCTAAACCACAATTAGGTGAAAAAAGCGGATAAAAAATTATTATCTCCTAAACTACGCAATACCGTAGAACATACATAGGGGTGATTCGGATACCCATCACCATGAGGCTTTCAAATTTTAGCTTTGGACGTCAACTTCTCGGCCACCCTGTACATAGATTATTGATACAATTTGTTATTTTGAAGTGATATCCGATACACATCTGGCATTAAATATTTAATTTGCACCAAAAGTTTATGGAAGATGTGAGATTCGAGCCCGCGCTTCTCGGGTTTTATCCTAGTGCTCTTCTAAATAAGCTAACCGTCCGTCCGAGACCATAAATTTTGGTACAAATTAAATTTGTATGTTTACACATAATTCTACGTTTATATTTATATATATAAAGGCTATAATTCAGTCTTTCTAGTTTCTTGTAAGTTACTTAGTGGAGGAGCATTTCATACGTTCCAATTATTATAACCTCGTTTAATCTTCCAACTTTCAGCCATCAACACTCAGAAGCGTTTTTGATGACCCCTTTAGTGTCCTGGTAAGAATGTGCATGCAGCCTGCATCAGAATTTTGGAATAGGTTAAGCCCGACCTATTGTGGATGGCATGGTCAGACAAGGTTTACAAATTAGGTAACAAATTGCTTTAAGTAAATATTAGATAATTTCTGATCAGACCCTAGACGTTTCATATCTAAGTGTCACATATAAGCTATTTATTAGCACCATTTTGTAATTAATTATTAGTATTTTTATAATTAAACTCTTGATTATTCGAACAGACGCAAAACAATCAGACGAGCCCACACCAGTTTGTCTCTAGCAAAATGAGCACTAAAATGCTGCATAAAACAATGGGTTGCTCATATCATTACAGTCCGCAAACAAACCTAATTAATGCAAACATATAAATATGCATAAGACAAATAAAGGTCAGCCTAGAAACAGGCACACATGCGAATACACAGTTTTATTAAATCGTTAAACGTTCGCATCACTGACTTCAGCCCGAACTTATGATATGTCAGTTTTATAATTAAAATGCTTTTGACCGTACCCAGGGGCTTGGGCTTTGGAGAGATTAAAGCATGCTACCCACTTGTAGCTATACAGTGTCGCGCTACAGTCACGACATTAAATAAACACACGGGTAGAACTACACGTAATCATAAATAAAAATATTCAAAAATAAAATACATAATTCACCTAAATAAATCAACTTTAAACAATGTAAAGTACATTACTTTTTACTTTTTAATCCAATAAATTTTTCACTCCATAGAATTAATATCATGCTTTATTTGTGAATATATTAACATATATTTTTTTAATCTCAACTTCATTTAGTTTAGTTTGTTTACAACTAAAAAACACTATTATAAAAAGTGATTTAAAATTAAACATTGCTACACTCAATGTGAGAAGCCTAAAATGCGAAGAGCTACTTATAGAACTTGAACAAGCACTAGAAAAAATAATTGAGACCAAGAATACATACAAGAAATAGAAAATAGATATATGTATTATAGGGTTTGGTTAAGGGGAGAAATGGCTTTTTAGTTAAAATAGAAATGAAAGAAAGAATTAACCAATTTAAAGGTGTTCAATATAAAAAAAATAGCAATAGGGGTCCTAAAATTGCCAGACTAAATAAAAGAATGGACAATGGCCAACTTGTACATAATTTTTTCTAAAATTATTTTGAATAGAATTACCACAACCTTAGATGAGTCGCAGCCAATAAAACAAGCTGGTTTTAGAAAAAAAATTCAATGGTAGACCGTAAAATACGTGTAATTAAACAACTTGTAGAGAAATGTAATTAATATAACAAACCATTTTATTTAGGGTAAGTTATTTACAGCAAAGCATTCAACTCTATAAAACTCAACTCTCTCTGGACTGCACTAAAAATACAAGGAGTTAATGGCAAATATATAGATTTAATAAAATAAATTTGTAAAAACAATAGAGCAAAGATTAAATTGGAATGGGTTAGGGAGAGAATTTATGATCAACAAAGGTATGAGACAGGGATCAGCTATCACCCAAACTATTTTCAGCTGTTTTGGAACAAATCTTTAGAAAATTAGAATGGGAGGAACAGGGAATCAATATTAATGGTCAACGCCTACACCAGTAGGCGTTGACCATTATTGCCGAATATCGTAGAACGCTTCAAAAAATGATACAGGATTTGGCCCAAAACAAAAAAACAGTGGGTTTGGATATTGATACTGGAAAAACCAAGATAATTACTAATAGATCAAACATGGACAAGGAAATAGAGAAAAGAGTGGCAAGTTCTTGTAAAATAAACTGGTCTTTAAAAAACTTAATGAAAATATATTGTATAAATTATATTGCGAATATAAAGGTATTTCTAAGTCAAAAAATATTGGTTCCCGAAAAGTAATCTCCACCATATCAAATACTTAAACCATCTCCAAAATTAGCTGCATCTTATGGTATAAGTATTATTCCGATCAGTTCAGTAGTTGTTGCAATATAACCGTCGATATTGAAAAAACCGTCTCCATTTATCTGTACATAGGTAGATTTTTCAGTTTAATCAAACATAATCTTCAAAATAGGAGAATTTACTTTTAGGCTGAAGAATTTATTTTAATTGGCTGGCATACTATATAATGGCAATGGCAAATGGCATAAGTATACTGGATCTTATTGTATTATGAATAATGTTTCCTGTTAATGTGACATAAAATTAGTGTAGCTTTCAGTGGAGGACCAATCTATTTGGGCTTAAGAGGCCAAATTGAATCGCTACCGGCCGAGTTAACACTGAGGCTGAAAATATAAATGAAGTCATACAGAAATTTCGTTCAATGTAATTAAAAAGAGAGGGATATGAATAATTCCATCCTTTTATGAATTATGTCTTTGTTATGTGTATTTCGAGTTTATAATTCATTTCGTATTCAATATATCAAACGAGTTTTAACATCTCATATTGTTGACAACTTAAAAACTTTCATGAAATTGTAAACAGTATTTTATTAATATTCCAGATATTAAAACTGAAATTTCCAACAATATATTTTGTTTAAATTATGAATTGGTGATTAAAATACGCTTAAATCCTAGGATCAATTGAGCCTCCTGCTTGGGCTAGCACGCCTGCCTTCAACTACCTATACTAAGAATGAGATGTGTAAATCGAGGATAAGGACTCATTGAGTGTAAATATTTTAGAAATAAACATATTGACTTAAAAAACTTATAACACCAGAAAAAAACATACTCGGCTATGTCGAGTAAGTAGCTTTTTGTGGGGCGATGTATATGCTTTTACAACAAGATGTTGTACTTGTGTGGTAAAGGTTACTTTAATTTAAATGACTTTCATAATGATACCAGAGATTGGAAATCGAGAGACCGCCCTCATACTATTAAATAATAAATTTTATTGTACGATTTTACATTGTTACCATACTTTTATTTAAAAACAGAAACCCGCTGTGTTTCTTGCGCTCCTCTCAGGTCTGAGGCATACTTTTTCTTGAAACTTACTCTGCTGAAGTTTAAATTATAGCATTAGGACCTATTCTTCTAAGAGGTGTTAAGGCAGGACACGTCTACTTTTTGAGAAAAGGTAACCCTAAAGGATATCATCTATTACTCGCAACATTGAACAAAATAGTTATAAGAACACTTTGGCCTCAACAGAAAGAGTCCTGAGTCCTGATAGAAGTGAGGAGACAGGACTTCTTATAAGGAATGCGTTAATTACGTTAAGGGCCCCCTAACAAAACAAAATCTGCAGTGATGGTTATTGTAAGAGCCTTAACAATATTTAGGGCAAAGTTTAATTTAAACTGTTGCCTTAGTTTAAAAGTCTTAATTCATGCATCATGAGTTAAGCCTCCACTTTTACATATGAAATAATAAAAAAATGATTTGGAACAATTTGACAAAACTAGTAAATACTAACAACAAGTAAAAAATCCGGGTAAGTCAATCAACAATGAAGTATTGATACGATAAAAATGTTTAAACAAATAACAATTAATCAAATATGATTAATGTGGTCTAATGCATTAGCAAATTCGATGAAATGTGATAAACTATTTGGTACGCAAGGCACACTGATCCGGCATCTTGAAGGTCGATCAATTTGTGAATGCCGGAACACGGTAACATGGACTTTTATATAGACGCATTTTGAATTTATAATTATAGGATATGTGCAAAACATAGGCGTTCGTTAATTTGATTGTATCACTGTTTCATAATTATTATTATAAACATTTCCTTTAGTCTAGTGCTGTCCAGCGTTCTAATTTTTCAATTACAACCAAATCTAGTTGATATTTCTTGCCGTATTCACCCTGCATTTGACGGTCATTCTTCCATCCAATCGTAGTTTGTGGATTATTACCTTGATTGATGGTGATGAAACATCCATATTTTAACAGTATTAGGCGTAAACAAACAACTATGCTGCCTTTTATTGTTCTTTAATTAACGCAATATAAAGTTACTCCAAGCTTAAAATTTCTTCCTCTGTCATAAAGTATAATGTAAGACAAAGGTAAGATAAAGATAAAAAGTTTCAAATTTGGAATCCCTTTACTTCGCGTTTATTAATAACACGGATGGAGTTAGAAAATGGGAAAACTGTAACTATACAGGGATAGACTATTTACTTAAAAATTCAAATAATTTTAGTTTGAAAAGGTACCTTAGTTGTTTTTTCAAAATATCCATACCTGTCTATGGCCTGTTTATAAATTATACGCGCTCGTTTTCGTTTTAAGTTATAATTTTTATACCGGAGTGTGTGTGCCTGAGTGCACTAGCTTCTTTACAGACTGTATCACTTTCGCACTTGATGTTGGATGAGATAGCATGCATTTTAGACGTGCTCAACAACAAGTTCGAGTCGTCGCGTCGACTAGTGCATTAATGCAGTGTTATGATACATTATAATTGAATATAGATAATCAGTGAATACGGCTTACATACAAAATTGAGAAAGTAGAACTTTCAAATATGGGTGTCCAATTTTAATTACTTAGTAGGTACTTATTTAAATTAATTATTAAGTTTGAGCCGCCTGTCTGTTTGATTTACCCTCGAGGTGGCAGTGCAGTATGTCTTGTTGATGACGTAACATGATTTTAATTGACATTTAGCACTCAGATGTTCCCAATCAGAGCATCAGATTTTCAGTATAACGACTTTGCAAATTATTTTTCTGCCAACATTTAGTTTAAAAGCCTATGTTGCTCAAAATAATGCAGTGCTACATCTTAAATTGAATATAATAGCTACAGATAAACAATTAATGATAGAATATCGGTGAAGAAAATTACTAAAATTGCCGAAATACAAAGCAAAACATAAATAACGTAATAATTCTAAGAAAAGGAAAACCAATAAAACAGTTAACGATTCTTAATATTTATTATTATAAAAAACTAAATATTCACATAATTTGTACACAAAACAGAACTCATACAAACATTGTTTAATTGATAAAACATTGACTATGGAATACAAAACTTGCTGGGTAATAAATGATAAAATAAATTATTACAATCATACACGTAACCACACAATTAACAAAGATAACTTAAATAATTAGACAACCACAATATAACAAGAAGGCAATGAAAATAGAACAAAAGAAAGTAATGTTGGATTGTAAAATAAACAGATAATAGATGCACGTTGCCTTATTACTAAGTTGCATTTTCTAACTAAAGCTAAATTGGTTCTTGTTTTCTACCTGCCATAGCCGTAAGGTTTACCTTGGAATCCTGGTGGTTGGAAACCGTAGCCAGAGGCACCAGGCACAACACCGCTGGTGATAGATGGGTCACCGGGTGGTGATGGAGGGAAAACTACAGGACCTGAAATAAAAGATAGATTGAATGAACCAGCAAAGGTATAAGGTAATATCAATAGAGATATTTACCAAGATTCAAGCATTCATGAGAATGAAGAGGTAGAAACACCTCGTGAGCATGACGATTGCAATAATGATTTATCGGGAAACTCTAAAAAAATCAAACTAAAATCTCTGTTTATTTACCTATTAATGTTCTTGGTTATGATACTACTTTGAATGTTACATGGAGCGATCATTAGAAGGATAATTTTACACCTTACGCCTCTTCAACAAAGTTCCAATAGAATTACAAAGTTGTTTTTAAATAAAACTTTTAAATATTATTATAAGTTGTATGAAGATTATATTATATTCGCTGTGGCGGAATCTGCTCATGTCCAGACACAAAACGCAATAGTTAGAGAAAACTTAGTAACAAAAACCATTAAAAAATAACCAAGCCTAGTTGCCAACACTTCAGTTCATGCATCGGTTGCGAAAAAACGGTATAGATTACTACATATTTTTTCTAAATCCTATTGAATAAAAAAGAGTTTTTCTTTTTCGTGCCTACCAATGATAGGTCAAATACGTCCCAACGCAATAATCATTGCTGCCTGTTCATTAGGCTCAAGGTTATTCCTTGTAGTTAGTTCCTTATCTTTGTTATTACTATTATTATTACTATTGTTATTTTTTTAATCTAAAAAATATAAGCAAGTTTGATGGAGTTGTATATTCCATGAATAGACCAAGAATATAATAAGTTGAGACCAGATTTAGAGTAAGAAAAAATAAGAGGTTTACTTAATGGGTTGAGTTGTGAGTAATAGCCATGGTATGGTGTAACGAACATATAAATAAGGAGGTACTAGAAGACAAATATGTCGCCTCGTAGGTGACTAAGAGACCACCAGCTAGTGATTTGTGATTTAGTATTAATATCAAAATTAACGCGAAGACATGGAGTATTTCACGTAATATATAAATAACATGTGTGTCATGTAATACATATATACACATTATGAAACCGACTATTTTATAATATTTAAGTTCTCTCCTTCTATTTCTTAAAATTACTCTTACTCAGTAACCGAATTTTTCTTTAACAAAACAAGTCAAAAAAATATTATTAAATAAATTGTAACAGCGAATATTTACATTTGTAATAGCATGAATTGCAGATTCCACATTTTGGCCGTCGCCTTAAAATAGCGCTTTTGGCGACGCATAATTATTTGGTGTTAAGTGATCACCTACTATCGAGTGAGTCTCATAAGTATGTGACTCACTCGAGAGTGTGTCATGCAAGAAACATAAAACAGAAGAACTGGTTATTTTACAAATTTTATTTTATACCAATAATATATATTGATAACTTTCTTCTAACGAAACTTATTGCGTGCAAGATATATTATGTACACTTACAAACACGTGCAAACATTTATATGATGAATATGAATGTTTGTTTCCTGGATGTTTATAAGTATTTATGTATGTTTAAGTAAGTATATTGTATAAAATATATCGTTATCTTGCACCCATGGTACAGTGTGTCAATATTGATTTATTATTTACTAGCTGACTCGACAGACGTTGTTCTGTATATAATAAATAAAATAATGTTTTTATATGAATTTGTCAATAATATATCATAACATCAAAAATTACTTCGTAAAATATGCACCCTGCTGTCGTAATGAAATTGTTTCACAGCAGAACTGTCAAACCGTGCGTCAATAAATTCTCTCATAGAAACTATGTATGGACACAAATAATTCAAGATCTAAATTTTCCAAATCGGTCCAGCCGTTCTCGAGTTTTAGCGAGACTAACGAACAGCAATTCATTTTTATATATATAGATTACGTTCTAACAATCTCATAATTAAAAAAAATAGTGCCTGGTCCAGTCTTAATAGTATATATATAATAGATATTTAAAAATAAGCTACTAAAAATTATGAAAGGTAATTTTACAAACACACAGTAATTTTACTACATTAAATATTTGATTTATTTAACCTCCATGCTCCCAACAAACAAAATCTTTAATATAATATTTGTCCGCAATTAAGTCGACTTTCGTTGGCCTTTGTAAGGTATCTGGTAATTACCTCCATCCCAATAGTAAATTACACGCTAACTATATTTAAGTATAAGTTAAATAAGACATTACATCGCGACGTAATGGGGTCTGTAGGTAGGTGTAATGATTCTGCTAAGCCGGGCTCAAGGATTCACAAGAGATCGACACGAATGATACCATCTTATGCAATGTTTCGTAATGTCCAATTATTATACTTTTAAAATGCGTAGGAATCTTAGCTCAGGAATATCCACTTGATAATACATAGTTTACGATAAATTTATATACAAATTATACGTTTTTTTTTTTCAAAGTAACATAAATAGGTTGTTTTATTTGACGACCCATATAGCCGAATGGTTAGTGACCCTGACAACTAAGCTAGAGGTCCCGGTTAATCAGGTATTTTCTTTTCCAATGGATCTGTATAGAGCGTAATTTGTGTGTGTAGAATAGAAAGAAAAAAAGCGAAGAAAAACATTTTTATTCTAATTTATTGAATTAGGTCAAGATGACATCATCATCGGAAAATTTGAGCTTTAATGAGAAAAAGTGGCAAGAAACTCATTGCCACTCTTCTTAATCTATATTACAGTTTCAGCATTTTACATCATATTGTATACAATGAAAGTAAAGTGATGCACGTTAAATTAAAATGTAACAGGTTTTCTTTCATATCTAACACTTCTTAATATTTTTATATTCAGCTTTTCCGAAGTGGTAATTCTTTTACATTTGGAAAAAAATTTAATAAACATACGAGATTGATTTTAACTTTAAAAAATTAAACTTAATTTTTCTCGGTTATTAAATCGATATTAATAATTATTATCATTGAATGATAAAACCATGAAAAGTTAAATTGTAACAAATAATTTCGACAGTCGTTAGAAAGGATTAAGTGTTATGGAAATACTATCATTGAATCATGGTTATTTTAGTACCGCATTGCAAAACAATTTTTTTTTTTATGGATTGGGAGGACTAACGAGCGTACGGGTCACCTGGTGTTAAGTGATCACCGTCGCCCACATTCTCTTGCAACACCAGAGGAATCACAAGAGCGTTGCCGGCCTTTAAGGAAGGTGTACGCGCTTTTTTTGAAAATTACAACTTGATAATTAACTAATTACATAAATTATTTTATATTAAAATGAAAAATATTAACTGGTTACCTCAATTACTACTTCCCTTAAACAACTTTTCAAAATTAAGTGTACAAAAAACCGATAAACAGCTGTGATAATTACGGAATGGTATTGAAATGCACACCCAAGGTTTAGGTTATATTTAAATGCTGTTTAGTTTAGTTAATATAATATTTAAAATTCACTGAGGTTTGAATATTATTTCATTATAGTTTATTTAATATATTTAATTGTCAGTGAGGTTTCAATAATATTTCATTATAGTTTAGTTCCTGTAAGAATCCTGAGCAGCACTGCATTGTAATGGGCAGGGCGTATCAATTATCATCAGCTGAACGTCCTCGTCCCTTATAATCATAAAGAAAACCACTAGCTTACACACGCACTGACACATCAGAATGGGTCACGCATTACGGACTGTCAGTTCATCTGTGTGCTTGTAAGTCAATTTTTAGTTTATAATAACATCAAAATTATTCCAATTAAATAAACACTTGATAATGTTTCGTAACTAGATCAATAGTTATTATTTTACAATAACTATTGTGCGCAACTATTAGTCACAAAAACTTTCAAACAGGATAAGACGAAATCAACTAAATTATCGACAATAACGCGGTCGTTACCTCGCCGTGACTAAGCACGAAGGCATTGATTCGGTGGTTGAAGTTATATTTATAATAATATAGTTTGAATTATAATCTAACATACTATTTGGACCCTTAGTTGTGTTGTAAGCTAACGTTCCTATCGAGCAAAGGTTCAAATCCGCTTATAATATCATTCCTTATATATATATCTTAATATATATAAATTACGTGACACGTTGTTTGTCCGCGATGGACTCCCAAACTAATGAACGGATTTTAATGGCGATTACTTCATGGAGTGCAGTTAGGTCTAACTTGAGAGATAGGATACTTTTTATTTCGATTTGGGACCTATAATTATTTTTATTTGCAATATTTGTTTTTTATGGAGATATTTTATGTTAGACAATTTATTGATGCACGGTTTGACAGTTCTGCTGTTAAATAATTTCATTATAACAACAGGAGCATATATTAAGAAAAATTTTTTTATGTTATGAAAAAAACAGTATTTTATTTAATATGTACAGTACAACGTCTGTCGGGTCAGCTAGTATATATATCTCATGTATCAAGCACACGCAGTCTATAGATGGACCCAATTAAAGGTCCAAACTCCAACCCACATGCACACACTCCCTAACACACCCATACACACACGCACACACACACACAATAGTTTTAAGACTTGTTTTAATTGTGCGATAATTGTAAAATTCGGTTTTTAATCATTATTGTTTATTTCTATATTGTTTATCAAATATAATGTATCCGCTAAGGAAGTTGCGAGATATTCCCAATACAAGTGTCCTAAGACAACTTATTGGGAAGTCTCAACCACTAAAATGTGTATGTAATCTTTGAAATAAACGATATTATTATTTATTTATTTATTATTTTTTTATTATTAACTCGATTATTTGCAGGATTAAAAGCAATTACAATAATCGCAATGATATTCTAGATATCGTCATGTTAGAATAGGATGAAATTATTGTATATTAATTATACGTGAAATTATTTAATTACACCAGTCTAACGCAGTGCCGTAATGATTTCTCTACTAAACACACTCAAACACATTCACACCCACACACAAACATATACACATAGAAATAGAAACACACGACACAGCTGTTATTCTGTAATACAGCTTGTTGTTAACGCTATTGTAAACCAATATATGTAGGTAATCTTTTTTTATGAAAATAATGGACGAGACGAGCAGGACGTTCAGCTGATGGTAATTGATACGTCCTGCCCATTACAATGCAGTGCCGCTCGAGATTCTCGAAAAACGCAAAAATTTTGAGACATAAGATGTTAAGTCTCAATTCCCTATTAATTTCACGCTAGCTACGGCGCCAAAGACCAAAACATAGTAATGTTTACACATTACTGCTTTACGGCAGAAATAGGCACCGTTGTCGTAGGTACCCATAATCTAGCCAGCATCCTATGCAGTGGAGCCTTCCACTGGTAAAACTAGCAGAAAAAACTAAAAAAATATATTCTAAAAGTAAGCCGAATCACATATTAAGAAATATTTTTTAATAATAACGAAATTTAAATATTTAAAAAATTAAAGCGTATACAGAAGGGATTTTCTTGAAGTAAGCCCTTATGGAATTTATCCTATAATTGTGAAAGTCTTATATCTAAATCTAAAGCGCATTTATACAGATATCATCTTAATATGTAAGGCCAGTTAGAAACTGTCACGATGCCCTCTGAACGTCCTTCATTCATCATTACAAAACGACATTGAAGCCACGCTGCGTAGTAATCACTTACCGTAACAGACGTATCTAACAACTATTGTATAATTAAAACAACAGATTCAATCTATCTTGTAAAATGTTGCAACATTGCAACTAATTATTTAACTCATGGCGATTATGCGAGTAATTATAAATATTCGTTGTACATCGATGCATTATCCAGATAAATAAATACTGACACTAAAATATAGTGCGCCTTGGAACGTTTGCATATTTTGTTGATTATTACAATACATTCTTGGTAGGAGTATTGATAGATTGTGCTCTACCCTCATTTTGTCAATAGCTATCAATTTTCCGAACATTTTATACCTTAATAATAATAGAAGGAAAATTACAAATATTAAAAATATTATTAAATAAATTCCGAACAGCTGTTTGATCTGTTTCCTGCCACCAGATCCCCACCTTCGCACGACACGCCACAAATTAGGATATAACCCCCCAAATTGGATGTGTAGCATTCCACCACGCCACGGTTTTCAAGGAACTTTCTTCCGCGTACGACCAAGCTGTGTTTCCAGGATGATACAACACGGACTTTCAAAAAAGCGTGTACACTTTTCTAAAGGACCGGCAACGCTCTTGTGATTCCTCTGGTGTTGCAAGAGAATGTAGGCAGCGGTGATCACTTAAGATGCTAAACCACTTTCAAAATACAATTATAATTTATTTATTAGGAATGCCATAAAAAGAAATAAAATAATAATTGAACTATGAAATTTGCTTACTTTGTGTGGAGTTATTTTGAGAGATATTTGAGAGTACATTCAGAAGGACTAAGAGATTGACTTGGAGTTAAGGAAATAGACTACTATTGAAATAAAATTGAACTGATTTATCATGGTTCCATGAAATAGAACGTATGCATAAACTTATTTTTTAAGAAAGTTCGAGAAGTGTCAAGGACTGTTTGCCAAAGAGTTTATATCACGATCAGGTTGAAAATGTACTGAAAAAAGGCCAGGAATATGTAGAATATAAAGAAAACTTAGTACAGAATGAATAACAAGAATATGAAATAATTGATGCAGATGGAAGTAGCGAGAGAAACATATTTATATTTACAAATCTGGAGTTAGCGAGTTGGTATGCTTCGGATTACTGAGAAGCAATCAGGGAAACTTTGACCGAAAAAATTGGAGACGTACACAGATGACCAAAGCAGCACTAATCACATAAACCAGAATCTCGTAAATCAGATAACTATCTAATACCAACAAAACCGAAAGATGATTGATTCAGGTAGCTAGCCGATAGAAGAGCGAGGTTTGTCAAACGAGAAAAAGAATAGAGTAGAATGACTCGCATATCATGTCCTGCAAACATCACAACATTTATTCACTACCAACTTCAGATCACAGATCAGACTATTTACCATCTCTAACCAAAGGGTCCTAAGGGTCCTGTCATATGGCCCAGAAATAGTCATCAAACATAAAGATAATCTGGAGAAACTGGTTCTAATCAGAAATATCGAGGGTATAAGACCACGGATTCGATCACAGACTTGATTTGACCAATTTGCTACCACAATGTTTCTCAATATCTCAAATGATTTGTTTTCAAGTCGAGGACAAATGTCGTGGCAGCTTGCTGATGGATCAACAAAGGCCTTTCAGAACAAGCACAACCTTCATTAATAAAGTCCACGAAGAGGAAGAAGATTTGTGTTTAAGTGAATCAACCATCCAAATCATGCTAAACGCGCATACCAGTGACGTGATCTCGACTATTTTTTTCTTAATGTGCTCAAACGAGTTTTCACTTAAAAAAAATATTTGGCAGGGAACTCATTTGTCTTATTATCTTCGAATATTTTATACAGGTTAAAATTTTATTTCAGCGACACAATGTCCTCCACAAATCATTAAAACTAATCAAAAATGTCTTAGTAAAATTACACATAACTAAACTGACAAAAATTATACCAAATACTTCGTAAATATAATTTGTGGCTTCTCTCATAAAAACTTGGCGAAATATTAAGCTATAAAAATGTTTATTTAAATAAAATATTAATATATCTAATATTTAACGTTTGTACGATGTTGTTACATTTAAATCTTCATTCTGGCACATTTGCGATTTAATATTAAAAAAATATTTGAGGTCAAACTGAATAAATACATTATCAAATGCAATAAATTAAATACTAATATTCTGAGATACTGCTGTGGGTTTTTATATTTGCATAAACTCATTCATAAAATCTGTATTCTTTTTGAGTTCTTGACATGAAAATTTTCGAGTACTTGGGCGTTCTGATAAAGGAACGTCGATTTGCGGATAAATTTGGGGAGTGTGGGCATATGTCAAATCTATCTTGACTTCATGACCAAATTAGCTACCTAAGATTTCCTTTGCAACAACCTTAACTGTATTATTAGCCTCAGTTTTTAAAATCAATTAAAAATAAACCTCACTGCAGCATTTTACACTAAAACCCACCTATATAGTTAGTCAGCAAAATTTCTTCATAGTCCGATTAACAAACTACTAAAGTTTGAACAGGGGTTTAAATCCATTGTAATTGTTCAAAGTAACAAAATTTTGCAATACCAACAAGGAAGTTATGGTAGTACACTGTCTTGTCAAGCAATTACTTCACGTGGTCATTTTCATTTATTTTAGAATCTATTAACTGCTTTACGCTACCTGTAATGTATTTCAGATCGTAAAACATTACAGCTATTGCTAAAGTATTCATGTCTATTATATATTTAGTATATAGCAGACACAAAGCATTAGTGGTTTCGAAATATTCCATGCTGTATTCATATTTTTACGGTAGGCATCCAGGTGTTCTATGTCAAATTTTTGATACTGTTTTTAAATACAAAATCTTTATAGTACACCTATTTCTGCCATGAAGCAATAATGTGTAAGCATTATTGTGTTTCGGTCTGAAGGGCACCGTGGCTAAAGAAATTACTGGGCAAATGAGACTTAACATCTTATGTCTCAAGGAGACGAGCGCAATTGTAGTGCCGCTCAGAATTGTTGGGTTTCCAAGAATCCTGAGCGGCACTGCATTGAAATGGGCAGGGCGTACCAATTACCATCAGGTGAAAATCCTGTTAGTCCCGTCTATTCCCTTAAAAAAAATGCTAATATAAAAGCACGCGCGCGCGCCGTTGCACCGGTGGGACCCTCCGATGCTGGCTCGCTGAAAACGGCTGCGCGCAGTCGTATAGTAATTTACCTACATCATCGGGAAGTCAGAACGGACCAGCCTGTTATTTTATTGTATTTTTCTCAATATGTAAATTAATAAATTATTACTAGCACTATTTTCTTTGTTTGCAAATTGAACTAACAAATATGGATGTAATCTCGTGTATGGATGAATCTCTTAAATAAATGATATATTAATATTATTCTTTATAGCCACTGATGTCGAAGTCGATGACTTCTTTACTAGCGTTGAAAACATTATTTTGTGAATATTGAATAATACTTGGCTGTCGTGGTCGGCTATGTAAATAGGCTAAACACATGAGCGAATTTGGTATGGCTGGACCAATTGGTGCGAGGCGCCCACTGGACCGTCCGATTTTATATGTATTAGGGCTAAGACACTCGGCTAAAGACAGCATTGGACGAGAGGGACCGATCAGTCGGAGCCAGACTAACGTACATAAAATTATAAAGCAGCACAAATAACACAAGTATGTAACATGATAAAAAGTAGCTTATATGTGTAGAATATTATGCAAAAATATTAATTCCTGTTCGATATATATCGCTACGTAATTATAAAAATAAATTAATGCGGAAAACGTAGCTTAAGATATTGAAAAATTGTTATAAATAGCCAAACGACGCGGACACTTTCTGCGCATGAACAATGACGTCATAGCCAATCAACAAACAAACAATCGGAATTGATTGGTTCAAAATTAATAATTATCGCCATTCATCACTTCAAATTCGCTCTGACGTATTGAGTGACTTTTAAAACATTTGAATTACCCAAAACTTGTTGTAGTTTTACAAAATTTATTGCTTGCTAATACTAAAATTATCATCAAAGATATTTTATTAATATGTAGTAGACATAACACAAAAAAAAAGTAAAAATATTTTTTTATCGAAAATTTTTTGACACACGGATTGACAAACAACGAAATAATCGGACAGCCTGGGACTAGATTGTGATTATTTTAAAGAGATAGATATGACTGTACAATATTGTATATTTTTATTGAAAAGAGCGCAAAAAAAGAATGCTGGGAGAGTTTCTTGCGCCGCTTCTTCTCTCTCAGAGCGCCATTTGTTTCCGAAGCAGTAGTAGTATCTAGTAGTATAAGAAATGACATCAAAAAGAATTCTAAGGGAATCAATTTTGAGAAAATAAATGCCTTTTATGCCTTTTTAACACATACACATTTATAGATACATACAAATACTCAGTTACAGGCACATACTCACTCAAACAAACACATACTCATTCTCACTTAAACACAAACATACACACACATACATACATCACCGCAGTGCGATATATATTCAAACCTCAAATCCAACGGACTAATAGATATATAAGATCGGTTATGGTCATCTCTCCGTCCACCCAAGCAAACAGTCAGCCCAAGGTTCGAGTCTCCTTATGAGACGCCCCGCGCTTGTAAAGAGCGGTTGAGTTACCAGGATAGAGGATGGTTTTAGTCGATAGTGGATTATGAACTGAAGCTGAGCAGCGTCCATAAGTGGTAAGTTATGGACTCTGCTTATTTAATATACGTTCCCAAAAATCGTCCCCTTTTTGCTCTTAATAGTGATTTTTATTATAATAACAGTAGAAATAAGGGATTGCTTGCAACTAATTCTAGTAGGCTTCGTAAGATACATAATAGCTTTAAGGGTAAATGTATTATTTTCTTTAGCATGTTTATAATCGCCGCTGTTCAGGCATTATCCATAAATAAATTTAAATGTTTTATTAAAAAATGCCTCTAGCGGAAATAAAATCTATCGTAAATCCTACTACTCCACAGCTGAATGTCTAAGTGATCTGACAGCCTGGGATTAGATTATGATTATTTTATATCAATATCAATTACAGTACAATATTGTATATTTCATTAAAAAGAGCACAAAAAAAGAATGCTGGGAGAGTTTCTTGCGCCGCTTCTTTTCTCTCAGAGCGCCATTTGTTTCCGAAGTGCTAATAGTATCTAGTATATTAGAAATGACATCAAAAATAATTCTAAAGGTATCAATTTTGAGAAAATAAATGCCTTTTAAGCATATGTCCCAAATACACGGATTTTCGTCCCTTGGAAATAAAAACTTCTTATAAAAAGACTCCACCCAAAAGCAGTTTAGTAAAATGTAGCCTAGGAGTTAGTCACTAACAAGAACAATTATTTACCTATATTAATACCTGTATTCGCTCTTGGATCCCTCGCGGATCCCGAAAGTGTATTAAAATCTGCCCCGCCGAAACTCGATCCATAATAACCGAAGTTATATTGTGCTGACGTTAGCATTACGCACCCACACAACACTAGTGCCTGAAAAGAAAAGAAAAGATTCTTATAGCAAAGAAAAAAATATATATTTACAGCATAGTTTGGTGCACCTTAACCTTAAACCAGTGAGAGGCTTCTATATATAGATAATTAATAATAATACATTTGATTGATTTTTGTAATTGTTTGGGCACGTTTGGAAAGGAAATGAATTTTGTAGAGTGTATTACGTGTCAAATTAGCTTGTGTCTATTTAACACATGACATAGGCACTTTGTTGAATTATTTAATTGTATACAGTAATTGCTTTGTACATAATTTTAGAAAAATATTGATGCTTTTTCATCAGGATGTTATACAAAAAACGATAGTATGTATAGGTATTTTATTTTTATATATGTGTTTAATTTGAAAGCAATGTTAGAGAAATTTACCAACTAGGTAACAAAGTCCGTAAATTACGCATTGCATACCTTACTTTATGTGCTCGGAATTCAAGTAAATTCGAACGGTTGCGCATAATTTATGTTCTGGTTGAAAGTGCTTAACTATATATTACTATACAGTGATCTCAATTCTTGTTAGTTTATTAATTTGTTCCACGATATTGTCATAAGACCATGACAACACACATAACCCAGTGGTTATTGACCCTGCCCATTGAGCTGGAGCTCCCAAGTCCAGTGTAGATGTTTTTTTTCGAGTCATGGATGTTTATAAGTAATTATTTATGTTTAAGTATATGTATCGTATTAGAAATATCATTGCCTTTTACACATAGTAATATGCCTAGTTTGGGGCAAGATCATTTGATCTCTTGATCCGCTTTTTTTGATACCTGTTGTTGGGGATATAAATGGATGATTGCTTCACCACTTTCCATCACAAAGCCTCTTTCCCCCTTCCCTCCTCTTATATATAAAAAAAATTGTGTGAAAGTGTTAAGTATTACTCATATAAAATTCAAGGTAAATATCACAAACGTAATTTTTTTATATGAAAATACGGGACGCGACGAGCAGGACGTTCAGCTGATAGTAATTAATACGCCCTGCCCATTACAATGCAGTGCCACTCAGGATTCCTGAAAAGCGCAAAAATTCTGAACGGCACTACAATTGCGATCGTCACCTTGAGGATAAATAATAAGATAATTTACTGCATATTAACATATTCATATTCAAATATGTAAGAGATTTTCTGTTATAATGTCAAATACAATAATTAGTTAGTTTCGATAGTTCAATATCCAATGATATTTATCAATATAAGAATGCATCTTTGAAATGTAAGTTAAGGATCAAAACAGTTCAAGCACGTCACAACTGTCCTTGAGTATTGCACAATATCATTATTGTAATGATTTACTTTAGGAATCTAGAATAAAGGAAAAGCTAGAACAAGGTTATAACGGTACGTGTTCGCTAAAATAAAAAATTTCAAACTAATCGAAATAAAGAGATTCTGATTATAATTCTTAAAATGATGAAAATTCAATAAAGGAATCTGGGTCTAGTAAAAAGAGTATTTATTTTTCTGGCAGTACTAGTAGGACGAGCGCGAGCTGGTGAGTGGGGAATGGGAGGAGATTGACGTTATATTGATGATTGATGATAATATTTCAGTATGACATAACTATTGGTAATACATATCATTGTTGTCAACAAAATTAAAAAAAAAACATTGTTTGTTGAAAATAAATGTATGTATGTTTACAAATAGACATTTTGTTTATGATGGTTTATTCTGATGTATAAGAGACGTAGACGTGACGTATAATAGGGTTTCTTCTGTACTACTACACTGTTATACGGAATAGAATAGCGGGTTGCTGGGAAACCGACCGTAATCCTAATAATAAGATGATTAAAGTCGTCGCTGAGGCGTCCCTTGACAATGTGTTTTACAAACACTGGCTAAGGGTACACCAGATCCCTAACGTAAAATGACTATTTATTTTTATTTATTTTTTTGAAGTGACTTCAATTTTATATTAATTATCTTTAAACATATTCTTTTTTATAATTTTAAAATATTTTGACTACGTACTTATATGTAAAAATGTTTTATATGGGTCCCTGACCTGCAATAAAATGATTTTATTTTTATTTATAACGTTTCCCGCTTTTATTTGCATGTCATTCGGAAAACTTCAGAATAATCATTGTATTGACAGTGTTGTCAACGATATTGTAAACATTTTGCATATTCTTTGTTTATGCTTAGTTATAACTTTATACTAAGTTTATTTGTAAGGCCGGTATAAGACAATTCGCAAATCTCTCTCAATTATCAAATGTGTGTTATTCAAACGCTTCCATAATTCAAATTTAATATTCACCCTTTATTTTGAGGCTTCTTCTTTGAAGCCACTTCCAATCACATGAGACTGTACTCGACTTAACCGTTTGCCCTCTTTTATTTAAAAAAAAAAAACATGTTGTCGTTTACTCTATGAATGAGTTCTGTTAAATAAAAGTAACAATATGTATTTAATATCTGAAGTATGTAAAGCGGTTACAAAATTTCTAACAAATTGTTACTTTGTAGATTTATGGGTTTGCTAAAAGATTAAGTATTGGAAATCAGGTTTTGCACCTTTCCATTTTGCAAGCAGCTATTATGAAATATAGCTATTAAAATGTGCAGACACGGAGTTAGACGAACATAATAGTAATTTGTATCAATTACATCAGGAATATATCAAACATTTTCAAGGAAATACTACTGTTGATAGGTCTGTGATTCGATTATTTTTAAGAGTTATTATGTGCATTTAATATTTTTTTCTGGTTTCAGCTTTTATAATGGTTATTGCTATCACTAATAAGATATTACATCATATATTATGTAGTTACATAAAATGGAAAGCCGTCAGTAAGTAAAGACTAATTTTTTTACTTAAATCTATTTATCTATATATATAATGAAAATGGTCTTTGTATGAGGCTCAATCACGCCTAAACCACTGATCGTATCGACATGAAACTACCACCATTTGATGGGACACTTATCCCAGATGGTTTAGGGCTATTTATTTTTTAAATTACAATGTTCCTTCATTAATTTATTTCCTTTTAAAATTCGCCGGGAACGGCTAGTATTTTTATATAAATAAATTTAAAGGTTACATATTTAGCTCTGTGATCGGATCTGAAATGTAGAGTTCTATGTCTAAAAATTAATTTTAATTAGTGGTCCTATTTAATTTAGATTGTTGGGTTTTAGTTGTTTTAACGGTTAAGTATTAATCCAGGTGTATTAAATTGTTAAACGAATGTTATTAATAAATACTAATGTCATGTCACAATGTTCTTAGTTTTAACTTCGAAAATTCTGCCGACATAAACAATTAATTTTATAACTTTAGTGACGAAAATAATGTTTTGTTAACCCTCACGCCTACCGGAAGAGGATGGTATTTGTTTTAACTCACTTAACAAATCTATCTTATACATTGCCCAAATATATTTTAATTAAAAAAACTTTACTTCGAATGAGCTGTTTTCCTTTCAAAACTTATAAATATATTCATAATGATCGAAGCTATATCATTCTATTTATATATACTACTAACTGGTAATTAGTGCATATAAATACTAAAATTAAAATATTTTTGTTTATTTTTACGAAATTTGAAGAAGTTTTTTCCCGCTGTCCTTGTTTTAATGGCACTATAGAACTGTCAAACTGTGATCAAAAATTTATCTCATAGAATTATTCATTCAGAAATAAAATTTGAAATTAAAATAATCAAGGGACACAAATTGAAATTAAAACTGTCTTATCTCTCAAGTTGGATCAAACTGCAAACAGTGTGCAAAATTGTCAATAAATTTTTATATATTACTAGCAGTACTCTTCGCGCGTTACTACGCCACTAACTAAAATAAATTTAATATAATAATATGTAAAATTATTTTAATTATTTGGAATGGTAGTGGCGCCATCTGACGAAGATTGGTCGTACCAACTGAGAAATCTGCGTGGGCATGCTTCATACACAAAACTTTGCTGAAGATCATCATATTATGATCAAATGCAGTGTGCATTGTGCCTTGTGTACGATTCTATAAAGATAATACAGACATACATTCATTTATATATATATATATATATATATATATATATAGATAAGATAGATAATGCTCTATAGAACACATTATCGAGCACGGAAATGTAGAGCATAAGTTCACACACATGAAGGTAACTGGTTTAGATCTGAAACAGGTGCCTGAACTTGGTGCAATGTGACCTCAACTGAGGTCTGTTCGAAGGTGGGCAACTTATGCCCACTTACATGTATGAGTCATCGTGTTCATTCAGTAAACACGATAGTATACAGATACCGGATATAACCAGTAGGCACCTGGTTACATCCGGTATTTTATTTAATAATAATTTACATAATAGCTTTAAGGGTAAATGTATTCACTTTTAAAATAAAGTCCCAGTCGCTGTTAAGGCATTATGTATAAATAAATGTTTTATAAAAAAATGGCTCTATCGTAAATTCTACTACTCCACAGCTGAATATCTAAGTGATCCGACAGCATGGGACTAGATTATGATTGGTTTATAGCAATAACAATGACAGACGATATTGTATATTTTATTTAAAAAAAAGCGCAAAAAAGAATGCTGGGAGAGGTTCCTGCGCCGTTTCTTCTCACTCAGAGCCTCATTTGTTTCCGAAGCAGTGGTAGTTTTGAACTGACATCAAAAAGAAAACCAACGTAATCTTTAAAAAAAAATATTCTGGTTATGCCTTTTAATGTTTGTTATTCTTTCCTTCTTCCTCTCTCTCCTTCCAAGGTTCTTCTAAATTCTAAGTAAGACTAAAGTATAACGAACATAATAAAAGTGCGAAATACATTAACATAAAAATCATATCCAAATGCATCAACTAATTATTTTTTTGACAAAACCAGATATGTTTATTTTTTATATTATCTTTGATTTTATTTATTTCTATCGTTCATCGCTTAAGATCTATGCTGCGGACTGTACATTAATGTAATAAAACGGTCATATGTTCTTAAAACTAAATACCGTTGATGGCTTTTGAGGTGGTCAACTATATTATATCGACCTTAGATAATTATTACGTCTCGATAGAGTCTCTTGCTGTTTGACAACCGATAAAAACAGACCAGGAATATTAGTTTTAGTGTGCATGACAAGCTACGTCTTACACTCGGAACTTGTACGACCCTTTGTGTTAGTGTGCGTGCATTCTCAAAATAGAGGTTAACTCGATTTTTTTCGACTTTTTCACAGCTATCACAGTCTATCTAGACGTATACGGTCGTTGCCAATATACTATCTGCAGATAGCGATAAATTCTATACAGATAGAGATAAACTACCTTCTACTGTCAATAATCTGATGCTGTCCCAATATACCCGATAAGTCATACTTATCGCCTTATATTGGGACGCGTGAATTGCAATTTCCATGCAAACTTCTATCGCTGGTAAGCTATACGTCCTCCCATTGACAGACAGCGTGTACAGATAAGGTGAGTTACGGTCGATAAGTTTATTGGGACAGAAAAATCAACGATAATGACGATGTTTATCTCAAGAAGGCCACTATCCGAGATAGACTGAATATTGGGAACGGCCGTAAATGATCTAAGATATCAACTAAAAAGCAACGCCAAAAGATAAATCCATTGTGTAGTTGTGCATTAAATTAAGTTGATTAATCAATATTAAACAAGTTTCTAATAATGTCACGACTACTTTTCTACAAGTAAGTCTAGTATAAAACAATGTACCGGTCAGAACAGAAAACAAGTTTGATTAGCAAACAATTAACTTTATCATCGGGACTGTCCTTGTTCTTAAAACATATCAATCATAACCAATCAAACTTGACTTAAGTATCTTAGATTATTTATACTTCAATTGTTTGCATTTTATCTTAAATCTTTAAGCGAGCAATTATTGTAACGGAAACGGCTCCAACGATTTTCATAAAATTTTGTATACAGGGGATTTCGGGGGTGACAAATCGATCTAGCTTGGTTTCAATTAAAAAAAAATCGTTTTTTTCGTGTTTTAATGAGACAATAACATTAAAATACTAAGGTAATACTACCACTATATACAAGACTATAATAGCTCAGATGGGACATTGGGTGATCCGGAAAGCAGAATACCCCGGTTCTAATCCAGATGTCCTATTAGTTTTTTTATTTGTTCAAGTTTTGTATATTCTCAAAAATTCGGGCAAGGCTCGATCGTCCGGATATTTTGTATAAATGCTAGCTGGTGACCGTGTAAATAAATGAATATAAAATACAAAATGTAATAATCAATGTTTAAAATATTTTTTGTTAGTTCAATAATTATTTCGTTTTTCAGTGTTCTTATTTTAGATCATTTATACAACTAGACAGGCTGTGACAGTTGTGAAAACATCGAAAAGAATTGAGGTTGACAGTTAACCTTTATTTTGATCAATGCACGCACACTAGCACAAAGTGACATATTACGTTTATTTCATAAAATTGTTACATTTTTTTTAAATAATAATACTTTATTTTCATGTTTTTACACACTGCAAATAACTTAAATTATTTTAATTGGTAATGATTTCAAAAAATGGTTTGAAGTGAAATCAATATCAACCTATGACACCGAAACTAATTAAAGCTGTATGTTCGGGGTCAGTGATTCCTCGACAAATGACAAGTGAAATATAATTATAAAAATTAAAAAAAAAAATGTGTATATGTGTGTGTGTGTGTATTTGTGTGTGTAAGTGTGTGTTTGTGTGTGTAAGTGTGTGTGCCTGTTTAATTCTTAGTAAGTATATTTGGAATTGAAATGAGGAAGAAATTGAACGAAGGGTGAATATAAGTTGGAAAAAATTCTGGAGCTTAAAAGAAATTTTAAAGGGGTCATTCCCTCTGCATCTCATAAAGATTGTTATGGACCCCTGCATTCTACCGACTATCACATACAGCCGTATGAACGTGGACATACAATACAAAAATAGAAACAAAACTAGCGACCTGCCAGAAAGGGATGGAAAGGAGTATGTTGAAAATCCGAAAAATTTAAAAGATTAGAAGTGACAGCATTAAGAAAAGGACAAAACTGATAGATGCGCTTGAGTACGCTGTAACACAAAAGTGGCTCTGGGCAGGTCATGTGGTGAGATTAATTGACAAATATGGACGGCAGAAACGACAATTTGGTAAGAACCAGCTGGCTAAAGAAAAAGAGGCCACCCAAGAAACAGATGGGTAGATGATATAATAAAAATGGCAGGAAAAGAATGGAGAGGAAAAGCACAGAAGAGGAATACATGGAGTACGCTGTGGAGGCCTATACCCACAGTGGGGTTCCAATAACATAACGTTTATATTTTATATTATACGCGTAGTCTTAAGATTATATTATTATGTATTTGAAGGTTATTGGAATTAATTAAAGGCTTATTATTATTATATTAAAACACCTAATGTACGCTATGTAGAACTACCTTTCACCACTTAAAGCTCGTAGAGATATTTCTGATATAATCACCTTAATCAAAATACTAAGAAGTATGATTGACTGTTCTATATTACTGACCAAAGTCTGTTTGGTAGCCCCTAGTAGAATGTTAAGACAACAGCCTACCTTTGCTGTACCATTCTGTCGCAGGAATTATAGAAAAAACAGATTAATTTTTAGAGCTATGCAGTAATTCAATCATTTTTATGACACAGATAAAATCGATCTTTTTAGCTCCAGTATTAATTCCATCAGAGCCCATTAGGTAAAACAATTTAGCAGTGATTAACAAATTAACATTAGGCGTGAAATTACTGCTTTTTTATCAGGCTTTCAACTGCTATAGGGGTGCGAGAAGTTTTATTTAATAATTTAATGAAGTTTTGTTTAATAATTTTTAATTATACTTGTGTTGTTTGTTTGTAATTAATATGTTACATTTAATAATATTATTCTTGTTCCAATGTTGTGTATATGTATCTTTGTCAAACAACATGTCCATTTCTTTACAAAAGCAAGATATATTTATCCGAGAAATACAAGAAACGGTGACAGACTGGTGATTGCACACAAATTTCATAATGCATCCTACGGAAAATGTAGCTATGTCATGTGTATAAAAATATTTAATAAACTCCCTCCAAGCTTACGCGTATTACCCGTCCAACGATTTAAAAAGGTTATTTTTACATGGCTTATAGATAAATGTTTTTATTCCATAAATGAACTGTTGACACAACTTTAAAATATATATTAATTCTAGTCTTTAAATAATGACATTTAAAAATAATAATTATAATTTAAATTGAACTAAGTGATAAAAATATAGAGTTTCCTAATGTTAAATCAATTATAATAATAACTAGAATTTTGTTAATAATAATTTTGCATGCCAAAAATGGCCGATAACATTGATACAATAAAACTATTTACACCGATGTTTTCTAGCAAAATAAAGGATTTATTTATTTATGTTATGTACAACTAGCTGTTGGCTTTCTTAAAAATATTAAATTAAAATAAAATATTTTTGAATGAGATTGTACGATCATTTTAATTAGTTTTAAATTAGATCCATAATAATGTATTATACGGATGAACAGACTTGTTAAGATTCCATTATCGTCCACAATGTCCTTGTTAAGATGTAGAATTGTTCTAGAGAATGTACGGACAAGTATTTATGAAAATGATTACCTAACAAAACCTTGTTCTAGTAAAGGAACAAACGTGCTATCATTTCGTTGGCAAGCTGTTATAATATTTAGAGTACTATCTTAAATATAATTATGTTTCAATGTTATACATGTAAAATTTTGTATTATAAAATATTAAGAGTCACGAAACGAAATAAAAACTATCCTATCTCTCTAGTTGGATCAAACTGCACACAGTGTGCCAAATTTAATTAAAATCGGTTCAATAGTTAGGAGTTCACCGGGGGCATACAACGTGACAATTTTTTACACACAAAGATTATAAAGAGGTTATTGAGGCTGTACGGGGTTGTGTTATTGTAATCTCTGGATGAACTATTTTTGAAAGTTCTGTATATAATAAAAAATAAATATATATAATAACTAATTGACCCAGCAAACGTTGTATTGCCGATATTAAAATCGCGATACAAAAGTAACTGTTGATCGTAGTTGGGTGAAAATTTGAAGTTGTGTGTCTTTTTTAATGCTGACTCATAATCAAACAAATTTTAAAAAAATGTCAAAAAAATTATAAAAAAAATTCGAATGGAACACCCTTAACATTTAGGGGGATGAAAATTAGATGTTGTCCGATTCTCAGACCTACCCAATATGCACCCAAAATTTCATGAGAATCAGTCAAGCCGTTTCGGAGGAGTTTAATGTTTAACACCATGACACGAGAATTTTATATATGAGAGAAAAATATTTAGAGTACTATCTTAAATATATGTTTTAATGTTATGTATGTACATAGGCATAAGAGATTATTTTTAAACTTTAATACACATAATTTTAACATTAGGAACATATACAAACTTGTTATGCGTACTACTCGGTAATTCAATTTAGTAAGTCTTTTGTTGGAAGATGTATGTGCCTTTCAAATCAAATCAAAATCACATTTTTCATGTAGGTCAAGGAAATGGCACTTATGAATGTCAAGTTTTGTTTTCTTTTTAAATTTCCACTTCGCAAATGGTTGAGCTTAATTAGAAGAAGTGGCAAGAAACTCATTGTCATTCTATTAAATCATTTTACAAATCATTTCAACTACAATATATGTAAAGTGACGCAACAATAATACTCAAACGTCAAATACTAAAAATAATGCCTAACACGAGTAAGTCAAAAAAGTAAATTTCAGAACTCAGGATTCTTGAAAATCCCGAAAATTCAGATCGACATTACAAATTGGTTGGTCTCATTTGGACATAAGATGTTAAGTCTCATTTGCCCAGTTATTTCACTAGCTACGTCGCCCTTCAGCTCGAACGATTAGCTCAGTTGGTTAGAGCACCGGCACGGAACACCGGATGTCGTGGGTACGAGTCCCGCAAACAAAATTTTCGTTTTTCTAATGTATATTTATTGGGGTGGAGCAAGTTATCAACTGTAAAGTAAATCCTCTAGATGGAGCCACACACACGAGAGTTGAACAAGTCATACCAAGATTACGAACTAAGCGTTATTCGAACGGTTGGCTTAGCTGGTAACAGCGTATAAATTTAATTTGTACAATTATTCCCAGAAGTGAGGGATATCACTTTAAAAGTAATAATTTGTCTATACGATAGTATATTGTAAATCTATTCTTAATCCAGTGGTCACTTGTATTACAGCTAAGAATATAATAACAATTTCACAATATCGCTTTCATTGATTTAGGTCGATTTATATCGCCAACGAAATATTAATTACATCTGACCGCCCACTGAAATTGAACCATACTCTTAGTATCTACTAGGAAGTTGTAACTTGATATAACTTAAAATAAATGAGCACTGTCTGGCTGTCAAACTTTAGACTTATACGGCCTTACAAATAAACTTGGTATAAAGTTATAACTAAGCATAAACAAAGAAAATGCTAAATGTTTATATTATCGTTGACAACACTGTCAATACAATGATAATTCTGAAGTTTTCCAAATGACACACAGCCTTGCAAATAAACGCGGGAAACGTTATACGTCAGAATAAACCCATCGTAAGCAAAATGTCTATTTGTAAACATTTTGCATTTTCTTGGTTTATGATTAGTCATAACTTTATGCCAATTTTATTTGTAAGGCCGATACTGTTACTAAGTGTTTCAGGTAAGTTTAATGTTATAATATTTGTTATGGTTTGTATACATTGACGTACTTTAAACAACTAGACTCTTAATGGCGTATTAAAAGGTCGTCATAAATGTCCGACCGATTTGTTTATATGTATAATTAACTTATACAGATAACAATAAAATATTCATTCAAATTAACACCTTATTTCGTGGCAGTAATGTTCAAAGTGTATTGTATACGCTCATACGAAGGTCTTTGATTATGGTGCGATGTATTTTTTTATGAAAATAAGGGACGAGACGGCGATGACGTTCAGCTGATCGTAATTGATACGCCCTGCTCATTATAATGCAGTGCCGTTCAGGATTCTTGAAAAACCCCAAAAATTCTGAGCGGCACTACAATTGCGCTCGTCACCTTGAGACATAAGATGTTAAGTCTCATTTGCCCAGTAATTTCACCAGGTACTGCGCCCTCCAGACCGAAACACAATAATGCCTATTTTGCTCTTAAATGGTAGAATCGAGTATCTAACTAAATTATTTTTAATATGGGAGACTACAGAAAAAAATCAAAAGGTAATTATTTTTCGTCCACGAACCCCATTAGTCTAAGATTTTATGCTGATATTATATAAAAATTGAACAACATCATACTTAACAATAATTTTTGTCAAATAAAAAATTGACTAACTTCAGAGTTACATTTATTTAATTAAAATACTTTTTAAGAGATTAAAACTGTCCCCTTGAAAACGTTATCCAGCAAAAGGCAGACATGCGTTTTAACCTTTTTAAAAGTATTTTAAGTAAAGTACAAGCATGTATGTGATTAAATACAATATTCATTTATTGCGCTATCCTACACAAATCTGTCTATTTATAATACAAAAAAAAAATAACACTAATTCAGAACAATTAATTTAAATTAAAACGTTTATCTCTCAAAAAAATTACATCCATAACGCCAACGGTTGTCTTACGAATTTTCGATCAGGCCACGTGTCCTGACGCGATTTTAACATTTTATACCATCCTAAGAAAAGTGCTCAACGCTAAAAAAGTTTTCACTTCAAAATAAGTTTCAAAAGAAATAGTTGAATCATCAATACATTCAAGTAATTTATTACGTGTGAATAATATTGAAACATATAATAATTTGTGCATTTAATTACTGTTGCGGTTTGTGGTTCAATTTCCTTGCCCTGTAGCAACAAGTCAATGCGTACACGTTGTTTGACTATTATTATTTACATTCTCGTATATATCCTCAGGCGCGTTTCAAGGATAGATGTCGTTTCTATTGTTTGAAATGAACGTACTGTCAATTGCGAGAAGAACAAAGTCAGTTTAGGTGATTTTTATTGGACAGTCAATTGGTGAGATTTTAAGAATTCAAAGAAAATCTATTGGAAATACTATATTGCTTTGGCTTCTAAAGAAGTTGGTAAGTACAATAATCAGCTCTTTAGCTGATTAGCAGCTAAAGGACAGATTTTATTATACAATACTAGCTGACCCGACAGACGTTGTTCTGTATATAATAAATAAAATAATGTTTTTATATGAATTTGTCAATAATATATCATAACATCAAAAATATGCACCCTGCTGTCGTAATGAAATTGTTTCACAGCAGAACTGTCAAACCGTGCGTCAATAAATTCTCTCATAGAAATTATGAATGGACACATCAAAGGAAAAACAAATTTGTTGTTTTTATTTAATTTAGCAACATTTTCCTATTTATTCACCTTTTAAACCTTCCCTGGACTTCCACAAATAATTCAAGACCAAAATTAGCCAAATCGGTCCAGCCGTTCTCGAGTTTTAGCGATACTAACGAACAGCAATTCATTTTTATATAATACTAGTGGACCCAACAGACGTTGTCCTGTCGGAAATTTCGGACACACGTCTTAAATATGAAAAATCGGTCCAGCCGTTAGGAGGAGTCCACTAAAATACACTATATGGACGGAATTGAGAATCTAAACCAATCTCAAATACCCTGGAACACACAAAAATATCATCAAAATCGGTCTAGCCGTTTTGGAGGTAGTTCAATTATGAATGTAAACCATTATTGAATCCACCCGAAGACACACATCAATCTCAAATTCACTGGAACACACAAAAATCTCATCAAAATCGGTCCAGCCGTTCAGGAGGTAGTTCAATTGTGAATCTAAACCATTCTCGAATCCACCTGAAGACACACAGAAAGTTTCAATTAAATCGGTCCAGCCGTCTAGGAGGAGTTCAGTGACATACACACGCACACAAGAATTATATATATATATATAGATTATTTGTCGATATGTTTAACGTCATTGAACTTAAATAAATTCCCACAAATTCGGCTTCAAGCTATCAATTTCGGAAGCATGTGACACTAGAGTTTGACAGCTGATTAAATGTATTCTACGATTATACGGTATGCAGTGTGTTACAAAATTGACTATTAAATATTCAACACAACGAACGCAGGAAGCTGTTACAATTCTTGTGAAATAGTGAAATGTACGTTACAATAGATATACAAATATTTGTAATCAAATAAGCAATATTAACTTTAACGAAGTAATGAAAGATGAAATGTCTGTTTTAACCTGTCGCTTATACAGAAATGTATATCTCGGAATTAATTGGAGTGAGTGTTATCAATTTCAATGAATTAAACATTACTTGCTATTAAAAAAATATTTGAGAGTGTCGAAATATATGATATTTCACAGGTTTTAAGTACTGTACAGTTGAGTATATAATAATTTTAATTTAACTCGATACCTCCACGCGCTTAAGATCATGGACAACACAGTGATCCTAAAATGGGTTTCACTTTTTCCTTATCTATGGACCCATGAAAATGACTAAGTTTTGATTTAAATTTTCAGATTAATAAGATATTCATTAACGGCCGTTTTCAATAACGTATTTATCCTTAGTTTAACTTACTGGAGGTAGACAAATCTATCCTTTTACGCTTACTTACATTTCAATAACCTATCGACGTAAAGTATTGAACTATAACTATATTGCACATAACTATGGATAGATAAGATCTTGTCATTAAACGGTGACAGCAATATATCCGTAACTAGAGATACGATATTGAAAACGGCCACACGTAACATATACGTTGCAAAGTAACAACGGAATAATACATCACAATTCAAGACGTTTAGATCTGAATGCATACGTATTACGTAATATTAACGTGTCGATTTTATTGAGTAATTGATTTCATTATGACCATCGTGTTTTATAGTGCGTAACCACTTACTAGTCGATGACTTTAGATGTCTCATTCCAATAGATACATCTGGGGTCCTCTTGTCTCTAGTGTACGGAAAGTTTTATGCAATAATTAATCAATATTATATAAAAAAGAATAGGGAAGAATGTCGTAAAAGGCGCACTAAGGGCATTTATCAGTTGGAGGCTTCTTTGCACAGGATGCCAGTTAGATTATGGGTACCACAACGGCGCCTATTTTTGCTGTGAACCAGTAATGTGTAAGCATTACTGTGTTCTGGTCTGAAGGGCGCCATAGGTAGTGAAATTACTGGGCAAATGAGACTGAGCATCTTGTGTCTCAAGATGACGAACGTAGCTGTAGTGCCGCTCAGAATTTTTGGGTTTTCCAATAATCCTGAGCGGCACTGTATTGTAATAGGCAGGGCGTATCAATTACCATCAACTAAACGTCCTGCTCGTCTCGTCCCTTATTTTGATAAAAAAAGAATATTTCCACCCATCCAAAAAGTATCGAACTAATTACATATATTTATTTTTAATTTATCGCGTGCACCAGTCATGAGCATGTCGGTGACGTGAACCCATAAGATTTTTCCCCTACCAAAAAGTACCCAATGCAGGTAAAGAAGTTTTCGCTTCAAAAAAATTAATTTTTTCTTTCAATAAAACTACTTTTGACATATCGAGAGTAGAGTACTACCTCTCGTTTCGTTATGAGGCGTGAATATAAACAATTAGGTCATGTACCAAATAATTCAAATCACACAATGTGTTGTATGTCTATTCCCAACAGGTCAGTTTCACAAGGGCCGGAAATCCTTTATTATTGTTTTCGAAACCTTCGAGTAGATTGAGGTCAAGTTTAAAATATTATACACTTCATTATTTGTTCGTTGTTTAAATCTGTGGCTTCATGAATGATCACTATTTGTAACTTATTTTGTGTGATATATTTATGTGTATTATACAGGCTGTTATAGTTTAGAAAATAATACAAATAATTTAACTATCTATACTCGTCATGTTATTTATGTATTATTTCCCTTTGGGGTGGAGACGACGGGTCCTTGGGGTTCATCGGCACAAAAACTCGTAAAAGAGCTATCCAGGCGTCTAACCGATTTAACAGGTGACCTAAGATCTGGTACGTACCTCTGTCAAAGGATAAGTTTGGCCATACAAAGAGGTAACGTTCCAGCTTCATGGGCACCTTTCCTGCCGATAGCGATCTTAATGATATTTTCTATTTGTCATTAATTAATTTTATTAGATTATTTAAGTTTTATTATATTATTTTTTATATAAATAGCGTTATTAATTATTAAGTCATATTATTATTAATATAATATTATTTTTTAATAATTAAATTATAAATAAACTTACAATATTAAAACATAAAAAATAACTAAAAAACTAGAATTAGATTAATAAAACTTTATGTATTATTTTAATCAATTCAAAAGCTATATCTAATGATATCCCATAAAACATCACATGTTAGTTTGTAGAGTAAGTAATGCATTTTTATCGATTAAAAGTGTATAATAGTAAAAACTGTACATTAATTATTTAACTAACAGAAAACTTCCTGAGTGCTGAGTGTTCAACAAACAATGTCGAATGGGAGGGACCAGTGGGAGGCTCCTTTGCACAGGATGCCGGCTTGATTATGGGTACCACAACGGCGCCTATATCTGCTGTGAAGCAGTAATGTGTAAGCATTGCTGTGTTTTGGCCTGAAGGGGGCCGTAGCTAGTGAAATTACTGGGCAAATGATACTTAACATCTATGTCTCAGGGTGACGAGCGCAATTGAAGTTTCGTTAAGAGGTTTCGGTTTTTCAATAATCCTGAGCGGCACTGCATTGTAATGTGCAGTGTGTATCAATTACCATCAGCTGAACATCCTGCTCGTCTGGTCCCGTATTGGCATAAAAAAAAGATTGAAATCAAATAGCATGAATATTAATTATTAACAAGAGGATGTATTGACTGACCGCGAAAGACGTCGCGGGTAGTAGCTAGTACTTGTTAAGTATTCAATCACACCATAATTTATTCAATAGAGAGAACTAATCTGTTTTACTTATTGCCAATCAGATAGAGTGATAAATGTTATGGTAATTATAAGTCATCGGTATACAAAGTTGTTGTCTATATACTTACTTAGTAATTGTAACAGATAACTAATTGAAATTGTTATAATTTTAATGATTACTTGACCTCGCTTCTTACACAATAATAGAAAACTGTATAGATTTTACTGGGAAGTCAAACCTTCTTTAGCCGCGTTGGGAACTTTTTGGTATGGGAAAATCTTATGGGTTCGCGTCACTAACATGCTCATGACTAGCTCATAAATAAAAAATAAATATAAATATATGCATATATAAGTAGTTAAACAGTTTTTCGATGGGTGAAATTTCGTGAGTTCGCGTCACCAACATGCTTATTGAAGTATATCCTATTAATATTATAAATGTGAAAGTTTGTATGTCTGGTATATGTTTGTACTTCTTTAACGCATAAAGTACTGATTGGATTTTGATAAAACTTTACAATAATATAGCTTACACACCAAAATAACACACAGGCTATTATTTATAAAACTATCGCGTGAATTATACTATATATGGCAAAACAACGTTTGCCGGGTCAGCTAGTATAAAAATAAATTGAAATTAATAATTTAATAAATTTTAAACATTATGCTATTTCAAATTTTAATTATAATAATTGCTCTAAGTCACTTCTATCTGCAATCTCTACAACTGCCATTTTTTTTTTTACTTTTGGCTTATCATTACCTCTCTAGTAAAGGAAGGAACAAGAGAGGCGTAATATAAACCGAAGACACATTGTGAAAAATAAATTGTAATTATTTTGTAATAGCTTAAACAGATGGTCGGATTTGTACGGCTGGACCAACGAACGGTGCGGTGGGCTCCTCGCACCATTGGTCCGGTATTGATGACAAAAATAAAAAAGATAGGTCGTTTATGTCTTTTACATAGTAAATTTAAAATGTACTATAAATGTAAATATATAATATATAAGAGATTTTCACGTATATAGTCACTCATCACGATATCTCAGGAACCATTAGAGCTAAAGACTTGAAATTTGGTAGGAATATTCTTTTCACCGAGTAGAGAACGGATTTTACGAAATTCCACCCGCAGGAGTTTTTTTTATCATTAAAATTATAAACAGAACAACGTCTGTCGGGTCAGCTAGTAGTGTATAAAGTTTTACTACCCTTTCAAAATACGAGTAATAAAAAGATTAATTGAAACTATTAAAATTAAATGTTTGTTGATAAAAAATCAGCAATTTTTGGAAACAAAAATTAGATATGTTATTTGCAATAATATTAACCGATTTTTTAGGTTTAAACTAAATATTCCGAGGCCAATTTATAATTTTTAGTTACTACATGTGATTTGAAAAAATAAAAAGTATAACAACCATCTGACGTATTGCACCTACCGGGATTCGAACCCGGGACCTCTAGCTTAGTAGGTAGGATCGCTAACCACTCGGCTATACAGGTCGTCACACACTTTTTATTTATTTAATTATTTTGGAAGTGCTATTATTATTAATTTAGAGAAACGCTTTCAATATAAGTCTTAAAACCGTAACAATAATCTATTTACATCGGTAAAGTTTAACAATTCAAACATGATTTCTTATCAATGTCATTATACCAAGCATGTCTTGTTTGTCACCTATTTTTACATTAAGAAAACGATATTTTTTGTACTATCTAATCGGGGGTCACTCGATGCCCTTGGACACTTTCGATACATTTACCTCCAGACATTATTAAATCGATTGTAAACTGTCCTTACGAACACTGACCGTGCAATCGTTAGCATAGGTTTAAATATGTAAGGTGCGCCGTTAACTGTCAGTTATGTGGTAACAACACAACTAAATACAATGAACTACTTAACTCAACCTTCGTCCAACTTCCATTGACAGCTTTATGCCACGACTTTGGTTTCCATTTCTTAGTAAATCTACTTCCAGTATTTTTTTTTTGATTAACAAGATAATTAAAATTCTTTTTAAAGGATTGAAACGCGTGCAATTGTAACTGTATTTTTTACATAAGAAATTTGCGTTAAAGTTCTTATAATTTATTTATTAAACCCGACGTTTCTTGACCTTTGCAGGAGTACGTTTCCAGTCACCTTAAAAGTTATTTATTCAAACCTACTTCTAATTTGAATTTTATTTATTAATGTCACAAGTCAAACCAAGAATTTTTCGAATGTCAGGCAGCGTTTTTTTATGAAAATAAGGGACGAGACGAGCAGGACGTAACGATAATTAGTACGCCCTGTCCATTACAATGTAGTGCCTCTCAGGATTATTGAAAATCCCAAAAATTCTGAGCCGCACTACAACTGCGCTCGTCACCTTGAGACTTGACAACTTATTTTCAAGTCATTTGCCCAGTAATTTCACTTGCTACGGCACCCTTTAGACCGAAACACAATAATGCTTACATATTACTGCTTCACGGCAGAAATAGGTACCGTTGTGGTACCCATAATCTAGCCGGCATCCGGTGCAAAGGAGCCTCCCACTGCTAAGCTACAGCCTTGCAAATAAACGCGGGAAACGTTTTATGTCCGAATAAACCAATCATAAGCAAAATGTCTATTTGTAAGCATAACACATATTCTTGGTTTGTTCTCAGGTATAACTTTAAACCAAGTTTATTTGTAAAGCCGTAAGAGTATAATTGAACAGTATCTCAATTAAATTACAAGTCTTACAAGTAAAAACAGATATAAAACTCGCGGATGCAATGAATCCACATACTGACCACATATCATTAGAATCAAGTCGCCATTACTTGTGAATAACTTCATACAGCGGGAAGCTATGCCCTTACGCCGGGATCAAGTATATTACACGCCAGAGTGAACGAGCGACAAAACGCTCCAACACACATTATTAAAACTGTTACGTGAATGCGTAAAGCAACTTGAAATCACAAGTAAATAATATCTCTATAGGAATATTTAACAGTATTACGAACAAAAATTAGGAAAACGGTTGAACCTAAAGGCCATCCCTGCAACTTCCTTCTAATTCCATACCTAAACGCTTCAGATTGTACTTATGAAGATTTTGAGCTCAAAAATATAATTTGTGTTGTTTTGAGCTCCTAGAGCTTTTACCAGACTTTTGAGTCTGGTTAAAGTTTAATAAGACACTGTTTTTTTAAATTTTCAAATGGAAATAACTTTTGAATGAATGAACCGATTTTCACGCGGCAACAAATCGGTTGAGCCGTTTAAAAGTTATAAGAGGTTTAGAAGGTAAAAGAGGTAGAGGTTAAAGAAGTACGAACACCATCGCGGGAATAGTCAGGGTAGGAAGGACCTTAAAACGTCGAAATCTGATGAAAACTCGATTTTCGAAAACGGGGTAAAACCCAATACCTTCCCGAATTTTCGAAAACTTTTAATTTTCATAGTGGGAACTTAAAAATATATGGATTCACTTTATAATATTTTAGATTACATTAAGAACTGAACAAACCGATTGAAATTGTTTGCAAATATCTAATTCTAGTAATTATTCGTCTAATTATAGATGTATTTACAAAATATTTAATTTTGTGTAAGTGATCTAATGAATTAAACTAAACCTTAAATACTAGTGAACTGATTATAAATTTATTATTTATAAAAATTGAGCTCCCACCAAAAATGACAAAAACTTGTAAACATTTTGTTCTGTTACAGTAAAAAAAACTAAAAGAATACAAACATATATATTACATGTTTGTGATTCTTAGATAGATTTTATATGAGCTATATATATATGATTATTATCGTAGTTATAGTTTCAAATTCGTATAATTATTAAAGTACAATATCAAATAAAATCAACATTTAGTTCAAGTGGTTAAATTAATTCAAAAAACTATAATTACTGTAATGAATAAATGCACAAAATTCACACGACATTCTGACGTCGTATAACATTTAGATTACCTTTTAATATTCCACTTGATCACCTCGGTGGTATCCGTATTACATTGGCTTTGTCAAGGAATGCAATATTTAATTTCAGAATAACAATTTATTACTATCACTATTAGATAAATAGATAGAAATATATTAATTTATTTACCATAGGGAGTGACAATAACATAACATATTGCAACAAAACTTGGTAAACATAAAAGAGCTACATCAGTTCGTAAAGGGGCTATGACTTGGGCAGAAGAACTGATAAGAATCTCCCAGCCCATCTTTTAAATCATTTAACAAATTAGACTATTTAATAAAGTATTATACAATTTTAGGTGGCCTGACAAGTTGGAATATGTAAAATAGAATTTTGTTTTTTGTATATTTTAACGTCCATCATAGGATAGGAATCAATAAATAATCTCTTAATTTATTTAGGTTTTAAAGTAAAATAGTTAATTCAATTAAAAGCTTTCATTTATGCGAATATATACAAAATATTATCATATTACTTATAAAATCTTCAGAACATACGTCTTCATTTAAAATACTACTGTTAAAACTCAGTAAAATACAAATTAATTAGAATATCTCCTAATTTATTATTGTGCAATTCCAACCCAGTAAACCGTCTTAACATGAAATATTTTCAAGACGGCTAGATATATAAATAGTGCATTAATAATAAATGCGTTACATTTAAACTCAAGGTTAATTATTGTGGCTTTAAAACTGTCGCACGTTCTCAAAAGGCCAACGTAAGCGAATACAACATACACACGTTTGGGTCGCCTGGCGCACGCTCGCCAACCGGTTGCAAGCTTCCGCCTTCCGTAATAAAATATATCACTTTATGATAACTAATTTTCTTGAATCAATATAAAGCTTATTTGTAAACTAGATCTGTATAAATACGGGAAGATATTAAGACTTTAAATCAAAAGCTATCTCCAATAAGATGTTTGAAAAATAATTGTTAAAATTTTCTGTTGTTATATTATAACGCAATTCTATTATAAGTATGATCTTTAAAATATCTCAATGTACAAGAATAATAATAAGCTTAATATAAATAAAAGGCTGTGACGCTCTTATGATTTCACTTTTAGAATGTCACCCACATTCCTGGAAGTGATCACTTAACTTAAGTATTTCATTAAAAAGAGGACAAATATTAGTTTTGTTGAAAATTGAAAAATTGTATTGGATAATTATCATCAAAACTTATCTAGAAAATTAAGATTTATCTGTTCAAGTATCATATTAAATCCTACTTGGATAAATATCATGAAAACTTATATAAGAAATTTATTGTTCATCTATAAAGTAAGATGTAGAAATTTTTTTAAGTATCATATTATGTATTGGATATAAATCACGAAAATATAAGTTTTCAATCTAAAAAGAATCTGAACTCTAGGAATCCAGATTTATATGATGAAGTATCAAATTTATTGTTCCCAAATGTAGAAAGTAAGATTTATCTGTTTAAGTATCAAATTACTTATAAAAATCTTCAGAAACATAATATTTAGACTGATTCATACATAAGATAGCCTTAAGTTATATTGTTACATCACGCAACTGTGTGAGAATAATTAAATTGTCAAAAAAATTTAAAGATAATTTTTCGAAAAATTTTGCAGATAAGTCGAAGACTTGCTGGAAGAATTTATACATTTGCGTTTCTGTTGTTTTAGTTTGCTTGAGATGAGTCAATTTAATTAAATAAATGGTATTCAAATTCAAATGTTTATATGATATCACTTATTGAAAGTCAAAAGAGAAGAACAGACGCAAAAAAATCAAAGGGCTTTTTTTCATAGAAATATGTTTGTAATGTAATATCGTAAAATAAAATTTAATATTTAAAAGTCCGAGGGTGGTCGCTAAATTCCCAATCTGTGGTATCATTAAGAAAGTAATTTATGTTATAGTAAGAATTACCACATTAACTTATTTTAACAATTCTTTTGAATTTCGTAATACATTGGTTTTGATCATTTTCTGGGATCTTGTTAAAAGCATATACATCGTGGATAAAACGGCATGGTAGCTGTTATTGGCATAATATTATACTTTTTTAGATGTACTCGGATTCAAAAATCTTAGTGGAGCACTATATTTGCAAATACGCATACAAATGCGGTTTAAACAGCTCGAGAGTGGTTTTTCTTCCGACTTTAATCGTAAAAACTTATCATACAATTTAGCCTAAACTATGTATTAATGAATCTGATTATCATAAACAAAATGATAGAAATTCTAGCGATTGAAACAAACAAAACATCCCAATCTGCATAATCAAGTTATGCAATAAAAAAATAATTCTAAGTTAAAGGTATTAAGAGCTGTAGTTTTACAAATATATATTCAAACAAAACAAATCTTATAGCTATATTTACAATACAAATAAAAAATAAAACTATCATTACGGGGAAGCGTATCAAGAATACTGGTAGCATTTCCACATTGGATAGCTAGGCTGATCCGTTGACCGAAATAGCTGCCAGAGCTTGGGTTTCCAATATAGCTGTAAGTATTCAGTATTCAGAAAACGATAAAACATTTACAATTAAATTATCTTTTACACTGTGAAAGTTTCATAAAAATATACTCGGTTTTGCCTGATCATGCCTTGTTTTCCAGCGTTAAACACAGCTAAGCCTGTGTTTTATTTCTAAGGAAATAAATTATAGTAATTTGCAAAAAAAAAATATTTTTAAGCTGTGATGTTGGATTTTGAGTCATTAAAATCATAATACCTGCCCAAATTATTTCCCGTCTTTGAATCTAAGAGTAAAACTTTCAGATTTAAAGACATCTAAAGTCAGCATGTAATATCACATAATACTTGCGTGTATAATAATTATGTAAGATCACAGAACAGAAATTACATTGGCTTATAACGGTATTTTAACAAGGACATATTCTTGTAAAGTTTTCGTATTTTATATATTGCATTCGGTTCAAAAAAATAGTTTGTTTTTTTGGTAGGATACTACCAAGAAGATTTATTATACAGATAATATAATTATATATTACTAATTCAATTAATATTAGTAATTCTAATTCAAATATTTTTAATCAAAATAGGATGTGACTGACTCAGACCTGAGAAGAATGGGTGCAACAAACTCAGCGGGCTTTTTTTTCATCAAAAAATATGTTTACAAAGTAATATTGTACAATTAAACTTATTATTTAATAGCCTGAGGGCGGTCGCTCCATTCCCAATCTGTGGTATCATTAAGAAAGTCATTTATGTTATAGTATCCTTTACCACACAAACGTTTTTTAACAATTCTTTTGAATAACGTAATACTTTTGTTTTGAACATTTTCTGGGATTTTGTTGTAAAAGCATTATAATTAAGATAACTATAGAAGACAATTTTAAAGAATTTTAAATATAAAACTCACAATTACAAATGCAACTATGTAAAACAATATTCAATTTGGTGCAGCTATTCAGACATATAGATATTTTTAGTCCGTAAAATGATAAAGTTTAAAAATGGCAAGAGTTTTCTTCTAAAACATCTTAAAAGATAAGTTAAATATAATGTCTTTGCAAAAGAATTCTGAATCTGATTCATGTCAAATTAAATGATAACAATACTACATATTTACTATATACTACTTATAATTGTTTATAATTTAAATACTTTTCATATGTTTTCATATTAGCATACTAATAATTACAACATGATACCTTTCCGCATTACTCAGAAAATCTTAAGCATTTATTTCTTATATCAATAATTCTGTATAAAAAAATACCTTGGATAATGTTTACTTTGATTAACACGAGTGTTATGTCATTTAAATTAAATACTTTTTTTATATACCCCCGGAAAGCGTTAACCCTGCAAAAGGTCACGAAATGTCGAGTTAAATAAAGACTAATAAAAATGTTACTTTTACGCAGAAACCTAACTTAGCTTTTAACTCCTTTAAAAAGTATGTTACTTAAATATCTTAACTACAACCATGACAGAGTTTATTAGCTTCTTTAATAGTCGTCCATTCAGTAAAAACATCGTAAGAATAAATTATCATATAACATGTATTAATAGCCTCAACACATGGTCGGATTTGGTACGGCCGGACCATCGGATGGTGCGGTGGGCGCCTCGCCTAATAGAATATGACACTGTTTTTTGGAAATCCGTACTCTTTATTTACCTGCTTTGAAATTATATATACTCTATTTCTTGTAATAAAAGCTGGCAAGCCCTGTTGATACCAATAATTCATTATTGGTAAATGCTTTACAAGGTGCCAGAAATTATAGACTTCACAAATCATCTCAACGCAATTTAAAATTTCTAAATTATTGTCATCAAGTTAAGAAACTTTCTACAAAATAATATGACAATAAGTATTTTGTGAATGCACTTTCCAGGAAATACTTATATTTCGCTTTAGTACCTAATGTAAAAGTATATTTTGTTCATCATTATATTTGGTACGGTCCGGACAATAATAATAATAATTTTGTGCGATGGACAACGCTACATAGCGTCGAATATGGTCCGGTACCATACCGCGTCCGATGTACCAAATCCGATCATGTGTTTAGGCTATAACAGAAACGTGTCAAAAGATTATGGTTAATGTTAATAGTATTCAATGACAAGGTCCAAATTGACATTAAAGTGTTAAAGTAATATTACCTTGACTCGTCTGTGCGTGAGGCCGGCATCGACAAAGTAAATTAAGAAAAGGAAGTCAAATGGGAATGTGGCCCTTTAAAATATCAAGACAATAGAGATATTGTTAAAGAAATCAGTTTCATTCCAATTTTAGTTTTACAAAAGACCATTACAATGCAGTGCCATTCAGAATTCTTAAAAAAACACACAAATTGTGAGTGGCACTAGAATTGCGCTCGTCACCTTGAGACATCAGATGTTAAGTCTCATTTGCCTAGTAATTTCACTAGCTATGGTCGCCCTTCAGACCGAACTACAATAATATTTACACATTACTGCTTGACGGCAGAAATAGGCGCCGTTTTGGTGCCCATAATGTAGTCGGCATCCTGTGCAATGAAACCTCCATTCTAGTACCAGTCATATAATATTATGCAAAACCCTATCATTACCAAAAAAGTTGACTTTTTAGTGTTAATATGTTGGTATACGTAATTCCAATTTAATGTGTCACTAATGTAAATGTCATGTCACAAGTTGTTTTGAGAAGTGTGGCATCCATTTCGGGAAGTGCCATTTGGCACTAGATCTTTCATATACACCAAAAGCGGAAGTGCCGTACGGCTCACTACGCCCTGACCAAGTTCTGATCCTCATCTTGTTTATAGGATAGTTTATTTTGTAAGGTCTTATAGCTTGTTTCAATAGTTTTCTTATATAATCTATCATGTCATCCTAATTATAAGCAATCGAATTATAAGCCATCAAATATGAATATAACACTGGTTTTTGGAAATCCGTACTCTTTATTTACCTTCTTTGAAATTATATATTATACTCTATTTCTTGTAATAAAAGCTGGCAAGCTATTGGTAAATGCTTTAAAAGGTGCCAGAAATTATAGACTTCACATAATCATCACAAAGCAATTTAAAATTTTTAAATTATTGTCATTACGTTAAGAGACTTTCTACAAAATAATGTGACAATAAGTATTTTGTGAATGCACTTTCCAAGAAATACTTATGTTTCGCTTTAGTACCTACTTGTAAAAGTATATTTTGATAATCGTTATATTCATATTTCAAATTATAATATATTAAAGTACAAAGATTGTAAAAAAAAATAGTAGAGGAGTGGTTAAAGTCTCTCGACTATGAGGCGAGAGAGATAGAGATAGAGATCCTTCAACAACTTAAATAATGTATCTATTATAATTTAATCAATAGCTTAACTAGTAGTTTCATAATTCAGACAGAAAATATATCTACACGCACATTTGTACACACATGCACCCAACATTCACAAACGCACACATAAACGCACGCCCGCTCACACACACACATACATTAATCATTTAAGTTGATATTAAAAAAAATGTACTTACCTATTCTTTAAGAACTTAATTATTTTAATAATATTTGTGTAAATCTATGTATTGCTGCATTGTTAAGGTGTTCAAAATAACCTTTCAAAATATTGAATTTTTTATTAATTTCATAACTTTATTATTATTTAACCAGCATGTCAATAAGACTTTTGTTATAAATAACACTTGCTGAAATGGAAGAGCGGAGCCACCAGGAACAGGTATTACCAGGCTAAAAGGTGACTCCGGTAACTAGTTGCTGAAGGCTTATGTTTTTAAGTGAAATAAATTATTATTACACAGTTAATAAGCCTACCATTTGTTTGACACTGTTGACATGTTCACAATACTATACGAATACTTAGACTATACGTGGCTGACACTAAAAGGTTTGCGTAACTTAAAAAAACAACATGTTATAACCAAAATATTATGTTTATTCCTTTTCAAAATACTCTTCTTTAAATTTAATTCATTTTTTCATGCCATCGAACCATTTTTTAAAAGAGAAGGACCACAGATCTGAAGGCATGTTTTCTACGTGCTAATTGAACGCTATTACTGCCTCTTCGGAATTGGTAAAAGTGAAACATCTCATCAAATCTTTGATTTTGGGGAAAATACAGATATCATAGGGTGCTAGGTCGGGGCTATGTGCAGGATGGGTTACGAGATGTACTTTTTCGGAAGCTAAAAATGACTTTGTTTTGTTGGCCGGTTGTGAAGAAGCGTTGTCATGATGTAGGAGAACGCGGCTTTTTGGTCGTCTTTCGTGAACTTTTTTAACACCCTGGGTAAACAAATGGTAGAGTACCACTCGGCATTAACACTCTTTTGATCTTCAAGTGGAATTGTGTAGATGGGACCAAATAGTTCTGATTAGCTAGAACTTCAAAGCTTTTAGTGTACCCCATGTATTAGCGACGATCTGACAACCTGATACCTAATACGTGATCAATTTCGATTTGTCAATGTAGCACACATGTTAGCTTAGTTTAATAATCAAAATAGCGTGGCCGACTGTTTACTGTAACATTAACTTTAACTGTAGACTTAGATTCGCTTTTTATCTAATTTTATGTATTTAAATTATGATTGTGCAATAGAACGAGACCGTCAACATTATTACCCTAAATTTACCACACAAGGTGAAGTATCGCGTGTTGTCTATAGTAATTTAGTCTATAATATTGTCTCCGAATGTTGTATTTTATTCACGGCTATAACAAGGTTGAAACACCAATGTTGCTAGCTGTAAATTGTTGTTAGATTCCGAAAATATCTTGTTTATTATCAACAATTTGTTATGTATTTAAATTGATAACCCTCACTTCTGGGATTAATACACAAATAAAATCTGAAAACAAAATTTTATGAACGATGCGAGACTCGAACCCACGACCTCTCGTGTTCCGTGCGAGTGCTCTCCCAATTGAGCTCTCACTTTGTGGCTTCTGAGGGTTGAACAAAGACATATAAGATTTTTAAGAGCTCAGTTGGGAGAGCACTCGCACGGAACGCGAGACGTCGTGGGTTCGAGTCCCGCATCGTTCATAAAATTTTGTTTTCAAATTTTATTTGTGTATTAATCCTAGAAGTAAGGGTTATCACTTTAAAAACATAACAATTTTTTTAGATGAGCAAGAGACATCTCAAGTCAATTTCCTAATATGCCAATATATATAATAAAAAAGCAGGTTATCAACTGTAAATTAGATCCTGTAGATGAAGCTACAACTTGAGAGTTGAACAAAGCATACAAGATTTTATGAAGATACAAGTTAGCTCAGTTGGCAGAGTACTCGCACGGAATGCGAGAGGTCATGGGTTCGAATCCCGAAAGGTTCATAAAATTTTGTTTTCAGATTTAATTTGTGTTGTTTATTATTCGTAATGACCTAAGCAAAAAGATAGTTTTACTTTTCTGTGCGTTTAAAAAATTCACAGGATAAATTTTTTCGAAAGGAAAAGTTTTCGAAAATCTATTCCAATTTTTTTAATAAGAGTTTATTCAATATCGTTTTAATTTACATTTATGCTTGTGTTGTAATGGCTAGAAACACGGCAGGGAAATATACAAATAAATACTTAGAACAAGTAATTACAACTCATAACGTTACAGAAATATTGCCACATTTAACTATAAAATTTAACTCATTGCTACAACTTCTAATTAATACTGATATAGTTTAATATCTATTTAATTTGTCAACAGTTGACAAATTTATTGACAAATCAAGTTATGTTGAATGATTATGTATTATTTTTTATCACAAACCAAACCGAGGTGTGTCACACTCTATGTACAATCATTTTTCTTTTTCACCAACAAAACTGAGATATATACACTTAATGTTCAATTATTTTTGTTTTTCACCAACAAAACTGAGATATGTACACTAAATGCTAAATTATTTTTGTAATTTACCAAAAAAACTGAGATATATACACTATAATATGTTCAATTATATTTGTTTTTCACCAACAAAACTGAGATATATACACTCAATCTTCCATTATCTTTGTATTTCACCAACAAACTAAGGAATGGACACTTATTAATATATATACACAATGTTAATTTATTTTTGGTTTTTTTATCAACAAACTAAGAATGTACCTACACTCTTTGTTCAATTATTTTTGTTTTTCACCAACCACCAATTTTATTACCTTGTGCCTGTTAAAAGAAAAAAATGCGGAGACAAGGCAAATCAATACGAACTAATAATAATATTAGGAAATCATTGTAATGCATTTTTGACATAATTTTATATTATGTATCTCAAATTTATTTCTGCCAATCCAAGTCACTACGATCGCAATGTTAGGTTCGTGCTTCGTGATGCAGTAAACTAATACGTTTGTTAATCAGAATTGTATTATTATTTTTAATTATAACCCAAATAGACGTAATTTTTCCGTTCATAATGATTTGTAAATGCGTTTGTAAATTATTGTATACAGTTTCCGTTCTATATTATTCAAAGACTTGACTGAAATTGGGGTAAGGGTAAGAATTTAACTTATTAAATATATAAGAGGCGATCCCAGACGAGCCCATTACAATGCAGTGCCGGTCAGGATTCTTGAAAATCCCCAAAAATTCTGTGCGGCACTATAACTGCGCTCGTCACCTTGAGACATAACAAATGCCCAGTAATGTAATGAGTATGTTTTGAGTTAAAATATAACCGTGTCATTACAAAAAATAAATTAAACATGGCTTAGACACGTGTTTTGTTAGACTGTGACCTAACAATAACGACATCTAAAATGGAGTTTATCTTTTTCTATAACGAAACAGTGTTTAGCTTGTGTTTAACTAAAAAATCGGAACGCAATTTTGACAGCTGTAATCTATGTGTCATCATAATATAATCTAAATCTTCCATATTATAAATATGATATATCCGTTAGACACACCTTAGACAAGCTTCGACTCGTGTTTAAATATAAGCAACGTCGAAAGATTGTTGAATGTTAAACAACAGAAAGACACAGATTTGTAATAGAACCTTTTTAAAACAAGTGTTCAACACATGTTTAACTTTTTTCTAAAAACACAGCAAAAGTTTGCGTCCCTAAGTATAATACATATTATATAAAACCGTCATGTATGTCACCAAATTAGGAAAGTTTTCAGTTTCGTTTAAATTTTATCATGTCCTTGTTTGAATTCGTGAGGAGTTTGAGAGAGTATAAAATAATTTTATATTTCATGTAGATGACAGATGGAAAAACTCTCAACATCTCACGGTACATGATCCGCACAACTTCTGGGAACACATCACAAAAGATTGTGTAACTAAACTTTCTACTTGCATTCGTAATATTGCTGATCAACGTGAGTTATCGATATTTAAATATTCAATGTTTTTTACTGAACACACCATCGCTTGCAAATAAAACTGACACACCCAGGGGCCAGGGCACACAAATTCAAATTTCAACATTCTAAATTCAAATAAAAAAAATCGATATAAAAATTTGTGTCATTGTAACAATTAATATATTATAGTCCAAGATCTGGCTGCAAGATTACAACTTTCGTCGAGTGTTTAAACAAAATCAATTTATTTCATGAAATTGTAAATTACTGAACACACTTTTGCCAAGTAACGTTTCAAAATTTTGGCCCACCAATGTTTAACAAAATGTAATTAATTTATTTATCTGGCTTGTCAATTGCCACTTGTTACTGAAATAAATTTTAATATAGTTCAAAGCAATCCATTTATAAAGCTTAAAAATTTTTAGTTGCCAAAGAAGTTTCACTTCTGACATTAAAGTAAACTTAATTTTTTTTGGATCAAATGGATTTAAACAAATCATATAAGCAAATGTTTGTATTGTTACTTAATTGCATTAAACTTTTTGTACAATAAAATCGACAATAGAACTACAAAATTACTCTAATGATAGATATAAAAACATAACTCTCGTAATGATTGCCAATATAGGTCATTCACCCACTAGAGGTTACGTGAAGGTTGCTTTTTGCATGTACATAACTCGGTCACGAGACCCATCAAGCATTACAAATGACCACAACACACGTGGTAGAGACAAAAAGACGTCAACCAAATCTAGCCCTTACGTTCAGTTACGTGAGAATACACAATATAATATACAATATTGTATCATTATAATTAGTATAAGTTGAGCATCATTGTTTTATACCGTGAACTTATACCTTGGCCGTAATTAATCAAATTCTTTTGTATTATTTATGCTTAGATACTCATCTGGTTTCTGATAATATACTGCTTTTAGCTTCTGTTTATTTCGAAGGTCTAGCGAAAAGTTATAATTTATCATGTATAATATTATATTATATTCTAAAGATAACATTGACAAGTTGTAAAAAAATTAACAGTTTCCGGCTGTCATAACATTTAAACGTAATAAATTAAAAACGGATGTGTTAAATTATGGATTTCTTATGTAACCTTATAACACTTATAATCTGTGGGTCATCCTTGGAGTTAAATCACTTCTCACAAAAAGTCAATAGTCATTGCATGATGTAATTAATATTTATTCTACCATTTTAAAGAGTATTTACTGTACGGACAATCTCTAGAAAGAGTAACAAAAGGAATAATTTATTCCGAGTGAATATATTTAAGTAGGTATATCACAAAAGCAAAATAGATGCGTCGATAAACTTTTATTAAACTCAGACAAATTATTTTGAAAAATTTAAGAATCAATGTTTTATAATGATTAAAAAGGATTTTGTAAAAGAAATACAACTTTTGTTGAAGTTTACAGTTGATCTAAATACCATTAATAATTGCTATTATTCATCCTGTAAAAGAACAAAGCATGCCAGTGAAAGGACAAAATAAGGAAGTGTGTATATTCACGGTACACGGACGTAAAATATTATTAAGAAATTTTGTTCTATGGAACCAGTTCGACCGCTAAAGACACGAGTTTGTATGGGTATTAATTTGACGATATTATAATATCGTTTAGTAAAGCTTTATTGTCACTCAACGTAATGTAGGTTACATAATTTAACAATTTGTTATGTTTTTTAAAGTGACCCTTCTAGGATTTATACAGAAATAAAATTAAAAAAAAAAAACAAAATTTATGAACTATGCGGGACTCGAATCCACACGTACAACTGAGTTAGCTCAGTTGGTAAGAGCACCGTCACGGAACGCCGGAGGTCGTGGGTTCGAGTCCCGCATCGTTCATAAAATTTTGTTGTTTTTCAAATTTTACATAATTTAATTAATATTGAATAATTATATTATGAGGTCTTGAATAAATAATACTATTATTATGTTTCATTTAAATAAAATTTATTATTTTAATCTAAACATGATTACTACTATTATGTGTTTTATTATCTTAATTCAGAACGAATTATTGAAATATTTAATGCATTTTTCATTTAAAACAAATATGGCTACGAACCCGTGATAAATATAATAAATAATATAGTATATATGTAACTATGTACTTAGTTTTAGCAAAAAATATCCAAAATATAAATATTTCGTAGACCCCTGTTTCAAACTGATAACTGTGTAATGTTTTGTGTTTTCAATAACACCTACTGACCTCTAAAAAGTATGTAGCATATTATAATACTAGCTGACCCGGCAAACGTTGTTTTGCCATATAAAGTATAATTCACGCGATAGTTTTATAAGTAATAAAATATTGCCTATATTATAGCCTGTACATCATTTTGTTCTATTGTCAATAGATTTTGCAGCGCACGCAAAATAGGTTTTCGATTTTACACCTTGTGTTACAAAATAACAATTTTATTACGGATCCCTAATTTTGAAAAAAAAAACATAGCCTATAGGCTTCCTCGATAAATGGACTACCCAACACTGAAAGAATCATTCAAATCGGACCAGTAGTACCAGAGATTAGCGCGTTCAAACAAACAAACAAACACTGCAGCTTTATAATATTAGTATAGATGTGTGCTGTATGAACGCAAAGTGCATTGGCCCAATGCTGCACCAATTTGCACTGAAGTTAGAGAAATACGTGTAATAAATACATTTTAAGTCAACATAATCAAATGCACTGTTTAACTTTCCGCAATCCAATCCATAACGATTTGGCATGAAGCAATTTTTATGGTACAAATAATAGGAAAATCCGAGTACTAACAATTTACACTTACATCGCAAAAATAATTTAAAGGTAAATGAAAAAAATTTACCCAAACTTGACCGATAGTATTACAATATCTAAGTGTTACACATTCAAATAAAATACTTTTTAACGGATTAAAACGCGTGTAATTAATGTTAATGTAATTTTATATAAGGTCTATATAATACCCATAAGTATTTTATTTGAATTACAACATCAAAAGTGCAAAATTGACCAGTACTATAAGCTCTCACGATATTAGGAGAATTTATGTAACATCCAAATAATAATAAACAATTAAGTTGCTCGAAGTACATTAAAATAATAAAACATGATGCTTCTACAATGATATTACCAATCAAATGCTACTAATCAGAGTTCCTAATTATCTTTATACGCATTGCATCTGATACTTGATCTCACGCAAGTAAATTCATTCTAAGAACGTCTTGTGTAACACGGAAAAGTGTTATTTGACATAACATTCACATATCTCTAAATAAGACTTGTCACTTAACACTCGAGCGATAATTGTTTGATAAGCTTTCAACTATTTAAATATTATTCGAAAAATGATATCTATGTGAACTATTTCTAACACACTATTTGTTATGTTTAATTATTATTTTAAAAATAATTTAATGTTAAATTAATAAAATAGATTCCATAATGTTTTAGATGATATATTCTTTGATTATCGAGGTTTAAAAAAAAGTACTTTTAAATTGTCAGTTTGGATGTTTTTCTTACTGCAGTATGTAACAATTTTATTTTTTTATCCTCACGACAATCCTAAAATATAAAGTTCGATAAAACTCGAGATATATAAGTACCTAATGTTAATTGCCCAAAATAACTAAAGTTTAACTTAACTTGAGTAATAACAAGCGATTTAAAAATTTAAAAACTATTTTCCAAAAAAAATACTAAATAAACATAAGAATTAAAGTTCGTGATAATTTTTAAATTAGAATACCACTTAGTACGACCAAGTGTTTTTACAGTTGAAAAAAATAATATGACCTTCACTGAAAAAAAAATTAACTCTTCCGCTCCTGGACTATGTACTTACAATTTTTATGTAGCTGTTCATGTCGAAGGGCGCTATCGATATAACACTACACAACACTGGCTCGGCTTTGTGTACCGCTCAGCTCGATAACTCGCGACTTAACTGCTGTGGCGGTTGTCTTCTGCCTGCAACCAAAGGGTGGTGGTATTACCAACGCGGCAAGCAAGCCGCGTAATTAAACAGGGATGTAGTAACAGTTTCGTAGGCCGTGACCTTGGCAATCGGCCGATTCGATCGTAATTTACGTACTGTATTGCCGAGTGTTGGCTTGGTGAGATTGAGTGAGGTTGTAAACGCTTCGAGAGCAGGTTGCAGTTATATAGGACGAAGCGCGACCTCCAGTAAGCTAGGCAGCATTGCCAGCCCAATGCTTCTTCTCATCACTGAGGATTACACTGTATTTCGCAACATTGACATGTCGTTCAGCAAGTACAGGACAATTACATTATTAAGGGCTATTAAAAAAAATATCGTGTTTTTTCATTTCTATTTCTTATTATCTGGTATGTTACCGGTCGGTTTTAATATCATTTTTATAACAATTTTTATGGTCTAACACGTGTCGAAATATGGATCAAGGATTTTTTTCGTTAGACAAACATCAAAGTATATTTTTTATTTTATTTTGCGGTTTTACTACAGGTTATTTGATTTATTTTATAGAAGAACAATGTAAGAGCATAACATTTGTAAAAAGTGAGTTCTGAGAATTATAAAACATGTATTCGAGACCACGTGTTCCGCAGATTTTTAACAACATTGCGTTGTTTATGCCTAATAATATAAGTGCATTAGGTTTAAAATTAAGATAAAAATAATATTCATGACTTAATTTTACGCATTTTTAAATATTAAATAAAAATAATAATTTTCTTTGGTAGAGTTAGATTTTCTTTTCTTTTATGACAATAAGGGACGAGACGAGCAGGACGTTCACGTGATGGTAATTGATACGCCCCCTGTCCATTACAATGAAGTGCCGCTCAGTATTGCGCTATTAATAACCTAGGTTCTAAAGAAAAATTGAGCAAAAAGTTTAAAGAAATCTGATGCCTCTCTATATATTCTTGATAATATTATGTATGTACATATGCCCATAAGTGAATTTGCTAGAAACTGTCATATTCATAATGTTAACACCAGGAACAGACATAAACTTATAATGCCTACTACTCGGATAAGTCGAGTTAGTAAGTCTTTTGTGGGGGGTTGTACCAATATGCTTTTACAACAAGATAACAGATAATTTTCAAAACAAAGTATTACGAAATTCAAAAGAATTGTTAAAAAACGTTTGTGTGGTAAAGGTTACTATTAGAAAAATGACTTTCTCAATGATACTTATACCACTGATTGGGATTTTAGCGACAGGCTGTTGACTAATAAATATTTTTGTACGATTTTGTTGCGCCCGATCTTCTCAGGTCTGAGGCATAGCTTTCGGAATGGATGGTGGTTTTTGACTTTCATAAAGTATATAATAAAAATATTTTAATTTGAATTTGAATTCTTGAAAAACCCAAAAATTCTGAGCGACACATCATTCGAGCGGTTTTGTATTTTATTAAAAAATAAATTATTTTCACTCAATTGATTTATAAATTATCACAAATTGAAAGAATGTTATACGGTGTATGTGGATTGCTTCTAGACGTTTGATTGATTGAATGATTGATCGATTGATTGAAGATATCTCTTACTAATAAGGTGAAAGAGATGAGTATGCGCTTAAAGAAAACATTAATGTATGCTCTTAATGAAAATTTTAAACCAAATTCAAAATGTTATCTTTTACGAATACATCATATGTTTCATAAATAATTATCAATTCAAAATTAGTTCTTAATTCAACTTGTAAAAGAATTATTTTAAGCCATTCGAATTAAATAGAATTTTTCGATTATTTTATTTTTTAATTAATTTAATTAATTCGATTATTTGATTACAAGTTCCTGTCGATAACTAACAAATTAATTATATTATAAGTACTTACTTCAAATGTGATTATCTTATCAAATAAGAATTTTGAATTGTCCCATTTTATAATTTATGTTATTGAGAATAATATACAAGAAATTGTATGCACTACTTTATTTTAATAATAGCAAATGTAATAAATTTAAAACACATAAAAAAAAGTCTCTGTTTTAATTTTACGGTGCACGCTTAAAATGCAATGTATTTTTTTTATGGAATAGGAGGACAAGCGAGCGTACGGGTCACCTGGTATTAAGTGATCACCGCCGCCCACATTCTCTTGCAACACCAGAGGAATCACAAGAGCGTCGCCGGCCTTTAAGGAAGGTGTACGCGCTTTTTTTGAAGGTACCCATGTCGTATCGTTCCGGAAACACCGCACAAGGAAGCTCATTCCACAGCTTTGTAGTACGAGGGAGAAAGCTCCTTGAAAACCGCATTGTGAAGGACCGCCACACATCCAGATGGTGGGGATGATATCCTAACTTGTGGCATGTCGTGCGAAGGTGGAATTCGGCGGCAGGAATCTGGTTAAACAGCTCTTCGGAACACTCCCCGTGTTAAATGCGGTAGAAGACACACAATGAAGCGACGTCTCTACGCAACGCCAAGTGATCCAGCCGTTTACAGAGCACTGAGTCCCCGACAATTCAAGCTGCTCTACGTTGCACGCGGTCAAATGGATCGAGCAGATACTGGGGTGCACCAGACCAGAGATGACAGCAATAATCCATGTGTGGCCGGACCTGCGCTTTGTAGAGCGCTAGTATGTGGGCCGGCTTGAAGTATTGCCGTGCTCTATTGATGACGCCCAGCTTCTTCGAAGCCAATTTGGCTTTGCCCTCCAGATGGCCACGGAATTGGCAATCGCTCGAGATTTCGAGACCCAGTATTCCGATACTAGGCGAAGCTTTAAGAGAAGTGTTCTCGAAGAGCGGTGACTTGGCGGTAAACGCGCAAACTTGAGTCTTCTGGGGGTTAAATTGGACAAGGTTCAATCGACCTTCTCGAGAGAGGACTTCTTTCAATAGCCGCCGCCCATCTATATGTTAGGTATACCAGAAGATCACCTGCCGACTTACCAAAGCGAAATCCGTTCTGTCGGTCGTTGATCAACCGATGACCCTCTAGGTATACCAAGAGCTGGCGGTTGATTATGCTCTCCACGATTTTGGAGAGCAGGGAGGTAATAGCAATAGGCCTGTAGTTTGCTGGATCCGAACTGTCTCCTTTTTTTGGATCGGATGGACAAGGGCTGACTTCCATGAGTCAGGGACTACGCCTTTTGAATTCACGATTGGAGAAATGCCATCCGGCCCGCTCGACTTCCTGACGTCCAACGAAAACAGAGATCGCCTAACAGTTTTCTGTCTGAACTGTACTTCAGGCATAGAGCTCTGACACCGCGGGATGGTCGGCGGTGTTTTTCCGTTGTCGTCAAGAGTCGAGTTGGAGGCAAAAAGAGCGCACAGGTGATCAGCTTTCTCTTTTGCCGTATGGGCCAGGGTGTCATTCCTCATGTGCAACGGCGGCAGGGATGGCTGGTTAAAGTTACCAAGAGCAGCTTTCGACAACGACCAGAACTTGCGTGTTCCGGTCGGGTAACTGGAAAGCTGCTCGCTGATTTTGCGTGCTTCGATTTCGCACGGGCGATTTGCCGCTTAAAAAATCTGGAGAAACGGTTATATTTCCTCTTAAGAACATTGCACTTCAGATCCCTCGTGCCCAGCGCCGCAACCCAAGTTCGATACGCCTGTTTTTTGCAGTCAGATGCTGCTTTAACTGACGCATCGAACCAGGGCTGTGATCTGCCACCGATCGGTACTACAGAGCTTGGTATAAAAATATCCATGCCCTGCAGTATCACATCGGCTACTGCAACGGCGCAGGCACTAGGATCATCCGAAGGGAAACAAACCCTGCCCCAAGGGTAGGATGCAAAAAAGGAACGCAACCTGTCCCAATCTGCTGACTTGTAGTGCCAAACGCGGCGGGTCGCTGGTGGTCTGCGACGTTGGCGTCGGATAGGCACTACACTCCTGACCAGGCAATGGTCGGACGTACGAGAGGGGCGTCACCAAAGACCTGGTAACCATCGGGATGTGTAGTCAGCAGAAGATCTTATAAGGATGGCATGTGGCTATCCACATCCGGGAACCGCGTTAGCGACTCAACCAATTGGGACAGACCATACGCCAATGCAAAATTATGCACAGATCGCCCTGCGTAGTCTGTGGCACGTGATCCAAGCCATTCGGCATTGTGCCCTATGAAATCACCCAAGACTACGATTTCAGCGGAGGGGATCTGTGCAAGCACGTCGTCAATTGCCGCTTAAACGCAGCCCATGAGATGATCGGTTTCTGCGTTACCACTATGGGACCTGTAGACACACGCATAGATGCGGACGCGGTCCTCTAAATCTACGCGGAGCCAGAGGGTGGACAGGTCCCTACCCTCAAAATTGAGGCAAAAAATCGTGCTCAATTTTGTACCCGGGGTACGTTAAATATGACGTATCGCTAGGTTGAGATATCTGCGTCTCCGTAAGGAAACACAAGGCCGGCTGCGCCGTCTCAAGGTGGTGGTGGACGGCGTTTAAATTGGAATGAATTCCCCTGATATTGCAAAAGTCCACGTTGAGCGTGGAGCGGGGTGCCGTGGTGTTGCTGCCTCGTTTGTACTCGGTCATGCGCGGTTCTGTGCCCACCCCAGAATACGAAGGGCAGCCCGAGCGAGAGTGCAGTTTTTACGGACCGCTCTCATATTTTGTTGGGGGAGAAGGGATGGCCTCCGGTCGTCGACACTAACCTATGCAAAACATAGCGGCACTAGGCCACTACTTCACGCCGGTATTCTGTGCGAGTGTGGTAATTAACCCGGACGAGTCTGGCCCGATTGCGCTGACGTCATAAGACGGCAGCGTGACTCTCCCACTTCTAAAAAGCCCCTAGTCGCCTCTTACGACACCCATGGGCCTGGGACTCCCCTTTTCTTTTTACGCCCCGGGGAAAGTACAGGGCGATTTAATAAATTATTTGTCTCATTAATCTAGCCTTGTATGAAGACAAAAAAGAAGAAAATAATGTGTTGAACGCTATCGAGGTCGAAACTTCTATATTTAAACAGTAATTTTAAGGCATCTTTGGGCTTAAATAACTTATGAAGTTTGAAAATGGCAAAACTATTACCATACTAGGATAGATTAATTACTTAAAAATTTAAATAATTTTATTTATAACATTTACCACTTTTTTCAAAATATCCATATGCCTAATGGCCTGTTTATAAAATATTACGCGCTCCTTTTCGTTATAAAACATTATTTATTATACGGGAGTGTGTGTGCCTGAGCGCACTAGATTCTTACTGCTCTTTACAGCGTGTATCACTTTCGCTGTTCAATGAGATGCATGCTTCATTATACGAGTAGCCGCGCCCAACAACGAATTCGAGCCGTCGTCTAGTGTAACCTTAAAGTGACGAACGCAATTGAATTCTGGCTTCAAACAAAAATCCTGATAGACCCTGCATTTTAATTTTTTTTTTAATCGTTAACATAGAAGCTGGATACTGTAGACCTGAGTCTAAGTCATTTAATTAATTTCAACTCGATGCATCCAGTCGTTCGTGAGATAAAGGTTATTATGTTATTCCGCATTTATCACGGGGATTGTTCCATAGAGCTGTTTTACCTGTTTCCTGCCGCCGAATCCCACCTTCGCACGACAAGCCATAAATTAGGATATCATCCCCACCATCTGGATGTGTGGTGTTCCACAAGGCATAAAAGGCATAAAAGGCATTTATTTTCTCAAAATTGATTCCTTTAGAATTCTTTTTGATGTCATTTCTTATACTACTAGATACTACTACCGCTTCGGAAACAAATGGCGCTCTGAGAGAGAAGAAGCGGCGCAAGAAACTCTCCCAGCATTCTTTTTTCTGCGCTCTTTTCAATAAAAATATACAATATTGTACAGTCGCTATAAAATAATCACAATCTAGTCCCAGGCTGTCCGATCATTTAGATATTCAGCAGTGGAGTAATAGGATTTACGACAGAGCCATTTCTTTATAAAACATTTAAATTTATTTATAGATAATGCCTGAACAGTGGCTGGGACTTTATTGTAGAAGTGTATACATTTACCCTTAAAGCTATCATGTATCTTATGAAGCCTACTAGAATTAGTTACAAGCAATCCCTTATTTCTAGTGTTATAATAATGAAAATCACTATTAAGAGCAAAAAGGTGACGATTTTTGTGAACATATATAAAATTTTCATAAATGTACTGACAAAAAACAGTCATAATATTTATTTCTTTAAATTTTTCTTTGAGAGACTGTCTATAACCAAGCTGATATACAGCACGAACAGCTCTCTTTTGCAGTGCAAACACTATATCAATGTCAGCAGCATGACCCCATAGTAATATACCGTACGTCATGATGCTGTGAAAATAACTAAAGTACACTAATCTAGCGGTCGCAACATTCGTGTACTCTCTAATCTTTCTAACTGCATATGCCGCAGAGCTGAGTCTATCTGCTAGATGGGTAATATGTGGACCCCACTGAAGCTTTTTATCTAACGTGATACCCAAGAAGACCATAGTGTCCACAAGTTCCAATCTCTGGTCATTTATAAGTACGTTGGTTTGTACCTCCGCTGTGTTTGGTGTAATGAACCGTAAACACTTTGTTTTTTTACTGTTTAAGTGCAGATTATTCGTCTCAAACCAACGTACTATCTTTGAGAGTGCATTGATTACCTCGTCATCAATATCCGCACGTCGCTTCACTTTAAAAATAAGTGAAGTATCATCAGCAAACAATACAATCTCATGGCTATCATCTACCACAAACGGTAGATCGTTAATATATATAAGAAACAAGAAAGGACCGAGAATAGAACCCTGTGGAACACCTATTCCCACAGGTTTACCCGAAGACCGTTTGCCATTTACATCGACTATCTGAACTCTTTCGCTTAAATATGATTTTAACAGATTTAGGGCTCTATTTTTCACTCCATAATGCTTTAGTTTTAGGAGTAAAGTTTCATGGTGGACGCAGTCAAATGCTTTTGACAAATCACAAAAAATGCCCAATGCATCCTGTGACTCTTCCCAGGCGTCAAAGATGTGCTCAATGAGTCTAGTACCCGCATTAATTGTTGATAAGCCCCTAGTGAAACCAAACTGATTTTTGTTCATTAATTTACAACAATGCATTTGTAGCTGTTGAAGCAAAAGTTTTTCAAAAATTTTACTAAAAACAGGCAGCACTGAAATAGGTCTGAAATTAGCAGGGTCAAAAGAACTGCCCGATTTAAACAAAGGTATAACTTTGCTGTATTTCATGAGGTCAGGGAACACACCCTCATCTATGCATTCATTAAATATTATTGCTAATTCAGGTGCTATAATGTCAAGTATGTATTTAACAATATTAGTATTTAACAGTACGGTTTTCAAGGAGCTTTCTTGCACGTACTACAAAAATGTGGAATGAGCTGCCTTGCGTGGTGTTTCCGGAACGATACGACATGAGTACTCTTAAAAAAAGCGCGTACACCTTCTTTCAAGGTCGGCAACGCTTCTGTGATTCCTCTGGTATTGCAAGAGAATGTGGGCGGCGGTGATCACATAACACCAGATGCCCCTTACGCTCGTTTATCCTACTTTTCCATAACAAAAAAGTCTTGACAGACAGATGGACGGATGGGCAAACTGATCCTATAAGGGCTCCGATTTATCCTTTTGCAATTCGGAACCGTAAAAATGGGCAAATGCGCTGTTTTGTTTTGTAACAATAATAGCTGTCAATCAAAATTTGTATCTTTTCACTTCCAAGTACAATTTCAAAATATTAAGTAGCAGATTTTTTTATAAAATAAAAAAAAATTTGCTAGTAGTCAATTTACATGTACATGGTTCCAACATGTTGCAGAAGTAATTTGGTTGGAGTATATATGGAGTATATATATATGTATTACTCATTCATTCACGTGTAATTTTTATTTCGTTTAGAGCTTGAAGTACTACTGTCTTTATTTGATAATTGTAATCCCCTCCTAAGCCCACGAAAGTAATATATTCTTTTTGGGTTTCGTAGTTAACTTATCCAAGATTTTTTTGTCTAATAATGTCTCTTGGTAACGGAGCAATTCTAGTTTCAAATAACTCTGCGTTTGCTTGTTTTATAAGTCCACGCAGGAGTCCATTACGCCTCACCGTGGTTTGTCTATATTATATAAAGATAAAAAAGACATCCTCATGCTAAAACCAGTTTATCACCAACCGAACAACAACTCATTTATAAAAAGAAAACAACGTAAATAATACACAACTAAAATAGCAAATCATTGAAAAAAATTCAATGCCCCTCATTGTTAAATTGTGAATTGTTAACGACTCATTCGACTTCACACAGTTTATTAAATGCAGGTCGTTAGAGATCTACCGTTAAATGCATAAATGACCTTATCGTGACATGGCACAAATGTATTATCAACATCATCAGCCGGAAGACGTCCACATTTGTTTATTATGAAAATAAGAGACGAGACGAGCAGGACGTTCAGCTAATGGTAATTGATACGCCCAGCCCATTACAATGTAGTACCGCTCAGGATTCTTGAAAAACCCCAAAAATTCTGAGCTGGACTACAATTGCGCTCGTCACCTAGAGACATAAGATGTTAAGTCTTATTTGCCCAGTAATTTCACTAGCTACGGCGCACTTCAAACCGAAACATAGTTATGTTTACATATTACTGCTTCGCGGCAGAAATAGGCGCCCACTGGTACGAGTAAACAGTCCACTACTGGACAAAGGCCTCTCCCAAAGATTTCCACGACGATCAGTCCTGCGCTGCCTCGTAGTTGAATCCAACTCGGATGGGCAGCGTTCGGGAAGCTCCGTAAAATCATCTCGTCCCAAATACCACAGTGTCTGAAGACGAAGGTTTTCAACCAGTGTGTGTTGTGTGGTGATGACTTACGGTACGCAGACGTGGTCGTTAACTTTAGGTCTTATGAGAAAGCTCATGGTCGCTCAGAGGGCAATGGAGAGGGCTATGCTCGGAGTTTCCCAGCGAGATCGAATCAGAAATGAGGAAACCCGTAGGAGAACCAAAGTCATCGACATAGCTCAAATGATTGCGAAACTGATGTGGCAGTTCGCAGGGCACATAGTTCAACGGACAGATGGCCGTTCGGGCAGTAAAGTCCTCGAATAGCGACCACGTACCGAAATTTGCAGTGTTGGTAGCCCCCCTCAAGATGGACCGACAAATGTATAGACAACATAATTTTAGTTTAGATAGAAATATTTCAATTTTTCAGTTCAAAAAAGCAATTTCATATTTTCACCCCTAATATTTCCCCGCAGTTTCGGCCCAACAATATGAAGTCACTTTCTTCGTTGTATTTAGTTTGAAAGCTCTTAACTACGGCAACATTATCTCTGGTCCTCGCTAGAACGTGAAGCACCCTCCCGTTCCCCTTTCACCCCCTGTTACATCAGTACGGTTTGCAGTTTCATTACTGTTAGTGTCGTGATATTTTCGTGCTATCACAGCTTTGTTTTTTAAGTCTTCATTGTTACGTTTTGACATTTATTGTAATGTAGTTTTTATTGTTCTATGTCGCTATAATTGTACTGCCAGAAATAAATACTTTTTTTACTTAACCCAGGTTCTTTCGTGATTTTTCATAATTCTTATAATAAAAAATCAGCATCAAAACACAACACCTTGACATGAATCTATAAAACTGAAAAATAAATCCTTGTTAATTTATTTATAATAATAATATCGTAGTGATGCTTGTTTTGCGCACCGTAACAAAGCGGCTATGTAACGTCATCGACGTAAGGTCCAGTGATAATCAAGCCTGGTAGTACATTCGCTTGCCAATAGATGTGCCAATATCACGTCAGTCAATCATTATTATAATGAGAATAACGTGGACACACTTAAATAGGTTTTGTTAAAACAATAAGATAATACCCGTACTAAATTAATTATTTCGTAATTTATATTTCTAGACGTATCTATATTATAATCAACTATACTATTAAGCCTTGTTTGTCAAAGAAGCTTTATATTTTTCTTAGACTTGTGAACAGTGTGGTGGATCATCAGTGGTGGGTTTTTCCAGCACCTCACCTGATGTTAAATGATCACCACCGCCCACATACTCTTGCAACACAGGAATCACAGAAACCGTTCCGGTCTTTTAGAGCGAACCTAGTACGTACGTAAAGGTATACGCGCTTTTTCTAAGTAACGTTTTTTTAAATGAGAATAAGGTATAAGACGAGCAGGTCGCTAAGCTGATGGTAATTGATACGCCCTACCCACTTGAAAAACCCAAAAATTCTGAGCTGAACTTCAATAGCGCTCGTCAGCCAGATATAAGATGTTAAGTCTCATTTGCCCAGTAATTTCACTAACTACGGCGTCCTTCAGACCGAAACATAGTAATTAATGCTTCACGGCAGAAATACGCGCCGTTGTGGTACCCATAATGTAGCTGGCATCCTGTGCAAAGGAGCCTCCCACTGGTAAATGCATCGTTCTGGTAGCCATAAAATAAAAATCATAGTTCTAAAAAGTGTTTTTTTATTTTAAAACATTCTCTTATTTGGAGTGTGAAAGTATTTACCTAAAGGAGAATAGAATTTGAAATATACAAAAGATAAATAACTTGAAAAGTCTGGTTATTTTTTAATAATTTTCCATTAAAAATATATATTATTAAGAATTTCTTAAATATTAATAGTTTTTGAGCTAATAACAATAAACTAAATATTTTTTTCATTTTAACTAAACGGGATCACTTTACAAATAACAAGTTTTATTTGTAAAGTGGTATCTCTCACTTATGGGATTATTAGGTACAAATTATATTTGTAAGCAAAATTTATGAACGATGCTAGTCTCGACCCGCGCCTCTCGGGTTCCGTCCAACACAGCCATCCGTTCGAGTGACGCATGGATTGTAAATCTTGGTATGTCCAGTTCAACTCTCAGGTTGTGTCTCCATCTACAGTATCTACCTTACAGTTGATAACCTCCTCAACCCCAATAATTGCATCCTAGGAAACTTACTTGACGACATCTCAAGTAAGTCTTTCAAATCTTAAAAAATTGTTATATTAAAAGAGAACCCTCACTTGTGGGATTTATTATACAAATCAAATTTGTAATCAAAATAATTCATTTTGTTCATCTTATTTTGTCAATGACAAATTCAAATATTTTTATTCAAAATAGGATGTGACATCACTTATTGAAAGTCAAAAACTACCACCCATCCCAAAATGAATGCCTCAGACCTGAGAAGAATGGGCGCAACAAGCTCAGTTAGCTGTTTTTTTCATCGAAAAAATATATTTACAAAGTAATATTGTACAATTAAACTTATTATTTAATAGCCTGAGGGCGGTCATTCCATTCCCAATCAGTGGCATCATTAAGAAAGTCATTTATGTTATACTAACCTTTACCACACAAACGCTTTTTAATAATTCTTTTGAATAACGTAATACTTTTGTTTTGAACATTTTCTGGGATCTTGTTGTAAAAGCATATACATCGCCCCACACAAGACTAACTCGACATAGCCGAGTAGTAGGCATTATAAGTTCATTACAATCGCATTTATTACGTGCGTAGTCATTCCGAACAATAATAAGCTATCGCTCATATTTTTCAGATCCTAATCTTTATTTTTCACATTATTAAGGTTGTTAACTAGACTATAACACTTATACGATAGAGTCACAAGCGATTGTTAACCAAATATTATAACCGGGACGAGGACAAATTGTCAACAAAAGATTTTAAATCACACAGTGATAAGAAATACATTAAATTATATTAATATTAAGGCACGTTTAACTGAATGCACTAATTAAAAAATAATTAAAGCCTTGTCCTTGGCGGCGCTGTAGTCAACTTTCTACAAACATTCTTTAGAGGATTAGGTTTTCGGACGCGTTAATTACTGTTATAATATTTTTTAATTTTTTGTTGAAGACAATCTTATTGTAATCATATTATATGTTTCGTATTCTGTCTGTATGTCAATATTTAATCAATAGACACAATTTAAAATTTCATTTATTTTTGTAAGCTCTATGTCATCTATGTTTGACTCTATGGTACCAGTGGTTCCTTTGCTCAGGATGCCAGCTAGATTATGGGTACCACAACGGCGCCAATTTCTGGCGTGAAGCAGTAATGTGTAAGCATTACTGTGTTTCGGTCTGAAGGGCGCTGTAGCTAGTGAAATTACTAGGCAATTGAGACTTACATCTTATGTCTCAAGATGACGAGCACATTGTAGTGCCACTCAAACTTTTTGGGTTTTTCAAGAATCCTGAGCGGCACTGCATTATAATGGGCACGGCGTATCAATTAGCATCAGTTTAACATCCTGCTCTTCTCGTCCCTTATTTTCATAAAAAAAAGCTCAAAATAACCTCATCAGCGTAACCATATAGCGTAAGGGGCTAATGCATACTGCAAATAGGTTTCTACTTCGATACTCAAGGCTTGGTCTAGCTGTATGCTACCGGGAAGTGAAAAACAGATTTAAAAATCTACTTCACGCACCGTCTAACTTCGGCCGACGACTGCATGCGGTCAGAAAAAAGGGACCTCGCCATCGAACGCGATGTAGACCTAACGCAGAACAGAAATAAGTTTTATTTAGTACTAGCTGACCTAGCAAACGTTGTATTGCCGATATTAAAATCGCGATACAGAAGTAACTGTTGATCGTAGATGGGTGAAAATTTGAAGTTGTATGTAGGTATGACTTAAATCCTATCAATAGGTAGCACATATAAATAATAGTATTTTATTAATATTAAAGGTAAAGGTTTGCATAGGAGGTGTATTAAATAGAATTTTTAGTTATTTGATACTTTTCAGTTTTTGAAGTCGGTTTTATTAAACGTAGTTTATTTATTTTTACTTTTTAGTATCAGATAATAAAAATAATATATAACAAACAAATGAAAACGTAGTTTTATTATTGTTTGACACGAAATGATCTTTAATACTTTTATTTCCTGGAAATGGCCTTTCCTATTTCTATTTTTTAACAAGTTTTTCATACCTAGTTTGCTTGATAATCAATAAAATATTTATTTGTCAAGTTATCACAAAGACGAATAAAGTTTTCGCAAAACTATACCTTCCAATACTAATTATCAGTTAGTTTTATTGCATTCCTTCAAGTTGAACTAGATTTAACATTTAATCGATCACCTTGTCAGCTAATTACCCAGGGCATTCGCACAAATACATAGCTAAGTAATTACAACCGGGTATCATCGAGATATTTGTCCTTAAAATAAAGTATACCTTTCCCACAGAAACACTTCCGGTTATAACCTGTTATTGAAGGTGAATGGCCGTAGTCCAGGGGCAATGCCACTGAACGTGTTCCTTTTTTATGTTAAAGTTAATGGGGCAAATCACTTGCTCTTACTCCTATAGTTAACCCCCGAACGATATGTTGAGTTAAATACTGAATTTAAGTCTAGTCCAGTTTTTTTTTATGGAATAGGAGGACAAACGAGCGTCGGGTCACCTGGTGTTAAGTGATCACCGCCGCCCAGATTCTCTTGTAACACCAGAGAAATCACAGGCCTGTTGCCGGCCTTTAAGGAAGGTATACGCGCTTTTTTGAAGGTACCCATGTCGTATCGTCCGGGAAACACCGCACAAAGAAGCTCATTCTACAGCTTTGTAGTACGTAAAAGAAAGCCACTTGAAAACTGCACTGTGGAGGACCGCCACACATCCAGATAGTGGGGATGATATCCTAACTTGTGGCATGTCGTGCGAAGGTGGCATTCGGCGGCAGGAATCAGGTTAAAGTTCATTTTTCCAGTTCCCTTAATGCATTGAAGAGATTCGCATGCTTAAGCTTAACCATTCAAATAGTTTTACTTATAATTGTAAATCAGAATCTCCCACCCATAAGAAAAAAAAAAGGCATTTAAGCTGCTGTTCTATAATAAGATACTTATTAGCTTTAAGGATACTCACTTTTAAATAAAGTCCCAGTCGCTGTTCAGGTATATCTATAAATAAACTTAAATGTTAATCAAAAAAATGGCTCAGTCGTAAATCCAACTACTCCACAGCTAATCATATAAGAATATCTAAGAAATCGGACAGCATGGGATTGGATTATGATTATATATATATATATATATATATATATATATATATATATATATATATATATTTTCCATAGGCACCTCCTATATAACATATTGCAACAACACTTGGTTAAGTTTATGAAGTAAAGTACATAAGATCGTAAAGGGGCAATGACATGGGGAGAAGAACAGATAAAAACTCCTAGCCCATCTTTTAAATAATATAATAACAAAATTGCCTTAATACTATATAATATAAGTAGCCTGCGCAGAACCAGTCAAGAACCATGCATCACTATCGTTTACATAATCTGCTATATTACACCTTAGTAAGTCTTCTTTGTCTTTGAAAGCTTTAATATTATATTTCTTAAATTTGTGCTCAGTGTGGACTCACAGTAGGATTTCTGGTACTTTTATTGTTAATTTGAATACCAAGTCAAGTCACAATTTTTCTCATTTATTTATTTATTATAAGTAAATTACATTTACAATTACACAATTCTTGGACAAACCATAAACTCTTGAATTCAGTAAATTTTTTTCTGATACATTACATATCATCCTACGTCTGGGTGTATGTGTATGTATAGCTGTATTTTTTGACGCAGCATTCAAATGAGTGTATTAAAGTTTTCTAATTCATTAAAAAAAACTGTTGTTGGGGTACTGTCAAATTAAAAATATTTGGGATTAAACTCTAGGTATTGTTTATAAAACGTTAGGCACTCGAGTGGTTTTGACTAATCACGTGATCAAAGTACTGCGAGTACCTTACCTCGGAAACGCCAGTGCTCACAGTACAATATTGCGGCGATTTATGGAGTCATATATTATTTCCTCAGGGTACTGCAGCAGTATACTGGCAGTCCATAACGGAACGAATTTTTCTACAGTGATAGCACTGTGCAGTGCTCGCAGTGCATATCGGAACATACCTATAGTAACTATTTCATAAAATTATCAAGTCAATAATAATCCTGACCTTAAAAATCTCACGTGACTGTTTGAGAGGTCGTCTTTGATATAGTTTATATTATTTCTTTCCTGATTTAATATTTCGTCGATACCCTGAGGTAGCGATATTTTATATGTTCTTTAGGTTATAAGCGTAATGAAAACGTAATAAATACATTTCCTTGTATTAAGAAACATCGTTAGCGATGTCATAACAAACATTTTTCTGACTTATAATTAAAAATTTTGTATGTATATAAATTTTGTAATATTGTAATTCAAAAGTTTGGCCGTGAAGCAGTTATGCCTCAGCACACGGACGAGTAAAAAAAGAAGGACTCCACGCCCTGATATTAGCAAGTGAAGCACCGTTGTGCTAGTGTGTGTGCGGTTACGGGGGATACTAGTTACACAATTTTTTCTCCCTTAAATAATCATATATGGCCACAAATACATGAATAGTATCGTTTTTCACACTTTAGCACGACTCACGACGGCATTTTTAAAATATTTTATTGAGACGCAAACTGATCTGTCACAGACGATGACAATTCTCATAATGGCCACCTATCGGCCTGTAGTAGTGTAAGTGTGTGCGTGGGGCTATGTATTTACACGTTAATCAGCTTGTTTTGGTGCTACACTGTTATGGAAGGTGACACGGAGTCATTATTTTTTTACTAGTCCGTGGCCTAAGCATTATTGTGTGTCGGTCTGTATCTAGTGAAATTACTGGCCAAATGAGACTAAACAAAAAAAAATATAAATCATTCACAAAAATTCAATCAAACAGCTCTAATGTTACAGATCTAGCAATAATGTAACTTGTGTCTTGACAATGACCTAATTGGCTCATTGCTTTGACTATGGTTCATTGATCCATAAACTCATCAAAACTCTTCAGGCGTATCGATAAGCTCTCAATATCTTGTTGATATTTAAAGATCGAAGTGACTATTTGTACGGACACTGGACAAATAAATTATATTTATTCGTATATATACTACATGTATTCAATTTTTTTAATTACGGTACCTATAATGTCAAAGCCGTGATATTATAATAATAATAATAAATCTTTATTTCGAGTATCATGACTCATATTAATTGTAAGGAATACAGCAAACTTATTTTCTATGTTAGTACTTATCCTAAATCTATTACTTATTAAGTTACAGACGTGTGTCACCGCTGCACCATTCCGTTAGAAATACTGCAGCAACTACCCACATATCTGCAATCCAACCTGCTCGCAATCATCTTTAGAATGCTGTTGGTACTGCCCCGCACTCTGCTCGACAGGGATCCACATCTTTTGCGTATAGTCGCATAAAAAACAGTCGACCCGTGCTTCCGCGAACATCCCTTATAATTAACCAGTAGTTTTTCAATGGACTTCATTTATCACAATATAACGGCCTGGTTTTAGTGACATTATAATTTCATTATATAGTGATATTATTTATTTATTAGTTAGTTTATGAGGCCGTCATTGATTGGTCTGTTTCTTGTATTTATTCTATGGTCATTATTTTTTCGTTATGCATTAGTGTAATCAACTCTAATTGGCCTTTATTCACTAGTAGGTCCCAAATACAAATTAAGACTGTTGACCAAAACGCACGAGCAGAGCGTAGCGTGCCGCGGCAGTAGCCGGCGAGTGCCAGAATCGAATCAGCCCTTGTTCACAAGTAGGTCCCAAAAACAAATTAAGACTGCTGACCAAAACGCACGAGCCTAGCGTAGCGTGCCGCGGCAGTAGCCGGCGAGTGCCTGAATCAAAACAGCCCTTGTTCACTAGTAGGTCCCAAAAAAAAAGTTAAATAATAATGAAATTGTTTGTCCAGTATCCGTATTAATAGATCAATCTTTAAAGATCAGCACAATACAATATTTATAGAGTTATTAATAACTCGATTAACGTGTTGTATGTAGAGCAGTAGTCCTTGAACGTATTCATTAAATATTTTATGTGCATTTCTTTCCTGATTGAAATTATTTCATCATATTAGTTAACTGTCTGTCGCGTACTGTCTTGGGTTTGTGTACAGACGTCGCTTCATTGTATATCTTCTACTGTTTGATCTTATTACTGCCGCCGAACTCCACCTTCGCACGACACGCCACAATTTCGAATATCATCTCCACCATCTGCATTCCTCCACAGTGCGGTTATTAAGGTTCAAGGTGTAATGAGCCGGTGACGCTCCTGTGACTTATTCCTATGACGTTGCAAGATATAGTGGGCGGTGGTGATGTCTGTACGTATACCTACGTACGTCGTCCTTCCTCCTTTTCTATAGAGAACAAAGTCTTTATAAATTAAAAGACGTTTATGTGTTAAATGTCACTATAACATAAATAACTTTCTTGGCGATACTTGATAATATGAAAAGTGTTGTACTTAGGGGTAGATACATATATATTGGTTTTATGGTACAAGGATTTATTTACTTAAGGTACTATACTAATCTATGTCACTTGCTAAATAACTATAATTAATGGTTCTACTTGTGAGTACGCGGATCTCTACTATTAATTGGTTAAAATGGTTACTCGGACCAGTTCTATAATGGTTATAGAAAAATGGTTAATTGTAACTAGGACCGGACCGATCAATGGTTACTCGTGTACTGCATCTCTACTATGCATTGGTAATAATGGTTAAAATGGTTACTCGGGCCGGTCCTGTAATGGTTATAGACAAATGGTTAATGGCAACTAGGACCGGCCCGATAGATGCTCACCCGCGTACTGCCTTACTAATGGCAACACATGGTTTTATTAAAATTAATTTTATATACTAAGCAATATTTGTAATATAATGCTGTTCGATGGATTTACTTCGAACATGATATTTTAATAAAAAACATTTGAATACTTAAACTAGAAAACATAAAACAAGATTGTCTCGTGATTGATTTACATCATCACAGTTTGAACTTGTGTTAAATGGTGATTTTGGTGTTTTCGTAGATTATTTATTAATGCTTTCTCAAACTTGTTTTCCCTCTTACCCTCTTATTGGGGTAAAAGGGATTACCACCGTGTCACTACGCCACGCTCCATTCCCAAGGTATTATTTATTAAATATAGTAGTCTGTAGAAAAATTTCCGCTTTGTCAAATATTGTTTAATTTATTTATATATAGATCCTCTCTGGTTGGCAACGTATGAAAAAAGGTCATGTTTGTTACTTTAGTGTGCATGACAAGCTAAGTCTTTCACTCGCGATTCGTCAGTCCCTTTGTTTTAGTGTGTGTGCCTTTCTGAAAATAGAGGCTACCAGTTCGCCGCAAGTTTTTTCGACATGTTCACAGCTGTCACATTCTATCTAGAAGGTATTTTTATATACATTTTTGATACCATCCATTTAATAGAACTTGTAAAAGACAAAAAAATTTTTAGGGTTTAAATTCTATTTATTCATTATTCAGCTCGATAATATCTTGTATAGTTCAAAAAATAATGTAATAATAGTTAATATCACTTATCGTTTCGACTTTATATATCGCAGGTGTCTACTTATCTACATAAAAGGCATAAAGGCATTTATTCTCTTAAAATTGATTGCTTTAAAATTCTTTTTGATGTCGGTTCAACACTACCACCGCTTCGGAAACAAATGGCGCACTGAGAGAAACGGCACAAGAAACTCTCCCTGCTTCTTTTTATGCAATCTTTTTAATAAAATATTCAATTTTCTACCGTCAATGTTATAATATAATCATAATCCAGTCCCAGGCTGTCCGATCACTTAGATATTCAGCTGTGGAGTACCTAGTAGGTATTACGACAGAACCATTTTTTAATAAAACATTTGAATTTATTTATAGATAATGCCTGAATATATGAATAGAAATCCCAGTGCAGTCACTGGACTTTATTATAAAAGTGTATACATTTACCCTTAAAGCTATTAACACACACACACACACACATTCTTAGAAGTTATACTTTTATTTTATTTTATCTGATTTTGATAATTTGATTGACTATATAGGTAATGATGTCTTGTACCGAGAATTCTCTGACAGCTGAAACACAGTTCATACGTCTAGTTTAGTTGTCTTTGCTCCCTGTTTTGTATGTAAATAATTAATAATATAATTTAGAACTATTTGTAACTTGTAAATTGTAACTACTAACTATTATTAATTATTGTAATGTTTGAGAAATAAAGTTATTATTATTATTATTCACTTTATTACAATTTCGTTCAGGTAGATGCTCTTGGACGCCACGGGTTATTCTGCTTAAAATCGGCAGGCCGTATCAGTCGTCACGCCAGCATTAATGAAGTCATCCGCAGGGCATTTGCCGCTCTTAATATACCAGCTGTTTTAGAGCCAAATGGTATTACCCGCCGCGATGGCAAGCGTCCTGATGGAATGACGCTGGTGGCTTGGGCACGGGGAAGGGCGCTGGTGTGGGACGCTACTTGCGTCGACACTCTGGCTCCTTCTCATGTCCAAGTTACGTCAGTTGGTGCTGGGGCTGCTGCTTCGACTGCCGAAGACAGCAAGCGTCGCAAATATGTTGGTCTCAGTGAGTCATACATCTTTGTGCCGTTTGGTGTCGAGACACTTGGCCCGTTTGGCCCAGAGGCGCGGAGAATGTTCAAAATACTATCTTCGCGCCTCAATAAGGCTACTGGAAACCCAAGCGCTGGCAGCTATTTCGGTCAACGGATCAGCCTTGCTATCCAACGGGGTAATGCTGCCAGTATTCTTGGTACGCTTCCACGTAATGATAGTTTTAATTTTATGTAGTCGTAGTATTGTAAATATAGTTATAAGATTTGTTTTGATTAAATAAATAATAATTACAATTTTATCTTATTTTCTACATTTATATGAGTATATAACATATTTATAAAAAACAATATTACAAATATATATATAAAAAATAGAGTCCCGCCGGCGGTTCACGACAATTCCGCCGGTGGTTAGGGCGACAGACTGAGGAACTTCCGCACGATGCGTGCCGTTCCCAAAACAGCTGCTTTCTGTAACTGACCCTTTATCCAGTTATTAAGTGAGAGCCTCTTGAGATGATGGTCGAGGCTCTTTGCTATAAGACCGTTTACGGAAACGACTATTGGGACAATTATTGTTGAATCAACTTCCGACATGTCAGTAACCTCGTGTGCTAAGTCTAGGTACTTCGACAATTTGTCTATTTCAGCTTTCACAAGGTTATCATCACATGGAACGGTGATATCAACAATAAATGCCCGACGCTCTAACCGATCTACCAACACAATATCAGGCTTATTAGCAACGATAGTTCTGTCCGTGATGATAGATCGGTCCCAGTAGAGCTTGATACGGCTGTTTTCCAGAACTGGCTCCGGAGTATACTTATAATACGGGACTTCAAAATGCACAAGATTGTATCAAAGAGCAAGTTGCTGATGGATAATCCTGGCTACTTGGTTGTGTCTGTGCAAATACTCTCCATTGGCAAGACGAGAACAACCGGAAATAATATGTCTGATAGACTCACCAGGATGATGGCACGCCCGACATATGTCTACTGTGCCATCCTTCATGATGTATTTCCGGTTGTTATTCGTCTTGATAACTTCATCAGCAATTGCACAGGCAAAACCTTCAGTTTCCCCAAAGAGGTCACCAAATCGCAGCCAGGTCACAGACGAAATCGTGTCTACATCAGGTCCGTAGATAGCCCGATTAATGAATTCATGCGATCTTGAGTACTGAGTATCACCGGTTTTCGCCAATTCTCTTTGGATAAAGAGAGCGGAGTAAGTCCTTTGTCTACTGCCACAATTTCTCGATGCACTGCCCATTCTTTACGTAGGAAATATTCCCTGAGATTATACAGCTCACGATTATGCAGGTTTTTGGCACTTAGAAACCCGCGGCCACCACATTTCCGTGGGATGTATAATCTCATGAAAGATGAGCGTGGATGGTGCATCCGGCATGTCGTTTACGGACCTTTCTATCTAGGGCGTCAAGCTCGGTCTGAGTCCACTTTAGAATGCCGAAAGTGTATATTAATAGGTGCATTACCCAGCTGTTGTAAGCACGTACCTTGTTTCCACGAGACAGGAGACTTTTTAAAACTTATTATTATTATTCTTACACCTATGTTAGTAAATTAAAACGTTGTACTCAATATCTGATACTCTATATAAACTAGTTTATGTAAAAGGACTGTTTTTATTTATTAAATTGTATATAATCATGTAAATCAATAGGTATCTTTATGTGCATACAAACGGAAGGAAGGATGAAGAGGCCTTGCGATATGACATTTCCGACTAGAGATAGCGTTTATATTGTATTTGACCTTCTAACAAACTAATCGGTATAAATTAATTTGTTCAAAAGTAGAGCAATACTTGTTTTAACTGTTTCGTGCTAATGCATTGCCGTAATGTATATCAATTATATTGTTGCATATATCATTGAAATAGCTTATTTCCGAAGCTGAAGTAGTTTTCGTTAATGTCAGAAATAATTCGGGAGGAGTTTACTTCCAACGCGCCCAAAGTACCTATATTTTCATAATCTCCTACCGTATCTATCACGGAGTGTTTCGAAAGGCCGGATTCCTGCCGCCGAATTCCACCTTCGCACTACACGCCACAAATTAGGATATCATCCCCACCATCTGGATGTGTGGCGTTCCTCCACAGTGCGGTTTTCAAGGAACTTTCTTCCACGTGTGACAAAGATATTCTAAGAATAGATTAGATTCCTCTGGTGTTGCAGGAGAATGTGGTCAGTAGTGATCACTTAACATCAGGTGACAAGTAGGCTCGTTTTTCCTCTTCTTCCAATAAAAAAGGCGACGCAAAAGTAATGTCACAAAATGAATTGACTACTATTTTATTGAAGCTGAATAAGATGTACTATTTTTATGAATATACATATTATATTTGAACAGCATATTGAATATTTACTCGCACTAATTAAAAAAGTACTAATCTCAAACATCTATAATTTGAAAGAAAGTACATTTACAAAATATTTTAAAGTTACACTTTAAAATGAAAAAAGTTCAAATCGGCAGAGATAATATTATGAGCTAACATACTAAAAGAAACAAATAAAAGAGAAACAGACGAATTGTCAACTTCCTTCCATTTGAAGTCGGTCATTAAGATCACTCAGTCATACATTTTCGTTTGAGGTCTTTTGTAACAGAAACATTAAGAAATCGCCAATGATTTCAGATCAGCCAGAAAGCTTAATGGCGCCAATCAGAAAATCAGTAGAAATATTCCATTACATACAGGTCCAGCTAATATAAAGTGTATACTCAATTATTAAAAAAAATAGATACAGCGCGTTTTATATTAATACAAGTAAATGTGCTTTAACACACCATCTGAGATGAAATTTAGAATTGATCCTGGCTAGAATACAATATTCTATTGTATCATAGTTTCATTCATTTCTTTATGCTATACTTATCTCTTTAATTATATTTTTTTTACCTCTGTAAGTCTGATTTAGTTGCATTATTCTGGATGGTTTGTGTTTGTTATTAACACAGTTTTCATTAATTCATTTCATTCATTCATTCAGATATATATTATTTAATTAAAATATTTTTGCTACACTTTGTTAAGCGGGCGACTAAATGTTTAACTAAATTTGTTCAATCAAGTAGTATTTTCTCTGATTAACGCGAGTGTTACATAAAATAAACACTTTTAAAGGATGAAACGCGTTTAATTGTAACTGTGTTTTTTTTTCACCAGCCTCCCTCTAATAGAGTGTACCAATATAAATAAAATATAGATTACAACAACATAATATGCCTCTAGAATATGCAGATATTGTACATCATTGCTTATCATCTGGGTACCTAATGTGGAACAGTGAACTCTATGTGCGGAGTACGGAGCAGCTATGGGCTCTCCAGTATCACCCGTAGCAGCCGATGTTTTTATGGAAGACTTGGAGGAAAGAGCACTAGCCACGGCTCCTGTCAAACCTAGAGTTTATAAACGCTATGTAGATGACACTTTTTTAATGTTACCTACGGATAAAATATCTGCATTAATAGAACATATTAATTCAATTCATTCAAATATTAAATTTCCATTTTAAAAAGACAGTAACAATCGACTGCCTTGTTTGTATATTTTAGTTATAGCAAAGTAGACGGTTCTATAAGCCACACTATTTACAGAAAGGCAACCCACACAGAGAGGTACCTAAACGGTGAATCCCGTCACCACCCATTACATGTTTGTTTCAGAGAGCCCACCCCCTACGTGATGCTGACCATCTCAATGAGGAGTTACATCATGTCATGAGAGTACTCCATGAGAACAAAATGCAGCCTCCTCGTCAGCAGCGGAACAGAGTTAAGGCGCCAACAGTGCCACGTCAACGTATCTGCTATATGGAAAGGTATACAGACAGAATTAGCAGGATCCTAAAACCAGCTTCGGTTAATCCCATTTTCAAGCCACACAAGAAAATCCAGCAATTCTTGAGACCAGTAAAATGTAATACTCCACTGCAAGATGCGGGGGGTGTCTATAAACTGAACTGCAACTGTGGAATGTCTTACATTGGGCAAACAAAACGCAATATCTCAAGCCGACAAGAACACAGCAGATATCAAACACAGACGTCACTCTGTCAGCTGTATGTGAACACATAACTGGCCGTCCTAACCACTACATCCGGTTCGACCAACCAAAAGTTTTGGTAAAAGAGAATAGATTTCTCCCAAGACTGGTATGTGAAGCCATTGAAATTTAAAAAACGCCCAAATTTCAACAGAGAAGACAGTCTAAAATTATCTAACACCAGGGAACCAATGATCTGTAAATTAAAACTTATAACTACACATACCAAAAAATAGAGCACACTGTCAGTAAATTTTGCCAAAAACCATCTGTCTATATAGCAAATACCACCTCCGAGGCAATAAGTAAACTTCAAAATGACAACTATGACAAATACTATATTTGACTCATTTCATCTGCAGTTCCCCTGAAAACGACATTTCCCAGATCTCAAAGTCTTAAAACGTCGGGTTAAATAAAATAAAAATGTAACTTTTACGCACAACTAATGTAAAGAGACAGAGTTACAATTACACGCGTTTTAATCCCATAAAATTGTTCAATCGACTTTGAAGGCCTTACGGTCTACGTGACCAACACCACATTAACCGATCTATTTTCTATACAGTAATATATATTAACTGCGTATATATTTTATATTTATGTATATTCCGGTCAACATAGAAAAAATATGATGCAAAGTAGGTGCCTACAAATACATTAATAATTAATGGAAAGTCAAAACATTATATTTAAAATAAGATAAACCATTTAAATTGTGTCTATCTGTTTATAAATGGTGTATATATTTTTCAACTCCTTAGGCTGATATAGGTACTGACTGAAATAAATTTTTTCAAAAGAACAACTTTGAGATATAATATATTAACTACGCATTATAATAAGTGACTATTAAATTCGATTCATATAGGGTTACCTAAAAAAAACGAGTAGGTACCTGATCGGAAATGACTGGATCGTCGATGATTCGAGCCTCTTCGTTGTATGCGGTCAATTGAAGATGATACTGGGGAGACCCGCCCGTGAGAACAATATCCCAAGGCTATCAAGGTGGTTTGAAGTGAGGTATCTGCTGTCTCACCTGCCTGATCACACTACACAAACTTTTTAAAACGAAGCAGGTCGTCTCTTCCAATTGATATGGCATTACTTGCGGCGGCGGTGTGTGCCGGGTCGTCTCCTTCCCTCAAATATGTGTGAAGGGAACGATGGCTGGTCCATGCGTCAACTCGTGAACGGGTGCTGCTTGTAATGCCAGGTTTGTTGGATGCGGTTACTAATTAAGTGCAAAGTGAAATATGGGGACACACACCTCTATTTATGTATATACATATACATAAATAGAGGTGTGTGTGATATATATATATATATACTCCCTACAGACGTAGTCCTGTACGCACGTGTTAAATTTGAAAATTCGGTCCCGACGTTAGGAGGAGATCACTAACACATCGGCTGAAAGTCCTGCTCGTCTCGTCCCTTATTGTCATAAAAAAACACTGTCAAAAAAAAATGTGTCATGAATAATACTTTACAAATTTTTTAATGGAGTTTCAAATATTCAACAATTAAAGGATTGGCTGTAGGATATTATTAAATAAAATCTCAGTGGAATTAATATCGTTATAAAAACTCCATATTTCAAAATTATTTTCTGCTTCTTAAACTAAGTCTAACTTAAATATATGCCTTTAGTTGTAACATTGAACTTTTTTGTTGATGAAATATGTTATATCGCTTCAGTTAATTAGTATTGTCTAGGTAGTCAACTAACTATGACGACCTGTTCAAATACTATTTTCACGGGCGATTGAGCAATAAGGCCAAGATCCACTATTAATTATACAGTTACTCAGATAACTTACAGCTTTACATGCAATGGGTTTTTAGCAAGAATAATTGGGTTCCAGGATAATGTTCGAGGTAACTATACAGCGAGGTAATAAACTCAACTGTAAAAAGTTGTTCCGGGCGTTTAATTGATCAAGGCTTCGATAATTTTTACGTCAAGAAAGAGCCTCTTGCTGCTAGACAACCGATGAAAACAGGCCAGGTTTATTACTTTAGTGTGCGTTACAAGCTACGTTTTCAACTTGCGATTTATATGTCACTTTGTGTTAGTGTGCATTGCTCAAAATAGGGATTAACAGTCAACCTCAAATTTTTGCGACGTTTTCACAGCTGTCACAGTCTATCAAGACGTATAAATGATCTAAGGATCAAGGTTCATTTTAATCCTTCTTTCCGCGACCTTCGCAAGAGGCGATAGAAGACACAAGTTTCTTTCGGCACTCGTCGACTATTTCTCGAGAGAGACCTGTATAGATCATTTTAGTATCGACAGAAACAGCGTCGGAGCTAAATAGCACACAGCCTGGGAAACTCCAGCGCTCACGGGCTTCGGGTTCGAGCAATATCCGTCGACAACGACATGTGTGAACACCCAGTGAGACATCTGATAGTTCACTTGCATAAACTCTCGGGAAGCTCAAATACATGCTACACCCATGCTTTAAATCCTCTATTAAAGATTCTGAAGCAGTTAGCTTATTGTCAACATTAAAACACCCAATATCCTAATAACCATTACATCATCCAAACGAGTGTTGTAATGTTGTACTGAATTTCATAACAACACTCCTTTGTTTTTTTTTTTCGAACTCTTCATGTGCAAAGAGTTTCAACAGACAGCCACATTCTTATTGCTCGATGCGTGGTATGTGTATGAATTTCAAATAAAGAACATTTTCGTTTACGCGCGTTCCACACTACCAGAACGTCGCGCGCCGTAAAAAAAAAGTAGGTTTTTCGAATCCCCGCCATTTTTCTTCGATATTTTTATGGTCTTCTTGACAAAAATTGAGCGATTCAATTTTAACAGTACACCGCCAGATATTTTAAACGCTGCAAAAGAACATAATATTCAAGTGAATTTTAATAATTGCACTATACAAAATGTAAATTACTACTAAAATATATTATTCTTTCATAAATACTTAGTTATTGACTACGCGCACTTATTCGCGTTTCGCTGAACGATTTCGGTCACACTTATACAGCTCTGCTTCTATCAGCCGCGTACGGCGTCGTAAGAATGAGTAATAAAATATAAATCTTGTATGCAACTGTTGATAATTAGGTATTAAACCCACATTCGTGTTTTAATACCCTTGTTACACAACAGTTGCATAAATAACTAGAAATGCTTATGGAGTCCAGGGTGGTAATAGTAATAGGCCTGTAGTTAGCCGACTCCATAGTATCCCCTTTTTTGGGAATAGATGGACAAGGGCTGACATCAATGAGTCTGGGACTACACCTTTTGGAGTATGAGTGCCGGGATTACTTGCATCTGCCGGTGATCTTAGAAAACTACTTACAGTGTGTGAAGCATAGGCCATTACGCATGATCTTTATAACAACTAGGTGATAACCCGTGACGTCATCCGCGTACACAGGACTGAGCACGTAGTAGCAATATTTTAATTAAATTAAATTAAAAGAAAAGAAACCCAATAACATAATAGTTTAATATTTTCTGCAAAGTCGTAATTCATTATTTTATTGTATCATAAATAGGTACTTTTCGCAGCGTACGCGATGAAAAGAATATTTTAGGTTTTTTTTACCAGGAAAGAATATTTTAGTTTCGGAGCCTATTCAATGCAAACAAATAAATAATTAAATCTTTGACACTTGGCCCGTAGGGCCCAGAAGCGCGAGAAATGTACAAAGTTAGTGCTTTGTGCAAAGATAGTCTTCGCGCCTCAATAAGGCTACTGGAGACCCAAGCGCTGCAGCTGGTAGCTATTTCGGTGAACGAATCAGCCTAACTATCCAACGCGGTAATGCTGCCAGTATTCTTGGTACGCTTTCACGTAATGATAGTTTTAATTTTATATTGTCATAGTATTGTTAATATTATAGTTATCCGATTATTTTATCAAATCTTTCCTCTTTATTATATTAGTATAGATAAAAAGAGCCAAGTGTTGGCTTTTGAGGCTGGATGTAAGAATTTAGATAATTGTATTGTATATATCGTAAGATTGGAAATAATTAAATACCTCGGTCACATATTGACTCCCGAGTCCCGATCTTAGAGATGTCGATCAGTGAGAGCGGACATGTTGGCAAGAAGAACTGCACGATGTTCCAAAGCGGTGAATGTTACACTTTTTGAAGCTTTTTGTTCATCATTTTACACGTGCAATCTGTGGACCAACTATACTCGTTTTTTTTTTTTTTTTGAGGGGAGGAAATACTGTTACGTATTTACGCCCCGGAACGGGGCGTAATACGTCGGACTCGAGTGCCCCCATACCGACTAAAACCTCCTCTGTGCTGTTAGCAGCCCTGGCTTTCACAGCGAAGTAGGACGTGGGCCGTGGAGGCCGCAAAGACTACGCAACAACAGTCGCGGGGCGTCTCCTAAGGAGACTCGAACCTCGGACCAGCTGTGTGCTTGTGGGAAGGAGACTATACTCGAATAATGGTCTCAGAGTTCAATACAATATACAATAAGTATATTCAGGATATTGGTTGGGTTGCCTCATTGTTGCAGTGTTTCAGGTATGTTTGCAGAATCACTTATAGTGCGTAAGAGGTGGTAGTCTTTGACTTTCAATAAGTGATGTCACATCCTTTTGTGAAAAAAAATATTTGAATTTGAATTCAAACTTATACCTACGACTTAAGAAAATTTATTGAATTAGGCGTTACTTTGCGGAAATCCATAATTATATCTACAAATAATTTAAGTTTTCTTTAGTGTTAATTCCGCCAATATTTGTTTTTAAAACAATAAGACACGTGTTTCGCCGCTACACACCAGACTAGTCTCGTGCCAGTATTTGTCGAGACAACACGTACTGAGGATGCCTCGTGCGAAACACGTGTCGAATTGTTTTCAAAACAAATATTGGCGGAATTAACACTAAAGAAAACTTAAATCATTTGTATTATACCTACGACTTATTTGTGCACAGAAAAACGTTCTGCCTGATAGTATACTACCCTGTGTGTGGGCCAGGCAATTATATATCATGATATGAAAATCAAAACCAAAATGTACGTATAATACATATATATTTAATCATAATTATGCCTAATCTAATAATTTTGAGATACATAAAAAGAACTTAATAAATATAAATGAACACTATCAAGTTATAACATAATTATTTTATACATAATATTTCAAAGGACAGTTGAACTGTTACAAAACTTATAATGTAAGTAAATAATTATTAAATGGCCTAAACAATGTCAATTTTGTTACATATATAATTTAGTATTACACCGATAATATTTAATGAGACTGCCAAAAATCTTATATTAATAACAATATGTTTAAGGCACTTGTCCCTTTGCGGTCGATGAACACGAAGCGAGAAGCGAGAAACGAGTTACCGCACAAAAAGGGCTATATTTCACCAACCAGTCGCCACTTTTTTTTGTGGAAAGTGGAAGAAAGCTCCATGAAAACCGCACTGTGGAGGACCGTCACACATCCAGATGGTGGGGATGATATCCTAACTTGTGGCGTGTCGTGCGAAGGTGGAATTCGGCAGTAGAAAGGTGATACAGCTCTTCAGAACACTGCCCGTGATAAATGCGGTGGAGGACACACAATGAAGCGACGTCTCTACGCAACGCCAAGTGATCCAGCCGTTTACAGAGCACTGGGTCCCCGACAAATCGAGCTGTTCTGCGTTGCACGCGGTCAAATGGATCAAGCTGATACTGGGGTGTGCCAGACCAGAGATGACAGCATTACTCCATGTGTGGCCGGACCTGCGCTTTGTACAGCGCGAGAATGCGGGCCGGCGTGAAGTATTGCCGTGCCCTATTTATGACGCCGTTTCTTTGAAGCCAATTTGGCTTTGCTCTCCAGATGGCAACGGAATTGGCAACCAAACTAGACACCATCAACCAACGAGCTGGTCGCGCCACCAAATTGGTTACGAAACCAAACGGACACCAGGTGAGTAACTCTCTATAGCTGTATACATTTTGTTGGTAATGGTTGTGCGACCGTGGTCTCCCGACGAAATATAATAAGCAAGTGTATGACCGCGACTATATTACTATATCTATGACTATTTAGCGATAATGTAAGGCCGATCCTACATTGGAAGCGGAGTCGGTCTGGCCAGCACACCCGGCCAGACTAGACCAGTCCAGACTCGGCGCTCCTACACTGCAGCTAGACAGGAGCGGACGAACCAGTCAAAATCCAGAGTCAGTTCTATGAGAACTCTCGACGAGAAAAGGTTTCGATATTGTCTGATTCATGATTGATACTGGACTACGATAAACAAACCTGTTTAGTTGTAGTCAGACCAGGACAGACTTGTTCCCCTCCCTGGAGCGAGTACTGGCTCCAGTGTAGGAGGGGACATGGCGCGACAATGTTTGTTTTGTTCAGTCCCGACCAAACCCGCCCAGACCGTATCGTCGGGAGAAATTCCGCTTCTAATGTAGGACCGGCCTAAAATGTCTGTTGTACGTTTCTTGAATGAGATAATATTTGATATTACTTTCTCTGGGACAAGTGCCTAAAGTGTACTTACAGCTAACTTGGTAGAAACAAAATGAATAATCTTAACTTTGCTTATGGACTTATTATGTTAAAAGATTTATTAGACACAACTAAAACTACAATTTCCTAAAACATCGATAAGAATAATCTTTATTATTAATAAAGCTTAGCATTAATAAAATATAATATAGGGATTACATGTTATTTTTATTTTTTTTTTCAATTTTTTATTAATATTTAATTCCATAAATGAAAACGTAAAAAATAAAATTTAATTTAAAATCTATTTTATATTAAAAAATTAAAATTAAACAGTTCAAAATTGTAAAATATAGAAACGCATCAGAAAATTACACGAAGAACATTCGGCTATAGTCGAGCATTCGGTCGAGAACGTGCAATCGTTTCGGTGATATCTCCAGCGACGTGTTGTCGAAATGTTCGCGGCCCCTGTAACGAAATAAATAAATATAGTATTTTCTTTGATTAACGTGAGTGTTACACATTTAAATAAAACACTTAAAGAATTAAAACGCGGGTACCCCTAAAAACGAGATCTGGAGAATCTTGAAACGTCGGGTTAACTAAAATAAAAATTTAACTTTTATGCAAAAGTCTAATGTTTTTTATGGAATAAGGGAAGAGACGAGCAGAACGTTTAGCTGATGGTAATTGATACGCCCTGCCCATTTAAATGCAGTGCCGCTCAGGATTCTTGAAAATCTCCCAATAATTCTGAGCGGCACAACAACTGAGCTCGTCACCTTGAGACATATGTTAAGTCTCATTTGCCCAGTAATTTCACTAGCTACGGCGCCCTTCAGACCGAAACACACTAATGCTTACACATTACTGCTTCGCGGCAAAAATAGGCGCCGTTGTGGTACCCACAATCTAGCCGGCATCCTGTGGAAAAGAGTCCCACTGGTAATGTAAAAACATTTACAACTACACGCGTTTAAACATTTAAAAGTGTTTTATTTAAATATTAAATAAAAAAAAATGATTAACCATATAATAAAATATAAAAGTCCAGTTAAATTTATTTATTTTAACATATTGTTGCGTAGCAACTCTTCGACGTTTATGACGAGAGTTGTCAAACGTCATATCGTGCAGCAACGTACATGACGAGAGTTGTCAAACTTCAAGACATTGATAATTTCAACAGCTCCGGCAGCAATACTCGTAGCTTTAGTAGTGTATGGAATTTTTTGGGTTTTGTAAAGTTAATGGATATTTCTAGTAAGTTCAGGATCAAATCGAACAGAAAAAAAGGATGGAAAATGTGTAAGCAGGATGAAAATAGTTAAAAGAATTTTCTAGTACAATTTAAATTTAAAGATGGAATGGGAGAATCATTTTGAAAATGGAACAGATCCGGGGGTATATACTACGGCCGTACTAAACGTGGCCTACGGCAGATCTAGTTCTGACTCGAAAGTGTAAAGAAGAAGAAGAAAAGAAGAAGTAGTGAAAAGTGGAAGTGTTCCAAGAAGAAGAAGATAGAAGAGACTAAGTGTTCGGTGCTTTTTGACGCGTTGAAGGTACCGCCGCCCACAAGAGGAACAGCGGCAGACCGGCGAAGTGCAAGTCTAGAAAAAGTGAACGCAAATAAAGACTCGTTCCTATAAGCGGAGTATTATTTCCAATCCCTGGCCCACTCTCGTGTCAATATTTTTTTATTTTGTTACCGCTACATGCAGCTAATAAATTATTTGGCGTAGTCTCCTCGTATATTGTGAGTGGCTGTCGATTGTTATTAATAAGTTTGTCGTATAAACTTTGTGTCTGTTGAGATGTCTTGTTCTGAGAATCCTTCTCGAATTTAGATATATAGAGTACAGCGATACTTACGGTGTGAGGTTCTTGGCGCGCGTGCACGCAAGATTAGCGTAGTACGTGGGCGTGGGGTACGACACGCTACGTTGGCAGCGTGAGTACAAGTGACACAGGTAGTAGGTCAGCTGTTCTATCACTGAGTACAGCGCGATACTTACTGTGTGAGGTTCTTGGCGCGCGTGCACGCAAGATGAGCGTAGTACGTGGGCGTGGGGTACGACACGCTACGTTGGCAGCGTGAGTACAAGTGACACAGGTAGTAGGTCAGCTGTTCTATCACTGAGTACAGCGCGATACTTACTGTGTGAGGTTCTTGGCGCGCGTGCACGCAAGATGAGCGTAGTACGTGGGCGTGGGGTACGACACGCTACGTTGGCAGCGTGAGTACAAGTGACACAGGTAGTAGGTCAGCTGTTCTATCACTGAGTACAGCGCGATACTTACTGTGTGAGGTTCTTGGCGCGCGTGCACGCAAGATGAGCGTAGTACGTGGGCGTGGGGTACGACACGCTACGTTGGCAGCGTGAGTACAAGTGACACAGGTAGTAGGTCAGCTGTTCTATCACTGAGTACAGCGCGATACTTACTGTGTGAGGTTCTTGGCGCGCGTGCACGCAAGATGAGCGTAGTACGTGGGCGTGGGGTACGACACGCTACGTTGGCAGCGTGAGTACAAGTGACACAGGTAGTAGGTCAGCTGTTCTATCACTGAGTACAGCGCGATACTTACTGTGTGAGGTTCTTGGCGCGCGTGCACGCAAGATGAGCGTAGTACGTGGGCGTGGGGTACGACACGCTACGTTGGCAGCGTGAGTACAAGTGACACAGGTAGTAGGTCAGCTGTTCTATCACTGAGTACAGCGCGATACTTACTGTGTGAGGTTCTTGGCGCGCGTGCACGCAAGATGAGCGTAGTACGTGGGCGTGGGGTACGACACGCTACGTTGGCAGCGTGAGTACAAGTGACACAGGTAGTAGGTCAGCTGTTCTATCACTGAGTACAGCGCGATACTTACTGTGTGAGGTTCTTGGCGCGCGTGCACGCAAGATGAGCGTAGTACGTGGGCGTGGGGTACGACACGCTACGTTGGCAGCGTGAGTACAAGTGACACAGGTAGTAGGTCAGCTGTTCTATCACTGAGTACAGCGCGATACTTACTGTGTGAGGTTCTTGGCGCGCGTGCACGCAAGATGAGCGTAGTACGTGGGCGTGGGGTACGACACGCTACGTTGGCAGCGTGAGTACAAGTGACACAGGTAGTAGGTCAGCTGTTCTATCACTGAGTACAGCGCGATACTTACTGTGTGAGGTTCTTGGCGCGCGTGCACGCAAGATGAGCGTAGTACGTGGGCGTGGGGTACGACACGCTACGTTGGCAGCGTGAGTACAAGTGACACAGGTAGTAGGTCAGCTGTTCTATCACTGAGTACAGCGCGATACTTACTGTGTGAGGTTCTTGGCGCGCGTGCACGCAAGATGAGCGTAGTACGTGGGCGTGGGGTACGACACGCTACGTTGGCAGCGTGAGTACAAGTGACATAGGTAGTAGGTCAGCTGTTCTATCACTGAGTACAGCGCGATACTTACTGTGTGAGGTTCTTGGCGCGCGTGCACGCAAGATGAGCGTAGTACGTGGGCGTGGGGTACGACACGCTACGTTGGCAGCGTGAGTACAAGTGACACAGGTAGTAGGTCAGCTGTTCTATCACTGAGTACAGCGCGATACTTACTGTGTGAGGTTCTTGGCGCGCGTGCACGCAAGATGAGCGTAGTACGTGGGCGTGGGGTACGACACGCTACGTTGGCAGCGTGAGTACAAGTGACACAGGTAGTAGGTCAGCTGTTCTATCACTGAGTACAGCGCGATACTTACTGTGTGAGGTTCTTGGCGCGCGTGCACGCAAGATGAGCGTAGTACGTGGGCGTGGGGTACGACACGCTACGTTGGCAGCGTGAGTACAAGTGACACAGGTAGTAGGTCAGCTGTTCTATCACTGAGTACAGCGCGATACTTACTGTGTGAGGTTCTTGGCGCGCGTGCACGCAAGATGAGCGTAGTAAGTGGGCGTGGGGTACGACACGTTACGTTGGCAGCGTGAGTACAAGTGACACAGGTAGTAGGTCAGCTGTTCTATCACTGAGTACAGCGCGATACTTACTGTGTGAGGTTCTTGGCGCGCGTGCACGCAAGATGAGCGTAGTACGTGGGCGTGGGGTACGACACGCTACGTTGGCAGCGTGAGTACAAGTGACACAGGTAGTAGGTCAGCTGTTCTATCACTGAGTACAGCGCGATACTTACTGTGTGAGGTTCTTGGCGCGCGTGCACGCAAGATGAGCGTAGTACGTGGGCGTGGGGTACGACACGCTACGTTGGCAGCGTGAGTACAAGTGACACAGGTAGTAGGTCAGCTGTTCTATCTCTTCGATGGCGATGTTGCCGTCATTCCGAACGCCGTAGTAACGAGTCGGACGCGCTGTACCTTTAATCGCTTGATGGGAAACCTATAAAGAATCCATACGATAGAATATAACCAGTAAGGAAGGAAATTTGCGATCCTTTAAAGAAAGCGAGGATCATTAAAAATTATGGTTCAAAAATACGTCTTTCTATATTATGAATAACAAGTGCACTGGACAGACACGTTATAGATACCAGATAATAGTCGAAAAAAATTAAAAAAAAATGTATCAATGTCTAAATATATCTAATATAATAAATCTATAATATCTTAATTTAATTATAAATAAACTCTGAAGTCAAATAACAATTACTTGAACACATGTTGATATGCAACATGAAAATATTTGAACTTTCAAATAACGAAATTCTTTGCAAAGGCGTCTTTTTTATTATTTTGTGTTCTACTGACTGTATAGGCTTGAACTCTTTATCTGTTTTAATAATAGATAAGAAGAAACTAATTATGGTAGACAGTTTGATATTCGACGTTAGGTCAATAAGAAATTATATGTCAAAGATGAATTTTTGTAGATAAAAAAAGAATACTGTAGAATTTGCCAATAATATTTCAAAACATCTAGAATTATTTCGTAAGAAATGCTCCCTGGTGTTATTATGAAATTGTTTCACAGTGAAACTCTCAAACCGTGCGTCACTAAATTCTCTCTTAAAAAATATGTCCATACAAAATAATTATGGGTCCCAAATCGAAATTAAAACTATCCTATCTCTCAAGTTGGACTAAGCTGCACTCTACGAAATAATCCCCATTTAAATCCGTTCATTAGTTTAGGAAGAAAAAAAAACACAAGGTGGTATTGTTTGCAGATGACACTTCACTTATATTCAAAGTGAAACGAAGCCAAGTTTTATATGACGAAGTAAAAACAATGCTCTATCTGACATCGTGTACTGGTTTAGCGCCAATAACTTATTGTTAAATAATCATAAAACCAAATATATTAAATTCACTGCGCCAAATGTCAAAAATGAAGATGCGAATATTTTATTAAATGGAGAGGTGGTAAAACCAGTGGAATCTGCTGTATTTCTTAGCATTACTCTTAATTCCAAATTGCAGTGGGACCCCCATATTGAAGGATTAGCGAATAGGCTTAGTTCTGCAGCATATGCGGTTAAGAAAATTAGACGGTTAACTGACATAGATACGGCGAGATTAGTATACTTTAGTTATTTTCATAGTATTATGTCCTATGGTATATTGTTATGGGGCAGTGCGGCCGAATTAATACCATCTTTGTGCTGCAGAAGAGGGCTATTCGCGCGATTTATAACCTAGGTCCTAGAGAATCATTAAGAGAAAAATTTAAAGAAATAAACATTTTGACTGTTGCTTTTCAATACATTTTTGATTATGTTCTGTATGTTCATAAGCACATTGAGGAATTCTCTAGAAACTGTGACATTCATAACGTTAACACGAGGAACAACCAAACTTGTTATGCCTACTACTCGGTTGGATCGAGTTAGTAAGTCTTTTGTTGGGCGATATATATGCTTCTACAATATGATCCCAGAAAATGAAGATATTAAGATAATAACAAACAAAGGCCGCTTGCTAAGAGATTTAATACGAATTTCAACGTTCTTAATTGAAATGATATTACTAGTGAGTGTTTCAAAACAAATATTCTTTTTTGAGATTGGTTAATAACAATTAAACCAATATTTCTAAAATAACTTCAATAAGCATACCATATAGAAGTCCATTTCACTGTTGTGTACGATCTTTGTGTCAACCACAGTACCCGGCTCAACATTTTGTGCGTTATTGCGGTCTGAAAAGAATCTGTAAGAACAAACATACCACTTTCGTTACGGTCTGTATTTTAATACGAGCCAGATAATTGTCATTTACAGAGACAAAAACTCGGCGTTATTGAGAACCAGATAGCAAAATTGGACAAGAATTATAAGAAATCTTATTAAATTCTTTATTGCCATACAGAACAATACATAAATAAAATTAAATAAATAACTTTTAAAGAATTAAAACTTATGTAATTCGAACTATTTTTACATTAGATTTTTGCGTAAAAGTTACATTTTTCTTTAGCTCACCCGACGTTTTAAGACCTTCCCAGATCTCGTTTTAGGGGGGACAGACGGATCCCCCGTAACTTGTAACCTAACCCAACCCCATGTAACTTTTACGCAAAAATCTAATGTTCTAATAGTTACAATTACATGAGTTTTAATCCTTTAAAAGTGTTTTATTTAAATGTGTAACACTCACGTTAATCAAATCAAGCTTCACCTGACATGGGATCTTGGATTCATGTTTCCATGCAGCTCTGTTTTTCAGCTTACTTAGCTATCCCTTTTATTTAACATAATATTATAAAAAAGTGTTGTTATTACCCTTGCAAGTATAAGTGTGTGTGCGAGTGTGGGCGTGTGTATATGTCCGCATAAAAAACATATTGTAGGGAAGCAATTTCCAGTGGGCGTGGTTCATATAAATCATTAAAACACCCAATACAATGTTACTTTAGAGGAAGGGGTAAGTCATTCCATATTTTTGCTGAGAGAATCTGAAACATCCCCTAAACCGAGCTGTTTTGTGTCGTTTTTATTACCGAATTATAATGCCAAGAGAATTATCAGCCACTTTATATAATAAAGTTTCACAAAAATAATAAACTTATACTAACGCCAAGACTTATATAAAAACAATGCATTACGGAATAATTATCCCTCTTAAGATGATCTTAATACACTATAGTTAGTCGATATTCTAATATTTAGACAACATTATTTACATTTAAAAAAAAATCAGACGACCCACCCGCGTTATATATTTGGATATACATTTTAAGTAACTTACGCATTGTACACAGCCTTAATTTTTGCAAAGTGAAATAATATTCAGTCAAAGTGTGATCTGTCAATTTCTAACATTAAAAAAAAATCTAAAAAAGGTAATTAAAATACTCCACCTGGTATGATGCCTCTTCTGCACAAGCATAAATAATACTTCTGGTTTTCCTTTTCCTCCCGATATTTTGTGATAAGCTGAATAAATCGCGACTAATTCACTGTTCATAACCTGGAACCAAAATGGAAATATTAAATTTACTAGTTCGAAGCCACCTTCCAAAATAATCATATAATAAGTGTATTTCAATGGGATTAAACGTTGTCCATTTTAATAATCGGATTCCCGTGGACGTGAACTACACGGATATCAGCAAAGCGTTTGATCACGTTAATCATATAATACTGATTGAGAAATTGAAGAAAGTAGGACTTTCCGGTTCTATTTTGAAATAGTTTTGCTCTTATCTTCAAGATATACCATCTACAGTTGTAATCAATGGTTTCGTATCTAATTCTTACAAAAATATATGGCGTCCCACAGGGGTCCCATCTAGGTCCAATATTATTTAATATATTTATAAATGACATAACACACTGTTTTAAATTTTCTAAATACTTTCTATATGCTAACGATCTCAATATATTAAGGTCAATAACATCATTTGAAGATGCCAAATTACTTCAGCAAGATCTAAACAGATTGACTGATTGATGCAAATTGAACGATATGTCTTTAAATACATCCAAATGCTTTACAATGCAATTTACTCGTAATACAGATACAACAGTTAATAAGAATACTCTAAATGCTCAAGGCCTATCGAATGTTACTGAATTTAAGGACCTTGGAATTTGTTTTGATAAAGAATTAAAATTTCACAACATATAGACAACATAGCCAATAAATCATTCAGAATACTCTGTTTTGTCATTAGGAATACCAAAGAATTTTAATCTCATTCAACCAAAATAGCATTATTTAACTCTTTTGTACCTTGCAGCATAGTTTGGAGTCCACAGTATGAAATATTTACTATGTATCATATATCTTATAGTGGCTTCTTAGCGAAACAGCTCTCAAGCTACCAAAAAAGGCTAAAACATTACAGTGTGATCCCACTGGCGGATAGAAGGATAGTGTTAGATCTTTTGTTTTTACACAATATTTTTAGCGGTAAAATAGATTCTCTGTACTTGCTATTAAAATTTAAAATAAACGTTCCTCCAAAATTAATAAGAAAAAATGCCTATTCGTTGTTTGTAGTACCACAATCTAGGATAAATCTGGGTCAAAACGCAACTATTTCTAGGCTCTGTAGGTCATATAACTCACTGGCCAAATCGCAGAACATTGATTTATTCATTCCGCTTGCTCAATATAAAAAGAAAATAATGTGTATATTACACACGTGACTTAGAAACCTTGTTTTCTTATTTCATTTTTATTTTTCTATTGAATATTACAATATTTATAGAATTTATTTTTCAAATTGTCAAAACTACTGTCTTATAACGTAGTAAAAATTATGAATGCTGTGGTAGCCTTATAAGTTAATTAACTCTTATCCATATTATTATATTTTAAGTTTAAGCACGTAAAGAATGTAATTTGTTTAGTTGCCCAAATAAATAAATTAATATTTTTATGACAGCTCGAAACACAACGAAAGTAAAACTTTATATAACGTTAATATTGCAATTTAGTGGATTCAACCTTAAAATTTGTTGTCTTCCCAATTAAATAACATATTACACCTTATTTACGTAGAAGCATTAATTTCTACCGATTATTTGTAATCTGTGGCACAATCGTAGTAATCGTTATGTAATAGCTAAGGGGGCGGTACCCGTCCATCAAGTACAATATTATTTGTATGAAATTTTAACATAAACAATACGAAGCTGCATGTGAGCTGTCAAAAAACTATTAATAAAATGGACAAAGTATAGGAGATCAAACGAGTGTACATGGTAACTGATCAGCGCCGCTCATGTTGCACCAATAAGTAAATTACAGTTATTTTGCATTTCTCGAATGAATCCAACTATTAGGGCTCCTGTTTCTGCAATTGAACGACTTAGTTGGGTCTATTTTGCGTGGAGTGTTGTCCAGTTACTCCAACCAGATCAGCTCGTTCCATATGTTCAGAACACTCCTAGAATGTTCGCAATTGTTTTTAATACAATAAGAGACGACACGAGCTGGACGTTCAGCTGGTGGTTATTGATACGCCCCGCCCATAACAATGCAGTGCCCGTCAGGATTCTTGAAAAACCCAAAAATTTTGAGCGGCACTTCAATTGCGCTTGTCTCCTTCAGACGTGTTAGATGTTAATTAGTCTCATTTGCCCAGTAATTTCATCCCCCTTCTACCAATCGGCGTCTTTCAGACCAAAACACAATTATGCTTACACATTACTGCTTCACGGCAGAAATGGCGCCGTTGTGTACCCATAATCTAGCCATCCTGTGCAAAGGAGTCTCCCACTGGTTCTTCTCGGAGCGACCTTGTATATATAAGCTTTTGCCCGTTGGGTGGCCGCTCCGGCACTTTCCAGGTTTACGTGAGTGACCGTTCCATTTTCAGTCACAATGGCAATGGCACCCAAGTCGTATCGTTATGAAAACACCGCAGATGGAACTCATAGACATAATAAAACAAAAGCAGATGATTTTATTATTGCTATCTCTGTCTAATAAGAAATATTAAAACCCCTATTTTGTTATTTGATCGATTGAAATGATTTTTTCATCGTTTTATTTGTCATTAAATCTAGTTCTACAATTTAAATGATATTTTAATTTGAGTATATTACCCAATTACATGTATATAAATACGAATTTTCAAGGTTTTTTAAACATTTGATTACCTGCGCAAATTGTCCTTCGGACACACCGTCTCGGAACACGTATATCTTGCGAGGAAGCGTATTCTGATTTTTCTTATAGACTCTCAGATGTTCTTCCATCATGGTTTCAAACTGGACTATCATTTCTTTCTGCAAATAGTGAAAAAAATATTAGATTTAGGCAAAGTTAGATTTAAAAAAAAATTAAAAACGAGGACAGTCGAAAGATATTCACAACTCCAGGAGTCGAGAGATACGTTATCCGGCCCTAAAATCGGGAGCTGAGTAAGTTTTCGCTACACCAGTGCCAACTAACATTTGTTAGCATTAACATAATTGCAAGTTATGGTGAATCCTAATAGGTGGAAACTATGCCCAAATATAGCAGCAGCAGGTAATAAGAAGAGTTGTGTGTGATTTAAATAACTACTATCACGGAACGGAATGTTGCAGATATCAAAAATATACCGACGGATTAAGAACCTCCTCCTTTTTTTGAAGTCGGTTAATAACTAGATTATTTCTTAGTGCCGTTTACGCGGTAGGTACCACTAAAACCAATTTTCAAAATGTGTGTCTGTCAGACGGTTTCTGTTTCTTCGGGTTACGCTTCGCTTCTATTGACCTGATTTTTTTGTAAAAAAAAAAAGTATCAATAGTCAGGTTGCCACGTAACCGAAATCTATGCCAGATAAACCGCGGGTACTATTTTGTATAGGTATATTTTGGGTCAGAATTTTGTAGTATTTGTATTTCGTATTTTGAAGTAACAGAAACAGTCCGTCCACTGCACCTGAGCACCTGTGTTTGTTTATAACGAAGTACATAAAGCATTTTGTATTATTTTTTTTTTATATTATATGTATTATTTTTTATGATAATAACATCCCGAACAACCGGACTTTCTGTCATCAGTTTAATAAAAAATAAAGTATTTTCTTTATTCCACTCCATCACAAACAAACCAAATAGAATTATCGCGAGCTACGAATGAAAGGTCTTCATTCAGTGAACGCTTACAAATTATGGGTTAATTTTCCTCCTTGCAGGCGAATGCGGCTGATGTTATCCATTTCTCGCGGCAAACACGTCTAGATGTTTTATTTAACAAAACGGTTAAGCCACGCCCCTAATCTTTTTATAAAACATGTGTTTTTGTGTTAACAAACACGAAAACGCGGCTCAGCGGACGCGGTGTTTTGTAAACGTGCTTTTTAACGCGCCACAAGGAACTATTAACCGACCGGAACCGAGCGGTCATATTAACTTAAGTGTATGGTTTTGGTGATTAATATGCTGCAACCTTTTAACGGACATTTCCAATATTCAGTCTATCTCCGGTTGTGGCCTACTTGAGATAAAAAATCGGAACTATCATTGACTTTCCTGTCACAATAAACTTATCGACAGTAACTCTCATGTTATCCGTATATGCTGTCTGTCAATGGGACGACGAATAGCTTACCAGGGATTAGAAGTTTGTATGGAAATTGCAACAGTGAACTATCGATAAGAATGACTTATCGGGTATATTGGGGCAGCTTCAGATTATTGACAGCTTATTACTGACAGTAGAAGGTAGTAATTTATCTCTATCTGTAGGTAGTATATTGGGAACGGCCGTTCGTGGACTATCTAACATCTATATGCCTGCGTAGTTAATAATAATAATATATATGTATATCTTACATCTTTAAATGAGCATTTCTTGTATATATATATATATATATATATATATAATTGGAATCTCGGAATCGGCTCCCACGATTTTCATAAAATTTTGTATATAGGGGGTTTCGGGGGCGATAAATCGATCTAGCTAGGAATCATTTTTCGAAAATGTCATTTTATTCGTGTTTTATCGATAATCAACTTAAACATAAACTTGGAAGAAAAATAACAAAAATGAGGCGTTTGAGTAGTCTCAACTGAAAAATATGACTCTTCCTGACATCTATTGGCGAATAATAATACTACTTTTTGTGAGCAACCAATTGCTTTAACGACACAACAGCAGATGGCGTTGTTAAGTAAATAGTAAATATTAAAATATTACTTATTTAAAGACCCCGGTTCGAATCCAGAAGTCCTATTAGTTTTTTTTTGTTCAAGTTTTGTACATTCCTAAAAATCCGAGCAAGGCTCGGTCGTCCGGATATTATAAAATATATACATCAATTATATTTATTACCTTGGGCGTCTGTATGCTCAGTTCAATATTGTACAGGTAGCACTTCGGATCAATGGACGCGCTCACAGCCGCTATGCTCGGAATATCAGTCTGGAAAAAAAATTAAGACAGATATTAAGTGATGTTTTAGCTGTACAAAAAAGTACAAGATCACGTTGAATTAAATTAAACTATTGAATACGCAGACTTTCCACAATTATTGGAATCGCTGTGTTGCACGTGTTAGTAAGTCTTTTGTGGGGCGATGTATATGCTTCTATAACAAGATCCCAGAAAATGTTCAAAACAAAAGTATAACGTTATTCAAAAGAATTGTTAAAAAACGTTTGTGTGGTAAAGGTTACTATAACATAAATGACTTTCTTAATGATACCACAGATTGGGAATGGAGTGACCGCCCTCAGACTATTAAATAATAAGTCTAATTGTACAATATTACTTTGTAAATATATTTTTTCGATGAAAAAAACAGCTAACTGAGCTTGTTGCGCCCGTTCTTCTCAGGTCTGAGGCATTCATTTTGGGATGGGTGGTAGTTTTTTGACTTTCAATAAGTGATGTCACATCCTATCTTGAATAAAAATATTTGAATTTAGATTTGAATTTGCTGATTAAAAACAGAAAAACAAAACAAAATTAAATATTTAACTGTAACAGACAAAACAAAACTTGTGCATTTACTGAAGATTAACTAATATTTTGATTGTTAATTTTATTGTTTTGTTACAAGTTGAATTATCGTTGACTGAATGTAGAGGCATAAAGGCATAAAAGGCATTTATTTTCTCAAAATTGATTCCTTTACAATTCTTTTTGATGTCATTTCTAATAACTACAAGATACTACTACCGCTTCGGAAACAACTAGCGCTCTGAGAGAGAAGAAGCGGCGCAAGAAACTCTCCATGATTCTTTTTTTGCGCTCTTTTCAATAAAAATATACAATATTGTACAGTCACTTCTATCGCTATAAAATAATCACAATCTAGTCCCAGGCTGTCCGATCATTTAGATATTCAGCAGTGGAGTAGTAGGATTTACGACAGAGCCATTTTTTTATAAAACATTTAAATTTATTTATAGATAATGCCTGAACAGTGGCTGGGACTTTATTATAGAAGTGTATACATTCACCCTTAAAGCTATTATCTATGTATCTTATGAAGCCTACTAGAAATAGTTACAAGCAATCCCTTATTTCTAGTGTTATAATAATGAAAATCACTATTAAGAGCAAAAAGGTGACGATTTTTGTGAAATTATATTAAATTTTCATAAATGTACTGACAATGAAAGTCATAATATTAATTTCTTTAAATTGTTATTTGAGAGACTGTCTATAACCAAGCTGATATTTAGCACGAACAGCTCTCTTTTGCAGAGCAAACACTATATCAATGTCAGCAGCATGACCCCATAGTAAAATACCGTACGTCATGATGCTGTATATAGTCTGAAACAGTCTCAACAATTTAAATATAAACCAGTGTTGGGGAGGTGTATGTAGATAAACCACGAGAGTCAATTGCCAACTGGTTTATTTTACACGAATACAATACTTTTATTTGCTTGTTGAACTCACAATGATTTTACACACTACTGACGCATTTCTATGTCCCCACACCAGTATGATTTAAATAATACAGCTTCGTAGTCTGTCCTACCTAAATACATACATATTACTTAAATATAACAATGCATATGGTAGGCGGAAATGGGAGTATGTATTGCCAGATACACTAAATGGTTTGCCTGCAAACGATTTAAAAAAGTATTGAGAAAAAACCAGAAAAGTCAAAGGATATATTAAAATAACTATTTTTAATGTAATTATGTGTATTAAGCCGGGAATTACCGGGAGGTCTGCTTGATGTGTTTTTTTATAATTATTATATTATTTCCTTTAAAGTTAAAGTTATATATTTTATTTTATGAAATGCTCACATAATGCCTCAATTTTATTTGGGTCGAGTTAGTAAGTCTTTTGTTGGGCGATGTATATGCTTCTACAATATGATCCCAGAAAATGTACAAAACAAATGTTTTACGAAATTTAAAAGAATTGTTAAAAAACGTTTGTGTGGGAAAGGTTATTATAGCATAAACGATTTTCTTAATGACACCACGGACTGGGAAGCGAACACCCTCGCTCTTTAATTATAAATGTTTATTGTACGATATTACATTGTAATCCATATTTTATATAAAAAAAAGCCCGCTGAGTTTCTTGCGCCCATTCTTCTCAGGTCTGAGGCAGTCTCTTTTGAATGGGTGGTAGATTTTGACGTTCAATAAGTGATTATAAATCCTATTTTGAATAAAAATATTTGAATTTGAATTTGAATTTATTTACGGTATGTGTGGATTGATGCATCTACTATACTCAATAACTCTTGTGTTTATAAGTATTAATTTACTTTTGTTTTCTTTTTTTGTTTTACTTGTGTAAGCCTTTCAGTTTTTGACATTTGAGTATTTTTGTTGCGTCACTTTGCATATATTGTAATTCAAATGATTTGTGAAACAATTAAAATGTAAATCTTGACTTAAAAGAGTGGCAATGAGTTTCTTGCTACTTCTTCTCATTAGCTCAACCCTTTACGAAGTAGCGTTAAATTCAGTAAGAAACAATATTTTTATTTTTTTTTTTGGCTGTCATTTCCGTGACCTACATGAATAAAGTGTTTTTGAATTTGAACATATGTAAGTATTAAGTAATTAAGAGCGATCTCATCCCCATGGATAAACCTTAAATAGTTTCTTGTGGGTGACTTTATATGTGATATATCTAATAATACTTTTTTTATTGTGAACAATAAATGAAAAAAAAATATTTATCGACTTTATCGAAGGTGTTTGGATATGTTTTTTTTTATGAAATTAAGGTAAGAAACGAGTAGGACGTTCAGCTGATGGTAATTGATACGCCTGCCCATTACAATCCACTGCCGCTCAGGATTATTGAAAAACCCAAAAATTCTGAGCGGCACTACAACTGCGCTCCTCACCTTGAGACATAACATGTGAAGTCTCATTTGCCCAGTAATTTCAACTACGGCGCCCTTCAGACCGAAACACAGTAATGCTTACACATTACTGCTTCACAACAGAAATTGGCGCCGTTGTGGAACCCATAATCTAGCCGGCTTCCTGTGCAAAGGAGCCTCCCACTGGTACAGAGATGGCGAGAAATTGTGAGGCGCATCGGCCACTATTGAAACTTCTTGACACTCACGACCGATCGGTCAAGAGCGAATCGACCGAGAAGAGCATGTTTATTTTGCAGCAATGAACGTACCTGTTCAGGGGAGGGGTGAGTTACATCAGCTCCGACCACCATCACCCCACCATCCTTCAGACATTGCGGAGCGCATCTGACATCTAGCGACTGGTTCACCCCCATCAATTTTGAGTTTACCTAAAACCAAAGAGTATAGAGACATATGTAAATTGATGGCTATGACGTGACGGATGTAAATTGAAGACAGCCGTAACCCGCTAAGTTACGATATGCTTTCTTACAGATATATTTTTTTTTAAATAAGGGACGAGACGAGCAGGACGTTCAGCAGATGCTACATGATTGACGCCCTGCCCATTACAATGTAGTGCCGCTCAGCATTCTTAAAAAACCCGAAAATTCTGAGCGGCACTACAATTGCGCTCGTCACCTTGAGACATAAGATATTAAGTCTCATTTGTCCAGTATTTTCACTAGCTACGGCGACCCTTCAGATTGAAACACAATAATGTATACACATTACTGCTTCACGGCAGAAATAGGCGCCGTTGTGGTACCCATAATCTAGAAGTGAGGTTATTACTTTAAAAAATAACAAATTGTTAAGTTATGTAGAGTCCTGAATGAAGCAAGGGATTCAAGAGCCCAAGACTCCAGAGATGAATACTCTACTTTTCACATCATCTGCGAGGCAATAAAAAGTCTACAAAAATAAGTATTAATTATAAGATAGTAATAATTTGTACTTAAATAATAATATTACTATGAGAGCTCCGACTTTTTGTTATGCTCCATTGATCATATAATATGGTCATATTCTTTTAGGTACGTATCATTTTTTAATTCTGATTTTAGATAATTAATAATATCTAATAATAATTAATCGCCGCGGCCGGGGCAAATCACAAATCACTTAGGACATTTTTGTATGAAAATATTTGAAAACATTACATTCTTCTTTTCATTCGTTCATTCTTTCATACTTATAACACAATTATTTGCAAGAGCACCTTTATTCCTTTTTTTAGTGCTCTACTTATGGTGCCGGCTGTATTGGCTAGTACCCTTTGCCTGACCCGGTAATGAACAATGATCTACAAAAATCTACTTAAATGGTTTCCAGTTCAGAAAAATATATTTTCCGAGTTCGATAATTCAAAAGTTCAATGCTCACAACATCAACTGTTCTGTATATATTAAATAAAATAATGTTTTTATATGAATTTGTCAATAATATATCATAACATCAAAAATTACTTCGTAAAATATGCACCCTGCTGTCGTAATGAAATTGTTTCACAGCAGAACTGTCAAACCATGCGTCAATAAATTCTCTCATAGAAATTATGTATGGACACATCAAAGGAAAAACAAATTTGTTGTTTTTATTTAATTTAGCAGCATTTTCCTATTTATTCGTCTTTTAAACCTTCCCTGGACTTCCACAAATAATTCAAGACCTAAATTGGCCAAATCGGTCCAGCCGTTCTCGACTTTTAGCGAGACTAACGAACAGCAATTCATTTCTATATATATAGATAGTTATCTCTGCCTTTTGAAAAGAAATAAAAGCTTGCTTCACTTTGACATTTCGTATTAGACTAAAGTAGAATATTGTAGGTGTGAAAATAATATTACCTTGAGCAAAATGTTGCGAATCGTCTGTTCATTCATTCTATTCTGAGCGGTGACATCCCTGATGCATTGAGTTAGAATGCCGACATCCAGTTCAGCCAATTGTTTCACCTGTTGAATTATTTATTTATTATTACAAGGAAACATAACAAACACATCACAAGAACTGAACAATATAGGAAAGAGATACAAAATATAAATGTAGATGCGTCCTAACACATGTTTCACAAATACAATAATAACAAAAAGAAAAATCAAAGGTATACAGTCACAAAACGCAAACATTCACAAAAGTAACTAATTTAAAAGATGTAGACAAATGAAATTAATTAAAACTAAACTTGGGGCAACGATAAGAACGATTTTAATTTTAATTCTAAACTGTGTCTGAACACAGCAGGATAAAGATATTGTATAGTAAATGCGATAGAAAAATATAGTTATGAAACTTAACAGACGCCAAACAATAAAAACAATGTTGTTATTGAAGTATGTACGGACGAGACGTGCAGGACGTTCATCTGATAGTAATTGATACGCCCTGCCCATTTCAATGCAGTACCGCTCAGGATTCTTGTAAAACCCTAAAAAATTGCGCTCGTTACCTTGAAACATAAGATGTTAAGTCTCATTTGCCCAGTAATTTCACTAGCTACGGCGCCCTTCAGACCGAAACACAGTAATGCTTGCACATTACTGCTTCACGGCAGAAATAGGCGCCGTTGTTTCTACCCATAATCTAGCCGGCATCCTGTGCAAAGGAGCCTCCTACTGGTAAATATTATTATTAGCTATATGAGTACCGAATTACCTTAATAATTAGTTTTAAAATATTTACAAAAGGAGTTTATTAATAGGAGTTAAAGTATGACATTGCCGTATTTTTGTAATATATACTTCGAATTGACATAGAAACTTCATGGTTTGAGATTTTTGAGTGAATCTTTTTTCACATGGTACCTATGTAGTTCTTCCTTTAAAAAATATGCAACATTCGATTATTCACTTTCAGTTGTTTTTTTATTCAACTTATGGCCGTTTTTAATAGCTTATATATCCTTAGTTTAACTTACTAGAGGTAGACAAATCTATCCTTTTACGATTACTTACATTTCAATAACCTATCGACATAAAACATTGGACTATAACTATATTGAACATAACTATAGATAGATAAGATCTTGTCATTAAACGGTGACAGCAAAGTATCCGTAACTATAGGGAGGTTATTGAAAACGGCCGTTAGACAAGAAACATGGATACTTCGAAAATTCGAGTGAATTTCGAATACGAGTTCCGAAGCGGAACCAACGCGACAGAAAAACAGCTCGCAATATCAATGTTGCGTTTGGAGAGATGAAAATGATTTCACACAGTTTATCGAATATAGATCAGCACAGTTCTATCGCAAAGGCATATTTATAACCTTCCTATTAAATGACAGCAATGTACATTAGTCATGGTAATTACTTTGATTAATAAATATGTGAAACTAAAAAAAACTAATTTAAAATTTTCAGTACAAATCGGCAATTTCATACTATATCCCTTATATAACAGATACCTTCTGGTATGTGTTCTTCATCCTCGTATTGACAATGACGAACAAGAGTTTGATGTTGTCATCCCACGCAGATCTGAATTTACCAAGGAGTTCATTCAATCTCACATTCAAGTTCACTAGCTTCGGCTCTTGAACATTCATACCCATCTGCTTTCCAACACGTTGGAACTGAAAAAAAAATATTATATGATTTCATATCGCTGATTTAGTGCTAAACGATTTTATTTTAGGCTGCCATTTTTTATGGGGCAGTGCGGCCGATATTAATACTATCTTTGTGCTGCAGAAGAGGGCTATTCGCGCTATTTATAACCTAAGTCCTAAAGAATCATTAAAAGAAAAATTTAAAGAAATAAACATTTTGATTGTTGCTTCTCAATACATTTTTGATAATGTTCTGTATGTTCATAAGCACATTGAGGAATTTTCTAGAAACTGTGACATTCATAATGTTAACACGAGGAATAAACATAAACTTGTTATGCCTACTACTCGGTTGGGTCGAGTTAGTAAGTCTTTTGTTGGGCGATGTATCTGCTTCTACAATATGATCCTAGAAAATGTACAAAACAAATGTGTTACGAAATTTAAAAAAATTGTTAAAAAACGTATGTGTGGGAAAGGTTATTATAGCATAAACGATTTCCTTAATGACACCACGGAATGGGAATAAAGCGAACACCCTCAGGCTCTTTAATTATAAGTGTTTATTTTACGATATTACATTGTAATCCATATTTTATATTAAAAAAAAAAAGCCCGCTGAGTTTCTTGCGCCCATTCTTCTCAGGTCTGAGGCAGTCTCTTTTGAATGGGTGGTAGTTTTGACGTTCAATAAGTGATTTTAAATCCTATTTTGAATAAAAATATTTGAATTTGAATTTGAACCTTGTCTAATTTAACCCCCCTGAAGACTTAAGCGCGTTTACCACTAAAAAAAACCATTAGCCGTATCATCGCTCTTCGACAACACTTCCCTTAAAGCCTCGCTTAGTATCGGAATACTGGGTCTCGAAATCTCGAGCTATTGCCAATTCCGCGATCATCTGGAGGGCAAAACCAAATTGGCTTTGAAGAAGCTGGGCTTCATAAATAGAGCACGGCATTACTTCAGGCCGGCCCACATTCAAGCGCGCTACAAAGCGCAGGTCCATAAGGAGTACTGCTGTCATCTCTGGTCTAGCGCACCCCAGTATCAGCTCGAATTGTCGGGAACCCAGTGGTCTGCGAACGGCTGGATCACTTGGCGTTTCGTAGACACTTTGCTTCATTGTGTTTCTTCTACGGCATTTATCACGGGGAGTGTTCCGAAGAGCTGTTTCACCTAATTCCTACCGCCAAATTCCACCTTCGCACGACACGCCACAAAGTAGGATATCATCCCTACCATCGGGATGTGTGGCGTTCCTCCATAGTGTGGATTTCAAGAAACTTTCTTCTACGACACAGCTATCGAATTAGCTTCGTTCGTTGTTTCCTGGACGAAACGACCTGAGTACCTTCAAAAAATTGCTATTTAAAATTTTATTATATATCTCGTTCCAGCTTTTGGAGAGCCAACAGCATCTGTAGATGCCTCGCGTAGTTTGAGGCATCTACACGACGTGTTGAAGTGACTCTAATACAACTTAGCTGAATTTACACTAAAATCATTATTTAAAACATTTTAAAAGTAAAATCTATTTAATAACGACCTCCTCACATGAATTAACTATGGGTATGGATTGTTATTCGACTTTAGTACAGTTCATTGCAGTCCTGTTTCACTGCCACCTATTTGATCTTATTCTGATAGCCACTGTTAACTATAGCCCACTGATAAGATTGATTCTGTTCATGAATATTATTATATCTTTTGCACTGAGTTGACATATCTCAAGTGGTTTAAGCATGGGACTTCGCAAAGTGGTGCTACGTTTACACATTAAAGGACCATATTCAGAGAGGATGTGTAACGGATTTCATGAAGTAAGTAAGATAAACAAATACATTACCGATTGAATCATGGAGTTGCAATCTAGTCTGGACGAGTCAGTCTCTACGACGAGGAATCCCCAGGCTAGCATAGCGCTGGGTTGTAGAAAACGTCTTGCCTGCCATACACCTCGTCTAAAATAGTGAAAATCCAGTTTTATATTATGCGATGCGAATATGTCAAGTATGACGCGACATTTATGGTTGGCCCCATTACGGCAAGATTATAAATACAACAACGGCGCCTTTTTTTGCTGTGAAGGAGTAATGTTTAAGCATTACTGAAGGGCGCGGTAGCTGAAATTAATAATTAGTAGGCACGTGAGACTTAACATCTTATGTCTCAAGGTGATGAGCGGAATTGTAGTGTCACTCAGAATTTTTGGGATTTTCAAGAATCCTGAGCAGCACTGTATTGACAGTACAATTCATAAAATACAACATTCGGGGTAATTATCACTAATTTGTAGATCACAAAATACTGACTAAATTAATATAATATCATTGATCATAAACAAAGTCACCGACATACCCCAAATGATTGTGAAACTTTAGTGGCAGTGGGCAGTGCACACAGTTCAACGGACAGATAGACTAGGGTAGTAAAGTCCTCGAATTGTGACCACGTAGGGTTGGTAGACCATCACAAGATGGAACAATTCAAAGTTTTCCGATAAAACGTTAGATGAGGGTAGCGCAGGACCGATCATCGTGGAGATCTCTTGGGGGAGGCCTCTGTCTAGCTGTAGACATGATGATGAAACTACCTTGGCTCCACGGTCCCGTCGCCTACTGACAGGATAGGTGGTTTGAGTATTTTCGCATTAACTTCCAGGAATTCTGTTGAAATAGCCATTCCAAACTCCTTAAAGAATTCATTGCGTGGGTAGTTCATCTACAACAACAAAAAAAAAATTGTTAAAATTCAATTTGTACCTACCAAAACCTGACTCGAACCAACTGTCCGAGTGACGCATCGACCGTAAATCTTTGTATGTCTTTTTCAACTCTCAGGTTGTGACAAAAATTTTAGAAAAAAATAAATTTGTATAATTAATCCCAGACGTGGATATCACTTAAAATAACAAACTGTTTGTTAAAAGTTGTTATAAATATATAACTCTGTTACCTTATAGAAACTTAACAATTTGTTATGTTTTTTAAAGTGATACCTAACCCTCACTTCTAGGAATAATACACAAATAAAGTTTGAAAAACAAATTTTGAACGATGCGGGACTCGAACCCACGACCTCTGCCGTTCGAGTGACGTATCGTCATAAAATCTTGTATGCTTTGTTCGACTCTCAGGTTGTGGCTTATAGAAACTTACTTAATAGCTGTTTGCGCCGCAATTATCTATTCTTTTAGTTGTAATTTTTTGTTAGGGCAAACTATAGTGCAGATAGTTTGCTGTAGGAAATAGAGAGGTACCTATAGACAACAGACGAATTAGTATCTGATTGACAGATCTAATGCCAATTGTGACACTCGCGCCGATTAACCTTGAATCAATCAATCACAGCATATTTCATACACAAACGCCTACTAATCTTTAAGCACCCACGCTAGGCAGTTCCTAGAGGATTATTGAGGGTCCCAGCAGACCAGCTCTCATCGAAACCTCTTCAGGGATGTCTGTCTATTGTTAAAAGCTATAAATACTTTTAATTTTTATTATTGTATGTTTTCCTTCTTCTTCATCGAGTGCCTCTCCGACTAGCGAAGGTTGGCAGTCAGCTTTGTAATTCTTACTTTTTGTCCTTCGCGAGGCGAAATAGTTCTGCCCCACTCGGGATTCCTGTCCACTCTCGGATGTTGTGCAGCCAAGACTTTTTTCTGCGACCTACGCCTCTTCTTCTGGCAACTTTGCCCATCATGATGAGTTGTAGGAGTTCGTACGTCTCGTGCCTAAGCAAATATGCGACTTTCCTCATATTGATGATTTCGCGTGAGTTCGCGTTTTTGATTGACGCGGCGCAGAACTTCCACATTCGTGAACTTGTGAGTAAAACTAATGGCCAACATACGTCTGTATGCCCACATTTCAAAAGCTTCTTTTCGTTTCCTGGGGTCTTGTTTAATAGTCCAAACCTCACATCCGTATAGAAGTATTGGCCAGATGTAACAACGCAGTAAACGAGTGCGCAAGGAAATCTTAAGACCGCGGTTGCAAAGTACTTTTTTCATTTTGCTAAAGGTGCTTCGAGCCACTTCAATTTTGGCCTTGATTTCTTGGTCGCTATTCCAGTTCTCATTTTAACACCATTATATTTTCTACGCACGCGCTAATATATAATTTTGGTACTTCGAGCCGGATTGAAGCGGAAGTAACTAAAGTTTGTTTTTATGTCACGCGAAAAATATTTTTGTTGCAAAGTACGGAGAGCAACTATATCAATAACATTTAATTATTTATTTACGGCCGTTCCCAATATTCAGTCTATCTCTCACTTGAGATAAAAATCGTAATTTAAATTCACACGTCCCAATATAAGGCGTTAAGAATGACTTATCGGGTATATTGGGACAGCTTCAGATTATTGACAGCTAATTACCGACAGTAGAAGGTAGTAATTTATCTCTATCTGTAGATAGTATATTGGGAACGGCCGTAAGTAATTATTTATTCAATACACTGGTTGGTTATTGCCATAGAGCCATAGATATTTTAAAACGAAATTTTTCACTATTGCTAGTTAAAAATATAAAACTCACGTCTTTAATGCATTCTTCAATTTTCTTTTTACGATCCCAAGGCGGTGTGGCAGCTTCACGGACCATTTTTGACAACTGTTTCTCATTCAACTGCTTGTTTAATGCCTGAAAATATATTTTATAAATGTAAATGTTTGATTTAGTTTTACTGTAAGAGATGTCGGGATTTTTTTTATCTTAACTGCTTACTCGTAATAAAACGCTTAAACTTAGGAATATTAGTTATAACGTGTTTTAAGCCTATCGAAGGTTCGATAAATTCTTTTTTCATAATCGTTTGATGAACATTCGATAACTAATGTCTAATATCCCTCTATCGTTTCTTCTTGATCTTTTTTTTTTATTTATTGTTCAAAATATACAAGAAACAAACATCTAAACAATTTAAGCCATCCTCATGAAACTTAAGTGTTTATGTGAGGAATAGCTAGTTCACTTATTCTAAACTTATTAAATATTTTAATACTAGCTGACCCGGCAAACGTTGTTTTGCCATATAAAGTATAATTCACGCGATAGTTTTATAATATGTGTTATTCTGGTGTGTAAGCTATATTATTGTAAAGATTCATCAAAATACAATCAGTAGTTTTTGCGTTAAAGAAGTTCAAACATACATCCAGACATACAAAATTTCACATTTATAACATTAATAGTATTAAATAATTATCATTCTAAAATTATCCCAATAAAGTACAAAAAATTTTTGACATACAATAACATGACTAAATTAAAATAGAAACGGAGACAAAGCAAAATAAAAACAAATAGAAATAATGAAAAAAGAGACACTCAGGCTATGCTCATTAGTAATAGGCATTTCCTAAAGCAGGTATGTGGTATTATTTATCGAATTGTCTCTGTTAATAGATAAATCACAATGCCAAGAAATATTCAAAAATATATTGAAAGATAAATTGTCAAGTATTCGACTCGTTTAATTCACATGGTTCGATTTCAATTAAAACTGAATCAAATAGATTGAAGTCTTCTTTCAGTTTTTAAAAAATATTGGTATATCTTCATTTAATACAAAGTTGTTAAAGTTTAAAAAACAACGATTTTTATAAGCACTTCGCTCATGCTATGCTCAAGTCAAGTCAAGTGGTAAACTAGCATTACTAAAAACTTATTCAAAGATAAAAGAAATAAGTACGATGAAAGAAAAGAGAATAAAAGAACAAAGATAAAAGACACGAAAATTTTGATGTAAATCATTCAGTAAGGAAAAGTTTACCTGTCCATAGACCACATGAAGTAACTCCATTGGATAGTAAATCTGCTTGTTTCTGGGTCCAACCCACATACAGTTAAGATTAGGGTATCGCAACCTAAAAAAAACATGTTATTTAAACAATTGGAAGTATTATAAATCATACAAATACTTTATTTGCGTATAAACATGGTGTGTTTCACATGTTTCGCCAGGTTTAACTAGGCATGCAAATAAATTTAATACAATGAATGGTATAAGTTTCGCAACGCAGAGCAGCTCAAATTGTCGGGGACCCAGTGCTCTGTGAACGGCTGGATCACTTGGCGTTGCGTAGAGACGTCGTTTCATTGTGTCTTCTACCGCATTTATCACGGGGAGTGTTCCGAAGAGCTGTTTAACCTGATTCCTGCCGCAGAATTCGACCTTCGCACGACACGCCACAAGTTAGAATATCATCCCCACCATCTGGATGTGTGGCGGTCCTCCACAGTGCGGTTTTCAAGGAGCTTTCTTCCACGTACTACAAAGCTGTGGAATGAGCTTCCTTGTGCGGTGTTTCAGGGACAATACGACATGGGTACCTTAAAAAAAAGCGCGTACACCTTCCTTAAAGGCCGGCAACGCTCTTGTGATTCTTCTGGTGTTGCAAGAGAATGTGGGCGGCGGTGATCACTTAACACCAGGTGACCCGTACCCTTTGCCCTCCTATTCCATAAAAAAAAGATATTAAACAAAATTAGATGAATTAAATTAAAGGACATGTATGCAGACCTTTATATTAAAAATTAACTAACACCATGGGATGTTTTACTGGTTGGGTGTTTTGTGGGCTAAGAATATACATACTACACGCCAACATTATCTCTAAACGTCACTGGTACATGCAGCCCCTCCCGAGTCCCGTTCCCCTCGCGCTCGTCCTGTTGCGTCAGTACGGTTCGCAGTTTCATTGCCGTAAGTACATTTCGTGATATTTTCACGCTATCACTGATTTATTTTTGAAATTTTCATTGTTACGTTTTGACTTTGCTGTTAATAGTTCTTTAGTTTCTGTTGTTCTGTGTCGCTATAATATAGATTTTTTCTAAAATAAACGTAGCCTAAGTTACTCCTTATTACATCAGCTACCTGCCTATAAGAGTCCCGTCAAAATCGGTCCAACCATTTCAGAGAACAAACAGACAGACAGACAGACAAAAATTATAAAAAAAAATATTTCAATATTACAAACAGACACTCCAATTTTATTTATATGTATAGATAACCAGTACCATAGATTGCAATATACTAAGGTATAGACAGACAAAGTGTGCAAGAGTACAGCAAGATAGAAAAGGAATGCAAATATATTGTACCCAATATTTACATAATAATTCTAATTCAAATATTTTTATTCAAAATAGGACGTGACAACACTTAATGAAAGTCAAAAACCTACACCTATTCTAAAACAAATGCCTGAGACCTGAGAAGAATGGGCGCAACAAACTCAGCGGGCTTTCTTTTCATAAAAAAATATGTTGACAAAGTAATATTGTACAATTAAACTTATTATTTAATAGCCTGAGGGCGGTCACTCCATTCCCAATCTACAGTACCATTAAGAAAGTCATTTATGTTATAGTAACCTTTACCACAGAAACGTTTTGTAACAATTAATTTGTATAACGTAATACTTTAGTGTTGAAAATTTTCTGGGATCTTATTGTAAAAGGCATTATAAGTTTATGTCTGTTCCTGGTGTTAACATTATGGTTATGACAGTTTCTAGCAAATTCACTTATGGCACATGAACATTACATTATTAAGAATATATTGAGAAGCATCAGAACAATACAGAACATATTACACAAACAAAAATATACGTTAAAGTGTTTGTGACAAATTCGTCACACTTCAGCATAATTCTGGTCTTTTATAAAAAACAAAATCAATAGCACCCAGTTTCCTGAGACAGTTTATCTGGACAATCAAACAGCTACAGAAGGCGCTCATATTGCTGAGCTCTTCAATAATTACTTTTTATCTGTCTTTGAATCACATAATAACACTCTGTACCTAGACTCAGATACTGAAAGTTCTCATTTAGTTGACATTTGCTCTGTAAAGTGTACCACCCCTTTAGTAAAAAAATATAAACGTATCTAAAGGAACCGGTCCAGATGGTATTCGTCCTATATTTTTGCGTAACTGCTATATGAATTTGGCGCCACCCTTATCCATACTTTTCAATTTATCTTTAAAACAAGGCCTTATGCCAGATTACTGGAAAATGTGTTACATTACTCCAATTCTTAAAAGCGGTGATAGACACGATATAAAAACTATAGACCTATATCAAAACTTTCTACTATTCCTAAATTATTTGAGAAAATAGTCTATGATACCATTTACCCAGCTGTAAGAAATATTTTATCAATAAACCAACACGGTTTTCTTAACAAAAGATCCACTGAGACCAATCTTTGTGAATTAGTGGATATAGTAATTAGGGCTATGGACGAAGGACATCAGGTTGATGCCATTTATACTGATTACTCAAAAGCTTTTGATAAAATATCTCATTTTATATTAATTAAGAAATTAGCTGGCATCGGTATCCATGGCAACCTTCTAAGATGGCTAGAAAGTTACCTTACCCATAGAACCCAATCAGTAACGATTAAAGGCTATACTTCCAACTTTGTCCCCATTACTTCTGGCGTTCCCCAAGGATCTCATCTTGGCCCTTTATTATTTAATATTTTCATCAACGATATAGACAATTTATTTCGGAAAATTTATTGAATAAGGCGTTACTTTGCGGAAATCCATAATTATACAAATTATTTAAGTTTTCTTTAGTGTTAATTCCGCCAATATTTGTCTTTAAAACAATTCGACACGTGTTTCTGGCACGAGACTCTGACTCACTGAGTCTCGTGCCAGATTTTGGCGAGACAACACGTCCTGAGGATGCCTCGTGTAGAGGCGAAACACGTGTCGAATTGTTTTAAAGACAAATATTGGCGGAATTAACACTAAAGAAAACTTAAATAATTTGTATAATTTATTTCGGAATACAAGCTCTCTTCTATACGCTGATGATAATAAAATATTTACAAAAATTAAAAATTCAGATGATAGCATCCTCCTCCAGAGTGACTTGAATAAGCTTGGTAATTACTGCTTAAAAAATGGTCTCACTATAAATATTGAAAAATGTTGTGCCATAAGTTTTTCAAGAAAATCTAATCCAATACTGTATAATTATCAGATATATGACACAAAATTAAAAAGAGTTCAAGAGGTTAGAGATTTGGGGGTAATCCTGGATAGTGAACTCACATTTAGAACCCACTATGATCGTATAATTAATAAATCATATAAAATGCTTGGTTTCATTTTAAGGCAGGGAAGTGAGTTTAAAAAATTGCATACATATTTAATTTTATACAACGCTTTTGTCAGGTCACATCTTGAGTATGCGTCAGTTGTTTGGAACCCCTGCTATAATATTCATATAAACTGCTTGGAACGTATTCAAAATAAATTCATTAAGCATTTAGAATTCCGACAACATTTAGATCCCACGTTTAATTTTCACTCCAACGATTTAAGTTCTTTGAAAGACCGTCAAACCCATAGAGACATTTTTATATAAATTATTACATAATATAGCTGATTCTCCATATCTATTAAGTAAAATAGGATTACACTGCAGAAGGCCTACATCCCGATGCAAAGATGTATTAGATGTTGCCTATGCGAGAACAATACATGGAAAGAACAGGTTTATAATTCGGGCATATAGCTGTTATAATAGAGCATACAGTGATATTGACATATTTCATGAAAAGTTAAATGTTTTCAGATCATTGGTTTGTGATAATTTAAATAATTACTGATTTTTTTTAACCCCATTCTTACATTTTTTTCTGAATACGTATCTCATTTGTAACTAATTCATTATAGTATTGTATAATAGGCGTGTATAGTATTGTGTAACTTATATAGCTTGTAATTAGTTGTTAATTTGTATTACTTTTGTTTTGTGGTTTTTATCTTACCGTTGCTTACCTTTTAACTAAGTGTCGTATAAATTGTTGGAAACTTCACTGGTGAAAGTGTAAGTTTTAAGATTTGTTAATATTTAAGTATCATAATACTGTTTGTTTCCTATACATGAATAAATAAATAAATAATTCTGATTACTGTCGCAACCAGCGCTGATCTTCCAGTGGGACGAATAAATAACGCCACACGCGAATGTCATATATAGCTAATATAGCACACCTTTGTTACATAAAACATTTGTAAGATTTATAACAATAACTGATTGAACTTAATATAACTGAATACCTTTGGCCCTTGACTTCGGCGAAATACTTCTCAACGGTGATGGTTTTACTTTTACCGTCATCCCCAAGTTTGAATTCCATTCTACTGGCGGGTTTCACTAGACCGTTACAAATGAATTCCCGCTTCTGGACGCGGGATGATCCAGCATCAGTGATAGTGGCTGTAACCTGGTTAGAAATGCGTTTATTGCATGTGCATTATTGTAGTTTTGTAACTAAGAACAATATCGTAGTATTTGTAACTAAGAACAGTAGTATTTGTAACTAGGTACAATATCGTAGTATTTGTAACTAGGTACAATATCGTAGTATTTGTAACTAAGTAAATTATTGTAGTATTGTAACTAAGTACATTATCGTAGTATGTTACGTAGTAAAGTTTAATGCCAATGTTCGATCCACACCTAATGCTACAAGATTCTTCGACACTTTTTGTAACATGATGATCGTGATTTTGGTAGTTTAAAACAATGATACATATTAGTAGAGGGATATCTCGTTGATTTAAGCTCGTTGCAAATTTCGGACGTGCTTGGAGTAATTTGTTTTAATAAAAATAAATCTAATAATACGAATAATTAAATTAAAATACAAAGCTGAAGTCGCTCTAAGGATTAATTTATATAAATTGCTCTTGTGCTTTTCCAACCTACCCTCAGTCCTTTCAGATAATGATATAAAGCATCAGTGCCTCGTTGATCCTCCAGAGGGCGTCTGGGATCCAATCGGAATTCATTAGTAAGTACATCAATAAGTGTCATGAATTTCGGGAAACCTTTGTGTGCCACTGAAAATAAATTTATAATGAAAATGAATGTTCGAGATAGATTGCGCAGAAACAATATCGGCACTATGAATGTCTACATTGTTTGCCGATAGATGGTGCCAGTACCAGAATGTATGTACTTAACACGCGCCTTAAGTATTTGTTTAGATATTGTGACTATATTTAATATTGTGTTTGTGAATGAGGCTAGCATCTAGTCAAGCTAGAAGTAGCTAGATTAAAATAGTTCAAATGAATACGTGAAGTTTCATTTGACAATAGTCTAGGTCATTCTAGTAAAAGTTCAAACTGAGCTATCATTTAACAATGTTTGACCTTCATCATTTTGAGATATTAATGTATATCTATTAGGAAATTAACTTGAGATGTCGCTCTTTCAATTCAATTTCAAAATATGCGATTATTGGGGTTGAGCAGATTATCAACTGCAAAATAGATCCTGTATATCGAGCCATAACCTGAGAGTTGAACAAGACATACCAAGATTTACGAACCATGCGTCATTCGGACGTTTGGCTCAGTAGAAAAGCGCTCGTAAGGAACCCGAGAAGTTACGGATTCGAGTCCGAAATTTAATGTGTATAATAAATCCCAAAAGTGAGGGATATCACTTTATTCATTACTAGTCTTTATTTTATTTTTTTATGGAAGAGCTGGGTAAACTAGCGTCCCTTGATGTTAAATGATCACCGCCGCCCACAGTTTTAGAAAAGTGATTTATGAAGGTGCCATATTCGTATCGTCTTGGATACACCCCACAAGGAAGTTATTCTACAGCTTCTTGTTGTACGTGGAAGTAGATTCCTGAAAAACCGCACTGTGGAGGAACGCCAGATATCCAGATGGTGGGGATTAGTTTTTTAGGCCACCATTTGTAATTATTATAGAATCAGTTCTTACCATCAATATTAATGAAAGGTGCTGACGTGAAGATAGCCGACTGGAACAAACCGGTCCACATTTCCAAGCCATCACCGAGATCTATGGGATTCCTTGGTCTCGTGAAGAACTGTCGACCCGCCTGCATTAACAATAATACAATTCAAACCTTTTAATCTTATAATTTACAATAGTAACTTTATAACGAAAGCAAACAGACTACTACGGATACCAGTGGGAGGCTCCTTTGCACTGGATGCCGGCTAGATTATGGGTACTACAAAGGCACCTATTTCTGCCGTAAAGCAGCAATGTATAAACATTACTGCGTTTCGGTCTGAAAGGCGCCGTAGCTAGTGAAATTACTGGGCAAATGACAGTTAACATTAAGAGGTTGATGAGACATAAGTGTCTCAAGGTGACGAGCGCAATTGTAATGCCGCTCAGAATTTTTGGGCTTATCAAGAATCCTGAGCTGCACTGCATTGTAATGGGCAGGGCGTATCAATTACCATCATCTGAACGGCCTGCGCGTCTCATCCCGTATTTTCATTCATTCATTCAAAATTGTTATGTTTTTCTAATAAAAATATTTATTAGAATCTGAATGTTTGTTTCTGAGACAACACTACATATTATAAATATAGCCCCCCGCCGCGGCTGTCCGTTAATCTGTTCGCGATAAACTCAAAAACTACTGAACTGATTTTAATAAGGTTCCCTTCAATTCGGTTTTTCACTAAACGACTGAGTGATTCATGGGGTCAGTTAAGGTGTATTATGTGTTAAGGTTCTGTCTTAGATCACTTATACGTCTAGACTGTGATAGCTGTGAAAACGTCGAAAAAATTGAGGTTGACAGTTGAACTTAATATTTAGCAATGCACGCACACTCACACAACGTGACCTACAAATCGCGAGTGTAAGACGTAGCTTGTCACGCGCACTAAACTAATAAACATGGCTTGTTGTCATCGGTTTTTGTATCAGCAAGAGGATCTATCTAGAGAATCTAGACTTATAAATTATCAAATGGATTTGTACACAATGGTTGAAATATGACCATTTTATGTCAATAAAATATTTCTGACATTGACTTTTGAAGTTGCTTAAAATCAAGCCGGTTAGCTTTCACCATAGACGATGCTAAATCACTTTTTTATGAATATAAGGGACGAGACGATCAGGACGTTCAGCTGATGCTAATTGATACGCCCTGCCCATTACAATGCGCTGCTACTCAGGATTCTTGAAAACCCCAAAAATGCAGTGCTATTTAGAATTCTTGAAAAACCCAATTCAGAGCAGCACAATTTCATTAGCTACGGCGCCCTTCAGACCGAAACACAGTAGTAATGCTTAGACATTACTATTCACGGTAGAAATAGGCGACGTTGTGGTACCCATAAACCAGCCGGCATCCTGTGCAAAGGAGCCTCCCACTAGTAACCCTTTGAGATACAACATAGTTGCTCCCTTAAAATTAAAAAATAAACTAGTTTAAGAGTAATTTTTATTCGATATAATAAAGAAGTATATGTTACCTTCACGTAATTCATCAGGCTACCCTGACGTAGTATGACATCAACGCACTGTATTGTCTCTGTAGGCGGACACAGGGCGGTTCCTTCTTTCATATAGCTGAATAAAAAAAAAAAACAGTGTCAAAGTTAAAATGATAAAACAGTGCAAAATGGTACACGTGATACCTTACGCTTTATATTAGCTTCACTTGTATGTTTGTAACTGACTCATTTAGACGCGATTTTGACCCACTTTAAACGGCCAGATTTCATTCAAACTTTGTAGATTTATCGAGGACCCATGACAATACACTAATTTGATACGATTATTCCATTATTCAATTTGCAAACTAAGATTTTTGTAAATTTCTATAATTTTCATCTATCGTCTATGAGACAGGAATTGATGTTAATTTAAAATCTCAATCTTTAGATTCAACCGATTTATCTAATATTAGGCAATTTTCGAATACCAAAGAGAATTTTTAACTCATATTTTTTAATGCAAATAATAGTTTTAAAAAAACTAAAAAAAACACGCTTTTATGAATTAACCAAACTAAAAAGCGTGTTTTTTTTTAACAACTATTTATTTTGTTGATCTTTTGGCAATTTATATAATGTTTTATCTCGATAAGGCAGGAATTGATGGTTAAGTACTTAATAGTTTTAAAAAGCACACTTTATTTAAAATCCAACTAAAAAATAAAAAAATAATTTAGAAAATAAGTTTTAAACTATTATTTCATTTGGTTTTAGTTTTCTATTAGCAATGTCACCTGCAACCTGTGCAAATTTTACGGACATACATTATATTTGCAAAAATATACAGGCTGGCTGTTGGACTGCTACATTCTTTAACTTTTGTTTTCTTATATGAAAATAAGGGTCGAGACGAGCAGGTCGTTCAGCTGATAGTAATTGATACGCCCTGCCCATTACCATGCCGCTCAGGATACTTGAAAAATCAAAGGATTCTGAGCGGCACTACAATTGCGCTCGCCACCTTAAGACAAGATGTTAAGTGTCATTTGCCCAGTAATTTCACTAGCTACGGCGCCCTTCAGACCGAAACACAGTAATGTTTACACATTTCTGCTTCAAGGCAGAAATAAGCGCCGTTTGTAGTACCCATAATCAGGGCGGCATCCTGTGCAAAGGAGCCTCCCACTGGTAAAACTGTTCACTTAAAGGCCTTCGAGGGCTTATTTATTGTATCTAAACAAGACGACCTGTATAGCCGAGTGGTTAGCGATCCTACCTACTAAGCTAGAGGTCCCGGGTTCGAATCCCGGTAGGTGCAAGCATTTATATGATGAATATGGATGTTTGTTTCCGAGTCATGGATGTTTAATTGTATTTATGTATGTTTATGTGTATGTTTATATGAATGTATGTATGTTTAAGTAAGTATATTGTATTAAATATATCGTTGTCTTGTAACCCATAACACAGGCTATATATGCTTAACTTGGGGCAAGATAATTTGTGTAAAAGTGTGTCAATATTAAAAAAAAAAAAAAAAAAAAGACAACTGTTAAGATAGAATAAATATACCTATAGCCCTTTTTGTAAAATGAATATCGTTGAAATATATTTTTCTTCCAATTTAAAGTACTTCAAAATTATTAATTACTATTACTAATATTAATTAATTTATTACTACTTTTTAATTATTTAATTTCTATACTTACGTTAATAAGGACTGGAAATCCAAAATCCCTGTTTCCTTCATTGAAATTTGGAATTTGATTACTTTTCCATTATCGTCTGCTAGATCCACCTATGTAATAAAAGTTACATTTGAAGCATTAACGTACAATAAAGAATTAGACTTACAATCACGCTCAAAAATTGTCTGGAGAAAAACGCTGCCTACTCGTCTATTAGGCAGAGTTTTTGTTCAATTGTGTTTCGGCCGCGCCTTGAAATACACGCAATGACAACGTGATCAGTGAAAAACTGTCGAAATAACAGCATATTCAAACTTTAAAATAGGTGGAGTGTCTTATTTCTGGTAAGGCTCTTTAAAATAACAAAATAGTTAATTATTCGACGTTTTTAATCATTTTGCTAAATAATTATATTTTAATTGCTAAAACAAAATACATCGACGACGGCACCATAATCAATGAGCTTCTTAAGCGACTTTGAACATTACTGCCACGAAATAAAGTGTAAATTTGAATGAATGTTTTAATCTTATCTGTATAAGTTAATGTTCATTCAACGCCGTTCGGACATTTTTGACGAGCTCTTAAAACAACGCCTAGTTGTTTATTGTAGTTATACTTACAGGTTTGAAGTTATATTTACAGGTCTTACAATTTAATTTGAGTTGTCTTCATTCACTTTTTAAAATGTTATTAATGACGATGTTTAGTGCCAATTCTGGAACGTGAGTCAAGAGAAGGAGGAATCTCATTGCAGCGTTTTGCGAGTTAGCAGCTCCTGAAGATGCCTTGTGTAGAGGCGAAACAAATGACAAAGTGATTTTGTGCAAAACAAGTCCGGATTCAATATTTTTAATTCAGTCGCTTTATTGTTTAATATGTGGGTATAACACCCTGTATAATATATATAAAAAAGTAAATAGTAATAAGAGGATACGAAATAATAGAGCAGACAAATTCTGAAACTATTCCGCTCATTTTGACAGATTTTTATTATTTCTTGTTCGCACAGACATTAACCAGGGGTTCCATTAGGTTCCGTAGTTCATATGAAAAAATCGGAACCTATATACGATCACTTTGTTGTCCGTACGTCCGTACGTACGAAATGCGTGGATTTATCGAGTTGAAATTAAAACGATATGCTCAAGTCTACAGTCTCTTGAAGCTGTGAGAAAATCACACTAAGTTAACGTAAAAAAAAGATGCAGCCGTTTATGCCGCTAACTAACTGAAATCAACATTTATAGGGTATTTTCCGTTAGAACAGTTCCGTTCTAGAACTATGAAATATGGAGAGTAATACCGTCTTATACTACAAGTGTAAGGAAATGTCCAAATTTTGAAGTTAACCGTGTCATGTGGGGTATCGTATGAAAGGGCTTCATTGGCACAAGATTGAAATAATTTTTAATTTTTTCGATTTATCACGAAGAATGAAAAATACTTTTTCTATAAGTGTAGGTAGGTACCTAATTATATATACGGAATATATACGGAACCCTCAATGGGCGAGTCCAACTCGCACTTGTCTGTTTTTTTTTTTATTTCAAAAGAAGCAACATTAAGAACATTTAGCCCTATTTCACCATTGAAGTAGAACGCGATTAGAACACTTTAAACTAAGTTTACCGACGCTCGTACACCAGTTTACAGATTCAATTGGACGTAGATAAGCAGAGAGGACTCAAACCCCACAAAGGCACTTTTGCGTTATAGGCATTTGAAGTTTCAGCTCTAAATAATCTTATCCATATAATATCCAAAAAAAATAGTTTCCGTGTATATTTTAAAAATAGGGTTTTCAATAAATTACAGATTCGACCTTCATGAGTACGATGGCATACTTAACTCTATCTTGACCAAAGTGCGGTTTGAGTCCTTTCTGCTTAACTACGTCCAATTCGCATTTCACCAACACCACCTAAACGCAGCTCTAGTCTAAACGCGTTTAATCGCTGACCGCTGAACTTTGGACGTACAACGTAATTGATACCGTTCAAGAGATGACATCTAACAATTTTTATTCTGTTCATACTTATCGATGACAGTTCTGACAGGTATTTGACACATTCTATTGTTTATCTTTGTATATATACAAATCTTCTGTACGTGTGTTGACAGAAAACTCCTCCTAAACGGCTAGACCGATTATAATGAAATTTTTCTGTGTGTTCCAATGAATTCGAGATTGGTTTAGATATTCAATTCAGTCCATATATAATTCTCCTGTCCATGTGTGAACTCCACCTAACGGTTGGACCGATTTTTAAAATTAAAGACGTGTGTACAGAACGTCTGTCGGGTCCGTTAGTATCATATAAATTAACTTTATGTCAACGCGTTTAAAAGGTATTGGTGAAATCGCTTTGTGTTTAATCGAGATCAAGACTGGTATTTTAACTTGTTTACGTAAAACTGAGTTTAATTGAACTCAATTTGAAGTGTCTGGTGAGATCGGGGCTTAGAAACAAAATGGATGAAATTACATTTAAATATCAGTACAATGTGTTATTTTCTCTAGATAGCATATTGTACTAATAGAGAAAATAAGAAAACTCAATTAGAATTGGACTGGACATATAATGAGGTTGGAAAAAGGAAAATGGACAAAGGATGTATTAGAGTAGTCCCTAGAAATGGGAAAAGTCAAAGTGGACGTCAAATTAAAAAAGGGGATGGGAGGACGAGCTGACGGAGCTCCAGATAGAGATAAGTGGAAGAAACAGGGGGAGTCCTATGTCGAAAGACAGCCTGACCAGTAAATAATGGCTGAACAATAATATAATTTTATTGAACTTATATATTAAAGAATACCATGTTTTGTAAGTAGTGTATAAGTTAAAAATATATGGTCAGTGAATAAAGGCTTTTATAACTAGCGGACCCGACAAACGTTGTTCTGTTAAAAAAAGCTATCGCCGATGGAATTTCGTAAAATCCGTTCTTAGCTGATCTCTACTCGACGAAAGGAATATTCCTACCAAATTTTAAGTCTCTACGCCTTATGGTTCCAGAGATGTAGGTATGTTATTCTTCTACTGTATTGTGTGTAAGAATATAAATTAATTAATACCCTGAATTTCGGATTAAATCGTCGTTCTTAGACAATGTCTGCCCCAAATGGGGACATTTGGAAACAAACATTGTATTTTTGAGTGTTTGCTAGAAAATGTCGTGATTCGGTAGTTTCCCACTAAGGCAGCACAATCCTGGCGTTTCTCCGGAAAATACTTGCAAACAACGTCCATTGGCCCAATGTGACCGCTAGTATGCAAGCGGTAATCACTACTGCAATCGTATCGAAACGCTGCTCAATTCAAATCAGTACTTCATAAATTTCTTCTTGTGCGTCGAAAATTAACTAGTTGTTGATCTCTGAGGTTTACTGGCTGCCTCGCTTTGCTCTTGTGATTCAGAAACACAACGTCGAGCCTATACTAACGCGGTGCTTTTTACCTGCAATTTCTTGTTCTTCGTCAGTGCAATTCGCAATGTTTCGAATCCTAGTTGCATTACGTCTATGTCGGGACAGATGGCACAATAAGCTAATAGAAACTCGAAACAAACACCCCCACCCAATGACATTCTATACATAAGAACGTCATTGCACCCACCACTCAACTTGAATAACATGACGTGCACTGTCAGTTGTATTTTATTACTCATGTAGCGTGAAACTAACAAAAAACATCATTGAATTCTTTCTATTCTCGAGATGAAAGAGAGAAAATATCAATCCATACAAAATGTATGAGAAAATAAATGTTTTTATAATAATATTTTTTTGTGATTTTTTCGATATTTTATTACTTATTATCCTATTCCGCACTAAGAGAAACCCAAAAATTCAAACAACAGAAAAAATGGTCTAGCCATTCTTGAGTTATAAATGGTGTAACTAACACGACTTTGTTTTATATATATAGATAGATTAGCTGACCCGGCAAAGGTTGTTTTGCCATATAAATTAATTTTAGAGTTAGGCCGTTTCTTGGACATTGCAACATTACTTAATTTTACTAAAATAAACGTAGCTTAAGTTACTCCTTATTACATCAGTTACCTGCCAATAAATGTCAGCTGTCAAAATCGGTACAGCCATTCCAGAGATTAGCCGGAACAATCAGACAGACAAAAATTATACAATTGATTTAACCCTTTCAGACCTGGCGTGCACAATTGAGGACATAATGTATTTTTAGTACTATGTTATTATAATTAAATTTTACGTAGGTAAAACCTACTGTTATCGCTTATGAACATTACAAGCTATTAAAATCTATACTAATACCGCCATCTCTAGCCACGTGTTTGCAGAATTTTGACAGTTTGGCCCAGTAGTTCGACGAATTTTAAAGTGTGTAGGTAAGCGATTTCTTTTATTTTGATATCTTGAGTTCATACGTTAGTTACGATTTGAAATAAATGTACATTGATAATTTATAGTGTATAAATACAGAAAAACGTGAACTGTAAATATTTAGATATTTGTCCAATAAAACGTGATAATTCGTTATGTCCCCAAAAGAGGACAAGCGGTTTTAACTACATATTTTATCATAAGATTTACAGGCTTCAATTGAATACATTTTAGATTCTATAACACATATTAGTAAGTTGTAGTAATTAATTTTAGGGTATAATTATAATTTTAACATTCTCCCATATTCTATTCTCTTTCAGATGATAATTACCCTTTGAATATATTCTCAAGGGATGCATTGAAAACGCTGCAAATGATCACCGATTCGTTGATGTCTTCGGATGATGAAAGTGTAGTCAGTAACAGTCATGGCCGATATACTAGATGTGCTTGGTTGGGTGCCGATGTATTCTGAAGAGAGTTCACTTGACTCCCTTTACGAAAATGAATATGACAGCGAAGGTGATCGTGGGTGTATCTGGGATTTTGATCCTGAACCTGAAGAGTTAGAGGAACTATCCGCTTCTCTCGAAGTCGAAATTAGTTGTTCCAGAACTTCATCAAACCAAGGAAGTGGCTCTTGCGTATCATATTTCATGCGTCTGATCTGGCATTCATGCAAGCCTTTCGAGACTACGAAATAGACAACTACTTGCTTGGAATACCGAGGGCGAAGGCTCTCTCTTCTGCATTTACGCCAAAAAATAACCCCGATACTCTAAATTTTGTGCAGCAAAATGTATGTCGCGTAACGAACTCGACAAAACAGAAACAGCCCTATAACAACAGTTACTCCAAGACGACCAGGAGAGGTGCACCCATCTACTGAAGTTGCTCATTTACCTATAGTTCATTTTTCTGCCCACGATGATGGATTTGGAACACATTGCATATTAGTGGGCTGCACAGGAAAATCCCGCATAGTGCTTGAAATGTAAAGTGCACTTGTGTGTCACATGACAAAAGCTGTTTTATAGTTTCTTATTCGTAAAAAAAGTTTCTAAAATGTATGGTTTTTGTTAGAAGATACCTTTTTTTATTTTTTTTACTCTTATTTAATAATAAAGAAGTAAGAATTAAATTGTGTTTTTATTTTACACATTTATATAAAAAACATTATATCATAATATATGTTTTTTATTACATTAACAAATACCCCATACATGACTTTTACAATCACTGAAACCGAATGTCCCCATTTGTACACATAAAGAAAATAGCGATTTTCTCAGTAATTATTTTCTTAACTACTATTTTTTTATTGTTTTCGCATTCAGTCAGGCGTATTTTAATTGAATAAAAATCAACAGTAACATACACTTAAAAACAAAAAATCGGGTCTGAAAGGGTTAAGTTTTCTTTAGTGTTAATTCCGCCAATATTTGTTTTTAAAACAATTCGACGCGTGTTTCGCCTCTACACGAGGCATCCTCAGGACGTGTTGTCTCGCCAAAATCTGGCACGACACGCGGAATTAACACTAAAGAAAAATTAAATCATTTGTATAATTATGGATTTCCGCAAAGCAACGCCTAATTCAATAAATTTTCAGACAAAAATTGTAAAAAATGTTATTTTGGTGTATGTACCGTATATATATTCATACACATGTAGTAAGAAATGGTTGTTTCAATATTACAAACAGACACTCCAATTTTATTTATATGCATAGATGTATACATTATACAATATGGTAAACATACAAACCTCAGTAGTCAATCTATCTTGTGTTGGTTTTAGCAAGGGCCTCAGACTGTAGCAGTTTTTCATTTGATCAAACGCAATCAAATTCTTCGGGAAAAATTTTGCTTTCACCACATCGAAAACCTTTGGTACCATCTTCTTTGGTCTGTCTGGAGTGATGGACACGTCATAACGAAACTAAAATTATTAGAAAAGAAATATATTAACAATTATCTTAACACTCTTTTTCATGGTAAATCTCTTTAAGGGTAAATGTATACACTTCTGTAATAAAGTCCCAGCCACTGTTCAGGCATTATCTATAAATAAATTTAAATTTTTTATAAAAAAATGGCTCTGTCGTAAATCCTATTACTCCACTGCTGAATATCTAAATGATCGGACAGCCTGGGACTAGATTGTGATTATTTTATAGCGACAGAAGTCACTGTACAATATTGTATATTTTTATTGAAAAGAGCGCAAAAAAATGCCGGGAGAGTTTCTTGCACCGCTTCTTCTCTCTCAGAGCGCCATTTGTTTCCGAAGCGGTAGTAGTATCTAGTAGTTATCAGAAATGACATCAAAAAGAATTCTAAAGGTGATTCCTTTAGAATTCTTAAGTGATCACCGCCGCAATTCTCTTGCAACACCATAGTAATCGCAGGAGCGTTGCCGGAATTTAAGGAAGGTGTACGCACTTTTTGAAGGTACCCATTTCGCATCATTTCCTCACTCCATAGCTTAGCTGTACGTAGCAGAAAGTTCCTTGAAAAGCGCACTGTCGAGGAGCGATAATTAGTCAAATTTGCATTAATAAATTCAATATTGATACAATATAATCGATTATTATTAATAATGTATTAGAAAGAAAAATCGTTAAAAATATCTGCGGACCAAAGAGAGAAGTAAGAGAGTAGAGAAAACATTTATAGTATAGATCATGAATTGCATTTATGTGTGAATAAATCGTAGACATAGAATATACTAGTCTTTTCACGATCAGACAGCCCGATAACGCAAGATCAAATTTGATTTGTGAATGTGTACGTTACACTGACCTGTATAAAATACCACTGCACAGGCTGTTCCATATGTTTGAAAGCAATTTATTTGTGATTATTTGAAGCGCCACTCGCGAGCGTCCAGAGAACTAATTGTGACGTATAATACAAATGGCTACGAGAGAAGCGTACAATAATCTGAAGTATTTTTGCATTTTGAATTAATTTCGGTCGTTTTTCGAATTATTTATTCTTCAGGAATCAACGTTATAAAGTACACATTTTTTTTGTAAATAGTTTTCCTAGCTTTAGCTGAGGTTGTCAATACTGGTTTTAGTACCGCAGAGTATCGCTACATGGCCAACAGCGCCAAAATGGCGAATATCAAACAGGCACAAAAGCAATTAGACAGCCTGGTTATAGTAGAGGTAGTGGTTTGATATTGAAAATAATAATGCCAAGAGTGGCTGTTTAAGACTTATCAATTAAAATCGGTTACAGGAATAAGAGATTCGCTTTTCTTTTCTCTCGCACGCTTTGTATGTCCAGACGCTAGTATATTGTAAGGCTACTAAATAAATGAGGGTGAACCCATTTCAATGAATACAAAGTCAAAGTAAACAGTTACTATGGCGATAAAACTTTAAAGAAAAGAATACCATATCTGCTTAATAGTTTGCCAGAGGACATCCGAAATAAATAATAAAAAAATGGAGCTGGAACGAATGACAAAACTGTCAATGCTACTCTCAAGTGGATCCCGCATCAGACCACAAGCCAGACCTAGGATGCGGTGGAGAGACTGAGTCGAGGAAGATATGAGGAGGCTTGGGAAGGAAATATCTTATAGAAGCCAGTGTACGAGTGCCCCCGCGTCGCGGTGTGCCTTTTTGCCTGTGTGATTTTGGCGCGCGCGCAGCGGCCTGTCAATGTGTATTATTTTGCGTGTATTAATAGATTGCTTATAATTAGGATGATATGAGAGAATGTATAAGAAACAAGCTATCAGACCATGTAAAAAAATCTTATAACCAAAATGAGGATCAAAACTTGGTCAGGGCGTAGTGTGCCGTACGGCACTTTCGATTTTGGTGTAGGTATATGAAACATGTAGTGCAAAAAGGAATTTCCTGATTTTGGAAGTTGGCGGCAGAAGTGTACCTAGGTGTATTTTTTTGCGACACCGCTTGATGTATCTTGCAGAGCTTCGCTCTAACGGCAACTACACAGACTGTCACGAAGGATACATTGTCGAAGCAGATAGTTACGAGTAAACCTAATAACAAAACATATGTTTACCTATTAGTGTGTTTAATACATAAAGGCTTGAGTAACAGCTTACCAATTTGAGTAAAAAGTTAAATCAAACAAAAATCCTCAAGATTGGAAAATGTTCAACAAAATTTGATAGCCTATTTTGTACTAAAATAGGCTATCAAATACCTTTTAACCTTTATATATATTATCTATAAACACCTTAATGTTTACGTTAAAATGTTTATCGAAACTGGAACCCCCACTTTTTGTAAAATATTTCGCAATATGACGCTTTAGTTGCTCTAATGTCAAATATAACTACAGATAACACGCCAGTTGAATGCAAAGTTCAGGAATGCGATAGTGCTGTAACCATTTTAATATAATAATTAAATCTCAATATTTTTTCTGCCTTTATTCAACACGCATTTCTAAAACATTTTTCGCCGTTTCTCGTTCTTGGCGATGAATAAAAGCGGCTTTTTTTAACGGAACCTGATGGACTCTGATGTCATTATTAAAATAAAAAAATAACACTGGATCGCAACTTAGTATTAACGCAATAACACGGTAACCGATGACAACGGCACAGCACTACACAGTAGGTGGGCGAGGTATTGCGTGCGGACAGCGGGGGGAGATGCTTCCGCTCTACCCAAGGCATTAAACTCGCGCGCTAATCGTACTTAGATGTTGGTGCCTGTTTTAAACCGTGTGATGCAAGAATGTCATTTAGTGGCAATTTGCTGCCGTAGCAATCAGGCCCAAATTCATTTTTTACTTGCAATTCTGAATTTGTATTTGATACATTCGCTCTTTGGTCCATATTTCTTTCTTTTGTGTTCTTTATAGTTTTAAGAGGAAGTGTTTATGGTGTCAAATCTTATTTTGGTATTGATAAACTAAATATCAAAAATATAAGAATACTTACCACTTTTATGGGTTTTATTGTCATGGGTAGATAATTAGTAATCACTGTTATAGGTCGTGCAGGGATTCCTGCTCTACGTATCATTTTGGGCAACTGGAATCTAGTTGCAACATAGGACTGTTTTGGGGCGTATTGTGAAGGAGCCCCAGATGATTGTTGTTGACTTGATGATGGTTGTTGTGGCGGTATGGCTTGCGGTGCCGGTCCTCGACCCGGTGCTGCCGGCGCGCTCGACTGTTGCGGAGGAGGTGCACCTCTGCCTCGCCCCTGTGATCTTGTTTGTTGTGGTACATTGCTTTCACCTCGACCCCATGGTTGTTGTTGAATAGGTGGTGCGGGTTGCTGCTGTTGTATGGGTGGTGCAAGTTGCTGTTGTTGTATGGGTGGCGCAGGTTGCTGTTGGTGTATGGGTGGTGCGGGTTGCTGCGGGGGTACATGTCCCCATGGTTGTTGATGCTGAGTGGGCGGTCCGGGTTGTTGTGGAGGTACATGGCTAGCGCCATGTCCCCATGGTTGTTGATGCTGAGTAGGCGGTCCGGGTTGTTGTGGGCGTACATAACTAGCGCCATGTCCCCATGGTTGTTGATGCTGAGTGGGCGGTCCGGGTTGTTGTGGAGGTACATAGCTAGGGCCATGTCCCCATGGTTGTTGATGCTGAGTGGGCGGTCCGGGTTGTTGTGGAGGTACATGGCTAGGGCCATGTCCCCATTGTTGTTGATGCTGAGTGGGCGGTCCGGGTTGTTGTGGGCGTACATAACTAGCGCCATGTCCCCATGGTTGTTGATGCTGAGTGGGTGGTCCAGGTTGCTGCGGAGGTACGATGCCGACGCCACGACCACCCGACTGCTGCTGTTGTAAGGCTGGTCCAGGTTGCCGCGGAGGTAAGCTACTGTCGCCTCGGCCCCCTGACTGCTGTTGTTGAAAGGGTGGTCTAGATTGCTGCGTAGTAGGTCCAGTCTGTTGAGAAGGAACTGAGGCTATAGGATTATATCCCATTGGTTCAGTTGAAATTGTCCCTTCTGTTGTATCTTTTTTCTTTTTTCCTCCTCTGCTTCTCTTTTTTTTACCACCTCCGAGTGCCAGGCCATCATCACCTTCTTCTACTGGTTTTGTTGTGGGCTGTTTTTGCTGAGCTGCAGGTGCAGCTACTGCACCCTGCTGCTCTACAGGTGTTGTACCTCCAGCAGCAAGAGATGATGTAGATGGTGTTACCGATGGCCCTGGGTTCTCCTCTAATGTCAAGGATGCAACAGCTTCTGTAACCCCTTTCTTATCTTTTTTTTTACCTCCTGAAACAACAAATGTTTAACAGATTCGGTACTATAGCATTAGACAGTAAAAATATAGCTGTGTGGTCAATCATGCTTAGGTGTTTAGATACTTTTTAACACACTTGTATATTTAATAACACAGACAACTGACGACGCCATCATGTTTTTCTTGACACCTTTGTTAAATGTTCATACTCAATTAGCCAATTACTCATCACATTGAGATTAGACTATTCATTTGACACATGAAAAATATTACGGTTCAGATGCACAAATGCAGCTGTTATTACTCAAAAAAGATATAATGATTAATTGTTACAGGAGCAATTGACAATTTGACAGACTATTAAAAGAAAATAAAAATCTTAATTTTTTAATATTAACTTTATTCAATTTAAGACCAAGACTAAATCTTACCTTTTACCATTTTGTAGTAGTTTCTGAAACAAGACCCATTTATTAGTGCTATATCTCAATTTATTTGGATGGACTGTTTTTAAATTATGGTAGAGTGCTTCAAAAAAAACTATTCAGAATTTTAATGTTTAAGTCAAACATTCTTTATAATCAAAGAGGTTAACAAGAAAATTATCAGTCTCTAGCGACACACCAGAACTTGAACTGCAATGTGAAGTTGTATTGTACAGCTATTGATTAATAGATTTTTTTGTAAACATTGTTAGCCACATACAATTTTTTTTAAATCATTTATATGTCTATATAGACCATGACAGCAATAGCAACATAGAAAATAATTGAGTTGAGTTTAGAGTTAGCCTCTACTTTGAGTAATGCACACACACTAACACAAAGTGTCATACAGATCGCTAGTGTAAGACATAGTTCAACTTTAATGACACTTCATTAAAGTTGTGGTACATGGTAAAACATCTTTGACATCCATAATTAGTCTCACTATTATCTGTTTTGTTTGTTTGCTACTCTCATGACTATATAATTAAATGCAGCAATTTGTGGTTTTTTAAGCCAGACTAAGTTTTTTCTTACAGAGACATCAATTATGGAGTTTTGTGATTGCTTTTTTCTTAATTAAGCAAAGAGCATATCCATGCATACACAAAAACAATAATTGTTGGACGTTTTTAAATTTTACTATCTATTTACCATATAAATTTCACTGAGTTATCCCCATCAAATCTTATTAAGTCAAACCTTACCTAGTCTAGTAAACAAGTGATCAATGCCACTCACAATTACTTGGAATACCTAAGGAAACAAGAATGTTGCCAGCTGTTTAGATAGGTGCACAATTAATTATGTAGATTAATTACTATATGGTCAACCAAGACATAATGTACCCAGAACATGAAAAAATTTGTAAAATTAATGTAGATGTACATAAGGCACATAATACACACGTATAATTCTTCTAGTGAAATTATCTGGAAGAAAATATGGGTGGTGTTGATCACTTGCCTTCATATTACCAATATACTGATTTATTTTCCTGTTATATAAAAACACATGAACAATACATGTTTTTAAAGTGATAACCCTCATTTCTAGGATTAATGCATCCTTCATAAAATTTGAAAAACAAAATTTTATGAAGGATGCAGGTTTCGAACCTACGACCTCTGGCATTCCGTGCCGGTGCTCTAACCGACTGAGCCAACCGTTAGAGTACCTCCTCGTTAAAAAATTCTTTTTGCTTTGTTCAACTCTCAGGTTGTGACTTCATCTACAGGATCTACTTTACAGTTGATAACCTGCTCAACCCCAATATTTGCATATTAGGAAATTGACTTGAGATGTCGCTCTTGTAAATCTAAGCAATATGTTATGTTTTTAAAGTGATAACCCTCACTTCGAGGATGAATACACAAACAAAATTTGAAAAACAAAATTTTATGTACAATGCGGGATTTCATTGTTCATAAAATTTTGTTTTTCAAATTTTATTTGTGTAAAAACATATCATCAAGTAGCCTGTCAAATTTATATTTTGGGTTTGTATTTTGGAGATCATGAAAATCATATTCACTACTATCTCTAGAAAAGTCTAACATAGCAGTGTGGTGTCAATTATATGATGTCTAGTCCCTTTGTAACGCACATGGATAGTTTATCAGCAATTGTACTGTTTATAAAAACAAAATATTGTGTTTTAGCAATTAAAGTGACAATAAGATGGAAAAATAAAGACACTTAACATCATGCACAGCATTATATTAAATCAATAGTTAGTAGCACAAATATATATGGATATTTCCATGTGAAATGATGTGCAAGAGATTTTTATTTTTATTTATGATAGCTTATTTTTGTAAAAAGTCATAATATAATGTTTACAAAAACAAGTGTGTAAGAAGTGTCAAAAAGAAAATTATGGAAGTAATTAAATATAAATAAGTAGTGGATGCTATGGGGTCACAGAGACATGCAATATGTCTCGAGCTGTATGTCAAACATCTTCATCCTGAAAAAAATCTCTTAATATACTAATCCCTTGCCATTAAAACAGTTTTTACATAAGATGTCTTGAATGTTTTGTCGGCAATTCTGTTATGGTTGTGGGAAATCTAACAAAATTTTCCAAATGACTTAATTGCCTACATGGATCTAAAGCAATCGTATGTTCTGTTAGTATAAAAGTTATGTAGTTCACACTTTTAAGCACATTTAAGCATATTTTTCCTAGTGTATTATATACACTGTATATTGATAGATATATTCAGATGCTACTGTAATACTTACAGTTATTATGTGCATATTGCATCATAAAATTATCTGCATTCTGGATAGATTAAACTATATTTTCTTACAATATATGAATATCTCGAAACATACACCAAACTAGATGGTCAGAACAGTTTTGAACACAGTAACAAATTCAGGCTTATTTTACTCAACTAAGTTGTATGTTTAAGAACCTCCAACCCAGTAGGCACATACTATAATCTATATTATATTATATTATTGAGTAATAGGTATTTCCTAAAACATATTACTTTAACGTCTGAGATAATAAAAAATATTTATATTGAGTAGGTAACTGCTAACTTGCTGAAGCAATGCATTTGCAATTATATTTTCTAGAATCTTTTGTTACCCAAAATGTCGTATATTTCGTCATTTAAGCGTCTTCCCTTAAATGACGAAATATACGCGATATAGAACCCGATGTAAAACTGTGTGTGTGAAAAAAAACAAACAATTCAGTTTTTGCAACTACGATATTAAATGACTATAATTTACTAAATGAATAAATAAAACGCAGTAAAAGTTTAGTATCATTATCAAATAAGTAGCAGTAGGTAGGTACTTACAAATAGCAAAACGATGATATAAAATATAATTACACAATTTCAAAGAAATAATTTACACAGAAATCAGAATGCGATTTCAGAATCAGATAGGTAGGTATACGATATTAATTCACTCGAATACTTGTCGAACCTTAGACTATGGATTATACATTGTTTTTGTTACTCTATCTACGTTGTAAACCATTAACCAATGCCCTTTCACGTTTGATACAATATCAACCAAAGAGGATGAAAATGCCACGTAACAACCTCACCGACGACCAACCCGAATAGGACACTCTTAAGTTGGCAGGGGGGTAATTAATTTCGTATTATTTTTTTTGGTTAATTCAATTGTTCTTTATCTGTTCTTCAATGTTTGATCCAAAAAATTTTGATTTTTCAATGTGCCATTTAGATTTATCTTTTGAGACAGAAATCTTTCTCTTTTCTGGACTTAGTCTATGGTAGGGAAGTCCTAATTTCGCTATAAAGTGTGGGGAATCTCCTTGGATGTCAGAGCAATTATCAAGCCTAGAGAAGTAATAAAAGGAGAGGCATTGTACTGCAGTATCTTGAAATGCAAAACAATAATTTGAAGTTATTCAATTTCATTTTGATCTCCAGGTGACCCTAATATGTTGCGTGTGTGATTTAAATAACCTACTGTTTTAAAGCGAAAATCTGTATTTTTCTTTATACTACTCGTTTCTGAAAACGCATTTAATCAGAAATTACATGGCTTGCATTGGATAAAGCTGTAAAAGCCGTTGCAGTGAGAAATATTGCACAGATATATTTACTTAAACATATTTTTGTTTTTTTTTTTATTTTTTTAGGAAATCAAACAGTTTTTATCAAATTATAGTAAAATTCAAATTAAGCACAAACAAGCTTAAAGTTCCATAAAATTAAATACAAACCTAAAATTTCAAAGCAAAAGGACGGTCGTTAAATTTATTTCACAAATATTCACATACAAACTAACATTTACATTGTTACCCACTTAGAATAATAACGCTTAGAACGTGAGTACGCCCAAGCGAAATGGACTACCATTCTATTCTATTCTTCCTACTGTGACTTCTGTGGAAGTGGTAGACCACCAGCTTAGAGTACTTTACTTATCTTAATGGTAGTGATCGGTACTAAAGATTTAAACAAGTTCTATTTTCTTATAGCTGAAACATATACGAAATACGAAGACATACACAAATACAATTACTTATATTATTAAATATAAGTACTTAGTTATATTTACAACTAAATCTTATTTATTTTAATATATTTACACAAAATATATACAAAAGCAGTAAAAACTAGGGAGATGAGACATTTAAAGGAAGTTGGGCGGGAAACTTCAGGAGGTATAAAATTGTACAAACAAGGGCAATTGAAGAATAAATGATGATATTTCCCTCACTTAGACCATATTCACAAAGGGAGTTGTCCTTTATTCTTAGTTTAGCTAAAAAATCTGGAGCACAAGCATGATTAAATCTGACTTGTTAGCACTGATTTCTGGGAATTTTAAATTTGGAGAAACAAGGTTTTTAAGGAATTACAGGTTGTAGAGCTCCATAGAATTTGCTTTTAGAGTTTTTGGAAACTTGCCAAATGTTGGACCAACTCTCATGCATCTTGGGTTTCAGGATGGTGCGCAAGTCATGGGAGAAAATTTTAGAATATTCTTATTACTTGTTTCAGTAGCTGACCTCGCAAGGGTATCTGCATTTTCATTACCAAGGATGCCTGAATGACCTGGAATCCATGCTAAAACAATGTTAATATTGAGGTCGTAGCATTCTTTCAATGATTCTCTTACTTTAAGTATAATAGGAAACTGACTTTTTGACCTAAATGGATTTGATAGTTTTGATTGAAGGCAACTTTTAGAGTGTGAAAGAATAATAGAATTGTTCATGCCATGACACTTAACAATTGAAATTGTTCCAAGTATGGCAATTGATTCCCCAGTGAAAACAGAAGTGATAGATGGGCAGCTGTAACTAATCTACAGCTAATCCATGCTGCAGCACCAACCGGACTCATGTCTGTTTTAAAAGTACCGTATTTAGTAAGTAAGTAGTAGTTAAGTAGAGCATTTTATTAGCTATTATATAAAAAAATATAATAACTTTAATTTAAGAAAATAAAAAAAATCACAGATTTCACGGTGAGATCCAGCCACCAGAAGCAGCGCCCGTACACGAGCATGACGCATGGACCAGTTATCACCTCCCTCGACCATATTTTAGGGAAGGGAATGACCTGCTCCACGTCGCTGGCGCAAGCAGTGGCATTAAAGCGAGCATGATGATGCCTGTCATGAAAACTCTACCAAATAACAAAAGATAATGTTCATCTACATAAGATTTTAGCGATACTCACTAAAATGCCTTTACTTACAATTTGACCACATTGTTTAAATTTAATAATATTGCGATGTAATATTCAATATATTTATTTCCTTAAATTTATTTCATAATGACACTCTTGGTCCTAATTTATTGATGACACGAATAGCTCTTTTCTGCAGTGTGAAAATAGTGTTAGTATTAGCAGCATCTCGTTAGCCAAGTCAAAGTACTTGGTTAAGTTGTCCTTCTCAGCTTTCATGAGGTAGTTTTCATATGGGATAGTGATTTCGACGAGGACAACCTGGGCGCCGGGATCGGTTAACAACCACATTACCATGCTTATACAGGCGACAATAATCCTGCCCGTGATAATAGACCATTCCCTAGAACCAGCGCTGGTACGTATTTATAGTACAAGCTATTATTATTAACCGCATTTTCAACCGACTTTAAAAAAATTGATCTAATAAAAATCCGAAATAGATTATTTTGTTTATTATTTTACTACACATTGTCCAACATCCTTACATAATTGTTTCATTATCAATCACAGGAAACCGTACAAATGTCGTTCTAATTTCTTTAATCCATACAAAAATAATTACTAACAATGTTGTATCAAATTGTATGTTATTTTAATAAATTGGATAAAATAAGGTTTTGAAATAAATAATTACCCTATTACCTTTGGTAAAACTATATCTCTGTTACGGCAACATTTCAGTTGCCACTGTTTTATGTTATGTTCATTCTGATTACGATAAGTTTACTGAAAATAGTTTAATATGGATTAAAAATATTTTTTTTTTGGAAATAATATTTCATACATTATTTGATACGAGCATTTTACAAATTATATTGAAAACGCTAGGTGAAAAGTAATACTTACGCGTGGAAGCTCCGAAGCAAGAAAGAAGGAACTCCTCGATTTTTACATACAAGCTACGGCTTGTACGGTTGTAAAGCACCCGTAAAATAAATAAAATAAGCCTTTATTGCTGTTCACAAATATTATAAATGATACTTAACTAAATATAAACTTAAATGTAAATTATATGTTAGGTTAAACAGCCTGTCTTTTGACAAAGGCCTCCTCTAAAGATTTCCACGCCTCTCTGTCTTTCGCTATTTGGATCCATTTAGGTCCAGCTACTCTTTTTACTTCATCTTCCCAGCGTTTAGTTTGTCGCCCTTTTCTTCTACTACCATCTCTTGGATACCAGTCGGTTATTATTTTTGTCCATTTATCTTGTTTTTCCCTTAACATATGTCCTATCCATCGCCACTTTAGTGTTCTGCATATTGATTTTGCGTCTTTGAATTTAGTCCTACTTTTTATATCTTTCAATTTAACTTTATCTCTTCTTTTAACTCCGATTACGCTTCTTTCTATACTGTTTTGACAGACATTTATTTTATTTGATAATTGTTCGGTTAGAGCCCATGTCTGACAACCATAGGTCAAGCAAGGTAAGATACACGTATTATAAACTTTTCTTTTCTCTTTAATTGGCATACCCTTATACTTCATAACTTCACTGAGGGACCAATATCTCTTCCAAGTATTAGCTATTGTGCTATGAATTTCCTTACTCATAGTATTAGTTCCTGAAATTAACTGTTCTAGATAAATGTAATCTTCAACGTACTCTATTTGTTCCGTATTTAATGTGATTTCATATGTTTTTTAAGAGTTCGTCATGATGTTTGTTTTTGAGGTGTTCATGGATAGTCCTGCTTTTGCACTTCGATCTGCTAGTTGTCGCAACATTTGCTCTAACTTTCGTGGGCACTCAGAGAATAGAACCAGATCATCCGCAAAGCGTAGGTGGCTTAATTTCTCGCCGTTCACGTTCAGTCCACTCTACTCCAATCTAAATCCCTAAAAATCATCTCCAAAACGGCTGAGAATAATTTGGGTGAGATCGGGTCTCCTTGTCGGACTCCTCGCTGTATAGGGAACTCTTCTCCTGTTTTTTCCAATCTAATTTGCGCGGTAGTTCTGGAATAAACGTTCTTCAAAATGTTTATATATTTTTCTTCTATTCCTTGATGATGTAGTGCTTCCCAGATATACTTGTGTTCCAAGGAATCGAAGGCCTTGTTGAAATCTACGAATCCTAAATAATAGTTTTTCTTATATTCATTGTATTTTTGCAGGATTTGTCTAAGGACATGAATGTGATCTATCGTCGAAAAATTGTTTCGAAAACCAGCTTGTTCTTTTATATATTACTTTTGAAAAAAAAATTGTAAATATTCGACATTAAACTGATTGGAAGGTAATTTCCTGTCACTTTTGTCTCCTTTTTTGTGTAGAAGTATTATTGTAGATTTTGTCCATTCATCAGGAATATTTTCAGTCTCGAGAATGTCAATATATAGGTCCGTTAATATGGGAACACTTGCGGGTAAAGTAAATTTAAGTAATTCGTTTGTGATTTGATCAGACCCTGGCGCCTTTCCTGCTTTCTGTGAATTAATTGTTTCTTCTTTTAATATTTTAGGTACTGACTTTGCGGTTTTTAAATTACTTTCACCTGAAATATCTCTAGGGTATTGGCTTTGATATAGATTTATATAGTATTCTCTGGCTTCTTTGATCATTTCATCCCTTTTACTTGTAATATTTCCGGTTTTCCTCTTAACACTAGACATCCATTTTTTGACTCTATTCAATTCTTTAAAGGCTTTCTTTATTCCCCCAGTTTTTACGATATGTTCTTTCAAAATATTTTGTCGTCTTGCTTTCTTATCCTTTCTAATGTTCTCTTTTATTTTTTTACTAATTTCTGATATCTTAATACGGTTTTCTTGGTTTTTCTGGCCACAATTATTACAATTGTTTTCTAGTCTGTATTAGTTGTCTTGTTATTATGGATATTGAATTTGTTGTCACCTTATTCAAAGTCCTTGTTTTTGTTTTTAATAAATTTAAAAAAAATTCATATCTTTCTTCCATAGGTGTGTTTTTACCCTTGCATTTTTCTGCTAGACCTTTTAGTTCAGTCGTAAGCATATAGATATTTCCAGTACTCACCAGAGTAGAATGGTAATTTTGCCATCTTCTGTTCCTTTTTATGGGCATTCCTGTTAATGTCGCACGGACCATTCGATGATCTGTATGGAAGTTAAGGTTTTGGATAATTGAAACATCATTGAAGACTTTGCTATTATTAGATAGGATATATAATAATAATAATAATAATCCTTTATTCAACTAATAATATGTGGTACAAAATGTTTTTGTGCCCTACCCTCTGCGATAGGATACCCTGAGTTGCAGAGGCTAGGTGCTTCCGAAAGGCTATCCATTATTAAACATAATTAGCAAACTCACTAAAAAGAGGTATGTGGGTGTGCGTGTATGTGTATGAGTGCGTGTGTGTGTAAGTGTGTGTGTGTGTGTGTGTGTGTGTGTGTGTGCGTGTGTGTGTGTGTTGCTGTGTGTGTGTGTGTGTTTTTTTTTTTTTTTTTTTAAGTATTTGTTAGTATGTCAAACTGTGCACAAGATTAAATAAATGTTAGTAATTGAATATTAAGTTTTAATTTTAAGAACATTTTCTGTATCTTCGTATTTTAATACTATTAGCCATGATTTTAAAGATTTTGTTAACGAGAATTTATTTACTTTACTTACTTATATTTTTATTATATTTACTGAAGTAGTTGTAAGCGTATGCCGAATTAAATTCATACTGTGACTGAGCAAAGCCTGTTTTAGTGATTGGGGTACGAAATGTGTTTATTCTGTTATTATCATTAGAATTTATATTACTTTTTACATGAAATCTTGAAATTATTCCATAAATATATTGCTGACGGACACTAAGAAGTTTACTCTCTTCATGTAATTGGTTGGTTGGGTACCTAAACGGCTTATTGAAAATTGTTTTTAGTAGAGTTCTGTGCGCTCGTTCTAACTGAAGCATAAACGTTTTGCCAGCTCCACCCCACGCACAAATGCAATAGGTCATGATTGGAACACAGAGAGATTGATACACCATCATAGTTGTCTCGACTGGTGCCACGTCTCTTAGGTTTCTAAATAATGGAATGAGACGTTTTATTTTATTTTTTGTATTATAAATGTGGGCCGTCCAATTAAGGTGTTCGTCTAGCGTAACACCAAGGTATTTTATGGTTTCCTCTTTGGCTAGGATGTTACATTTACAATAAGATCGATTGTTTTTCCGGTTACAAGGATACGTGTGTATTGGGAGAGTAAATTGTCCGTCAGGATCTTTCTGTTGGAGATATTGAAGCACATACATTTAGTCTTAGCAGTATTGACAGTTAGTAAACTATTTTCCAGCCAAGACGTGATTTGGCTCAATCCTTCTTCAGCTAACGATTTCACGTCATCCCACTGATTTCCATGAAATAAAACCACAGTATCATCGGCAAAGCAAACGATACGTCCTGATGTGGGAGAAATCTTACAAAGAGGGTTGATGTAAGCTAGGAATAGTGTAGGGCCCAAAACACTTCCCTGGGGAACTCCATAGTCAATGGTGATAAGATCACTAGTAAGATCGCCTATCTTAATACACTGCTGTCTTCCATTAAGATAATTTTTGAACCAGTCCAAAGCTATTCCTCTAATTCCCAAATTGGAAAGTCTGTTGAGTAAGATAGGAATTGAGACTGTATCGAATGCTTTTTGCAGATCTAGGAAAACGCCTATGCATTTATTGCCACTATCTAGGGTACTAGTGATATATTTAGTAACCACAAGTACTGCATCTAGAGTAGATCGATTTGACCGAAAACCAAATTGGTTTTGGGCAAGTAGCTTGTATTTTTCAAGAAACTTGGTTAATCTGATATTAACTATTTTTTCCAAGATCTTACTAAAAACACTCAGCAATGATATGGGTCTATAGTTTGAAGCAACTTTTTTGTCACCACTCTTATGAACCGGAATTACAACTGCCTGTTTAAAAACCTCTGGGAAAATGCCACTAGAAAGACTTAAGTTAATTAAATGAACAAGCGGTTCTAAGAGTAAATTCATAAATCTCTTAACAAAATAAGAGTTAATTTTATCATAACCTGGAGCACTTGCTGATTTAAGTTTGAGAATAATACATTTCACTTCGACAATATCAGTAGGGTATAGCATAAGAGATCCGAGAGGATTATTTGAGGCCATATCAGAGCAATCAATTTTGTGTTCACCTAGTTTACTAAATATTGATGAGGCAAGGTTGTTACCAATATTAGTAAAGTATTTATTTACTTCTGCTAATGATTCTCTTAGGGTAGACTTAGTATTCAATAATTCAGTTGGGAGATCATTAGTAGTAGGTAAATTACATATTTCTTTAATAGTATCCCAAGTACCTTTAGAGTTACCCGTGTTTTGTTCTAATTTTCCTCGTAAGTATTGCCGCTTAAGTGATTTCAACAGTGAGTTACAGATATTTCTATACCTAGTATAAGTTATCCTATTTAGATCGGATGGCGATTTTTTAGAAACTTTGTACAGGCGATCTCTTTTCCTCATACACTTGAGAATACTATACGTAATCCATGGTTTGATAGGTTTAAATTTCTTAGAGACAATTGAGATTAGCGTATTATTCGAAATTAATTCTTGAACATTTTTTACGAGATAGTTTGCAGTATAATTAGTATCGTTTGATTTATAAAAGCTTTCCAGGTCTAGTTTTCTTAAGCCTTCCTGCATGGCATCGTAGTCATATGTGTATTTAGTTTTGTATTTTAGCGAGGTATTAATTATTTTGTTGTTTAATTTAAGGTTTAATAGAATAGGAGCATGATCTGTAATATGGGGTTCAAAGACAAATGTATGGGAATGTGTTATGTTCTTTATAGCAAAATGATCCAGACAACGCATTTCTCTCGTAGGGCAATCGATTGCTGGTACGAGGGCGTTGAGAGCAAGAATATTTTGGTATTCCTGGCTATAAGTGCAAAGACTATCCGGAAGAAGGTCTAGATTTAGGTCACCCGTTAAAATAATTCGTTTATATTTAGCACTTTCTAAGAACATACTAAAAGAATCTAAGAACGTCCGTGGATTTTTGAAGGCCGCGGGTCTATATATTGCTATAATATGAATATCGTTGTATGAAATAACAAGACAGTTAGCCTCGGAAATTGAAGTCTCAAAAGATGCAACGTTCAAGTAGGTGGCTATGTAAACAATAACTCCATCATTTTGATTATAGTTATTTTGTGTATGAGCACTTGAGTAGTCCGCGATAAGTGGGGGATTAATTACATGTTTTATCCAGCATTCAGTCAAAATAATAATGTCTGGTTTAAGTTTAAGACGGGTTATAAAAATAAGAAAATCGTCTAAATTCTTGTTAATACTTCTGATATTCATAGTTAGTATATTAAGATATGTTGAGGTATTATCAATGCTCGCTATGTAAGTGCTATGAAAGCCATCAATATTAGCCACTTGTGTACAAGACACCGTGGTATGTCGATTTATATCGGATGCTAAATTATTTTGAAAGGGATCGAACGTAAAGCTAGTTTTCTAGATGCCAATTTGGGTATTATAAAATAGGAAGTTTTATATAAACCTATCAGTAATATGATTAATTTAGTAGCGTATAAAGTTTTTATTTTAATATTGTAATACTTACGTTGCAATGATTTCGTTATTAAGTATCTCAATGGGAGTGCACGAAATAATTTATATGAATGAATGTAAATATTGTTAAGTAAATCTGTGATGTGTATAAGTTGTGTATAATTTATATTTGAACATGTTCTGAGTTTGCTAAGGAGACACCGTCAGTTGTCAGCGTCACCGGTTGGGGTGAGGTGGGTGGGGGACGCGGGCACGTCCAGCAGACCGGTCGCCGGCAGTGCAGTGAGCTCCGTCAGTTGATGTTCGCTACGGATAAGCAACGCTGGTTCTGTCTTGTGTTTTCTCAGATAGATCTTGCCGCTTTTAATCCAACAATATTCGTAATGATGTGTTTTAGCATGCTGTCGCGCCTTGAAGTATAAGTATTTCTGCTTTGCGCTTAGCAGTTCAGATATATAAATATATTTTGATTCGCCGTTCATACCAATGTGTTGAGTGCTTAGTTTATTGTGCTGTTTGATACGTTGCTTGACTGCGGACAATAGGTCACGTTTATAGCTCTCATTGTTTAGTTCTATCAAGATATGTTTAGAACCCTGTTTATATGTATGTTTACGGAATATATGAGAGATGTAATGGGGCTTGAAATCAACGCTTAGAGCGGAACACAGATTTTTAACGTAATCCAGTAAGTTCTCTTCAGTTCGCGGTGGTACATTTCGAATTTCAATGAATTTAGATGTAATATAACTTTGCACGTCATCAATTTGCTGCTGCATATCATTAGAGCTCTTTGTCAGTGTGGCAATTTGGACTTTGAGTTGTAAGTTCTCATTAAAGAGTTTTTTGTTTTGCTGTTGTAGGTCATCATAAAAGCTTGACAAGTTATCTAGCGAGGCTTCAATTTTTTCCTGCTTTTTCTCTATAACGCTGAATTTATTTTTAATGACATTAAGATCCTTGCTTAAATCCTTTTTTGAGATTGCAATTTTTTCCAAAACCTCATTTTTTATTGTACTTATGTTAGAGTTTACCTTTTTTAAGAAGCTCTTAAACATTTCCTTAAGTGATACCGACGTAAAATTCACTTCCTGTGAGCATAGTTTCTCAAGCTTAAGTTCTTCGTCGCTTGATGGGACCTCATCCGTGTCATGGACAGCTGCCGCTACTGGTGTGTCGTCTCCACGTCGTCCCCGCGGTGTGGAACATTTTGCACATTTCCATGTTTGGGACTTTTTAAATTTATTATATGACACAGTATTCACGTTCACACATCTGCAGTGATATCCCTTTTTACAGTCGCTGCAGGTCAGAACGTTATCCTTCAATACCTTGTTACAGCAATCCATATTGCAAGTATAGAAATTGAACACTACACACAACTTGACACGACAGAAAACACGTCTACACACTACAACAGCTCGGACGGAAGGATATAGTCAATTCATTTCTATGAAGACCATTAGGAGAAATCCATGTCCATTTCTTTGATGCCTTTTTTGTGAAGAAGCTGTTGAGGATGCTGAGTTTGTTTTGTAGAGCAAATGTGATTAGCCTTGTACCATTTTTGCTTCTTTTGCCACATCCGTATTTGCCTATCATGCGCTCTTCTCCCTTGTTACTGCACATCCCTATTTGTCCATTAAAATCACCCATTATTATAATATTTTTTTGTGAATTTTTAATAGCAATTTGCATATCCTCATAGAATCCATATAATTTTTCAATGTCTTCCTTTTTATGAGATTCGGTTGGGGAATATACTTGAATAATAGACCACATTTCAGTTTTATTAATAGGCAGCTCTATATTAAGGATTGTTATTCTTTCTGAGATACCTTTTAGTTCCTCAATTTTATTAGCTAGACTCTTTTTGATCAAAAATCCCACTCCATAAAGTCCTGGAGTCTCGCCTTTATAGTGTAGGATATAGTTCCCATAATCCTCTATTCCTTCCCCAAACCTTCTCATTTCGGATATTCCAATGATATCCCATTTAATTTCCGCTATGGCCAGTTCTAGTTCCAGTAGTTTTTCAGGAGTTCGTAGAGATCTTACATTAAACGTGGCTATATGTATATTATGTTTCTTTAGAGTGTCTTTTTCCCCCACGAGGACCAGTCGGCTTGAGGGATGTTGTTTACTTGTTACTCTGTTTTCTTCCTTATTTTGTTTTTGGCTCCGTTCGCCGATTGTTTGTTGCTATTGTTTTTTGTTTGACAAGTAGCTTGTTATAGAATTAGACCGAACTCTTTGCGAGTCAAATGCCTTCGATCTGTTGTTCGTTGATGAGAATGGAATCTGTTGTTTCTTTGTATATGGGTTGGTTTGTGGAGATGTAGATGGTTCTCTTTTCCTTTTGTCCTTGTTATTTAGATTATCCTTAACTACGAGTTTGTCATGTTTAAGGTAGGCGATATTCCCTTTATTTCTTTCATCCATTAGTTGTGGCAATAACGCTTTTCTTTTTTCTAAAGTTTCTTTAGAGTAGTCTTCTGCGATATACAATTCTTTAGATTTCTTCTTGTTTTTCAAAACTTCTCTCTTTTTCCATGCATTGACGAAGGACAAGAGTACGGGTCTCGACTTTCCCCCTTTTGATGTGTTTCCAAGACGATATATTTTATTTATTTCACAGTCTTCTAAAGAAATATCAAATTCCTTTAAGAATTTTCCCTTAACATTTATTATTAATTCTGGTGTAGATCTTTCACCCTCATTCAACCCATAAATAATTATGTTATTGCTTTTCTTATCTTTCTCCATAATCTCTATTTTCTTTTCTAAGCTTTCTACCTTAAGTTTCAATTTTTTGTTTTCTTCTATGATCGGTTGAATTTTTTCTTCAATTGTATTCATTATAGTATTTGTTATAGAATCGGTGGTTCTGCATCTCGATTTTCATTTTATTAAAAAGAAGTTGGAATTGTTCGTCCATCCTTTTAAATATACTTATTGCAGTGTTATATTTATAATTATTATAGTTTATTTATTGTAGTTGCCCAACTTTTCGACTATTATACATCCATCAAAACTTTAAATGTATATTATTATAACTCTGCGCGTGGTATCCGGTAAGTGCCGCCTCCCTTTGGTTATAGTTCCTCGTATACGAACACTGACTGACCGGTCCGATGACTCAACTAGCTCGGAGCCGCGACCGCCTTACCGTTCGACTTGTTTGTTAGCAATGTAGATTCGAAGTAGGTATGATAATTACAATTATTCAATTTAACACCGCTGGTTATCGTCACTTTTCTTCGTAATAATACACAATAAATGTCAGAAGGACTTCTCTATTAATGTTATACACTATATTTAAAAACTTTTAAAACAAATTAATACTCTTTGATGTTTTATTTTAATAAAATTAGTTTTAACCAAAACCGGCACGTGTGCTCGCGGTAACGACCGGCTCACGGATCTCACACCAAATATGTTTCAAAACAATATTATCACAAAAATACTATTCGCAAGCTCGATGACATAACAGATCTTAGTTTATTTGCCCCAGAGTTGAGATTGGGCCAAACAAATAAATGGGTTACGTGATATAGATGCAAGATCGATAGCTTTGTCCCGTTCTATCTCAGCCTTAGTTGTATATCGCTTGTCCTTTCTATTTGTAATGAAGTTACCGACGCTACTTCTGTAGCGTTAATATTATAAGTGTAAGTTATAATGTGTAATCGATAATGCCTGACTGTAAGAGTGAATAGCTTTATAAACAGTGGAAGAAGCGGTAGTTTTAGCAGCGCCGTCACGGCCCCGGTAACCAACATACAAAAAAGTCTCTGTAGGCTATTTAACCTGCCTGCAGTTGTATTCTGGCTGGCTTTGTTCCACTACACGGTGGAGGCGTAGGTAAGTGTTAGTCTCACATTTGTTATGAATAGCCATAGGAGCTTTGGGCGTACTTGCCAATGTCTCCCTACTATACGTCGACGTACTCCCGAGACTATTTTGTCTTTTTTACAATCTTGTTGATATGTGAATTCTGTGTGTTGATCATTGATGCATTTATAGAGAAGAAGTTTATTAGTAAGCGAAAACGTTGACATTTTGTTTAACATCCTCTCCTGCCATCTTGTTGTCCATTGCCAGGCGTTTGGTGAAGATATGCTTTCTCCATGAGTCTTTTGTCAAGATACATTCCTAAGGTTTTGCCTCATAAGCTGTAGATTCTGAACTCAATTTAATGTGATTGGTAGGTGTGTTATGCCGAATAGTGAAAGGCAATTGAATCCAAATCTGTCTATATTTAGAAAGATTTGGATTATAAATTAATTCATGTTATCAGGAAGAAATTATACTCACTATATGAGGAGAAATTTTAAAATCACTCAGAGAGTTTTGTTAACTCTGAATGTGAACTAAATGTGAAAAATTATTCAAGGATATTTAACGCTTATGTATCCCAGCAAAAATGGTATCAACGGAGAAGCACTTAGCTTTCTGAAGTCTTCTTTGGGCAACATAGTTCAGATGATATGAATGTCAAAAAAAAATAAAAATATCGTTTAGAGACAGAGCGTTTGGCGATTAAATAAAACAACTGCTTGACTGTGAGGAATATGTGGAAGATATATGGAAGATATGATTTATTAAAAAGTTACACGATATATATACAAAATCCTTAAAACTACACTGGCCTGCAAAAGTAAGTATCACACTTTTCAAATTAATTTTTTTTCTTAACTATAGAAGGTAGAGATTTAAGATTAAAAACGTTTTGTTGCAAATTTTATAGGCTTTAATTCTTAGAAACTAAAATTATAGATTAGTAACATTTTTAACTTCAAAAAGATAAAACAATGAAAATAGACATTTTTAGTTTAGTGTAAAAAAAATCAACTAAAATGTATTACATGTTATTTAATTTTTAATAACTGGTATTGCCTCCTCGAGCTCTGATTACAGCTTCGAGCCGGTTTGGCATACTGAACACTAGGTTTCGGAGCCGATGTTGGGGAATATTCTCCCGTTCTTCTACCAGGGCCTATTTTAGTGCCCTGAGGGTAGTAGGTGGTCTACGATTTCTGACTAGCCTCCCAAGCTCATCCCAGGCGTGTTCAATCGAGTTGAGATCAGAACTTCTTAATGGCCAAGTCATCACGCTGATACCGATCTCCTGAATATACTCTTGTACGATATGAGCCGTGTGTGGCCGGGCATTATCATGCATCAGCATCGATCCATCACCCATATTTGCTAAATACGGCCCTGCATACTCATTGAGAATCTCTTGAGCATATCTTTGCCCAGTGAAGGTGCCATTTTTTATGGCTACTAGCTCTGTGCGACCTTCTGAAGATATGCCAGCCCATACATGTACACTGCCTCCACCGTATTGGACTCTTTCTGAGATGCAGGCTTGAAAGTATCGCTCACCAGGTCGCCTGTAAACACTTCGCCTTCCATCAGAAGTGTAAAGGGAGAATCGAGACTCATCTGCAAACAAAATTCTTGACCATTCTTCTTCATCCCACTGCATGTGTTCACGGGCGTATCGCAGTCTCGCTACTCGATGCTGTCTCTCGAGTTTTGGGCCACTCGCTGGTCTTCGGGGTTTCAAATTTGCTTCAGCAAGTCTTCTTCTCACTGTACTGTCACTAATGTAGTCCCTCCGGGTCTGAAGTAGCTGTTGCTGGACTTCAACTGCATTTTGCTGGCGATTTCTTAACACAGTGGAAATAATATAACGATCTTCTCGCGCACTGGTACACCTGGATCTGCCATTACAAGGTCTCCTCAGATGGTGTCCAGTCTCTTCGTACCTTCGCTTTACCATCTGGACCGTTCGTACCGTCACACCCACCATTCTTGCAGTGCGACGCATACTGATGCCTAGTTCCAGAAAAGCCATGATTAGGATCATGTGCTAGGGCACATTCTTCAACTGAAAGAGGCATGATAAATAAATGTTATGTGCTTTTTAGCATAAATTTTTAAAACAAGACCCATCGATCTTGAAAAAAATTTAAAACAGAAAGAAAAATGTGAATGGTAAAATTGTGATTCGGAAACGTCCACTTTCGAAAAGGAATGGTTTTGTTTTTGAAGTTTTTTTTCAGCCAATTCTTAAAAGAAGGTTACCGAATATAAAGTTTTAATTTACAAAATTAAATTCTCTTTGGAGTCCTTTTTATTGCGAAAGTATATCTTGTGAACTTAAAACGTAATCCCAATTTTAAAAGTGTGATAGTAAGTATCACACTTTTAAAATTGGGATTACGTTTTGAAGGCCAGTGTAGTTACCGAATTACAATCGTTACTTAAAAAATACTTACAAGTTCAGAAAATACACACCAATACTAGAGCTTACATTTTAACCAATAGTAAAACGTTTCATTCAATAAGATTTGAGAATAATAGTGTTCTATCACGCTCTAAAACTAATGCTATCGCAGTTTGTGTAAACTCGCGTCGAACCTCGATCATACTGTAGCTGTACCTACAACCAATAATATCAAATAACACAAATATCTTCCACATATTCCTCACAGTCAAGCAGTTGTTTTATTTAATCGCCAAACGCTCAGTCTCTAAAGTGGTGACCCCGAACAAGAACGCCGACGGAAGGAAACCAGGAACCCGAACAAGAACACCGGCGGAAGGAAGCCCGAACAAGAACGCCGACGGAAGGAAGCCAGGAACCCGAACAAGAACGCCGACGGAAGGAAACCAGAAACCCGAACAAGAACACCGACGGAAGGAAGCCAGAACAGAAGAACACCGAACCTCTGCCCGGCTACACATTGAAGAACAGCTTCACCAGCTCGCCGAAACGACGAATTCCTGTTCGACGAATCTCTGCTCGAGGAATATCAACCCGACGAAGAAATGGAAGACACAAACACTCCCAGTGCCCACCGCGACAGAAATCTCCACCATTTCACTGTCGATGCGCATACCACCATTTTGGCGGGAAAATCCGCGATTGTGGTATCACAGCTTTGAAGCCGCCACCGATGATCTCAAGAGGGGTCAAGCCCAGCTGACACAGATTCGTCCAATTAGAAAAGGCTGACATCGAACAAATCTCCGACATCCTATTTAACATACCGAGAGACAAACAATATTTAGTAATCAAGGAACGTCTCATCGATATGATAACTTGCGGCTGTCGGATTCTTCATGCACCGATGGTGTATGAAGAATCCGACAGCCGCAAGTTCCAGAAGCTACTCGCCGAGATGGAGCTTGGAGAGCAGAAGCCTTCACAGCTACTGCGACGCATGCGTAACCTTGCAAGGGACAAGGTTACCGACTCCACCCTCCGCATGATGTGGAGTAAGCTGCTGCCAACCCTCGTCCGCTCCGTGCTCGCCGTCAGCGAGTCATCCAGCGCGAAGTCCACGCTGGAGGAACTAGCGTTGCTTGCTGACACGATGATGGAGCAAATCCAGGAGGTAGCAGCCGTCTCCAGCCAGCCACCAGCCGTCTCCAGCCAGCCACCAGCCGTCTCCAGCCAGCCACCAGCATCAGGTCCAGAATCATCGACGTCAAATCAGGTAGATCACATACAATTCCTTATTAACGAGATACGAAAACTATCACTAGAAGTCGCCGAACTCAAGTCAAGGCCATCTCAACACTATCATCGCCACCGATTTCGCTCGTCATCTCGCAATAGAACTTCGTCACAACACCGTTCCCGCACACTCAATAGCTCACCAACACTTAATTGTTATTACCATCGCCGATTTGGTAGTGAAGCACGACGTTGTACTACGCCCTGCAGCTTCAAGAAAGAGCCATCGGGAAACTAGAACGGATGCTAGCTGAGGCGGAACCCGGCGTCCTTCACACTTCATACCGCCTTTTTGTCACAGACAAGAAAACAAAGATGTCATTCTTAGTAGATAAGATAAGAAAAATAGGCCTGAAAGCAACGCCTCTAGGATTTAAATTGTACGCTGCAAACAACACAACAATTTCAACTTATGGTGAGAAAACATTAGAACTCGATCTCAACCTTCGTCGACCATACAAGTGGAAGTTTATTGTAGCTGACGTCACGATACCAAATTAGGTGCCGATTTTCTCAACCACCATCAACTTATCGTAGACTTAAAAAATCGAAGATTAATTGATGCCGTCACAAATTTAAAAATCAACGCGCCAATAATGTCAACGACCTCATCCACAATACGAAGTATCGATATACAGGCCCCGTACCACGCGATACTCGCCGAATTCCCCGGTACCACGAGATTAACATCGATGCAATTATCGCCAAATATTAACGTGGAACATTATATTGAAACACAAGGACCTCCATTACATTGCCGTGCTCGTCCCATTCCACCTCATCGTTATGAAATAGTGAAGAAAGAATTCGAAAACATGATGCAACAAGGACTCTGCAGACCGAGTAAAAGTCCATGGTCTTCACCACTCCATATAGTACCTAAGAAGAATGGAGATATACGGGTATATGGTGATTATAGACGATTTAACAGCATAACCAAACCCGATCGTTATCCAGTGCCGAGAGTCAAGGACTTCACCCATCATCTGTCTGGCAAAACAATATTCTCCACAATCGACCACAACCGCGCTTACCAACAATTGAAGACCAGGGAACAGGACATAGAGAAGACAGCTATCATCACACCAATGGGTTTATTCGAATTTCCTCGCATGTGTCCTGGTCTGAAGAATGCGGGACAAACATTTCAGCGATTTATTCACGAAGTGCTCCGTAGATTAGACTACGTTTTCCCATTCATCGACGATTTGCTCATAGCCTCAGCAAACGAGACAGAGCATCGCGATCACCTAAGAACAGTTCTTAGAAGATTGGAAGAAAACGGTATCACTATAAACCCCGCGAAGTGTAACTTAGGCCAAACGGAGTCAAATTTCTTGGATACATCGTATCAAAAAACGGTATACAGCCACCAGAAGAGAAGATTAAAGCCATTACCGAATATTCAAAACCGAAAACTATAGAAGGTTTAAGACGATTTCTAGGCATGTTAAATTTCTATCGTGACCACATACCGAATGCTGCATCAATACAAGCTCCGCTAAACGCTTACCTACACCATGTCAAGAAACGTGATAAAACAATAATTGAATGGACCGACGAAGCATCACAATCATTCGAAGAGTGCAAGAATAGTATATCCAAAGCTACCTTACTCGCTCACCCATCACATGATGCCCCTATCACAATATTCTGCGATGCGTCTGACAATGCAGTAGGCGCCGTCCTACAACAATACATCGAAAATAATTGGCAACCACTCGGTTACTTCTCAAAGAAATTCTCAGAGGCGGAGAAGAAATACTCAGCGTATGACAGAGAACTCTCAGCCGTCTATAAGTCAGTGAAACATTTCCGTAAGATGTTTGAAGGACGTGAATTAATTATATTCACAGACCACAAACCCCTCACATTCGCTATGAATAAAAGACATACTGCAAACGAAACGCCACGCCGAACGCGCCAATTATTATTCATCAGTGAATTCACAACCGATATTCGACACATCAGTGGAAAAAACAATATTATTGCCGACGCATCAAGTCGAATAGAAACAATAACAGTGTCACCTACGATCGACTACAGCGAATTATCAATCGCACAAGAGAGAGACAGCAGCATAACACAACTCATTCAACAACCAAACTTAACCTTCAAGAAAATAAATGTACCTAACACGAACCTAGAATTATATTGCGGAACATCAACAAGTCATGTACGTCCTTACATACCTACAGAACTCCGCAAACAAATTTTTAACAGTGTACATAATATTACTCACCCAGGAATACGAACATCACGTAAATTAATATCTCAAAAATTCTTTTGGGCATCAATGAATATCGACATCGTGAAGTGGAGTAAAACTTGTATAAATTGTCAGAAAAGTAAAATACAACGCCACACAGTCAGCAAAATTCAATGTTTTGACGCAAGCGATCGTTTTCAGCATATACACATAGATATTGTTGGACCTCTACCTACCTCTGCTCAAGGACATCGTTATCTGATAACAATGATCGACAGACATACTGGTTGGCCTGAGGCAATCCCTAGCCGAGACAATTGCAGATATCATATACAATCACTGGATCTCAGGATTTGGATGCCCAGCGACACTAACAAGCGATCAAGGTCGACAATTCGAAAGCTCTCTGTTTACCAACCTTATGAAAACTATGGGAGTTAAACGGATACGAAGTACTAGCTATAACCCAAAGAGTAACGGAAAGGTAGAACGCTTTCATCGTTGCTTGAAGACAGCCCTTCGTTCACGGTTAACGAACACCTGTGCATGGGTTAATGAACTACCAACCGTATTATTAGGCCTGCGCGCAGTTCTACGATCGGACACAGGCGTTAGCGCCGCCGAACTAACATACGGCTATAACCTTCGTCTACCAAGTGATTTCTTCGATATTAACACACATACATCATCTACCTCATTGGATCATACCTACGTTGATAAATTACGTACCCATATCGCAGCTAATAAGCCACACTCACCTACTTCACATCGTAACAACAAACACATATTTGTTCATCAAGACTTACATACATGCAGTCATGTGTTTATTAAAATAGATTCAGTAAAACCACCATTACAAACACCATATGAAGGACCGTACCGTGTTATCAAACGAAGCGGTAAAGTTTATACCATTCAGTTACCAGTTCGACAAACAAACATATCGATCGACCGTTTAAAACCTACATATTTATTTAATGAAACTGAAGAAAACAATACATTATATTCATTACCTTTACCTGTACAAGTTACCCAAAACCTTACCGATACCATACCTAAAAAACATACCACCAATACCCAAAATACCACGTTACCGGATCCTACGAACAACTTGACGTCCCAGCCTATCAAAATGTCAAGGACAGGCCGACTGATCAAGTTGCCGGTGCCTTTCACTTGAAGGGGACTCCTGTAGCTGTACCTACAACCAATAATATCAATTAACACAAATATCTTCCATGTATCTTCCACATATTCCTCACAGTCAAGCAGTTGTTTTATTTAATCGCCAAACGCTCAGTCTCTAAAATACGATGTCAATGAGCATTACGCACCTACGCTATTGCTCATTGATTAAAATTGCATGCATAGCGATCGACGCCCAAGTCCCGACGCGTCATTCGAGGACGCTGGGCCTTGCTGTGCGGTTGTGTAACGCGAAGCATATGACTGGTCACGTGAGTATGTCTGCGATCGTCGAGAGAAAGTACGATGCTTGAAACTTCACCGAGATGACTACTGGTGATCTGTATGATTCTATGAGTTGTTGTACAGCATTATGAAATGGTTCTTATCAGAGCTAATATTACGTTATATAAAATAAAATGTTCTTGTCAGAGCTAATATTACGTTATATAAAATAAAATGTTCTTGTCAGAACGAATCTTTCGGCATACGCTTATTACAGTTATTATGCACGATTACTATTTCTACGATCTATAATGCTACGTTACAAGTTAGGTACTAGACATTTGTATTAATTGATATTATTGGTTGTAGGTACAGCTACAATTGTTTCTTATTGAATTTACCGCTACTTCGTAAAGGGTTGAGCTAATGAGAAGAAGTAGCAAGAAACTCATTGCCACTCTTTTAAGTCAAGATTTACATTTTAATTGTTTTACAAATCATTTCAATTACAATATAAGCAAAGTGACGCAACAAAAATACTCAAATGTCAAAAACAGAAAAGCTTACACGAATAAGTCAAAAAAAGAAAAAAAAGTAAATTAATACTTATAAACACAAGAGTTATTGAGTATAGTAGGTGCATCAATCCAAACATACCGTAAATAAATAGAGGCATTATGTGAGCATTTCATAAAATAATATATTATATAATAACTTTAACCTTAAAGGAAATAATAATAATAAAAAACACATGAAGTAGACCTCCCGGTAACAAGATCATCCAGCCACCACGAGTAGCACCCGTTCACGAGCATGACGCATGGACCATCCATCGCCTCCCTCGACCATATTTGAGGGAAGGGTACGACCCGCCCCACGTCGCCGCCACAAGCAGAGGCATTTAAGCGAGCATGACGATAGCTGTCACGAGAAATCTACCGAATAACAAAACAATTCAAGTTCATCTACATATTATGCAATACTTACTAAATGCCTCTACTTACAATTTTGTTTCAAATTACTTATCTCATGATAATTATTATTATTCTTATTAAAATTGATTAAAAAACAGAAACAATATTAATATTTAAATTATATCACTATGATGACATTTATCAAACTAAGACAGACAAGTAACAGCCTAGCAGCTCAGTCCCAAGGGTTTTTTAGATCCAGATATTCAGATATTTTATAGTACCCTTTTGTATACAACTTTTTATTTAGCACTGATTTATATTCATTTAAAGGTAAGTTCTGAACGTCAATAGGGACCTTATTATAAAAACGTATACATAGACCTCTGAATGAATTTGTGACTTCTTGAAGTCGACTTACATGAACAGCAAGCCTATCCCTATTTTTAGTATTGACATTATGAGTGTCACTAATATTTTTAAATGAATTTAAATTTTTTTTTGTACATAAAGAAGGTTTTCATATATGTATTGCGATGTCAAAGTTAAAACTTTTATTTCCTTAAATTTTTCCCTTAGTGACACTCTTGGTCCTAATTTATAAATGGCACGAATAGCACGCTTCTGCAGTGTGAAAATGGTGTTAACATCGGCAGCATGTCCCCAAAGTAAAATACCGTATGTCATCAGACTGAAAATAGCTGAAGTAGACCAACCTCGCGGTATTTTCATCCGTAAGTTGCCGAATTTTTTTAACTGCGTATGCTGCAGAACTAAGCTTTTTCGCCAAATTCATAATATGAGGACCCTACTGAAGTTTGGTATCTAAGGTAATCCCTAAAAATACGGTTGTATCTACAGGTTTCAACTCATCGTCTTTTACTACAATATTTGTGTCAACCTGTCTAACATTAGACAGGGAAAATTTAATATATTTGGATTTTTTTTCATTAAGAAGGAGATTATTCGTAGTAAACCATTCCACTACTTTGGAGATAGCATTGTTCACGTCATCAAAAGCAGTATGCTGTCTATGTAGTTTAAAAAGTAAAGAAGCTGAAGAAAATCTGCAAACAATACTATCTCATGTTTATTTTGTACAAAGTATGGTAAATCATTTATGTATACAAGGAATAGGAATAGCCCAAGAATTGAACGCTGTGGAACGCCCATGGTAATGGGGGATCCAGCTGACCTCTTAATGTTCACTTCAACCATCTGAAACCTGTTGCCCAAATAAGACTTCAGAAGGCTAAGCGCTTCTCCCTTGATACCATAATGATGTAGTTTTCTGATTAAGATTTCATGATCAACACAGTCAAATGCCTTGGATAAATCACTGAAAATACCAACGGCATCCTGACAATTATCTCAGGCTTCAAAAATTTGCTGCATATCAAGCATAAAGTCGTAAGTGTAGCTTTTTTTGTATTTTATTAAAAAAATGAAAAAAGATAATATGTATAGTTTTCAGTCACATAAATAAGCAATTTTTCATATCACATGTATCTTAAATATTGAACATATTTTTTTTATTGACTAATGAATTTTGTAACTAAAATATCACAAAACTATAATTATTACGTTAAGACTTTATGCGTCGGGGGTATCGATTTGTTTACTATGACATGTAAGGAAAAATAGACATAATATTATTAAACTTGTTTTTTAAGGAATTTTCAATTGGCGTTCTTCTCTCAAGTCAAGTTCTCTTTGGACCACAGAGTACATTTAGTTACTTGTAAGTATTTTATAGTACCCATAAGTCATAACCTACTACCATATTAGTCTGTGCCTACTACCTACCCTATGATAAATGTTACATGTACTTGAAAATGGTGTGAACTATGAACTCAGAAGTTGAACTTTATTTTCAATTTTTAAATTACTGATTCTTCTAAATTTTATATGAAATAAAACATGCGACTGGTACTTATTTTTCGTTAAAATTTGTGATCAGGTGACTGAAAATGATATTGTGTGCGAATGTTGTCGTTCGTGCGGTATGTAGTGATATGTAAATATGGCTTGCTACAATGCCGGCAATAAAATTGATTCAAAAAATTTTATAGATTTAGACAACGAATATCACATTGTTGATGATTTATCCATAGTACCGCTAGCAAAAGATACTTTTGGTGAGTTACGCATTTTTTTGTATTGTCTTAAAGTTACTAAGTAAACAAACATATTTTGTATCATACAAGTCTTCATTTGCTCCCTTGGTAAACAGAAACTGCATATTATTATAGACTGTTTATTAAACGAATATTAACTGAAATGTTTTTGGCAATCTTATTAAATTAGATGAACATTCTCAGTTATCACTATGTCTTTATTTTTTCAATTTTCTTTAAGCCATATGTGAATTGTGTGGTAGGATTGGCAAAAGAGGTCAATTTTATTCAAGAAATAACAAAGTCTGCTCTTTGAGATGTCATATAAGTAGCACAAGGAAAAAGCACTGTAACTGGAGATTTAGGCTAATGGAAGGTGCTGAACATATGGCAGGACTCATTCCTCTAGAACCTCTACCACAACTTCAGCATTGGCAAGTTACCTACAATGATTTGCAAGTGAGTAATAATACTAGTAGAGGTGAGTGATAAATAATGTCACAATCACCGTGATCTGCCGTTCTGGAATGTCACAGTGATATATCACAAAGTAACAATGTTCCAAAGTCACATGTTCCGGAATTCACTGTCATGTCAGTGTATTGAACCTGTAATCTAACTTATTGTAGAGTGTATTTTGTATAATATTGTGAAACTAACCATATAAAATAACGTAATACTCAAAAAACTTGCCACTTATAAATTATCCAAATTAAATTCATACAAAATTTTCATTCATAATGTGTCTCTTCAATTCCACTCAACATTGGCGAAATAGTTTGTGCCCGACTGGTGCAGCCACACACCATATCACAAAAATTTTATTGAATCTAACTTATTGAGATAGTAACAAGTAACAGTACTAAGAAGTGTGTATATCTTACTGAAATTCAGGCATCACAATAATTAAAATTAATTCAGTAATTCCTCTGGTGTTGCAAGATAATGTGGGTGGAGGTGATCACTCTATATTAGGTGACCCATATGCTAGTTTGTCCTCCTCTTTAAAAAAGTGCATGTAATGTTTTGTTATTTTAATCAATAAAATGGAACAACTTTGAATTTGATATTATAAAACTTTATTTTATAATGTTACAACTTTTAATTTTAGTTTTTAGTATTAATATTAAAAATAACTGAAATTAGTTTTTGTTAACTAATTAGGAAGTCTACGGAACTATGAAGACATTGGAACAAAGAAGTGACAAAGTCACTGTGATTTTTCACAGTGACTTTTATGGGACTAGAAAGATAGTCACGGTCACAGAAAAATAATGCTTTTCCCCATCACTATACTCTAGTAGCAACAAAAATATATATTATATAATATAGATATATTTAAAACAATGCTTCCTTATTTAGGCTGGACCAATCAAGCAATCTGCTGCTTTAATAGCAAATAGTTATGAATGGAATGATGAACTATTTGGATGTGATTTTCTCGCGGCTCCTGTAAGTTTGTTTAAACATGCCCCGCTCCATGAGATGTGGGATAGTACTTTTGAAGGGATGAAAGTTGAAGTAAAGAACACAGATACTGATAATCCAATGGAAAAAACTAACGACTTTTTTTGGGTGGCAACAGTTTTGAAGGTTTGTTCTCAAATTTGAACTTTTCATTAATTTTGTACCATTGCTGAATGTGTTTTAAAGACTACAATAGTATTACTTACAAACATAAAGCAAATAGCTTCATCTGTCTTCTTAACTTCTGATTTGATTAATGATCTCATGAGACTGGTGACCTTGAAAACCGTAGACTGGCGAATGTGATGTATTCCATAGTTTAATAAACACAATGTAAAGTTACTCCAAATTTAAGATTACTTATCACTGTCATGTAATTCTGTAGTGACAAAGGTAAGATAAAGGCAAAATGTTTTAAATTTGGAATAACTTTACTTGGAGTTAATTAATAACACAGTAAGTGCTTAGTTTCATTAGCAAATAAATTGATTAAAGGTATGTCTGCTAAACAATTCATTTAGTCTGATGAAAAAAAAGTAAGATATAATGACCAATCAGATTTGAACCCAAAATTTTGAGCTGCATCACAATTTTTATGCTTGTTACTTTGAGACATAAACTGTTAAGTCTCGTTAGCCCAGAATTAGCTAGCTATGGCACCCTTCAAAAAGACATAAAATCGTGTGTAGCCCAAAACATATTTATATTTTAAATACTAGTTGCTACCCGCGACATTATCCATGTGGCCGCTTCAAAGCAACAAATGCTAAGTCTCATTTGCCCAGTAATTTCAGTCGCTATGGTGCCTTCATTACTGCTTCACTGCAGAAATAGGCAGCATTGTGGTACCCATAATCTAGCCGGATTCCTGTGCAAAGGAGCCTCCCACTGGTAATTACACATTTCATCTTATGTCTCAAGGTGACGAGCGTGATTGTAGTGCCACTCAGAATTTTTGGGTTTTTCAAGAATCCTGAGTGGCACTGCATTGTAATGGGAAGGGCATATCAATTACCATCAGCTGAACGTCCTGCTCATATATATATATATATTTATGTCTGCATCTAGTGTGTCAATATGGTGCCTTTATGTTGTCCTGACCACAAGATAAAATTGCATAATTTGAATAAAATCTATTTAGTAGCACCATTGTATCACACACTCTGTTGTTTGTTTTCATCACCATAACTCATAACTATTTAAATATTTGTATAAATGATGTAGTGTAAACGACAAACTTTATAAATCATATCATAATCACTTTATTAATGTAGGTCACGGAAATGACACTTATGAATGACAAAAAATATTTTTTTTTCTTATTGAATTTACTGCCACTTTGTAAAGGGTTGAGCTAATGAGAAGAAGTGGCAAGAAACTCATTAATAACATTTACATTTTCACTGTTTAACAAATCATTTCAATTACAATATATGTAAAGTGATGCAACCAAAATACTCGAAACGTCAAATAGGGAATGCCTTACGCTAGTGAAAAGTCAAAAAAGTAAATGTAAATTACACAAAACAAGAGTTATTGAGTACAGTATCTGCATCATCCACTCACACTGTAAATAAATAAAGGTATTTTGCAAGCATTTTGTAAGGTTACAAAAAAAAAATCTACATCTACTTTAAATACCAGATGTGAAATAATATGTATAACTAGTTGACCCGACAGACATTGTGCTGTACACACATACACATGAGCAGGAGAATTATATTATATGGACGGAATTGAGAATCTAAACCAATCTCAAATTCACTGGAACACACAAAAAATCATTAAAATCGGTATAGGAGGTAGTTCAATTGTGAATCTAAACCATTCTTGAATCCACCTGAAGACACACAGAAAGTTTCATTAAAATCCATTCCAGCCGTTTAGGAGGAGTTCAGTTACAACAGACACACAAAAGATATATATTAAGATATAAATAATATTTATACATAAATAATAGCCTATATTTTTTCTGATGTTTATTGTGAAGTTACATCAAAATCCATTCAGTAGCTTTTGTGTGAAAAATTAACAAACACCCACATATTTACAAAACTTTCGCCTTTATAAGTGATTCATATCTCAGATAATAGTCACAACATATTGTAAACAAACACAATCCCCTTTTTATTTTCCTAGTGTGGTATCTGAAATGGTATTCTCCGTTTATTATGTCTATCTTTACTAATGAAGAAAAAGATGATGTGTGATTGAACTAGCTTGTCCTGAACTTCTCGAGCTTTTGCCATTCAATGTTCCTGCCAGGTCTTTACGCATGCACAGAACTTTCAACCTCCCGACTCCTATAACCAATAATGGGTTTCGCGTGCCTCTTTACAGAATGTGTTCATCATTGGATTCTCACAATAATGTCGACCTGTTTTCGCACTGCTGCATTTAAGACTAAGTTAAAACAACAATTACTGTCCTTACCTTAAACCTTGTATCTTTATTCATTATTATATCCCTGTCTGTGCCTTTATTTATATAATACTGTGTATTCGCCTAAATATTCTATTGTTTACTTATCTTATCGTTCTGTTGTCATGCCTGTAAAATTGTATTCTTTTGTGTTCTCAGTGAAACTATTATAAGATATATCCAATATTGCAATTTGTATATTTATTTAACTTAATTTGTACTATAGTGATGTATCTGTTTGTTTCCTTAATAAATAAATGAATAAATATTACTTGATCAAGAATACCATGGAGAAGAGAGCATAAGCATGTAATGTTTATGTTTTTTTAATTGTTCAGGTAAAAGGATACATGGGGCTTCTAAGGTATGAGGGTTTTGGCAGTGATGATTCAAAGGACTTCTGGGTCAACCTTTGTTGCTCAGAAGTACATCCAGTTGGGTGGTGTGCAACAAGGGGGAAACCTCTGATACCTCCGAGGACTATTGAAGATAAATATACAGATTGGAAAAAGTGAGTATATATTTTATACTCATGCAAGTTATTATCTTCGTATTCAATCAACCACACTGTTTTTTTTTTCTTTTTTAGGTTCCTTGTCAAACAATTAACTGGCGCAAGAACATTGCCAGCAAATTTTTATACAAAACTTCATGATAGTTTAGCATCTAGGTTTTCTGTCGGTTCTGTGATGGAAGTAGTGGATAAGAATAGGATATCACAAGTAAAGGTGGGTTGAATAAAATATGACTGATATTAATTACAATAATTTTGTGATAAAAGATATGGTAAAGTTAAAAATTATTGCGGTAAAATTACTTAATAATTCCATTTATACTGATGTATTAAGATTTATAATATACTAGCTGACCCGACAGACATTGTTCTGTAAATAATAAAAAAAATCGGAAATCGTCGACCAGTGCCGGGAGAAACTTGTGTCTTCTATCGAGTCCTCTCTTGAGAAGGTCGCGGAATGGGGAAAATTGAACCTTGTCCAATTTAACCCCCAGAAGACTCAAGTTTGCGCGTTTACCACTAAAAAAACCCCATTTGTCGTATCACCGCTCTTCGACAACACTTCCCTCAAAGCCTCGCCTAGTATCGGAATACTGGGTCTCGAAATCTCGAGCGATTGCCAATTTCGTGGTCATCTGGAAGGCAAAGCCAAATTGGCTTCAAAGAAACTGGGCGTCATTAATAGAGCACGGCAATACTTCAAGCCGGCCCACATACTAGCGCTCTACAAAGCGCAGGTCCGGCCACACATGGAGTATTGCTGTCATCTCTGGTCTGGCGCACCCCAGTATCAGCTCGATCCATTTGACCGCGTGCAACGCAGAGCAGCTCGAATTGTCGGGGATACAGTGCTCTGTGAACGGCTGGATCACTTAGCGTTGCGTAGAGACGTAGCTTCATTGTGTGTCTTCTACCGCATTTATCACGGGGAGTGTTCCGAAGAGCTGTTTAACCTGATTCCTGCCGCCGAATTCCACCTTCGCACGACACGCCACAAGTTAGGATATCATCCTCACCATCTGGATGTGTGGCGGTCCTCCACAGTGCGGATTTCAAGGAGCTTTCTTCCACGTACTACAAAGCTGTGGAATGAGCTTCCTTGTGCGGTGTTTCCGGGACGATACGACATGGGTACCTTCAAAAAAAGCGCGTACACTTTCCTTAAAGGCCGGCGGCTCCTGTAATTCCTCTGGTGTTGCAAGAGATTGTGGGCGGCGGTGATCACTTAACAACAGGTGACCCGTACGCTCGTTTGTCCTCCTATTCCATAAAAAAAAAAAAACTTGTTTAGGAATTTGCCAATAATATTTCAAAACATCAAGAATTATTTCGTAGAAAGAAAAAAATATTTTCATACAAAATAAATATAGGAAATAAAAATAATTATAGGTCCCAAATCGAAATAAAAACTATCCTATCTCTCAAGTTGGACCAAACTGCACTCCATGAAATAATCCCCATTAAAATCCGTTCATTAGTTTAGGAGTCCATCGCAGACAAACAACGTGACACGTAATTTATATATATTAAGATAAGATAAGGCCTCTCATTATAATATAGTTAGGTCATAAATACTGTTAAAATTAATAAATGTTGATTAGGATTATAGTAATATAGAACCTTTTTGTCTATCTAATCTGAGAATCTCCTTCCACTGTGCGTTGGCTTGACAAAATGTAATCTAGACATATTTGTATGTGCTAGTGTTACCAGATGATTAGTGTTCCAAAGCAAATTAAGTAATAATGGTCCAAGGCCTTATTTAGTTACCTTGTTTAATTATGGCCTATAAAAAAAATATTTTTAAATATATTGTATTAATTTTTTGAGAAGATATGTTTGTTTGATAATTTTTGTTTGAATATATATATTTTTTTGTTTATAATTCGTTATTTCTTTTTAATATTCGACTTCAAGTGTGACTTGCAATTTAAGCAAATTATTTAATTAAATAACTTAGTTACCCTAGGATCTGATGTAAATACTTGATAAAAGGCTCAGAAATACATATTTATAAAATTAATACTCTAATAACAATATTTATATAATTTAAGCGCATAGGCCTTACAGTAGAACTCCAACTATCCGAATTAATGGGGACCGGGACCCATTCGGATAATCGGAGTTTTTTTTTAAAAATTGCCATTGGAGAGAAAAAAAGCTACGTTTTGATATTGCACTATTTTTTTATTGAATTAAATGAAAGAAACATGATATTTTCACATGTTTTAAATATAAATAAAATGTACTTATGTACAAGTTTAGAAATAAAAATCATTGTTTTTCAAACATCTCCGTCAATGTTAGCTGTTTTGCGGTCTTCGCACTCTGCTGTCTGCGCACTTAGACTTTTTTTGGACAAATTTTTTTCTGAAAGTGATTCGGATAGTCGGAGTTCGGATAATTGGAGTTCTACTGTATTAAGTCACCGTGTTTTAAAAAGGCCAAGGTTCCAGAATTAGATACCTTCGTTTATGTGTTTGTTTATAAAAGATTGTAATATTTCTTCTGAATTACTTAAACTTTATTAACCAAAGAATAATACTTTGCTCTTATTTATCACTTCCTTTGAATATATAACAAGATATGATTATTTGTTTTTTTTTTGTAGCATTTACCTTATTTTTTTTTTATTTTTTTCATTTCTATAATATTTGCAGGTAGCTAGTGTTTGTGAAATAATAGGTAAACGATTGCACGTAAAATATTACGATAGTTCACCGGAAGATAACGGTTTTTGGTGTCATGAAGATTCACCACTTATACACCCTGTTGGATGGGCGTTCAGAATCGGCCACCCCTTGGAAGCACCACAGAGTTACTGCCAGCGAGTTGCTACCGGCAGACTTTTACCGAATGACACAATACCAGATATGTTTTACAAGTACCCTGCTAATGAGCCACCATTATTCGCTGAGGGCATGAAACTGGAAGCAATAGACCCTTTGAACTTATCAGCTGTATGCGCGGCTACGGTGATGCAGATATTGAATGAGGGTTATATGATGATACGTATTGACTGCTATCCCGCTGATGCCTCCGGAGCGGACTGGTTTTGCTACCACCAGCGTTCACCATGCATATTTCCTGTTGGGTTCGCTCTGGCGAATAACATTCCATTGGTACCACCGTCGGGGTATGTAATAATATTATTCGATTTTATTTGTTTTTGATAGTATCTACTAACTGCTAACAGGAAAATTCGTCAAGCCGGCCCACATTCTAGGGCTCTACAGAATGCATGTCTGGCATAATGTGAAGTATTACTGTCATCTCTGCTCTGGCGCACCCCAGCATAAGCTCGAACCATTTGACCGCATGCAACTCAGAGGTGCTCCAATTGTTAAGAGACCCAGTGCTCGGTGAACAGTTAGACCTCTTGGCGTTGCGTTGAGATGTCGCTTCATTGCGTGTCTTCTACCGGATTTATTGCATACGGGGAGTGCTCGGAAGAACTAGTAGACCTGATTCTAACTGCGATCCACCTTCGCACTATTATACCCTTAAAATGTAGGACAAATGCTGATTAAGCAATTACTATATTATTATTATATATTACTGGGTGGCCGAGAAGTTGACGTCCAAAGCTAAAATTTGAATTTGGCTCATTTTATTGGCCAATGTTCTGGGAAGTTTTTAAAAATAGTTTAGAAGCCATAGGCTCCCCATTTTTTTTTGATACCTTTGATGAACATTTTCATCAATTTAGCTGGAGCAGTTATCTTGAACTTACGACTCAATTCTAAACTAGTTCCGCATTGGCTAAACTATTCATAGTTTCTTATGTGGTTATTGCAGCTGTAGTCAATAATTATTTACAATAAAATTAGGTGAAAAAAGCGGATAAAAGGGGAAAAAATATTATCTCCTAAACTACGCAAAATCGTAGAACATACATAGGGGTGGTTCGGATACTGATCACCATGAGGCTTTCAAATTTTAGCTTTGGACGTCAACTTCTCGGCCACCCTGTATACACCACGACCTAACGGGAGCAAGAGCAGTAGGTACTTAGTCAGTCAATAGCCGGTATTGTAACCTAATAAACGTGTTATATTTAAAGTATGAAACCTACCATATCTATTTTCACTGTATCTTTTCCACTGTTTTATTAATAATTGTATTTGTGTGTAATAAACATTTCTTTTTAAAAAGGGAGATTTTCCTTTCCGTATAACAGCACAATGATGAGATGTCTGGCGATCGACTGTGCGGTTTTCCATGAATTTTCTTCCCCACATGACCAAGCTGCGAAATGAGCTTGTGTGATGTTATATTCGATACGACATGGGTACCTTCAAAAAAGACTTCGCGTACAACTTTTTAAAAGGCCGACAACGCTCCTGTGATTCCTCTGGTGTTGCAAGAGAAAGTGGGAGGCGGTGATCACTTAACCCATTCTATTGTTTGTCCTCCATGAAAAAAAAATTGACAAGTCGTATACAGTCATCATAAAACTAGCTAACCACTAGATAACGCACACATTGAAAAATCAAAATTTGGTCATGCATTTTAGGACTGTCAGGTCGCCTATACGCTAGTATATTAAAAGAGTGTTTGCACCTACGGGCTAGTAAAAAAAGAAGGACTCCGCGCTGTGATATTAGCAAGTGAAGCACCTTTATGCTAGTGTGTGTGCGGTTACGGGGTATACCAGTTACACAATTTTTTCTTCTTTAAATAATCACATATCCACAAATACTTTTATAGTATAGTTTTTAGCCTTTTTCACAACGCACGACGGCATTTTTAAAATATTTTATTGCGACGCAAACTGATCTGTCACAGACGATGGCAAATATCATAATGGCGGCCGATCGGCTTGTATTAGTGTAAGTGTATGCATGGGGCTATGTATTTATCTACACGTTTACCGGCTTGTTATGGTGCCTCACTGTTATATAAGGTGACACGGAGTCCTTCTTATTTTACTCGTCCGTGGTTTGCACCATAGAGTTTTAACACCGTATTTACGTTACGTTATACAAAATCATAACTTTCTGCGATTTTCTTTCACACGAAATTACAAAGCTCAAATGTAAATGATTTAATTCAATTGCATTACATTTTTTTTTAAAACAAGAAATTACCTAGAATAGAGTGCATTGTGTCAAAATTACTTAATTTTTCTAAACTACTAAACAGAACAGACAGACAATAATTTAATTGATAATGTTATAAGCACCGACTGTTACATGATGATCTAAATAATTAAAAAAAAAATACTATTCTATCTCCAGATACACAGCAGATCAGTTTAATTGGGAGGAGTATTTGAAGACAAGCGGCGCTCCACCAGCGGGGCGGGGCCTATTCGCAGCGCGCGGCCACGTGGTGTCGCACGGATTCGTGGCGGGCATGAGACTGGAGTGCGCCGACCTCATGGACCCCAGGCTCGTGTGTGTCGCTACTGTAGCTAGAGTTGTCTCCGACTTGCTGAAGGTACTAGATGTTTCACTGTCCTAACCACCCCAGTGAGGGCCCAACCCACAAATTATGATATATATATTTTATTGTGTTCCGAAGAGCTGTTTAACCTGATTCTTGCCGCCGAATTCCACCTTCGCACAACACGCCACAAGTTATTATATCATCCCCACCATCTGGATGTGTGGCGGTCCTCCACAGTGCGGTTTTCAAGGAGCTTTCTTACACGTACTACAAAGCTGTGGAATGAACTTCCTTGTGCGGTGTTTCCGGGACGATACGACATGGGTACCTTCAAAAAAAGCGCGTACACCTTCCTTAAAGGCCGGCAACGCCCCTGTAATTCCTCTGGTGTTGCATGAGATTGTGGGCAGCGGTGATCACTTAACAACAGGTGACCCGTACGCTCGTTAGTCCTCCTATTCTATAACAAAAAAATTATATACAATGAAAAACCATTATTCATTGTTGTATTATTACAAGTTTGTTTGAGTGTGGACGCAAGCCCTATAACTCACAATAATATTGATGCAAAGTGTCGCACCCAGTGAACTTGTCATACTATCTCCCGTAGATTATTAGCCCCAAAAATTCACACAATTAAGTTACAACACGGTAATAATAATTAAGGCAGTAAAGTCCGCGAATGGTGACCACGTACCTGAAAGCGTAGTGTTGGTAGACCCCCACAAGATGGACCCACGATCTGGTCAAGATCGCCGGAATAGGTTGTTTGAGGGCAGCCCAGGACCGATCGAAAACTATCACTGCATAATAAAAAGCGCGGATGGTTCTCAGCATAACATGATTACGGTAACCAAGCTTTGGTAACTGATTAGCGTGCTTTACATATCGACAATGTTTGTCAGATATGTGGACGATGTATACGTTATGTATAAGGGGATCAGTCATGATAAAAGAAATGGATTTTTAAACTATATATATTAGCTAGATTAGTGTATACCTTAAATAAAGGTGTATACTTTTCTAAAAGGATGGCAACGTTCTGTGATTCCTCTGGTGAATATGGCCGGCGATGGTTTTATTTAATAATCTTTGAGTATTATTATTTTTTTATTTAGTTAATAATAAATTAATTATGAATAATAAATTAACTGTCTTCAGAATATTAATTAAAACATAACAGGAATGCACACAAAACTTACAAAATTTAATTTGGTTAAAAAGAAAAATGTAGAGAAACTTGTTGTAACAACACTGAATATAATTAGATATTTGAAATATTTAAATGACTCACTTCATTACAAGCATATACTTATTTATATTCCGTGAAAAATCGCATTCTCTTTGCAATGAATGGGTGCGTACAAACTCATGAAAAACTGATGCTGTGTGTTTTTCTATGTCATTGAACAAAATCGTATAGCCATCGAGCCGAATAAATACTCCTGATACAAATTGGTACAACGATTTTAGAATGTATCGTGAATCTCTTATTGGATAAATAATAATTCTTTTTTTTTAAATTGGAGTGATCACATTGGAGCTGTCTTGTTAGGGATAATTAGTAATCATCTCCATGTTTATAATTGAAAAGCTTTTTTCCATATTCTTTAGGACTCCTGTTTAGTAGGAATCTAAATTAAAAATAACGTGTAATATGAAAGGCACTACTAGCACATAACTAGAACGTACACATTTTTTTATATAGGAAGAGTAGAAAAAAAACATTACCGAAAAACAAAATAACGCAGGAAAATACCATCCCACAAGAATACAAAAACCAAATCTGTTAGTTACTAAATAAATATTTTAGTTCTGTAATAAAATGATAGTAAAATGTGCAACTACCTACAGTATGCATAATGCCATCCCTCGAATAAAATACATTTTATTGTATTTTTAAGTAGTTGGTCTACTTACACGTGAAATGTGATTCAATTCTCATTGGGACTACGATCCGTATAATTTCTACACCCCTTTATAACACATGAATGTATTTTAAATCCTTGTTTTATCTGTTTTTAAAATCTCGTCCGTCGTCAAACTGCTCCGCGTGCCGCAACAGTTACATACTGTTACAGCCCCGACCACTAACGGTATAGTTTTAGTTGCGCTATTTTAAAGCGTCAGAAATCCTTCCATGTTTTAAATGCGTTCACTGGTCGCACCATAAATCTGCTATGTAATCAACCCTCGACTTTTACTAAACCATTTTAAGAATTATTATTAGACTTATTATTTTTAGCGCACAGAATTAGTGTTGAACTATTGAATCTATCGTGCTCTCTTCATATGTTTGAATCACGTCTTTTTAATTCCTGTAAGTTGTGTGGGGACAGTTGAAAGTTTCCGGGTGGCCTGTAGAACGCGAAAGACCCCACTACAGGACTAACATCCAGGGGCGTGCATTGGTGCATTTCTAGCATGGTAGGCACAGCTATAGCTTCAAGTACCTGATAATATAATAGTATTTTTTTTTTATGGAATAGGAGGACAAACGAGCGTACGGGTCACCTGTTGTTAAGTGATCACCGCCGCCCATACTCTCTTGCAACACCAGAGGAATCACAGGAGCGTTGCCGGCCTTTAAGGAAGGTGTACGCGCATTTTTTGAAGGTACCCATGTCGTATCGTCCCGGAAACACCGCACAAGGAAGTTCATTCCACAGCTTTGTAGTACGTGGAAGAAAGCTCCTTGTAAACCGCACTGTGGAGGACCGCCACACATCCAGATGGTGAGGATGATATCCTAACTTGTGGCGTGTCGTGCGAAGGTGGAATTCGGCGGCAGGAAGTAGGTAAAACAGCTCTTCGGAACACTCCCCGTGATAAATGCGGTAAAAGACACACAATGAAGCGACGTCTCTACGCAACGCCAAGTGATCCAGCCGTTCACAGAGTACTGGGTCCCCGACAATTCGCGCTGCTCTGCGTTGCACGCGGTCAAATGGATCGAGCTGATACTGGGGTGCGCCAGACCAGAGATGACAGCAATACTCCATGTGTGGCCGGACCTGCGCTTTGTAGAGCGCTAGAATGTGGGCCGGCTTAAAGTATTGCCGTGCTCTATTAATGACGCCCAGTTTCTTTGAAGCCAATTGGGCTTTGCCCTCCAGATGGCCACGGAATTGGCAATCGCTCGAGATTTCGAGACCCAGTATTCCGATACTAGGCGAGGCTTTTAGGGAAATGTTGTCGAAGAGCGGTGATGCGACAAATGGGGTTTTTTTAAGTGGTAAACGCGCAAACTTGAGTCTTCTGGGGGTTAAATTGGACAAGGTTCAATTTATCCCATTCCGCGACCTTCTCAAGAGAGGACTCGATAGAAGACACAAGTTTCTCCCGGCACTGGTCGACGATTTCCCGAGAGAGACGTGCATGGCCCGTGTATACGGCATCACCAGTGCTGTCATCTGCATAGCAATGAATGTTGGAGGTGTCCAACATATCATTGATATGCAGAAGAAACAGCGTAGGAAATAGCACACAGCCTTGGGGCACTCCAGCATTCACGGGCTTCGGGTTCGAGCAATGTCCGTCGACAACGACCTGTATGCTGCGCCCAGTGAGGAAGCTGGAGGTCCACTTGCACAAGCTCTCGGGAAGCCCAAATGATGGAAGTTTAGAGAGAAGCGCCTTATGCCATACACGATCAAAGGCCTTCACTATATCCAGGCTAACTGCCAGGCCTTCCCCTTGCTTACAATAGCCGCAGCCCATATAGATAGGTGTTAGGTATACCAGAAGATCACCTGCCGACCGACCATGGCGAAACCCGTATTGTCGGTCGTTGATCAACTGGTGACCCTCTAGGTATACCAAGAGCTGACGGCTAATTATGCTCTACATGATTTTGGAGAGCAGGGAGGTAATAGCAATAGGCCTGTAGTTTGCCGGATCCGAACTGTCTCCTTTTTTTTGGATCGGATGGACAAGGGCTGACTTCCATGAGTCAGGGTTAAACGCGTTAGCACCGGCGTCAACTCAGGGGCACACGTTCTAAGCACGATTGGAGAAATGCCATCCGGCCCGCTCGACTTCCTGACGTCCAACGAAAACAGAGCTCGCCTAACAGTTTTCTGTCTGAACTGTACTTCAGGCATAGAGCTCTGACACCGCGGGATGGTCGGCGGTGTTTTTCCGTTGTCGTCAAGAGTCGAGTTGGAGGCGAAAAGAGCGCACAGGAGATCGGCTTTCTCTTTTGCCGTATGGGCCAGGGTGTCATTCCTCATGTGCAACGGCGGCATGGACGGCTGGCTGAAGTTACCAAGAGCAGCTTTCGACAACGACCAGAACTTGCGTGTTCCGGTCGGGTAACTGGAAAGCTGCTCGCCGATTTTGACGACGTGTTTTGACTTTGCACGGGCGATTTGCCGCTTAAAAAATCTGGAAGCACGGTTGTATTTCCTCTTTAGAACTATGCAGTTCGGATCCTTCCCAGCGCCGCAACCCAAGTTCGATACGCCTGTTTTTTGCAGTCAGATGCTGCTTTAACTGACGCATCGAACCAGGGCTGTGATCTGCCACCGCTCGGTACTACAGAGCTTGGTATAAAAATATCCATGCCCTGTAGTATCACATCGGCTACTGCAACGGCGCAGGCACTAGGATCATCCGAAGGGAAACAAACCCTGCTCCAAGGGTAGGATGCAAAAAAGGAACGCATCCTATCCCAATCTGCTGACTTGTAGTGCCAAACGCAGCGGGTCGCTGGTGGTCTGCGACGTGGGCGTCGTATAGGCACTACACTCCTGACCAGGCAATGGTCGGACGTTCCGAGAGGGGCGTCGACAATGACCTGGTAACCATCGGGATGTGTAGTCAGCAGAAGATCTAATAAGGACGGCATGTGGCTATCCACATCCGGGAGTAGTAAGTAGTAGTAAGAAATTTAGGTAGGTATTGCATACAATTTCTGGGTGCGTGTTCAATAGAAATTTGGTTATTGAATAACGGAACTAAATTACTTTTCACACTAGTGGTATAGGTATATTTATTTAGCTTCTTATTAAGGTAGGCATTGCTTGATTGCCTATATGGAATGCACGCTCTTGCTGACATCCTACTAGAGCCCCAGAAGGTTTCTTCATGGATGGCCACCCATTCCAGCCGTATGTGCTATACAGGAGGAGCGCGTCGAGTTATCGGTCACTATTTCCACGTCACGTTTGTAATTTGACATTTCGTCCACATGATGACATTATTACCAAATTGTGTTACCAGTTTAGCTTACATTTTAAATATTCGAAGAAGCTGCTATATATGCTTGTGTTCATATTTTAGTTATCTGACCGGAAAAAATAATGTTTTTCAAAAGAAGCCTTGGTGGGAAATTATTTCCCCTTGCCTTATCAAGGGTTTTTATATGAAAATAAGTGGCGAGACGAGCAGGACGTTCTGCTGATGGTAATTGATACGCCCTGTCCATTACAATGCAGAGCCGCTCGAATGTATGTACATAGATTTTAATGATTTAGGTGGCCAAAATTATTGTTGGGGTTATTTTAGTGCTAAGATCAGTTAAAATAAAGAAAAGGTATATATTTATAAAAACATACATATATTTGTCGGGTTATAAAGAACAGTAATATATAAAAGAGTTTTATTCACTACGAATTCTTGAAAAACCTCAAAAATTCTGAGCGGCACTACAACTGCGCTGGTCACCTTGAGACATACGAAGTCAAGTCTCATTTCCTCAGTAATTTCACTAGCTACGGCGCCCTTCAGACCGAAACACAGTAATGCTTAAAGGGTTAAAATAACGCGTAACACACTCAGGTACACTTCGACGGCTGGGGCTCGGAATATGACCAGTGGCTGTGGGCGCACAGTACGGACATGTATCCGGTGGGGTGGTGCCGCGCGGTCAGACATCGGCTGGAGGGACCCCTGCAGCCACCAGCGGCGCCCAGGACCACGCGCAAGAACCAAGCCAAACAAAGTAGACGAAGACGCAGACATGGTGAGACAATACTGATAGCCTCAACAAATGGGTCAGCAATATTATAATGACACTTCTTCTTTTCTTATTCTTCTTCTTCTTTACACTTTCGAGTCAGTACTAGAACTGCCGTAGGCCACGCTTAGTACGGCTTATATACCCCCGGATCTGTTCCATTTTCAAAATGATTCCCCCATTCCATCTTTAAATTTAAATTGTACAAGAAAATTCTTTTAACTATTTTTATCCTGCTTACACATTTTCCATACCCTTTTTTTCTGTTCCATTTGATCCTGAACTTACTAGTAATTTCCATTAACTTTACAAAACCCAAAAAATTCCATACACTGGTAGGTGTATCGAACCCGGGTCTACAGCGTCTAAAGTAAACACTTTTACGCCAAAGCTACAAGTATTGCTGACGGAGCTGTTGAAATTATCAATGTCTTGAAGTTTGACAACATGGATCATTTATTCTTTAGTTATCCCTTAATGCAATCTTCTCTGCACAATTATATACCCGCTGAAGTCCCCCGTCCAACCTCCGTTAAATGTCTCCTCTCCCTAGTTTACACTCCTTTTGTAAATATTTTGTGTAAATATATTAAAATAAATAAGATTAAGTTGTAAATATTATTTAGTACTTATATTAATTAATTATTTAAGTATTTCTATTTGTGTATGTCATTTATAGTCTTACAAGCATGTATATTATTTGTTTCAGATATTATTAGAAAATTAAACTTTATGTAATCTGAACACCGATTATTACCGTTAAACTTAGAAGACACATACTCAAAGCTTGGTAGTCTAATCTAACGTGATTCTGGCAAATCTGTGGTATATCTTCCACAGAAGCCACAGTAGGAAGAATAGAATAGAATAATAATTATGGTTACTTGATGTGTTACTAAACGCTACCTACGTAATGAACTACCATAAGACATTACAATTAATACTAACATTTATTTAACTACTCACTGTGTTAGTAATGTGATTATATATAATTATCACTATAGTTAGATACAGATATAACAGTTTTATTATGTGCGTTTAAATTATAAATCCCTTCTACACATGGTCGGGTTTGGTACGGCCGGACCATCAGACGGTCAATTGGTAATAATAATAATCTTATGCGAGGGATAATACGACATGCCATCGAATATGGTCCGCTACCAGTCCGCAGTCTGGTAGATATGGTAAAAGAATACTGCTAACTTACTGTTACTGTAACCGACTTTGATTATCAAACGCCTAGCTAACGCACACATTGGCAAATGAAAATTTGTCACCTATTGTTGGACTGTCAGGTCTTCTATACGCTAGTATACCTACCTATTCTTACTCTATGGTTTGTACCCTCCCAAAATCAATCAACTAAAATATTTTAAACATGTATTAGTAAATTGTCATCTCTATCTCTGATGTCAATCTGTGATATGAGAGATCTTGTTATGTGCGATGCGACGAATATTATCAAACGAAGTGGTAACTGGCACCAATATTATTCTTATTATTACATTTTTAGCGATTATTTTTACTATAATGCGCTTTTAACATTATATTAAATAATAAATGACATTGTAATTATGCTTATAAAGTTTTTTAGGTGTGGCTTTACGTTCGCCAACTTGAATGTACCAGTTATTCATTGATTTATATGCTAACGAGCTGACCCGACAGACGTTGTTCTGTATATAATAAATAAAATAATGTATTTATACGAATTTGTCAATAATAATAACATCAAATATTACTTCGTAAAATATGCACCCTGCTGTCGTAATGAAATTATTTCACACCAGAACTGTCAAACCATGCGTCAATAAATTCTCTCATAGAAATTATGTATGGACACATCAAAGGAAAAACATATTTCTTGTTTTTATTTAAATTAGCAGCATTTTCCTATTTATTCACCTTTTAAACCTTCTCTGGACTTCCACAAATAATTCAAGACCAAAATTAGCCAAATCGGTCCAGCCATTCTCGAGTTTTAGCGAGACTAACGAACAGCAATTAATTTTTATAAATATGTTAATATAAAACGCAACCACTGGAATATTTGCATGTCTGTCAAGACGAAACATGTGCCTAGTCTTAAATTTGTAACAACTTTAGCCGAAAATGTTTCGCCAACAAAGAACTTAGAGTTTGATGAGACGAGCCACAGACTCAATTCACAAGTTATTTACACGTGATTCCAGTTGCCAAGACCGTGACTCTGCGACCGCCTAATACAACTGAGGAAAGTTCTCAAAACTCGGAGACGGGTGACACCAAGAGTCTTTCTGAAAATGGAGAGACCAAGAGCCTCTCACCACCGACCAGCGTGTCGGAGATGTCGGCGGACGTGGAGCAGCGACCTGACGCTGACGAACCCCAGAGTGAGGTGAAGATGGAGGTGGAACCAGAAACTCCGCCGAGTGAGGTCAAAACCGAGGAAACCATCGAACAACCCATTGAAGAATCAGCTGTAAGTAATAACGAGTTTTTGTACCATTGGAAGGCTCCTTTTGCACAGAATGCCGGCTAGATTATGGATACCACAACGACTTATTTCTACCGTGGAGCAGTAATGTGAAAGTAAAAAAACTGTATTAAATTACTGTGTTTTGTTCTGAAGGGTGCCGTAGCTAGTGAAATTACTGGGTAATTGAGGCTTAACATGTTATGTCTAAAGGTGACGAGCTCAGTTATAGTGCAGCTCAGAATTCTTGGGTTTTATAGTAATCCTGAGCAGCACTGCATTGTAATGCATATGCACCCTTATTTCCACAAAAAAAAATCAATAACCAGCTAAACGTCCAGCTCGTCTCGTCCCTTATGTCCATTAAAAAAAAATAAGATTCGTAAACTCTGCCTCTACTATCTGGAAGAAACGCACGATTTGCTTAAAAAGAAGCAAACATTTTCTTACCAATGCTTCAACGCCCACTGGAAATTCCTTTCTCTAAAAGATTTTTCTGTATGTGGACATTAACACAATCACACACACTTATATACACACATACACTTGCAAAGGTAATAACACTTCACTACATAGCCTAAAACAAAGTAGCTTCCTGCTGTCTGTCCCTGTGTATTTTAAAGATCTAATTTTGTTGCGGTTTGCGGTGATTCAAGATATATAATACATGCATAATGTAGTAGAGAAACACTGATAATTTTAGAGGTTTCTAATGTGATGGCGTCAATAAACACACTAATTTTTGACAGAACGAAGTCTGTCTGGGTAGCTAGTTTTTTAATATTACATTCGATAAAAATGATAGCTCAAGTAGGTAATCGGGCAGCCATAATACATCCACTCCCACTCAACACCTTGGGGACGAGAGGATGGCTGAAAAACAGTGCTGCATGGAAACATGACTCCATGATCCTAAGTCAGGTGAAGCTGACCCTTGTCCTGTTGCCTGTTGTTTTATTTTAATTTATTTATTTTTCTTAACTTTTGCAAGCAAATCTTCAAAAGGAACTCGGTCTCGTCCCTTATTTCCACTAAAAAAAAACCATTTTACAACACGATGAAGTTTTTGGGTCTTGGTCAAATTATAAGATATGCATCGGGCACAAACCTTCTTGACTATAGTTCGACAATTTGAGTGAATAATTTTGTGAAATCGACGTTTCCATTTTCAACCATAATGTGTTGAATTCCAACCACGTTATAGTGATTAAAATAAATATATTCTTTACTAATAATAAAATAACTAATAGAAAATTCAATTGTCCTAGGAAACCACCCCCATAGATGTGCCGGCTGAAAATTTTCCAAGCGAACAAATATATAAAGCAGAATCAGAAGACACTCCCATGCTGCCTGCAGACGATACAGATAGTTCCGGTGATAAGCTGATACCAAGGCTAGTGAATACTACAGTGTCTCTAGATATTCTTAACTCACTCGACCCCGAAAACTGGACCACAGCAGATGTTGAGAAATTCCTCACAGTGAACGATTGTCAACCTTACTGCATCAATTTTGCGCATATCGATGGCCCAATGATGCTTCAGCTAACAAAAGATGAGATCATAGAACTGCTGGAGATGAAGGTAGGACCGTCTTTAAAAATATTCGACCTTATACAGCAACTGAGATGTAAAATAAAACAGCCGCAGTGCAGATTGCTTGGTAGCTTTAAGTAGTTTTCACTGTTTTGTTATCATTATTGTAGTAAGTATTTGTATGTTTGCAATGGCTAGCTCATCGAATAAGCATTTTCTATCTTTCACAAGTGTTGGTTGAATAACGGCTAATAATAAATGAAAAGCAACCATTTTTCTGTTTTAGTTTATTTGTGCGGTAATTTTATATATAACATATTTTTGGCATTAATTTATTGAAAATGACGGTACTGCGAAATAGTGCTCCTGTATACAACAGTAGAATGTAATAATGAATTTAATAATCCTTTAAAATAAATTATGTATTTTTAAATATTTAAGATTGTGATACCATAGAATTTATAAGAATAAATCAGCATGTTCTTTTTAGTTTTATTAGTATTTTAATGAGTTTTCATCACATAAAAAGCGGAGGTGGTAGTATTTATACATCAATTATGTTATAATATAATGACTTGACAACCGTTAGTAACCCATTAAAATATATTTTATCTACACCCATGCTTTAAATCCTCTATTAAAGATTCTAAAACAGTTAGCTTACTGCTAACATTAAAAAAGTCAGTCCTAGTAACCATAATATCATCCAAAGGAGTGTTGTAATGAAAACGGATGATGTATTGTTGTACTGAATTTCATTACAACACTCGTTTGGATGATGTAATGGTTACTAGGACATTGGGTGTTTTTATATTTTATAGAGGATTCATATTATGGGTGTAGATAAAGTCTTGTATGCAACTGTTGATAATTAGGTATAAAAATACTCATGTGATACTATTATCATTCGTGTTTTAATACCCTTTATTACACAACAGTTGCATAAATAACTATTTCAACTCACTTGATTGTAACGTAGATCTTACCACTCATAATGCAAGATAATTAAAAACTCGAAACTTTACATTACTAAGTGGTTAATGATATCGCAATTAAGTTTTTACCTCATTGCAAGTTATATTGTAACAAATTTTTTCAACACACTTGCTCGAAAAGAGAGCACGGCATTACATCATTCTTAGGGCCATAAACTGAACTATAACACACACGTGCTTAATAGAATTATCCCTACGAAGTTTAGAGAGTAAACAAAGCATTTTCAATTTGACCGGGTAATACAGTTATTTTTTTTTTGTAACAACAAAGACGATTTATGCCGCTAATAATTCATATACATTTTTGGAATAAATAAATGTGTACGTAATTACGACGTTAAAAACATTTATTATTATCAAATCTATAATATATAATATTATAAAGCTGCAGTGTTTGTTTGTTTGAACGCGCTAATCTCTGGTACTACTGGTCCGATTTGAATGATTCTTTCAGTGTTGGGTAGTCCATTTATCGAGGAAGGCTATGTTTAGGCTAACACAAGGTGTAAAATCGAAAACCTATTTTTGCGTGCGCTGCAAAAACTATTGACAATAGAACAAAATAATGTACAGGCTTTAATATAGGCAATATTTTATTACTTATAAAACTATCGCGTGAATTATACTTTATATGGCAAAACAACGTTTGCCGGGTCAGCTAGTTATTTATAATTCACAAAAAATTGTTATAAAATATATAGATTTTATCACTAAAATTATAATTTTAAAATAGGCTGTATGGCTATATGTAATCACCTTAAATATGGCGTGTGCAAAAAAAAAAAGTTTCGCGCCATTTCCCGTAATTTTCATATTTTGTTCGAACGATTTATGCCATACATGTTTGTTTTTTCCTGGCAAGTGTGTTGAAAAAGTGAGTATGAAACTCGTGAGTAACTTACTAGACACTCGGTCGTCTTCCAGCCTTATGTATAGTGAGCAACTACTACCACTAAGAGCACTTGTATCATAATATACTAACCCCCTTATTCATAATGGTCCGCTAACTTTAAGCCGCTAAGGAGTGTTTTTTTCTCATTCTGACTTAGGTCAATAGAAGAACACAGAGTGCGAATTAGCAATGCTTTAAGTTAGCAGACTATTATGAATAAGGGGGTTAAGCTAATACACATAAATCCAAATAAGTAACGTTAGCATTATTTGTATTTTTCATATGCTTTCATGTTTGTTTTTAAAGTGATATCCTTCATTTCTGGAATTAATTAATTAAAAATTTTAAACAAATTTTATGAATGATGCGGGACTCGAACCCGCAAACACTCGGGTTCCGGCCAAGCGCTCTTCCACTGAGCCAACCGTTCGACTGACGTATCATTAATCTTGGTATGTCTTGTTCAAATCTCAGGTTGTGGCTCCATCTACAGGATCTACTTTACAGTTGATAACCTGCTCAATACCAAAAGTTGCATATTAGGAAATAGACTTGAGATGTCGCTCTTTCAAATATTATTATTGTTTAGAATTGAAAGTGCGATCGGACGGAACCCGAGAGGTCGTGGGTTCGAGTCCCGCATCGTTCGTAAATTTTGGTTACAAATTTCATTTAAGTTTTTATTACCGTTTTCGCTGTTCGGTTGTAAATAAATTTTTTTCAATGAAAGTGTGTAGAAATGCGTCGTATGAAACGTGATCGTTACACTCTTGGCTTTCTTGCAGTTCCCGATCGCAATTCGCGCGAAAAATGCCCCCCATAGTGTTTACAACCGTATCATAACATCGACCTTAAAACCCATACACGAGAATACATACGTAATGTAAACTAGGATGCCGCAGTCGCTCGTGGTACCGCTTCGCTGCGGCGTATATATTTGAGCGAAGCGAGGTTAACTAAGTCTGTGTACAAAAATTGATGCTTGTAGATCATGAACATTCGAAAATGATCAAAGGATAGTGTTACAGTTAAAACTTATTGTGATTTTATCAATCGGCTAAATTTTTAAATAAATATAAATAGCGCGTGCTAATTTAGAATAATTTGTAAATTATTTCAATGTTTGTTTTTAATTATAATTATTGAATCGAGTCGAAATTCTAAATTATGTCTCGACAATAACCTAGGAAATTTCGAAAGTTTTCTATGAGTTCAAAATTTTTTAAAATCGGCCAGAAATGGCCGTGAAACAATTTAACACAGAAATCAATTGGATTCACCCGGTGGGAGCTCCGCTCAAATAATAAAAGACCTTGGATAATTCATACGTCTAGATAGACTGTGACAGCTGTCAAAACGTGGAAAAAAAATAGTTGACAGTTAACATATATTTTGAGTAATGTACGCACACTGTCACACGTCACACAACATGACGTACAAATCGCGAGTGTAAGACGTTGCTTGTCACGCACACCTAAAGTATAAACCTATAAATTATCTGAGGCGAATGTTTTCAAACACCGCATTAGGAATACTTAAAGAAATAGAAAGAAATAAAGTACGGGTGTTGAAACTCAAACTTTATATTGATATTTTCACAATTTATAAACTCAAAACTATTAGATAAATGCGCTCAATATGGTATTCGAGGTCTAGCAAATGACTGGCTTAAAAGTTATCTTTCAATCCGCACTCAATACGTTGAAATTGTTAAATTAAATAATAAACAAGAAGTAATACCTTATAGATCAGAACTTAGACTTAAAACAAAAGTTGTACCACAAGGAAGTATATTGGGTCCACTTCTATTCATAATCTACATAAACGACTTACCTAGCATTACTACTTTTGCTGATGACATCTCTATTGTAATTAAATGTAACAATGAATTGAATTGACAAAACTGAACAGGGATTCTGTGGTACCTACTTCAAAGTCAAATAAACTTTATTGAATTAGGCTTAAACTAAGCGCTTTTGAATCGTCATTAAAAACATTTAAGTAATTAGAATTACTGAATTTACTATATACCTATTCGGAAAAAGAAGAGCTCGTGAGAAGAACATACAAGAAACTCAACGGCCACTATTTTAAATCAATAGAGTATTTTACAGTGACTAATGTACATAAAAAATTAGCTTAGCTTGAGCTAAGCCGGCGGTTGTAACACTTCCGTAGCTGGTATGGCGACCATTAAGAGAAAAGTCTAAAAGTCAGTAAAAGGAAGTCCCCAGTCTAAAGGAAACAAGCCATTGTATAGACAAAGTACTGCTTTAGCTTGAGCTAAGCCGGCGGTTGTAACACTTCCGTAGCTGGTATGGCGACCATTAAGAGAAAAGTCTAAAAGTCAGTAAAAGGAAGTCCCCAGTCTAAAGGAAACAAGCCATTGTATAGACAAAGTACTGCTGACTGCGAAATATTGGTCGGAAGTTTTTTTTTTAACCAAATCAGGTAATATTGGACAGTGTTAGAGAACGTTCAGCTAGTATCTGTCCTGCCCAGATCAAATAAAAATCTATAGTTATCAGATGATTGTTTACGATATGTTGAGATTATAACTTCACCAATTACGATATTTTGTTATCATTTATTTTATTTTATTGTAATTGGAAAACTTACAGCTAAATACAGTAAAAGATTGGAAAATATTTACATAGAAGGCTATTTACAAGTTTTCGCAGATATTAACCTCCTGGCACCTCAATTGTTTTGTTTGCATTGCTAATACAGGATGTAATCGTTAAGTGTGGCGAATATTCTGTAATTATTTTAAAGTGTGTCACCTTATCAGTAAAATGACATCAATAACTTTAAAATCGATCGAAAAGTATTCAAAATTTTGATATTAAATACTTTCCATACATTTAGTATGAGATTAGTAGAAAGGTCAGTGTATCGTACAGCTAGGATGAAATTAATTGAATAAATATTATACAATTAAAAGATAGTTTTATTACTTTGTTGGGTTAATAAACAGTTCCCTTTAATATAAGTACTAGGCAGAAGTAACCTTTTAAAATAAGGAAACAAACAAAAACAAAAATAACTGAAACCTTTCTACTAATCCCATACTAAATGTATGGGACTGTTTAATATCATAATTTTGGATACTTCGCGTTTGATTTAAAAAAAAAATTGATGTCATTTTACTTATTAGGTAACGTACTTTCGATATCAGTTTAAAGTTTTTGAAGTTATACTTCTTTAGGCGCGTTATGAAAAAATTATGAGTGAAATTTTAAGATGCGCGCGTTATCACTGTAACACGTAACTGGTTGAAGTTGGTTCCTAAAATTTTCTGACGTATGCGTCATTCGTTATTTTTTTTTGGTTACTTCGTCCATTATTAGTACAGGTAAAGAGTTCAAGCCCATACAGCCGTATTCGTTATTTAATAATTAACTGTCAAAGCCATTCTTGCAAGATTTTTACACAATTGTTCTTTCTAAAAACGTAGCAACGTACCACGAGGAATAAATTATTTTAATGATTTTTGCTTTGTTAGGCCAAAGAATAATAACTTCTTGCGTGCATACATAAGTACACACACACTTTTATTTATATCTGTTATAGTTACGTAATAATCGCCTGGTCACACTTAACGATTACATTAGGTATGAGACATGTATGGGGTTGTAAGGTCAATGTTATTATAATTAACTGTTACATATGCACCAATTATGTATTCAAAATGTTGTACAAGCAAATACACTAATTTAAACTTCTAAATTTGTTCAAAAGTGTCTGAAATATAATCAGTCAGATTTAACTGGAGAACAAAGTAGGGTTCCCAACCCCAAATTTAAAAATTACTATTTGAATTTTGAAAAACAGGACAATCCAGTTTAAAGACAAGACGCAGTAATGGAGTTATAATAGCTAGTTAAATTAATATGTTATTTCTTAATTAAAAGTATTTTCTTATAAAAATATAAAACAAATCAAATGCCAGTAAAAAGCGGAGACATAAATTAAATATTAACACATTTACAAGTATGTTTCTATTTTAATCTGCATTCTCTGAATAAATAATACCAAGGATTCAAAATTTAAAAAGCCAGGACGCTGCTTAAAAACTATTAAGGTCATCCCAGGACACTATAAAAACTAGGAATTGTCCTGGGAAAACAGGAAGTTTGGCAACTTTAGACTAAAAGAAATACACGTCTCTCCCTAACTCACTGACGATTAATGGTGTCGGTAGCACCGACTGTTTTTTTTTTAATGAAAATAAGGCACGAGACGAGCAGGACGTTCAGCTGATGGTAACTGATACACCCTACCCATTACAATGCAGTGCCGCTCAGGATTCTTGAAAAACCCAAAAATTCTGAGCGGCATTACAATTGCGCTCATCACCGTGCGACATAAGATGTTAAGTCTCATTTGCCCAGTAATTTCACTAGCTAAAAGCAGCCCTTCAGACCGAAACACAGTAATGTTTACACATTACTGCTTCACGGCAGAAATAGGCGGCGTTGTGGTACCCATAATCTAGCCGGTACCTATAATCTCCTGTGCAAAGGAGCCTCCCACTGTTTGACATTAGTATGTTAGATATTTCCACGTATAATTTTTTTAAAAGCTCAGAAATAATAATTATGTATAAAAATCATGTTGAACATTTCTATAAAAGCAATTATGAAGCATGTTGTTAACTATTAATTTAACATTATAATATAACAGTGGATGTATTCATCTATTGTTCCGATGATTTTGTAGAAAATTTGTTTTTCCCTGCAGAGAATAAGACTTAAATACTTATACATACCATACATCAGTAAAAGTATATAGATAAGAAATATTATTTTCATAGTATTGTTACATAGTATTGATACGCCACGCCGTATGCATAAGATTTTAAATCTCATTTGTCTCTTAATTACACTAGCTACGGCGCCCTCCAGACCGAAATACAATAATGCTTACACTTTACTGCTTCATGGCAGAAAAAGGCACCGTTTTGGTATCTACCTATTATCTAGCCGGCATCCTGTGCAAAGGAGTCTCCCACTGCTAAATTATATTTTTGAGCGTACACACGCAAATCACTATTATATTCTATATGTTAATAGATTCTTGCACATTGGATAAAATACCTACTGTTCGAATTTTTACTCTTAGCGCCTTGTTCTGGCGCGGGCTCGTGGTTCAAAACATATTAGTCCTGAGCGACAAATAAGTAAATGAAAAGACTCGTTTTTTGTTCTCTTTTTCAAAATTTGGATGATGTTAATAAAAATTTCATTCCTAGAAATTTACTCAACTAAAATATTCACCATTAATCAAATTTTGGAATTGTGAAATAATTAGAATTTTTGACAAGTTGTCTATGTATTAATTTTTAATAGTTTAAAGGCGTTTTTTATAGTTTAAACTAAGAGCTTTTGAATCGTCATTATAAATATTACCGAACGTAACATATTATGTCAGGAAAAAAGTAGAGCTCGTGAGAAGAACATACAAGGAACTCATCGACCGCTCTTTTAAATCAATTATAGCATTTTACAATAGCTGAAATGATGCAGGTAATTATTAAATTTACGATAGCATACTGTTTTTAAACTTTTATCCAATACAATGTGGATTGTCGGTTCTAGTCATTTTATAAATTTTCTTTATCCAATGCTGCGGTCATATAATATATTTGTGGATTTAATTACGCATTGATGTAATCTAATTTTGTATTTTTATACATATCTATAATTATTGAAGTTATATTTCTTTTGGCGCGTACGGGAAAAATATCCGGGTGAATTATTACGATGCGCGCTCACACCGAAAGTCGAAACCAAAATATATACCCTGCCGTTGGTCAACTAGATACCATAGAGATATAGAACCATTTGTATGATACATGAAACTATATTATGCGGTGTAATAATATTTTCATTGGTTTTATTATAATATTGTTTTTAAATTCTACAAACGTCAAAATAGCACGAGGAGTGATTGTTTTTTTTTAAGGATTTTTGTTTTATTACGCCAAAGAAGTATAACTTCTAGCGTGCGACGTATTAAGTACATACTGTTTTATACAACACTGAAGTAAACAGTAATTGTAAGGAAGCGTTAAAGTGAATTGCTCTTAATTTTAAGTAAATATAATACAAAATTGCCTTTCTAGTGACTTATAATGAATTGTATTAGTAATTAGAATGTGTTTTAGTGTTTGAACAATCTGACAAATAAATATATTTAAAATAAAAATTACAAAGTTTTATTTGAATTATTTATATATTTTTAGATAATAATTTTAACATATTGGATGCCATGGTTTTGCTCCATTGGTTATGAGCGGATATGACTCGGCGTCGCAGCGGAGAAACGACCAGAGACGATCTGGTTGAAGAAAATATTATTATTTCTTTGTTCTTTGACGTCTACCAAAACACTTCCTTGCTTGTCGAAATATCCTTCAGTATCTGTTTCGTCAGTAATCTAAAAAGATTATAAAAATTGCATATTATTAGGGGCTGTTTCACAATGTACAAGTAAAGTTACGAATAGGCTACTAGTCGAATAAAGACATCATTGCGTTTTACAATGTATAAATAGTGTTATTTATTTATTTAGATTCAACTGTGGTAATTTTAATATTACATTTATAATTATGCTAAGTTACAAAGATTATTACTAAATGCATTACATTTTAATGTGAATACCGCATGCGAAAAGCTGTGTGAAATAGTTATTATAAAATTGGAAAAAATTCTAAAACAACCATTCTATCATCATTCTAAACGCGGCAAGATATACTAAAATAAAATTTATAAAACAATTTTTTTATGAACGATGCGGGACTCAAACCTACGACCTCTGGCGTTCCGTGCGAGTGCTCTTCCAACTGAGCTAACCGTTCGAGTGACGTATCGTCATAAAATCTTGTATGCTTTGTTCAACTTTCAGGTATACTCAAGATATACTTAACAAATCAAGAACACACATTAATTATTTATTTATAATATATTTTTTACATTTTTGCGAAACCTTGGCAACGAATCTATGAATAGGTCTAACCATTTAGCGAGCGACGACCTGTATAGCCGAGTGATTAGCGATCCTACCTACTAAGCTAGAGGTCCCGGGTTCGAATCCCGGTAGGTGCATGCACTTATATGATGAATATGGATGTTTGTTTCCGAGTCATGGATGTTTAAATGAATTAATGTATGTTTATATGAATTTATGTATGTATAAGTAAGTATATTGTATTAAATATATCATTGTCTTGTAACCCATAACACAGGCTATATATGCTTAACTTGGGGAAAGATAATTTGTGTAAAAAGTGTGTCAATATTATTATTATTTAAAATCGTTTATAATTTTGCTCAAACGCGACACAGTTGAATTGATTGTTCACGGGTTTACCTGGAACTTTTATCCAGTAATTTATCTATCCTATGACCACCATCTGATACATTACTTTTTAAATTGTGTAACAGCCCCTTAGTATTTTGAATATTAAACCACTTGCTAACACACACACATTGACACATCAAAGCTGGTCACGAATTATCGGGCTGTAAGGTCGTCTACACCTTAGTGTAATTCTACGAATAGTCATTACCTCATTGTATGTGTGGGCACAGTTGCAGCATAGAGCGCACAGCACATCAGCTCACCAGATCTCATTGCGTGGCATTTGTGATATTCTGAGCACCAATATGTTTCGGTCATTGCGCCCAAACCAAATGTACAGTCTGTGGATATGATAAAATGTATTCATCATGTAAGTATACTATTTTAAATTAAGATAAAAAGAACGTAAATATTACACTTAAGTACAGCCTTGTTGTTAAAGTTGCGATCCAGTGTTATTGTTTTATTTTAATAATGACTCATCCGAGTACATCAGGTTCCGTTAAAAAAAGCCGCTTTTATTGATCGCCAAGAACGAGCAATGGCGGAAAATGTTTTAGACATATTATTGTGTGTTGAAGAAAGGCAGAACAAATATTTGAGATTTAATTATTAGGTTAAAAATGGTAAACTGTCAAATTTATCGACACACTCATGATTATCGTCATAAATTATCATTAGGTCACAACACTATCGCATTCCTGAACTCTGCATTCAACTCGAGTGATATCTGTACATAATGAAGCAAAGTAGTTAATTCTTACTTCTGCCCTGAGTAGGTACCCAATACTAAGTACGAGTAGATCGGAATGTAAGTAGACTAATTTATCAATGTGTTATGAATCCAACGCAATTATGAAATGAATATGCCATAAAATAAAGTAGCTATTTCTTTAAAAGGTGTAACTAACTGAAACTTCTGTAAGTATATTAAAATTCCGCTACATAGATATAGATCAAGCTAAGCATCTCTTCTGAAGAGCTGGCAACGCTCCTGTGTTTCCTCTGGTGTTACAAGTGAATGTGGGCAGCGGTGATTGTTTGTCCTCTCTTCCATAAATAAAAGCATATGATAAGTGGTCTCCTAGATAAATGTATGTTTTAATCACCCTTGATCTCATTATCTTTCATTTTTAGTTCTGGCGTCAAATCCCTTGCAGTTGTAATAAAAAATGTCCGCAGTATATCTGTTTTATAGACACCAGACATGCCTCGCGTTTTTTGATTCGGCAAATGTAAGTGCCGCGAAAACACACACCGCCTTTTATTTATATTTATAACAAGTAATCTGAAAATAAAACAAAAAAACAATCGAGTACATTGTTAGACAGTTTTTTGTTCTATATGAGAATAGGACTTTATACACATTGCACACTAAGTAAGTGAATAATGTTAGCGATTACCTACGAGGATGTAATATCTAGGTACAAGGAGAAGCTGAGGGTTTCAGTAGAGCCGCACAGTTGGTTTGACATTACATGGTAAATAAAAAAAGAAAATAAAACGTTTGACATTCATAAGCGTCATTTCCTTTACCTACATAAAGTGATTTTGATATATGCGCTTATTATAACACACACACGAAATTCTATTCTTTTAACGATTATTAAAAAAAAATTTCACCATTCCAAGTTATTTACATCTCCGGGGAAATTCTACAAAAATATTTTCTATAAGATGTAGTTACATATCTGTGTTTTGAAAGAATATAACGACTTTGAGTTGAAAATTGACATTTCATTCATGATTATTTTATTTAATTTAACAATTAGAGCCTAATGAATAAAATAATACTTATTATTTACCGAACATGTAAAACTCTGACCTTTTTTGTGTACTTAGTATGATTTTGTCATTAAAAAAGGCTCTAACGCGTCCGTACGTTAGTCTCTAATTCTCTTTTCAATTTTAATGTATTTTTTTTATCATAAATTGATGGAACACTTACCCCAATACACACGGCTCAAAATTAATACTCAAAGGGAAGTTACGGGGATGCACAAGTTTCGCTTCTTTTATAATATGGGTGGAGGTCTCCCAGCACTGCAGGACTATTTCGTCGATTTCAGATAGGGCTGGTGTAGCCCCACACATTACCAACACATACACATCGGCCAAAAGTTTGCAAGTGACAGCCCTGAATGCTACCTGAAAACAAAGCGAATCTTGAGAAGACTTGTTGCTGAGTTAGTTACCATCTGTGGCGTTCCTCCACAGAGTTTTGAACGAACTTTCTTCCACTTACGACCTAGCTGTGGAATGAGCTTCCTTGTGCGGGTTTCCGGGACCACACGGTGTTTGGCATTTATACTACTTCGTAGAATGCTACTTGCAAACATTATTATTATTCGGAGAGGGTGGCTATATACCTAGTCCTAATTGGGTCCTAGTAACACCGCGTCCAGAATTGAACTATTGTGTTCGCCACTCATAGCTCGTCGTCAAGCCCTGCCGCGTTTGTGAACCGCAGTATCTTCTTGATGCGAGTATTGCAAACAGCATCCGGATGTATGGTATAATCGCCAAGGATGGTGTTACGCTTATGCATTAGTGGGCCGCAATTGCAGTAATTGCAAACATGGGGTAGGTTATAAAATGTATAAAGTGCATTTATTTTGATGTCGTGGGCAGGTCATTTCTTTTTCCAAAATATTGTCAGGGGAACAACAACTGGGGGCGCTGCTTATGAAGCCTGCTTGACTATGTCATCAAGTTCTCTGCTGTTGTTGCTCACACTTAAAACCGGCATGAAGTAGAGGTCAAGCTCCTCAATATAAATAAAATTAATTGAAAATAAATCTTGTTATGCATGGTTTTAGTTATGTGCTTTTCCGTACATTTATGTATGCTTTAAACAAAATTTAATTTTTCACAGTTTTATTGCACACATAATATCAAATACAAACTATTAAAGGTTGAAGTCATTGAAATGTTTGGAGCCTTAAATTTTTTATGGTACAATTTTTTTTTTATGGAATAGGAGGACAAACCAGCGCACCTGTTGTTAAGTGATCACCGCCGCCCACAATCTCTTGCAACACCAGAGGAATCACAGCGTTGCCGGCCTTTAAGGAATGTGTACGCGCTTTTTTTGAAGGTACCCATGTCGTATCGTCCCGGAAACACCGCACAAGGAAGTTCATTCCACAGCTTTGTAGTACGTGGAAGAAAGCTCCTTGTAAACCGTACTGTGGAGGACCGCTACACATCCAGATGGTGGGGATGATATCCCAACTTGTGGCGTGTCGTGCGAAGGTGGAATTCGGCGGCAGGAAACAGGTTAAACAGCTCTTCGGAACACTTCCCGTGATAAATGCGGTATAAGACACACAATGAAGCGACGTCTCTACGCAACGCCAAGTGATCCAGCCGTTCACAGAGCACTGGAGAGCCCGACAATACGAGATGAAATAGAGCTGAAAAAACCCTTACTTTGCATATCCACTCACACTTGACCATAACTATTTCATTAAAACTTACATTGGGACTCATCTGAGGTAAGAATACTGCCGTCTCTCTAAGAGGCGCACCATCTTGAGCTGCAGCAAGTAACATTAATAATTTAGCTTCCCTAAAGTCAAGCTCGTGGAAGTCGGAGCTTGTAGCCACTAAGTGTCCATGGATACTTAGACACGCCCATCTTCCAGTCACCTTTTGTGCATAATGGTCTAGAACAGGCTGAAAAGTAATTTACTACTAACTTTATCTCAGAATACATTCTATATTATCTTTGAATAGGCAAATACAAGGTCAGTTAAAAGAATAGTGTGCACACACTTATATGAAGAAAAGCATTTGATTTGTAAACTTCATTTTTTTTATTCACCAACAGGTCCCAAGCATGCTTTATTGTACTCTTATTAAAAAAAAGCAACTAAACAAACAATAAGTGTATGTCAACACTAGCGGCCTAACACTGCTTCCATTCTTAGTGTAGTGACTAAGGCCGCCTGCCTAGGGTCTAACGAAAAGCTGAAAGGCATAGTCGGGTATTTTTTTATACATAGTTTTAAATATTATTTGCTAAGACTAACTATTAAGAATATATTTACATTGTTTAGGACTCAAATAATTGTATACTCTCCGTTGATTTTAGATGATATTTTACTCAGGATGTAATCAAATGTAACCAACAGCATTCAAGTACCTACACCATCTCTTGTGTTCTACACTTCCCATCATAGGATCACACTATCTCCAAAAGGCATAAAAGGCATTTATTTTCTCAAAATTGATTCCTTTAGAATTCTTTTTGATGTCATTAAAGAATAACAAATCTCAATGTTTTGTAACACATAAGTAGTAATGATATTTTCTACTAAATTATTAAAACTTTCGTGAGACATGATTAATTACTTATTTAGTAATACAGCTTTACTCATGATTTATCGTTTTGGGTACCAACTAGTTTCGGACCATTTGGAGGTCCTTCATCATGGTGAGTGTAGTGGGTTCGTGGTAACGTCCCGTCCCTCCGAATGGTCCGTAACGAGTTGGTACCCATACCAATAAATCATGAGTAAAGCCTTACTACGAAATAAAATATTTTCTTCTGTTTCAATAGTACTAAATACTAGCAAATACTTAATTTACAAGAATTCTTAAAACATGTTTTACCTGCAAATGTTGCGTTTGAGGGCACAATATACTTTGAATAAGATCAGGAAGAATTGATTTTTGCGGAACACTTTGAGTGTCTAAAGACTCTAATAAATAGTCTAACATAGTGTAGCATTGCCTTAAGTCTCTTTTGATTTGATCAATATTCTTCAGGGTCTCCAGATCTTTCTTTCCAATACAAAACACCATGACATCATGGACAATAGTTAATAATAATTCCAAGTCACATTCAAGTCCTCCTGTAGTAATTCCGATTAGTGTGATACTGTAATTTTGGGATATTCATTGATTGATTTTTCATTATTATTTTATATTACATCCAGAGAAGTGTTAGTCTATGTAAGTAACTGTTAGGTTATCATGGAAAATGATATTGTGTCATTAATGTATTTAATTTTTTTTCTTTCGGGGGCGGCCTTTGCCCAGCAGTGGATGTCTTCCGGCTGAAATGATCATGGAATGTATCTCATTCTAAACTCTGCTTGAGGTTGTTTTATTTAAATTATTTTATATATTTATAGTTATACTAGCTGTTGCCCATGAAGTTGTCCATGTGAATGCTATTAAGTAGCAAAAATACTATGCCTGCTTTAAGCATGATAATATGCAGCCTATATGTACCAACTTATTGTTAATATTGTTTCAACAATTGAATTAAAATCTATTCAAAAAATTCTATATAGTATTATTTGAATTTTGTATTGTATGTATCTTCAAAAATTGTTATTTAATTTATATTTATCTTCATAATTACAGAGAAAATCATCAATTAAAAATTAATTTAATTTAATATTTTTATATTTAAATTATGTATGTTTATAAATATTTGCTTTATCTATAACTCATTAACTTTATGAAGTTCCCTAAAAGATGGGTATATTTTAATGTTGGATAAATATTGTTTAGTTTTATGATGGTAGATGGTAATCAATTGTTGGCACTGCACAGGGTTTCCTAGTGAGTTTTCCAGAGGAATTAACATTCACCCCTTTGTTTTACTAGATAAACATTGTATGAGCTATATTAGGCATTGATAGGCAATATTATAGTTTTAAATTATAATATAATAAATAAATAAATGAAATTATTGTTAGTATACCTTTAGATATTTAGTGTGTGTAAATTAATGTACTCAATAACTCCTGTGATTTCTTTTATTAATTTACATTTATTTATAATTTTTTAACTACTTAATTTACACTTACTTACATTTACTTACTCATGACATTGAATATTCTTGTTGCATCCTTTTATATAGATTGTATTAAAAATAATTTGTAAAAGTATGAAGTTATAAATGTTTATTTAAAGTTTACCAATGAGATTCATGTCATTTCTTGTCATTAAAAATAAACCTTTTCTTCTTTAACCTAGATGAATAAAGTGATTTTTGATATATTTCATTTCAAACAAGAACTTACATTTTTGTTACAGTTATTTTGTAGTATATTACTATTTTTAATTGTACATGACTACTTATATTTAACAAGTAGTAGTAGTATCAGTCATCAATTAGAGGTATATTGGAGCTCATATTCTAGGTGGTCCACTATGTAGTAAGTATTTAGAAACATACCTTTTGCAGTATTCTTTCCATAAAATTTTTCCATTATCAACATGCGTGTTAACTATTGACAATTTGTGACATTTTGTAAACATATTAATTCCATGAAGAGACGCAATAGTTGAGAACTGAGGCTAAAAGTTTCAATACGTAATATTAAGCATTGGTATGTATAAAAACATTTTAAAGTGCAAAAACTTAGTACATAACAAACATTTTCACAATTTCCGCGCTTTCTTGAAAATATTGGAACTCCACTTTCAGAAGCAACAGCTATTACTTGAATGGACATATTTTTTGATTGTGAAATGTAGATAATATAAACTATTTCCTGAATATATAAATTATAGCCACTTTAAAGGTGTAGACTGCAGAATATAATGTAAATATTCAATAATTGTAATGTCTATTGTTTACAAACAAACAGAACAGACTAAAGAGTAGAGAAGTCGCGTCGGTCCTAAGACTACGAGATACTAGTATACTATGTATAGTTGGTCAGAGACATTAGTAAATTTGCATTTGCTAATAGGTATCATAGCCTAATGAGGGGTTTACACGGGTGACTAAAGCCGCACGATTTTTGCCGCGCGGCGTAAATCGACCATCTAAATGGCAATTCGGCTAAGTTGCAAGTGACTAAAGCCGCAAGCCCCAAAGTTGGGTAGCATCCGACTTTGGCCGCGCGGCAACCGGCCGTATGCGACTGGTGACTAAAATCAACCGTGTAAACGATCAGTTGCAGGCGATCGTCCGCCGCATGAAGGTGTTTCGCGCACGCACGTGTATTTATTTACTACAGCGTTTCTGTGTACATGTATCGTAACAAACATGAATCAAAATAACACCATACAGTTTTTGGAATGCTATGATTTCATCCATGCTTATGGAACCCAAGAGAACAAGATTACAGGAACAATAATGTACGTTTAGCGGCTCTTAAATCTATTATTCAAGAAATGCGTTTGTCCATAACAGTTGAAGAGCTTAAATTGGAGATAAAAAATATACGAACCACGTATAATAGAGAGGCCAGTAAGGTAGCAAAGTCAAAGTCTTGTTCGCATATATAAATTATAATAGGTAAATCGTGAACAGAGCCATTTTTATAATATTACTTAAATAAACATACAATATTTACGCAATCATTTTATCTTGCCATGAAACTTTTCCTGGTCCGACAAAATAGTCAGCATATCTATCGCGCAGATCTTTTGCATTTCGTGAATAGTTGTTAGAAGATAGCGGTGTCATTAATTCGTCTACTCCTGCCGTAGGAATGCTTCTCCAACTTCCGTTTCTGATTGTCCCTGAACTGAAGTCTTCTCCGTCTACTAATTCGGGAGTATTCATGTATATAAGATAAGTCCGAAGCCAGTTATGCAGCGCACAGGTCGCTTTAATAATAGAATAAGTTTTATCCAATGAAACAGATATAGGTTTTCTGTATACTCTGAATCGTGAAGCCATTATGCCAACGGCATTCTCTACGATGCTCTTGATAGTCTGTAATTAAAGATTTTTTGTTTGTGTTCCAAACCTTCATGTCTTGAATACGGTTTCATTAAATAGGTTGCCAAAGGGAAAGCATCATCACCAACGAAAACTGCCTTATTAGGTAGTTTTACATTATTTCTTTCAGGAGAACTATAGAACTTTGTTTTTTTCCAAATATACGAATCATTCATGCGCCCATTAGTTCCTAAATCTATATATATGAAACGGTAATGTGCATCCACTATAGCAAACAACACCACACTATAAGTGCCTTTGTAATTATAATAGTCTGATGCTCCGTGTGGTGGATTTTCGATTAATACGTGATTCCCGTCAATAGCCCCACAGCAAAAAGGAAATTGCCAGCAATCTAAAAAATCCTTTTGTATTTTCTTCCATTGATCTGTGGTGGATGGCACCTAAAAGAAATAAACTTATATTAGTGTATGGTTACAGGGAAAAGATTCAGCGGTGAATACAAACAGTGACGCGTCTTCATGTTTTGATGAATTGGAACAAGAAGATAATATTGCGCCCTTACAAAAGAAAAAAAAATTGTCTCCAAAGAAAAAGGCGGAGCGTGCTCTAATGGACGCACCTAAAATGGACCCACCTGTTTTACAAGCAGTCAATAGATTAGAAACTTTGGCTCAAACTATCCGTCAAGATTTGAAGAATTTGATACATTCGGAGTACATGTGGCAAGCCAAATACGTAGTTTGCCATTAAGAAATGCTATTGTTTGTCAAAATTTCATCAATAATTATTTGTCACAAGAAAGACTGAAAACCTTAAATACACAACATTTTCCAATTGCTAGACCTACGAGTTCACTCTCAGAGTATACACGCTATTCTTCGACTCCAGAAGCCGAAGCTACTACTTCCCGAAACCAAGCTTTTCAAAACCAGCGTGAAACTTCGACTCCCGAAGCTTCCACTTGTAGAAGGCACCTCGATTATGAAGAAGACTATTTTGCCAGCTGTTTACTTACACAAGAAAATACTGGGCAAAAATACGGAGTGAACGACGATATTCTATCTAAAGCTGTTAGGTCATGCTTAGATGTAAATACAATGGAAAATTTATAAATAAATCGTTTATAATTAATTATAGTTTCACTTACCATAATGAACTCCTGTAAAACATTGTATATAGCATCCAAAACATCCTTCAAAAACAAGGAAATTGTGCATTCCGGAACTCTAAATGACTCTGCAAGACTTGAATAGTTATCACCGGTAGCCAAGAACTTCAGGGTTATTTCTAATTTAATTTTCGGTGAAAGTGCTACTCGCATATTGGTATCGCATTTTTGTATAAGCGGAGTAACCTTATGTAGTAAAGTATTAAACTGATCAGTAGTCATTCTTAATCGTTTTTTAAAATAATCAGGATCTTCTAAACTCCACTCAACCAATAAAGTATCCGCAGCACCCAAGTCCTTACGTCGAGAAATCCATCCACGTACCCAAACATTACGTTTTCTTCTTTCCTTTTGTTTTTTCTTCACTCTTTGTTCTTTAAGCAATTGTTGAATAATGGAATAATTAATTATTTCAATTCCGGCACAAACGGCTATTCTGCTCAACATTTTCGATGGAAATGACAGAGCCTCATGCGATTTTAGTAACCAATGTAAATGGGCTAGCGATGCGGCTTGGTGAGACAATTAGTGAAGCGACTCACGCCACACGGCGAAAATCGACCCGTGTAAACAGTTAAATAAATAAGTACTATTATTGTTGCAATTATAGTCAGCAATGCTAATGTGCATCAGCTATCTATATACGTACATAATATGAAATCTGACAATTGGCTACTTGAGAATTGTTACAATAATTTATGAAATAAACTTAATATTCTGTTATCTTATAACTAAACAGTAATTTTTAATATTTCTTTTGCAAAATAATTGTAATTTGCAGTAATAACTAAAACAACCAAAACGCGGCAACCATGTTGTCAATTGTGCGTGACGTCACATTATATCAAACATGACGTTGTTTACCTTTTCCCAATCGTTGATAGATTGTAGATATTAGTAAAAGACGATAACATTATTAATTTATTTATTTATTATTCATGATTCTTTCTTATTATTTCGTTTTGTTCGTTATTCAGAACAACAATTATTTTGATAAGGTTTTATTCATTGTTTGGGGAAATCATAGACCAATATGGTCGTTTTCTCGATACTTATATTAAAGTGGTGTTCACAAAGAAAAAAGGAGATTTATGTGAGTTAAAATTTAGGTGCCACTGTGTTAGCAAATATTCGTTGAATAAATGTATGCGAGTGGAGAATAATTTAAATAAATCAAATAAATAATTGTACATTTTAAAACACATTTTCAAAAACAGCCAAATAACATGTTTGATGTTTATACTATAAATAGGGTAATCATCAAATCAAGGAAATATTATTAATACGCTCTGCTTATTTCATTAAGAATATAATAAATGTAGAGATGAACTTTTTTTATTTACCTATATCTACGTGATATAGATGAAAAACGTTTAAATTTTAAATATTTTTTCAGTTACACCTAGTACTAATTATGTGTTTTCAGGCTTCATTTCCAAATGGTATGTAAATCAAAACTATCGGGCTATAGAATAAACGATTTATTAAAATTTACGAGAAATACAGTCACACTAAAAAACTATAATAGGTACAGGTGTTGCTTTGTACATTAAGGCTAGATTAAATTTATATAATTAGCTGTGTGTTTTGTGAGAACACGTCTCGCCAAACTTCTCGTTCGCTCCGAAGTTGCTGCACATTATTGAGCAGTAACAAAAAATAGGGTCTCGAAGAAGCGAATGCAAAATTCACTTCGCAGATAGATGCGCGCGGCAATAACTTCAGAGACACCAAAAAGTTTGGCGAGGGATGTAACAATCTGTGATTCTTTACGTCTGTACATGTCTGTACTATATTATAATAAGTTTGTAAAATAATACAATTAGAAATATATCATATATTCTTGAGGTTATATTGTAATTAAGTACTTTTAAGTACAAACATTACTTATATAGTTTAGTATAAGTATTTTTAATTTTCTCTTTATAAATTATTTCTAACATTCGACGATTGAAGATAAGTTAATAAAGTATCACAATAATTTCTCGTGTAAATTTGACAAAAATCATTCAATATTAAGTACCTACTTACTTCTTAAACTTAACCTAAGTGAGTTTTCATAAGTTTGTTACTACTGTGTCTTTCAATCCACTGTCTGCAATTTCAACAACTTGTAATTTATTGGGGGCTGAAAAAACATAATATGCTAACGTTAGTTATCAAGTCCATACAACGATTTAGAAAACCATTGACTTAAACGTTTATGTTATTTGTGCTGTATGTGTTTGTTACTTCAAAAAGGCTCATAATCTGAACGCAACACAAGTCCATGTTATGTAGGTACATACTATATGTACCTATCTATATACTACATAAACACATTTACAAACGCTTTACTACCTACCTCGCTGTATATTATATCGGAACAGAGCTTCTAGCGTCTTTTTATGGGTGATTATTTCTCGAATAAGATACAGGTAGGCCTGATATCAGCGCTGTAAAAGGGACACAGAGATTTATACAGGCAGATGTTACCGTTTTACCGTAAAAATAAGGTTGTCCCTTATTCCTTATTAAAAAACATAAAAATGTTTCTAGATTAGAATGACATGTGCGACTTTATGTTATGGGTTCTTGATCTTCCCAAGAACATTTTGGAATTTCTGAGGTAATCACTTACCAGGTAACATGCTGCTTGCAGATCTGCTTAAAGTCAAAATTGATTCCGATTTATTGAATTCAGATTATTTTTGTCACTGTAACTCAAGGCAGTACTACGGCTTTGGAAACAAATGGCGCTCTCAAAGCGAAGAAACAGCGCGGGAATCTTTTATTTAACTCTTATACAAATAAAAAAAAATACCTTCTTTGCTAAGCAGCCTTGGTCCAGTTATTGCAATCAATATGGCACCAACAGGAGCTGATATGATAACACTTAGAACACTGATGGCTAGTATAACTTTTGCATATTCAGTTTCTTCAACTTTAGAAGCGCCTGCAGTTTTTCCGATGTTCACTAAATCTAGAGCCGCGGGACCTAACGCTGCCTGCAAATTAATAATAATAATAAACATAAAAACCAAATAATAGTTTATCATATATCCTATTGTAAACATTTTAATTTACTTAAAACATTTTAACCCCTCGGTAAAATACACATAGGTTTGGTAAAAAATATTTATTATGAATTTCGATCAGACTACTAAGTTCCTCCTTAGGAGAAAATAGTAATTTATGCTACCTAAATATATCAAAAATATTTAATTATTTTTCAAAATTTGAATAATGAATGATTAAAAAGCTAAATACTTACTTGAACTGTAGCTTTTGCCATCCAAGTCAATCCAATAAAAAGTTTCTCTTTATTGTTTAATCCGCAGCCAAAACTAACGAAGAATGTTGCAATAACTCTCAGTGCTAGACATGACAATAGGCAAATAACACCACTTGATATAACTCGTGGATCGAGTGCACTCAACTGAAAAATAATTATAGATATATATATATATAAATAGCTTACTATAACTCGCAACGAAGACAGCTTTATAATATGAGATGGCTCTGTGGTATCTGATAAAGTTATTTAGAAACAGAAACAAAATATATTTTTTTTCTTTTTTATAGAATAGGAGGACAAACGAGCGTACGGGTCACCTGGTGTTAAGTGATCACCGCCGCCCACACTCTCTTGCAACACCAGAGGAATCACAAGAGCGTTGCCGGCCTTTAAGGAAGGTGTACGCGCTTTTCTTGAAGGTACCCACGTCGTATCGTCCCGGAAACACCGCACAAGGAAGGAAGATCTTCATAGCATTCGGAATAAAACTTTTATAATAGAATAGGAGCATAAACGCCTTCCATTCTTTCTTGCACCAGCAGAGGAATCACAGTAGCGCGTAGTAATATTTATTAACTTTTAATAATTGAGAATGAAAAACGAGAAGAAAGAAACACCACCACGCGATATACCGCAGGGGATTTCCTTTGCACAGTTCAGTTAGGTCAAGAAAGTCCTTTCGGATACTAAGTGAAGGAATTGAAAAATTCGGCCAATTTGTATACCTAATGACTGACTCGCAACAAGTATCGTTATTTTTTCCTGGAAAACAGTTTACCTACATAGTGTTACATTCGTGACAACTGTAAGGACTGTATCGAAACCAAAGGAATACATTTTTTTGCTGCTTTAGTTATTTAATAGAGATTAGGGTCAGATTACGTAACTAGGTTTTTATAAGGAAACTTATATTTTTTTACCGTGACTTGAGCTCCAGTGAAGGCAAAGAGTATGGGCTCGAAGAATATCCATAAAATTCTAAAGGTATTGCTAACAGGATTCTTATTAATTGGCCAGCCTTGTTTCTCCCAAAAATATGCAGCAACGAAACCAGACGATACAATTGCCAACGGCCCTTAAATAATAATCACATAAATATACCTTTTTTTCTTATACTTACCTTACCTTGAGTTATCAGAGAGAAATATAACTAAAAGTTTTTAGTATATACTTACTTACTTATAGAAAGTGTGATCACAGAAGCCCCTGTCCTTTTGAAACCTAAAGGAATTTATGGTTTAAGGTTTTGGTAGGTATGCGCGTTTTTCCCGTGGCACCCATGTCGTATCGTTAAGAAATATCAACATATAATACACATAATATATCGACAGTTTGTAATAGTAGAAATAAATATGCATATTTCTACCACAAGATAGCGTCGTACTTGTAACGTTGAATTCCTGTATCTGCATAATTCCTTCCCTGCCTGGTGTTTCCAAGACTTTTTTCATAATGGACATTGATAACAGTATAAACATAGAATAATTGAAAATCACACACCTGCGCCACTCCATTCGATGTTACTTGACATAAACAGTGCAAAGAGACCTCCCAAAAATAAGGCTAAGAATCTCAAGGGAACAAGATAAACATCTCCTCTTTCCGGAATAACAGAAATTAACGCTCCCCACAAACCTCCTAGAACTATACCAGCTATTATGGATAAGGGTCCCTGAAGTAACAAAAAAAATATTTAAAATAAAAATCAATTTTGTAAAAGAATCACTGAAAGAACCAAGTCCAGGTAAGCACTGATAATATATTCTGGTGATGCGGTCGCGAGTACCTATTCGTATTAAAATGGTGTGTCAAAGTAATCTCGAGCAAGCTGCGATCAAGATTGTCTTCGCACGTAGTACTTCACTTTTATCACTAACCAGCTTTTGTATGTATATAATGTGTCTATTGCTGTGCAGTAAAATTGATGCGTTTCATTGTAGCTTTAAATTTAATAGTTTATTTGAACAGTTAAATAATGTTTACCTTGATGATATTAAATGTCGTTGAACCAGGAGAAAACATGGCATTCAATATTATCGCAAATACAGCAACACTGATAGAGTCATCAATGGATGCTGCAGCCAACAATAGTGTTGGTATGCCTTTGGAAACTCCGTAACCAACTTCTCTGAGCCGAAACAAACATGGCACAACAACTGCTGGCGATACGGATGCTATCATTGAACCTAATAAAAATGCTGAAATAGATATTTAATATTCGATATAGGTTCATGATTTAACGGTTTGGCTGTGCAGCGATGATGAAGAAAGTCCCCATTATTCTAAAGAAAATCTGGCTAATTAAGATGATAAGGAAAGTATAAAAAGGTCAGATAACAAGACAGCAAAAAGAAATTGACAGACCTAACCATGATCAAAAAAATAATGCAAAAAAGGTGAAGGACAAACTAATTGATTCGGATAATAGGGTGACTATATGTTTTCCTTTTCTCTATTTTCTTCTTTAAGTGACATACAAACGAACGACACTGAGGTTTGCTGTTTGACAATATACTGATACATTTTCATGGGGTTAACAAGCACTTCGCTTTCTTTGCATTGAATATGAGTAAGAATTAAAAATACTGGTACATATTCCGGTGTCACTTACCCCAAATCCATGGTAAATATAGTAAATAATGCGACATAACTGCGATTGCAATACATTCTACCAGCCACGGTAGTAGTCCTAGTTGTAAGACAGCTATGTAGTGTTTCCGTAAGATATCTGCATTCAAACCTAGTCCTGCTCTCATAAGAATGATAACAAGAGCTATTTTCCTGCAAAATGTGTAGCAATTAACAATAATTACATGATAAATATTTTGCAGGGTAGTGTGTGCCGTTACTCATGCTCCTTCGCAAAACATGTGAGCAGGTGAGTTTGAGGATAAACAATAACCACCCCACAGCAGGAAGTTTGACTCCGAGATTGGTGATTCGTCTTAGAGACTTCCAGCATCTTAAAAATGTAGGTAAGCGCATTCACATAGCGCTGATGAGTTATGAGACGAGCATCATCGTTACCCTGATGGTAAATGACTCACCCAGCTAGCAGCAACGCGTTTTGTGCTCGTCTCTTTAAGATATAAGAAGTTACGTCTGAGTAGACCAGTAATTCCACTAACCACTTAATTGCACACTAGCTACTGCTTGGCACAAAAGGCTCCCATCCCAACTCCCAAAGATAAACGATGATAATACTAGATTAAGCTATGTGTTATTTAGATCTTCCGTGTCAACTGTGTTTGTTTAATATAATTTTTTTTATGCTTTACCTTAGATCCTGATTTAGCTGTCGATAAGTTACAGTCATTTGAACTAGATGAAGATTTTGAAAGATTATTCCCGTAAGTAGCATGGCTATTAATGCGGGAAGTGTTGTAACCTTCATCCAAATCCAACCAATTAAGTACGCGGCGATAACTAACAGGGTCATGCTGAGAAGTTCACTGTTAATTCCTATTACTGTGCTACCTAGCTGGGCGTATAAGATCCCCCACATCAAAAAGACTGCAATGGAATTATACCAATTAGGACATGAGACATATACAATGAGGGACAATAAATCACATATTTGGCACAGTTAAATTTTATCGTGAAGGATATTTTTATGAATTTGAATGATTTTTTTTTAAACAATAAAAGTTATACTTAAGCTTTTTATTTATTTCACATTGGATATAGGTATATAGATATGGTAGGTAGGTACTTGCTGATAATTTGATTTCAATTTCATTCTAAGTATTTATTTTTATTTAACTTACAGAAAATTATTATACATATTTTCTGCGCGCTCTGTCTAAATGTAGGAAATAGCGGGAAAGGAAAAACTTTTCGCCACCAAAAAGGCTCCAAAGACGGTGTTGAATCAGGTTGATGACATCTTAGACAAACCTTCTGCCAAAAGCTGAAAATAAATAACAGACCCAATCAAAAAAAACGAAGATAAATTGAACTATGATATGATTAAAATATCAAAAATATAAGCTGTTAGCTAAGAAGACATAGATAAATAAACCGTTAGATGATTTAATCTATAAAGTAAAAGTTACTTAATTGATAGCAACATCAAAGACTTCTATGTATACAGCGCGGGCGGGCAGAGGGCAACAGGCATGGTGAATATGCCTTGCAAACGCAGATATAATAATAATGACAATGTTTGATTGGTCACTTTAAACAAAATCTGTATTATGTTATTGAACACAACGTTCACGGCTTACAAAACAGTGCTCTGGTCTTTTCGCTTGCTCGCAGTGGACTAAAGGAGTTGCGACGTCGCAACCGAAACTAAGTGAGCAATTATTTAAGGCCACAGAGCTTGCCTAGTAGTATACACAGAAGTCTTTGAGAAACATAATAAAAATGTACGCACTTCTAAATATGCACTTACTTGTAATTTTCTTCTATCTGCTGATTTTCATCTAAAACATAATTTAGAGTGAATTAAACTGGATAGGCATGCAATATTTAAGATAGATAAGAGCAGAGCAGTAAAAATACCTTAAAAAATGATAAGCTTTCAAGCAAAATATGGAGGGTAGATGCAAGGAGAGTCATCTGTGTATATGAAAAAGAGTCCGTCAAAATGCATTAAATTAGGGTGGCGCTACAGTCGCATCAGGGTAAATCTTAAAAGAATCGCCAAATATAAAATAATACTAATCACTCTAGGTGCACGTTTCCCTATAATAATTACTTAAGGTTATATTTACTACATTATTTTGTACATCGTAAGTTGTTGAAATTTTCAACAATTAACTACTTTAGTCGGCAATAATATTAATTTTTTTAACTCAGCATACTTCAATTCGTTTACAATTGCTACATTCACCATACTTCATACCATACCCTGTACCTACACCAGCGCCATTGTGGAAGGTTTTTGAACTGCTATTTCTGCATAAGCTGGACACTTTTTCAACTTTTCTCCCATAAAAGATGAAACTCCATACCTCTACCCTCCATACAGCAAAATCTAGTTTCTCAAAATAAATCTTATGTCGATATCCCATCAACCCCACAAAAAACATCCAATTGATAAAACTCTAGACCCAAGTAATTGTCTAAATGACAGAAATATTTTCAATACTTTGATGAACATTTTACAGAGTTTATTGATGGTGAAATAAATATAGAATCCCTAATAGATGAGAAGGGCTGATTATAATATCAATTTTTATGCCATGCTGTTAGATAATTACTTATTGACATAAAAATTAAAAAAAAAACCTTTATGGAAAGCCAATATTTCTGTCACTTTTTCGTTTTTAAAGCGACCCGTTCTTCTAAATCAGCCCCAATACAAATGCAAACTAAAAACCACGAAAACCCCCTACTAACTTTTACTGAAAGACCAGATAAGTAATATTCTAAAAACACAGTACATAAGTGAAACAAATCCCATAGGTGTCCCCTAGTGCTAATAAGATAGCATGCATTCTCCAATATCATGCAAAAATACGAAAAAATCTTTACCAACAAACGTATACACTCGTTCATCTAGAAATATATAAGTTTATCCATTAATTATTTAAGCATCAAAATTTAAAAGAGGCTATTGAAATATTTACAAGCAATTTAACAGCAATAAATAAAAGGAAAGTCGACAATGCAAAATGAATTTGCTCTCTTAACATTGTACAAGATTTAACACAGAGTAATAGGTACTCAATGCTCAAGGTATTACACCTTAAGGAAGTAGCCATTTTTAACCACGAGGAAAAACAGAAGTCTATTGTTAAATTAAAAATCCTCTTAAACTAGATTTTTACTACAGAAATTTTACTGTTGTTACAGAAAAACTAATTACGACTTCTGTTAAAAGTCTACTGCTGGACAAAGGTCGCCCCCAAAAGATCTCCGCGACGATCGGTCCTGCGCAGCCCTAATCCAACGTATTCCGGTGATCTTGACGAGAACATCGGTTCATCTTGTGGGGGCCTATCAACACTGTGTCTTCCGATCAACGTAACAGAGTCTTAGCGTAGGCCTGGCTCCCGTTCGCAACGAATAGATGTGTGGGGCAACGAAAATAATTTACAAAATACAAAATATTCAGTTTAAAAATTATCATCATGAAATTTCTAGTAGATATCTTACAAATTAAATAATTAATAAACATAGACTTACGTGTCTCATGTGAACTATTTGCCATATCTAAGTCTTCGTATCCAATGTGATCACGATCTGCAACGTATTTGTATATCCTATTACAAAAGATCTTGAAAAACATTGCTACAAAAACTTATTATTGATCGAATGAATGAATAATTCGTGATTCAACGTAACATGAAACCGGACAGGTGTTAGACGTGTAAAACATTATTTATTGACAAACATGTTATTAACGATAAGCGCAATGTCCTACCGATAAATGATAACATTTAGATACATGAGGAAATATAATTAGTATACCTACTATCGTATAGTATCGTAGTATTTGGTATTCATGACAGGTTTCCTTTCTTACTGTACCAAATTTAAAAAGCAAGCAATGCCTGTGTGTTTTGTTAACATAATATACGGCTTTACAAATAAACTTGGTATAAATTATACCTGAAAAAGAATATGCAAAATGTTTACAAATAGACATTTTGCATAAGATTGTTTTATTAGGACGAATATTTGCATTTTTCCCGCGTTTATTTGCAAGGATTTGACATTCGGAAAACTTCATTGTATTGATAGTGCTGTCAAGGATTTAGTCAACATTTTGCATATTCTTGGTTTATTCTCAGGTATAACTTTATACCTAGTTTATTTAAAGGCCGATATGGTTTAATAAGTATTTTTAAGGTTACATCTTTGTAAAAATGAAACAAATTGTTAACATACATAAGCGTTTCGTCTTTCAAAGCCACGCATGAATTCCAACTCGGACTTTCCCCTTTTTTATTACTAACTAGCTGACCCGGCTGCCTCAATCGATAAATAAAAGACTTATTTGTATAAAATAAACGTAAAACAAACAAAAGGAATTCTTTTTTTAAGTGTTAAGGAAGTTTATTTTTTAATTAGTAATAGTTAATTTTAGTTAGAAATCTTTCTAAATATTTTGTTAGAAATCTTTATAAAAATTCTAATATGGGCGGAATTGAGAATCTAAACCAATCTCAAATTTACTGAAACAAACAAAAAAATCATCAAAATCGGTCCAGCCGTTTAGGAGGTAGTTTAATTGTGAATCTAAACCATTCTCGAATCCACCTAATGAAACACAGAAAGTTTCATCAAAATCGGTCCAGCCGTCTTCCTAGACTCCTGTTCAGTGACATACACACGCACACAAGAAACATATATACTAAGATAGTACCTATAATATATACTTAGCCTAGTTTGTAATTAGCCTAGAAAAAGTATCATCATCAAATATAAAATATATTACATATGTCTATAAATAGAATTGTTAGAAGTACTAACGCGATAGATTTATAATACTCAAAAAAATATCAGCCTGATAAAGACTAGAACATCAAAATCAAATAATACATATACATACCTCAAGTAATATTTCAAAAACTTTATATTACCTACTGCATATTTTATTTAATAACAAGATCTAAAATAATACATTCTTAGAGAACGCTATGGAATAACTAAATCACGAGTGTATTTGTAAAATGTATGTTTAGCGATGAAGTAATAACTGAAACAAATCGCGTAAGTCAAAAGTCAACAAGATTGTGCATACTATAGAGAATTAAAATGAATAGAACTTAACATCAACGTCGTAGAGCACATTTTTCTGGATTGAATATTGGACGTTATTATAATGTTATTGTTTACTGGTTCACTAGACCAAGTTCACAGTATATTAGACCACATTAGTATATCAAATACTATATGAGATTGTATGTGGTACGACGAGCCTGAGTCACGCTGCGAGACATGACAGCTCTAAGAGCATCACATGACAGAATGATAAAATGTGTCAGGTATGGTTAAAGTGAAAACTTCTTTAGACGCGCTGAGATTAATTTTTTGTGTGATTGAAAGAGACTGAGCTATCACGCTCGATCATGTAAAGTTGGCTATTATTAACTAAGGGACTGCCAACAATAATTATTAAAGAGAAAACAATCTTTTATAGATAACCAAACTAAAAAGTAGAAAATAATATTCAATAAGTTTAAACATGTAATTCATTGCATTTAATTAGAAAAGCGTGTGTTACTGGCGGTGGTGCAGTGTTTGTTTAATGATGTACAAAGATTCTATTACATACAAACAAACATTCATATAAAGGTAATAAAGTGGAACCGGCTATATAATTAAATGTTATAGTTTCATCGGTCCTTGATAGTGAGTTTTAATTCAATCCGACGTATTTAGTGGGTGAAAATCAAGTTTAAATATTCCGTTACATAGATTCTAACAAACATAATTTATGGCTAATAAAATCATGTTACATTAAACAGATCAAGGGCGTTAATTTTACTGGCTAAACCAGTATTATTTGTACCTCCGTAATTTAATGTTCTTGAATCATAGCTATATGAAGACAAAAAAGTCACATAATTCTAAGAGAAGAGAGAGACATTAAATACTCTATGGTTGAATATTCTTACGTAGTAATATTTAATCTGTACCCACATACGAATGTCAGTGACTTCCCTGCTAAACGTCAAAAGTTCTTTCAGATTTCCGAAGCGTCAAACGTCAAAGGCCAAAGTAGGTAAACTGAACCTTAGAATTTCGTGATTCGTATCTGAATTGAAGGTTTACAGCTATAAAATAATAGTTTGGAAACGTAGGTATATAATTTATGAGAGAACAGCATAATAATGAATTACTATGGCCGTTTTTTTATGACAGTCTTATTTATTAATTATAGCGGATTGCAAACAACTTAGAAAACAGTTTATTATAGAAAAATAACCTATAATGAATAATCTATAATAATTATTGAATGCGTAATAATGATAATATTTAATAAATCATATTTTAATCGAATATTTCCAAATTGTGTAAATTATTATTTAAAAAAAACCTTTGTTAGGTAATATTATGTTATTAATCTGACTGACATACTCACGGGCTAATTCAGGTCCGAAATCCGAATTTTCTCGTCACTCAAATGAGTTGTCATTTGTCATTTTATTTAAGTGTCATATTTTAGTCACCTTTTTTTTTTTAATTTATTTAGTGGCATTTTAGTCACCTTGGCTGGAGTGCTGCCAGTCAGATCTAGTCAAAAGTTACCCGAAAGAATTAACGAAAGTAAACTTTTAGTTTAATTTATAAACTTTAGGAAGCTTTTATTATCTTTACTGCCCTTTATTTTTTTTTTATTTATTGTGAACATTAACTTTTAGTTTAGTTTAAAAATACCTTTTATATTTTTTCTAGTGGAAACGTAAAAACGGTGTTATAATTGATGGAATAGATATTCGCTGTGTTAACTTGCACAAATATAGATAATTCCATGCATTTTCCATTTTAAGTCGCTTTTTGGCTACTTATGGAGTTTACTCATTAAGAATCGATTTTCATATAAGGCGCCCGGTCTTTGTCGGCTTACAAAAAAGGCAACAATTAGCATTGTATTTTCCTGTTGGGCACCTAGCGTTACTTTTGAAAATTATTTTATTTTACAATAAGAAGTGTTGTGGCTAATGTACGTTAGTATCCTAAAGTTTATTAGTTGGCTATGAACCACAGACACCCCTAAGTTCAAATTAAAAACAAATAATACTAGAGTCACCTTGTGTCGCTTTCATAAACTATTTCGTATTTTCAAATCGAACACTGAATCTACCGAGTAATACGACAACATAACGGTTTTCGATAGATGGCGCTAATCACAGATTTTAATAATTAGGTACCTGACCATAAGAAAAATCACTATTAACTATGAAGTTATTTCTTTAATTTCTATTAATATCTATATTTTTTTTAAATTAAAACGCTTTTATTAGCTTTCTGCTGTATATCTGTTTGTAACATCTTGTCTGTTGTCCATTGGACTTGATTTTGCTTAGTACCTGTTCAAAGACCATCGTTCTTGAAGAGTACACTCCAGTCTTGCGTCGGAGCTGACACACACACTTTTTTTTATTAAATATGTAGGTTCCTGAAATTAATGACATGATAATAAGTAAATATAACGGAAATAGAAAATATAAAAATATATGCGGACGAATAAAGCCCTCTTCTGCAGCACAAATATTGTATTGATACCGGCAGCGTTTGAACTAAGTCTATTCGCGAAAAGTAATGCCAAGAAATATAGCAGATTCCACCGGTTTTATCACCTCTCCGTTTAACAAAACACATTACGCTTTTGACTATTTTTTTTATATGTTTTCTTGCTATTTAACAATAGGTTATTAGCGCTAAACCAGTACACGATGTCAGATAGAATATCGTCTACTTCGTGAAAAATAACTTGGTTTCTTTTCACTTATATATCGGTGAAGTGTCGTCCGCAAACCATACTACCTTATGTTTTTTTCTATAAGATTAGGAAGATCATTTATATACTAAGTCTGGCCATAAATATTGTAACAGTTAAAAATAAAGAAAATATTACATTTGAGTTTGGAATCTGTCATTTTTATGATTGTTAATTGAGTTTTCTCATTTGGGCGCCAATACATTGTACAATATTTTGCGATATTAAAATGGAGTGGGGTGATAAAGAGAATCGAATCGCTGTGATTGCATTACACAAAGTAGAAATGGGCCCAAATGCAATTTTTACAATTTTCCATACGCTTTTTATTAGTAAAATGTTTGTGTACCAGGCCATTAATAGGTACAATGAGGCCTCCTCTGTTTGTGACAGAAAAAGATCTGGCCGCCAAGTAGTGTTCGTATGAAAAAGGTGGTCAAAGCAGTATACAAAGATGGCTTAGGACTTGCAGCCTATAAGAGACGTACTGGTCATTTCTTAACTGATAATTTAAGAAAGAGACAGCAGTAAAGGTACGCAACGAGACGTCACAGAAAATTTTTGTTTACGAATGAGAAATTGTTTACAATTGACCGTATTATTGCTCAAAGCTTTGAGGAAGCTTCCCAATTAGTCCACAGAGTGCAACGTGGGCACTATCCGATTTCAGTGTTGGTTTGGTGGGGTATAAGCTATGAAGGAGTGACTGAGCCATACTTTTCTGAAAACGGTATCAAAACATCGGCACAAGTGTATCAAGATACCATTCTTGAGAAGGTTTAAGGCCCCTTAACAACAACATGTACAATACCCAAGAAGAGTCCTTGGAGCAAGTCTCGGCGCCGGGTCATAAAGCTCGGGCTACGCAGTCTTGGTTGGAAACGAACGTTTTGGACTTCATCAGAGCTGAAGACTGGCCGTCGTCGTAGCCCCGATCTTAATCTTATTTTAATAAGTTAAAGTTATAATTTGTACTTTCATTTTTTATTTTTTTTTTATTATAGTTTAGATAGTATTAGTTCGTTTTTTCAGAAGTATTTAGGGAGTATTTTTTGTAATTTTTATGTTCACCATAATTGTCGTATACTTTAGAACTACTAATTGTAACATTAGATTAAGAAAATTGTATTGGATATGATGTGGTGTGCTTTAATAAACAAATTAATTAATTAATAAATAAATAATCCGCTGGATAATGATTTATGGTCAGTGAGTACAGCTTGCTCTAAACGCAATGATAAATTGGAGTCCCTCAAACAATCCGTACGATTGGCAGTGAAGAATTTTCTCATGGAAAGAGTGCGTGCTTCTATTGATAACTGGCCTTGACGTTTAAAGGACTGTATTGCAGCCAATGGAGACCACTTAGAATATGCTTTTCATATTTTCTGTTTTATAATTAAATATTAAATCAACACACTGTAAAAGTAATAAATTTTATTTGGAATAGATTTTTTTTCATTGTTTGAGTATTTATGGCAAGACTAGGTACGTAAGGAAGAGGAACGGTACAAGAATAGACCCCTGTGGTACCCCTATACTGAGAGGAGATCTTCTGACATTCACGTTGACCTTCTGTATTTTATTCTTTAGAAATGAAATCAGAAGCTCTGTTTATGCCATAGTTACATAGCTTCCTGAGCAGCGTTGAATGTTGAAGACAATGAAAATCCTTAGATAAATCACAGAAGACACCAAGGGCATTCTGTGATTCCTCCCAGACATCAAAAATGTTCTTGATTAGTTCAACACCTGCATACATTGTTGAACGTCCCCTAGTAAAGCCAAATGGTTTCATATGAAGTTACATATGAGGGTAAAAGTAAGTAAGCATTTGGCTTAAAATTATTTTTTCAATAATTTTAGTAAAGGTCGGCAAAACCGACACAGGACGTTAAGATAGTTATTCGGGTCAGAAGAGCATCCCGATTTAAATATTGGTGTAATTTTACTATGTTTCAGAAGGTCAGGAAACACGCCACGTTTAATAAAATTATTAAAGACTATTGCAAGATATTATGGTGCTATGACATTTATTATTGAACTTATTATTTTAACAGAAATGATCCATATATCAGCAGTTATTTTCATGTCTAGAGATTTAAAAGTTTTAATTATTTCTCCAAAGCTTACAAAACTGAAACTGAAAATTTGTTGACATTCTCTAACATTTTACAGAAGAAGTGACTCAGCAACACTGGTGGAGGAGACAAGGGTGTTTGATATAGAAGCTGGAATGTCAGAAAAAAGAAATCTCAAATGCAGTATAAAATATTGATAGATTTTGTTCAATGTTCAATACAATTATTATAGGTACCTACTCTATTGATTGACGTCACTTTATTGGATGTTTTCAATTTGACTAAAATCTGCATTAAAGGCGATCTTAATACGAAACAACGACCCAGATTATTTTAATGTAATAGAAAATTTTGAAAGAACATAGGACTAAAGCTAACAATTCCAGGTTTGTGTACTAAAGAAATGACCCCTAAAATATAAAATACATAGTCTGGAATTTAAAAAAATATATCAAAGCTAAACGTGACATCAACGTGCGCTCTGGTAAATTATGGTAAAAGTTTTACGTGCCTTTCTCACGAGCCTTCAACCGTTACATTAAGGCTAAGAACGCCGACCAAACAGCCGGCGATTAGAAATAGGCTTCGAATAATCTATAATGCCGCGGTTAGGGCTGAAAAAAGTAAAAAGTGTTGAGAGACAATAACATAAATCGTATAGTGTAAAATGTGCCTAACAAAATGTGGGGTGTTTATTTTTGTGTTTATAGGATTTTTCATTATAGGTGAGCATTTTCATTATATTTGGTATTAATTCGTTATAAAAAATATTTGAACTGTTTGTTATTGATACGTAATTACTTCTTACTGTATAAATTATGGCTAAGTATACAGTAATGATTAAACAATACTTTAATATACGAATAATTTGGTATGAAATAAATAATTTAATAATTAGCAAAAACGAGTTGAAATGTTAAAACTGAACTATTTAACGAATAAAAAAAAAAGGTTTACTATACCTGTAATCATACTTTGATAGTGAAATTTCTTTGCTTACATCGTGAACGTGTTGGTAATTTTTATGATATTTTTGATTTAAATTACGTACTTACAGCATACAGGAATACTTATGGAACTCAACGTTTCACTCACACTAGGCGCGTTCAGCACTTTAGTAGTGGGTATTCAATGACACTGATCTGTCACGCTCGGTTATGAAACGTTTGATCGCCACAGTCGTCTCGAGTCGACACAGGGACAGCGAGTAGAACAAAAATTATCAGAGTAAATTATAAATGTTGAATTATGAATAAATAACAAAAATAGTTGTTTCGCATTGCTAACCTTGAAGGAAAGTACAAACGACAGAATAAGGTGTTTTTAGATAAGTTTTGTGGTGAAGATATAGAATTTGGAGCTATGAACACTAATTTATCCAGTAACACATACCCTTAAGTCTAATTCGTAGGTGGCGAATGCTTGCTGTTCGATATAGTTAAAAAACCCAGAGCTATTTTGAACAACCATTTTCTTTATTTCTCTATAAGTTTGTGCATTGGCACAAACTTATAGAGAAATAAAGTGACATTGGTCACGTAGTTGAAGTAGGTACGACAGGGACTTAATGTCAACATTCAAAATAGATTGAAGTGGTAAAGATGTTGGTTAACCAAGTGGTACCTTCCTTTATAAACATAGACTAACAATATACTAGCGTATAGATGCAGAATATAAACCACTAGCTAACGTACACATTGACAAATCAAACTTGATAACACATTATCGGTCTGTCTGTACGCGACTATATTCTAAGTCTATGTTTTTACCTCAGTACCAAAACGATAAGAACGCTAACTCCATATAACATTTTTTTCTATATAGGATAAAAGTTGTATAAGTGTTTTTTTTTAACAACTTAAATTTGTACTTCAAATAATGCGTTGCTAAATAGTATAATATACGCTAAACCTTAGGACTTCATTTTTATTCTTCCGTGAATATTTGTTTTGATTGTGTTTTAGCGCTTGTAATATTTTACATTATGCTCGTAAGCGTATCCAAACCTGTTAGCACAATAAACAAACAAAATAAAAGACGTAAGAAAGAAGAGCGGCTCAAATCATCGACGAAGAAATTATCTGCGATCGGCTCCACATTTCTACGCAACACAAAAGATAATTCTTTTATGTTGCGTAGAAATGTGGGTTCTCTCTACATCTCCTACCGCGTATATCAGGATGAGCTCTCAGAGTAGCTGTTTGGGTTGATACCAGTAGCCAAAAGCAACCACCTTACATCACGGCGCCCACATCATGTTTGGCATTCCACAACATTTTGAGAGGAACTTTAATTCTTGCATAGTCACTTTGTGGAATCAATTACCGGCTGCAGGTTTCCCGAACCGATACGACTAACGGCCGTTCCCAATATACTATCTACAGATAGAGATAACATACTACCTTCTACTATCAGTAATTAGCTGTCAATAATCTGAAGCTGTCCCAATATACCTGATAAGTCATTCTTATCGCCTTATATTGGGACGCGTGAGTTGCTGATTTCCATACAATTTTCTATCGCTGGTAAGCTATATGTCGTCCCATTGACCGACAGCGTGTACGGATGAGTTACCGTCGATAAGTTTATTGGGACAGAAAAGTCAACGATAGTTACAATTTTTTATCTCAAGTAAACCACAAACGTAGATAGACTGAATATTGGGATTGGCCGTGGCTCAAAGGCCGGCGATGTCATGACCCCTGGTTTTGCGGATTTCTATGGGCAGTTGCTTCAACACTCCTCACCACGAGAGGCTCTTGCCCGTTTGCCCCCTATTATATAAAAAAATCAACATGTAGGTATTGCAAAAAAAAAATCATTTCTTTCTTATTGTATAAATATAATTAAATTATATTTAAATATTTCATTGGTTATATTTAATACCATCTTTAATACAATATTGTTCTTGCTTCGTTTCTACACATAATAAAAAAACACGAGAATTATGTTTTTTTTTAAGAATTTTGTTTTATTATGTAAGCCAAGGAAGTATAACTTTTTATTTTAAAATTAATTGTAAAGATTTATCGTACATGAATAAAACTTCCTTGAGAACATCGTGCTTTTGAATAGCAAAAATTATTAACTATGCGCTAAGTCTTCATTCGTTGCAACAGTATAAATGCAGTTCTAGATATTATCTCAGCGTTTTTGTCAAACGCTAATCCTTTCCTTTCTCATTATTGTCTCGAAAGTGCAATTTAAAATAAACACTTTCTCGTGGGGTTTGAGGTATTTACTTAGCGGGTCAGTGTTCGGTGGCCATTATATTAAAATCAACATATTATCATTACAACTTAACTTAAACAGGTGGAATCTTTAGATACCTGTATTGCAGTGGGCTTGATAGTGAAAGTGGTTTTGTCGGTTATACTGATACATTGCTCTCCAGTTTATGTCACATGAGCTAATAATAAACTAATAGACAATTGGCTTAACTTCTGTTGTTAAATAATTAGTAAGAGTTCATACGCGAATTTTTTCCCTTACTGATTTGACAATGTTCTTCGCACGAACACTACGTGGACGGCCAGATCTTTTTCTGTCACAAACAGAGGAGGTCTCATTGTACCTATTAATAGCCCGGTACACAAACATTTTACTAATACCAAGCGTATGGAGAGTTTTAAGAATTACATTTGGCTCCATACCTACATAGGCTCATCACCGCCGCCCATATTCTCTTGCAACACCAGAGGAATCTCATGAGCGTTGCCGGTTTTTCAGAAAGGTGTACGCGCTTTTTACCCATGTCATATCGTCACGGAAACAACGCACAAGGAAGCTCGTTCCATAGCGTTGCAGTACGTGGAAGAATATTCTTTGAAATCCACACTGTGGAGGATCGCAACACATTCAGATGGTGGGGATGATATTCTAATTTGTGGCGTGTCGTGCGAAGGCGGTTTTCGGCAGCAGGAATCAAGTCAAACAGCTCTTCAGAACACTCTCCGTGATAAATGCGGTAGAAGACACACGATGAAGTGACGTCTCTACGCAAAGCCAAGTGATCCAGCCGTTCACAGAGCACTGGGTCTCCGATAATTCGAGCTGTTCTGCGTTGCACGCGGTCAAATGGATCGAGCTGATACTGGGATGCGCCAGACCAGAGATGACAGCAATACTCCATGTGGGCCGGCTTGAAGTATTGCCGTGCTCTATTAATGATGCCCAGCTTCTTGGAAGCCAATTTGGCTTTTCCCTCCAGATGGCCACGGAATTATATACACAGAATAATTATTTGTTATACATAGGTATTTGTTTTGAAATACAAAAATATTTATTCACTAACTTGCCGTTTTTCTCAGGAGGTTCTCAATTCGACTTTTTAACAGTTGGACGAATAACTCAATATCACGACAACGGATTTCGATTATTCTTTTTTTATTGGAAAGGATGTACTTCCAGGGTAGTTTGATGAGCGTTTGGTTAGGTCCTGACTATGGGATTTATGCCAGTGTTATGGAATTCTTTAATTCTTAGGAGCAAGTTAACGTTACTCGGTACAAATCTTTTTATGCTACCCGGATATTCGAGTCACTATCCGTAACGTTCTGGTAGCGTTATAGTCAAATAATTGTCGTAGCCGAATATGATGATCAATGAAACTGTGTGTAATCAAATTGCAATATGCTTACGTTCATTGCTGCATTGCAAAATTTGGTAGGTCTTAACAAATTCAGACAAATTAGTTGCTGTACTTCAGATTCACTAAAAATTAATATTAAAATTTTTAATATAAAATAACCGACTTCAGAAAAACTATTCCAAAACAATAGACATAATATGCACTTAAAAGTATAAAATTTTTTATATTTTTAACAAATTAATTAATCAAATTCTAGTTACTATTATTGTTATTTTTGCAGTCCGTGTCAGCCAAGGTAGTTTTGTAACTACATACATGTTTATATGTGAGATGTGCTTGTGCCGCTCTCTCTCGCATCTCTTGTGGAAGGCTCCTTTGCACAGGATGTCGGCTATATTATGTGTACCACAACGGCGCCTATTGCTGCCGCTAACCAGTAATGTGTTAACATCTTATATGTCTCATGGTGACGAGCGCAATTGTAGTGCCGCTCAGGGGTTTTCAAGAACCCTGAGCGGCACTGCATTGTAATCGACAGGGCGTATCAATTACAATCAGCTGAACGTCCTGCTCGGATCGTCCCTTATTTTCATTGAAAAAATGTTTCTGCAGTAGTTCACTTGTCGAGGTATCGATATCCCCACTATCGATGTCGGTCTTTTTCCCTCGATCTTTCCCACCACAACGAGTTTCAATAGATTATCTGATATTTTCCGGGAAATGTGTTAATGCAAAAATTTCTCGGTAACGTATGTATGGTACGGGGAGGATCCTCATCGACGCCGTGGTCTTTTTCCTTGGTCTTTCCCGCTATAACTAGTTTAGTCTTACAGCAATGTGTTTCTGTAGGTAATAAATTTTCACAGTAACGATTAGGGTTGCCAGCTTTTAGAAGATTTATTAGAAGAAATAGAGTAGATCTGATTTCAAAGTTGGTTAATAAAGAGTACGGACTATCAAAAAAGAGTAGGTTTCATTTATTTTATATTTATAAAAAGGTAAATTTTTTGTTTACATATTAACAGAAACTTCTTAGTTGACTTTTTTGGTTATGGTAATTGCATAATATTACATTACCTGAACTAGTATAGTAAATATTCTGTAAAAAATAGTATTTTAGTATACTCTATGTGTGTTATAGATTAAATAGTACGCAAACAGAGCACAATACTCTATTTTGGAGTACAGTTGGCAACCCTAGTAACGATATACTTTGCAATGTTCAGATATAGTGTCTTCTAGAAGTGTAATAACCCTTCAAAAAATCCTGAAACTAATCTTTAGTGTCCATTTACATAATATAGATGACTTATATAGTGTCTAATGAGCTAGAGGCTAGCTGTCTGGGATTCAAATCCCGGTAGCTGCAAACATTTATATGATGAATATGGATGTTTCTTTCCAAGTCGTGCATATTTATTTGTATTTAAATTTTATGTAAGTGTATTGTAAAGTGTAAATGTATACACTTTTATAATGAAGTCCCAGCCACTGTTCAGGCATTATCTATAAATAAATTTAAATGTTTTATTAAAAAATGTCTGTGTCGTAAATCGTACTACTTCACAGCTGAATATCTAAGTGATCCGACAGCCTGGGACTAGATTATGATTATTTTATAGCAATAGCAATGACAATACAATATTATATATTAGATTAAAAAGAGCGAAAAAAAAATGCTGTAAGAGTTTCTTGCGCAGCTTTTTCTCTCTCAGAGCGCCATTTATTTGCAAAGCCGTAGTGGTGTCTAGTTTATTAGAAATTACATTAAAGAGAATTCTATAGGAATCAATTTTGAGAAAATAAATTTGCATTTTATGCCTTTTTATTGTATTAAATATATCGTTGTTTGTTTAGAACTGGCCAGTTAGAAACATTGCTGATGAAAACTTTTTTTGAAATTCAATTTTAGAAGTCTTTGGTAACCTAATGTAGTATATTGCATTAATTTGTCATTTATTTTTGTGAATTGGCGGCAAATCTAAAACTCTTGTTACAAGTGAAAATGAACGTAACGCGAAAAAATTTTTGGTCAATGATTTATTATGACTTTCGTTGAGGGCTTACTCAACAACAAAGCTATGATAGACTGCGATTAGCATTACTTAATGAAGCCCCATCTCGTGCCATTGTAAACAATTGGTTTGACGACGAGTAGCAATCTCAATGATGATCCGAGGAACGGACGTCCTTTAAGGAAGAATGTGCCCACTGCTTTTCTCAGTGGTTCCGACGAATGGGACGATGTGTAGAGAGGAGCAATAAAAATATTGGCAACTTTCTACATTAAGCCGTTTTTCATTTTCTAAACATTTTCAGCGTTACCTAGGTATTTACTCTTAAATGCCTCCTCATGTTTTCAGATACAGATGTGAACGCGAACATGATGTCAATGCTTGACTTCCGGTACTGGCGCTGCGTCATGAAACGAGAGTGGAAGTGTCCAGATAGTGAAATTAATTTCTATCTTTATACTCCGTGAGTATTAGTAATATCCATTTACTTATTTCTTTAAGATGGCTTCTGTTCTACTTGCATTCATCGGAATATACCCCTAATTATATTCTCAGGGAATCATTACCGATAAATAAAAAGCAGATAAATTTAAACACTCAGGGCATAAGATATTTTGAAATAGAAGAAATATCCTACCTACTAAGCTAGAGGTCCCGGGTTCGAATCCCGGTAGGTGCAAGCATTTATATGATGAATACGGATATTTGTTTCCGAGTCATGGATGTTTAAATGTATTTATGTATGTTTATATGAATTTATGTATGTAAATATATTATTGTCTTGTAACCCATAACACAGGCTTGCTTAACTTGGGGCAAGAAAATTTGTGTAAAAAGTGTGTCAATATTATTTTATATAATGTCGTTTACTTTTTCTCCATATCTCATTGTGTAGCCTGCCGATCAGACTAACTAACTGATAAAAATAATTTATTTATAGAAACAATCATAGGCCTATTTTAAGCGCAACATATTTCGAATGTATTCTACCAATACTTAAGAAATAAATAAGGTTTTACTTAAATATCATTACGAATTAAGAAATATATGTTTATAAATTACTTCTTGACGCTTTTCTGCACTAATAATTAATATCGAGATGAGTTACTTAAGTCATAACCAAGAAAGTTTAAGAACAAAATGACCGGACCGTGAAATGTCCAATTATTATTTAACCATATTACCTAGTTACTTAACTTATAATATTATGCAATTTGGGCTTTCTTAATTTAACAAAATAAAAACTTATTAACCATGAATAACAACAGAAAACAATGAGATGGATTTAAATTAAATATATGAATTAAAATTTAAGAAAACATAATAAATGAATGAACGTTGTAAGTATCTCCCATCTGTCATAACTTTGAACATGTTTACTTCATTCAATTTTAAACTAAAATGTGCGATATGTCCTCTTTGTCGCTACTACGAGTAGTTGTGGTGCTCTAAAAACGATTCGGGCGGAATGTACTCAACTCAGACTTTAAAAAAATGTCGTTTATTTTTACTGTTATCTGTTGATAGAATTAGTTTTTGAAGTGAAAACTTCTTTTAAAGTAACTTACTAGGGATTTAATTTAATATACCTCTTATGCAAACCTTTCATCCCTACTAGCATTATAAATCTATACTAATATTATAAAGCTGCAGTGTTTGTTTGTTTGAACGCGCTAATCTCTGGTACTACTGGTCCGATTTGAATGATTCTTTCAGTGTTGGGTAGTCCATTTATCGAGAAAGGCTATAGGCTATGTTTTTTTTTCAAAATTAGGGATCCGTAATAAAATTGCTATTTTGTAACACAAGGTGTAAAATCGAAAACCTATTTTTGCGTGCGCTGCAAAAACTATTGACAATAGAACAAAATGATGTACAGGCTATAATATAGGCAATATTTTATTACTTATAAAACTATCGCGTGAATTATACTTTATATGGCAAAACAACGTTTGCCGGGTCAGCTAGTGTGAATGTAAGTTTGTTTGTTTCGCTATTACGCCAGAGCTACTGAATGGATTTTGATGAAATTTAGTGTAGTGATAGCGTAGAACTTAGTAAAGGACATAGGCCACATTTTATAGAAAAATCCATGGATCACGCGGGATTTGTGAAAAATTTAAATTCACGTCAATGGGCTATAACTGTACCAATAGTAGGTTTAGTTTCCCATAGCAATATTCCTCGAAATAAGATTCATATAATATGTTGAAAATGGGAGAGAAAACGGAAACCCGAACTGGAATAGGGCATGAAATAATCATCAATTCCAAACTTGCTTATTATTTTAAAAAACCCTATATCTATGTGGACGAAGTCGCGGGAATTAGCTAGTATTAATATAATAATATTATTTATATGTGCTACCTATTGATAAGTTTAATGTCGGTGCCAAGACCTAAACAAAATAAAACTTAATATTATAAAATGCCCACGCGTGTCTGCCTGCTTGGGTTGTTATTTTCTAGACGAAGCTATCCCGCTCAAAGTCACGAGTGGCGAGTGTATGTACCTAGTAGCTACTCTTATATTTGCCATGGCAACGACTTGAAACCTATCAATACATAGAATATACAAAAAATTGTTATTTATTAATATTTAAGGTAAGTAGATTTGCATAAGAGGTGTATGAAATTAAATCTTTATTAAGTTATTTTAAGCTATATAGTTTTCGCAGTCGGTTTTTTAAAAGTATTTTTTTATTTTCTAGTGTATGTAATAGATTGTTCTGTAAATTACAGTAAGATTTTCTCGATAACATCTGGTAAACTATAACATTTTGTCACTTTTTATTATTATATATTAAGCATTCATTTTTTAAGTACCTAGCGTAGGTCTACGAAATGTGCCCCGCGCTTTGAACAATATAGATCCCAAAAAACGGGAACGGAAATAATAAATCGACTCCGAAAAATGCTGTGCGCAACTCTTTTCAAGTTCGTGTGAGTTTATTTAATAGACCTAAATAAAAACTACCAAAAAAACCGTACACAAACTATAATTTTATTGTCCACTTAAAGAAAAATGTTCATAAAAAGAAAACTACTGGGCCAAACAATGTTAAATATTTATGGGACCAAATGGGAATTATTGCGCATCAAACTAAAGAAGAATCACGTAAACCAGATCATAAATCTCAGCGCAATAATGTACATAAAAAATACCAATAGAATTTAGAACCTCCTCCTTTTTGAAGTCGGTTAAAAGTTGGTCGCGCATTATTAGACTGTCGGGTTGCTTACACGCTAATATATTCTAAGTCTATGATATTTGATATCTATATAAAATATGTAAAAAACAAACCTTTCACTGGACCCCATTCATAAGAAACATAAAAAAACTTATACAGTTGCACGCAAGAAGTTATACTTCTTTCGCTAAGCAAAGCAAAAATCCTTAAAATTATTCACTCCCCGTGCTATTTTACGTTTGTAGAAAGAACAATATTGTAAAAATCTTGCAACGATGGCTTTGATAATTAATTATTAAATAACGGCTGCGCGGGCTTGAACCCTATGCCTGTCCTAATAATGGACGAAGAAACCAAAAAAAAACGAATGACGCATACAGCAGAAAATTTTTGGAACGAACTTCACACTGTTACTTTTGTGTTACAGTGATGCGCGCCCATCTTAAAATCTCAATCTCATAATTTTTTCATAACGCGCCTATAGAAGTATAACTTCAAAAAACAAGCTTTTATTTAAAGGAAATAGACTTCATTAACAAAGGTTTCTCAACTTTTACATATTAAAACACCTATTATATTTCTAAGCAGCATTAAATATTGATTTAGTTTATTACTAGAAGTATATTATTTATAAGTATTCCATGACCAGGGAACGGCCCTATAAGCAATGGATAGACGTGAGACACATACAACTGCTGCCGAAGTTCGGATGGAAATTAACGAGAAAGAATGTATTTATCATTCATGGTTTCAACGGCACACATTCGAAGACACCGATGTCCAACTTACGTGATGGTGAGTAAAGTGTATATAAACAAACTGAACACGTCTCTAGAGCGAAAGTATAGGAATAAATAGGAAATTTACAATCAGCTCTTTACCTACACATTAACAGCTATTTATATTATACTAACAGCCTTCTTTGAGCTCGCTTAAGTATGATTAGAATAAAATAAAAATAGTTTCCACGAGTTATCACGTATTAGAGAATGATATAGATAAAACTTAACAAAAGCTAAGTAAAATATTGATAGCTAAATAAAATTTAAATAAAATAATTGTTAATGAATTAAAACGCGTGTAATTGTAACTGCGTTTTTATATTAGATATTGCGTAAAAGTTACATTTTAAGCCATCTGTCATCAGCAAATACCACATCCGAGGCAATAAATGGCGGTAAACTTCATAATGACACAACAAATACTATGGTGACTCGTTTCAACCGCAGTCCTCCTCAAAACGTGATCTGGAAAGGTCTCGAAACATAAGTTTGACTAACGGCCGTTCCCAATATACTATCTACAGATAGTGAAAACCTTCTACTGTCAGTAATTAGCTATCAATAATCTGACGCTGTCCCTATATACACGTCATTCTTATCACCTTATATTGTGGGACGCGTGAATTGCAATTTCCAAACAAACTTCTATCGCTGGTAAACTATACGTCCTCCCATTGACAGACAGCGTGTACGGATTAGGTGAGTTACCGTCGATACGTTTATTGAGACAGAAAAGTCAACGATAGTTACGGCCGTAAGATAATCATAAAAATGTAACATTTACGTAAAATGTAATGTAAAAACACAGTTACAATTACACACGTTTTAATCCATTAAAAATTGTTTTAATTAAATGTGTTAAATCTCGCGTTAATGTAAGAAAATACTATGTAAATAACAGTTTGAAATGTAATTAATTATTTTACACTAAAAAGAGTAAATGGGCATTGGAGTCTTGAAACTAATAATGATAGCTGCTCTAGTCTTGAAGAGAAATCACGGTTTATTTAGATGTTTACCAGTGAGAGGCTCCTTTGCACAGGATGCCGGCTAGATTATTGGTACCACAACGGCGCCTATTTCTGCCGTGAAGCAGTAATATGTAAACATTACTGTGTTTCGATCTGAAGAGCGCCGTAGCTAGTGGAATTACTGGGCAAAAAAAAAAAAAATTTCACTAGCTACGGGCCCTTCAGACCGAAACAGAGTAATGTTTACACATTACTGGTTCACGGCAGAAATGGGCCACCATAATCTAGCCGGAATCCTGTGCAAGGGATCCTACCACTGGTAAATATGTATTACGTGTCGTCATTATACGTCCGCCCGTTCCAACTGGCTTTAGGAAATTACGCAAACAGTCGCACTTATCTCTTCTAATTGCATATTATATTGTTTCAGCTTATCTATGGCGAAAAGATTATAACGTATTTACGGTGGACTGGGCAGACTTATCCAGATTTCCTTGCTATCTATCGGCCTTGTCAAACATGAGGTAGGTACTAATATTTTTCTTAGTTAGTTGTGTAATGGGACTTGCGATGTTTCCAAATTTAAATGATGGGTCTTTCTTTTTATTTTTTTAGGATACTTTTCAAATAATACACACAAATTGTTCTTTTTTCGCTGCTGGCGGCGCTCTTCTATCTCACTATGGACAGTCTCTTTAATAGTATTTCCTTGCGAATTTTAATCTCCCATTTTATCCCCATGTAGATCAAAGTTTCAGAAATCGAAGAAATGTTTATAAATTATTTCTTATCAAGTGCCTAAATACAAAGTTTCATGGTTTTATCTACGAAAATGCAGAATTCCCATGCAGACTTTCATCCCTTATTTCAACCCGAACATTTCCTTTTTTAAAAAAAGGGCAAGCTATGACCTTATCCAAGCTATAGTCTATCTCTGTACCAAATATTATCAGAATCTGTTCATTGGTTTAGGCATGAGAGAAACAGACATACTTTCACATTTATTATATTAGTTGGGATGGTACGAAACCTTTGCGCAAGTCCGACTCGAAAATGGTCGGTTTTTTAACGATCTTGTGTTTTATGGTTAGGTTATGGGTTGGATTAAATTAGTTTAACCTTCGATATGTGTTGCTAGGCGCTATAGAGCTTCTTGTTTATTCTTATTAGATTGGCAGCACAGTGTACAGCCCAACTTTATTCGTACCTGACGCTGAACGGTGCGACGGCCAAGATGATCACCTGCGTTGGTCACTCCCTCGGAGCACATGTGTGTGGCATGATGTCCAGCCATCTCACGAAGAAGCAGTACAAAATAATAGGTATGTTTTCTTGTAAATTAGATACTTATATGTACGTATATGCTTTCATCCAGATTCTTGCGTTATTTAAGTGCAGTTAAATATGCTTCACTGTTAGCTACAACTGTCACAAGTCTCAACCTATACAAGTAAGAATATCGTATTTTCTGTGATTAACGCGAGTGTTACACATTTAAATATAACTCTTTTAAAGGATTAAAACGCGTGTAATTGTAACTTTGTTATACATTAGATTTTGCGTAACAGTTATTTTTGATTATTATTTTAGTTCAAATTTTTTCAAATTCAAATATTTTTATTCAAAATAGGATTATTGAAGGTCAAAATCTACCACCCATTCAAAAGAGACTGCCTCAGACCTGAGAAGAATGGAGTTAACCCGACGATTCAAGATAAAAGTCTTGATCCTGTTTTCAGTGGGAATGTAGATGAAATGAGTCAAGATAGTGTTTGTCATAGTTGTAATAAAGTTTAGCGCCATTTATTGCCGACATGACAGCAAATGACACAAATTAGGCTATCATCCCCACCATCTGGATGTGTGGCGGTCCTCCACAGTGCGGTTTTCAAGGAGCTTTCGTCCACGTACTACAAAGCTGTGGAATAAGCTTCCTTGAGCGGTACTTCCGGGACGATACGACATGGGTACCTTAAAAAACACCTTCCTTAAAGGCCGGCAACGCTCCTGTGATTCCACACCAGGTGAACCGTACGCTCGTTTGTCCTCCTTTTTCATTAAAAAAAAAATTACGAAGAAACTTTTCTCCACAACTTAATTAATAATATAATATGAGTACTACGGTATAGTTTAGGAGCTACAAATAAAAATGGGTGATTTTTTAAAAAGTTTATTTAGTAATAAAACAAATTGTTAACGAAATAAATGTATAGTTACAAAAATAACAGGAGTTTACTTAAAAATTTAGTACGTTTACGTATGTGAAACATTAGTATTTATATATTTATAACTGGGGCTTGTTTGGGAGCGCCATTGTGACAGTCTTAATCTCCAAGTATTGATTAATCCCTTCTTCACCACTGAAAGAGAAAAAAAAAGATTAACAGGCGTTTCGACGTCCAGAAAATCTGATCTGAGTTCTTAAGAGGGCCCTTCCCGGTCTTGTCTATCGTAAACGCGAACATGGTTGAAAAGAAGACAAGAAGCAAGAGAAAGCAATAACATTGAACGAAAAATAGTGTGCAGAAATTCCATAAGACTTCTTCCAGGAAAAACGTGTTTTTGGGTACTCCAAAATATGCGCGAGGTTTCTATCGCAATATTTTCTTTACTTTTACAATTTATGAGTACATTATGAATGGCCAAAGTTCAGATAAATTTGTACAAAAAAGCAGATATTTGAAGGGTCGTGCTGAATTTGTTTCTTATAATTTATATTTTCTGCCTCGATAGAAACCTAAATACAATTCACAAGATACCTATCAGTAAAAGTGTTTTTAAGAAAGATGCGTTAAAACGCCGTTATTACGTAAGAGAGTTTGTATGAAAAATATGACGGGTTGGCCGCTCTTTATGATCTCGAAGAAATTAGTTTCAGCTTATATTATCCATAAGGAATTTTTAGTACATATTGCTTTTGGCGGTAAAAAATCTGTGCATCTAGTTAACAGAGGTTAGAATTATGTTTAATAATAAAAATAGTTTAGTTTAGTTAATGTTTAATAAAAAAAAACTGTTATCATTTTATTTGACAATGACAGTGATACACCAACTGTCATAGAATTTCGTGCAAATATAAACTTGTTTTATGATTTTATAAGAATTATCAGCCAAGTGGTTCATGAACCAATTTTGTCGGTGGTACATTCCATTGAAAATCGTTTCTATATTATTCAGTAGGTACCTACGCACTTCCTTAAATACTTGCTTTATTCAATATCAGGTATAGCGACTTGCGATATATTGTTTCGCGTGCTCTAGCTTCCACAGGCGAAAAAGGAAAAAAATACCGCTATTTTTCTTAAGATATAAAAATACCATATCAATCAGTAATAACTGTAGAATTTCCTACAAAAGCTTTAGTATTCTCAAGCATAAAATAGTTAAATATTACTTACAGTTCGCGTCCCAATCCTGACTCCTTGAATCCTCCAAACGGTGTCTGGCTGGTAACGTGGTCATAAGTGTTGATCCTGTCGAGAATTTAGTTTTAACAAGTTACAAACATTGTTTCCATTAATAATTAACTTTATTATATTGAATTGGTAATAACTTGAAATTTTACGTTAGGTTGGGATTGTTGAAATAAAATATTACGGGTGTATTTATGGTAGACTAGCTGACCCGGCAAACGTTGTTTTGCCATATAAAGTATAATTCACGCGATAGTTTTATAAGTAATAAAATATTGCCTATATTATAGCCTGTACATCATTTTGTTCTATTGTCAATAGTTTTTGCAGCGCACGCAAAAATAGGTTTTCGTTTTTACACCTTGTGTTACAAAATAGCAATTTTATTACGGATCCCTAATTTTGAAAAAAAACATAGCCTATAGCCTTCCTCGATAAATGGACTACCCAACACTGAAAGAATCATTCAAATCGGACCAGTAGTACCAGAGATTAGCGCGTTCAAACAAACAAACAAACACTGCGGCTTTATATATTAGTATATATAGACAATACTATTCTCATAGAGGATAATGCCAGTCATGAATTAACGTACGTACATACATGAATTTACCAGTGGGAGGCTACTTTGCACAGGATGCCGGCTAGTTATAGGTACCACAACGACTGCCGTGGAGCAGTAATGTGTAAGCATTAATGTGTTTCGGTATGAAGGGCCCCGTAGCTAGTGAAATTACTGGGCAAATGGGATTTAACTTCTTATGTCTCAATGTAACGAGCGCTATTGTATTGCCGCTCAGAATTTTTGTGTTTTTCAAGAATCTTGAGCGGCACTACATAGTAATGGGCAGGGCGTATCAATTACCATCAATTGAACGTCCTGCTCGTCTCGTCCATTATTTTCATTAAAAAAATGCCAGCAGCTCTTGTAATTACAGGGTATTTTGTCATAACAGTATGGGAGTTGGTGATCACTTAACATCAGGCGACCGGTCGTGTGCACTTTTAGCCCATGAAAATATTAAAAAAATAAACATTAGATTTTGACTTACAGTATGAATTTCACATTTACACGGTCTTATACCAGAAAACATATTCTTATACAATGAACAGATCCTCATTTGAAACTGAGTCGATCGGGACAACTCGCGCTTGACCAAAACAAACCATGGCAAAATGTTATTCACAAAAAAAGAGCAAATTGTTCTTAAGACAGTTTCAGTATGTGTTTGGTTTAGGATATACCCATACTATCCCAATTAAAAAAAAAGTATGTGTAACCTAACATAATCTAACAAAGCAAAAATTCTTAAAATTTACTATTCCTCGTGCTATTCTACGTTTTTTAGATAGAACAATATTGAAAATCTTGCAATGATGGCTCTGACAATTAATTGAGAGTTTCTTGCGCCGCTTCTTCTCTCTCAGAGCGCCATTTGTTTCCGAAGCGGTAGTAGTATCTAGTATATTAGAAATGACATCAAAAAGAATTCTAAAGGAATCAATTTTGAGAAAATAAATCCCTTTTAATTATTAAATAACGAATACGGCTGTACGGGCTTGAACCCTTTGCTTATCGTAATAATGGACGAAGAAACCAAAAAAAAAATAACGAACATCGCAAACGTCAGAAAATTTTAGGAATCAACTTCACCTTGTTACTTTTGTGTTACAATGATGCGCGCACATCTTTAAATTTCACTTATATCATATTTTGATGCGTTAATTTCAAAAACACACTGTATATTATGTTCATATTCTTTTAATGTTGTTAGATACTGTCAAGTACTAAAATGACTGTACATAATTACGATCAATTAACTTTTCTACTATATTGTATTATACTCACCAAACGGAACCAGCTCTGACGTGCTTGGCGAAACTGAGCGCCGTGGTGATATCGTTCGTAATAACACCAGCCCCAAGACCGTAGTTGGTGTCATTTGCGCGGTCCACCACTTCATCAAACGTATCGAACTTTAGAATACTTTGCACTGGCCCGAAAATCTGTGTAAAAAAAAATATTTAAGTGAGATATACGCTGCATTATACCTACAGATTACACCCGAGTTCAGAGAACTAATTTTGACGTATAATACAAATGGCTGCGAAGGAACGTACAATACTCTGAAGTATTTTTGCATTTTGAATTAATTTCGTTCGTTTTCCATGTTGTTTATTACTTCAAGAATCAACGTTTTAAACTACACATTTCTTTTGTTATGCTTCCGAACATCTACCGATGTTTGCTGAGGTTGTCATCACTAGTATTAGTGCCGCAGACTCTCGCCAACAGCGGAAAAATGGCGAATACCAAAGAGGCACAAAAGCACTTTGACAGCCGCCAATCCAGTAGAAGTCAGTGGCAAGTTATTATTGATGACTATAATCACGTGTGTATCGATAAATTTAAACAATGCTTTAAGTTTACCATTTTAACCATAATAATTAAATTTAAATTATTTGTTCTGCCTTTCTTCAACACACAATATGTCCTTAACATTTACCGCCATTTCTCTTGCTTAACGATGGACTCGGATCTGTCATTATTAAAATAATAAGTCTTGACGTGTGGCACTCGGGGACTGCCGCGGTAAAGCTATTGCATAGCATTTTTTTTATCAACTTATGCAATTATAATTATTTATTTATTTTATTTATGCAGTATTTTTATGATAAAATTAATTAAAAAAAAAACGGGAAGTGAGTAAAATTTAACTTGAAAGATTTGATTACAGACAGACAACGGGACAGGTGAAACTATATAAAAATGCTTGTCATACTTTTCCATGGCAACTGTAAACGTGCCGAAATATCTATATACATCTATGGTATGTGTTAGGTTATTTTCGTTACGGAATTTCTGGATTCGGTCTCCACGCTCAAGGCCCGCGATAAAAGCTATGCAATAGCTTGAAAAAATAGCACGGGTCGGTAAGCGATGACTAAGACACATCACCACACTGAAGACGCGCGAGAGGAGATGCCCCCGCTCTTTACTCCAGGCCCAGACTGCATTTAACTCGCGCGATAACTGTAGTTCCTGGAGTACCGAAACATTTGAGCGAAATTAGGTCCGCGATACACCAAGTATTCACCAACATCTTTTCACTCTTCGGTTTTATAAAAAGCATAAATAGCCTTCAATTAAATTGGAGACTATGCTTTAAAATTATCTGTACAAATAAAACAGATTGAATGAGTTTATGTGTGTTCCTAAAACTCGAGAGTATTGTTAGCCTAATTGAAATGAAACTGCACACTTATAAATGTTCACTCCGACGAACATAACTCGTTAACTGATACAACTATAATTATAACTGTAAGAGCGGCGATATTACAGCACGAATCTATCATAAATCACGTTTTTTGTTTACAATAACCAAGGTTGTTTATTTAGCAACCCGTAACATAAACCGCACAATGATAACTCGACTATTGTAAAGACAAGTGGCCGGCGCCGGGCTTGGCGCCAAAACAACTCGGCAGGTGGCTTCAAATAAATTAAATACTAAGTAAGACTTACTTCTTCCCTGGCAATCTTCATGTCATCTTTGACATCGGCAAATACGGTTGGCTTTATGTAAAATCCTTTGTCACCCAATTTGTCACCTCCAGCCATGCACTTGGCACCTTCGCTCTTACCAGCCTTTATATAATCCAGTACCTTTGTATACATTTCCTTATCAATCTGGAAAATTATTTAAAATTTTTATACCAACTATCAAATTCAAATATTTTTATTCAAAATAGGATGTGACATCATTTATTGAAAGTCAAAATGTACCACCCATTACAAAACAAACTCAGTGGGATTTTTTTTCCATCAAAACAATATTTTTACAAAGCAATATTGTATAATTAAACTTGTTATTTGTGAACCTGACGGCGGTCGCTCCATTCTCAATCTGTTATATCATTAGAAAGTCATTTATGTTATAGTAACCTTTACCACACAAAAGTTTTTTTTAACAATTCTTTTGAATATCATAATACTTATGTTTTGAACATTTTCTGGAATCTTGTTGTAAAAGCATATACTTACATCATTAAAAATATTATGTTTTATTAATTGTACCCAATTTTTTTATATTAGGCAATGACGTTCCATAGACATATAAGGACACATCATTCTCAGTCTGATAGCGGAACGGCAAAAATGTGCTTACAAGTGTGTGTACAGACAATGTAAGCACACTTTTGTCTTTAGACGTGTGTTAACCGTCACTATCCGAATTAAACCTGAACTGCATAAATGTTTCAGATTCGGGAAGAGCGCTCAGGACGGGTTCGAGTCCCGAATCATTCATAAACTTTGTGGGGGTTTAAGTGAGGGATAACACTTTAAAAATATCATACCTGCGGCCCCTGTTGAACATCATCGAAGGGGTTCCCTACAGAACGCTTCTGAGCGATCTCTCCAGCTTTCAATATAAATTGATCGTAAATGCCGGACTGCACATAGGTCCTCGTTCCAGCACAACAGCATTGGCCACCATTAGCAAAAGCAGCAGCATGAGCTATTTGAGCTGCCTTTTCAACTGTTACCAACATACAAAAAATTTTTAACAAAAAAACAATCAACTTCAAAAACACTATTCCAAAACAATAGATATAATATGCACTAAAAAGTATAAAAATAATTGCGTATAAATTATCTGAGGTAAGTATCACAATCATCTACTATATACCAAAGCAATAGTTTAATTATTATCTTGCGGGTTAGTTCGACCTGTATAAACTGCGCAGTGAAATTATTAAATTAGATATTTTTAATACACTGTTAACGCAATTGACTAGCCTGCAAATTCTAAGCATGCTTATTAATTAACTAACCACTGGGCTATATGGGTAGTCTCTACCTACACATGAATTCGGAGGCCAGTACTAGAAACTATTTTAAAAATAATATCTTAGTAACAAAAATACTTTACCATCAGCATCGTTGAATATGACTAGTGGACTCTTTCCACCGAGCTCTAGTGAGGTGCGTTTCAGATTTACCAGCGATGATGCACCTAGGATCAATTTCCCCACCTAAAATAGTTATGTATTAGTAATGATAGCAAGTAAATATAGTGGCGTTGTTTGATGTTTGACAATAGTCAAATTTCCAAAATTATAATTTCCTTTAAATTAATAAATTTAATAATATAGTCAATATATAGGTGGAAATCTCACATCTATATAAATATATATAAATTGTGACACGTTGATGGATTGCAGTTTAGTCCAACTTGAGAGAAAGTTTAGTTTTTATTTCGATATGGGACCCACAATTATTTTTATTATCAATATTTGTTTTGTATGGACATATTTTCTATGACAAAATTTAGTGACGCACGGTTTGACAGTTCCTCTGTGAAACAATTTCATTATAACAACAGGTAGAATTTTTTACGAAATAATTCTTTATGTTTGAAATATTATTGGCAAATTCATATAAAACAGTATTTTTTTAGTATCTACAGAACAACGTCTGTCGGGTCAGATAGTGTATATGAGATTTCCACCGATATATTGACTCATCACGATATCTCTGGAACCATTAAGTATTAGTATATATTTGAAGCGTGTGAATTTATAAAACAAAATAATCATTTATTTTAAAGGGATTGACTTTGAATTGAATCCTCGTTCTACCAGAATATCGGAGAGACTGGTTTATAGTCACTGCCCCAGAATAACATTATACCTAAATAGTAGCTACGTTATGTGTATAAACACAAAAACAAAATCTACTCTCTAATCTCTACAAATAAAAAACCTTACCACAGAAACGATTTACTGGACTCCTGTTCAAATGGTTAATCGACAAAAAATTTTAATGTTAAGGATTTTTTTAATTTTAAGTAAACTTTTTGCATGCTAATTTAAATTAGCCGAATAGAAGACACTACAATAAATTTAATATCTATAATGTATATATACTGTATTCGACGCAATAATTTAATTTAATTTCATTTCTGTCGGGTCAGCATAATAAATGAAATTTAATGTGGAATATGAGTGCGTAGAACAACAATTTAAGTTCCTAGCCATCCGAGGCTTGTATATCTATAAGAGTATCCCCAAAACCAAAAGACCAAAAGATGTTTTTTTTAATGAAAATAAGGGACGAGACCAGCAGGACGTTCAGCTAATGGAAATTGATACGCCCTGCCCATTACAATGCAGTGCCACTCAGGATTCTTGTAAAAGCCAAATATTTTTAGCGACACTACAATTGCGCTCGTCACCTTGAGACACAAGATGTTAAGTCTCATTTGCCCAGTAATTTCACTAGCTACGATGCCCTTCAGACCGAAACACAGTAATGTTTACACATTACTGCTTCAAGGCAGAAATAGGCGCCGTTGTGGTACCCATAATCTAGCCGGCTTCCTGTGCAAAGGAGTTGAAATGTTTGTTTCAACTTCAATAATAAGTTACCTCAGTGGATCCAGTGAAGGCAACTTTGTCCACATCGGGGTGGTGTGTTAGAGCAGCTCCAGCCGTGGGTCCGTACCCCGGGACAATGTTCACGACGCCCGGGGGGAAGCCGGCCTCCTTGATCAGGGCTGCCACTGCCAGGGCTGTCAACGGCGTCTGTTCCGCTGGCTTCACTATCACGGTACAACCTACAGCAAACATAAATACTAAAGGGCTGTATACAATTTATTAACAATTTATATATATTATTTGGCGTGAAATTCAATTATTTATCCATTTGTCGTACACATACTTAATGCAAATTTAAGACTTATATGGTTTTCTCGTGGATGCCGTGGACCGGACTACACGGGAAGTATCAGCATTCAAATAAAAAAAGAATTATCAAAAATGGTTCACCCAGACGAAAGTTCTGAGGGAACAAACTAAAAACAAATACCGTCGAATTGAGAACCTTTTTGAAGTCGGTTAAAAATTCAGTTAGTAATAATAATAATAATTCGTACTATAAATACGTGCCAGCGCTGACAGCGTGAAGCAACTTAAACGTAATCATAAAAAAATCACCTAAAGAAATTAAACGACGCTTACCGTGTTTTTAAAACAATTCGACACGTGTTTCGCATTTACACGAGGCATCCTCAGGACGTGTTGTCTCGCCAAAATCTGGCACGAGACTCAAAAAAACAAATATTGGCGGAATTAACACTAAAGAAAACTTAAATCATTTGTATAATTATGGATTTCCGCAAAGTAACGCCTAATTCAATATTTTTTTTTTTAATATAATTTGTTTGGAAATTTCAGACATTTACATAAATTTTAAGTTGTTTTTATAATTACGGTAAAGTAGTTGTACACCTGTATTCATTTATTGTCACCATTGTTAACGCCACGCCGTACATTAGAATCTCTGTAAGATCGGGAGTTCCACTACATACAGTGTGTCCCACAGTTATGCCGTACGGAGGTGTACTACTATTAATATTAAAGAACATTTCACTAAAAGAAGACAACTTTTTTAAATTATGACTGCATTCGCAGATTTTTAAAATTACTTCCTACGCCTTCCTCAACAGGGAATCGAACCTGTCTGTAATGTTGAAGGTGTGAATTTCACGGTACAGCCTAAAAAGCAATGATTTATTTCTACATAACATGGTTAGGTACTTATATAAAAATAAAACCAACTAAACATGAGTTTTCATAATTTCTTTTCAAATAAAAGATACAGATTTACCTGCAGCTAACGCGGGTGCTATTTTCCATGCCAGCATTGGAATGGGATAGTTCCATGGTATGATCTGTGCGCAGACTCCAACTGGCTCCTTTATTGTCATGGAGAACACCTCGCCATCTTTAAACATAAATTCAACAATCAATAAAAAAAGTGTGTGACTTATGTACGCACGTTAAAAGTTATTCTTTTTTGGTGTTATATAAAAATACTTATCAAATGTATTTCTCCTGTTATTTTTCGTTTGTAGAAAAAGCAATATTATAATAAAGAAGGTATTAAATATAAATACTACCAATGAATATATTATTATACCGCATAATTTAGTTAAATAACCTTAACATCAATCTATAATACTGAAAATATAAATCGTTGTTTATTTATTAATAATAATATCCAAGTGATGTTTGTGTTGCACACCGTAACAAAGCGACGATGTGACGTCATCGACGTCAGGTACAGAGATAATGTAAATCAAATCAAATCAAAAATATGTTTATTTCATAGGTAAATCACATGACACTTGAAATATGACATTTTTTTCATACAGCTCATTCGGAAGGCAGTTTTCCTCAGAGGAGAATGAGCAAGAAACTCTTAGGTTGCTCTTTTCAAAACAGATTAGGTGTTACAAGTTCTTATTTTTCATGCAATTTACAAATAATTTCAATTACAATATATGCAAAGTGACGCAACAAAAATACTCAAACGAAAGAAACAGAAAGGCTCACGGCCGTTCCCAATATTCAGTCTATCTCTTACATGAGATAAAAATCGTAAATATCGTTGACATTTCTGTCCCAATAAACTTATCGACGGTAACTGACCTTATCCATGCATGCTGTCTGTCAATGAGACGAGTATTATTGGACGTATTGTATGGAAATTGCAATTCACGCGTCCCAATATAAGGCGATAGGAATGACTTATCGGGTATATAGGGACAGCTTCAGATTATTGACAACTAATTGCTGACAGTAGAAGGTAGCAATTTATCTCTATCTGTAGACAGGCCGTTACGGCCTGTCCCAATATACTATTCCTATACGTTCGTCAGTCGTCTCATTATATTCAATTCAATCATCAAGTCAATTATTACTTAATAGAAGAAATAACTACGTGTATTAACAAGAAAATACCTGTTATATCAACCTTTTTTGATATGTCAAAAGCATTCGATTTTCTTAATCATCATATCTTAATATAAAAATGTGAAAAATATGGTATAAGAGGCCCTGCTCTAAAATGGATTGAAAGTTATCTAGCCGATAGACAAGAAATTGTAGAAATAAATAAAATAAACGAGAAACTGGAGATGACTACATACAAGTCACCCTATTAAATTAGTAAATTTGGAGTTCCTCAAGGAAGTCTTATGGGACCCTTACTATTTTTAATTTATTTGAATCATTATCCCGATGTGGTTGACTATAACTGTGTATTACTTGCAGATGACATATCCATAATTATTCCTGACGAGCATAAAGCGATAAATTATAATATGACTATTAATAAAAATTTAGAAACTATACTGACATGGTTCAATGAGAATAATTTATTCGCTAATATGACAAAAACTAAATATATGAGATTTTCTAATTATAAAACAATACATAAAGATCTAAATATAACACATAGTGACCAAACGATTAAAGAAACAAACACAATAAAATTTTTAGGCATTATTAATATAAGCTCAAAATGATACAGTGGCAGGCAAAATAAATAAGTTCGTCTTCGCTTTAAGAAGGCTCACATAAACTGTATCCTTTAATGCTGCACTTACTGCATACCACGGTTATATTGCGTCAGTTTTACGGTACGGGTTAATACTTTGGGGAAACTACACTAATATTTTAAATTTTCATTTTTGTGCCACAAAAAGTACTGGCACAAAAAAAATGAATAGGAGCTTTATAATAATATATTCAAAAAGCACCGTCTGCTAACGCTTACCAGTCTATACACAATATGTTATGTTTTTAAAGTAATAACCCTCACTTCTAGAATTAATACACAAATAAAATTTTGTTTTACAAATATATATATTAGAAATTTGTTTGTTCATTAAAAAGCATGGTGAACTTTTTAAATCAGCAAAGGACTATTCCATGTTAGGATTAAGAGATCCAACTCGCCTTTTGATGCTGTAGAACAGCGCTTCATCAAAATAACGCAAATGTTATGTGTATTAGGGTCTTTAACTAACTTCCAAAAAATATTAGAGAGATGCCTTAAATAATAATGCATAAAAAATTATGGCTAATAGATAAATGCTTTTATAGTTTAAAAGAATTCTTTAGCCAAAAATAATAGTAGTATTTAAATGTTATTTTTGAGAAGTACCTACAAACGAATGTATAGTTTATTTTGTTGAATTAAAGCTATGTAATGTGTATTATTGACGTATAAATATAAAAATTCCAATGTTGTAACTCAAATATTTGTATACCGATATATTGGCGAATTGTGCTGTACACCTATCAATTGTTAACAACTATGTTACCACCATTCATACAAATAAGTCATTTCATTTCAAATACCTAAATAAATATAAGTCTATTGGGACAGAAAAGTCAACGATAGTTATGATTTTTATCTCAAGTAAAAGATAGACTGAATATTGGGAACGGCCGTAAGGAAAACCACCCATCAACAAAGGAACTACTACCCTTTGTTGATGGGTGGGGACATTTTTACCCATTGTTCTTTAGCATCAATATTATCATGCTTAATACAGGCACATAATTTTTTCTGATTAATCCATACGGGTGACGTCGCAGGCAGGACCTAGTAAACTACATTTGACTGACAAACCGATAACCATGCAAACTGTTCGCTTTTTAATATATAATATATGCTAGCTGACCCGACAGACGTTGTTCTAGTATAGATATTATAAAAAAAAACTGTTTTATCGGAATTCGTCAATAATATTTCAAAACATCAAGAATTATTTTGTAAGAAATGCTCCCTTTGTTATAATGAAATTGTTCCACAGTGGAACTCTCAAACCGTGCGTCAATAAATTCTCTAAAATATGTCCATACAAAACAAATATTGAAATAGAAAATAATAATGGGTCCCAAATCGAAATAAAAACTATCCTATCTCTCAAGTTGTACTAAACTGCACTCCATGAAGTAATTCCCATTTAAATCCGTTCATTAGTTCAGGAGTCCATTGCGGACAAACAACGTGACACGTAATTATATATATATATAGATAACGATATTGTTAAAAGTATATTCCGACGGAATGGAGTATTTAAAATATATAAACAATGTATTCATAATTATTAAACTGTTTACAGCGAATAATGAAGTAGAATTGTGATAATTGAGGTCAAAATAGCATACAAATACTTCAGAGATAAAGCCACATAAACAGATTGATATAAGTCTGTTAAAACAGAGAAATGGCATGATTTTATAACAAACAATTTCTTTGTAATGCTTATATGCAATTATATATTATTTATGAAATGATAATATTCTGCTGATAATGACAAGTGTAGGTACTGTAATTAAGACGGTAAAATAATATTGTTTTCCTAAAAGTCATTATTTCCAATGGATTGGAATGCAATTTTATTATTCAGAGATAAAATTCATTTTATTTGTAACACAGAATTTATCAATGTTTTAATAATAACCCTTTGTTCAATAGTTACTCCTTTCAACATGGGTCATCTGCTAATAAAAGTCCTATCAAAGAAGGTTGTGGTTTTAGTACAGTTTAGTGCAGCCCTGTTTCAATGCGAACAATTTGATCTATTGTGATAGTCACTGTTAATGTTAACTATCTCACTGAAAAGATTGATTCTGTTCATAAATCTTATCATGAGCCCAGCGAATCTCTCTAAGAAAAAGCGATTGGCTCGATTGCATGAAACGTGCAGTCATTGATAGATTGACAGATGACGGCTATAATCTTGTAAAAAACGGAGATAGTTCGGCTATCTCCGTCTATATCCACTGCGATTGAAGCAACTGTTCGCTTCTAAACTTAACCGGATTTACCTCCTCTTTGAATCTTATAATATATTCTGCAGTGAGCTGACGTATTTTAAGTGGTTGATGTATTGGACTTACCCAAAGAGATGCTACGTTTACGCATTAAAGGACCACATTCAGAGAAAATGTGTTACGGGGTTTCATCTGCACTATTACAGAATCTACACGTTCTGCAATCTCTGAGACCTAATATTGAGAGGTGTTTGTTTAATCTGCAGTGGTTTTAGTGTTCTGGTAAGAATGCGTTAGTTTTCCCTACCTAGTGCCTCATGCGCAGCTTGTTGAAGGCTTTGCTTAAGGTTTTGGACTGGTTTAAACCCGGATTGTTGCTCCAGAGTTTATTACACTCTTGTGAACATGATGTATCAAGAGTTGATTTAAAAGACTCCTTGGGACACCACGCTAACTTGAGTGCTTTTAGCACCAATTCTTACAACGTCAGTGCATTTATTGCCTTTGATCTCTCTCTCTATACCTTTCGGAGTCCGGCAGTTGTCTATAAGTTTTGAGACTGTTTGGATGTAAATACACTTGCCGACGTAACAAATAAGATTAACACAATAACAAATTAGCGAAAACCAATAGACTAAGAGACAGACAGATAAAATATTAGCGTAAGCATTTTCAATGAATACATTACCTATGTAAATACATTACCAATACATACCAATTCAGTATAAATTTATCATAACAACGTACTTGAATAAGTACGTTGTTTTACTGAATAGTAATATCTTAACAAAATTACAAACAAAAACACTTCAATTGAATTCAAGTGCCTATAATAACTATAGATATAAAACTTAAGTACCAACCTGCTGGTATAGTGTTTCCAAGAATTTTATCAGCCTTTCCCGCATAATACCGCAGAACACTAGCCGAAAAGTAAACCTCTTCCTCAGCATTTTTCACTGGCTTGCCACAGTCCAATGTTTCCAGCTCTGCTAGGTATCTAGCTTGGGCTTCCAGAAGATCCGCCAGTTTGAGCAGCAGTAGACCCCTTCGGGAAGCATCCATTGTACGCCATGGCGAATATCGGTGAAATGCTTTCCGTGCTGCCGATACTGCTAAATCTACGTCCGCCTAAAATTAATACATAAATGAGAAGCAGAAAGTCACATGCTGAGATGGTTGGACATGTCGAGAGAATGAATGAAGAACAATTGACGAAGAAAGTGTATAAGGCCAGTGTGAATGAAAGTGTCGGAAGGGGTAGACCTAAGCGGACGTTTCGAGATCAAATCAGGGACGTCAAGAGTACCCTAAACCGAAGAGCATGTATCAAAGGAATAATGAATGTGGACGAAGCGAAACAAGTATGTAAGGATCGTAGCAAGTGGAAAGAAGTGGTCTTAGCCTACCCCTACCGGAAAGAGGCGTGACTATATGTATGTATGTAGAGAGTCACATTGTTATATATTTTCATTCTTGCATCATGTTGACGTCTGGTATTCTAACAACCGAGCATTTCACGAGAATATTCTTGCCTCGCACGTTGTGGAATCAATCAAAACCTAGAACCTAAAGGAACAGCTTTTTTTGAAATCGGATGAGTTTAGACCATAGTTTCTCAACCTTATTTTGCTCACCGCCCACTTTGAGAATATGTTTTTTTCTAGAGTATTTCGTGTATTTTTTGCCTTTTTAGACTATATTTTTTAATCTACCCACGCCCCATCTGCGCCATCTCAATGCCCCCTAATTTTCTCTGGGGGGCGTTATCGCCTATGATTTAGACAGTTCTTATGAATAAGAACTACAAATTTATTGGAATTTTGCGAATTTAACTTAATTGAAAAAGGCTGTGGATCTTTGGTGCATTTATAGCCCCGTAATTTATCATTATCATTTAATTAAAGTCATGGTAGTTGGATATAATAATTTGTTTATAATATATATATTTCATTGTTTATAATAAAATTGAATGCAATTCTTGATTTGTAAAGCTTTTCTTCCTTTGAAAGCTTTGCTAAATCATTTTCATTATAATTGATTAAATCACTTATTTTTATAAGCTACATTGTTTTATAATACATAAGGATTTACTACGATTTGAGGAGTAATTTGGCGAAAAACTTCCTTGTATCGACGACGAAGCACCATACAAAATGGCTATTTATATCTGGTTTGCGGTTCGAAACGCGGTCGTGTCAATCAAGGGGGAGAAGTTCGTGATGGTGTGAACAACAGGAAACATCGCTCCTGGGCCCTGTATGGTCGGAATAGAGAGGCATGAATCATTTCTACGAAAATAATACATTAATTCGAATGAGGCTCAAAATCTAACCGCGTCACTTGGTGCAAGGCCATGCGTACTGTTACAATATTGGTAATTTGGGTAAAAAACCTTTTCGACTAATATTCGCAGTTAGCAGAAATGATGTAATATGTCTTGATTCCTTTTGTCTGGCGCTTCTCTCTTAATGGTCGACATACCACCTAAGCTATGGAAGGGTTAGGGAGTGGACACATCACCACTGTCACCGTAATACGGCGCGGCGCCGTGAAACATCACGACGTGGTGCCGCATATAGGATGTCGTGTACGGCGTGAGTTCATGTTTCCCTGTGGCTTTGACTTGCAGTTTTTGTCGAGATCTTTGAGAGACCCAGTATCATCTCGATCCATTTGACCGTGGGCAACGCAGAGCTGCTCGAATTATCGGGGACCCAGTGCTCTGTGAACGGCTGGATCACTTGCCGTTGCGTAGAGACGTCACTTCATTTTGTGTCTTCTACCGCATTTATCACGACGGGAGTGTTTCGAAGAGCTGTTTAACTTGATTCCTGTCGCCACCTTCGCACGACACGCCACAAGTTAGGATATCATCCTCACCATCTGGATGTGTGGCGGTCCGCCACAGTGCGGTTTTCAAGGAGCTTTCTTCCACGTACTACAAAGCTGTGGAATGAGGTTCCTTCAAAAAAAGCGTGTACACCTTCCTTAAAGGCCGGCAACGCTCCTGTGATTCCTCTGGTGTTGCAAGAGATTGTGGGCGGCGGTGATCACTTAACAACAGGTGACCCGTACGCTCGTTTGTCCTCCTATTCCATAAAAATAAAAAATAAAAGATATGGATGGCGATAGACGTATTCTTCTCTTGTTATTGCTAAGGTGACGAATGAAGAAAAACAGAACCAAAGGAAATATTGGGTGAATCCAAAAACACTACTGTGAATCATGATTGAGGAAATTTTAAGAGGAAATATAAGCCTCTCAGAGAAAATGGAGGAAAATGTGTAGTAATCACAAATTTTACGTATATTTTTGAAAGTACATATCAAGTTTGAAGAGCTGCTAGCCAAGTAGCGATAGCGAAACATGAAGTGACGAGCGGGCGTAACGTAGGCTGGCGTCATGCGCCGTAACCGATATTGTACCGCGGCACGATGCTTCCGTCGTGACGTTTCACCGTTCACGGTGACGTGGCGCGCCTTAGTGATGTGTTCACGCCCTTACATCTGCCGGCTTTTGCCCAGGTCGCATCTCTGTTAAATTTTTAGTTTATCATTGTGAAAATAAAACTATAAAGTTTATGACTGAAAATGTTTTTTTAAACACACAAAAGTCGCAATCTGTCGCCATGATCCTAAGAAGAATGCATATTTCCAGATGGCTCGAAAGCTACCTAAGTGCCTCTAAGTGGATGATTGTGTTGATGTATTGTTTGAATTGTCATTGCTACGCGACCGTTTGTTAGACGGAAGTTATTGAAGAACTAAAATAGCAGTAAACGCCGCACCACAATAGTGCCAGTTCTCACTAGGCAAGAGAAATGAATTTTCGAAAATAAAGATCTTATGAGCTATCCTGCATAAAGTCTACTAGCGATTCTATTGGTTAAGATCCAGTTATGTGGTCACCACCAGTGAAGCTGTCGAAGAATACAAATTACGAGTTACTCCAATTTATGGCTACGAAGTTTGGTGACCTGATGGCGTGGATTTTAAGTTCTCAAAATTAGTTTCTTCGAATTAAAAAGTGCATTTACGATAGCGGAGAAATTATAAGGAACAATATATTCATTTTTGTTCAATCATAGTATCCTTCGATAATTTATACGTATAGACAGACTGTGAAAGGTGTGCACACGTGGAAATAAATAGCGGCAAACAGTTAACCTCTATTTTCAGTAATGCACGCACACTAAAACAAAGTGGCAAGTGTAAGACAAAACACGAGTGCGAAGAGTGTAAGAGCGTCATGCACACTAAAGTAATAAACCTTGCCTGTTGTGATGCGTTGCCTAATAGAAAGACGCTCTATCTAGACGTATTAATATATGTATTATGTATGGAATATTTTAAAAAACTTATGGCGCAAATAAGTAAGAGACAAAAGAGAATACAAGTCAAATAAATTTATGTCACGTTACAAGTTTTGAAATATTTTGAAGAAGGTATTGAATAAAGGTTTGTTTTTTGAAGTGAAACTTCTTTAACCGCGTTGGGCACTTTTTGGTACCGACATGCTCATGACTGGCTCACGCGATAAATAATTAAAAAATTATAATAATGTAGTTACACACTTTGGATTGGTGAAATCTCGTGAGTTCGCGTCACCGAAATGCTTAAAGCAGTATATCTGTAGCTATACAACTGACGTATTGTGCAAGATTGGTGTGTGTATATATATATTCTTATAAGTGAAATTGAATGGATTTAGTAAAAAGTTCAATGTGTATATACTGTGCATTGTTGAAATAGTGTTTTTGTGTGCTTTAGGTATATAATATACTAGCTGACCCAGCAAACGTTGTATTGCCGATATTAAAATCACGATACAAAAGTAACTGTTGATCGTAGATGGGTGAAAATTTGAAGCTGTATGTATTTTTAATGCTGACTCATAATCAAACAAATTTAAAAAAAAATGTCAAAAAAATAATAAATAAATTCGTGTGGACCAGCCTTAACATTTAGGAGGATGAAAAATAGATGTTGTCCGATTCTCAGACCTACCCAATATGCACTAAAAATTTCATGAGAATCGGTCAAGCCGTTTCGGAGGAGTTCAAAGTTTAACACCATGACCCGAGAATTTTATATATATGAGATTAATATTGAAAATAAGTTTTTAAATAAAGTTGAAATTAGTTATTCAATTGTTTTTAGTCATTGTGTAATCTCAAATTTTAATACTAACAGTTCTAAATTTTCACTTCTATCAGTAGACTCTACAACTGCAATTTTTTTTTCTTTAGTGGTACGGAGCCAGATGTCAATAATAAATCTACACGAACAAAATGATTTGACAACAACTTAAAAATATTTACGAGCGTCTTCAATCTGTATATCAATATCAAGTCTATGTTGAATACTATTCAGAGTTCTCAATACAAGCTCCACGCCAGAAATAGATGCTTATTATACAGAGTCAATAACCTTGAAGTTGTAAGCTGATAGTCTGGTCTTGTCCAGCTTCATCATTAAAACATTTAAATCTAGCTGTCCTCTTCGAAGAAATGCATGTAACTAGGGTTACCATCCGTCCGGATTAATCCGGATATGTCCGGATTTTTACTCTAGTCCGATTTTTTTTTATATGGAATATATTAATAAAAATACATATTAACTATCTTGCTTTTCCACAACTTGACAGATTTCACGTTTCGGTGAAATCATGCCGTTAAAGTCTTTCTTTGACTTTCCCAAGGTCTAAGTTGTCAATTTTTTCTATACAACTATACATATATTAAAATTGGAGTGTCTGTTTGTAATATTGAAATAACCGTTTTTATAACATGTATATGAATATATATACATGCTGTAAAAACAAAATAGCAAATACAAAATAACATTTCTTAATATTTTTGTATGTCTGTTTGTTCCGGCTAATCTCTGAAATGGCTGGACCGATTTTGACGGGACTTTTATTGGCAGGTAGCTAATGTAATAAGGAGTAACTTAGGCTACGTTTATTTTAGAAAAATAAGTAATATTGCAATGTCCAAGTTACGGTTTAACTCTAAAAATAATTTATATGGCAAAACGACGTTTGCCGTGAAAATAAGTTTTTAAATAAAGTTGAAATTAGTAATTCAATTGTTTTTAATCATTGTGTAATCTCAAATTTTAATACTAACAGTTCTAAATTTTCACTTCTATCAGTAGTCTCTACAACTGCAATTTTTTTTTCTTTAGTGGTACGGAGCCAGATGTCAATAATAAATCTACACGAACAAAATGATTTGACAACAACTTAAAAATATTTACGAGCGTCTTCAATCTGTATCTCAATACCAAGTCTATGTTGAATACTATTCAGAGTTCTCAATACAAGCTCCACGCCAGAAATAGATGCTTATTATACAGAGTCAATAACCTTGAAGTTGTAAGCTGATAGTCTGGTCTTGTCCAGCTTCATCATTAAAACATTTAAATCTAGCTGTCCTCTTCGAAGAAACACATGTAACTAGGGTTACCATCCGTCCGGATTAATCCGGATATGTCCGGATTTTTACTTTAGTCCGATTTTTTTTTATATGGAATATATTAATAAAAATACATATTAACTATCTTGCTTTTACCCACAACTTGACAGATTTCACGTCTCGGTGAAATCATGCCGTTAAAGTCTTTCTTTGACTTTCCCAAGGTCTAAGTTGTCCATTTTTTCTATACAACTATACATATATTAAAATTGGAGTGTCTGTTTGTAATATTGAAATAACCGTTTTTATAACATGTATATGAATATATATACATGCTGTAAAAACAAAATAGCAAATACAAAATAACATTTTTTAATATTTTTGTATGTCTGTTTGTTCCGGCTAATCTCTGAAATGGCTGGACCGATTTTGACGGGACTTTTATTGGCAGGTAGCTAATGTAATAAGGAGTAACTTAGGCTACGTTTATTTTAGAAAAATAAGTAATATTGCAATGTCCAAGTTACGGTTTAACTCTAAAAATAATTTATATGGCAAAACGACGTTTGCCGTGATAGCTAGTACTAAATATAATCAAAATCGCACTCGGCCTTAGGCGTGTAAGCGTGACTTTGTTTGACCTTCCATACGAATTATGATCCCTTATTTCATCCCCACACAGGTCAAAATTTCAAAAACACTAGATATTTTTTTTTATATCTTATCAAGTGCCTAAATACAAAGGTATCATCTTCGTTAATGACGTACTTCCACAGAGACTTCCATTCCCTATTTCAACCCCTCCAAACCCATTTTGCGCGACAAAAGGTAGCCTTTGTCCTTTCCCAAGCTCTAGTCTATCTCTGTACTAAATTTCATCAAAATTGGTTAAGTGGCTTGGGCGTGAAAGAGTAACAAGCAAACTTACATTCACATTGATTATTTTAGTAGGGATATCAAATAAGTCTTTTATCTTTACGAGAAAAGAAATCTAAACGAGATCAACTGGCAACTACCAGTGGGAGGCTCCTTTGCACAGGATGCCGGCTAGATTATGGGTACCACAACGGCGGTTATTTCTGCCGTGAAGCAGTATTGTGTTAGCATTACTGTGTTTAGGCCTAAAGGGCGCCGTAGCTAGTGAAATAACTGGGCAAACGAGACTTAACATCTTATGTCTCACGGTGACGAGCGCAGTTGTAGTGCAGCTCAGAGTTTTTGGGGTTCTTCAAGAATCCTGAGCGGCACTGCATTGTAATGGGCAGGGCGCATCAATTATCATCAGCTGAACGTCCTGCTCGTCTCGTCCCTTATTTTCACTAAAAAAAAGTCCGGATTTTATTGATATGTCAGTAATTTATTTATTAGGACTTTTCGAATTACTACATTGTACCCTATATGTAACAGATTAGTAATTAAGTTTTAATATTAATAATAGCGTTAATGTGTTGAGATAATGAATTGTATTCGACTGATACATGATTTTTACATGTCAAGATTATCTTAACTGTAACGGTGACAATAACATAAATGACTTTTTTCATGATACCACAGATAGGGAATGGAGCGACCGCCCTCAGGCTATTAAATAATAAGTTTAATTGTACAATATTACTTTGTAAACATATATTTTTGATGAAAAAAAAAAAGCCCGCAGAGCTTGTTGCGTCCATTTTTCTCAGGCCTGAGGCATTCATTTTGGAATGGGTGGTAGTTTTTTTGACTTTCAATAAGTGATGTCACATCCTATTTTGAATAAAAATATTTGAATTTGAATTTGTCACACACATGGGCGTATGACATGAATGATAATTGAACCGTCGACTAAGCTTAGTTTATTTTCAATACGCTTGCTTGTAAAATGAGCCTTATTGCATCGTTCTTAGGTCCATAAACCGAACTACAACACACACGTGCATAATTTACACACTAGTGTATAATTGAATTATTCTAACAATGTTAAGTTAGTACGAGAATAAACTGAGTATACAATTATTGCGTTCGTCACCTTGAGACATAAGATGTCAAGTCTCATTTGCCCAGTAATTTCACTAGCTACGGTGCCCTTCAAACCTAATCACAGTAATGCTTACACATTATTGTGGTACCCACAATCAAGCCGGCGTTCTGCGGAAAGGGACCTCCTACTGGTATATGCCCTTCGCCCCTTGAGCCTGGTGGCTCCCCTTTTCTTTTTATGTAGCTTAGATTAGATTTTTCAACACAGGAACATAGTTAAATTGTAGAATTACTGTAATATATTTTATTCTTAGTAACCTTAGGATGTTCCCCGTAGAAACTGCTTAAAGTCATATATTTACAATTGCTTACCTTATCGCCTTCAGCCACTTGTGTTATAACGGTTTCATCCTGAGGGTTGATCGTGGCGAAGGTTTTCTTGCTTACGGCATCTACCCATTCATTGTTAATGAACAGCTGCAAATATATTATACTGATTAAAAAAACACATCAAGTACTCTGCGAACGATCTGTTGGTGTTACGTAGATTCGTCGGTTGTCTGTGTACGCGGCCAGACACCCAGACTTTTGGACTGTCTTGCGCAATTCCTCTGGCCGGGACTCCGATAGACCGACGGAAACCGCCGTATTGAGAAAAAGGCGTAGGTAAAAAAGGAATATAGAAGGAACAAGGTTAATTATGGCGCGAACACACTGTTCGTCTCCTAAAGCATCAAAAAAAGGGCGGTGTTTTGAAGAACTATCTGACCTAGGGGCCTACTCCTAAAATCGATAGTCGATATATCGTGGCATTAGTCGTGTCGAATCATACTCTTAGTTACATAGTATTCAATGTCGAAACGATGATTGAACGAACGAAACTTTATACGATATTATCGGTCCTAACCCTACTCTTAGTTGAAAATGTCAGATACGAATATTCGAATTTGACAAATAATCAAACGTCACTTTTACGACAACCTCAACTACTAGACCTCCTGGTACCTATGTAATGTATAATTTGGCCATTTGTGTTTTTTTTTTTTTAATTTAAAAATTACACTTTTAATAATATATATTTTACCAAACTTCAACAGTTTGTTGGCAAGTTATTGCATTAAAAAACATTTAATTATGTGTACATAATTAACTACTACTTACTTTAAAATAAACTATTACTATAAAAAATAGACGATTACGTAAGTTATTCAAATTACTTAAATACTAAAAAAAATTACTTAAAACGAACCAAGTATCATTGGTGTGTATTATTGAAGAATTGAGTTATTCAATGTCATTCAACAGCGTTTTTTCATTTTTCGTTTTAAATTTTATTGCATTTTTTTTTAAAGTTTGGTAACACACACTTATATTCTTACTTTGTGTCATTTCTTTGACCAAAATGAAATTATGATTTCATTTGATTATTGCTGTTAATGGTCGTGATTAAAAGATCATGTTATCAAATTCCACACGGCAGTATAGATTATAACATATTTTAAGTAAACAAATCATAGTTTTTTCCCCAGTAACGCCGGCCGGCGTAATAATAAAATTTCTTATCACATGTTTGCACAGTTATCACTTCAGATAGCAAAATCCATGCTCATTATGAAAATTTATTCACTAATGAATGATATGATAAATAAAGGAATTATCTTTTTTTCTTATAGTTTCAAACTCTCGTTTTGCAAAGAGAATAAATCTCAATGACTTGTCGGTCAATAGGCAGCAATAGACACGCTCTTTTTTTTTAAATCTGAGCTGGTAAACGATTCTAGAGAATCGAGCGCTCGTATTCGAAGACGAGTGGTAGACACGAATGTTCACAATTCTTTTCGCTTGAACCATAAGTATTATGTAACTTATTATTACAATAAAGTGCTGACCCGGTAAACGTTGTATTTCCATATACATTATGTTCCACGCGCACGCTCATTTAAACAAACAAATTTAAAAAAAAAATGTCAAAAAATTAAAAAAAAAATTCGTGTGGACCACCCTTAACATTTAGGGGGATGAAAAATAGACGTCCGTTTCTGAGACCTACCCAATATGCATTCAAAATTTCATGACAATCGGTCAAGCCGTTTCGGAGGAGTTCAATGTTTAACACCACCATGACACGAGAATTTTATATATAAGTATTTCTAAGCCAAAAAAATATAGGTTACGGATATGTACCTGATCACATATAGTAGTTTTTTTCAGAAACACGCTGCATCTATTGGTATAAGTATTACTCCGATTGGTTCAGTAGTTTTAGCAGTATTACCAGCGGGAGGCTCCTTTGCACAGGAAGCCGGCTAGATTATGGTTACCACAACGGCGCCTATTTCTGCCGTGAAGCAGTATTGTGTTAGCATAACTGTCTTTCGGCCTGAAGGGCGCCGTAGCTAGTGAAATTACTGGGCAAATGAGGCTTTACATCTTATGTCTCAAGGTGACGAGCGCAATTGTAGTGCCGCTCAAAATTTTTGGGGTTTTGAGAATCCTGAGCGGCACTGCATTGTAATTGATACGCCATATCAATTACCATCATCTGAACGTCCTGCTCGTCTCATCCCTTATTATCATAAAAAAAAGAAAGTGTAACCGAAGTATGATATCGGCTTTCCATTTGGGAAAAGCGCCGGTGACGCAATAACCGTTGACTCTCAACACGGAGCTCCCGGTTTTGATCTCGCCCGCCACGTACCAATATATTTTCGATTTTCGAATTCATATGACGACCCCTATAGCTTAGTGACCCTGCCTACTGAGCTAGAAGTCCCGGGTTCGAATCCCGGTAGGTGCAATCATTTATATGATCAATAACGAAGTGTTCAACTTATTGAACAATAAGAACTGTATTATTATTAATTATAATTAATATGAGTCCTTCGTATTTATCCTATTTATACATTATATAACATAATATTTAAGTAAGTTTGTTTCCGAGTCGTGGATGTTTATTTGTATTTATGTATGTATATTGTATTAAATATATCGGTTTCTTGCACCCATAGTACAGGCCTAGTTTGGGGCAAGATAATTAATTGTGTAAGAGTGTGTAAATATTATTATTATTTCTACTTAGATAGGTTCATTCGACGCTTTATAAGGTTGGCAACACTTTTATGATGGGGCCACCCGTAGGCTTTTGGACTTGCATCCCGTGCCATTAAATAAATAAAAAAAAAGGGCCATCCGTCGTTTGAAGACTCTTACACAAAAAAAAATCAGGTATCGCATACACAACTCGATTACTTTACTCTGAAAATCGTCTCCCAGTCACATTATTGAGTTCTATGCCTTGCTAGTAATTCTATAAGATTGCATATTGAATTTTTTCAGTTTGAGTATTACTTGCTCTCTCGGTAGCAGAAAAACACTTCTAACACGTGAACGAGAGTTTCTTCACCAGATACAATAGATAAGTTGTTCCCCAAAAAAAATTTATACCATAAACAAGCACTACCTCAAAATATTTCTACAAAAATGTTGCAAATGTGTTTTTACATTAGATTTTGAGTAAAATTGAGACGTTTCGAGACTTTTCCAGAACACGTCAAAAAAATGTAGTTAAAAAAAAAGTAGGTAATGTTAAGACACAGTTACAATAACACGCGTTTTAATCCTTTAAAGAGTGTTTTATTTAAATGCAAACAGACCGTACTGTATAATTCTCGACAACGTAGTGAAATATTAAAAAATATTTTTTTGTATTCTTCACTATTTTCTTATGATAATACCCGGGAAAAATCGGCAAAATCAAACATAATATGTTTATTTATAAAATTAACAGAAACACCGAGTAATTTAGGTATTCTTAAAACACTACAACGGCGATTGATAAAAAAATATTATCAGTTTCATGGCATAAATTTATTTTATCATGTCATTTATAAACTAAACAAGACCTTGGAAAGCAGAACTGCTGTAAAATACGTGCTATGCGTGTGGGTTGATCTAAAACGACAATATTATAATAATATGACATATTTGCATTGCAAAATAATACTAGGTAATTCAGTTCTAATATGCTTGTTGAATAAAACAGATAGGTATTTAAATTCACTTAATGAATTATATAATTGTTTAAACATCATGTTGTTTATAGTTAAAACGGAAGAGAGAATTAGTAATTTATTTATAGTAGCATATTATCTTAAGAACATAATATACAAAACATTCAGTAGTCTCTATTTGAAGTTAGACAGATCAAATCGAAGCATTATTTTGAGATTGAAACGCCGGCCGGGCGCGGGGCGACGGGCCTAGCAACAAAATCTCATACAATTACTATTAGATTCTACGAAATATTTCAGGCCACTTGATTTAAATATGAGATAAGAAATTAAACTTACCTTCGTGTATTTAACATCAACTTTGACCATTGCGCCGGCTATTTGTATTGTTTATTCTAATTAGAATATACGTCCACACGCAAGCAAAGTTGTGAGCGAACTGTCAATTGTCAAACTCAAAAATGAAGTAATGAATTGCCAAGTATCAACATTCAAGCTGTCTGCTATACTAGTCTTGTGTTGTTCGGGAACGAACTAGTTCAAACTATCTAGTTCCCAGATCCGTCACTCCTTAGTTCTTTAGATCATTATCAATTCTACAGATGCTACCCTACATAATATTAGTAATCTGTGCTACGGATCCTTTTTCGAATTCCAATACGGTTATGTACTTCGCAAACTCAATTGCTTATTATTATCTTGGGCAGGCTCGATATACAAAGTATTTTGCGCATAATTGTCAGTAGGTATCTAATTATGTTCACTTACTATAATATTTTTGGTTTGCATTTGGGATAGATTACTGTAGTTCGCAGTTCTTTAGTAAACTATGGGAAAAGCCTCACCGGGCGAATGAATCTTTAAGGAGCTGCGAACTAAATTTACCGCTTCAGTCATTATTATGCCCAAGCCTACTAGATACTTACCTTCTATTGTTGTTGCGCACTATGTCTTCGCACAGACCACAGACTAGAGTTCGGGGACAAGTTCCGTAGGTACGTCATAATAATTGATAGTCATAACTCATAGCTGTCAATTTTATACTTTGGCTGATTAAGTTCAGTTGTTCAATTAATTATCGTTTTTATTACGAAATAGGTGAGGCAATCTAGAATTGAAGTTTGGTAGGTAGGTAGTCAAAAAATGCTATTTTCAATGCTGGATTAATATCGAAATAGGAAAATCGATATTTTTTTTATGGAACAGGAGGACAAGCAATAAACGAGCAATACATACGGGTGTTCACCACAGACCAAACTCTCTTGTGACACCAGAGGAATCACTATCGGGCTATGCCGACCGTAACCATAAAGTGTCGAATAAACGTACTTGTGAATTCAAAAACCGAAAACACATTGGGTAGGTAGCGCGCGAGATTTGAACCTGTGTTTCCGTGGTGAGAGTCAACGGCTCAATCAATTGCGCCACTGACGCTTTACAGATTCTTTTCAATTTAGTAAGTGTTAATTTACAACGATCGCTGAATATGTAGAGTATATGGTTTTACATTTTTTCTATGAAAATAAGGGACAAGACGAGCACGACGTTCAGCTGATGGTAATTAATACGCCCTGCCCATTACGATGCAGTGCCGCTCAGGATTCTTGAAAAACCCCGAAATTCTGAGCGGCACTACAATTGCCCTTGTCACCTTGAGACGTAAGATGTTAAGTCTCATTTGCCCAGTAATTTCACTAAATACGGCGCGGCGCTAACTTACATTCAAAATTTTACTTTTAAAGTCAAAGAAAAAACGTAGAAGTGAAAGTCACACAATCCAATGTTTTTTTTTAATCTAGAATGTTCGAGCTGTTAAATGAAAAAGTTTAAACCTGAAATCTCGCACCAAGGAGGTTTTATTTTAATTGAAATGAATCATTACGCCAAAACGGCAATATAATATACGTTCAGTCTATGCATGATTAGATCTTAAAATGTGAAAACTTCCAACAGGTTTAGATCCAGCCAGACCACTGGTGTCAGAATTTGGATCCAGCCAGTTCCGCCTTGGTCGTGATGATGCGCACGTAGTTCAAGTTGTGCACACGAATGCTGGGTTTCTGGGTGAGAGTGGACTTATAGGCCACGTGGATTTCTGCGTGAATGGAGGCCGGCTTCAGCCAGGCTGTAAAGGACATTTTATGCGTAAGTAATTAAGTTAAAAAACAATTCATAATAAACAACTTTTATAGAAATTAACTGTGTTCAACTTTTTATTCAAGTCTTTCAGTCGTTTTACATGTGTCAGCTTTGGACTATACTAAGATGTATTATATCTATAATATACTATTTATATAGTATTATATAGTACTATTATACTAAGAAGTCGTATGCCAATAATAGTCGCCGGAAACAACATTTTTCGATTCCTTTCTTCAGAAATGTACGTGGAGGCCTCGTTCAATGCCATTCAACAAAGAGAAATTTAAAATTGAAATTTAGTTAAGTATGAAACGTGCAGTGATCTAAAATAAGTTTGAATTGGTAGTAAATACAGTATGGCGATTGGCGAGGAAGTATAATCCGGCTAAGTTTGAAAGCGAACAGATGCTTAAAACGCAGTGGATTTCGGCTTTCTCCGTTTTTACAAGATTATAGCTGTCATCTGTCAATCTATCAATGACTGCACGTTTCATACAAACGAGTGAATCGCTTTTTTCTTGAAGAGTTTCGCTATCATTCATGTCCAGGGTTTATACTTGTGTTTCAATTGCATTATCAGGTGTCTGTCTCCAAAAGAAGAAAAAAAAAAGGTGTCTGTCTGGCAGGTTGATGCTGTTAGCAAGATACTGATGATGGGTGGATATTGCCACCACCAATTTGTAAAGTCTATCTGTAATCTTTCGCCTGATCCGTATTACAAGACAACCATGTCATGAGGCATCAAGTGAGAATAGTTTTGTTACTTTATCAGACATATTTTGATGTGTGTTAATCTGGTGTTAATGCAAAGCTTTTGTTTGTTTAAACTTTATTGATAACCTCTGTACTTTCACTACAGATAATGAAATGGTAAACATAATTAAAAATCATTTATTTTAAGTTTATCTATTTAAAAGCTATGGTAACGCCAATTGTCCAAATAACACACAACCTTTTCCTTAACCCCTTACACCTTTATCCTAGCAACTTAGCCGGTACAAGTTTAGAATAAACCGCGAGCCGCGACATCTATGGTCGTATGGCGTAAGTGCGTAACACACATTCCGTCAAGTAACCGCATAAATCCAGTAAATCCTCGTATTCCTGTTGATTTGCCGCCGTGAGATCGTAGTGATTTCTTCGTTAAGTGTCCCGCGATATATATATTGTGGTTCGCCAGCATACTCAGGCGAATATAGAAGAACCCAGGATCTTGCAGAAGAGGTGAGGACCGGCTATTCCCTTTACTCCAATGATTCCTGTTCTGTTCACCTGAGTACCCCTTTTATTATTACAGTCCACTTTAAATTCCCTGGCGCAACCAAGCTATTTAATTATTTTACTGTTTATAATTATACTACGTGAATCAGAATGGGTATAACATCCCTTCAATGCTACATTATTTGAGTCATAGGCAATAGTATTGTGGCGTATAAGTTTTAATAAATCAAAAAAAAAAGAAAAAACTCCACTACACAATAAAAATATTATTTCTCAATTTATTTTCTTAGACATATTAAGTTGATATAAATGAAAAAAAAATGTTTCCTTTATAATACACCAGTACATTACAACTGCTTTCAAATCAATTCACTTAGTCTTTTTCAATAATTGGATATATTTTTGCCACTGCAGTTTGACAGACTGACGTACAAGTACACTATAAGAAACTAGAAGTTTAAAAATAAGAAAAAACTGTTAATAGAAGATAAAATGAAAATCTCTTCTCTTCTCCGTTGATAGTATATATTTAAACAAGCAACTACACTGGCCTGCAAAAGTAAGTATCACACTTTTCAAATTAAATTTTTTTCTTAACTATAGAAGGTAGAGATTTATGATTAAAAACGTTTTGTTGCAAATTTTATAGGCTTTAATTCTTAGAAACTAAAATTATACATTAGTAACATTTTTAACTTAAAAAAGATAAAACAATGAAAATAGACATTTTTAGTTAAGTGTAAAAAAATTCAGCTAAAATGTATTACATGTTATTTAATTTTTAATAACTGGTATTGCCTCCTCGAGCTCTGATTACAGCTTCGAGCCGGTTTGGCATACTGAACACTAGGTTTCGGAGCCGATGTTGGGGAATATTCTCCCATTCTTCTACCAGGGCCTGCTTTAGTTCCTTGAGGGTCTCTTTCTAGGTGGTGGTCTGCGATTTCTGATTAGCCTCCCAAGCTCATCCCAGGCGTGTTCAATCGGGTTGAGATCAGGACTTCTTGATGGCCAAGCCATCACGCTGATACCGACCTCCTGAATATACTCTTGTACGATATGAGCCGTGTGTGGCCGGGAATTATCATGCATCAGCATCGATCCATCACCCATATTTGCTAAATACGGCACTGCATACTCATTAAGAATCTCTTGAGCATATCTTTGCCCAGTGAGGGTGCCATTTTCTATGGCTACTAGCTCTGTGCGACCTTCTGAAGATATGCCAGCCCATACATGTACACTGCCTCCACCGTATTGGACTCTTTCTGAGATGCAGGCTTGAAGGTATCGCTCACCAGGTCGCCTGTAAATACTTCGCCTTCCATCAGAAGTGTAAAGGGAGAATCGAGACTCATCTGCAAACAAAATTCTTGACCATTCTTCTTTATCCCACTGCATGTGTTCACGAGCGTATCGCAGTCTCGCTACTCGATGCTGTCTCTCGAGTTTTGGGCCACTCGCTGGTCTTCGGGGTTTCAAATTTGCTTCGGCAAGTCTTCTTCTCACTGTACTGTCACTAATGTAGTCCCTCCGGGTCTGAAGTAGCTGTTGCTGGACTTCAACTGAATTTTGGTGGCGATTTCTTAACACAGTGGAAATAATATAACGATCTTCTTGGGCACTGGTATACCTGGATCTGCCATTACAAGGTCTCCTCAGATGGTGTCCAGTCTCTTCGTACCTTCGCTTTACCTTCTGGACCGTCCGTACCGTCACACCCACCATTCTTGCAGTGCAACGCATACTGATGCCTAGTTCCAGAAAAGCCATGATCCTAGCACATTCTTCAACTGAAAGAGGCACGATAAATAAATGTTATGTGCTTTTTAGCATAGATTTAGAAAACAAGACCCACCGATCTTGAAAAAAATTTTAAACAGAAAGAAAAATGTGAATGGTAAAATTGTAATTCGGAAACGTCCACTTTGAAAAAGGAATGGTTTCGTTTTTGAAGTTTTTTTTCAGCCAATTCTTAAAAGAAGGTTACCGACTATAAAGTTTTTATGTACAAAATTAAATTCTCTTTGGAGTCCTTTTTATTTCGAAAGTATATCTTGTGAACTTAAAACGTTATTCCAATTTTAAAAGTGTGATACTTACTTTTGAAGGCCAGTGTATTATATATGTATATATGTATTTATTTGTTTAATATTATAAAGGTATTTATAGTGTGCGTTTCATTGAATGGGATATAACCATTTTTGTTGAAATTTACCAAACGAGAGTTTTTTGGGCCGTCAAGCCGATGGCTCTAGCATCTCTGTATCTATACATAATATATCTATATATGTACCTATACATAAAATATCTATATATGTACCTATATCTACCGAATAATATACTTTTATTTCTTTTTTTTAACAGGTGTAGCTCGATGCAGTCATTTTATGAGCTCTTGTTATTTCGCCGCTAGTATACGTCGTCGCGTGCGCATGATTGGAGTTCCGTGCGATTCTTCATGTCCCAAGCAAGGCCGGTGGAGAATCACGGATGCTGCTAGTAAAGCTGTCCGTATTGGAGACGATATTCCAGCGTCGTAAGTTTTATTACAGTTTATTATTTTAAGTGATATCCTTCACTTCTGGGATTAAGTATACACATTTAATTCGTATATTAATAGTGTTTTAATGGCGTAAGAACTAGAAGCGAGTATACGGATCACTTAATTTACTTTTATTTAGTGAGCAAATATAATTTCACACATCTGTTGGCTTTTTTGAGTTGAGTTCCCAGGGCACAGCTTGTCATGCAAGCTTAATTGCACAGCTCGTGGCGCCGTTTTAGGGCGGGTCATTTCCTTCCCTAAGATACGTGAGAGGCACTAGTGGGAGGCTCCCTTGCACAGGAAGCCGGCTAGATTATGGGTACCACAACGACGCCTATTTCTGCCTTGAAGCAGCAATGTGTAAACATTACTGTGTTTCGGTCTGAAGGGCGCCGTAGCTAGTGAAATTACTGGGCAAATGAGACGTACCATCTTATGTCTCAAGGTGACAAGCGCAGTTATAGTGCCGCTCAGAATTTTTTGGTGTTTTCAATTTTTCTGAGCGGGCAGGGCGTATCAATTACCATTAGCTGAACGTCTTGCTCGTCTCGTCCCTTATATACATAAAAAAAGGGAAGCGATGGCTGGTCCACGCGTCATGCTTATGTCGTAAACGGACGCTGCTTGTTGTGCCTGGTCGGTCCTGTCTTCGGGGATTTTTATCTATTATTTTTAAATTGATAATATACTATTTTAGGTTATTTATTAAAATATAGAATTGCTCTCCTTTATTTTCTTTCAGTGTATGCGAATTAATACATCTATCGCACTGCTAGATTAATCACTTCTTTTCCCCTTTTTAAACTTACATTGATTTTTCTTCCTTTCTTTCATTATAATAAGTGTGTAAGTATTATGATCCTCAATTCTGTACTGCAAAGTAAGCGAAACGGAATTAATTAGGTATCAGTTTTCAAAAATAATAATTGCCTACACGTATTCTAACTCGTGTTAAGCAGAGTAAAATAACTATTCTAATAGGTATAATAAAAAAAAAACAAGAAATACGAGTATAGATGTAATTTATTCATTTTCAGATCTAAGGGCATGTACTGCGTGCATTTGGATCATAACGAAGATTGTCCATTCGATTAGAAATTAGTATAATAGTTTTATTAATTAGCTTTAAGTTATCAATGAGTTGTTATAAAGTAACTATTTATAAATATGTGGAAGACTTAGATCCACTGTTAGGAGTGGTCTGAGTATGTCAGATACTAGTGCCAGATAAACAAGCAGTTATATGTTATGTACTCAGTTTAGCAGCAAACTTTAATAAATATCTTTTTGTCGTCGGCAAATAGTAAGTATCTTTAATTTTTTATTCATAAATCAATGTAAAATAGAAAAACATTATACACGAGAGGCCCTAAAAGAGATCCCTGTGGTATACCATATAGTTTTTCTTATTACTACTGCTTGCCGTCTTTTGATAGGGTAATATTTCATCCATGTACCTAGTTCCTTTCCATGCCTTTACTTAATCGATAAGCCATTATCAATGAACTTTCATATTGGGGTAGATTGGTCCTTGATACTTATTTGCACTTAGTCTCTAATGCAAACGCTACATCACTACTACAGTCTGTGATTGTTGGGCAATAATGGCATAGTACCGCAACCATATTACGTATATTGTTTTATATGACGCATGACATGGTATGCCAGTATTTTAGGAGCTTTCAGTTGCACACATTCGATACAGTTTGTGGGTGGATGATGCAGCTACTTCAGTTATTTTCACAGCATCATGACGTACGGTATTTTACTGTGGGGTCATGCTGCTGACATTGATGTAGTGTTTGCTCTGCAAAAGAGAGTTGTTCGTGCAATATATCAGTTTGGTTATAGACAGTCTCTTAAAGAAAAATTTAAAGAAATTAATATTATGACTTTTCATTGTCGTCTTTTTGCTCTTAATACTGATTTTCATTGTTATAACACTAGAAATAATAATAATAATCTTAATACAAAATAGCTTTAAGGGTCAATGTATACACTTTTATAATGAAGTCCCAGCCACTGTTTAGGCATTCTGTATAAATAAATTTAAATGTTTTATTAAAAAATAGCTCTGTCGTACATCCTACTATTCCACAGCTGAATACCTAAGTGATCGGACAGCCTGGGACTAGATTATGATTATTTAATAGAAATAGCAATGACAGTACAATATTGTATATTTTTATTAAAAAGAGCGCAAAAAAAGAATCCTGGGAGAGTTTCTTGCGCCGCTTCTTCTCTCTCAGACCGACATTTGTTTCCGAAGCGGTAGTAGTATCTAGTATATTAGGTATGACACCAAAAATAATTCTAAATGAATTTTGTGAAATTAAATGCCTTTTATAACTTTTACTGTAAACTTTAATGACTTGTTTTGTATTAATTTACATTTACATTTTTGACTTACTCGTGTAAAGCATTGACTATTTGACGTTTGAGTATGTTTGTTGCATCATTTTATATATTATATTATAATTGAAAAGATTTGTAAAACGATCTAAATGTAAATCTTGATTTTAAAGTGATGGCAATGAGTTTTTTGCTACTACTTCTCATTAGCTCAACCCTTTACGAAGTAGCAGTAGAAAAATAAGAAACCCATTTTTTTGACATCCATAAGTGTCATTTCTGTGACCTACGTGAATAAAGTGATTTTGATTTGATTTGATTACAACCAATTTGTTGAAACCATTTCAGATATCGTATTTAAAACTCGTATCAGCATTTCCACGAACTTATGTCAAGAAAAAATCTATTGCCCACAGATTTCCATTCTCCAAAATATTCCCAAACTTTATTTTTCCCCAGAATAAGGGAAAACATCCCAACCTGGAGACGCTGCTGTCACTACTTGGGTCTTGACATTATATTTCCTTTTAGAGCCACTCCTCCGCACGCAAATCTTCGATTACACATGAGGTTGTTGAGAGAACGACGGACAGTCTCTTCGCGTTAATTTACTTTATACTTATGATATAAAGATATTTTAAGGTAAATATAATAATTTATGATTTCTCAAAGTACAAAGTGAGTAAGGCTGAAAATTGTCCATTTCATAGAAATATGTGTGAGTCTTATAAAAATGTATTATTATATATTGTGAAGTCAATAGAGAAAATAATTGAAAATGGCGACTCTATTGTAAATTTGTTCTCTATTGACTCGGCTAGTGTGTTACGTGAATGTAAGTTCAATAAAATGAAATATAAAACAGTCATTTGTGTTTGTACTTCACTATTATAACTTTCTACGTAAATATTTTTATCTATACCCATGCTTTAAATCCTCTATTAAAGATTCTGAAACAGTTAGCTTATTGCCAACATTAAAACACCCAATGTTTTAATAACCATTACATCATCCAAACGAGTGTTCTAATGTTGTACTGAATTTCATAACAACACTCCTATTTTTTTTTCAATCCCTTCATGCTGAAAGAGTTTTAACAGACAGCCACATTAATTTTTGCTCGATGCGTGGTATCTGTATGAATTTCAAAAAAGAACATTTTCGATTACGCGCGTTCCACACTAACAGAACGTCGCGCGCCATAAAAAGAAAATAGGTTATTCGAAACCCCGCCATTTTTCTTAGATATTTTTCTTGCTTTGTTTACAAAAAATGAGCGATTCATTTTAAAAGTTGCAAAAGAACATATTCATGTGAATTTTAATTATTGCACTAAACAAAATGTAAATTACTAATAAAATAATGTTAGCAGTAAGCTAACTGTTTCAGAATCTTTTGGTGTAGATAAAGTCTTGTATGCAACTGTTGATAATTAGGTATTAAAACACTCATGTGATACTATTATCACATGAGTGTTTTAATACCCTTTATTACACAACAGTTGCATAAATAACTAATCCCTACTCTGTGTTATAACTATAATGATGATTATCCTTAATTGTATTAACGGCTGTTAGTCTAGTCTCTATTAGTTCTAGCTACCCATTCTTTGGCTTCATAGCCAGAGGTTCACTCCAATTTAAGGCGGCACTAAACGCCAGCGACCTTGAGCGATATGAGCTCACGGCTGTCGGCCCGCCACCTATGTATCAAAGCCTATATTTTCGAAATTCTTGCGTGGAAAACGTAATATTTTAACAGGCGCAAACAGTTTATATGATTACAATTCTCACTATTGATTACTTATCTAAATAAATGTACCTACACAAAAAAAGTACAAACTATAAGAATAACTTTTCTGAGAGTCGTACTAAACAAAAGCGTCATGCCGAGAAAAAACTTGTTTAACTATAATTATTATATTAATTAAAATAGCTCTGGAGTGTTAACTATAACCAACAGCAAACATTAGCAACCTACAAATAAGACTTAAGGGTATGTGTAACATGATAAAGTAGTATTCATAGCTCCAAGTGTTATATTTTCACCACAAAACTTGTCTAAAAACACCTTGTTTGCGTGCTTTTTTTTAAATTGGCGATTGCTTATGACAACATAATGAAATTTCATCACGGCAAAATCTAACGAAAATTAACTAGTTTTGTTCTGTATTCATAAAGTAAATAAAATTTTCAATATACATAAATATAATTCTTAAATCTGTGCTTACTAATTTTGCTACTATGTTATGTATGCAATAAAAACATAAGTGTGTTGTTATCTTAATTAAGTAAAATTCTGTGCATGCTGTGAATTTCTGTAAGTGATAAGACATTTAGCATTAATTTAATTGTATTGTATTTATTGTTCGTGTACGTGTTGTTGGAAATCCAAAAAAATAAATAAAATTACAATTGTTTTAAGTTACTCTGGTGATTTTTGCTATGGCTATTCGCGCTCCTATTGGCGACCTAACCCGAATGAGCGTTATATAATCCAGCGTGACCACTCGGTCTCATTAAATACCCATAAATAAAGTGCTCAGCTAACCTAAACCAAATTTTCACGAAACACTACAAAAGGCCCGCTCTTCACATCAGATATTTATGTTCTTATACTTATAGTTACAAGCTAGGGGTTCGTGGATTCCTCCTTGTCGCAAAATCTAGAACGTTCGTTCCAGCTTCTAGAAAGTGCTTATCTTCCTTCTCTATCGCATATCATGCCATACTTGTCATGAGTTCTAGAACATACTCTCTAGAATGTTATTTGACCAAAGGGGTATAAACCAGTCCTGAAAATGACTGAACACGGGTTTCATAAAATTGTACCAGGTAATCACGTGTAGTTTCAAATTTCCAGTATATGTTAGAGCCTCCGTTGCAAATCGGAACAGCCTGCATATTTCAGATTCTGAAAACGTCTCGGATTTCTAGAACAGTCGAGAAAATGTTTCCTTTAAGCCGTCTTCGTAACACTATTAATGCATATTTACAAAAATATTTTATTTCGTATAAAAAAACATTAGAGCAAAATACTTTCGTATTTTTTGTCAGTATTCGATTGAAATTTTACTAAACAATGAAACTACATAGACCACCAGCATCAATTATAGAAATAGTTTGCTTCCGTGTTTCACTTACGCTCGAATAGTAATGAATGATATAATATGTATTTTATAAATGTAATTGGCTTTATCATTTACGTTATCCGTTCGCAACATCAACAGCGGTCCAATAATTGGGTATAAACATCCAGTAAATTGTATCATAATTGGGTATTTTGTACAAGTATGATATTAAATTGTAAAATTTTAAATTTACTCTTAGCGAGGTTTGGTGTAAGATAATTGCTGGCTGATCCGTCTTTTATTTTCATTCATTCATTCATTTGCCATTAAATAGGGTTCTAATAATTTTGTCTTACAATAACATAATTAAAGTATCTACTAAAGAATCGCCATTACCAATAAGCCTTAGATCATCTATATAGCTAGATAGTTGCTATTTTTATTATTCACACGAGGGAGCAGGCAAGGGAACTAAGACATACAGCCTCAGCTAGAATGAATGTGACAGCTGTGAAAACATCGAAAAAAAATCTTTGTAATGCGCGCATACTAACACAAAGTGAGATAGATAAAAATCGCGAGTGTAAGACGTAGCTTGTCACTCACACTAAAGTTATAAACATGGCTTGTTTTCATAGATTTTCTAACAACAATAGTCATTATCTAGACGTATAAATTATCTAGGCCAATAGCATGCAATCTTGGTCCGTTTCAAAATATTTTTTGCAATTATAAATAAAATCTTATTCTTTAGTTTAAAAGAATTCTATAGCCATAAATAAATGATAAAATATATTTAATTGAGTGTAGTTTTTAGAACTATGTTATAATGGTTCATAAATTTCATTTTAATTAAATACACACTTATTATTGTTAAAACATAAAAACACAAATAATTAAATCGTTAATTTTTAATTAATATTTAAAGTATTAATATCAATTTATAAGTTAATCATTGTTGACAATTGACTGATTCTTCTTCGGCGACATTTCGACTTGTATGACTGTGCAGGAAAAATTGCATTGCTCGTTGTAAAAGACTGATTTAAATGTTAAGTTTCCATAGACAAACTCACCGCCGTAATATTTCTCAGCTACTTTCTCTATGTCAATGTGTATGAAGTAATGTCCCTTTAAGATAAAAATGTAAGTTTTTATTTTATCCTTATTAATAATTTATTTTATACCTTTGCTAAAAAAAGGCAAAATTCCACCTTCGCACGACACGCCACAAGTTACGATATCATCCCCACTATCTGGATGTGTGGCGGTCCTCCACAGTGCGGTTTTCAAGGAGCTTTCTTCCACGTGCTACAAAGCTGTGGAATGAGCTTCCTTGTGCGGTGTTTCCGGGACGATACGACATGGGTACCTTCAAAAAAAGCGCGTACACCTTCCTTAAAGGCCGGCAACGCTCCTGTGATTCCTCTGGTGTTGCAAGAGATTGTGGGCGGCGGTGATCACTTAACAATAGGTGACCCGTACGCTCGTTTGTATTCCATTTGTATTCCATAAAAAAACGTTTAAAGTATAGCACTATTAATAAGAACTAATTTAATATTAATTAAACATCTAATACTAAACTATAATGAAACTATTGAAAATCCTATCCGTCAAAGGGACCCCTGAGGACGAGTGGGCAAAATCTCAGTGGCTCTATTGGTTGCGACGATGTATTAACTTGAATGGATACTATTTTGAAGAGACTATTTTACTAGTGAGAGGCTCCTTTGCACGGGATGCCGGCTAGATTATGGGCACCACAACGGCGCCTTACCACAACGGCGCCTATTTCTGCCGAGAAGCAGTAATGTGTAAGCATTATTCTGTTTCGGTCTGAAGGGCTCCGTAGCTAGTGAAATTTCTGGGCAATTGAGACTCAACATTTTATGTCTGTTAAGGTAACGAGCGCAATTGTAGTGCCACTCAGAGTTTTTGGGCTTTTCAAGAATCCTGAGCGGCAGTGCATAATAATGAGCAGGGCGTATCAATAACCATCAGCTGAACATTCTGCTCGTCTCTTATTATTATTAAAAAAAAAGATATGATAAAATGAATAAGTTATTCATAGTAGCTGTATGCTAGTTGAATCAGCTTTTAAATTTTCTAAGAACATTTAGTTTGACCATCGTAAATGTGTAATAAACCTATTATATTATGTCCTATAATAATTCATTATTAAGTTATTATAAAATTTATTAAGTACAAAATAAAAAGTGAGTGGGAGCTGTACTTATCAACATAAAACCAAAATAATTAAATTCGTGAATAATATAACTTATTTAATCGTCAGTTATATTAGTTTTAATCAGCTTTTTATACAATTCATAAAACTCATCATTTACTTTTATTAATTCACTTGTATCTCAAATAACTGTTATTACAATCACTAAAGAGAACACGAAGTATGGTATAAGAGAAGTTATGGCAATATATATAGCGCTCAGGCTAGCGATTTTTACAGACATAGGCAGATCTGGGAATACCTGTCAAATGTTATATAATATATATAATTTATTTATTTTTCAAAGTTTCATTATAAATGGAAAATTTACAGTGCCACGCGCTCTATATGAAACGACATTTGCATTTCTGTGATGCCATAATAATATGAAACCTCTTAATTTTTTAACATGAGTACAATAAAATTTATTATTTATATTTTTTTCTTCATACATGTTCGCCAAATAATACGTACTCGAGCATAGTTAGTGACCAGTGATGTTGTATAAAAGGTTATAGTAGAGGAGCACAAGAGTCTAAATAAGAGGTTACTTGAGCGTCGTGGGTACCTATTGGATTGTGAAGGTTTGTTGTCTCTTTCACTGACGGGGGGGACATGTGCAGAATGAAGTTTCAAAATGTAATAAAAAACAGTTATAAAGAAATACGATTGTTCTTAATAGTTTCTGCCCAAGTGTTTTTGATAACGAAAAAATATTAATCAGCCGGATTGCATGATGGGGGTGGCCATACGAAGGGGTATAAAACAGGATTTTTTTCCAGCATGTTAGACATTGAGAAAGGATGTTAAGACATGAACCCATGACATAAGACATGAACGATTTGGACGTGACCAAAAGTCATGACCGATTTTTGAAAAAGCAAAAAAATCATGAACTTAAAATAGTCAAGCGTGTCTGATTATTAAATAGACGATTCATCTTAATGACCATGTCATCCTGACTCATAATCTGAAAATTAAGTGGAGGAATTTCTTTAATCTTACTGTTTGATGGCTGTAACATATATCAAACTTACTGAATCAAAATTGTATAAAAAATTTAAGCTTACAGAAACAAGTTTTTTTCAAATGTTTGCTACACTTTTAAAAATATAGGGGTTGATGACGTACAGGGCTGAGGCGTGCCGGTGCTGGTTATTGTACTTAGCAGGCTATGATTCATTACAGTAAGAATTTCTAGTCTTACAGTCATAACGTTACTCGGAGGGTCCACTAGCTCTCAGTCTATGAATTCCATAAACGCTTTATAAAAAAAGCGGCAAGGGCGAGTCGGACTCGCTATGAAGGGTTCCGTAGCAGCAAGTAACAGAATATAAATGTTGTTGTAGTTCGTTGTATCTTTGACCGATGTTTTAATCATAGTGTATTTTTTTTTTCGAACAAGTGATTGTTAATAGGATTTATAACGTATTAAAAAAACTTATTACTAGATCTCGTTCACATATATTTTTATTGGTTTTATCATTCTCTTATTTTAGAAGTTACAGGGCGGGGGGACACATTTTACCACTTTGGAAGTGTCTCTCGTGCAAACTATTCAGTCTTTTGAAGACAGATACACGAATGGGTTTGATGAAAAAAAAATTTGATTTTCAGTTCTAAGTTGACATTGAGTTTTTGAAACGATCGATTCTTTTTATCAGACCGGCTGCTCTAGACATGCGACCCTATTTATTGGACTCAGGTATTGTGGCACCGTGAACGCTCTTATAAGTCCCAAAATCCCCGCTTGGGCTCCCCTACTATAATTATTACTTACCTTAACAAAAACACAATTTTGAGTAACATTGAGCATGGATTGGAATAACGGTTTCATGAAGAGGTGATCGCATGGCTTCTTCATTTGAAGGCGGACAAAAGGAGATCCATTTATTGTTGCCTCTACTTTGCCCTTAAATGTCATTAAAAAAATATTTATTAACAATTAGCTACCATAAAAGATAACAGGATAAAACTATCATCTAATAAAAAGTATAGGATACTTTATGCGATTCTGAGATCTGATTAAAATTGTACACAGCATTCATCAAATACAGAAAGAAAAGAAAAGTGGACATAAGCAGTGAAATTACTGTGGGACTACATATCTTAAGTCTGCTAAATTTGGGTTTTTCATAACCCTAAGCGGTACTGCATTGTAACAGGCAAGGCGTTCCACTTACAATAAGGGACAAGCACAACTAGCTTAGTGTTAAGTGATCACCGCCGCCCACATTCTCCTGCAACACAAGAGGAATCACAATCATTCATTCGTACCATGAGGTGTTATTTCAACCTAAACTGGATAGCTAATTTGTCAAAGTGACCGATTCGAAAAAAGTTGCTACTTCCTTAGAGGAAAGTGAATCGTGTTGTAAATAACTTTTAAAAAATAGTGAAAACATAGAAAAGAAAAATTTTATTGATTAAAGATGAGTTGAGAATACTTTATTGGATATTTTTGTAAAACAAAATAGTGAAAATAAATACCAAAAATGAAAACACTAAAAAATGTGTAAGTCTTCCCTACATAACCTCATGCGCAGCTCAGAGTGTTGCTCCAGAGTTTATAACACTCTTGTGAACATGATGTATCAAGGGTTGACTTAACAAGACTCCTTGGGACACCACAAAAAGGTTCAAGACCAAATTAAGTGCTTTTGGCACCAATTCTTGCAATTTCGTCAGCGCATTTATTGCCTTTCGATCCCTGCATGTCCTGGAACCCATCGAAGCCTAAATCTGATTTTGTCTCCCATAGTATCCAGTATTCAGAAGTTGTATACAAGTCTTGAGACTGTACAGACACATCCAACGTACGATCCTGACTTCGATCCATTGGTATAATTTTTAAGGCTCCCGTTTTGGCTCCCTGGCATATCAATGATAGACTTACCCGCGTTGGAACAACATCTTGTTTTATTACAATATCGTAAGCCAAATTCACGCCGTTTTCTATTTCAGCTCTTACATCGCAGCAGCTTTTCTGCTTGGGTCCTTTACATATTTCTAATTTCGTTATTTGTAATGAAAATTTTCCCTGAAATAAATGTTTTTCGTGTACTTTTGTTTATTTTAATATTAATGCTGATGAAAAAAAAAAGTGGTTTAATGATCGAGTGAAGCTAAGTGCTATGATGGTACTTGATCACAATGTGTTTTGATAATTGGATTGGATTTAGTATCATGTTGCAGGAGATGAGATGTAAATGATATTAAAGCTGGTAGATATTGGATCTCTGATCATAAAGTATTCTTATTAAAAGGTAATGCATATTTTTTGAGAAATTACAAAAAAATGTTTTTAACCTCAAATGAGATAAAAACCAAAAATGGGGTTCAAATCGAGTAGACAAAAGTTTGAAGGATTGTTGACAATAACTGTAGCTCAGACTTTAGTTGTAGAATGGGAAACCTCAAACTTTGTCGAGGAGAGACCTGATGTGCTGTGGGAAGGAACCAAGAGGCTAGTTACTGTCCATTGCAGCCTCTGGATTACTGAGTGTAGCGCATAAATGGCAACGGAAGAGATGCTATCCCGATCGAGACAATCAGACTAGATGATGTATGTGTATCTTTCACATCAACTACAACAAGATATGACATATTATGACAGTCGGCAATATGGCCAACAAAATGGACTCATACGGTTTTCATTCCACTAAATAAAAATGGTTCTACCAAGAAGTGTAGCAACTACCGCCTTATTGCACTAATATTTCACACAAGCAAAATCATGTTACACATTTTAAATGAACGACTGAATATCTTCCTGTCCAAGTAAATAGTACTAGAACAGGCCAGATTTGTTAAGGGGTTTGAACAACCCAACTTACATTTGCTTCGTTGACTTCTCGAAGGCATTTGACTCTGTAAAATGGCATAAGCTATGGAATGTTTTACTAGTCATAGGTACACCAAAACACTTAGTTTATCTTCTCAGACGTCGTTATAAAGATGAAATTGCATCGTTGTGGATGGATGATGTTCTGTCAAGAACCTTCCATCCTAGCGCGCGGCGTTAACCAAGGATGCATAATACCACCGCTTCTGTTCAATGTTTACAATTACTATCAGCTGAACGTCTTGCTGGTCTCGTCCCTTACTGTCATAAAAAAATGTTTATATAGAACTCATAATGCGCATTACTCTCGAAGACTGGACAGATAATGTTACTATTGTTGACTACAAAATATCAAAACTGCGCTACGCAATGATACTACCTACTTTGTTTCCGACCAGTCTTAGTTATATGGAAGAGCTATCTCTCAAAATGGAGCACATGAGTTTGGGTTAAAGATGAACCTCAGTAATACCAAGATGATGATTGTTGATCGAGCCAACAATAACACGCACGAACTTACGAAGATTGCAAACAATGAGGTTGTGCAATCTTATCTATGTCTTGTTGCTTTAATCTCAAACAATGGAGATTGTGAAAATGAAATAAGGCGTATGGCGATAGCAAGAACTGTAAACTGAAGAAAATATGGAAGAACAGAAATATAACAAAAATTACGAAAATCCGGCTCGTCCAAGCACTTGCTTTTCCCATATGCGCCAAGTCGAGAAAAAGAAAATTAATGCTATGGAGATGTGGTGCTGGAAGAGAATGCAGTTTCGTGAACTGAGTTTCGCACCAACGTCTCCATTCTCCAAGAATTGCCAAGAGTGTCACGAAGAAGAAAAAGAGTGTTTAATGGTGACGTTTAAGGTTTTAATGATTTAACAAATACTGTTATATAACTTTTTTATAAGACTTCAATCTATTACTCAAATGTATTGAATATTTGTATTTTTTTTAAATAAGAGGGGGCAAACGGGCTAGAGGCTAACGGGATTATATGCGCAATGTGTTCACCTGTAATTGCAAGAACGCAATTTCCTGTCTTGACAGACTTAAACATAATAAAAATAAAAATATTTAATTGAATTTGGTGCGCGGTATTGAATAGAGTAGTACAATAAAAATAATAAACGACAAAGACTTACGTATTTCTTTTCAGTGTTTGATGAAAGTACTATTAACGACAGAAATATCGCATACTTCGTCAACATTATTTATATCAGTGTTGTGCTCAGGCTGAAATAACTAAAATAGCTTGTAACTATAACTGGATGTATGATATATTACGTTAACTGTTCCTAAAATTAATAGTACCCCGATTAGATCGCATGTAATCACACGAGATTGTAGCATAATTGGGTAATTTCAAATGAAATATACATGTAAATAAAATTGGTATGTCTGAGTGTTTTGTAAAAATAACACGTTTTACTAGACTTATGTCCTTTCCGTTATGGGAAACTCTGATCGCCCGGTATGCCTCAGATCGGCACATTTAGGCTCTCGCGCAGCATTCTGTCAATTCGTATTATTGTACGTGTAGCAAAAAAATGCTTATAATAAGTATGATTTGAGTGAATGTATCTGAAAGCTTTTTAAACAAGCTTTAAGATCATGCAAAATAAACCATATTATAAACATAACAAGGGCCACAACTTGGTGAGAGAGTTGGGTGCCGTACAGGACACTCAGTTTTGGTGTATCTGATAAGTCTAGTGCCCTGGGGCACTGCCGATTTGGGAAGGTTAATATTTACACGAGACTTATACCGTCTTAGCCAGGCTATTCCAAACTGAATAAAGCAATTTTCCTTAATATGATTTCGAATCAACCCGGTATTAATCTAAGCATTGGCACTAACACCTATAATTCCTATAAGTCGTAGGTGAATAGCACTACACATTCAACCTGCGCTTTATAGTATGTGAACTAGCGTAAAGAAAAGTGAAAACTTCATTAGCGGCGTTGAGCACCTTTCTTGGGATGGGAATAAAATGTTAAGCTCGCGTCAGGACACGTGCCCTGATCGAAAATTCGTAAGAAAGTCGTTGCCATTATGGATGAAAGTTGATTTTTCTGAGGGATAAACTTTTTAATGTAAAATAATTGTAATAAATCTCAAGTGTTAAATTTTTTATGTAATATGAATTGTAATTTTTGTGTACGATAGCGCATTAAATGAATATTGTATTTAACCACGTAAATGCTAAGTAATTTACTTACAAGTTAACTAACTTAACTTACTAACTTACTTTTTATAATGATAAACAACGCAATTCGTGCGAAATTATTTATTTATTTATTTATTCATGTATAGGAAACAAACAGTATTATGATACTTAAATATTAACAAATCTTAAAACTTACACTTTCACCAGTGAAGTTTCCAACAATTTATACGACACTTTTAGTTAAAAGGTTAGCAACGGTAAGATAAAAACCACAAAACAAAAGTAATACAAATTAACAACTAATTACAAGCTATATAAGTTATACAATACTATACACGCCTATTATACAATACTATAATGAATTAGTTACAAATGAGATACGTATTCAGAAAAAAATGTAAGAATGGGGTTAAAAAGAATCAGTAATTATTTAAATTATCACAAACCAATGATCTGAAAACATTTAACTTTTCATGAAATATGTCAATATGACTGTATGCTCTATTATAACAGCTACATGCCCGAATTATAAACCTGTTCTTTCCATGTACTGTTCTCGCATAGGCATCATCTAATACATCTTTGCATCGGGATGTAGGCCTTCTGCAGTGTAATCCTATTTTACTTAATAGAAATGGAGAATCAGCTATATTATGTAATAATTTATATAAAAATATTATGTCTCTATGGGTTCGACGGTCTTTCAAAGAACTTAAATCGTTGGAGTGAAAATTAAACGTGGGATCTAAATTTTGTCGGAATTCTAAATGCTTAATGAATTTATTTTGAATACGTTCCAAGCAGTTTATATGAATATTATAGCAGGGGTTCCAAACAACTGACGCATACTCAAGATGTGACCTGACAAAAGCGTTGTATAAAATTAAATATGTATGCAATTTTTTAAACTCACTTCCCTGCCTTAAAATGAAACCAAGCATTTTATAAGACTTATTAATTATACGATCATAGTGGGTTCTAAATGTGAGTTCACTATCCAGGATTACCCCCAAAATACTCTAACCTCTTGAACTCTTTTTAATTTTGTGTCATATATCTGATAATTATACAGTATTGGATTAGATTTTCTTGAAAAACTTATGGCACAACATTTTTCAACATTTATAGTGAGACCATTTTTTACGCAGTAATTACCAAGCTTATTCAAGTCAGTCTGGAGGAGTATGCTATCATCTGAATTCTTAATTTTTGTAAATATTTTATTATCATCAGCGTATAGAAGAGAGCTTGTATTCCGAAATATATTGTCTATATCGTTGATGAAAATATTAAATAATAAAGGGCCAAGATGTGATCCTTGGGGAACGCCAGAAGTAATGGGGACAAAGTTGGAAGTATAGCCTTTAATCGTAACTGCTTGGGTTCTATGTGTAAGGTAACTTTCTAGCCATCTTAGAAGGTTGCCATGGATACTATATCCACTAATTCACAAAGATTGGTCTCAGTGGATCTTTTGTTAAGAAAACCGTGTTGGTTTATTGATAAAATATTTCTTACAGCTGGGTAAATGGTATCATAGACTATTTTCTCAAATAATTTAGGAATAGTAGAAAGTTTTGATATAGGTCTATAGTTTTTTATATCGTGTCTATCACCGCTTTTAAGAATTGGAGTAACGTAACACATTTTCCAGAAATCTGGCATAAGGCCTTGTTTTACAGATAAATTGAAAAGTATGGATAAGGGTGGCGCCAAATTCATATAGCAGTTACGCAAAAATATAGGATGAATACCATCTGGACCGGTTCCTTTAGATACGTTTATATTTTTTAAATATTTTTTTACTAAAGGGGTGGTACACTTTACAGAGCAAATGTCAACTAAATGAGAACTTTCAGTATCTGAGTACTGAGGTACAGAGTGTTATTATGTGATTCAAAGACAGATAAAAAGTAATTATTGAAGAGCTCAGCAATATGAGCGCCTTCTGTAGCTGTTTGATTGTCCAGATAAACTGTCTCAAGAAACTGGGTGCTATTGATTTTGTTTTTTACAAAAGACCAGAAGAATTTTGAATTTGTGCCTATGTTATTCTCTGCTCTATCCAAAAATTTATTGTAACATGAAATTTGTGTTTCTTTCTGAATGTTCCGAAGCTCTGAGAAAAGTTGGTAATCAGATTCTCGACCATAAATTTTCCATTTTCTATGAGCCTTTAATTTATTTTTTATTATTTTAATAAGTCGTTTAGAGTACCAGGATGGGTATCTATGTGATTGCTTAACTTGTTTCAGGGAAACGTATTGATCTATTATAGTGTTAATAATGTTATAAAAATTATCAATTGATACTGCGACATTGTCAGAGTTTAATTCAGTGAATTTAGAAAGAATATTAGTTATTATTAGTTATATAAATATTTAATTTAATCAATTTTAGAAAGAGCATTATTAATCGCGTCATAGTCTGCATGGTGAAAACGGCGCACTAGCCGCGGTGCGGGAGGGAGACAAGATGTTTCCTGTTCCAATGCGCTACGTATTACTAATGCCGGGTGATGCTGTGCATCCTCGCTTATCAGTGGTTCAGAACAACGTGAAACAGAGCAAAGAAAATTGGTTATTACTAAGTCTAGAAGTCTACTATTATTGTTTAGGATGCCGTTAAATTGATATAGTCCAGCGAAACAAAGAAAAGAGTTTAAGTTATATTCTAGATTTCCACTAGACGGATTTACTATTGACCATGCATCACTGAATACATGATTTGGAGTCTTATCCCACCTAGCATTACTTATGTTGAAGTCACCCAAAATTAAATATCTATCATTTGAATTATTCATGATTATATTGGACAGAAATTCGAAAAGACCTTGTTGTCCGTGGAGCTGTTCAGGGCTATGTGGAAAGTATGCACAATATATCTTCAAGCATTTCAACACGGGTGCTTTAGACAGGACAATATTGACGAAAACAACCTCTGCGTGCGGCAAAGACGGAGGCGTAGCGGAGATGTCGCGCTCGTCGACGTGCAATGTGCGGCGCACGGCCACCAGCACGCCGCCACCACGACCCGCTCCCTCGCGGTCCGCGCGATATACTAAGTATCTTGAATCGAAAATTTCGTAATCAAAAATTCCTGGCAGAAGCCATGTTTCTGTCAAACAAATAACGTCATAATCATTTGAAAGTACATTATTTAAAAAGGCATGTGTTTTGGTTCGTAAACCACGAACATTTTGATAATAAACCTTAATACCCATAATTAAAATAAATAGTAGATACTTTATTTCTAATTAAGAGAACTGTTTCTGATTTATTATTACGAATACAGAACACTAAAATTTTTGGACTATAGGTGACTAATAATAATTTCAAATGAATTAAGTATTTTTTTAAATTGTAACCAGAGCACATTTTTAAAAAATTGTTTGTTAAGCACTGCAATGATGTAATAGAGAGTAATTTATCTATTAGAAGGAAGCAAATTATAGAAGCTAATTCTTGTAATTTAATCCTAATTGCCTATCGCTTTAACTATGTAAAAGCTGTTATAATATAGCATTTGACTGTAAAGATATTAATATAATGAAGTAATAACAAATAATTCTAATTAAAAAGTAAATAAAAGGTTTCAAAGTTGGAATTAAACAAGATAACAAATAAATATTATTTAACACAAAGTAAATATAAATATTTACAAACTGTCTATTATCACTTACGTGATTTTCTTTAAATCGTCTTCGGTATTTATATAGATAATTGGTGAGTCAGCCTTTCGTCTAACCATTATTGTACAATTACGCACCCAGCACATAGTGTAATTATTCTCTTTGGCCAGTTGTTTCGCACGACGGAGTAGGTATTTATTTTTGCTGGTAAGATGGTCGTTCGCATATACCTTGTTGTCACAAGTAAAGCCTAGATCGGAAGCAGTCAAGTCCTTATTCTTTCTTAGAGCGTATAGAAACTCATCCTTTTTGTATCTAGCTTGAAGTTTGATTACGATCGGTTTGGGTTTCTTGTGTTCGTTGGTGGTTTTAACAGCTACACGGGTGACGAAGTCTAGGTCCAATGACGGGTTGATGTTATATCCGCAACACTTAGCTAACATGTTCACTAAGTCAAGTAGGTTTTCATCCTTTGTTTCGGGAATCCCTATTATTTCAATATTTGAACGTCGCACACATTGATCTTTACGATCGTTTTCTTTAATTAATGAACACAACTCTTTTTTTAGTTCCAAACACTCTAACTTCAAACTATTATTGTCGGTTTGAAGTGATTCAATTTTAGTATTATGAGCGTTAACAGACAATTTTATCTCCTCAAATTTTTCATTGAACCACGTCATTGACTCTTGAAGGCTTGCGATTTGCTGGTGAAAGTCTATTAACACCTCATTAAATAATTCTTTTATTGTTTTTTTAATCATAGTTTCTAGGGTTTCTGTAATTTTGACCTGCATCTTTTCCAGATTATCCACAGTAACGTATTTACTACTCTGAGGGGTTTCAACCTGTCTCTTGCGTTGAGTAACATTATTATCACTTTCCTTGGAGTTATTAGTTGGAGCCATAGATGTGAAAGCCGAGGATGGCAGTGCGTTAATATAGGTTCAAGTAATATGTTACGCGCAGTGCATACAAAAAGTTCACGTTCCAAGCCCAATACGATTCAAATTCAAAGTAATAATAAAACAAGCACACGCAAAACGGCTTAATATTTATGTTATTAGTTTTAGTTAAGTGTCTTATGTAGCAACAAGACAGGTATATAGATAGGATATTCCCTAACTATTCCAAAATATTCAAAAATGCACAACGTTAATGTTCAAGTTTTCACTTCTGCCGGCACTTCCGGAGTGTTACCGGTTTTTTTAATTGATTTTAATAGCCTTTGAGGCCAATTTTGCTCTTGTCGATATCGTTAATTCATTCTCATGCTATTCTACTTACCTGCAAATTATTTTTTAAATCTGCAATAATTGTAAAATATAACTCAATATGTATATTAATACATATTGTTTGTCTGTTTGTGTAGTATATTGAAATGTTACACACATGTAGGACAACGCAGTTAAAAGGACAGGATACAACATGCCCCTAACCCCTACAAAGTCGCTGGCAGAATTTTGTTATCATATACAACCTATCCGTTAACATGATCTAACTTCACAACAATTTTCGTCCAGATCGTGCAAGCCGGTCTTGAGTTGTAAAAGGACATTCCTGCAAACATTCTACCTTCGCACGGCACGCCACAAGTTAGGATATCATCCCCACCATCTGGATGTGTGGCGGTCCTCCATAGTGCGGTTTTCAAGGCGATACGACATGGGTACCTTCAAGAAAAGCGCGTACACCTTCCTTAAAGGCCAGCAACGCTCTTGTGATTCCTCTGGTGTTGCAAGAGAATGTGGGCCGCGGTGATCACTTAACACCAGGTGACCCGTAAACTCGACTTTGTCCTCCTATTCCATAAAAAAAACACATTTTTAGAAACACAGAATTTGTATCAGTCCACAGAACAGGTAAAAGACATTATCAGTCAGTCATTTAGCATTTATTTATTTATAATATCTTCTTATCTTAAATCTTATTTAAAAATAAAGTGAAATTAGAAAGGCACTATACTAAAGTCTGAGTAAAGTGTAAGTACGATATACAGACTTCAGCCTAATTCTATGGTTTTGACAATGCTCTGACGCTAGTCTGACGACTTTTTGATGATGTATTTGTGACAACAAGGTGACAACGTACCCAGACATTTATCTGACCTATCATTTCTATGACAACAAGAATGTACGTCATTTACATCAAATTCTCTTCATTGTTTATTTTGAAATTTATCTTAACTAAATAAATTTCTCCAAAAATCGATAAAATCTTTTAAATCCATGACGTTAACTGGACGATTAGGGCACCTATCAAATGGTGCATTTCATACTTAGTTTAGTGTTAAAATTTATAAGTTTAATCTGTGTTATTGCTGTGGCCGGATTATGGGCTGGTGCAGATATTGATACAAGGCCCAAGAATAGGGACGAGCAAACCCTTCTAGGTGGTGTTGTGTGGTCCCAAATAATTTTGCCTGTAGGCCTTATTATATCCATGCTATCAGATAATGATATGGGAATTATGGTTCACGGTTATTTTTTATTCATCGGAAGCTTTCTGTTAGTTATCACTGGAGTTTTGGAAGTAAGTTCCCGTTTTATGCTTCCCCTTTTTCTGTGATTCAATAGATAAAATAGTATAAGGAAATAAATTCCTCGTGCTATTTTACGTTTGTAGAAAGAACAATATTGAAGTAAAAGAGGTATGAAAAACAAACAATGGAAATATTATTATTCATTCATTCATTTATACCTTAATATACACTCGCCTTGTTCCCGTCGGGGTTGGCAGAGACAATAAAATGCCACTTGCTTCTATCCTTACAAAACTCACGCGCTTCCTCTACATTCATTACTTCATAAATATTATTATACCGCATAATTTAGTTAAATAAAGTGTAATTCAATTTCATTAAATTATTTTTATCCAATTAGAGATAAATTATCATTTTTTAATTTAAAACTTGTATTTAAATTAAATATATAATACCTATACCTATTGAAATTTATTCTCGTCCATTGGTTGTGGTTTAGAAGACATGAGTTACAAGAGGCTTGGTAGCTGAAGTATGGTACAAATGGTCTAGTTCAAGTCTAGTTGACCAGCTAACGTCAGGGTGTCGAATTTGCGTGACGGTGTGCGCGCTCATCGTAAATATCCACTCCCATATTTTTTCCCTAACGCGCAAAAAAAAGTACATAACTTCAAAAATGTAAACCAATTAGTTGGGGACAAGAATAGCAAGCGTCTATCACTCAGCCGTTTAATGAATGAAAAGTATTTTATATCAAATTAGTAATCTAAAAAATATATCGTGAATGTGTTGTTGAAAAAAATTCTATCATGACCATAGTCTTACATATATAAACAAACAAAGCGCGCGAATCTGTAACATAGAGATACAGATATTAACAAATCAAAATTGGCAATGCATTATCATTTATCGGCACTGACCTGTATAAATACCACTGGACAGGTTGTTCCATAATTATATGTTTGACAGCAAATTTCTTGTGCCTATTTGAAGCGCCACTCGCGAGCGTCCAGAGAACAAATTTTCACGTATAATACAAATGGTTCGAAGGAACGCACAATACTCTGAAGTATTTTTGCATTTTGAATTAATTTCGTTCATTTTCCGTGCTATTTATACTTTAAGAATCAACGTAATAAAGTACACAATTTTTTTAAATAGTTTCCCACTATCTATCGATGTTTGCTGAAGTTGTCATCGCTAGTTTTAGTACCGCAGAATCTCGCTAAATGGCCAACAGCGCCAAAAGGACAAATATCAAACAGGCACAAAAGCATGGAATTTGCACTCAAGAAATCTCATAGCATTTGGGTTAAAAGGCATAAAAGGCATTTAATTTCTCAAAATGATTCCGTTAGAATTCTTTTTGATGTCATTTCTAATAACTACTAGATACTACTACCGCTTCGGAAACAAATGGCGCTCTGAGAGAGAAGAAGCGGTGCAAGAAACTCCCAGCATTCTTTTTTTGCGCTCTTTTCAATAAAAATATACAATATTGTACAGTCATTTCTATCGCTATAAAATAATCACAATCTAGTCCCAGGCTTGTCGATCATTTAGATATTCAGCAGTGGAGTAATAGGATTTACGACAGCACCATTTTTTTTATAAAACATCTAAATTTATTTATAGAATAATGCCTGAACAGTGGCTGGGACTTTATTATAGAAGTGTATACATTTACCCTTAAAGCTATTATGTATCTTATGATTTCCTCAAAACAATGCCTGATTCAAGAAATTTTCAACATTTTTTATTTTTTAGACAGTGAATGAATGCAGGAACATGAAACAGCCCCAGCGAAGTACAAGTGTTTTGGAAGTGGTTCGGGAGGGGAGTCGTATTTTCGATACATTTGATAAGTATTACCTGGCTATTGGAGTCCTTTGTCTTGGAGCTGGCGCCTTGACCTTTTTGGATTTCCTTTTTACTGTCGCAACGTAGAAGATATGAAGTATATACTTTTAATTGAACACACAAGTCTTAAAATATATCACACTATTCTATCAATTGTGTAATATTATTTGTACAGTCTTCCTGGTGTTAAATTTTAATGCAATAAATATTTTTTTACTTACCCTGAATGAAAAAAACAATTAAAATAATTCTTTTTGTCTGCCAAAAGGTTATTTTGTTAAGGTCTGATTTCACCAACACAATTATACGTTCACGATATATGATTGCTTTTTGGTTAAACGCTTCCAACATATCTGTTGGCTAGGAATTAGATCGGCTGCTAGCCAGTACCTTCTTACGTGGTATCTACGGGCCTTCAATCTAAACGTAGTCATAACTAGGTTTAGGCTATAGCTTAAATGTGTCAGTAATTATGCTGACGAAAACGTCGATGAAATTTGGGATGTGTAACATATTTGATGGCGTTCAACAGTTAATACTGTCGTTATCGTAACAGAAACGTAGAAATATTAGAATTTTGATTTTGTGTATACTTATTGATAACAGTTTTGAGAGCAATTTGATACATTCTATTTGTTATTAGTTGATGATATTTAAACTTAGTTTTCGTAAACGTGCTCAAAACGTTTTGGTGAAATCGCTTTGTCTTTAATCGAGATCAAGACTGGATTTTATTTATTTACAATCACAAATCACAGGAGCGTGGCCTGCCTTTTAGAAAAGTGTTGGCGCTTTCTTGAAGGTAGGTCCCATGTCCTATTATTATTATTTTTTTTTATTACTCACCTGGTGTCCCTATGGTTTTGCAACCAATTTGGTGGCGCAACGAGCTTCGGACGCATGCACAGAATGTTATTGGTCGCGCCACCACGCTGGTCGCCAAACAGACACCAAAAAATTTATGGAAACAGAACGTAACGCGTTAAGAACATTTTTTCTGGATAGTTTCGTTGATGACTCACCAATTGGAATATGTTTTAATTTCCACACGATGTTTGTAAAACAGTTCACATTGATATATTTTGAGAAGTTATGGCATCCTCCAGTGCAAGCTATGATGTACCGTGATGACATAACAAAGAAAAAAAAAAAGGGAAATACAATCCTTACTTCCTTACTATAAAATTAAATAAAATGAATTAAATAATTAAAAATTATAAATGTAAAAATAGGTTTTTGTATTTATTTATTTGTTACTTTTTAACGTAAGTACGCAACAGGTACGCATTGTCAGGGGTTCGGAAAAAAAAAGAAAGGGTCATAGGGTATTCGTACTATAGAGTACGAATTTAAATTAAACACTTTTAAAGAATTTGAAAGCGTGTAATTGTAACAGTGTTTGTACATTAGATTTATGCGTAAAAGTTACATTTTTATTATTATTCTAGTTAACCCGACGTTTCAAGATCTTTCCAGATCTCGTTTTCAGGGGAACAGGAAGGGTCCTTTCTTTCAATCAGATAATCAAAGCCATATTGCGATTTATCTAAAATAATAAACATAAAAAATAAACATGAGTTACGCAGGCCCAACACGGCTAAACCTGCATACGTTGCCACCTCGTAGCCGACGTAGTGCTGATTGTGCACCCATTGTCTTTTACATTTCCTTAGTTTAATTATGATATTGTTTAATCAGTCTTGTTCCAATTTACCTGTGAGTAACATTAAATATTGTTAAATAAAGTGCTTTTTAAAAACTTAATTCCCGACGCCCGATACATAACTCGGGATAGACACCCTGATGAAGTAATGAAGTAGCAGGTAGGCACAGTCAATACAATGTTTTAATTTTTAGTTAAAAATTACGTTATTTTGTGTACATACCTGAAACCTAATTGAATTTCAATTTAAAAATGATTGATTCAGATTGAGTGAAGTAAGACTCGGTTCTAAAGGCAATTAAATTTTTTTGAATTACACCGCAAATTATGCAGTGACTGTTATTATTTTGAACATCTTATGTTGCATATTATTCAAAAACTTTCTAAATGTATTGGAAGGATGTGAAAATAACATTAAACTACTGTAGTGCAGTATAAAATGTGACGTATTAGTTATAATTATTAACTTAACTTATCATAGCCCCGAACAAGAGGGATGGCGAAATGTATTACGAGTATATTATTTATTATATATTTGAAGCAAAATAACACTATTCTTAAAAAAACGTTTGAGTCTCAGGACGTCCTTAGACGTGATAACTTAAACTTATTTAAGTTGATATATTTTATATTTAAATTGTTTAACTTTAGAAAAGCTTAGGTTATTAGTTAAATTTTAAGTATATTAGTACCTATGATAATGTTATTAATAAAATCTTTTATTGATTATAAAATAATATATTTTATTCTTAGTTACAATTCTTGAATATGTGCATTAGAATTTTGTGTGTGTACATTATAAGTATCATTATTTAATCCTATAAAAGTAACAATTACTTTGTGTGAGAGAGGAGGAGCCTGCCTGAGGCCAGATAGACTGGTAGCGTAACGCGTTACGTTACGAAGCAATTTACCTTCCCATAATAAGTCACATTAATTTATTTTTATAATACTTTAATAAAATTTATTCTAAGTATACAAGTTTTTAAATTTATTAAAGAAAGTTCATGGTGTATACTCACATCGCCTATGAACTTCACCATTGGCTGTGATCGCTTAGCAAGTTGTGGAAAACAGGCCTACTCCGTAGTTAACGTAACACTATAAATGTATGTATTGATATGTATGTATGTAGTTACTATAAATGAATAGTTTAAAACAGCTAAACGAGACTTTGATCCTATTGTCTGTGTTGACACATTGTCATGTTAGCTGATATCGTTAAAGTTTATTAAAATGGCACTTGGATTGTAAGTATTTCAAATATTTCTGGTGCTTCATACTTGCCGTATCCTCTTTTATTCTTTAATTCTTATCTTATTCTATCTTCCGTAACTATTTTCAAATCAATACTCAACTCATACTTTCTGTTGCCATACTGATTTTTAAAAGCACGTTACTTAATATCTTAGACATGGTAGTATTGATTTTTACCACAAGTATAACGTTGCGTGTGGTTTGAGGTTTGGTTATTGCACACTTGTGGAGTTCGTTGTTATGATTTCAGTATTAAATAAATTTCTTTATTCATATTGAATCATTAAATTATCATTAAACATATTTATATAGCTCATTGATCCTAAGTCAATGTTTAATTATTGGGTATGAATCGAAATACAAAATAACTCATTCAATCAGAGAAGATTGAGATCATTAACGGCCGTTTTCAATTACCTATCTATCCTTAGTTTAACGTACGGATATATTGCTGTCACCGTTTAGTGACAAGATCTTATCTTTCCATAGTTATGTCCAATATAGTTATAGACCAATGCTATCTGTCAATAGGTTATTGAAATGTAAGTAAGCGTAAAAGGACAGATTTGTCTACCTCTAGTAAGTTTAATTAATGATAGATAGGTTATTGAAAACGGCTGTAAGATCAAAACTTACCTATCTGCCCGCTAGCTGCAGAAAGAAGTTAGTGTTTCAATAAATTTAATACCGTCACTTTCTTTTTCCTTTTGACAGTCAAAGATATATAAAGAAAAATATGTGATATAATTTAACATTAACTTTAAGGATGCTTTCTGCAACAAGCGGTGTGTGTGTGGTATTTTTTTATAAAGTACCTACTGGCTACCTAATTATAATTCACTTAAAAATGGCATATAATTTATATTAGGCAAGGGACTAAACCTGCTAAAGTTTGTACTCAAATATGAAGGATTACAAGAAGAATCATCTACTTTACAATATATTATGCAATAAACTTTTATTACCAAGAAATCGCACATTGTGTGACAATATCAGCTTGCCACTAACGTATACAACAATGCAACCAAACTAATGGAATGAATTAATGTAATATTAAATACATTTTCTTTGCATTAACTTAAATAAAAGTGGCTATATATAACATACTTTCTGAATTTATATGAGTCATTAAAAAGCTAAAATTTAGATTACAAAATCACATTTTTTTTTATGGAATGGGAGGACAAACGAGCGTACGGGTCACCTGCTGTTAAGTGATCACCGCCGCCCACAATCTCTTGTAACACCAGAGGAATCACAGGAGCGTTGCCAGCCTTTAAGGAAGGTGTACGCGCTTTTTTTGAAGGTACCCATGTCGTATCGTCCCGGAAACACTGCATAAGGAAGTTCATTCCACAGCTTGGTACGTGGAAGAAAGCTAACCGCACATTACAAACATTAATTCAAGTTTTAACTTTCTAGCTTAATAGTGACTGGTCTGTTAGCATTCGGCGCGTATTGGACAACGAAATATATGATGAATGTATCAGAAACAACATCAGCTACATCAACGTTATCAACAAATTATAATATGACAACAGAATACAATATGATACACTAGCGTCTTGATCACGGATCACTTTAGATGGTATACAGACCTAACTATTCAAAAGCAAAATTTGCAAAAAGTTATGTCGGATAATATACTCTAAACTTGCACAGTCAAATACAGTGTGAATAAATTCCAAATCGTTATTATTATACTATTATACACTGCTATTTGTAACACAGTTTTTTGTTGGGTTATAACCATAGAGAATAGATTGACTAATAATTGTACAGAGTTAACACTGTCCAGAAAGATAAAAACGAACTGACGGACTTAGTACTAATCTTTTCTACACTGCTACCAAAGTGCGAAGACTTAGGTGCCGTTCTTTCTTTCTTCTATTTATTTATTGCATACATAGAGAACAAGTGGGATTAATTCAGATACAAGTATTACAAACCTCTTTTGTTTGGTAGAAATATTATCAACTGGCAACGCTCAGTCTATTCTTTATGTACATGGTATCGTTAAGCCCTATTATAATTTGCACTGGCGATTGTATTGAGTATCAGATATACTTTAAACGACATGCTATATTATACGGTGTGATCTATTTATGAATCTACGAATATATTGTCATTAAATATAATTTCAGTTTTACTGGTATTTTACTATGAATCATTATTTATGAGTGTCGCTATAGTAGACCATAATATTTTCAAATAATCAGCACATAATAAAAAATACAATAATGAAGACACTGTTTTATGTCATTAATCTACTTGATAAACAGGAAAGGTCCGAATATTAATCCCTGGGGTACGCCTGAAGTTCGATGGATTCACTCTAAATTAAACTCGAACTTCTTTTTGAGTTCTTTTTATAGCATAAGAAGAAAACTAGTGTAAAAAATAACTACGTGTACCATTAAAAGCAATTGTAACTAATAAAATGTCAGATTTAATTTTATTAAATATAACAGGGGGCTAATCGTGGGAAAAAGGCTCACGTGATGGGAGGTCAAGGGATACGTTGGCGGCCTTTAAGTTGGGAGAATTCTCTAAGCTTGAAGGTATACGTTGCCGGCCTTTAAGTTGGGAGAATTCTCTAAGCCTGAAGGTCCCTTAGAAGTATCGGTTCGGGAAACCTGCAGCTGGTAACTGATTCCACAGCGTGGCTGTGGAAATGTCGAGGCAAGATGCGGCTGGAATTTTGCATTTTGACATTATTGTCCGGTGGTGGAATCATGCTTAACGTGTCAATCCGAATAACTTCAAAGCACTGCCCACGATGTATTAGGTCAGTGCCTTTATACTCTAATGTCGAATGCCTTTATAAAATCTTTGTCTGTTTGAACGCTATCGTCTATATTATCGAATAGAAAAAAAAGTTAGTAAGGTTGTTAATAGTTGATCGTTTTTTGACAAACTCATGTTGCTCCTGAAAAAATATCTTACCTTTTCAAGTGTAAAGCAGAAAGAACCCTTCATTTTAAAGAACACATGATTATGAACGATTTTTAAACATTTAATCTTATTGATTGTTCTCGTTCCCGAAATACCCAAATATAATGCTGACGTATAAATTGGAATTGAGGAGGAGCACTGGGCAGAAATTGGAAGAAACGATGCCTGAAAGATCTTGGCTTATCACTGCAGCTTGGTGGCGAAAAAAGCTGTTGGCACAAAATACTTTTTACACGTACTTAAACATCAATTAAAAAGGTTAAATAAACAAAAAATGACTTTTATTTAATCTTTTTGTAATACACAAGCAGGTGTCCTTAGGTCAATCATTTTCCATTTTTTCCCAAGAGGTAAAAATACACATCAAAGATTGAAAGGAACTAACATACCCAGAAACAGCATTGTTCTGTTCAGCGATATAAAGAAGCTGTCACACTATCAATCGTGACAAGCTATTAGCAGTAATAGGTATATCATAACTAATATTATAAATGCGATTTTTTTTTTATGGAATAGGAGGTCAAACGAGCGTATGGGTCACCTGTTGTTAAGTGATCACCGCCGCCCACATTCTCTACACCAGAGGAATCACAGTAGCGTTGCCTTTAAGGAAGGTGTACGCGCTTTTTTGAAGGTACCCATGTCGTATCGTCCCGGAATAACCGCACAAGGAAGCTCATTCCACAGCTTTGTTGTACGTGGAAGAAAGCTCCTTGAAAACCGCACTGTGGACGACCGCCACACATCCAGATGGTGAGGATCATATCCTAACTTGTGGCGTGTCGTGCGAAGGTGGAATTCGGCGGCAGGAATAATAGTTTGTTACGCTTAACTACTCAACTGGTCACTATAGTTTTATATATATCTTTGTTTTACGTTGTCAGGGGTACAGGAAAAGGCATGCGAGACATTTCATAAGATAAGGCTGGGTCTTTGGGGACTGCCGATTGAAGTGAAAACTTAGCAACGTGTGAATTGTATTGTCGAGCAATTATATAATTATTTTTGGTTATTAAATGTAGAAAGATATAGATATCTCTTTATAATATTTTTTTTTATGTAAATAAGAGACGAGAAGAGCAGGACGTTCAGCTGATGGTAATTGATACGCCCTGCCCATTACAATGCAGTGCCGCTCAGGATTCTTGAAAAACCCCAAAAATTCTGAGTGGCACTACAACTGTGCAAGTCTCATTTGCCCATTAATTTCACTAGCTACGGCGCCCTTCAGATCGAAACACAGTAATGCTTACACATTACTGCTTCACGGCAAAAATAGGCACCGTTATGGTACCCATAATCTAGCCGGCATCCTGTGCAAAGGAAGGCTCCTTTGCACAGGATGCCACTGGTGCAAAGGAGCCTCCCACTGGTAAATATATAATATACTATAGTAATACCGGACGGAGGAATATCTATGTAAATAATATAAACACAGTATACATATAGTTCATCGGAAGCGTGCTGCGACGCTCTATTTATAACCTAGGTCCTAAAGAATCATTGAGAGCAAAATTCAAAGAAATAAACATCTTGACTGTTGCTTCTCAATATATTCTTGATAATGTAATGTATGTTCATAGGCACATAAGTGAATTTACTAGAAACTGTTATAAACATTATGTTAACACCAGGAACAAACATAAACTTATAATACCTACTACTCGGCTAAGTCGAGTTAGAAAGTCTTTTGTGGGGCGATGTATATGCTTTTACAACAAGATCCCAGAAAACGTTCAAAACAAAAGTATCATGTTATTCAAAAGAATTGTTAAAAAACGTTTGTGTGGTAAAGGTTACTATAACATAAATGACTTTCTTAATGATACCACAGATTGGGAATGGAGTGACTGCCCTCAGGATATTAAATAATAAGTTTAACTGTTTCGATGAAAAAAAAAGCCCGTTGAGTTTGTTGCGCCCGTTCTTCCCAGGTCTGAGGCATTCATTTTGGAATGGGAGGTAGTTTTTGACTTTCAATAAGTGATATCACATCCTATTTTGAATAAAAATATTTGAATTTGAATTTGACGATGACGATTTTCATTTCAATTCACGATTTTTGTTCGCCCAAACGTGCTCAAGGCGCCAAAGTAGTTTTCATTTCAAATAAATAATTTTTTTTATGTGATAAATGTCTTCGTATTAGGTGAATGGGGTAGAATATAATTACATATATTACCTACATATTTGGTGGAGTTTCACATCAACCTGTGCATACTCTTAAACTCGATATCAAGTAGTTTCTATAGTCTGTACAACCTTGCATTCTCACATTGGAGAGAGAGGATGTGGAGAAGTGTATTTTTGTATAGTTTTATTCAAGTACAACTGAACATTCTTTCATTTAGTTAGGATTCAGACCATTTTATTTTAAATTACAGAAAATGAATTGAAGTTATACTTGGACATACTGTCATACAGATATGCAAGTTTAGCTAAAACAGTTTCAAAAGTCATTATCATAAAAGTCAATTCATTATATGTTGTAATTAAACACTAGTTATATTGTTATTTCCCTATAAATTTATTACCATCGATGAAGAGTGGATAGTCTCCTTAATACTTTTAATCAAGTTCACAATTGTCTCGGAAATATCATTGTTCCTCGCACATGTTATGTAGTTTAGTAAAATCTCAATGAAACCACACCGCTACACGTAATGGCATTCGGTTTGTAGGTATTAATAAAGTATACTAAGTGTAATAAGTATGCATAAATAAATTTGAAGTGTTTGTGAGCAATGAGGTATTCGTAAAAAAAGTTAAATTAGTGAAACGGAGGAGAAAATTCTATGTTGACTCGTACATTTTAATGATATAAGTAATTTTATCAAGAATTCTTAATTTTTCAACCTTTTCCATACCAATTTGGTTACAAATTTATATCGGATGAAAATTCTGATTCATATTCTTCCTGATGTATTTTTCAGTCAATTTACAGAGTTCATATAGTACATGAAATAAATTGAAGTACGTGGGTAACACTTAAAATGTTTAGAACTGGCCAGTTAGAAACGTTGATAATTAAAACTTTTTTGAATTTCAATTTTAGAAATCTTTGGTAACCTAATGTAGTATATTGCATTAATTTGTCATTTGTTTTTGTGAATCAATGATTTATTATGACTTTTGTTGTGGGCTTACTCAACAACAAAGCTATGATAGGCTGCGATTAGCATTTCTAAATGAAGCTCCATCACGTGCCACTATTTACATTAAGTTTAACGAGTTTAAGCGTGGACGAGGCAATCTCAATGATGATCCGTATGAGGGACGTCCTGGATGGATTCCCCATACTTTAACCGACGACCAGAAACACCTTCGTATGGTCTGGTGTCGCCAAATGTTACATAAGTTCAACGGCAGTGACTCAAATGCTGTTTTTGACATCATCCCAGGTGATAAAAGCTAGATATATTGCTACGAACTTGAAACGAAAAGACAATCAGCTCAGTGGGTGTTTCCTTTCGAGGATCAGCCAACTAAGGTCTAAAGGAAGAAGTCAAGGAAAAAAGATGATTGCCTCATTCTTTGGTCGGAAAGGTCATTTTGCTAGAAAATGGAAGGACAGTTACTGTAGACTAGTACGGCAATCGGCAGCAGCGCCCTCGAAGCAGGATCCTCCTTCATCACGACAATGCTTCAGCGCACTCCGCAAAACGGACTGTTGAATATTTGAGTATGATTTTATGCCCAAGAACTAAAGATAAAATTCGAGGTATTCGCTTTACGAGCCCTTTAAATGCGGTGAAAGCGTACGAAAATGCCATAGAAGAGACCCCTAAGGAAGAATGGGCCCCCTGCTTTTCTCAGTGGTTCCATCGAATGCGACGATGTGTATAGAGGAACGGAGACTACTTCGAAATACAATAAAAGTATTGGCAACTTTCTACATTAAGCCGTTTATCATTTTCTAAACATTTTCGGTGTTACCTAGGTATTAGAAACAAATAATCAAATAGTTTTACTTACTGAATACACATTGCCTTAGATAATTTATACGGTAAGGTAGAGCCTCTCTCTGCTAGACAACCGATGTCACAGGCCAGTTTTATTACTTTAGTGTGCGTGACAAGCTACGTAAAACAATCTACTCGCGATTTGTACGTCACTTTGTGTTAGAGTTAGTCTACGTATAAATGATCTAAGAACGTTTTCTGATTTCTCGCTAATCAACTGTGATTGTTTTAGTTTACTGGCAGCATCTGTTTTAGCCTTCGGAACATACTGGCTCACAAAGTACTTGATACAATTAAGCCAAGAACACACAATTACTACAACATCGACTACTATGGAACCCGTAACAGAGGACTCGACAGGCGCAACACTAGGACTAGACGATGCATTTTATTAATTAAATAATTATTTATGTATGTTTATGTTATATTATTTGGTCCATATTTTAACGTTAATACAAAATATGTTCCAGAAAACCTTTTTTTTTGAGACGAGTAGGACGTTGAGTTGATGGTAATTGAGACGCCCTACCCTACAATGCCCTCAATTTTATTGAAAAACCCAAAAAGTCTGAGCAGCATTACAATATTTGCGCTCGTCACCTTGAGACATAAGATGATAAGTCTCATTTGCCCAGTGTTTTCACCAGCTAGGGCGTATTGAATTTATATTTATTTATATGTGTATTTCAGTGTGTGTGCTCAAGGGCAGACGACAGAAGTGAAAATTATATAAAGGCGAAAACAACAACTATGAAATAATGGTAACTAGCCTTACAAATTCAAATTTTTTTCAAATTAGGATTTATAATCAGTTGTTGAATGTTAAAAAAATACCACCCATTCGAAATAGTGTGTCTCAGACCTGAGAAGAACTGGCGCAAGAAACTAGGTGGGCTTTTTGATTTACTTCCAATATATTTAATATTTACTATCGTGCAATAAAATTTAGAATCAAACAGCCTGACAGCGTTCGCTCAATTCCCAGTCCGTGATATCATTAAGAAAAATATTAATGTTGTAGTAACATTTACCACACATACCTACGGTTATAAACAATTCTTTTGAATGTGGTAACACATTTGTTTTGTACATTTTCTAGGGGTCACACATTTGTTTTGTATATTTTCTAGGGGTCATGTTTAAAAAGAATATATTATATCGCCTAATAAAGGAATAACTCGGCTTAACCGAGTAGAAGGCATAGTAAGTTTATACTTGCTCCTCGTGTTAACATTATGATTGTCACAGTTTCTAGCAAATTCATTAATGTACTTATAAATAGCATTATAAAGAATATATTGGCATGCAATGTTTATTTCTTTAAATTTTTCTACTGATATTTCTTTACGACCTAGGTAGCTAATAGCGCGAATAGCCCTCATCTGTAGCACAAATACGGTATTAATATCGGCTGCACTGACCCATAACAATATACCAAAATACTGTGAAAATAACTAAAGTTTACTAAAGGTAAGTCTAAATATGGGCGCATATGATGTGTAACATCTGAAACGGTACCTATAACTTTAGGTATATATTCTCTTTAACTGATCTATTCTCCTTGTCTTTTCCAAATTGGGTTGAAACCATCTCATAGCCATCTTTTTCACTTTTTCACTCATTGGTCAAACAAAGTCTCTCACTCAGAGCATCTAAAGAAGTTTTTTCTGTGTCTTGTGTGTGTATCTTGACTGGACTGTGGCGCGGTTTCATGGCCTCCAAAAGTACATAGAGAACTTAAAATAATATACAATATATCCAAATAAATAAAATTACATTACACTTGAAATATGTCATTTTTTCACACAGCTCATTCGGAAGACAGATTATCTTATAGAAGAACGAGCAAGAAATTCTAATGTTGCTCTTTTCAATACGGAATGGTATACGGCCCTTAGTTTAGTTAGTTTTGGTCAGGGTTTACCCCCTATACCGGACAAAACACAGCCAATATAACGATAAGTGTTAAGTAGGAAAAAATCTACAATCGGCGAGCTATTCATGTTTGCGGTGCAAAGCACGTAGGAGTTACAAAAATACATATATTGTTTAATGGAAATGTTTATCTTAAAATGTCCTACAAAAAAGCCCGCGACAGCATTTAAGTGTCTTTTATTTGCTAGCCATTGTCGCAAAAATAGTGAACCAACCATAAATACAATAGAAATTATTAATTTATTTCTAACGCTCATTTTGGTAGTGATTAATTGGACAAATATCTGAATAGCTATGACGATGACGAGGTTCGGTTGCGGCCGAATGGGACGGACGTGCAGGCGGTTGGACAACTGCAAGTGGGGGAGGTATTTTCAAACGCCTGCAGTTCCCATTTAAAGTTACAATTTCAATCAACTATCAACAAACAGCAGGGTCAAACCTAAAAGGTAGCAGGTATACATTTGGGCACACCATATTTTTTACACGGCCAACTCTATGTATCTTCCGTGCGCGCCTCTAAGTCGCAAAAACTGCATTTCTGCGACTGCTGACCGAATATTTGCAGTAGCTTTCTATTATTTTCGCATTACCACCAATCATCATATATATTTATATATATTCGTACCTATCTATCTAGTGAGATCATCATAAAAAAACTCTTTGTGTCACTTAACATACCTACATCACACAATATAGTTGTTCGAACATTTATAACTGGAGAACAGATGGACGATATTTTATGATTTTTAATTTGTTGGATTTGTCTCCGTTTCGTATAGCAGAATAATATAAAAGGATTGAAATATTGATAGTAAAAATATATAATCTCTGGATCTACTGAACCAATGTAGAAAAATCTGTTATCAATATAAAGTCATATTTTTGTGAGTGTCATAGGTTATATTTTATTAATTCAAAAAATGAAAATACTTATTCGTGGTAGTTGGATTTAAAAAGTAAGTTGAAAAACTGCAAAATACTAAAAATAATTTATATGGCTAGACAACGTTTGCTGGATCAGCTAGTACATCATCAACCGGAAAACGTCCACTGCTGGACAAAGGCCTCCCCCAAAAATAACCACGACGATCGGTCCTGCGCTGTCCTCATCCAACGTATTCCGGCGATCTTGACCAGATCGTCGGTCCATCTTGTGGGGGCCTGCCAAAACTGCGTCTTGCGGTACGTGGTCGTCATTCGAGGACTTTACTGCCCCAACGGCCATCAGTCCGTCGAACTATGTGCCCTGCCCACTGCCAGTTCAGCAAGTACAAATTATAAATAAAAACAATTTTTCATCAAAAACTACCAAATAACAACCCTACATATTATTGACTGCGTAGTAATGAATTACAAACATATTCAGGATGTTTGATAAATCAATGGAAATGTGTCCCGAATTTAACGCATTGTCCAAGTGTTTACAGAAGATTTCATTGTTAAACGTGTGGCTGTTAATAACTATGATTGTGGGAGCGTAAGTTGAATCACTTATATTACTTTAATAATATCTTGGTGACAGTTCATTCACTTCTCATATTTTATCTTTACATAATAAAATAAAACCGTAAGAAATTTGAACTGTAAACTGAGTATTTAAAAAAATATTAATGAATGTTCTACAAACAATACGAAATCCAAAAATACCTTATAGAATTTTAGTCTGTCGGTCTGTTTATGCGTTTATCTGTTTTTCTGTATGTATGTCCGAGAAAAATGCAAAAGTATCGAAAAAGTTTAATCCTAGTTTTGCATGACTATTAACAAGAGGTCGGGACAACATAAGGCCGAATTTTTTTGTTATAAAATAAATAATTAAAGGATTCCTTGAATAGTTCAAGTATTGAATTGTTAGCAATTGAATTGGTAGCTAAATGTAGAAGATATAATATGTAAAAAATATAAAAGATTTGTTAAAAGATAGGTATATCATTAAAATGAGGCTACTAAAATCACACCAAAACTATGTTCAATAATTTACCAGCGTATGACCGTGAAAACATACCATTCAATTTGAAAGATAATAGCCATACAAAAATACAAATATGTATGAAAGAAACGTGGAAAAATCAGCTTGTCAGTAATAATTTATTACGAATTTGCTATTAATTCGTGTCGGTAGTGGAAGACGATTAATAAGGCGAGCCTTATAATAATTTATTTTGTAGGCAAGCAATTTTTTTTAGACTTTTAAACATTTTTATGAATATTAATTAGCCTTATCAGCATAATCTATAGAAGTTTTGGTTTTATCACAACAAAGTTACTCACGAAATTTCAGTTTCATAGTTATTATTTCATAATTGTTTAAGGGCTTCTGTGTATTGGGGAACCGAATCTAAAGCGCACGGCGTCGATTGCTGATTGAACGCAGCTCAAGAGACGATTTATTTATGGGTTATAAGACACAAGTGTAGATACAAACTTAATCCTCACGTAGCCATATTGAAGACATGTGGAACTTTACAATTGCCGCAATAGTGACAACAGATATCTTCCCAAACGAATACACAAACCCTGGAATGGGGCAAATCTATGTAAAATTTTGTATTCGGGTCATTAAGTACGTTGGGTTGGTTGGACTACATAAATAACCCTTAATTCCCAAGGAATGACAAAGCAGACTGCGCCTCCATGTGGTGGTGGACGGGTTTTAGTTCCATTCTGATTCCACTAATGATTCAAAACTCTACACAAAACACATTTGTCAACTGAAAGTATGCTCAGCTTTAGCTAAGACTTTGACTATTCAAGGGATATTTTGGTTAAATACTACAGTTTGCTAATGAAATAAAGATTGTAGCCTAAGGATATCACATTAACAATAAGTGATTTATTTGTTTTAGAGTATTACTGACGGGAGTACTAATGGTGTCGGTTTACTTGGGTGCAAGATATTTTATGGAACTTGATGAGCAGACTAACGAAATACCAGTTGCGGCTTTGACGGGACTACCTTAGTAGAATAAGCTGCAAGATATAAAAATATTATTAAACTGCTAATAAATAAATTACCCAACAAATCTTTAGTATTTTAGTTTTTTTAGCCCTTTCAGCTACTTTTTAGTGGACTTAGAAATGCAGAATATTATCAAATTGTGCGTATCAAAGTGTATGTTTTAAATCTTTGTATACGTAGGTCACACTAAATCTTTTGCGTAGCTTAAAAAAACATGTTATAACCAAACAATTATGTTTATTGCTTTTTAAAATACTCTCCTTTACATTTTAAACATTTTTTCATGCGATCGAACCATTTTTTAAAACAGGAGGACCACAGATCTGAAGGCATGGTTTCTGATTGAATGCTGTCACTGTCTCTCCGGAATTAGTAAAAGATAAACCTCTCTTCAAATCTTTGATTTTGGGGAAAATACAGATATCACAGAGTGCTGGGTCGGGGCTATGTGCAGGATGGGTGACGAGTTGTACTTTTTTAAGCTAAAAATGACTAATTAGTTTTGTTGGCCGTGTGTGAAGATGCGTAGTCATGAGGTAGGAGAACGCGGCTTTTTGGTCGTCTTTCGCGAACTTATTTTAACACACTGGGTAAACAAATGGTAGAATACCACTCGGCATTAACACTTTTTTGATCTTCAAGTAGAATTGTACAGATGGGACCCGTAGCTGAGAAATAAAATGCGATCATTTTTTTGCCAAAGTTTCTCGCCTGCTTTACTTTTGTTGGCCTGTTCTCATTTTCAAACACCCATTCACAAGATTGCTGTTTTTTTTCGGTTTGAAAACAATAAATCCACGTTTCGTCCCGCGTCTGACTTGCCCACACCCACTTGCCTTATATATTTGACTAGCTGATACCCCAACTTCATCCGCGTACACACATTTGTTTCTGTAAACTTTATTAACTTTATATTAAATGAAGATATCGCAATATCTATTTTCCTGAGAAGAGGCCAAGTGTCTAAGGAATAAAAATTAGAAGACTAAATTATTAAAATATTTCCAATAGATATTTCATGATGCGCGCACATTTGAAAACCTCTATCATTTTATTTATATTGATATATATTAGTTTCTTTGTTTGAGTCGAAAAGAGTCCTAGGACAGTATCAGATATAAAGATGGTTTTCAACCATTTAACATCTCAAGTCGATTCGATAATTCAAAAATCATCGAAGGGCTGGTGGCTGGGTCGGGGGCGGGTCATTCTGGCCCATGTGCGTAAAAGGTTGTGCTTTGTGTGACTTGTCGATCTTTTTATTCGATCTTCTAACTTTGATTTTATATGTATTAAAAATTGTGATGTTAATTATTTTTTTTATTAATTCAAATTTTGGAGCAAATTAACGATACTCGACTGAATCTTCAAAAGTGTACTTCAAATTTACTAAAAATCAAAAAATATTTTTTTTTAACAAAAGCAACCGACTTCAAAAACACTATTCCAAAACAATAGATATTATATATATGGGAGTACTAATGGTGTTTGTTACGATTATTGTAATTTTTGGAGTCAGTGTCATCCAAGATAGGTTTGTAACTACATACATAGTTATAGCTGAGATGTGCTTGAGTTGTGAGGAGGCGAGAGGCGAGAGCGGCTCGCGGCGGAAGGACACCGATTCTAAAAATAACAATAATCGTAAGTAGAATTAGATTAATTAATTGGATTGTATAAAAATACGCAATTATTTTTATACTTTTTAGTGCATATTATATGTATTGTTTTGGAATAGTGTTTTTGAAGTCGGTTGTTTTTTGTTAAAAAAAAAATTATTTAAATAAAATATGTACAGTTTTTTTTATTTTTACGATTTTATCATTTATGTAGAATAGTCGTTCATGATAATTTAGATAGTTGAATAAAAAATACATTAAAAATTATATCAGAAAAGTTTTTTTTGTTGGACAGCCATAAATCAAATTAGAATAGAATAGAATAGAAACACACTTTATTAGCAATAAAAAACCCTCACACAAAAAACAATAATTTACAATATTAATTAAATCTTAAAATACTAAATTAAATAACATAACAAATATTATAAAAAATTAAAAATAAATAAATAAAAATAACAGTGTGAGCGTGATTCCCTGCTAAAAGGAGCTGACTCAGTATATTTGTTGTGTCAGTGCAGAAGACACTAACACAACACTGGTTTTCAGCAGCCCCTCGTGACATTTGAAGTAGAAAGTTCTTTTAGTCTTCCCATTGCAAATTAATTTACGTAGGTATCAAAGTAAGTAGTGTAATAAAATAAAAATAAATATTTTTTTTAATAATAATAAATATTAAATCATAGTATAATCTGTACCGAACTGTATATAATATAATAAAGGTGGTATTAAGTGCTATAAATGAGATATAAATATATTGGTGAACATTAAATAATGATAAAAATACAGAATTGTGTTAATTTATAAGACATTGCACATCAAGAATAATTATTATATAATGATTCTAAAATAGTTTTTTTATATTTCCATCTAAAATTTTTGACATTTTTTAATAGTCTTAATGGTGGCGGTAAATTATTCCAGCACTTAGTAGCACTGTATCGAAAACTACCCCTAAACGCTGTTGAATGATGCCGGGGCACCGCTAATATCTGTGAGGCAGATCTGGTCTTTATATTATTAAGTTTGGAGTATGGAGTAATGTGTTGCCTGGGCGGCATATTCCAGCAGAATCGGGCGCATGCATTTTGCCATCGTCGGATGGAACATTTTGTTTTGTACAGTAACCTTGGACCATACACCACGTTACAGTAATTAAGCTTTGATAGTACAAGTGCGTCACATAATGTGACTCGAAGTTCTGTACTTAGATATTTTTGAATTTTGTAGATAATTTTCAGTCTATAAAAACAATTGGATAACACTCGGCGGCTTATATATTTTTCGAAGCGCATGTTTTCGTCAATTATTAAACCTAAGTTACGCGCCTCGTGGACCCGCTCAGTCTCTGTGTTGTTAATCATGACCTTCGGATTGTACTGCTCAGTCGTTTTCACAGACATAGAGGTGCCAAGGATTATAAATTTTGTATTTGAGGGATTTAAAATTAATGAATTACGGTCTGACCAACTGCAAATTTCATTAAGATCGGAATTTAACAAATTTGTGGCATGTAACGTATCCTTGGGATTAAATGAGATATACAATTGAATGTCGTCAGCGAACATATGATACTTTGTATTTTTTATGTTGTAGATTATATCTGCACTATATAAATTAAAGAGCAGAGGTCCTAAAATTGATCCCTGGGGAATTCCTCTGTTGATAGGAGCACAGCTAGAGAGTTGATAACTGCCGTTATCATCTTTGACTGCAACTGTTTGGGTTCTGTTATTTAGATAGCTACTGAACCATTGTACAACCTCCGGGCTCAATCTGTAGTACATTAACTTGGAAATTAATAATGATGTATTAACAGTATCGAATGCCCGGGAATAATCAAGCAGTACTAGCATAGTGGCTTTACCTTCCTCCTGAGCCTCCAAGATATTGTCAACTACATCCAGTAAAGCAGTGGTAGTACCTCTTTTTTTCCTGAATCCTGATTGGTTGTACGGTAATATATTATTAACTTCCAAAAATCGCATTAATTGTTTGAGTACAATTTTTTCAATAATTTTCGATGCGCAAGGAAGTATGCTAAATGGGCGAAGATCTGTGTACAGTTCAGGGATATCTTTTTTAGGTAAAGGTCGCACTAGTCCGTGGCGCCAGAGATCAGCAAAGGTGCTAGACTGAAACGAGGTGTTAATAATATGTGTTAATATGGGCAGTGTATGTGACAAGGTAAGAAGTAACATATCAAGAGACACATCATCAAATCCAACAGCCTGTGATTTTATTTCTTAGATTGCTGTTAAAACCATGTTATCATCCACGTATTCAAATTTATAGAACGCTGTGCCATGACGGTGACTCAAAATATGTTCGGGTTGGAAGCGTTATTTTGTTAGTACCTGGAATGTTAAAAAAATGGGTATTTATGTCTTCGGGATTGTTGAGGTGAGAGGGTAGTACAGTGACATGTTTAGGTTTTAATCTTACCTGGTCCTTTATATTATGTTTCCACTTTTTTTTTTGGTTTGCAAGAATTAGCGTTTACGTATGTACTGAAGTACGCTTGTTTTTCTCTTTCTAAAGCTTGGGTTACGTATTTTTTTAAATGTTTGTATCTCTCACCATTCACGTCAATTGTAGATTTTTTGCCAAGATATGGGCTTCATCGCGACACTTCATAATCATTTCCATATTATAAGTAATCCATGGATATCGGTTGTTTTTAATTTTTGTTGTTTTTTTAGGTGCATGAAAGTCAAATAATGATTTAATATAAAAGGTCAAATGAGAGACGATGTCGTGTACATTATTTAAAAGAAATAAATTGGTCCAGTGTATGTTGTCTAATGATTGGTTAAAAGATTCAATGTCAATATTTCTTAAGGATCTGTATGTAATACACTTGGGTTGTATTTTATCTTTCCGCATCTTCAGACTAAATTAGATGATTCAAACACCAATATGAAGTTTGCCCGTCAATAGCTGCAAAAAGTGAGATATCTTTGTGTCTATTAAAAAGTTCGTTTCGTTTTGTAAAGTTCTAAATAATCTTGTCCTTTTTATTCATGGTTACGTTTTCTTTATTAAAGATCTAATTGATTTTAAAGGTGTCGCTTATCTCTCATCAAGTTGTCTGTCGCGATATATGATTGGCCCGTTGCCATTGTATTTTATTATATTACAATTATAATGTCAACAGGTCAGTGCATCTTTTATTATTTTATTAATTCTTTTGTAATAATAATATATCTATTTTTCTCATAAAAGATCATACACTAATACAGTAGATATCATATGAGTTTTACTCTTTTATCAGCTGGTATTTGTCAGGAGCTGATGTTTGAAGTAGGCTTACATAAGTTTCCTTGTTTAAAACTAAATAATTTAAGTTAATATAACTTAAGCGTAATGTATATGCTTTAACATAATCCTAGAAAATGTTCAAAAAAAATATGTTACCAAGTTGAAAATAATTGCTAAATAAACTTTTATGTGGTAAAGGTTATTATAACATAAATACATAAATAACTTTCGTAATGATACCACAGGTTTGGAATGAAGCAACCGCCCTCAGGCTATTTAAATAATATTTTTTTTAAACGAAATTTTATTGTAAAAGAAAGAAAGAAGCTCGCTGAGTTTCTTGCGCATTCTCCTCAGGTCTGAGGCATACAATGTCGAATTTGTGGTAGTTAGTGAAGGTGTATGATCTTCCACATCTGGGATTCGCGTTGGCGCAATAACCAGTTGCATCAGACCATATGCTAAGGCGAAGTCGTGAACAGATCTCCCTACTTGATCGGTGGTACGTGAGCCTATCCATGCCATTCGGCGTAGTGGGCGTTAAAATCGCCAAGAAACACGATCTCTGCGGTGGGGATCTGCTTTAACACGGAATATGTAGCCATTTGGATGTGCTCGAGGAGCCGGTCAGTCTCTGCGTTACCGCTATGGGACCTATACAGGCATGCGGATTGTCTTCGCAGTCTATACGCAGCCAGATATTGGATAGGTCCTGTCCTTCAAAAAACTCAGGGGTCGAGAACAGACATCCTCCCTGACGTAAGCGCGCACGCCAGTCCGCAGTATAAAGGAGTGTTCCAAATTATACCCCGGGTATGAGAGGTAAGGTAAGATGTATCAGCCAGAGAGGATATTTGTGTCTCGGTTAAAAAGAGCAGGGCCGGCTTCGCTGTCTCCAGGTGAAAGTGGACGGCATTTGAAGACTTCTCCGGGCGTGCCGGCCTAATTCGGTTGTGTCCGTTAGGACCCAACATGGCACTACCACTCCAAAATAATAATATTATACGAGTAGTAATCATTTTTTATGAAGACAAAGAGAAGAATCTGTAGTATTTTGATTTATCAAAGTAATTTTGGTCAAGCACTATTATAATTATATACAATATAGGGATTTCGTTTCTTTTTTAATAAACTGTATGCTAATATTAAGTTTTATCATAAGATATTATAATCTTACCATTAACTCCACAATTATTGTAAGAAGTAACTGAATATATGTAATAATGTTTCTTTACCAAATGAAAAATACAGAGGAAAAGCGTTTGTTCTTAAACAGCCACAAAAAGGGCGCGAAAAAATTAACTTCTCAACATTCCTGTCAAAACATATTTTTTTTAATTTTAGAGCAACGGTGCAACAGCCAATAATTTTTTAGTTTAATTAATTAGTATAAATAAAATTTAAAACAGTAGTCATTTGTTTTCGCATTTTAGACAAAATATAAAAATTGATAAAACTAAAAGCCGGTACAAACAATGAGAAGTGTCACGAAAATTAAACGAAACCGAAAATATTTCATATTTTTGTGTCCTCATTGATTAACATGTACCTAATACGAGTGTAAGTACCTAACTAATATCATACTTAAATGCAAATGGAGTTTGTTCGTAGGCATTTAACTCCTTATCTAATAATATTGTAATTAAAATACTTAGGGTTCTAACAGACTTTAGGTTAGCTATTTAACTACCATAAGATGGTGGGTGTTTCGGAAAATATATTATAGTATATAATAAAAGGTTGGTGATTACTTATCCGTAACCAATATTTTTTGATTAGAAATACATACCTATATATCCGTAATACAAATAATTCTGTCAATAACATTTAAATACATATGACAATTCATATAATGAGCGGGCGCGGGGTAATTAAATTATATGGCAATACAACGTTTGTCGTGTCAGCCCTGGTATATATAATAACGAAAGAGTCATCGGCTGAGCAAACGAAAATCCCTTCGGTAATTAAATTATTGGATGCGCAGTTTATTATCTTGTTAATTAGTTATACCAGAAATACATCGTCTGAAAACATAAAAGGGTTTTAAGTGTGATATTGAAATATTAAAACTTTCTCCTTCATGAAGTCTCATAAACTTTTAATGTCTTTGAAAAGTTCAATTAATGTCACAAATAATACCTTACCTACGTTTGTAAAATAATAAGATCTTTCTGATATTTTCAAATACAAAACTCGTAGTCGAATGTATGGTTTAGAGCTGAGACAAATACAGAAGCAGGTTAATATTTACACACTAACTAGGACGATTTTACACAAGAGAAATATACAAGTTATTATTATAACATGTGTTTCTGTAAATGATTAACAAGAGATTGTTTATGAGTAAATTTCAGCGGACAAATGTCGCATGTATATGGTTTATCACCGGTATGTATTCTACTATGTCTCTTCAATTTACCAGTTTCACTGAAACTCTTACCACATACGATGCATGGGTAAGGTTTATCACCGGTATGTATTTTACTATGTGTCTTCAAATGACCAGATTTACTGAAACTCTTACCACACATATCGCATGCGTACGGCTTCTCACCGGTATGTATTCTACGATGTGTGTTCAAATGACCAGATGAACTGAAACTCTTACCACATACATCGCATGCGTAAGGTTTGTCGGCGGTATGTATTCTAATATGTCTCTTCAAATCACTAGATTGAATGAAACTCTTACCACACAGATTGCATCGGTAAGGTTTATCACCGGTATGTGTTCTACTATGTCTCCTCAATTTACTAGTTTCACTGAAACTCTTACCACATACATTGCATGGGTAAGGTTTTTCACCGGTATGTATTCTACTATGTGTCTTCAAATGACCAGATGAACAGAAACTCTTACCACACACATCGCATGCGTAAGGTTTATCACCGGTATGTATTCTACTATGTATCTTCAAACTACCAGTTTCACTGAAACTCTTACCACATACATTGCATGGGTAAGGCTTTTCACCGGTATGTATTCTACTATGTGTCTTCAAATGACCAGATGAACAGAAACTCTTACCACACACATCGCATGCGTAAGGTTTATCACCGGTATGTATTCTAATATGTCTCTTCAAATCATTAGATTGAATGAAACTCTTAGCACACAGATTGCATGGGTAAGGTTTATCACCGCTATGTATTCTACTATGTGTCTTCAAATGACCAGATGAACTGAATCTCTTACCACACAAATTGCATGGGTAAGGTTTATCACCGGTATGTATTCTACTATGTATCTTCAAACTACCAGTTTCACTGAAACTCTTACCACATACATTGCATGGGTAAGGTTTTTCACCGGTATGTATTCTACTATGTGTCTTCAAATGACCAGATGAACAGAAACTCTTACCACACACATCGCATGCGTAAGGTTTATCACCGGTATGTATTCTAATATGTCTCTTCAAATCATTAGATTGAATGAAACTCTTAGCACACAGATTGCATGGGTAAGGTTTATCACCGCTATGTATTCTACTATGTGTCTTCAAATGACCAGATGAACTGAATCTCTTACCACACAAATTGCATGGGTAAGGTTTATCACCGGTATGTATTCTACTATGTATCTTCAAACTACCAGTTTCACTGAAACTCTTACCACTTACATTGCATGGGTAAGGTTTTTCACCGGTATGTATTCTACTATGTGTCTTCAAATGACCAGATGAACAGAAACTCTTACCACACACATCGCATGCGTAAGGTTTATCACCGGTATGTATTCTAATATGTCTCTTCAAATCATTAGATTGAATGAAACTCTTAGCACACAGATTGCATGGGTAAGGTTTATCACCGCTATGTATTCTACTATGTGTCTTCAAATGACCAGATGAACTGAATCTCTTACCACACAAATTGCATGGGTAAGGTTTATCACCGGTATGTATTCTACTATGTATCTTCAAACTACCAGTTTCACTGAAACTCTTACCACATACATTGCATGGGTAAGGTTTTTCCCCGGTATGTATTCTACTATGAGTCTTCAAATGACCAGATGAACTGAAACTCTTACCACACACATCGCATGCGTAAGGTTTATCACCGGTATGTTTTCTAATATGTCTTTTCAAATCACTTGATTGAATGAAACTCTTACCACACAGATTGCATGGGTAAGGTTTATCACTGTTATGTATTCTACTATGTTTCTTCAAAGCACCAGATTGACTGAAACTCTTACCACACACACTGCACGGGTAAAGTTTATCACAGGTGTGTATTCTTCTGTGGTTCGTCAAATGACCAGATTCAGTGATACTCTGACCACATTCATCGCGTGAGTATGGTTTCTCACTATTATGTTGACCTGCACCTTGCTTTAAATAACTGCATTGATTAGACATTGTACCGCCAACATAACTGGATTCGGTCATTTCACATGTATTATGTGCCTTTGAAGCATCAGGTTTGCTGGGCGTTGTTCTAGTAATATTATCCGATTGAGACTTTTTAACTCTATATATTATTTTATGTTCTTTCAATCCATCAGATTGATTGGTTGTTTCATTTAGGATACTGATATTAGACTTTGTATCTGGATGTATTGTATTTGATCTCTGGGAAGCAATAGTTTGAGTGTGCGTTGGTCCATTAACATTTCTGGAATTTGGCTGTTTAACTGAGTTGAACGAAGTTCCACTCGTATTAATTATGTTGGTCATTTCTGCGTACATTTTATCGTAGTGTTCATAACTAGCTGCTAGTCGTATAACTGTAAAGTACAAAATTATATTGAGTATTTCTCAAAAAAAACTTGAAATGTTTGAGTATTTTGTTGAATCGTGCAATTTATAACATACAATGGCTGAAGAGGCAATTAGTTAGTCTATGGTAAGACTTTAATTCATGTCATTGCATGCAATGTGGGCGTTTTTTAATTTTTGTGTACCAAAGTTAATTCAAATTTTGTAATATGGTTTGTGTACCAAGGTCAATATTTGACGAAAAAGAATTTTTGACAGCTAATTGATATTTATGGGTAAAATAATCATTATAAAAAGCAAACTGATTATTGCTCAATGTTATTAATATTTGTCACATCTTAAGCATCTTTATGTTCTACGTTTGCCATGCGACTCTAATATATTATAAAATAAAATGTCATCATGCAAATGCAGTATAGAAATAGAACTTAAAATCAATGCAATTAGATCAGATTAATACTTGCTTTTAAAAATGTACAGTGCATCTTAAAAACACATAACTATTCTTCATGTTTTCTGAATGCCACTTGTCGTGAGACACCCGTAAAAATGGGATATTTTCAATTTAAATATCTAATTATTTTATATAAATATATGTAACAGTTATTAAAGCAGTAAAATAATGAGTCGATTTCGTGTTTATTCATACAAACCAATAATTTCACATTCAAAAAAATGCCCTCACGTAAACATGTTTACTTAAACACGATTATGATGAAACAGAAAATCTTTTAACACCAATATTCTTATAATACAAATAAAAAGAGATACATATAGGTTTATATGTAATATTTATCATCAATAAAAGTAAAGACTCACACTGAACACACAGACAAACTGATAAGTGAATGACACTCTCTTGGAAGTATTCATAATCGTGTACAAATGTATAAACACACAAATATATTTTATATTTAGTCTCAATAATATAGACAGTAAAATGCCATGATAAAATAAGTTAAGGCGAGGTTTTCCCAACACTTTAGGCAAAAATTCCTAGATCGCTGCCGCGCAAAATTATGATTACAACATTATGGGTATCGTATCCAAGGTTCTGGAGGGTGCAGAGAACGATTTTGTGATCATTTTTAAAAAACAAGATGGCCGCCGCTCAAAATTTTGATTACAACATTATGGATATTATGTCCGAGGTTGTAGAGGGTGTAGAGAACGGTTTTGGGATCATTTTTGGAATCCAAATTGAAATCATAATTATGTGCGGCGGCCATCTTGGATTTCAAAAATGTTCCGAGAATCGTTCTCTGCACCTTCGAGAACCTCGGCTACGCTACCCATAATGTTGTAATCATAATTTTGCGCGGCGGCCATCTTGGATTTCAAAAATGATTCCAAATTCGTTCTCTGCACCCTCGAGGACCTCGGACACGATATATATATTGCTGAAATCATAATTATGAGCGGTGGCCATCTCTCATAAATGCCTTTATATTTGGTGCATCATAATGACTAGCAATGGTTTGCAGAATGATGTTAGGGCTACCCCGCAACCTCTTAAGCAATGACGCGGTTCTTTTGCGTTGGATGGCATGGAAGCCGTCCACTCTCGCATCCGCGAATATTGCCGAATCAACCTGAAACCATTGTTGTACTGAACGCGAAAGGCATTAAGCGTTCTTTGAGTATATCTGACCCACAGGCTGCTCGTATAAAAGGTTTGACATTATGCTTTGAAAAGCGTTATCTTTACCTGACTGCTACATCGAGCAAACCTGCGAGCCAGCATATTACTCCTCACCGCCAGTGCTCTGCGTTCTCTCTCAATATCCATTTGGTCTTTGAGGTCTTCGGTGACGTAGTGTCCAAGGTACTTAAAATGGTGAACTTTCTTAAGCTCAACACCATTCAGCTTGGCGGAGTATTACATAAACTTTTACCGGAGACTGAAGACCAAATAGTTGCTTTTTTGGCAATTATATTTGAGCCCACGTTGCATCGCATAGCTTTCACAGATAGCTAACAGCTTTCTTATAGAGCCAACACTTGGACCCAGCAGCACCATGTCATCCGCGTAGCTGATGTTGTTTATACAAACACCATCAACCGAGCAGCCGACACGCTCGCTAATGAGCCCAACTATGAGCTCGTTCACATACAGATTGAAGAGCATGGGTGAGCTCAACTACCCCTGCCTCACCCCGCACTCCAGCCTGTACGCATCGGAGAGGCTGGCCGGCCCACCTTACATTGTTGGTCTGGTTAGCATACCAGTACTGAAAGAAACGTTGCACCTGTGTATGCACGCCAGTCTTCTTGAGTTTTTCCCATAAAAGATCATACGTAACAAGATTAAAAAAACAATGCTTTTGATAAATCAAGGAAGCATGCATACACTGGCGTCCGCCTATTAGTATAGTATTGGACAGTGTGCTTTAGACTCAGGATGGCAGCTTCAGTAGAAAGTCCGGGTACAAAACCGAACTGCGCCGCATGAATATTCACATGTTTTTGCAGTTCCGAGTCAAGCACACTATCCAATACAATTTTTTTTTTAATGGAATAGGAGGACAAACGAGCGTACGGGTCACCTGTTGTTAAGTGATCACCGCCGCCCACAATCTCTTGCAACACCAGAGGAATCACAGGAGCGTTGCCGGCCTTTAAGGAAGGTGTACGCGCTTTTTTTGAAGGTACCCATGTCGTATCGTCCCGGAAACACCGCACAAGGACGCTCATTCCACAGCTTTGTAGTACGTAGAAGAAAGCTCCTTGAAAACCGCACTGTGGAGGACCGCCACACACCCAGATGGTGAGGATGATATCCTAACTTGTGGCGTGTCGTGCGAAGGTGGGATTCGGCGGCAGGAATCAGGTTAAACAGCTCTTCGGAACACTCCCCGTGATAAATGCGGTAGAAGACACACAATGAAGCGACGACTCTACGCAACGCCAAGTGATCCAGCCGTTCACAGAGCACTGTGTCCCCGACAATTCGAGCTGCTCTGCGTTGCACGCGGTCAAATGGATCGAGCTGATACTGGGGTGCGCCAGACCAGAGATGACAGCAATACTCCATGTGTGGCAGGAACTGCGCTTTGTAGAGCGCTAGTATGTGGGCCGGCTTGAAGTATTGCCGTGCTCTATTAATGACGCCCAGTTTCTTTGAAGCCAATTTGGCTAAGCCTTCCAGTTGACCATGAAATTGGCAATCGCTCGAGATTTCGAGACCCAGTATTCTGATAGTAGGCGAGGCTTTGAGGGAAGTGTTGTCGAAGAGCGGTGATACGACAAATGGGGTTTTTTTTAGTGGTAAACGCGCATACTTGAGTCTTCTGGGGGTTAAATTGGACAAGGTTCAATTTTCCCCATTCCGCGACCTTCTCAAGAGAGGACTCGATAGAAGACACAAGTTTCTCCCGGCACTGGTCGACGATTACCCGAGAGAGACCTGCCGTATACACTGGGTATACGGCATCACCAGTGCTGTCGTCTGCATAGCAATGAATGTTGGAGGTGTCCAACATATCATTGATATGCAGAAAAAACAGCCTTGGGGCACTCCAGTATTCACGGGCTTCGGGTTCGAGCAATATCCGTCGACAACGACCTGTATGCTGCGCCCAGTGAGGAAGCTGGAGGTCCACTTGCACAAGCTCTCGGGAAGCCCATATGATGGAAGTTTGGAGAGGAGCGCCTTGTGCCATACACGATCAAAGGCCTTCGCTATATCCAGGCTAACTGCCAGGCCTTCCCCCTTGCTTTCAATAGCCGCTGCCCATCTATGTGTTAGGAATACCAGAAGATCACCTGCCGACCGACCATGGCGAAACCCGTATTGTCGATCGTTGACCAACTGGTGACCCTCTAGATATACTAAGAGCTGACGGCTAATTATGCTCTCCATGATTTTGGAGAGCAGGGAGGTAATATCAATAGGATTGTAGTTTGCCGGATCCGAACTGTCTCCTTTTTTTTTGGATCGGATGGACAAGGGCTGACTTCCATAAGTCAGGAACTACGCCTTTAGAATAAGAGTGCCGGAATAAACGCATTAGCACCGGCGTCAACTCAGGGGCACACGTTCTAAGCATGATTGGAGAAATGCCATCCGGCCCGCTCGACTTCCTGACGTCCAACGAAAACAGAGCTCGCCTAACAGTTTTCTGTCTGAACTGTACTTCAGGCATAGAGCTCTGACACCGCGGGATGGTCAGCGGTGTTTTTCCGTTGTCGTCAAGAGTCGAGTTGGAGGCGAAAAGACTGCACAAGAGATCGGCTTTCTCTTTTACCGAATGGGCCAGGGTGTCATTCCTCATGTGCAACGGCGGCATGGACGGCTGGCTGAAGTTACCAAGAGCAGCTTTCGACAACGACCAGAACTTGCGTGTTCCGGTCGGGTAACTGGAAAGCTGCTCGCCGATTATGATGTGGTGTTTTGACTTTGCACGGGCGATTTGCCGCTTAAAAAATCTGGAGGCACGGTTGTATTTCCTCTTAAGAACTGTACAGTTCGGATCCTTTGCGCCCAGCGCCGCAACCCAAGCTCGATACGCCTGTTTTTTGCAGTCAGATGCTGCTTTAACTGACGCATCGAACCAGGGCTGTGATCTGTCACCGATGGGTACTACAGAGCTTGGTATAAAAATATCCATGCCCTGCAGTATCACATCGGCTACTGCAACGGCGCAGGCACTAGGATCATCCGAAGGGAAACAAACCCTGCCCCAAGGTTAGGATGCAGAAAAGGAACGCATCCTATCCCAATCTGCTGACTTGTAGTGCCAAACGCGGCGGGTCGCGGGTGCGACGTTGGCGTCGGATAGGCACTACACTCCTGACCAGGCAATGGTCGGACGTTCCGAGAGGGGCATCGACAAAGACCTGGTAACCATCGGGATGTGTAGTCAGCAGAAGATCCAATAAGGACGGCATATGGCTATCCAAATCCGGGAGCCGCGTTGGCAACTCGACCAATTGGGACAGACCATACGCCAATGCAAAATTATGCACAGATCGCCCTGCGTAGTCTGTGGTACGTTTCGTGGTATGATTCCTGCTTTGTACTTGTTTGCTAAGATCTTACGTAATGTGAGCCCGAGAGACACGAACACAATACCTTCTTTGACAGTGGTCACGGGCGTACTGCTGGCTTGAGCGAGCATGCAACCAAAGCGTCGCGTTTGGTTTATTACGAAAAAAATTAATATAAAACAATTCACAAAGCGTACTCGTATTGATAAAACCCATAAGGAAAATTTATAAATACTAATAAACTATCGAATAAAATAAGTTTTGTGTTTATAGCTATCATAGTTTTATTATAATATAAACAATTCAAATAAAAAAGACTATTTTTCAAAAAAAATATCTATTGAGATTTTTTTACGTAATCGTGTTTTCGAAACTGCGATAATTTAGATAAAGAAATAAAGATAAACATGTAAAGAAATTTGAACCGTAGTATTTGTAGAAGTATTTTAAGTAGATTTTCAAAAATGTTACTTTTTTGGACTATAGCGCCTTAAGGCGACACTAAATGCCAGCGACCTCGAGCGATATGAGTTCACGGCTGTGGGCCCGCCATCTATGTAACAAAGCCAATATTTTCAAAATTCTTGGGTGGAAATCAGTTACTTACAATCCTCGTTATTCACTACTAATCTGAATAAATAAACCTACACAAAAAGTACAAGCTATAAGAATAACTTTTCTGAGAGAAGTACCAAAAAATGCGTCACTCCATGCCAAAAAACTTGTTTAACTTCAAAGAAAAGTGGTAGTTCAAAAAGGCTCGACAGTGTTAACTATAACTAACAGCAAGCATAGGTTGCTAACCTACCAATAAGACTTAAGGATATGTGTAACAAGATTAAGTAGTGTTCATAGCTCGAAATGCTATACTTTCAATAATAATCAATAATCATGCTTTCACTTTCATTTATTTATTTTTACTTTGCCTATTTTAAGGATATATTATTTTTAATATTACATATAAGTAGGTAGTTACCGAGTAGTGATGTAGTTTTAACTTGGCTATGCTATGCATTCGCAATAAGTAACTAGCAGATCATGCATGGTTGTGCAATTATTTTTATTATTATTTGTCGTGAGGTCCTGTATAAGAGAAGAAGTTCATTAAAACGTCGAGCTGCTGAGTCTTACAAAGCATATCTAATACGCGTATAAAATAATATTAAATCTAATCCGCTTGAATTCTGGAAGCACATAGCAAGTTTTCGTTCCATGGAATTCTATCCCTTCCAATGGAAATCAACGCGTGTTACGCCTATACCGAAGAGTTCTGATAAATCCGATGTTGAAAGTTATCGACCCATAGCAATTCTATCTTCACCAGCTAAAATATTTTAAAAATGTTTTCCACAGACTAATTTATTAATTACAGGTAGCTAAACTTCTTAATAATGCTTAGCAAGGTTTCAGATGCAGAAGGTCAGTAAATTCAAATTTGTTAACGTTTACAGAATTTACATCAACACAATTAGATATGCCATTACAAGTAGATGTGCTTTACTTTGATTTTCGTAAGGCCTTCGACAGGGTTAATAATGACATCCTGCTTGCTAAACTTTGTGCTAAACGCTTCTATCCAAAGCTTCTTAATGTCTTATCTGACTATCTCCGTAATTGGAAGCAGTTTATTAGACATGGAATTTATGAATCGAACCTCTGGAGTGATTCAAGGCTCAATCCTAGGACCTTTATTATTTTTATTTTAAGTACCGCATTAATGGTAAGATCTGAAGTGGACGAAATTCAATGAAAGATCTGAGTGTGACATTTGACCAAAGCTTACGTTCCACGACCATATAATAACAGTCACTCGAGAGTCGTTTATGAGACTAGGGTTCGTATTGAGGAATGCGCGCGACAGTACCCTTGTGCGTAGTAAGGTTGAAGCGAGCTCGTGCGTATAGAATTCCTACGAACTATTCCTTATGCTGGAGAAAGTACAAAAAGCATTTTTGCGATTCCTCTATAAGAGGAAACTGGGTTACTACTCGTACTTGTACCCGATGGCGTATCTCGGTTGCCTCGGATACAACACTCTTGAAACCAGACGGGCTCTCAACCAGGCTCGGGCAGACCCGGGGTTAATAGATGCCCCTGATATTCATAATGAGCTGAATCGATTGTATACACCTGACAATTATATTCGTAGTAGAAACCACCGTCTGCTGGCGATACCCGCATGTCTCACGGTAGCACGCACTGCGGCGCCCGTGCCGCGAGTCTTTAAATTGTTTAATCACCTCGTAGAAGCCCGCCCTGATTGTCATCTATTTACTAATAGACTTGAGGTGTTGGTGCAGTTGTTGCTCTAACTTTGTGAGTTCTCACATGATAGCGTCTAGCCATAGTATAATGTACTTGATTAATGTAATTGGTGTCGAAACCGCTTTAAACAAAATAATTATAATAAGTTGATAAATGCAAAATATCAGATCTAATAACACACATTCATTAACATAAACTAAGTTTCGTTAAGTACCCATATCTAGTGTGCACCTGTCAATAAAACTAACATTAATACAGTTTAAAGCTGATATTTTTATCTATGTAATGACACTGTAAAAATTTATCAAAATTTGGGCCCAATGATCTATGGGAGAGATGGGCAGTCTCCCTTTGGATGATGCGTGGTTCAAAACTGCACCTCTGGTGATTTTGCCTTGCACCTTAACAATGCCCTTAACTCAACGGTTGTTAACGCTAAGCTCACCGTCTGATAACGCACGCCGCATAAATCTTGATATATTTATTCAAGTCTTCTGTTTTGGTTTTGTTTTTATTGAGCGATGATTATCCATTTGCAATCTCTCGGAAAGCAGAATACTTAATATTTATTAATAACTATTGGAAATTTACCGAGCAGGTGCCATAAAGAGAAGAGACTAAAAGATCATAAACATCATCATCATATCAGCCGGAAGTCGTCCACTGCTGGACAAAGGCTTCCCTCCAAGATCTTATCCATCCGTAGGAGTAAGGGACTTATAGATAATATTGAAGAAATATATTAAAATTAATAGTTATTTACATACATTAGGAATAAGTATCTCATATTTATCCGTTTATAAAGTTTTCATAACTGTATTCGGTTATAATACGTTTTCAGACATAAGGTAGTTTGATGAACACAAGACCGAAAGTACGTATGAACGAACGAAAGTACGATTTAATTACCAAATTCATCAACAGGTGAGTTATATCGACCGATATCGACGTGCAGGCGATGTGCGAACTCACTCCCGTAGTACACCATCAGCTCCGTATTGCGGGGAATAGTTCTGATTGTGCTGAAATATTTAACGAACTTGAAATAAACTATTATTGATGAAAGTAGTAATAAATTAAAGAATAAAAAACGGCGCTTCGTATCCTGTGGTGCCGTTACTCAGAGGGTAGAAAAGTCGAATATCAAAAGCTATTTCGGCGCCAAAGAGATAACTTATGAAATATTCATGTTTTAGGTCTTATCTCTTAGGTTTGGAATTATTTTCTTACAAAAATATAGAATGGCAATTGGTATAATTAAAATATACCTATTAAGTCGTTTAAATTAATTGGCCACTTATTTTGCCAAAACAATGTCAACGAAAATACCATGAACTGAATAAGTGTCTTACGAACGCTGCCATGACGGCTTAATACTTACTTACTTACTTACTTACTTACTTACTAACCTGCTTTTCGCTGTATATCTAAGTCAGTTAAACAGAGCCCTTCAATATATCTAATCATTGTATTGTAATTCAAAGTAGTTAAATAAGATAATATTGTGTCGGAAAAATATTAAGTTAAATATCACTCACAATTATTTTAAGACAACAAAAATATTTCAATAAATGGTCGTCATGCTAAAATAAAATTATTATGACTAATTTGACAGTTTTGATAAGTTTGAGACATCGCGGGCAGGAACCCCTGCTTGGGTAAGGACCACGTCCATATTTTTCCATGTCCCTCTGTTTTTGCATAGATTCATCCAGTCTATCCCAACAATATCTGATATATCGCCAGTCCACCGTCTTTCTGGTCTGCAAACTTTTCTTTTACTTTCTAATCCTTTTCTTCAACTAATCTTAGAGTCCCCCCATCTGTTTGTCCAGCTATATGACAGCCAAACTGCTCCAAAATTTCTGTGTTTTACGGACATTTAAAATACTTTATTCTTATGCTCTTGATTCGAGTCTAACTTTTTTATGTTATTTACCATTTGTATTGTTTTCATAATATAATATCTTTGTGTGTTCTGCTGATATTTAAGAGTTTCATTGTGGCGAAATTACTATAAATACTACCAAAGTCTTTGCTATTATCGATAAAAGCCATGTACAAAGAATTGTTGAACTTTAACATTATGTTAAACCTACATGCGCAAAGAGTTGGAATTTACTTGCCGTTAGACTTATCGCTCTGAATTTTCCTATGTCTAGTGGATTTTATTATATTATTATTATTATTATTATCTATTCCTGTTTTGTACGGCTCTTTTGTTCCTAGTACTATAATATTTAACAGTTGTCTCATGTAACGTAAGAACAGGTGCGTCTTATTTTATGCTTTGATTAGTTATTCCATCAGGATTTTGACCTATTTCCGCCTTTAGTTTCTTTATATGCTCGTTAACTTTTAGATCATACCTCAGTTTCAGGTACTTGGTGGATTGCAAGATAGTTTATTTTCTTTTTTTTCATTAAGTAAGTTGGTTGTTTGTTCTTTATAATCACGTCTTCTATTTGTGATGTTATATTTAGGTTCTAGTTTGTAGATCATAGTTTATGATGATTAAGTCCATTAAATGCTTTCTTTATACAGGTATTATCTTCTTTATTATTTGATTTATAAGTTTCTTTGTGTAATTTGCTTAGTTCTTCTTTCATAACTTTGACTTTTTTTAATTGAGTTCTGTTTATCTTTTAATTAAGGCTTCCTGTATCTCTCTGCAGGCTTTAGTCTTTGGACCCAATTTTGAAATCTAAGACGACGTGTGATATGATATAAGCAAACATTTTACCAGTAATACAATTCTCCTTTGTACTGGAACGCGACGAGGTTCTGTTCACTCCAATGTCTAGAGCAATTAATGAACCGCATCCAATTGGAGTTGTTCCCGTCTGCGGCGTCTACCATGTGCGAGGGTTTGTGGTCTTTGTCGTAGATCTGAGGATATCACCGACAGTATAAAACAAAATATAACATCAAATTCTTAAATAATGAAATAGATATGACATGATGAATAAATTTTTTAAGCATTTTTCACTATACAAGTTTTATAAACAGCTTCCATATAAAAAGTTATTGATATAATATTCCTTTTAATCACACTCGCCGTATGGCATGCATGTTATGTTTGTAGTTTGGTTTTGTTTAATTTTTTTATCATTCAGTTTGTTGCTTGCACATAAAAACAAGAGTCCACTACGGTGGACTCACATTTATATCGGGTAAGTGTAAGTATACATGCATCATAAAAAATAGAAGTAGAATTTGTGGCGTGTCATAATATAATTCTGGATATTGATTGCAGGAAGCAGTAAATACAAAGTGGAGTAGTGTTACGTTAGCCAGCGTATCAGTATCGTAGCGTGAAAATGAAGGTATCCCAAAAGGTAATTATTAACTTGTATTAGTAGACTCACCTGCCAGCAGTAGTTTGAAGCAGCGTCCTTACTACGTACTCCTCTGTATGGTCCAAACCGCACATTACGTGGTAGGGTTCTCGTAGCGAACACTCCCAAACCGGCGCCTTTTATTCCATGGTAATTAAAATTGGATCGTTTTACGTAAAAAACCAAAGAAATACAATAAAATGTATATATATATATATATATATAAAAGAGATTTACACCTATGTAGTGTATATAATACTTAATGTATTAACTCATCACGCTATTTCCTGAACCATAAAGTCCACAGACTTTCAATTTGGTAGAAAAATTCCTTTCGTGGAGTGCGCATAAGAACGACCAATACAATGCGTGTTAACGACTAGTGGCGTTATCTGTACATCAGTGATTCAGATATATAATGTTTGAACTTCTTTTTTCATTTCAATATTCTTATTGAAAAGCGATGAACTTAACAAACTTACCTCTAATAGTGGATACATTTAAATGCAGAAATACTCTTGGTACGGTCAGGGCTGCCCTCGGTACTATCGGGGGGAGGTTTGTTACGGCAGGGACCTGAACGTAATAAACTTATCTTAATAAAGTTTTGTAATACCGATTTTTATGGAATAGGACAATTGAAAGTGATCACCGCCTATAGTCTGTTGCAACATTAAAGGAATAGCGATTGCCAGTACATGCATAGTGCTCAGTTTAGGGTGAGTTAACAACCCTGTCAAAATGAATCCTGTTATGTATATTTATTTGTCTTCAGCATAAATTTCACGTGCCTCAATGTATATCACGGGCAGTGCTCAGAGGAGCTTTTCGGGTTGATTCCAGCGGCCGAATTCCACCACCGGACTTTACGTCAAAATGCAAAACCACCCGCATCACGTTGACGTCTGTATTCCACAACTGCGCGTATTGCAAGAAATTTCTTGCCTCTGTGGAATCAATTACTCTTTTCCCGAACGGATACGACTTAGGGACCTTCAAGAAAAGAGCATACTCCCACCTTAAAGGCCGGCAACTCATCTCTTGACACCTGGTGTTGCCGATGTCCATGAGCGGCTGCCTCACCACTTCCTATCACGTGAGCCTCTTGCCAGTTTGCCTCCTCTTGTATTAAAAAAAGTGTGTGTAGATTGATACACCTTCAGTACTGATAACTCGTTTTCTGTTTTTTTTTATGGTTTATTAACTTTTTTTACTGACCCAAGTAAAATAAATGTTTAAGTGCAGAAACTACGTATGACTATATCTATTGAATCACTTTGAATTTGAATTCTTTATTTCGTAAAATGCTGAATCTGTTAATTGATATAATTAATAATAGTTAGTAAGTTTATTTGGTTTTAAAAGTTTAAAGAAATCTTGTAACTAATAACAATATGGACTAATACTAATACTTCTCAACACTGGTATTTTCTAGACACCGTAGAAGCAACACTTCCACATTTAAATATTTATTTGTAAAAAGAGATATACAATCCCCAAGTCTACTGCTACCATAATTTTACAAACCCGTTTCAACAAATGGGACTCTGAAAGAGAAGAAACGGTACAAGTATCGTTCCCAGTTGATATGGTGGCAGTACGCCGCACAAGAGACAGTAACTGCACCTAAGTTATGAGTAGGTATAATAGTTTCCACTTACCTTATCATCCGGTATGATCAGTAACGGGCCATGTATAGCGCAGTATTCGTACACATAATCTCGACACGAAGGACAAACTGTACACAATATAATATTGTATTATTGAGTCATATTTCCAAAATACATACTATTTTTACTAATTGACAAGCTTCAAACATATTAGTCTACCCCGTTATTTTAGTAGAATTATACCTTAACATACATAAATACATATATAAGTATGAAATATTCGTTTTATTGCAATAGATACTTCGAATTGATATAGAACCTTCATGGTTTGAGATTTTTGAGTGAAACTTATTTCACATGATACTAATGTTCTTTGTCTTTTAAAAAATGTGCCACATTCGATTATCGTCTTTTAGTTGTTTTTTTTTATTCAGCTTAGACACTAAAGATGGATACTTGATGGACGTGGAACTAACCCAGTAGAAACAGCTCGTAATTCAATGTTGTGTTTGGAGAAGGGACTGCTAATGAACGTACCGTGCCATTGTGGTTTAATCGCCTTAGTGATGGAAACTTTTATTTAAAGAACGAACCACTTGGAAGACCGCCCCACACAGCTGAATAACGAAGAATTGAAATAGATGGTGGAAGGCGATCCGAACGAAACTACCCAGATTTCATTGATTTTAATTTCAACCTCCCATTCGTTGAAATAATAATAATAATGAATACTTACGAAATGTTTTCATACGCGGCAACACATACTACTCCTAGATATTTTATATGTCTAACTAGAGCTTCTTGTTACTACTCAACCGATGAAAACATGCAAAGTTTGTTACTTTATTGTGCGTGCCTTGCTCAAATTAGGGATTAACAGTCAAACTCAATTTTTTTCGACGTTCTCACAGCTGTCACGGACTATCTAGACGTTTAATGATCTAAGATACTACATCTCCTAAGATGATGCTGAACAATCTTCAATGCGGCTTATAAAATATGTTCAGTGACTTACAAACATAGTCGTCGAAGGGCGGCTCGTCCGGTTCGTAGTAACTAATTCTTTGTTTCTTACGCAAGTTAAATCTTTTCATCTGTAAAATACATGATAATAAGCGAAGTCAATTAGTGAATTTATGTATCAGTCGTTGTAATAATATATATTAACTGTTGGTAAACATATTGCCATTTGCCGCCATTAGGTGTTGTAAGGCGAAAAGCTACACTCAAGGACACTGTAAGTAAGTGGAGCTTAGGGCAATCATAATATTATAGTAATCATTTTTTATGAACACAATGAGAAAAGTCTGTAGTATTTTGATTCATCAAAGTACTTTTGGTCAAATACTATAATAATATAGGGAATTCGTTTCTTTTTTAATAAACTGTATGCTAATAAGTTTCAATTAAATATTATTACTTTACTTTTAATTAATTATTGTAATAAGTAACTGAATACATACCTTGAAATTCTCCCTTGTTCCTCAAATTCAGACTTGTCAGAAGACTGAGAGTTGAGACTAGAATAATTAGAAATGGCGCGGGAAAATAGCTAATGGTTTTTAATTTTCAAAGGAAAAATATAGAGGTAAAGGCTTTAGTCTTAAACAGCCTCAAAAAGGGCCAGAAAAAAATGTTAGGTTCTCAATATTCCCTTCAAAACATTTTTTTTTTCATTTAAGAGCAACGGTGTATGTGCAACAGCCAATAATCGTGTTACGAAAATTATTATGATTCTTCCAATAATTAAATTATTTTCTGATTACAAACCAGAAAATTAAAGCTTTGTTGTTGAATATTAGTAATGTCATATTTTACTTGTTAATAATTTATTCTTATAGGTACAGTGCCAATAATGCCATGGCAACGGATTTTTTGGAGTTTACTCCTTAACAATCGATTTCCATATAAGGCGCCCCGTATGAGAAAAATATGGAGAGTAAAACCTACTCATGAAATCGGATAGTAACGTTTTTCTCATTTAAATAAAAACAGACTTTGTCCGTTTACGAATAGGCAACAATTAGCATTGGATTTCCCTGTCAGCGACCTAGCGTTACTTTTCAAAATTATTTTATGTTGCAATAAGAAGTGTTGTGGCTAATGTACGTTAGTTTCCTAAACTTTATTTAGATGGCGTTGAACCACAGATACCGCATGTAGGTAAGTTCGGCTCTTCAAACTTAGCCCCCCAAAAAAACATTTTTTTCAATTTTTGAATTTTCAAAATCGCATATCGTTAGTTCGTAGTTTGTTCTTAATTGTTCGCTATTAATAATTGTTTGTTCTTTTGTTGTTTAATTAAAAACATATCCTTTAGTTAGCGCCCACTACTTACTATTTGGTTCTGGCACTCGCTGGCCGCTGCCGCGGCACGCTACGCTCGGCTCGTGTGTTGTATTAACTGTTCTAACATAACCTTACCTAACCAATTTTAATGAATTGCAATTTTTTTAAATATATAAATCGAGAAGAGAACAATCAAGAACAAATGGCGAACTAACGATGTAATAAAAATAAATTAAAAAATAAAAAAAAATCTGGGGGGCTAACTTTCTTGAGCTGCTAAGTTCAAATGAAAAATTATACTAGATTAAACGTGATCGTGTGTCACTTTCATAAACTATTTTGTATTTCCATATCGAACAGTGAATCTATCGAGTAAAACGACAACATAACAGTTTTCGATAGATGGCGCTGATCACAGATTTTAATAATTAGGTACCTGACCATAAGAAAAATCACTATTAACTATGAAGTTAAATATAGTAATTTAGAGCATTTGTTATTAGCATTATTTGTTATTTTCTGGTTAACAGTTAATATTAATTGTTATAACTTTTAGCACCCACCACTACCACGGACGTTAAAAGTATTGATAAAAGTTACCATTACAACTAGTAAGTTGTTGTAAGTTTTAAAATCTTTATTTTTTTATTATTAATACACTTTTATTAGCTTCTGCTGTATGTCTGTTAGAAACTGACTCCTTTGAACTTGATTTTGTTTAGTACCTGTTCAAAGACCGTCGTTCTTGACGAGTAAGCTCCAGTCGTGCGTCGGAGCTGACACACACACTTTTTTCTTATAGCTCTATTGTATAATAAAAAAAAATGTGTGTGCGTGTAATCTTTACGCGCGATTGAAGTAAAACTTAATAATAATTAACTATAAGAATTATTAACAAATACATTAATATATTACATTCACTCACGTATTACTGAGGAGCTTTGTTAGATTCTATCCTATTTTTTTCTTGGAAACGCTAAAGATATAACTTCATCTTTAGAGCCAACTTGGCATTTTATCTAAAATAAAAGAATGCCTCTATAATAAGTTATATTATTTAATCAAATGAGATTTTATATATTTTACAAATAATGATATTTATATTATTATTCATCAGAAAATAAACACTTAAACTTTTTACAGGTGAGGTCAATATCGGGATTCTTGATTTTCTCTTTTATGCTTATTTATTGATGAAAGAGTAAAATGTTCCTGGGATTCTGCCATTTTATTTGACTGATTATTATTTTCATTTTATATTCTTTTTATATTTCATTAATACGATTCGCACATTTTAAAATATTCTCTTATTAAATTAAATAATTGATAGTACGAAACTGAAGGTTATATTATTAGCACATATTAATATGACGTTACTGAATATTAACTAATATGGCTGTATGAGCTTGAACCCTTTGCCTATCCTAATTATGGACGAAGAAACCACAAACAAATAAACGAATGTTGCAAATGTCAGAAAAATTCTGATAACTTATATATTATTACAAATGTAGTAATAAATAACCAAATTATACACTTGGAGATTTTCAAAAAATATAACTGAGCATATTGAAATGTTTTTTTTTTAAATCCATTAAATTATAACGGCTTAAAAAATGTTTCAATTGACTTTTTTACTGAGCGTTACTTCCGTCAGAAAATAGTTTTTGTAATAGGTACCTCCTCTTCTTTTTTTGTGAGCCAAATTGATTTTCGTTACTTAATTAAGTTTAGTTATTATACAAAATGTCAAAGTAATTTTCAAAGAATTTTTTAATGCTGACGGTTTTTAAGTTATGATTTTCTGTGACCACAGACGAATAAAAAACGAAAGACTCCGCGCCATGATATAAAGAAGTGCTGCAACATTACGCTAGTGTGTGTGCAGTTACGGGGGATACCAGATAACACAAATTCTTTCCCGTTATTAGTAATAGTATTATACAGCTACGTTACTTGTAACTCCGATTTTTAATAGGTATCTGATAGTCAGATTGTTTTCTAAAATAAAAATAAATATCGTCATATTATGAGTAAATAAATAAATAACATAAACAGTTACACCTTGAAAGTAACGATTGCGGGTTTGATTCCTGGGCCCGTGTCTTGTTTGCAGTATCTTTGTTTTAACTGATATAAAAATTTTTAGTTAGTTTCTTATTTTTAAGAATACCTACACAAAATTCATTCTTAAATTAGTTTTTTTGCCACTGACGAGGTATCAAATAACTAGATTTTTAGAGAAACAACTACCTATGTTCTTTATAGTGATTTGGTTGCTAAGTAATTACACATCATATAGTAACACTTACATAAAGGGTAAAGGGTCTTAAGTTCAGTTCTCTGTACAGCGTCATCTTCCTAAAAAGACAAAATTACAATTCATACTTTGTCCGTGACAAATGCGGTCTGCCATCAGTCCGTCATTTTTGTGTCCTCTAAGACACGTCTCTCCACAACGCCAAGTAATGGAAATTTTCACAGAGTACTGGATCCCTGACAATTCGAGCAGCTCCGCTCAAATATGGATAATACAATACTCGTTATGTGGCCGGAACCGCACCTTATAAAGCACACAAATACGGACCGGATCTAAATAGTGTACCACACTACTTTAAAAAATTGTTGGTAAAAACTAAAACAAATTACTGGGCATATGAGACTTGACATCTTATGTCTCAAGGTGACGAGCGCAGTTGTAGTGCCGCTCAGAATTTTTGGGTATTTTAAGAATCCTGATCGGCACTGCATTTTAATCAATCAATTATCATCAGCTGAACGTCCTGCTCGTCTCGACCCTTATTTTCATAAAAAAAAAAAAATTATCTACTTAGAGTACCATTAAAATATGGAATACCCGATTTTTCGGATAATGTCCCTGTTTATTTTCCGGTCACAGTGGATGTTACAATCACGCGTTGTGGAGGTTTTGTGTTACAAACATCGAATTAATTTGTATTATGAAAAGAACAAAAAAAGTGTGATTACTACTATTCTATCGGTGAAATGTAATTCCTTGACACTTTTTATGCTGCGTAGTATTGTTTTTACACGTTTTCACAACGCGCGACGGCATTTTTAAAATAATTTATTGAGACGCAAACTGATCTGTCACAGACGATGACAAGTCTCATAATGGCCGCCTGTCGGCTTGTATTAGTGTAAGTGTGTGCGTGGAGCTATAAATTTAGACGTTCATCGGCTTGTTTTGCTGCTACACTGTTATGTAAGGTGACACGGAGTCCTTAGTTTTTTACTAGTCCGTGTCTGTGACATTACGTTTCGACATATGACAGTCGCTAGATAAAATTTTTGATAAAGTTCAATATCTTGCTAAAAACCTAAAGGCCGGCAACGCATCTCCTGACAGCAACACTTGCGGATGTCCATGGGCGGTTGCCTCACTTCTCCCCATCCCGTGAGTCATCATTATTGAAATACAACTGCACAGTAAGAATAAAAAGAAGCCTGCTGAATTTTTGAGGTGCGGAATTTTGATTTCCATTTAGTGATTTAAAATCCTATTTTGTATAAAAATATAAGTTAGTATATGCACATTAAAATTTTTAAGGTTTCTCTATTGTAACATATGGTCATACATTTTTTCATGAGATTAAATTTTTTTTTATGAAAAAAAAGGGATGAGATGCGCAGGACGTTCAACTGATGGCAATTGCATTTGCATTGCAAAAGCAATTGATACGCCCTACCCATTACAATGAAGTGCCGCTCAGGATTCTTGAAAAACCCAAAAATTCTGGGCGGCAATACAATTGCGCTTGTCACCTTAAGACATAAGATGTTAAGTCTCATTTGTCTCATCCCAGTAATTGCACTAGCTACGGCACCTTTCAGACCGAAACACAGAAATGTTTACACATTACTGCATCACGGCAGAAATATGCGCCGCTGTGGTACCCATAATCTAGCCGGCTTCCTGTGCAAAGGAGCCTCCCACTGGTTCGTCATCATCATCATCATCAGCCGGAAGACGTCCACTGCTGGACAAAGGCCTCCCCCAAAGATTTCCACGACGATCGGTCCTGCGCTGTCCTGGTAAATAGACAAAAAATAAAAACACCATAAGCTTTTTACATTTTTTAATAAATTAACATAAACAAAACTCTATGACATAAAACTAAAAACATTTCTAAAACATCACAAAAATTAGCAAATAAAAATGTGGGCATCAAAAACACTCATTGAAATTCACAAAAAACTTCATAAAATAAAGGAAAGAAAAAATAAAAATTAAAACAGCACTCATTTGTTTTCGCATTTAAGACAAAAAATTAAAATTGATAAAACTCAAAGTTAGTACAAACATTGAGAAGTGTCACCCAATGCGCTTCGAACATATTTTTGTGTCCTCATTGATTAACATGTACCTAATATGTAAGTACCTAACTAATATCATACTCAAAATCCAAATGGAGTTTATTTGTTCGCATTTAACTCCTTATCTAATAATTTTGTAATAAAAATACATTGGGTTCTAACTAACTATAGGTTAGCTATTTAACTACCATAAGATGCAGGGTGTTTCGGAGAATATATAGTTTATTATAATTTAATGTTGGTGATAACTTATCCGGAACCAATATTTTTACTTAGAAATACATACCTATATATCCACAATACAAACATATCACAATTCATACAATGAGCGGGCGCGGGTTAATTAAATTATAAGTATGGCAATAAAACGTTTATCGTGTCAGCCCTGGTATATATTATAATAACGAAAGCGTCATCGGCTGGGTAAACGAAAATCCCTTCGGTAATTAAATTATTGTAAGCGCAGCTTATTATATAGTTTATTAGTTATACTAGAATCTGATACATCATCTCAAATCACAAAAGGAATTTTAGGTGTAATTTTGAAATATTAAGACATTCTTCTTCATGAGACTTCATTAAATTTTAATGTCCTTGAAATGTTCAATTAATGTCACAAATTATACCTTACCTGGTAAGTTTGTAAAATAATAAGATCTTTCTAATGTTTTTAAATACGATACTCGTAGTCGTATATATGGTTTATAGCTGAGACATACATAGAAACAGGTTAATATTTACAAACTAACTAGGAGGCTTTAATTAACACAGGATAATGAAAGAAGTTATTATTATAACATACGTTTCTGAAAGTGCATAACAAGAGATTGTTTATGAGTAAATTTCAGCGGACAAATGTCGCATGTATATGGTTTATCACCGGTATGTATTCTACTATGTCTCTTCAAATGACCAGATTCACTGAAACTCTTACCACACACATTGCACGGGTAAGGTTTATCACCGGTATGTATTCGACTATGTCTCTTCAAATCACTAGATTGAATGAAACTTTTACCACATACATTGCACGGGTAAGATTTATCACCGGTATGTATTTTACTATGTGTTTTCAAATGACTAGATTGATTGAAACTCTTACCACATACATTACATGGATATGGTTTATCGCAAGGTTGTATTCTTTTGTGGTTCGTCAGATGACCAGATTCAGTGGTACTCTTACCACATTCATCACGAGGGTATGGTTTTTCACCAGTGTATTGACCTGTACCTTGCTTTAAATAACTGCATTGATTGGACATTGTTCCGCCAACATTACTGGATTCAGTCATTCCACACGTATTATGTACCTTTGAAGCATCAGGTTCGTTGGGCGTTGTTTTGGTAATATTATCCGATTGAGACTTTTTATCTCTATATATTGAGTTATGTTCTTTCAATTCAACAGATTGATTGGTTTTTTCATTTACGATACTGACAGTAGACTTTGTATCTGAATGTATTTTATTAGTTTTCTTCGAAGCAATAGTTTGATTGTACGTTGGTCTTTTAACATTGCTTGAATTCGACTTTTTAACTGGAATAATTTTCTTTTTTTTCGTAAATATAACAGATTGCTTCAACGAAGTTCCACTCTTATTTCTTGGATTGGTCAATTCTGCGTACATTTTATCATAGTGTTCATAACTAGCTGCTAGTCGCTTAACTGTAAAGTAAAAAAATATATTGAATATTTCTCGTCTGTTGACACATATGGTACATATATTACTTTGGATGGGCTATTTAGTGAGTCATTTGCAAATTATATTTGGATTAGGATCCAAGAAATATTAAATAACTAATGTACGACGAGACAGATAATCATGATACACATAAAGTACGTGGACGTACCAGTTCACTCGATAATAATTTTATGTCAAGAAATTACTGTCGCCTTTATTATCTTGCTTCTTAGTTCAGAGGAATGCAAGTTACATTTCTTTTAAGAATGTGTAAATTCTATATTGAAGGTAACCATGTTGTGAAATACAGCGCTATCACTTTACAATGCAAACACAATGTGAAGTCTCCACACATTCATTCGCTTCACGACGATTCGGGCAGGGAATATGGGTTATAAGTAGTAAAGGGGACTGACCATTTTTGGGCCCAGCTGTTACAGAAATAAAATGTAGCGTACACAATTCTTTATTTTATAATGAGCCAAAATCACTAAAAATATAAAATTCACAGTTGCTAAATATAAAAAAAAATTGGAATGTTTGTGTATTTTGTTTGAATCGAGAGATTTATAACATAAAACGGCTGAAGAGGCAATAAGTCTATGGTAAGACTTTAATTCATGTCATTGCATGCAATGTGGGCTTTTTTTTCATTTTTGTGTACCAAAGTTAATTCAAATTTTGTGAAATGGCGTGTGTACCAAAAGTCAATATTAATTGACAAAAAAGAATTACTGACAGCTAATTGATAATAATTATGGGTTTTCTTGTAATCTTAGTTAAGTGAAAATTGTATAAGTTCTCATAATAAGCAAAATGATTATTGCTAAATATCATTAATATTTGTCTCAGCTTGAGTATCTTAATATTCTACTGAGTTACAATATATAATTCCTTTAGTTTTAATAATTTTTTTTCTACTGAGTTACGTTTTGGCAATGCGACTCTAATATCTTTTACATTTAAATGTCATCACGCAAACGCAGTATAGAAATAGAACTAAAAATCAATGCAATGAGATCAGATTAATACTTGCTTTAAAAAAAAGTACAGTGCTCCTTAAGAACACAACAATTTTTTATAATTTTCTGAATGCCACCGACGACAACCGACCACAATTTTAACGGGTGTCTCACGACAACGTGAGACACCCGTTAAAATTAGGTATTTCCAATTAAACTATTTAAAAATGTTATTTAAATATATGTAACAGTTATTAAAGCAGTAAAACAATAAGCCGATTTCATGTTTATTCAAACAATCAAATAATTTCACGTGAACACGTGCAAAATAAAATAATTATAGGCGTTAAACAGCCATAGGACAGGACAAAAACTCAAGGTACAAAAAAATTAAAAGACGCCCATGTAAAGTGCAGTTTGTGGATCTTTATTTTGGTTTTTTCATCCAATACAGGCAAAGGGTTCGAGCCCTTACAGCGAGTTGGCGATACAATTTGTGATTCACTCTGGTTTTATAGTTTATATTCAGGTGAATGTTTACTATTGCGTATTTCGTATTTTCGGTGATTTTTTGTATGACTTGGACTGCATCACGGAAACCGACGAATCATGCTTTCACTTTTATAAATAAAAGAGAGTTTTACTTTGCCATTTTTAAGGGTATATTATTTTCAATATTAAATATAAGTAGGTTGGTACCGAATAGTGACGTAGTCTTAACTTGGCTATGCTATGCTATGCATTCGCAATGAGTAACTAGCAGATCATGCATGGTTGTGGATTTATTGTTATTATTATTGGTCGTTAGGTCTTGTATAAATTGATAAATGCAAAATATCAGATCAAATAACACACACTCATTAACATAACCTAACTTTCGTTTAGTTTAGTGCCCATAGCTTTATTATGCACCTGTCAATAAGACTAACATTAATACAGCTTTAAACTGATATTTTTATCTAACTAGTGACATTAATTTGGAGAGTGGAAACATTCATCAAAATTTGAGCATAATGATGTATGGGAGAGATGGGCAGTCTCCCTTTGGAGGATGCGTGGTTCAAAACTGCACCTCTGGTGATTTTGTCTTGCAACTTGAAAATGCCCTTAACTCAACGGTTGTTGACGCTTAGCTAACCGTCTGATAACGCACGCCGTATAAATCCTGATATATTTATTCAAGTCTTCTGTTTTGGTTTTGTATTTATTGAAAGCTGGTTATCCATTTGCAATCTCTCGGAAAGCAGAATACTTAATATTTTGTAATAACTATTGGACATTTACCGAGCAGGTGCCATAAAGAGAAGAGACTAATAGATCATCAATATCATCATCATATCAGCCGGCAGTCGTCAAATTCTGGATAAAGGCCTTCCTCAAAGATCTTCACGACGATCGATCCATCGCTACCCTCATCCAATGTATCACCTCATCCCTTGGAATTAGGGACTAGGGACTAATAGATAATATCAAAGAAATATATTAAAAGTAATAGGTATTTACATATTATAGGAATAAGTATCTCATATATATATGTTTATAACTTTTTCATAAATGTATTATATTATAATACGTTTTCAAACATAGGGTAGTTTGATGAACTAAAACCGAAAGTGCGTATATAATTGATTTAATTACCAAATTCGTCTACAGGTGAGTTATATCGACCGATATCGACGTGCAGGCGATGTGCGAACTCACTCCCATAGTACACCATCAGCTCCGTATTGCGAGGAATAGTTCTAATTGTGCTGAAATATTTAACAAACTTGAAATGGAAGTAAACTAAACTAACGAAAGCAGCCATAAATTAAAGAATAAAAAACGGCGCTTCGTATCCTGTGGTGCCGTTACTCAGACGGCGAAAAGTCGAACAGCAAGAGCTATTTCGCCACCAAAGAGATAATTTATGAAATGTTCATCTTTTAGGTCTTCACTCTTAGATTTGGAATTATGTTCATACAAAAATTTAGACTGGCAATTTTAATAATTAACATATTATGCCTTTTTACTCGTTTAAATTAAATGGCCACTTATTTTTCCAAAACAACATGTCAATTAAAAATACTATGCCGTACCAAAATACCAACTCTTTCTTTTCGCTGTATGTACATCTCAGTAAGTTAAACATAGCCCTTCAAAATATCCAATCATTGTATTGTAATTCTTTACAAAGTGGTTAAACAAGATAATATTATTGTGTCGAGAAAATATTAAGTTAAAAATCACTGACAATTATGTTAAGACAACAAAAATTTATACACAAAAACCAACCGACTTCAAAAACACCATTCCAAAACAATAGATATAATATACACTAAAAAGTATAAAATGCATTGCGTATTTTTATACAATCTAATTCTAGTTAAGATTATTGGTATTTTTGGAATCGGTGTCCTTCCGCCGCGACCCGCTCTCGCCTCTCGCCTCCTCATGACTCAAGCACATCTCGTCTATAACTATGTATGTGGTTACAAACCTATCATGGATGACACCGACTCCAAAAATAACAATAATCGTAACTAGAATTAGATTAATTAATTAGATTGTATAAAAAATCCCCAAATATTTTTATACTTTTTAGTGCATATTATATCTATTGTTTTGGAATAGTGTTTTTTGATAATTTTCTTTTATTTTTTGATTTTTTGTGATTTTCAAGTACACTTATTAACAATTTGTCTAAATGTTTGTAGATATACTAAATTTTTCATTACAGACAGTTAGAAATTCTGGCACCGCACCCTTACTGTAATTCGTTAAGTTAATTGATCATCATATTTGACTACGACAATTACTTCACCATAACTATGTTATGGTAGATGACTTAAATATCCGGATAGCGTCAAAAAGATTCGGCCGAGTATCGTTAATTTGCTCCTATGAATTGAAGAGTTCCGATACTTTGTCAAGGCTACCGTAATCAGAACCTAACCAAACTCTCACCAAATTATATTTGAAATATATCGTTTCAAATAAAAAAATAATAATCGTAAATTTATCATCCACATACGAACGGCAAATTTTCAGACTTTTATGGTTTTCTCATGAATACCACTGCCAGATCTGGACCAAATTACAATGGGATCAGGAGTGGTGCATCTCCTTTCGCTTTCAAATAAAAATAATTATCAAAATGGGTTCACCCAGTCGAAAGTTTTGAGGTAACAAACATACAAAAAGAAAACATTCAGACGACTTGAGAACCTCCTCCTTTTTTGAAGTCCGTTAATAATCGGTTGCATCAACCTATTTTGCCTATATTTCACTTGAAATTAATAAATAATTTATAAAAAATAAATAAAAATAAAAAAAATCATATCCATTTTAATTATTACTTGTCAATGGTTATAATGAAAATTTTACAGTTTTGATATGTTTGGGACATCGCGCGGGCAGGCACTTGGTTGAAGACCTCCTCCATATATTTACATGTTCCTCTGTTTTTGCATAGATTCATCCAGTCTGTCCTAGCAATATCTGCTATATGGTCAGTCCACCATCTTTCTGTTCTGCAAACTTTTCTTTTCCACTCTAATCCTTTTCTTCCACTATTCTTAGAGTCCACCAACCATCTGATAGACCAGCTATATGACAGCCCATGGTCACTTTTATTGCTTTTAAACTGCTCCGAATTTTCTGTATTTTACCGACACTTAAAATACTTCTTTCTTGTGCTCTTGATTCGAGTTTAACTTTTTTATACTATTTACCATATTTGTATTTTTTTCATAATATTTTATGAGTAACAGTCTATTCCATGTGGCGACAGGACTTATATTATCGACGGCTTTGCTTTTATCGATAAAAGCTATGTACAAAGAATTGTTGAACTTAAACTTAAAACCTACCTGCGCAAACTGTTGATATACAGTTGCCGTTAGACTTATTGCTCTGAATGTTTCTCTCTGCAGATTTTAGTGTTTGGAATCAATTTTGAAATCTAAGATGACGTGTGATATTATAATATAAGCAAAATCTAAAAATGTTACCAGTAATACAATTCTCCCTTGTACTGGAACGCGACGAGGTTATGTTCACTCCAATGTCTAGAGCAGTTAATAAACCGCATCCAATTGGAGTTGTTCCCGTCTGCGGCGTCCACCATGTGCGAGGGTTTGTGGTCTTTGTCGTAGATCTGAGGATATCACCGACAGTATAAAACACAATATAACATCAAATTCTTAAATAATAAAACAGACATGACATGATGGAAAAAATTTTTCAGCATTTTTCACTATAGAAGTTTTATAAACAGCTTCCATATAAAAAGTTATTGATATAATATTCCTTTTAATCACACCCGCCATATGGTATGTTATGATTGTAGTCGGTTTTGTTTAATTTTTTTTATCATTCAGTTTGTTGCTTGAACATAAAAACAAGAGTCCACTACGGTGGACTGACATTTATATCAGGTAAGTAAGTATAAGTATAATAATAATAAAAAATAGAATTAGTATTTGTGGCGTGTCATAATATAATTCTGGATATTGGTTGCAGAAAGCAGTAAATACAAAGTGGAGTAGTGTTACGTCAGCCAGCGTACCATTATCGTAGCGTGAAAATGAAGGTATCCCAAAAGGTAATTATTAACTTGTATTAGTAGACTCACCTGCCAGCAGTAGTTTGAAGCAGCGTCCTTAGTACGTACTCCTCTGTACGGCCCAAACCGCACATTACGTGGTAGGGTTCTCGTAGCGAACACTCCCAAACCGGCGCCTTTTATTCCATGGTAATTAAAATTGGATCGTTTTAGGTAAACAACCAAAGAAATACAATAAAAAGTACCTATATATATATAAAAGAGATTTACACCTATGTAGTATATATTATACTTAATGTATTAACTCATCACGCTATTTTCTGAACCATAAAGCGCACAGACGTTCAATTTGGTAGAAAAATTCCTTTCGTGGAGTGCGCATAAGAACCACCAATGCAATGCGTTTTAACGACTAGTGAAGTTATCTGTACATCAATGATTCAGATATATCATGTTTCTACTTCTTTTTTCTTTACAATCTTCTTATTGAAAAGCGATGAACTTAACAAACTTACCTCTAATAGTGGATACATTTAAATGCAGAAATACTATTGGTAAGGTCAGGGCTGCCCTCTGTACTATCGGGGGGAGGTTTGTTACGGCAGGGACCTGAACGTAATAAAGTTATCTTAATAAAGTTTTGTAATAACGATAACGATGTTTATGGAATAGGACAATTGAAAGTGATCACCGCCTTTAGGCTGTTGCAACATTAAAGCGATTGCCAGTCCATGCGTAGTGCTCAGTTTAGGGTGAGTCAACAACCCTGACAATTGTGTGTCTTCTACCGCATTTATCACGGGGAGTGTTCCGAAATGCTATTCAACCTGATTCCTGCCGCCGAATTTCACCTTCGCACGACACGCCACAAGTTACGATATCATCCCCACCATCTGGATGTGTGGCGGTCCTCCATAGTGCGGTTTTCAAGGAGCTTTCTTCCTCGTACCACGAAGCTGTGGAATGAGCTTCCTTGTGCGGTGTTTCCGGGACGATTCGACATGGGTGCCTTCAAGAAAAGCGCGTACACCTTCCTTAAAGGCCGGCAACGCTCTTGTGATTTCTATGGTGTTGCAGGAGAGTGTGGGCGGCGGTGATCACTTAACACCAGGTGACCCGTACGCTCGTTTGTCCTCCTATTCCATAAAAAAAAATGCGAATCCTGTTATGTATATTTATTTGTCTTCAGCATAACTTTCACATGCCACATAATTTCACATCACAATCATATTATTACTTCTTATTTACAGTGTTTTCTATTACAGCATTTATCATGCGCATACGCATACTGCAAGAAATTTCTTGCCTCGTACAGCCACTCTGTGGAATCAATTATCGGCTGCTGTTTTCCCGAATCGATACGAGTTAGCCACCTTCACGTAAAGAGCATACTCCCAAATTAAAGGCCGGCAAGTCATCTCTTGACACCTGTTGTTGCCGATGTCTATGAGCGGCTGCCTCACCACTTCCTATCACGTGAGCCTCTTGCCAGTTTGCCTCCTCTTGTATTAAAAAAAGTGTGAGTAGATTGATACACCTTCAGTACTGATAACTCGTTTTCTGTTTTTTTTTTTTTTTATGGTTTATTTACTTTTTTTACTGACCCAAGTAAAATAAATGTTTAAGTGCAGAAACTACGTACTATATCTATTGAATCACTTTGAATTTGAATTCAATATTTCGTAAAATGCTGAATCTGTTAATATTGATATAATTAATAATAGTTAGTAAGTTAATTTGGTTTTAAAAGTTTAAAGAAATCTTGTAACTAATAATAATATGGACTAATACTAATACTTCTCAACACTGGTATTCTCTAGACACCGTAGAAGCAACACTTCCACATATAAATATTTATTTGTAAAAAGAGATATACAATCCCCAAGTCTACTGCTACCATAAACATTGGCAATGGAAATAATAAAATGACATATAAAAGATTGACAGTAAATTTCTCGCGACTTCTCATTCAAGCTCAACTTTTCCGAAGTGATGGTAAATGGTGAAACGCATATCTTTGATTATATCATAAAGTCGTTTATATGTTGTAAGTTTTGTAAATTTTACAAACCCGTTGCAACAAACGGGGCTCTGAGAGAGAAGAAATGATGCAAGAAACGTTCCCAGTTGATATGGTGTCAGTACGCCACATATAGTAACAGTCACTGCAATTAAGTTATGAGTAGGTATAATAACTTCCACTTACCTTATCATCCGGTATGATCAGTAACGGGCCATGTATAGCGCAGTATTCGTACACATAATCTCGACACGAAGGACAAACTGTACACAATATAATATTGTATTATTGAGTCGTATTTCCAAAATACGTACTATTTTTACGAATTGACAAGCTTCAAACATATTAGTCTACCCCGTTACTTTTAATAGAATTATACCTTAACATACATAAATACATATAAGAGTATGAAATTGCCGTTTTATTGTAATTGCTACTTCAAATTGACATAGAACATTCATGGTTTGAGATTTTTGAGTATAACTTTTTTCAGATGGTACCTATGTAGTTTTTCTTTTAAATAATATTCGACTATCAACATTAAGTTCATTTTTTTGTTCAGCTTAGACACTAAAGAAGGATACTTCGAAAATTCGAGTGATTTTTGAATACGAGCCCCGTCGCAGCAGAAAAAGATCCCAATATCAGCGTTGTGTTTGGAGAGGGCTCTGCTAATGGACGCACCGTGCGATTTTGGTTTAATCGCTTTCGTGATGGAAACTTTTATTTAAAGCCCGCCAACACAGCTGAATAACCAAGAATTGAAAGAGATGGTGGAAGCCGATCCGAGCCAAACTACCCAGGAATTAGCGGCATGTTTTAACGGTTCTTTACCAACAATATTGTCTCATTTGCGTCGAATTAATAAAATAAATATATTATATGAATAATGGGTGCCTCATGATTTGACTGATCTGCAGAAAGAAACGCGAGTTGAAACTTGTGTTGCCTTGTTGAATCGATACAGAAATCAAGGAATATTGGATCGAATTGTGACATGCGATGAAAAGTGTATTCTTTACAAAAACCATGAGCGAAAAATGCAATGGCTGACCCAAGGTCAAACGCCAGAACAGTGTCCTAAAGCAAAGCTTACTAATAAAAAGGTATCTAATGGTAACTGTTTGGCGGTCTGAGCATGGTGTTATTCACCATAGCTTTTTTCAACCTGGTCAAACAATAACGACAGATGTCTATTGTGCGGAACTCCGAACAATTATAGCAATACTAGCGAAACAGCCCCGACTTATGATTCGATCTTCACCATTATTGCTTCATGATAACGCGAGCCCTCATACAGCACGAGAAACCGTTTTAACTCGACAGGAACTGCAATTACAAACCATTCGTCACCCTCCGTAATCGCCAGACCTTCCTCCAACGGTCTTCCATTTTCTTCGTGATTTGGATAGTTTTCTACGTAATAAAAAGTTTTCTTCTCCTGAGAAGAAACTGCCTCCTGAGGCAGTACAAAATTCTTTCCCACAGTTTGTTGAATCTAGATCACCATAGTTCTATCGTAAAGGCATATATTACCTTCCTATTACATGGTAGCAATGTATAGTTATCTATGGTAATTATTTTGATTAAACATTTTTAAATATTGAATAAATATTGCAATTTTATAGTAAAAATCATCAATTTCATACTTTAACTCCTAATACTACGTAATAAGAGTCGGGGACTGCCTGAGTAAATTTAAAATGAAATGTGCACTAAATAGTAAATAGGAGTTATTACAGTATGGCGATTTAAATATTTAAATATGCGAAATCAAATCAGGAATGAGGAGATCCGTAGGAGAACCAAAGTTACCGACATAGTCCAAATGATTGCGAAACTGAAGTGGCAGTTGGCAGGGCACATAGTTCGACGGCCAGATGGCAGTTGGGGCAGTTAAGTCCTCGAATGGCAACCATGTACCGGAAGACGCAGTGTTGGTAGGCCCCCCACAATATGGACCTACGATCTGGTCAAGATGGCCGGAATACTTTGGATAAGGGCATCACAGTCTTCTTCCGGCTGATGATGATGATGGCGATCGGCGACGAAATATAATCCTTCAAAGTTTGAAATCGAACAGTTGCTTAAGCGTAGTGGATTTCGGCTACCTCCGTTTTGTACACGATTATAGCCTTCTTCTCTCAATCTATCATTGACTGCAGGTTTCATACAATCGAGTGAATCGCATTTTTCTTAGAGTTTCGCTAGGCTGCTCACTAACCCCCTGGGCTATTGAGTCGTCAAATTATGTTAGTACTTGTTAACCGTATACTCACACACACACACTTTGAAATTAAACTGCACTATTAAGGACTGTATATCCCTAATCAACGCTCAAACAGTTTGCTATACAAAATCACGCAAAACAACCTGCTAGCGGTAGGCTAGCGGCATCTAGCGGTAGTGGAAAGAACAACATAATTGAATCTAACTTAGTTTTCAACAAACTTAGGTTTAACAGTACTAGAAACCCTGTCTTGTTCCTTTCATCAATCCTCTCATACAAACTCTTTTGTTCTATGTACACTGGCCTGCCGCCTGGGATTGTGTCAGTACATCCTCGACCTGACCGTGTAATATTCCACTACTTTACACACATTCTCAACACTTTACACTTTCATCCATCAATCTTCACATGACCAAACCGTGTGTACCAAAGGTGTCGTATTTATTTTGAGAAAATATGACGAGACAAGCAAGACGTTAACATAATAGCAGGCTCGTCTCACTCCCCGTGTTGGTATCGATAACATAAGTATACACGGTGGCTACGCCAGCGTGACTAACCAGTAGGGACTCACGAGTGTTCACGAGCGAGCTGTGACGCACGCGCGAGCTTTGTTCTTCATCTACTTCACCGAATGAACCGATATTTAAAAATTTGAGAATATTTTATATAAAAATAATAAAAAAATACAGTGCAGTGTTTATCTGTACACAGATTGCGAACTTTCTTTAAGCTTCGTAAAGATGCTGAAAGATGAGGTCTACTTTAAAGTGGTTATTATTATTGTGCAATTATTATTCATGATATGTATCTATTATACTAAGTATGTAATGGTTGTGTTTCGTTTTTCGGTTTTGGACCAAGAGCTGACTCTAAAAAAGTTATTGTAAATAATTAGAATACCTACGATTGCTAATAGTTAGTGCTACTCCCTGCCCATTACAATGAAGTAACGCTCAGGATTCTTGAAAAACACCAAATTCCAATTGCACTAGTCACCTGGCGACATTATATGTTAAGTATCATTATCAAACGGAAACTAAATAATACTTGTACATTAATTAGATACTGCAAAGGCCAGCTAGCCTGCATGCTGTGCACAGAAACCTACTGGTTGAAATAATAATAATGATGAATACTTACGAATTTTTTTCAAACGCGGCAACACATACTACTCCTAGATAATTTATATATCTAGCTAGAGCTTCTTGCTGCTAGACAACCGATGAAAACCTACAGGGTTGTTACTTTATTGGGCGTGCATCAATGAAAATAGAGGTAAACTGTCAACCTTAACTTTTTTCGACGTTTTCACAGCTATCACGGTCTATCTAGACGTATAATTGATCTAAGATACTACATCTTTTAAGATGATGCATCAGTTGGAGGTGGTGGCTGGTGGGTGACCATAAAGTGAGTCCCACGCTCGTCATTTGATGGCTGACATAAAAACTAAACAATCTTCAATGCGGTTTATAAAATATGTTCTGTGACTTACAAACATAGTCGTCGAAGGGCGGCTCGTCCGGTTCGTAGTAACTAATTCTTTGTTTCTTACGCAAGTTAAATCTTTTCATCTGTAAAATACATGATAATAAGCGAAGCCAATTAGTGAATTTACGTATCAGTCGTTGTAATAATATAAATATTAACTGTTGGTAAACATATTGACATTTTCCGCCATTAGGTGTTGTAAGGCGAAAAGCTACACTCAAGGACACTGTAAGTTAGTGGAGCTTAGGACATTATGTGTCTATCATAATATTATAGCTATCATTTTTTAATGAACACAAAGAGAAAAGTCTGTAGTCATTTGAATCATCAAAGTACCTTTGGTCATATACTATAATGATATAAGAATGTCGTTTCTTTCTTAATAAACTGTATGCTTATATTAAGTTTCAATTAAATATTATTACTTTGCTATTAACTCCATAATTATTGTAATAAGTAACTGAATACATACCTTGAAATTCTCCCTTGTTCCTCAAATTCAGACTTCTCAGAATATTGTGAGTTGAGACTAGAATAATTAGAAATGGCGCGGGAAAATAGCAAATGGTTGTTAATTTCCCAACGAAAAATATAGAGGCAAAAGCTTTAGTCTTAAATAGCCTCAAAAAGGGCCCGAATAAAATGTTAGGTTCTCAACATTCCCATCAAAACATATTTTTATTTTCATTTAAGAGCAACGGTGTATGTGCAACAGCCAATAATCGTGTAACGAAAATTATAATGCTTCTTGCCAATAATTAAATTACTTTTTGATTACAAATCAGAAAATTAAAGCTTTGTTGTTGAATATTAGTTATGTGATATTATACGTCTTGTAAATGATTTATTCTTATAGGTACCGTGCCAATAATGCCAGTAAAATATTTTTTTTTTATAGCTCTAACGAATAATAAAAATAAAAAATGCTTTTAAATATGTAATACACTTCTTTTTTGTAAATCGAATTGTTTTTCGTTAGATAATTAAGTTTAGTTAGTTTTCAAATAAATTTTTAATACTGACGGTATTTAAGTTATATTTTTCTGTGACATCATTTTTCGACATACGACAGTCGCTAGATAAATTTGCTGATAAAGTTCAATATCTTGCTAAACACCTAAAGGCCGGCAACGCATCCCTGAAACCAAGTTTCGGATGTCCATGGGTGGTTGCCTCACTTCGCCCCATTTCGTGAGTCATCATTATTTTTCATTTTATTTTTTTTATTTATTTATTAGGTTTATTAACAATCACTTACAATAATACACACAAATATAAAAAGAAGAACTAAAAACTAGGAACTAAATGTAGTGATTACTTACAAATAATCACAGCATGCACAGAAGTAATTAATTTTAGGTATTATATACAATAAGTTACAAATTAAATATTTTTTTTTAAAATTAATGAATGAGTTATACACAGTTACATCAATTTTCCAATTATAAGATTATTAAAAATTACCAATGATGCTGCAAATGGTCTTGCGGAATTTGGCTAAGGAATCAGCAAATATATCAATATCGGCTTCGCTATAAGAATTTAAAATTTTACATAATCGAGGGACTGGGGAATTGGTACCTAGGATCGTTCGACGGAGTGGAGGACAAAGTAATAGGCTTACGTGGAATTCTTACTAGTACTCTTAGACCAAATTTACTTAGCAATTCGGGACAGTCGATAAAGCCGTTCAATAGTTTGTGAGTAAACAGAAGATCCAGAAGTTCTCTACTTCATCCAAAGTGTTCATTTTATTATTGACATACAACTGCACAATAAGAATAAAAAGAGTCTGCTGAATTTTTGAGGTGCGGAATTTTGACGTCCATTTAGTGATTTAAAATCCTATATTGTATAAAAATATAAATAAGAATATGCAAATTAAAATTTTTAAGGTTTCTCTATTGTAAGATATTTATGAAACATTTTTTTATGAAAATAAGTGACGAGATGAGCAGGTTGTTGACGCTGATGGTAATTGCGCCCTACACATTACAATGCATTGCCGCTCAGGATTCTTGAAAACCCGAAAATTCTGAGCATTACTACAGTTGCGTTCGTCACCTTAAGACATGAGATGTTCAGTCTCAATTGCCCAGTAATTTCACTAGCTAAGGCGCCGTTGTGGTACCCATAATCTAGCCGGCTTCCTGTACAAAGGAGCCTCCAACAGGATCATCATCATCAGCGGGAAGACGTCCACTGCTGGACAAAGGCCTCCCACAAAGATTTCCACGACGGTCGGTCCGGCGCTGCCCTGGTTAATTTCTAAAGAATAAAAACACCAACAGCCTTGTATATGTTTTTATAAATTAACACAAATTATAGTTAAATAAAATCTATGACATATAACATATCATGACATGACATATAAAATCATTTGAAAGACATCACTTTTTCTTGGTACATTGGAATAACACAAATAATAAAATAAGTAAATAAAAATGTGGGCATCAAATACCTTCATTTAAATTGCCAAAAACATCATAAAATAAAGAAAGTAAAAAAAAAAACAGCACTCGATTTCGCATTTTAGACAAAAAATAAAATTTGATGAAACTTAAAGCAGGTACAAACATTGAGATGTGTCACCCAATGCAAAAAGTCGAAAATTTAACATATTTTTGAGTGTTAATTGGTTAACATGTACCTAATATGTAAGTACCTTACTAATATCATACTTAATACAAATGGAGTTTGTTTGTACGCATTTAACTCATTATCTAATAATTTTGTAATTAAAATACTTAGGGTTCTAACTAACTATAATTTAGCTATACAACTACCATAAGATGCAGGGTGTTTCGGAGAATATATAGTACTAGTGGACCCGACAGACGTTGTCCTGTAGACACGTCTTAAATTTGAAAAATCGGTCCAGCCGTATAGGAGCTAGTTCAATTGTGAATCTTTTCCATTCTCGAATCAACCTGAAGACACACAGTAAGATTCATAAAAATCGGTCCAGCCGTTTAGGAGGAGTTCATTTACAACAGACTCACAAAAGAAATATATAATAAGATATGATATAATGTTGGTGATAACTTATCCGGAACCTATATTTTTGACCGATAAATACATACCTTTATATACAAATAATTCAGTCAATAACATTTCAATACACATGCCAATTAAAAAATTGAGCGGGCGCGGGGTGATTAAATTATTTGGCAATACGTTTACATATAATATTATAGTATCGAAAGCGTCATCGGCTGAGCAAACGAAATTAATTTATACGATTTATATTATTGTAAGCGTAGCTTAATATCTAGTTTATTAGTTATACCAGAATCTGATACATTATCTGAAAACACAAAAAAAATACGTTTAAAAAAACCGACTTCAAAAACTGAAAAGTATAAAATAACTAAAAATTTTATTTAATACACCTCTTATGCAAACCTTTACTTTTAATATGAAGAAACTACTATTTTTTGTATGTGATACCTATTGATAGGTTTTAAGTCAGTGCCAAGCCCTAAACAAAAATAAAACTTAATATTATAAACAGCTTACTTACTGTAATTATTTAGGCTATCTGGCCACGCGTGTCTGTACGCTTGGATTGTTTTATTCTAGACGAAGCTATAAAGCCGCTCAAAGTCACGCGTGGCGAGTGTAGGTACCTTTATTACATTTGGCTTGGTACCGACTTAAAACCTATCTGTACAAGTCCCAAAAATATCCCACTAACTAAGGTATTAAAACACTTAATAGGGGCGTACCAATCGTATATTCACCTTTTTTTTTTTTTTTGAGAGGAGGAAATACTGTTACGTATTTACGCCCCGGAACGGGGCGTAATATGTCGGACTCGAGTGTCCGCGTAAGCGGACACCCCATACCGACTAAAACCTCCTCTGTGCTGTTAGCAGCTCTGGCTTTCACAGCGAAGTAGGACGTGGGCCGTGGAGGCCGCAAAGACTACGCAACAACAGTCGCGGGGCGTCTCCTAAGGAGACTCGAACCTCAGACCGGCTGTGTGCTTGTGGGAAGTATATTCACCTGGTGGGTCTTCCGCGTAGGTCCTTACGGGCCTCGGGGTAACTGTTCGGGGCGATGGCCCCTTTCAGTAGTATAAACGCCGCCTGCAACTACAGACGGGGCACTGGGTGGGACCGGTTGGTCCGTGGTGTCATGTCCGGTGGTATCTTGCTACAGTGCGATCAAGCCCGCGTAGTGTCGCGAGCGATCTGCGGACTGCAGCCGGTTTGTAGGTCCGTGGTTAGCTTGCGCCCGCCGCTCAGCGAGATCGAGCCCGCCGGTAGTGTACCGGTGAGCGCCCATCAGCCAGCGGCGAGGAAGCAGTCGTGTCCTAGGAGACTAGGTCACGTGGTAGTCCTCTTCTGTCCGGCGGTCGTCGATGGTATGGCGCGATGCCACGCAAATGCTGGGATCGCGCTCCATCAGCGCGCGCGAACATAGAGGTGCTCAGGCGACTAACGAAGTCGTCCAGGCTCTCCATGCGCAGGTCTCTGGAGATGACCTGATTTCGTACGAAGCGTGGTGCTCCGGAGATGTTGCGGAGCGTCAGCGACTGCTGCACTCGCAGCGACTTGCGACCCGTCTCGCTTGTCAGCGCAAACCAGGCGGGGGCAGCGTAGGTGAGTCGCGTGCGAACGTACGCCTTGTATACGCACAACTTCGTACGGAGAGGCAGGTGGGACGCCAGCACGGGTCGGAGAACGTTCCGTGCGGCGCGCGTCTGGGCAACCATGTTCTTAACATGGGGCCGCATCGAGAGTGTCCTGTCGATGGTCACACCGAGGTATTTGGCCTTCGGGGACCATACGACGGTCTCGCCCATGAGTGACACCGGGGGCGGCAATAGGCGCGCCCACCCGATGGAAATCGCCTGAGTCTTCGCCACATTGACCTTGAGTCTCCAGTCCTTCAGCCAGGTGGGAATCGCGTCCAGTGCTTGCTGCATCTTCAGCGCTGCATGCGGGGCATTCAGCGAGGTGGTAATGAACGCCGCGTCGTCAGCATACAGTGCTAAAATGGCGCCGTCGGCGACTGGAATGTCGTCCGTGTATCTGCTGTAGCAGACGGGCGACAGGCAGCTTCCCTGGGGCACACCAGCTCGGATGGGGCGCTCCGTGGACAGAGCGTCTTCAACCGCCACTTGAAAACGTCTGTCTTCCAAAAAGGTGGCCACAGTCTTAACTACTCGGCGGGGAGTAGTAGACGTGGACAGCTTGTACACGAGGCCGGCGTGCCAGACGCGATCGAACGCCTTCTCCATATCGAGGAATACTGCAACAGACTGCTCTCGCTTGTTGTAGGCGGTAGCGAGATGGTGCAGTACCCTCGTCACTTGTAAAGTGGTGGAGTGTTCGGCACGGAAACCGAACTGTTCGTCGCGTGGCTGAAGATGCGGCGTGATGTGCAGCAACAGTAGCTTCTCGAAGACTTTCGAGGTGGTGGATAGAAAAGTGATGGGACGGTAACTCCCAGGCAGCATGATGTTCTTGCCTTGCTTGGGAATCAGGATGACTCGGCCGAGCTTCCACGATGATGGAAAGTGCCCGGTACGGAGGATTCCGTTGAAGAGCCGCGTCAGAGTCGCGATTGCTCGCGGAGGTAGGTGACGCAGGGCTTCGTTGGTGACTCGATCAGGGCCGGGTGCTTTGCGCAGTCTAGTTCGCCGAATCATCCTTTGGACTTGTCCGGGGGAGAACACGACGGGGTCTTCTGTCGGTACTATCGGCGACTCGAAGTAGTTCTTCACATGTCGCTCGATGGTCTCTACGTGCTGCACATCTGCGGTCGGGTTGGGTGTAAACTGCGTCTCCAGGTAGTCCGCAAATATCTCCGCTCGATCCTCAGCTCGATAACGTGGGGTTCCGTCACTGGCCATGAGGGGTCTGATCGGGGAGGGCTTCCCGGAGAGTTGGCGGCATAGGCGGTGCATGCCAGACCAGTCGTCACCGGCTCGCTCAATGGCGGAGTGCCAGGATTCGTCTGCAACTGTCCCCAGTGCGTCTGAGATCTTGGCAGCCAGAGCGTTCAGCCGCGTCTTCATGGTCGGGCACCGCAGGTTTTGCCATTGCCTTCGCAGCTTCCTCTTCTCCTCGATCATCGCTTGTATGTAGGCAGGGAGCTGGGGTTGTCTACGAGTAGATGCAGCGTCGAGTCTGGACTCTCGAAGCGCATTGGACGCTGTTGCGCTGAGGGCCGTGGCGAGTCGATCAACGTCTGCAGGGCTCTCTACTCTAAAGGATGGCGAATGTTCGGCCATGTGTTCGGCGAAGATTCGTCAGTCCTGGCGATGCTTCGGAGAAGGCAGCGATGTCGTCATCGGGGTTGTCTTCAGCGTCAAAAGGACTGCTTGGTGGTCGGAGATGAGGTGGTCATCCAGAACGTCTAACGACGGTGCGGCAGCTAGGCCGCACGTGACGGCTATGTCAAGGACGTCTGGCATGTGGGCTGCACAGTACGGGTAGTGCGTCGGGACCTCTGGTCCTAGCACCTGGTAACCGTGGCGATCTGCGTCGTCCAGGAGGCGTCTGCCATCTGGGCTCACGATATTGGAGTTCCACGCCGTGTGTTTCGCGTTGAAGTCGCCCGCGACAATCGTGGGCAGCAGCGAGTCCAACAAGGTGTGGACATCAGCCACTGCGAGTCGGTTCTGCGGCGGCTTGTAGAAAGCGAACACACGGGTGGGCTGATGTTCGATGCAGATCTCCACGCCTAGGGCATACGACGTCTGCAGTTGAGGTACTGGCAGCAGTTGGTGAATGACGTTCCGACGGACCAAGACTGCTAATCCCCTGTAAGCAGTCCCGATCGGCGAGGCGTGGTCCTCCCGGTAGACGTAGTATCCGGAAACCTTCAAATGTCTACCGGTCTGAGGTGAGTCTCGCTGATCAGGCCGATGTCCACTCGACGCTGAGAAAGCAAAGTCTTGAAGAGACGGGCTTTTTGTGATGAAAGCCCGTCGGCGTTCCAAAACACGATGCGGAGCTCAGCCATAAAAGGTGCAGAGCTCCGTGATGCAACCCAGGATCAGCGGAATAGGGTCACGCTGCTCCTGGATGGCCATCAGCACATGATTCAATGTGCTGATAACTTTGGTGAGTCGCGGGTCCAGCGGCGTCACTCGCTTCGCCTTCGTCCCCCCTGCGGGGGCGGCGACCACGGTGGGCTTGGACGATTTCGTACTGCGCTCGGTAGGCTGCAGTGCGGCGGGCGCAGCAGCGCGTGTCGCAGTAGGTGGTGCGGCAGGTAGGGCGCCTTGGCGCGCTTGAGCGCGTTTCCCGCGTTTGCGTCGGTGTTTAGCCGGTTGCCGTGGCTGGTTGGCGACAGCCAGTGCGTGCGATGGTGCCCGCCCGGCGGTTGCGCGTCTCTTTGCGGAACACCGGGCAGTTTGCTTTGTTCGCCGTGTGCGCGCCACCGCAGTTGGCGCACGTCGGCGGGTCCTCCCTGGGGCGCTGGCACTCTCGTGCAGGATGGTTGTCCCCACACCGCACACAGGCAATGGGCCGGTGGCAGTTGTGCGAGGAGTGCCGAAACTGCTGGCAGCGATGGCACTGCGCTGGTCCCTTTCTGCCGCGCCACGCCTCGATGGTGATCCCGGGCATACAGAGGAGCTCGTGCACCTGGAGTTGCACGAACATCAGACATCCCGGTCTGCCTGGGCGCGCGGGGATCGCGCGCACGTGCTCCGGGACGTATCCGAGCTCACGCAGCTCCGCGTCCACTTGTGCCGGCTCTGTGTTTGCCGGCAGGCCCCGTATTGCTACCTTAGCGCTCCTCTCCGCGGGGAGCGAGTAGCAGAACCAGGAGATTCCAGCGACACTTTCCAGCTGCGTGAGGCAGCGCTGGATGTGGCGGAACTCCTGGTCCGACTTGGGGATGAAGCGGACGCCTTTGCCAAACGGGCGTCCGTTAGGTGTGTGGCCGAGTAGCTTTTTGAGCTCCCGGAAATGCGTCGGCCAGTCGGGAAGCACCTCCACAATCAGCGGTGGGTAGCGACTGGTCGCTTTGGTGGTCGGAGTGGCTGAGGTGGTGGCGGCGGTCGCAGCGGTAGCGGTGGCGGAGGCGGCGGATGCGGTGACGTCGCCCGTCGTCGGCGTCTTTTTGGACGCGGTAGTAGCCGCGTATGTTGGGCTTGTCGCGGTCTCCATTGGAGAGCCTGGCGACAGGGTCGGCATACTCGGTGGTGTCGTGTCGTGCCGAGGTTTTGTGTTCTCCTCTATGAGGAGGCGAGGGGAAACGCCCCACGGGTATACCAGGCTGCGTGGCGGGATATCGTGGCTGACGTGGGTGAGGCGCTTGCGCGGTATGATTCGCCGTTGTAGGCGTCGCCGTGCGTACGGCAGGAATAGGCGTAGCGGCAGTGGTGGGCATCAGTCGTCGCCTGGGCGTTGCTGGTCGGACGATGGACGGCAACGATTCCATGGATGGAGCCAGTGACGGCGTCAGCGGACTCGCTGCGAAGGTCGCTTCACCGGCTCCCGTTGAAGGACCCGCTTGAGCGGCTTCGGGGCGCCTCGTTGCGCCAGCAGCGAGGGTGGCTTGGCCGGACGCTATCATTGCGTCCAGCCCGGCCTCAAGGCCGGAGATTGCCGACCGCACAAAAACCTTACGTCGAAGTGGGCGCGGTCGAGTCGCGTGTCGCTGTGACATCAGCAGCAGGATTGGTGGTGGCAAGCTGTTTTTTTTTTTATATATTTTTTTTTTGCCTTGCCTTTAGGCGCGGCCCAAGCGGAGGTGCTGGCACGCCAGCACCCCACCGGGCTGGTTCCCGGGGTTTGCCTCAGGAGGCAGACCGGACCCAGACCGGAGGGGGTGTCGTGTTTACCCAGAACACTAACCGTGGCAAAAACAAGGTTTCAGTACAAAGTAGCACAATATGCTGAAACACTATAAGGGCCCGAGCGCCGGTGCGAGTCGCTAGCAGACTCAGCACACGAAGGCAATCGAGCTCTCTAGTATATTCACCAGTTACATAATTAGTAAGGTCACAGTTCTATAATAAACTTAGATAATGCGTCCTTGATGGCTTAGGGCGACATCTATGAACAATATCAAACTGTAATCGATTACAAACCTTAACACTATCAATAGGTACATACATACAAATAATAGTGTTTTCTTAATATTTAAGGTAAAGGTTTGCATAAGAGGAGTATTAAATAAAAAATTTAATTTTTTTATACTTTTCAGTTTTTGAAGTCGGTCTTTTTAAACGTAGTTTTTTTAATTTTTACATTTTAGTGTCAGTTAATAATAATATAGAATTAACCTAAATGAAAACTGCAATAAAGCCGTACACAAAAAACAATTATGTGATCCAGATAGACGAAAATTTTCATATAAATGTTCATAAAATAAGAGCTACTGGGCCAAACTATGTAATTTTATTTGGGACCAAATGGCATCTAAATCACATCAAATAAAAGAATTACGTAAATCGAATCATAAATCTCAGTGTAACCGGTGTACATACATAAAAAAATACCGATTGAATTGATAACCTCCTCCTTTTTGAAGTCGGTTAAAAATGATTTTAATTGTAATATTGAAATATTTAAACATTCTCCTTCATGAACTTAACCTAGTTTTTAATGTCCTTGAAATTGAAGTTCAATTATTGTAACAAATTATACCTTACCTTGAACGTTTGTAAAAATTAATAATATCTTTCAAATGTTTTCAAATACGAAACTCGAATCGTATGTATGGTTTAGAGCTGAGACAATCACAGAAACCGGTTCATATTTACAAAGTAACGAGGAGCCTTGTACACACGAGAAATATACAAGTTATTATTATAACAAATGTTTCTGTAAATATTTAACAAGACATTGTTTATGAGTAAATTTCAGCGGACAAATGTCGCATATATATGGTTTATCACCAGTATGTATTCTACTATGTCTCTTCAATTTACCAGTTTCACTGAAACTCTTACCACATACATTGCATGGATAAGGTTTATAACCGGTATGTATTCTACTATGTCTCTTCAATCTACCAGTTTCACTGAAACTCTTACTACACACATTGCATGGGTAAGGTTTATCACCGGTATGTATTCTACTATGTGTCTTCAAATGACCAGATTTACTGAAACTCTTACCACACACATCGCATGCGTAAGGTTTTTCACCGGTATGTATTCTACTATGTGTCTTCAAAATACCAGATTGACTGAAACTCTTACCACACACATTGCACGGGTAAGGTTTGTCACCTGTATGTATTCGACTATGTCTCTTCAAATCACTAGATTGAATGAAACTCTTACCACATACATTGCATGGGTAAGGTTTATCACCGGTATGTATTCTACTATGTGTCTTCAAATGACCAGATTTACTGAAACTCTTACCACACACATCGCATGCGTAAGGTTTATCACCGGTATGTATTCTACTATGTGTCTTCAAATGACCAGATTCACTGAAACTCTTACCACACACATTGCACGGGTAAGGTTTATCACCGGTATGTATTCTACTATGTCTTTTCAAATGACCAGATTCACTGAAACTCTTACCACACACATTGCATGGGTAAGGTTTATCACCGGTATGTATTCTACTATGTCTCTTCAAATCACTAGATTTATTGAAACTCTTACCACATATATTGCATGGGTACGGTGTATCGCAGGTGTGTATTCTTTTGTGGTTCGTCAAATGACCAGATGCAGTGATACTCTGACCACACTCATCACGAGAGTGTGGTTTTTCACCATTATGTTGACCTGTACCTTGCTTTACATAACTACATTGATTGGACATTGTTCCGCCAACATAACTGGATTCAGTTATTTCACATGTGTTATGTACCTTTGAAGCATCAGGTTCGTTGGGCGTTGTTCTAGTAATATTATCCGATTGAGACTTTTTATCTCTATATAATGTGTTATGTTCTTTCAATTTATCAGATTGATTGGTTGTTTCACTGACGATACTGACATAAAACTTTGTATCTGAATGTATTTTATTAGTTCTCTTCGAAACAATAGTTTGATCGTGCGTTGGTCCATTAACATTGCTTGAATTCGACTTTTTAACTGGGATAATTTTCTTTTTTTCCGTCAAATCAACCGAATGCTTCGGAGTTCCACTCGGAAGCAATGGAGTTCCACTATTATTACTTGGATTGGTCAATTCTACGTATATTTTATCGTAGTGTTCATAGCTAGCTGCTAGTCGTATAACTGTAAAGTACAAAATTATATTGAATATTTCTCGCTTATGTACGTGTGTCACCTATGGTACGTTTATTACTTTGGATGCGCTACTTAGTGAGTTACTTGTAAATAATATTTGGATTAGGATCCAAGAAATATTAAAATACCAATGTAAGATAAGACAGACAATCATGGTTCACATAAAGTACGTGGACGTACCAGTTAACACGATAATAATATTAAATCAAGTAATTACTGACGCCTTTATAATCTTGCTTCTTACTTCAGAGGAATAGAAGTTACAGTTCTTTTAAGAATGTGTAAGCGCTGTTTTGAAGGTAAGCATGTAGTAAAAAGCAGAGCTATCCCTTTACATTACAAACACAATGTGAAGTCTCTACACCATGCCAAACGATCGACCCGTACACAATGTATTCGCTTCACGTCGATTCGGGCAGCGAATTTGGGTTAGAAGTAGTAAAGGGGACTGACAATTTTTGATTCCAGCTGTTACAGAAAATTACACAATTAGCGTACACAATTCTTTGTTTTATAATGAGCCAAAATCATTAAAAAATATAAAATTCACAGTTGCTAAATAAAAAAAATTTAAATATTTGTTTATTTTCTTGAATCGTGCAATTTATAAGATACAATGGCTGAAGTTAGTCTATGGTAAGACTTTAATTCATGTCATTGCATGCAATGTGGGAGTTTATTTATATTTGTGTACCAAAGACAATTAAATTTTTGTGTTATTGCGTGTGTGACAAAATCAATATTTGACGAAAAAGAATTATTGACTACTAATTGATATTTATGGGTTTTCTTGTAATCTTAGTTAAGTGAAAGTAGTATAAGCTCTCATAAAAAGCAAACTGATTAGTGCTAAATGTTATTAATATTTGTCTCAGCTTAAGTATCTTAATGTTCTACGGAGGTAGAATATAATTCCTTTTGTTTTAATAATGTTTTTTTCTACTGAGTTACGTTTTGGCATTGCGACTTTAATATCTTTTACATTAAAATGTCATCACGCAAATGCAGTACCGAAATAGTAGTAAAATCAATGCAATGAGATCAGATTAATACTTGCTTTAAAAAAAGTACAGCGCTCCTTAAGAACACATAACAATTATTTATGTTTTTCTGAATGCCACCTTTCGTGAGACACCCTTAAAAATGGGGTATTTTCAATTTAAATAATTAATTATTTTATATCAGTATAGGTAACAGTTATTAAAGTAGTAAAAATATAAATCGATTTCATGTTTATTCATACAAAAAAATAATTTCACGTAAACATGTGTAACAAAAATAATTAAAGGCGTAAAACAGCCATAGGACAGGACAAAAGTCAAGGTACACAAAAAACGCCCATGTAAAGTGCAGTTTGCAGATCTTTTTTTTTTTGGTTTCTTCGTCCAATATTAGGATAGGCAAATTGTTCGAGCCCATACAGCCCGTTGACGATTCTAATTGTGATTCGCTCTGTTTTTATAGTTTATATATAAGTGAATATTTGCTATTGCGTATTTCATATTTTCGGAGATTTTTGTTTGGACTGCGTCACGGAAACTGACGAAGCATGCTTTCACTTTCATTTATTTATTTTTACTTTGCCATTTCAAGGGTATATTATTTTTAATATTATTTATAATAAGGTAGGTACCGTATAACGTCGTTGTTTTAAGTTGGCTATGCTGTGCATTCGTTATGAGTAACTAGCAGATCATGCGTCGTTGTGGATTTATTTTTATTATTATTAGTCGTGAGGTCCTGTTTAAATTGATCCATAAACATAACCTAACCTTCGTATAGTGCCGTCGTCCACTGCTGGAGAAAGGTCTCCCTCAAAGATCTTATCCATCCGTAGGAGTAAGGGACTTATAGATAATATCAAAGAAATGTATTAAAATTAATAGCTATTTACATACATTAGGAATAAGTATCTCATATTTATCCGTTTATAAAGTTTTCATAACTGTATTCTGTTATAATACGTTTTCAGACATAAGGTAATTTGATGAACAAAAGACCGAAAGTACGTGTTAACGAACGATAGTACGATTTCATTACCAAATTCGTCTACAGGAGAGTTATATCGACCGATATCGACGTGCAGGCGATGTGCGAACTCACTTCCGTAGTACACCATCAGCTCCGTATTGCGGGGAATAGTTCTGATTGTGCTAAAATATTTAACGAGCTTGAAATAAACAATTCTTAATGAAAGTAGTCATAAATTAAAGAATAAAAAACGGTGTTTCGTATCCTATGGTGCCGTTACTCAGAGGGTAGACAAGTCTTTGCTAAGGCAATGCATATTTGAGAAAAAATTAAAAATGCTTCAAATAAAATAAATATGACTTGGAAAGTTATTAACAATAATAATCTAATAATAAACAATTCAAAAATCCACTCTGAGCAGGAAGTAGCTTCAGATTCCATCTCAAGCACCCTTGTCTCCTCCACCAGTGTTGCCAAATCACTTCTTTTGGAAAGTGTTAAGGAATGTAAACAAAATTTCAAATTCAGTGTTGTTAGCCCAGCAGAAATAATTAAAACTTTCAGATCCTTAGATATGAAAAAAGCTGCTGATATATGGGGCATATCTGTAAAAATAATAAGTTCTGTTATTGACGTCATAGCACCATATCTTTTAATAGCTGTATCTAACATGGCGTGTTTCCTGACCTTCTGAAGAATAGTAAAATTACACCAATATTTAAATCGGGACTCACTTCTGACCCGAATAACTATTGCCCTGTTTCAGTGTTGCCGACGCTTAGTAAAATATTTGAAAAAAATATTTTAAGCCAAATGCTAACTCACTTTAACACTTATAAGTTACTTCATATTAAACAATTTGGCTTTACTAGGGGACGCTCGACTACGGATGCAGGTGTTGAACTCATCAGGAATATTTTTGAGGCCTGGGAGGAATCACAGAATGCACTTGGTATCTTCTGTGATTTATCTAAGGCTTTTGATTGTGTTCAACATTCAACGCTGGTCAGGAAGCTATGTCACTAAGGTATAAGAGGATCTGCACTCGATCTTCTGATCACATATTTAAATAATAGGATTCAGAGGATCAAGGTGAATGGGAGAAGATCTCCTGGGACTCCTCTCGGTATGGGGGTACCACAAGGGTGTTTTCTTGGACCCTTCCTCTTCCTAATTTATATAAATGATCTACCTAACCTTGTAGAAAAAAAACACAAGGTGGTATTGTTTGCGGATGTCACTTCACTTATATTCATAGTGAAACGAAGCCAAGTTTTATATGGCGAAGTAAACAATGCTCTATCTGACATCGTGTACTGGTTTAGCGCCAATAACTTATTGTTAAATAGTCATAAAACCAAATATATTAAATTCACCGCGCCAAATGTCAAAAATGTAGATGCGAATATTTTATTAAATGGAGAGGTGGTAAAACCAGTGGAATCTGCTGTATTTCTTGGCATTACTCTTGATTCCAAATTGCAGTGGGGCTCCCATATTGAAGGATTGGCGAATAGTCTTAGTTCTGCAGCATATGCGGTTAAGAAAATTAGACGGTTAACTGACATAGATACGGCGAGATTAGTATACTTTAGTTATTTTCATAGTATTATGTCCTATGGTATATTGTTATGGGGCAGTGAGCGGCCGATATTAATACTAACTTTGTGCTGCAGAAGAGGGCTGTTCGCGCGATTTATAACCTAGGTCCTAAAGAATCATTAAGAGAAAAATTTTGAAGAAATAAACACTTTGACTGTTGCTTCTCAATACATTTTTGATAATGTTCTGTATGTACATAAGCACATTGAGGAATTTACAAGAAACTGTAACACGAGGTACAAACATAAACTTGTTATGCCTACTACTCGGTTGGGTCGAGTTAGTAAGTCTTTTGTTGGGCGATGTATATGCTTCTACAATATGATCCCAGAAAATGTACAAAACAAATGTGTTAAGAAATTTAAAAGAATTGTTAAAAAACGTTTTTGGGAAAGGTTATTATAGCATAAACGATTTTCTTAATGACACCACGGACTGGGAATAAAGCGAACACCCTCAGGCTCTTTAATTATAAATGTTTATTGTACGATATTACATTGTAATCCATATTTTATATTAAAATAAAAACCCCGCTGAGTTTCTTACACCCATTCTTCTCAGGTCTGAGGCAGTCTCTTTTGAATGGGTAGTTTTTGACGTTCAATAAGTGATTTTAAATCCTAGTTTGAGTAAAAATATTTGAATTTGAATTTGAATTAGACTTATCGATCTGAATTTTCCTATTTCTAGTGGATTCCCTGTTTTGTACGGCTCTTTTGTTTCTAGTACTATAATATTAAACAGTTGTCTCATGTAACGTATGAACAGGTGCGTCTCATTTTATGCTTTCATTAGTTGTTCCATCAGGATTTTGACCTTTTTCCGCCTTTAGTTTCTTTATATGCTCGTAAACATTTAGATCATACTTCAGTCTCAGGTACTTGGTGGATTGCAAGATAGTTTATTTTCTTTTTCTTTTACGTTTTTTTTCATTAAGTAAGTTGGTTGTTTGTTCTTTATAATCACGTCTTCTATTTGTGATGTTATGTTTACGTTCTAGTTTGTAGATCATAGTTAATGATGATTAAGTCCATTAAATGCTTTCTTTATACATGTATTATCTTCTTTATTATTTGGTTTATAAGTTTCTTTGTATTATTTGCTTAGTTCTTCTTTCATAACTTTGACTTTTTTTAATTGAGTTCTGTTTGTCTTTTAACAAAGGCTTCCTGTATCTCTCTGCAGGCTTTAGTCTTTGGACCCAATTTTAAAATCTAAGACGACGTGTGATATGATATAAGCAAAATCTAAAAATGTTACCAGTAATACAATTCTCCCTTGTACTGGAACGCGATGAGGTTCTGTTCACTCCAATGTCTAGAGCAGTTAATGAACCGCATCCAATTGGAGTTGTTCCCGTCTTCGGCGTCCACCATGTGCGAGGGTTTGTGGTCTTTGTCGTATATCTGAGGATATCACCGACAGTATAAAACACAATATAACATCAAATTCTTAAATAATAAAATAGATATGAAGTGATGAATAAATTTTTTAAGCATTTTTCACTATACAAGTTTTATAAACAGCTTCCATATATAAAGTTATTGATATAATATTCCTTTTAATCACACTCGCCATATGGCATGTATGTTATGTTGGTAGTCGGTTTTGTTTAATTTTTTTTATCATTCAGTTTGTTGCTTGCACATAAAAACAAGAGTCCACTACGGTGGACGGTACACATTTATATTGGGTAAGTATAAGTATACGTAATAATATAATAATAATACATAATAATATAAAAAATAAAAGTAGAATTTGTGGGGTGTCATGATATAATTCTGGATATTGGTTCCAGATAGCAGTAAATACAAAGTGGAGTAGTGTTACGTCAGCCAGCGTACCATTATCGTAGCGTGAAAATGAAGGTATCCCAAAAGGTAATTATTAACTTGTATTAGTAGACTCACCTGCCAGCAGTAGTTTGAAGCAGCGTCCTTACTACGTACTCCTCTGTACGGTCCAAACCGCACATTACGTGGTAGGGTTCTCGTAGCGAACACTCCCAAACCGGCGCCTTATATTCCATGGTAATTAAAATTGGATCGTTTTAGGTAAAAACCAAAGAAATACAATAAAAAGTATATATTTGAAAGAGATTTTCACCTATGTACTATATACTGCTATGTACTATATATATTACTTAAATGTATTAACTCATCACGCTATTTCCTGAACCATAAAGCCCACATACTTTCAATTCTGTAGAATAATTCCTTTCGCGGAGTGCGCTTAAGAACGACCAATGCAATGCGTGTTAACGACTAGTGGCGTTATCTGTACATCAATGATTCAGATATATAATGGATAATTCCTTTTTCTTTACAATCTTCTTATTGAAAAGCGATGAACTTAACAAACTTACCTCTAATAGTGGATACATTTAAATGCAGAAATACTCTTGGTACGGTCAGGGCTGCCCTCGGTACTATCGGGGGGAGGTTTGTTACGGCAGGGACCTGAACGTTATAAACTTATCTTAATAAAGTTTTGTTATAACGATAACGATGTTTATGGAATAGAACAATTGAAAGTGATCACCGCCTATAGTCTGTTGCAACATTAAAGGAATAGCGATTGCCAGTACATGCGTAGTGCTCAGTTTAGGATGAGTCAACAACCCTGACAAAGCGAATCCTGTTATGTATATTTATTTGTCTTCAGCATAATTTTCACAAGCCACAATGTATACATAATATTATTACTTCTTATTTACAGTGTTTTCTAATACCGCATTTATCATGCGCGTATTGCAAGAAATTTCTTGCCTCGCACAGCCACTCTGTGGAATCAATTATCGGCTGCTGTTTTCCCGAATCGATACGACTTACCCACCTTCACGTAAAGAGCATACTCCCAAATTAAAGGCCGGCAAGTCATCTCTTGACACCTGTTGTTGCCGATGTCTATGAGCGGCTGCCTCACCACTTCCTATCACGTGAGCCTCTTGCCAGTTTGCCTCCTCTTGTATTAAAAAAAGTGTGTGTAAATTGTTATGAGTAGGTATAATAACTTCCACTTACCTTATCATCCGGTATGATCAGTAACGGGCCATGTATAGCGCAGTATTCGTACACATAATCTCGACACGAAGGACAAACTGTACACAATATAATATTGTATTATTGAGTCGTATTTCCAAAATACGTACTATTTTTACGAATTGACAAGCTTCAAACATATTAGTCTACCCCGTTACTTTTAATAGAATTATACCTTAACATACATAAATACATATAAGAGTATGAAATTGCCGTTTTATTGTAATTGCTACTTCAAATTGACATAGAACATTCATGGTTTGAGATTTTTGAGTATAACTTTTTTCAGATGGTACCTATGTAGTTTTTCTTTTAAATAATATTCGACTATCAACATTAAGTTCATTTTTTTGTTCAGCTTAGACACTTAAGAAGGATACTTCGAAAATTCGAGTGATTTTTGAATACGAGCCCCGTCGCAGCAGAAAAAGATCCCAATATCAGCGTTGTGTTTGGAGAGGGCACTGCTAATGGACGCACCGTGCGATTTTGGTTTAATCGCTTTCGTAATGGAAACTTTTTTGTAAAGAACGAACCAGTGAAAGACCGCCCCACACAGCTGAATAACCAAGAATTGAAAGAGATGGTGGAAGGCGATCCGAGCCAAACTACCCAGGAATTAACGGCATGGTTTAACGGTTCCTTACCAACAGTATTGTTTCATTTGCGTCGAATCAATAAAATAAATATAATATGAATAATGGGTGCCTCATGATTTGACTGATCTGCAGAAAGAAACGCGAGTTGAAACTTGTGTTGCCTTGTTGAATCGATACAGAAATCAAGGAATATTGGATGGAATTGTGACATGCGATGAAAAGTGGAGTCTTTACAAAAACCATGAGCAAAAAAGTAATGGCTGACCCCAGATCAAACGCCACAAAAGTTTCCTAAAGCAAAGCTTACTAATAAAAAGGTATCTAATGGTAACTATTTGGTGGTCTGAGCATGGTGTTATTCACCATAGCTTTTTTCGACCTGGTCAAACAATAACGACAGATGTCTATTGTGCGGAACTCCGAACAATTATAGCAAAACTAGCGAAACAGCCCCGACTCATGATTCGATCTTCACCATTATTGCTTCATGATAATGCGTGCCCTATAGCACGAGAAATCGTTTTAACTCTACAGGAACTGCAATTACAAACCATTTGTCACCCTCCGTATTCGCCAGACCTTCCTCCAACGGTCTTCCATTTTCTTCGTGATTTGGATAGTTTTCTACGTAATAAAAAGTTTTATTCTCCTGAGAGGAAACTGCCTCCTGAGGCAATACAAAATGCTTTCACACAGTTGGTTGAATCTAGATCACCATAATTCTATCGTAAAGGCATATATTACCTTCCTATTACATGGTAGCAATGTATAGTTATCTATGGTAATTATTTTGATTAAACATTTTTAAATATTGAATAAATATTGCAATTTTTAGTAAAAATCGTCAATTTCATACTTTAACTCATAATACTACGTAATAAGAGGCGGGGTCTCGGAAGTAAATTTAGAATGAAATGTGCAGTAAATAATAAATAGGATTAATAACAGTATGGCGATTTAAATATTTAAATATGCGAAATCGAATCAGGAAGTGGCAGTTGGCAGGGCACGTAGTTCGACGACCATATGGCCGTTGGGGCAGTTAAGTCATATGTACTCTGGCCTGCCGCCTGGGATTGTGTCAGTACAACCTCAACCTGACCGTGTAATATTCCACCACTTTACATGACCGAACCAGGTGTCATATTTATTTTGAGAAAATATGATGAGACAAGCAAGACGTTAATATGTATACTTATACGTATGTATCTATTATACTAAGTATGTAATGGTTGTGTTTCGTTTTTCGGTTTTGGACCAAGAGCCGACCCTAAAAAAGTTATTGTAAATAATTATTATACCTTCGATTGCTAATAGTAAAAGCTACTCCCTCCCCATTACAATGAATTAACGCTCAGGATTCTTGAAAAACACAAAATTCCAACTGCACTAGTCACCTGGCGACATTATATGTTAAGTATCATTAACGCAGTGATTTCAATAACTACAACGCCCTTTATACGGAAACTAAATAATACTTGAACATTAATCAGATACTGCATAGGCCAGCTAGCCTATATGCTGTGCTCAGAAACCTCCCGCTGGTTGAAATAATAATAATAATGAATACTTACGAAATTTTTTCCAACGCGGCAACACATACTACTCCTAGATAATTTATATATCTAGCTAGAGCTTCTTGCTGCTAGACAACCAATAAAAACAGGCCGGGTTGTTACTTTATCGTGCGTGCATTAATCAAAATAGAGGTAAACTGTCAACCTTAATTTTTTTCGACGTTATCACAGCTGTCACGGACTATCTAGACGTAAGAATGATCTAAGATACTACATCTTCTAAGATGATGCATCATCGGAGGTAGTGGCTGGTTGGTGACCATAAAGTGAGTCGCATGCTCGTCATTTGATGGCTGACATAACAACTAAACAATCTTCAATGCAGTTTTCTTACAAACATAGTCGTCGAAGGGCGGCTCGTCCGGTTCGTAGTAACTAATTCTTTGTTTCTTACGCAAGTTAAATCTGTTCATCTGCAAAATACATGATAATAAGCGAAGTCAATTAGTGAATTTATGTATCAGTCGTTGTAAAAATATATATTAACTGTTGGTAAACATATTGCCATTTCCCGCCATTAGGTGTTGTAAGGCGAAAAGCTACACTCAATGACAGAGTAAGTAAGTGGAGCTGAGGACATTATGTGTCTATCATAATATTATAGTTATAATTTTTTATGAACACAAAGAAAGGTGTGTGTAGTATTTTGATTCATCAAAGTACTTTTGGTCAAATACTATAATAATATAGGGAATTCGTTTCTTTCTTAATAAACTGTATGCTAATATTAAGTTTCATTAAAATATTATTACTTTACTATTAACTCCATAATTATTGTAACAAGTAACTGAATACACACCTTGAAATTCTCCCTTGTTCTTCAAATTCAAACTTCTCAGAAGACTGAAAGTTGAGACAAGAATAATTAGAAATGGAGCGGGAAAATAGCTAATGGTTTTTAATTTCCAAGGGAAAAATATAGAGGCAAAGGCTTTAGTCTTAAACAGCCTCAAAAAGGGACCGATAAAAATGTTAGGTTCTCAAAATTCCCATCAAAACATATTTTTTTTTTTTTCATTTAAGAGCTACGGTGTATGTGCAACAGCCAATAATTAAATTAACGTGTAACAAAAATTATTCTTCTTGGCAATAATTAAATTATTTTTTGATTATAAATCAGAAAATTAAAGCTATGTTGTTGAATATTAGTTATATCATATTATACTTATGAATGTTTTATTCTTATAGGTTCTGTGCCAATAATGCGATGGCAAAGGAATTTATCTTATAGCTCTATTGAATAATTATTTTTTATTATTATTATTATTTATATATATTATAATTAAATTCATTGTTCTACATGCTTATATTAATTTACAGTCTCAATATCAAAAACAGAAACAAAGAGGCACCTCTAGATTAAATTCCTCTGGATGGCTCACTAGGAAACCCTGTGCAGAGCCAACCAGTGATTACCGTCTGCTATGTAATTTTATATAATGTTAATAATTAATGAAATAGAACTAATACTGACACTTTAACAATATTTATCTAACTTTAAAGCATACCTATCTTATAATAAGAACTGTATAAAATTAATACTAAATAAAATTAATAATAATAGATAAAGCAAATAGTTATATAGATAAAGCAAAGTTATAAACAAATATTCATTATTAAATACATAAAGTTATATTAATTTTGAGTTAATAATATTCTCGGTTTCATCATAGCTTACCTGTAAAAGCCACTCTCATACTGTAGATCTTACTTTGTAAGAAGAGAGGTCCGCAATTTTTATTTTATTATTTACTTGGTTATATATTGAAGGTCCTAGATAGTTAGCATGATATCGACACAAGATTGAACTTCAGAACACAGTAAATATTATTGTATCTAAGAGAAGGTATAGCCAAATTTTCTTTAAGGCGACCGGGCTTTTTGTGCTGGTTGATTATTAAGCAGTGTAGAAATAATTGTCGAACGGTAAGGACTCTAGTTTCTTTGTAGAGCATATGAGAAAGGTACATGAAAGGTTTATATGCTATTATTTTTAGAAGCATGCGTTGGGCTCTTTCAAGACGTATTAAATGGGTTTTATTTGCTCCTCCCCAGGATATTACACAATACCTCAAAACAGAACTGACTAAGGCATTGTAAATTTTTAAACAAAATTCTAGATCACCTAGATGTCTTATAGTTTTGAAAACCTTTCCAAGTTTTCGGATTCTCCCTGAAAGTGTTTTAATATGTTCATCCCATCTTAGATATTTGTCTATGACAACCCCCAGAATTTAATTTTAATTTTAATTTGATGAACACCTTCGAGTTTTATACAACTGCATTGGTCTAAAGATGAGCAACAATACACTTTAACTGAGAAGTTTTTATTTGGTTGTGATTTGACACTTGCAGAGAATGTTATAAATTTTGACTTTTTTAAATTCAAGGTAAGAAGGTTTTTTTCGAGCCACATTCACATTGAGTGACATTTTTAAGTCCTAGTTCAGCGAGTTCCTGGACAGCATCCAAAGTTCTACCAGTGGAGAGCAGAACTGTATCATCGGCATATGATATTATTTTACAATTTACATTATTTTGCAATTACATATTCAGGGAGCAAAGGTCGTTAATATAAATTAGAAATAAGGTTGGACCTAAGATACTGCCTTGAGGTACGCCAAATTCTACTTGCTTCATGTTACTGTACATGCTATCTATTTTAACAGTTTGCTTTCGATTTTTAAGATATCTGTAAAAGAAAAGAAGTGCATTGTCTCGAATTCCTAGCCGTTCAAGTTTTGATAACAGTATTGGCACAGAAACAGTATCAAATGCGCGCGCCAAATCCAGGAATAATCCAGCACATTTATGTCCATTATCACTGTTTAAGACAATAAAGTCAGTTAGTGCATCGACTGCATCAAAAGTAGAGATCTTACTTCGAAAACCAAATTGGTTACATGAAATAATTTTATTTGAGTTTAAGTACTTAACTAAACGGATAGTTACCAAACGTTCTAATATTTTTGGTAGTATAGGTAAGATGGCTATCTGTATATATATCTAATATATCGTAGTAGTATGTATGTAGTCAGCAATTATAGATATATATATCTAATATATATATATATCTATAATTGCTGACTACGTTTCTACCACCTGCCTTGTAAATCGGTCGAATTATAGCATGCTTAAATATATCTGGGAAGACGCCAGCATCTAAGCAAAGGTTAAAAATGTATGATAGAGGTTGTTTTAAGATGTCCACATTATCTTTAACTATTTTTCCCGATATATCATCTAACCCTATCATGACGGTAACATGACGAAAGAATAAATTTTATTTTCCCTAAGAGTACAATCTTTGGCTAACTGAGATTCAGATGAGTTTGTTCTTATCAAGATATCTCGCGCTAATGTATTGCCTATGCTTGTGAAGTATTCATTTATTGAGTTAAGTGCCTCCAGGTGATGGGGTGACGCTGTTAATAGTTCTATAGGTTCTTTTTTATCCTTTTTTAAGTAACTAAATTTCTTAATAAGCTTCCAAAGTTCTTTTGGGTTTTTAGAGTGTTTCTCTATTTCGACTCGCTCATATGCACGTTTAATAGTTTTTAGTGTATTATTACATATATTCCTATACTTTTTATAATTATTAGCAAGCAAGGTTAAATTTCCTGTATACTTTCTACATTTTTTATGTAGTAGATCTCTGCGTTGAATTCATTTTAGAAGACCAGGAGTGATCCATGGTTTTAAAGTTATTTTGGAGTGTGGTAAAGTACGAACACTGGTGTTCTTTTTCACAATATCTCCGACAGTCTGAAGTAACAATGAAACCGCCTCAGTGGGTTTAGTAGGGCTTGTGATTTTAATAAAAATGTATTTAGATTTTAATAAAGATTTTAATAAAAATGAAAAAATGCTTTTTAAAAAAAATTGCGTGCGTACAAAGTACACAAGTCAGAAGTGAAACCAGCATTGTGCATAAACCTCTAAACTGCATATGAAGTCCTGGTACATGCTGCTAGAATGACATATGATTTCAACGACTATGAAAGACATTACTATTACCGCTACCAAATTTATGTTCTCCTGGTGTATATGTAGAAAAACGTTATGCGCATGACGTTATTAAGGTACCCGCGTCATACATATGACAATCTTTTCTTCAACTATGATCGCCTGGTACCAAAATACTGTATAATGCTTACTATTTCATTTTCTCCCACTTTTCTTATAAATTTATGTGTCTGTCTCTTTTTACTGTCCCCCTTTTTCGTTTCATCGACTTTCAAATCACAACGATGCTAAAGAATTTTCACTTCAGTAGTAGGCATATTTCTGTCTCATTTTTTTCCGGCTTCATCCTACACATTTTTGTATATGTGTCTCTTACCTGTCGTTTTTTCCGTTGCATCCGGTTTGAAATCACAACGATTCTAAAGAAGTTTCACTTCAATAATAGTTTTTGTAATACGTACCTATTCTTATTTTCTTGTAAATCGAATGGATTTTCGTAAGATAATTAAGTTTAGTTATCACACAAAATTTCAAAGTAATTTTCAAAGTATTTTTTAATGCTGACGGTTTTTAAGTTATGATTTTCTGTGACATCATGTTTCGACATATAACAGTCGTTAGATATCATTGTTGATAAAGTTCAATATCTTGCTAAGAACCTTAAAGGCCGGCAACGCATCTCCTGACACCAACAGTTGCGGATGTCCATGGGCAGTTGCCTCACTTCGCCCCATCCCGTGAGTCATCATTACATACAACTGCAAAATAAGAAAAAAAAGAAGCCTGCTGTATTTTTGAGGTGCGGAATTTTGACATCCATTTAGTGATTTTAAATCCTGTTTCGTATAAAAATATAAGTAAGAATATGCACATTAAAATTTTTAAGGGTTCTCCATTGTTAATATATTTTAATACATTTTTTCATGTTTTTTTTATGAAAATAAGGGACAAGATGAGCAGGACGTTCAGCTCAGTTCAGTTCAGGTAGTTACTGAATAGTGATGTAGTTTTAACTTGGCTATGCTATGCATTCGCAATGAGTAACTAGCAGATCTTACGTGGTTGTGGATTTATTTTTATTATTATTAGTCTTGAGGTCCTGTATAAATTGATAAATGCAAAGTATCAGATCAAATAACACATATTCATTAACATAGCCTAACTTTCGTTTAGTGTCCACATCTTTATTGTGCCAATAAGACTAACATTAATACAGTTTAAAACTGATATTTGGGCCCAATGATGTATGGGAGTGGTGGGCAGTCTCCCTTTGGACGATGCGTGGTTCAAAACTGCACCTCTGGTGATTTTGTATTTCAACTTGACAATGCCCTTAACTCCACGATTGTTTACGCTAAGCTGATAACGCACACCCTAGAAATCTTGATATATATACATATACATATATAAATATATATATATATATATATATATATATATATATATATATATATATATATATATATATATATTCAAGTCTTCAGTTTTGGTTTTGTTTTTATTGAAAGCTGGATATCCATTTGCAATCTCTCGAAAAGCAGAATACTTAATATTTTGTAATATCAATTAGATATTTACCGAACAGGTGCCATAAAGAGAAGAGACTAATAGAATCATCAACATCATCATATCAGCCGGAAGTCGTCCACTGCTGGACAAAGGCTTCCTCAAAGATATTAACAAACGAAAACACGATTTAATTACCAAATTTGTCTACAGGTGAGTTATATCAACCGATATCGACGTGCAGGCGATGTGCGAACTCATTCCCGTAGTACACCATCAGCTCCATATTGCGGGGAATAGTTCTGATTGTGCTGAAATATTTAACGAGCTTGAAATAAACTATTTTTAATGAAAGCAGTCATAAATAAAAGTATATAAAACGGCGCTTCGTATAATGTGGTGCCGTTACTCAGAGGGTAGAAAAGTCGAATACGAAGAACTATTTCGCAGCCAAAGAGATAATTTATGAAATATTCATCTTTTGGGTCTTATCTCTTAGATTTGGAATTATTTTCTTACAAAAATATAGACTGGCAATTTTAATAATCAACCTATTATGCATATTAACTCGTTTACATTAAATGGCCACTTATTTTTCCAAAACAATATCAACGAAAATACTATGCCGTACCAAAATACCTACTCTTTCTTTTCGCTGTATATCTCAGTTACTTAAACGAAGACCTTCAAAATATCTAATCATTGTATTATTATTTACAAAGCGGTTAAATAAGATAATATTGTGTCAGGAAAATATAAAGTTAAAAATCACTCACAATTATTTTAAGAGAACAAAAATATTTCGACATAAATGGTCGTCATGTTAAAATAAAATATAAAGTAATCGGTTGAAATTAAAAAATAGCTTTTAAAAGATATATAAAAATTAAAAAAATATCAAACCCATTTTAATTATTACTTGTCAATGATTATTATGACAAATTTGACAGTTTTGATAAGTTTGGGAATCGCGGGCAGGAACCCCTCCTTGGGTGAAGACCTCCTTCATATTTTTCCATGATCCTCTATTTTTGCATAGATTCATCCAGTCTATCCCAGCAATATCTGCTATATTGTCAGTCCAGTCTTTCTGGTCTGCAAACTTTTCTTTTACTCTCTAATCCTTTTCTCCCGCTATTCTTAGGGTCCAACAACCATCTGTTAGTCCAGCTATATGACAGCCATTTTCAAGTGAAATTAGTTTTCAAGTGACCGTAAAGTGAGTCCCATGCTCGTCATTTGATGGCTGACATAAAAACTAAACAATCTTCTGTCTCGTATTATAAAATATGTTCGGTGACTTACAAAAATAGTCGTCGAAGGGCGGCTCGTCCGGTTCGTAGTAACAATTTCTTTGTTTCTTACGCAAGTTAAATCTGTTCATCTGAAAAATACATGATAATAAGCGAAGTTAATTGGTTATATTTATGTATCAGTCGTTGTAATAATATATATTAACTGTTGGTAAACATATTGCCATTTGCCGCCATTAGGTGTTGTAAGGCGAAGAGCTACACTCAAGGACACAGTAAGTAAGTGGAGCTTAGGATATTATGTGTCTATCATAATTTTATAGTTATCATTTATTATGAACACAAAGAAAAGAGTCTGTAGTATTTTGATTCATCAAAGTACTTTTGGTCAAATACTATAATATAGGGCATTCGTTTATTTCTTAATAAACTGTATGCTAATATAAAGTTTCATTAAAATATTATTACTTTACTATTAACTCCATAATTATTGTAATAAGTAACTGAATACATACCTTGAAATTCTCCCTTGTTCTTCAAATTCAGACTTCTCAGAATATTGAGAGTTGAGTCTAGAGTAATTAGAAATGGTGCGGGAAAATACCTAGCTAATGGTTTTTTATTCCCAAAAAAAAATATCGAGGCAACGGCGTTTGTCCTAAACAGCCTCAAAAAGGGCCCGAAAAAAATGTTAGGTTCTCAACATTCCTATCAAAACATATATTTTTTTATAAAGGAGCAACGGTGTATGTGCAACAGCCGTGTAACGAAAATTATAATGCTTCTTGCCAATAATTAAATTATTTTTTGATTACAAATCAGAAAATTAAAGCTTTGTTGTTGAATATTAGTTGTGTCATATTATACGTTTTGTAAATTATTTATTCTTATAGGTACCGTGCCAATAATGCCAGTTAAATATTTTTTTTATAGCTCTAACGAATAATAAATATAAAAAATGCTTTTATATATGTAATACACTTCTTTTTTGTAAATTGAATTGATTTTCGTTAGATAATTAAGTTTAGTTATTATACAAAATGTTTTCAAATAATGCTGACGGTATTTAAGTTATGATTTTCTGTGACATCATGTTTCGACATATAACAGTCGCTAGATAAAATTGTTGATAAAGTTCAATATCTTGCTAAAAACCTAAAGGCCGGCAACGCATCTTCTGACACCAACAGGTGCACGGGCGGTTGCCTCACTTCGCCCCATTCCATGAGTCATCATTATTGACATACAACCACACAGTAAGAATAAAAAAGAAGTCTGCTGAATTTTTGAGGTGCGGAATTTTGACGTCCATTTAGAGATTTAAAATCCTGTTTTGTATAAAAATATAAGTAAGTATATGCACATTAAATTTTTTAAAGTTTCTCCATTGTAATATTTTATGAAACATTTTTTTATGAAAATAATTATGTAATGTTATTAAAATATTATTACAATGCAGTGCCGCTCAGAATTCCCGAAAATATTGAGCATTACTACAATTGCGTTCGTCACCTTAACACATAAGAGTCTCAATTGCCCAGTATTTTCACTAGCTACGGCGCTCATCAGACCGAAACACAGTAATGTTTACACATTACTGCTTCACGGCAGAAATAGGCGCCGTTGTGGTGCCCATAATCTAGCCGGCTTCCTGGACAAAGGAGCCTCCCACTGGTTCATCATCGTCAGCCGGAAGACGTCCACTGCTGGACAAATGCCTCCCACAAAGATTTCCACGACGGTCGGTCCTGCGCTGCTCAGGATAATAGAATAGAATAGAATAAAATTTATTGATAACAAAAACCACCACCACACAATTATTAAAATGATACAAACCAAAATAAGTAATAATTTCTTAGAACTAACAAATAAAACAAATTAAATAATACAATTTATAGCTTAAAACGAAAAAGGTACTGTGCGGCAGTGAATGTCACCAAATGGAGCTAACTCAGTAAAAAGCTGCAATGGCGTGGTGCCAATGTAGCACTGGTTTTCAGTAGCCCCAACATTATTGAGTCTGGGAGTAGCAGCGACTAGTAATTTTTAAATTATAATAATGAATATAAGTCTATGAATATAAATAAATAAATAAAAAAATAGATCTAATTTTTGAATTTAACTCTTAAAAAAAAATATATATAAATAAAAAAAAATTAACGTTAAAAGAAGATCATTTAGATCTTAACGACGGAAAAATCATAAAAAATGAGGTTATTAATAATAAATAAGTTTTAATATATATTATGGTTACGATAAATGTTAATATTATAATATTAAATTTAAAAGAGGTACAAGCAGTTAATAGCCAGAAATAAAAACACCATCAGCCTTGTATCTTTTTAAATAAATTAACATAAATTATAGTTAAATATAATCTATGACATATAACTAAAGACATTTGTAAAACATCACTTTTTCTACGTACATTAGAATAACACAAATAATAATTTAAATAAATAAAAATGTGGGCATCAAATACCCTCATTGAAATTGCCAAAAACATCACAAATACAGAAAGAAAAAATAAAATTTAAAACAGCACTCGTTTTCACATTTTAGACAAAAAATAAAAATTGATAAAACTTAAAGCCGCTACAAACATTGAGAAGTGTCACCCAATGCAAAATGTCGAAATTTTAACATATTTTTGAGTGTTATTGGTTAACATGTACATAATATGTATGTACCTAAATAATATCATACTTAAATACAAATGAAGTTTGTTTGTACGCATTTAACTCCTTATCTAATAATTTTGTAATAAAAATACTTAGGGTTCTAACTAACTATAATTTAGCTATACAACTACCATAAGATGAAGGGTGTTTCGGAGAATATATAGTACTACAGGACCCGACAAACGTTGTCCTGTACACACGTCTTAAATTTGATTAAAACAGTCCAGCTGGAGTTCCCCAACTAAACCAATCAAATTCACTGGAACGCACAAAAATCTTCAAAATCGGTCTAACCGTTTAGGAGCTAGTTCAAATGTGAGTCTAAACCATTCTCGAATCCACCAGAAGACACACAGAACGATTCCTAACAATCGGTCCAGCCGTTTAGAAGGAGCTCAGTTACAACAGACGCACAAAAGAAATATATAATAAGATGGTGTAATGTTGGTGATAAGTTATCCGGAATCTATAGTTTTGACTGAGAAATACATACCTATATATACAAATAATTCAGTCAATAACATTTCAATACACATGCCAATTCATACAATGATCGGGCGCGGGGTAATTAAATTATTTGGCAATACGTTTATATATAATATAATAATAACGTAAGCGTCATCGGCTGAGCAAACGATATTAATTTAAACGATTTAAATTATTGTAAGCGCAGCTTATTATCTAGTTTATTAGTTATACCAGAATCTGATACATCATCTGAAAACACAAAAAAAAACTACGTTTAAAAAAAACGATTTCAAAAACTGAAAAGTATAAAATAACTAAAAATTTTATTTTATACACCTCTTATGCAAACCTTTACTTTTAATTTTAAGAAAATACTATTATTTGTATGTTAGGTTGTCTGGCCACGCGTGTCTCTCCACCTGGATTGTTTTATTCTAGACGAAGCTATCCCGCTCAAAGTCACTCGTGGCGAGTGTAGGTTTCTTATTACATTTGGCTTGGCACTGCCTTAAAACCTATCAATAGTTAGTACATACAAATAATAGTGTTTTCTTAATATTTAAGGTAAAGGTTTGCATAAGAGGTGTATTAAATAAAATTTTTAAGTTATTTTATACTTTACAGTTTTTGGAGGCGGTTTTATTAAACGTAGTTTTTTTTATATTTTACGTTTTAGTGTCAGTTGATAATAATATATAATCAACCTAAATGAAAACTACAATAAAGCCGTACACAGAAAACAATTATGTAATTCAGGTAGACGATAATTTTCATATAAATTTTCTTAAAATGAAAACTACTGGGACAAACTATGTAATTTTTTTATGGGAATAAAAGGATTACCTAAATCGAATCATAAATCTCAGAGTAATCGGTGTACATACATAAAAAAAATATCGATTGAATTGATAACCTCGTCCTTTTTGAAGTCGGTTAAAAAGGGTTTTAATTGTAATATTGAAATATTAAAACTTTCTCCTTCATGAACTTAACCTAGTTTTTAATGTCCTTGAAAAGTTCAATTAATACAACAAATATACCAAAAAATTAATAAAATCTTTCAGATGTTTTCAAATACGAAATTCGTAGTCGAATGTATTGTTTAGAGCTGAGACAAACACAGAAACCGGTTCATATTTACAAACTAACTAGGAGGCACAAGACTAGAGACACAAGAGAAATATACAAGTTATTATTATAACATATGTTTCTATAAATGTTTAACAAGGGATTGCTTATGAGTAAATTTCAGCGTACAAATGTCGTATGTATATTGTTTATCACCGGTATGTATTCTACTATGTCTCTTCAATTTACCAGTTTCACTGAAACTCTTACCACATACATTGCAAAGGTAAGGTTTTTCACCGGTATGTATTCTACGATGTGTCTTCAAATGACCAGATAAACTGAAACTCTTACCACACACATTGCACGGGTAAGGTTTATCACCGGTATGTATTCTACTATGTCTCTTCAAATGACCAGATTCACTGAAACTCTTACCACACACATTGCATGGGTACGGTTTATCACCGGTATGTATTCTACTATGTCTCTTCAAATTACTAGATTTATTGAAACTCTTACCACATATATTGCATGGGTACGGTTTATCACCGGTATGTATTCTACTATGTCTCTTCAAATTACTAGATTTATTGAAACTCTTACCACACACATTGCACGGGTAAGGTTTGTCACCGGTATGTATTCTACTATGTCTCTTCAATGTACCAGTTTCACTGAAACTCTTACCACATACATTGCAAAGGTAAGGTTTTTCACCGGTATGTATTCTACGATGTGTCTTCAAATGACCAGATAAACTGAAACTCTTACCACACACATTGCACGGGTAAGGTTTATCACCGGTATGTATTCTACTATGTCTCTTCAAATGACCAGATTCACTGAAACTCTTACCACACACATTGCATGGGTACGGTTTATCACCGGTATGTATTCTACTATGTCTCTTCAAATTACTAGATTTATTGAAACTCTTACCACATATATTGCATGGGTACGGTTTATCACCGGTATGTATTCTACTATGTCTCTTCAAATTACTAGATTTATTGAAACTCTTACCACATATATTGCATGGGTACGGTTTATCGCAGGTGTGTATTCTTTTGTGGTTCGTCAAATGACCAGATGCAGTGATACTCTGACCACACTCATCACGAGAGTATGGTTTTTCACCATTATGTTGACCTGTACCTTGCTTTACATAACTACATTGATTGGACATTGTTCCGCCAACATAACTGGATTCAGTCATTTCACATGTGTTATGTACCTTTGAAGCATCAGGTTCGTTGGGCGTTGTTCTAGTAATATTATCCGATTGAGACTTTTTATCTCTATATAATGTGTTATGTTCTTTCAATTTATCAGATTGATTGGTTGTTTGACTGACGATACTGACGTAAAACTTTGTATCTGAATGTATTTTATTAGTTCTCTTCGAAACAATAGTTTGATTGTGCGTTGGTCCATTAACATTGCTTGAATTCGACTTTTTAACTGGGATAATTTTCTTTTTTTCCGTCAAATCAACCGATTGCTTCGGAGTTCCACTCGGAAGCAATGGAGTTCCACTATTATTACTTGGATTGGTCAATTCTGCGTACATTTTATCGTAGTGTTCATAGCTAGATGTTAGTCGTATAACTGTAAAGTACAAAATTATATTGAATATTTCTCGCTTATTGTCACCTATGGTACGTATATTACTTTGGATGCGCTACTTAGTGAGTTATTTGTAAATAATATTTGGATAAGAATCAGTTACAGTTTTTTTAAGAATGTGTAAGCGCTATTTTGAAGGTAACCATGTAGTAACAAGCAGCGCTATCACTTTACATTATACAAACACAATGTGAAGTCTCTATACCATGCCAAACGATCGACCCGTACACAATGTATTCGCTTCACGTCGATTCGGGCAGCGAATTTGGGTTAGAAGTAGTAAAGGGACTAACCATTTTTGGGTCCAGCTGTTACAGAAAATTTTAGCGTACACAATTCTTTGTTTTATAATAAGCCAAAAACTTTAAAAAATATAAAATTCACAGTTGCTAAATAAAAAAATTTAAATATTTATTTATTTTATTGAATCGTGCAATTTATAAGATATAATGGCTGAAGAGGCAATAAGTTAGTCTTTGGTAAGACTTTAATTCATGTCATTGCATGCAATGTGGTCGTTTATTTATATTTGTGTACCAAAGACAATTAAATTTTTGTGATATTGCGTATGTGCCAAAATCAATATTTGATGAAAAAGAATTATTGACTGCTAATTGATATTTATGGGTTTTCTTGTAATCTTAGTTAAGTGAAAGTAGTATAAGTTCTCATTAAAAGCAAAATGATTAGTGCTAAATGTTATTAATATTTGTCTCAGCTTAAGTATCTTAATGTTCTACTGAGTTAGAATATAATTGCTTTTGTTTTAATAATGTTTTTTTCTACTGAGTTACGTTTTGGCATTGCGACTCTAATATCTTTTACATTTAAATGTCATCACGCAAATGCAGTATCGAAAAAGTACTAAAAATCAATGCAATGAGATCAGATTAATACTTGCTTTAAAAAAAAAGTACAGTGCTCCTTAAGAACACAACAATTTTTTATGTTTTTCTGAATGCCACCTGTCGTGAGACACCCTTAAAAATGGGGTATTTTCAATTTCAATAATTAATTATTTTATATCAGTATAGGTAACAGTTATTAAAGTAGTAAAAAATAAATCGATTTCATGTTTATTCATACAAAAAAATAATTTCACGTAAACATGTGTAACAAAAATAATTAAAGGCGTAAAACAGCCATAGGACAGGACAAAAGTCAAGTTTGCGGATCTTTTTTTTTGGTTCTTTCGTCCAATATTAGGACAGGCAAATTGTTCAAGCCCATACAGCCAGTTGGCGATTCTAATTGTGATTCGCTCTGTTTTTATAGTTTATATTTAAGTGAATATTTGCTATTGCGTATTTCATATTTTCGGTGATTTTTGTACGACTTGGACTGCGTCACGGAAACTGACGAATCATGCTTTCACTTTCATTAATTTATTTTTACTTTGCCATTTTTAAGGGTATATTATTTTTAATATTATTTATAAGTAGGTAGGTACCGAATAGCGTCGTTGTTTTAAGTTGGCTATGCTGTTCATTTGCTATGAGTAACTAGCAGATCAAGCATCGTTGTGGATTTATTTTTATTATTATTAGTCGTGAGGTCCTGTATAAATTGATCCATTAACATAACCTAACTTTCGTGTAGTGCTGTCGTCGACTGCTGGAGAAAGGTCTCCCTCAAAGATCTTATCCATCCGTAGGAGTAAGGGACTTATAGATAATATCAAAGAAATGTATTAAAATTAATAAGTATTTACATACATTAGGAATAAGTATCTCATATTTATCCATTTATAAAGTTTTCATAACTGTATTCGGTTATAATACGTTTTCAGACATAAGGTAGTTTGATGAACAAAAGACCGAAAGTACGTATAAATGAACGAAAGTACGATTTAATTACCAAATTCGTCTACAGGAGAGTTATATCGACCGATATCGACGTGCAGGCGATGTGCGAACTCACTTCCGTAGTACACCATCAGCTCCGTATTGCGGGGAATAGTTCTGATTGTGCTGAAATATTTAACGAGCTTGAAATAAACTATTTTTAATGAACACTAGTTTTTAATAGCTGTATTGAACATGGCGTGTTTCCTGACCTTCTGAAGAATAGTAAAATTAAACCAATATTTAAATCGGGACTCACTTCTGACCCGAATAACTATCGCTCTGTTTCAGTGTTGCCGACCCTTAGTAAAATATTTGAAAAAAATATTTTAAGCCAAATGCTTACTCACTTTAACACTTATAAGTTACTTCATATAAGCAATTTTGCTTTACTAGGGGACGCTCGACTACGGATGCAGGTGTTGAACTCATCAGGAATATTTTTGAGGCCTGGGAGGAATCACAGAATGCACTTGGTATCTTCTGTGATTTATCTAAGGCTTTTGATTGTGTTCAACATTAACGCTGGTCAGGAAGCTATGTCACTATGGTATAAGAGGATCTGCACTCGATCTTCTGATCTCATATTTAAATAATAGGATTCAGAGGCTCGAGGTGAATGGCAGGAGATCTCCTGGGACTCCTCTCGGTATGGGGGTACCACAAGGGTGTTTTCTTGGACCCTTCCTCTTCCTAAATTATATAAATGATCTACTTACCTTGTAGAAAAAAAACGCAAGGTGGTATTGTTTGCGGATGACACTTCACTTATATTCAAAGTGAAACGAAGCCAAGTTTTATATGACGAAGTAAACAATGCCCTATCTGACATCGTGTACTGGTTTAGCGCCAATAACTTATTGTTAAATAGTCATAAAACCAAATATATTAAATTCACTGCGCCAAATGTCAAAAATGTAGATGCGAATATTTTATTAAATGGAGAGGTGGTAAAACCAGTGGAATCTGCTGTATTTCTTGGCATTACTCTTGATTCCAAATTGCAGTGGGGCCCCCATATTGAAGGATTGGCGAATAGTCTTAGTTCTGCAGCATATGCGGTTAAGAAAATTAGACGGTTAACTGACATAGATACGGCGAGATTAGTATACTTTAGTTATTTTCATAGTATTATGTCCTATGGTATATTGTTATGGGGCAGTGCGGCCGATATTAATACTATCTTTGTGCTGCAGAAGAGGGCTATTCGCGCGATTTATAACCTAGGTCCTAAAGAATCATTGAGAGAAAAATTTAAAGAAATAAACATTTTGACTGTTGCTTCTCAATACATTTTTGATAATTTTCAAGAAACTGTAACACGAGGAACAAACATAAACTTGTTATGCCTACTACTCGGTTGGGTCGAGTTAGTAAGTCTTTTGTTGGGCGATGTATATGCTTCTACAATATGATCCCAGAAAATGTACAAAACAAATTTGTTACGAAATTTAAAAGAATTGTTAAAAACGTTTGTGCGGGAAAGATTATTATAGCATAAACGATTTTCTTAATGACACCACGGACTGGGAATAAAGCGAACACCCTCAGGCTCTTTAATTATAAATGTTTATTGTACGACAACACATTGTAATCCATATTTTATATTAAAAAAAAAGCCCTCACACTTTCTTACGCCCATTCTTCTCGGGTCTGAGGGAGTCTCTTTTGAATGGGTAGTTTTTGACGTTCAATAAGTGATTTTAAATCCTAGTTTGAGTAAAAATATTTAAATTTGAATTTGAATTAGACTTATCGCTCTGAATTTTCCTATGTCTAGTGGATTCCCTGATTTGTACTATAATATTAAACAGTTGTCTCATGTAACGTAAGAACAGATGCGTCTCATTTTATGCTTTGATTAGTTGTTGCCTCAGGATTTCGACCTTTTTCCGCCTTTATTTTCTTTATATGCTCGTAAACTTTTAGATCATACTTCAGTATCAGGTACTTGGTGGATTGCAAGATAGTTTATTTCCTTTTTCTTTAACGTTTTTTTTATTAAGTAGGTTGGTTGTTTGTTCTTTATAATTGCGTCTTCTATTTGTGATGTTATGTTTACGTTCTAGTTTGTAGATCATAGTTAATGATGATTAAGTCCATTAAATGCTTTCTTTGTACATGTATTATCTTCTTTATTATTTGATTTATAAGATTATTATATTATTGTTTTTCTTTGTATAATTTGCTTAGTTCTTCTTTCATAACTTTGACTTTTTTTAATTGAGTTCTGTTTGTCTTTTAATTAAGGCTTCCTGTATCTCCCTGCAGGCTTTAGTCTTTGGACCCAATTTTAAAATCTCAGACGACGCGTGATATGATATAAGCAAAATCTAAAAATGTTACCAGTAGTACAATTCTCCCTTGTACTGGAACGCGATGAGGTTCTGTTCACTCCAATGTCTAGAGCAGTTAATGAACCGCATCCAATTCGAGTTGTTCCCGTCTGCGGCGTCCACCATGTGCGAGGGTTTGTGGTTTTTGTCGTAGATCTGAGGATATAACCGACAGTATAAAACACAATACAACATCAAAAAAAAAGTTATGTTTATTTTTTTTTATCATTCAGTTTGTTGCTTGAACATAAAAACAAGAGTCCACTACGGTGGACTCACATTTATATTGGGTAAGTATAAGTATACGTAATAATATAATAATAATACATAATAATAAAAAATAGAAGTATAATTTGTGGCGTGTCATAATATAATTCTGGATATTGGTTGCAGAAAGCAGTAAATACAAAGTGGAGTAGTGTTACGTCAGCCAGCGTACCATTATCGTAGCGTGAAAATGAAGGTATCCCAAAAGGTAATTATTAACTTGTATTAATAGACTCACCTGCCAGCAGTAGTTTGAAGCAGCGTCCTTACTACGTACTCCTCTGTACGGTCCAAACCGCACATTACGTGGTAAGGTTCTCGTAGCGAATACTCCCAAACCGGCGCCTTTTATTCCATGGTAATTAAAATTGTATCGTTTTATATAAAAAATACCTATATATATAATATAAAAGAGATTTACACCCATGTATTAAGTATTAACTCATCACGCTATTTCCTGAACCATACAGACCCAGACTTTCAATTTGGTAGAAATATTCCTTTCGTGGAGTGCGCTTAAGAACGATCAATGCAATGCGTGTTCACGACTAGTGGCGTTATCTGTACATCAATGATTCATATATATAATGTTTCTACTTCTTTCCTACAATCTTCTTTTTGAAAAACGATGAACTTAACAAACTTACCTCTAATAGTGGATACATTTAAATGCAGAAATACTCTTGGTACGGTTAGGGCTGCCCTGGGTACTATCGGGGGGAGGTTTGTTACGGCAGGGACCTGAACGTAATAAACTTATCTTAGTAAAGTTTTGTAATACCGATTTTTATGGAATAGGACAATAATTGAAAGTGATCACCGCCTATAGACTGTTGCAACATTAAAGGAATAGCGATTGCCAGTCCATGCGTAGTGCTCAGTTTAGGGTGAGTCAACAACCCTGAAAAATCCTGTTATATATATTTATTTGTCTTCAGCATAATTTTCACATGCCACAATGTATACATAATATTATTACTTCTTATTTACAGTGTTTTCTACTACCGCATTTTCGCGAAATTTCTTGCCTCGCACAGCCGCTCTGTGGAATCAATTATCTGCTGCTGTTTTTCCGAATCGATACGACTTAGCCACCTTCAAGAAAAGAGCATACTCCCACCTTAAAGGCCGACAACTCATCTCTAGACACCTAGTGTTGCCGATGTCTATGAGCAGCCGCCTCACCACTCTTGCCAGTTTGCCTCCACTTATATTAAAAAAAGTGTGTGTAGACAGTTACACCTTCATAATTTATTTACTTTTTTTAGTGCCCCAGGTAAAATAAATGTTAAAGTGTAGATACATACGACTATATCTATTGAATCACTTTGAATTTGAATTCTATTTTTTGTAAAATGCTGAATCTGTTAATATTGATATAATTAATAATTTAATGGTTTATCTGGTTCAAAAAGGTTACAGTAATCTTATAACTAATAACAATATGGACATTAAAGAACTAAAATGGTGTGTAGTCAGCATTTACATCTCAACACTGGTATTCTCTAGACACCTTAGAAGCAAGACTTCGAGAATTAAATATTTATTAATTAAAATAGATACACAATCCCCAAGTCCACCAATCTCCTAGTTGATATGGTGTCAGTACGTCGCACATAGAGATAGTAACTGCAGTTACGTTATGAGTAGGTATAATAGCTTCCACTTACCTTATCATCCGGTATGATCAGTAACGGGCCATGTATAGCGCAGTATTCGTACACATAATCTCGACACGAAGGACAAACTGTACACAATATTATATTGTATTATTGAGTCGTATTTCCAAAATACGAACTATTTTTGAATTGACAAGCTTCAAAAATAGGCTAATGTCTACCCCCTCATTTTTAATAGATTTATACCTTAACATCTATAAATACATACAAAAGTATGAAATTGCCGTTTAATTGTGATAGAAACTTCGAATTGACGTAGAACCTTATGTAGTTTTCCTTTCAAAAATGTGCAACATTCGATTATTACTATGATTATTATTAACAACGATCGATTTTACTCTTTCTTTATCTCTATCTTTAGTTGTTTTTTTATTGAGCAAGACACTAAAGATGGATACTTCGAAAATTCGAGTGATTTTACAGAATACAGACAAAATTTTACAGAAATGAGTAATGACGCATGCTGCCGCTTACTGCAGTTGTAATGCGATAGGTACCATCTAGCGACTTGGAGCGACAGACGACAGACGACGACTTAAAACGTTCCGGCCTAAAGTATGCACGGTGGCCACGCCAGTGTGACTAACCAGGAGGGACGCACGAGCGAGCTTTGTTCTTCACCTACTTCACCGGACGGACCGATATTTCAAAATTGGAGAATATTTAATATAAAAATAATAAAAAAACACTGTGCAGTGTTTATCTGTACACAGATTGCGAACTTTATTTAAGCTTCGTAAAAATGCTGAAAGAAAAGGTCTACTTTAAAGTGGTTATTATTAATGTGAAATTATCATGCATGATAATATGTATCTATTATACTAAGTAGATAGTTAATGGTTGTGTTTCGTTTTTCATTTTTGGACCAAGAGCCGACTCTAAAAAATTGTTTTTTGTATATAATACCTACGATTGCAAATAGTATCTAAGTGATCCTCCCTGCCCATTACAATGGAGTTACGCTCAGTATTCTTGTAAAACACAAAATTCCAATTGCACTAGTCACCTGGAGACATAATGTAATGTGTTAGTATCATTAACGCAGTAATTTCACTAACCTAAGCCCTTCAAACCGAAATTTAATAAAACTTGTGCATTAATTAGATACTGCAAAGGCCAGTTAGCCGGCATGCTGTGCTAAGAAACCTCCCACTGGTTGAAATAATAATAATAATGAATACTTATGAAATGTTTTCAACGCGGTAACACAAACTACTCTTACATAATTTATATGTCTAGCTAGAGCCTCTTGCTCCTAGACAACCGATGAAAACAGGCCAGGTTTGTTACTTTATTGTGCGTGCCTTGCTCAAAATAGAGATTAACTGTCAACCTCAATTTTTTTCGACGTTTTCACAGCTCTCATGGACAACTAGACGTTTAATGATCTAACATACCACATCTTCTAAGATGATATATCAGTCGGAGGTAGTGGCTGGTGGGTGACCATAAAGTGAGTCCCACGCTCGTCATTTGATGGCTGACATAAAAACTAAACAATCTTCAATGCGGTTTATAAAATATGTTCAGTGACTTACAAACATAGTCGTCGAAGGGCGGCTCGTCCTGTTCGTAGTAACTAATTGTTTGTTTCTTACGCAAGTTAAATCTGTTCATCTGAAAAATACATGATAATAAGCGAAGTCAATTAGTGAATTTACGTATCAGTTGTTGTAATAATATATATATTAACTGTTGGTAAACATATTGCCATTTGCCGCCATTAGGTGTAGTAAGGCGAAAAGCTACACTCAAGGACACAGTAAGTAAGTGGAGCTTAGGACATTATTTGTCTATCATTATATTATAGTTATCATTTTTTATGATCCCAATGAGAAAAGTCTGTAGTATTTTGATTCATCAAAGTACTTTTCGGTCGAATACTATAATAATATAGAGATTTCGTTTCTTTCTTTAAACTGTATATATAAATGTACATTAAGCTTCATTAAAATATTATAATTTTACTTTTAACTCCATAATTATTGTAATAAGTAACTGAATACATACCTTGAAATTCTCCCTTGTTCCTCAAATTCAGACTTCTCAGAAGATTGAGAGTTGAGACTAGAATAATAATAAATGGCGCGGGAAAATAGCAAATAGTTTGTAATTTCCAAAGGAAAAACATAGAGGCAAAGGCTTTGGTCTTAAAGAGCCTCAAAAAGGGCCCGAAAAAAATGTTAGGTTCTCAATATTCCCTTCAAAACATATTTTTTTTTCATTTAAGAGCAACGGTGTATGTGCAGCAGCCAATAATCGTGTTACGAAAATTATTATGCTTCTTCCAATAATTATATTATTTTTTGATTACAAATCAGAAAATTAAAGCTTTGTTGTTGAATATTAGTTATGTCATATTTTTCTTGTAAATAATTTATTCTTATAGGTACTGTGCCAATAATGCCAAGACAATGGATTTTTTGGAGTTTACTCCTAAAGAATCGATATCCATAAAAGGCGCCCGGTATGAGAAAAATATGGAGAGTAAGGCCTACTCATAAAATCGGATAGTAACGTTTTTCTCATTTAAAAAAAAACAGACTGTTCCGTTTACAAATAAGGCAACAATTAGCATTGTATTTCCCTGTCGGCCACCTAGCGTTACTTTTCAAAATTATTTTATTTTGCAATAAGAAGTGTTGTGGCTAATGTACGTTAGTTTCCTAAACTTTATTTAAAATAAAAAATAAGTAATACTAGATTAAACGTCATCGTATGTCACATTCATAAACTATTTTGTATTTCCAAATCGAACACTGAATCTATCGAGTACTACGACAACATAACAGTTTTCGATAGATGGCGCTGATCACAGATTTTAATAATTAGGTACCTGACCATAAGAAAAATCACTATTAACTATGAAGTTAAATATCATAATTTAGAGCATTTATTATTAGCAATGTTTGTTATTTTCTGGTTAACAGTTAATATTAATTGTTATAACTTTTAGCACCCACCACTACCACGGACGTTAAAAGTTTTGTTAAATGTTACCATTACAACTTGAAAGTTGTTGTAAGTTTTAAAATCTATATTTTTTTTAATTAATACGCTTTTATTAGCTTCTGCTGTATGTATGTTAGTAACCGACTCCTTTGAATTTGTTTTGTTTAGTACCTGTTCAAAGACAAGTAAGCTCCAGTCGTGCGTCGGAGCTGACACACACACTTTTTTCTTATAGCTCTATTGAAAAATAAAAAAAATGTGTGTGCGTGTAATCTTTACGCGCGATTGAAGTAAAACGTAATAATAATTAACTTTAGGGATAATTAACAGAAACATTAATATATTACATTAAATAAAGCCTTGTTACCAAATAAGCACTCACGTATTACTGAGGAGATTTGTTAGATTTTTTCCTATTTTTTTCCTCAGAACCGCTAACGATATAAGTTCATCTTTTGAGCAAAGTTGTCATTTTATCTAAAATAAAAGAATGCCTCTATAATAAGTAATATTATTTAATCAAGTGAGATTTTATTTATTTTACAAAGAATGATATAATGTTATATAAATTATTATTCAGAAAATAAACACTTAAGCTTTTTACAGGTGAGGTCATTATCGGGTTCTCAATTTTCTCTTTTATGCTTATTTATTGATGAAAGAGTAAAATGTTCCTGGGGTTCTGCCAAATAATGACTGATTATTATTTTCATTTTATAATTTATTAATACCATTCGCATATTTTAAAATATTCACTCAATAAATTAAAATATAGTTGATAATAAGAAACTGAAGGTTATTAGCACATATTAATATGACGTTACTGAATATTAACGAATATGGCTGTATGGGCTTGAACCCTTAGCCTATCCTAATAATGGACGAAGAAACCATAAAAAAATTAACGAATGTGGCAAATGTCAGAAAAATTCTGATTACTTTTATATTGTTAAGTAGTAATAAATAAGCAAATTATACACTTGGAGATTTTCAAAAAATATAACTGAGCATATTTTAAATCCATTAAATTATAACGGCTTAAAAAAATGTTTTAATTGACTTTTTTACTGAGCGTTACTTCCGTCAGAAAAAATTTCTAAGTTACCCCCAAGTCACGCCTAAAGAAGTTTTACTTCAAAAATGCTTTTAAATAATAAAAAATAGTTTTTGTTATAGGTACCTACTCTCCTTTTTTTTTGAGCCTAGTTAATTTTCGTTATATAATTAAGTTTAGTTATTATACAAAATGTCAAAGTAATTTTCAAAGTATTTTTTTAATATTGACGGTTTTTAAATTATGATTTTCTGTGACCCTGACCACAAACGAATAAAAAACGAAAGACTCGTTACTTTTAACTCCGATTTTTTAATAGGTATCTGATAAACAGATTGTTTCCTAAAATAAAAATAAATATCGTCATATTATGAGAAAATAAATAAATAACATGAACAGTTACACCTTGAAAGTAAGTATTGCTGGTTTGATTCCTGTGCCCGTGTCTTGTTTGCAGTATCTTTGTTTTAACTGATATAAAAATTACCTACTAACGTTTCTTATTATTAAAAATACCTGCACAGAATTCATTCTTAAATTAGTTTTTTTTTGCCACTGACGTGGTATCAAATAACTAGATTTTTAGAGAACAAACAACTCACGATGTTCTTTATAGTGATTTGGTTGCTAAGTAATTACACATAATATAGTAACACTTATATAAAGGGTCTTAAATTCAGTTCTCTGTACAGCGTCATCTTCCTAAAAAGACAAAATTACAATTTATACTTTGTGGCGTCTTCTAAGACGCCACGTCTCTCCACAACGCCAAGTTATGGAAATTTTCACAGAGTACTGGATCCCAGACAATTCGAGCAGCTCTGCTCAAAGATGGGAACAATACTCGTTATGTAGCCGGAACCGCACCTTATAAAGCACACAAATATGGACCGGATTAAAGTAGTATTCCACACCACTTTAAAAAATTGTTGGTAAAGACTAAAATAAATTACTGGGCAAATGAGACTTGACATATTATGTCTCAAGGTGACGAGCGCATTTGTAGTGCCGCTCAGAATTTTTGGGTATTTTAAGAATCCTGAGTGGCACTGCATTTTAATGGACAGGGCGTATCAATTATCATCAGCTGGACGTCTTGCTCGTCTCGACCCTTATTTTCATAAAAAAAATAATTATCTGCTTAGAGCACCATTAAAATATGGATAACCCAATTTTTCGGATTATGTCCCTGTTTATTTTCCGGTCACACTGGATGTTACTATCACGCGTTGTGGAATTTTTGTGTTCCAAACATCGAATTAATTTGTATTATGAAAAGAACAAAAAAAGTGTGCTTACTTATATTCTATCTGTGAAATGTAATTCCTTGACACTTTTTATGTTCCGTAGTATTGTATTTAGACGTTTTCACAACGCGCGACGGCATTTTTAAAATAATTTATTGAGACGCAAACTGATCTGTCAAAGACGATGATAATTCTCATAATGGCCGCCTGTCGGCTTGTATTAATGTAAGTGTGTGCGTGGGGCTATGTATTTAGACGTTAATCGGCTTGTTTTGCTGCTACACTGTTATGTAAGGTGACATGGAGTTCTTATTTTTGTACTAGTCAGTGTCTGTGACATCATGTTTCGACATATGACAGTCGCTACATAAAATTGTTGATAAAGTTCAATATCTTGCTAAAAACCTAAAGGCGGTTGCCTCACTTCGCCCCATTCCGTGAGTCATCACTATTGACATTCAACTACACAGTCAGAATAAAAAAGAAGTCTGCTGAATTTTTGAGGTGCGGAATTTTGACGTCCATTTAGAGATTTAAAATCCTATTTTGTATAAAAATATAAGTAAGTATATGCACATTAAATTTTTTAAAGTTCCTCCATTGTAATATTTTATGAAACATTTTTTTATGAAACAATTATGTAATGTTATTAAAATATTATAACAATGCAGTGCCGCTCAGAATTCCCGAAAATACTGAGCATTACTACAATTGCGTTCTTCACCTTAAGACATTAGAGTCTCAATTGCCCAGTATTTTCACTAGCTACGGCGCCCATTAGACCGAAACACAGTAATGTTTACACATTACTGCTTCACGGCAGAAATAGGCGCCGTTGTGGTGCCCATAAGATAGCCGGCTTCCTGAACAAAGGAGCCTCCCACTGGTTCATCATCATCAGCCGGAAGACGTCCACTGCTGGACAAAGGCCTCCCACAAAGATTTCCACGACGGTCGGTCCTGCTCTGCTCAGGATAATAGACAAAAATAAAAACACAATCGGCCTTGTATCTTTTTAAATAAATTAACATAAATTATAGTTAAATATAATCTATGACATATAACTAAAGACATTTGTAAAACATCACTTTTTCTACGTACATTAGAATAACACAAATAATAATTTAAATAAATAAAAATGTGGGCATCAAATACCCTCATTGAAATTGCCAAAAACATCACAAATAAAGAAAGAAAAAATAAAATTTAAAACAGCACTCGTTTTCACATTTTAGACAAATAATAAAAATTGATAAAAATTAAAGCCGGTACAAACATTGAGAAGTGTCTGATATATTGAGAAAATCTTCAAAATCGGTCTAGCCGTTTAGGAGCTAGTTCAAATGTGAGTCTAAACCATTCTCGAATCCACCTGAAGACACACAGAAAGATTCCTAACAATCGGTCCAGCCGTTTAGAAGGAGTTCAGTTACAACAGACGCACAAAAGAAATATATAATAAGATATGATGTAATGTTGGTGATAACTTATCCGGAATCTATAGTTTTGACTGAGAAATACATACCTATATATACAAATAATTCAGTCAATAACTTTTCAATACACATGCCTATTCATACAATGATCGGGCGCGGGGTAATTAAATTATTTGGCAATACGTTTATATATAATATAATAATAACGAAAACGTCATTGGCTGAGCAAACGACATTAATTTAAACGATTTAAATTATTTTAAGCGCAGCTTATTATCTAGTTTATTAGTTATACCAGAATCTGATAGGTTGTCTGGCCACGCGTGTCTCTCCGCCTGGATTGTTTTGTTCTAGACGAAGCTATCCCGCTCAAAGTCACTCGTGGCGAGTGTAGGTTTCTTATTACATTTGGCTTGGCACCGCCTTAAAACCTATCAATAGGTAGTACATACAAATAATAGTGTTTTCTTAATATTTAAGGTAAAGGTTTGCATAAGAGGTGTATTAAATAAAATTTTTAAGTTATTTTATACTTTACAGTTTTTGAAGTCGGTTTTTTTAAACGTAGTTTTTTTTATTTTTTACGTTTTAGTGTCAGTTGATAATAACATATAATCAACCTAAATGAAAACTACAATAAAGCCGTACACAGAAAACAATTATGTAATTCAGGTAGACAATAATTTTCATATAAATTTTCATAAAATGAAAACTACTGGGCCAAACTATGTAAATTTTTTATGGGAATAAAAGAATTACGTAAATCAAATCATAAATCTCAGAGTAATCGGTGTACAATACCGATTGAATTGATAACCTCTTCCTTTTTGAAGTCGGTTAAAAAGGGTTTTAATTGTAATATTTAAATATTAAAACATTCTCCTTCATGAACTTCACCTAGTTTTTAATGTCCTTGAAAAGTTCAATTAATGAAACAAATTATACCAAAAACTTAATAAAATCTTTCAAATGTTTTCAAATACGAAACTCGTAGTCATATGCATGGATTAGAGCTGAGACAAACACACAAACCGGTTCATATTTACAAACTAACTAGGAGGCTTTTACACAAGAGAAATATACAAGCTATTATTATAACATAATATGTTTCTATAAATGTTTAACAAGAGATTGCTTATGAGTAAATTTCAGCTTACAAATGTCGCATGTATATGGTTTGTCATCGGTATGTATTCTACTATGTCTCTTCAATTTACTAGTTTCACTGAAACTCTTATCACATACATTGCATGGGTAAGGTTTATCACCGGTATGTATTTTACTATGTCTCTTCAATTTACCAGTTTCACTGAAACTCTTACCACATACATTGCATGGGTAAGGTTTGTCACCGGTATGTATTCGACTATGTGTCTTCAAATGACCAGATTTACTGAAACTCTTACCACACACATCGCATGCGTAAGGTTTTTCACCGGTATGTTTTCTACGATGTGTCTTCAAATGACCAGATTCACTGAAACTCTTAGCACTCACATTGCACGGGTAAGGTTTATTACATGCAATGAATTCTACTATGTCTCTTCAATGTACCAGTTTCACTGAAACTCTTACCACATACATTGCATGGGTAAGGTTTATCACCGGTATGTATTTTACTATGTCTCTTCAATTTACCAGTTTCACTGAAACTCTTACCACATACATTGCATGGGTAAGGTTTGTCACCGGTATGTATTCGACTATGTGTCTTCAAATGACCAGATTTAATGAAACTCTTACCACACCCATCGCATTCATAAGGTTTTTCACCGGTATGTATTCTACGATGTGTCTCCAAATGACCAGATTCACTGAAACTCTTACCACACACATTGCATGGGTAAGGTTTATCACCGGTATGTATTCTACTATGTCTCTTCAAATGAAAATATGTATTGAAACTCTTACCACACACATCGCATGCGTAAGGTTTATCACCGGTATGTATTCTACTATGTGCCTTCAAAATACCAGCTTGACTGAAACTCTTACCACACACATTGCACGGGTAAGGTTTGTCACCAGTATGTATTCTACTATGTCTCTTCAAATCACTAGATTGAATGAAACTCTTACCACATACATCGCATGCATAAGGTTTATCACCGGTATGTATTCTACTATGTGTCTTCAAAATACCAGCTTGACTGAAACTCTTACCACACACATTGCACGGGTAAGGTTTGTCACTGGTATGTATTCTGCTATGTGTCTTCAAATGAGCAGATGAACTGAAACTCTTACCACACACATTGCACGGGTAAGGTTTATCACCGGTATGTATTCTACTATGTCTCTTCAAATGACCAGATTCACTGAAACTCTTACCACACACATTGCATGGGTACGGTTTATCACCGGTATGTATTCTACTATGTCTCTTCAAATTACTAGATTTATTGAAACTCTTACCACATATATTGCATGGGTACGGTTTATCGCAGGTGTGTATTCTTTTGTGGTTCGTCAAATGACCAGATGCAGTGATACTCTGACCACACTCATCACGAGAGTATGGTTTTTCACCATTATGTTGACCTGTACCTTGCTTTACATAACTACATTGATTTGACATTGTTCCGCCAACATAATTGGATTCAGTCATTTCACATGTGTTATGTACCTTTGAAGCATCAGGTTCGTTGGGCGTTGTTCTAGTAATATTATCCGATTGGGACTTTTTTCTCTATATAATGTGTTATGTTCTTTCAATTTATCAGATTGATTGGTTGTTTCACTGACTATACTGACATAAAACTTTGTATCTGAATGTATTTTATTAGTTCTCTTCGAAATAATAGTTTGATTGTGCGTTGGTCCATTTACATTGCTTGAATTCGACTTTTTAACTGGGATAATTTTCTTTTTTTTCGTCAAATCAACCGAATGCTTCGGAGTTCCACTCGGAAGCAATGGAGTTCCACTATTATTACTTGGATTGGTCAATTCTGCGTATATTTTATTGTAGTGTTCATAGCTAGCTGCTAGTCGTATAACTGTAAAGTACAAAATTATATTGAATATTTCTCGCTTATTGTCACCTATGGTACGTATATTACTTTGGATGCGCTACTTAGTGAGTTATTTGTAAATAATATTTGGATTAGGATCCAAGAAATATTAAAATACCAATGTTAGATGAGACAGATAATCATGGTTCACATAAAGTACGTGGACGTATCAGTTAACACGATAATAATATTAGTTCAAGTAATTACTGACGCCTTTATAATCTTGCTTCTTACTTCAGAGGAATAGAAGAAAAATATAGAGGCAAAGGCTTTGGTCTTAAACAGCCTCAAAAAGGGCCCGAAAAAAATTTTAGGTTCTCAACGTTCCCATCAAAACATATTTTTTTTTCATTTAAGAGCAACGGTGTATGTGCAACATCCAATAATCGTGTTACGAAAATTATTATGCTTCTTCCAATAATTAAATTATTTTTTGATTACAAATCAGAAAATTAAAGCTTTGTTGTTGAATATTAGTTATGTCATATTTTACTTGTAAATAATTTATTCTTATATAAGGCGCCCGGTATGAGATAAATATGGAGAGTAAAACCTACTCATAAAATCGGATAGTAACGTTTTTCTCATTTAAATAAAAACAGACTTTGTCCGTTTACAAAATAAGGCAACAATTAGCATTGTATTTCCTCCGGAACTCCGCGGCGATCGTTGGGACCGCTTGCTCAGCGACCTGAAGCCGACGCACGTGGCGTTCTGGAAGCTGCCTCGCGCGTTCAAACAGGAACCGCCTATAGTAATGCCTCCTTTGAACAGACCGGGACTGCTGCCGGCCCTCGAAGACGAGGACAAGGCGGAGTGCCTTGCCGACAGTCTTGAGAGTCAGTGCACCCCGAACGCAGCTACCGACCCAGCCCATGTTAATGAAGTAAACTGTGAAGTTGAACGTCGCATACATAATACAACCCACCTCTAGTATAGAGGTGAAAGGAATTATTAGGGAGCTTCACTCCAAAAAGGCCCCGGGGCCCGACTCTATAAATAACAGGGTTCTTAAAATCCTGCCTCCCACACTCATTAATTTATTAGTAACCGTTTTTAATATACTGCTATTACATTGCGCGTTCCCCGAACAATGGAAGGAATCCATTGTTATCGGTATTCCCAAGCCTGGTAAACGTAAAACTTGTCTCAGTAGTTATAGACCCATTAGTTTAATTAACTCTTTAGGTAAACTGTATGAACATCTGATTCTCGCGCGCCTCAAATATTATATCGCGGAGCAGAACATGATACCCGACCATCAGTTTGGTTTCAGGACTGCTCACTCGTGTCCCCAAGAAGCCCACCGACTCACTGAGTATATTCTCAAACGAATCCAATACCGTACAGTTACAGCGGCCGTATTTCTCGATGTCGCGAAAGCTTTCGACAAGGTATGGCATAACGGCTTAATCTTTAAGCTGTATGAACTGGGTATGCCAGACAGGCTCGTGCGCATCATACGAGCCTACCTTACTGATCGAAGCTTCCGCTATCGAGTAGAAGGCACGTTATCCACGCCCCGACCCATCAGGTCGGGAGTGCCTCAGGGCTCAGTTCTGTCCCCGACCCTCTTCTCACTCTTCACGAGTGACCTCCCGAAGCCTCAGAAAGTGCAAATTGCACAATATGCGGACGACACGGCTCTTTGTTATGGCGCCACTCGGGGGCGCCTCGCGACTCATATAAGAGTGCTTCAGGCCGCCGTTAATGAACTAGGAGACTGGTTCAGAAAATGGCGGATTGAAGTCAATCCCTCAAAGAGTGCAGCGGTACTCTTTGGTAATACTAATAAAATAAAATCTTTGGCCCCTATACCTATTGTTAAATTATATGGGACCCCTATTCCGTGGGCCCAACATTATAAATATTTAGGTGTTACGTTTAACAGTAACATGAACTTCGCAAAACATATCAGCACGGTTTGCGATAGAGCCCGGTTTCTCCTTAGCCGCCTGTATCCACTTGTGTGCAAGCGAAGCAAACTACCGCTCAGACACAAGGTGACATTGTACAAGACCATCGTACGTCCCATTATGTCGTACGCAAGCATCGTGTTTGCCCACGTGCCGCCGAGCCACTTGCGGCGTTTGCAAGTGGTTCAGAATAGATTCACGCGCACGGCCACCGGAGCACCGTGGTTCGTTCGTAACGTAGATCTCCATCGCGACCTTGAGCTGCCGACCATCGCTCAACATTTCAAGGAGATATCGCGACGCTACTTTGATAAGGTGTCCGAGCACCCTAATATCTTGGTGAGGGAGGCATGTGCTTACACTCCTCTAGACCACAGTCTGAACAAACAGAGGCGACCTCGACACGTACTAGTCGACCTGGACGACTATATTACGATCGCGAGCGCGACACCAACACCATCACCAACACCGACACCAAACCAACCACACCGCCCTCGAAGACGTAGGCGCGGCCGTGTACATCAAACCGCTGCAACTAGTCACTTTGACGATTTCCAGCGGCCACAACCTAATATAATACGATTCACACACTTTGATAGAAGGCCGACGAGATAGTCCTCGTCCTGTAATCGTTTAACACCACTCACACTCACATCACAAATCACACACCTACAATAACACTACACACAAATAGTCACACACTTACATACACTCACACACTTACATACACTCACACACTTACATACACTCACACATACATATATCACCGCACTCGCCGGCGAGTGCGAAGTCTCTTCAAACCTAGAGTCCACTGGACTAACAGATATATTAGATCGTTAGTGATCTTCTCTCCATCCAGCCTAGTGAGCAGGCGGTCCGAGGTTCGAGTCTCCTTCCGAGACGCCACGCGCCTGTGAGCTACATTTTCGGCCTCCAAGGCCCCCGCCCGGCATCGCTGTAAAAGCCGTCAGGGCTACCAGCACAGGTTAGTTTTTTAGTCGGTAGGGGGTGTTTACACCCAAGCCCGACATATGGGCCCCGTTTCGGGGTCTTCAATACGTAAATGTATTTTACTCCTCTCGAAAAAAAAAAAAAGGCATTGTATTTCCCTGTCGGCCACCTATCGTTACTTTTCAAAATTATTTTATGTTGCAATAAGAAGTGTTGTGGCTAATGTACGTTAGTTTCCTAATATTTATTTAGATGGCGTTGAACCACAGATACCCCATATAAGATCAAATATAACATAGAGAATACTAGATTAAACGTCATCGTATGTCAATCTCATAAACTATTTTGTATTTCCAAATCGAACACTGAATCTATCGAGTACTACGACATCATAACTGTTTTCGATAGATGGCGCTGATCACAGATTTTAATAATTAGGTACCTGACCATAAGAAAAATCACTATTAACTATGAAGTTAAATATAGTAATTTAGAGCATTTATTATTAGCATTGTTTGTTATTTTCTGGTTAACAGTTAATATTTATTGTTATAACTTTTAGCACCCACCACTACCACGGACGTTAAAAGTATTGATAAAAGTTACCACTACAACTTGTAAGTTGTTGTAAGTTTTAAAATATTTATTTTTTTATTATTAATACGCTTTTATTTGCTTCTGCTGTATGTCTGTTAGAAACTGACTCCTTTGAACTTGATTTTGTTTAGTACCTGTTCAAAGACAGTCGTTCTTGATAAGTAAGCTCCAGTCGTGCGTCGGAGCTGACACACACACTTTTTTCCTATAGCTCTATTGAATAATAATAAAAAATGTGTGTGCGTGTAATCTTTACGCGCGATTGAAGTAAAACTTAATAATAATTAACTATAAGAATAATTAACAAATACATTAATATATTACATTAAATAAAGCCTTGTTACCAAAAAAGCACTCACGTATTACTGAGGAGCTTTGTTAGATTTTATCCTATTTTTTTTCTTGGAAACGCTAACGATATAACTTCATCTTTAGAGCCAACTTGGCATTTTATCTAAAATAAAAGAATGCCTCTATAATAACTAATATTATTTAATCAAGTGAGATTTTATATATTTTACAAAGAATGAATACTTAATGTAATTTATATTATTATTCATCAGAAAATAAACACTTAAGCTTTTTACAGGTGAGGTCAATACGGACGTCGGACGAATAAAAAACGAAAGACTGCGCGCCATGTTATTTATTTATTTATTTTCATGTAATCTACAGCGTCACAATTTATATACAATATAATTACATTATTACATATAAAAATAAGGCCAAAAACTGATTACAGTATATAGGTATTAAACAAAAGAAGTAACATTTTATGATTTAAACAACCCAGAATAAGCTAACAAAATATTTACAATTACTATAATAAGCTACTTAGAAAATAAGCTTTACAAAATAAGGTTACAGGAGTGTGTGTGCGTGTATGTAAGGTTGTGTGTAGTGTATTTGAGGGTGTATGTAGTATGTGTGTGTTTGGATAATCATTGCAGTCGATGTATATTTCTTATTTCTTTTTTTAGCTGTACTTTGGACAAGCAAAACATATCTAAATTAAAATAAGCTTTATTGTAGGTGAGAGCCAGACGTTGCAGAACAGAGTTTTGTGTGTAATTGGTGTTAGCTTTTGGTACAGCCAGAAAGTGCGTGTGACGAGTTCTAAATGATGGGACGTTCAATGAAAAATTCGCTAATAAGGAGGGACAATCAATTTTACGATTTAGGATTGCTTGCAATAGCAGCATATCGTTTAGCTTTCTTCGATTCTCTAAAGTGTCAATTTCGTAGTGCTTACAAGCTTCTTCATAGCGTGAAAAGTTTTTAAATTGCTTGAACGCTAGATACTTTAGGAATTGCTTTTGTATGGATTCAATCCTTTGTTTGTGTATGATATAGTAAGGTGAGCAGATGTTACTTGCATACTCAAGTGCACTGCGAACATAACTGAAATACAGACTTTTATGCACTCTATGTTGCTGAAATTACTAGTTGCGCGTTTGATGAATCCCAGCTGTTTATATGCTTTATCTGCTACGATATTAACCTGGTCGTTCATAGAAAGCTTAGTATCAATTTTGACTCCCAAGTCTCTAACTGAGCTCACTTTAGATATTGATCCGCCGTTTATCTTGTAATCGAAAAGTATTGGTTTTACTTTACGTGTCAATGTTATGTAGTGGCATTTTTTTAACGTTAACAACAATCCTATTATTACTATAATATTCAGACAAAGCATTCAGGTCTGTTTGCAACTTGTAACAGTCATCAATATCACGTATTTTGAGGTAGATTTTTTTGTCGTCTGCAAACATTAAATGTTGGCTGTGAGTAAAGCAACTTCCTATATCGAATAAATAGGCATTATACAAAAGCGGGCCAAGGATAGAGCCTTGTGGCACACCTGATGGTATTGACACGAAGTCGCTTCTGCGCTACCCGTCACAACAGCCTGCATACGATTCGTGATATATGAGGTGAACCATCTGTGCAGATTCCCACAAATTCCGAGTGCATTTAACTTCTGTAGTAATATTATGTGATCCACACGGTCAAATGCTTTTTCAAAGTCTGTGTAGATCACATCTACCTGATACCTCTCATCCATGCACTTTAAAACGGAACGGATATTAAGAAGTGATGCAACATTACGCTAGTGTGTGTGCAGTTACGGGGGATACCAGATAACACAAATTCTTTCCCGTTATTAGTAATAGTATTATATAGCCACGTTACTTGTAACTCCGATTTTTTAATAGGTATCTGATAGTCAGATTGTTTTCTAAAATAAAAATAAATATCGTCATATTATGAGTAAATAAATAAATAACATAAACAGTTACACCTTGAAAGTAACGATTGCTGGTTTGATTCCTGGGCCCATGTCTTGTTTGCAGTATCTTTGTTTTAACTGATATAAAAATGACGCACTAACGTTTCTTATTTTTAAGAATACCTACACAAAATTCATTCTTAAATTAGTTTTTTTGCCACTAACGTGGTATCAAATAACTAGATTTTTAGAGAACAAACAACTACCTATGTTCTTTATAGTGATTTGGTTGCTAAGTAATTACACATCATATAGTAACACTTACATAAAGGGTAAAGGGTCTTAAGTTCAGTTCTCTGTACAGCGTCATCTTCCTAAAAAGACAAAATTACAATTCATACTTTTATGTCCGTGAATGCGGTCTGCCATCAGTCAGTCATTTTTGTGTCCTCTAAGACACGTCTCTCCACAACGCCTAGTAATGGAAATTTTCACATAGTACTGGATCCCAGACAATTCCAGCAGCTCTGCTCAAAGATGGGAACAATATTCGTTATGTGGCCGGAACCGCACCTTATAAAGCACACAAAATATATGGACCGAATCTAAATAGTGTACCACACTACTTTAAAAAATTGTTGGTAAAAACTAAAACAAATTACTGGGCATATGAGACTTGACATCTTATGTCTCAAGGTGACGAGCGCAGTTGTAGTGCCGCTCAGAACTTTTGGGTATTTTAAGAATCCTGATCGGCACTGCATTTTAATCAATCAATTACCATCAGCTGAACGTCCTGCTCGTCTCGACCCTTATTTTCATAAAAAAAAATGATTTATCTACTTAGAGCACCATTAAAATATGGAATACCCGATTTTTCGGATAATGTCCCTGTTTATTTTCCGGTCACAGTGGATGTTACAATCACGCGTTGTGGAGGTTTTGTGTTACAAACATCGAATTAATTTGTATTATGAAAAGAACAAATACAACTGCACAGTAAGAATAAAAAGAAGCCTGCTGAATTTTTGAGGTGCGGAATTTTGATTTCCATTTAGTGATTTAAAATCCTATTTTGTATAAAAATATAAGTTAGTATATCTACATTAAAATTTTTAAGGTTTCTCTATTGTAACATATTGTCATACATTTTTTCATGAGATTTATTTTTTTTTATGAAAAAAAAAGGGATGAGATGCGCAGGACGTTCAGCTGATGGCAATTGATACGCCCTACCCATTACAGTGCAGTGCCGCTCAGGATTATTGAAAAACCCAAAAATTCTGGGGGGAAATACAATTGTGCTTGTCACCTTAAGACATAAGATGTTAAGTCTCATTTGCCCGGTAGTTTCACTAGCTACGGCACCTTTCAGACCGAAACAGAGTAATGTTTACACATTACTGCATCACGGCAGAAAAAGGCGCCGCTGTGGTAACGCCCATAATCTAGCCGGCTTCCTGTGCAAAGGAGCCTCCCACTGGTTCGTCATCAGCCGGAAGACGTCCACTGCTGGACAAAGGCCTCCCCCAAAGATTTCCACGACGATCGGTCCTGCGCTGTCCTGGTAAATAGACAAAAAATAAAAACACCATAAGCTTTGTACATTTTTTAATAAATTAACATAAACAAAACTCTATGACATAAAACTAAAAACATTTCTAAAACATCACAAAAATTAGCAAATAAAAATGTGGGCATCAAATACACTCATTGAAATTCCCAAAAAACTTCATAAAATAAAGAAAGAAAAAATAAAAATTAAAACAGCACTCATTTGCTTTCGCATTATAGACAAAAAATTAAAATTGATAAAACTTTAAGTTGGTACAAACATTGAGAAGTGTCACCCAATGAACTCCGAACATATTTTTGTGTCCTCATTGATTAACATGTACCTAATATGTAAGTACCTAACTAATATCATACTCAAAATCCAAATGGAGTTTATTTGTTCGCATTTAACTCCTTATCTAATAATTTTGTAATAAAAATACATTGGGTTCTAACTATAGGTTAGCTATTTAACTACCATAAGATGCAGGGTGTTTCGGAGAATATATAGTTTATTATAGTATAATGTTGGTGATAACTTATCCGGAACCAATATTTTTACTTAGAAATACATACCTATATATCAACAATACAAACATATGACAATTCATACAATGAGCGGGCGCGGGTTAATTAAATTATAAGTATGGCAATAAAACGTTTATCGTGTCAGCCCTGGTATATATTATAATAACTAAAGCGTCATCGGCTGGGTAAACGAAAATCCCTTCGGTAATTAAATTATTGTAAGCGCAGCTTATTATATAGTTTATTAGTTATACTAGAATCTGATACATCATCTCAAATCACAAAAGGAATTTTAGGTGTAATTTTGAAATATTAAGACATTCTTCTTCATGAGACTTCATTAAATTTTAATGTCCTTGAAATGTTCTATTAATGTCACAAATTATACCTTACCTGGTAAGTTTGTAAAATAATAAGATCTTTCTAATGTTTTTAAATACGATACTCGTAGTCGTATATATGGTTTATAGCTGAGACATACATAGAAACAGGTTAATATTTACAAACTAACTAGGAGGCTTTAATTAACACAGGATAATGAAAGAAGTTATTATTATAACATACGTTTCTGAAAGTGCATAACAAGAGATTGTTTATGAGTAAATTTCAGCGGACAAATGTCGCATGTATATGGTTTATCACCGGTATGTATTCTACTATGTCTCTTCAAATGACCAGATTCACTGAAACTCTTAACACACATATTGCACGGGTAAGGTTTATCACCGGTATGTATTTTACTGTGTCTTCAAATTACCAGAATCACTGAAAGTATTACCACACACATTGCACGGGTAAGGTTTATCACCGATATGTATTTTATTATGTGTTTTCAAATGACTAGATTGATTGAAACTCTTACCACATACATTACATAGGTACGGTTTATCACCGATATGTATTTTACTATGTGTTTTCAAATGACTAGATTGAATGAAACTCTTACCACATACATTGCACGGGTATGATTTATCACCGGTATGTATTTTATTATGTGTTTTCAAATGACTAGATTGATTGAAACTCTTACCACATACATGACATGGGTACGGTTTATCACCGATATGTATTTTACTATGTGTTTTCAAATGACTAGATTGAATGAAACTCTTACCACATACATTGCACGGGTAAGATTTATCACCGGTATGTATTTTACTATGTGTTTTCAAATGACTAGATTGATTGAAACTCTTACCACATACATTGCATGGGTACGGTTTATCGCAGGTGTGTATTATTTTGTGGTTCGTCTGATGACCAGATTCTGTGATATTTTGACCACATTCATCACGAGAGTATGGTTTTTCACCAGTGTGTTGACCTGTACCTTGCTTTAAATAACTGCATTGATTGGACATTGTTCCGCCAACATTACTGGATTCAGTCATTTCACATGTATTATGTACCTTTGAAGCATCAGGTTTGTTGGGCGTTGTTCTAGTAACATTATCCGATTGAGACTTTTTATCTTTATATATTGTGTTATATTCTTTCAATTCAACAGATTGATTGGTTTTTTCACTTAGGATACTGACATTAGACTTTGTATCTGAATGTATTTTATTAGTTTTCTTCGAAGCAATAGTTTGATTGTGCGTTGGTCCATTAACATTGCTTGAATTTGACTTTTTAACTGGAATAAATTTATTTTTTTCCGTCAAGTCAACAGATTGCTTCAACGAAGTTCCACTCATATTACTTGGATTGGTCAATTCTGCATACATTTCATCGTAGTGTTCATAACTAGCTGCGAGTCGTATAACTGTAAAGTACAAAATTATATTTAATATTTCTCGTTTATTGTCACCTATGGTACATAATTACTTAGGATGGGCTAAATATATTAAATTCACAGTTGCTAAATATAAAAATAAATTAGAATGTTTGTGTATTTTGTTTGAATCGAAAGATTTATAACATACAATGGCTGAAGAGGCAATTAGTTAGTCTATGGTAAGACTTTAATTCATGTCATTGCATGCAATGTGGACTTTTAAATAAAGTACAGTGCTCTCTAAGAACACATAACAATTTTTTATAATTTTCTGAATGGCACTTGTCGTGAGACACCCGTTAAAAATGGGTATTTTCAATTTAAATAATTAAAAATGTTATTTAAATATATGTAACAGTTATTAAAGCAGTAAAACAATAAGTCGATTTCATGTTTATTCATACAAACAAATAATTTCACGTAAACATGTGCAAAATAAAATAATTATCAGCGTCAAACAGCCATAGGACAGGACAAAAACTCAAGGTACAAAAAAATAAAAAGACGCCCATGTAAAGTGCAGTATGTGGATCTTTATTTTGGTTTTTTCATCCAATACAGGCAAAGGGTTCGAGCCCTTACAGCGAGTTGGCGATTCAATTTGTGATTCACTCTGGTTTTATAGTTTATATTCAGGTGAATGTTTACTATTGCGTATTTCGTATTTTCGGTGATTTTTTGTATGACTTGGATTGCATCACGGAAACCGACGATTCATGCTTTCACTTTTATTTATTTATAATTATTTTAAGGGTTTATTATTTTCAATATTAAATATAAGTAGGTTGGTACCGAATAGTGACGTAGTCTTAACTTGGCTATGCTATGCTATGCATTCGCAATGAGTAACTAGCAGATCATGCATGGTTGTGGATTTATTGTTATTATTATTGGTCGTTAGGTCTTGTATAAATTGATAAATGCAAAATATCAGATCAAATAACACACACTCATTAACATAACCTAACTTTCGTTTAGTTTAGTGCCCATAGCTTTATTATGCACCTGTCAATAAGACTAACATTAATACAGCTTTAAACTGATATTTTTATCTAACTGGTGACATTAATTTGGAGAGTGGAAACATTCATCAAAATTTGAGCATAATGATGTATGTCAGAGATGGTCAGTCTCCCTTTGGAGGATGCGTGGTTCAAAACTGCACCTCTGGTGATTTTGTCTTGCAACTTGAAAATGCCCTTAACTCAACGGTTGTTAACGCTTAGCTAACCTTCTGATAACGCACGCCGTATAAATCCTGATATATTTATTCAAGTCTTCTGTTTTGGTTTTGTATTTATTGAAAACTGGTTATCCATTTGCAATCTCTCGGAAAGCAGAATACTTAATATTTTGTAATAACTACACACATTTACCGAGCAGGTGCCATAAAGATAACAGACTAATAGATCATCAATATCATCATCATATCAGCCGGCAGTCGTCAAATTCTGGATAAAGGCCTTCCTCAAAGATCTTCACGACGATCGATCCATCGCTACCCTCATCCAACATATCACCTCATCCCTTGGAGTTAGGGACTAGGGACTAATAGATAATATCAAAGAAATATGTTAAAAGTAATAGGTATTTACATATTATAGGAATAAGTATCTCATATATATATGTTTATAAATTTTTCATAAATGTATTATATTATAATACGTTTTCAAACATAGGGTAGTTTGATGAACTAAAACCGAAAGTGAGCATATAATTGATTTAATTACCAAATTCGTCTACAGGTGAGTTATATCGACCGATATCGACGTGCAGGCGATGTGCGAACTCACTCCCATAGTACACCATCAGCTCCGTATTGCGAGGAATAGTTCTAATTGTGCTGAAATATTTAACAAACTTGAAATGGAAGTAAACTATTCTTAACGAAAGCAGCCATAAATTAAAGAATAAAAAACGGCGCTTCGTATCCTGTGGTACCGTTACTCAAACGGCGAAAAGTCGAACAGCAAAAGCTATTGTTCATCTTTTAGGTCTTAACTCTTAGATTTGGAATTATGTTCTTACAAAAATTTAGGCTGGCAATTTTAATAATTAACATATTATGCCTTTTTACTCGTTTAAATTAAATGGCCACTTATTTTTCCAAAACAACATGTCAAAGAAAATACTTTGCCGTACCAAAATACCAACTCTTTCTTTTCGCTGTATGTACATCTCAGTAAGTTAAACATAGCCCTTCAAAATATCCAATCAATAGATTTTTTTGTCGTCTGCAAACATTAAATGTTGGCTGTGAGTAAAGCAACTTCCTATATCGAATAAATAGGCATTATACAAAAGCGGGCCAAGGATAGAGCCTTGTGGCACACCTGATGGTATTGACACGAAGTCGCTTCTGCGCTACCCGTCACAACAGCCTGCATACGATTCGTGATATATGAGGTGAACCATCTGTGCAGATTCCCACAAATTCCGAGTGCATTTAACTTCTGTAGTAATATTATGTGATCCACACGGTCAAATGCTTTTTCAAAGTCTGTGTAGATCACATCTACCTGATACCTCTCATCCATGCACTTTAAAACGGAACGGATATTAAGAAGTGATGCAACATTACGCTAGTGTGTGTGCAGTTACGGGGGATACCAGATAACACAAATTCTTTCCCGTTATTAGTAATAGTATTATATAGCCACGTTACTTGTAACTCCGATTTTTTAATAGGTATCTGATAGTCAGATTGTTTTCTAAAATAAAAATAAATATCGTCATATTATGAGTAAATAAATAAATAACATAAACAGTTACACCTTGAAAGTAACGATTGCTGGTTTGATTCCTGGGCCCATGTCTTGTTTGCAGTATCTTTGTTTTAACTGATATAAAAATGACGCACTAACGTTTCTTATTTTTAAGAATACCTACACAAAATTCATTCTTAAATTAGTTTTTTTGCCACTAACGTGGTATCAAATAACTAGATTTTTAGAGAACAAACAACTACCTATGTTCTTTATAGTGATTTGGTTGCTAAGTAATTACACATCATATAGTAACACTTACATAAAGGGTAAAGGGTCTTAAGTTCAGTTCTCTGTACAGCGTCATCTTCCTAAAAAGACAAAATTACAATTCATACTTTTATGTCCGTGAATGCGGTCTGCCATCAGTCAGTCATTTTTGTGTCCTCTAAGACACGTCTCTCCACAACGCCTAGTAATGGAAATTTTCACATAGTACTGGATCCCAGACAATTCCAGCAGCTCTGCTCAAAGATGGGAACAATATTCGTTATGTGGCCGGAACCGCACCTTATAAAGCACACAAAATATATGGACCGAATCTAAATAGTGTACCACACTACTTTAAAAAATTGTTGGTAAAAACTAAAACAAATTACTGGGCATATGAGACTTGACATCTTATGTCTCAAGGTGACGAGCGCAGTTGTAGTGCCGCTCAGAACTTTTGGGTATTTTAAGAATCCTGATCGGCACTGCATTTTAATCAATCAATTACCATCAGCTGAACGTCCTGCTCGTCTCGACCCTTATTTTCATAAAAAAAAATGATTTATCTACTTAGAGCACCATTAAAATATGGAATACCCGATTTTTCGGATAATGTCCCTGTTTATTTTCCGGTCACAGTGGATGTTACAATCACGCGTTGTGGAGGTTTTGTGTTACAAACATCGAATTAATTTGTATTATGAAAAGAACAAATACAACTGCACAGTAAGAATAAAAAGAAGCCTGCTGAATTTTTGAGGTGCGGAATTTTGATTTCCATTTAGTGATTTAAAATCCTATTTTGTATAAAAATATAAGTTAGTATATCTACATTAAAATTTTTAAGGTTTCTCTATTGTAACATATTGTCATACATTTTTTCATGAGATTTATTTTTTTTTATGAAAAAAAAAGGGATGAGATGCGCAGGACGTTCAGCTGATGGCAATTGATACGCCCTACCCATTACAGTGCAGTGCCGCTCAGGATTATTGAAAAACCCAAAAATTCTGGGGGGAAATACAATTGTGCTTGTCACCTTAAGACATAAGATGTTAAGTCTCATTTGCCCGGTAGTTTCACTAGCTACGGCACCTTTCAGACCGAAACAGAGTAATGTTTACACATTACTGCATCACGGCAGAAAAAGGCGCCGCTGTGGTAACGCCCATAATCTAGCCGGCTTCCTGTGCAAAGGAGCCTCCCACTGGTTCGTCATCAGCCGGAAGACGTCCACTGCTGGACAAAGGCCTCCCCCAAAGATTTCCACGACGATCGGTCCTGCGCTGTCCTGGTAAATAGACAAAAAATAAAAACACCATAAGCTTTGTACATTTTTTAATAAATTAACATAAACAAAACTCTATGACATAAAACTAAAAACATTTCTAAAACATCACAAAAATTAGCAAATAAAAATGTGGGCATCAAATACACTCATTGAAATTCCCAAAAAACTTCATAAAATAAAGAAAGAAAAAATAAAAATTAAAACAGCACTCATTTGCTTTCGCATTATAGACAAAAAATTAAAATTGATAAAACTTTAAGTTGGTACAAACATTGAGAAGTGTCACCCAATGAACTCCGAACATATTTTTGTGTCCTCATTGATTAACATGTACCTAATATGTAAGTACCTAACTAATATCATACTCAAAATCCAAATGGAGTTTATTTGTTCGCATTTAACTCCTTATCTAATAATTTTGTAATAAAAATACATTGGGTTCTAACTATAGGTTAGCTATTTAACTACCATAAGATGCAGGGTGTTTCGGAGAATATATAGTTTATTATAATTTAATGTTGGTGATAACTTATCCGGAACCAATATTTTTACTTAGAAATACATACCTATATATCCACAATACAAACATATGACAATTCATACAATGAGCGGGCGCGGGTTAATTAAATTATAAGTATGGCAATAAAACGTTTATCGTGTCAGCCCTGGTATATATTATAATAACTAAAGCGTCATCGGCTGGGTAAACGAAAATCCCTTCGGTAATTAAATTATTGTAAGCGCAGCTTATTATATAGTTTATTAGTTATACTAGAATCTGATACATCATCTCAAATCACAAAAGGAATTTTAGGTGTAATTTTGAAATATTAAGACATTCTTCTTCATGAGACTTCATTAAATTTTAATGTCCTTGAAATGTTCTATTAATGTCACAAATTATACCTTACCTGGTAAGTTTGTAAAATAATAAGATCTTTCTAATGTTTTTAAATACGATACTCGTAGTCGTATATATGGTTTATAGCTGAGACATACATAGAAACAGGTTAATATTTACAAACTAACTAGGAGGCTTTAATTAACACAGGATAATGAAAGAAGTTATTATTATAACATACGTTTCTGAAAGTGCATAACAAGAGATTGTTTATGAGTAAATTTCAGCGGACAAATGTCGCATGTATATGGTTTATCACCGGTATGTATTCTACTATGTCTCTTCAAATGACCAGATTCACTGAAACTCTTAACACACATATTGCACGGGTAAGGTTTATCACCGGTATGTATTTTACTGTGTCTTCAAATTACCAGAATCACTGAAAGTATTACCACACACATTGCACGGGTAAGGTTTATCACCGATATGTATTTTATTATGTGTTTTCAAATGACTAGATTGATTGAAACTCTTACCACATACATTACATAGGTACGGTTTATCACCGATATGTATTTTACTATGTGTTTTCAAATGACTAGATTGAATGAAACTCTTACCACATACATTGCACGGGTATGATTTATCACCGGTATGTATTTTATTATGTGTTTTCAAATGACTAGATTGATTGAAACTCTTACCACATACATGACATGGGTACGGTTTATCACCGATATGTATTTTACTATGTGTTTTCAAATGACTAGATTGAATGAAACTCTTACCACATACATTGCACGGGTAAGATTTATCACCGGTATGTATTTTACTATGTGTTTTCAAATGACTAGATTGATTGAAACTCTTACCACATACATTGCATGGGTACGGTTTATCGCAGGTGTGTATTATTTTGTGGTTCGTCTGATGACCAGATTCTGTGATATTTTGACCACATTCATCACGAGAGTATGGTTTTTCACCAGTGTGTTGACCTGTACCTTGCTTTAAATAACTGCATTGATTGGACATTGTTCCGCCAACATTACTGGATTCAGTCATTTCACATGTATTATGTACCTTTGAAGCATCAGGTTTGTTGGGCGTTGTTCTAGTAACATTATCCGATTGAGACTTTTTATCTTTATATATTGTGTTATATTCTTTCAATTCAACAGATTGATTGGTTTTTTCACTTAGGATACTGACATTAGACTTTGTATCTGAATGTATTTTATTAGTTTTCTTCGAAGCAATAGTTTGATTGTGCGTTGGTCCATTAACATTGCTTGAATTTGACTTTTTAACTGGAATAAATTTCTTTTTTTCCGTCAAGTCAACAGATTGCTTCAACGAAGTTCCACTCATATTACTTGGATTGGTCAATTCTGCATACATTTTATCGTAGTGTTCATAACTAGCTGCGAGTCGTATAACTGTAAAGTACAAAATTATATTTAATATTTCTCGTTTATTGTCACCTATGGTACATAATTACTTAGGATGGGCTAAATATATTAAATTCACAGTTGCTAAATATAAAAATAAATTAGAATGTTTGTGTATTTTGTTTGAATCGAAAGATTTATAACATACAATGGCTGAAGAGGCAATTAGTTAGTCTATGGTAAGACTTTAATTCATGTCATTGCATGCAATGTGGACTTTTAAATAAAGTACAGTGCTCTCTAAGAACACATAACAATTTTTTATAATTTTCTGAATGGCACTTGTCGTGAGACACCCGTTAAAAATGGGTATTTTCAATTTAAATAATTAAAAATGTTATTTAAATATATGTAACAGTTATTAAAGCAGTAAAACAATAAGTCGATTTCATGTTTATTCATACAAACAAATAATTTCACGTAAACATGTGCAAAATAAAATAATTATCAGCGTCAAACAGCCATAGGACAGGACAAAAACTCAAGGTACAAAAAAATAAAAAGACGCCCATGTAAAGTGCAGTATGTGGATCTTTATTTTGGTTTTTTCATCCAATACAGGCAAAGGGTTCGAGCCCTTACAGCGAGTTGGCGATTCAATTTGTGATTCACTCTGGTTTTATAGTTTATATTCAGGTGAATGTTTACTATTGCGTATTTCGTATTTTCGGTGATTTTTTGTATGACTTGGATTGCATCACGGAAACCGACGATTCATGCTTTCACTTTTATTTATTTATAATTATTTTAAGGGTTTATTATTTTCAATATTAAATATAAGTAGGTTGGTACCGAATAGTGACGTAGTCTTAACTTGGCTATGCTATGCTATGCATTCGCAATGAGTAACTAGCAGATCATGCATGGTTGTGGATTTATTGTTATTATTATTGGTCGTTAGGTCTTGTATAAATTGATAAATGCAAAATATCAGATCAAATAACACACACTCATTAACATAACCTAACTTTCGTTTAGTTTAGTGCCCATAGCTTTATTATGCACCTGTCAATAAGACTAACATTAATACAGCTTTAAACTGATATTTTTATCTAACTGGTGACATTAATTTGGAGAGTGGAAACATTCATCAAAATTTGAGCATAATGATGTATGTCAGAGATGGTCAGTCTCCCTTTGGAGGATGCGTGGTTCAAAACTGCACCTCTGGTGATTTTGTCTTGCAACTTGAAAATGCCCTTAACTCAACGGTTGTTAACGCTTAGCTAACCTTCTGATAACGCACGCCGTATAAATCCTGATATATTTATTCAAGTCTTCTGTTTTGGTTTTGTATTTATTGAAAACTGGTTATCCATTTGCAATCTCTCGGAAAGCAGAATACTTAATATTTTGTAATAACTACACACATTTACCGAGCAGGTGCCATAAAGATAACAGACTAATAGATCATCAATATCATCATCATATCAGCCGGCAGTCGTCAAATTCTGGATAAAGGCCTTCCTCAAAGATCTTCACGACGATCGATCCATCGCTACCCTCATCCAACATATCACCTCATCCCTTGGAGTTAGGGACTAGGGACTAATAGATAATATCAAAGAAATATGTTAAAAGTAATAGGTATTTACATATTATAGGAATAAGTATCTCATATATATATGTTTATAAATTTTTCATAAATGTATTATATTATAATACGTTTTCAAACATAGGGTAGTTTGATGAACTAAAACCGAAAGTGAGCATATAATTGATTTAATTACCAAATTCGTCTACAGGTGAGTTATATCGACCGATATCGACGTGCAGGCGATGTGCGAACTCACTCCCATAGTACACCATCAGCTCCGTATTGCGAGGAATAGTTCTAATTGTGCTGAAATATTTAACAAACTTGAAATGGAAGTAAACTATTCTTAACGAAAGCAGCCATAAATTAAAGAATAAAAAACGGCGCTTCGTATCCTGTGGTACCGTTACTCAAACGGCGAAAAGTCGAACAGCAAAAGCTATTGTTCATCTTTTAGGTCTTAACTCTTAGATTTGGAATTATGTTCTTACAAAAATTTAGGCTGGCAATTTTAATAATTAACATATTATGCCTTTTTACTCGTTTAAATTAAATGGCCACTTATTTTTCCAAAACAACATGTCAAAGAAAATACTTTGCCGTACCAAAATACCAACTCTTTCTTTTCGCTGTATGTACATCTCAGTAAGTTAAACATAGCCCTTCAAAATATCCAATCATTGTATTGTAATTCTTTACAAAGTGGTTAAACAAGATAATATTATTGTGTCGGGAAAATATTAAGTTAAAAATCACTGACAATTATGTTAAGACAACAAAAATTTATACACAAAAACCAACCGACTTCAAAAACACCATTCCAAAACAATAGATATAATATACACTAAAAAGTATAAAATGCATTGCGTATTTTTATACAATCTAATTCTAGTTACGATTATTGGTATTTTTGAAATCGGTGTCCTTCCGCCGCGACCCGCTCTCGCCTCTCGCCTCCTCATGACTCAAGCACATCTCGTCTATAACTATGTATGTGGTTACAAACCTATCATGGATGACACCGACTCCAAAAATAACAATAATCGTAACTAGAATTAGATTAATTAATTAGATTGTATAAAAAATCCGCAAATATTTTTATACTTTTTAGTGCATATTATATCTATTGTTTTGGAATAGTGTTTATTGATAATTTTCTTTTATTTTTTGATTTTTAGTGATTTTCAAGTACACTTATTAACAATTTGTCTAAATGTTTGTAGATATACTAAATTTTTCATTACAGACAGTTAGAAATTCTGCCACCGCACCCTTACTGTAATTCGTTAAGTTAATTGATCATCATATTTGACTACGACAATTACTTCACCATAACTATGTTATGGTAGATGACTTAAATATCCGGATAGCGTCAAAAAGATAAGGCCGAGTATCGTTAATTTGCTCCTATGAATTGAAGAGTTCCGATACTTTGTCAAGGCTACCGTAATCAGAACCTAACCAAACTCTCACCAAATTATATTTGAAATATATCCTTTCAAATAAAAAAATAATAATCGTAAATTTATCATCCACATACGAACGGCAAATTTTCAGACTTTTATGGTTTTCTCATGAATACCACTGCCAGATCTGGACCAAATTACAATGGGATCAGGAGTTGTGAATCTGATTTCGCTACGCTTACCCAGTCGAAAGTTTTGAGGTAACAAACATACAAAAAGAAAACATTCGGACGACTTGAGAACCTCCTCCTTTTTTGAAGTCCGTTAATAATCGGCTGCAACCTATTTTGCCTATATTTCACTTGAAATTAATAAAAAAATTATAAAAAATAAATAAAAATTAAAAAAATCATATCCATTTTAATTATTACTTGTCAGTGGTTATAATGAAAATTTGACAGTTTTGATATGTTTGGAACATCGCGCGGGCAGGCACTTGGTTGAAGACCTCCTCCATATATTTCCATGTTCCTCTGTTTTTGCATAGATTCATCCAGTCTGTCCTAGTAATACCTGCTATATGGTCAGTCCACCATCTTTCTGATCTGCAAACTTTTCTTTTCCACTCTAATCCTTTTCTTCCACTATTCTAAGAATCCACCAACCATCTGTTAGTCCAGCTATATGACAGCCCATGTTCACTTTTATTGCTTTTAAACCGCTCCGAATTTTCTGTATTTTACCGACACTTAAAATACTTCTTTCTTGTGCTCTTGATTCGAGTTTAACTTTTTTATACTATTTACCATATTTGTATTTTTTTCATAATATTTTATGAGTAACAGTCTATTCCATGTGGCGACAGGACTTATATTATCGAAGGCTTTGCTTTTATCGATAAAAGCTATGTACAAAGAATTGTTGAACTTAAACTTAAAACCTACCTGCGCAAACTGTTGATATACAGTTGCCGTTAGACTTATTGCTCTGAATGTTTCTCTCTGCAGATTTTAGTGTTTGGACTCAATTTTGAAATTTAAGATGACGTGTGATATTATAATATAAGCAAAATCTAAAAATGTTACCAGTAATACAATTCTCCCTTGTACTGGAACGCGACGAGGTTCTGTTCACTCCAATGTCTAGAGCAGTTAATAAACCGCATCCAATTGGAGTTGTTCCCGTCTGCGGCGTCCACCATGTGCGAGGGTTTGTGGTCTTTGTCGTAGATCTGAGGATATCACCGACAGTATAAAACACAATATAACATCAAATTCTTAAATAATAAAATAGACATGACATGATGGAAAATTTTTTTCAGCATTTTTCACTATAGAAGTTTTATAAACAGCTTCCATATAAAAAGTTATTGATATAATATTCCTTTTAATCACACCCGCCATATGGCATGTATGTTATGATTGTAGTCGGTTTTGTTTAATTTTTTTATCGTTCAGTTTGTAGCTTGAACATAAAAACAAGAGTCCACTACGGTGGACTCACATTTATATCAGGTAAGTAAGTATAAGTATAATAATAATAAAAAATAGAAGTAGAATTTGTGGCGTGTCATAATATAATTCTGGATATTGGTTGCAGAAAGCAGTAAATACAATAAGGAGTAGTGTAACGTCAGCCAGCGTACCATTATCGTAGCGTGAAAATGAAGGTATCCCAAAAGGTAATTATTAACTTGTATTAGTAGACTTACCTGCCAGCAGTAGTTTGAAGCAGCGTCCTTACTACGTACTCCTCTGTACGGCCCAAACCGCACATTACGTGGTAGGCTTCTCGTAGCGAACACTCCCAAACCGGCGCCTTTTATTCCATGGTAATTAAAATTGGATCGTTTTAGGTAAACAACCAAAGAAATACAATAAAAAGTACCTATATATATATAAAAGAGATTTACACCTATGTAGTATATATTATACTTAATGTATTAACTCATCACGCTATTTTCTGAACCGCGCACAGACTTTCAATTTGGTAGGAAAATTCCTTTCGTGGAGTGCGCATAAGAACGACCAATGCAATGCGTTTTAACGACTAGTGAAGTTATCTGTACATCAATGATTCAGATATATAATGTTTCTACTTCTTTTTTCTTTACAATCTTCTTATTGAAAAGCGATGAACTTAACAAACTTACCTCTAATAGTGGATACATTTAAATGCAGAAATACTCTTGGTAAGGTCAGGGCTGCCCTCGGTACTATCGGGGGGAGGTTTGTTACGGCAGGGACCTGAACGTAATAAAGTTATCTTAATAAAGTTTTGTAATAACGATAACGATGTTTATGGTATAGGACAATTGAAAGTGATCACCGCCTATAGGCTGTTGCAACATTAAAGCGATTGCCAGTCCATGCGTAGTGCTCAGTTTAGGGTGAGTCAACAACCCTGACAATTGTGTGTCTTCTACCGCATTTATCACAGGGAGTGTTCCGAAATGCTATTCAACCTGATTCCTGCCGCCGAATTTCACCTTCGCACGACACGCCACAAGTTACGATATCATCCCCACCATCTGGATGTGTGGCGGTCCTCCATAGTGCGGCTTTTAAGGAGCTTTCTTCCTCGTACCACGAAGCTGTGGAATGAGCTTCCTTGTGCGGTGTTTCCGGGACGATTCGACATGGGTGCCTTCAAGAAAAGCGCGTACACCTTCCTTAAAGGCCGGCAACGCTCTTGTGATTTCTCTGGTGTTGCAGGAGAGTGTGGGCGGCGGTGATCACTTAACACCAGGTGACCCGTACGCTCGTTTATCCTCCTATTCCATAAAAAAAAAAATGCGAATCCTGTTATGTATATTTATTTGTCTTCAGCATAACTTTCACATGCCACATAATTTCACATCACAATCATATTATTACTTCTTATTTACAGTGTTTTCTAATACCGCATTTATCATGCGCGTATAGCAAGAAATTTCTTTCTTTCTGTGGAATCAATTATCGGCTGCTGTTTTCCCGAATCGATACGATTTAGCCACATTCAAGAAAAGAGCACACCACCATCCCAGCTTAGAGGCAACTCATGTCTTGACACCTGGTGATGCCGATGTCTATGAGCGGCTGCCTCACCACTTTTGCCACTTTGCCTCCACTTATATTTAAAAAAGTGTGTGTAGACTGTTACACCTTCAGTACTGATAACTCGTTTTTTGTTTTGTTTTTTATGATTTAGTTACTTTTTTTACTGACCCAGGTAAAATAAATGTTAAAGTGTAGAAACATACGACTATATCTATTGAATCACTTTGAATTTGAATTCTATATTATGTAAAATGCTGAATCTTATAGTATTGATATAAGTAATAATAATTAATAATTAAAATGGTTCAAAAATTTTAAGAAATCTTATAACTAATAACAATTTGGACATTAAAGAACCAACATGGAGTCTAGTCAGCATTTACTTCTCAACGCTGGTATTCTCTAGACACAGTAGAAGCAAGATTTCGAGAATTTTATTAATTAAAAGAGATATACAATCCCCAAGTTTACTGCTACCATAAACATTGGCAATGAAAATAATAATACACAAATAAAATTTGAAAAACAGCAATATTTTATGAACGATCCGGGATTGACAAAAAATTTCTCGCGACTTCTCATTCAAGCTCAACTTTTCCGAAGTGATGATAAATGGTGAAACGCATAACTTTGATAATATCATGAGGTCATCTATTTTATCAAAATATACAGAACTATTGCAACAAATGGGGCACTGAGAGAGAAGAAACGATACAAGACACGTTCCCAGTTCAAATGGTGTCAGTACGCCGGACATACAGACAGTCACTGCAATTAAGTTATGAGTAGGTATTATAGCTTCCACTTACCTTATCATCCGGTATGATCAGTAACGGGCCATGTATAGCGCAGTATTCGTACACATAATCTCGACACGAAGGACAAACTGTACACAATATTATATTGTATTATTGAGTCGTATTTCCAAAATAAGTACTATTTTTACTAATTGACAAGCTTCAAACATATTAGTCTACCCCGTTATTTTTAATAGAATTATACCTTAAAATACATAAATACATATAGGAGTATGAAATTGCCGTTTTATTGTAATTTCTACTTCAAATTGACATAGAACATTCATGGTTTGAGATTATTGAGTAAAACTTTTTTCAGATGGTACCTATGTAGTTTTTCTTTTAAAAAATGTGCAACATTCGACTATCAACTTTAAGTTCATTTTTTTCTTCAGCTTAGAGACAAAAGATGGATACTTCGAAAATTCGAGTGATTTTTGAATACGAGCCCCGACGCGTCACTATCGCTGCAGAAAAAGATCCCAATATCAGCGTTGTGTTTGGAAAGGGCACTGCTAATGAATGCACCGTGCGATTTTGGTTTAATCGCTTTCGTGATGGAAAATTTTATTTAAAGCCCGCCCACACAGCTGAATAACCAAGAATTGAAAGAGATGGTGGAAGGCGATCTGAGGCAAACTACCCAGGAATTAGCGTCATGTTTTAACGGTTCTTTACCGACAATATTGTCATCAATCAATAAAATAAATATATATGAATAATGGGAGCCTCATGCTTGGACTGATCTGCAGAAAGAAACGCGAGTTGAAACTTGTGTTGCCTTGTTGAATCGATACAGAAATCAAGGAATATTTGATCGATATTTAAAAAAACCATGAGCGAAAAATGCAATGGCTGACCCAAGGTCAAAGCCACAACAGTGTCCTAAAGCAAAGCTTACTAATAAAAACTGTAACTGTTTGGCAGTCTGAGCATGGTGTTATTCACCATAGCTTTTTTCGACCTGATCAAACAATAACGACAGATGTCTATTGTGCGGAACTCCGAACAATTAAAGCAATACTAGCGATACAGCCCCGACTCATGATTTGATCTTCACCATTATTGCTTCATGATAACGCGAGCCCTCATACAGCACGAGAAACCGTTTTAACTCTACAGGAACTGCAATTACAAACCATTCGTCACCCTCCGTATTCGCCAGACCTTCCTCCAACGGTCTTCCATTTTCTTCGTGATTTGGATAGTTTTCTACGTAATAAAAAGTTTTCTTCTCCTGAGAAGAAACTGCCTCCTGAGGCAGTACAAAATTCTTTCCCACAGTTTGTTGAATCTAGATCACCATAGTTCTATCGTAAAGGCATATATTACCCTCCTATTACATGGTAGCAATGTATAGTTATCAATGGTAATTATTTTGATTAAACATTTTTAAATATTGAATAAATATTGCAATTTTTTAGTAAAAATCATCAATTTCATACTTTAACTCCTAATACTACGTAATAAGAGGCGGGGACTGCCTGAGTAAATTTAGAATGAAATGTGCACTAAACAGTAAATAGGAGTTATTACAGTATGGCGATTTAAATATGCGAAATCAAATCAGGAATGAGGAGATCCGTAGGAGAACCAAAGTTACCGACACAGTCCAAATGATTGCGAAACTGAAGTGGCAGTTGGCAGGGCACATAGTTCGACGGCCAGATGGCAGTTGGGGCAGTTAAGTCCTCGAATGGCAACCATGTACCGGAAGACGCAGTGTTGGTAGGCCCCCCACAAGATGGACCTACGATCTGGTCAAGATGGCCGGAATACGTTGGATAAGGGCATCACAGTCTTCTTCCGGCTGATGATGATGATGGCGATCGGCGACGAAATATAATCCTTCAAAGTTTGAAATCGAACAGTTGCTTAAGCGTAGTGGATTTCGGCTACCTCCGTTTTGTACACGATTATAGCCTTCTTCTCTCAATCTATCATTGACTGCAGGTCAGGACTGTTGATAAAATATCGATATATCGAAATATCGATATTATTATTTCGAAATATCGATATTTATTACTAATATTATTTGGACCATATATCGATAGTTCGATATTGAAATATCGATATCGATGGTCGATATTTTTTTTAAATAAATTTTTATTTTTAATTTTTTTTTCGTAATTTATTTAATCTACAAAATCATCGAAAACTTAATCTACCGTATTTTATTTATGAAAATTAAGTTAGCCGACATTCAATAATTTTTGATTTATTTTATTAATTAAAAATTAGAATTAAAAAACTAATTTTCAAAAATTCCAGGTATAATTTTTAAAATTTTCTACTCGTGAAAATTTTTGTTTTAATTTTTTAAAAATTATTTTTAATAAAATAAATTATAAAAATTTTCAAATATTGTTTGTTGTCGCTGTCAGCGTTCACAGCTTAGCATAGTTAGTATCTTTACCTCCCTCTAGGCTCTATGTAGATTAGTCTGTGTCTGTGGTTAATATGGAGCGAAGTTAAAAAGAGAGGTTAGGAAAAATTACTGTTTTATTGTAATGTAGTGGTTGAACCAAGTGTTTATTCATATCAATTTATTAAATATCTAGTTACATACAACTAGTTCAGTGCTGAAAAATGTCTTCTTCGGCTAATTCTACCATTGTATGGACGTATTTTAAAAAAGTTGATGCAAGAAATGTTTCCTGCAACTTGTGCGGGAAAAATTATAAAAGCAGCGGAATTACAACCAATTTAGCAACCCACTTAAAAACGAAACATCATCATGCATATGCCCAACTAACTATAAAAAAAAAGTCAAATATTAAGACAGCCACGATTAATAAAGCAGACGAAAACATTAATAATATGCCGGTAGCGTTGTTACCATTATCGAGACCACATACTGGACTCACTGAGAGTAATAGCTTCTCTGACAACCAAGAGGGTCTAGTTAATCAGGTAATATTTTTTTTTGCAATGTACTAGTGTAAATTTACAATCATGTTCTATAAAGTCTAAAATCTCTAAATTTATGTATTAGGTTAACCACCAAGAGGAGGATACTCAAAGCTTAGATAATATTTCGGTCTTTTCAAGATCACCGAAATTAAAACAACAAACTGTTTTGCAATTGTTTGAAAAAAATCCAAGTTATGATGGTAATATATTTGAATTTGTTATTGTAAATATAAATTTTATACTTGAACTTATAATTAATATTTTTTTAAATTTTAGATGGAGGCGAGCGCCATATTGCAATTACCCAAAGTTTAGTCTACATGATTATTAAGGATAATTTACCCCTTTCTTGTGTTGAAAAAGAGGGATTACAACAATTTGTTCGTACAGCATGTCCTCGGTATAAATTACCATCAAGATTTAAAGTAAATATGTTAGATCTCTTTATAGTTTCGATTCCTAAGAATCGTATAATATGCTTTTGAAATTTAATGCTTATTACAAACAATTGTTTATTTTTAGGTAACTGATTTAATAGAACAAAGATATAGTACAACAAAAGCTATACTAGTTAATCATTTACAAGAAACAAGGTACCTTACCATGAGTAGTGACATAGTTACAATAACGAACTCCACGAGAAGTTTTCTAATCGTTACAGTTCACTTCCTGAATGTTGCTGATGCGAGTCTCAACTGCTGTTGTCTTACTGCCCATTACATGACAGGGGTAAAATATTTTTGAATCTGTCTTTTCGAGTTTTTTTTTTAGGTATTAAGATATATTACATCAAGTATGTTTACTATTATTATACTGTTACTTTTCAGGGACATACAGGAGAATATATTAAATATTGTTTTGAAAATATAATGAGCGAGTTTTCTATCGATAAATCGCAAATTGTAAATTTCTCAACCGACAGTGGTAGCAACATGGTTGCTGCTGTAAACTTATTTTTGGGAGCGAAGAAGAGGATTCCTTGTGTTGTGCACACTATAAATTTGATCATAGATGGGGTTTTAAAAAAAAATGAAAGCTTTTCAAACTTAGCTGATCAAATAAAATCTATTGTGACCTATTTTAAACACTCAGTTAGTGCTTCTGATCAATTAAGATCTGAGCAACTAGCAGAAGGAAAGAAAGAAGGCCAAATATTGATGCTCATTCAAGCAGTTAGTACTCGCTGGAACTCTTGTCTGGATATGATGGAACGATTCCTCAAATTGTCTTCAATTGTCGCAAAAGTATTGGCATCCAGAACTAAGAATAATGTACCTGATATGGTAGCTACTTCGCAATTAACTATTTTGCGTGATTTAGTAACGCTTCTTAATCCATTTAAAACAGTAACAGAAGATTTGAGTGCCGAGAAATATGTCACAGCTAGTTTAGTTATACCACTAACGAACTTATTAAAACAAGAAATCGAACAAACTAAAACATCAACTGCTATTGGAGCGTCAGTACAAAATGATTTATTAAATGGTATTCAAAGTAGATTAGTGCCTTTACAAGATAATCCTTTTTTGGCCAAAGCAACTATCTTAGATCCCCGCTTCAAGAAATTACATTTCATGTCAGCATTGGCTGGTGCTAATGCAATATCCGATCTATCAAAAGAAATAATTGCAGAACACAAAATAAGAGGAAATCGTTCACCTACAGTAGGCGCTTCTCCACGTGGAGAAAAAGAAATAACTTCATCATTATGGGATCGACATGAAGATATGCTCTTGAAAAATATGGCTAATGCCAATGAAGTTTCTGGCAGAAGTTTTGGTACAATACCTGCTGAATTAAAGCAGTATTTAGATCAACCAAATATTTCAAGGTCATCAAACGCCCTGAAATTTTGGATTGATAGTAGGCATTTTACTCCCGTCCTATCAGAAATAGCAATTAAATATTTAATTTCTTCTGCTACATCTGTAGCATCTGAACGAGTTGCTTCTACAATCAATCTTTTAGTGCCTAACAATCGTAGTAGCCAAACAGCTGAACATATAAAACAAAGAGTATTTTTAAAAACTCTTACTGAAAAATATTGGTATACATAATTGTTTTATTTAATTTTAAAAAATAATTACTAAGAACTATAACCTAATACTTATGTACATTCATAATTTAATTTGTTTAATAAATCTACTGGACTATAAATTGTGTAATCATTTTTGAGCTGACTTACGATTTTTTTTTAAATAAAGCCGATATATCGAAAAATCGATATTTTTTTTCGATTTATCGAACTCCGATATTGATATATTTAAAAATATCGATATATCGAAATTCCGATATTTTAAAAAATATCAATATCAATATCTAACTTAGTTTTCAACAAACTTAGGTTTAACATTATCGGCCTCCAAGGACAACATGTCCTTATATAGAGGTAACTAAAACTAAACATAAAAACTTAAATAATGATAAACAAGAAAACTTAATTACTAATCTTTAGGTAACGGGCAAATCTTGGTGACTGGTCGCTTAAATAAGTTGTTCTTAAATTTAAGGGTTACTACTCTAGTTAATCCGTCTTTTCCGGGATGTTTCTCAATTATTCGACCCAACAGCCATTTCCCAGGAGGAAGTCTTTCATCTTTAATTAAAACAATAGAACCAATTTCTGGTTCTGAATTTTTCTTAGACCATTTATATCGGTTTTGTAGGGTTACCAAATATTCAGTGCTCCAACGAGCCCATAAATTTTGTAAAAGTTTTTGAATCATCTGCCAACGATCCAATCTAGAAATATTTATATTATCTAGACTTCCTTCTGTAACCGTGACTGGAACCTCTCCTATTAAAAATGACCAGGAGTGATGGGAAGTTCATCATCAATAGAGGCGCTTATATGTGATAAAGGACGAGAGTTAACACAAGCTTCCACTTGCGATAGTAAGGTGGAATATTCTTCGAAAGTCAATAGCGTCTGACCGATAACGCGTTTAAGATGAACCTTGATAGATTTAACGCCCGCTTCCCATAAACCGCCAAAATGTGGTGAACCCGGAGGTATAAAATGCCAATTAGTTTTTTCATTTGCTAAAAGTTCAGCTATTTCTCCGATCGATTCTGACTTTCGATTTTTAAACATAATATCTAACTCTTTAGAAGCACCTATAAAATTAGTGGCGCAATCGGACCAGAGGTCGCTACAATGACCACGTCTCGCGGTAAAACGCCGAAAAGCAGCAATGAATGCAGCGCTGGAAAGATCAGTCACTAATTCCAGATGAATCGCCTTACTAACAGTACAGATAAATAGACAAATATATGCTTTAGTGGTTTTTTACATTTCCCGGGGTAAAGCTTTAAATTAACAGGGCCAGCATAATCAAGACCACTAATGCGAAATGGTTTTGCTGGATTTACACGAAAAGCAGGAAGTTGACCCATGAGTTCATTAATAGGTGCAGAAGAGTACTTAAAACAAGTGATACATTTTCTAAGGGTCCTTTTAATGAAATTTCTTGCACCGATTATCCAAAATTTCTGTCGAACAATATTTAAAGTTAATTGCGGTCCACCATGTAATGCATGAATGTGAGCGTCACGCGCAACCAGTGTGGCCAAATAACATTTATCTGATAAGACAATTGGACATTGGGTGTCATACTTAATTTTGGCATTACGAAGACGGCCAGAAACACGCTAAATATTATTCTGGTCTAAATATGGTGTCAAAGATTTTAATTTACTAGTTTCAGAAATTTTGCCTTCTTTCCGCAGATTGTGAATATCATCGGAAAAGTGAACCTTTTGTGAAATACGAATACAAACATTCAAAGCGTTTCTTAATTCTGTAACTGTCAAATATTGAGGAAATAAGTCTAATTTTTCTGGTGTTCTCTTGCATTCACAACGATATTTACACCTTTTTATAAATCTAAATATGTAAGCAGTTACTCTAACAAGTTTCGATAATTTAGAATAACGATTTAAAAAAACCAGAACTTCATCGTTCTGTTGAATATGAGCATGAACATTAATATTAAGTAGCTTACTTTCTATATCAGTAACAGGAATATCACTGGTCATTAAAGGAATAAATTTTGAATTATGTAAAAACCGTGGTCCATGCCACCACATATGACAATCTTTCAAATCATTTGGATGAACACCACGTGTTGCTAAATCGGCAGGATTATCCATAGACTTTATGTGATGCCACTGATCACTACTAGTAACATTCAAAATTTCTGTAGTGCGGTTAGCCACAAAAGTTTTCCATGAACTTGGTAGTTTACGTAACCATGACAAAACAATCGTAGAATCTGTCCACATATAAAGGGAATTATTATTAATATTTAAGCTTTTCTTTACTCCTTCAACTAACTTTGATAAAAGAACTCTTCCGCACAATTCTAACCGGGGTAAAGATACTTGTTTCACGGGGGCTACTTTAGACTTGGCTATAAGAAGTGAGACATACGCTTTAGATTCAGTGATTACTCTAACATAAACAGCAGCTGCGTAAGCTAAAGTAGAAGCATCGCTAAACCCATGTACTTCAATCCGCTCATAATCATCAAACTGAGTTTTAATCCAGCGATCTACGTGAATTGTATTCATACTCAATAATTGATCTTTATAATTTGACCATTCTGCGGCTAGATCAGATGGAAGTTCATCAGTCCAACTAATACCAGTGACCCATAGTTTTTGCAAAAATATTTTTGCTGTTACAATAATAGGACATAAAAACCCTAATGGATCAAAAGCTCGAGCTATATCAGACAGAACTGTGGTTTTGGTGAAAGGTAAATTTTGTGCAGATATTTTAATATTTAATTCAAATACATCATGATTAGAATCCCATTTAACTCCTAATAATTGTACCATCCATTGTTATATCAATACTAGTAGTTTTAGCTTTATGTAAATCTGAAATGTCTGACAAAACCTCAGGACTGTTTGATGCCCATTTGTGCATTTCGAACTTACCCTTAGACATAAGTCTCGTTATTCTTTTTTTTAATTCTAAAGCTTGTTCTTTGCTATTGGCACCCGACAACAGGTCATCGATATAAAAGTGTTTGTCAATAATTTCAACTAAATCAGGAAAATCAGCACGTTCATCTTGTGCAAGTTGTTTCAGAGTACGAATAGCAAGGAAAGGTGCACATGAAGTACCATAAGTAACTGTAAGTAAACGTTTTTCTTGTATAGCTGTTGTAGGGGAGTATCGCCAAAGAATGCGCTGATAATCAATATCCTTTCGAGAAACTAATATTTGCCGATACATTTGTTTTACGTCGGCAATCAGCGCTATTTTATTTGTTCGCCATCGTAGTATAACATTTCTTAAATCTTGTTGAAGTGGCGGTCCTACTAACAACTCATCATTCAAAGATGTTCCGCTTATTAGTTTAGCCGATCCATCAAAAACTGTTCGGAGTTTTGTTGTACTGCTAGATTCACGAATGACGGCATGATGAGGTAGATAATATACTTTCTGATGTGTTATGTTTTCACTAAGATTTATATCTTCCATGTGATGAAGTGATTGATACTGATCCATAAAGTTTTTGTACTCCTTTTGAAATGTGGGTTGCTTAGCAAATTTCTTCTCTATGTGAAACAATCTTTGTTTTGCAATTTCACAAGAATTTCCTAATCTTTCTTCATAACCTTCTTTAAAGGGTAGTCGAACTATATATCGACCTTCTCCATTTCTACTATGTGTTTCTTTAAAGTGCTCCTCGCAATATTTATCTAACAACGTTAAAGGTTTTTCTTGTTTTGAGTCCTCTTCGATCTCCCAAAATTTCCTCTCTCTCCTCGTTAACTGTAATCGTATTTGGGGATGGATCAGTTTTTGTCTTGGTTGTGCCTGACACTAACCATCCTAAACGTGAATTTTGAGCGTAAGAGATTCAAATTTTTTTAAACCTTCAAGTAAAATAAAGGCATATACTTCTGCGCCGAGTAATAGATCGATAGGACCCGGTTCATGAAGGCGAGGGTCTGATAAATTGAGAGAAGTAAGGCCGGGTATTTGTGTAATATTTATTGCTTTCGTAGGCAACAGCGAAGTGAGTTTCTTCATAACGTGAGCAGTAACGTGCATAATAGGTATGGAATCAAGTGGTGAGTGAATATTAAATTTAACAATTTTCTTTGATTTTTGCGCAGTATTTCCTATTTCTGTGACATCAGCTTCAAGTGATATCTTCTTTAAGCTCAGAAGTTGAACAGCTGACTCTGTTATGAATGTATCTTGTGAGCCTTGGTCAACGAGTGCTCTTAGCGTAATTAGACTTCCATTTTTATCAAAAATTCGAACTTGAGCTGTTGCTAGAAGAACTTGTCTACCGCTTATTGTAGCGTTCATACTAGTGGTTTGTGGTGATTCAAGTTCTACTGATGCAGTGTGAATTTGCAAGTTTTACACGAAGTTCTCTGTCTACAATTCTTGATCGAGTGTCCCTTGACCAAACAGTTAAAACATATGCCATTGTTCTTAGCAAATTCTCTGCGCTGTTCTACATTCAATTGTGTAAATTCTGTGCAGTGACAAATGTAGTGGTTGTTAGTGCAGTACGTGCATTTTGTGTTTGTTTCGACAGTGAATGTCTTAACATTCTTAGTTTTCTGTGTGTTGTGAGATGATAATGATTCTTTTTTTTCGGTTTTGTGATTTATCTGAATCATTTCTAATGCTCTAAATCGTCCTTCCAAAAATGAGGCGAATTCTTTGTATGTGGGTAGGTTGTTTGAAGAACCAATAGAATGTTCCCAAACTTTTCTAGTCTCTGAGTCAAGTTTTGACACCACAATGTGAACAATAAAAGGATCCCAAGTTTCGGTATTTATTTCTAAATTATTGAGACTACTAACGCATTCATTTGTAGTATCCAATAAATCCTTTAAACTTCTTGAACACTCAAAATTATGTTTTTTCTGGCAAAGAAATTTATTTAAAATAGAATTAACAATGATTCTCTTGTTGCTATATCGACTAGCAAGCGTTTTCCATGCTTTCTGATAATTTGCTGCAGTTATATCAAAATGACGTAATAATTGTTCTGCTTCTCCTTTTAAACTAGATCTCAAATAATGATGTTTTTGTATGTCAGTTAAGGTATTTTCATTGTCAATAAGTGATATAAACAAATCTCTAAAACTTTGCCATTCATTATAATTCCCAGAAAAAATAGGTAAATTAATTGGAGGTAGTCTAATTCTTGGCGTATCAGGTGTGACTAGCGTTTGTGATTGTAATTGTGACCTTTCGGGAGTATCTTTGTATGATTTATATTCTTTTTGTTTACTTTTCATAAGTTCTTTCGTGCTTAAGTAAAGATCCTCAACTTCGAAATAAGAATCCATATATTCATCATTATCTCCGTACCGTAATATTTGTATATGATTTTCATAGAACTTAGCAAAATTCTTTTCTAATAAATCTAATTTTGTTTGTATATATATCCACGAAAATCTCTCTTTTGGTGTCTTTTTAAAATTAGAAACGGAACTTTGTATTTGTTTGCTCGAAATTCCTTGCTCTTCCAACAATGTATCACTCATTTTGTCTTATTAAAACTTTTAAATAATTTTAAATTCAAAGTTCGATCCAATTAAAATTGTCTAAGTTAAAACTGAATCAAAATTTTCTAAGTCCAAATTTTTTTGATGTTAAAATTGAACCAAATTTTTCTAAGTTAAAACTGAATCGAAATTTTCTAAGTCCAAATTTACGAAATTTAGTAACTATTTTATGCAATGTCCAGTATTTGCAATAATAATTGTTCTAAGTCATTAGTTTATTCACTTCACTTTTGTCTTAGTTCACTAGTACTCACCAGTGTTGCCAACCCGAATTTTAGAAAATTAGTAGATTATGTGCCAAATGTTGGTAGAAGTTGGTAGAATGTAAAATGCAAAATTGGTAGATCTACCACCTCAATTTAAAAAAAAATTTAAGATTAAAAATGCATGAACTGTTCTTAAAATGTTTATTTTTGAAAATTATACGTACTTTTATTGAAAAATTGTAAGTGTTCTGTGCTAGGCTGCCCGTTGTTTGCTATAAATCTTTTAGTACGCAACAATCCCTCTAGAGTCTCAGTGCAAATTCTATTTCTCTGGAAGGTTTTCATATTATTAATTGCAAAAAACAATCTCTCAACGTTGGCGCTACTATGTGGAAGTGCGAGTAATTTTCTCACGAATTCGCATAGCAGGGGAAACATTGGAGACTGGTCTCCTTTTTTAATGGATGAAACATGCTTCCAGAATTCTTCAGGTGTAGGATCCACATTTTTTTCTGTGAAATGTAATGTCATGTTTCTTAATAATCTCACAAAAAACAAAGATTCACCATTGATTCCGCAACTAACCAACCGGGAATGAGCCACAGATGACAGAACAGTATAATAATGGCTATGACTTATGAGCGCGAAATGGCCCGAACGGCGAACTGTTGCTGATGTTTTTTTTTGTGGTTTATGGCCTGGAGTCTATGTATGCTTGACGCATCGTCGCATGGCTCACGCAGCACATCGAATCGTCACTTGTCGATATAAAAATAATTTAAAGTGGTGATATGGTCAAACTAATTACAAAATAGGTAGTTTTTAGGTCTAGGGTGGTAGATAGGTAGACTGAGGTGAAAATGGGTAGATCTACCAAAAAGTTGGTAGATATGACATCACTGGTACTCACTGTTGAAGATCCGACGACGAAGTTCCAACGTTGACCGTATACTCACACACACACTTTGAAAATAAACTGCACTATTAAGGACTGCATCTCCCTAATCAACGCTCAAACAGTTTGCTATACAAAATCACGCAAAACAATGTTAGCACCTGCTAGCGGTAGGCTAGCGGCATCTAGCGGTAGTGGAAAGAACAACATAATTGAATCTAACTTAGTTTTCAACAAACTTAGGTTTAACAGTACTAGAAACCCTGTCTTGTTCCTTTCATCAATCCTCTCATACAAACTCTCTTGTTCTATGTACACTGGCCTGCCGCCTGGGATTGTGTCAGTACATCCTCGACCTGACCGTGTAATATTACACCACTTTACACACATTCTCAACACTTTACACTTTCATCCATCAATCTTCACATGACCAAACCGTGTGTACCAAAGGTGTCGTATTTATTTTGAGAAAATATGACGAGACAAGCAAGACGTTAACATAATAGCATGCTCGTCTCACTCCCCGTGTTGGTATCGATAACATAAGTATACACGGTGGCTACGCCAGCGTGACTAACCAGTAGGGACTCACGAGTGTTCACGAGCGAGCTGTGACGCACGCGCGAGCTTTGTTCTTCACCTACTTCACCGAATGGACCGATATTTAAAAATTTGAGAATATTTTATATAAAAATAATAAAAAAATACAGTGCAGTGTTTATCTGTACACAGATTGCGAACTTTCTTTAAGCTTCGTAAAGATGCTGAAAGATGAGGTCTACTTTAAAGTGGTTATTATTATTGTGCAATTATTATTCATGATATGTATCTATTATACTAAGTATGTAATGGTTGTGTTTCGTTTTTCGGTTTTGGACCAAGAGCTGACTCTAAAAAAGTTATTGTAAATAATTATAATACCTACAATTGCTAATAGTAAGTGCTACTCCCTGCCCATTACAATGAAGTAACGCTCAGGATTCTTGAAAAACACCAAATTCCAATTGCACTAGTCACCTGGCGACATTATATGTTAATATCATTATCAAACGGAAACTAAATAATACTTGTACATTAATTAGATACTGCAAAGGGCAGCTAGCCTGCATGCTGTGCACAGAAACCTACTGGTTGAAATAATAATAATAATGAATACTTACGAATTTGTTTCAAACGCGGCAACACATACTACTCCTAGATAATTTATATATCTAGCTAGAGCTTCTTGCTGCTAGACATCCGATGAAAACCTACCGGGTTGTTACTTTATTGGGCGTGCATTAATGAAAATAGAGGTAAACTGTCAACCTTAACTTTTTTCGACGTTTTCACAGCTATCACGGTCTATCTAGACGTATAATTGATCTAAGATACTACGTCTTTTAAGATGATGCATCAGTTGGAGGTGGTGGCTGGTGGGTGACCATAAAGTGAGTCCCACGCTCGTCATTTGATGGCTGATATAAAAACTAAACAATCTTCAATGCGGTTTATAAAATATCTTCTGTGACTTACAAACATAGTCGTCGAAGGGCAGCTCGTCCGGTTCGTAGTAACTAATTCTTTGTTTCTTACGCAAGTTAAATCTTTTCATCTGTAAAATACATGATAATAAGCGAAGTCAATTAGTGAATTTACGTATCAGTCGTTGTAATAATATAAATATTAACTGTTGGTAAACATATTCACATTTTCCGCCATTAGGTGTTGTAAGGCGAAAAGCTACACTCAAGGACACTGTAAGTTAGTGGAGCTTAGGACATTATGTGTCTATCATAATATTATAGTTATCATTTTTTAATGAACACAAAGAGAAAAGTCTGTAGTCATTTGAATCATCAAAGTACCTTTGGTCAAATACTATAATGATATAAGAATGTCGTTTCTTTCTTAATAAACTGTATGCTTATATTAAGTTTCAATTAAATATTATTACTTTGCTATTAACTCCATAACTATTGTAATAAGTAACTGAATACATACCTTGAAATTCTCCCTTGTTCTTCAAATTCAGACTTCTCAGAAGATTGAGTGTTGAGACAAGAATAATTAGAAATGGCGCGGGAAAGTAGCAAATGGTTTTTAATTTCCAAATGAAAAATATAGAGGCAAAAGCTTTAGTCTTAAATAGCCTCAAAGGGCCCGAATAAAATGTTAGGTTCTCAACATTCCCATCAAAACATATTTTTATTTTCATTTAAGAGCAACGGTGTATGTGCAACAGCCAATAATCGTGTAACGAAAATTATAATGCTTCTTGCCAATAATTAAATTATTTTTTGATTACAAATCAGAAAATTAAAGCTTTGTTGTTGAATATTAGTTATGTGATATTATACGTCTTGTAAATGATTTATTCTTATAGGTAATAAATAAATAAAAATAAAAATAGCCTTTATTGCAGCAACTACATTACATTTAAATATATTGCATAACTTAATTATTAAAAACTTTTCTTGCTGCGTGTCCCTCGACATAGGCCTCCTCTAAATTTTTCCAATTCGTTCTATCTCTGGCTAGACAAGTCCACATGCTTCCGACCAAGTTTCGGATGTCGTCCTCCCATCTTTTGGATTGCCTGCCTCTTTTTCTTTTTCCGTTTCTGGGGTACCACTCCGTCACTTTTTTCGTCCATTTTCCAGAATTGTCTCTGATCATATGGCCTGTCCATCGCCATTTTTGCTGTTTAATAATTTTGCTTACATTTTTAAATTTTATTTTTTCTTTTATGTCCTGCAGCTTCATTCTGTCTCTCAATCTAACACCTAGGACGCTTCTTTCCATAGAATTTTGGCAAGTTTTTAGAGTTGTGAGATTTTTCTCGGTTAGGGCCCATGTTTGTGATCCATAAGTTAAACATGGTAGTATGCAAGCATTAAAAACCTTTCTTTTGTCCTTAATGAGAATATGCTTGTTCTTCATCACTTCGCTGAGCGACCAATATCTTTTCCAGGAGTTCGTGACCCTTCTATCGATTTCTTTTGTCATACAGTCTTTGATTGATAATAAATGCCCCAGGTAAACGTATTCGTCTACATATTCAATTGTTTTACCATCTACTTTAATTTCTTTTTTATTAGAGTTTGTCATTATTTTAGTTTTGTTTACGTTCATTGTGAGGCCTACTTTAACACTTTCCTCTGACAATTGTTGTAGCATATGCTCTAGTTTCTTTGAAGACTCAGAAAATAGTACTATATCGTCCGCAAATCGTAGATGGTTTAGTTTTTCCCCATTTATATTAAGTCCCTCACTTTCCCATTCAAGATTTCTGAATATCATTTCTAATACTGCTGAGAATAGTTTGGGAGATATAGGATCTCCCTGTCTGACTCCTCTTTCTATTGGGAAGTCGCTGCTGGTCTTATCCAATTTTATTCGAGCTGTACTTTTGGAGTATATATTCTTTAAAATATTTATTATTTTTCCATGAACTCCTTGAACTTTAAGAGAGTTCCAAATTGCATCATGTTCTAGCGAGTCAAAAGCTTTGTTGTAGTCGACAAAACCTAGATAATATACACAGTTGTACTCTTTAAATTTTTCTAATATTTGTTTTACCGTGTGTATATGGTCTACAGTCGAGAATTTTGTCCTGAAGCCTGCTTGCTCTTTGGGTTGGTTCTCGTCTAATACCTTAGAGATTCTTGATAGTAATATCTTGGAGAAAATTTTATATATGTTTGCCATCAAACTTATCGGTCTATAGTTTCCAATATCGTTTTTGTCACCTTTTTTATAAATTAATACTATAGTTGATTTAGTCCAGTCTGCCGGAATGCTTTCAGTTTTCAGGATTTGATTAAATAGTACAGTGAGCTTAGGTGCTATTATAGGTAAGGTGGCTTTGAGCATCTCATTTGATATTTGGTCAGGTCCTGGTGCTTTGTCGTTTTTCTGTGATTTGATAGCTGAAACAGTTTCACTAAGAAGGATCTCCGGTAGAGGATCTTTGTCTGTAATAACATCATATTCATTGTCTTTTACATTTTCCGCTAAGTTTCGATAATTTTTAGAACTTTTGTACAGATCACGATAGAACTCGGCTGCAGTTCTTATTATTTCTTCCCTATTCCTAGTTATTCTATTTGTTTTATTCTTGAGATTAATCATCCAATCCTTTTTGTTCATCAGTTTTTTTAGTGCTTTTCTTACTCCTCCAGTTTTGGTAATGTGATCTTGTATAGTTTTATTTCTTTTCTGAGTTATATCTTTGCGTATTTGAGATCTTATTTTTTTACTTAATTCTGCAATTTTAGTTTTAGTGGCCTTATCCTTTTTTGAAATCAACTGTTTTCTTTGTTCTATCAATTTCTCACTTTCATCTGATAGAGTCTTTGCTTCTGGTTTACATTTTACTGTTTCCCTTATTAGGTTAGTTATTAATGAATTATATTGTTCTTCTATATCCTCATAGTTTTTGTCTTCCTGGTTTAAAGCTATGGACAGATTATTTTGTAGTTTTTTGTAATCCTCTGTTATAGGTATTGGCTTGGTGTTTCTATAATTTCTTCTCGACTTTTTGGCTGGTACTTTTTTTAGTGAAGCTCTTACCATTCTATGGTCAGTATTAAAATTAAAATTGTTCAAAACATGTGTATTAGAAAAACATCTCGCTTTATTTGTCATAATAAAATCAATTTCGTTCTTATAATTTCCATTAGGTGACACCCAGGTCCATTTTTTATTAGGTTTTCTTTTGTATTGACTGTTGAGAATTGTTAGTTTATTTTGTAAGGCATAACTGATAATTTTATTACCATTTTTACTGCGTATACCATAACTGGAATTGCCTATTATGTGCTCTTCGCCGGGCTTACGTTGTCCTATTTTGCCATTAAAATCACCCATAACTATAACGTTCTTTTTCATATAATGGTTGATCGATTGTAATGTTTCGAAAAATTCTTCAACTTTCAAACGTTCTTTCTTATTTGTAGGTTCAGTGGGAGCATATACTTGTACGATTGTCCATGATTCATCTTTTACTGATGTTGGTAATTTAATGTTTAAGATTGCTATTCTTTCGGATATACCAATTATTTCTTCTACTTTTGATGACAGATATTTTTTTAACAGAAAACCAACTCCGTAAAGGCCTGGTGTTTCTCCGTTATGATATAGAAGGTAGTTGTCATATTCTTCAATACACTCTCCCATTCTTCGCACTTCGCTTAAACCTATTATGTCCCATTTAATATCGTTGAGTGCTTTTTCAAATTCAAGTAACCTTTCTGGTGAGCTAATAGATCGTACATTTAATGTTGATATGTATATATTATGTTTGTCTTTTTGAGAAGGGTAGTTAACTGTGAAGTTACAATTAGGATTTAGAGGGTGTTGGTCATTTTCCTCCACGATGACCAATCGGCTTGGAGGAAGATTTTCGTAGTTATTCTTAATGTTGTCTGTAACAGTTCGGTTGCCGAGTAAAGGGGATTGCTACTTGTTTTGGTCCGTGCCTTGGTTAAAAGAATTAGAGCGAGCCCGCATTATATCGAAAGCATTGACTCTACTAAATTTTGATGTTGGTGTGTTGTTTACAGACTCTGTTACATTTGGACTTTGTGAAGAAGCATTAGAGCTATATGGCGTAGATGGGGTACGCTTTCGTTTCTCATGACTCTTATTGTTCTTTATTATTAGTTTATCGTATTTGATGTAAGCAAAATTCCCTCTTTTCCTCTCTTCTAGCAATTGAGCTTGTAACGAGCGCCTTTTCTCTAACACCTCTTTCGAGAAGTCTTCTGTTATATAAATATTTTTTGATTTCTTTTTGTTTTTTAAAATTTCAATTTTCTTCCATGTATTTGCAAGCGTTATTACGATCGGCCGAGCTTTTTTACTATCAGCTGTTGTCTTTCCAACTCGATGCGCAGAATTTATCTCTTGTACACTTAATTCTATCTCTAACTTTTTTATTTCATCTATGACCTTCGTAATTAATTGTTTGTTGGACTTCTCGCTCTCTTCCATTCCAAATATAACAATATTGTTTTTCTTTCTATCCTTCTCTAACCAAGCTACTTTCTTTTCCAAATTATTTATTTCAATCTTTAAGTTTTTATTTTCTTCGATGATTGGCTGAAGCTTTTCGTCAATTTTTTCCGTTAATTTAGTTGTAATTTCTTTCGTTTGGTTCTCCATTTCGAGTTTTATCTTCAGAAATAATTGTTGTAAATTGAGATCCATAACGATAACTTGTTTCTAGTGGTAAAGTTAATTACGTTGTATGTTGTATGCTTAAAACGGAACGTAATATTATTATACTGCTTTTTGTCTATGGCGATATTCGTATACTCGTTGGCAGTTGGCAGCTCACCCCGCTGTCAAGTGCTTGCTAGTAAATGTCAATGCTAGCTGACAGCAGCGGTTGGTTATTATTGATGATTCATGAATAATAATCTAGAAAATTGGATAATAGTGATTTTTTACCGTGGTTTGAATGAAGTTTCTCTTGTTAAAACTAGTGAATTTAATAGCAATTCATTGGATTGGCACTTGCACTACTTGTTTTAACATAAATCACAGGTTTAAAAGTACTTTTAACCACTTTTTACTATTTAAAACTATTAGAGCTTCAATGTTAAATCTTGACACTTTGACAACCAAAACTAACTTTTTCTATTTATTATTCTTATAGGTACTGTGCCAATAATGCCAGTAAAATAATTTTTTTATAGCTCTAATGAATAATAAAATTAAAAAAATGCTTTTAAATAATAAAAAATAGTATTATACAAAATGTTTTCAAAGTAATTTTTAATGCTGACGGTATTTAAGTTATATTTTTCTGTGACATCATTTTTCGACATACGACAGTCGCTAGATAAATTTGCTGATAAAGTACAATATCTTGCTTAACACCTAAAGGCCGGCAACGCATTCCTGAAACCAACAGTTTCGGATGTCCATGGGTGGTTGCCTCACTTCGCCCCATTTCGTGAGTCATCATTATTTTTCATTTTATTTTTTTTTTTATTTATTTATTAGGTTTATTAACAATCACTTACAATAATACACACAAATATAAAAAGAAGAACTAAAAACTAGGAACTAAATGTAGTGATTACTTACAAATAATCACAGCATGCACAGAAGTAATTAATTTTAGGTATTATATACAATAAGTAACAAATTAAATATTTTTTTTTAAATTAATAAATGAGTTATACACAGTTACATCAATTTTCCAATTATAACATTATTAAAAATTACCAATGATGCTGCAAATGGTCTTGCGGAATTTGGCTAAGGAATCAGCAAATATATCAATATCGGCTTCGCTATAAGAATTTAAAATTTTACATAATCCCTCGATTATGTAAAATTTTAAATTCCTATTTTGTATAAAAATATAAATAAGAATATGCAAATTAAAATTTTTAAGGTTTCTCCATTGTAAGATATTTATGAAACATTTTTTTATGAAAATAAGTGACGAGATGGGCAGGTTGTTGACGCTGATGGTAATTGCGCCCTACACATTACAATGCATTGCCGCTCAGGATTCTTGAAAACCCGAAAATTCTGAGCATTACTACAGTTGCGTTCGTCACCTTAAGACATGAGATGTTCAGTCTCAATTGCCCAGTAATTTCACTAGCTAAGGCGCCGTTGCCGAGCCTCCCACAGGATCATCATCATCAGCGGGACGACGTCCACTGCTGGACAAAGGCCTCCCACAAAGATTTCCACGACGGTCGGTCCGGCGCTGCCCTGGTTAATAGCCAAAGAATAAAAACACCATCAGCCTTGTATATTTTTTAATAAATTAACACAAATTATAGTTAAATAAAATCTATGACATATGACATATCATGACATGACATATAAAATCATTTGAAAGATATCACTTTTTCTTGGTACATTGGAATAACACAAATAATAAAATAAGTAAATAAAAATGTGGGCATCAAATACCTTCATTTAAATTGCCAAAAACATCATAAAATAAAGAAAGTAAAAAAAAACCAGCACTCGATTTCGCATTTTAGACAAAAAATAAAATTTGATGAAACTTAAAGCCGGTACAAACATTGAGATGTGTCACGCAATGCAAAAAGTCGAAAATTTTACATATTTTTGAGTGTTAATTGGTTAACCTAGGTGGACCTAATATGTAAGTACCTTACTAAAATCATACTTAATACAAATGGAGTTTGTTTGTACGCATTTAACTCATTATCTAATAATTTTGTAATTAAAATACTTTGGGTTCTAACTAACTATAATTTAGCTATACAACTACCATAAGATGAAGGGTGTTTCGGAGAATATATAGTTCTAGTGGACCCGACAGATATTGTCCTGTACACACGTCTTAAATTTGAAAAATCGGTCCAGCCGTTTAAGAGCTAGTTCAAATGTGAGTCTAAACCATTCTCGAATCCACCAGAAGACACACAGAACGATTCCTAACAATCGGTCCAGCCGTTTAGAAGGAGCTCAGTTACAACAGACGCACAAAAGAAATATATAATAAGATGGTGTAATGTTGGTGATAAGTTATCCGGAATCTATAGTTTTGACTGAGAAATACATACCTATATATACAAATAATTCAGTCAATAACATTTCAATACACATGCCAATTCATACAATGATTGGGCGCGGGGTAATTAAATTATTTGGCAATACGTTTATATATAATATAATAATAACGTAAGCGTCATTGGCTGAGCAAACGATATTAATTTAAACGATTTAAATTATTGTAAGCGCAGCTTATTATCTAGTTTATTAGTTATACCAGAATCTGATACATCATCTGAAAACACAAAAAAAAACTACGTTTAAAAAAAACGATTTCAAAAACTGAAAAGTATAAAATAACTAAAAATTTTATTTTATACACCTCTTATGCAAACCTTTACTTTTAATATTAAGAAAATGCTATTATTTGTATGTTATACCTATTGATAGGTTTTAAGTCAGTGCTAAGCCCTAAACAAAAATAAAACTTAATATTATAAACAGCTTACTTACTGTAATTATTTAGGTTGTCTGGCCACGCGTGTCTGTCCACCTGGATTGTTTTATTCTAGACGAAGCTATCCCGCTCAAAGTCAAGAGTGTAGGTTTCTTATTACATTTGGCTTGGCACCGCCTTAAAACCTATCAATAGGTAGTACATACAAATAATAGTGTTTTCTTAATATTTAAGGTAAAGGTTTGCATAAGAGGTGTATGTATTAAATGCAATTTTTAAGTTATTTTATACTTTACAGTTTTTGGAGGCGGTTTTATTAAACGTAGTTTTTTTTATATTTTACGTTTTAGTGTCAGTTGATAATAATATATAATCAACCTAAATGAAAACTACAATAAAGCCGTACACAGAAAACAATGATGTAATTCAGGTAGACGATAATTTTCATATAAATTTTCTTAAAATGAAAACTACTGGGACAAACTATGTAATTTTTTTAAGGGAATAAAAGGATTACCTAAATCGAATCATAAATCTCAGAGTAATCGGTGTACATACATAAAAAAAAATATCGATTGAATTGATAACCTCGTCCTTTTTGAAGTCGGTTAAAAAGGGTTTTAATTGTAATATTGAAATATTAAAACTTTCTCCTTCATGAACTTAACCTAGTTTTTACTGTCCTTGAAAAGTTCAATTAATGCAACAAATATACCAAAAAATTAATAAAATCTTTCAGATGTTTTCAAATACGAAATTCGTAGTCGAATGTATGGTTTAGAGCTGAGACAAACACAGAAACCGGTTCATATTTACAAACTAACTAGGAGGCACAAGACTAGAGACACAAGAGAAATATACAAGTTATTATTATAACATATGTTTCTATAAATGTTTAACAAGGGATTGCTTATGAGTAAATTTCAGCGTACAAATGTCGTATGTATATGGTTTATCACCGGTATGTATTCTACTATGTCTCTTCAATTTACCAGTTTCACTGAAACTCTTACCACTTACATTGCAAAGGTAAGGTTTTTCACCGGTATGTATTCTACGATGTGTCTTCAAATGACCAGATAAACTGAAACTCTTACCACACACATTGCACGGGTAAGGTTTATCACCGGTATGTATTCTACTATGTCTCTTCAAATGACCAGATTCACTGAAACTCTTACCACACACATTGCATGGGTACGGTTTATCACCGGTATGTATTCTACTATGTCTCTTCAAATTACTAGATTTATTGAAACTCTTACCACATATATTGCATGGGTACGGTTTATCACCGGTATGTATTCTACTATGTCTCTTCAAATTACTAGATTTATTGAAACTCTTACCACACACATTGCACGGGTAAGGTTTGTCACCGGTATGTATTCTACTATGTCTCTTCAATGTACCAGTTTCACTGAAACTCTTACCACATACATTGCAAAGGTAAGGTTTTTCACCGGTATGTATTCTACGATGTGTCTTCAAATGACCAGATAAACTGAAACTCTTACCACACACATTGCACGGGTAAGGTTTATCACCGGTATGTATTCTACTATGTCTCTTCAAATGACCAGATTCACTGAAACTCTTACCACACACATTGCATGGGTACGGTTTATCACCGGTATGTATTCTACTATGTCTCTTCAAATTACTAGATTTATTGAAACTCTTACCACATATATTGCATGGGTACGGTTTATCACCGGTATGTATTCTACTATGTCTCTTCAAATTACTAGATTTATTGAAACTCTTACCACATATATTGCATGGGTACGGTTTATCGCAGGTGTGTATTCTTTTGTGGTTCGTCAAATGACCAGATGCAGTGATACTCTGACCACACTCATCACGAGAGTATGGTTTTTCACCATTATGTTGACCTGTACCTTGCTTTACATAACTACATTGATTGGACATTGTTCCGCCAACATAACTGGATTCAGTCATTTCACATGTGTTATGTACCTTTGAAGCATCAGGTTCGTTTGGCGTTGTTCTAGTAATATTATCTGATTGAGACTTTTTATCTCTATATAATGTGTTATGTTCTTTCAATTTATCAGATTGATTGGTTGTTTGACTGACGATACTGACGTAAAACTTTGTATCTGAATGTATTTTATTAGTTCTCTTCGAAACAATAGTTTGATTGTGCGTTGGTCCATTAACATTGCTTGAATTCGACTTTTTAACTGGGATAATTTTCTTTTTTTCCGTCAAATCAACCGATTGCTTCGGAGTTCCACTCGGAAGCAATAGAGTTCCACTATTATTACTTGGATTGGTCAATTCTGCGTACATTTTATCGTAGTGTTCATAGCTAGCTGCTAGTCGTATAACTGTAAAGTACAAAATTATATTGAATATTTCTCGCTTATTGTCACCTATGGTACGTATATTACTTTGGATGCGCTACTTAGTGAGTTATTTGTAAATAATATTTGGATAAGAATCAGTTACAGTTTTTTTAAGAATGTGTAAGCGCTATTTTGAAGGTAACCATGTAGTAACAAGCAGCGCTATCACTTTACATTATACAAACACAATGTGAAGTCTCTATACCATGCCAAACGATCGACCCGTACACAATGTATTCGCTTCACGTCGATTCGGGCAACGAATTTGGGTTAGAAGTAGTAAAGGGACTAACCATTTTTGGGTCCAGCTGTTACAGAAAATTTTAGCGTACACAATTCTTTGTTTTATAATAAGCCAAAAACTTTAAAAAATATAAAATTCACAGTTGCTAAATAAAAAAATTTAAATATTTATTTATTTTATTGAATCGTGCAATTTATAAGATACAATGGATGAAGAGGCAATAAGTTAGTCTTTGGTAAGACTTTAATTCATGTCATTGCATGCAATGTGGTCGTTTATTTATATTTGTGTACCAAAGACAATTAAATTTTTGTGATATTGCGTATGTGCCAAAATCAATATTTGATGAAAAAGAATTATTGACTGCTAATTGATATTTATGGGTTTTCTTGTAATCTTAGTTAAGTGAAAGTAGTATAAGTTCTCATTAAAAGCAAAATGATTAGTGCTAAATGTTATAAATATTTGTCTCAGCTTAAGTATCTTAATGTTCTACTGAGTTAGAATATAATTGCTTTTGTTTTAATAATGTTTTTTTCTACTGAGTTACGTTTTGGCATTGCGACTCTAATATCTTTTACATTAAAATGTCATCACGCAAATGCAGTATCGAAAAAGTACTAAAAATCAATGCAATGAGATCAGATTAATACTTGCTTTAAAAAAAAAGTACAGCGCTCCTTAAGAACACAACAATTTTTTATGTTTTTCTGAATGCCACCTGTCGTGAGACACCCTTAAAAATGGGGTATTTTCAATTTAAATAATTAATTATTTTATATCAGTATAGGTAACAGTTATTAAAGTAGTAAAAAATAAATCGATTTCATGTTTATTCATACAAAAAAATAATTTCACGTAAACATGTGTAACAAAAATAATTAAAGGCGTAAAACAGCCATAGGACAGGACAAAAGTCAAGTTTGCGGATCTTTTTTTTTGGTTCTTTCGTCCAATATTAGGACAGGCAAATTGTTCGAGCCCATACAGCCAGTTGACGATTCTAATTGTGATTCGCTCTGTTTTTATAGTTTATATTTAAGTGAATATTTGCTATTGCGTATTTCATATTTTCGGAGATTTTTGTTTGGACTGCGTCACGGAAACTGACGAAGCATGCTTTCACTTTCATTTATTTAATTTTACTTTGCCATTTTTAAGGGTATATTATTTTTAATATTATTTATAAGTAGGTAGGTACCGAATAGCGTCGTTGTTTTAAGTTGGCTATGCTGTTCATTCGCTATGAGTAACTAGCAGATCATGCATCGTTGTGGATTTATTTTTATTATTATTAGTCGTGAGGTCCTGTATAAATTGATCCATTAACATAACCTAACTTTCGTGTAGTGCTGTCGTCCACTGCTGGAGAAAGGTCTCCCTCAAAGATCTTATCCATCCGTAGGAGTAAGGAACTTATAGATAATATCAAAGAAATGTATTAAAATTAATAAGTATTTACATACATTAGGAATAAGTATCTCATATTTATCCATTTATAAAGTTTTCATAACTGTATTCGGTTATAATACGTTTTCAGACATAAGGTAGTTTGATGAACAAAAGACCGAAAGTACGTATAAATGAACGAAAGTACGATTTAATTACCAAATTCGTCTACAGGAGAGTTATATCGACCGATATCGACGTGCAGGCGATGTGCGAACTCACTTCCGTAGTACACCATCAGCTCCGTATTGCGGGGAATAGTTCTGATTGTGCTGAAATATTTAACGAGCTTCAAATAAACTATTTATAATGAAAGTAGTCATAAATTAAGGAATAAAAAACGGCACTTCGTATCCTGTGGTGCCGTGCCGTTACTCAGAGGGTTGACAAGTCTTTGCTTAGTCAATGCATATTAGAGAAATAATTAAAAATGCTTCAAATAAAATAAAAATTACTTGGAAAGTTATTAACAATAATAATCTAATAATAAACAATTCAAAAATCCATTCTGAGCAGGAAGTAGCTTTTGCTTTTGAGAATTTTTTATCTGACATTCCAGTTTCCATCTCAAGCACCCTTGTCTCCTCCACCAGTGTAGCCGAGTCACTTCTTTTGGAAAATGTTAAGGAATGTAAACAAAATTTCAAATTCAGTGTTGTTAGCCCAGCAGAAATAATCAAAACTTTCAGATCCTTAGAATTGAAAAAATTGCTGATATATGGGGCATATCTGTAAAAATAATAAGTTCTGTTATTGACGTCATAGCACCATATCTAGCACTAGTTTTTAATAGCTGTATTGAACATGGCGCCTTCTGAAGAATAGTAAAATTAAACCAATATTTAAATCGGGACTCACTTCTGACCCGAATAACTATCGCTCTGTTTCAGTGTTGCCGACCCTTAGTAAAATATTTGAAAAAAATATTTTAAGCCAAATGCTTACTCACTTTAACACTTATAAGTTACTTCATATAAAACAATTTGGCTTTACTAGGGGACGCTCGACTACGGATGCAGGTGTTGAACTCATCAGGAATCTTTTTGAGGCCTGGGAGGAATCACAGAATGCACTTGGTATCTTCTGTGATTTATCTAAGGCTTTTGATTGTGTTCAACATTAACGCTGGTCAGGAAGCTATGTCACTATGGTATAAGAGGATCTGCACTCGATCTTCTGATCTCATATTTAAATAATAGGATTCAGAGGCTCGAGGTGAATGGCAGGAGATCTCCTGGGACTCCTCTCGGTATGGGGGTACCACAAGGGTGTTTTCTTGGACCCTTCCTCTTCCTAAATTATATAAATGATCTACCTAACCTTGTAGAAAAAATACGCAAGGTGGTATTGTTTGCGGATGACACTTCACTTATATTCAAAGTGAAACGAAGCCAAGTTTTATATGACGAAGTAAACAATGCCCTATCTGACATCGTGTACTGGTTTAGCGCCAATAACTTATTGTTAAATAGTCATAAAACCAAATATATTAAATTCACTGCGCCAAATGTCAAAAATGTAGATGCGAATATTTTATTAAATGGAGAGGTGGTAAAACCAGTGGAATCTGCTGTATTTCTTGGCATTACTCTTGATTCCAAATTGCAGTGGGGCCCCCATAATGAAGGATTGGCGAATAGTCTTAGTTCTGCGGCATATGCGGTAAAGAAAATTAGACGGTTAACTGACATAACAGATATACTATATGGCGAGATTAGTGTACTTTAGTTATTTTCATAGTGTTATGTCCTATGGTATATTGTTATGGGGCAGTGCGGCCGATATTAATACTATCTTTGTGCTGCAGAAGAGGGCTATTCGCGCGATTTATAACCTAGGTCCTAAAGAATCATTGAGAGAAAAATTTAAAGAAATAAACATTTTGACTGTTGCTTCTCAATACATTTTTGATAATGTTCTGTATGTACATAAGCACATTGAGGAATTTTCAAGAAACTGTAACACGAGGAACAAACATAAACTTGTTATGCCTACTACTCGGTTGGGTCGAGTTAGTAAGTCTTTTGTTGGGCGATGTATATGCTTCTACAATATGATCCCAGAAAATGTACAAAACAAATTTGTTACGAAATTTAAAAGAATTGTTAAAAACGTTTGTGCGGGAAAGGTTATTATAGCATAAACGATTTTCTTAATGACACCACGGACTGGGAATAAAGCGAACACCCTCAGGCTCTTTAATTATAAATGTTTATTGTACGACAACACATTGTAATCCATATTTTATATTAAAAAAAAAGCCCTCACACTTTCTTGCGCCCATTCTTCTCGGGTCTGAGGGAGTCTCTTTTGAATGGGTAGTTTTTGACGTTCAATAAGTGATTTTAAATCCTAGTTTGAGTAAAAATATTTAAATTTGAATTTGAATTAGACTTATCGCTCTGAATTTTCCTATGTCTAGTGGATTCCCTGTTTTGTACTATAATATTAAACAGTTGTCTCATGTAACGTAAGAACAGATGCGTCTCATTTTATGCTTTGATTAGTTGTTGCCTCAGGATTTCGACCTTTTTCCGCCTTTATTTTCTTTATATGCTTGTAAACTTTTAGATCATACTTCAGTATCAGGTACTTGGTGGATTGCAAGATAGTTTATTTCCTTTTTCTTTAACGTTTTTTTTATTAAGTAGGTTGGTTGTTTGTTCTTTATAATTGCGTCTCTATTTGTGATGTTATGTTTACGTTCTAGTTTGTAGATCATAGTTAATGATGATTAAGTCCATTAAATGCTTTCTTTGTACATGTATTATCTTCTTTATTATTTGATTTATAAGATTATTATATAATTTTTTTTTTCTTTGTATAATTTGCTTAGTTCTTCTTTCATAACTTTGCCTTTTTATAATTGAGTTCTGTTTGTCTTTTAATTAAGGCTTCCTGTATCTCCCTGCAGGCTTTAGTCTTTTGACCCAATTTTAAAATCTCAGACGACGCGTGATATGATATAAGCAAAATCTAAAAATGTTACCAGTAATACAATTCTCCCTTGTACTGGAACGCGATGAGGTTCTGTTCACTCCAATGTCTAGAGCAGTTAACGAACCGCATCCAATTCGAGTTGTTCCCGTCTGCGGCGTCCACCATGTGCGAGGGTTTGTGGTTTTTGTCGTAGATCTGAGGATATAACCGACAGTATAAAACACAATACAACATCAAAAAAAAAAAAAGTTTTGTTTATTTTTTTTTATCATTCAGTTTGTTGCTTGAACATAAAAACAAGAGTCCACTATGGTGGACTCACATTTATATTGGGTAAGTATAAGTATACGTAATAATATTATAATAATACATAATAATATAAAAAATAGAAGCATAATTTGTGGCGTGTCATAATATAATTCTGGATATTGGTTGCAGAAAGCAGTAAATACAAAGTGGAGTAGTGTTACGTCAGCCAGCGTACCATTATCGTAGCGTGAAAATGAAGGTATCCCAAAAGGTAATTATTAACTTGTATTAATAGACTCACCTGCCAGCAGTAGTTTGAAGCAGCGTCCTTACTACGTACTCCTCTGTACGGTCCAAACCGCACATTACGTGGTAGGGTTCTCGTAGCGAATACTCCCAAACCGGCGCCTTTTATTCCATGGTAATTAAAATTGTATCGTTTTAGGTTACTACCCAAGAAATACAATAAAAAAATACCTATATATATAATATAAAAGAGATTTACACCCATGTATTAAGTATTAACTCATCACGCTATTTCCTGAACCATACAGACCCAGACTTTCAATTTGGTAGAAATATTCCTTTCGTGGAGTGCGCTTAAGAACGATCAATGCAATGCGTGTTCACGACTAGTGGCGTTATCTGTACATCAATGATTCATATATATAATGTTTCTACTTCTTTCCTACAATCTTCTTTTTGAAAAACGATGAACTTAACAAACTTACCTCTAATAGTGGATACATTTAAATGCAGAAATACTCTTGGTACGGTTAGGGCTGCCCTGGGTACTATCGGGGGGAGGTTTGTTACGGCAGGGACCTGAACGTAATAAACTTATCTTAGTAAAGTTTTGTAATACCGATTTTTATGGAATAGGACAATAATTGAAAGTGATCACCGCCTATAGACTGTTGCAACATTAAAGGAATAGCGATTGCCAGTCCATGCGTAGTGCTCAGTTTAGGGTGAGTCAACAACCCTGAAAAATCCTGTTATATATATTTATTTGTCTTCAGCATAATTTTCACATGCCACAATGTATACATAATATTATTACTTCTTATTTACAGTGTTTTCTACTACCGCATTTTCGCGAAATTTCTTGCCTCGCACAGCCGCTCTGTGGAATCAATTATCTGCTGCTGTTTTTCCGAATCGATACGACTTAGCCACCTTCAAGAAAAGAGCATACTCCCACCTTAAAGGCCGACAACTCATCTCTAGACACCTAGTGTTGCCGATGTCTATGAGCGGCCGCCTCACCACTCTTGCCAGTTTGCCTCCACTTATATTAAAAAAAGTGTGTGTAGACAGTTACACCTTCATAATTTATTTACTTTTTTTAGTGCCCCAGGTAAAATAAATGTTAAAGTGTAGATACATACGACTATATCTATTGAATCACTTTGAATTTGAATTCTATTTTTTGTAAAATGCTGAATCTGTTAATATTGATATAATTAATAATTTAATGGTTTATCTGGTTCAAAAAGGTTACAGTAATCTTATAACTAATAACAATATGGACATTAAAGAACTAAAATGGTGTGTAGTCAGCATTTACATCTCAACACTGGTATTCTCTAGACACCTTAGAAGCAAGACTTCGAGAATTAAATATTTATTAATTAAAATAGATACACAATCCCCAAGTCCACCAATCTCCTAGTTGATATGGTGTCAGTACGTCGCACATAGAGATAGTAACTGCAGTTACGTTATGAGTAGGTATAATAGCTTCCACTTACCTTATCATCCGGTATGATCAGTAACGGGCCATGTATAGCGCAGTATTCGTACACATAATCTCGACACGAAGGACAAACTGTACACAATATTATATTGTATTATTGAGTCGTATTTCCAAAATACGTACTATTTTTGAATTGACAAGCTTCAAAAATAGGCTAATGTCTACCCCCTCATTTTTAATAGATTTATACCTTAACATCTATAAATACATACAAAAGTATGAAATTGCCGTTTAATTGTGATAGAAACTTCGAATTGACGTAGAACCTTATGTAGTTTTCCTTTCAAAAATGTGCAACATTCGATTATTACTATGATTATTATTAACAACGATCGATTTTACTCTTTCTTTATCTCTATCTTTAGTTGTTTTTTTATTGAGCAAGACACTAAAGATGGATACTTCGAAAATTCGAGTGATTTTACAGAATACAGACAAAATTTTACAGAAATGAGTAATGACGCATGCTGCCGCTTACTGCAGTTGTAATGCGATAGGTACCATCTAGCGACTTGGAGCGACAGACGACAGACGACGACTTAAAACGTTCCGGCCTAAAGTATGCACGGTGGCCACGCCAGTGTGACTAACCAGGAGGGACGCACGAGCGAGCTTTGTTCTTCACCTACTTCACCGGACGGACCGATATTTCAAAATTGGAGAATATTTAATATAAAAATAATAAAAAAACACTGTGCAGTGTTTATCTGTACACAGATTGCGAACTTTATTTAAGCTTCGTAAAAATGCTGAAAGAAAAGGTCTACTTTAAAGTGGTTATTATTAATGTGAAATTATCATGCATGATAATATGTATCTATTATACTAAGTAGATAGTTAATGGTTGTGTTTCGTTTTTCATTTTTGGACCAAGAGCCGACTCAAAAAAATTGTTTTTTGTATATAATACCTACGATTGCAAATAGTATCTAAGTGATCCTCCCTGCCCATTACAATGGAGTTACGCTCAGTATTCTTGTAAAACACAAAATTCCAATTGCACTAGTCACCTGGAGACATAATGTAATATGTTAGTATCATTAACGCAGTAATTTCACTAACCTAAGCCCTTCAAACCGAAATTTAATAAAACTTGTGCATTAATTAGATACTGCAAAGGCCAGCTAGCCGGCATGCTGTGCTAAGAAACCTCCCACTGGTTGAAATAATAATAATAATGAATACTTATGAAATGTTTTCAACGCGGTAACACAAACTACTCTTACATAATTTATATGTCTAGCTAGAGCCTCTTGCTCCTAGACAACCGATGAAAACAGGCCAGGTTTGTTACTTTATTGTGCGTGCCTTGCTCAAAATAGAGATTAACTGTCAACCTCAATTTTTTTCGACGTTTTCACAGCTCTCATGGACAACTAGACGTTTAATGATCTAACATACCACATCTTCTAAGATGATATATCAGTCGGAGGTAGTGGCTGGTGGGTGACCATAAAGTGAGTCCCACGCTCGTCATTTGATGGCTGACATAAAAACTAAACAATCTTCAATGCGGTTTATAAAATATGTTCAGTGACTTACAAACATAGTCGTCGAAGGGCGGCTCGTCCTGTTCGTAGTAACTAATTGTTTGTTTCTTAAGCAAGTTAAATCTGTTCATCTGAAAAATACATGATAATAAGCGAAGTCAATTAGTGAATTTATGTATCAGTTGTTGTAATAATATATATATTAACTGTTGGTAAACATATTGCCATTTGCCGCCATTAGGTGTAGTAAGGCGAAAAGCTACACTCAAGGACACAGTAAGTAAGTGGAGCTTAGGACATTATTTGTCTATCATTATATTATAGTTATCAATTTTTATGATCCCAATGAGAAAAGTCTGTAGTATTTTGATTCATCAAAGTACTTTTCGGTCGAATACTATAATAATATAGAGATTTCGTTTCTTTCTTTAAACTGTATATATAAATGTACATTAAGCTTCATTAAAATATTATAATTTTACTTTTAACTCCATAATTATTGTAATAAGTAACTGAATACATACCTTGAAATTCTCCCTTGTTCCTCAAATTCAGACTTCTCAGAAGATTGAGAGTTGAGACTAGAATAATAATAAATGGCGCGGGAAAATAGCAAATGGTTTGTAATTTCCAAAGGAAAAACATAGAGGCAAAGGCTTTGGTCTTAAAGAGCCTCAAAAAGGGCCCGAAAAAATGTGAGGTTCTCAATATTCCCTTCAAAACATATTTTTTTTTCATTTAAGAGCAACGGTGTATGTGCAGCAGCCAATAATCGTGTTACGAAAATTATTATGCTTCTTCCAATAATTATATTATTTTTTGATTACAAATCAGAAAATGAAAGCTTTGTTGTTGAATATTAGTTATGTCATATTTTTCTTGTAAATAATTTATTCTTATAGGTACTGCGCCAATAATGCCAAGACAATGGATTTTTTGGAGTTTACTCCTAAAGAATCGATATCCATAAAAGGCGCCCGGTATGAGAAAAATATGGAGAGTAAAGCCTACTCATAAAATCGGATAGTAACGTTTTTCTCATTTAAAAAAAAACAGACTATTCCGTTTACAAATAAGGCAACAATTAGCATTGTATTTCCCTGTCGGCCACCTAGCGTTACTTTTCAAAATTATTTTATTTTGCAATAAGAAGTGTTGTGGCTAATGTACGTTAGTTTCCTAAACTTTATTTAAAATAAAAAATAAGTAATACTAGATTAAACGTCATCGTATGTCACATTCATTAACTATTTTGTATTTCCAAATCGAACACTGAATCTATCGAGTAATACGACAACATAACAGTTTTTGATAGATGGCGCTGATCACAGATTTTAATAATTAGGTACCTGACCATAAGAAAAATCACTATTAACTATGAAGTTAAATATCATAATTTAGAGCATTTATTATTAGCAATGTATGTTATTTTCTGGTTAACAGTTAATATTAATTGTTATAACTTTTAGCACCCACCACTACCACGGACGTTAAAAGTTTTGTTAAATGTTACCATTACAACTTGAAAGTTGTTGTAAGTTTTAAAATCTATATTTTTTTTAATTAATACGCTTTTATTAGCTTCTGCTGTATGTATGTTAGTAACCGACTCCTTTGAACTTGTTTTGTTTAGTACCTGTTCAAAGACAAGTAAGCTCCAGTCGTGCGTCGGAGCTGACACACACACTTTTTTCTTATAGCTCTATTGAAAAATAAAAAAATGTGTGTGCGTGTAATCTTTACGCGCGATTGAAGTAAAACGTAATAATAATTAACTTTAGGGATAATTAACAGAAACATTAATATATTACATTAAATAAAGCCTTGTTACCAAATAAGCACTCACGTATTACTGAGGAGATTTGTTAGATTTTTTCCTATTTTTTTCCTCAGAACCGCTAACGATATAAGTTCATCTTTTGAGCAAAGTTGTCATTTTATCTAAAATAAAAGAATGCCTCTATAATAAGTAATATTATTTAATCAAGTGAGATTTTATTTATTTTACAAAGAATGATATAATGTTATATAAATTATTATTCAGAAAATAAACACTTAAGCTTTTTACAGGTGAGGTCATTATCGGGTTCTCAATTTTCTCTTGTATGCTTATTTATTGATGAAAGAGTAAAATGTTCCTGGGGTTCTGCCAAATAATGACTGATTATTATTTTCATTTTATAATTTATTAATACCATTCGCATATTTTAAAATATTCACTCAATAAATTAAAATATAATTGATAATAAGAAACTGAAGGTTATTAGCACATATTAATATGACGTTACTGAATATTAACGAATATGGCTGTATGGGCTTGAACCCTTTGCCTATCCTAATAATGGACGAAGAAACCATAAAAAAATTAACGAATGTGGCAAATGTCAGAAAAATTCTGATTACTTTTATATTGTTACAAAAGTAGTTATAAATAAGCAAATTATACACTTGGAGATTTTCAAAAAATATAACTGAGCATATTTTTAATCCATTAAATTATAACGGCTTAAAAAATGTTTTAATTGACTTTTTTACTGAGCGTTACTTCCGTCAGAAAAAATTTCTAAGTTAGCCCCAAGTCACGCCTAAAGAAGTTTTACTTCAAAAATGCTTTTAAATAATAAAAAATAGTTTTTGTTATAGGTACCTACTCTCCTTTTTTTTGAGCCTAGTTAATTTTCGTTATATAATTAAGTTTAGTTGTTATACAAAATGTCAAAGTAATTTTCAAAGTATTTTTCAATGCTGACGGTTTTTAAATTATGATTTTCTGTGACCCTGACCACAAACGAATAAAAAACGAAAGACTCCGCGCCATGATATTAAGAAGTGAAGCAACATTACGCTAGTGTGTGTGCAGTTACGGGGGATACCAGATAACACAAATTCTTTCCCGTTATTAGTAATAGTATTATATAGCCACGTTACTTGTAACTCCGATTTTTTAATAGGTATCTGATAAACAGATTGTTTCCTAAAATAAAAATAAATATCGTCATATTATGAGAAAATAAATAAATAACATAAACAGTTACATCTTGAAAGTAACGATTGCGGGTTTGATTCCTGTGCCCGTGTCTTGTTTGCAGTATCTTTGTTTTAACTGATATAAAAATTCCTGCACAGAATTCATTCTTAAATTAGTTTTTTTTTGCCACTGACGTGGTATCAAATAACTAGGTTTTTAGAGAACAAACAACTCACGATGTTCTTTATAGTGATTTGGTTGCTAAGTAATTACACATAATATAGTAACACTTATATAAAGGGTCTTAAATTCAGTTCTCTGTACAGCGTCATCTTCCTAAAAAGACAAAATTACAATTTATACTTTTATGTCCGTGACAAATGCGGTCAGTCATTTTGTGTCTTCTAAGACGCCACGTCTCTCCACAACGCCAAGTTATGGAAATTTTCACATAGTACTGGATCCCAGACAATTCGAGCAGCTCTGCTCAAAGATGGGAACAATACTCGTTATGTAGCCGGAACCGCAACTTATAAAGCACACAAATATGGACCGGATTAAAGTAGTATTCCACACCACTTTAAAAAATTGTTGGTAAAGACTAAAATAAATTACTGGGCAAATGAGACTTGACATATTATGTCTCAAGGTGACGAGCGCAGTTGTAGTGCCGCTCAGAATTTTTGGGTATTTTAAGAATCCTGAGCGGCACTGCATTTTAATGGACAGGGCGTATCAATTATCATCAGCTGGACGTCTTGCTCGTCTCGACCCTTATTTTCATAAAAAAAATAATTATCTGCTTAGAGCACCATTAAAATATGGATAACCCAATTTTTCGGATAATGTCCCTGTTTATTTTCCGGTCACACTGGATGTTACTATCACGCGTTGTGGAATTTTTGTGTTCCAAACATCGAATTAATTTGTATTATGAAAAGAACAAAAAAAGTGGGCTTACTTATATTCTATCTGTGAAATGTAATTCCTTGACACTTTTTATGTTCCGTAGTATTGTTTTTGTTTTGTGTTAGTGTTTTTAGACGTTTTCACAACGCGCGACGGCATTTTTAAAATAATTTATTGAGACGCAAACTGATCTGTCAAAGACGATGATAATTCTCATAATGGCCGCCTGTCGGCTTGTATTAATGTAAGTGTGTGCGTGGGGCTATGTATTTAGACGTTAATCGGCTTGTTTTGCTGCTACACTGTTATGTAAGGTGACATGGAGTTCTTATTTTTGTACTAGTCAGTGTCTGTGACATCATGTTTCGACATATGACAGTCGCTACATAAAATTGTTGATAAAGTTCAATGTCTTGCTAAAAACCTAAAGGCGGTTGCCTCACTTCGCCCCATTCCGTGAGTCATCACTATTGACATACAACTACACAGTCAGAATAAAAAAGAAGTCTGCTGAATTTTTGAGGTGCGGAATTTTGACGTCCATTTAGTGATTTAAAATCCTATTTTGTATAAATATATAAGTAAGTATATGCACATTAAAATTTTTAAAGTTTCTCCATTGTAATATTTTATGAAACATTTTTTTATGAAACAATTATGTAATGTTATTAAAATATTATAACAATGCAGTGCCGCTCAGAATTCCCGAAAATACTGAGCATTACTACAATTGCGTTCTTCACCTTAAGACATTAGAGTCTCAATTGCCCAGTATTTTCACTAGCTACGGCGCCCATTAGACCGAAACACAGTAATGTTTACACATTACTGCTTCACGGCAGAAATAGGCGCCGTTGTGGTGCCCATAAGATAGCCGGCTTCCTGAACAAAGGAGCCTCCCACTGGTTCATCATCATCAGCCGGAAGACGTCCACTGCTGGACAAAGGCCTCCCACAAAGATTTCCACGACGGTCGGTCCTGCGCTGCTCAGGATAATAGACAAAAATAAAAACACCATCGGCCTTGTATCTTTTTAAATAAATTAACATAAATTATAGTTAAATATAATCTATGACATATAACTAAAGACATTTGTAAAACATCACTTTTTCTACGTACATTAGAATAACACAAATAATAATTTAAATAAAAAAAATGTGGGCATCAAATACCCTCATTGAAATTGCCAAAAACATCACAAATAAAGAAAGAAAAAATAAAATTTAAAACAGCACTCGTTTTCACATTTTAGACAAATAATAAAAATTGATAAAAATTAAAGCCGGTACAAACATTGAGAAGTGTCTGATATATTGAGAAAATCTTCAAGATCGGTCTAGCCGTTTAGGAGCTAGTTCAAATGTGAGTCTAAACCATTCTCGAATCCACCTGAAGACACACAGAAAGATTCCTAACAATCGGTCCAGCCGTTTAGAAGGAGTTCAGTTACAACAGACGCACAAAAGAAATATATAATAAGATATGATGTAATGTTGGTGATAACTTATCCGGAATCTATAGTTTTGACTGAGAAATACATACCTATATATACAAATAGTTCAGTCAATAACTTTTCAATACACATGCCTATTCATACAATGATCGGGCGCGGGGTAATTAAATTATTTGGCAATACGTTTATATATAATATAATAATAACGAAAACGTCATTGGCTGAGCAAACGACATTAATTTAAACGATTTAAATTATTTTAAGCGCAGCTTATTATCTAGTTTATTAGTTATACCAGAATCTGATAGGTTGTCTGGCCACGCGTGTCTCTCCGCCTGGATTGTTTTGTTCTAGACGAAGCTATCCCGCTCAAAGTCACTAGTGGCGAGTGTAGGTTTCTTATTACATTTGGCTTGGCACCGCCTTAAAACCTATCAATAGGTAGTACATACAAATAATAGTGTTTTCTTAATATTTGAGGTAAAGGTTTGCATAAGAGGTGTATTAAATAAAATTTTTAAGTTATTTTATACTTTACAGTTTTTGAAGTCGGTTTTTTTAAACGTAGTTTTTTTTATTTTTTACGTTTTAGTGTCAGTTGATAATAATATATAATCAACCTAAATGAAAACTACAATAAAGCCGTACACAGAAAACAATTATGTAATTCAGGTAGACAATAATTTTCATATAAATTTTCATAAAATGAAAACTACTGGGCCAAACTATGTAAATTTTTTATGGGAATAAAAGAATTACGTAAATCAAATCATAAATCTCAGAGTAATCGGTGTACAATACCGATTGAATTGATAACCTCTTCCTTTTTGAAGTCGGTTAAAAAGGGTTTTAATTGTAATATTTAAATATTAAAACATTCTCCTTCATGAACTTCACCTAGTTTTTAATGTCCTTGAAAAGTTCAATTAATGAAACAAATTATACCAAAAACTTAATAAAATCTTTCAAATGTTTTCAAATACGAAACTCGTAGTCATATGCATGGATTAGAGCTGAGACAAACACACAAACCGGTTCATATTTACAAACTAACTAGGAGGCATTTACACAAGAGAAATATAAAAGTTATTATTATAACATAATATGTTTCTATAAATGTTTAACAAGAGATTGCTTATGAGTAAATTTCAATCTTCAATTTACTAGTTTCACTGAAACTCTTATCACATACATTGCATGGGTAAGGTTTATCACCGGTATGTATTTTACTATGTCTCTTCAATTTACCAGTTTCACTGAAACTCTTACCACATACATTGCATGGGTAAGGTTTGTCACCGGTATGTATTCGACTATGTGTCTTCAAATGACCAGATTTACTGAAACTCTTACCACACACATCGCATGCGTAAGGTTTTTCACCGGTATGTTTTCTACGATGTGTCTTCAAATGACCAGATTCACTGAAACTCTTAGCACACACATTGCACGGGTAAGGTTTATTACATGCAATGAATTCTACTATGTCTCTTCAATGTACCAGTTTCACTGAAACTCTTACCACATACATTGCATGGGTAAGGTTTATCACCGGTATGTATTCTACTATGTCTCTTCAATTTACCAGTTTCACTGAAACTCTTACCACACCCATCGCATTCATAAGGTTTTTCACCGGTATGTATTCTACGATGTGTCTTCAAATGACCAGATTTAATGAAACTCTTACCACACCCATCGCATTCATAAGGTTTTTCACCGGTATGTATTCTACGATGTGTCTTCAAATGACCAGATTCACTGAAACTCTTACCACACACATTGCATGGGTAAGGTTTATCACCGGTATGTATTCTACTATGTCTCTTCAAATGAAAATATGTATTGAAACTCTTACCACACACATCGCATGCGTAAGGTTTATCACCGGTATGTATTCTTCTATGTGCCTTCAAAATACCAGCTTGACTGAAACTCTTACCACACACATTGCACGGGTAAGGTTTGTCACCAGTATGTATTCTACTATGTCTCTTCAAATCACTAGATTGAATGAAACTCTTACCACATACATCGCATGCGTAAGGTTTATCACCGGTATGTATTCTACTATGTGTCTTCAAAATACCAGCTTGACTGAAGCTCTTACCACACACATTGCACGGGTAAGGTTTGTCACTGGTATGTATTCTGCTATGTGTCTTCAAATGAGCAGATGAACTGAAACTCTTACCACACACATTGCACGGGTAAGGTTTATCACCGGTATGTATTCTACTATGTCTCTTCAAATGACCAGATTCACTGAAACTCTTACCACACACATTGCATGGGTACGGTTTATCACCGGTATGTATTCTACTATGTCTCTTCAAATTACTAGATTTATTGAAACTCTTACCACATATATTGCATGGGTACGGTTTATCGCAGGTGTGTATTCTTTTGTGGTTCGTCAAATGACCAGATGCAGTGATACTCTGACCACACTCATCACGAGAGTATGGTTTTTCACCATTATGTTGACCTGTACCTTGCTTTACATAACTACATTGATTGGACATTGTTCCGCCAACATAACTGGATTCAGTCATTTCACATGTGTTATGTACCTTTGAAGCATCAGGTTCGTTGGGCGTTGTTCTAGTAATATTATCCGATTGGGACTTTTTTCTCTATATAATGTGTTATGTTCTTTCAATTTATCAGATTGATTGGTTGTTTCACTGACTATACTGACATAAAACTTTGTATCTGAATGTATTTTATTAGTTCTCTTCGAAATAATAGTTTGATTGTGCGTTGGTCCATTTACATTGCTTGAATTCGACTTTTTAACTGGGATAATTTTCTTTTTTTTCGTCAAATCAACCGAATGCTTCGGAGTTCCACTCGGAAGCAATGGAGTTCCACTATTATTACTTGGATTGGTCAATTCTGCGTATATTTTATTGTAGTGTTCATAGCTAGCTGCTAGTCGTATAACTGTAAAGTACAAAATTATATTGAATATTTCTCGCTTATTGTCACCTATGGTACGTATATTACTTTGGATGCGCTACTTAGTGAGTTATTTGTAAATAATATTTGGATTAGGATCCAAGAAATATTAAAATACCAATGTTAGATGAGACAGATAATCATGGTTCACATAAAGTACGTGGACGTACCAGTTAACACGATAATAATATTAATTCAAGTAATTACTGACGCCTTTATAATCTTGCTTCTTACTTCAGAGGAATAGAAGAAAAATATAGAGGCAAAGGCTTTGGTCTTAAACAGCCTCAAAAAGGGCCCGAAAAAAATTTTAGGTTCTCAACGTTCCCATCAAAACATATTTTTTTTTTCATTTAAGAGCAACGGTGTATGTGCAACATCCAATAATCGTGTTACGAAAATTATTATGCTTCTTCCAATAATTAAATTATTTTTTGATTACAAATCAGAAAATTAAAGCTTTGTTGTTGAATATTAGTTATGTCATATTTTACTTGTAAATAATTTATTCTTATATAAGGCGCCCGGTATGAGAAAAATATGGAGAGTAAAACCTACTCATAAAATCGGATAGTAACGTTTTTCTCATTTAAATAAAAACAGACTTTGTCCGTTTACAAAATAAGGCAACAATTAGCATTGTATTTCCTCCGGAACTCCGCGGCGATCGTTGGGACCGCTTGCTCAGCGACCTGAAGCCGACGCACGTGGCGTTCTGGAAGCTGCCTCGCGCGTTCAAACAGGAACCGCCTATAGTAATGCCTCCTTTGAACAGACCGGGACTGCTGCCGGCCCTCGAAGACGAGGACAAGGCGGAGTGCCTTGCCGACAGTCTTGAGAGTCAGTGCACCCCGAACGCAGCTACCGACCCAGCCCATGTTAATGAAGTAAACTGTGAAGTTGAACGTCGCATACATAATACAACCCACCTCTAGTATAGAGGTGAAAGGAATTATTAGGGAGCTTCACTCCAAAAAGGCCCCGGGGCCCGACTCTATAAATAACAGGGTTCTTAAAATCCTGCCTCCCACACTCATTAATTTATTAGTAACCGTTTTTAATATACTGCTATTACATTGCGCGTTCCCCGAACAATGGAAGGAATCCATTGTTATCGGTATTCCCAAGCCTGGTAAACGTAAAACTTGTCTCAGTAGTTATAGACCCATTAGTTTAATTAACTCTTTAGGTAAACTGTATGAACATCTGATTCTCGCGCGCCTCAAATATTATATCGCGGAGCAGAACATGATACCCGACCATCAGTTTGGTTTCAGGACTGCTCACTCGTGTCCCCAAGAAGCCCACCGACTCACTGAGTATATTCTCAAACGAATCCAATACCGTACAGTTACAGCGGCCGTATTTCTCGATGTCGCGAAAGCTTTCGACAAGGTATGGCATAACGGCCTAATCTTTAAGCTGTATGAACTGGGTATGCCAGACAGGCTCGTGCGCATCATACGAGCCTACCTTACTGATCGAAGCTTCCGCTATCGAGTAGAAGGCACGTTATCCACGCCCCGACCCATCAGGTCGGGAGTGCCTCAGGGCTCAGTTCTGTCCCCGACCCTCTTCTCACTCTTCACGAGTGACCTCCCGAAGCCTCAGAAAGTGCAAATTGCACAATATGCGGACGACACGGCTCTTTGTTATGGCGCCACTCGGGGGCGCCTCGCGACTCATATAAGAGTGCTTCATTCCGCCGTTAATGAACTAGGAGACTGGTTCAGAAAATGGCGGATTGAAGTCAATCCCTCAAAGAGTGCAGCGGTACTCTTTGGTAATACTAATAAAATAAAATCTTTGGCCCCTATACCTATTGTTAAATTATATGGGACCCCTATTCCGTGGGCCCAACATTATAAATATTTAGGTGTTACGTTTAACAGTAACATGAACTTCGCAAAACATATCAGCACGGTTTGCGATAGAGCCCGGTTTCTCCTTAGCCGCCTGTATCCACTTGTGTGCAAGCGAAGCAAACTACCGCTCAGACACAAGGTGACATTGTACAAGACCATCGTACGTCCCATTATGTCGTACGCAAGCATCGTGTTTGCCCACGCGCCGCCGAGCCACTTGCGGCGTTTGCAAGTGGTTCAGAATAGATTCACGCGCACGGCCACCGGAGCGCCGTGGTTCGTTCGTAACGTAGATCTCCATCGCGACCTTGAGCTGCCGACCATCGCTCAACATTTCAAGGAGATATCGCGACGCTACTTTGATAAGGTGTCCGAGCACCCTAATATCTTGGTGAGGGAGGCATGTGCTTACACTCCTCTAGACCACAGTCTGAACAAACAGAGGCGACCTCGACACGTACTAGTCGACCTGGACGACTATATTATGATCGCGAGCGCGACACCAACACCATCACCACCACCGACACCAAACCAACCACACCGCCCTCGAAGACGTAGGCGCGGCCGTGTACATCAAACCGCTGCAACTAGTCACTTTGACGATTTCCAGCGGCCACAACCTAATATAATACGATTCACACACTTTGATAGAAGGCCGACGAGATAGTCCTCGTCCTGTAATCGTTTAACACCACTCACACTCACATCACAAATCACACACCTACAATAACACTACACACAAATAGTCACACACTTACATACACTCACACACTTACATACACTCACACATACATATATCACCGCACTCGCCGGCGAGTGCGAAGTCTCTTCAAACCTAGAGTCCACTGGACTAACAGATATATTAGATCGTTAGTGATCTTCTCTCCATCCAGCCTAGTGAGCAGGCGGTCCGAGGTTCGAGTCTCCTTCCGAGACGCCCCGCGCCTGTGAGCTACATTTTCGGCCTCCAAGGCCCCCGCCCGGCATCGCTGTAAAAGCCGTCAGGGCTACCAGCACAGGTTAGTTTTTTAGTCGGTAGGGGGTGTTTACACCCAAGCCCGACATATGGGCCCCGTTTCGGGGTCTTCAATACGTAAATGTATTTTACTCCTCTCGAAAAAAAAAAAGCATTGTATTTCCCTGTCGGCCACCTATCGTTACTTTTCAAAATTATTTTATGTTGCAATAAGAAGTGTTGTGGCTAATGTACGTTAGTTTCCTAATATTTATTTAGATGGCGTTGAACCACAGATACCCCATATAAGATCAAATATAACATAGAGAATACTAGATTAAACGTCATCGTATGTCAATCTCATAAACTATTTTGTATTTCCAAATCGAACACTGAATCTATCGAGTACTACGACATCATAACTGTTTTCGATAGATGGCGCTGATCACAGATTTTAATAATTAGGTACCTGACCCTAAGAATAATCACTATTGACTATGAAGTTAAATATAGTAATTTAGAGCATTTATTATTAGCATTGTTTGTTATTTTCTGGTTAACAGTTAATATTTATTGTTATAACTTTTAGCACCCACCACTACCACGGACGTTAAAAGTATTGATAAAAGTTACCACTACAACTTGTAAGTTGTTGTAAGTTTTAAAATATTTATTTTTTTATTATTAATACGCTTTTATTTGCTTCTGCTGTATGTCTGTTAGAAACTGACTCCTTTGAACTTGATTTTGTTTAGTACCTGTTCAAAGACAGTCGTTCTTGATAAGTAAGCTCCAGTCGTGCGTCGGAGCTGACACACACACTTTTTTCCTATAGCTCTATTGAATAATAATAAAAAATGTGTGTGCGTGTAATCTTTACGCGCGATTGAAGTAAAACTTAATAATAATTAACTATAAGAATAATTAACAAATACATTAATATATTACATTAAATAAAGCCTTGTTACCAAAAAAGCACTCACGTATTACTGAGGAGCTTTGTTAGATTTTATCCTATTTTTTTTCTTGGAAACGCTAACGATATAACTTCATCTTTAGAGCGAACTTGGCATTTTATCTAAAATAAAAGAATGCCTCTATAATAAGTAATATTATTTAATCAAGTGAGATTTTATATATTTTACAAAGAATGAATACTTAATGTAATTTATATTATTATTCATCAGAAAATAAACACTTAAGCTTTTTACAGGTGAGGTCAATACGGACGTCGGACGAATAAAAAACGAAAGACTGCGCGCCATGTTATTTATTTATTTATTTATTTATTTTCATGTAATCTACAGCGTCACAATTTATATACAATATAATTACATTATTAAGTATAAAAAATAAGGCCAAAAACTGATTACAGTATATAGGTATTAAACAAAAGAAGTAACATTTTATGATTTAAACAAGCCAGAATAAGCTAACAAAATATTTACAATTACTATAATAAGCTACTTAGAAAATAAGCTTTACAAAATAAGGTTACAGGAGTGTGTGTGCGTGTATGTAAGGTTGTGTGTAGTGTATTTGAGGGTGTATGTAGTATGTGTGTGTTTGGATAATCATTGCAGTCGATGTATATTTCTTATTTCTTTTTTTAGCTGTACTTTGGACAAGCAAAACATATCTAAATTAAAATAAGCTTTATTGTAGGTGAGAGCCAGACGTTGCAGAACAGAGTTTTGTGTGTAATTGGTGTTAGCTTTTGGTACAGCCAGAAAGTGCGTGTGACGAGTTCTAAATGATGGGACGTTCAATGAAAAACTCGCTAATAAGGAGGGACAATCAATTTTACGATTTAGGATTGCTTGCAATAGCAGCATATCGTTTAGCTTTCTTCGATTCTCTAAAGTGTCAATTTCGTAGTGCTTACAAGCTTCTTCATAGCATGAAAAGTTTTTAAATTGCTTGAACGCTAGATACTTTAGGAATTGCTTTTGTATGGATTCAATCCTTTGTTTGTGTATGATATAGTAAGGTGACCAGATGTTACTTGCATACTCAAGTAACAGTACAGTACAGTAACAGTGTTGCAACTTGTAACAGTCATCAATATCACGTATTTTGAGGTAGATTTTTTTGTCGTCTGCAAACATTAAATGTTGGCTGTGAGTAAAGCAACTTCCTATATCGAATAAATAGGCATTATACAAAAGCGGGCCAAGGATAGAGCCTTGTGGCACACCTGATGGTCTTGACACGAAGTCGCTTCTGGCGCTACCCGTCACAACAGCCTGCATACGATTCGTGATATATGAGGTGAACCATCTGTGCAGATTCCCACAAATTCCGAGTGCATTTAACTTCTGTAGTAATATTATGTGATCCACACGGTCAAATGCTTTTTCAAAGTCTATGTAGATCACATCTACCTGATACCTCTCATCCATTAACTTTAAAACGGAACGGATATTAAGAAGTGATGCAACATTACGCTAGTGTGTGTGCAGTTACGGGGGATACCAGATAACACAAATTCTTTCCCGTTATTAGTAATAGTATTATATAGCCACGTTACTTGTAACTCCGATTTTTTAATAGGTATCTGATAGTCAGATTGTTTTCTAAAATAAAAATAAATATCGTCATATTATGAGTAAATAAATAAATAACATAAACAGTTACACCTTGAAAGTAACGATTGCGGGTTTGATTCCTGGGCCCGTGTCTTGTTTGCAGTATCTTTGTTTTAACTGATATAAAAATGACGCACTAACGTTTCTTATTTTTAAGAATACCTACACAAAATTCATTCTTAAATTAGTTTTTTTTGCCACTAACGTGGTATCAAATAACTAGATTTTTAGAGAACAAACAACTACCTATGTTCTTTATAGTGATTTGGTTGCTAAGTAATTACACATCATATAGTAACACTTACATAAAGGGTAAAGGGTCTTAAGTTCAGTTCTCTGTACAGCGTCATCTTCCTAAAAAGACAAAATTACAATTTATACTTTTATGTCCGTGACAAATGCGGTCAGTCATTTTGTGTCTTCTAAGACGCCACGTCTCTCCACAACGCCAAGTTATGGAAATTTTCACATAGTACTGGATCCCAGACAATTCGAGCAGCTCTGCTCAAAGATGGGAACAATACTCGTTATGTAGCCGGAACCGCAACTTATAAAGCACACAAATATGGACCGGATTAAAGTAGTATTCCACACCACTTTAAAAAATTGTTGGTAAAGACTAAAATAAATTACTGGGCAAATGAGACTTGACATATTATGTCTCAAGGTGACGAGCGCAGTTGTAGTGCCGCTCAGAACTTTTGGGTATTTTAAGAATCCTGATCGGCACTGCATTTTAATCAATCAATTATCATCAGCTGAACGTCCTGCTCGTCTCGACCCTTATTTTCATAAAAAAAAATGATTTATCTACTTAGAGCACCATTAAAATATGGAATACCCGATTTTTCGGATAATGTCCCTGTTTATTTTCCGGTCACAGTGGATGTTACAATCACGCGTTGTGGAGGTTTTGTGTTACAAACATCGAATTAATTTGTATTATGAAAAGAACAAATACAACTGCACAGTAAGAATAAAAAGAAGCCTGCTGAATTTTTGAGGTGCGGAATTTTGATTTCCATTTAGTGATTTAAAATCCTATTTTGTATAAAAATATAAGTTAGTATATCTACATTAAATTTTTTAAGGTTTCTCTATTGTAACATATTGTCATACATTTTTTCATGAGATTTATTTTTTTTTATGAAAAAAAAAGGGATGAGATGCGCAGGACGTTCAGCTGATGGCAATTGATACGCCCTACCCATTACAGTGCAGTGCCGCTCAGGATTATTGAAAAACCCAAAAATTCTGGGGGGAAATACAATTGTGCTTGTCACCTTAAGACATAAGATGTTAAGTCTCATTTGCCCAGTAGTTTCACTAGCTACGGCACCTTTCAGACCGAAACAGAGTAATGTTTACACATTACTGCATCACGGCAGAAAAAGGCGCCGCTGTGGTAACGCCCATAATCTAGCCGGCTTCCTGTGCAAAGGAGCCTCCCACTGGTTCGTCATCAGCCGGAAGACGTCCACTGCTGGACAAAGGCCTCCCCCAAAGATTTCCACGACGATCGGTCCTGCGCTGTCCTGGTAAATAGACAAAAAATAAAAACACCATAAGCTTTGTACATTTTTTAATAAATTAACATAAACAAAACTCTATGACATAAAACTAAAAACATTTCTAAAACATATAATTTAATGTTGGTGATAACTTATCCGGAACCAATATTTTTACTTAGAAATACATACCTATATATCAACAATACAAACATATGACAATTCATACAATGAGCGGGCGCGGGTTAATTAAATTATAAGTATGGCAATAAAACGTTTATCGTGTCAGCCCTGGTATATATTATAATAACTAAAGCGTCATCGGCTGGGTAAACGAAAATCCCTTCGGTAATTAAATTATTGTAAGCGCAGCTTATTATATAGTTTATTAGTTATACTAGAATATGATACATCATCTCAAATCACAAAAGGAATTTTAGGTGTAATTTTGAAATATTAAGACATTCTTCTTCATGAGACTTCATTAAATTTTAATGTCCTTGAAATGTTCAATTAATGTCACAAATTATACCTTACCTGGTAAGTTTGTAAAATAATAAGATCTTTCTAATGTTTTTAAATACGATACTCGTAGTCGTATATATGGTTTATAGCTGAGACATACATAGAAACAGGTTAATATTTACAAACTAACTAGGAGGCTTTAATTAACACAGGATAATGAAAGAAGTTATTATTATAACATACGTTTCTGAAAGTGCATAACAAGAGATTGTTTATGAGTAAATTTCAGCGGACAAATGTCGCATGTATATGGTTTATCACCGGTATGTATTCTACTATGTCTCTTCAAATGACCAGATTCACTGAAACTCTTAACACACATATTGCATGGGTAAGGTTTATCACCGGTATGTATTTTACTGTGTCTTCAAATTACCAGATTCACTTAAAGTATTACCACACACATTGCACGGGTAAGGTTTATCACCGATATGTATTTTATTATGTGTTTTCAAATGACTAGATTGATTGAAACTCTTACCACATACATTACATAGGTACGGTTTATCACCGATATGTATTTTACTATGTGTTTTCAAATGACTAGATTGAATGAAACTCTTACCACATACATTGCACGGGTATGATTTATCACCGGTATGTATTTTATTATGTGTTTTCAAATGACTAGATTGATTGAAACTCTTACCACATACATGACATGGGTACGGTTTATCACCGATATGTATTTTACTATGTGTTTTCAAATGACTAGATTGAATGAAACTTAAGAGTTTCATGTATGTGGTAAGCCACATACATTGCACGGGTAAGATTTATCACCGGTATGTATTTTACTATGTGTTTTCAAATGACTAGATTGATTGAAACTCTTACCACATACATTGCATGGGTACGGTTTATCGCAGGTGTGTATTATTTTGTGGTTCGTCTGATGACCAGATTCTGTGATATTTTGACCACATTCATCACGAGAGTATGGTTTTTCACCAGTGTGTTGACCTGTACCTTGCTTTAAATAACTGCATTGATTGGACATTGTTCCGCCAACATTACTGGATTCAGTCATTTCACATGTATTATGTACCTTTGAAGCATCAGGTTTGTTGGGCGTTGTTCTAGTAACATTATCCGATTGAGACTTTTTATCTCTATATATTGTGTTATATTCTTTCAATTCAACAGATTGATTGGTTTTTTCACTTAGGATACTGACATTAGACTTTGTATCTGAATGTATTTTATTAGTTTTCTTCGAAGCAATAGTTTGATTGTGCGTTGGTCCATTAACATTGCTTGAATTTGACTTTTTAACTGGAATAAATTTCTTTTTTTCCGTCAAGTCAACAGATTGCTTCACCGAAGTTCCACTCATATTACTTGGATTGGTCAATTCTGCATACATTTTATCGTAGTGTTCATAACTAGCTGTGAGTCGTATAACTGTAAAGTACAAAATTATATTTAATATTTCTCGTTTATTGTCACCTATGGTACATAATTACTTAGGATGGGCTAAATATATTAAATTCACAGTTGCTTAATATAAAAATAAATTAGAATGTTTGTGTATTTTGTTTGAATCGAAAGATTTATAACATACAATGGCTGAAGAGGCAATTAGTTAGTCTATGGTAAGACTTTAATTCATGTCATTGCATGCAATGTGGGCTTTTAAATAAAGTACAGTGCTCTCTAAGAACACATAACAATTTTTTATAATTTTCTGAATGGCACTTGTCGTGAGACACCCGTTAAAAATGGGTATTTTCAATTTAAATAATTAAAAATGTTATTTAAATATATGTAACAGTTATTAAAGCAGTAAAACAATAAGTCGATTTCATGTTTATTCATACAAACAAATAATTTCACGTAAACATGTGCAAAATAAAATAATAATCGGCGTCAAACAGCCATAGGACAGGACAAAAACTCAAGGTACAAAAAAATAAAAAGACGCCCATGTAAAGTGCAGTTTGTGGATCTTTATTTTGGTTTTTTCATCCAATACAGGCAAAGGGTTCGAGCCCTTACAGCGAGTTGGCGATTCAATTTGTGATTCACTCTGGTTTTATAGTTTATATTCAGGTGAATGTTTACTATTGCGTATTTCGTATTTTCGGTGATTTTTTGTATGACTTGGATTGCATCACGGAAACCGACGATTCATGCTTTCACTTTTATTTATTTATAATTATTTTAAGGGTATATTATTTTCAATATTAAATATAAGTAGGTTGGTACCGAATAGTGACGTAGTCTTAACTTGGCTATGCTATGCTATGCATTCGCAATGAGTAACTAGCAGATCATGCATGGTTGTGGATTTATTGTTATTATTATTGGTCGTTAGGTCTTGTATAAATTGATAAATGCAAAATATCAGATCAAATAACACACACTCATTAACATAACCTAACTTTCGTTTAGTTTAGTGCCCATAGCTTTATTATGCACCTGTCAATAAGACTAACATTAATACAGCTTTAAACTGATATTTTTATCTAACTAGTGACATTAATTTGGAGAGTGGAAACATTCATCAAAATTTGAGCATAATGATGTATGTCAGAGATGGGCAGTCTCCCTTTGGAGGATGCGTGGTTCAAAACTGCACCTCTGGTGATTTTGTCTTGCAACTTGAAAATGCCCTTAACTCAACGGTTGTTAACGCTTAGCTAACCTTCTGATAACGCACGCCGTATAAATCCTGATATATTTATTCAAGTCTTCTGTTTTGGTTTTGTATTTATTGAAAGCTGGTTATCCATTTGCAATCTCTCGGAAAGCAGAATACTTAATATTTTGTAATAACTATTGGACATTTACCGAGCAGGTGCTCATATCAGCCGGCAGTCGTCAAATTCTGGATAAAGGCCTTCCTCAAAGATCTTCACGACGATCGATCCATCGCTACCCTCATCCAACATATCACCTCATCCCTTGGAGTTAGGGACTAGGGACTAATAGATAATATCAAAGAAATATGTTAAAAGTAATAGGTATTTACATATTATAGGAATAAGTATCTCATATATATATGTTTATAAATTTTTCATAAATGTATTATATTATAATACGTTTTCAAACATAGGGTAGTTTGATGAACTAAAACCGAAAGTGAGCATATAATTGATTTAATTACCAAATTCGTCTACAGGTGAGTTATATCGACCGATATCGACGTGCAGGCGATGTGCGAACTCACTCCCATAGTACACCATCAGCTCCGTATTGCGAGGAATAGTTCTAATTGTGCTGAAATATTTAACAAACTTGAAATGGAAGTAAACTATTCTTAACGAAAGCAGCCATAAATTAAAGAATAAAAAACGGCGCTTCGTATCCTGTGGTACCGTTACTCAAACGGCGAAAAGTCGAACAGCAAAAGCTATTGTTCATCTTTTAGGTCTTAACTCTTAGATTTGGAATTATGTTCTTACAAAAATTTAGGCTGGCAATTTTAATAATTAACATATTATGCCTTTTTACTCGTTTAAATTAAATGGCCACTTATTTTTCCAAAACAACATGTCAAAGAAAATACTTTGCCGTACCAAAATACCAACTCTTTCTTTTCGCTGTATGTACATCTCAGTAAGTTAAACATAGCCCTTCAAAATATCCAATCATTGTATTGTAATTCTTTACAAAGTGGTTAAACAAGATAATATTATTGTGTCGGGAAAATATTAAGTTAAAAATCACTGACAATTATGTTGAGACAACAAAAATTTATACACAAAAACCAACCGACTTCAAAAACACCATTCCAAAACAATAGATATAATATACACTAAAAAGTATAAAATGCATTGCGTATTTTTATACAATCTAATTCTAGTTACGATTATTGGTATTTTTGAAATCGGTGTCCTTCCGCCGCGACCCGCTCTCGCCTCTCGCCTCCTCATGACTCAAGCACATCTCGTCTATAACTATGTATGTGGTTACAAACCTATCATGGATGACACCGACTCCAAAAATAACAATAATCGTAACTAGAATTAGATTAATTAATTAGATTGTATAAAAAATCCGCAAATATTTTTATACTTTTTAGTGCATATTATATCTATTGTTTTGGAATAGTGTTTTTTGATAATTTTCTTTTATTTTTTGATTTTTTGTGATTTTCAAGTACACTTATTAACAATTTGTCTAAATGTTTGTAGATATACTAAATTTTTCATTACAGACAGTTAGAAATTCTGCCACCGCACCCTTACTGTAATTCGTTAAGTTAATTGATCATCATATTTGACTACGACAAATACTTCACCATAACTATGTTATGGTAGATGACTTAAATATCCGGATAGCGTCAAAAAGATTCGGCCGAGTATCGTTAATTTGCTCCTATGAATTGAAGAGTTCCGATACTTTGTCAAGGATACCGTAATCAGAACCTAACCAAACTCTCACCAAATTATATTTGAAATATATCCTTTCAAATAAAAAAAGAATAATCGTAAATTTATCATCCACATACGAACGGCAAATTTTCAGACTTTTATGGTTTTCTCATGAATACCACTGCCAGATCTGGACCAAATTACAATGGGATCAGGAGTGGTGCATCTCCTTTCGCTTTCAAATAAAAATAATAAAATACAAAAAATAACAAAATGGGTTCACCCAGTCGAAAGTTTTGAGGTAACAAACATACAAAAAGAAAACATTCGGACGACTTGAGAACCTCCTCCTTTTTTGAAGTCCGTTAATAATCGGTTGCATCAACCTATTTTGCCTATATTTCACTTGAAATTAATAAATAATTTATAAAAAATAAATAAAAATAAAAAAAATCATATCCATTTTAATTATTACTTGTCAATGGTTATAATGAAAATTTGACAGTTTTGATATGTTTGGAATATCGCGCGGGCAGGCACTTGGTTGAAGACCTCCTCCATATATTTACATGTTCCTCTGTTTTTGCATAGATTCATCCAGTCTGTCCTAGCAATATCTGCTATATGGTCAGTTCACCATCTTTCTGTTCTGCAAACTTTTCTTTTCCACTCTAATCCTTTTCTTCCACTATTCTTAGAGTCCACCAACCATCTGATAGACCAGCTATATGACAGCCCATGGTCACTTTTATTGCTTTTAAACCGCTCCGAATTTTCTGTATTTTACCGACACTTAAAATACTTCTTTCTTGTGCTCTTGATTCGAGTTTAACTTTTTTATACTATTTACCATATTTGTATTTGTTTCATAATATTTTATGAGTAACAGTCTATTCCATGTGGCGACAGGACTTATATTATCGAAGGCTTTGCTTTTATCGGTAAAAGCTATGTACAAAGAATTGTTGAACTTAAACCTAAAACCTACCTGCGCAAACTGTTGGAATACAGTTGCCGTTAGACTTATCGCTCTGAATGTTTCTCACTGCAGATTTTAGTGTTTGGACCCAATTTTGAAATTTAAGATGACGTGTGATATTATAATATAAGCAAAATCTAAAAATGTTACCAGTAATACAATTCTCCCTTGTACTGGAACGCGACGAGGTTCTGTTCGCTCCAATGTCTAGAGCAGTTAATAAACCGCATCCAATTGGAGTTGTTCCCGTCTGCGGCGTCCACCATGTGCGAGGGTTTGTGGTCTTTGTCGAAGATCTGAGGATATCACCGACAGTATAAAACACAATATAAGATCAAATTCTTAAATAATAAAATAGACATGACATGATGGAAAAATTTTTTCAGCATTTTTCACTATACAAGTTTTATAAACAGCTTCCATATATAAAGTTATTGATATAATATTCCTTTTAATCACACCCGCCATATGGCATGTATGTTATGATTGTAGTCGGTTTTGTTTAATTTTTTTATCATTCAGTTTGTAGCTTGAACATAAAAACAAGAGTCTAATACGGTGGACTCACATTCTTCTTCACATATCAGGTAAGTAAGTATAAGAATAATAATAATAAAAAATAGAAGTAGAATTTGTGGCGTGTCATAATATAATTCTGGATATTGGTTGCAGAAAGCAGTAAATACAAAGTGGAGTAGTGTTACGTCAGTCAGCGTACCATTATCGTAGCGTGAAAATGAAGGTATCCCAAAAGGTAATTATTTACTTGTATTAGTAGACTCACCTGCCAGCAGTAGTTTGAAGCAGCGTCCTTACTACGTACTCCTCTGTACGGTCCAAACCGCACATTACGAGGTAGGGTTCTCGTAGCGAACACTCCCAAACCGGCGCCTTTTATTCCATGGTAATTAAAATTGGATCGTTTTAGGTAAACAACCAAAGAAATACAATAAAAAGTATCTATATATATATAAAAGAGATTTACACCTATGTAGTATATATTATACTTAATGTATTAACTCATCAAGCTATTTTCTGAACCATAAAGCGCACAGACTTTCAATTTGGTAGAAAAATTCCTTTCGTGGAGTGCGCATAAGAACGACCAATGCAATGCGTTTTAACGACTAGTGAAGTTATCTGTACATCAATGATTCAGATATATAATGTTTCTACTTCTTTTTTCTTTACAATCTTCTTATTGAAAAGCGATGAACTTAACAAACTTACCTCTAATAGTGGATACATTTAAATGCAGAAATACTCTTGGTAAGGTCAGGGCTGCCCTCGGTACTATCGGGGGGAGGTTTGTTACGGCAGGGACCTGAAAGTAATAAAGTTATCTTAATAAAGTTTTGTAATAACGATAACGATGTTTATGGAATAGGACAATTGAAAGTGATCACCGCCTATAGGCTGTTGCAACATTAAAGGAATAGCGATTGCCAGTCCATGCGTAGTGCTCAGTTTAGGGTGAGTCAACAACCCTGACAATTGTGTGTCTTCTACCGCATTTATCACGGGGAGTGTTCCGAAATGCTATTCAACCTGATTCCTGCCGCCGAATTTCACCTTCGCACGACACGCCACAAGTTACGATATCATCCCCACCATCTGGATGTGTGGCGGTCCTCCATAGTGCGGTTTTCAAGGAGCTTTCTTCCTCGTACCACGAAGCTGTGGAATGAGCTTCCTTGTGCGGTGTTTCCGGGACGATTCGACATGGGTGCCTTCAAGAAAAGCGCGTACACCTTCCTTAAAGGCCGGCAACGCTCTTGTGATTTCTCTGGTGTTGCAGGAGAGTGTGGGCGGCGGTCATCACTTAACACCAGGTGACCCGTACGCTCGTTTGTCCTCCTATTCCATAAAAAAAAATGCGAATCCTGTTATGTATATTTATTTGTCTTCAGCATAACTTTCACATGCCACATAATTTCACATCACAATCATATTATTACTTCTTATTTACAGTGTTTTCTAATACCGCATTTATCATGTGCGTATTGCAAGAAATTTCTTGCCTCGCACAGCCACTCTGTGGAATCAATTATCGGCTGCTGTTTTCCCGAATCGATACGATTTAGCCACATTCAAGAAAAGAGCATACCACCATCCCACCTTAGAGGCAACTCATGTCTTGACACCTGGTGATGCCGATGTCTATGAGCGGCTGCCTCACCACTTTTGCCACTTTGCCTCCACTTATATTTAAAAAAGTGTGTGTAGACTGTTACACCTTCAGTACTGATAACTCGTTTTTTGTTTTGTTTTTTATGATTTAGTTACTTTTTTTACTGACCCAAGTAAAATAAATGTTAAAGTGTAGAAACATACGACTATATCTATTGAATCACTTTGAATTTGAATTCTATATTTTGTAAAATGCTGAATCTGTTAATATTGATATAAATAATAATAATTAATAATTAAAATGTTTATTTGGTTCAAAAAGTTATTAGAAATCTTATAACTAATAACAATTTGGACATTAAAGAACCAAAATGGTGTCTAGTCAGCATTTACTTCTCAACACTGGTATTCTCTAGACACCGTAGAAGCAAGACTTCGAGAATTTAATTAATTAATAGAGATATACAATCCCCAAGTTTACTGCTACCATAAGCGTTGGCAATGAAAATTATAATACACAAATAAAATTTGAAAAACAACAAAATTTTATTAATGATGCGGGACTCGAACCCACGACCTCCGGCGGAAAATAATAATGACATATAAAAGATTGACAACAAATTTCTCGCGACTTCTCATTCAAGCTCAACTTTTCCGAAGTGATGGTAAATGGTGAAATGCATAACTTTGATAATATCATAAGGTCATCTATTTTATCAAAATTTACAGACATGTTGCAACAAATGGGGCTCTGAGAGAGAAGAAACGAAGCAAGACACGTTCCCAGTTGATATGGTGTCAGTACGCCGCACATAGAGACAGTCACTGCAATTAAGTTATGAGTAGGTATAATAGCTTCCACTTACCTTATCATCCGGTATGATCAGTAACGGGCCATGTATAGCGCAGTATTCGTACACATAATCTCGACACGAAGGACAAACTGTACACAATATTATATTGTATTATTGAGTCGTATTTCCAAAATACGTACTATTTTTACTAATTGACAAGCTTCAAACATATTAGTCTACCCCGTTATTTTTAATAGAATTATACCTTAACATACATAAATACATATAAGAGTATGAAATTGCCGTTTTATTTTAATTGCTACTTCAAATTGACATAGAACCTTCATGGTTTGAGATTTTTGAGTAAAACTTTTTCAGAAAGTACCTATGTAGTTTTTCTTTTAAATAACATTCGACTATCAACATTAAGTTCATTTTTTTGTTCAGCTTAGACAGTAAAGATGGATACTTCGAATATCGCGGCAGAAAAAGATCCCAATATCAGCGTTGTGTTTGGAGAGGGAACGCACCGTGCGATTTTGGCTTAATCGCTTTCGTGATGGAAACTTTTATTTAAAGCCCGCCAACACAGCTGAATAACCAAGAATTGAAAGAGATGGTGGAAGCCGATCCGAGCCAAACTACCCAGGAATTAGCGGCATGTTTTAACGGTTCTTTACCAACAATATTGTCTCATTTGCGTCGAATTAATAAAATAAATATATTATATGAATAATGGGTGCCTCATGATTTGACTGATCTGCAGAAAGAAACGCGAGTTGAAACTTGTGTTGCCTTGTTGAATCGATACAGAAACCAAGGAATATTGGATCGAATTGTGACATGCGATGAAAAGTGTATTCTTTACAAAAACCATGAGCGAAAAATGCAATGGCTGACCCAAAGTCAAACGCCAGAACAGTGTCCTAAAGCAAAGCTTACTCATAAAAAGGTATCTGTAATGGTAACTGTTTGGCGGTCTGAGCATGGTGTTATTCACCATAGCTTTTTTCAACCTGGTCAAACAATAACGACAGATGTCTATTGTGCGGAACTCCGAACAATTATAGCAATACTAGCGAAACAGCCCCGACTTATGATTCGATCTTCACCATTATTGCTTCATGATAACGCGAGCCCTCATACAGCACGAGAAACCGTTTTAACTCGACAGGAACTGCAATTACAAACCATTCGTCACCCTCCGTAATCGCCAGACCTTCCTCCAACGGTCTTCCATTTTCTTCGTGATTTGGATAGTTTTCTACGTAATAAAAAGTTTTCTTCTCCTGAGAAGAAACTGCCTCCTGATCTAGATCACCATAGTTCTATCGTAAAGGCATATATTACCTTCCTATTACATGGTAGCAATGTATAGTTATCTATGGTAATTATTTTGATTAAACATTTTTAAATATTGAATAAATATTGCAATTTTATAGTAAAAATCATCAATTTCATACTTTAACTCCTAATACTACGTAATAAGAGTCGGGGACTGCCTGAGTAAATTTAGAATGAAATGTGCACTAAATAGTAAATAGGAGTTATTACAGTATGGCGATTTAAATATTTAAATATGCGAAATCAAATCAGGAATGAGGAGATCCGTAGGAGAACCAAAGTTACCGACATAGTCCAAATGATTGCGAAACTGAAGTGGCAGTTGGCAGGGCACATAGTTCGACGGCCAGATGGCAGTTGGGGCAGTTAAGTCCTCGAATGGCAACCATGTACCGGAAGACGCAGTGTTGGTAGGCCCCCCACAATATGGACCTACGATCTGGTCAAGATGGCCGGAATACGTTGGATAAGGGCATCACAGTCTTCTTCCGGCTGATGATGATGATGGCGATCGGCGACGAAATATAATCCTTCAAAGTTTGAAATCGAACAGTTGCTTAAGCGTAGTGGATTTCGGCTACCTCCGTTTTGTACACGATTATAGCCTTCTTCTCTCAATCTATCATTGACTGCAGGTTTCATACAATCGAGTGAATCGCATTTTTTTTAGAGTTTCGCTAGGCTGATCACTAACCCCCTGGGCTATTCAGACGTCAAACTATGTTAGTACTTGTTAACCGTATACTCACACACACACACTTTGAAAATAAACTGCACTATTAAGGACTGTATCTCCCTAATCAACGCTCAAACAGTTTGCTATACAAAATCACGCAAAACAATGTTAGCACCTGCTAGCGGTAGGCTAGCGGCATCTAGCGGTAGTGGAAAGAACAACATAATTGAATCTAACTTAGTTTTCAACAAACTAAGTTTAACAGTACTAGAAACCCTGTCTTGTTCCTTTCATCAATCCTCTCATACAAACTCTTTTGTTCTATGTACACTGGCCTGCCGCCTGGGATTGTGTCAGTACATCCTCGACCTGACCGTGTAATATTCCACCACTTTACACACATTCTCAACACTTTACACTTTCATCCATCAATCTTCACATGACCAAACCTTGTGTACCAAAGGTGTCGTATTTATTTTGAGAAAATATGACGAGACAAGCAAGACGTTAACATAATAGCAGGCTCGTCTCACTCCTCGTGTTGGTATCGATAACATAAGTATACACGGTGGCTACGCCAGCGTGACTAACCAGTAGGGACTCACGAGTGTTCACGAGCGAGCTGTGACGCACGCGCGAGCTTTGTTCTTTACCTACTTCACCGAATGGACCGATATTTAAAAATTTGAGAATATTTTATATAAAAATAATAAAAAAATACAGTGCAGTGTTTATCTGTACACAGATTGCGAACTTTCTTTAAGCTTCGTAAAGATGCTGAAAGATGAGGTCTACTTTAAAGTGGTTATTATTATTGTGCAATTATTATTCATGATATGTATCTATTATACTAAGTATGTAATGGTTGTGTACCGTTTTTCGGTTTTGGACCAAGAGCTGACTCTAAAAAAGTTATTGTAAATAATTATAATTGCTAATAGTAAGTGCTACTCCCTGCCCATTACAATGAAGTAACGCTCAGGATTCTTGAAAAACACCAAATTCCAATTGCACTAGTCACCTGGCGACATTATATGTTAAGTATCATTATCAAACGGAAACGAAATAATACTTGTACATTAATTAGATACTGCAAAGGCCAGCTAGCCTGCATGCTGTGCACAGAAACCTACTGGTTGAAATAATAATAATAATGAATACTTACGAATTTTTTTCAAACGCGGCAACACATACTACTCCTAGATAATTAATATATCTAGCTAGAGCTTCTTGCTGCTGGACAACCGATGAAAACCTACCGGGTTGTTACTTTATTGGGCGTGCATTAATGAAAATAGAGGTAAACTGTCAACCTTAACTTTTTTCGACGTTTTCACAGCTATCACGGTCTATCTAGACGTATAATTGATCTAAGATACTACATCTTTTAAGATGATGCATCAGTTGGAGGTGGTGGCTGGTGGGTGACCATAAAGTGAGTCCCATGCTCGTCATTTGATGGCTGACATAAAAACTAAACAATCTTCAATGCGGTTTATAAAATATGTTCAGTGACTTACAAACATAGTCGTCGAAGGGCGGCTCGTCCGGTTCGTAGTAACTAATTCTTTGTTTCTTACGCAAGTTTAATCTTTTCATCTGTAAAATACATGATAATAAGCGAAGTCAATTAGTGAATTTACGTATCAGTCGTTGTAATAATATAAATATTAACTGTTGGTAAACATATTGACATTTTCCGCCATTAGGTGTTGTAAGGCGAAAAGCTATACTCAAGGACACTGTAAGTTAGTGGAGCTTAGGACATTATGTGTCTATCATAATATTATAGTTATCATTTTTTAATGAACACAAAGAGAAAAGTCTGTAGTCATTTGAATCATCAAAGTACCTTTGGTCAAATACTATAATGATATAAGAATGTCGTTTCTTTCTTAATAAACTGTATGCTTATATTGAGTTTCAATTAAATATTATTACTTTGCTATTAACTCCATAATTATTGTAATAAGTAACTGAATACATACCTTGAAATTCTCCCTTGTTCTTCAAATTCAGACTTCTCAGAAGATTGAGTGTTGAGACAAGAATAATTAGAAATGGCGCGGGAAAATAGCAAATGGTTTTTAATTTCCAAACGAAAAATATAGAGGCAAAAGCTTTAGTCTTAAATAGCCTCAAAAAGGGCCCGAATAAAATGTTAGGTTCTCAACATTCCCATCAAAACATATTTTTATTTTCATTTAAGAGCAACGGTGTATGTGCAACAGCCAATAATCGTGTAACGAAAATTATAATGCTTCTTGCCAATAATTAAATTATTTTTTGATTACAAATCAGAAAATTAAAGCTTTGTTGTTGAATATTAGTTATGTGATATTAAACGTCTTGTAAATGATTTATTCTTATAGGTACTGTAACTTTTTTTTTGAAATTTTTAATGCTGACGGTATTTAAGTTATATTTTTCTGTGACATCATTTTTCGACATACGACAGTCACTAGATAAATTTGCTGATAAAGTTCAATATCTTGCTAAACACCTAAAGGCCGGCAACGCATCCCTGAAACCAACAGTTTCGGATGTCCATGGGTGGTTGCCTCACTTCGCCCCATTTCGTGAGTCATAATTATTTTTCATTTTATTTTTTTTATTTATTTATTAGGTTTATTAACAATCACTTACAATAATACACACAAATATAAAAAGAAGAACTAAAAACGGAACTAAATGTAGTGATTACTTACAAATAATCACAGCATGCACAGAAGTAATTAATTTTAGGTATTATATACAATAAGTTACAAATTAAATATTTTTTTTTAAATTAATAAATGAGTTATACACAGTTACGTCAATTTTCCAATTATAACATTATTAAAAATTACCAATGATGCTGCAAATGGTCTTGCGGAATTTGGCTAAGGAATCAGCAAATATATCAATATCGGCTTCGCTACAAGAATTTAAAATTTTACATAATCGAGGGACTGGGGAATTGGTACCTAGGATCGTTCGACGGAGTGGAGGAGAAAGTAATAGGCTTACGTGGAATTCTTACTAGTACTCTTAGACCAAATTTACTTAGCATTTCGGGACAGTCGATAAAGCCGTTCAATAGTTTGTGAGTAAACAGAAGATCCAGAAGTTCTCTACTTCATCCAAAGTGTTCATTTTATTATTGACATACAACTGCACAATAAGAATAAAAAGAGTCTGCTGAATTTTTGAGGTGCGGAATTTTGACGTCCATTTAGTGATTTAAAATCCTATTTTGTATAAAAATATAAGTAAGAATATGCATATTAAAATTTTTAAGCTTTCTCCATTGTAAGATATTTATGAAACATTTTTTTATGAAAATAAGTGACGAGATGAGCAGGTTGTTGACGCTGATGGTAATTGCGCCCTACACAATACAATGCATTGCCGCTCAGGATTCTTGAAAACCCGAAAATTCTGAGCATTACTACGGTTGCGTTCGTCACCTTAAGACATGAGATGTTCAGTCTCAATTGCCCAGTAATTTCACTAGCTAAGGCGCCGTTGTGGTACCCATAATCTAGCCGGCTTCCTGTACAAAGGAGCCTCCCACAGGATCATCATCATCAGCGGGAAGACGTCCACTGCTGGACAAAGGCCTCCCACAAAGATTTCCACGAGGGTCGGTCCGGCGCTGCCCTGGTTAATAGCCAAAGAATAAAAACACCATCAGCCTTGTATATTTTTTAATAAATTAACACAAATTATAGTTAAATAAAATCTATGACATATAACATATCATGACATGACATATAAAATCATTTGAAAGACATCACTTTTTCTTGGTACATGGAATAACACAAATAATAAAATAAGTAAATAAAAATGTGGGCATCAAATACCTTCATTGAAATTGCCAAAAACATAACAAAATAAAGAAAGTAAAAATAAAACAGCACTCGATTTCGCATTTTAGACAAAAAATAAAATTTGATGAAACTTAAAGCCGGTACAAACATTGAGATGTGTCACCCAATGCAAAAAGTCGAAAATTTAACATATTTTTGAGTGTTAATTGGTTAACATGTACCTAATATGTAAGTACCTTACTAAAATCATACTTAATACAAATGGAGTTTGGTTGTACGCATTTAACTCATTATCTAATAATTTTGTAATTAAAATACTTAGGGTTCTAACTAACTATAATTTAGCTATACAACTACCATAAGATGCAGGGTGTTTCGGAGAATATATAGTTCTAGTGGACCCGACAGATATTGTCCTGTACACACGTCTTAAATTTGAAAAATCGGTCCAGCCGTTTAGGAGCTAGTTCAATTGTGAATCTTTACCATTCTCGAATCCACCTGAAGACACACAGTAAGATTCATAAAAATCGGTCCAGCCGTTTAGGAGAAGTTCATTTACAACAGACGCACAAAAGAAGTATATAATAAGATATGATATAATGTTGGTGATAACTTATCCGGAACCTGTATTTTTGACCGATAAATTCATACCTTTATATACAAATAATTCAGTCAATATCATTTCAATACACATGCCAATTTATAAATTGAGCGGGCGCGGGGTAATTAAATTATTTGGCAATACGTTTATATATAATATAATAATAACGTAAGCGTCATCGGCTGAGCAAACGAAATTAATTTATACAATTTATATTATTGTAAGCGCAGCTTAATATCTAGTTTATTAGTTATACCAGAATCTGATACATTATCTGAAAACACAAAAAAAAATACGTTTAAAAAAACCGACTTCAAAAACTGAAAAGTATAAAATAACTAAAAATTTTATTTAATACACCTCTTATGCAAACCTTTACTTTAAATATGAAGAAACTACTATTATTTGTATGTCATACCTATTGATAGGTTTTAAGTCAGTGCCAAGCCCTAAACAAAAATAAAACTTAATATTATAAACAGCTTACTTACTGTAATTATTTAGGCTATCTGGCCACGCGTATCTGTACGCTTGGATTGTTTTATTCTAGACGAAGCTATAAAGCCGCTCAAAGTCACGCGTGGCGAGTGTAGGTACCTTTATTACATTTGGCTTGGCACCGACTTAAAACCTATCTGTACAAATCCCAAAAATTTCCCACTAACTAAGGTATTAAAACACTTAATAGGGGCGTACCAATCGTATATTCACCAGTTACATAATAAGTAAGGTCACAGTTCTATAATAAACTTAGATAATGCGTCCTTGATGGCTTAGGGCGACATCTATGAACAATATCAAACTGTAATCGATTACAAACCTTAACATACCGGCCGCCATGGACGTAGTCCAGCCAAAACAACAATACTTACATATTATATGCAACTTATCAATACTATGAATCTTAATCTAAATCGTAAATTTAACAGCAAACAGCAGTGACTTACAAGTAATACAAATGAAGAAAAATATTCGCAGTGTAAAATTAAATACAGTTAATCTTATATATATAAAATCTACATATCTACTACAAAATAAAAATTTAATCCTTAACAGGCAGTATAATCAATTTAGATACGGGCCGTTTAATAAGATTTCCCTTGTATTTGAGGGTGACTACGCGAGTAAGATTGTCCAAACCTGGATGTTTATCTACAATTAGACCAAAAAGCCACTTAGTTGGAGGTAAATCATCTTCCTTTACTAAAACCACACTTCCAATATTTGGTTCTGGAATGGTAGCGTTCCATTTATATCTATGATGCAATTGCGTCAAGTACTCCTGAGACCATCTACGCCAGAAATCTTGAACCATTCTCTGAGCTAACTGCCACCTTTTTAGGCTACTTTTAGTTGACATTTCATAGTTAGCATCAGGTACAGACACTAATGGTTCTCCCACCAGAAAATGCGCTGGTGTTAGAGGCTGAGGATCCTCCGGATTGTTGGACAACTGAGTCAAAGGTCGAGAATTAAGACAAGTCTCAATCTGGGACAATACGGTAGATAACTCCTCATATGTGAGTGTCTTGTCACCTACAATACGCTTAAGGTGATACTTAGTAGACTTTACGCCAGCTTCCCACAATCCTCCAAAATTTGGAGCACGAGGAGGGATAAAGTGCCAAGCAGTACCATTAGAGGATAAAAAATCAAGAATATCTTCAGCAACAGTAACCTTTCCAAATTGAATAAATTCTTTAGCTCTCGTGCACTGCCAACAAAGGTAGTACCATTATCACTCCAAAGTTCAGCGACGTGACCTCTTCGAGCAACAAAGCGCTTAAAGGCTGCCAAAAAGGTTTCAGAAGTCATGTCACTGACTACTTCCAAGTGAATGGCACGTGTAGCCATACATATAAAAAGGCAAATGTACCCCTTCATTGAGCGATGTCCACGGCCTTTGGTGGTACGAATACTGATTGGACCGGCATAGTCCACTCCACTTCTAAGAAAAGGTCGATGTGCTGTTACTCTGGACACGAGTAGCTGTCCCATCATCTGTTGGTTAACCTGGGCTGAATGGCGAATACAGATCACACATTTTTTAACAAATTGTCTTACAACACTTTTAGCTCTAATAACCCAGTACTTGCTTCTCAAATAGTTAAGGACAAGTTGTGGACCACCATGAAGAGTCCTTTCGTGAGCATCGTGTATAAGAAGGTAAGTAAAATGTGATTTGTGTAGAATGATTATAGGATGCTTCATATCATCGGACAAAGAAGCATTATGCAACCGTTCCCCTACTCTAAGAATACCATCCCGTCCCAGAAATGGATTCAACGAGGTAAGTTTACTTGTTTTATTTAATTTTTCATTATTCTTTATATTTCCCATATCTTCTTCAAAATTTTCTTTTTGACAAATCTTAATACAAATCATAAGTGTTTCTTGTAATTCTTTAGCAGTTAAAATGTTACTAATGTACCTTTCATTTTCAGGTTTGTTCCAGTACAACACTCGACGGCAGAAGGACAACACTCTGGTAAGTTTTCTTAGAGATGAAAATCTCGAAAATATATTTTCGTCTTTATCACTAGTTACAGTGTGACTACTAATCTTATATTTGCGTTCTTCCAAAGATGTGTCTCTCTCTTCTCCCTTGCTACAATCTATGTACCTACTGTACAACCACTCAGGGCCCAGTTTTCAGAGATCATTGTGTACAACCTCTGTTGCAGATAATCCCCTGGAAGCGCAATAAGCGGGATTTTCTTTTGATGTAACATGGGACCACTGATTTCCCTCCAACAAGGTATGTATTTCGGAAACTCTATTGGCAATGAAGGTCTTCCATCGACTTGGATGGCTTCTGAGCCAAGCCAAGACGATAGAAGAATCCGTCCAAGCGTGAGTTTGATGTTTAGGAACATCAAGAATGAGACCAACTTCATCTAAAAGTCTTGCTAGCAAAACAGCTCCACACAGCTCAAGACGTGGAATTGAGACCTGCTTTATGGGTGCTACCCGAGTTTTTGAAGTTATCAAACTCACATGCACGTTGCCACTATTATCAATTATGCGAGCATAAACAACAGCTGCATAGGTTGCGTTTGACGCATCACAGAACCCATGTAGTTCTCGACATTGATCAGTTAAATTCGATCGTATCCATCGAGAAATGCGAAAGGTTGTAAGAGATTTCAAATCATTCCTGAACTCCAACCAGCTTTTAAGCAGTGACTTAGGAAGCTCGCTATCCCAATCAACGCCAGATAACCATAGCTGTTGGATAAATATTTTAGCCTTGGTCACAACTGGCGCTATCCAACCCAATGGATCGAATAGCCGAGCAATGTCGGAAATAACCTTTCGTTTGGTTATTGGTGATTCCACCGAAGAAAGCTTGACAGTGAACTGAAACTTGTCCTCTTCTCTATTCCAGATTAGTCCTAGTATTTTCATTACTTCATCAATTTTATTTCCATGGCTTGATTAGACTCGCTGTTTTCCGCCTTAATCTCTTTAAGCAACTCCTGACTATTGCTAGAAAACTTTTGTAATGGAAATCCACCACGATTCAGTAATTCCGTCATCTCTTCATATATTTGAATGCCTTCGGCTACCGTATGACACCTGGACATTAAATCGTCGATATAGAACTCCTTTAGTATTATATTTGAAGCCAACGGAAACTCTTTACCATCCTTACGGACTAGTTCTTGAAGAGTTCGCACAGCCAAATATGGTGCTGATGATGTACTAAAAGTGACTCTTAATAAACGAAAATGTCTTATTACATCGTTTTGGTCATCACGCCATAATATACGTTGATAATCTGCGTCGCTCTCCGCCACCTTCACTTGTCGATACATTTTGACAATATCTGCGACGAGTGAAATCGGGTAACAACGCCATCGCATGAGTAAATGTCGTAACTCAGGCTGAAGTGTGGGACCAACCATTAAGTCGTCATTTAATGATACCCCGTTGAATCCCTTGCATGAAGCGTCAAAAACCACACGGACCTTAGATGTAAGTTTGTCTTGACGTATCACCGCATGATGTGGTAGGTAAACAGCGTCTGGTTTATCAACATCCTCTGCTAAAACTTCTTCAATATGACCAAGATCAAGTTATTCGTTAATTTCCTTTGAGTACTCAATTTTAAGACCAGGATTTTTAATTAAGCGTTTTTCTAACATAAGAAATCGCTTAAGAGCTATATCTCTTGAGTTACCAGATTTACATTGCGGATTATCCGACTTAAAAGGAAGTTTGACAATAAATCTACCAGTTTCATCCCTAGAAGTACTTTCCTTGAATAACCTTTCACAATTTTCTTCCTCTTGAGTGAAATACTTCTTAGGTTTACTTGATTCAGATTCCAACTCCCAGAATTTTTTTAATAATTCGTTCTCATTACAGTGTGTCAAATGCATGCTAACTACATTGTCACACGTCCCGTTCCTAATTACAGTTTCTCTGTTGTGCATTTTGCCAGAGAGGATCCAACCAAGTGCTGTTTGCTGCGCAATTACAGATCCTGGCGGACCCCTGACTAAACCTTTCAACAATATTTGGCTATACACGTCTGCACCTAAAAGAAGATCAATCTTGCTAGGTGTGTGGAACGAGGGATCCGCCAACTGCATCGACAAAAGAGTTGGTAGCATTTGAACATCAATTTTCTTACTAGGTAAGAATGTTGTGAGTTTTTTCAAAACATGAGCCTTGATTGTAATGACAAAGCTCGGATCTAGACGTGACTGTATTTTCAAAACTACAGAGGACTCTGATAACAAAGTTAAACTCTCGTCGCCGCCTAAACCTGACATAAAATTTGTCTCAGAATGCTTTTTGAGACCAAGCAGTTGAACTGCAGCCTCTGTAATGAAAGAGGCTCGAGACCCTTGATCAATCAAGGACCTCAACACAACCGGTGTAGTATTAGCTTGAGAAACTGCTTTCACTAAAGCAGTCGCTAACAAAACTTGATGGTTTGTGTTTGAAAAACAAGATAAAATAGGACGATAAGTACCCTCACCTTGAGCCTGGGAAGAATGAATAACGTTACCTACTACCGAAGTATTTCCTTCACCAGGTTGATCAGCTTGCGTTAAGCTTGCTGATTTGGGAGATTTGGTATGAAGTAAAGTGTGGTGCTTTTTCTTACAAATTCGACACCTTGTAGATTGATTGCATTGGTATACTGAATGATTAGGTGTCAAACAATTAAAACATAAATGCTGGGTTTGGACAAAATTACGCCGTGAGTCAACCGTTTCCTTAGAAAATTTCTTACAATTAAATAATTTATGATTTTCCGAGCACAACACACAATTAAAACTAGTAGTGGCGACATGAGTACACGTAGGTTTCTCTTGCTTAATTAATTTAGGGTCTAAAAACTCCAAGGACCTAAACCGATTTTGTAAAAATTCCTCTAATGATGCCATAGTTGGTAAATCAGAAATCTCGGTTGCCTTTTGTTCCCACTGTTTACGTGATTCTGAGTCTAACTTGACTTATCAGAAATATAATTATTATATCCCATGACTTTACATCGATACCTAAGTTTTTTAACGCACTCAAACATTCTTTAGTAGTATCTAACAAATTTCGGATTGCACTCGATGACTCAGACGACAGAGCTTTTTGATTTGTTAACCTTTTAAGAATACAGTTAGCTTGAAATTTTTTATTATTATACCGGCTTTCTAACTGCTCCCAACAAATTAAATAATTATCCGCAGTACATGAAATGTGTCTCACCAACTGCTCCGCCTCTCCCGTGAGACAACCTTTAAGATAGTGCAATTTTTGTACATCATCAATCGTAGTCTCATTATGAATCAACGATAGGAACAAATCTCTAAAACTTGGCCACTCCGAATATTTACCACAAAATTTAGGTATCTCAATCTTAGGTAATTTAACATTGCTCTGATTCGTTTTATTCTCAACGGATACAACATTTGACTTTTTTAATATTAATAATTTATCTTTCAATAATGACTTATAATCTAGATACATTTCCTCACAGTTATCGAACACTTCATTTAAAACATAATCATTTTGTATCAACACATCCTTTTTCATTTCATAAACAATTTTTTGATGATTTGAGAAGAAAGAAAACCACAATTTCTCTAAAGCTTCTAAGCGCGTTTCAAGATAACCTATGCTTATTCTTTCCTTTGGAGATTTTTTAAAGTTACATAAATTTCTTTCAATTTTACTTAAAATATCATCCTGAAGATTAATATAATTATCACCCATGACTAAAAGTTAAAACAACTAATCTAGTTTAAATCGAAAACAATATAAAAATTGAATCAACAAAAATCTCAAAAATGTTAAAATATTTTTCTAAGTTAAAGACAAAGTCGTTGAAATTTTTCTAAGTCTTTTAACACTATTCTTTTCACTTTAAAATCGGGCATAGGTTCCCCGTCGGATCACTTTTTAACAAATTATTCTAAGTCCTAAACACTTTGAATTTAACAAGTCAATAATAACTTCTATCTTGAATTTTCTAAGTTAAATCTTCCTAGTTATTAAAGTTCAAACTTGTACTCACGATTAATTTTCGGTAGTTGTCCCACACATACACACACTTAACTTCTGACGTAAGATGACATATGACAAGTGACGTTACTTGTCTTTGGACGGCACGTGGGTTGCTGTGACAGGTGTTGCAGGGGGTGTTCCCCTCTGCAATTGCTGCTCCTGACGCCTCTCCAGACAGGTGACTATGCTCCCCTCAGTTTTTAAAAGTTCAGGCCCAAATAGGTGCTCCCTCGGTACATCGAAGAATACCGATCACCACGAACAGGCGCTGAACGGACTTGACACAATCAACCGCAAGGCACCAGTTCCGGCACTCAAGAAGGACAATGTACAAATCCCAAAAATATCCCACTAACTAAGGTATTAAAGCACTTAATAGGGGCGTACCAATCGTATATTCACCAGTTTTTTTTTTTTTTTTTTGAGAGGAGGAAATACTGTTACGTATTTACGCCCCGGAACGGGGCGTAATATGTCGGACTCGAGTGTCCGCGTAAGCGGACACCCCATACCGACTAAAACCTCCTCTGTGCTGTTAGCAGCTCTGGCTTTCACAGCGAAGTAGGACGTGGGCCGTGGAGGCCGCAAAGACTACGCAACAACAGTCGCGGGGCGTCTCCTAAGGAGACTCGAACCTCAGACCGGCTGTGTGCTTGTGGGAAGGAGAGAGAATGAAAATGAAGATGAAAGATGAAAAGGTGATAAGAGCACACTCGCCGGCGAGTGTGGTGATGTTTTGTGTAATGTATGTAAGTGTGTATGTATGTGTTTATGATTGCATGTATGTGTGTTTGTATGTATGTACGTAGTGTAAATGTTTGTGTGCATGTATGTTTGTGTTTGTGTCTGTTTGTGGAGTGTGTTTGTGATTGTGTAAGTGGTGTATGTCAGTCCGTCAGTCAGTCCGTGTGTGAGTGAGTGTAGTGAAGCGATTACAGGACGAGGACTAACGTCTCGTCGGGTATCAAAACAATGTGTGGTGTATCTAGGGTGCGGGCCGCTGGCCATCGTCAGAGTGACGAGTGCCAGTGGTTTGCGGTGGTTGACCGCGCCTACGCCTGCGAAGGCGGTGTGTGCGTGTCTGTGTCGGTGTTTGTGTGGGTGTCGCGTTCGCGATGGTGATGTCGTCATCCGGGTCTACCGTTACGTGTCTGGGACGTCTTATTGGGTTGAGACTATGGTGAAGGGGGGTGTACCCGCATGCCTTCCTAACCAAGATGTTGGGATGGTTAGGCGCCTTGTCAAAGAAGCGTCGCGAGATCTCTTTAAAGTGTTGAGCTATTGTCGGAAGCTCTAGGTCGCGGTGAAGGTCAACGTTTCGGATGAACCACGGGGCTCCGGTTGCCATGCGCGTGAATTTATTTTGAACTACTTGCAAACGACGTAAGTAGCTCGGTCGGGTGTGCGCGAAAACGACGCTTGCGTATGACAGTATGGGCCGTACGATGGTTTTGTACAGCGTCACTTTGTGTTTGAGCGGAAGTTTGCTTCGCCCACACACAAGTGGATAAAGGCGACTGAGGACAAATCGGGCTCTATTGCATACCGTATCAATATGTTTCTTGAAGTTCATATTGCTGTTGAACGTGACTCCTAAGTATTTGTAATCCTTCACCCACGGTATGGGTGTTTCATACAGTTTAATAACGTCAGTTGGTTGTTTTTAGCGCGGATGCTATTCGCGTTACCGAAGAGTACCGCTGCACTCTTGGTGGGGTTCACTTCAATCCGCCATTTTCTGAACCAGTTGCCTAGTTCATCGACGGCGGCTTGAAGCACTTTAATGTTCTTGCTCAAGGTTGAGCGGTTGGAGCCGAAGTAGAGTGCCGTGTCGTCAGCGTACTGAGCGAGCTGGACACTCGGAAACTTGGGAATGTCGCTCGTGAAGAGCGAGAAAAGAGTGGGAGAGAAGACCGAACCCTGTGGCACGCCAGACCTGATGGGTCTGGGTGAGGATAGGGTGCCCTCTACTCGATATCGGAAGGAGCGATCGGTAAGGTAGGCTCGAATGATGCGCACGAGCCTGTCTGGCACTCCCAGTTGATACAACTTGAATACTAAGCCGTTGTGCCATACCTTGTCGAAGGCCTTCGCGACATCGAAAAACACGGCTGCCGTGGTAGCGTGAAATTGACGCCGTATGAGAATGTACTCGGTGAGTCGGTGAGCCTGCTGGGGACACGAGTGAGCGGTTCTGAATCCGAACTGTATGTCGGGTATCAGGTTAAGCTCCGCGATGTAATGATTAAGACGCGCGAGAATTAATCTTTCGTAAAGTTTCCCGATCGAGTTAGTTAAACTAATAGGCCTATAGCTACTCGGATTAGCTTTAGGTTTATTGGGTTTTGGGATACCGATAACAATGGAATCCTTCCATTGTTCGGGGAACGCGCTATTAGACAATAGAATATTAAAAATGGTAACCAATAAAGTAATAAGGGTCGAGGGTAGGATTTTAAGAACCGTATTGTTTATAGTGTCGGGCCCCGGGGCCTTCTTGGAGTGAAGCTCCTTAATGATTAGTTTCACCTCTTCGTAAGAGGTGGGTTTTATTACGTCGCCTGAAGGGCTCAGAGCGGAGCGACGTTCAACTTCACGATCAACTTCGTCAACGTGTGTCGGGTCGGCTGCTGCATTTGGAGAGCACTGACTCTCGAGACTATCGGCGAGGCATTCAGCCTTCTCATCGTCATCGAGCGCCGGCTGCAGTCCCGGTCTGTCCAAAGGAGGCATGACAGTGGGCGGCTCCTGTTTGAACGCGCGAGGCAGCTTCCAGAAATCCACATGTGATGGCTTAAGGTTGCCGAGCAAGCGGTCCCAACGTTCGCCGCGGAGTTCCGCGATACGTTCCCGTACCACCCGCTGTAGGTAGCGGAGGTGGCGCCTATTCTCGACCGACGGATACCTGTCGTAAAGTCTAGTGGCTCTGTGCTTCTGTGTGAGTAAGTTCCTGACCTCTGGAGGCAGGTTTAGGCGATGCGGTTGCATCGTCGGAACCTGCCTGGAGCAGGCCTTGATCCTACTCTGTATGTGTGACGTCACATGAGAGATAGCACTGTGAGCCGTGTCGACCGAGTCGATGACGTCCGGTATACGGTCAAGGTCGTCGGACTTGATAGACTCGAGATCCTTTTCCAGCCGTTGCCAGTCGATCACTGTTTTCGTCGGTGGTTGAAAGTTAACCGGTGGGCCTAGATTTAGGACGACGGGCCGGTGGTCTGACTCTAATTCGTGAAGAACCTCGATTGAATTTACATTGAGCGTTACGTTTTTAAGTAACGCAACGTCTAGAATGTCGGGTCGGTGCGCGACGTTATCCGGATAACGTGTTGGTTCGTCGGGTGCTATTACTGAAAAGTTCCGCGTGTCTGTGAGAGAGTCTAATAAAATTCCGTTTCTATTTGTGGCTCTACTGTTCCAGCTAGAGTGTTTGGCGTTAAGATCGCCGCCCACTATGACTGCGGCCCCGTGGCCGAGTAATGCTTCTATATCTGTGTCTAATATTTGTTTGTTCGGCGGAAGATAAGCTGAAATAACAGTGATCGGCTGGTGATTCGCCATACTGACCCGGATGGCAGAGGCCTCGATGTTAGTGAGGACCGGAGGATCTATAGGTATACAGTGTAGAGACCTTTTAAAATAAATGAGGGTGCCGCCCATACGGGTGGTGCGATCATTCCTAACTAAGTTATAATTAGCGATACGCGGATCGCGTATACGTGGTTTTAAAAATGTCTCTTGCACTAAGAATAGGTCTAATTGATGTTCGTGAGCGAACTCCTTCACCAAGTCTAGTTGAGGCTTAAGGCCTTGGGCGTTAAAATACGCTATACGGAGCGTATGTGGTTTGACCCGTCCGCTTACGTAATTAGGCATCGCGAATGTTGTTTTTATACTTTAGCCCTATTTCGGTGAGGGCACGGAATATTTTGCCGTTGTCTGCCATAACTTGCAGGAGCGACGGCGGGTCTTCCCGGACATCGAGCCTGCTGGCCAGGGCTGTTATTTCGTCAATGTCGAACATCTCTGACAGTTCGAACATGAAAGCAAAGGTGCTGCCGCCTTTGCTACCTGTTGCCGCGGACGCGGGCGCCGGTGGCCTCGGTCGCGGGACCGACGCCGCCGGGCGGGACGCTAGCGGAGGCCGGAGGGGCGCGGGGGCCGCGAAAGTGGCCTCTGTGGCAGCGTTGGCAGCCGGAGGAGACCTCGCCCAGGCGTTTACCTTTGGAGGCGGCGCAGGTTTGAAGGTTGGAGTGAACTCCACCTTCTCTGTTCTGCCTTGCGGCTGGCGGCGCCCTGGGTGACGCTTGTGTTTGGGTGCCTTGGGACACCCGCGATAGCTCGCAGGGTGCCCCTTCTCCCCGCACAAGACGCAGGCCGGGGGCTCCGCGCATTGCGCTGGTCGAGGGCACTCTGGCGTGCCGTGTTTCCCGAGGCACTTCACACACCTCGGGGTGTGTTCGCAATTTCATGCTGAGTGCCCGTATAATTGGCATCTGTGGCACTGACCGGGCCCCCCGCGGTTGCGAGGAGCTTCGGTACGGATGCCCTGAAGGGAACAAACCGATTTTATATTGAAGATTTCCTTTCCCTCTTGCGTGAGGTCGAGGACTACGAGAACCATGTTAAATGGTTGTTTATTGTTGGTTCCGCGCATACGGTGCACCTCGTGTGCAGGGTAACCCTGCTCTTTGAGGTCCGACAGAATGTCGGCCTCGTCTAACTCTTTGGGGACGTTTCTAATAACGACCCTCAGACGCTTCTCCTCAGGCAGGGCGTACGTGTGGAAACCCACACTCAGCTCTCTAAGAAGAGATGTCAGGGCGCGGTGGTCCGCTACCTCTCTGGTCTCTAGTTTGATTAGAGATTGATACGCCCTCGCCTGGAAGGAGAGCGTCTTCGGGATCCTGTTTTTGATGGCTAACCATCGGCCTCGGTCCCCTATAAAAATAGGAGGCGGGCGCTTGGTCGGAGGCGGTACGCGGGCTTTAGCGGGCGCGGGCGCGGACGCGGGAGCGGAGCCAGTCGTGGCCGCGGCTTTCTTCGCGGGTGTGCTATCCAGAGAAGGCGATTCACGACCGCGCTTCTTCTTGCGACTGACGGTGATGAAGCCGTCAGCATCCGACGCGACACTCTCCGCTCTCGACGGTAGAGCGGATTCCGGCCGGGCCGGTGAAGCACTGGAAGCCTGAGCGGCTACCGTGCGGTCAGGACTGACCGCGGGGACCTTAAGGGTCGCCTGCGCGTCAAAGTACGCCTGAAGGACAGGCGGACGGGCTGATCGGGTGATCACTTTCCTCGGTTGGACCGAGGCCACGGAACTTGCGTCGGACGCATTACCTAACTCCATTTCGGATTCCCCGTCGGAACTCGAAACGTCAGTTGCCGATTTATATTTTTTGGATTTCGCTTTAATAGCGGCATCCACTGTCTCATTTATAGATTCCTTCATTAACGGAGCGATCTTCTCCGTAAATAATCTATCTAATAGAGCGCTGAAGAAGCCCTCGTCGGGAACCATAGGTGAAGCCATGGTTGTTATTGATAAGTTAAGCGGGTGACAACCCCCGCTGCCCGAGTCAGGCAGAGGGGGAATATAATGATAAAGTGGACAACTATAGTTTAGTTGTGCACTTGCACATTAATAAAATACTATTAATAATAATAAAGTATGCAAAATTAAAAGAAATTAATAATAATAATTAAGCCTAAGACTAAGCTTTGCTGGATGTAATTGGCTGGGCCGGAACCCCGATGTACGCTGTGCAGGCCCCCACGGAGAAGACACACACGGCACGATCTGCAACACTCACAACACACACGATTAGCGTGCAGAATCGCGAAACACAGCACAGGTGCTAACTAACACGATCGTAAATCCGGGTAATTAACACTTATAATCACTAAGGTACGTTCCGCGAAGGAACGTAACAGGTGCGAGACTCGAAGAGTCCCGAACAATAGCGCGCGATAACAATAGCTAGCCCAGGTGGCCTGAGCAGATAGTGCGATAACGCAGGTAATAAAAATATTCGAAGGAGGACAGATAACGCGGCACGTGTGCTCGCGTTGCCTGCCTGAATCGAACTCTGTATATATTCACCAGTTACATAATAAAGTAAGGTCACAGTTCTATAATAAACTTAGATAATGCGTCCTTGATGGCTTAGGGCGACATCTATAAACAATATCAAACTGTAATCGATTACAAACCTTAACACTATCAATAGGTACATACATACAAATAATAGTGTTTTCTTAATATTTAAGGTAAAGGTTTGCATAAGAGGAGTATTAAATAAAAATTTTAATTTTTTTATACTTTTCAGTTTTTGAAGTCGGTCTTTTTAAACGTAGTTTTTTTAATTTTACATTTTAGTGTCAGTTAATAATAATATAGAATTAACCTAAATGAAAACTGCAATAAAGCCGTACACAAAAAACAATTATGTGATCCAGATAGACGAAAATTTTCATATAAATGTTCATAAAATAAGAACTACTGGGCCAAACTATGTAATTTTTTTTGGGACCAAATGGCATCTATATCGCATCAAATAAAAGAATTACGTAAATCGAATCATAAATCTCAGTGTAACCGGTGTACATACATAAAAAAAATACCGATTGAATTGATAACCTCCTCCTTTTTGAAGTCGGTTAAAAATGATTTTAATTGTAATATTGAAATATTAAAACATTCTCCTTCATGAACTTAACCTAGTTTTTAATGTCCTTGAAATTGAAGTTCAATTATTGTAACAAATTATACTTTACCTTGAACGTTTGTAAAAATTAATAATATCTTTCAAATGTTTTCAAATACGAAACTCGTATCGTATGTATGGTTTAGAGCTGAGACAATCACAGAAACCGGTTCATATTTACAAAGTAACGAGGAGCCTTGTACACACGAGAAATATACAAGTTATTATTATAACATATGTTTCTGTAAATATTTAACAAGACATTGTTTATGAGTAAATTTCAGCGGACAAATGTCGCATATATATGGTTTATCACCAGTATGTATTCTACTATGTCTCTTCAATTTACCAGTTTCACTGAAACTCTTACCACATACATTGCATGGGTAAGGTTTATCACCGGTATGTATTCTACTATGTGTCTTCAAATGACCAGATTTACTGAAACTCTTACCACACACATCACATGCGTAAGGTTTTTCACCGGTATGTATTCTACGATGTGTCATCAAATGACCAGATTCACTGAAACTCTTACCACACACATTGCACGGGTAAGGTTTATTACATGCAATGAATTCTACTATGTCTCTTCAATGTACCAGTTTTACTGAAACTCTGACCACATACATTGCAAAGGTAAGGTTTTTCACCGGTATGTATTCTACGATGTGTCTTCAAATGACCAGATAAACTGAAACTCTTACCACACACATTGCACGGGTAAGGTTTATCACCGGTATGTATTCTACTATGTGTCTTCAAATGACCAGATTCACTGAAACTCTTACCAAACACATTGCACGGGTAAGGTTTATCACCGGTATGTATTCTACTATGTCTTTTCAAATGACCAGATTCACTGAAACTCTTACCACACACATTGCATGGGTAAGGTTTATCACCGGTATGTATTCTACTATGTCTCTTCAAATTACTAGATTTATTGAAACTCTTACCACATATATTGCATGGGTACGGTGTATCGCAGGTGTGTATTCTTTTGTGGTTCGTCAAATGACCAGATGCAGTGATACTCTGACCACACTCATCACGAGAGTATGGTTTTTCACCATTATGTTGACCTGTACCTTGCTTTACATAACTACATTGATTGGACATTGTTCCGCCAACATAACTGGATTCAGTCATTTCACATGTGTTATGTACCTTTGAAGCATCAGGTTCGTTGGGCGTTGTTCTAGTAATATTATCCGATTGAGACTTTTTATCTCTATATAATGTGTTATGTTCTTTCAATTTATCAGATTGATTGGTTGTTTCACTGACGATACTGACATAAAACTTTGTATCTGAATGTATTTTATTAGTTCTCTTCGAAACAATAGTTTCATTGTGCGTTGGTCCATTAACATTGCTTGAATTCGACTTTTTAACTGGGATAATTTTCTTTTTTTCCGTCAAATCTACCGAATGCTTCGGAGTTCCACTCGGAAGCAATGGAGTTCCACTATTATTACTTGGATTGGTCAATTCTGCGTATATTTTATCGTAGTGTTCATAGCTAGCTGCTAGTCGTATACAACGTAAAGTACAAAATTATATTGAATATTTCTCGCTTATGTACGTGTGTCACCTATGGTACGTTTATTACTTTGGATGCGCTACTTAGTGAGTTACTTGTAAATAATATTTGGATTAGGATCCAAGAAATATTAAAATACCAATGTAAGATAAGACAGACAATCATGGTTCACATAAAGAACGTGGACGTACCAGTTAACACGATAATAATATTAATTCAAGTAATTACTGACGCCTTTATAATCTTGCTTCTTACTTCAGAGGAATAGAAGTTACAGTTCTTTTAAGAATGTGTAAGCGCTGTTTTGAAGGTAAGCATGTAGTAAAAAGCAGCGCTATCACTTTACATTACAAACACAATGTGAAGTCTCTACACCATGCCAAACGATCGGCCCGTACACAATGTATTCGCTTCACGTCGATTCGGGCAGCGAATTTGTGTTAGAAGTAGTAAAGGGGACTGACAATTTTTGGTTCCAGCTGTTACAGAAAATTACACAATTAGCGTACACAATTCTTTGTTTTATAATGAGCCAAAATCATTAAAAAATATATAAAATTCACAGTTGCTAAATAAAAAAAATTTAAATATTTGTTTATTTTCTTGAATCGTGCAATTTATAAGATACAATGGCTGAAGTTAGTCTATGGTAAGACTTTAATTCATGTCATTGCATGCAATGTGGGCGTTTATTTATATTTGTGTACCAAAGACAATTAAATTTTTGTGTTATTGCGTGTGTGCCAAAATCAATATTTGACGAAAAAGAATTATTGACTACTAATTGATATTTATTGGTTTTCTTGTAATCTTAGTTAAGTGAAAGTAGTATAAGCTCTCATAAAAAGCAAACTGATTAGTGCTAAATGTTATTAATATTTGTCTCAGCTTAAGTATCTTAATGTTCTACGGAGTTAGAATATAATTCCTTTTGTTTTAATAATGTTTTTTTCTACTGAGTTACGTTTTGGCATTGCGACTCTAATATCTTTTACATTAAAATGTCATCACGCAAATGCAGTACCGAAATAGTACTAAAATCAATGCAATGAGATCAGATTAATACTTGCTTTAAAAAAAGTACAGCGCTCCTTAAGAACACATAACAATTATTTATGTTTTTCTGAATGCCACCTTTCGTGAGACACCCTTAAAAATGGGGTATTTTCAATTTAAATAATTAATTATTTTATATCAGTATAGGTAACAGTTATTAAAGTAGTAAAAATATAAATCGATTTCATGTTTATTCATACAAAAAAATAATTTCACGTAAACATGTGTAACAAAAATAATTAAAGGCGTAAAACAGCCATAGGACAGGACAAAAGTCAAGGTACACAAAAAACGCCCATGTAAAGTGTAGTTTGCAGATCTTTTTTTTTGGTTTCTTCGTCCAATATTAGGATAGGCAAATTGTTCGAGCCCATACAGCCAGTTGACGATTCTAATTGTGATTCGCTCTGTTTTTATAGTTTATATTTAAGTGAATATTTGCTATTGCGTATTTCATATTTTCGGAGATTTTTGTTTGGACTGCGTCACGGAAACTGACGAAGCATGCTTTCACTTTCATTTATTTATTTTTACTTTGCCATTTCAAGGGTATATTATTTTTAATATTATTTATAATAAGGTAGGTACCGTATAGCGTCGTTGTTTTAAGTTGGCTATGCTGTGCATTCGTTATGAGTAACTAGCAGATCATGCGTCGTTGTGGATTTATTTTTATTATTATTAGTCGTGAGGTCCTGTTTAAATTGATCCATTAACATAACCTAACCTTCGTATAGTGCCGTCGTCCACTGCTGGAGAAAGGTCTCCCTCAAAGATCTTATCCATCCGTAGGAGTAAGGGACTTATAGATAATATCAAAGAAATGTATTAAAATTAATAGCTATTTACATACATTAGGAATAAGTATCTCATATTTATCCGTTTATAAAGTTTTCATAACTGTATTCTGTTATAATACGTTTTCAGACATAAGGTAGTTTGATGAACAAAAGACCGAAAGTACGTGTTAACGAACGAAAGTACGATTTCATTACCAAATTCGTCTACAGGAGAGTTATATCGACCGATATCGACGTGCAGGCGATGTGCGAACTCACTTCCGTAGTACACCATCAGCTCCGTATTGCGGGGAATAGTTCTGATTGTGCTGAAATATTTAACGAGCTTGAAATAAACTATTCTTAATTAAAGTAGTCATAAATTAAAGAATAAAAAACGGCGTTTCGTATCCTGCGGTGCCGTTACTCAGAGGGTAGACAAGTCTTTGCTAAGGCAATGCATATTTGAGAAAAAATTAAAAATGCTTCAAATAAAATAAAAATGACTTGGAAAGTTATTAACAATAATAATCTAATAATAAACAATTCAAAAATCCACTCTGAGCAGGAAGTAGCTTCTGCTTTTGAGATTTTTTTTCTGACATTCCAGTTTCCATCTCAAGCACCCTTGTCTCCTCCACCAGTGTTGCCAAATCACTTCTTTTGGAAAGTGTTAAGGAATGTAAACAAAATTTCAAATTCAGTGTTGTTAGCCCAGCAGAAATAATCAAAACTTTCAGATCCTTAGATATGAAAAAAGCTGCTGATATATGGGGCATATCTGTAAAAATAATAAGTTCTGTTATTGACGTCATAGCACCATATCTAGCACTAGTTTTTAATAGCTGTATTGAACATGGCGTGTTTCCTGACCTTCTGAAGAATAGTAAAATTACACCAATATTTAAATCGGGACTCACTTCTGACCCGAATAACTATCGCCCTGTTTCAGTGTTGCTGACGCTTAGTAAAATATTTGAAAAAAATATTTTAAGCCAAATGCTAACTCACTTTAACACTTATAAGTTACTTCATATTAAACAATTTGGCTTTACTAGGGGACGCTCGACTACGGATGCAGGTGTTGAACTCATCAGGAATATTTTTGAGGCCTGGGAGGAATCACAGAATGCACTTGGTATCTTCTGTGATTTATCTAAGGCTTTTGATTGTGTTCAACATTCAACGCTGGTCAGGAAGCTATGTCACTAAGGTATAAGAGGATCTGCACTCGATCTTCTGATCACATATTTAAATAATAGGATTCAGAGGATCGAGGTGAATGGCAGGAGATCTCCTGGGACTCCTCTCGGTATGGGGGTACCACAAGGGTGTTTTCTTGGACCCTTCCACTTCCTAATTTATATAAATGATCTACCTAACCTTGTAGAAAAAAAAGACAATGTGGTATTGTTTGCGGATGTCACTTCACTTATATTCATAGTGAAATGAAGCCAAGTTTTATATGGCGAAGTAAACAATGCTCTATCTGACATCGTGTACTGGTTTAGCGCCAATAACTTATTGTTAAATAGTCATAAAACCAAATATATTAAATTCACCGCGCCAAATGTCAAAAATGTAGATGCGAATATTTTATTAAATGGAGAGGTGGTAAAACCAGTGGAATCTGCTGTATTTCTTGGCATTACTCTTGATTCCAAATTGCAGTGGGGCCCCCATATTGAAGGATTGGCGAATAGTCTTAGTTCTGCAGCATATGCGGTTAAGAAAATTAGACCGTTAACTGACATAGATACGGCGAGATTAGTATACTTTAGTTATTTTCATAGTATTATGTCCTATGGTATATTGTTATGGGGCAGTGCGGCCGATATTAATACAATCTTTGTGCTGCAGAAGAGGGCTATTCGCGCGATTTATAACCTAGGTCCTAAAGAATCATTGAGAGAAAAATTTAAAGAAATAAACATTTTGACTGTTGCTTCTCAATACATTTTTGATAATGTTCTGTATGTACATAAGCACATTGAGGAATTTACAAGAAACTGTAACACGAGGTACAAACATAAACTTGTTATGCCTACTACTCGGTTGGGTCGAGTTAGTAAGTCTTTTGTTGGGCGATGTATATGCTTCTACAATATGATCCCAGAAAATGTACAAAACAAATGTGTTAAGAAATTTAAAAGAATTGTTAAAAAACGTTTGTGTGGGAAAGGTTATTATAGCATAAACGATTTTCTTAATGACACCACGGACTGGGAATAAAGCGAACACCCTCAGGCTCTTTAATTATAAATGTTTATTGTACGATATTACATTGTAATCCATATTTTATATTAAAATAAAAACCCCGCTGAGTTTCTTACACCCATTCTTCTCAGATCTGAGGCAGTCTCTTTTGAATGGGTAGTTTTTGACGTTCAATAAGTGATTTTAAATCCTAGTTTGAGTAAAAATATTTGAATTTGAATTTGAATTAGACTTATCGATCTGAATTTTCCTATTTCTAGTGGATTCCCTGTTTTGTACGGCTCTTTTGTTTCTAGTACTATAATATTAAACAGTTGTCTCATGTAACGTATGAACAGGTGCGTCTCATTTTATGCTTTCATTAGTTGTTCCATCAGGATTTTGACCTTTTTCCGCCTTTAGTTTCTTTATATGCTCGTAAACATTTAGATCATACTTCAGTCTCAGGTACTTGGTGGATTGCAAGATAGTTTATTTTCTTTTTCTTTTACGTTTTTTTTCATTAAGTAAGTTGGTTGTTTGTTCTTTATAATCACGTCTTCTATTTGTGATGTTATGTTTACGTTCTAGTTTGTAGATCATAGTTAATGATGATTAAGTCCATTAAATGCTTTCTTTATACATGTATTATCTTCTTTATTATTTGGTTTATAAGTTTCTTTGTATTATTTGCTTAGTTCTTCTTTTATAACTTTGACTTTTTTTAATTGAGTTCTGTTTGTCTTTTAATAAAGGCTTCCTGTATCTCTCTGCAGGCTTTAGTCTTTGGACCCAATTTTAAAATCTAAGACGACGCGTGATATGATATAAGCAAAATCTAAAAATGTTACCAGTAATACAATTCTCCCTTGTACTGGAACGCGATGAGGTTCTGTTCACTCCAATGTCTAGAGCAGTTAATGAACCGCATCCAATTGGAGTTGTTCCCGTCTGCGGCGTCCACCATGTGCGAGGGTTTGTGGTCTTTGTCGTAGATCTGAGGATATCACCGACAGTATAAAACACAATATAACATCAAATTCTTAAATAATAAAATAGATATGAAGTGATGAATAACTTTTTTAAGTATTTTTCACTATACAAGTTTTATAAACAGCTTCCATATAAAAAGTTATTGATATAATATTCCTTTTAATCACATTCGCCATATGGCATGTATGTTATGTTGGTAGTCGGTTTTGTTTAATTTTTTTTATCATTCAGTTTGTTGCTTGAACATAAAAACAAGAGTCCACTACGGTGGACTCACATTTATATTGGGTAAGTGTAAGTATACGTAGTAATATAATAATAATACAAAATAATATAAAAAATAGAAGCATAATTTGTGGCCTGTCATGATATAATTCTGGATATTGGTTGCAGAAAGCAGTAAATACAAAGTGGAGTAGTGTTACGTCAGCCAGCGTACCATTATAGTAGCGTTAAAATGAAGGTATCCCAAAAGGTAATTATTAACTTGTATTAGTAGACTCACCTGCCAGCAGTAGTTTGAAGCAGCGTCCTTACTACGTACTCCTCTGTACGGTCCAAACCGCACATTACGTGGTAGGGTTCTCGTAGCGAACACTCCCGAACCGGCGCCTTATATTCCATGGTAATTAAAATTGGATCGTTTTAGGTAAAAAACCAAAGAAATACAATGAAAAGTATATATTTAAAAGAGATTTTCACCTATGTACTATATACTTCTATGTATATATATAATACTTAAATGTATTAACTCATCACGCTATTTCCTGAACCATAAAGCCCACATACTTTCAATTTGGTAGAATAATTCCTTTCGCGGAGTGCGCTTAAGAACGACCAATGCAATGCGTGTTAACGACTAGTGGCGTTATCTGTACATCAATGATTCAGATATATAATAGATAATTCCTTTTTCTTTACAATCTTCTTATTGAAAAGCGATGAACTTAACAAACTTACCTCTAATAGTGGATACATTTAAATGCAGAAATACTCTTGGTACGGTCAGGGCTGCCCTCGGTACTATCGGGGGGAGGTTTGTTACGGCAGGGACCTGAACGTAATAAACTTATCTTAATAAAGTTTTGTAATAACGATAACGATGTTTATGGAATAGAACAATTGAAAGTGATCACCGCCTATAGTCTGTTGCAACATTAAAGGAATAGCGATTGTCAGTACATGCGTAGTGCTCAGTTTAGGGTGAGTCAACAGCCCTGACAAAGCGAATCCTGTTATGTATATTTATTTGTCTTCAGCATAATTTTCACATGCCACACAATTTCACATCACAATAATATTATTACTTCTTATTTACAGTGTTTTCTAATACCGCATTTATCATGCGCGTATTGCAAGAAATTTCTTGCCTCGCACAGCCACTCTGTGGAATCAATTATCGGCTGCTGTTTTCCCGAATCGATACGACTTAGCCACCTTCACGTAAAGAGCATACTCCCAAATTAAAGGCCTGCAAGTCATCTCTTGACACCTGTTGTTGCCGATGTCTATGAGTGGCTGCCTCACCACTTCCTATCACGTGAGCCTCTTGCCAGTTATATATAGTATTCCTCCACTTATATTAAAAAAAGTGTGTGTAGACACCTTCTGTACTGATAAGTCGTTTTTTGTTTTGTTTTTTTATGATTTAGTTACTTTTTTTACTGACCCAGGTAAAATAAATGTTAAAGTGTAGAAACATATGACTATATCTATTGAATCACTTTGAATTTGAATTCTATATTTTGCTATATATATATAAATGCTGAATCTGTTAATATTGATATAATTAATAATTAAAATGTTTATTTGGTTCAAAAAGTTTTAAGAAATCTTATAACTTATAACAATATGGACATTAACCCAGATATGCCTACTGTCCTATATTTAGGACAGTAGAAATAAAAAAAAATATCAGAATACCCTCTTTATCTAAGATTATTTAGTCTTATGATTTGCAGTAAGAAACGTGTCAGCTTTATTAGAAAAAATAAAAAGACAGTTATTTTAACAGTTTTTACCTTATATTTTACCTTATAACTGTGTAATAAAAGTGCGTTGCAGACATGGCAAATGACAGGTATGTATAAAAAGTTATATTTAGTACGTAAGTTATATTTAGTAAGTACCAAAATGGTGTCTAGTCAGCATTTACTTCTCAACACTGGTATTCTCTAGACACCGTTGAAGCAAGACTTCGAGAATTTAATTAATTAAAAGAGATATTCAATCCCCAAGTGTACTGCTACCATAAAGATTGGCAATGAAAATAATAATATACAAATAAAATTTCAAAAGCAACAAAGTTTAATGAACGATGCGAGACTCGAACCCGCGACCTCTGGCGGAAAATAATATTGACATATAAAAGATTGACAATAAATTTCTCGCGACTTCTCATTCAAGCTCAACTTTTCCGAAGTGATGGTAAATGGTGAAACGCATAACTTTGATAATATCATGATGTCGTCTATTTAAACAAAATTTACAGACCCGTTTCAACAAATGGGACTCTGAAAGAGAAGAAACGATGCAAGAATCGTTCCCAGATGATATGGTGTCAGTACGTCGCACATAGAGACAGTAACTGCAGTTAAGTTATGAGTACGTATAATAGCTTCCACTTACCTTATCATCCGGAATGATCAGTAATGGGCCATGTATAGCGCAGTATTCGTACACATAATCTCGACACGAAGGACAAACTGTACACAATATAATATTGTATTATTGAGTCGTATTTCCAAAATACGTACTATTTTTACGAATTGACAAGCTTCAAACATATTAGTCTACCCCGTTACTTTTAATAGAATTATACCTTAACATACATAAATACATATAAGAGTATGAAATTGCCGTTTTATTGTAATTGCTACTTCAAATTGACATAGAACATTCATGGTTTGAGATTTTTGAGTATAACTTTTTTCAGATGGTACCTATGTAGTTTTTCTTTTAAATAATATTCGACTATCAACATTAAGTTCATTTTTTTGTTCAGCTTAGACACTGAAGAAGGATACTTCGAAAATTCGAGTGATTTTTGAATACGAGCCCCGTCGCAGTAGAAAAAGATCCCAATATCAGCGTTGTGTTTGGAGAGGGCTCTGCTAATGGACGCACCGTGCGATTTTGGTTTAATCGCTTTCGTAATGGAAACTTTTTGTAAAGAACGAACCAGTGAAAGACCGCCCCACACAGCTGAATAAACAAGAATTGAAAGAGATGGTGGAAAGCGATCCGAGCCAAACTACCCAGGAATTAACGGCATGGTTTAACGGTTCCTTACCAACAGTATTGTTTCATTTGCGTCGAATCAATAAAATAAATATATTATATGAATAATGGGTGCCTCATGATTTGTCTGATCTGCAGAAAGAAACGCGAGTTGAAACTTGTGTTGCCTTGTTGAATCGATACAGAAATCAAGGAATATTGGATGGAATTGTGACATGCGATGAAAAGTGGAGTCTTTACAAAAACCATGAGCAAAAAAGTAATGGCTGACCCCAGGTCAAACGCCACAAAAGTTTCCTAAAGCAAAGCTTACTAATAAAAGGTATCTAATGGTAACTATTTGGTGGTCTGAGCATGGTGTTATTCACCATAGCTTTTATCGACCTGGTCAAACAATAACGAGAGATGTCTATTGTGCGGAACTCCGAACAATTATAGCAAAACTAGCGAAACAGCCCCGACTCATGATTCGATCTTCACCATTATTGCTTCACGATAACGCGAGCCCTCACACAGCACGAGAAACCGTTTTAACTCTACAGGAACTGCAATTACAAACCATTCGTCACCCTCCGTATTCGCCAGACCTTCCTCCAACGGTCTTCCATTTTCTTCGTGATTTGGATAGTTTTCTACGTGATAAAAAGTTTTCTTCTCCTGAGAAGAAACTGCCTCCTGAGGCAATACAAAATGCTTTCACACAGTTGGTTGAATCTAGATCACCATAGTTCTATCGTAAAGGCATATATTACCTTCCTATTACATGGTAGCTATGTATAGATAATAATGGTAATTATTTTGATTAAACATTTTTAAATATTGAATAAATATTGCAATTTTTAGTAAAAATCGTCAATTTCATACTTTAACTCATAATACTACGTAATAAGAGGCGGGGTCTCGGAAGTAAATTTAGAATGAAATGTGCAGTAAATAATAAATAGGATTAATAACAGTGTGGCGATTTAAATATGCGAAATCGAATCAGGAAGTGGCAGTTGGCAGGGCACATAGTTCGACGACCATATGGCCGTTGGGGCAGTTAAGTCATATGTACTCTGGCTTGCCGCCTGGGATTGTGTCAGTACAACCTCACCTGACCGTGTAATATTCCACCACTTTACATGACCGAACCAGGTGTCATATTTTTTTTGAGAAAATATGATGAGACAAGCAAGACGTTAATATGTATACTTATACGTATGTATCTATTATACTAAGTATGTAATGGTTGTGTTTCGTTTTTCGGTTTTGGACCAAGAGCCGACCCTAAAAAAGTTATTGTAAATAATTATTATACCTTCGATTGCTAATATTAAAAGCTACTCCCTCCCCATTACAATGAATTAACGCTCAGGATTCTTGAAAAACACAAAATTCCAACTGACTAGTCACCTGGCGATATTATATGTTAAGTATCATTAACGCAGTGATTTCAATAACTACAACGCCCTTCATACGGAAACTAAATAATACTTGAACATTAATCAGATACTGCAAAGGCCAGCTAGCCTGTATGCTGTGCTCAGAAACCTCCCGCTGGTTGAAATAATAATAATAATGAATACTTACGAAATGTTTTCCAACGCGGCAACACATACTACTCCTAGATAATTTATATATCTAGCTAGAGCTTCTTGCTGCTAGACAACCAATAAAAACAGGCCGGGTTGTTACTTGATCGTGCGTGCATTAATCAAAATAGAGGTAAACTGTCAACCTTAATTTTTTTCGACGTTATCACAGCTGTCACGGACTATCTAGACGTAAGAATGATCTAAGATACTACATCTTCTAAGATGATGCATCAGTCGGAGGTAGTGGCTGGTTGCTGACCATAAAGTGAGTTGCATGCTCGTCATTTGATGGCTGACATAACAACTAAACAATCTTCAATGCAGTTTTCTTACAAACATAGTCGTCGAAGGGCGGCTCGTCCGGTTCGTAGTAACTAATTCTTTGTTTCTTACGCAAGTTAAATCTGTTCATCTGAAAAATACATGATAATAAGCGAAGTCAATTAGTGAATTTATGTATCAGTCGTTGTAAAAATATATATTAACTGTTGGTAAACATATTGCCATTTCCCGCCATTAGGTGTTGTAAGGCGAAAAGCTACACTCAATGACAGAGTAAGTAAGTGGAGCTGAGGACATTATGTGTCAATCATAATATTATAGTTATAATTTTTTATGAACACAAAGAAAGGTGTGTGTAGTATTTTGATTCATCAAAGTACTTTTGGTCAAATACTATAATAATATAGGGAATTCGTTTCTTTCTTAATAAACTGTATGCTAATATTAAGTTTCATTAAAATATTATTACTTTACTATTAACTCCATAATTATTGTAACAAGTAACTGAATACACACCTTGAAATTCTCCCTTGTTCTTCAAATTCAAACTTCTCAGAAGACTGAAAGTTGAGACAAGAATAATTAGAAATGGAGCGGGAAAATAGCTAATGGTTTTTAATTTCCAAAGGAAAAATATACAGGCAAAGGCTTTAGTCTTAAACAGCCTCAAAAAGGGACCGATAAAAATGTTAGGTTCTCAAAATTCCCATCAAAACATATTTTTTTTTTCATTTAAGAGCTACGGTGTATGTGCAACAGCCAATAATTAAATTAACGTGTAACAAAAATTATGCTTCTTGGCAATAATGCCATGGCAAAGGAATTTATCTTATAGCTCTATTGAATAATTATTTTTTATTATTATTATTATTTATATATATTATAATTAAATTCATTGTTCTACATGCTTATATTAATTTACAGTCTCAATATCAAAAACAGAAACAAAGAGGCACCTCTAGATTAAATTCCTCTGGATGGCTCACTAGGAAACCCTGTGCAGAGCCAACCAGTGATTACCGTCTGCTATGTAATTTTATATAATGTTAATAATTAATGAAATAGAACTAATACTGACACTTTAACAATATTTATCTAACTTTAAAGCATACCTATCTTATAATAAGAACTGTATAAAATTAATACTAAATAAAATTAATAATAATAGATAAAGCAAATAGTTATATAGATAAAGCAAAGTTATAAACAAATATTCATTATTAAATACATAAAGTTATATTAATTTTGAGTTAATAATTTTCTCGATTTCATCATAGCTTACCTGTAAAAGCCACTCTCATACTGTAGATCTTACTTTGTAAGAAGAGAGGTCCGCAATTTTTATTTTATTATTTACTTGGTTATATATTGAAGGTCCTAGATAGTTAGCATGATATCGACACAAGATTGAACTTCAGAACACAGTAAATATTATTGTATCTAAGAGAAGGAATAGCCAAATTTTCTATAAGGCGACCGGGCTTTTTGTGCTGGTTGATTATTAAGCAGTGTAGAAATAATTGTCGAACGGTAAGGACTCTAGTTTCTTTGTAGAGCATATGAGAAGGGTACATGAAAGGTTTATATGCTATTATTTTTAGAAGCATGCGTTGGGCTCTTTCAAGACGTATTAAATGGGTTTTATTTGCTCCTCTCCAGGATATTACACAATACCTCAAAACAGAACTGACTAAGGCATTGTAAATTTTTAAACAAAATTCTAGATCACCTAGATGTCTTATAGTTTTGAAAACCTTTCCAAGTTTTCGGATTCTCCCTGAAAGTGTTTTAATATGTTCATCCCATCTTAGATATTTGTCTATGACAACCCCCAGAATTTAATTTTAATTTTAATTTGATGAACACCTTCGAGTTTTATACAACTGCATTGGTCTAAAGATGAGCAACAATACACTTTAACTGAGAAGTTTTTATTTGGTTGTGATTTGACACTTGCAGAGAATGTTATAAATTTTGACTTTTTTAAATTCAAGGTAAGAAGGTTTTTTTCGAGCCACATTCACATTGAGTGACATTTTTAAGTCCTAGTTCAGCGAGTTCCTGGACAGCATCCAAAGTTCTACCAGTGGAGAGCAGAACTGTATCATCGGCATATGATATTATTTTACAATTTGTAATATTCAGGGAGCAAAGGTCGTTAATATAAATTAGAAATAAGGTTGGACCTAAGATACTGCCTTGAGGTACGCCAAATTCTACTTGCTTCATGTTACTGTACATGCTATCTATTTTAACAGTTTGCTTTCGATTTTTAAGATATCTGTAAAAGAAAAGAAGTGCATTGTCTCGAATTCCTAGCCGTTCAAGTTTTGATAACAGTATTGGCACAGAAACAGTATCAAATGCGCGCGCCAAATCCAGGAATAATCCAGCACATTTATGTCCATTATCACTGTTTAAGACAATAAAGTCAGTTAGTGCATCGACTGCATCAAAAGTAGAGATCTTACTTCGAAAACCAAATTGGTTACATGAAATAATTTTATTTGAGTTTAAGTACTTAACTAAACGGATAGTTACCAAACGTTCTAATATTTTTGGTAGTATAGGTAAGATGGCTATCTGTATATATATCTAATATATCGTAGTAGTATGTATGTAGTCAGCAATTATAGATATATATATCTAATATATATATATATCTATAATTGCTGACTACGTTTCTACCACCTGCCTTGTAAATCGGTCGAATTATAGCATGCTTAGATATATCCGGGAAGACGCTAGCATCTAAGCAAAGGTTAAAAATGTATGATAGAGGTTGTTTTAAGATGTCCACATTATCTTTAACTATTTTTCCCGATATATCATCTAACCCTATCGCACATTCCGCCTTTAAATTATTCATTATAATATTAGCCACTTCGTTAAAGTCAGTAGGTAACATGACGAAAGAATAAATTTTATTTTCCCTAAGAGTACAATCTTTGGCTAACTGAGATTCAGATGAGTTTGTTCTTATCAAGATATCTCGCGCTAATGTATTGCCTATGCTTGTGAAGTATTCATTTATTGAGTTAAGTGCCTCCAGGTGATGGGGTGACGCTGTTAATAGTTCTATAGGTTCTTTTTTATCCTTTTTTAAGTAACTAAATTTCTTAATAAGCTTCCAAAGTTCTTTTGGGTTTTTAGAGTGTTTCTCTATTTCGACTCGCTCATATGCACGTTTAATAGTTTTTAGTGTATTATTACATATATTCCTATACTTTTTATAATTATTAGCAAGCAAGGTTAAATTTCCTGTATACTTTCTACATTTTTTATGTAGTAGATCTCTGCGTTGAATTCATTTTAGAAGACCAGGAGTGATCCATGGTTTTAAAGTTATTTTGGAGTGTGGTAAAGTACGAACACTGGTGTTCTTTTTCACAATATCTCCGACAGTCTGAAGTAACAATGAAACCGCCTCAGTGGGTTTAGTAGGGCTTGTGATTTTAATAAAAATGTATTTAGATTTTAATAAAGATTTTAATAAAAATGAAAAAATGCTTTTTAAAAAAAATTGCGTGCGTACAAAGTACACAAGTCAGAAGTGAAACCAGCATTGTGCATAAACCTCTAAACTGCATATGAAGTCCTGGTACATGCTGCTAGAATGACATATGATTTCAACGACTATGAAAGACATTACTATTACCGCTACCAAATTTATGTTCTCCTGGTGTATATGTAGAAAAACGTTATGCGCATGACGTTATTAAGGTACCCGCGTCATACATATGACAATCTTTTCTTCAACTATGATCGCCTGGTACCAAAATACTGTATAATGCTTACTATTTCATTTTCTCCCACTTTTCTTATAAATTTATGTGTCTGTCTCTTTTTACTGTCCCCCTTTTTCGTTTCATCGACTTTCAAATCACAACGATGCTAAAGAATTTTCACTTCAGTAGTATGCATATTGCTGTCTCATTTTTTTCCGGCTTCATCCTACACATTTTTGTATATGTGTCGCTTACCTGTCGTGTTTTCCGTTGCATCCGGTTTGAAATCACAACGATTCTAAAGAAGTTTCACTTCAATAATAGTTTTTGTAATACGTACCTATTCTTATTTTCTTGTAAATCGAATGGATTTTCGTAAGATAATTAAGTTTAGTTATTATTCAAAATTTCAAAGTAATTTTCAAAGTATTTTTTAATGCTGACGGTTTTTAAGTTATGATTTTCTGTGACATCATGTTTCGACTTATAACAGTCGCTAGATATCATTGTTGATAAAGTTCAATATCTTGCTAAGAACCTTAAAGGCCGGCAACGCATCTCCTGACACCAACAGTTGCGGATGTCCATGGGCAGTTGCCTCACTTCGCCCCATCCCGTGAGTCATCATTACATACAACTGCAAAATAAGAAAAAAAAGAAGCCTGCTGTATTTTTGAGGTGCGGAATTTTGACATCCATTTAGTGATTTTAAATCCTGTTTCGTATAAAAATATAAGTAAGAATATGCACATTAAAATTTTTAAGGGTTCTCCATTGTTAATATATTTTAATAGATTTTTTCATGTTTTTTTTTTTATGAAAATAAGGGACAAGATGAGCAGGACGTTCAGCTCAGTTCAGTTCAGGTAGTTACTGAATAGTGATGTAGTTTTAACTTCGCTATGCTATGCATTCGCAATGAGTAACTAGCAGATCTTACGTGGTTGTGGATTTATTTTTATTATTATTAGTCTTGAGGTCCTGTATAAATTGATAAATGCAAAGTATCAGATCAAATAACACATATTCATTAACATAGCCTAACTTTCGTTTAGTGTCCACATCTTTATTGTGCCAATAAGACTAACATTAATACAGTTTAAAACTGATATTTGGGCCCAATGATGTATGGGAGAGGTGGGCAGTCTCCCTTTGGACGATGCGTGTTTCAAAACTGCACCTCTGGTGATTTTGTATTTCAACTTGACAATGCCCTTAACTCCACGATTGTTTACGCTAAGCTGATAACGCACACCCTAGAAATCTTGATATATATACATATACATATATAAATATATATATATATATATATTCAAGTCTTCAGTTTTGGTTTTGTTTTTATTGAAAGCTGGATATCAATTTGCAATCTCTCGAAAAGCAGAATACTTAATATTTTGTAATATCAATTAGATATTTACCGAACAGGTGCCATAAAGAGAAGAGACTAATAGAATCATCAACATCATCATATCAGCCGGAAGTCGTCCACTGCTGGACAAAGGCTTCCTCAAAGATATTAACAAACGAAAACACGATTTAATTACCAAATTTGTCTACAGGTGAGTTATATCAACCGATATCGACGTGCAGGCGATGTGCGAACTCATTCCCGTAGTACACCATCAGCTCCATATTGCGGGGAATAGTTCTGATTGTGCTGAAATATTTAACGAGCTTGAAATAAACTATTTTTAATGAAAGCAGTCATAAATAAAAGTATATAAAACGGCGCTTCGTATAATGTGGTGCCGTTACTCAGAGGGTAGAAAAGTCGAATACGAAGAACTATTTCGCAGCCAAAGAGATAATTTATGAAATATTCATCTTTTGGGTCTTATCTCTTAGATTTGGAATTATTTTCTTACAAAAATATAGACTGGCAATTTTAATAATTAACCTATTATGCATATTAACTCGTTTACATTAAATGGCCACTTATTTTTCCAAAACAATATCAACGAAAATACTATGCCGTACCAAAATACCTACTCTTTCTTTTCGCTGTATATCTCAGTTACTTAAACGGAGACCTTCAAAATATCTAATCATTGTATTATTATTTACAAAGCGGTTAAATAAGATAATATTGTGTCAGGAAAATATAAAGTTAAAAATCACTCACAATTATTTTAAGAGAACAAAAATATTTCGACATAAATGGTCGTCATGTTAAAATAAAATATAAAGTAATCGGTTGAAATTAAAAAATAGCTTTTAAAAGATATATAAAAATTAAAAAAATATCAAACCCATTTTAATTATTACTTGTCAATGATTATTATGACAAATTTGACAGTTTTGATAAGTTTGGGTATCGCGGGCAGGAACCCCTCCTTGGGTGAAGACCTCCTTCATATTTTTCCATGATCCTCTATTTTTGCATAGATTCATCCAGTCTATCCCAGCAATATCTGCTATATTGTCAGTCCAGTCTTTCTGGTCTGCAAACTTTTCTTTTACTCTCTAATCCTTTTCTCCCGCTATTCTTAGGGGCCAACAACCATCTGTTAGTCCAGCTATATGACAGCCATTTTCAAGTGAAATTAGTTTTCAAGTGACCGTAAAGTGAGTCCCATGCTCGTCATTTGATGGCTGACATAAAAACTAAACAATCTTCTGTCTCGTATTATAAAATATGTTCGGTGACTTACAAAAATAGTCGTCGAAGGGCGGCTCGTCCGGTTCGTAGTAACAATTTCTTTGTTTCTTACGCAAGTTAAATCTGTTCATCTGAAAAATACATGATAATAAGCGAAGTTAATTGGTTATATTTATGTATCAGTCGTTGTAATAATATATATTAACTGTTGGTAAACATATTGCCATTTGCCGCCATTAGGTGTTGTAAGGCGAAAAGCTACACTCAAGGACACAGTAAGTAAGTGGAGCTTAGGATATTATGTGTCTATCATAATTTTATAGTTATCATTTATTATGAACACAAAGAAAAGAGTCTGTAGTATTTTGATTCATCAAAGTACTTTTGGTCAAATACTATAATATAGGGCATTCGTTTATTTCTTAATAAACTGTATGCTAATATAAAGTTTCATTAAAATATTATTACTTTACTATTAACTCCATAATTATTGTAATAAGTAACTGAATACATACCTTGAAATTCTCCCTTGTTCTTCAAATTCAGACTTCTCAGAATATTGAGAGTTGAGTCTAGAGTAATTAGAAATGGTGCGGGAAAATACCTAGCTAATGGTTTTTTATTCCCAAAAAAAAATATCGAGGCAACGGCGTTTGTCCTAAACAGCCTCAAAAAGGGCCCGAAAAAAATTTTGGGTTCTCAACATTCCTATCAAAACATATTTTTTTTATTAAGGAGCAACGGTGTATGTGCAACAGCCGTGTAACGAAAATTATAATGCTTCTTGCCAATAATTAAATTATTTTTTGATTACAAATCAGAAAATTAAAGCTTTGTTGTTGAATATTAGTTGTGTCATATTATACGTTTTGTAAATTATTTATTCTTATAGGTACCGTGCCAATAATGCCAGTTAAATATTTTTTTTTATAGCTCTAACGAATAATAAAAATAAAAAATGCTTTTAAATATGTAATACACTTCTTTTTTGTAAATTGAATTGATTTTCGTTAGATAATTAAGTTTAGTTATTATACAAAATGTTTTCAAATAATGCTGACGGTATTTAAGTTATGATTTTCTGTGACATCATGTTTCGACATATGACAGTCGCTAGATAAAATTGTTGATAAAGTTCAATATCTTGCTAAAAACCTAAAGGCCGGCAACGCATCTTCTGACACCAACAGGTGCACGGGCGGTTGCCTCACTTCGCCCCATTCCGTGAGTCATCATTATTGACATACAACCACACAGTAAGAATAAAAAAGAAGTCTGCTGAATTTTTGAGGTGCGGAATTTTGACGTCCATTTAGAGATTTAAAATCCTATTTTGTATAAAAATATAAGTAAGTATATGCACATTAAATTTTTTAAAGTTTCTCCATTGTAATATTTTATGAAACATTTTTTTATGAAAATAATTATGTAATGTTATTAAAATATTATTACAATGCAGTGCCGCTCAGAATTCCCGAAAATATTGAGCATTACTACAATTGCGTTCGTCACCTTAACACATAAGAGTCTCAATTGCCCAGTATTTTCACTAGCTACGGCGCTCATCAGACCGAAACACAGTAATGTTTACACATTACTGCTTCACGGCAGAAATAGGCGCCGTTGTGGTGCCCATAATCTAGCCGGCTTCCTGGACAAAGGAGCCTCCCACTGGTTCATCATCGTCAGCCGGAAGACGTCCACTGCTGGACAAAGGCCTCCCACAAAGATTTCCACGACGGTCGGTCCTGCGCTGCTCAGGATAATAGAATAGAATAGAATAAAATTTATTGATAACAAAAACCACCACCACACAATTATTAAAATGATACAAACCAAAATAAGTAATAATTTCTTAGAACTAACAAATAAAACAAATTAAATAATACAATTTATAGCTTAAAACGAAAAAGGTACTGTGCGGCAGTGAATGTCACCAAATGGAGCTAACTCAGTAAAAAGCTGCAATGGCGTGGTGCCAATGTAGCACTGGTTTTCAGTAGCCCCAACATTATTGAGTCTGGGAGTAGCAGCGACTAGTAATTTTTAAATTATAATTATGAATATAAGTCTATGAATATAAATAAATAAATAAAAAAATAGATCTAATTTTTGAATTTAACTCTTAAAAAAAAATATATAAATAAAAAAAAAAAAAAAAAACGTTAAAAGAAGATCATTTAGATCTTAACGACGGAAAAATCATAAAAAATGAGGTTATTAATAATAAATAAGTTTGAATATATATTATGGTTACGATAAATGTTAATATTATAATATTAAATTTAAAAGAGGTACAAGCAGTTAATAGCCAGAAATAAAAACACCATCAGCCTTGTATCTTTTTAAATAAATTAACATAAATTATAGTTAAATATAATCTATGACATATAACTAAAGACATTTGTAAAACATCACTTTTTCTACGTACATTAGAATAACACAAATAATAATTTAAATAAATAAAAATGTGGGCATCAATTACCCTCATTGAAATTGCCAAAAACATCACAAATACAGAAAGAAAAAATAAAATTTAAAACAGCACTCGTTTTCACATTTTAGACAAAAAATAAAAATTGATAAAACTTAAAGCCGCTACAAACATTGAGAAGTGTCACCCAATGCAAAATGTCGAAATTTTAACATATTTTTGAGTGTTATTGGTTAACATGTACATAATATGTATGTACCTAAATAATATCATACTTAAATACAAATGAAGTTTGTTTGTACGCATTTAACTCCTTATCTAATAATTTTGTAATAAAAATACTTAGGGTTCTAACTAACTATAATTTAGCTATACAACTACCATAAGATGAAGGGTGTTTCGGAGAATATATAGTACTAGTGGACCCGACAAACGTTGTCCTGTACACACGTCTTAAATTTGATTAAAACAGTCCAGCTGGAGTTCCCCAACTAAACCAATCAAATTCACTGAAACGCACAAAAATCTTCAAAATCGGTCTGACCGTTTAGGAGCTAGTTCAAATGTGAGTCTAAACCATTCTCGAATCCACCAGAAGACACACAGAACGATTCCTAACAATCGGTCCAGCCGTTTAGAAGGAGCTCAGTTACAACAGACGCACAAAAGAAATATATAATAAGATGGTGTAATGTTGGTGATAAGTTATCCGGAATCTATAGTTTTGACTGAGAAATACATTCCTATATATACAAATAATTCAGTCAATAACATTTCAATACACATGCCAATTCATACAATGATTGGGCGCGGGGTAATTAAATTATTTGGCAATACGTTTATATATAATATAATAATAACGAAAGCGTCATCGGCTGAGCAAACGATATTAATTTAAACGATTTAAATTATTGTAAGCGCAGCTTATTATCTAGTTTATTAGTTATACCAGAATCTGATACATCATCTGAAAACACAAAAAAAAACTACGTTTAAAAAAAACGATTTCAAAAACTGAAAAGTATAAAATAACTAAAAATTTTATTTTATACACCTCTTATGCAAACCTTTACTTTTAATATTAAGAAAATACTATTATTTGTATGTTATACCTATTGATAGGTTTTAAGTCAGTGCTAAGCCCTAAACAAAAATAAAACTTAATATTATAGACAGCTTACTTACTGTAATTATTTAGGTTGTCTGGCCACGCGTGTCTCTCCACCTGGATTGTTTTATTCTAGACGAAGCTATCCCGCTCAAAGTCACTCGTGGCGAGTGTAGGTTTCTTATTACATTTGGCTTGGCACTGCCTTAAAACCTATCAATAGGTAGTACATAAAAATAATAGTGTTTTCTTAATATTTAAGGTAAAGGTTTGCATAAGAGGTGTATTAAATAAATTTTTTAAGTTATTTTATACTTTACAGTTTTTGGAGGCGGTTTTATTAAACGTAGTTTTTTTTATATTTTACGTTTTAGTGTCAGTTGATAATAATATATAATCAACCTAAATGAAAACTACAATAAAGCCGTACACAGAAAACAATTATGTAATTCAGGTAGACGATAATTTTCATATAAATTTTCTTAAAATGAAAACTACTGGGACAAACTATGTAATTTTTTTATGGGAATAAAAGGATTACCTAAATCGAATCATAAATCTCAGAGTAATCGGTGTACATACATAAAAAAAAATATCGATTGAATTGATAACCTCGTCCTTTTTGAAGTCGGTTAAAAAGGGTTTTAATTGTAATATTGAAATATTAAAACTTTCTCCTTCATGAACTTAACCTAGTTTTTAATGTCCTTGAAAAGTTCAATTAATGCAACAAATATACCAAAAAATTAATAAAATCTTTCAGATGTTTTCAAATACGAAATTCGTAGTCGAATGTATTGTTTAGAGCTGAGACAAACACAGAAACCGGTTCATATTTACAAACTAACTAGGAGGCACAAGACTAGAGACACAAGAGAAATATACAAGTTATTATTATAACATATGTTTCTATAAATGTTTAACAAGGGATTGCTTATGAGTAAATTTCAGCGTACAAATGTCGTATGTATATGGTTTATCACCGGTATGTATTCTACTATGTCTCTTCAATTTACCAGTTTCACTGAAACTCTTACCACATACATTGCATGGGTAAGGTTTATCACCGGTATGTATTCTACTATGTCTCTTCAATGTACCAGTTTCACTGAAACTCTTACCACATACATTGCAAAGGTAAGGTTTTTCACCGGTATGTATTCTACGATGTGTCTTCAAATGACCAGATAAACTGAAACTCTTACCACACACATTGCACGGGTAAGGTTTATCACCGGTATGTATTCTACTATGTCTCTTCAAATGACCAGATTCACTGAAACTCTTACCACACACATTGCATGGGTACGGTTTATCACCGGTATGTATTCTACTATGTCTCTTCAAATTACTAGATTTATTGAAACTCTTACCACATATATTGCATGGGTACGGTTTATCACCGGTATGTATTCTACTATGTCTCTTCAAATTACTAGATTTATTGAAACTCTTACCACATATATTGCATGGGTACGGTTTATCGCAGGTGTGTATTCTTTTGTGGTTCGTCAAATGACCAGATGCAGTGATACTCTGACCACACTCATCACGAGAGTATGGTTTTTCACCATTATGTTGACCTGTACCTTGCTTTACATAACTACATTGATTGGACATTGTTCCGCCAACATAACTGGATTCAGTCATTTCACATGTGTTATGTACCTTTGAAGCATCAGGTTCGTTGGGCGTTGTTCTAGTAATATTATCCGATTGAGACTTTTTATCTCTATATAATGTGTTATGTTCTTTCAATTTATCAGATTGATTGGTTGTTTCACTGACGATACTGACATAAAACTTTGTATCTGAATGTATTTTATTAGTTCTCTTCGAAACAATAGTTTGATTGTGCGTTGGTCCATTAACATTGCTTGAATTCGACTTTTTAACTGGGATAATTTTCTTTTTTTCCGTCAAATCAACCGATTGCTTCGGAGTTCCACTCGGAAGCAATAGAGTTCCACTATTATTACTTGGATTGGTCAATTCTGCGTACATTTTATCGTAGTGTTCATAGCTAGCTGCTAGTCGTATAACTGTAAAGTACAAAATTATATTGAATATTTCTCGCTTATTGTCACCTATGGTACGTATATTACTTTGGATGCGCTACTTAGTGAGTTATTTGTAAATAATATTTGGATAAGAATCAGTTACAGTTTTTTTAAGAATGTGTAAGCGCTATTTTGAAGGTAACCATGTAGTAACAAGCAGCGCTATCACTTTACATTATACAAACACAATGTGAAGTCTCTATACCATGCCAAACGATCGACCCGTACACAATGTATTCGCTTCACGTCGATTCGGGCAGCGAATTTGGGTTAGAAGTAGTAAAGGGACTAACCATTTTTGGGTCCAGCTGTTACAGAAAATTTAAGCGTACACAATTCTTTGTTTTATAATAAGCCAAAAACTTTAAAAAATATAAAATTCACAGTTGCTAAATAAAAAAATTTAAATATTTATTTATTTTATTGAATCGTGCAATTTATAAGATACAATGGATGAAGAGGCAATAAGTTAGTCTTTGGTAAGACTTTAATTCATGTCATTGCATGCAATGTGGTCGTTTATTTATATTTGTGTACCAAAGACAATTAAATTTTTGTGATATTGCGTATGTGCCAAAATCAATATTTGATGAAAAAGAATTATTGACTGCTAATTGATATTTATGGGTTTTCTTGTAATCTTAGTTAAGTGAAAGTAGTATAAGTTCTCATTAAAAGCAAAATGATTAGTGCTAAATGTTATAAATATTTGTCTCAGCTTAAGTATCTTAATGTTCTACTGAGTTAGAATATAATTGCTTTTGTTTTAATAATGTTTTTTTCTACTGAGTTACGTTTTGGCATTGCGACTCTAATATCTTTTACATTAAAATGTCATCACGCAAATGCAGTATCGAAAAAGTACTAAAAATCAATGCAATGAGATCAGATTAATACTTGCTTTAAAAAAAAAGTACAGCGCTCCTTAAGAACACAACAATTTTTTATGTTTTTCTGAATGCCACCTGTCGTGAGACACCCTTAAAAATGGGGTATTTTCAATTTAAATAATTAATTATTTTATATCAGTATAGGTAACAGTTATTAAAGTAGTAAAAAATAAATCGATTTCATGTTTATTCATACAAAAAAATAATTTCACGTAAACATGTGTAACAAAAATAATTAAAGGCGTAAAACAGCCATAGGACAGGACAAAAGTCAAGTTTGCGGATCTTTTTTTTTGGTTCTTTCGTCCAATATTAGGACAGGCAAATTGTTCGAGCCCATACAGCCAGTTGGCGATTCTAATTGTGATTCGCTCTGTTTTTATAGTTTATATTTAAGTGAATATTTGCTATTGCGTATTTCATATTTTCGGTGATTTTTGTACGACTTGGACTGCGTCACGGATACTGACGAATCATGCTTTCACTTTCATTAATTTAAGGGTATATTATTTTTAATATTATTTATAAGTAGGTAGGTACCGAATAGCGTCGTTGTTTTAAGTTGGCTATGCTGTTCATTCGCTATGAGTAACTAGCAGATCATGCATCGTTGTGGATTTATTTTTATTATTATTAGTCGTGAGGTCCTGTATAAATTGATCCATTAACATAACCTAACTTTCGTGTAGTGCTGTCGTCCACTGCTGGAGAAAGGTCTCCCTCAAAGATCTTATCCATCCGTAGGAGTAAGGGACTTATAGATAATATCAAAGAAATGTATTAAAATTAATAAGTATTTACATACATTAGGAATAAGTATCTCATATTTATCCATTTATAAAGTTTTCATAACTGTATTCGGTTATAATACGTTTTCAGACATAAGGTAGTTTGATGAACAAAAGACCGAAAGTACGTATAAATGAACGAAAGTACGATTTAATTACCAAATTCGTCTACAGGAGAGTTATATCGACCGATATCGACGTGCAGGCGATGTGTGAACTCACTTCCGTAGTACACCATCAGCTCCGTATTGCGGGGAATAGTTCTGATTGTGCTGAAATATTTAACGAGCTTGAAATAAACTATTTTTAATAAAAGTAGTCATAAATTAAGGAATAAAAAACGGCACTTCGTATCCTGTGGTGCCGTGCCGTTACTCAGAGGGTTGACAAGTCTTTGCTTAGTCAATGCATATTAGAGAAATAATAAAAAATGCTTCAAATAAAATAAAAATTACTTGGAAAGTTATTAACAATAATAATCTAATAATAAACAATTCAAAAATCCATTCTGAGCAGGAAGTAGCTTTTGCTTTTGAGAATTTTTTATCTGACATTCCAGTTTCCATCTCAAGCACCCTTGTCTCCTCCACCAGTGTAGCCGAGTCACTTCTTTTGGAAAATGTTAAGGAATGTAAACAAAATTTCAAATTCAGTGTTGTTAGCCCAGCAGAAATAATTAAAACTTTCAGATCCTTAGAAATGAAAAAAATGCTGATATATGGGGATATCTGTAAAAATAATAAGTTCTGTTATTGACGTCATAGCACCATATCTAGCACTAGTTTTTAATAGCTGTATTGAACATGGCGTGTTTCCTGACCTTCTGAAGAATAGTAAAATTAAACCAATATTTAAATCGGGACTCACTTCTGACCCGAATAACTATCGCTCTGTTTCAGTGTTGCCGACCCTTAGTAAAATATTTGAAAAAAATATTTTAAGCCAAATGCTTACTCACTTTAACACTTATAAGTTACTTCATATAAGCAATTTTGCTTTACTAGGGGACGCTCGACTACGGATGCAGGTGTTGAACTCATCAGGAATATTTTTGAGGCCTGGGAGGAATCACAGAATGCACTTGGTATCTTCTGTGATTTATCTAAGGCTTTTGATTGTGTTCAACATTAACGCTGGTCAGGAAGCTATGTCACTATGGTATAAGAGGATCTGCACTCGATCTTCTGATCTCATATTTAAATAATAGGATTCAGAGGCTCGAGGCAGGAGATCTCCTGGGACTCCTCTCGGTATGGGGGTACCACAAGGGTGTTTTCTTGGACCCTTCCTCTTCCTAAATTATATAAATGATCTACCTAACCTTGTAGAAAAAAAACGCAAGGTGGTATTGTTTGCGGATGACACTTCACTTATATTCAAAGTGAAACGAAGCCAAGTTTTATATGACGAAGTAAACAATGCCCTATCTGACATCGTGTACTGGTTTAGCGCCAATAACTTATTGTTAAATAGTCATAAAACCAAATATATTAAATTCACTGCGCCAAATGTCAAAAATGTAGATGCGAATATTTTATTAAATGGAGAGGTGGTAAAACCAGTGGAATCTGCTGTATTTCTTGGCATTACTCTTGATTCCAAATTGCAGTGGGGCCCCCATATTGAAGGATTGGCGAATAGTCTTAGTTCTGCAGCATATGCGGTTAAGAAAATTAGACGGTTAACTGACATAGATACGGCGAGATTAGTATACTTTAGTTATTTTCATAGTATTATGTCCTATGGTATATTGTTATGGGGCAGTGCGGCCGATATTAATACTATCTTTGTGCTGCAGAAGAGGGCTATTCGCGCGATTTATAACCTAGGTCCTAAAGAATCATTGAGAGAAAAATTTAAAGAAATAAACATTTTGACTGTTGCTTCTCAATACATTTTTGATAATGTTCTGTATGTACATAAGCACATTGAGGAATTTTCAAGAAACTGTAACACGAGGAACAAACATAAACTTGTTATGCCTACTACTCGGTTGGGTCGAGTTAGTAAGTCTTTTGTTGGGCGATGTATATGCTTCTACAATATGATCCCAGAAAATGTACAAAACAAATTTGTTACGAAATTTAAAAGAATTGTTAAAAACGTTTGTGCGGGAAAGGTTATTATAGCATAAACGATTTTCTTAATGACACCACGGACTGGGAATAAAGCGAACACCCTCAGGCTCTTTAATTATAAATGTTTATTGTACGACAACACATTGTAATCCATATTTTATATTAAAAAAAAAGCCCTCACACTTTCTTGCGCCCATTCTTCTCGGGTCTGAGGGAGTCTCTTTTGAATGGGTAGTTTTTGACGTTCAATAAGTGATTTTAAATCCTAGTTTGAGTAAAAATATTTAAATTTGAATTTGAATTAGACTTATCGCTCTGAATTTTCCTATGTCTAGTGGATTCCCTGTTTTGTACTATAATATTAAACAGTTGTCTCATGTAACGTAAGAACAGATGCGTCTCATTTTATGCTTTGATTAGTTGTTGCCTCAGGATTTCGACCTTTTTCCGCCTTTATTTTCTTTATATGCTTGTAAACTTTTAGATCATACTTCAGTATCAGGTACTTGGTGGATTGCAAGATAGTTTATTTCCTTTTTCTTTAACGTTTTTTTTATTAAGTAGGTTGGTTGTTTGTTCTTTATAATTGCGTCTCTATTTGTGATGTTATGTTTACGTTCTAGTTTGTAGATCATAGTTAATGATGATTAAGTCCATTAAATGCTTTCTTTGTACATGTATTATCTTCTTTATTATTTGATTTATAAGATTATTATATAATTTTTTTTTCTTTGTATAATTTGCTTAGTTCTTCTTTCATAACTTTGACTTTTTTTAATTGAGTTCTGTTTGTCTTTTAATTAAGGCTTCCTGTATCTCCCTGCAGGCTTTAGTCTTTTGACCCAATTTTAAAATCTCAGACGACGCGTGATATGATATAAGCAAAATCTAAAAATGTTACCAGTAATACAATTCTCCCTTGTACTGGAACGCGATGAGGTTCTGTTCACTCCAATGTCTAGAGCAGTTAATGAACCGCATCCAATTCGAGTTGTTCCCGTCTGCGGCGTCCACCATGTGCGAGGGTTTGTGGTTTTTGTCGTAGATCTGAGGATATAACCGACAGTATAAAACACAATACAACATCAAAAAAAAGTTATGTTTATTTTTTTTTATCATTCAGTTTGTTGCTTGAACATAAAAACAAGAGTCCACTATGGTGGACTGACATTTATATTGGGTAAGTATAAGTATACGTAATAATATAATAATAATACATAATAATATAAAAAATAGAAGCATAATTTGTGGCGTGTCATAATATAATTCTGGATATTGGTTGCAGAAAGCAGTAAATACAAAGTGGAGTAGTGTTACGTCAGCCAGCGTACCATTATCGTAGCGTGAAAATGAAGGTATCCCAAAAGGTAATTATTAACTTGTATTAATAGACTCACCTGCCAGCAGTAGTTTGAAGCAGCGTCCTTACTACGTACTCCTCCGTACGGTCCAAACCGCACATTACGTCGTAAGGTTCTCGTAGCGAATACTCCCAAACCGGCGCCTTTTATTCCATGGTAATTAAAATTGTATCGTTTTATATAAAAAATACCTATATATATAATATAAAAGAGATTTACACCCATGTATTAAGTATTAATTCATCACGCTATTTCCTGAACCATACAGACCCAGACTTTCAATTTGGTAGAAATATTCCTTTCGTGGAGTGCGCTTAAGAACGATCAATGCAATGCGTGTTCACGACTAGTGGCGTTATCTGTACATCAATGATTCATATATATAATGTTTCTACTTCTTTCCTACAATCTTCTTTTTGAAAAACGATGAACTTAACAAACTTACCTCTAATAGTGGATACATTTAAATGCAGAAATACTCTTGGTACGGTCAGGGCTGCCCTGGGTACTATCGGGGGGAGGTTTGTTACGGCAGGGACCTGAACGTAATAAACTTATCTTAGTAAAGTTTTGTAATACCGATTTTTATGGAATAGGACAATAATTGAAAGTGATCACCGCCTATAGACTGTTGCAACATTAAAGGAATAGCGATTGCCAGTCCATGCGTAGTGCTTAGTTTAGGGTGAGTCAACAACCCTGAAAAATCCTGTTATATATATTTATTTGTCTTCAGCATAATTTTCACATGCCACAATGTATACATAATATTATTACTTCTTATTTACAGTGTTTTCTACTACCGCATTTTCGCGAAATTTCTTGCCTCGCACAGCCGCTCTGTGGAATCAATTATCTGCTGCTGTTTCCGAATCGATACGACTTAGCCACCTTCAAGAAAAGAGCATACTCCCACCTTAAAGGCCGACAACTCATCTCTAGACACCTAGTGTTGCCGATGTCTATGAGCGGCCGCCTCACCACTCTTGCCAGTTTGCCTCCACTTATATTAAAAAAAGTGTGTGTAGACAGTTACACCTTCATAATTTATTTACTTTTTTTACTGCCCCAGGTAAAATAAATGTTAAAGTGTAGATACATACGACTATATCTATTGAATCACTTTGAATTTGAATTCTATTTTTTGTAAAATGCTGAATCTGTTAATATTGATATAATTAATAATTTAATGGTTTATCTGGTTCAAAAAGGTTACAGTAATCTTATAACTAATAACAATATGGACATTAAAGAACTAAAATGGTGTGTAGTCAGCATTTACATCTCAACACTGGTATTCTCTAGACACCTTAGAAGCAAGACTTCGAGAATTAAATATTTATTAATTAAAATAGATACACAATCCCCAAGTCCACCAATCTCCTAGTTGATATGGTGGCAGTACGTCGCACATAGAGATAGTAACTGCAGTTACGTTATGAGTAGGTATAATAGCTTCCACTTACCTTATCATCCGGTATGATCAGTAACGGGCCATGTATAGCGCAGTATTCGTACACATAATCTCGACACGAAGGACAAACTGTACACAATATTATATTGTATTATTGAGTCGTATTTCCAAAATACGTACTATTTTTGAATTGACAAGCTTCAAAAATAGGCTAATGTCTACCCCCTCATTTTTAATAGATTTATACCTTAACATCTATAAATACATACAAAAGTATGAAATTGCCGTTTAATTGTGATAGAAACTTCGAATTGACGTAGAACCTTATGTAGTTTTCCTTTCAAAAATGTGCAACATTCGATTATTACTATGATTATTATTAACAACGATCGATTTTACTCTTTCGTTATCTCTATCTTTAGTTGTTTTTTTATTGAGCAAGACACTAAAGATGGATACGTCGAAAATTCGAGTGATTTTACAGAATAGATAATAGACAAAATTTTACAGAAATGAGTAATGACGCATGCTGCCGCTTACTGCAGTTGTAATGCGATAGGTACCATCTAGCGACTTGGAGCGACAGACGACAGACGACGACTTAAAACGTTCCGGCCTAAAGTATGCACGGTGGCCACGCCAGTGTGACTAACCAGGAGGGACGCACGAGCGAGCTTTGTTCTTCACCTACTTCACCGGACGGACCGATATTTCAAAATTGGAGGATATTTAATATAAAAATAATAAAAAAACACTGTGCAGTGTTTATCTGTACACAGATTGCGAACTTTATTTAAGCTTCGTAAAAATGCTGAAAGAAAAGGTCTACTTTAAAGTGGTTATTATTAATGTGAAATTATCATGCATGATAATATGTATCTATTATACTAAGTAGATAGTTAATGGTTGTGTTTCGTTTTTCATTTTTGGACCAAGAGCCGACTCAAAAAAAATGTTTTTTGTATATAATACCTACGATTGCAAATAGTATCTAAGTGATCCTCCCTGCCCATTACAATGGAGTTACGCTCAGTATTCTTGTAAAACACAAAATTCCAATTGCACTAGTCACCTGGAGACATAATGTAATATGTTAGTATCATTAACGCAGTAATTTCTCTAACCTAAGCCCTTCAAACCGAAATTTAATAAAACTTGTGCATTAATTAGATACTGCAAAGGCCACCTAGCCTGTATGCTGTGCTAAGAAACCTCCCACTGGTTGAAATAATAATAATAATGAATACTTATGAAATGTTTTCAACGCGGTAACACAAACTACTCTTACATAATTTATATGTCTAGCTAGAGCCTCTTGGTCCTAGACAACCGATGAAAACAGGCCAGGTTTGTTACTTTATTGTGCGTGCCTTGCTCAAAATAGAGATTAACTGTCAACCTCAATTTTTTTCGACGTTTTCACAGCTCTCATGGACAACTAGACGTTTAATGATCTAACATACCACATCTTCTAAGATGATATATCAGTCGGAGGTAGTGGCTGGTGGGTGACCATAAAGTGAGTCCCACGCTCGTCATTTGATGGCTGACATAAAAACTAAACAATCTTCAATGCGGTTTATAAAATGTGTTCAGTGACTTACAAACATAGTCGTCGAAGGGCGGCTCGTCCTGTTCGTAGTAACTAATTGTTTGTTTCTTACGCAAGTTAAATCTGTTCATCTGAAAAATACATGATAATAAGCGAAGTCAATTAGTGAATTTATGTATCAGTTGTTGTAATAATATATATATTAACTGTTGGTAAACATATTGCCATTTGCCGCCATTAGGTGTAGTAAGGCGAAAAGCAACACTCAAGGACACAGTAAGTAAGTGGAGCTTAGGACATTATTTGTCTATCATTATATTATAGTTATCAATTTTTATGATCCCAATGAGAAAAGTCTGTAGTATTTTGATTCATCAAAGTACTTTTCGGTCGAATACTATAATAATATAGAGATTTCGTTTCTTTCTTTAAACTGTATATATAAATGTACATTAAGTTTCATTAAAATATTATAATTTTACTTTTAACTCCATAATTATTGTAATAAGTAACTGAATACATACCTTGAAATTCTCCCTTGTTCCTCAAATTCAGACTTCTCAGAAGATTGAGAGTTGAGACTAGAATAATAAGAAATGGCGCGGGAAAATAGCAAATGGTTTGTAATTTCCAAAGGAAAAATATAGAGGCAAAGGCTTTGGTCTTAAAGAGCCTCAAAAAGGGCCCGAAAAAAATGTTAGTTTCTCAATATTCCCTTCAAAACATATTTTTTTTTCATTTAAGAGCGACGGTGTATGTGCAGCAGCCAATAATCTTGTTACGAAAATTATTATGCTTCTTCCAATAATTATATTATTTTTTGATTACAAATCAGAAAATTAAAGCTTTGTTGTTGAATATTAGTTATGTCATATTTTTCTTGTAAATAATTTATTCTTATAGGTACTGTGCCAATAATGCCAAGACAATGGATTTTTTGGAGTTTACTCCTAAAGAATCGATATCCATAAAAGGCGCCCGGTATGAGAAAAATATGGAGAGTAAAGCCTACTCATAAAATCGGATAGTAGGTAACGTTTTTCTCATTTAAAAAAAAACAGACTGTTCCGTTTACAAATACGGCAACAATTAGCATTGTATTTCCCTGTCGGCCACCTAGCGTTACTTTTCAAAATTATTTTATTTTGCAATAAGAAGTGTTGTGGCTAATGTACGTTAGTTTCCTAAACTTTATTTAAAATAAAAAATAAGTAATACTAGATTAAACGTCATTGTATGTCACATTCATTAACTATTTTGTATTTCCAAATCGAACACTGAATCTATCGAGTAATACGACAACATAACAGTTTTTGATAGATGGCGCTGATCACAGATTTTGATAATTAGGTACCTGACCATAAGAAAAATCACTATTAACTATGAAGTTAAATATCATAATTTAGAGCATTTATTATTAGCAATGTTTGTTATTTTCTGGTTAACAGTTAATATTAATTGTTATAACTTTTAACACCCACCACTACAACGGTCGTTAAAAGTTTTGTTAAATGTTACCATTACAACTTGAAAGTTGTTGTAAGTTTTAAAATCTATATTTTTTTTAATTAATACGCTTTTATTAGCTTCTGCTGTATGTATGTTAGTAACCGACTCCTTTGAACTTGTTTTGTTTAGTACCTGTTCAAAGACAAGGAAGCTCCAGTCGTGCGTCGGAGCTGACACACACACTTTTTTCTTATAGCTCTATTGAAAAATAAAAAAAATGTGTGTGCGTGTAATCTTTACGCGCGATTGAAGTAAAACGTAATAATAATTAACTTTAGGGATAATTAACAGAAACATTAATATATTACATTAAATAAAGCCTTGTTACCAAATAAGCACTCACGTATTACTGAGGAGATTTGTTAGATTTTATCCTATTTTTTTCCTCAGAACCGCTAACGATATAAGTTCATCTTTTGAGCAAAGTTGTCATTTTATCTAAAATAAAAGAATGCCTCTATAATAAGTAATATTATTTAATCAAGTGAGATTTTATTTATTTTACAAAGAATGATATAATGTTATATAAATTATTATTCAGAAAATAAACACTTAAGCTTTCACAGGTGAGGTCATTATCGGGTTCTCAATTTTCTCTTTTATGCTTATTTATTGATGAAAGAGTAAAATGTTCCTGGGGTTCTGCCAAATAATGACTGATTATTATTTTCATTTTATAATTTATTAATACCATTCGCATATTTTAAAATATTCACTCAATAAATTAAAATATAATTGATAATAAGAAACTGAAGGTTATTAGCACATATTAATATGACGTTACTGAATATTAACGAATATGGCTGTATGGGCTTGAACCCTTTGCCTATCCTAATAATGGACGAAGAAACCATAAAAAAATTAACGAATGTGGCAAATGTCAGAAAAATTCTGATTACTTTTATATTGTTACAAAAGTAGTAATAAATAAGCAAATTATACACTTGGAGATTTTCAGAAAATATAACTGAGCATATTTTTATCCATTAAATTATAACGGCTTAAAAAAATGTTTTAATTGACTTTTTTACTGAGCGTTACTTCCGTCAGAAAAAATTTCTAAGTTAGCCCCAAGTCACGCCTAAAGAAGTTTTACTTCAAAAATGCTTTTAAATAATAAAAAATAGTTTTTGTTATAGGTACCTACTCTCCTTTTTTTTTGAGCCTAGTTAATTTTCGTTATATAATTAAGTTTAGTTATTATACAAAATGTCAAAGTAATTTTCAAAGTATTTTTTTAATATTGACGGTTTTTAAATTATGATTTTCTGTGACCCTGACCACAAACGAATAAAAAACGAAAGACTTGTTACTTTTAACTCCGATTTTTTAATAGGTATCTGATAAACAGATTGTTTCCTAAAATAAAAATAAATATCGTCATATTATGAGAAAATAAATAAATAACATAAACAGTTACACCTTGAAAGTAACGATTGCGGGTTTGATTCCTGTGCCCGTGTCTTGTTTGCAGTATCTTTGTTTTAACTGATATAAAAATTCCTGCACAGAATTCATTCTTAAATTAGTTTTTTTTTGCCACTGACGTGGTATCAAATAACTAGATTTTTAGAGAACAAACAACTCACGATGTTCTTTATAGTGATTTGGTTGCTAAGTAATTACACATAATATAGTAACACTTATATAAAGGGTCTTAAATTCAGTTCTCTGTACAGCGTCATCTTCCTAAAAAGACAAAATTACAATTTATACTTTGTGGCGTCTTCTAAGACGCCACGTCTCTCCACAACGCCAAGTTATGGAAATTTTCACAGAGTACTGGATCCCAGACAATTCGAGCAGCTCTGCTCAAAGACTGGAACAATACTCGTTATGTAGCCGGAACCGCACCTTATAAAGCACACAAATATGGACCGGATTAAAGTAGTATTCCACACCACTTTAAAAAATTGTTGGTAAAGACTAAAATAAATTACTTGGCAAATGAGACTTGACATATTATGTCTCAAGGTGACGAGCGCAGTTGTAGTGCCGCTCAGAATTTTTGGGTATTTTAAGAATCCTGAGTGGCACTGCATTTTAATGGACAGGGCGTATCAATTATCATCAGCTGGACGTCTTGCTCGTCTCGACCCTTATTTTCATAAAAAAAATAATTATCTGCTTAGAGCACCATTAAAATATGGATAACCCAATTTTTCGGATAATGTCCCTGTTTATTTTCCGGTCACACTGGATGTTACTATCACGCGTTGTGGAATTTTTGTGTTCCAAACATCGAATTAATTTGTATTATGAAAAGAACAAAAAAAGTGTGCTTACTTATATTCTATCTGTGAAATGTAATTCCTTGACACTTTTTATGTTCCGTAGTATTGTTTTTAGACGTTTTCACAACGCGCGACGGCATTTTTAAAATAATTTATTGAGACGCAAACTGATCTGTCAAAGACGATGATAATTCTCATAATGGCCGCCTGTCGGCTTGTATTAATGTAAGTGTGTGCGTGGGGCTATGTATTTAGACGTTAATCGGCTTGTTTTGCTGCTACACTGTTATGTAAGGTGGAGTTCTTATTTTTGTACTAGTCAGTGTCTGTGACATCATGTTTCGACATATGACAGTCGCTACATAAAATTGTTGATAAAGTTCAATATCTTGCTAAAAACCTAAAGGCGGTTGCCTCACTTCGCCCCATTCCGTGAGTCATCACTATTGACATACAACTACACAGTCAGAATAAAAAAGAAGTCTGCTGAATATTTGAGGTACAGAATTTTGACGTCCATTTAGTGATTTAAAATCCTATTTTGTATAAATATATAAGTAAGTATATGCACATTAAAATTTTTAAAGTTTCTCCATTGTAATATTTTATGAAACAATTATGTAATGTTATTAAAATATTATAACAATGCAGTGCCGCTCAGAATTCCCGAAAATACTGAGCATTACTACAATTGCGTTCTTCACCTTAAGACATTAGAGTCTCAATTGCCCAGTATTTTCACTAGCTACGGCGCCCATTAGACCGAAACACAGTAATGTTTACACATTACTGCTTCACGGCAGAAATAGGCGCCGTTGTGGTGCCCATAAGATAGCCGGCTTCCTGAACAAAGGAGCCTCCCACTGGTTCATCATCATCAGCCGGAAGACGTCCACTGCTGGACAAAGGCCTCCCACAAAGATTTCCACGACGGTCGGTCCTGCTCTGCTCAGGATAATAGACAAAAATAAAAACACCATCGGCCTTGTATCTTTTTAAATAAATTAACATAAATTATAGTTAAATATAATCTATGACATATAACTAAAGACATTTGTAAAACATCACTTTTTCTACGTACATTAGAATAACACAAATAATAATTTAAATAAATAAAAATGTGGGCATCAAATACCCTCATTGAAATTGCCAAAAACATCACAAATAAAGAAAGAAAAAATAAAATTTAAAACAGCACTCGTTTTCACATTTTAGACAAATAATAAAAATTGATAAAAATTAAAGCCGGTACAAACATTGAGAAGTGTCTGATATATTGAGAAAATCTTCAAAATCGGTCTAGCCGTTTAGGAGCTAGTTCAAATGTGAGTCTAAACCATTCTCGAATCCACCTGAACACACAGAAAGATTCCTAACAATCGGTCCAGCCGTTTAGAAGGAGTTCAGTTACAACAGACGCACAAAAGAAATATATAATAAGATATGATGTAATGTTGGTGATAACTTATCCGGAATCTATAGTTTTGACTGAGAAATACATACCTATATATACAAATAATTCAGTCAATAACTTTTCAATACACATGCCTATTCATACAATGATCGGGCGCGGGCTAATTAAATTATTTGGCAATACGTTTATATATAATATAATAATAACGAAAACGTCATTGGCTGAGCAAACGACATTAATTTAAACGATTTAAATTATTGTAAGCGCAGCTTATTATCTAGTTTATTAGTTATACCTGAATCTGATAGGTTGTCTGGCCACGCGTGTCTCTCCGCCTGGATTGTTTTGTTCTAGACGAAGCTATCCCGCTCAAAGTCACTCGTGGCGAGTGTAGGTTTCTTATTACATTTGGCTTGGCACCGCCTTAAAACCTATCAGTAGGTAGTACATACAAATAATAGTGTTTTCTTAATATTTAAGGTAAAGGTTTGCATAAGAGGTGTATTAAATAAAAATTTTAAGTTATTTTATACTTTACAGTTTTTGAAGTCGGTTTTTTTAAACGTAGTTTTTTTTATTTTTTACGTTTTAGTGTCAGTTGATAATAATATATAATCAACCTAAATGAAAACTACAATAAAGCCGTACACAGAAAACAATTATGTAATTCAGGTAGACAATAATTTTCATATAAATTTTCATAAAATGAAAACTACTGGGCCAAACTATGTAAATTTTTTATGGGAATAAAAGAATTACGTAAATCAAATCATAAATCTCAGAGTAATCGGTGTACAATACCGATTGAATTGATAACCTCCTCCTTTTAGAAGTCGGTTAAAAAGGGTTTTAATTGTAATATTTAAATATTAAAACATTCTCCTTCATGAACTTCACCTAGTTTTTAATGTCCTTGAAAAGTTCAATTAATGAAACAAATTATACCAAAAACTTAATAAAATCTTTCAAATGTTTTCAAATACGAAACTCGTAGTCATATGCATGGATTAGAGCTGAGACAAACACACAAACCGGTTCATATTTACAAACTAATTAGGAGGCTTTTACACAAGAGAAATATACAAGTTATTATTATAACATAATATGTTTCTATAAATCTTTAACAAGAGATTGCTTATGAGTAAATTTCAGCTTACAAATGTCGCATGTATATGGTTTGTCATCGGTATGTATTCTACTATGTCTCTTCAATTTACTAGTTTCACTGAAACTCTTATCACATACATTGCATGGGTAAGGTTTATCACCGGTATGTATTTTACTATGTCTCTTCAATTTACCAGTTTCACTGAAACTCTTACCACATACATTGCATGGGTAAGGTTTGTCACTGGTATGTATTCTGCTATGTGTCTTCAAATGAGCAGATGAACTGAAACTCTTACCACACACATTGCACGGGTAAGGTTTATCGCCCGTATGTATTCTACTATGTCTCTTCAAATGACCAGATTCACTGAAACTCTTACCACACACATTGCATGCGTAAGGTTTATCACCGGTATGTATTCTACTATGTGCCTTCAAAATACCAGCTTGACTGAAACTCTTACCACACACATTGCACGGGTAAGGTTTGTCACCAGTATGTATTCTACTATGTCTCTTCAAATCACTAGATTGAATGAAACTCTTACCACATACATCGCATGCGTAAGGTTTATCACCGGTATGTATTCTACTATGTGTCTTCAAAATACCAGCTTGACTGAAACTCTTACCACACACATTGCACGGGTAAGGTTTGTCACTGGTATGTATTTTGCTATGTGTCTTCAAATGAGCAGATGAACTGAAACTCTTACCACACACATTGCACGGGTAAGGTTTATCGCCGGTATGTATTCTACTATGTCTCTTCAAATGACCAGATTCACTGAAACTCTTACCACACACATTGCATGGGTACGGTTTATCACCGGTATGTATTCTACTATGTCTCTTCAAATTACTAGATTTATTGAAACTCTTACCACATATATTGCATGGGTACGGTTTATCGCAGGTGTGTATTCTTTTGTGGTTCGTCAAATGACCAGATGCAGTGATACTGTGACCACACTCATCACGAGAGTATGGTTTTTCACCATTATGTTGACCTGTACCTTGCTTTACATAACTACATTGATTGGACATTGTTCCGCCAACATAACTGGATTCAGTCATTTCACATGTGTTATGTACCTTTGAAGCATCAGGTTCGTTGGGCGTTGTTCTAGTAATATTATCCGATTGGGACTTTTTTCTCTATATAATGTGTTATGTTCTTTCAATTTATCAGATTGATTGGTTGTTTCACTGACTATACTGACATAAAACTTTGTATCTGAATGTATTTTATTAGTTCTCTTCGAAATAATAGTTTGATTGTGCGTTGGTCCATTTACATTGCTTGAATTCGACTTTTTAACTGGGATAATTTTCTTTTTTTTCGTCAAATCAACCGAATGCTTCGGAGTTCCACTCGGAAGCAATGGAGTTCCACTATTATTACTTGGATTGGTCAATTCTGCGTATATTTTATTGTAGTGTTCATAGCTAGCTGCTTGTCGTATAACTGTAAAGTACAAAATTATATTGAATATTTCTCGCTTATTGTCACCTATGGTACGTATATTACTTTGGATGCGCTACTTAGTGAGTTATTTGTAAATAATATTTGGATTAGGATCCAAGAAATATTAAAATACCAATGTTAGATGAGACAGATAATCATGGTTCACATAAAGTACGTGGACGTATCAGTTAACACGATAATAATATTAGTTCAAGTAATTACTGACGCCTTTATAATCTTGCTTCTTACTTCAGAGGAATAGAAGAAAAATATAGAGGCAAAGGCTTTGGTCTTAAACAGCCTCAAAAAGGGCCCGAAAAAAATTTTAGGTTCTCAACGTTCCCATCAAAACATATTTTTTTTTCATTTAAGAGCAACGGTGTATGTGCAACATCCAATAATCGTGTTACGAAAATTATTATGCTTCTTCCAATAATTAAATTATTTTTTGATTACAAATCAGAAAATTAAAGCTTTGTTGTTGAATATTAGTTATGTCATATTTTACTTGTAAATAATTTATTCTTATATAAGGCGCCCGGTATGAGATAAATATGGAGAGTAAAACCTACTCATAAAATCGGATAACAACGTTTTTCTCATTTAAATAAAAACAGACTTTGTCCGTTTACAAAATAAGGCAACAATTAGCATTGTATTTCCTCCGGAACTCCGCGGCGATCGTTGGGACCGCTTGCTCAGCGACCTGAAGCCGACGCACGTGGCGTTCTGGAAGCTGCCTCGCGCGTTCAAACAGGAACCGCCTATAGTAATGCCTCCTTTGAAAAGACCGGGACTGCTGCCGGCCCTTGAAGACGAGGACAAGGCGGAGTGCCTTGCCGACAGTCTCGAGAGTCAGTGCACCCCGAACGCAGCTACCGACCCAGCCCATGTTAATGAAGTAAACTGTGAAGTTGAACGTCGCATCTCTCTTAGCCCATCAGGCGAGCCAATACAACCCACCTCTAGTATAGAGGTGAAAGGAATTATTAGGGAGCTTCACTCCAAAAAGGCCCCGGGGCCTGACTCTATAAATAACAGGGTTCTTAAAATCCTGCCTCCCACACTCATTAATTTATTAGTAACCGTTTTTAATATACTGCTATTACATTGCGCGTTCCCCGAACAATGGAAGGAATCCATTGTTATCGGTATTCCCAAGCCTGGTAAATGTAAAACTTGTCTCAGTAGTTATAGACCCATTAGTTTAATTAACTCTTTAGGTAAACTGTATGAACATCTGATTCTCGCGCGCCTCAAATATTATATCGCGGAGCAGAACATGATACCCGACCATCAGTTTGTTTTCAGGACTGCTCACTCGTATCCCCAAGAAGCCCACCGACTCACTGAGTATATTCTCAAACCAATCCAATACCGTACAGTTACAGCGGCCGTATTTCTCGATGTCGCGAAAGCTTTCGACAAGGTATGGCATAACGGCTTAATCTTTAAGCTGTATGAACTGGGTATGCCGGACAGGCTCGTGCGCATCATACGAGCCTACCTTACTGATCGAAGCTTCCGCTATCGAGTAGAAGGCACGTTATCCACGCCCCGACCCATCAGGTCGGGAGTGCCTCAGGGCTCAGTTCTGTCCCCGACCCTCTTCTCACTCTTCACGAGTGACCTCCCGTAGCCTCAGAAAGTGCAAATTGCACAATATGCGGACGACACGGCTCTTTGTTATGGCGCCACTCGGGGGCGCCTCGCGACTCATATAAGAGTGCTTCAGGCCGCCGTTAATGAACTAGGAGACTGGTTCAGAAAATGGCGGATTGAAGTCAATCCCTCAAAGAGTGCAGCGGTACTCTTTGGTAATACTAATAAAATAAAATCTTTGGCCCCTATACCTATTGTTAAATTATATGGGACCCCTATTCCGTGGGCCCAACATTATAAATATTTAGGTGTTACGTTTAACAGTAACATGAACTTCGCAAAACATATCAGCACGGTTTGCGATAGAGCCCGGTTTCTCCTTAGCCGCCTGTATCCACTTGTGTGCAAGCGAAGCAAACTACCGCTCAGACACAAGGTGACATAGTACAAGACCATCGTACGTCCCATTATGTCGTACGCAAGCATCTAGTTTGCCCACGCGCCGCCGAGCCACTTGCGGCGTTTGCAAGTGGTTCAGAATAGATTCACGCGCACGGCCACCGGAGCGCCGTGGTTCGTTCGTAACGTAGATCTCCATCGCGACCTTGAGCTGCCGACCATCGCTCAACATTTCAAGGAGATATCGCGACGCTACTTTGATAAGGTGTCCGAGCACCCTAATATCTTGGTGAGGGAGGCATGTGCTTACACTCCTCTAGACCACAGTCTGAACAAACAGAGGCGACCTCGACACGTACTAGTCGACCTGGACGACTATATTACGATCGCGAGCGCGACACCAACACCATCACCACCACCGACACCAAACCAACCACACCGCCCTCGAAGACGTAGGCGCGGCCGTGTACATCAAACCGCTGCAACTAGTCACTTTGACGATTTCCAGCGGCCACAACCTAATATAATACGATTCACACACTTTGATAGAAGGCCGACGAGATAGTCCTCGTCCTGTAATCGTTTAACACCACTCACACTCACATCACAAATCACACACCTACAATAACACTACACACAAATAGTCACACACTTACATACACTCACACACTTACATACACTCACACATACATATATCACCGCACTCGCCGGCGAGTGCGAAGTCTCTTCAAACCTAGAGTCCACTGGACTAACAGATATATTAGATCGTTAGTGATCTTCTCTCCATCCAGCCTAGTGAGCAGGCGGTCCGAGGTTCGAGTCTCCTTCCGAGACGCCCCGCGCCTGTGAGCTACATTTTCGGCCTCCAAGGCCCCCGCCCGGCATCGCTGTAAAAGCCGTCAGGGCTACCAGCACAGGTTAGTTTTTTAGTCGGTAGGGGGTGTTTACACCCAAGCCCGACATAAGGGCCCCGTTTCGGGGTCTTCAATACGTAAATGTATTTTACTCCTCTTGAAAAAAAAAAAAAAAGCATTGTATTTCCCTGTCGGCCACCTATCGTTACTTTTCAAAATTATTTTATGTTGCAATAAGAAGTGTTGTGGCTAATGTACGTTAGTTTCCTAATATTTATTTAGATGGCGTTGAACCACAGATACCCCATATAAGATCAAATATAACATAGAGAATACTAGATTAAACGTCATCGTATGTCAATCTCATAAACTATTTTGTATTTCCAAATCGAACACTGAATCTATCGAGTACTACGACATCATAACTGTTTTCGATAGATGGCGCTGATCACAGATTTTAATAATTAGGTACCTGACCATAAGAAAAATCACTATTGACTATGAAGTTAAATATAGTAATTTAGAGCATTTATTATTAGCATTGTTTGTTATTTTCTGGTTAACAGTTAATATTTATTGTTATAACTTTTAGCACCCACCACTACCACGGACGTTAAAAGTATTGATAAAAGTTACCATTACAACTTGTAAGTTGTTGTAAGTTTTAAAATATTTATTTTTTTATTATTAATACGCTTTTATTTGCTTCTGCTGTATGTCTGTTAGAAACTGACTCCTTTGAACTTGATTTTGTTTAGTACCTGTTCAAAGACAGTCGTTCTTGATAAGTAAGCTCCAGTCGTGCGTCGGAGCTGACACACACACTTTTTTCCTATAGCTCTATTGAATAATAATAAAAAATGTGTGTGCGTGTAATCTTTACGCGCGATTGAAGTAAAACTTAATAATAATTAACTATAAGAATAATTAACAAATACATTAATATATTACATTAAATAAAGCCTTGTTACCAAAAAAGCACTCACGTATTACTGAGGAGCTTTGTTAGATTTTATCCTATTTTTTTTCTTGGAAACGCTAACGATATAACTTCATCTTTAGAGCCAACTTGGCATTTTATCTAAAATAAAAGAATGCCTCTATAATAAGTAATATTATTTAATCAAGTGAGATTTTATATATTTTACAAAGAATGAATACTTAATGTAATTTATATTATTATTCATCAGAAAATAAACACTTAAGCTTTTTACAGGTGAGGTCAATACGGACGTCGGACGAATAAAAAACGAAAGACTGCGCGCCATGTTATTTATTTATTTATATATTTATTTATTTATTTTCATGTAATCTACAGCGTCACAATTTATATACAATATAATTACATTATTAAGTATAAAAATAAGGCCAAAAACTGATTACAGTATATAGGTATTAAACAAAAGAAGTAACATTTTATGATTTAAACAAGCCAGAATAAGCTAACAAAATATTTACAATTACTATAATAAGCTACTTAGAAAATAAGATTTACAAAATAAGGTTACAGGAGTGTGTGTGCGTGTATGTAAGGTTGTGTGTAGTGTATTTGAGGGTGTATGTAGTATGTGTGTGTTTGGATAATCATTGCAGTCGATGTATATTTCTTATTTCTTTTTTTAGCTGTACTTTGGACAAGCAAAACATATCTAAATTAAAATAAGCTTTATTGTAGGTGAGAGCCAGACGTTGCAGAACAGAGTTTTGTGTGTAATTGGTGTTAGCTTTTGGTACAGCCAGAAAGTGCGTGTGATGAGTTCTAAATGATGGGACGTTCAATGAAAAACTCGCTAATAAGGAGGGACAATCAATTTTACGATTTAGGATTGCTTGCAATAGCAGCATATCGTTTAGCTTTCTTCGATTCTCTAAAGTGTCAATTTCGTAGTGCTTACAAGCTTCTTCATAGCATGAAAAGTTTTTAAATTGCTTGAACGCTAGATACTATAGGAATTGCTTTTGTATGGATTCAATCCTTTGTTTGTGTATGATATAGTAAGGTGACCAGATGTTACTTGCATACTCAAGTGCACTGCGAACATTACTGAAGTACAGACTTTTTATGCACTCTATGTTGCTGAAATTACTAGTTGCGCGTTTGATGAATATCAGCTGTTTATATGCTTTATCTGCTACGATATTAACCTGGTCGTTCATAGAAAGCTTAGTATCAATTTTGACTCCCAAGTCTCTAACTGAGCTCACTTTAGATATTGATCCGCCGTTTATCTTGTAATCGAAAAGTATTGGTTTTACTTTACGTGTCAATGTTATGTAGTGGCATTTTTTTAACGTTAGCAACAATCCTATTATTACTATAATATTCAGACAAAGCATTCAGGTCTGTTTGCAACTTGTAACAGTCATCAATATCACGTATTTTGAGGTAGATTTTTTTGTCGTCTGCAAACATTAAATGTTGGCTGTGAGTAAAGCAACTTCCTATATCGAATAAATAGGCATTATACAAAAGCGGGCCAAGGATAGAGCCTTGTGGCACACCTGACACGAAGTCGCTTCTGCGCTACCCGTCACAACAGCCTGCATACGATTCGTGATATATGAGGTGAACCATCTGTGCAGATTCCCACAAATTCCGAGTGCATTTAACTTCTGTAGTAATATTATGTGATCCACACGGTCAAATGCTTTTTCAAAGTCTGTGTAGATCACATCTACCTGATACCTCTCATCCATGCACTTTAAAACGGAACGGATATTAAGAAGTGATGCAACATTACGCTAGTGTGTGTGCAGTTACGGGGGATACCAGATAACACAAATTCTTTCCCGTTATTAGTAATAGTATTATATAGCCACGTTACTTGTAACTCCGATTTTTTAATAGGTATCTGATAGTCAGATTGTTTTCTAAAATAAAAATAAATATCGTCATATTATGAGTAAATAAATAAATAACATAAACAGTTACACCTTGAAAGTAACGATTGCTGGTTTGATTCCTGGGCCCATGTCTTGTTTGCAGTATCTTTGTTTTAACTGATATAAAAATGACGCACTAACGTTTCTTATTTTTAAGAATACCTACACAAAATTCATTCTTAAATTAGTTTTTTTGCCACTAACGTGGTATCAAATAACTAGATTTTTAGAGAACAAACAACTACCTATGTTCTTTATAGTGATTTGGTTGCTAAGTAATTACACATCATATAGTAACACTTACATAAAGGGTAAAGGGTCTTAAGTTCAGTTCTCTGTACAGCGTCATCTTCCTAAAAAGACAAAATTACAATTCATACTTTTATGTCCGTGAATGCGGTCTGCCATCAGTCAGTCATTTTTGTGTCCTCTAAGACACGTCTCTCCACAACGCCTAGTAATGGAAATTTTCACATAGTACTGGATCCCAGACAATTCCAGCAGCTCTGCTCAAAGATGGGAACAATATTCGTTATGTGGCCGGAACCGCACCTTATAAAGCACACAAAATATATGGACCGAATCTAAATAGTGTACCACACTACTTTAAAAAATTGTTGGTAAAAACTAAAACAAATTACTGGGCATATTAGACTTGACATCTTATGTCTCAAGGTGACGAGCGCAGTTGTAGTGCCGCTCAGAACTTTTGGGTATTTTAAGAATCCTGATCGGCACTGCATTTTAATCAATCAATTATCATCAGCTGAACGTCCTGCTCGTCTCGACCCTTATTTTCATAAAAAAAAAATGATTTATCTACTTAGAGCACCATTAAAATATGGAATACCCGATTTTTCGGATAATGTCCCTGTTTATTTTCCGGTCTCAGTGGATGTTACAATCACGCGTTGTGGAGGTTTTGTGTTACAAACATCGAATTAATTTGTATTATGAAAAGAACAAATACAACTGCACAGTAAGAATAAAAAGAAGCCTGCTGAATTTTTGAGGTGCGGAATTTTGATTTCCATTTAGTGATTTAAAATCCTATTTTGTATAAAAATATAAGTTAGTATATCTACATTAAAATTTTTAAGGTTTCTCTATTGTAACATATTGTCATACATTTTTTCATGAGATTAATTTTTTTTTATGAAAAAAAAAGGGATGAGATGCGCAGGACGTTCAGCTGATGGCAATTGATACGCCCTACCCATTACAGTGCAGTGCCGCTCAGGATTATTGAAAAACCCAAAAATTCTGGGGGGAAATACAATTGTGCTTGTCACCTTAAGACATAAGATGTTAAGTCTCATTTGCCCAGTAGTTTCACTAGCTACGGCACCTTTCAGACCGAAACAGAGTAATGTTTACACATTACTGCATCACGGCAGAAAAAGGCGCCGCTGTGGTAACGCCCATAATCTAGCCGGCTTCCTGTGCAAAGGAGCCTCCCACTGGTTCGTCATCAGCCGGAAGACGTCCACTGCTGGACAAAGGCCTCCCCCAAAGATTTCCACGACGATCGGTCCTGCGCTGTCCTGGTAAATAGACAAAAAATAAAAACACCATAAGCTTTGTACATTTTTTAATAAATTAACATAAACAAAACTCTATGACATAAAACTAAAAACATTTCTAAAACATCACAAAAATTAGCAAATAAAAATGTGGGCATCAAATACACTCATTGAAATTCCCAAAAAACTTCATAAAATAAAGAAAGAAAAAATAAAAATTAAAACAGCACTCATTTGCTTTCGCATTATAGACAAAAAATTAAAATTGATAAAACTTTAAGTTAGTACAAACATTGAGAAGTGTCACCCAATGAACTCCGAACATATTTTTGTGTCCTCATTGATTAACATGTACCTAATATGTAAGTACCTAACTAATATCATACTCAAAATCCAAATGGAGTTTATTTGTTCGCATTTAACTCCTTATCTAATAATTTTGTAATAAAAATACATTGGGTTCTAACTATAGGTTAGCTATTTAACTACCATAAGATGCAGGGTGTTTCGGAGAATATATAGTTTATTATAATTTAATGTTGGTGATAACTTATCCGGAACCAATATTTTTACTTAGAAATACATACCTATATATCCACAATACAAACATATGACAATTCATACAATGAGCGGGCGCGGGTTAATTAAATTATAAGTATGGCAATAAAACGTTTATCGTGTCAGCCCTGGTATATATTATAATAACTAAAGCGTCATCTGTTATGTATTGCCTTACGATGTTATGTATTGCCTTACGATAATTGTAGCCTTACTATAGTTATACATTGATCATTCCTATTATTTACTTTTAATACATAATATTGCTTCTACACTTATTATTTACTCTGAGTACTTAATTATATTCAACATTTATATCGTAATGACTCTGTTTATGTATTTTTCCCAAATCGTAATCAGTACGTAATTAGTAACGACCCTTAGCATTGTTTAATATATTGTTTACTGTTCCCATGTTTAGTTATCTTCAATACATTAGTTAAGTACACTCCTTAGCATAATATAAGCTCTTGCTAGAGCTATAGCAGTTAGTCGATACTTCAATGTCTTAGATATAAGTTGTAAATTGTGAATCATTATAATAAATATTTTTTATAACAAGTTTTCTTCTCGTCACGTAACAAATTTGGCGCAGTCGGTAGGATCTCGCGTGATCCACTTCGTGAAACACGGAAGACGAAACCAACGTACAAACGCAGCGGGACACACATCGCCCATCGCAGAAAACGTACGGTAGCCACAGGCTTTTAAACGTTTCGCCGGACCATGCAGCTCCTGATTTTACTGTTATTGTGGTGAGTGGCTTAACTTGTTGCTCTATTTTCTGATTCCATATCCTACTGTTTCCTATTCCTATTAATAATATTATCTACGTATATTATTGTTTAAATCTAGGCATACTCTTACTTACTACTTCAAACTTAAACGATTTATAAATTTTTGTTATATCACTAACAAAACATTTCAAAATGAGTAAACCAGAAATCAAAATCAATGCAGACGTAGATCTTAAGGTGCTACTACAATTAATTCCTGATTTCGACACGACACAAAGTTCAGAAGTGTATCGATTCATTCGTTCTTGCGACGCCGCATTCTTGTTAGCCTCAATTCAGCAGCAACAACTTCTTTTAATTTACACATTAAATAAAATTAAAGGTCCCGGTTCCTCTGACGTCCATGTTAAACAATATGTTACTTGGGACGACTTAAAAGCATTTTTAATTCAAAAATATTCTCAAACAAAAACTTTAGGTCACCTGACCCTAGAACTACAATCCTTATTTCAAAAACCCAATGAATCGGTAACGGATTATTTCCTTCGCGTAGACCTATGTAGAAGTAAAATAATTGAAAAACTAACAACAGAAATTTCAGATAATACCCTGGAGGGTCGTAAGACAACTACCGAAGAGATAGCCTTAAATGTGTTTGTAAATGGTCTTAGCTCCGATATAGGTATAATGCTTCGAACTAGGGCTTTTACAAACCTATCAGACGCGGGTAACTTCACTACACAAGAAGACAAAATTCGGAAAATGAATCTCGCTAGACAGTCTTTATATAGAAATGTATCTAGGCCTGCTATTTCCATACCTTCACCTAACAAAAACTCACAATACAGTTATAACACACCCAAGTCTCAGTTCCAAATAAGTAATATAAAAATTTGCAATTATTGCAAAAAACCTGGCCATCTAATCGCTGAATGTCGAAAAAGAGCCTACAATAACAATTTAAAAAAGAACCACATACATCCCTCAACATTTAGTCACCGTACATTACCTACACAATCACAGGAAAATAACGAACATTCAAAACATATCAATCATTTAAACTCACAAGCGGCCGAGGAGATGGGCTTATCCTTGGAAACCGCTTTAGTACCCTGCTCCAATGCCCAAACACAGTCTTGGAACCCTGTAATCCAACAGGAACTGAACAACAACCTGGAAAACCTACAACTTTAAAGAAGGTTCAATTATCAAACAAACTAAAATACCCTTCAAATCCAGTCCATCGGGGACAAACGAAAATCATCTTGACCGAAACAGATAAGTCACAAAGTAATGTATATTCACAAACAAATTCAGTCTATCGGAGACAGTTTCGTGATGCATGCACACAAACAGATGACTTGACTAGCCGGTTTCAAAATACTAAATCTGAATGCACTAAATCAACCCAATTCAATACCGAACTCACTAACTCTGAAACAAATTCTAAAAATAATATCTCTCATAACTTACTACCTCATGAAACTCCTAAATCCAATACATACAAATCTAAATCAAGTCAAAATCCCAAATCAAAGAGAATATCTAAATTAAAAATAAACAAAGAAGTTTCACCTGAATCATACAATATTTCCTCACTAAATGTTCCTCCAGAAAATCTTTTACATTGCAAATTTCATATCCATGGCGTACCAGTAACATTATTAGTTGATACCGGTGCCGCTATATCTATCATTAAGAGAGATAAGATAGGTAACAACACGATCAATCCTTCTAATAAAGTTTCAATTATTGGCATCTCTAACTCAAAATCTACAATACAAACTTACGGCACTTCCGAAATTTCTCTTGATGATTTCCCTAAACATAAATTTCACATAGCCGATCTCAATATAATTGCTGACGGTATCCTAGGGAACGACTTTATGTCTCAATTCAATGTTAACATCTATGTCCAATCAAAAACTATGCGAATACGTAATAAGTCTTTTAAACTCTTTTTCCTTGATGAAATACCAAAGAAGGAAGACACTAAACAATTTATAGAACAAAGATCAGAAACAGTTATCAATTGCTATGCTAATCATCTTCCAGACGGTCCTGCTATTGTTGAAAAACAAACAATTGGCGACGATTTGACTATCCCTAATGCACTAGTCAATATTAAAGATAACAAATTCCTAATTACTTGTGTAAACTCCAGCAATCAAAACAAATTCATTTCCGTTCATCATGAACAAACAAACCTAATTAGTTACTCTGTAAACTCCATGAACACAGGAAACAATAACAATTTCTCATCAAAAGAAAAGATTAATAAACTTATTAGACGTGATCACTTAAACGACGAAGAATGTGAATCATTAGATAAGATTGTTTCCAACTATGCAGACATATTTTACACTGAGGGCGACCCCCTAACATTCACGAATCACACCAAGCATTCAATTCCCACAACATCAGAGACACCCATTAATACAAAAACGTATAGATTTCCCTTTGTACACCAACAAGAAGTAAAATCACAGGTAGACAAAATGTTAGATCAAAACATAATACGACCTAGTACATCACCTTGGAGTAGCCCTATTTGGGTAGTGCCCAAAAAGCTAGATGCCTCTGGAAAACAAAAATGGAGAGTTGTTATAGATTATCGTAAGCTCAATGACATTACAATAGGAGATTCATATCCCTTGCCTAATATTACGGATATATTAGATAAATTAGGACACTCAGTATATTTTACGACTCTAGATCTTGCTTCAGGTTTTCATCAAATAGAGCTTAACCCTACAGATATCCCTAAAACCGCATTTAACACACCTTACGGACATTACGAGTTTTTAAGAATGCCATTTGGCTTGAAGAATGCCCCTGCCACGTTCCAAAGGGCAATGGATAGCGTTCTTTATGGTCTTCAAGGTGAACGATGTTTTGTTTACCTTGATGACATTGTAGTTTTTGCATCTAGCCTCCAAGAACATGAGCAGAAACTTAACGAAGTCTTTAGTCGCTTGAGACAACATGGGTTAAAGGTTCAACCAGATAAATGCGAGTTCCTGAGAAAAGAAGTTGCTTATCTCGGTCACATCGTCTCGAGTGAAGGCGTAAAGCCTAATCCTGAAAAGGTTAAGGCCGTCAAAGATTTTCCAATCCCAAAATCATGCAAAGACATAAAATCTTTCCTCGGTCTTGCAGGTTATTACCGCAGATTTATACCAAATTTTAGTAAAATCACTAAACCTATGACGGGTCTTCTAAAAAAGGACGTTCCTTTCATTTGGAGTGTAGAACAACAGCAGGCTTTTGACACGTGCAAAGATATACTCACTACCGTTCCCGTTTTGCAATATCCAGATTTTAGCAAGGAATTCGTATTAACAACCGATGCCTCTATTCATGCAATTGGAGCAATACTTTCTCAAGGTGAAATTGGTAAAGATTTGCCAATCGCGTACGCTTCTCGTACTCTCAACAAAGCAGAATCCAACTATTCAACAATTGAACGCGAATTACTAGCAATCGTATGGGCAGTAAAACACTTTCGCCCCTATTTGTTTGGTAGAAGATTCAAAATTGTGACTGATCATAAACCTCTTACCTGGCTATTTTCAATCAAAGACCCAGGTAGCCGTCTTGTTCGCTGGAGACTGAAATTAGAAGAGTATGATTATGAAATCATCTATAAAGCCGGTAAATTCAATACCAATGCTGACGCGCTCTCACGACCACCAATTTTTAACACCAACACAATTGATCACAAGATCAATACTTCAGATCCAAAAATCACTTCCGAAGATTATCTACAAACTAATTACGAGCATCTCCGAAATCTCATCTCATAATCTCGATACCCCAAAACTGAAACTTTCACCAGATAGACTCCTAGACCCCCGACACAAAAACATCTTTGTTCCCATATCCTGTGAACTCTCCGACTTAAACGAGATCTATAAAGAAGCTATAAACTCATGTTCACAAATAAACCCATATCTCGAAAAATCTAGATCTCTTTATGACACCGATCTCTTAATCTCAAATGAAAACCAGAACATATACTTTTCTTGCACACGACCTACACATTTTGATCCTTGGAACTCAGAAAGCTATTTTAAATCTTTAATGTCATGCCTTCAAAGAAACGATATAAAAGTACTTTATGTACCAGATCTCAAAAATGATAAGACATGTAAACTCAACGGAAATGAACAATTACACATAACGGCATATCTAGCCGAATATTTCGATTGTCATATAACAATATGTGAGAATAGAGTCCGTATTCCAAGTCCCGACGAAATTTCGAACATTCTTAAAATGTACCATGATGAACCCCTTTCAGGACACCGCGGTGTCATTGAAACTACACGGAAAATCCGTGATGACTATTTTTGGAAAGGAATGACGAACGATATTAAAAATTATATTGACTCATGTCTTGTCTGCCAACGAAATAAAATTCAAAGAAAATCCTTTCAAGCTCCTATGGTTATAACCTCTCAATCAACTGAACCTTTCGAAAGAGTTTCTATGGACCTAGTTTCTTATTCCGACATAAGCAATAGCAATAATAAGTATGTTCTCACGCTACAGGACGAACTTACAAAATATGTCCAAGCATACCCACTTCCAGACAAAGAAGCTCTTACCGTTGCCAAACAATTAATTCATTTTTGCCAACACTACGGTGTACCTAAACGCTTCCACTCTGACCAAGGCTCTGAATTCATGAATAATGTAATGAAACAACTCATGAAATTCTTGGGGTCCAACCACACGTTTAATACAGCCTATCACCCACAAACCAACGGTGCTCTGGAAAGGTTTCACGCCACATTACGTGATCATATTCGCATGTATCACAACAGAAATCTTAGAAACTGGGATCAAATCATACCATTTGCAATCATGTGTCATAACACTTCTGTTAATAATTCTACAGGCTTTACCCCACACGAACTTCTATTCGGATTTAAACCTCGTCAATTTTATTCAATAAAATCTATTCCAGAATATACAGCATGTGACTACTTAAAGGACTTAAATGAACGCCTGAAGATTGCGAGAGACTCCGCCTTACGTAATGTTCAATCTATGAAGGAAAAAGCCAAAGAGCGTTATGACAGTCAAATCAAAAATATAATTAACTTCCAAATTGGTAGCCAAGTAATGCTCAGAAATCCAAATCCTAACAATCTGGATGCTAAATGGGACGGCCCGTACGAAATAATACGTGTAGGTTTTAATGAAAACTATGTTATTCGAAAAGCCGGCAAAAATCAGCTAGTTCATGCAAATAGATTAAGACCCTTTGCTACCCAAGAAACAATTAGAAACTAATTCATATTTTTATTTTTGTTTATAAATTTTAGACTAATAAAAGTTATATCTTATCATAATTAAATTAATTACAACATATACGTTGCAGGGCCAGCCATCTCGCAACAGCCCAAAACCTTCCCCCAAAATCCAATTCATTTAACAAATTTATTAATAATCCTTATATCAGTTTCACCATCGGTTCTATTATAAAATTTATATTATATATTATTTTATACAAAACGTACAAATTTATAAAATCTTTTATTATACAATATAGGCTTAAATCAAATAAATTTAACGAGACTGTTTCGTCTCTTTCAGGGCAATCGCCGCTGCCGACACCAATATAAAAATTACCCAACCTTTACCATCTCATTCAAGTTTATTCTTTCTAGAAGAAGGTTCAATTTTTCCTTCAGACGAGTCATGGAAACTTGTCATATATCGAGATCTTAAACCATTATTTATCGCTCATGAATCTCTGCTCCGATTATCTAATAAATTCCAATCTATATCAAATAAACACCCCAACTTCTTCAATGTGCAATCAACAAAATCATATCTAAAAACAAACTTAGGAAAAATCGAAAACCGGTTATCAGAATTAAATATGTATTTAGGTAAAAATTCGAGACAAAAAAGAGAGTTGTTTGATGCCCTAAGTTCTGTTCTTAAATGGCTTATAGGAACACCAGATGCAAGTGATGCGCAAAGATACAACGAATGCATCGATGCACTTGAGAAACGTGAACTAGACCTATCAACACTCATGCAAAAGCAGATTCAAATAACATCATCAACGATCCTAAATTTTAAAGAAACTATTTTTAAAATTGCAATCGATGAACAAGTTATAAATGAAAACATAAATCGACTGAACGAGTACATAAATTCCACTGAAACTATTTTATTTGATATTAAATTCAGTGAAGATATCTCTTCAATCTCTCTACAAATTTTAGAATTAGTTACAAATTTAGATAGCGAAATTAATGATTGTCTCTCTAGTATACTATTTGCAAAATCTAATACGATCCACCCTTCAATAATATCTCTTCAAAAACTTTATACAGAACTTCTACTAACAAGCAACTTAAGAACTAACAGACGTCTAGTAGCCCCTGTAATCATAGAAAACATTCATACAATTTTAGATTCCTCCAGATTATCTGCATATGTCTATTCAAATCGGTTAGTTTATGTATTAGAATTTCCATTAGTCCAAAATGAACCTTATACATTATATCATATATACTCTATCCCAATCCAACATCCTAATTCCTCATACCATACCACCATCATCCCAGAGCATACATACCTAGCCACGAACCCTAATGGACAACAGTACATCTCTACGAGCTCACTGGACACATGCAAGACGTATGCTACAAGAAAAAGCGTCTGTACTAAGCTCGCCGTCTACGATTCAGCCGCAAGACCCTTATGTGAAGCACAAATTTTATACAGCGTTACAACCACAATTCCAAGTATATGCACCACAACGACATTCGCTGCCAACATCAATATTTTCCAAGCATTAAACAACAACAAATGGTTATACATATTGTCGAATGATACTCAGTGTGTTCTGCAATGTGAGAAAGAACTCAGCCATCACAAGCTTCATGGAGCTGGAATCTCAACGCTACCTCATCGATGCAAATTGCATACTGGTTACAGCACTCTATCAGCATTCCATTCAACTGAAGAAAACATCACCAGCCCAATCATCATTCCTGATATTAGAACAGAAGACTGCTTCGAAGAAATGAAGAATCTAAAAACTCCAACTCTGCTTCCAATATCAATCAGTGATTTACCATTAGATTCACTAAAGCAAATTAAACACCATCTCGACAAGAACTCCGATGAATTAGAAAAAATAAGATCCCAAAATTTTCTACAAAAGCATCAATCGAGTTTCTCATGGATTTATTTCATTATCGGCATAATAATGCTAACATTTATAACTTTCAAATGCTGTCAACGATGGCCCAATGGTTTTATTAGAACAAATCTACGTCGCCGCCGCAACTCCAGCAATTGTATACAGATCTTCAATAACTGCTTCGACTCATCGTCCCGACGTCGTGCAACACATAAACGCTGCAATCCCGTTGTCTACGCTAGCTCAACCAACAACATCATGCATCTCTGAAGACGAAGACGACATCCATATGACGACTCCATCGCAAAGATCAGGCGCTAACGCCCAATCTTTGTTCTAAGAGGGGAGGTGTTATGTATTGCCTTACGATGTTATGTATTGCCTTACGATAATTGTAGCCTTACTATAGTTATACATTGATCATTCCTATTATTTACTTTTAATACATAATATTGCTTCTACACTTATTATTTACTCTGAGTACTTAATTATATTCAACATTTATATCGTAATGACTCTGTTTATGTATTTTTCCCAAATCGTAATCAGTACGTAATTAGTAACGACCCTTAGCATTGTTTAATATATTGTTTACTGTTCCCATGTTTAGTTATCTTCAATACATTAGTTAAGTACACTCCTTAGCATAATATAAGCTCTTGCTAGAGCTATAGCAGTTAGTCGATACTTCAATGTCTTAGATATAAGTTGTAAATTGTGAATCATTATAATAAATATTTTTTATAACAAGTTTTCTTCTCGTCACGTAACACATCGGCTGGGTAAACGAAAATCCCTTCGGTAATTAAATTATTGTAAGCGCAGCTTATTATATAGTTTATTAGTTATACTAGAATCTGATACATCATCTCAAATCACAAAAGGAATTTTAGGTGTAATTTTGAAATATTAAGACATTCTTCTTCATGAGACTTCATTAAATTTTAATGTCCTTGAAATGTTCAATTAATGTCACAAATTATACCTTACCTGGTAAGTTTGTAAAATAATAAGATCTTTCTAATGTTTTTAAATACGATACTCGTAGTCGTATATATGGTTTATAGCTGAGACATACATAGAAACAGGTTAATATTTACAAACTAACTAGGAGGCTTTAATTAACACAGGATAATGAAAGAAGTTATTATTATAACATACGTTTCTGAAAGTGCATAACAAGAGATTGTTTATGAGTAAATTTCAGCGGACAAATGTCGCATGTATATGGTTTATCACCGGTATGTATTCTACTATGTCTCTTCAAATGACCAGATTCACTGAAACTCTTAACACACATATTGCACGGGTAAGGTTTATCACCGGTATGTATTTTACTGTGTCTTCAAATTACCAGAATCACTGAAAGTATTACCACACACATTGCACAGGTAAGGTTTATCACCGATATGTATTTTATTATGTGTTTTCAAATGACTAGATTGATTGAAACTCTTACCACATACATTACATAGGTACGGTTTATCACCGATATGTATTTTACTATGTGTTTTCAAATGACTAGATTGAATGAAACTCTTACCACATACATTGCACGGGTATGATTTATCACCGGTATGTATTTTATTATGTGTTTTCAAATGACTAGATTGATTGAAACTCTTACCACATACATGACATGGGTAGGGTTTATCACCGATATGTATTTTACTATGTGTTTTCAAATGACTAGATTGAATGAAACTCTTACCACATACATTGCACGGGTAAGATTTATCACCGGTATGTATTTTACTATGTGTTTTCAAATGACTAGATTGATTGAAACTCTTACCACATACATTGCATGGGTACGGTTTATCGCAGGTGTGTATTATTTTGTGGTTCGTCTGATGACCAGATTCTGTGATATTTTGACCACATTCATCACGAGAGTATGGTTTTTCACCAGTGTGTTGACCTGTACCTTGCTTTAAATAACTGCATTGATTGGACATTGTTCCGCCAACATTACTGGATTCAGTCATTTCACATGTATTATGTACCTTTGAAGCATCAGGTTTGTTGGGCGTTGTTCTAGTAACATTATCCGATTGAGACTTTTTATCTCTATATATTGTGTTATATTCTTTCAATTCAACAGATTGATTGGTTTTTTCACTTAGGATACTGACATTAGACTTTGTATCTGAATGTATTTTATTAGTTTTCTTCGAAGCAATAGTTTGATTGTGCGTTGGTCCATTAACATTGCTTGAATTTGACTTTTTAACTGGAATAAATTTCTTTTTTTCCGTCAAGTCAACAGATTGCTTCAACGAAGTTCCACTCATATTACTTGGATTGGTCAATTCTGCATACATTTTATCGTAGTGTTCATAACTAGCTGCGAGTCGTATAACTGTAAAGTACAAAATTATATTTAATATTTCTCGTTTATTGTCACCTATGGTACATAATTACTTAGGATGGGCTAAATATATTAAATTCACAGTTGCTAAATATAAAAATAAATTAGAATGTTTGTGTATTTTGTTTGAATCGAAAGATTTATAACATACAATGGCTGAAGAGGCAATTAGTTAGTCTATGGTAAAACTTTAATTCATGTCATTGCATGCAATGTGGGCTTTTAAATAAAGTACAGTGCTCTCTAAGAACACATAACAATTTTTTATAATTTTCTGAATGGCACTTGTCGTGAGACACCCGTTAAAAATGGGTATTTTCAATTTAAATAATTAAAAATGTTATTTAAATATATGTAACAGTTATTAAAGCAGTAAAACAATAAGTCGATTTCATGTTTATTCATACAAACAAATAATTTCACGTAAACATGTGCAAAATAAAATAATTATCGGCGTCAAACAGCCATAGGACAGGACAAAAACTCAAGGTACAAAAAAATAAAAAGACGCCCATGTAAAGTGCAGTTTGTGGATCTTTATTTTGGTTTTTTCATCCAATACAGGCAAAGGGTTCGAGCCCTTACAGCGAGTTGGCGATTCAATTTGTGATTCACTCTGGTTTTATAGTTTATATTCAGGTGAATGTTTACTATTGCGTATTTCGTATTTTCGGTGATTTTTTGTATGACTTGGATTGCATCACGGAAACCGACGATTCATGCTTTCACTTTTATTTATTTATAATTATTTTAGGGGTATATTATTTTCAATATTAAATATAAGTAGGTTGGTACCGAATAGTGACGTAGTCTTAACTTGGCTATGCTATGCTATGCATTCGCAATGAGTAACTAGCAGATCATGCATGGTTGTGGATTTATTGTTATTATTATTGGTCGTTAGGTCTTGTATAAATTGATAAATGCAAAATATCAGATCAAATAACACACACTCATTAACATAACCTAACTTTCGTTTAGTTTAGTGCCCATAGCTTTATTATGCACCTGTCAATAAGACTAACATTAATACAGCTTTAAACTGATATTTTTATCTAACTAGTGACATTAATTTGGAGAGTGGAAACATTCATCAAAATTTGAGCATAATGATGTATGTCAGAGATGGGCAGTCTCCCTTTGGAGGATGCGTGGTTCAAAACTGCACCTCTGGTGATTTTGTCTTGCAACTTGAAAATGCCCTTAACTCAACGGTTGTTAACGCTTAGCTAACCTTCTGATAACGCACGCCGTATAAATCCTGATATATTTATTCAAGTCTTCTGTTTTGGTTTTGTATTTATTGAAAGCTGGTTATCCATTTGCAATCTCTCGGAAAGTAGAATACTTAATATTTTGTAATAACTATTGGACATTTACCGAGCAGGTGCCATAAAGATAACAGACTAATAGATCATCAATATCATCATCATATCAGCCGGCAGTCGTCAAATTCTGGATAAAGGCCTTCCTCAAAGATCTTCACGACGATCGATCCATCGCTACCCTCATCCAACATATCACCTCATCCCTTGGAGTTAGGGACTAGGGACTAATAGATAATATCAAAGAAATATGTTAAAAGTAATAGGTATTTACATATTATAGGAATAAGTATCTCATATATATATGTTTATAAATTTTTCATAAATGTATTATATTATAATACGTTTTCAAACATAGAGTAGTTTGATGAACTAAAACCGAAAGTGAGCATATAATTGATTTAATTACCAAATTCGTCTACAGGTGAGTTATATCGACCGATATCGACGTGCAGGCGATGTGCGAACTCACTCCCATAGTACACCATCAGCTCCGTATTGCGAGGAATAGTTCTAATTGTGCTGAAATATTTAACAAACTTGAAATGGAAGTAAACTATTCTTAACGAAAGCAGCCATAAATTAAAGAATAAAAAACGGCGCTTCGTATCCTGTGGTACCGTTACTCAAACGGCGAAAAGTCGAACAGCAAAAGCTATTGTTCATCTTTTAGGTCTTAACTCTTAGATTTGGAATTATGTTCTTACAAAAATTTAGGCTGGCAATTTTAATAATTAACATATTATGCCTTTTTACTCGTTTAAATTAAATGGCCACTTATTTTTCCAAAACAACATGTCAAAGAAAATACTTTGCCGTACCAAAATACCAACTCTTTCTTTTCGCTGTATGTACATCTCAGTAAGTTAAACATAGCCCTTCAAAATATCCAATCATTGTATTGTAATTCTTTACAAAGTGGTTAAACAAGATAATATTATTGTGTCGGGAAAATATTAAGTTAAAAATCACTGACAATTATGTTAAGACAACAAAAATTTATACACAAAAACCAACCGACTTCAAAAACACCATTCCAAAACAATAGATATAATATACAGTAAAAAGTATAAAATGCATTGCGTATTTTTATACAATCTAATTCTAGTTACGATTATTGGTATTTTTGAAATTGGTGTCCTTCCGCCGCGACCCGCTCTCGCCTCTCGCCTCCTCATGACTCAAGCACATCTCGTCTATAACTATGTATGTGGTTACAAACCTATCATGGATGACACCGACTCCAAAAATAACAATAATCGTAAATAGAATTAGATTAATTAATTAGATTGTATAAAAAATCCGCAAATATTTTTATACTTTTTAGTGCATATTATATCTATTGTTTTGGAATAGTGTTTTTTGATAATTTTCTTTTATTATTTGATTTTTTGTGATTTTCAAGTACACTTATTAACAATTTGTCTAAATGTTTGTAGATATACTAAATTTTTCATTACAGACAGTTAGAAATTCTGCCACCGCACCCTTACTGTAATTCGTTAAGTTAATTGATCATCATATTTGACTACGACAATTACTTCACCATAACTATGTTATGGTAGATGACTTATATATCCGGATAGCATCAAAAAGATTCGGCCGAGTATCGTTAATTTGCTCCTATGAATTGAAGAGTTCCGATACTTTGTCAAGGATACCGTAATCAGAACCTAACCAAACTCTCACCAAATTATATTTGAAATATATCCTTTCAAATAAAAAAAGAATAATCGTAACTTTATCATCCACATACGAACGGCAAATTTTCAGACTTTTATGGTTTTCTCATGAATACCACTGCCAGATCTGGACCAAATTACAATGGGATTAGAAGTGGTGCATCTCCTTTCGCTTTCAAATAAAAATAATTATCAAAATGGGTTCACCCAGTCGAAAGTTTTGAGGTAACAAACATACAAAAAGAAAACATTCAGACGACTTGAGAACCTCCTCCTTTTTTGAAGTCCGTTAATAATCGGTTGCATCAACCTATTTTGCCTATATTTCACTTGAAATTAATAAATAATTTATAAAAAATAAATAAAAATAAAAAAAATCATATCCATTTTAATTATTACTTGTCAATGGTTATAATGAAAATTTGACAGTTTTGATATGTTTGGGACATCGCGCGGGCAGGCACTTGGTTGAAGACCTCCTCCATATATTTCCATGTTCCTCTGTTTTTGCATAGATTCATCCAGTCTGTCCTAGCAATATCTGCTATATGGTCAGTCCACCATCTTTCTGTTCTACAAACTTTTCTTTTCCACTCTAATCCTTTTCTTCCACTATTCTTAGAGTCCACCAACCATCTGATAGACCAGCTATATGACAGCCCATGGTCACTTTTATTGCTTTTAAACCGCTCCGAATTTTCTGTATTTTACCGACACTTAAAATACTTCTTTCTTGTGCTCTTGATTCGAGTTTAACTTTTTTATACTATTTACCATATTTGTATTTTTTTCATAATATTTTATGAGTAACAGTCTATTCCATGTGGCGACAGGACTTATATTATCGAAGGCTTTGCTTTTATCGGTAAGAGCTATGTACAAAGAATTGTTGAACTTAAACTTAAAACCTACCTGCGCAAACTGTTGGAATACAGTTGCCGTTAGACTTATCGCTCTGAATGTTTCTCACTGCAGATTTTAGTGTTTGGACCCAATTTTGAAATTTAAGATGACGTGTGATATTATAATATAAGCAAAATCTAAAAATGTTACCAGTAATACAATTCTCCCTTGTGCTGGAACGCGACGAGGTTCTGTTCACTCCAATGTCTAGAGCAGTTAATAAACCGCATCCAATTGGAGTTGTTCCCGTCTGCGGCGTCCACCATGTGCGAGGGTTTGTGGTCTTTGTCGTAGATCTGAGGATATCACCGACAGTATAAAACACAATATAACATCAAATTCTTAAATAATAAAATAGACATGACATGATGGAAAAATTTTTTCAGCATTTTTCACTATAGAAGTTTTATAAACAGCTTCCATATAAAAAGTTATTAATATAATATTCCTTTTAATCACACCCGCCATATGGCATGTATGTTATGATTGTAGTAGGTTTTGTTTAATTTTTTTATCATTCAGTTTGTAGCTTGAACATAAAAACAAGAGTCCAATACGGTGGACTCACATTCTTCTTCACATATCAGGTAAGTAAGTATAAGAATAATAATAATAAAAAATAGAAGTAGAATTTGTGGCGTGTCATAATATAATTCTGGATATTGGTTGCAGAAAGCAGTAAATACAAAGTGGAGTAGTGTTACGTCAGTCAGCGTACCATTATCGTAGCGTGAAAATGAAGGTATCCCAAAAGGTAATTATTTACTTGTATTAGTAGACTCACCTGCCAGCAGTAGTTTGAAGCAGCGTCCTTACTACGTACTCCTCTGTACGGCCCAAACCGCACATTACGTGGTAGGGTTCTCGTAGCGAACACTCCCAAACCGGCGCCTTTTATTCCATGGTAATTAAAATTGGATCGTTTTAGGTAAACGACCAAAGAAATACAATAAAAAGTACCTATATATATATATATATAAGAGATTTACACCTATGTAGTATATATTATACTTAATGTATTAACTCATCACGCTATTTTCTGAACCATAAAGCGCACAGACTTTCAATTTGGTAGAAAAATTCCTTTCGTGGAGTGCGCATAAGAACGACCAATGCAATGCGTTTTAACGACTAGTGAAGTTATCTGTACATCAATGATTCAGATATATAATGTTTCTACTTCTTTTTTCTTTACAATCTTCTTATTGAAAAGCGATGAACTTAACAAACTTACCTCTGATAGTGGATACATTTAAATGCAGAAATACTTTTGGTAAGGTCAGGGCTGCTCTCGGTACTATCGGGGGGAGGTTTGTTACGGCAGGGACCTGAACGTAATAAAGTTATCTTAATAAAGTTTTGTAATAACGATAACGATGTTTATGGAATAGGACAATTGAAAGTGATCACCGCCTTTAGGCTGTTGCAACATTAAAGCGATTGCCAGTCCATGCATAGTGCTCAGTTTAGGGTGAGTCAACAACCCTGACAATTGTGTGTCTTCTACCGCATTTATCACGGGGAGTGTTCCGAAATGCTATTCAACCTGATTCCGGCCGCCGAATTTCACCTTCGCACGACACGCCACAAGTTACGATATCATCCCCACCATCTGGATGTGTGGCGGTCCTCCATAGTGCGGTTTTCAAGGAGCTTTCTTCCTCGTACCACGAAGCTGTGGAATGAGCTTCCTTGTGCGGTGTTTCCGGGACGATTCGACATGGGTGCCTTCAAGAAAAGCGCGTACACCTTCCTTAAAGGCCGGCAACGCTCTTGTGATTTCTCTGGTGTTGCAGGAGAGTGTGGGCGGCGGTGATCACTTAACACCAGGTGACCCGTACGCTCGTTTGTCCTCCTATTCCATAAAAAAAAAATGCGAATCCTGTTATGTATATTTATTTGTCTTCAGCATAACTTTCACATGCCACATAATTTCACATCACAATCATATTGTTACTTCTTATTTACAGTGTTTTCTAATACCGCATTTATCATGCGCGTATTGCAAGAAATTTCTTGCCTCGCACAGCCACTCTGTGGAATCAATTATCGGCTGCTGTTTTCCCGAATCGATACGATTTAGCCACATTCAAGAAAAGAGCATACCACCATCCCACCTTAGAGGCAACTCATGTCTTGACACCTGGTGATGCCGATGTCTATGAGCGGCTGCCTCACCACTTTTGCCACTTTGCCTCCACTTATATTTAAAAAAGTGTGTGTAGACTGTTACACCTTCAGTACTGATAACTCGTTTTTTGTTTTGTTTTTTATGATTTAGTTACTTTTTTTACTTACCCAAGTAAAATAAATGTTAAAGTGTAGAAACATACGACTATATCTATTGAATCACTTTGAATTTGAATTCTATATTTTGTAAAATGCTGAATCTGTTAATATTGATATAAATAATAATAATTAATAATTAAAATGTTTATTTGGTTCAAAAAGTTATTAGAAATCTTATAACTAATAACAATTTGGACATTAAAGAACCAAAATGGTGTCTAGTCAGCATTTACTTCTCAACACTGGTATTCTCTAGACACCGTAGAAGCAAGACTTCGAGAATTTAATTAATTAATAGAGATATACAATCCCCAAGTTTACTGCTACCATAAGCATTGGCAATGAAAATTATAATACACAAATAAAATTTGAAAAACAACAAAATTTTATTAATGATGCGGGACTCGAACCCACGACCTCCGGCGGAAAAAAATAATGACATATAAAAGATTGACAATAAATTTCTCGCGACTTCTCATTCAAGCTCAACTTTTCCGAAGTGATGGTAAATGGTGAAATGCATAACTTTTATAATATCATAAGGTCATCTATTTTATCAAAATTTACAGACATGTTGCAACAAATGGGGCTCTGAGAGAGAAGAAACGAAGCAAGACACGTTCCCAGTTGATATGGTGTCAGTACGCCGCACATAGAGACAGTCACTGCAATTAAGTTATGACTAGGTATAATAGCTTCCACTTACCTTATCATCCGGTATGATCAGTAACGGGCCATGTATAGCGCAGTATTCGTACACATAATCTCGACACGAAGGACAAACTGTACACAATATTATATTGTATTATTGAGTCGTATTTCCAAAATACGTACTATTTTTACTAATTGACAAGCTTCAAACATATTAGTCTACCCCGTTATTTTTAATAGAATTATACCTTAACATACATAAATACATATAAGAGTATGAAATTGCCGTTTTATTTTAATTGCTACTTCAAATTGACATAGAACCTTCATGGTTTGAGATTTTTGAGTAAAACTTTTTCAGATGGTACCTATGTAGTTTTTCTTTTAAATAACATTCGACTATCAACATTAAGTTCATTTTTTTGTTCAGCTTAGACACTAAAGATGGATACTTCGAAAAATCGATGATTTTTGAATACGAGCCCCGTCGCAGCAGAAAAAGATCCCAATATCAGCGTTGTGTTTGGAGGGGGACTGCTAATGGACGCACCGTGCGATTTTGGTTTAATCGCTTTCGTGATGGAAACTTTTATTTAAAGCCCGCCAACACAGCTGAATAACCAAGAATTGAAAGAGATGGTGGAAGCCGATCCGAGCCAAACTACCCAAGAATTAGCGGCATGTTTTAACGGTTCTTTACCAACAATATTGTCTCATTTGCGTCAAATTAATAAAATAAATATATTATATGAATAATGGGTGCCTCATCATTTTGACTGATCTGCAGAAAGAAACGCGAGTTGAAACTTGTGTTGCCTTGTTGAATCGATACAGAAATCAAGGTATATTGGATCGAATTGTGACATGCGATGAAAAGTGTATTCTTTACAAAAACCATGAGCGAAAAATGCAATGGCTGACCCAAGGTCAAACGCCAGAACAGTGTCCTAAAGCAAAGCTTACTAATGAAAAGGTATCTAATGGTAACTGTTTGGCGGTCTGAGCATGGTGTTATTCACCATAGCTTTTTTCAACCTGGTCAAACAATAACGACAGATGTCTATTGTGCGGAACTCCGAACAATTATAGCAATACTAGCGAAACAGCCCCGACTTATGATTCGATCTTCACCATTATTGCTTCATGATAACGCGAGCCCTCATACAGCACGAGAAACCGTTTTAACTCGACAAGAACTGCAATTACAAACCATTCGTCACCCTCCGTAATCGCCAGACCTTCCTCCAACGGTCTTCCATTTTCTTCGTGATTTGGATAGTTTTCTACGTAATAAAAAGTTTTCTTCTCCTGAGAAGAAACTGCCTCCTGAGGCAGTACAAAATTCTTTCCCACAGTTTGTTGAATCTAGATCACCATAGTTCTATCGTAAAGGCATATATTACCTTCCTATTACATGGTAGCAATGTATAGTTATCTATGGTAATTATTTTGATTAAACATTTTTAAATATTGAATAAATATTGCAATTTTATAGTAAAAATCATCAATTTCATACTTTAACTCCTAATACTACGTAATAAGAGTCGGGGACTGCCTGAGTAAATTTAGAATGAAATGTGCACTAAATAGTAAATAGGAGTTATTACAGTATGGCGATTTAAATATTTAAATATGCGAAATCAAATCAGGAATGAGGAGATCCGTAGGAGAACCAAAGTTACCGACATAGTCCAAATGATTGCGAAACTGAAGTGGCAGTTGGCAGGGCACATAGTTCGACGGCCAGATGGCAGTTGGGGCAGTTAAGTCCTCGAATGGCAACCATGTACCGGAAGACGCAGTGTTGGTAGGCCCCCCACAATATGGACCTACGATCTGGTCAAGATGGCCGGAATACTTTGGATAAGGGCATCACAGTCTTCTTCCGGCTGATGATGATGATGGCGATCGGCGACGAAATATAATCCTTCAAAGTTTGAAATCGAACAGTTGCTTAAGCGTAGTGGATTTCGGCTACCTCCGTTTTGTACACGATTATAGCCTTCTTCTCTCAATCTATCATTGACTGCAGGTTTCATACAATCGAGTGAATCGCATTTTTCTTAGAGTTTCGCTAGGCTGCTCACTAACCCCCTGGGCTATTGAGTCGTCAAATTATGTTAGTACTTGTTAACCGTATACTCACACACACACTTTGAAATTAAACTGCACTATTAAGGACTGTATATCCCTAATCACTTCGTGGTCTTCTCTCGCCGCGCCCACATGGGCGCGGTGGGGGAATGCTGATCAGGACTTTTCGTCCCCTGCAGCAAGGATCACTCGCCGCCCGTTGAAATCCCTAATCAACGCTCAAACAGTTTGCTATACAAAATCACGCAAAACAATGTTAGCACCTGCTAGCGGTAGGCTAGCGGCATCTAGCGGTAGTGGAAAGAACAACATAATTGAATCTAACTTAGTTTTCAACAAACTTAGGTTTAACAGTACTAGAAACCCTGTCTTGTTCCTTTCATCAATCCTCTCATACAAACTCTTTTGTTCTATGTACACTGGCCTGCCGCCTGGGATTGTGTCTGTACATCCTCGACCTGACCGTGTAATATTCCACCACTTTACACACATTCTCAACACTTTACACTTTCATCCATCAATCTTCACATGACCAAACCGTGTGTACCAAAGGTGTCGTATTTATTTTGAGAAAATATGACGAGACAAGCAAGACGTTAACATAATAGCAGGCTCGTCTCACTCCCCGTGTTGGTATCGATAACATAAGTATACACGGTGGCTACGCCAGCGTGACTAACCAGTAGGGACTCACGAGTGTTCACGAGCGAGCTGTGACGTACGCGCGAGCTTTGTTCTTCATCTACTTCACCGAATGGACCGATATTTAAAAATTTGAGATTATTTTATATAAAAATAATAAAAAAATACAGTGCAGTGTTTATCTGTACACAGATTGCGAACTTTCTTTAAGCTTCGTAAAGATGCTGAAAGATGAGGTCTACTTTAAAGTGGTTATTATTATTGTGCAATTATTATTCATGATATGTATCTATTATACTAAGTATGTAATGGTTGTGTTTCGTTTTTCGGTTTTGGACCAAGAGCTGACTCTAAAAAAGTTATTGTAAATAATTATAATTGCTAATAGTAAGTGCTGCTCCCTGCCCATTACAATGAAGTAACGCTCAGGATTCTTGAAAAACACCAAATTCCAATTGCACTAGTCACCTGGCGACATTATACGTTAAGTATCATTATCAAACGGAAACTAAATAATACTTGTACATTAATTAGATATTGCAAAGGCCAGCTAGCCTGCATGCTGTGCACAGAAACCTACTGGTTGAAATAATAATAATGATGAATACTTACGAATTTTTTTCAAACGCGGCAACACATACTACTCCTAGATAATTTATATATCTAGCTAGAGCTTCTTGCTGCTAGACAACCGATGAAAACCTACCGGGTTGTTACTTTATTGGGCGTGCATCAATGAAAATAGAGGTAAACTGTCAACCTTAACTTTTTTCGACGTTTTCACAGCTATCACGGTCTATCTAGACGTATAATTGATCTAAGATACTACATCTTTTAAGATGATGCATCAGTTGGAGGTGGTGGCTGGTGGGTGACCATAAAGTGAGTCCCACGCTCGTCATTTGATGGCTGACATAAAAACTAAACAATCTTCAATGCGGTTTATAAAATATGTTCTGTGACTTACAAACATAGTCGTCGAAGGGCGGCTCGTCCGGTTCGTAGTAACTAATTCTTTGTTTCTTACGCAAGTTAAATCTTTTCATCTGTAAAATACATGATAATAAGCGAAGCCAATTAGTGAATTTACGTATCAGTCGTTGTAATAATATAAATATTAACTGTTGGTAAACATATTGACATTTTCCGCCATTAGGTGTTGTAAGGCGAAAAGCTACACTCAAGGACACTGTAAGTTAGTGGAGCTTAGGACATTATGTACACACACACACACACATACTCACGCCTTGTTCCCGTCGGGGTAGGCAGAGACAATAGAATGCCATTTGCTACTATCCTTACAAACCTCACGCGCTTCCTCTACATTCATTACTCTTTTCATACATGCTCGCCGGTTGCGGGTGCTTCGGACCTCTCCTTTTCTCAAAACGTCCCCAATTTGATCGACGAATGTTCTACGAGGTCTCCCGCGACCGGCTTGCCCACACACACTTGCCTTATATATTTGATGCGTCATTCTTTCTTCACTCATTCGCTCCACGTGTCCAAACCATTTAAGCATTCCTTTTTCAGTCCTTGTCACAACATCCTCTTTCAAACCACAGCGCGCTCGTATTACCGCATTCGGAATTCTATCAGTCAGTCTTACCCCACACATACTACGCAGTGATCGCATCTCAACTGCGTTAATTCTGCTTTTATGCTTCTTCTGCCATACCCAACTCTCACTTCCATACATTAACGTGGCGACAAGCACTCCATTATGTACAGCCATTCGCGCTTCTATTGGCACAGTCTTACCGTTTATAAAGGCATGCAGCGCTCCATTCACACAATTTCCCGCAGTCACTCTCCTTTCAATATCACCTTCAAATCTTCCGTCTCTTGTAAACATGCTACCCAAATATACGAATTCTGTAACTTGTTCTACCCTTTCATCTTCAATCGTGATAGTACACTCAGTCAACCTTTCATCCTTCTCAAATACCATCACTTTCGTCTTTCTTGCATTTACTTTCAAACCTCTCTCTTTAAAGCTCCCGTTCAAACAGTCAATCATTTGTTGCAACTCATTTACCGATGATGAAAAAATGACTTGATCATCGGCGTACAAGAGGCACTTAACACACAACCCTTCCATATTGATTCCACATTGCATTTCTCTCACATCATTCATGCATCTATCCATGAATAGGTTGAACAACCAAGGCGACGCTACACAACCCTGTCTGACACCTTTGGAGATATCAAACCAGCCCGTATAGGCACCATTAACATGAACACAGGCTTGAGAATCCCTGTACAGAGATTTCAGAGCCCTTATCAGAAAATTGTCCACCCCATACATAGATAAGACCTTCCATAATTCCTTTCTATTCACCCTATCATATGCCTTTTCCAAGTCTATGAACGCGCAATATACTTTCTGGTTTTTTTCCAGACATTTTTCAGTGATGCAACGTAAGGAAAAGACTTGATCCGTACATCCCATTCCCTTCCGAAATCCCGCTTGCACATCCCATACCTTGTCATTAGTCACATTCATTACTCTTTCAATCAATATTCTGGCATACACTTTTCCAACAACACTAAGAAGGCTGATCCCGCGATAATTTTGACATTCCTGCTGCGAGCCTTTGCCTTTATAAATTGGGACAATCACTGCCTTCGTCCAATCGTCTGGAACTTGGCCCTGTTTCCAACATAAATTAAAAAGGCGATGCAGCAGGCTCACTATTAGTCCATCGCCAGCCTTCAACATTTCAGTCGTCACTCGATCATACCCAGCAGACTTTCCCGACCTCATACCTCTTAACGCTTTCATAATTTCATCCAAACCTATTTCATCACTCGGGTCCACAAACATATCTATTATCTCTTCTTGCTCTTTTTCACTTACATCTTTCTCGTATAAGCTCTCAAAATAATTCTTCCAGCACTCTAGTATCATACTTTCTTCATGTAAGACCTCACCTTGTTCATTCCTAATCAGTTTCATAGATGAATTTATATTTGTTCCCCGCGCTTCTTTCACGAGTTTCCAAAACAGTTTTATATTATCTCGGAAACTTGCGCCGAATTGTTCCTTATATTTCACCTTTTTCTCATTCCTTTTCTTCTCTATACATTCTTTAACTTTCGCTTTCACGCATCTATATTTGTCCTTGATTTCTTTAACATTATCTTCATTCATACCGCCACTCGCTCTATTTGTTGCTTCTATTGCCAAGACATCCAGCCATGCTTTTTTCTTTTCCTCAACCATTCTTCTAGTTTCATCATCCCACCAGTCGGCATTTTGGCATTTCTTGCGCCTTCTTTTACTCACACCGCATACATCATCAGCACATTTAATAATGTTGGTTTTAAATACCGACCATACATCATTCACACTTTCCTCATTAACATCACTCCAGCTTTTTTCTAGCCGTTCACTCAATTGCTTTTTATACATCTCTTTTACTTGCTGATCTTTCAATCTTTCCACTTTTATACGTTCTAATTCAGTAGTTGACCCTTTTGATCTGTGCCGCCAGCGCTTAAACAAACCACTTATTCTGCTAATTACCAAATAGTGATCTGTGCCGACATCTGGTCCACGATAGGCTCTAGTATCCACTAGTTTCATTTTTATTCTTTCATCGACTATCACAAGATCTATCATACTCCTTAACACAACATTGCCTTCCTTCTTTTGCCACGTGTACATATGTATCATCTTACGCTGAAACCACGTATTCATCACAGACAGACCCATCTCCACACATATATCTAACAAGTATACGCCGTTGTCATTCACACTCTTATCCCCAAACGTCCCAAGCACATTTTCATACCCATCACGCTTCACTCCAACCCTTGCATTGAAATCTCCAAGCATGACAATACGTTCATTCAACTTACGCAATAACAAAACTTCTCTCGTTCGTTCCCAAAATTCTTCTCTTACCGCCGTACTATGGGAAGAGTCCGGAGCGTATACACCTACCAAAAATAGAGGTGTCAGACCTACTTTCAGTCGGACCCAGATAAGGCGGGGACTTACGCACTCATACTCTCGCATGCATTCTGCCATTCGCTCTGAAAGAAGTATACCGACGCCTTTACTGCCATGTTCTTCATCTGGAACTCCCGACCATATTTCTGTGAACGGGCCGCGCGTCAGTATCTCTTTCCCTTTACGTTTTGTCTCATTCACACACAGCACATCTAATTTTCTTTCATTCATTAACTCGTAAATTTCATCCAGTTTCTCATTCATTCCTCCTCTAACATTCAAAGTCGCAAAACGGCATTCCGATGCCCACTTTCCGCCCCGGCGAGAACAATTTGGACTTAGGTTTTGGCGTGACGTATGGCGAATATCGTCGCCGCCTACAGCTGTTAGGTTGCTCCCCCCAGAATACGAGGAGCAGCCTCGTCCTGCAGATACAGGAGGAGGAGGGGATTCTCCAGCTCTGCCGGTACCCCCCTGGGGTACAGTTACAGTATTTTTTCCTATAGCCATGTTCCCGACGGTAATTGTTTGTTAGGCTGTATGATGTCTTTGGGGTTTGACAGCCAGCCCCTAAGCGGCGGGACAGAATACCGGGTTTATTTCAAGTTTTCCTTCTCTAAGATCGGAGACGTCAAAAGCTTGATGATATTACGGACGTCAAAATACCTTAGTCGGCTTTTACGACGCCTCGGTAAGAGTGAGGGAGGTCTATTCTACTCTGCCGGATACCCCACGGCACGGCATGGACATTATGTGTCTATCATAATATTATAGTTATCATTTTTTAATGAACACAAAGAGAAAAGTCTGTAGTCATTTGAATCATCAAAGTACCTTTGGTCAAATACTATAATGATATAAGAATGTCGTTTCTTTCTTAATAAACTGTATGCTTATATTAAGTTTCAATTAAATATTATTACTTTGCTATTAACTCCATAATTATTGTAATAAGTAACTGAATACATACCTTGAAATTCTCCCTTGTTCCTCAAATTCAGACTTCTCAGAATATTGTGAGTTGAGACTAGAATAATTAGAAATGGCGCGGGAAAATAGCAAATGGTTGTTAATTTCCAAACGAAAAATATAGAGGCAAAAGCTTTAGTCTTAAATAGCCTCAAAAAGGGCCCGAATAAAATGTTAGGTTCTCAACATTCCCATCAAAACATATTTTTATTTTCATTTAAGAGCAACGGTGTATGTGCAACAGCCAATAATCGTGTAACGAAAATTATAATGCTTCTTGCCAATAATTAAATTACTTTTTGATTACAAATCAGAAAATTAAAGCTTTGTTGTTGAATATTAGTTATGTGATATTATACGTCTTGTAAATGATTTATTCTTATAGGTACCGTGCCAATAATGCCAGTAAAATATTTTTTTTTATAGCTCTAACGAATAATAAAAATAAAAAATGCTTTTAAATATGTAATACACTTCTTTTTTGTAAATCGAATTGTTTTTCGTTAGATAATTAAGTTTAGCTTGTTTTCAAATAAATTTTTAATACTGACGGTATTTAAGTTATATTTTTCTGTGACATCATTTTTCGACATATGACAGTCGCTAGATAAATTTGCTGATAAAGTTCAATATCTTGCTAAACACCTAAAGGCCGGCAACGCATCCCTGAAACCAAGTTTCGGATGTCCATGGGTGGTTGCCTCACTTCGCCCCATTTCGTGAGTCATCATTATTTTTCATTTTATTTTTTTTATTTATTTATTAGGTTTATTAACAATCACTTACAATAATACACACAAATATAAAAAGAAGAACTAAAAACTAGGAACTAAATGTAGTGATTACTTACAAATAATCACAGCATGCACAGAAGTAATTAATTTTAGGTATTATATACAATAAGTTACAAATTAAATATTTTTTTTAAATTAATAAATGAGTTATACACAGTTACATCAATTTTCCAATTATAAGATTATTAAAAATTACCAATGATGCTGCAAATGGTCTTGCGGAATTTGGCTAAGGAATCAGCAAATATATCAATATCGGCTTCGCTATAAGAATTTAAAATTTTACATAATCGAGAGACTGGGGAATTGGTACCTAGGATCGTTCGACGGAGTGGAGGACAAAGTAATAGGCTTACGTGGAATTCTTACTAGTACTCTTAGACCAAATTTACTTAGCAATTCGGGACAGTCGATAAAGCCGTTCAATAGTTTGTGAGTAAACAGAAGATCCAGAAGTTCTCTACTTCATCCAAAGTGTTCATTTTATTATTGACATACAACTGCACAATAAGAATAAAAAGAGTCTGCTGAATTTTTGAGGTGCGGAATTTTGACGTCCATTTAGTGATTTAAAATCCTATTTTGTATAAAAATATAAATAAGAATATGCAAATAAAAATTTTTAAGGTTTCTCCATTGTAAGATATTTATGAAACATTTTTTTATGAAAATAAGTGACGAGATGAGCAGGTTGTTGACGTTGATGGTAATTGCGCCCAACACATTACAATGCATTGCCGCTCAGGATTCTTGAAAACCCGAAAATTCTGAGCATTACTACAGTTGCGTTCGTCACCTTAAGACATGAGATGTTCAGTCTCAATTGCCCAGTAATTTCACTAGCTAAGGCGCCGTTGTGGTACCCATAATCTAGCCGGCTTCCTGTACAAAGGAGCCTCCCACAGGATCATCATCATCAGCGGGAAGACGTCCACTGCTGGACAAAGGCCTCCCACAAAGATTTCCACGACGGTCGGTCCGGCGCTGCCCTGGTTAATTTCCAAAGAATAAAAACACCATCAGCCTTGTATATGTTTTAATAAATTAACACAAATTATAGTTAAATAAAATCTATGACATATAACATATCATGACATGACATATAAAATCATTTGAAAGACATCACTTTTTCTTGGTACATTGGAATAACACAAATAATAAAATAAGTAAATAAAAATGTGGGCATCAAATACCTTCATTTAAATTGCCAAAAACATCATAAAATAAAGAAAGTAAAAAAAAAACAGCACTCGATTTCGCATTTTAGACAAAAAATAAAATTTGATGAAACTTAAAGCCGGTACAAACATTGAGATGTGTCACCCAATGCAAAAAGTCGAAAATTTAACATATTTTTGAGTGTTAATTGGTTAACATGTACCTAATATGTAAGTACCTTACTAATATCATACTTAATACAAATGGAGTTTGTTTGTACGCATTTAACTCATTATCTAATAATTTTGTAATTAAAATACTTAGGGTTCTAACTAACTATAATTTAGCTATACAACTACCATAAGATGCAGGGTGTTTCGGAGAATATATAGTACTAGTGGACCCGACAGACGTTGTCCTGTACACACGTCTTAAATTTGAAAAATCGGTCCAGCCGTTTAGGAGCTAGTTCAATTGTGAATCTTTACCATTCTCGAATCAACCTGAAGACACACAGTAAGATTCATAAAAATCGGTCCAGCCGTTTAGGAGGAGTTCATTTACAACAGACTCACAAAAGAAATATATAATAAGATATGATATAATGTTGGTGATAACTTATCCGGAACCTATATTTTTGACCGATAAATACATACCTTTATATACAAATAATTCAGTCAATAACTGTTATTAAATTATTTGGCAATACGTTTACATATAATATTATAGTATCGAAAGCGTCATCGGCTGAGCAAACGAAATTAATTTATACGATTTATATTATTGTAAGCGCAGCTTAATATCTAGTTTATTAGTTATACCAGAATCTGATACATTATCTGAAAACACAAAAAAAATACGTTTAAAAAAACCGACTTCAAAAACTGAAAAGTATAAAATAACTAAAAATTTTATTTAATACACCTCTTATGCAAACCTTTACTTTTAATATGAAGAAACTACTATTATTTGTATGTGATACCTATTGATAGGTTTTAAGTCAGTGCCAAGCCCTAAACAAAAATAAAACTTAATATTATAAACAGCTTACTTACTGTAATTATTTAGGCTATCTGGCCACGCGTGTCTGTACGCTTGGATTGTTTTATTCTAGACGAAGCTATAAAGCCGCTCAAAGTCACGCGTGGCGAGTGTAGGTACCTTTATTACATTTGGCTTGGTACCGACTTAAAACCTATCTGTACAAGTCCCAAAAATATCCCACTAACTAAGGTATTAAAACACTTAATAGGGGCGTACCAATCGTATATTCACCTTTTTTTTTTTTTTTTTGAGAGGAGGAAATACTGTTACGTATTTACGCCCCGGAACGGGGCGTAATATGTCGGACTCGAGTGTCCGCGTAAGCGGACACCCCATACCGACTAAAACCTCCTCTGTGCTGTTAGCAGCTCTGGCTTTCACAGCGAAGTAGGACGTGGGCCGTGGAGGCCGCAAAGACTACGCAACAACAGTCGCGGGGCGTCTCCTAAGGAGACTCGAACCTCAGAACGGCTGTGTGCTTGTGGGAAGTATATTCACCTGGTGGGTCTTCCGCGTAGGTCCTTACGGGCCTCGGGGTAACTGTTCGGGGCGATGGCCCCTTTCAGTAGTATAAACGCCGCCTGCAACTACAGACGGGGCACTGGGTGGGACCGGTTGGTCCGTGGTGTCATGTCCGGTGGTATCTTGCTACAGTGCGATCAAGCCCGCGTAGTGTCGCGAGCGATCTGCGGACTGCAGCCGGTTTGTAGGTCCGTGGTTAGCTTGCGCCCGCCGCTCAGCGAGATCGAGCCCGCCGGTAGTGTACCGGTGAGCGCCCATCAGCCAGCGGCGAGGAAGCAGTCTTGTCCTAGGAGACTAGGTCACGTGGTAGTCCTCTTCTGTCCGGCGGTCGTCGATGGTATGGCGCGATGCCACGCAAATGCTGGGATCGCGCTCCATCAGCGCGCGCGAACATAGAGGTGCTCAGGCGACGAACGAAGTCGTCCAGGCTCTCCATGCGCAGGTCTCTGGAGATGACCTGATTTCGTACGAAGCGTGGTGCTCCGGAGATGGTGCGGAGCGTCAGCGACTGCTGCACTCGCAGCGACTTGCGACCCGTCTCGCTTGTCAGCGCAAACCAGGCGGGGGCAGCGTAGGTGAGTCGCATGCGAACGTACGCCTTGTATACGCACAACTTCGTACGGAGAGGCAGGTGGGACGCCAGCACGGGTCGGAGAACGTTCCGTGCGGCGCGCGTCTGGGCAACCACGTTCTTAACATGGGGCCGCATCGAGAGTGTCCTGTCGATGGTCACGCCGAGGTATTTGGCCTTCGGGGACCATACGACGGTCTCGCCCATGAGTGACACCGGGGGCAGCAATAGGCGCGCCCGCCCGATGGAAATCGCCTGAGTCTTCGCCACATTGACCTTGAGTCTCCAGTCCTTCAGCCAGGTGGGAATCGCGTCCAGTGCTCGCTGCATCTTCAGCGCTCCATGCGGGGCATTCAGCGAGGTGGTAATGAACGCCGCGTCGTCAGCATACAGCGCTAAAATGGCGCCGTCGGCGACTGGAATGTCGTCCGTGTATCTGCTGTAGCAGACGGGCGACAGGCAGCTTCCCTGGGGCACACCAGCTCGGATGGGGCGCTCCGTGGACAGAGCGTCTTCAACCGCCACTTGAAAACGTCTGTCTTCCAAAAAGGTGGCCACAGTCTTAACTACTCGGCGGGGAGTAGTAGACGTGGACAGCTTGTACACGAGGCCGGCGTGCCAGACGCGATCGAACGCCTTCTCCATATCGAGGAATACTGCAACAGACTGCTCTCGCTTGTTGTAGGCGGTAGCGAGATGGTGCAGTACCCTCGTCACTTGTAAAGTGGTGGAGTGTTCGGCACGGAAACCGAACTGTTCGTCGCGTGGCTGAAGATGCGGCGTGATGTGCAGCAACAGTAGCTTCTCGAAGACTTTCGAGGTGGTGGATAGAAGAGTGATGGGACGGTAACTCCCAGGCAGCATGATGTTCTTGCCTTGCTTGGGAATCAGGATGACTCGGCCGAGCTTCCACGATGATGGAAAGTGCCCGGTACGGAGGATTCCGTTGAAGAGCCGCGTCAGAGTCGCGATTGCTCGCGGAGGTAGGTGACGCAGGGCTTCGTTGGTGACTCGATCAGGGCCGGGTGCTTTGCGCAGTCTAGTTCGCCGAATCATCCTTTGGACTTGTCCGGGGGAGAACACGACGGGGTCTTCTGTCGGTACTATCGGCGACTCGAAGTAGTTCTTCACATGTCGCTCGATGGTCTCTACGTGCTGCACATCTGCGGTCGGGTTGGGTGTAAACTGCGTCTCCAGGTAGTCCGCAAATATCTCCGCTCGATCCTCAGCTCGGTAACGTGGGGTTCCGTCACTGGCCATGAGGGGTCTAATCGGGGAGGGCTTCCCGGAGAGTTGGCGGCATAGGCGGTGCATGCCAGACCAGTCGTCACCGGCTCGCTCAATGGCGGAGTGCCAGGATTCGTCTGCAACCGCTCGTCTGGAATCGCTTGTATGTAGGCAGGGAGCTGGGGTTGTCTACGAGTAGATGCAGCGTCGAGTCTGGACTCTCGAAGCGCATTGGACGCTGTTGCGCTGAGGTCCGTGGCGAGTCGATCAACGTCTGCAGGGCTCTCTACTCTAAAGGATGGCGAATGTTCGGCCATGTGTTCGGCGAAGATTCGCCAGTCCTGGCGATGCTTCGGAGAAGGCAGCGATGTCGTCATCGGGGTTGTCTTCAGCGTCAAAAGGACTGCTTGGTGGTCGGAGATGAGGTGGTCATCCAGAACGTCTAACGACGGTGCGGCAGCTAGGCCGCACGTGACGGCTATGTCAAGGACGTCTGGCATGTGGGCTGCACAGTACGGGTAGTGCGTCGGGACCTCTGGTCCTAGCACCTGGTAACCGTGGCGATCTGCGTCGTCCAGGAGGCGTCTGCCATCTGGGCTCACGATATTGGAGTTCCACGCCGTGTGTTTCGCGTTGAAGTCGCCCGCGACAATCGTGGGCAGCAGCGAGTCCAACAAGGTGTGGACATCAGCCACTGCGAGTCGGTTCTGCGGCGGCTTGTAGAAAGCGAACACACGGGTGGGCTGATGTTCGATGCAGATCTCCACGCCTAGGGCATACGACGTCTGCAGTTGAGGTACTGGCAGCAGTTGGTGAATGACGTTCCGACGGACCAAGACTGCTAATCCCCTGTAAGCAGTCCCGATCGGCGAGGCGTGGTCCTCCCGGTAGACGTAGTATCCGGAAACCTTCAACTTGTCTACCGGTCTGAGGTGAGTCTCGCTGATCAGGCCGATGTCCACTCGACGCTGAGAAAGCAAAGTCTTGAAGAGACGGGCTTTTTGTGATGAAAGCCCGTCGGCGTTCCAAAACACGATGCGGAGCTTAGCCATAAAAGGTGCAGAGCTCCGTGATGCAACCCAGGATCAGCGGAATAGGGTCACGCTTCTCCTGGATGGCCATCAGCACATGATTCAATGTGCTGATAACTTTGATGAGTCGCGGGTCCAGCGGCGTCACTCGCTTTGCCTTCATCCCCCCTGCGGGGGCGGCAACCACGGTGGGCTTGGACGATTTTGTACTGCGCTCGGTAGGCTGCAGTGCGGCGGGCGCAGCAGCGCGTGTCGCAGTAGGTGGTGCGGCAGGTAGGGCGCCTTGGCGCGCTTGAGCGCGTTTCCCGCGTTTGCGTCGGCGTTTAGCCGGTTGCCGTGGCTGGTTGGCGACAGCCATGAGCGAGCCGGGCGCGTCGGCCTCTAATGCGTGGGCAGTGGGAGGATACGCGCGCGCTGTTGAGGCGGTGCGTGCGATGGTGCCCGCCCGGCGGTTGCGCGTCTGTTTGCGGAACACCGGGCAGTTTGCGTTGTTCGCCGTGTGCGCGCCACCGCAGTTGGCGCACGTCGGCGGGTCCTCCCTGGGGCGCTGGCACTCTCGTGCAGGATGGTTGTCCCCACACCGCACACAGGCAATGGGCCGGTGGCAGTTGTGCGAGGAGTGCCGAAACTGCTGGCAGCGATGGCACTGCGCTGGTCCCTTTCTGCCGCGCCACGCCTCGATGGTGATCCCGGGCATACAGAGGAGCTCGTGCACCTCATATATACCCGGGATGAGATTTGGCGTACGCTGGAGTTGCACGAACATCAGACATCCCGGTCTGCCTGGGCGCGCGGGGATCGCGCGCACGTGCTCCGGGATGTATCCGAGCTCACGCAGCTCCGCGTCCACTTGTGCCGGCTCTGTGTTTGCCGGCAGGCCCCGTATTGCTACCTTAGCGCTCCTCTCCGCGGGGAGCGAGTAGCAGAACCAGGAGATTTCAGCGACACTTTCCAGCTGCGTGAGGTAGCGCTGGATGTGGCGGAACTCCTGGTCCGACTTGGGGATGAAGCGGACGCCTTTGCCAAACGGGCGTCCGTAAGGTGTGTGGCCGAGTAGCTTTTTGAGCTCCCGGAAATGCGTCGGCCAGTCGGGAAGCACCTCCACAATCAGCGGTGGGTAGCGACTGGTCGCTTTGGTGGTCGGAGTGGCTGAGGTGGTGGTGGCGGTCGCAGCGGTAGCGGTGGCGGAGGCGGCGGATGCGGTGACGTCGCCCGTCGTCGGCGTCTTTTTGGACGCGGTCGTAGCCGCGTATGTTGGGCTTGTCGCGGTCTCCATTGGAGAGCCTGGCGACAGGGTCGGTATACTCGGTGGTGTTCGTGCCAGTGACGGCGTCAGCGGACTCGCTGCGAAGGTCGCTTCACCGGCTCCCGTTGAAGGACCCGCTTGAGCGGCTTCGGGGCGCCTCGTTGCGCCAGCAGCGAGGGTGGCTTGGCCGGACGCTATCATTGCGTCCAGCCCGGCCTCAAGGCCGGAGATTGCCGACCGCACAAAAACCTTACGTCGAAGTGGGCGCGGTCGAGTCGCGCGTCGCTGTGACATCAGCAGCAGGATTGGTGGTGGCATGCTGTTTTTTTTTTATATTTTTTTTTTGCCTTGCCTTTAGGCGCGGCCCAAGCGGAGGTGCTGGCACGCCAGCACCCCACCGGGCTGGTTCCCGGGGTTTGCCTCAGGAGGCAGACCGGACCCAGACCGGAGGGGGTGTCGTGTTTACCCAGAACACTAACCGTGGCAAAAACAAGGTTTCAGTACAAAGTAGCACAATATGCTGTAACACTATAAGGGCCCGAGCGCCGGTGCGAGTCGCTAGCAGACTCGGCACACGAAGGCAATCGAGCTCTCTAGTATATTCACCAGTTACATAATTAGTAAGGTCACAGTCCTATAATAAACTTAGATAATGCGTCCTTGATGGCTTAGGGCGACATCTATGAACAATATCAAACTGTAATCGATTACAAACCTTAATACTATCAATAGGTACATACATACAAATAATAGTGTTTTCTTAATATTTAAGGTAAAGGTTTGCATAAGAGGAGTATTAAATAAAAATTTTAATTTTTTTATACTTTTCAGTTTTTGAAGTCGGTCTTTTTAAACGTAGTTTTTTTAATTTTTACATTTTAGTGTCAGTTAATAATAATATAGAATTAACCTAAATGAAAACTGCAATAAAGCCGTACACAAAAAACAATTATGTGATCCAGATAGACGAAAATTTTCATATAAATGTTCATAAAATAAGAACTACTGGGCCAAACTATGTGATTTTTTTTGGACCAAATGGCATCTATATCACATCAAATAAAAGAATTACGTAAATCGAATCATAAATCTCAGTGTAACCGGTGTACATACATAAAAAAATACCGATTGAATTGATAACCTCCTCCTTTTTGAAGTCGGTTAAAAATGATTTTAATTGTAATATTAAAATATTAATACATTCTCCTTCATGAACTTAACCTAGTTTTTAATGTCCTTGAAATTGAAGTTCAATTATTGTAACAAATTATACCTTACCTTGAACGTTTGTAAAAATTAATAATATCTTTCAAATGTTTTCAAATACGAAACTCGTATCGTATGTATGTATGGTTTAGAGCTGAGACAATCACAGAAACCGGTTCATATTTACAAAGTAACGAGGAGCCTTGTACACACGAGAAATATACAAGTTATTATTATAACAAATGTTTCTGTAAATATTTAACAAGACATTGTTTATGAGTAAATTTCAGCGGACAAATGTCGCATATATATGGTTTATCACCAGTATGTATTCTACTATGTCTCTTCAATTTACCAGTTTCACTGAAACTCTTACCACATACATTGCATGGATAAGGTTTATAACCGGTATGTATTCTACTATGTCTCTTCAATCTACCAGTTTCACTGAAACTCTTACTACACACATTGCATGGGTAAGGTTTATCACCGGTATGTATTCTACTATGTGTCTTCAAATGACCAGATTTACTGAAACTCTTACCACACACATCGCATGCGTAAGGTTTTTCACCGGTATGTATTCTACTATGTGTCTTCAAAATACCAGATTGACTGAAACTCTTACCACACACATTGCACGGGTAAGGTTAGTCACCTGTATGTATTCGACTATGTCTCTTCAAATCACTAGATTGAATGAAACTCTTACCACATACATTGCATGGGTAAGGTTTATCACCGGTATGTATTCTACTATGTGTCTTCAAATGACCAGATTTACTGAAACTCTTACCACACACATCGCATGCGTAAGGTTTATCACCGGTATGTATTCTACTATGTGTCTTCAAATGACCAGATTCACTGAAACTCTTACCACACACATTGCACGGGTAAGGTTTATCACCGGTATGTATTCTACTATGTCTTTTCAAATGACCAGATTCACTGAAACTCTTACCACACACATTGCATGGGTAAGGTTTATCACCGGTATGTATTCTACTATGTCTCTTCAAATCACTAGATTTATTGAAACTCTTACCACATATATTGCATGGGTACGGTGTATCGCAGGTGTGTATTCTTTTGTGGTTCGTCAAATGACCAGATGCAGTGATACTCTGACCACACTCATCACGAGAGTGTGGTTTTTCACCATTATGTTGACCTGTACCTTGCTTTACATAACTACATTGATTGGACATTGTTCCGCCAACATAACTGGATTCAGTTATTTCACATGTGTTATGTACCTTTGAAGCATCAGGTTCGTTGGGCGTTGTTCTAGTAATATTATCCGATTGAGACTTTTTATCTCTATATAATGTGTTATGTTCTTTCAATTTATCAGATTGATTGGTTGTTTCACTGACGATACTGACATAAAACTTTGTATCTGAATGTATTTTATTAGTTCTCTTCGAAACAATAGTTTGATTGTGCGTTGGTCCATTAACATTGCTTGAATTCGACTTTTTAACTGGGATAATTTTCTTTTTTTCCGTCAAATCAACCGAATGCTTCGGAGTTCCACTCGGAAGCAATGGAGTTCCACTATTATTACTTGGATTGGTCAATTCTGCGTATATTTTATCGTAGTGTTCATAGCTAGCTGCTAGTCGTATAACTGTAAAGTACAAAATTATATTGAATATTTCTCGCTTATGTACGTGTGTCACCTATGGTACGTTTATTACTTTGGATGCGCTACTTAGTGAGTTACTTGTAAATAATATTTGGATTAGGATCCAAGAAATATTAAAATACCAATGTAAGATAAGACAGACAATCATGGTTCACATAAAGTACGTGGACGTACCAGTTAACACGATAATAATATTAATTCAAGTAATTACTGACGCCTTTATAATCTTGCTTCTTACTTCAGAGGAATAGAAGTTACAGTTCTTTTAAGAATGTGTAAGCGCTGTTTTGAAGGTAAGCATGTAGTAAAAAGCAGAGCTATCCCTTTACATTACAAACACAATGTGAAGTCTCTACACCATGCCAAACGATCGACCCGTACACAATGTATTCGCTTCACGTCGATTCGGGCAGCGAATTTGGGTTAGAAGTAGTAAAGGGGACTGACAATTTTTGATTCCAGCTGTTACAGAAAATTACACAATTAGCGTACACAATTCTTTGTTTTATAATGAGCCAAAATCATTAAAAAATATAAAATTCACAGTTGCTAAATAAAAAAAATTTAAATATTTGTTTATTTTCTTGAATCGTGCAATTTATAAGATACAATGGCTGAAGTTAGTCTATGGTAAGACTTTAATTCATGTCATTGCATGCAATGTGGGAGTTTATTTATATTTGTGTACCAAAGACAATTAAATTTTTGTGTTATTGCGTGTGTGACAAAATCAATATTTGACGAAAAAGAATTATTGACTACTAATTGATATTTATGGGTTTTCTTGTAATCTTAGTTAAGTGAAAGTAGTATAAGCTCTCATAAAAAGCAAACTGATTAGTACTAAATGTTATTAATATTTGTCTCAGCTTAAGTATCTTAATGTTCTACGGAGTTAGAATATAATTCCTTTTGTTTTAATAATGTTTTTTTCTACTGAGTTACGTTTTGGCATTGCGACTCTAATATCTTTATCATTAAAATGTCATCACGCAAATGCAGTACCGAAATAGTACTAAAATCAATGCAATGAGATCAGATTAATACTTGCTTTAAAAATAGGTACAGCGCTCCTTAAGAACACATAACAATTATTTATGTTTTTCTGAATGCCACCTTTCGTGAGACACCCTTAAAAATGGGGTATTTTCAATTTAAATAATTAATTATTTTATATCAGTATAGGTAACAGTTATTAAAGTAGTAAAAATATAAATCGATTTCATGTTTATTCATACAAAAAAATAATTTCACGTAAACATGTGTAACAAAAATAATTAAAGGCGTAAAACAGCCATAGGACAGGACAAAAGTCAAGGTACACAAAAAACGCCCATGTAAAGTGCAGTTTGCAGATCTTTTTTTTTTTGGTTTCTTCGTCCAATATTAGGATAGGCAAATTGTTCGAGCCCATACAGCCAGTTGACGATTCTAATTGTGATTCGCTCTGTTTTTATAGTTTATATATAAGTGAATATTTGCTATTGCGTATTTCATATTTTCGGAGATTTTTGTTTGGACTGCGTCACGGAAACTGACGAAGCATGCTTTCACTTTCATTTATTTATTTTTACTTTGCCATTTCAAGGGTATATTATTTTTAATATTATTTATAATAAGGTAGGTACCGTATAACGTCGTTGTTTTAAGTTGGCTATGCTGTGCATTCGTTATGAGTAACTAGCAGATCATGCGTCGTTGTGGATTTATTTTTATTATTATTAGTCGTGAGGTCCTGTTTAAATTGATCCATTAACATAACCTAACCTTCGTATAGTGCCGTCGTCCACTGCTGGAGAAAGGTCTCCCTCAAAGATCTTATCCATCCGTAGGAGTAAGGGACTTATAGATAATATCAAAGAAATGTATTAAAATTAATAGCTATTTACATACATTAGGAATAAGTATCTCATATTTATCCGTTTATAAAGTTTTCATAACTGTATTCTGTTATAATACGTTTTCAGACATAAGGTAGTTTGATGAACAAAAGACCGAAAGTACGTGTTAACGAACGATAGTACGATTTCATTACCAAATTCGTCTACAGGAGAGTTATATCGACCGATATCGACGTGCAGGCGATGTGCGAACTCACTTCCGTAGTACACCATCAGCTCCGTATTGCGGGGAATAGTTCTGATTGTGCTAAAATATTTAACGAGCTTGAAATAAACAATTCTTAATGAAAGTAGTCATAAATTAAAGAATAAAAAACAGTGTTTCGTATCCTATGGTGCCGTTACTCAGAGGATAGACAAGTCTTTGCTAAGGCAATGCATATTTGAGAAAAAATTAAAAATGCTTCAAATAAAATAAAAATGACTTGGAAAGTTATTAACAATAATAATCTAATAATAAACAATTCAAAAATCCACTCTGAGCAGGAAGTAGCTTCTGCTTTTGAGATTTTTTTTCTGACATTCCAGATTCCATCTCAAGCACCCTTGTCTCCTCCACCAGTGTTGCCAAATCACTTCTTTTGGAAAGTGTTAAGGAATGTAAACAAAATTTCAAATTCAGTGTTGTTAGCCCAGCAGAAATAATTAAAACTTTCAGATCCTTAGATATGAAAAAAGCTGCTGATATATGGGGAATATCTGTAAAAATAATAAGTTCTGTTATTGACGTCATAGCACCATATCCAGCACTAATTTTTAATAGCTGTATCTCACATGGCGTGTTTCCTGACCTTCTGAAGAATAGTAAAATTACACCAATATTTAAATCGGGACTCACTTCTGACCCGAATAACTATAGCCCTGTTTCAGTGTTGCCGACGCTTAGTAAAATATTTGAAAAAAATATTTTAAGCCAAATGCTAACTCACTTTAACACTTATAAGTTACTTCATATTAAACAATTTGGCTTTACTAGGGGACGCTCGACTACGGATGCAGGTGTTGAACTCATCAGGAATATTTTTGAGGCCTGGGAGGAATCACAGAATGCACTTGGTATCTTCTGTGATTTATCTAAGGCTTTTGATTGTGTTCAACATTCAACGCTGGTCAGGAAGCTATGTCACTAAGGTATAAGAGGATCTGCACTCGATCTTCTGATCACATATTTAAATAATAGGATTCAGAGGATCGAGGTGAATGGCAGGAGATCTCCTGGGACTCCTCTCGGTATGGGGGTACCACAAGGGTGTTTTCTTGGACCCTTCCTCTTCCTAATTTATATAAATGATCTACCTAACCTTGTAGAAAAAAAACACAAGGTGGTATTGTTTGCGGATGTCACTTCACTTATATTCATAGTGAAACGAAGCCAAGTTTTATATGGCGAAGTAAACAATGCTCTAACTGACATCGTGTACTGGTTTAGCGCCAATAACTTATTGTTAAATAGTCATAAAACCAAATATATTAAATTCACCGCGCCAAATGTCAAAAATGTAGATGCGAATATTTTATTAAATGGAGAGGTGGTAAAACCAGTGGAATCTGCTGTATTTCTTGGCATTACTCTTGATTCCAAATTGCAGTGGGGCTCCCATATTGAAGGATTGGCGAATAGTCTTAGTTCTGCAGCATATGCGGTTAAGAAAATTAGACGGTTAACTGACATAGATACGGCGAGATTAGTATACTTTAGTTATTTTCATAGTATTATGTCCTATGGTATATTGTTATGGGGCAGTGCGGCCGATATTATTACTATCTTTGTGCTGCAGAAGAGGGCTATTCGCGCGATTTATAACCTAGGTCCTAAAGAATCATTGAGAGAAAAATTTAAAGAAATAAACATTTTGACTGTTGCTTCTCAATACATTTTTGATAATGTTCTGTATGTACATAAGCACATTGAGGAATTTTCAAGAAACTGTAACACGAGGAACAAACATAAACTTGTTATGCCTACTACTCGGTTGGGTCGAGTTAGTAAGTCTTTTGTTGGGCGATGTATATGCTTCTACAATATGATCCCAGAAAATGTACAAAACAAATGTGTTAAGAAATTTAAAAGAATTGTTAAAAAACGTTTGTTTGGGAAAGGTTATTATAGCATAAACGATTTTCTTAATGACACCACGGACTGGGAATAAAGCGAACACCCTCAGGCTCTTTAATTATAAATGTTTATTGTACGATATTACATTGTAATCCATATTTTATATTAAAATAAGAACCCCGCTGAGTTTCTTACACCCATTCTTCTCAGGTCTGAGGCAGTCTCTTTTGAATGGGTAGTTTTTGACGTTCAATAAGTGATTTTAAATCCTAGTTTGAGTAAAAATATTTGAATTTGAATTTGAATTAGACTTATCGATCTGAATTTTCCTATTTCTAGTGGATTCCCTGTTTTGTACGGCTCTTTTGTTTCTAGTACTATAATATTAAACAGTTGTCTCATGTAACGTATGAACAGGTGCGTCTCATTTTATGCTTTCATTAGTTGTTCCATCAGGATTTTGACCTTTTTCCGCCTTTAGTTTCTTTATATGCTCGTAAACATTTAGATCATACTTCAGTCTCAGGTACTTGGTGGATTGCAAGAAAGTTTATTTTATTTTTCTTTTACGTTTTTTTTTTCATTAAGTAAGTTGGTTGTTTGTTCTTTATAATCACGTCTTCTATTTGTGATGTTATGTTTACGTTCTAGTTTGTAGATCATAGTTAATGATGATTAAGTCCATTAAATGCTTTCTTTATACATGTATTATCTTCTTTATTATTTGGTTTATAAGTTTAGCTTTGTATAATTTGCTTAGTTCTTGTTTGATAACTTTGACTTTTTTTAATTGAGTTCTGTTTGTCTTTTAATTAAGGCTTCCTGTATCTCTCTGCAGGCTTTAGTCTTTGGACCCAATTTTAAAATCTAAGACGACGCGTGATATGATATAAGCAAAATCTAAAAATGTTACCAGTAATACAATTCTCCCTTGTACTGGAACGCGATGAGGTTCTGTTCACTCCAATGTCTAGAGCAGTTAATGAACCGCATCCAATTGGAGTTGTTCCCGTCTGCGGCGTCCACCATGTGCGAGGGTTTGTGGTCTTTGTCGTATATCTGAGGATATCACCGACAGTATAAAACACAATATAACATCAAATTCTTAAATAATAAAATAGATATGAAGTGATGAATAAATTTTTTAAGCATTTTTCACTATACAAGTTTTATAAACAGCTTCCATATATAAAGTTATTGATATAATATTCCTTTTAATCACACCCGCCATATGGCATGTATGTTATGTTGGTAGTCGGTTTTGTTTAATTTTTTTTATCATTCAGTTTGTTGCTTGAACATAAAAACAAGAGTCCACTACGGTGGACGGTACACATTTATATTGGGTAAGTATAAGTATACGTAATAATATAATAATAATACATAATAATATAAAAAATAAAAGTAGAATTTGTGGCGTGTCATGATATAATTCTGGATATTGGTTGCAGAAAGCAGTAAATACAAAGTGGAGTAGTGTTACGTCAGCCAGCGTACCATTATCGTAGCGCGAAAATGAAGGTATCCCAAAAGGTAATTATTAACTTGTATTAGTAGACTCACCTGCCAGCAGTAGTTTGAAGCAGCGTCCTTACTACGTACTCCTCTGTACGGTCCAAACCGCACATTACGTGGTAGGGTTCTCGTAGCGAACACTCCCAAACCGGCGCCTTATATTCCATGGTAATTAAAATTGGATCGTTTTAGGTAAAAACCAAAGAAATACAATAAAAAGTATATATTTGAAAGAGATTTTCACCTATGTACTATATATATTACTTAAATGTATTAACTCATCACGCTATTTCCTGAACCATAAAGCCCACATACTTTCAATTCTGTAGAATAATTCCTTTCGCGGAGTGCGCTTAAGAACGACCAATGCAATGCGTGTTAACGACTAGTGGCGTTATCTGTACATCAATGATTCAGATATATAATGTTTCTACTTCTTTTTTCTTTACAATCTTAAATCTTAAAAAAACTTATCTTAATAAAGTTTTGTTATAACGATAACGATGTTTATGGAATAGAACAATTGAAAGTGATCACCGCCTATAGTCTGTTGCAACATTAAAGGAATAGCGATTGCCAGTACATGCGTAGTGCTCAGTTTAGGATGAGTCAACAACCCTGACAAAGCGAATCCTGTTATGTATATTTATTTGTCTTCAGCATAATTTTCACATGCCACAATGTATACATAATATTATTACTTCTTATTTACAGTGTTTTCTAATACCGCATTTATCATGCGCGTATTGCAAGAAATTTCTTGCCTCGCACAGCCACTCTGTGGAATCAATTATCGGCTGCTGTTTTCCCGAATCGATACGACTTACCCACCTTCACGTAAAGAGCATACTCCCAAATTAAAGGCCGGCAAGTCATCTCTTGACACCTGTTGTTGCCGATGTCTATGAGCGGCTGCCTCACCACTTCCTATCACGTGAGCCTCTTGCCAGTTTGCCTCCTCTTGTATTAAAAAAAGTGTGTGTAGATTGATACACCTTCAGTACTGATAACTCGTTTTCTGTTTTATTTTTTATGGTTTATTTACTTTTTTTACTGACCCAAGTAAAATAAATGTTTAAGTGCAGAAACTACGTATGACTATATCTATTGAATCACTTTGAATTTGAATTCAATATTTCGTAAAATGCTGAATCTGTTAATATTGATATAATTAATAATAGTTAGTAAGTTTATTTGGTTTTAAGAGTTTAAAGTAATCTTGTAACTAATAATAATATGGACTAATACTAATACTTCTCAACACTGGTATTCTCTAGACACCGTAGAAGCAACACTTCCACATTTGTATATTTATTTGTAAAAAGAGATATACAATCCCCAAGTCTACTGCTACCATAAACATTGGCAATGAAAATAATAAAATGACATATAAAAGATTGACAGTAAATTTCTCGCGACTTCTCATTCAAGCTCAACTTTTCCGAAGTGATGGTAAATGGTGAAACGCATATCTTTGATTATATCATAAAGTCGTTTATATGTTGTAAGTTTTGTAAATTTTACAAACCCGTTGCAACAAACGGGGCTCTGAGAGAGAAGAAATGATGCAAGAAACGTTCCCAGTTGATATGGTGTCAGTACGCCACATAAAGTAACAGTACATGCAATTAAGTTATGAGTAGGTATAATAACTTCCACTTACCTTATCATCCGGTATGATCAGTAACGGGCCATGTATAGCGCAGTATTCGTACACATAATCTCGAAACGAAGGACAAACTGTACACAATATAATATTGTATTATTGAGTCGTATTTCCAAAATACGTACTATTTTTCGAATTGACAAGCTTCAAACATATTAGTCTACCCCGTTACTTTTAATAGAATTATACCTTAACATACATAAATACATATAAGAGTATGAAATTGCCGTTTTATTGTAATTGCTACTTCAAATTGACATAGAACATTCATGGTTTGAGATTTTTGAGTATAACTTTTTTCAGATGGTACCTATGTAGTTTTTCTTTTAAATAATATTCGACTATCAATATTAAGTTCATTTTTTTTGTACAGCTTAGACACTAAAGAAGGATACTTCGAAAATTCGAGTGATTTTTGAATACGAGCCCCGTCGCAGCAGAAAAAGATCCCAATATCAGCGTTGTGTTTGGAGAGGGCACTGCTAATGGACGCACCGTGCGATTTTGGTTTAATCGCTTTCGTAATGGAAACTTTTTTGTAAAGAACGAACCAGTGAAAGACCGCCCCACACAGCTGAATAACCAAGAATTGAAAGAGATGGTGGAAGGCGATCCGAGCCAAACTACCCAGGAATTAACGGCATGGTTTAACGGTTCCTTACCAACAGTATTGTTTCATTTGCGTCGAATCAATAAAATAAATATAATATGAATAATGGGTGCCTCATGATTTGACTGATCTGCAGAAAGAAACGCGAGTTGAAACTTGTGTTGCCTTGTTGAATCGATACAGAAATCAAGGAATATTGGATGGAATTGTGACATGCGATGAAAAGTGGAGTCTTTACAAAAACCATGAGCAAAAAAGTAATGGCTGACCCCAGGTCAAACGCCACAAAAGTTTCCTAAAGCAAAGCTTACTAATAAAAAGGTATCTAATGGTAACTATTTGGTGGTCTGAGCATGGTGTTATTCACCATAGCTTTTTTCGACCTGGTCAAACAATAACGACAGATGTCTATTGTGCGGAACTCCGAACAATTATAGCAAAACTAGCGAAACAGCCCCGACTCATGATTCGATCTTCACCATTATTGCTTCATGATAACGCGAGCCCTCACACAGCACGAGAAATCGTTTTAACTCTACAGGAACTGCAATTACAAACCATTTGTCACCCTCCGTATTCGCCAGACCTTCCTCCAACGGTCTTCCATTTTCTTCGTGATTTGGATAGTTTTCTACGTAATAAAAAGTTTTCTTCTCCTGAGAGGAAACTGCCTCCTGAGGCAATACAAAATGCTTTCACACAGTTGGTTGAATCTAGATCACCATAATTCTATCGTAAATGCATATATTACCTTCCTATTACATGGTAGCAATGTATAGTTATCTATGGTAATTATTTTGATTAAACATTTTTAAATATTGAATAAATATTGCAATTTTTAGTAAAAATCGTCAATTTCATACTTTAACTCATAATACTACGTAATAAGAGGCGGGGTCTCGGAAGTAAATTTAGAATGAAATGTGCAGTAAATAATAAATAGGATTAATAACAGTATGGCGATTTAAATATTTAAATATGCGAAATCGAATCAGGAAGTGGCAGTTGGCAGGGAACGTAGTTCGACGACCAAATGGCCGTTGGGGCAGTTAAGTCATATGTACTCTGGCCTGCCGCCTGGGATTGTGTCAGTACAACCTCAACCTGACCGTGTAATATTCCACCACTTTACATGACCGAACCAGGTGTCATATTTATTTTGAGAAAATATGATGAGACAAGCAAGACGTTAATATGTATACTTATACGTATGTATCTATTATACTAAGTATGTAATGGTTGTGTTTCGTTTTTCGGTTTTGGACCAAGAGCCGACCCTAAAAAAGTTATTGTAAATAATTATTATACCTTCGATTGCTAATAGTAAAAGCTACTCCCTCCCCATTACAATGAATTAACGCTCAGGATTCTTGAAAAACACAAAATTCCAACTGCACTAGTCACCTGGCGACATTATATGTTAAGTATCATTAACGCAGTGATTTCAATAACTACAACGCCCTTTATACGGAAACTAAATAATACTTGAACATTAATCAGATACTGCAAAGGCCAGCTAGCCTGTATGCTGTGCTCAGAAACCTCCCGCTGGTTGAAATAATAATAATAATGAATACTTACGAAATTTTTTCCAACGCGGCAACACATACTACTCCTAGATAATTTATATATCTAGCTAGAGCTTCTTGCTGCTAGACAACCAATAAAAACAGGCCGGGTTGTTACTTTATCGTGCGTGCATTAATCAAAATAGAGGTAAACTGTCAACCTTAATTTTTTTCGACGTTATCACAGCTGTCACGGACTATCTAGACGTAAGAATGATCTAAGATACTACATCTTCTAAGATGATGCATCATCGGAGGTAGTGGCTGGTTGGTGACCATAAAGTGAGTCGCATGCTCGTCATTTGATGGCTGACATAACAACTAAACAATCTTCAATGCAGTTTTCTTACAAACATAGTCGTCGAAGGGCGGCTCGTCCGGTTCGTAGTAACTAATTCTTTGTTTCTTACGCAAGTCAAATCTGTTCATCTGAAAAATACACGCGCCAAATCCAGGAATAATCCAGCACATTTATGTCCATTATCACTGTTTAAGACAATAAAGTCAGTTAGTGCATCGACTGCATCAAAAGTAGAGATCTTACTTCGAAAACCAAATTGGTTACATGAAATAATTTTATTTCAGTTTAAGTACTTAACTAAACGGATAGTTACCAAACGTTCTAATATTTTTGGTAGTTTAGGGAAGATGGCTATCTGTATATATATCTAATATATCGTAGTAGTATGTATGTAGTCAGCAATTATAGATATATATATATCTAATATATATATATATCTATAATTGCTGACTACGTTTCTACCACCTGCCTTGTAAATCGGTCGAATTATAGCATGCTTAAATATATCCGGGAAGACGCCAGCATCTAAGCAAAGGTTAAAAATGTATGATAGAGGTTGTTTTAAGATGTCCACATTATCTTTAACTATTTTTCCCGATATATCATCTAACCCTATCGCACATTCCGCCTTTAAATTATTCATTATAATATTAGCCACTTCGTTAAAGTCAGTAGGTAACATGACGAAAGAATAAATTTTATTTTCCCTAAGAGTACAATCTTTGGCTAACTGAGATTCAGATGAGTTTGTTCTTATCAAGATATCTCGCGCTAATGTATTGCCTATGCTTGTGAAGTATTCATTTATTGAGTTAAGTGCCTCCAGGTGATGGGGTGACGCTGTTAATAGTTCGATAGGTTCTTTTTTATCCTTTTTTAAGTAACTAAATTTCTTAATAAGCTTCCAAAGTTCTTTTGGGTTTTTAGAGTGTTTCTCTATTTCGACTCGCTCATATGCACGTTTAATAGTTTTTAGTGTATTATTATTTATATATTCCTATACTTTTTATAATTATTAGCAAGCAAGGTTAAATTTCCTGTATACTTTCTACATTTTTTATGTAGTAGATCTCTGCGTTGAATTCATTTTAGAAGACCAGGAGTGATCCATGGTTTTAAAGTTATTTTGGAGTGTGGTAAAGTACGAACACTGGTGTTCTTTTTCACAATATCTCCGACAGTCTGAAGTAACAATGAAACCGCCTCAGTGGGTTTAGTAGGGCTTGTGATTTTAATAAAAATTTATTTAGATTTTAATAAAGATTTTAATAAAAATGAAAAAATGCTTTTTAAAAAAAATTGCGTGCGTACAAAGTACACAAGTCAGAAGTGAAACCAGCATTGTGCATAAACCTCTAAACTGCATATGAAGTCCTGGTACATGCTGCTAGAATGACATATGATTTCAACGACTATGAAAGACATTACTATTACCGCTACCAAATTTATGTTCTCCTGGTGTATATGTAGAAAAACGTTATGCGCACGACGTTATTAAGGTACCCGCGTCATACATATGACAATCTCTTCTTCAACTATGATCGCCTGGTACCAAAATACTGTATAATGCTTACTATTTCATTTTCTCCCACTTTTCTTATAAATTTATGTGTCTGTCTCTTTTTACTGTCCCCCTTTTTCGTTTCATCGACTTTCAAATCACAACGATGCTAAAGAATTTTCACTTCAGTAGTAGGCATATTTCTGTCTCATTTTTTTCCGGCTTCATCCTACACATTTTTGTATATGTGTCTCTTACCTGTCGTTTTTTCCGTTGCATCCGGTTTGAAATCACAACGATTCTAAAGAAGTTTCACTTCAATAATAGTTTTTGTAATACGTACCTATTCTTATTTTCTTGTAAATCGAATGGATTTTCGTAAGATAATTAAGTTTAGTTATCATACAAAATTTCAAAGTAATTTTCAAAGTATTTTTTAATGCTGACGGTTTTTAAGTTATGATTTTCTGTGACATCATGTTTCGACATATAACAGTCGTTAGATATCATTGTTGATAAAGTTCAATTTCTTGCTAAGAACCTTAAAGGCCGGCAACGCATCTCCTGACACCAACAGTTGCGGATGTCCATGGGCAGTTGCCTCACTTCGCCCCATCCCGTGAGTCATCATTACATACAACTGCAAAATAAGAAAAAAAAGAAGCCTGCTGTATTTTTGAGGTGCGGAATTTTGACATCCATTTAGTGATTTTAAATCCTGTTTCGTATAAAAATATAAGTAAGAATATGCACATTAAAATTTTTAAGGGTTCTCCATTGTTAATATATTTTAATACATTTTTTCATGTTTTTTTTTATGAAAATAAGGGACAAGATGAGCAGGACGTTCAGCTCAGTTCAGTTCAGGTAGTTACTGAATAGTGATGTAGTTTTAACTTGGCTATGCTATGCATTCGCAATGAGTAACTAGCAGATCTTACGTGGTTGTGGATTTATTTTTATTATTATTAGTCTTGAGGTCCTGTATAAATTGATAAATGCAAAGTATCAGATCAAATAACACATATTCATTAACATAGCCTAACTTTCGTTTAGTGTCCACATCTTTATTGTGCCAATAAGACTAACATTAATACAGTTTAAAACTGATATTTGGGCCCAATGATGTATGGGAGAGGTGGGCAGTCTCCCTTTGGACGATGCGTGGTTCAAAACTGCACCTCGGGTGATTTTGTATTTCAACTTGACAATGCCCTTAACTCCACGATTATTTACGCTAAGCTGATAACGCACACCCTAGAAATCTTGATATATATACATATACATATATAAATATATATATATATATATTCAAGTCTTCAGTTTTGGTTTTGTTTTTATTGAAAGCTGGATATCCATTTGCAATCTCTCGAAAAGCAGAATACTTAATATTTTGTAATATCAATTAGATATTTACCGAACAGGTGCCATAAAGAGAAGAGACTAATAGAATCATCAACATCATCATATCAGCCGGAAGTCGTCCACTGCTGGACAAAGGCTTCCTCAAAGATATTAACAAACGAAAACACGATTTAATTACCAAATTTGTCTACAGGTGAGTTATATCAACCGATATCGACGTGCAGGCGATGTGCGAACTCATTCCCGTAGTACACCATCAGCTCCATATTGCGGGGACTAGTTCTGATTGTGCTGAAATATTTAACGAGCTTGAAATAAACTATTTTTAATGAAAGCAGTCATAAATAAAAGTATATAAAACGGCGCTTCGTATAATATGGTGCCGTTACTCAGAGGGTAGAAAAGTCGAATACGAAGAACTATTTCGCAGCCAAAGAGATAATTTATGAAATATTCATCTTTTGGGTCTTATCTCTTAGATTTGGAATTATTTTCTTACAAAAATATAGACTGGCAATTTTAATAATTAACCTATTATGCATATTAACTCGTTTACATTAAATGGCCACTTATTTTTCCAAAACAATATCAACGAAAATACTATGCCGTACCAAAATACCTACTCTTTCTTTTCGCTGTATATCTCAGTTACTTAAACGGAGACCTTCAAAATATCTAATCATTGTATTATTATTTACAAAGCGGTTAAATAAGATAATATTGTGTCAGGAAAATATAAAGTTAAAAATCACTCACAATTATTTTAAGAGAACAAAAATATTTCGACATAAATGGTCGTCATGTTAAAATAAAATATAAAGTAATCGGTTGAAATTAAAAAATAGCTTTTAAAAGATAAATTAAAATTAAAAAAATATCAAACCCATTTTAATTATTACTTGTCAATGATTATTATGACAAATTTGACAGTTTTGATAAGTTTGGGAATCGCGGGCAGGAACCCCTCCTTGGGTGAAGACCTCCTTCATATTTTTCCATGATCCTCTATTTTTGCATAGATTCATCCAGTCTATCCCAGCAATATCTGCTATATTGTCAGTCCAGTCTTTCTGGTCTGCAAACTTTTCTTTTACTCTCTAATCCTTTTCTCCCGCTATTCTTAGGGTCCAACAACCATCTGTTAGTCCAGCTATATGACAGCCATTTTCAAGTGAAATTAGTTTTCAAGTGACCGTAAAGTGAGTCCCATGCTCGTCATTTGATGGCTGACATAAAAACTAAACAATCTTCTGTCTCGTATTATAAAATATGTTCGGTGACTTACAAAAATAGTCGTCGAAGGGCGGCTCGTCCGGTTCGTAGTAACAATTTCTTTGTTTCTTACGCAAGTTAAATCTGTTCATCTGAAAAATACATGATAATAAGCGAAGTTAATTGGTTATATTTATGTATCAGTCGTTGTAATAATATATATTAACTGTTGGTAAACATATTGCCATTTGCCGCCATTAGGTGTTGTAAGGCGAAAAGCTACACTCAAGGACACAGTAAGTAAGTGGAGCTTAGGATATTATGTGTCTATCATAATTTTATAGTTATCATTTATTATGAACACAAAGAAAAGAGTCTGTAGTATTTTGATTCATCAAAGTACTTTTGGTCAAATACTATAATATAGGGCATTCGTTTATTTCTTAATAAACTGTATGCTAATATAAAGTTTCATTAAAATATTATTACTTTACTATTAACTCCATAATTACTGTAATAAGTAACTGAATACATACCTTGAAATTCTCCCTTGTTCTTCAAATTCAGACTTCTCAGAATATTGAGAGTTGAGTCTAGAGTAATTAGAAATGGTGCGGGAAAATACCTAGCTAATGGTTTTTTATTCCCAAAAAAAAATATCGAGGCAACGGCGTTTGTCCTAAACAGCCTCAAAAAGGGCCCGAAAAAAATGTTAGGTTCTCAACATTCCTATCAAAACATATTTTTTTTTATAAAGGAGCAACGGTGTATGTGCAACAGCCGTGTAACGAAAATTATAATGCTTCTTGCCAATAATTAAATTATTTTTTGATTACAAATCAGAAAATTAAAGCTTTGTTGTTGAATATTAGTTGTGTCATATTATACGTTTTGTAAATTATTTATTCTTATAGGTACCGTGCCAATAATGCCAGTTAAATTTTTTTTTTTATAGCTCTAACGAATAATAAAAATAAAAAATGCTTTTAAATATGTAATACACTTCTTTTTTGTAAATTGAATTGATTTTCGTTAGATAATTAAGTTTAGTTATTATACAAAATGTTTTCAAATAATGCTGACGGTATTTAAGTTATGATTTTCTGTGACATCATTTTTCGACATATGACAGTCGCTAGATAAAATTGTTGATAAAGTTCAATATCTTGCTAAAAACCTAAAGGCCGGCAACGCATCTTCTGACACCAACAGGTGCACGGGCGGTTGCCTCACTTCGCCCCATTCCGTGAGTCATCATTATTGACATACAACCACATATAATACACAGTAAGAATAAAAAAGAAGTCTGCTGAATTTTTGAGGTGCGGAATTTTGACGTCCATTTAGAGATTTAAAATCCTATTTTGTATAAAAATATAAGTAAGTATATGCACATTAAATTTTTTAAAGTTTCTCCATTGTAATATTTTATGAAACATTTTTTTTTGAAAATAATTATGTAATGTTATTAAAATATTATTGCATAAAATATTAAAATATTATTACAATGCAGTGCCGCTCAGAATTCCCGAAAATATTGAGCATTACTACAATTGCGTTCGTCACCTTAACACATAAGAGTCTCAATTGCCCAGTATTTTCACTAGCTACGGCGCTCATCAGACCGAAACACAGTAATGTTTACACATTACTGCTTCACGGCAGAAATAGGCGCCGTTGTGGTGCCCATAATCTAGCCGGCTTCCTGGACAAAGGAGCCTCCCACTGGTTCATCATCGTCAGCCGGAAGACGTCCACTGCTGGACAAAGGCCTCCCACAAAGATTTCCACGACGGTCGGTCCTGCGCTGCTCAGGATAATAGAATAGAATAGAATAAAATTTATTGATAACAAAAACCACCACCACACAATTATTAAAATGATACAAACCAAAATAAGTAATAATTTCTTAGAACTAACAAATAAAACAAATTAAATAATACAATTTATAGCTTAAAACGAAAAAGGTACTGTGCGGCAGTGAATGTCACCAAATGGAGCTAACTCAGTAAAAAGCTGCAATGGCGTGGTGCCAATGTAGCACTGGTTTTCAGTAGCCCCAACATTATTGAGTCGAGGAGTAGCAGCGACTAGTAATTTTTAAATTATAATAATGAATATAAGTCTATGAATATAAATAAATAAATAAAAAAATAGATCTAATTTTTGAATTTAACTCTTAAAAAAAAATATATATAAATAAAAAAAAATTAACGTTAAAAGAAGATCATTTAGATCTTAACGACGGAAAAATCATAAAAAATGAGGTTATTAATAATAAATAAGTTTTAATATATATTATGGTTACGATAAATGTTAATATTATAATATTAAATTTAAAAGAGGTACAAGCAGTTAATAGCCAGAAATAAAAACACCATCAGCCTTGTATCTTTTTAAATAAATTAACATAAATTATAGTTAAATATAATCTATGACATATAACTAAAGACATTTGTAAAACATCACTTTTTCTACGTACATTAGAATAACACAAATAATAATTTAAATAAATAAAAATGTGGGCATCAAATACCCTCATTGAAATTGCCAAAAACATCACAAATACAGAAAGAAAAAATAAAATGTAAAACAGCACTCGTTTTCACATTTTAGACAAAAAATAAAAATTGATAAAACTTAAAGCCGCTACAAACATTGAGAAGTGTCACCCAATGCAAAATGTCGAAATTTTAACATATTTTTGAATGTTATTGGTTAACATGTACATAATATGTATGTACCTAAATAATATCATACTTAAATACAAATGAAGTTTGTTTGTACGCATTTAACTCCTTATCTAATAATTTTGTGATAAAAATACTTAGGGTTCTAACTAACTATAATTTAGCTATACAACTACCATAAGATGAAGGGTGTTTCGGAGAATATATAGTACTAGTGGACCCGACAAACGTTGTCCTGTACACACGTCTTAAATTTGATTAAAACAGTCCAGCTGGAGTTCCCCAACTAAACCAATCAAATTCACTGGAACGCACAAAAATCTTCAAAATCGGTCTAACCGTTTAGGAGCTAGTTCAAATGTGAGTCTAAACCATTCTCGAATCCACCAGAAGACACACAGAACGATTCCTAACAATCGGTCCAGCCGTTTAGAAGGAGCTCAGTTACAACAGACGCACAAAAGAAATATATAATAAGATGGTGTAATGTTGGTGATAAGTTATCCGGAATCTATAGTTTTGACTGAGAAATACATACCTATATATACAAATAATTCAGTCAATAACATTTCAATACACATGCCAATTCATACAATGATCGGGCGCGGGGTAATTAAATTATTTGGCAATACGTTTATATATAATATAATAATAACGTAAGCGTCATCGGCTGAGCAAACGATATTAATTTAAACGATTTAAATTATTGTAAGCGCAGCTTATTATCTAGTTTATTAGTTATACCAGAATCTGATACATCATCTGAAAACACAAAAAAAAACTACGTTTAAAAAAAACGATTTCAAAAACTGAAAAGTATAAAATAACTAAAAATTTTATTTTATACACCTCTTATGCAAACCTTTACTTTTAATATTAAGAAAATACTATTTTTTGTATGTTATACCTATTGATAGGTTTTAAGTCAGTGCTAAGCCCTAAACAAAAATATAACTTAATATTATAAACAGCTTACTTACTGTAATTATTTAGGTTGTCTGGCCACGCGTGTCTCTCCACCTGGATTGTTTTATTCTAGACGAAGCTATCCCGCTCAAAGTCACTCGTGGCGAGTGTAGGTTTCTTATTACATTTGGCTTGGCACCGCCTTAAAACCTATCAATAGGTAGTACATACAAATAATAGTGTTTTCTTAATATTTAAGGTAAAGGTTTGCATAAGAGGTGTATTAAATAAAATTTTTAAGTTATTTTATACTTTACAGTTTTTGGAGGCGGTTTTATTAAACGTAGTTTTTTTTATATTTTACGTTTTAGTGTCAGTTGATAATAATATATAATCAACCTAAATGAAAACTACAATAAAGCCGTACACAGAAAACAATTATGTAATTCAGGTAGACGATAATTTTCATATAAATTTTCTTAAAATGAAAACTACTGGGACAAACTATGTAATTTTTTTAAGGGAATAAAAGGATTACCTAAATCGAATCATAAATCTCAGAGTAATCGGTGTACATACATAAAAAAAAATATCGATTGAATTGATAACCTCGTCCTTTTTGAAGTCGGTTAAAAAGGGTTTTAATTGTAATATTGAAATATTAAAACATTCTCCTTCATGAACTTAACCTAGTTTTTAATGTCCTTGAAAAGTTCAATTAATAAAACAAATATACCAAAAAATTAATAAAATCTTTCAGATGTTTTCAAATACGAAATTCGTAGTCGAATGTATTGTTTAGAGCTGAGACAAACACAGAAACCGGTTCATATTTACAAACTAACTAGGAGGCACAAGACTAGAGACACAAGAGAAATATACAAGTTATTATTATAACATATGTTTCTATAAATGTTTAACAAGGGATTGCTTATGAGTAAATTTCAGCGTACAAATGTCGTATGTATATGGTTTATCACCGGTATGTATTCTACTATGTCTCTTCAATTTACCAGTTTCACTGAAACTCTTACCACATACATTGCATGGGTAAGGTTTATCACCGGTATGTATTCTACTATGTCTCTTCAATGTACCAGTTTCACTGAAACTCTTACCACATACATTGCAAAGGTAAGGTTTTTCACCGGTATGTATTCTACGATGTGTCTTCAAATGACCAGATAAACTGAAACTCTTACCACACACATTGCACGGGTAAGGTTTATCACCGGTATGTATTCTACTATGTCTCTTCAAATGACCAGATTCACTGAAACTCTTACCACACACATTGCATGGGTACGGTTTATCACCGGTATGTATTCTACTATGTCTCTTCAAATTACTAGATTTATTGAAACTCTTACCACATATATTGCATGGGTACGGTTTATCACCGGTATGTATTCTACTATGTCTCTTCAAATTACTAGATTTATTGAAACTCTTACCACATATATTGCATGGGTACGGTTTATCGCAGGTGTGTATTCTTTTGTGGTTCGTCAAATGACCAGATGCAGTGATACTCTGACCACACTCATCACGAGAGTATGGTTTTTCACCATTATGTTGACCTGTACCTTGCTTTACATAACTACATTGATTGGACATTGTTCCGCCAACATAACTGGATTCAGTCATTTCACATGTGTTATGTACCTTTGAAGCATCAGGTTCGTTGGGCGTTGTTCTAGTAATATTATCCGATTGAGACTTTTTATCTCTATATAATGTGTTATGTTCTTTCAATTTATCAGATTGATTGGTTGTTTGACTGACGATACTGACGTAAAACTTTGTATCTGAATGTATTTTATTAGTTCTCTTCGAAACAATAGTTTGATTGTGCGTTGGTCCATTAACATTGCTTGAATTCGACTTTTTAACTGGGATAATTTTCTTTTTTTCCGTCAAATCAACCGATTGCTTCGGAGTTCCACTCGGAAGCAATAGAGTTCCACTATTATTACTTGGATTGGTCAATTCTGCGTATATTTTATTGTAGTGTTCATAGCTAGCTGCTAGTCGTATAACTGTAAAGTACAAAATTATATTGAATATTTCTCGCTTATTGTCACCTATGGTACGTATATTACTTTGGATGCGCTACTTAGTGAGTTATTTGTAAATAATATTTGGATAAGAATCAGTTACAGTTTTTTTAAGAATGTGTAAGCGCTATTTTGAAGGTAACCATGTAGTAACAAGCAGCGCTATCACTTTACATTATACAAACACAATGTGAAGTCTCTATACCATGCCAAACGATCGACCCGTACACAATGTATTCGCTTCACGTCGATTCGGGCAGCGAATTTGGGTTAGAAGTAGTAAAGGGACTAACCATTTTTGGGTCCAGCTGTTACAGAAAATTTTAGCGTACACAATTCTTTGTTTTATAATAAGCCAAAAACTTTAAAAAATATAAAATTCACAGTTGCTAAATAAAAAAATTTAAATATTTATTTATTTTCTTGAATCGTGCAATTTATAAGATACAATGGCTGAAGTTAGTCTATGGTAAGACTTTAATTCATGTCATTGCATGCAATGTGGGAGTTTATTTATATTTGTGTACCAAAGACAATTAAATTTTTGTGTTATTGCGTGTGTGACAAAATCAATATTTGACGAAAAAGAATTATTGACTACTAATTGATATTTATGGGTTTTCTTGTAATCTTAGTTAAGTGAAAGTAGTATAAGTTCTCATAAAAAGCAAACTGATTAGTGCTAAATGTTATTAATATTTGTCTCAGCTTAAGTATCTTAATGTTCTACTGAGTTAAAATATAATTGCTTTTGTTTTAATAATGTTTTTTTCTACTGAGTTACGTTTTGGCATTGCGACTCTAATATCTTTTACATTAAAATGTCATCACGCAAATGCAGTATCGAAATAGTACTAAAATCAATGCAATGAGATCAGATTAATACTTGCTTTAAAAAAAGTACAGCGCTCCTTAAGAACACATAACAATTATTTATGTTTTTCTGAATGCCACCTTTCGTGAGACACCCTTAAAAATGGGGTATTTTCAATTTAAATAATTAATTATTTTATATCAGTATAGGTAACAGTTATTAAAGTAGTAAAAATATAAATCGATTTCATGTTTATTCATACAAAAAAATAATTTCACGTAAACATGTGTAACAAAAATAATTAAAGGCGTAAAACAGCCATAGGACAGGACAAAAGTCAAGGTACACAAAAAACGCCCATGTAAAGTGCAGTTTGCAGATCTTTTTTTTTTGGTTTCTTCGTCCAATATTAGGATAGGCAAATTGTTCGAGCCCATACAGCCAGTTGACGATTCTAATTGTGATTCGCTCTGTTTTTATAGTTTATATTTAAGTGAATATTTGCTATTGCGTATTTCATATTTTCGGAGATTTTTGTTTGGACTGCGTCACGGAAACTGACGAAGCATGCTTTCACTTTCATTTATTTATTTTTACTTTGCCATTTTTAAGGGTATATTATTTTTAATATTATTTATAAGTAGGTAGGTACCGAATAGCGTCGTTGTTTTAAGTTGGCTATGCTGTTCATTCGCTATGAGTAACTAGCAGATCATGCATCGTTGTGGATTTATTTTTATTATTATTAGTCGTGAGGTCCTGTATAAATTGATCCATTAACATAACCTAACTTTCGTGTAGTGCTGTCGTCCACTGCTGGAGAAAGGTCTCCCTCAAAGATCTTATCCATCCGTAGGAGTAAGGGACTTATAGATAATATCAAAGAAATGTATTAAAATTAATAAGTATTTACATACATTAGGAATAAGTATCTCATATTTATCCATTTATAAAGTTTTCATAACTGTATTCGGTTATAATACGTATTCAGACATAAGGTAGTTTGATGAACAAAAGACCGAAAGTACGTATAAATGAACGAAAGTACGATTTAATTACCAAATTCGTCTACAGGAGAGTTATATCGACCGATATCGACGTGCAGGCGATGTGCGAACTCACTTCCGTAGTACACCATCAGCTCCGTATTGCGGGGAATAGTTCTGATTGTGCTGAAATATTTAACGAGCTATTTTTAATGAAAGTAGTCATAAATTAAGGAATAAAAAACGGCACTTCGTATCCTGTGGTGCCGTGCCGTTACTCAGAGGGTTGACAAGTCTTTGCTTAGTCAATGCATATTAGAGAAATAATTAAAAATGCTTCAAATAAAATAAAAATGACTTGGAAAGTTATTAACAATAATAATCTAATAATAAACAATTCAAAAATCCACTCTGAGCAGGAAGTAGCTTTTGCTTTTGAGAATTTTTTATCTGACATTCCAGTTTCCATCTCAAGCACCCTTGTCTCCTCCACCAGTGTAGCCGAGTCACTTCTTTTGGAAAATGTTAAGGAATGTAAACAAAATTTCAAATTCAGTATTGTTAGCCCAGCAGAAATAATTAAAACTTTCAGATCCTTAGAAATGAAAAAATTGCTGATATATGGGGCATATCTGTAAAAATAATAAGTTCTGTTATTGACGTCATAGCACCATATCTAGCACTAGTTTTTAATAGCTGTATTGAACATGGCGTGTTTCCTGACCTTCTGAAGAATAGTAAAATTAAACCAATATTTAAATCGGGACTCACTTCTGACCCGAATAACTATCGCTCTGTTTCAGTGTTGCCGACCCTTAGTAAAATATTTGAAAAAAATATTTTAAGCCAAATGCTTACTCACTTTAACACTAATAAGTTACTTCATATAAGCAATTTTGCTTTACTAGGGGACGCTCGACTACGGATGCAGGTGTTGAACTCATCAGGAATATTTTTGAGGCCTGGGAGGAATCACAGAATGCACTTGGTATCTTCTGTGATTTATCTAAGGCTTTTGATTGTGTTCAACATTAACGCTGGTCAGGAAGCTATGTCACTATGGTATAAGAGGATCTGCACTCGATCTTCTGATCTCATATTTAAATAATAGGATTCAGAGGCTCGAGGTGAATGGCAGGAGATCTCCTGGGACTCCTCTCGGTATGGGGGTACCACAAGGGTGTTTTCTTGGACCCTTCCTCTTCCTAAATTATATAAATGATCTACCTAACCTTGTAGAAAAAAAACGCAAGGTGGTATTGTTTGCGGATGACACTTTACTTATATTCAAAGTGAAACGAAGCCAAGTTTTATATGACGAAGTAAACAATGCTCTATCTGACATCGTGTACTGGTTTAGCGCCAATAACTTATTGTTAAATAGTCATAAAACCAAATATATTAAATTCACCGCGCCAAATGTCAAAAATGTAGATGCGAATATTTTATTAAATGGAGAGGTGGTAAAACCAGTGGAATCTGCTGTATTTCTTGGCATTACTCTTGATTCCAAATTGCAGTGGGGCCCCCATATTGAAGGATTGGCGAATAGTCTTAGTTCTGCAGCATATGCGGTTAAGAAAATTAGACGGTTAACTGACATAGATACGGCGAGATTAGTATACTTTAGTTATTTTCATAGTATTATGTCCTATGGTATATTGTTATGGGGCAGTGCGGCCGATATTAATACTATCTTTGTGCTGCAGAAGAGGGCTATTCGCGCGATTTATAACCTAGGTCCTAAAGAATCATTGAGAGAAAAATTTAAAGAAATAAACATTTTGACTGTTGCTTCTCAATACATTTTTGATAATGTTCTGTATGTACATAAGCACATTGAGGAATTTTCAAGAAACTGTAACACGAGGAACAAACATAAACTTGTTATGCCTACTACTCGGTTGGGTCGAGTTAGTAAGTCTTTTGTTGGGCGATGTATATGCTTCTACAATATGATCCCAGAAAATGTACAAAACAAATTTGTTACGAAATTTAAAAGAATTGTTAAAAACGTTTGTGCGGGAAAGGTTATTATAGCATAAACGATTTTCTTAATGACACCACGGACTGGGAATAAAGCGAACACCCTCAGGCTCTTTAATTATAAATGTTTATTGTACGACAACACATTGTAATCCATATTTTATATTAAAAAAAAAGCCCTCACACTTTCTTGCGCCCATTCTTCTCGGGTCTGAGGGAGTCTCTTTTGAATGGGTAGTTTTTGACGTTCAATAAGTGATTTTAAATCCTAGTTTGAGTAAAAATATTTAAATTTGAATTTGAATTAGACTTATCGCTCTGAATTTTCCTATGTCTAGTGGATTCCCTGTTTTGTACTATAATATTAAATAGTTGTCTGATGTAACGTAAGAACAGATGCGTCTCCTTTTATGCTTTGATTAGTTGTTGCCTCAGGATTTTGACCTTTTTCCGCCTTTATTTTCTTTATATGCTCGTAAACTTTTAGATCATACTTCAGTATCAGGTACTTGGTGGATTGCAAGATAGTTTATTTCCTTTTTCTTTAACGTTTTTTTTATTAAGTAGGTTGGTTGTTTGTTCTTTATAATTGCGTCTCTATTTGTGATGTTATGTTTACGTTCTAGTTTGTAGATCATAGTTAATGATGATTAAGTCCATTAAATGCTTTCTTTGTACATGTATTATCTTCTTTATTATTTGATTTATAAGATTATTATATAATTTTTTTTTCTTTGTATAATTTGCTTAGTTCTTCTTTCATAACTTTGACTTTTTTTAATTGAGTTCTGTTTATCTTTTAATTAAGGCTTCCTGTATCTCCCTGCAGGCTTTAGTCTTTTGACCCAATTTTAAAATCTCAGACGACGCGTGATATGATATAAGCAAAATCTAAAAATGTTACCAGTAGTACAATTCTCCCTTGTACTGGAACGCGATGAGGTTCTGTTCACTCCAATGTCTAGAGCAGTTAATGAACCGCATCCAATTCGAGTTGTTCCCGTCTGCGGCGTCCACGTGTAGATCTGAGGATATAACCGACAGTATAAAACACAATACAACAACAAAAAAAAAAGTTTTGTTTATTTTTTTGTATCATTCAGTTTGTTGCTTGAACATAAAAACAAGAGTCCACTACGGTGGACTCACATTTATATTGGGTAAGTATAAGTATACGTAATAATATTATAATAATACATAATAATATAAAAAATAGAAGCATAATTTGTGGCGTGTCATAATATAATTCTGGATATTGGTTGCAGAAAGCAGTAAATACAAAGTGGAGTAGTGTTACGTCAGCCAGCGTACCATTATCGTAGCGTGAAAATGAAGGTATCCCAAAAGGTAATTATTAACTTGTATTAATAGACTCACCTGCCAGCAGTAGTTTGAAGCAGCGTCCTTACTAGGTACTCCTCTGTACGGTCCAAACCGCACATTACGTGGTAAGGTTCTCGTAGCGAATACTCCCAAACCGGCGCCTTTTATTCCATGGTAATTAAAATTGTATCGTTTTAGGTTACTACCCAAGAAATACAATAAAAAAATACCTATATATATAATATAAAAGAGATTTACACCCATGTATTAAGTATTAACTCATCACGCTATTTCCTGAACCATACAGACCCAGACTTTCAATTTGGTAGAAATATTCCTTTCGTGGAGTGCGCTTAAGAACGATCAATGCAATGCGTGTTCACGACTAGTGGCGTTATCTGTACATCAATGATTCATATATATAATGTTTCTACTTCTTTCCTACAATCTTCTTTTTGAAAAACGATGAACTTAACAAACTTACCTCTAATAGTGGATACATTTAAATGCAGAAATACTCTTGGTACGGTCAGGGCTGCCCTGGGTACTATCGGGGGGAGGTTTGTTACGGCAGGGACCTGAACGTAATAAACTTATCTTAGTAAAGTTTTGTAATACCGATTTTTATGGAATAGGACAATAATTGAAAGTGATCACCGCCTATAGACTGTTGCAACATTAAAGGAATAGCGATTGCCAGTCCATGCGTAGTGCTCAGTTTAGGGTGAGTCAACAACCCTGAAAAATCCTGTTATATATATTTATTTGTCTTCAGCATAATTTTCACATGCCACAATGTATACATAATATTATTACTTCTTATTTACAGTGTTTTCTACTACCGCATTTTCGCGAAATTTCTTGCCTCGCACAGCCGCTCTGTGGAATCAATTATCTGCTGCTGTTTTTCCGAATCGATACGACTTAGCCACCTTCAAGAAAAGAGCATACTTCCACCTTAAAGGCCGACAACTCATCTCTAGACACCTAGTGTTGCCGATATCTATGAGCGGCCGCCTCACCACTCTTGCCAGTTTGCCTCCACTTATATTAAAAAAAGTGTGTGTAGACAGTTACACCTTCATAATTTATTTACTTTTTTTACTGATCCAGGTAAAATAAATGTTAAAGTGTAGATACATACGACTATATCTATTGAATCACTTTGAATTTGAATTCTATTATTTGTAAAATGCTGAACCTGTTAATATTGATATAATTAATAATTTAAAGGTTTATTTGGTTCAAAAAGGTTACAGTAATCTTATAACTAATAACAATATGGACATTAAAGAACTAAAATGGTGTGTAGTCAGCATTTACATCTCAACACTGGTATTCTCTAGACACCTTAGAAGCAAGACTTCGAGAATTAAATATTTATTAATTAAAATAGATACACAATCCCCAAGTCCACCAATCTCCTAGTTGATATGGTGGCAGTACGTCGCACATAGAGATAGTAACTGCAGTTACGTTATGAGTAGGTATAATAGCTTCCACTTACCCTATCATCCGGTATGATCAGTAACGGGCCATGTATAGCGCAGTATTCGTACACATAATCTCGACACGAAGGACAAACTGTACACAATATTATATTGTAATATTGAGTCATATTTCCAAAATACGTACTATTTTTGAATTGACAAGCTTCAAAAATAGGCTAATGTCTACCCCCTCATTTTTAATAGATTTATACCTTAACATCTATAAATACATACAAAAGTATGAAATTGCCGTTTAATTGTGATAGAAACTTCGAATTGACGTAGAACCTTATGTAGTTTTTCTTTCAAAAATGTGCAACATTCGATTATTACTATGATTATTATTAACAACGATCGATTTTACTCTTTCTTTATCTCTATCTTTAGTTGTTTTTTTATTGAGCAAGACACTAAAGATGGATACTTCGAAAATTCGAGTGATTTTACAGAATAGATAATAGACAAAATTTTACAGAAATGAGTAATGACGCATGCTGCCGCTTACTGCAGTTGTAATGCGATAGGTACCATCTAGCGACTTGGAGCGACAGACGACAGACGACGACTTAAAACGTTCCGGCCTAAAGTATGCACGGTGGCCACGCCAGTGTGACTAACCAGGAGGGACGCACGAGCGAGCTTTGTTCTTCACCTACTTCACCGGACGGACCGATATTTCAAAATTGGAGAATATTTAATATAAGAATTATAAAAAAAACACTGTGCAGTGTTTATCTGTACACAGATTGCGAACTTTATTTAAGCTTCGTAAAAATGCTGAAAGAAAAGGTCTACTTTAAAGTGGTTATTATTAATGTGAAATTATCATGCATGATAATATGTATCTATTATACTAAGTAGATAGTTAATGGTTGTGTTTCGTTTTTCATTTTTGGACCAAGAGCCGACTCTAAAAAATTGTTTTTTGTATATAATACCTACGATTGCAAATAGTATCTAAGTGATCATCCCTGCCCATTAAAATGGAGTAACGCTCAGTATTCTTGTAAAACACAAAATTCCAATTGCACTAGTCACCTGGAGACATAATGTAATGTGTTAGTATCATTAACGCAGTAATTTCACTAACCTAAGCCCTTCAAACCGAAATTTAATAAAACTTGTGCATTAATTAGATACTGCAAAGGCCAGCTAGCCGGCATGCCTTGCTAAGAAACCTCCCACTGGTTGAAATAATAATAATAATGAATACTTATGAAATGTTTTCAACGCGATAACACAAACTACTCTTACATAATTTATATGTCTAGCTAGAGCCTCTTGCTCCTAGACAACCGATGAAAACAGGCCAGGTTTGTTACTTTATTGTGCGTGCCTTGCTCAAAATAGAGATTAACTGTCAACCTCAATTTTTTTCGACGTTTTCACAGCTCTCATGGACAACTAGACGTTTAATGATCTAACATACCACATCTTCTAAGATGATATATCAGTCGGAGGTAGTGGCTGGTGGGTGACCATAAAGTGAGTCCCACGCTCGTCATTTGATGGCTGACATAAAAACTAAACAATCTTCAATGCGGTTTATAAAATATGTTCAGTGACTTACAAACATAGTCGTCGAAGGGCGGCTCGTCCTGTTCGTAGTAACTAATTGTTTGTTTCTTACGCAAGTTAAATCTGTTCATCTGAAAAATACATGATAATAAGCGAAGTCAATTAGTGAATTTATGTATCAGTTGTTGTAATAATATATATATTAACTGTTGGTAAACATATTGCCATTTGCCGCCATTAGGTGTAGTAAGGCGAAAAGCTACACTCAAGGACACAGTAAGTAAGTGGAGCTTAGGACATTATTTGTCTATCATTATATTATAGTTATCATTTTTTATGATCCCAATGAGAAAAGTCTGTAGTATTTTGATTCATCAAAGTACTTTTCGGTCGAATACTATAATAATATAGAGATTTCGTTTCTTTCTTTAAACTGTATGCTAATATTAAGTTTCATTAAAATATTATTACTTTACTATTAGCTCCATAATTATTGTAATAAGTAACTGAATACATACCTTGAAATTCTCCCTTGTTCTTCAAATTCAGACTTGTCAGAAGACTGAGAGTTGAGACTAGAATAATAATAAATGGCGCGGGAAAATAGCAAATGGTTTGTAATTTCCAAAGGAAAAACATAGAGGCAAAGGCTTTGGTCTTAAAGAGCCTCAAAAAGGGCCCGAAAAAAATGTTAGGTTCTCAATATTCCCTTCAAAACATATTTTTTTTTCATTTAAGAGCAACGGTGTAAGTGCAGCAGCCAATAATCGTGTTACGAAAATTATTATGCTTCTTCCAATAATTATATTATTTTTTGATTACAAATCAGAAAATTAAAGCTTTGTTGTTGAATATTAGTTATGTCATATTTTTCTTGTAAATAATTTATTCTTATAGGTACTGTGCCAATAATGCCAAGACAATGGATTTTTTGGAGTTTACTCCTAAAGAATCGATATCCATAAAAGGCGCCCGGTATGAGAAAAATATGGAGAGTAAAGCCTACTCATAAAATCGGATAGTAACGTTTTTCTCATTTAAAAAAAAACAGACTATTCCGTTTACAAATAAGGCAACAATTAGCATTGTATTTCCCTGTCGGCCACCTATCGTTACTTTTCAAAATTATTTTATTTTGCATTAAGAAGTGTTGTGGCTAATGTACGTTAGTTTCCTAAACTTTATTTAAAATAAAAAATAAGTAATACTAGATTAAACGTCATCGTATGTCACATTCAATAACTATTTTGTATTTCCAAATCGAACACTGAATCTATCGAGTAATTCGACAACATAACAGTTTTCGATAGATGGCGCTGATCACAGATTTTAATAATTAGGTACCTGACCATAAGAAAAATCACTATTAACTATGAAGTTAAATATCATAATTTAGAGCATTTATTATTAGCAATGTTTGTTATTTTCTGGTTAACAGTTAATATTAATTGTTATAACTTTTAGCACCCACCACCACCACGGACGTTAAAAGTATTGATAAAAGTTACCACTACAACATGTAAGTTGTTGTAAGTTTTAAAATCTTTATTTTTTTATTATTAATACGCTTTTATTAGCTTCTGCTGTATGTATGTTAGTAACCGACTCCTTTGAACTTGTTTTGTTTAGTACCTGTTCAAAGACAAGTAAGCTCCAGTCGTGCGTCGGAGCTGACACACACACTTTTTTCTTATAGCTCTATTGAAAAATAAAAAAAATGTGTGGGCGTGTAATCTTTACGCGCGATTGAAGTAAAACGTAATAATAATTAACTTTAGGGATAATTAACAGAAACATTAATATATTACATTAAATAAAGCCTTGTTACCAAATAAGCACTCACGTATTACTGAGGAGATTTGTTAGATTTTTTCCTATTTTTTTCCTCAGAACCGCTAACGATATAAGTTCATCTTTTGAGCAAAGTTGTCATTTTATCTAAAATAAAAGAATGCCTCTATAATAAGTAATATTATTTAATCAAGTGAGATTTTATTTATTTTACAAAGAATGATATAATGTTATATAAATTATTATTCAGAAAATAAACACTTAAGCTTTTTACAGGTGAGGTCATTATCGGGTTCTCAATTTTCTCTTTTATGCTTATTTATTGATGAAAGAGTAAACTGTTCCTGGGGTTCTGCCAAATAATGACTGATTATTATTTTCATTTTATAATTTATTAATACCATTCGCATATTTTAAAATATTCACTCAATAAATTAAAATATAATTGATAATAAGAAACTGAAGGTTATTAGCACATATTAATATGACGTTACTGAATATTAACGAATATGGCTGTATGGGCTTGAACCCTTTGCCTATCCTAATAATGGATGAAGAAACCATAAAAAAATTAACGAATGTGGCAAATGTCAGAAAAATTCTGATTACTTTTATATTGTTACAAAAGTAGTAATAAATAAGCAAATTATACACTTGGAGATTTTCAAAAAATATAACTGAGCATATTTTTAATCCATTAAATTATAACGGCTTAAAAAAATGTTTTAATTGACTTTTTTACTGAGTGTTACTTCCGTCAGAAAAAATTTCTAAGTTAGCCCCAAGTCACGCCTAAAGAAGTTTTACTTCAAAAATGCTTTTAAATAATAAAAAATAGTTTTTGTTATAGGTACCTACTCTCCTTTTTTTTTGAGCCTAGTTAATTTTCGTTATATAATTAAGTTTAGTTATTATACAAAATGTCAAAGTAATTTTCAAAGTATTTTTTTAATATTGACGGTTTTTAAATTATGATTTTCTGTGACCCTGACCACAAACGAATAAAAAACGAAAGACTCGTTACTTTTAACTCCGATTTTTTAATAGGTATCTGATAAACAGATTGTTTCCTAAAATAAAAATAAATATCGTCATATTATGAGAAAATAAATAAATAACATAAACAGTTACACCTTGAAAGTAAGTATTGCTGGTTTGATTCCTGTGCCCGTGTCTTGTTTGCAGTATCTTTGTTTTAACTGATATAAAAATTACCTACTAACGTTTCTTATTATTAAAAATACCTGCACAGAATTCATTCTTAAATTAGTTTTTTTTTGCCACTGACGTGGTATCAAATAACTAGATTCTTAGAGAACAAACAACTCACGATGTTCTTTATAGTGATTTGGTTGCTAAGTAATTACACATAATATAGTAACACTTATATAAAGGGTCTTAAATTCAGTTCTCTGTACAGCGTCATCTTCCTAAAAAGACAAAATTACAATTTATACTTTTATGTCCGTGACAAATGCGGTCAGTCATTTTGTGTCTTCTACGACGCCACGTCTCTCCACCACGCCAAGTTATGAAAATTTTCACAGAGTACTGGATCCCAGACAATTCGAGCAGCTCTGCTCAATACTCGTTATGTGGCCGGAAGCGCATCTTATAAAGCACACAAATATGGACCGGATTGAAGTAGTATTCCACACCACTTTAAAAAATTGTTGGTAAAGACTAAAATAAATTACTGGGCAAATGAGACTTGACATCTTATGTCTCAAGGTGACGAGCGCAGTTGTAGTGCCGCTCAGAATTTTTGAGTATTTTAAGAATCCTGAGCGGCACTGCATTTTTATGGACAGGGCGTATCAATTATCATCAGCTGGACGTCTTGCTCGTCTCGACCCTTATTTTCATAAAAAAAATAATTATCTGCTTAGAGCACCATTAAAATATGGATAACCCAATTTTTCGGATAATGTCCCTGTTTATTTTCCCGTCACACTGGATGTTACTATCACGCGTTGTGGAGGTTTTGTGTTCCAAACATCGAATTAATTTGTATTATGAACAGAACAAAAAAAGTGTGCTTACTTATATTCTATCTGTGAAATGTAATTCCTTGACACTTTTTATGTTCCGTAGTATTGTTTTTAGACGTTATCACAACGCGCGACGGCATTTTTAAAATAATTTATTGAGACGCAAACTGATCTGTCAAAGACGATGATAATTATCATAATGGCCGCCTGTCGGCTTGTATTAGTGTAAGTGTGTGCGTGGGGCTATGTATTTAGACGTTAATCGGCTTGTTTTGCTGCTACACTGTTATGTAAGGTGACACGGAGTTCTTATTTTTGTACTAGTCCGTGTCTGTGACACCATGTTTCTGTCGCTAGATAAAATTCTCAACTCACTTCGCCCCATTCCGTGAGTCATCATTATTGACATACAACTACACAATAAGAATAAAAAAGAAGTCTGCTGAATTTTTGAGGTGCGGAATTTTGACGTCCATTTAGTGATGTAAAATATTGTATAAAAATATAAGTAAGTATATGCAAATTAAATTTTTTAAGGTTTCTCCATTGTAAGATATTTTATGAAAAATTTTTTTATGAAAATAAGTGACGAGATGAGCAAGACGTTCAGCTGATGGTAATTGCGCCCAACCCATTACTACACATTGCTACTTCACGGAAGAAATGGGCGCCGTTGTGGTACCCATAATCTAACCGGCTTCCTGTGCATCCCACTGGTTCAACATCAGCATCAGCCGGAAAACGTCCACTATGGACAAAGGCCTCCCCGAATGATCGGTCCTGCGCTGTCCTGGTAAATAGACAAAAAGTAAAAACACCAGAAGCTTTGTATATTTTTTAATAAATTAACATAAACTTAAATCTATAAAAATAAAACTTAAAAAACTAAAAAAAAAATTCTATAACACCACTTTTTCTTGGTACATTGGAATACAATAAATAATAAAAATGTGGGCATCAAATACCCTCAATGAAATTGCCATAAACATCATAAAATAAAGAAAGAAAAAATAAAATTAAAACAGCACTCATTTGTTTTCGCATTTTAGACAAAAAATTAAAATTGATAAAACTTAAAGCCGGTACAAACATTGAGAAGTGTCACCCAATACGCTTGGAACATATTTTTGTGTCCTCATTGATTAACATGTACCTAATATGTAAGTACCTAACTAATATCATGCTTATTTTCAATTAATGGAGTTTGTTTGTACGGATTTAACTCCTTATTTAATAATTTTGTAATAAAAATACTGAGGGTTCTAACTAACTATAGGTTAGCTATTTAACTACCATAAGATGCAAGGTGTTTCGGAGAATATATAGTATATTATAATATAATATTGGTTATAACTTAGCCGGAACCAATATTTTTGACTGAGAAATACATTTCTATATATCCGCAATACAAATAATTCTGTCAATAACATTTCATTACATATGACAATTCATATAATGAGCGGGCGCGGGGTAATTAATTTATATGGCAATACAACGTTTGCCGGGTCAGCCCTGGTATATATAATACAGAAAGTGTCATCAGCATTCCCTTCGGTAATTAAATTATTGCAAGCACAGTTTATAATCTAGTTTATTAGTTATACCAGAATCTGATACATCATCTGAAAACACAAAAGGGATTTTAAGTGTAATTATGAAATATTAAAACTTTCCCCTTCATGAAGTCTAATTAAATTTTTATGTCCTTGAAAAGTTCAATTAATGTAAAAAATTATACCTAACCTTGTAGGTTTGTAAAATAATAAGATCTTTCTTATGTTTTTAAATACGAAATGCGGAGTGGTATTTAAGGTTTTGAGCTGAGATACGAGTATACAGAGAAACAGGTAAATATTTACAAACTAACTAGGAGGCTTTTACACAAGAACAATATAGAAGTAATTATTATAACATATGTTTCTGTAAATGTTTTTGAGTAAATTTCAGTGGACAAATGTCGCAAGTATATGGTTTATCACCGTTATGTATTCTACTATGTCTCTTCAATTTACTACATTCAGCAAAACTCTTACCACACAGATTGCATCGGTAAGGTTTATCACCGGTATGTATTCTACTATGTCTCTTCAAAGCACTAGACCTATTGAAACTCTTACCACACACATCGCATGCGTAAGGTTTGTCACCGGTATGTATTCTACTATGTGTCTTCAAAATACCAGATTGACTGAAACTCTTACCACACACATTGCACGGGTAAGTTTAATCACCGGTATGTATTCTTCTATGTGTCTTCAAATGACCAGATGAACTGAAACTCTTACCACACACATTGCACGGGTAAGGTTTGTCACCGGTATGTATTCTACCATGTGTCTTCAAATCACTAGATTGAATGAAACTCTTACCACATACATTGCATGGGTAAGGTTTATCACCGGTATGTATTTTACTATGTGTCTTCAAATGACCAGATGAACTGAAGCTCTTACCACACACATCGCATGGGTAAGGTTTATCACCGGTATGTATTCTACTATGTGTCTTCAAATGACCAGATGAACTGAAACTCTTACCACACACATTGCACGAGTAAGGTTAATCACCGGTATGTATTCTTCTATGTGTCTTCAAATGACCAGATGAACTGAAACTCTTACCACACACATTGCACGGGTAAGGTTTGTCACCGGTATGTATTCTACTATGTGTCTTCAAATCACTAGATTGAATGAAACTCTTACCACATACATTGTATGGGTAAGGTTTATCACCGGTATGTATTTTACTATGTGTCTTCAAATGACCAGATGAACTGAAGCTCTTACCACACACATCGCATGGGTAAGGTTTATCACCGGTATGTATTCTACTATGTGTCTTCAAATGACCAGATGAACTGAAACTCTTACCACACACATCGCATGGGTAAGGTTTATCACCGGTATGTATTCTACTATGTGTCTTCAAATCGCAAGATTTATTGAAACTCTTACCACACACATCGCATGCGTATGGTTTATCACCGGTATGTATTCTACTATGTATCTTCAAATCACTAGATTGAATGAAACTCTTACCACATACATTGCATAGGTAACGTTTATCACCGGTATGTATTCTACTATGTGTCTTCAAAATACCAGATTGACTGAAACTCTTACCACACACATTGCACGGGTAAGGTTTATCACCGGTATGTATTCTTCTATGTGTCTTCAAATGACCAGATGAACCGAAACTCTTAGCACACACATTGCACGGGTAAGGTTTATCACCGGTATCGCATACAACGAAGAGCGGCTCGAATCATCGACGATCAAGTCATCTCCGATCGGCTTGATTCTCTAGCATTGCGTAGAGATGTGGGTTCTCTCTGCATCTTCTACCGCATTTATCACGGGGAGTGCTCAGAGGAGCTGTTCGGGTTGATTCCAGCGGCCGAATTCCACCATCGGACATTACGTGCAAAGTACCATCCGCATCACGTAGACGTCTGGCATTCCACAACCGCGCGTTTTCTTCGAAATTTCTTGCCTCGCACAGCCACTTTGTGGAATCAACTACCGGCAGCGGTCTTCCCGAATAGATACGACTTAGGGACCTTCAAGAAAAAAGCATACTCCCACCTTAAAGGCCGGCAACGCATTTCTTGACACACCTGTTGTTGCGGATGTCCATGGGCGGTTGCCTCACCTCTCCCCATCCAGTGAGCCTCTTGGCTGTTTGCCCCCTCTCATATAAAAAAAAATGTGTCACCCAATGCAAAAAGTCGAAAATTTTACATATTTTTGAGTGTTAATTGGTTAACATGTACCTAATATGTAAGTACCTTACTAAAATCATACTTAATACAAATGGAGTTTGTTTGTTCGCATTTAACTCCTTATCTAATAATTTTGTAATTAAAATACTTAGGGTTCTAACTAACTATAATTTAGCTATACAACTACCATAAGATGCAGGGTGTTTCGGAGAATATATAGTACTAGTGGACCCGACAGACGTTGTCCTGTACACACGTCTTAAATTTGAAAAATCGGTCCAGCCGTTTAGGAGCTAGTTCAATTGTGAATCTTTACCATTCTCGAATCAACCTGAAGACACACAGTAAGATTCATAAAAATCGGTCCAGCCGTTTAGGAGGAGTTCATTTACAACAGACTCACAAAAGAAATATATAATAAGATATGATATAATGTTGGTGATAACTTATCCGGAACCTATATTTTTGACCGATAAATACATACCTTTATATACAAATAATTCAGTCAATAACATTTCAATACACATGCCAATTAAAAAATTGAGCGGGCGCGGGGTGATTAAATTATTTGGCAATACGTTTACATATAATATTATAGTATCGAAAGCGTCATCGGCTGAGCAAACGAAATTAATTTATACGATTTATATTATTGTAAGCGCAGCTTAATATCTAGTTTATTAGTTATACCAGAATCTGATACATTATCTGAAAACACAAAAAAAAAATACGTTTAAAAAAACCGACTTCAAAAACTGAAAAGTATAAAATAACTAAAAATTTTATTTAATACACCTCTTATGCAAACCTTTACTTATAATATTAAGAAAATACTATTATTTGTATGTGATACCTATTGATAGGTTTTAAGTCAGTGCCAAGCCCTAAACAAAAATAAAACTTAATATTATAAACAGCTTACTTACTGTAATTATTTAGGCTATCTGGCCACGCGTGTCTGTACGCTTGGATTGTTTTGTTCTAGACGAAGCTATAAAGCCGCTCAAAGTCACGCGTGGCGAGTGTAGGTACCTTTATTACATTTGGCTTGGCACCGACTTAAAACCTATCAATAGGTACATACATACAAATAATAGTGTTTTCTTAATATTTAAGGTAAAGGTTTGCATAAGAGGTGTATTAAATAAAATTTTTAATTAATTTATACTTTTCAGTTTTTGAAGTCAGTTTTTTTAAACGTAGTTTTTTTTATTTTTTACGTTTTAGTGTCAGTTAATAATAATATAGAATTAACCTTAATGAAAACTGCAATAAAGCCGTACACAAAAAACAATTATGTGATCCAGATAGACGAAAATTTTCATATAAATGTTCATAAAATAAAACCTACTGGGCCAAACTATGTTATTTTTTTTGGGACCAAATGGCATCTATTTCGCATCAAATAATTGCGTAAATCGAATCATAAATCTCAGAGTAACCGGTGTACATACATAAAAAAATACCGATTGAATTGATAACCTCCTCCTTTTTGAAGTCGGTTAAAAAGGATTTTTATTGTAATATTGAAATATTAAAACATTCTCCTTCATGAACTTAACCTAGTTTTTAATGTCCTTGAAATTGAAGTCCAATTACTGTAACAAATTATACCTTATCTTGTACGTTTGTAAAAATTAATAAAATCTTTCAAATGTTTTCAAATACGAAACTCGTAGTCGTATGTATGGTTTAGAACTGAGACAATCACAGAAACCGGTTAATATTTACAAACTAACGAGGAGCCTTGTACACACGAGAAATATACAAGTTATTATTATAACAAATGTTTCTGTAAATGTTTAACAAGACATTGTTTATGAGTAAATTTCAGCGGACAAATGTCGCATGTATATGGTTTATCACCTGTATGTATTCTACTATGTCTCTGCAATTTACCAGTTTCACTGAAACTCTTACCACATACATTGCATGGGTAAGGTTTATAACCGGTATGTATTCTACTATGACTCTTCAATCTACCAGTTTCACTGAAACTCTTACTACATACATTGCATGGGCAAGGTTTATCACCGGTATGTATTCTACTATGTGACTTCAAATGACCAGATTGACTGAAACTCTTACCACACACATTGCACGGGTAAGGTTTGTCACCTGTATGTATTCGACTATGTCTCTTCAAATCACTAGATTGAATAAAACTCTTACCACATACATTGCATGGGTCAAGTTTATCACCGGTATGTATTCTACTATGTGACTTCAAATGACCAGATTGACTGAAACTCTTACCACACACATTGCACGGGTAAGGTTTGTCACCTGTATGTATTCGACTATGTCTCTTCAAATCACTAGATTGAATGAAACTCTTACCACACACATTGCATGGGTAAGGTTTATAACCGGTATGTATTCTACTATGTCTCTTCAATCTACCAGTTTCACTGAAACTCTTACTACATACATTGCAGGGGCAAGGTTTATCACCGGTATGTATTCTACTATGTGACTTCAAATGACCAGATTGACTGAAACTCTTACCACACACATTGCACGGGTAAGGTTTGTCACCTGTATGTATTCGACTATGTCTCTTCAAATCACTAGATTGAATGAAACTCTTACCACATACATTGCATGGGTAAAGTTTATCACCGGTATGTATTCTACTATGTCTCTTCAATCTACCAGATTCACTGAAACTCTTACCACATACATTGCATATGTAAGGTTTATCACCGGTATGTATTCTACTATGTCTCTTCAAATCACTAGATTTATTGAAACTCTTACCACATATATTGCATGGGTACGGTTTATCGCAGGTGTGTATTCTTTTGTGGTTCGTCAAATTACCAAATGCAGTGATACTCTGACCACACTCATCACGAGAGTATGCTTTTTCACTATTATATTGACCTGTATTTTGCTTTAGATTACTACATTGATTGGACATTGTTCCGCCAACATAACTGGATTCAGTCATTTCACATGTGTTATGTACCTTTGAAGCACTAGGTTCGCTGGGCGTTTTTCTAGTAATATTATCAGATTGAGACTTTTTATCTCTATATATTGTGTAATGTTCTTTCAATTCATCAGATTGATTGGTTGTTTTACTTACAATACTGACATAAGACTTTGTATCTGAATGTATTTTATTAGTTCTCTTTGGAACAATAGTATGATTGAGCGTTGGTCCATTAACATTGCTTGAATTCGACTTTTTAACTGGAATAAATTTCTTTTTTTCCGTCAAATCAACAGATTGCTTCAACGAAGTTCCACTCATATTACTTGGATTGGTCAATTCTGCGTACATTTTATCGTAGTGTTCATAGCTAGCTGTTAGTCGTATAACTGTAAAGTACAAAATTATATTGAATATTTCTCGCTATGGTACGTATATTACTTTGGATGCGCTTCTTAGTAAGTTATTTGCAAATAATATTTGGATTAGGATCCAAGAAATATTAAAATACCAATGTAAGATAAGACAGATAATCATGGTTCACATAAAGTACGTGGACGTACCAGTTAACAAGATAATAATATTAATTCAAGTTATTACTGACGCCTTTATAATCTTGCTTCTTACTTCAGAGGAATAGAAGTTACAGTTCTTTTAAGAATGTGTAAGCGCTATTTTGAAGGTATCCATGTAGTAAAAAGCAGCGCTATCACTTTACATTACAAACACAATGTGAAGTCACACCATTATTTATTTTATAATGAGCCAAAATCACAAAAAAAATATTAAATTTACAGTTGCTAAATAAAAAAAAATTAAATATTTGTTTATTTTATTGAATCGTGCAATTTATAAGATACAATGGCTGAAGTTAGTCTATGGTAAGACTTTAATTCATTTCATTGCATGCAATGTGGGCGTTTATTTATATTTGTGTACCCAAGACAATTAAATTTTTGTGATATTGCGTGTGTGCCAAAATCAATATTTGAGGAAAAAGAATTATTGACTGCTAATTGAGTGAAAGTAGTATATGTTCTCATAAAAAGCAAAATGATTAGTGCTAAATATCATTAATATTTGTCTCAGCTTGAGTATCTTAATGTTATACTGAGTATGGTATATATAACTCCTTTCGTTTTAATAATGTATTTTTCTACTGAGTTACGTTTTGGCATTGCGACTCTAATATCTTTTACATTAAAATGTCATCACGCAAATGCAGTATCGAAATACTACTAAAAAACAATGCAATGAGATCAGATTAATACTTGCTTTAAAAAAAGGACAGCGCTCCTTAAGAACACAACAATTTTTTGTTTTTCTGAATGGCATTCAGATGGCCTGTCGTGAGACACCCTAAAAAATGGGGTATTTTCAATTTAAATAATTAATTATTTTATATCAGTATAGGTAACAGTTATTAAATTAGTAAAAAAATAAATCGATTTCATGTTTATTCATACAAAAAAATAATTTCACGTAAACATGTGTAACAAAAATAATTAAAGGCGTAAAACAGCCATAGGACAGGACAAAAGTCAAGGAACAAAATTTTTCGGTGATTTTTGTACGACTTGGACTGCGTCACGGATACTGACGAATCATGCTTTCACTTTTATTAATTTATTTTTACTTTGCCATTTTTAAGGGTATATTATTTTTAATATTATTTATAAGTAGGTAGGTACCGAATAGCGTCGTTGTTTTAAGTTGGCTATGCTGTTCATTCGCTATGAGTAACTAGCAGATCATGCATCGTTGTGGATTTATTTTTATTATTATTAGTCGTGAGTTCCTGTATAAATTGATCCATTAACATAACCTAACTTTCGTGTAGTGCCGTCGTCCACTGCTGGAGAAAGGTCTCCCTCAAAGATCTTATCCATCCGTAGGAGTAAGGGACTTATAGATAATATCAAAGAAATGTATTAAAATTTCATATTTATCCGTTTATAAAGTTTTCATAACTGTATTCTGTTATAATATGTTTTCAGACATAAGGTAGTTTGATGAACAAAAGACCGGAAGTACGTGTTAACGAACGAAAGTACGATTTAATTACCAAATTCGTCTACAGGAGAGTTATATCGACCGATATCGACGTGCAGACGATGAGCGAACTCACTTCCGTAGTACACCATCAGCTCCGTATTGCGGGGAATAGTTCTGATTGTGCTGAAATATTTAACGAGCTTGAAATAAACTATTCTTAATGAAAGTAGTCGTAAATTAAAGAATAAAAAACGGCGCTTCGTATCCTGTGGTGCCGTTACTCAGAGGGTAGACAAGTCTTTGCTAAGGCAATGCATATAAGAAAAAATTAAAAATGCTTCAAATAAAATAAAAATGACTTGGAAAGTTATTAACAATAATAATCTAATAATAAACAATTCAAAAATCCACTCTGAGCAGGAAGTAGCTTCTGCTTTTGGGAATTTTTTTTCTGACATTCCAGTTTCCATCTCAAGCACCCTTGTCTCCTCCAACAGTGTTGCCGAGTCACTTCTTTTGGAAAATGTTAAGGAATGTAAACAAAATTTCAAATTCAGTGTTGTTAGCCCAGCAGAAATAATTAAAACTTTCAGATCCTTAGAAATGAAAAAAACTGCTGATATATGGGGCATATCTGTAAAAATAATAAGTTCTGTTATTGACGTCATAGCACCATATCTAGCACTAGTTTTTAATAGCTGTATTGAACATGGCGTGTTTCCTGACCTTCTGAAGAATAGTAAAATTACACCAATATTTAAATGGGGACTCACTTTTGACCCGAATAACTATCGCCCTGTTTCAGTGTTGCCGACCCTTAGTAAAATATTTGAAAAAATTATTTTAAGCCAAATGCTCATATAAAATGAGTTTAACACTTATAAGTTACTTCATATTAAACAATTTGGCTTTACTAGGGGACACTCGACTACGCATGCAGGTGTTGAACTCATCAGGAATATTTTTGAGGCCTGGGAGGAATCACAGAATGCACTTGGTATCTTCTGTGATTTATCTAAGGCTTTTGATTGTGTTCAACATTCAACGCTGGTAAGGAAGCTATGTCACTATTGTATAAGAGGATCTGCACTCGATCTTCTGATCTCATATTTAAATAATAGGATTCAGAGGCTCGAGGTGAATGGCAGGAGATCTCCTGGATCTCCTCTCGGTATGGGAGTACCACAAAGGTCTATTCTTGGACCCTTCCACTTCCTAATTTATATAAATGATCAACCTAACCTTGTAGAAAAAAAACACAAGGTGGTATTGTTTGCGGATGTCACTTCACTTATATTCATAGTGAAACGAAGCCAAGTTTTATATGACGAAGTAAACAATGCTCTATCTGACATCGTGTACTGGTTTAGCGCCAATAACTTATTGTTAAATAGTCATAAAACCAAATATATTAAATTCACCGCGCCAAATGTCAAAAATGTAGATGCGAATATTTTATTAAATGGAGAGGTGGTAATACCAGTGGAATCTGCTGTATTTCTTGGCATTACTCTTGATTCCAAATTGCAGTGGGGCCCCCATATTGAAGGATTGGCTAATAGTCTTAGTTCTGCAGCATATGCGGTTAAGAAAATTAGACGGTTAACTGACATAGATACGGCGAGATTAGTATACTTTAGTTATTTTCATAGTATTATGTCCTATGGTATATTGTTATGGGGCAGTGAGCGACCGATATTAATACTATCTTTGTGCTGCAGAAGAGGGCTATTCGCGCGATTTATAACCTAGGTCCTAAAGAATCATTAAGAGAAAAATTTAAAGAAATAAACACTTTGACTGTTGCTTCTCAATACATTTTTGATAATGTTCTGTATGTACATAAGCACATTGAGGAATTTTCAAGAAACTGTAACACGAGGAACAAAATAAACTTGTTATGCCTACTACTCGGTTGGGTCGAGTTAGTAAGTCTTTTGTTGGGCGATGTATATGCTTCTACAATATGATCCCAGAAAATGTACAAAACAAATGTGTTACGAAATTTAAAAGAATTGTTAAGAAACGTTTGTGTCGGAAAGGTTATTATAGCATAAACGATTTTCTTAATGACACCACGGACTGGGAATAAAGCGAACACCCTAAGGCTCTTTAATTATAAATGTTTATTTTGCGATATTACATTGTTATCCATATTTAATATTAAAAAAAAGCCCGTTGAGTTTCTTACACCCATTATTCTCAGGTCTGAGGCAGTCTCCTTTGAATGGGTCGTTTTTGACGTTCAATAAGTGATTTTAAATCCTAGTTTGAGTAAAAATATTTGAATTTGAATTTGAATTAGACTTGTCGCTCTGAATTTTCCTATTTCTAGTGGATTCCCTGTTTTGTACGGCTCTTTTGTTTCTAGTACTATAATATTAAACAGTTGTCTCATGTAACTTAAGAACAGGTGCGTCTCATTTTATGCTTTGATTAGTTGTTCCATCAGAATTTTGACCTTTTTCCGCCTTTAGTTTCTTTATATGCTCGTAAACTTTTAGATCATACTTCAGTCTCAGGTACTTGGTGGATTGCAAGAAAGTTTATTTTATTTTTCTTTTACGTTTTTCTTCATTAAGTTGGTTGTTTGTTCTTTATAATCACGTCTTCTATTTGTGATGTAATGTTTACGTTCTAGTTTGTAGATCATAGTTAATGATGATTAAGTCCATTAAATGCTTTCTTTATACATGTATTATCTTCTTTATTATTTGGTTTATAAGTTTAGCTTTGTATAATTTGCTTAGTTCTTGTTTGATAACTTTGACTTTTTTTAATTGAGTTCTGTTTGTCTTTTAATTAAGGCTTCCTGTATCTCTCTGCAGGCTTTAGTTTTTGGACCCAATTTTAAAATCTAAGACGACGCGTGATATGATATAAGCAAAATCTAAAAATGTTACCAGTAATACAATTCTCCCTTGTACTGGAACGCGATGAGGTTCTGTTCACTCCAATGTCTAGAGCAGTTAATGAACCGCATCCAATTGGAGTTGTTCCCGTCTGCGGCGTCCAACATGTGCGAGGGTTTGTGGTCTTTGTCGTAGATCTGAGGATATCACCGACAGTATAAAACACAATATAACATCAAATTTTTAAATAATAAAATAGATATGAAGTGATGAATAAATTTTTTAAGCATTTTTCACTATACAAGTTTTATAAACAGCTTCCATATATAAAGTTATTGATATAATATTCCTTTTAATCACACTCGCCATATGGCATGTATGTTATGTTGGTAGTCGGTATTGTTTAATTTTTTTTATCATTCAGTTTGTTGCTTGAACATAAAAACAAGAGTCCACTACGGTGGACGGTACACATTTATATTGGGTAAGTATAAGTATACGTAATAATATAATAATAATACATAAAAATATAAAAAATAAAAGTAGAATTTGTGGCGTGTCATAATATAATTCTGGATATTGGTTGCAGAAAGCAGTAAATACAAATTGGAGTAGTGTTACGTCAGCCAGCGTACCATTATCGTAGCGTGAAAATGAAGGTATCCCAAAAGGTAATTATTAACTTGTATTAGTAGACTCACCTGCCAGCAGTAGTTTGAAGCAGCGTCCTTACTACGTACTCCTCTGTACGGTCCAAACCGCACATTACGTGGTAGGGTTCTCGTAGCAAACACTCCCAAACCGGCGCCTTTTATTCCATGGTAATTAAAATTTATCGTTTTAGGTAAAAAACCAAAGAAATACCATTAAAAGTATATATATATATAAAAGAGATTTACACCTATGTAGTATATATTATTCAATGTATTTTGGGAACCTACTAGAATCACATCTACAACAGCAACCTATTTAGATAATTTTTTTACAGATGTTACTATTACTAGTAAACTCATAATTAATAATCTTCAGTCCGACCATAGTGGGCAACTTATAAAAGTAAATATAAGATTGGACAATGTCAGACCAAAAAAGGTGACGATTATACCAGTTTCAGGTAGCCGTCTTGAGAGGTTTAGAAATAATTTGGTAAATACGATACCATTTTTACACTGTGGTGAAACTGCTAATTTTCACTATAACTTAGTCTTCAATTCCTTCTGTGAGGAATTTGACAGGATTTTTACTTCAGTAACGGTGATAGTAAACAACAAACATAGTTTTAATGATTGGGCAACAATGGGTATCCACAAAAGTCGTAAACGCTTATATGACCTTTATTATGAGAAACATTACAATAATAGTGAAGAATTTAAAATATATGTAAAAAAATACTCCAAGCTCTTTAAAGTAGTTTATCATGAAGCGAAAACACGTTTCATTGCAGATAAAATTAAATACAGTAATAATAAAGTAAAAGCGACTTGGAGTGTAATTAACAATGAAACTGGTAGATCGAAGTGCCGTAACACCTCTATCTGTTTAAATATTAATAATCGCGTTATAAATTCGGAAATAGAAATTGCAAATGAATTTGATAAATACTTCTCCGAAATCCCGATTGTCACGACCAAAGACCTTAACTCTTCGCCAAAAGCAGCATATGATATGCTTAAATTACACGTACCAGTATCTTCCACTGATTTGAAATTTAAGTATGTTACAGGTAGCGATTTAATAAAAATCTTCAAATTAATTAACCTAAAAAATACAAAAGACCTATGGGGCCATTCGACTTATATTGTAAAATACATACTTGACATTATAGCACCTGAATTAGCAATAATATTTAATGAATGCATAGATGAGGGTGTGTTGCCTGACCTCATGAAATACAGCAAAGTTATACCTTTGTTTAAATCGGGCATTTCTTTTGACCCTGCTAATTTCAGACCTATTTCAGTGCTGCCTGTTTTTAGTAAAATTTTTGAAAAACTTTTGTTTCAATAGCTACAAATGCATTTTTGTAAATTAATGAACAAAAATCAGTTTGGTTTCACTAGGGGCTTATCAACAATTAATGCGGGTACTAGACTCATTGAGCACATCTTTGACGCTTGGGAAGAGTCACAGGATGCATTCGGCATTTTTTGTGATTTGTCAAAAGCATTTGACTGCGTCCACCATGAAACTTTACTCCTAAAACTAAAGCATTATGGAGTGAAAAATAGAGCCCTAAATCTGTTAAAATCATATTTAAGCGAAAGAGTTCAGATAGTCGATGTAAATGGCAAACGGTCTTCGGGTAAACCTGTGGAAAAAGGTGTTCCACAGGGTTCTATTCTCGGTCCTTTCTTGTTTCTTATATATATTAACGATCTACCGTTTGTGGTAGGTGATAGCCATGAGATTGTATTATTTGCTGATGATACTTCACTTATTTTTAAAGTGAAGCGACGTGCAGATATTGATGACGAGGTAAGCAATGCACTCTCAAAGATAGTGCGTTGGTTTGAGACGAATAATCTGCACTTAAACAGTAAAAAAACAAAGTGTTTACGGTTCATTACACCAAACACAGCGGAGTTACAAACCAACGTACTTATAAATGACCAGAGATTGGAACTTGTGTTCACTACGGTCTTCTTGGGTATCACGTTAGATAAAAAGCTTCAGTGGGGTCCACATATTACCCATCTAGTAGGTTTCATAAGATACATAATAGCTTTAAGGGTAAATGTATACACTTCTACAATAAAGTCCCAGCCACTGTTCAGGCATTATCTATAAAAAAATTTAAATGTTTTATAAAAAAATGGCTCTGTCGTAAATCCTATTACTCCACTGCTGAATATCTAAATGATCGGACAGCCTGGGACCAGATTGTGATTATTTTATAGCGATAGAAATGACTGTAATATATTGTATATTTTTATTGAAAAGAGCGCAAAAAAAAAGAATGCTGGGAGAGTTTCTTGCGCCACTTCTTCTCTCTCAGAGCGCCATTTGTTTCCGAAGCGGTAGTAGTATCTAGTAGTATAAGAAATGACATCAAAAAGAATTCTAAAGGAATCAATTTTGAGAAAATAAATGCCTGTTATGCCTTTATGCCTTTTTATGCCTTTTTATGCCTTTTAATACTTAATGTATTAACGCTAAGCCCACAGACTTTCAATTTGGTAGAAAAATTCCTTTCGTGGAGTGCGCTAAAGAACGTCAAATGCAATGCGTTTTAACGACTAGTGGCGTTATCTGTACATCAATGATTCAGATATATGTTTGTATTTCTTTTTTCATTACAATATTCTTATTGAAAAGCGATGAACCTAACAAACTTACCTCTAATAGTGGATACATTTAAATGCAGAAATACTCTTGGTATGGTCAGGGCTGCCCTGGGTACTATCGGGGGGATGTTTGTTACGGCAGGGACCTGAACGTAATAAACTTATCTTAATAAAGTTTTGTAATACCGATTTTTATGGAATAGGACAATTGAAAGTGATCACCGCCTATAGACTATTGCAACATTAAAGGAATAGCGATTGCCAGTCCATGCGTAGTGCTCAGTTTAGGATGAGTCAACAACCCTGACAATGCGAATCCTGTTATGTATATTTATTTGCCTTCAGCATAATTTTCACAAGCCACAATGTATACATAATATTATTACTTCTTATTTACAGTGTTTTCTATTACCGCATTTATCACGCGCGTATTGCAAGAAATTTCTTGCCTCTGTGGAATCAATTACTGGCTGCTGTTTGCTGCTGAAACGATACGATTTAGGGACCTTCAAGAAAAGAGCATACTCCTACCTTAAAGGCCGGCAACTCATCTCTTGACACCTGGTGTTGCGGATGTCCATGAGCGGCTGCCTCACCACTCTTGGCAGTTTTCCTCCACTTATATTAAAAAAAGTGTGTGTATACTGTTACACCTTCATAATTTATTTATTTTTTTTACTGACCCAGGTAAAATAAATGTTAAAGTGTAGATACATACGACTATATCTATTGAATCACTTTGAATTTGAATTCTATATTTTGTAAAATGCTGAATATGTTAATATTGATATAATTAATAATTAAAAGGTTTATTTGGTTCAAAAAGTTTACAGAAATCTTATAACTAATAACAATATGGACATTAAAGAACCATAATGGTGTCTAGTCAGCATTTACTTCTCAACACTGTTATTCTCTAGACACCGTACAAGCAAGAGCTCGAGAATTAAATATTTATTGATTAAACATTCCTAATCAACAATCCCAAAGTCCACCAATCTCCCATTTGATATGGTGTCAGTACGCCACATATAGAGACAGTAACTGCAATTAAGTTATGAGCAGGTATAATAGCTTCCACTTACCTTATCATCCGGTATGATCAGTAACGGGCCATGTATAGCGCAGTATTCGTACACATAATCTCGACACGAAGGACAAACTGTACACAATATAATATTGTTTTATTGAGTCATATTTCCAAAATACGTATTATTTTTACTAATTAATAATAATAATAAATAATACTTCTAATTGACATAGAACCTTTATGGTTTGAGATTTTTGGGGGAAACTTTTTCACATGGTACCTATGTAGTTTTTGCTTTTGCTTTTTAGTATGTTGTTTTTATTAATAATTTCTTCTGCACACAATAAATAAATAATGGCCGAATTCTCGTCACTATCGATTATCTTGTAATGTTGCTCGCACGCGAAGTGCTACAGAAATGAGTAATGACGCATGCTGCCGCTTACTGCAGTTGTAATGCGATAGGTACCATCTAGCGACAGGCAGCGCAGCGCCGCTGTAATGCGTTCCGGCCTAAAAAATAAAATAAAAAATAAAGGACGCACGGTGGCCACGCCAGCGTGACTGACCAGGAGGGACTCACGAGCGAGCTGTGACGCACGCGCGAGCTTTGTTCTTCACCTACTTCACCGGACGGGCCGATATTTCAAAAACACGACTTTCTTTTATATATATATATATATATATTATATTATAATATATGTTAGTTACACTATTTATAACTCAAGAACGGCTTTACCGATATGGCTGAAAATTGGTGAGGAGGTAGCTTAGAGCCAGGAGACGGACATAGGAAGTCAATAACATAGGACATAACAAGTCATAAAATATCAAAAAAATTACGAAAAAATATTATTATAAAAAAAAATATTTTCTGATACATTTTGTATGGATTGACCTTTTGTTGACATCTCGATAATAGAAAGAATTCAATAAAGTTTTTTGTTAGTTTCACGCTACATGTGTTATAAAATACAACTGACTGTGCACGTCATGTTATTCAAGTTGACCGGTTGGTGTGTTTGTTTCGAGTTTCTATTAGCTTATTGTGCCGATATTATCATTAACAATGTCACGACCAAGACGATCAAATTATTCCCGACAAAGACGTAATGCAACTAGGATTCGAAATATTGCGAATACAAGGACTGAAGAAGAACAAGAAATTGCAGGTGAAAAGAACCGCGTTAGTATGGAGCGTCTTCGTGCTATGAATCACAAGGGCAAAGCGTAGCAGCCCGTAAAACGGATCGGCTGGCAATACGAAATCATCCAGTAAAACCTCAGAGATCAATAACTCATAGATAATTTTCGAAGCACAAGTAGAAGTTTATGAAGTACTGATTTGAATCGAGCAGCGTTTCGATACGATTGCAGTACTTATACTGTACTGTAGTACTGCTTGCATACTAGCTTTCGCATTGGGCCGATGGACGTTGTTTGCGAGCATTCTGCGGAGAAAAGCAAGAATTGTGCTGCCATGTTCTAGAAAACACTCAAAAATACAATGTTTGTTTCCAAATTACCTCATTTGGGGTAGACATCTAAGAACGAGGATTTAATCCGACATTCAAGGTATTTATTTATTTACATACTTACACACAATACAGTAAAAGAATAACATACGAACTATACTTATTCCTATGTATTGTGTATGCTAATTCTAAAAAAAGTGTTTATAAATCAGTTATACGGGTTTTGCTTTTGATATTGTAGATATAAGGACAGATTCACCATCGTATTGGATCACTGTAACCTCTTGAAGATGCACAGCTTAAATTTTTATAAATTTATTGAGATCAATGCAGCAATGATAATAGCAATTCTTCAGACCTGCAGCAACTACTTAATGAAAATTTTGCATGACGAGTTAGCCCCCAGATTCTTTAATTTCCGATCCGTCTCGCATTCGCCCTGACCATTCAAATCTTAAGGCCAATCCTTGAAAGTTTATGGTTTGAATCAAGACAATCCATTTCCGAAGTCGAATCTATATATATATATATATATAAGAGATTTCCACGTATATAGTCAATCACGATATTTCTGGAACCACTAGAGCTAAAAACTTGAAATTTGGTAGGAATATTCTTTTCACCGAGTAGAGATTAGCTAAGAACGGATTTTCCAAAATTCCATCCGCAAGAGTTTTTTTTTATTATGAACAGAACAACGTCTAAGTCAGGTCAGCTAGTTTAAAATTAAAATAATAGAAAAACTCTTTGCAGTGTTTATCTGTAAACAGATTGCGAACTTTATTTAAGCTTCGTAAAAATGCTGAAAGAAAAGGTCTACTTTAAAGTGGTTATTATTATTGTGAAATTATCTATCTATCTATCTACCTATATTCATGATATGTATCTATTATACTAAGTAGATAGGTAATCGTTGTGTTTCGTTTTTCATTTTTGGACCAAGAGCCGACTCTAAAAAAATAGTTTTTGTATATAATACCTACGATTGCAAATAGTATCTAAGTGATCCTCCCTGCCCATTACCATGGATTAACGCTCAGGATTCTTGTAAAACACAAAATTCCAATTGCACTAGTCACCTTAAGACATATTAAGAATTTGTTAGTATCATTAACGCAGTAATTTCACTAAATACGACGCCCTTCAAACCGAAATTAAATAATACTTGTGTATTAATTACATACTGCAAAGGCCAGCTAGCCTGCATGCTGTGCTAAGAAACCTCCTACTGGTTGAAATAACAATAATAATTAATACTTACGAAATGTTTTCCAACGCGGCAACACATACTACTCTTACATAATTAAAAAAAAAATATTGAAGTAGGCGTTACTTTGCGGAAATCCATAATTATACAAATGATTTGAGTTTTCTTTAGTGTTAATTCAGCCAATATTTGTCTTTAAACAATTCGACACGTGTTTCGCCTCAACACGAGGCATCCTCAGGACGTGTTGTCTCGCCCAAATCGAATTGTTTAAAGACAAATATTGGCGGAATTAACACTAAAGAAAACTTAAATCATTTGTATCTTACATAATTTATGTCTAGCTAGAGCCTGTTGCTGCTAGACAACCGATGAAAACAGGCCAGGCTTGTTACTTCATTGTGCGTGCCTTGCTCAAAATAGAGATTAATTGTCAACCTCAATTTTTTTCGACGTTCTCACACCTGTCACGGACTATCTAGACGTTTAATGATCTAAGATACTACATCTTCTAAGATGATGCATCAGTCGGAGGTGGTGGCTGGTGGGTGACCATAAAGTGAGTCCCACGCTCGTCATTTGATGGCTGACATAACAACTAAACAATTTTCAATGCGGGTTATAAAATATGTTCAGTGACTTACAAACATAGTCGTCGAAGGGCGGCTCGTCCTGTTCGTAGTAACTAATTCTTTGTTTCTTACGCAAGTTAAATCTGTTCATCTGAAAAATATATGAAAATAAGCGAAGTCAATTAGTGAATTTATGTATCAGTCTCAAGAGTCTGTAGTAATTTGATTCATCAAAGTACTTTTGGTCAAATACTATAATAATATAAGAATGTCGTTTCTTTCTTAATAAACTGTATGCTAATATTAAGTTTCATTAAAATATTATTACTTTACTATTGACTCCATAATTATTGTAATAAGTAACTGAATACATAGCTTGAAATTCTCCCTTGTTCCTCCAATTCAGACTTCTCAGAAGACTGAGAGTTGAGACTAGAATAATTAGAAATAGCGCGGGAAAATAGCTAATGGTTTTTAATTTCCAAACGAAAAATATAGAGGCAAAGGCTTTGGTCTTAAACAGCCTCAAAAAGGGCCCGAAAAAATGTTATGTTCTCAACATTCCCATCAAAACATATTTTTTTTTCATTTAAAAGCAACGGTGTATGTGCAACAGCCAATAATCGTGTTACGAAAATTATTATGCTTCTTCCAATAATTAAATTATTATTTGATTACAAATCAGAAAATTAAGGCTTTGTTGTTTGAATATTAGTTATGTCATATTTTACTTGTAAATAATTTATTCTTATACAAGGCGCCCGGTATGAGAAAAATATGGAGAGTAAAACTTACTCATAAAATCGGATAGTAACGTTTTTCTCATTTAAATAAAAACAGACTTTGTCCGTTTACAAATAAGGCAACAATAAGCATTGTATTTCCCTGTCGGCCACCTAGCGTTACATTTCAAAATTATTTTATGTTGCAATAAGAAGTGTTGTGGCTAATGTACGTTAGTTTCCTAAACTTTATTTAGATGGCGTTGAACCACAGATATCCCATATAAGATCAAATAAAAAATACTAGATTAAACGTCATCGAATGTCACTTTCATAAACTATTTTGTATTTCCAAATCGAACACTGAATCTATCGAGTACTACGACAACATAACAGTTTTTGATAGATGGCGCTGATCACCGATTTAAATAATTAGGTACCTGACCAAAAGAAAAATCACTATTAACTATGAAGTTAAATATAGTAATTTAGAGCATTTATTATTAGAATTGTTTGTTATTTTCTGGTTAACAGTTAATATTGATTGTTATAACTTTTGGCACCCACCACTACGTTAAAAGTATTGATAAAGTTACCATTACAACTTGTAAGTTGTTGTGAGTTTTAAAATCAATATTTTTTCATTATTAATACGCTTTTATTAGCTTCTGCTGTATGTCTGTTAGAAACCGACTCCTTTGGACTTGATTTTGTTTAGTACTTGTTCAAAGACAGTCGTTCTTGATGAGTAAGCTCCAGTCGTGCGTCGGAGCTGACACACACACTTTTTTCTTTTACCTCTATTGAATAACAAAAAAAAATGTGTGTGCGTGTAATTTTTACGCGCGATTGAAGTAAAACTTAATAATAACTAACTATAAGAATTATTAACAAATACATTAATATATTACATTAAATAAAGCCTTGTTACCAAATAAGCACTCACGTATTACTGAGGAGCTTTGTTAGATTTTCTCCAATTTTTTTCTTGGAAACGCTAACGATATAACTTCGTCTTTTGAGCAAATTTGGCATTTTATCTAAAATAAAAGAATGCCTCTATAATAAGTAATATTATTTAATCAAGTGAAATTTTATATATTTTACAAAGAATGATATACTTAATGTTATATATATTATTATTCATCAGAAAATAAACACTTAAGCTTTTCACAGGTGAGGTCAATATCGGGATTCTTGATTTTCTCTTTTATGCTTATTTATTGATGAAAGAGTAAAATGTTCCTGGGATTCTGCCATTTTATTTGACTGATTATTATTATCATTTTATATTTCATTAATACGATTCGACAATTTTAAAATATTCTCTTATTAAATGAAATAATTGATAGTAAGAAACTGAAGGTTATATTATTAGCACATATTAATATGACGTTACTGAATATTAACTAATATGGCTGTATGGGCAAATGTCAGAAAAATTCTGATAGAGTGCGTTTTATCAAATAGTTCCTATGCCGTCATGTTGGTAGCACTGGTTGTCAAAAGTGTCAACACGGTGTGCCGCTGCTCCAGATTTTCACAAGTTAAATTGAGATTCAGTCATAAATCATACCGAAAACATTAAAAAGTGGTGAAAGAATGATGGTGTTGAAAGTGAAAGACTTTTGTGAGCGTGAAAAACGTAACGAGGCCCCACTTATCCCATTAAGATGTGTACAAGCTCGGGTCGCCGCCATTACAGGTAAGTCAAATAGGGTTGCCAGTGTCAGGGCCCCAATTCTCGCGCCACCCGATATAAATATCGTGTGTGATATGAGGTCCTGTCACTATCGCGCGTGCAGGTTTCTCCGTGCGCGCAAACGAGACAGGACATTATATCGTATGTGATATGCTTATCGGGTAATTCGAGAATTGGGGTCCTGATTACCAGGTCCACGACTAAACTCAAATTATTGTGTCTTAACATTCTAATATTCCTATTGTATTTCATTCTATTTACCTATAGTATTTTTAGTGTTAGTTCACTTGACCATTTTAATAAAGTACCTAGGTACAAAAATCTGACAATAGTCAGGGTCTGAAATATTTGTCATTTGTTAATAACTAAATAATAATTGTTGCACTACAAAAATAGAACTAGCTATCTTCTACCTATTGAAAGCAATAATATAGGAGTAATGTGCTCTTGTTATAATTTATAAAATTGAATTTTCTTTTAGGAATATCTGAAAAGACCGTGACGAAAATTACTAAAGAAAGTAAAGTGGCAGCTTCAACGTCGACTAAAGTGACTACTCCTCGCAAAAGTGGCCCACGACGAAAAACCCATGAACTGGATGATTTTGAACTGTGCGCTATAATGCATAAAATACATGAATTTTATTCTGTAAGAAAGGAATTGCCTACATTAACAAAACTATTGCATGAAATGCGAAATGAGATAGATTATAAAAGCACCACTTTGTGGAGAATTATAAAAAGTATGGGATTTTATTTCATAAAATGCAAATCCAAGAAGAAAGGTTTTGATGGAACGATACGACATTAATGCCTGCTAAATCATCGCTACCTGGAAGAATTAAGAAAAAATCGTCTTGAAACCCAGCGGCCAGTTGTATATCTAGACGAGACATACATACACGCCACATATTGCGCTGGAAAATGTTGGTAAAGCGAAACTGAAGAAGGTGTTTTATCTTCTGATTCTAAAGGCCCACGTTGGATTATCGTTCATGCAGGTGGCGCCATGGGAATTGTACCCAATGCTCAGATAATTTTTAGATCTCAATCAAAATCAGCTGATTATCATGATGAAATGAATAAAGTTAACTTTAATAAATGGCTTAGGGAAAAATTGATACCAAATCTACCTCCGCAATCAATTGTTGTCATGGATAATGCCTCCTATCATACTGTTCAAGTTGATAAGGCACCAACAATGTCAAGCACTAAGTCCGAAATGCAGTCCTGGATCACAAGTAAAGGACTTTCGTATTTGCCGACGATGTTGAAAGCGCAGCTGTATGAAATAATTAAAGAACATAAACAATTACCTGTATATGAAGCAGATGTAATGTTAGAAGAGAATGGCCATAAAGTATTAAGACTTCCGCCTTATCATTGTGATTTAAATCCAATTGAGCTTATATGGAGTGTGTTAAAAAGACGAGTTGCTGAAAAAAACGTTGGCCAAGAAGCTAATAAAATAGTGCACATTACTGAGGAAGAATTTGCAACTATTACTGCAGAGGAATGGAACAAAGAATGCGAGCACGTCATAAAAATGGAAGACCAATACTGCGCCGACGGCCCAGTAATAGATAGCGAAACGGAAAGATTCATAATCGAAGTAGGCGAAGATACTGATACTTCTGATGATAGCGATGCTGAGGATAATAATATGTCAGATTTAGATGAACATAATTATTGTAAAAAATTATGAAAATAAACATTTTTAGATTAAAGTCGTGTTTTGTTCTCATTGAACCTATAATATTTTTATTTTTATTCTATACATAATTTTTTTATTAAATGAAAGATAATATTAATTATATTAAAAGTTATTCCCACTCCTATAACAATAAAGAGGAATGAAATATTGACTGCTAGTAGTTAAAAGGGACGACTCATCATATTAATTTTTTAATCTCCCTGAATTTGGGGTAATCGCAAAAGGGTAACGTGACAGCACTTATTTCCATTACTGCCAACATGACTATTTGATGAAACGCACTATAACTTATATATTGTTAGAAAAGTAGTAATAAATAAGCAAATTATACACTTGGAGTTTTTCAAAAAATATAACTGAGCATATTGGAATGTTTTTTTTTTAAATCCAATAAATTATAACTGCTTAAAAAAATGTTTCAATTGACTTTTTTACTGAGCGTTATTTCTGTCAGAAAATAGTTTTTGTAATAGGTACCTACTCTTCTTTTTTTGTAAGGCTGTAGCTGTACCTACAACCAATAATATCTATTAATACAAATGTCTAATATCTCACTTGTAACGTAGCATTATAGATCGTAGAAATAGTAATCGTGCATAATAACTGTAATAAGCGTATGCCGAAAGATTCGTTCTGACAAGAACATTTTATTTTATATAACGTAATATTAGCTCTGATAAGAACCATTTCATAATGCTGTACATCAACTCATAGAATCATACAGATCACCAGTAATAATCTCATCAATGTACGAGCATCGTCACGTTCTCTCGACGATCGCAGATATACTCACGTGATCAGTCATATGCTCCGCGTTACACAACCGCACAGCAAGACTCGGGGGTCGATCGCTATTCATGCAATTTTAATCGATGAGCAACAGCGTAGGTTGAAATGTAAGCTTTAGTATTGGTGTGTATTTTCTGAACTTGTAAATATTTTTTAAGTAACAATTGTAATTGGGCAACTAGTTTTAAGGATTTTGTATATATATCATGTAACTTTCAAATAAATCATATCTTCCACATATTCCTCACAGTCAAGCAGTTGTTTTATTTAATCGCCAAACGCTTAGTCTCTAAAAGGCTAATTGATTTTCGTTACATAATTAAGTTTAGTTATTATACAAAATGTCAAAGTAATTTTCAAAGTATTTTTTAATGCTGACGGTTTTTAAGTTACGAGTTTCTGTGACCACAGACGAATAAAAAACGAAAGACTCCGCGCCATGATAATAAGAAGTGAAGCAACATTACGCTGTGTGTGTGCAGTTACGGGGGATACCAGATAACACAAATTCTTTCCCGTTATTAGTTATAGTATTATATATCCACGTTACTTGTAACTCCGATTTTTAATAGGTATCTTATGGTCAGATTGTTTTCTAATATAAAAATAATTATCGTCATATTATGAGTAAATAAATAAATAACAGTTACACCTTGAAAGTAAGGATTGCGGGTTTGATTCCTGGGCCCGTGTCTTGTTTGCAGTATCTTTGTTTTAATTGATATAAAAATGACGTACTAACGTTTCTTATTTTTAAGAATACCTACACAAAATTCATTCTTAAATTAGTTATTTTTCCCACTGACGTGGTATCAAATAACTAGGTTTTTAGAGAACATACAACTACTTGTTCTTTATAGTGATTTGGTTGCTAAGTAATTACACATCATATAGTAACACTTACATAAAGGGTAAAGGGTCTTAAGTTCTCTGTACAGCGTCATCTTCCTAAAAAGACAAAATTACAATTCATACTTTTATGTCCGTGACAAATGCGGTCTGCCCTCAGTCAGTCATTTTGTGTCTTCTAAGACACGTCTCTCCACAACGCCAAGTAATGGAAATTTTCACAGAGTAATTTCGCTAGCTACGGCGCCTTTCAGACCGAAACATAGTAATGTTTATACATTACTGCATCACGGCAGAAATAGGCGCCGCTGTGGTACCCATAATCTAGCCGGCTTCCTGTGCAAAGGAGCCTCCCACTGGTTCGTCATCATCATCATCAGCCGGAAGGCGTCCACTGCTGGAAAAAGGCCTCCCCCAAAGATTTCCACGACGATCGGTCCTGCGCTGTCCTGGTTAATAGACAAAAAATAAAAACACCATAAGCTTTGTATATTTTTTAATAAATTAACATAAACAAAAATCTATGACATAAAACTAAAAAACATTTCTAAAACATCACAAAAATAAGCAAATAAAAATGTGGGCATCAAAAACACTCATTGAAAATCACAAAAAACTTCATAAAATAAAGAAAGTAAAAATAAAAATTAAAACAGCACTCATTTGTTTTCGCATTTTAGACAAAAAATTAAAATTGATAAAACTCAAAGTTAGTACAAACATTGAGAAGTGTCACCCAATGGGCTCGAACATATTTTTGTGTCTTCTTGATTAACATGTACCTAATATGTAAGTACCTAACTAATATCATACTCAAAATCCAAATGGAGTTTATTTGTTCGCATTTAACTCCTTATCTAATAATTTTGTAATAAAAATACATTGGGTTCTAACTAACTATAGGTTAGCTATTTAACTACCATAAGATGCAGGGTGTTTCGGAGAATATATAGTTTATTATAATTTAATGTTGGTGATAACTTATCCGGAACCAAATTTTTTACTTAGAAATACATACCTATATATCCACAATACAAACATATCACAATTCATACAATGAGCGGGCGCGGGTTAATTAAATTATAAGTATGGCAATACAACGTTTATCGTGTCAGCCCTGGTATATATTATAATAACTAAAGCGTCATCGGCTGAGTAAACGAAAATCCGTTCGGTAATTAAATTATTGTAAGCGCAGCTTATTATCTAGTTTATTAATTATACTAGAATCTGATACATCATCTGAAAACACAAAAGGAATTTTAGGTGTAATTTTGAAATATTAAGACATTCTTCTTCATGAGACTTCATTAAATTTTAATGTCCTTGAAATGTTCAATTAATGTCACAAATTATACCTTACCTGGTAAATTTGTAAAATAATAAGATCTTTCTTATGTTTTCAAATACGATACTCGTAGTCGTATATATGGTTTATAGCTGAGACATACATAGAAACAGGTTAATATTTACAAACTAACTAGGAGGTTTTAATTAACACAAGATAATTAAAGAAGTTTTTATGATAACATATGTTTCTGAAAATGCCTAACAAAAGATGGTTTATGAGTAAATTATAGCGGACAAATGTCGCATGTATATGGTTTATCACCGGTATGTATTCTTCTATGTCTCTTCAAATGACCAGATTCACTGAAACTCTTACCACACTCATTGCACGGGTAAGGTTTATCACCGGTATGTACTCTACTATGTCTCTTCAAATGAAAGGATGAGCTGAAACTCTTACCACACAAATTGCACGGGTAAGGCTTGTCACCGGTATGTATTCTACTATGTCTCTTCAAACGACAAGATTTATTGAAACTCTTATCACACACATCGCATGTGTAAGGTTTATCACCGGTATGTATTCTACTATGTGTCTTCAAATTACCTGATTCACTGAAACTCTTACCACACACATTGCACGGGTAAGGTTTATCACCGGTATGTATTCTACTATGTCTCTTCAAATCACAAGAATGAATGAAACTCTTACCACATACATTGCACGGGTAAGATTTATCACCGGTATGTATTCTACTATGTGTTTTCAAATTACCAGAATCACTGAAACTCTTACCACACACATTGCACGGGTAAGGTTTATCACCGGTATGTACTCTACTATGTCTCTTCAAATGAAAGGATGACCTGAAACTCTTACCACACACATTGCACGGGTAAGGTTTATCACCGGTATGTATTCTACTATGTGTCTTCAAAACAACATATTGACTGAAACTCTTACCACACACATCGCATGCGTAAGGTTTGTCACCGGTATGTATTCTACTATGTCTCTTCAAACGACAAGATTTATTGAAACTCTTATCACACACATCGCATGTGTAAGGTTTATCACCGGTATGTATTCTACTATGTGTCTTCAAATTACCAGATTCACTGAAACTCTTACCACACACATTGCACGGGTAAGGTTTATCACCGGTATGTATTCTACTATGTCTCTTCAAATCACAAGAATGAATGAAACTCTTACCACATACATTGCACGGGTAAGATTTATCACCGGTATGTATTCTACTATGTGTTTTCAAATTACCAGAATCACTGAAACTCTTACCACACACATTGCACGGGTAAGGTTTATCACCGGTATGTATTCGACTATGTCTCTTCAAATCACTAGATTGAATGAAACTCTTGCCACATACATTGCACGGGTAAGACTTATCACCGGTATGTATTTTACTATGTGTTTTCAAATGACTAGATTGATTGAAACTCTTACCACATACATTACATGGATATGGTTTATCGCAGGGTTGTATTCTTTTGTGGTTCGTCAGATGACCAGATTCAGTGGTACTCTTACCACATTCATCATGAGAGTATGGTTTTTCACCAGTGTGTTGACCTGTACCTTGCTTTAAATAACTGCATTGATTTGACATTGTTCCGCCAACATTACTGGATTCAGTCATTTCACACGTATTATGTACCTTTGAAGCATCAGTTTCGTTGGGCGTTGTTTTGGTAATATTATCCGATTGAGACTTTTTATCTCTATATATTGAGTTATGTTCTTTCAATTCAACAGATTGATAGGTTTTTTCATTTACGATACTGACAGTAGACTTTGTATCTGAATGTATTTTATTAGTTCTCTTCGAAGCAATAGTTTGCTTGTACGTTGGCCTTTTAACATTGCTTGAATTCGACTTTTTAACTGGAATAATTTTCTTTTTTTTCGTAAATATAACAGATTGCTTCAACGAAGTTCCACTCTTATTACTTGGATTGGTCAATTCTGCGTACATTTTATCATAGTGTTCATAAGTAGCTGCTAGTCGTTTAACTGTAAAGTACAAAATTATATTGAATATATCTCGTCTATTGACACATATGGTACATATATTACTTTGAATGGGCTATTTAGTGAGTCATTTGCAAATTATAGTAGGATTAGGATCCAAGATATATTAAATAACTAATGTACGACGAGACAGATAATCATGATTCACATAAAGTACGTGGACGTACCAGTTCACTCGATAATAATTTTAAGTCAAGAAATTACTGTCGCCTTTATTATCTTGCTTCTTAGTTCAGTGGAATGCAAGTTATATTTCTTTTAAGAATGTGTAAATTCTATATTGAAGGTAACCATGTTGTGAAATACAGCGCTATCACTTTACAATGCAAACACAATGTGAAGTCTCCACACATTCATTCGCTTCACGACGATTCGGGCAGGGAATATGTGTTATAAATAGTAAAGGGGACTGACCATTTTTGGGCCCAGCTGTTACAGAAATAAAATTTAGCGTACACAATTCTTTATTTTATAATGAGCCAAAATCACTTAAAATATAAAATTCACAGTTGCTAAATAAAAAAAAAATTGAATTTTTGTGTATTTTGTTTGAATCGAGAGATTTATAACATAAAATGGCTGAAGAGGCAATTAGTCTATGGTAAGACTTTAATTCATGTCATTACATGCAATGTGGGCTTTTTTTTCATTTTTGTGTACCAAAGTTAATTCAAATTCTGTGAAATGGCGTGTGTACCTAAAGTCAATATTAATTGATAAAAAAAGAATTACTGACAGCTAATTGATAATAATTATGGGTTTTCTTGTAATCTTAGTTAAGTGAAAGTAGTATAAGTTCTCATAAAAAGCAAACTGATTATTGCTAAATATCATTAATATTTGTCTCAGCTTGAGTATCTTAATGTTATACTGAGTTACAATATATAATTCCTTTAGTTTTAATATTTTTTTTTTCTACTGAGTTACGTTTTGGCAATGCGACTCTCATATCTTTTACATTAAAATGTCATCACGCAAACGCAGTATAGAAATAGAACTAAAAATCAATGCAATGAGATCAGATTAATACTTGCTTTAAAAAAAAGTACAGTGCTCTCTAAGAACACATAACAATTTTATATAATTTTCTGAATGCCACTTGTCGTGAGACACCCGTTAAAATTAGGTATTTCCAATTAAACTATTTAAAACTGTTATTTAAATATATGTAACAGTTATTAAAGCAGTAAAACAATAAGCCGATTTCATGTTTATTCAAACAATCAAATAATTTCACGTAAACACGTGCAAAATAAAATAATTATAGGCGTTAAACAGCCATAGGACAGGACAAAAACTCAAGGTACAAAAAAATTAAAAGACGCCCATGTAAAGTGCAGTTTGCGGATCTTTATTTCGGTTTTTTCATCCAATACAGGCAAAAGGTTCGAGCCCTTACAGCGAGTTGGCGGTTCAATTTGTGATTCACTCTGGTTTTCTAGTTTATATTCAGGTGAATGTTTACTGTTGCGTATTTCGTATTTTCGGTGATTTTTTGTATGACTTGGATTGCATCACGGAAACCGACGATTCATGCTTTCACTTTTATTTATTTATAATTATTTTAAGGGTATATTATTTTCAATATTAAATATAAGTAGGTTGGTACCGAATAGTGACGTAGTCTTAACTTGGCTATGCTATGCTATGCATTCGCAATGAGTAACTAGCAGATCATGCATGGTTGTGGATTTATTGTTATTATTATTGGTCGTTAGGTCTTGTATAAATTGATAAATGCAAAATATCAGATCAAATAACACACACTCATTAACATAACCTAACTTTCGTTTAGTTTAGTGCCCATAGCTTTATTATGCACCTGTCAATAAGACTAACATTAATACAGCTTTAAACTGATATTTTTATCTAACTAGTGACATTAATTTGGAGAGTGGAAACATTCATCAAAATTTGAGCATAATGATGTATGTCAGAGATGGTCAGTCTACCTTTGGAGGATGCGTGGTTCAAAACTGCACCTCTGGTGATTTTGTCTTGCAACTTGAAAATGCCCTTAACTCAACGGCTGTTGATGCTTAGCTAATCTTCTGATAACGCACGTCGTATAAATCCTGATATATTTATTCAAGTCTTCTGTTTTGGTTTTGTATTTATTGAAAGCTGGTTATCCATTTGCAATCTCTCGGAAAGCAGAATACTTAATATTTTGTAATAACTATCGGACATTTACCGAGCAGGTGCCACAAAGAGAAGAGACTAATAGATCATCAATATCATCATCATATCAGCCGGCAGTCATCAAATTCTGGATAAAGGCCTTCCTCAAAGATCTTCACGACGATCGGTCCATCGCTACCCTCATCCAATGTATCACCTCATCCCTTGGAGTTAGGGACTAATAGATAATATCAAAGGAATATATTAAAAGTAATAGGTATTTACATATTATAGGAATAAGTATCTCATATATATATGTTTATAAATTTTTCATAAATGTATAATATTATAATACGTTTTCAAACATAGGGTAGTTTGATGAAGTAAAACCGAAAGTGCGCATATAATTGATTTAATTACCAAATTCGTCTACAGGTGAGTTATATCGACCGATATCGACGTGCAGGCGATGTGCGAACTCACTCCCATAGTACACCATCAGCTCCGTATTGCGAGGAATAGTTCTAATTGTGCTGAAATATTTAACAAACTTTAACAAACTCAGACGGCGAAAAGTCGAACAGCAAAAGCTATTTCGCCACCAAAGAGATAATTTATGAAATATTCATCTTTTAGGTCTTAACTCTTAGATTTGGAATTATTTTCTTATAAAAATTTAGGCTGGCAATTTTAATAATTAACATATTATGCCTTTTTACTCGTTTAAATTAAATGGCCACTTATTTTTCCAAAACAACATGTCAAAGAAAATACTATGCCGTACCAAAATACCCACTCTTTCTTTTCGCTGTATATACATCTCAGTAAGATAAACATAGCCCTTCAAAATATCCAATCATTGTATTGTAATTCTTTACAAAGTGGTTAAACAAAATAATATTATTGTGTCGGGAAAATATTAAGTTAAAAATCACTGACAATTATGTTAAGATAACAAAAATTTAAACGCAAAAACCAACCGACTTCAAAAACACCATTCCATTGTGTTTTATTGATTTTTAGTGATTTTCAAGTATACTTATTAACAATTTGTCTAAATATTTGTAGATATACTAAATTTTTCATTACAGACAGTTAGAAATTCTGCCACCGCACCCTTACTGTAATTCGTTAAGGAGTCGTTATTTATTGATCATCATATTTGACTACGACAATTACTTCACCATAACTATGTTATGGTAGATGACTTAAATAATCCGGATAGCATCAAAAAGATTCGGCCGAGTATCGTTAATTTGCTCCTATGAATTGAAGAGTTCCGATACTTTGTCATGGATACCGTAATCAGAACCTAACCAAACTCTCACCAAATTATATTTGAAATAGATCCTTTCAAATAAAAAAAGAATAAGCGTAAATTTATCATCCACATACGAACGGCAAAAATTCAGACTTTTATGGTTTTCTCATGAATACCACTGCCAGATCTGGACCAAATTACAATGGGATCAGGAGTGGTGCATCTCCTTTCGCTTTCAAATAAAAATAATTATCAAAATGGGTTCACCCAGTCGAAAGTTTTGAGGTAACAAACATACAAAAAGAAAACATTCAGACGACTTGAGAACCTCCTCCTTTTTTGAAGTCCGTTAATAATCGGTTGCATCAACCTATTTTGCCTATATTTCACTTGAAATTAATAAATAATTTATAAAAAATAAATAAAAATTAAAAAAATCATATCCATTTTAATTATTACTTGTCAATGGTTATAATGAAAATTTGACAGTTTTGATATGTTTGGGACATCGCGCGGCACCTCCTCCATATATTTCCATGTTCCTCTGTTTTTGCATAGATTCATCCAGTCGGTCCTAGCAATATCTGCTATATGGTCAGTCCACCGACTTTCTGTTCTGCAAACTTTTCTTTTCCTCTCTAATCCTTTTCTTCCACTATTCTTAGAGTCCACCAATCATCTGTTAGTCCAGCTATATGAAAGCCCATGATCACTTTTATTGCTTTTAAACCGCTCCGAATTTTCTGTATTTTACCGACACTTAAAATACTTCTTTCTTGTGCTCTTGATTCGAGTTTAACTTTTTTATACTATTTACCATATTTGTATTTTTTTCATAATATTTTATGAGTAACAGTCTATTCCATGTGGCGACAGGACTTATATTATCGAAGGCTTTGCTTTTATCGATAAAAGCTATGTACAAAGAATTGTTGAACTTAAACCTTAAACCTACCTGCGCTAACTGTTTGAATACAGTTGCCGTTAGACTTATCGCTCTGAATGTTTCTCACTGCAGATTTTAGTGTTTGGACTCAATTTTGAAATTTAAGACGACGTGTGATATTATAATATAAGCAAAATCTAAAAATGTTACCAGTAATACAATTCTCCCTTGTACTGGAACGCGACGAGGTTCTGTTCACTCCAATGTCTAGAGCAGTTAATAAACCGCATCCAATTGGAGTTGTTCCCGTCTGCGGCGTCCACCATGTGCGAGGGTTTGTGGTCTTTGTCGTAGATCTGAGTATATCACCGACAGTATAAAACACAATATAACATCAAAGTCTTAAATAATAAAATAGACGTGACATGATGAAAAAATTTTTTCAGCATTTTTCACTATAGAAGTTTTATAAACAGCTTCCATATAAAAAGTTATTGATATAATATTCCTTTTAATCACACTCGCCATATGGCATGTATGTTATGTTGGTAGTCGGTTTTGTTTAATTTTTTTTATCATTCAGTTTGTTGCTTGAACATAAAAACAAGAGTCCACTACGGTGGACTCACATTTATATTGGGTAAGTATAAGTTTACGTAATAATATAATAATAATACATAAAAATATAAAAAATAGAAGCATAATTTGTGGCGTGTCATAATATAATTCTGGATATTGGTTGCAGAAAGCAGTAAATACAATAAGGAGTAGTGTAACGTCAGCCAGCGTACCATTATCGTAGCGTGAAAATTAAGGTATCCCAAAAGGTAATTATTAACTTGTATTAGTAGACTTACCTGCCAGCAGTAGTTTGAAGCAGCGTCCTTACTACGTACTCCTCTGTACGGTCCAAACCGCACATTACGTGGTAGGGTTCTCGTAGCAAATACTCCCAAACCGGCGCCTTTTATTCCATGGTAATTAAAATTGGATCGTTTAAGGTAAACAACCAAAGAAATACAATAAAAAGTATCTTTATATATATATTTAAAAGAGATTTACACCTATGTAGTATATATTATACTTAATGAATTAAGTCATCACGCTATTTCCTGAACCATAAAGCGCACAGACTTTCAATTTGGTAGAAAAATTCCTTTCGTGGAGTGCGCATAAGAACGACCAATGCAATGCGTTTTAACGACTAGTGAAGTTATCTGTACATCAATGATTCAGATATATAATGTTTCTACTTCTTTTTCTTTACAATCTTCTTATTGAAAAGCGATGAACTTAACAAACTTACCTCTAATAGTGGATACATTTAAATGCAGAAATACTCTTGGTAAGGTCAGGGCTGCCCTCGGTACTATCGGGGGGAGGTTTGTTACGGCAGGGACCTGAACGTAATAAAGTTATCTTAATAAAGTTTTGTAATAACGATAACGATGTTTATGGAATAGGACAATTGAAAGTGATCACCGCCTTTAGGCTGTTGCAACATTAAAGCGATTGCCAGTCCATGCGTAGTGCTCAGTTTAGGGTGAGTCAACAACCCTGACAATTGCGTGTCTTCTACCGCATTTATCACGGGGAGTGTTCCGAAGAGCTGTTCAACCTGATTTCTGCCGCCGAATTTCACCTTCGCACGACACGCCACAAGTTACGATATCATCCCTACCATCTGGATGTGTGGCGGTCCTCCACAGTGCGGTTTTCAAGGAGCTTTCTTCCTCGTACCACGAAGCTGTGGAATGAGCTTCCTTGTGCGGTGTTTCCGGGACGATACGACATGGGTACCTTCAAGAAAAGCGCGTACAGCTTCCTTAAAGGCCGGCAACGCTCTTGTGATTCCTCTAGTGTTGCAGGAGAGTGTGGGCGGCGGTGATCACTTAACACCAGGTGGCTTGTCGTGCGAAGGTGGATTTCGGCGTCAGGAATTAGGTAAAATAGCTCTTCGGAACACTCCCCGTGATAAATGCGGTAGAAGACACACAATGAAGCGACGTCTCTACGCAACGCCAAGTGATCCAGCCGTTCACAGAGTACTCGGTCCCCGACAATTCGAGCTGCTCTGCGTTGCACTCGGTCAAATGGATCGAGCTGATACTGGGGTGCGCCAGACCAGAGATGACAGCAATACCCCATGTGTGGCCGGACCTGCGCTTTGTACAGCGCTAGAATGTGGGCCGGCTTAAAGTATTGCCGTGCTCTATTAATGACGCCCAGTTTCTTTGAAGCTAATTTGGCTTTGCCCTCCAGATGGCCACGGAATTGGCAATCGCTCGAGATTTCGAGACCCAGTATTCCGATACTAGGCGAGGCATTTAGGGAAGTGTTGTCGAAGAGCGGTGATGCGACAAATGGGGTTTTTTTAGTGGTAAACGCGCAAACTTGAGTCTTCTGGGGGTTAAATTGGACAAGGTTCAATTTTCCCCATTCCGCGACCTTCTCAAGAGAGGACTCGATAGAAGACACAAGTTTCTCCCGGCACTGGTTGACGATTTCCCGAGAGAGACGTGCATGGCCCGTGTATACGGCATCACCAGTGCTGTCATCTGCATAGCAATGAATGTTGGAGGTGTCCAACATATCATTAATATGCAGAAGAAACAGCGTAGGAGATAGCACACAGCCTTGGGGCACTCCAGCATTCACGGGCTTCGGGTTCGAGCAATGTCCGTCGACGACCACCTGTATGCTGCGCCCAGTGAGGAAGCTGGGGTCCACTTGCACAAGCTCTCGGGAAGCCCAAATGATGGAAGTTTAGAGAGGAGCGCCTTATGCCATACACGATCAAAGGCCTTCGCTATATCCAGGCCAGGCCTTCCCCCTTGCTTTATTTAGCCGCACCCCATCTATGTGTTAGGTATACCATAAGATCACCTGGCGACCGACCATGGCGAAACCCGTATTGTCGGTCGTTGAACAACTGGTGACCCTCTAGGTATACCAAGAGCTGACGGCTAATTATGCTCTCCATGATTTTGGAGAGCAGGGAGGTAATAGCAATAGGCCTGTAGTTTGCCGGATCCGAACTGTCTCCTTTTTTTTGGATCGGATGGACAAGGGCTCACTTCCATGAGTCAGGGACTACGCCTTTGGAATAAGAATGCCGGAATAAACGCGTTAGCACCGGCGTCAACTCAGGGGCACACGTTCTAAGCACGATCCAACGAAAACAGAGCTCGCCGAACAGTTTTCTGTCTGAACTGTACTTCAGGCATAGAGCTCTGACACCGCGGGATGGTCGGCGGTGTTTTTCCGTTGTCGTCAAGAGTCGAGTTGGAGGCGAAAAGAGCGCACAGGAGCTTGGCTTTCTCTTTTGCCGTATGGGCCAGGGTGTCATTCCTCATGTGCAACGGCGGCATGGACGGCTGGTTGAAGTTACCAAGAGCAGCTTTCGACAACGACCAGAACTTGCGTGTTCCGGTCGGGTAACTGGAAAGCTGCTCGCCGATTTTGACGACGTGTTTTGACTATGCACGGGTGATTTGCCGCTTAAAAAATCTGGAAGCACGGTTGTATTTCCTCTTAAGAACTATGCAGTTCGGATCCTTTGTGCCCAGCGCCGCAACCAAAGTTCGATACGCCTGTTTTTTGCAGTCAAATGCTGCTTTAACCGACGCATCGAACCAGGGCTGTGATCTGCCACCGATCGGTACTACAGAGCTTGGTATAAAAATATCCATGCCCTGTAGTATCACACATCCGGGAGCCGCGTTGGCGACTCAACCAATTGGGACAGATCGTACGCCAATGCAAAATTATGCACAGGTCGGCCTGCGTAGTCTGTGGTACGTGAACCAAGCCATTCGGCATTGTGCCCGTTGAAATCACCCAAGACTACGATTTCAGCGGAGGGGATCTGTGCAAGCACGTCGTCAATTGCCGCTTGAACGCAGCCCATGAGATGATCGGTTTCTGCGTTACCACTATGGGACCTGTAGACACACGCATAGATGCGGACGCGGTCCTCTAAATCTACGCGGAGCCAGAGAGTGGATAGGTCCCTACCCTCAAAATTGCCGAGACGGCGACAGCAGATATCCTCCCTAACGTACACACATACCCCGGCTTGAGGCATAAAATTGTGCTCAATTTTGAACCCGGGGTACGTTAAATATGACGTATCGCTAGGTCGAGATATCTGCGTCTCCGTAAGGAAACACAAGGCCGGCTGCGCCGTCTCAAGGTGGTGGTGGACGGCGTTTAAGTTGGAGTGAATTCCCCTGATTTTGCAAAAGTCCACGTTGAGTGTGGAGCGGGGTGCCGTGGTGTTACTGCCTCGTTTGTCCTTGGTCATGCGCGGTACTGTGCCCTCCCCAGAATACGAAGGGCAGCCCGAGCTAGAGTGCTCGGGGAGGGTTTCTCCGACTCTGGTAGAGCCAGTACCCTCTTGGGGTACTATCTCTTTAGGGACCGCTTTCATAATCTTTGTTGGGGAAGGGGGGGGGGGATTGGGAATGGCCTTCGGTCCTTGACACTAACCTGTGCGAAACATAGCGGCACTAGGCCGCTACATCACGCCGGTATTCTGTGCGAGTGCGGTAATTAACTCGGACGAGTCTGGCCCGATTGTGCTGACGTCAAAAGACGGCTGCGTGACTCTCCCACTTCTAAAAAGCCCTTAGTCACCTCTTACGACACCCATTGGCCTGGGACTCCCCTATTCTTTTTATGCCCCGGGGAAAGTACCGGACAGAATTTGGACATTAAAGAACCAAAATGGTGTCTAGTCAGCATTTACTTCTCAACACTGGTATTCTCTAGACACCGTAGAAGCAAGACTTTGAGAATTTAATTAATTAAAAGAGATATACAATCCCCAAGTTTACTGCTACCATAAGCATTGGCAATGAAAATTATAATACACAAATAAAATTTGAAAAACAACAAACTTTTATTAATGATGCGGGACTCGAACATACGACCTCCGGCGGATAGTAATAATGACATATAAAAGATTGACAATAAATTTCTCGCGACTTTTCATTCAAGCTCAACTTTTCCGAAGTGATGGTAAATGGTGAAACGCATAACTTTGATAATATCATAAGGTCATCTATTTTATCAAAATTTACAGACATGTTGCAACAAATGGGGCTTTTAGAGAGAAGAAACAAAGCAAGACACGTTCCCAGTTGATATGGTGTCAGTACGCCGCACATAGAGATAGTAACTGCAGTTACGTTATGAGTAGGTATAATAGCTTCCACTTACCTTATCATCCGGTATGATCAGTAACGGGCCATGTAGAGCGCAGTATTCGTACACATAATCTCGACACGAAGGACAAACTGTACACAATATTATATTGTATTATTGAGTCGTAATTCCAAAATACGTACTATTTTTACGAATTGACAAGCTTCAAACATATTAGTCTACCCCGTTATTTTAGTAGAATTATACCTGAACATACATAAATACATATAAGAGTATGAAATTGCCGTTTTATTGTAATTGCTACTTCAAATTGACATAGAACCTTCATGGTTTGAGATTTTTGAGTAAAACTTTTTCAGATGGTACCTATGTAGTTTTTCTTTTAAATAACATTTGACTATCAACATTAAGTTCATTTTTTTGTTCAGCTTAGACACTAAAGATGGATACTTCGAAAATTCGAGTGATTTTTGAATACGAGCCCCGACGCGTCACTATTGCGGCAGAAAAAGATCCCAATATCAGCGTTGTGTTTGGAGAGGGGACTGCTAATGAACGCACCATGCGATTTTGGTTTAATCGCTTTCGTGATGGAAACTTTTATTAAAAGAACGAACCACGTGGAAGACCGCCCACACAGCTGAATAACCAAGAATTGAAAGAGATGGTGGAAGGCGATCTGAGGCAAACTACCCAGGAATTAGCGGCATGTTTTAACGGTTCTTTACCAACAATATTGTCTCATTTGCGTCGAATCATTAAAATAAATACATATGAATAATGGGAGCCTCATGCTTGGACTGATCTGCAGAAAGAAACGCGAGTTGAAACTTGTGTTGCCTTGTTGAATCGATACAGAAATCAAGGAATATTGGATCGATATTTACAAAAACCATGAGCGAAAAATGCAATGGCTGACCCAAGGTCAAAGCCACAACAGTGTCCTAAAGCAAAGCATACTAATAAAAACTGTAACTGTTTGGCAGTCTGAGCATGGTGTTATTCACCATAGCTTTTTTCGACCTAGTCAAACAATAACGACAGATGTCTATTGTGCGGAACTCCGAACAATTATAGCAATACTAGCGATACAGCCCCGACTCATGATTCGATCTTCACCATTATTGCTTCATGATAACGCGAGCCCTGACACAGCACGAGAAATCGTTTTAACTCTACAGGAACTGCAATTACAAACCATTCGTCACCCTCCGTATTCGCCAGACCTTCCTCCAACGGTCTTCCATTTTCTTCGTGATTTGGATAGTTTTCTACGTAATAAAAAGTTTTCTTCTCCTGAGAAGAAACTGCCTCCTGAGGCAGTACAAAATTCTTTCCCACAGTTTGTTGAATCTAGATCACCATAGTTCTATCGTAAAGGCATATATTACCTTCCTATTACATGGTAGCAATGTATAGATAATAATGGTAATAATTTTGATTAAACATTTTTAAATATTGAATAAATATTGCAATTTTTTAGTAAAAATCGTCAATTTCATACTTTAACTCCTAATACTACGTAATCAGAGGCGGGGACTGCCTAAGTAAAAATTGAAATTAGATTTAGCAGTGTTGGTAGGCCCCCACAAGATGGACCTACAATCTGGTCAAGATGGCCGGAATACGTTGGATAAGGGCATCACAGGACCGATCGTCGTTGAAATCTTTGAGGGAGGTGTTTGTCCAGCAGTGGCCGTCTTCTTCCGGCTGATGATGATGATGGCGATCGTCGACGAAATATAATCCGTCTTAGTTTGAAAGCGAACAGTTGCTTAAGCGTAGTGGATTTCGGCTACCTCCGTTTTGTACACGATTATAGCCTTCTTCTCTCAATCCATCATTGACTGCAGGTTTCATTAAATCGAGTGAATCGCATTTTTCTTAGAGTTTCGCTAGGCTGTTCACTAACCCCCTGGGCTATTGAGTTGTCAAATTATGTAAGTACTAGTTACCCTGTCTTGTTCCTTTCATCAATGTACTCTGGCCTGCTGCCTGGGTTTGTGTCAGTACATCCTCGACCTGACCGTGCAATATTCCACTACTTTACACACATTCTCAACACTTTACACTTTCATCCATCAATCTTTACATGACCAAGCCAAGTGTCGTGTTTATTTTGAGAAAATATGACGAGACAAGCAAGACGTTAAAATAATAGCAGGCCCGTCTCACTCTCCGTGTTGGTATCGATAACATAAGAATACACGGTGGCTATGCCAGCGTGACTAACCAGTAGGGACTCACGAGTGTTCACGAGCGAGCTGTGACGCACGCTCGAGCTTTGTTCTTCACCTACTTCAACGAAAGGACCGATATTTCAAAATTGGAGAATATTTAATATAAAAAAAATATACTGTGCAGTGTTTATCGGTACGCAGGTTGCGAACTTTCATTAAGCTTCGTTAAGATGCTGAAAGATGAGGTCTACTTTAAAGTGGTTATTATTATTGTGCAATTATTATTCATCATATGTATCTATTATACTAAGTATGTAATGGTTAAAAACGAAACATCGTTATTCGGTTTTGGACCAAGAGCAGACTCTAAAAAAAAGTTATTGTAAATAATTATAATACCTACGATTGCTAATAGTAAGTGCTACTCCCTGCCCATTACAATGAAGTAACGCTCAGGATTCTTGAAAAACACAAAATTCCAATTGCACTCGTCACCTGGCGACATTATATATTAAGTATCATTAACGCAGTGATTTCACTAACTACGACGCCCTTCAAACGGAAACTAAATTATACTTGTACATTAATTAGATACTGCAACGGCCAACTAGCCTGCATGATGTGCTCAGAAACCTCCCACTGGTTGAAATAATAATAATAATTAATACTTACGAAATGTTTTCCAACGCGGCAACACATACTACTCCTAGATAATTTATATATCTAGCTAGAGCTTCTTGCTGCTAGACAACCGATGAAAACAGGCCGGGTTGTTACTTTATTGTGCGTGCATTAATCAAAATAGAGGTAAACTGTCAACCTTAATTTTTTTCGACGTTTTCACAGCTGTCACGGACTATCTAGACGTATAAATGATCTAAGATACTACATCTTCTAAGATGATGCATCAGTCGGATGTGGTGGCTGATGGGTGACCATATAGTGAGTCCCACGCTCGTCATTTGATGGCTGACATAGAAACTAAACAATCTTCAATGCGGTTTATAAAATATGTTCAGTGACTTACAAACATAGTCGTCGAAGGGCGGCTCGTCCGGTTCGTAGTAACTAATTCTTTGTTTCTTACGCAAGTTAAATCTGTTCATCTGAAAAATGCATGATAATAAGCGAAGTCAATTAGTGAATTTATGTATCAGTTGTTGTAGTAATATATATTAACTGTTGGTAAACATATTGCCATTTGCCGCCATTAGGTGTTGTAAGGCGAAAAGCTACACTCAATGACAGAGTAAGTAAGTGGAGCTGAGGACATTATGTGTCTATCATAATATTATAGTTATCATTTATTATGAACACAAAGAGAAGAGTCCGTATTAATTTGATACATCAAAGTACTTTTGGTCAAATACCATAATTATATAGGGATGTCGTTTCTTTCTTAATAAACTGTATGCTAATATTAAGTTTCATTAAAATATTATTACTTTACTATTAGCTCCATAATTATTGTAATAAGTAACTGAATACATACCTTGAAATTCTCCCTTGTTCTTCAAATTCAGACTTGTCAGAAGACTGAGAGTTGAGACTAGAATAATTAGAAATAACGCGGGAAAATAGCTTATGGTTTTTAATTTCCAAAGGAAAAATATAGATGCTAAGGCTTTGTTCTTAAACAGCCACAAAAAGGGCGCGAAAAAATTGTTAGGTTCTCAACATTCCCGTCAAAACATTTTTTTTTTTCATTCAAGAGCAACGGTGTATGTGCAACAGCCAACGTGTTACGAAAATTATAATATTTCTTCCAATAATGTGCAAATAATTTATTCTGCGCCAATAATATCATGACAAAGGATTTTTCCTAAAGATCTACTGAATAATAAAAATAAAAAAAGCCTTTTAAATAATAAAAAGTATATTTTTAATAGATACTCTTCTTTTTCGTAAGCCGAAATAACTTTTGTGATAATTAATTAAGTTTAGTTAGTATGAAAAAATTCAAATTAATTTTCAAAGTATTTTTAAAGCTATGATGATATATGAAGGTTTCATGTTATGATTTTCTTTGACATCAAGTTTCCATATAAAACAGTCGCTAGATAAGATTATTGTTGATTAGGTTCAATAACTTGCTAAAAACCTTTTGCCGGAGAAGTGATCTCCCCATTCCGTGAGCCTATTGTCCGATTGCTTATACAAAAAAAAAAATTTGAGTCGTGCGCTTTTTTTGTTAAGTTTGTTTTTTAGTTAAGTCGCACTGGTAAAAAACTTATTAATTGCTTTAAATTATAAATATCGAATAAAATATTTTTACCCACCATAAACATGAATTTTTTCCCAATGCCGTTTAGCACATACTAGGTCGTGGGCAAAGGTCGGTTAAGCTTCACATATTGTGGGTAAAAGTTAAGGTGATTCTGGTTATGTATACATTACCTAGGCAACTATATATAATACCTGAGTCGTCCAGGCACTGTATCAAATATTATGAAGATCATTGTCGATTACATAGCTTTAAAAAATATATCGTCATTGGAAAGCTTAAGCGCCAAAATACTTAAAATGCGTTTTTTATATCACTGAATTCGTTTTTTTCCCTCTTTACCTTGGTCTCATGGCAGTCTGAGCATTGTTTAAGAAGCTATTGGCGCATCAGCAGTGCTTTTAATTACGTAAAGAAAATTACATGTTTTTTTTTTATATTGTCTGTTAGTATTTTTAGCTAACTGCTGTGCCCATCGAACTATGATTTTCAACCTAAAGTTGGTCATTCAGTTAAGTGTTGTCGTATAAGTATAGTCTTAGTAGCCCAAATTATTGCGAAACTGAAGTGGCATTGGGCAGGGCACATAGCTCGGCGGACAGATGGCCATTGGGGCAGTAAGGTCCTCAAATGGCGACCACGTACCGGAAGGCGTGTTGGTAGGCCCCCCACAAGATGGACCGACGATGGGGTCAAGATCGCCGGAGTAGGTTGGATGAGGGCAGCGCAGGACCGATCGTCGCAGGAGATCTTTGGGGGAGGCCTTTGTCCAGCAGTGGACGTCTTCGAGCTGAAATCATGATGATGATGAAGTATAATCTACTTTCTGCAAATTCTAACGAAAAGGTCGCTTAGTAAATTTGCATAACGAAAACATTGATGGACGTAAACGCTAAGTACTTTTTTAGTAAAGGAGACGGATACCCTTTATTTTATACATTATTGGGCCAAGATGTAAAAGGATGAAATTAGTGTCAATAAATAGCTTATAAAATAAAAAAGCATCACTGAGAATTTGAGGATTTTTGGCAATCTGAAAGCTGAGTTATAGGAGGTTTTGTAAAATTGAGTTTATGCATTATATGGGCAACAATCTTTATTAAAATAGCTGATTTTGAAATGCGATTGTTCTTTTGTTGTACGATAACTATCGTACAAGTTTAGCAATATCATAAGTCAAATAAAAAGAAGAAAAATATCAATAAAACAACGAGAAATGACAAATCGCATAGGTACGCACAAACAATACTTTGAAACGAGTGATTGACAATTGACATTCTAGACAATTCTGTGTCTGTCACTGTCAGCACAGATTAAAAATACAGAACCAGATTCAGAATCGACTTTTTCTTCGATCGATTTCTATATAATAAAATGGTTATATTATTTTTCTTTAACTAATGACATTAGGTTTTGTTAATTACAATGTATTTTTTTTGGTACTTTTATTGAATCAATCATCTGTTGCAAGTGGTTTTAGGTTGAATTGTATAAACTCATTCACATTAATCGATATCTCATTTTAATCGTGAATTTTAAGATATGAAAACATAATTTTAAGATTTCTCGTTTTCTAGATTGTGAATTACTTAGGGTAATTTTCTATATTTTGAAATAGAAAAATATGACATTTTTTTAAAACCATATCTCAACTTATTACATTTTGGCCCAGAAATCCCCGTCTCCTTTGCTATAGAGATCTATTTTTTTATTTGAGCCTTAAGCGTATTTTAAGTTCTTTTTATTTTATAAAAAAAATTTAAGTGATAAATATTTTACTCCACAAAACTGTGGTGGTACTTTAAGTATTGATTATATAAGAATTGTGATAAATTGACAGCTAAATCTATTGTACAAAATTGAACATAATTTTTTGTCTCGGCAATTTTGGGGTTAACTCTCTGGCTGCGTGTAGATGTTGTGGTCCACGTCCACATGTTTGAGTCTACAGATCTCATAGTGGTTACGCAGAGACGGATCATCTCATGGGCTGCGTTCAAACGGCAATTGGCGACGTGCTTGCACAGATGGCGTATGGTCTATCCCAATTGGTTAAGTCGCCAACGCGGCTCCCAGACTTCGATAGCCACATACCGTCCTTATTGGATCTTCTGCTGACTACTTATCCAGATAGTTGCTAGGTCTCTGTCGACGCACCTCTTGGAGCGGTCGGACCATTGCCTGATGAGGAGTGTTGTGCCTATCCAACGGCCACGTCGTAGAACACCAGCGAACCGCCACGTTTAGCACTACAAGTCAGCCGAATGAGATAGGATGCGTTCTTTTTTTGAATCTAACATCTGGGACAAGGTTTGTTTCCCTTCGGATGATCCTTGTGCCTGTGCCGTTGCAGTGGCCGATGTGATATGATAGAGCATGGATATTTTCATACCAAGCTCTGTAGTCCCAATCGATGGCAGATTATAGCCCTGGTTCCATGCGTCAGTTACAGCAGCTGCTAACTGGGATCCAAACTGCAATGTTCTAAAGAGCAAATAGAACCGTGTGTCATGATTCGCGGCAAATTGCCTGTGCGCAATCTAAGAACGTCGCTAAAATCGGCGAGCAGCTTTCAAGTTACCCAAATAGAACACGCTATTTCTGGGCGTTGTAGGAAGCTGCTCTTGGTAACTTTAACCACCCGTCCCTGCTGCCACTACACATGAGTAATGACACTCTGGCCCATAGGACAAAAGAGAAAACCGATCTTCTTTGCACTCTTTCTCCCTCCAACTCGGCTTTGACGATGACGAAAAAAAACCGCCGATCATCCCGCGGGGTCCAGACCTCAGAGATGCCTGAAATATAATTAATCTGTTTTTGTTAGATGTAAAGAAGTTGACCGGGCAGGATGGCATTTCTCGAATCATGCTTAGAACGTGTGCTTCGACCGCCTATGCTTACACTTTTATTCTTTCACTCATATTCAAAAAGCGAAGTCCCGGACTGATGGAAGTCAGCCCTTGTCCATCCGATCCAATACAAAAGTAGACAGTTCGGATCCGGCAAACTATAGCCTATAGCTATTACCTTCCTGCTCTCCAAAATCAGGGAGCACATGGAGTTTATCAGCGACCGACAGTACCGCTTTCGCCACGGTGAGCAGGCGCTCTTCTCAAATACATAACACACAGATGGGCAGCGGCTATGAAAGTAAGGGAGAAGGCCTTGCAGTTGCTTTGACAAGGCGCTTCTCTCAAAACTTCCATCATTTCAGCTTCCGAAGAATTTATGTAAATGGAACACCAACTACCTGGACGCAGCATACAGGTCGTTATCGACGGTTATTGCTTGAACCCGTGAACGCTTGAATTATCCCAGGGTGTGTGCTACCCTGATTCTTCTGCATATCAATAAAATGTTGGACGCCTCCAACTTGGACTGCTGTGTAGACTACATTACTGGTGATGTCATGTGCCATACACGGACCATGCAGGTCTCCATCGAGAAATCTTCAATCACTGCCGGAAGAAACTTATGTATTTCATCGAGTCCTATCTTGAGGAGGTCCCGGAATAAACCTTGCCCAATTTAACCCGCAGAAGTCTCAAGTTTGCGCGTTTACCGCTAATACCCCACTTGTCATATCACCGCTCCTCGAGAACACTTCCCTTTAAACCTCCTCTAGTATTGGCATACTGAGTCTCGATATCAATAAATATCGAGCGATTGCCAATCTAACCGAGTCATCTGGGAGTGCTAGCGATCCTAGAGAATTATATGATAATGATAATAACAGTGTTAGCGATCCTAAAGAATTAAATGATAATGATAATAACAGTGCTAGCGATCCTAGAGAATTATATGATAATGATAATAACAGTGCTACCGATCCTAGAGAATTATATGATAATGATAATAACAGTGCTAGCGATCCTAGAGAATTATATGATAATGATAATAACAGTGCTAGCGATCCTAGAGAATTAAATGATAATGATAATAACAGTGCTAGCGATCCTAGAGAATTAAATGATAATGATAATAACAGTGCTAGCGATCCTAGATAATTATATGATAATAACAGTGTTAGCGATCCTAAAGAATTATATGATAATGATAATAACAGTGTTAGCGATCCTAAAGAATTAAATGATAATGATAATAACAGTGCTAGCGATCCTAGAGAATTATATGATAATGATAATAACAGTGCTACCGATCCTAGAGAATTATATGATAATGATAATAACAGTGCTACCGATCCTAGAGAATTAAATGATAATGATAATAACAGTGCTAGCGATCCTAGATAATTATATGATAATAACAGTGTTAGCGATCCTAAAGAATTATATGATAATGATAATAACAGTGTTAGCGATCCTAGAGAATTATATGATAATGATAATAACAGTGCTAGCGATCCTAGAGAATTAAATGATAATGATAATAACAGTGCTACCGATCCTAGAGAATTAAATGATAATGATAATAACAGTGCTAGCGATCCTAGATAATTATATGATAATAACAGTGTTAGCGATCCTAAAGAATTATATGATAATGATAATAACAGTGTTAGCGATCCTAGAGAATTAAATGATAATGATAATAACAGTGCTAGCGATCCTAGATAATTATATGATAATAACAGTGTTAGCGATCCTAAAGAATTATATGATAATGATAATAACAGTGCTAGCGATCCTAGAGAATTATATGATAATAACAGTGTTAGCGATCCTAAAGAATTAAATGATAATGATAATAACAGTGCTAGCGATCCTAGAGAATTATATGATAATGATAATAACAGTGCTACCGATCCTAGAGAATTATATGATAATGATAATAACAGTGCTAGCGATCCTAGATAATTATATGATAATAACAGTGTTAGCGATCCTAAAGAATTATATGATAATGATAATAACAGTGTTAGCGATCCTAGAGAATTAAATGATAATTATAATAACAGTGCTAGCGATCCTAGATAATTATATGATAATAACAGTGTTAGCGATCCTAAAGAATTATATGATAATGATAATAACAGTGCTAGCGATCCTAGAGAATTATATGATAATAACAGTGTTAGCGATCCTAAAGAATTAAATGATAATGATAATAACAGTGCTAGCGATCCTAGAGAATTATATGATAATGATAATAACAGTGCTACCGATCCTAGAGAATTATATGATAATGATAATAACAGTGCTAGCGATCCTAGAGAATTAAATGATAATGATAATAACAGTGCTAGCGATCCTAGAGAATTATATGATAATAACAGTGTTAGCGATCCTAAAGAATTAAATGATAATGATAATAACAGTGTTAGCGATCCTAAAGAATTATATGATAATGATAATAACAGTGTTAGCGATCCTGAAGAATTAAATGATAATGATAATAACAGTGCTACCGATCCTAGAGAAATATATGATAATGATAATAACAGTGCTAGCGATCCTAGAGAATTATATGATAATAACAGTGTTAGCGATCCTAAAGAATTAAATGATAATGATAATAACAGTGCTAGCGATCCTAGAGAATTATATGATAATAACAGTGTTAGCGATCCTAAAGAATTATATGATAATGATAATAACAGTGCTAGCGATCCTAGAGAATTATATGATAATAACAGTGTTAGCGATCCTAAAGAATTAAATGATAATGATAATAACAGTGCTACCGATCCTAGAGAATTATATGATAATGATAATAACAGTGCTAGCGATCCTAGAGAATTATATGATAATAACAGTGTTAGCGATCCTAAAGAATTAAATGATAATGAAAATAACAGTGCTAGCGATCCTAGAGAATTATATGATAATAACAGTGTTAGCGATCCTAAAGAATTATATGATAATGATAATAACAGTGCTAGCGATCCTAGAGAATTATATGATAATAACAGTGTTAGCGATCCTAAAGAATTAAATGATAATGATAATAACAGTGCTAGCGATCCTAGAGAATTATATGATAATAACAGTGTTAGCGATCCTAAAGAATTATATGATTATGATAATAACAGTGCTACCGATCCTAGAGAATTATATGATAATGATAATAACAGTGCTACCGATCCTAGAGAATTATATGATAATGATAATAACAGTGCTAGCGATCCTAGATAATTATATGATAATAACAGTGTTAGCGATCCTAAAGAATTATATGATAATGATAATAACAGTGTTAGCGATCCTAGAGAATTAAATGATAATTATAATAACAGTGCTAGCGATCCTAGATAATTATATGATAATAACAGTGTTAGCGATCCTAAAGAATTATATGATAATGATAATAACAGTGCTAGCGATCCTAGAGAATTATATGATAATAACAGTGTTAGCGATCCTAAAGAATTAAATGATAATGATAATAACAGTGCTAGCGATCCTAGAGAATTATATGATAATGATAATAACAGTGCTACCGATCCTAGAGAATTATATGATAATAACAGTGTTAGCGATCCTAAAGAATTAAATGATAATGATAATAACAGTGCTAGCGATCCTAGAGAATTATATGATAATAACAGTGTTAGCGATCCTAAAGAATTATATGATTATGATAATAACAGTGTTAGCGATCCTAAAGAATTATATGATAATGATAATAACAGTGCTAGCGATCCTAGAGAATTATATGATAGTAACAATGTTAGCGATCCTAAAGAATTATATGATAATGATAATAACAGTGCTACCGATCCTAGAGAATTATATGATAATGATAATAACAGTGCTAGCGATCCTAGAGAATTATATGATAATAACAGTGTTAGCGATCCTAAAGAATTATATGATAATGATAATAACAGTGCTAGCGATCCTAGAGAATTATATGATAGTAACAGTGTTAGCGATCCTAAAGAATTATATGATAATGATAATAACAGTGCTACCGATCCTAGAGAATTATATGATAATGATAATAACAGTGCTAGCGATCCTAGAGAATTATATGATAATAACAGTGTTAGCGATCCTAAAGAATTAAATGATAATGATAATAACAGTGCTAGCGATCCTAGAGAATTATATGATAGTAACAGTGTTAGCGATCCTAAAGAATTATATGATAATGATAATAACAGTGCTAGCGATCCTAGAGAATTATATGATAGTAACAATGTTAGCGATCCTAAAGAATTATATGATAATGATAATAACAGTGCTACCGATCCTAGAGAATTATATGATAATGATAATAACAGTGCTAGCGATCCTAGAGAATTATATGATAATAACAGTGTTAGCGATCCTAAAGAATTAAATGATAATGAAAATAACAGTGCTAGCGATCCTAGAGAATTATATGATAATAACAGTGTTAGCGATCCTAAAGAATTATATGATAATGATAATAACAGTGCTAGCGATCCTAGAGAATTATATGATAATAACAGTGTTAGCGATCCTAAAGAATTAAATGATAATGATAATAACAGTGCTAGCGATCCTAGAGAATTATATGATAATAAAAGTGTTAGCGATCCTAAAGAATTATATGATAATGATAATAACAGTGCTAGCGATCCTAGAGAATTATATGATAATAACAGTGCTAGCGATCCTAGAGAATTATATGATAATAACAGTGCTAGCGATCCTAGAGAATTATATGATAATAACAGTGTTAGCGATCCTAAAGAATTATATGATAATGATAATAACAGTGCTAGCGATCCTAGAGAATTATATGATAATAACAGTGTTAGCGATCCTAAAGAATTAAATGATAATGATAATAACAGTGCTAGCGATCCTAGAGAATTATATGATAATAACAGTGTTAGCGATCCTAAAGAATTATATGATAATGATAATAACAGTGCTAGCGATCCTAGAGAATTATATGATAATAACAGTGTTAGCGATCCTAGAAAATTGTATGATATAAACGAGGATGTATTTGTAATATTCCTAAAATAGATGAAGTTCAGACACAACATTTACTGTCGATGATCTAATGTATGTTATCATAATACATTGAATAGGCCAAATATTGACATCACCGCAATAGAATAAATAATAACAAAAATTTAATTATTCTATTATATAAACGAAGAGGATGCTTATTTCATTTTGAATTTTAGAGGATAAGAAGTGTCTGACGTATAGACGAATATAATATTATAATGGGCCCCGGATTGTAAGTATAATTAATTACTATTATTTTTTAATATAGATTTATTTAAACAATCAATTTTCTTTTTGTTTGGCTTGGTATTTGTTATTGGTTTTAATATTTTTTGTGATTTTATTTGATTTATTCGAAAATCGGTCACTTATAGTAAATAAATATTTTTATTGTTAAAAGAATGCTTATCATATAATTTCTCTCATATTCTCATTTTCTCACTTTCCTTTCGGTCACTTATAAGTAAATAAATATTTTTATTGTTAAAAGAGTGCCTATCATATGATTTCTCTAATTTTTTCATTTAAATTAATTAATCATTATTCGATATTAGTTCTTTCTTAATTATTATTAGGTGACCATTTGTAGACCAAGCAAAAATACCACATAACTTTTCAGTTTTAAACCAGTCTGGCTGGAGGCTTCACAAGCGAATGTGTCTTGCAAATTAATTTTGGATTTGTAAATACTTTAAAGCCTTCATAAAATAATTAATAAAATTTTGTTTGATCAATATTTGCGGTATGTCACAGTGATTCTTGTTTTAAAAAGTTTCATTATAACAATAACAAAAAAGAGTGTGTGTACTTATGTACACGCGTTAGAAGTTATACTTCTTTGGCGTATGGAAAAATAAATCAAATTTTAACAAATAGTTAAGTTATTAGTAAATACTATCACCGTCGTTTATGAAATTGATTTAATAAAAACACCAAAATAATATTTATTTCTTCACACTGTTTAATTGTACTGCTACGAAACATGTGTTCTAATTATAAAAATACTAGAATATACAACTTGAACATAGTTATCGATTTTCATGCCACCTAGAACTAACGTCGTGGTGTAGAATTCAGGTGTGGGTGTGCGCGCGCATCGTAAAAATTCACTCTCATAATTTTTCTCCATCGCGCCAAAAGAAGTATAACTTCAAAAATATAGTAAACCTTCTTAAAATTCTTTTAATAAATCACTACATTAGGTACCTGTAAAAGTACGGTGCACACTAATGAATGCAACCTCTACCGCCAGCCAGATAGCCCTCATAACCTCCGGGAGAGTGACAGAGAGAGATAGCATATCTAAAAACTAGCCTACCTTTCTTGTTTTGCCGACGTTGCTCTTAAACTATAATAACAACAATAATTGACATTTGCCTCTTTAATAAAGTACTACTTTCGCAAATAAAACTGAAAACACAATTTTTATGAACGATGCGGGATGGCTTCATCTACAGAAGCCATAACCTGACAGTTGAACGAAGCATACAAGATTTTATAAACGATAAGTCACTCGAACGGTTGTTTCATTTTAATAGAGCGCTCGCACGGAACGAGAGAGCTCGCGGATTCAATTCCCGCATAGTTAAAAAAAATTGTTTTCAGTTTTATTTATGTAATTAATCCCAGAAGTGAGGATTACCTTAAAAACATAACAAATTGTACTGCTTTCGTGTTAATTAAAATATGTTTAATATGACCTGAGTACACTTAAAGTTTTGCACCTCTAGCTAATCGGAAATATTTGAATTTCGAATGTTATACGTTTTGAAACGTTGCAACCTTCTTAGTAATAAAAAGAACAATTGGCGGGAAATCAGTTGTAAATTGTTTTTTTATCAACAACGTTTTTTATCAACATGAAAGTTCAAGTACGCAACGAAATTGGAATTAAGTCGAAAAGATTTTAGAGCGATGAATTTTTATGATTTCAAAAGATCTCTCTCTCCGCAAGACTGTGCCGCTCGTCTTCAAAATGCTTTTGGAGAGAAACACCTTGCTTGAGCACCGTGAGACGATAGTTTGCTGAATTTGAGGGAGATCGGATTTCTTTGCATGGCGAATTTCGTGAAGGGCCTTAAACTGCCGACAACGACAATAATGTGGCTACTGTTAAGCGGCTAACTTAAGAAATCCCGCGGATTACCTATGAGACAATTCGAGGACTATTATGGATTGGTATGAGCTAAATTAAGAAAATTTTACACGAAGACTTGAAAGTTCGGAAGCTTTGTTCCGTCGTTGATCCCTCATGAACTGACAGCGGAGCAGAAGCGGGCTCGCGTGGAATGGTGCTCACAGATGCTAATGAAGCAAAAAGCTGCGTTCTCCTACATCATGACAACGCTTCTTCACACCCGGCCAACAAAATTAAGTCATTTTTACCTTCCGAAAAATTACAACTCGTCACCCATCCTGCACATAGTCCCGACCTTAGCACCCTGTGATTTCTGTATTTTCCCCAAAATCAAAGATTTGATGAGAAGTTTCACTTTTAGCAATTCAGCAATGGCAGTGATAGCGTTCAATCAGCAACCTTAAATATTTTTGGTATTTTTGACTTGGCACTTTATCATATCCGACAATATACGAGAAAATTGTTAAAATTTCTGTTTGTATTCGGTTAGTTTTTACTAAAACAGTACAATATATTTGGTTTTGCAGAGCGATTACACTAGTATTTTTAGTGTTTACTACATTTTGGACTGCAAAGTTTGTAACAGATATAATTGAACGGACACAGCCCACAACTATTTCACCGAGCACAACAAGTGTCACTACATCAGATCCTATCAGAATCAATTATATTCATTATGTGGGATAGAATTTCTATACACACACCATAGTTCTCAAAGTAAGTTCTCAGCCATAAAAAAGAGAACTTCAGTTTTGTAAGTGACGTGTGTACCATGAGTTGAATATACATTACAATATTGTTAAAGATGTAAGCTCAAAATAATATCAACTTTTCCCAATATCAATTAATTGCCTTTTAACTTTTGTTGCCATTTTACCTTTTATGTTGTAATAACATGTTTGTAGAACTGATTCTATATCTATCAAAAGTACGATAAATAATCCTCCTACTTCTTCTTTCTCCTTTACTTGGCCCATGGCACAGAGTATGTACAAAGTACTATCTACTCGCCTCAATAGGGCTACTGGAAACCCAAGCAAGGCATCTATTTTAGTGGATCAGTAGCCTTGCTGTATTCTTAGTACACTTCCCTGTAGTGATGGTTTAATTTTATGTAATCATTTTATTGTAAATATAGTTATGAACATTGTTTTCTTTATCCTAAAACAGAGTACACATTTCAGAAAGTTTTGATGTTCACACGTCTACTATGGTAGGTGCGGCAAACTAAAGCAAAACGGGTGTAACTAACTGTAACTAACTATAGTATATGCACTGTAGTATAGTGTAGTAGTATATTTGGGTAGTACAACAATGTGTGTTAGCCACACCCACTACATCCATTTCTTATTTATTTATTATGAACGATCAATAGAATTACAAATGATACGTTAACATAAAACATACTACAGACAAGTCGAACAAAAAGTTAAAATAAATATAATAAATTAAAGGCTAATAAATAAACTAAATGTATGTGTTAAATTTATACGATGAATGGTATATGAAATGAAAAATTAAAATTATCTTTAATCTTAACATCTAACTGACATCTACATCTGCAGAATCGAGTGCTTTAATTAATTTATCTCGATATTTTGTTATTTTGTCGCTGTACAGATCAATAGACTTATCCCTAACGTTAAATTCATTGTTAAGTCTACTTAACCGGGGTTTTAGGGAATGAAGACCGAGATTAGTCCTATGGGTTGGGTGAGTAAGGAGTGAAATAGGATACCGCGGAGTATGGCAGGGAAAATTGATCGATATTTGACCCAAAAGATTCGTGTCATTAGTAATACCGTTTAGTTGTAATTCGTTTTATTTTCCGTCGTGAGTATATCTTGAACAATTGTAGCCCTATGCTATATGGTAGTTGTTTGTCTTTCTGCGGTAAAATACATCACTTAATAACTGTTGTAATCCAGTTTGGACACGAGTGTGATTGGAATATTATGTAACATTCCGTCGGGCCCATGTGATGTATGCGGGTTCGTATGGCAAGACATGGCTTGACCATAATAGGTATTTATAATACTTTTGTTACATACCCGACAAGGGACTGTTGCTCGTTATGTCATTATTCCTTTAAAAAAGTATCTATGAACTTATGTTCGCACGTTAGAAGTAATTCCTCTTTTGCGTGGCAAAGTTGCAGAATCGATCGACTTACACCACCTTAACGCAACATAAGTAATATAATTGAATAAGCGATATTGACTCTACCTTAAAGATTATTTATGCTTGAATTCGATCGTACTGAGCAACTAATAACTGCCAGGTATGCTATTCATTCCTAAAGGTTCATCTGTTTCATTGAGATTTATTTGTTGTTTTTATTCGTTTTGTCGCAGCGCTGATACGCGTGTCCTTAATCTCGTTGGGAATCGGTATTTTAGGTACCTGCTGTTTCTATATTAAGAAAAAATTCTACAAAAGAAAAGTATGTCATTGTTTCTTGATAATACAACTATTTTGTAGCGTTTTGTTATGTCATACAATTTTTACAACAATCATCCGCGATTGATGTTCTCAAAAAGAATGCTGCATTTTATTTATTTTTTATTTTAATATCTTTTAGAAACTTACAGCTAGCGACTTACTAAGATCTTATGGTACTGAAAGCATTTTATAAGCTACCGCTCTTATACAATCGAATAAGATATTTCATTTGCTAGTTTAAATAAAAATGTATTACAGGTACTTATGAGTTATCATAGTTATTATTCGAAAAATTTCTACTTTTTCTTTCATTCAGAATTGCTTACGTGGTTGATTAGATATCTCTTCATGAATCCATCCCCCATTCAAAGTTTAATACTACTTCAGACAAGTGCGACAAGCGTGGACTCTTTTTATACGCTTTATATTAGCTTCACCTGTATCTTTGTATGTTTGTAACCGACTTCTTTGGGCGCGATTTTGACCCACTTTAAACGGCTAGATTTTGTTTAAACTTTGTAGATTTATCAAGGACCGATGACATTACACTAATTTGATAAAATTATTCAATTTTTCAATTTGCAAAATATGATTTTTGTTTATTTATATAATTTTCATCTATAGTCGATAAGGCAGGAATTGATGTTTAAGTACTTAATAGTTTTAAAAATACGCTTTTATAGAAAATTCTAAAAAATGAAAAATAAATAATAGTTAAAAAAAAACTAAAAAGCACGCTTTATATAAAATTCAACTAAAAAATAGAAAATAAATTTAAATTGAAAATAGTGTAAAAAAAATATATTTTATTGTAAAAAAAGCGTGGGTTGCTTTTAAGATATTATTAAAATAATAATTCTTCTACACCCCACGCTATTTTTACAATAAAATATATTTTTTTTACACTATTTTCAATTAATATTTATTTTATATTTTTTAGTTGAATTTTATATAAAGCGTGCTTTTTAGTTTTTTTTTAACTATTATTTTTTAAATCCAGTTTTAGTGAGCCTTTTTTATTCTTAAGTGAGCCAAGTGTAATGTAATCCATTTAATCTATATATTATTATGTACGCTTTGTATATTAATTATGTTCAATGTATAATATTAATTGATTTCAGATTCCTTCTTTTGGGAACTATGCTTTTTGGATTATATTTAGCGATATACAAAGTGAAAGATAAACTTAATTTATTATCAGACGAAGACCACGAGCGATATGGGAAACTGATGGATCACAATGCGACAATGTTCAAATGATTTTATTATAAAAAATATTTTAATTATAATTTTTTTATTTTAATAGTAGGTACTATAATATAATATTTACATTTTAAGCAGTTTCTTATTTTTATATGATACCACTCACTTCTGGGTTACCCAAGTCAATTTGTATTAAAATTTATGAACGATGCAGAATTCGAAGCCGCGCTTCCTGGGATTACGTCCAAGCCCTTCTATCAACTAAGCCGCATGAGTACGCATGTGTCGTAAATCTTGGTATGTTTGTTCAACTCTCGGGTTGTGGCTGCATCTACAGGAGTAGATCCTGTATAGTTGATAACAAAATGTATATTAGGAAATTGACTTGAGATGTCGCCCTTTCAAATCTAAAGTAAAAATCTAAGTTACAATTTTTCGACGTCGACTACTTGAGAGATACAAAAACTAAGACTCAAAAGTTCAATTTACAATCTACATAGAAAAAGGCGTATTCATCATATTTATTTATGTATTGTAACAGAAGAACTAAAAGTCGATGTCCTTAAACCGTAAACGTTTTACATTAGGCGACATTTATCCTGCGAACTTGTCGCCCGATACGACTTCTACGTGTCGGACGAAGTCGCGTGGGACATCGCATGCGATATCGTCGACGCTCGGATACGGACCGTATGCAACTTTTTATCTCTTGACAGACACCCGACGGCATTTGGGTAATTAGGACTAAAGTATATATACAGTATAATATATATATATATATATATATATATATATATATATAACTATATTTATACCGTATATAGTTAATACCGAAGTTATTCATGGCTTTGGAACATCAAAAAGTATGACGCATGGGAATCCATCGTGACTACGTTCTCACGCTCCCCACCTCAGTAAGTTGATGACGATAGACTTGTGCACGAGGTACCCGGCACCACCCTGTGACAGTTTGTCGTCCTCCTAGAAGTAAAGCAAGTGTCCGGAACTTAGGATTATTGAGTCCTCACCCTGTCATCGGAACTCAGATAGCCCCACGAAATACTATCGTAGTCTGCTCAAATCTTCCTCCAGTTCCTCCAAATTCTCGTCAGTCCCCAGTCTTGACATAAATGAATTAAAAAACTAAATTCATGGAACTATTTTTATTTAGATTTGCCGCAATATCAATATTAATTAATCATAATTTCTGTCAATCTATTACAACTGTAAGGTAGGTAAAAGTTTTGGAGTGATATTTAATGACGAATAATACTATACATTCATTTCTAAATTTTAACTAAATGGAATAATATTTCCCCAGGTATTCCCATGACATGTTTCACCAGGCCAGATAAAATTTTAATTATAAAAAACTTAATATGTACAAACGAATAACAAATCAAAAAACACTTTTAGTAGAATTAACTCTTACACTGAACTTTCTCTTTGTTTTGTAATTGAAAGTTATAGTTTTTTATTATATTTTATACAGCTGATGGGGCACTAACTATATAGGAAAATACTTGGAACTTTATTCTGACTCTAAATACAGATTACGCGCGAGTTGAATGCAGAGTTCAAGAATGCGATAGTGCTGTGACCTTATTATAATTTATGACGATAGTGATGAGTGTGTCGATAAATTTAAACAATGCTTCAAATTCACCATTTAAAGCTAATAATTAACTCTTAAATTCTTGTCCTGCTTTTCTTCAACACACATGTCTAAATAATTTGCGCTTATGAATAAAAACTAGTTTCTTTTGGAACGAAATCTGATGGACTCGGATCAGTTAATAATCAAAAATAACAGGGGATCGCAACTTCAGTATTAACACAGTAAGCGTACGATAACAACGATAACTGACAAGAACGGCACAACACTACACTTCAGGCGCGCGAGGCGAGGCGTGCGGAGAGCGGGGGGAGATGCTCCCGCACGGTCCGCAGTCCCACTCAGGCCCCGACTGAAACCAACTCGCGCGATGTCTGTAGTCAATTAATATTTATTTTTAATGTTATTTCTCTATACATGATTGCCAAACTATCCACGAGTATCATTAATTTCTCACCAGTTAGGACATAACTCAACTTAAAATGATATAATCGTTGTAATTTTTTATATTTGTCAAATACACTCACGCGATACCATTATAAGGCACAACAGGTAATCGACGATAATCGTTATACACTACTAAGTTTTAATTTACACAAAAGGCGATTAGTGTAATTAGTTAAGAGATTGTAAAGAAGCATAATTTTTTTTTATACTGGATACTAATTATACTTAATAAACTTTTAACAGATCCTGCCTAACGCGTACATAATAATTATTCACATAATAGTCACTAGCAACCATGGAAGTGAACAAGAGGCAAGAACATTTTATTTTAGAGATTGAATTGCTTGTTTTCAGATAGTCTCTTACTTATCTGATTATATTGATTACTCATCAACAATTTTTTGGATAATTTTAAAGAAAAATTGTTATAAACGTATTATGACTATGATAATTAATAAAAAAGCATACAAAAATCACTGCTCAATCAATACTCAAAACAAATGAGAAAACGTTTCTTGTGTAAATAAAATCAATAAACGTTTAGACCAGTAATTTTTTAGATAAAATCATTGTGCAGGATCTTATTCAATTTCCATTTATCACCAAAACTGACAGATTGCAGACTTATTCAGCACAGAAGTCCAAACAAGTGCCTTTTTATACAAGAGCCAAAGCCAGAGCAACTATCCATAGGTCGCTGGTTCATATCCGGCTCGAAGGACCAAAAAGAGATGTATGGTCTGTTGATGACCATATGGGCTCTTTTGAATGTTGAAGATGAGTGAAACTACGATAGTCAGTAAGGAAAAAAGTATATTGTCCGGAATACTTATTCTAATGAGCTACTGACTGTGAATGTGAATGAAGGTAACGAACACACGCGGCCCTTGGAGGCAAAACTATAGGTTGATATTAATTAATTTATGGCCTGATTTATGGCTAATTGCGACTCCTTTGATGGAGAATTAAGGATTATGAGCACGAACGAGTCCCTTGGTGGATCGATGCATACTGAAGCAATTTTAATCTAATTATTAAAACGCGCGTGTCGCGTAAAAATGCTGACTTGAGAAATTTGCGGTTGCACCGTACAGCCTGAATTTGATTTACCGCTAAGCAATCTTGGGGAGACAAACCAATTGAGTGCCACGCCATACGCCGCTGAGACTGAGAAATTAGCTGCACCGTGCCGTCCGCGTCGTCAATCTATCTAGATGTAACAACCCTAGCGCTCGCGTCGGTATAAATTTCAATGAGAGTGCTGAGTTACGCTACTGTCCTATTGGCTACTTGTATTGTGGTACTTAAGTGTTCGAGCAGTTTAATTAATCGATAATTTAAACGAACTCAAAATACAATATTGAAAGACACATTTTAAGTAAAGCTTTGACCTTTAGATAATTTATATGTCTAGATAGAACTTCTTGCAACTAGGCAAGGCATGAAAACAGGCCAGGTTCATTGGTTAAGTGTGCATGACAGCAACGTCTTACACTCGCGTTTGCTGGAAATAGAGGCTAACCGTTCACCGCTATTTTTTTTAATGTATTCACAGCTGTTATAGTCTATCTAGATGTATAAATTATTTAAGTTTTGACCGTTGTTATTTCAAAAGATATGAATATCACTTTATTCACATGTATAACTAATTGCTTAAAACTAAATTAATTCTAATAACATGAAGATATTATAAGTAAATTTTTATTTGATCACAGATTTATATTATAACTAATTAAGTTTCTATAAAAATCAAAAATCGAACATCAATACACAATATACTAGACTTATAAATGTAGGCAAGGTAATTACGGAATTTTATTATATAACTACATAATTTTGGAGAGAAGTATTAGGGTGCGTACAAATTCCGCGTGGGAGTCGCGCGAGCCCATATTCGCACCTAGTTGACCTTCATTTGCCACACGAGCCAATATGTTGACACAAATTTAGTAGAACGTGATTGCCGCGCGAAGCCATTCCGGCTTGAACAGCCACCGGCAAGTGCCCCAATGCACTAGATTTTTCAGATACACCAAAATCGAAAGTGCCGTACGGCACACTACGCCCTGATCAAGTTTTGACCCTTATTTTGTTTACAATATGGTTTATTTTCAATAGCTTTCTGATACATTCAATCAAGTTATCCTAATGATAAGCAATATATTAATACACGTAAAATAATATGCATTGACAGGCTGCTGCGTGCGTGCCAAAATCACGCTGATCTAAGGCATACCGCGCCGCGGGGCCACTTGCCGATTTCAGGTGAATAGATAGACCAGTTCATTCTTGTAAACCAAATTAGCAATAACTTTAAAATTTCGGGCACCTGCAGACTCCTATAGTAGTAATAGTATTATAATAGTAGGAGAATATCAAAACAGGCAATTTAATTGTTAAATATCCATTTTTACATAATCGCCGCGCGAGCCTATACACCTACGGCCTTACAAAATAAACTTGGTATAAAGTTATAACTAAGCATAAACAAAGAATATGCAAAATGTTTACAAAATCGTTGACAATACTGTCAATACAATGATAATTCTGTAGTTTTTCGAATAAAAAGCTGCTTTGCAAATAAACGCGGGAAACGTTATACGTCCGAATAAACCAATCGTAAGCAAAATGTCTATTTGTAAACATTTTGCATATTCTTGGTTTATGATTAGTTATAACTTTATGCCAAGTAAGGCCGCTAAAATCTAAACTACAACTGTCTAAAACTGTTCGCGAATGAAAGACAGAAGTTCCTTTGATGCGCTTTCAAAAACCGATATCGAGGTTTTAATGGTTTGCCGTCCGTAATTTGTACGCACCGTTAAGAGCAAATATTATCTCTCCGTTTCGTTAAAGATAAAATAATTATTAGGCATGGTTGAAATATAAATGAGATTACAAATAATATTTCCTTAATCGTATAACTATTCTACATTCTAACCGAGCACCGTATTAGCTAGCTCATACTAATTAATTCAACAATAATCATCACGGACAGGATTTTTTTATAGATATTGCCTTAAAAAGTTCACAAAATAAAGTCTAAAGCAAAATAATGTTAATAATTTGTGCTGATGTAGTGTGATGTAATATTTTATGATATCTCAGACTATTTATAGTTTATTTTATATCAACTTTGTTTTTCGAGTTTTTCTTTTTATAATAAATTCCGTCTATTCCTTTTCCGAAAGGTGATGCTGCATTCGTCGTTAGATAATATGATCCTCGAGCGCTGAAAGTAATAACATACTATGTTACATAAAATATTAATAATAACTGATATATGTTGCAGGGAAGTTATGAAAATGGAGATTAGATCAAATCGTTATGTTAAAATAAGAACCAGGAGATTTCCCTAAAGAAAAGGTTGAGCAATCACCTCAATTCATGCTCAAAAATTGTCTGAAGCAAATCTCTGCCTTCGGGCTGCGCGACTATCAGGCAGAGTTTTTTTTCACAACTGTTTCGACCGCGCTTTGAATACAACGGCACGCAAAGTGACGAAATTTTATTAATTCTAATTAGCGTATACAATAGACTTTGAACATTACTGCCACAAAATTAGGTGTTAATTTTAAAATATATCTGTATAAGTTGATGTATACCTACACAACGCCACTCGGACATTTTTTGACGACCATTTAATAGGCGAATGGGAGTCTAGTTGTTTATTGTACGTCAATGCTGTCGTCTCATAATATAAGAAAAAAAAGACCCGCCTTAGGCCGATCCTACATTGGAAGTGGAAAATCTGGACGGTTTAGGCGGGTCTGGTCGGGAGAAATTCCTAACTGAACAAAACAAACATTGACGCGCCGTGTCCCCTCCTACACTGGAGCCAGTGCTCCCTCCGGGGAGGTGGAACAAGTCTGAACTGGTCTGACAACAACCAAACAGGTTTGTTTTTCGTCTAGTCCAGACTCCAGTTTTTCTGCTGGCTCTATACAAGTCCTGAAGTTGCTCCACTTAGCGTAGGTTTACTTCTATGTGATAGAACATAATGTAATCAGAAGTTTCGACAGTTATTCTATGATACTTTTGAATTTATCAGGGTGATTGAGCATAGGTAGGCAGGTTTTTTCTTTTTTTACGTGGATTTAATAATATTTTTCTGTCCAATAACAGGAAATCAATAAGTTCGTCGTCCATCTTTCAAGAGATCAAAGGTATCTATAGAAACTCACAAAATTTGCACTTTCCACCTTTGCGCGTCAGAGTTCACACAGTACTGACTCTGGATTCTGTCGAGTTCGTCCGCTCTTGTCTAGCTGCAGTGTAGGAACGCCGAGTCTGAACTGGTCTGGTCTGGCCGGGTCGGACCTGCTGGCCAGACTGACTCCGCTTCCAATGTAGGACCGGTCTTACAGTATTTCTTAGTCCCATTTCAGCTGGAAGACATCCACTGCTGAAAAAAAGGCCTTCCCCAAAGATCGCCATGACGATCGGTCCTGCGTTGCCCTCATCCAACCTACTCCGGCGATCTTGACCAGATCGTCGGTCGGCCTACCAACACTACGTCTTCCGGTACGTGGTCGCCATTCGAGGACCTTCTTGCCCCAACGGCCATCTGTCCGTCAAGCTTTGTCCGCCCACTGCCACTTCAGTTTCGCAATAATTTGGGCTATGTCGGCGACTAAGTTTTTTCTTAGTCCGGTGATAATTAATATTGATTTGAATTACCTGTGATCACAATTATCGCCCATATACACCATGCCGACTTCGGGCGTGGGGTTTTCTCTAAATTTATGATACGAGTCTGCAGGCGATGCTGGAAAAGCTTGAGGGTTTCTTATTGACTCTGCAAAGAACCACCAAGATCGCCAGTGACTGCAAAGATCTAAAAAACGAATTATATTCTGATTTGAGCTGCATTGTCACTGTTTATCGGTCGTCAACGAAAGAGCGCAATATATTTAATTAATATTTGAACGGCCTCACAAATAAACGAGGTATAAACTTATACCAGAGGATAAACCATGAATATGCAAAATGTTTACAAATAGACAATTTGATTACGATTGGTTTATTTGGACGTAAAACGTTTCATGCGTTTATTTGCAAGACTGCCTGATATTCAGAAAACTTCAGAATTATCATTATATTGACAACACTTGTCAGCGATACAGTCAACATTTTGCATATTCTTGGTTTATTCTGAGGTATAACTTTATACCAAGTTTATTTTTTGATTTGTCCATATGTGCGTTAGCTAGTGTAATATTCAATAAACTTAGGAGCTATTATACAGACAAACGCTGACTTTTAACGATGTGTCTATTAAAATCTGTTACAGTTACAATAGATACGTTCTCCTTTTCTATCCCGCTGTATCTCCATAAGATATGTGCTCGTACTTCTCTCTCGCACTAGAAATAAGGGATTGCTTGTAACATTTAATTCTAGAAGGCTTCATAAGATAAATAATAGCTTAAAGGGTAAATGTATACACTTCTATAATAAAGTCCCAGACACTGTTCAGGCATTATCTATAAATAAATTTAAATGTTTTATAAAAAAAATGGCTCTGTCGTAAATCCTATTACTCCACTACTGAATATCTAAATGATCAGACCGCCTGGGACTAGATTGTGATTATTTTATAGCGATAGAAATGACTGTACAATATTGTATACTTTTATTGAAAAGTGCGCAAAAAAGAATGCTGGGAGAGTTTCTTGCGCCGCTTTTTCTCTCTCAGAGCGCCATTTGTTTCCGAAGCGGTAGTAGTATCTAGTAGTTATTAGAAATGACATCAAAAAGAATTCTAAAGGAATTAATTTTGAGAAAATAAACGTTCTTCTATACGCTAATGTATTGTAAGTCTATGTATAATCCTATTTATGCCTGTTTATAAATCCGTTTTACATTAACAAAAATTAATAACCTATAGTCTTCCAAAAATATATATAAATGAAGAATTATTATGTTCGCGATGTGCGTGGTTTAAAACACAATATTAATGTGTTTACTTCTACTTGATTTCTGATTCGAAGGTTTGCTGGTGGATTAATAGGTAAATGACCAACATCATGTCAGTGGTCACTACGCCATAGGTCGCTTTGAGATGCGTTCCGACTCAGATCGTACTGTCACTGTGATGGGCAGATTATAGTATTTATTGAAAATTTATTGAATTAGGCGTTACTTTGCGGAAATCTATAACTATACAAATGATTTAAGCCAGTCTGGTGCCAGATTTTGGCGAGATAACACGTCCTGAGGATGCCTCGTGTAGAGGCGAAACACGTGTCGAATTGTTCTTTAAAAACAAAAAAAAATTATGTGGTGTCGTGGGACACCAAGTAGGAACGAAGTTCCTTCTGCTAATGTAGAATCGACACAAATTGCAAAAAAAATCGTGCTCAATTAGGTATTATACACTACTCGCTTGTGTATGCGACTGTCGCGCCTGCGCACGTCTCATTTAACGGTTTTATTCCACGCACTTTTTTCCACGGATTTTTTCTTACGGTTTTACTATCACATTTTTTTCAGTTCGATATTGGCGGAATTAACACTAAAGAAAGCGTAAATCATTTGTATATAGATGATAGTATTGTCGACATAATTGAATCCTGACTCACCTTAATTTGATTATCCTTTCAAAATAAACAAGTAGGTCGAAATTAGCTTGAACATATATTTCCTAAGTAACTGTTATTATTTTATTAGACAACGACAGTCCACTAATTGTCATACAATTTCGTGCAAATATAAAACTGTATTAAAGAATTGTCAGTAGAGTGGGCCATTAATAAATTTTGTCGATAGTACTTCATACTATCTTCTCATTAAACATACTATCATTTGTTTGAAATAATTTAATTTATGTCAAAAATATTTCTTATATTAGGTAATACAATTTAATTACGATTCAAATCTACAGTTTTCAATAGAAAAAAAACTAATAGTAAAATAAATTAAACTATTATCTTATTATACAATAAAAATATTTGTATTATTTAAAATAATTTATTTCGTTTCGCTACGTTTGCAGTAGGAATGGTTACAGGTACTATTTAAACGATTTGTTATTTTAAAGTGATATCCCTCATTTCTGGGCAGTGAACGCCCTTCTCGGGTTCCGTCCGAGCGTTCTACCAACTGAGCCAACCATTCGAGTCACGCATGGATCGTAAATCTTGGTACGTCTTGTTCAACTCTCAAATTTAATTTGTAAAATACTACTTACTATCATCGCTAAGAGGTATGGGAGCGAATCGCGGGCATCCTGGCTGTACACTTTTTCCACCGTTGGGCCAGAAGTCAGCCGTACCGGTCCTCACTGGAGCGCCGTATGCGCCGGCGTCGGTGTGAATGATATCAACAAACTCAGCGTCCTTCTCAGACACGTGCTCCATTAGGATACCGTCGGGATAAAACCCTGGAAAAGCTGGGTCTAACGCCGTCAACCTGGAAACAATGATCAATTACTAATGATGTTTTCCACTGAACACTTTGTCATTGCGTGGCATTGTATTCAAAGCGCGGTCGAAACACAACTCAACGAAAACACTGGAATATATAATAGACGCGGGATCCTTTACACGGGATGCCGGCTAGATTATGGGTACCACAATGGCGCCTTTTTCTTCCGCGTAGCATTTATGTGTAAGCATTATTGTGTTTCAGTCTGAAGGGCGCCGTAGCTAGTGAAATTACTGGGCAAAAGAGACTTAACATCTTACGACTCAAGGTGACGAGTGCATTGTAGTACTGCTCGGAATTTTTGGGTTTTTCAAGAATCCTGAGCGGCACTGCATTGTAATGGGCAGGGCGTAACAAATACCATCAGCTGAACGTCCTCGTCGTCTCGTCCCTTATTGTCATAAAAAAAGACAATTTTTGAGCGTGATTGCGAGACTAGTCGTTCATTGACTTCAATGCTTTTGGAGTGTAAACGTTACAGGAATGTTGTAGTAACCCCTACTAACCTGTAAGAATGTAATATCCTAATGTCCAACACTCGCTGTTCTTATTGGCATAAATAATCAATTCTCTATTGTTAAACAAACGGACTAGTAAAAAAAGAAGGACTCCGCGCCGTGATATTAGTATAAAGTGAAGTACCTTTATGCTAGTGTGTGTGCGGTTACGGGGTATACCAGACAATTTTTTTTTCTTATGGAATAGGAAGACAAACGACCGCCGCCCACAATCTCTTGCAACATCAGAGGAATCACAGGAGCGTTGCCGGCCTTTATAATATAATATTGTTTCCCGTAAGTAATTCTTTTATGAAACAGTAGGGCAAATAGTTGCACTCTCAAAACAAATTGAATTTCAGGAGCATAATCGTAATCGAGATCGTTCTGAAAACATCGCACTAGGACACTTATTCCATAGTTTGGTTATACGTGGAATATTTCCTTGAAAACCGCACTTTGAAGGAACGTCGCGCATAGCTCATGATGATTTTCTAGTTTCTGGCGTTTAGTGTTATATTGGAAATCGGCGGCAGGACTAAGATATGGTACATTAAGTTTATTCAAAGAAAACTTTGTAATGAACCTAAGTAACCACAAACAATAAATAGGTGGACAAGGGTTGAATAGAACTGAAATATATAGTTCTCTGCAAAGTTAGAATAACTTTTCGGAATCCCATAGTGTACGTACGACTTAACTTAAGTTTGTTGTTTTGAATTAAATAAAATATATAACCTGCTTGGGTTTCATACCTTTTAACAGTTTTTCCATATTTACTCTTAAGATCCCTCGCTAAGTAACCTGCAACATGACTTCCAAGTGAATGTCCTATTAGGTGCAGCTTGTCCAAAGACAGTCCCGACTCTATTAGCTGGTGCAGCTGTTCAGCTGCTGCTGAACCCACCTGGAAGTATATGGATACTGATGAGACTCAGAGCTATATGATAGTGGACTCGCTGAACCTGGCAGACGTTATCCTGCCAGGAAATACATTCTCCGTGTTCAAATATACTAAGGTCTATGGTCTTTGGTGGCAGATCAGTCGTATTGCTGAGTTGCCAGTGGTGGATTTCCACTGAACAATACCTAATATTTTATGTTCTATTATTCTAAGTATTATTCTGTTTATTTGTGTGTAAGTGTGTAGTTATCAAGTAGTTTATATGTATCATAGATAATAATAATTATTAAGTAGACTGTAATGAGGCCGTTCCCAATATTCAGTCTATCTCTTACTTTTGATAAAAATCGTAACTATCGTTGACTTTTCTGTCCCAATAAACTTAACGACGGTTACTCAACTTATCCGTACACGCTGTCTGTCAATGGGACGACGTATGGCTTAGCAGCGATAGAAGTTTGTATGGAAATTTCAATTCACGCGTCCCAATATAAGGCGATAAGAATGACTTATCAGGTATATTGGGACAGCTTCAGATTATTGACTGGTAATTACTGACAGCAGAAGGTAGTAATTTATTTCTATCTAAAGATAGTATATTGGGATCGGCCGTAAGTGTATGAGTAGGTATAGTCTATGTGTTAGTATACGTATAGCCCACAGGTCAATGAGACGAGAAAAATAATGTAAACAAACGAACCATTACTGAGTTATATTGTCATAAATACAAATAATATAAAAAAGTATACAGTTATATAAGGTCTTTTATTATGCAATCGAAAACTGCGTGTACCTACGATTCCAAGTCGTAGTTGACTGGTTTTTAATTGTATAAATGCCATGTCAAAGCGGTGTAATTATGACGTAGATAACATAGCAAGGTTGCGCTCATTACATGCAATTTATTCTCTGTGTGTCACAGCACGATGACTAAAACATGGTTTGTCTCGTTTTATGAGGTTGACTTATGGGTTATTTCTCGTTAACCGGATCTAGTTTTCTACTTTTTATTACATCAACGCGCGTATAATGCTTTTTATTTTCTTATTTACTTTCATATTGCAGTTTTATTGCTGGTTTTTCACGTTTTACAGTTATTAAACAGGAAACATTAAGTAATATTTTCCTATGTATATTATAACTTTCCTTGGAGATATTTAATGTTTATGTGTGTTGAGTATTCAAGATTTCTCTCAGCTCATACAGTCTTTATAATAAGTTGGAATGGTAAAAGTGTTTTCGGCAATTCAAGTGGTTTAAAATTAAAAGTCAAAAATATTTTATTGACATAAAATCAAAAGATTGCTCGTCAACTCTCCGGGACGATACGACATGGGTACCTTCAAGAAAAGCGCGTACACCTTCCTTAAAGGCCGGCAACGCTCTTGTGATTCCTCTGGTGTTGCATGAGAGTGTGGGTGGCGGTGATCACTTAACAACAGGTGACCCGTACGCTCGTTTGTCCTCCTAATCCATAAAATAAAAAAAATACTACAATCACCAAAATACAATTCAAATACATGATGATTACACAAAAGTTTAAACATATACATATTTTTTAAAAATGCAATTCAGTAAAACAATACAAGGCTGAACCATAAAATCCATAAAAAAAACTATAATACTATTCAATTCCACGTTTGTTTGCTTACGTAATCTTCAATACTCTAATTAGATTTCGACATAAGACTGTGTTTAACAAAAGATTTAATATTATTTTGATAATTCAGATACACATTTTGATAATTTATTGTAAAATTTAATATGATTGCATGCAAAAGAATTGTTTATTTTACAGAGCGTAGTAGGGGGCACTATAAGCTTGTACTTATTTCTAGTGTTTAAATTATGGTTGTCGCTTATTAAATATTAAATACCTTCTTGATTAAAGTGCTGATAATTGATACGCCCTGCCCCAAAAAATTCTGAGTGGCACTACAATTGCACTCGTCACCTTGTGACGTGACATAAGATGTTAAATCTCATTTGCCCAGTAATTTCACTAGCTACGGCGCCCTTCAGACCGAAACACAATAATGCTTACACAATTTGCTTCACGGAACAAAAAGGCGTTATATATATTAAATAATTTAGCCGGCATCCTGTGCAAAGGAGCCTCCCACTGGTAAATAGCCTTAGTCGCCCCTTACGACACCTTGGGGCTGGGACTTCCTTATTCTTTTAATGCCCCGGGACACAAGGCAAAAAATATGTCAAATTCTAGAAATAAAATTTCACGACAAACAATATTATGAATGTATACAACTCGATCGTAATGCCACCATAATAAAGTTCAACACCCATAAAATTTGCTTTTCCCAGGAGACAAATACCCGTACAGAAAGATTACATATGTCGCTAAAGATTACAACTCATTACCAGACGTGACTAACGGAAGAAAAAATAAAACAAATTCCGTACCTTTTTTGTGTTTCTAGCGGCATTGACTAAATAGGAACCATGGGCCATATTTGACCAATCTAATAGAATCACATTTACGTCCGGCCTTGCTTCTAGGTAAGCGTTGACAATGACCTGTAAGGAAAACAAACTTATATACCACCGCTTGCGTAAAGACACCTCATTTAAATTTATAATGAAAACGTCTTAAGGGCATACGCCGCTGTCTAAATCGTTTCTTTTTATATTGAATAAAATATATTCATTAGAAACGATTTAGACGTAGCATTAAAGCGATAGAGAGGTGAAGACGAGCACGCAAAAAGTGTCAAGAGGTAATTAGTAGGCGCCGCTTTATAAAGTTTTCACTTTTATAAAAGTGAAAACATCTTAGCGGCGTTGAGCACTTTTCTTGGGATGGATATAAAATGTTAAACTTCGTAAGACAGACGTTGAAATTATGGCAAATGAACTAGCGGTGAAAGATTTTAGGATTCAAATTTGTCGAAAAATTTTAAATTCATTTGATATACTAATATCAACATTGACTATAAACATACAGAGACGGAGCTCTAGACCAATACTCTGATTTTAGCAGTGTTAAGTGCTTTAATTTCAGCTTTTATAACTTTTTAAATCGTTATATCTCAGAAACGGTGGCTCGTAAGAAAAAAAGTATTGATACATTTTTTATAGATAATTTTATGATCTACAATTTTTGTTTGAGGTACTTTTATGATAAAACTTACCGTTTTGCTGAAAATCGCGAAAAGCTAATTTTTTGACCTTTGACCTTGAATAAAAAAATTCCATACACGGGAATGATGGGAAACTTTTAAGCATTGTTTATAATTATATTTTGAACAATTTTATTGATTTTTAGCTTGTTGGGACTTTATGTAACTTCACTCTCATTTTTTGGTCTAATGACCGGACTATAAAATGCCTTATAGCGCTAGGACTCCACGGACCAAGGGTCTCGACACCGAATGGGACAAGATCATATTCGGAGCCTAGACCCCTGTTATTGCATGCTTTAGCTTAAATAACTTAAGAGTAGTTATAATTTCATAATATTAATAGCCGTAAGAAAAAAAACGCAAAAAATGCTAGTAATCTTTTGGCGCGTTAAGCGACCATCTGGGCAGACCCTTATAAATAGAACCTTAGAAAATTTAAACGTCTAAATAGAGTCGCTCGCTACTAGACAACCGATGAAAATAGGCCGGTTTTATTACATTAGTATGCGTGACAAGCTACGTCTTACACTCGCGATTCGTATTGCACTTTGTGTTAGTGTTCAATGCTCAAAATAGAGGATAACGATTAGCCTCATATTTTTCCAAGTTTTCACAGCTGTCCCAGTATATCTAGACGTATAAATGATTTAAGTTTAGAACAAACAAAACCCTATTAATACTTATTGGTTTCAATTCGTCGCTCGAAAACAAGAACCTGTTCATATTAACTGTGCATTGCAAACAAGACAATTCCGACTAAATAGCGATTGTACCACAATACATTCTCAGAATATCTGCATATTGTTGATGTATTTGATAGGAATGAGAACTATATATACTACATTTAATACTTGTTTTGTGTTACGTATATAATAATTCAAATTCATATAGTTTTATTCATAATGTGATTAAAATCACTTATTGAACGTCTAAAACTACCATCCATTCAAATAGACTGCTTCAGACATAAGAAGAACGCGGGCGCAAGGAACTCAGCGGGATTTTTTTTTAATTCAAATTTTCGTTTCATTATTAACATGTTATATCGCACATAAAAATTTATTATTAAATTAGACGATCCATATAGCTTATTGGTTGTTTACCCAGCCCACTGATCTAGAGGTCCCGGGTTCGAGTCCCGGTAGGTGCAAACATTTATATGATGAATATGGAAGTTACTTTCCGAGTCATGGATGTTTGTATGTATTTATGTATGTTTAAGTAAGTATATTGTATTATATATATCATTGTCTTGTATCCATAGTACAGTTTGTGGTAATATTATTATTAAATACCCTGAGGGCGGTCGCTCCATTCCCAATCAGTGGTATCATTAAAAAAGTGATTTATGTTATAGCAACCTTAAAGATAAAGCTACACAACCGTTTTTTAATTTTTTTTTTAATTTCGTAAGACATTTGTTGGGTACTTTTTCATAGGACTTACATTGGGATCATTTTGTCAAAGCATATAGAAACAAAAGACTAACTAACTCGACTTAACCGACTAGTTGGCATAACAAGTCCATGTTTGTTCCTCGTGTTAACATTATGATTGTCACAGTTTCTAGCAAATTCGTAAATGTAGGTACTTATAAGTATTTTTTTTTATTATTTTTAATTAGGTATTTCTTTATGTTCCATATCCATAAGGGTATCAAGCAGGGAAAACATTAGAATGAACTGTTTGTCCGTCTGTCAGTCTGCGAGCAGGCTGTCTCTCATAAACAACAATAGTTAGATAGTTGAAATTTTGATAGGGTGTGTATTACAATACGTTATTATCCATCGTTATACGGTGGTATTTGCTGTCTGAATTAAAAAAAAATAAAAGATAAAAAAACTGAAAAATACGTCTTTAAAGAAATCAAACATAAACTGAGAATAGTGAGTCTGATAAGAGAGAAAGCATTGAGGTACAATTGATAGAGGAGTAAATGGCTTGTATCATCATTTCAGTCGTAAGACGTCCACTGCTGGACAAAAGCATGATGATTGGCCCTGCGCTGCCCTCATCCAACCTATTCCGGCGATCTTCCGTTACGTGGTCTTCAGTCATTCGAGGACTTTACTGCCCTGCCCATTACCACTTCAGTTTTCCATATAATATGGTTAAATAATGGTTTGTATATGGCACACAACAAAACTAAAACAGGTAAATAGAAATAGCTTAAAATCCACAAGGATTACCTGAATACTTTCCTGCTGCGCCGTTTCAATGAATCCATGCATATATAAGACGGTAGGGCCACTTTTATTGAAACCGTTGATAGTGAAAAGCCGTTCTGCTTGCGACAGCGAAATGTCCACGTATTCTTCACATGTGCTTCTGTGAATTAACAATTAAATATCAGATATATATGCAGAAGCCGTACATAATTTCTAGTAAGAAGTTGAAAATTTGATTTTGATGGTTTGAAACTTTGAACTCCGATAGCGTTTCGGTTTGGGAATAATTAACATGTACAATGCGATTTGAATGAGAATAAACATAAAAACTTGCACATTAACACATTTTGCAACCCTAAAATTCTTATGCCTACAGTCGGGTAAGCCGAGTTAGTAAGTATTTTATTGGGGCATGTAAATGCTTTTACCACATGATCCCAGAAAATGTACAAAAAAATGTGCTTGTGCGGTAAAGCCTTAAAGAGTACTATAACATAAATGATTCTCTTTATGATACCACAGACTATCAATGTAGAGAACACCCTCAGTCTATATAAATACAATCTTTATTGTACGATAACTACTACAAATTTTATTGTAACCGAATTAAGAAAAAAAGAAACATACGATATTTGTGTCAATTTTGTACATATATACGTAATTCATGATCTGATTAGAAATTTTAACGAAGACAATAAAATTACGATAATAGTAATTGACAATAATCGTTTATTACAATAAACTACAGAAACATACAAAGTGAGTGTTGCGGGTCTTCTGTGAATATTTAATACAATACATACAAGATGACGTCTGACTCCTAGAGGGGTTAACAGAAGTTATGGATAACCATTCCCCTTCATAGTCCTGACCACGGACTAGTAAAAAATAACATAACGGTGCTTCACTTGCTAATATCACGGCGTGGAGTCCTTTTTTCTACTCGTCCGTGGTCCTGACCAAAGAATTAGAATAGTCTAGCGTATATAGACGACCGGTCAGCTCAAAATTAAGTGACCAATTTTGAATAGTCAATGTCTGCATTATGTAGGTATGTGGTTTCTCTAAGCAACTAATTCCAAACTTCGTTGAATTCAAATTCAAATACTTTCATTCAAAATAGAATATAATATCACTTATTGAAATTCAAAAACTACCACCCATTCGAAAAACTGTGCCTTAGACCTGAGAAGAACGGGCGCAACAAACTCAGAGGGAATTTTTTTAAATAAAAATATGTTTAAAAGTACTATCGTACAATAAACATTTATAATGAAAGAGTCTGAGGGCGATCACTTAATGCAATCTGTGGTATTATTAAGAAAGAAACAGTTTTTTACCACACAAGAGTTTTTTAACAATTCTTTTGAATTTCGAAATACATTTGTTTTCAACATTTTCTGGGATCTTGTTTTAAAAGCATATACTTCAGCCCAAAAATGCTTACGATTTGTCAATTTAAATCAGTTACAGTAACAATATATTCGCTTTCCTTTTCTATCTTCTGTATTCTTCACTCTCGTTGCAATTTTTACTGATTGCCGCCTTCCGATTCTCCTTGTCGTTTGCTTTGTGTCGAATTTAATTAAAACATTTCAAATATGCCCTCTTTATTTCATATATGAAAGAAGATGATGTGACACGAATTGAGAAAGGAATGCTGAAATGGTTTGGACACATAGAGCGAATGAGTGAAGAAAGAATGACTTATCAAATATATAAGGCAAGTGTGTGTGGGCAAGTCGGTCGCGGGAGACATAGGACATTCGTCAACCAAATTGGGGACGTTTTAAAAAAAGCAAAGTGTAATCAATGTAGAGGAAGCGTGTGAGCCTTGTAAGGATTGAAGCAAATGGCGTTCCGTTGTATCTACCTACCCCGATGGGAAATGGGCGTGAGTGTGTGTGTTTATATGCTCTCATTTGGGTACAATAGTCAAGAAACTTAATCCCTTTTCCCTACTTGATGGTGGAATCAATGCCTAGGTTTACATTTTTCAAATTTTTGATCTCCATAAAGGACTGCCAATATTCCATACATCATCCAGGGTCATGATTTTGATTTTATACCAAAATTGTCATTTTCTTAACAATAATTACGAGTATTCCTATTTTTTGCTCTCTACTATTTGAATATTATATTAACAAAATTGTAACACAGATCAGAGTTGAATATTTAGTTTGCAAAATGTATGAAAAAATAGTTTTATTATAATTATAGTTCTTCCAAAAAAGCTTCCAACAGTTTTAAATGTAACCTTAGACTAAATCTGAGTACAAAAATTATATTAACGCTGTTTTTTAATAAACGCAATGCAAAGTTACTCCGAGATTAAAATAACTTCTCCCTGTCATGTAATTTTGTGATGAAAAAGGTAAGATAAAGACATACCACCTTACAAATAAAATTGGCATTAAGTTCTAACTAACAATAAACCAAGAATATGCAAAACGTTTCCAAATAGACATTTTACTACTTGGCTTATTCGGACGTATAATGTTATCCGCCTTGATTTGCAAATGCTGCTTGATATTCGGAAAACTTCAGAATTATCATTGTATTGATAGTGCTGTCAGCTATATGTGATTATTCTCAGGTATAACTTTATCTCAAGTTTATTTGTAAGGCCGAAAACGTTTTAAATTTGGAATTACTTTACTTCGCGTTTATTAATAACACAATAAATATTTTACTTACCCATTATAAAATCGAAGATATATGTCTTCAACTTGGTTTGATCTATCTGGCAATATACCTGTAAGTAAACATTAATGTATTAGTACCCATCCATACATAGATGCATACGATCACGGCTATAAATGGAGGAACATGCATGGTTTAAGAACTTTCATTATTTTAAAACCAGCCTGTTCATAGACCTAAGTGAGAAGGTACTAGAAGCGACACAGCATTTAAAGACTTCAAATGACGTGACAGAACACCAGAAATTATGTAGTGATTGAATGAAACAACGCGTTCATCATCATTTCAGTCGAAAGACCTATAATACTGGACAAAGGCCTTCCCCAAACAACACACTAATCTATACTAATATTATACAGAAGAAAAGTTTGTTGGTTTGTGATTTGGTGAGTTTGTAGAGGGTAATCTGCACTACTATCTCTGGGGATACTGAACCATGAATGAGTAGAAAGCCACATTATTTGAGAGTGTCAAAGGCTAAATATTAGCCCGACAAATGAAAAGACTTTGGTAGTCGGATTTGCAAAGTAATTCGGAGAAAAAGGGTCGAACACTAAACATAATTTATATATTTGACCTAACAACGTTGGACTAGTATGGTATTAACTACGAAAAAATCAAAACTTTCAAAATCTTGAACTATACCAATAAACATAATAAGTTTTAGACAAAATTATTGTTTTTTTTTTTTTTATAAAACATATGGTGATTATCAATTCACTATGAAACTAATAACTTATTCGTATTGCCGATAAAGACACCTAATAAAGTGTAATTATCTGCTTATCCGCTAGTTGCAGAAAGCATCACTCACTATCTTTGACTGTCAAAATGAATAAAAGAATGTGTCGGTATTATATTTAATGAAACATTAACTTTAAGCATGCTTTCTGCAACTAGCGATATGTCTCTCATTGAGCTATTGATCTCATTAAAGTAACAGCCTCCTCCAGTTTCTACCACAACATTCTGTTTTTGTTTTTATGCGTCCAATCTTTTTCTTCAATGTCTATTTGACTGATATTATTATAAAGTGAGCGGGAAAAATGTTCTGCCCATTGCCATTTGAGCTTCAGAGCTTGTCGGACACTTTAGTTATTATCGTTCGTAATTTTATATTTTTTGTTTATGTCAATATTATTATTTTATAGCAAGTATTATCTGTTTACTTTGTAAAGAAGTTAACTCGGAAGAAGAGAAGAATTAATTATAACTCTCTTTATCTTTAGATATCCAAAGAATACGAACTTATATGTGTGAGGCTCCTTTACATAGGATGCCAGCTAGATTATAGATACTCGTACCACAGCGGCTCCTATTTCTGCCGTGAAGCAGTAATTTGTAAGCATTACTGTGTTTCGGTCTGAAGGGTGCCGTAGCTAGTGAAATTACTGGGCAAATGAGACTTGACATCTTATGTCTCAAGGTGACGAGCGCAATTGTAGTGACGCTCAGAATTGTTGGGTTTTTCAAAAATACTGAGCGGCACTGCATTGTCATCAATTGATTGGCATCATTTACCATCAGCACGTCCTGCTCGACTCGTCCCTTATTTTCATTTAAAAAAAATGTTATCTTTTTTTATATGTCTGTTAATGTTAAAAGTTAAAACGTATATACAACGTCACTCGGACACTTTTGACGACCTTTTAATAATAGGCGATAGTTGTTTATAGTAACGTCAATGACTTTTATTTAGAATTCTTTTTGATGCTATTTCTGATAAACTAGATACTACTACCGCTTCGGAAACAAATGGCGTTCTGAGATAAAAGAAGCGGCGCAAGAAACTCTCCCAGCATTCTTTTTTTTGCGCTTTTTTTTAATGAAATATACAATATTGTATTGTCATTGCTATTGCTATAAAATAATCATAATCTAGTCCCAAGCTGTCGGATCACAAAGATACTCAGCTGTGGAGTAGTAGGATTTACGACAGAGCCGTTTTTTAATAAAATATTTAAATCAACAAATCTTATGAAGCCTACTAGAATTAGTTACAAGCAATCCCTTATATTTTCTAGTGTTATATTAATGAAAATCACTATTAAGAGCAAAATGGTTACGATTTTTATAAACGTATGTTAAAATTTATTTATGAAATTTAAATTGGACTGACAATAAACAGTCATAATATTTATTTCTTTAAATGTTTCTTTGAGAGTCTGTCTAGAACCAAGGATATGATATATATCACGAACAGCTCTCTGAATAGACTTTGTATACCGAAAATTCACTCCAGTTATAACCGTTTATCTCTAGAAGTAATATAACTGGCAGTTCTAAAAAAATATTTTATAGTATATGATATTATTTCGGTTGGATGTTATACTTTTCATTTTAACGAATCACATGTTGTAACTAAAAGAATATAAATAGACCTCGGTATATACGCTTAAACCTAAACGTTCGGTTAATATTACTCCAAATAATATATTTCCAAAAATTCAGATGAGAAAGTTAGGGTGGATGTATTATTTTTTTAGTCATCAATTACTATTAATTTATAATTATTTTAACCTTTAAATACAACTCATACGCACTGCTTCTTTAAAAAGTATAAAAATAATTGCGTATTTTTATATAATCTAATTGTAATAATATGTTGGTCTCAGTGAGTCATACATCTTTGTGCCGTTTGGTGTCGAGACACTTGGCCCGTGGGGCCCAGAGGCGCGGAGAATTTTCAAAATACTATCTTCGCGTCTCAATAAGGCTACTGGAAACCCAAGCGCTGGCAGCTATTTCGGTCAACGGATCAGCCTTGCTATGCGGTAATGCTGCCAGTATTCTTGGTACGCTTCCACGTAATGATAGTTTCAATTTTATGTAGCCGTAGTATTGTAAATATAGTTATAAGATTTGTTTTGATTAAATAAACAATTATCTAATTAATTAATCTAATTCTAGTTACGATTGTTGTAAGTTTTGGAGTCGGTGTAATCCAAGATAGTTTTGTTACTACATACATAGTTATAGGTGAGATGTGCTTGAGTCATGAGGAGGCGAGAGGCAAGAGCGGGTCGCGGCGGAAGGACACCGATTCCAAAAATAACAATAATTGTAACTAGAATTAGAATAATTAATTAGATTGTATAAAAATACGCAATTATTTTTATACTTTTTAGTGCACTTTATATCTTTTGTTTTGGAATAGTGTTTTTGAAGGCGCTTGATTTTTTCTTAAATTTTTTTTTTAAATTAAGTTTGCTTGTTATATGACACTATCTGACTTTCACAGGATTACAGAAAGGATTTGGATGTAAATACGAGGATTATATTTTGAATGATTTCATCGAGGCTAGTGTATTATTGAATATTAACATGAATTACCTTTTATCAGCATAACTTTTGTATCCACAGTAACAAGATATATGAATGAAGCTAGTATGATGCATAAGATTGTTTTACCAGCCATCGTATCGACGTCCACTTAAACTCAAAGATGAGAAGATAATGAGGTTTTCATGGTGCAAGCAGTTTATTTCTAATGGTGCTTTTACATGATAATAGTCCATTTATTAACATACATATCTAAGTTATATACTTTTATGACATTGAATTTGTAAACATTATACATAGGTACTAAATGAATTATTAAATTATTTACGTCTTATATTATAATATCTTTAAATTTTAATTCTAATTGATGGATACATATTTGTGCCCTTTGGGGTGGAGACGATGGGTCCTTGGGGTTCATCGGCACAAAAACTCGTAAAAGAGCTATCCAGGCGTCTAACCGATTTAACAGGTGACCCAAGATCTGGTACGTACCTCTGTCAAAGGATAAGTTTATATATCGATAGCCGATAGCGATCTTAATGATATTTTCTATTTGTAATTAATTAATTTTGTTAAATTAATTAAGTTTTATTTTATTATTATTTATATAAATAGCGTTATTAATTATTAAGTCACATGTAAATAATTTGAAATATAATAACCATTCTAAGTATTATATTAATGATAGCATTGTGAAATCCGACATGTTTCAGTATAACAGTATTGTGTTGGTATTTAGACAATTTTATAACATATTTTGCATGTCAATTGACGAAACATTCATTGGATTATCAATAATATTGTGTTAACATCTTAAGTACAATGTTTCTTGCAAATAAAATTTCGTTTCAATTTTTTCAAATTTCAAGTTAGAGAAAATTCCTTTAATATTAATAGTTTTTGAGTGATTAACAAAACTACATACCTTTTTTAAAGTAGATCCCTACTAATATTATAAATGTGAATGTAAGTTTGTTTGTTACGCCTATCACACCTAAACCACCTATACCGATGTTGATAAAATTTTGTACAGAGATAGACTAGAGCTTGAAAAAGGACATAGGCTGCCTTTTATTGCAAAATAATAATAAATGGAGGGGTTGAAATAGGGGATGGCAGTTTGTATGAAAATTCGTCATTATCGAAGATAAAATCATGAAACTCTGTATTTAGGCAATTGATAAGAAATAATTTATAAACATTTGTTCGAACATTTTTGAAACTTTGACCTACATGGGGATGAAATAGGAGATTAAATTTCACAGGGAAATACTATTAAAGAGACTGTCCACAATAACAAGGGATATGCGCTCATATCATAGAAGAGCGCTGCCAGCAGCGGAAAGAGCAGTTTTTATGTGTATTATTTGAAAAGTAGGTAGCCTAACAGATAAAAAATCTCCCCAAAGTTACTATTCAACGCGGACAAAGTCGCGGCTAAAAGCTAGTATATATATATGTAGTGGGACCAGTGGGAGGCTAGATTATGGGTACCACAACGACTCCTATTTATGCCGTGAACCAGAAATGTATAAGCATTACTGTGTTTCGGTTTGAAGTGCGCCGTAGCTAGTGAAATTACTGGGCAAATAAGACTTGACATCTTATGTCTCAAGGTAACGCGTACAGTTGTAGCGCCGCTCAAATTTTTTGGGTTTTTCAATAATCTTCAGCAGCACTGCATTGTAATGGGCAGAGCGTATCAATTGCCATCAGCTGTACGTCCTGCTCGTCTCATTCCTTATTTTGATAAAAAATAATAATATAGCAAACCTTATGAAAGGAATAATAAAGGTACAAATATTATGCTTAGACACGGCACATTAATTAAATATTATATGAATTAGTCGAATGTGCATACACCCCAATGTACAAATGCTTATTTTCTGCTGTATCATACACTCAGATAAACAACACTTATTGTGTATTACAACTTATACCAATTACTGAGAAGTACAATGATCAAGCAATTACGTGTAAAAAAACAATTCATTTCAATTTACCGGTGGTACGCACCTTTGCACAGGATGCCGGCTAGATTATGCGTACCACAACAACGCCTATTACTGCCGTGAAGCAGTAATGTGTAAGAATTACTGTGTTTCGGTCTGAAGGGTGCTGTAGCTAGTGAAATTACTAGGCAAATGAGACTTAACATCTTGTCTCAAGGTGACGAGTGCAGTTGTAGTGCCGCTCAGAATTTTTGGGGGTTTCAAGAATCCTGAGCGGCACTGCATTGTAATGGGCAGGGCGTATCAATTACCATCAGCTGAACGTCCTGCTCGTCTTGTCCCTTATTTCCATAAAAAAAAAAAAGTGAAACTACTGGGCAAATGAGACTTAACATCTTATATCTCAAGGTGACGAGCGCAATTGTGGCACCGATCAGAATTATTGGATTTTTCAGGAATCCTGAGCGGCACAGCATTGTAATCGGCAGAGCGTATCAATCACCATCAGATTAACATCCTGCTCTTCTCGTCCCTTATTATTATATAAAAAAAAAAGAAATTTCATTTTATAAAATTAACAAGGGACCTGGAACCCTTATTACCTTCCCGTCCACAAAGTGAGGCAGAATACATTCGCCCAATACAAGATAATATAAAAAAACACATGTATATTCTTTGTACATAAATTTACCAATTCACTCATTTGGCGTAACATTTAATTAATTATTTGGGCCGTATGTAAGCCAACAATATCAATTATCTACAAGGAAACCACAAAATAATATCTGTAAAATAGCAGTATAAATTACAATATAAATTAAAGCCAGAGAAACAAACCGCGTAATACAATAACAGGTTAAATTGTGTTGTTTTCGGTTTTGCGTTCGACAAAAAAAAAAAATAGATGAACCGACTTCAAAAAAAGTGTTCGTGTACTTATGTATGCACGCAAGAAGTTATACTTCTTTAGCTAAACGAAGCAAAAATCATTAAAATTATTTATTCGACGTTTGTGGAAAGAACAATATTGTATAAATCTTGCAACGATGGCTTTGACAATTGATTATCAAAAAACGAATACGGCTGTACGGACTTGAACCACTTAAATAAATAAAATAAAATAAAAATAAAAAAGCCTTTTATTTCTTACAGAAATGCTATTTACAAAGTCGATTAGTTTTGTTAGTATCAATAAGAAAAAATATTAAGTAGTTAGTTAATTTAATTATTATGTTAGTTTTATAAAAAGGAATTAATTTTTATGCATTTTATTCTGCAAGAACCCCTCTGCAGGTAAAGGGCTCCTCCAAATTGAGACAGTTTCCTCTGGATTGCGCTATTTGTATCCAGTTTGGACCCGCTGTGTGTTTAATTTCGTCCTCCCATCTGTTGCAAGGTCTCCCTTTCTTTCTTTTGCCCACTGGCCCCATCCATTCTGTCGCTCTTTTTGTCCACCTTTGATCTTGCAGGCGTGCTATGTGTCCTGCCCACTTCCATTTTAATGCACGAGCTTGTGCTAGACCATCTATTGCTTTTGTGGTGTTGCGTATTTTTGTATGCCTTATTTTGTTTATTCTTTTTATATTTAACATACTCCGCTCCATTCCCCGTTGGCACGTTGTAATTTTATTTATGACATTTTTGTTAAATTTCCATGTCTGACAAGCATAGGTCAGACAAGGAATAAGGCAAGAATTCATAACCTTAGTCTTTAGTTGGATTGGCATGTTGCTCTTAAATATTTCCTTTAAGCTCCAGTATTTGTTCCATGTTAACTGAGCTCTGCGCTCAATCTCCTGGTAGTTGTTTGATCTGTCGAAGCTTATTTGCTTGCCTAGGTAAATGTATTTCTCGGTATAATGGAGAGGCTCGTTATCGACGTATATTTGTACTTTGGCGCTGTTGGTCATTACCATAGTTTTAGAGAGGTTCATTTCTAGTCCGGCGAGTTTGCTAGCTTGGTTTAGTGACTCTACCATGTACTGTAGTTCTTTTCCTTTCTCTGATATCAGCACCAAGTCGTCGGCAAAACGGAGGTGGCTTAAATACTTAGTTTTTATTTTTATACCACGTTCATTCCAGTCAAGCTTACTTATTATCGATTCTAATGTGGCTATAAATAGTATAGGTGACAATGGATCCCCCTGTCTTACGCCTCTCTTTATAGGAAACCAAGGACCGGCTGTTTCTAATTTAATTCTGCTTTTGCTCTTCCTGTATATGCTTTTGATTACTCTTATAAATTCGTTTTCCACGTTCTGCGTTGCTAGAGTTTCCCAGATATAGTTGTGTGACACGGAATCGAATCCTTTTCTGTAATCAATAAATGCCAAGTACAATGGTCTACTTCTCTCTTGATATTTCTCGATGAGGAGTTCGAGTGTGTGAATATGGTCGATGGTAGAGAAGCTTTTCCTGAATCCTGCCTGCTCGGCGGGTTGTCTTGTTTCTAAGGTAGAGCTAATTTTTTTGGTCAGTATTGTAGAAAATAGCTTATATGCACTCGACAGCAGACTTATAGGTCTATAGTTCCCAATATCCTTCGGGTCGCCTTTTTTATATAATAAAATAATATTAGATTCAGACCATTGCGTGGGTGTCTCTCCAGATTCGAGGATAGAGTTGAATAAGTTTGTAAAGGGTATAGATAATATCGGGGCAGCTGACTTTAGAGTCTCGTTTGCTAGATTGTCCGATCCTGGGCTTTTGTCTAGTTTTAGTTTGTTCAGTGCCTCGATGACGTCACTTTCTTCGATTTGTGGTCTTTTTGGTATATTACCATCACTGTTGGTATTATGGTTTTCGTGGTTAGTTTCTTCTGGCTCGTTAGTGCTGTATAAATTCCTATAAAACTCTGTCGCTATGTTGATGATGTCACCGCGGTTGTGTATGGTTATCACGTCTCGTTTCAGCTCTTTGATCCAAGTTTTATTTGGTTTCAGCTCCTTATATGCCTTTTTTGTGCTTCCAGTTTTGTGGAGGTGTTTTTCAATAGTTTTATATCTGTGGTTGGCGTAGTCTTTTTTATGTATTTGTTGGTAAGTTTGTAAAGCGCCGAGATTTCGTTTCTTATTGCTCTGTTTTTGTTTGAACTTTTTTGCAGGTCTTGTCTTCTTCTAAAAAGTTTTAATGTGCGCTCTGAAAATATTTTGTGGCCTTTCTTTGCACTTTGCGCTACTCGGGCATTTTGCAAGCTTGTGGTGATGATTTTAATTAAGTTATCGTAGTATTTCTGGACTGGGATAATAGTCTCGGCGAACATTTTATCTTTTGATATGTAGGAGCTTAAGTATTCTTTAAACTTTGTGATTTCTTCTTCGCTTCTTATTGTGCTTTGTTGACAATTAGTAAACTTTGTTCTACTCTTTTTGAAATGTGTGTCATATGATATTGTGGCTCTTACAGGCCTGTGATCCGATGGGTAATTAATGTTCAGTACCTCTATGTTTTTAAACAGTCGTGGTCGATTCGACAGCACAAAGTCTATTTCATTTTTGGTATCTCCGTCTGGTGATCGCCAAGTCCATTTATTTTTTGGTTTTTTTTTTGAAGAAAGTGTTCATAATTAATAGTTTGTTTTCACTGGCATATTCGATTAATCTTTGTCCTCTCTCATTTCTGATTCCATATCCATGCGTTTTCATGATTGAATGTTCCTCATTTTTTGGTGTTCCAATTTTAGCGTTTAGGTCACCCATCAGTATGAAGTCTTTATGTGCTAGTTCTAAAGCCCTTTTTACTGTCGCATAAAAGTTATCGATTTCATTTTCGCTTGCTTGTGCAGTAGGGGCGTAGACTTGAATGATCGATAAGCTAGTATTCTCAAATTTCAGGTTCAATATGGCTACTCTTTTAGAAAGGCCGAGGTAGCTTTCTATATTATTTTTAATATGGTATTTAACTATAAAACCTATGCCATGTCTTCCAGGTGTGTGGCCTGTATAGCAGAAAATGAAGTTTTCATGCTCTTCAATTATGTCTCCAACGCGTCTTGTTTCAGATAATCCTAGTATGTCGTATTTAACTTCTTTGAGAGCTTCGTTTAGCTCCAACAGACGTTCATATAAAGAAAGTGTTTTAACGTTGTATGTCAGGATGTATAACGTTTTTTGTAGACATTTTTCGTTTTTTGGAGGGTTGTTTGGAGGGTTTCGGTCATAATCTTCCACGGTGACCAGCCGGCTTGGAAGACGAGTATGATGTTTTGATAGTGGTTGTTGTATATTGTCGTTGCGAGAGGGGGACGGTAATTGCTATATTTTAACATTATTTGTTAATCAAGTAGTTTAGCATGCCCGGTTTTAAAATATTTTCTGATAGGCTTGAAGATCTTCTTATTTGGGTTTGTGATCTATTTTTCTTGCTAGCCTGTGTATTTATTTCGACTCCTGTTTTAGTATTGTTTTCAGGTGAAGTTGACAGCATTCTTTTGTTCTTCGCAAATGTTTTGGTTTTTCCACCTATGACAAGCTTGTCGTATTTTATTTTTACAAGGTTACCCTTTTCCCTTTCGATTCTCGCTTGTTCTTGAAGCTCTTTTCGCTGTTCCGATACCGAATACCCAAAGCTCACAATTATCTTCACTTTTAGTTAATCTTTCGCTTTAAATGTATTAAGTATGATATATATCTGTATAGGGACGCAGCATGACTAGTTCACAATCGAATTATTTTCACTGATTATATAGTTTTCACTCATTCTTAGACGTTATCCACAATGTATGACGTAGATCACTTGTTTATTTTTTTCACTTTTGTCTTTCCACCAAGTAAATGCACTTATTTTTATTTTGAAATCAATTTTTCTACGGATCCGAAGTAAACATTGGCACAGTAGCACCCTCTCTCGAACTTGAACCATTTACCAATCCTAATAATGGACGATGAAACCAAAAAGAAATAACGAATGTCGCAAACGTCAGAAAGTTTTGGTGCTGTTACTTAGTGGACCACACGGGAAGCACTAGCATAAAAAAAACATCATCAAAATTGGTTGAACCAGTAACAAATATAAAAAATACCGTCGAATTAAGAACCTCCTCCTTTTTTGAAGTCGATTAAAAATAATACCACCACCTAACATATTTTGTTAGACGTTCATCTACAACTAAGTTTAATATATATAATATATAATTTAAATATTAATATTGTTTCTGTTTTTAATTAATTTTAATAAGAATAGTAATAATTATCATGAGATGTAATTTGAAACAAAATTGTAAGTAGAGGCATTTAGTACGTTTTGCATAATATGTAGATGAACTTGAATTGTTTTGTTATTCGGTAGATTTCTTGTGGCAGGTATCGTCATGCCCGCTTAAATGCCTCTGCTTGTGGCGACGACGTGGGGCATTTGTCGTTCAGGGAAGGGAAATATGGTCGAGGGAGGCGATGGCTGGTCCATGCGTCATGCTTGTGAACGGGTGCTACTAGTGGTGGCTGGATGGTCTTGTTACCGGGAGGTCTGCTTGATGTGTTTTTTATTATTATTATTTTCTTTAAAGTTAAAGTTATTATATATTTAATTTTATGAAATGCTCACATAATGCCTCTATTTATTTACGGTATGTGTGGATTGATGCATCTACTATAGGTACTCAATAACTCTTGTGTTTATGAGTATTAATTTACTTTTTTTTTCTTTTTTGACTTACTCGTGCAATCCTTTAAGTTTTTGACATTTGAGTATTTTTGTTGCGTCACTTTTCATATATTGTAATTGAAATGATTTGTAAAACAATTATAATGTAAATCTTGACTTAAAAGAGTGGCAATGAGTTTCTTGCTACTTCTTCTCATAAGCTCAACCCTTTACGAAATAGCGGTAAATTCAATAAGAAACAATATTTTTATTTATTTTTTGACATTCATAATTGTCATTTCCGTGACCTACATGAATAAAGTATTTTTGAATTTGAATTATCGGATAGTATCGCATACAAGAGAATTTGACAAGCTTGAATCAGGCTTACGATCCGAGAGTCCGTATAGATAAAATAACTACTTATATATATTTTTAACTAGCTGACCCGACAGACGTTGTTCTGTATACAAAATTAAGTTTATTTTTTACCTTCTGAGAAAGTTTAAATATTAAATTATATTTTATTTTTCACCTTTTAAACCTTCTCTGGACTTCCACAAATAATTCAAGACCAAAATTAGCGAAATCGGTCCAGCCGTTCTCGAGTTTTAGCGAGACTAACGAACAGCAATTCATTTTTATATATATAGATTAATGTATAACAAGTAAAATAAATGATAGCTGCTATGTATAAACTCTCTCTACTCTCCAGACACATGATGCTCGTATAATCTCCGCTTATATCATGAAGAGGAAAGATATAACTTTGTGCTTGTTAATTTGTTACAATTTAGTTTAATCACACAAACAGTGGGAGGCTCCTTTGCACAGGATGCCGGCTAGATTATGGGTACCGCAACGGCGCCTATTTCTACCGTTAAGCAGTAATGTGTAAGCAATACTGTGTTTCGGTCTGAAGGGCACCGTAGCTAGTGAAATGGGCAAATGAGACTTAGCATCTTATGTCTCAAAGTGAGTGCAGTTGTAGTGCCCCTCAGAATTTATGGGTTTTTCTAGAATCCTGAGCGGCACTGCATTATAATGGGCAGGGCGTATTAATTACCATCAGCTGAACGATCTGCTAGTCTTTTCCCTTATTTTCATTAAAAAAAAACTACTCGATCGATTTTAAAAACTATTACACCATTAGAAAGCTACAACTTTATCGAAAAACATAAACAAACTTCAGGATAGACAGTCCAATGTCCAAGTCTCCAACAAAGACTAGTTAGATTAAGACCGAAAGATGCTGTGGTCTTCGACTTTGACTAAGGCCTAAGGTTTGACTATCCAAACCTAGAAGTGACCGAGCTTCGAAATTTGACTATAATTACAATACAAAAAATAGTTCCCTATTTTAAGACCAGTTACAATCAATAACAGCTGTAGCTAATTAATACTTAAAAATACTTCGAATCAACAATAAAAATAAAACTTAAATGGTTGTTTTATTCACACAATAGGAAGTAATGTGTTATCTTATCTGTAAGCCACTTTGTCTAGTCTTTATCGTTGAAATAGGGTTCAGATAAGTCAGTTCATTTGTTGTGGAAATAATATATCGATAATTTTATTATGTCACTGAAGTGCCGTAGAGATACAATCATGCATTTGTTCCAAAGAGATTTGAATACATAGAGACGTCTTTGATAAATATTTTTTTTAAAAGTACAATAATTTTAATCTCAAATGATAATCACGCAACATGGATACCAATATCTTTAACAAGTGTTAAAACAATTTGAACGATATACTTAGATATACGCTATCATTTTATACGCAAGAGCGTATTTTGACGACCAATTTTGATTAGTCAATGGTTGCATTAGCTAATAGCTAGTGGTTAAACATTCAAAATATTAAGGAGCTAATCGTAAGCGTCTGACTTTTCAATCAAAATCCGTTACGGTTACAATAGATTGGTATAAAAAGGCATAAAAGGCATTTATTTTCTCAAAATTTATTCCTTTAGAATTCTTTTTTTTGTCATTTCTAATAACTACTAAATACTACTACCGCTTCGGAAACAAATGGGGCTCTGAGGGAGAAGAAGGGGCGCAACAAACTCTCCAAGCATTTTTTTTTGCGTTCTTTTCAATAAAAATATACAATATTGTACAGTCATTTCTATCGCTATAAAATAATCACAATCTAGTCCCAGGCCGTTCGATCATTTGGATATTCAGCAGTGGAGTAATAGGATTTACGACAGAGACATTTTTTTATTAAACATTTAAATTTACTTATAGATAATGCCTGAACAGTGGCATTTACCCTTAAAGCTATTATGTATCTTATGAAGCCTTCTAGAATTAGTTACAAGCAATCCCTTATTTCTATTGAGATGTGGTATTTACATATCATCTATACTTATAAAATCTGAATAGATCAAATTTCTGAACAAAGAAGAACATGAGCAAAACCAAGTCAGATGGATGTAAGAAGAGAAATAGAACAAGTGCAGATCCTTTTTTTTAATTTTTTGTTTCTCTGTCTGTTTGTACGGGCTAATCTCTGCACTATTGGACCGATTTAATTGAAATTTTGCATGATGATACCTTACATCCTCAGTCTACATCTTAGATACTTTTCATCCCGGAAAATGTAAGAGTTCCCGTGGGATGGTTTAAATCTTATAGTTACTTTTATAGCGTAGTACACAACAATCTATGCACATAATTTATTAAAATTTGGCATGTTGATACCTAGTGTTGCCGGTCAAATTTTTAGATTCCTTTCATCCCAAAAATTGTAGAGTTCCTGTGGGATAGTTACTAAACTAAACTTAAATAGCTTAGTGCACAATAACTTTTGCACATTATTTAATAATATCTGGCATATTGATATCTTATATTGCCGGTAAATATCTTGTATACTTTTCATCCTGGAAAATTAAGGAGTTCTCGTGGGAAAGTTAAAATAACTTGGTACACAACAACTTATGCACATAATTTAGTAAAATTTGTGAATAAATTTAGCGGCACAACAAAATATAAATTTGCTCACAGTTCGTATTAGCTTAAAGCAGAATATAAATGTTAAAATGCATTGTTTTTCAGCAACATAGGTATCAACATAAAATAAGTATTACATTTGGTTTTGTTAAGAGGTTGAGTTGACTGAATCGGCTGAGTAAATATCACGCATAGGTCGAAACAGACGCGAATAAACAATACTTAATGAATTATGTTAGCTGTCGAACATAAGCCTATCCTCTTACCACGGACGAGTAAAAAAAGAAGGACTCCACGCCGTGATATTTGCAAGTGAAGCACCGTTATGCTAGTGTGTGTGCCCCTAAATAATCATATATGGCCACAAATACTTATATAATATCGTTTTTAAACTTTTTGACAACGTACGACGGCATTTGTAAAATATTTTATTGAGACGCAAACCGATCTGTCACAGACGATGACAATTCTCATAATGGCCGTCTATTGGCCTGTAGTAGTGTAAGTGTGTGCGTGGGGCTATGTATTAACACGTTAATCGGCTTGTTTTGGTGCTACACTGTTATGTAAGGTGACACGGAGTCCTTATTTTTTCACTAGTCCGTGCCTCTTCCATGAAGATTTTAAGTTAGTTATAATTCTTAAGCTGTAATAGTTCATGTAGTTTTTGAATGAATGAATGAATGAATGAATGAAAACTTTATTAATAACAAACACAAACCACACAGAATAATACAACTAAGAAAGACTTAGAGGTAAAAAATAATAATTAAAAACTTATACTTAGCATAAAAATATACAAATGATAAAAAAAAAATGAAACAAATGTATGCATAATATTATAGTGATTATCTTAATTTAAAAGTACTGTGTAGCAGTCATTGTTATCAAAAGGAACTGACTCAGCGTCATGCTGCATTGGAATAATACCAACACAGCGCTGATTTTCAGCAGCCCCCAGGTGACCCATTGAGTAACTATTAATCTTAAAAAATAAATTTAGTTTTATTAAAGGTTCCATCATATTATTTTTAAAGATGATAATTTGAAATTAGCTTCTACTTGTTCAGAATATTACATAAATATACATACATACATAAATATTAAAATAACAGCAATTTTAGAAATATTTGCAGAAACAAAGTAAAACTTCGATCCCATTATGTATTATTAATAAGATAAATCTTATAATGTAGGACTTATGCACATAATTTGTAAGCAGATACTTAATAATTTAAATAGACGTAAGGATGAGATTTTTAACTTTTTTCTGGAAAGTTCCAACAGTCTTCAGATTGCGAAACGGTGGTGGTATATCATTCCAGCACTTGGTGGCACTGTACCTAAAACTTCCTCTAAAAGAGGCGGAATGATGGAGTGGGACTGACAGGACATTGAATGCGAACCTTGTTTCAAAATTTAACTGGCTGCGCTGACCTAGCCATTCCAATTTACTATATAAATATTTTGGCGTTTTTGTCTTAATAATACCAAAAAGAAGCGTGGCTAAATGAAGTCGTCTACGAGAATCCATATTTAAAATATTTGCTTCTTTGAGGTATGGAGAAATGTGTTGTCGGGCCGGTATATCCCAGCAAAAACGAGCACATGCATTTTGTACTCTTTGTATTGACTTTCTTGTTCTGCCAAGCAGCCTCGGACCATACACTGTATCGGTATAGTTAAACTTGGATAGAACAAGAGCCTCACAAAGACGTATGCGCAATTCTGTGGTTATAAATGGTCTAATTTGGTACAAAACTTTTAATCTATAAAAACTGTTGGAAATGACTTTATTTATATGCTTCTCAAATCTTAAGGATTCATCCATTATCAACCCAAGATTGCGAACTTCTTGTACGCGTTCGATATCCTTATCATTAATGAGTAGTCTTACATTGAATTCATTAATTAACTCTAAGCCGTTACAATTGCCGAAGATCATAAATTTTGTTTTATTCGGGTTTAAAATCAGTGAGTTTTTTTCAGACCACATGAATATTTCATGAAGATCAGCATTTATAATATCTATTGCCTGTTGGGCTTCGTGTGGCGAAAAAGAAAAGTATAGCTGTATATCATCAGCGTAGATTTGATAATTGCAGTGTTTAATTTTTTTAATTATGTCTGCAATATATATAATAGAAATAAGGGGCCCTAAAATAGAGCCCTGAGGAACTCCCCTCGTTATAGTCTCACGTTCTGAAAATTTTGTGTTACCCTGCTCATCTATCACTGAGACCGTCTGTGTTCTATTAGTGAGATAGCTTTCAAACCACTTAATACTATTTTCACTAAAACCATAGTACGCTAGCTTGGAAAGTAGGAGATTTATATTTAAAGTTTCAAAAGCACGTGAAAAATCAAGAAGTATTAAAATTGTTACTTTTTTCTCCTCTTGCGCTGCCAAAATATTATCTACCACGTCAATGAGGGCCGTAGTTGTGCTTCGCTGTTTTCTGAAACCGGATTGGTGATCCGGTAGTATATTTTGAGCTTCTAAGTAACTCATCAATTGCTTATGTACAATTTTTTCTATAATTTTTGAAGGACAGGGAAGTATACTAATTGGTCTTAGGTCGGAAAAATTGCGTGGTAGGTCATTTTTTGGCAGAGGACGAATCAAGGCATGTCGCCAAAGGTCGGGAAAAGTATTAGTTTTGAAAGAAGTGTTAATAATGTGTGTTAATATGGTTAAAGTCTGTGATAGCGTGAGGAGCAGCATGTCTAGGGAAATGTCATCAATACCAATAGCGTTCGACTTGAGCTCTTTTATAGCCATAAGAGTAGAATTTTCGTCAACAGTCATAAAGTCAAAAGTAGAGTTACCGAAACTCAAAATACGTAAGGGTTGATAATGTTACTAGATTAGTTCCAGGGATATTCAAAAAGTGAGAATTAATTTTATTTGGATCATTTAAGTGGGGCGGTAATGGGTTGTGTTCTTTTGATTTTATGCGAATATTGTGTTTCCACATTTTTTGAGGATTATTAATATTAGAGTTAATGTACGTATTGAAATACACTTGCTTTTCCCTATGCAAAGCCTGAGGAACATACCGTTTTAATTCCTTATAGAATTGTATATATGACTCAAGTTTTGTTTGTTTTGCTAATTTTTGTGCATCATCACGACGTTTCATTATTAATTTAATGTTATAAGTAATCCATGGATATTGGGCTTCTTTAATATGTATATTTTTTTTTGGCGCGTAAAAATCGAACAAATTTATAATATAATATGTCAGCAAAGATACAATTTCATTTACATTAGTTAATAATAATAATTTTTTCCAGATAATATTGTTCAGCGAATAAATGAAATTAATTGAATCAATGTCTTTAATAGGTCTGCATACAATATGTTTAGGTTGTGTTTTATTTTTTGGTACATTTAATGTACACGTTATAAATGCGTGACTACTAAGTGACTTTATGTAGTCTACCCCTATACTCTCTAAACTAAGCGTTTTATTTGTACAGACTAAATCTAGAAGGGATTCTGAATGTGACGTAAAATGTGTTGGTTGCGTTACATGTTGCACTAAACCAAACGCTGTTATAAAGTTTTCAAACTTTTTATAACTTAAACTGGTTTTGTTTAAGCCATCGATATTAAAATCGCCTAATATAATTAAATGATCACACCATACAAATGAGCCAACAGCTTCTGTGAGTGTATTTAGAAATAAATCGACATCCAACCATGGTGGCCGATATGCTGTACCTAGGACACATGTTTTTCCTCGCAATTTAAGTTTGACCCACATTTGTTCTACTATACATGTTTGAGGCGGTAACAAAACCTGTACTCCTATATTTTTTTTTATAAAAAACCCAACTCCTCCCCCGCGCGAGCGAACGGCAGGCGGGCGCGGAACATGAAGCAGTCTGTAGCCAGCTGGTGCTGGCGCGCGCCCCTCCTCCCCCGCGCGCAGCCAGGTCTCGTTTATGGCCAACAAATCCACACCGTGTCGCTGCACTGCTACGAGAAACTCGTCATGTTTCGTTCCTAACGAGCCAGGGTTAAGAAGTCCAATTTTTATTTTATCACTATATAACATTTTTCGAAAGGTTATTTTGCAAGTAGGATTGGAATATGAAGTCATATTTAAGTATGGTGATGTTGCAGTATAAAGAAATAATAATAATATATAAAATAATGCAATAATAATAATATGCACATTTTCTTTGTGCAACATAACAATATGTTCTAGTGCTATTTATAAAATAATAATAATGTAAAATATTATTTGCTGCGAATATTAGAAATACATTAAATCCAAATGTGATCTAAGCAGATGTACAACTATGATGGCGCCTACGTGATATATGCAAATAATTGTTGACACACAGAAATAATAAAAGAAATTAAAATGAGGCCGACAGTATATACGAAATAATAAACAAATAAAACAATAACTAAAAACAGCGATAAAATCAAAAAATAATACAATATCTCTATTTATCTTTTGCAATGAGCAGTATTTAGCAAAACTATCTAAAATTTTATAACACAATATATAGAAATATCTTAAAAAATGTCTTATTAAACTTACAAGGTTATTGAAGTAATGAGTAAGGATATATTTTTTACCAAAATAATATAGTACGTATAAATATGTTAGAAAGTTGTAGTTCTTTTTTTCTTTTTTAACTTAATGAACTTGATATATTTTGTTACTTCATTTGCATGTTTTGCATCTATATATTTTAAAATAAATAAATAACATTAATTTATTCTTTAGGAATAATAATCTCAATAATAAGTAAGTTCAGAATATCATACTAACATAAAATTTACGATGATTCGTTGCATGAATTAATTTTATAGTAACTCCCACGATCCTACCACCAAGATTATCATTATCATTATCAATTTTTGTGATTTTCAAGAATCCTGAGCGGCACTGCATTGTAATGGCCAGGGCGTATCAATTACCATCAGCTGAACGTCCTGCTCGTCTCGTCTCTTATATTCATAAAAAAGCAAGTAGTTTAATATTAAAAATACTAAGCAACTAATCCCAAGCGTGGTTGACTGTCTACGACTTAGTATCAAAATCGGTTACAGATATTCTTTTCTCTCACATACTTTGTTAGTCTATAGGTTAGGACGTAGTTACAATAAATACTCGAATCTTATATCTCTGACTGTTCCTTGAGGCCAATTTAGACAGAACTTTTATTATATACAGTCTGATCAAAATATAATTATCACAAGCACATCACAAAAGTACTAAAAGTGTGGCCTGATAAGATACAATGCCATTCGCGTCGCAATGCGCTGATCAGACTTAAACACGAAATATTTCCTGCACCTGGAAACCCGGATGAACACGACACATTCAGAGAATATGAAAAAAATACGGAAATATTAAAGCTTTTTCCTACAATGGTTTATATAAAAGTAATCTTAAATATAAATACGGGAAAAAAAGTGAAGAAAGAATGACGCATCAAATATTATATAAGTCAAGTGTGTGTGGACAAGTCGGTCGTGGGAGACTTCATGTAACATTCGACGACCAAATTGCGGGACGGTTTGAGAAAAGGAAAGCACTCGAAAACGATGACCATATACCATGTATGTGTGTGTGTGTATTAAATAAAATATATCTCAGTTTCAAGAGACTTGCTGAATAACAGGTGACTAAGGTATGATCCCAGTTTACAGGTCTTTTTCTTTTATGGAAACGGAGGGCAAACGAGTGTACGGGTCACTATCTGGTGTTAAGTGAACACTGCCGCCCACTCTCTCCCGCAACACCAGAGGAACCACAGGAGCGCTGACGGCCCTTAAGGAAGGTATACAAGCTTTTTTCGAAGATAACCTTCGGTCTTGGAAGGGTTATCCGATATAAAAAGCTGTTATATTGGTGCTGTTTATCTCTTTAGCGTCGCGTAGCTAACAGAGTTCTGCTGACCTAGATTTCTTGATTACAAATCACGAAGCCGTACGTCGTAAGATTGAATTTATATATCAATCTGACTTTTTACTAGACGTAACGTACTTTTAATAATACTATTATTATTAAGGTAATAAATAAAACTATATGTAATCATCGCTGTTAATATTTTCTTGTAACAACACAGGAATCCTCGGATATTTTCCGTACTTAAGGACGTGCTTTTCTGGTTCTGGAAACTCTGTGGAAGTTTGATACATTGCGGTAAAAACATCACTAATGGTATGTGATATTTGTGTATTTAATCTCAGAAGTGATAGATGTCACTTAAAAATAATTAACTTTTTAGATGTGTATGTTCAAACATTTTTATACACACCTTTTAAACCCTTCACGAATGTAATTTATTTTAATGATTGTACACATTTTATAGCTAATGAATTGTGGTCTAACCTCGCTTGTGTATATATTATGTATATAATTATACAATGTAACACGTACATACGCACAGAGATACAAAACTATCAAGGCCATTATCTACCATAGTAATTAGTTAGAGCATACGTCATACATCCATTACTGTATTTTTTCTAGTAATATTACAATGCAGCAATAAACTTAGATATTATAACGATAGCGTTTCATCATTATCATCATCATCATCAGCCGGAGAACTTCCACTGTTGGACAAAGGCCTCCCCCATCGAATTCCCGAAATCCCCATAGTCTAAATCTTCTACGACGATCGGTCCTGCCCTCATCCAACGTATTCCGGCGATCTTGACCAGATCGTCGGTATATCTTGTCTACCAACACTACGTCTTCCGGTACGTGGTCGCCATTTGAGGACTTTACTGCCCCAATGGCGTTCCGTACTGAACGCAAACTCTTAAAAAAGTAAAGACATTATAATCATATCATTCTATACACGGGTAGCAATAGTAACTACTGCGTAATATAGTTATAAAGACATGGAATAAATTTGAATATTAATACAAGATTCTATCGCCCATACAAACGTTCTCACGACTATGTTGTATATTTAAGAAGGTCCTATTAATTTAATTAATTAAGTAAAAACGTCTTTGAATAGGCTTCAATACTCGAAGGCAATACATAAAGTAATGATAGCATACGGGTACAGAGTTTGAACTTGTAGCTGCATATCTATGTTCATATCTAAAGTTTAAGGGCGTTCCCAGTATACTAACTACAGATAGAGATACATTACTACCGTCTACTGTGAGTACTACATTACTACTTACCTTCAGCTGTCAATAATCTGAAGCTGTCCCAATATACCCGATAAGTCATTCTTATCGCCAGTTCACTGTTTCAATTTCCATACAAACTTCCATCCCTGGTAAGCTATACGTCTTCCCAATTGACAGACAGCGTGTACGGATATGACGAGTTACCGTCGACAAGTTTATTGGGACAGAAAAGTCAACGATAGTTACGATTTTTTATCTCAAGTTGGTCACAACCGGAGAAAGACTGAATATTGGGAATGGCCGTTAATGTACTGCTAGGTAACTAAAGAATAAAAGATTATATACTGACAACCTTGAAATAATAAAGTCAATAACATCACTCGGGGATTCCAAATTACTTCAACAAGATCTCAATAGATTGTCTGATTGGTGCAAATTGAACACTATGTCATTAACAACATGGAAATACGCAAAGATATATCAAAAATTATTAAATTTAACATTCAAAATCAATTGAATATCACTGAATTTAAACCTCGAAAAATGTTTTGGAAAGGAATTTAAATTAATCAAGCATAAAGAGAAATGAATGACGTATTATTTGGAACTATAAATAATTTAGACTTCATTCAAATAAAATAAAATAGAATACTGCAGCGTTGTGTGGATTCTTGTAGCCTAAACAAATGGTCGGATTTGGTAAGGCTTGACCATTGGGATGGCACGGTGGGCGCCTCGCACCAATTTGTCCGGTGGCCTACTCGCTATAGTCCCGACGGTAATAAAAATTTTGTGCGATGGACAATATGACATACCATCGAATATAGTCCGCTACCAGGGGGCCTACTCCTAAAATCGATGTTCAATATATCGTGGCATAAGTCGTGGCGAATCCTATTCTTAGTTACATCGTATTCAATGTCGAAACGATGATTAAACGAACGAAACATTATTCGATATTATCAATCCTAACCCTACTCTTTGTTGAAGATGTCAGAGACTAATATTCAAATTCGACAAATAATCAAACGTCACTTTTACGATAATCTCAACGACACCTTCTAGCCTGTCGTTGCTATTATCGTTTCAAGTGGTTTACATATATTTGCCATACAATATGCATGCTTAATAAATATTATTAAAATAATTATATGTGATTTACTATTCAAAAGGATTTTTTTACTACCAAGTAATTTAAGTCATTTTGTGGATCGTTTAAGCGTAGAAAGTAATGCAAATGGCCGCCTGAGAAATAGGAAGTCTACGAGAAGGGTTGAGTTACTTTTTTTAACTGACTTCAAAAATGGAGGAGGTTCTCAATTCGTCGGTTTTTTTTATGTTTGTTACTTCAAAACTTTCAACTGGGTGAACCGATTTTGTTAATTCTTTTTTTATTTGAAAGCTGGTGCTTCCCGAGTGGTCCCGTTGTAATTTGGTCCAGATCTGACACTGGCATCCATGAGGAAAATCATAGAAGTCTTAAATTTGCTATACATACGTATAGCAAATTGGATGATAAATTTACGAATAACTCAATATCGCGCCTACCGATTTCGATGATTCTTTTTTTAATGGAAAGGATATAAATAAGTTCAAAGATAGTTTTTGAGTTTGGTTAGGTTCTGATTACGGAATCCATGGCAAAGTAACGGAACCCTTCAATTAAGCGCTTACGTTCATTGCTGCATTGAAAAATTTAGTATATCTTCACATATTTAGACAAGTTGTTAGTTAGAGTACTTCAAATTAACTAAAAATAAAAAAATAAAAAAAAAATAACAAAAACACAACTGACTTCAAAAACACTATTCCAAAACAATAGATATAACATGCACTAAAAAGTATAAAAATAATTGCGTATTTTTATACAATGTTATTCTAGTTACGATTATTGTAATTTCTGGAATCGGTGTCCTTCCGCCGTGAGTGTCAAACTTAACAGCGACATAGCATAGATAATATTTAGTTTTTCAAGGTTTGCGCATAATTCATTCACTCTAACATCGGAAAAAAAATAAAAATATTAGTCTATGGTTACGATAAACGATATTGAATACTTACGAACATTTGTTATTCAAATTCAAATGTTTTTTTTTCAAAACAGGATGTGACATCCCTAATTATTGAAGGTCAAAAACTACCACCCATTCCAAAATGAATGCCTCAGACTTAAGAAGAACGGGCGCAACAAACTCAGCGGGCTTTTTTTTCATTGAAAAAATATGTTTACAAAGTAATATTGTACAATTAAACTTATTATCTTAAAGCCTGAGGGCGTTCACTCCATTCCCAATCTGTGGTATCATTATGAAAGTCATTTATGTTATAGTAACCTTTACCACACAAACGTTTTTTAACAATTATTTTGATCAACGTAATAATACTATTGTTTTGAATATTTTCTGGGATCTTGTTGTAAAAGCATATACATCGCCCCACAAAATACTTACTAACTCGACTTAGCCGAGTAGAAGGCATCATAAGTTTATGCCTGTTCCTGGTGTTAACATTATAGTTATGACAGTTTCTGGCAAATTCACTTATGTACCTATGAACATAAATTACAATATCAACAATATATTGAGAAGCAACAGTCAAGATGTTAATTTCTTTGAATTTTGCTCTCAATGATTCTTTAGGAATTAGGTTATAAATAGCGCGAGTAGCCCTTTTTTGCAGCGCAAATATTGTATTAATATAGGCAGAGTTGCCCCATAGCAACATACCATAGTACATAATACTGTAATATGGAAATAACTAAAGTATACTACTCGCGCCGTATCTATGTCAGTTAATTGTCTAATCTTTTTAACCGCGTATGCTGCAGAACTAAGTCTGTTCGCCAATCCTTCAATATGGGGGACCCATTGTAATTTGTAATCTAGAGTTATACCAAGAAATATAGCAGATTCCAAAGGTTCTCTCACGTTTAACAAATCACTTGCATCTACATTTTTGACATTTGGTACGGTAAATTTGTTGTATTTAGTTTTCTTGCTATTTAACAATAGGTTATTAGCCCTAAACCAGTACACGATGTCAGATAGAATATCGTTCACTTCGTCATACATAGCTTGTTTTCTTTTCGCTTTTAAAATCAGTGAAGTATCGTCCGCAAACAATACTACCTTATATTTTTTCTCTATAAGGTTAGGAAGATCATTTATATAGATAAGGAAGAGGAAAGGTCCAAGAATGAACCCTTGTGGTACCCCAATACTGAGGGTTAGAGTTAGACATTTTCTAACATTTTCCAGTAGAAGTGACTCAGCACTCTCACTGGTGGTCCTCCACCAGTGTTGCTGTGATAGAGTGCTTGTGATAGAAACTGTAATCTCAGAAAAAAATCTCAAAAGCAGAAGCAACTTCCTGCTGAGATTGAATTATAGTATTGTTTATTGATAGATTGTATTGAATGTTGTGGTCTTTCACTCTTCCGGATTCCCAGTTAATCACATACGAAGTCATCTTTATCTTATACATCTTCTTTGCAATAGAACAAACACTTTTAAATAATTAAGAGTAGTTTTTAACATACTCGAGAAAAGATGCATCATGATTATATAATGATCTCTCACTATATAGTTCATATAGCCTTTGTCTGCTCCTATGAATGCCAGCTGTTGCCCAATCATTAAATGACAAGAGACCACCTGATTTGACTGTCTTAGAAGTAAATATAGAAGCAAACTCTGTTTTAATTATTTTAAATAACATATCATACATTTCATTGCGATATTATATTTCAATAAATCCAAATTTGAGAGTTTAACTGACAAATTACCTCTATATTTCTTTATTCGCCTTTAACGTAAACTTTTTAATTTTAGTACATTTATTGACCTCAATATTAAAAGAGGCTAACTTACCAAAGTGGTCTGAACTCAGTTTGTTTATTTTTGAGTTAAAGTTGCGATATATTCGGAGTATTATCGTATCGTTCCGAATATATCGTTGTCGATTTTGCGAGTAGACCTCCTGACCATGTCCGATGGTGGAAATCCGATCATGTGTTTAAGCTATTATAAAGGTTTTTAGCAAAACAGTTCTCAAGCTTTCAAAAAAGATGAAAACATTTCGGTGACGTCACTAGCGCGGGTATTCAATAACAGATTGTTGCTCGCTTCAACCATTTCAATTACGGCCTTGATTATAAGTTTGTGTTCGTTTATTAGTCGAAATAAGTAGTACTTGTATTCTTATCAATATATTAGTAGTTCTATAGTGCTATAGTGATATGCGATTCCTACTACTCGGTTAAGTCGAGTTAGTAAGTCTTTTGTTGGGAGATGTAACTGCTTATATAATATAGAGATATTCTACAAAACAAATGTGTTACGAAATTTAAAAAAATTGTTTAGAGACGCTTACGAATTAAAGCTTATTATAACATAAATGACTTTCTTTATGATACCACAGATTGGCAATGGAGCGACCGCCCTCAGGCTATTAAATAATAAGTTTTATTGTTACATTGTAACCATATTTTTATGAAAAATAAAGAAGTCCGCTGAGTTTCTTGTGAAGCCCATAGAAAGAAGTGTAAGATCTTTTTGTTTAACACATTTTTTTAAAATTAACGTTCTCGGATCTGTTATAAAAAATTCATAAGAGACCACCGTTAATTCTAGGCCAAAATGAAGACTACGTTTCCGAATATGTTTGAAGTAAGTCCAGTATTCAGAAAAATGGGTCAAAACGCTGTAGTTGTAGTTCAGATAACCAAATCAAGTCATTTAAGCTAGCCGTTTGCTCATTTTAATAAAGTTACTAATTTTACAAAAGTAATTACTTTGTTTACACAATTTTGACTTCTTACTTTACTTTATTCTTTTTTTTAAGATAATAAGGGACGAGACGAGCAGTACGTTCAGCTGATGGTAATCGATACGCCCTGCCCATTATAACGCAGTGCCGCTCAGGATTCTTGAAAAACTCAAAAATTCTGGGCTGAATCTCTTGTCTCATTTGCCCAGTAATTTCACTTGCTACGACGCCCTTGAGACCGACGCACATGCTTACACATTACTGCTTCACGACAGAAATAGGTGCCGTTGTGGTACCCATCATCTAGCCGGCATCCTGTGCAAAGGAGCTTCCCACTGGTACAAAGGAGCCTCCCACTGGTCTTAGCCACCATGGGCACTTTTGGTAGGGGAAAATCTTATGGTTAACCATATGGCTCATATCTGGCACATGCGATAGATAAATAATTAAAAAAATAATACAAACATATGAATTTTTATAGTTAGACACTTTTTGGATGGTTGAAATCTCGTGAGTATGCCTCACTGTAATGCTTACAGCAGTATATCTGTAGCTATACAGCTGACTTAACATAAGTATGTTGCACAATACGACACCTGTGTATATGTGCATCTTATAAGTGAAATTGAATGTATTTAGTGAAAAGTTCAGTGTGTATACTGACCATTGTTGAAATAGTGTTTTTGTTATTACGTGACACGTTTTTGTCCGCGATGGACTCCTAAACTAATGAACGGATTTTAATCGAGAATACTTCATGGAGTGTAGTTTAGTCCAAATTGAGAGACCTTATGACCATATTTGTTTTTTATGGAAATATTTTCTATGAGAGAATTTAGTGACGCACGGTTTGACAGTTCTGCTGTGAAACAATTTCATTATAACAACAGGGAGCATATTTTACGAAATAAATCTTGATGTTATGAAATATTATTGATAAATTCATAAAAAACAGTATTTTATTTATTATCTTCAGAACAACGTCTGTCGGGTCAGCTTGTTGACAATAAGTTTTGAAATATATTGAAATTAATATTTTAATTGTTCTTAAGCATTATGAAATTTCAAATAGTAATACTTAAATTTGTAAGTTTTCTCTTCTGTCGGCAATTTCTACAACTGACATTTTTTTTTACTTCTTACTGTAATCTTATAGGATATTATTTTTGTAGGTTTTTTAATATTAAAATTGTTCACAGAGTTGTACATACTAAGTTGTAAAATATTTAAGTAAGTAGTTGTAACTTACAATTGAATAACTCTTTTTATATTATTATATTTAAAACCTCTGATTCGATGCAGGATGAACTCACGTATCCACGTATATTAACATCGTCTTGCTAAAGTTTTCCCTTGTCTTGTGATCTTGAGCACACACTGTTTTAGTTACCATTCGAATCAAACTCATACAATCAATGTCAGTTACATATACTACTTAAAGTATGTTAGTTATATTTTGTTGTCATTGATTTATTTCGTTCAAAATCTCCTGGACTATTACCACACGTAGTTGCCAATAGAACAATGACTGAACTATTGACACGACCGAACACTTTTAGTCAGCTGCTTAGATGATCAACCAACTAAATATTTAATTTAACACAAAATAAATCAGGAGTAGCAAACATTTTCATTAATTTATGCGTTGTTGTGTCTATTCATATTCAAATGTATTCTTCTTACCAGTGGTCTCAGACTTCAGTTATGTGGGTACAAGATTATGATTCAATTGTATGCCGTGTCTGTACAGTAAATATTAACAAGAACAATTTATACACATTGCATTTATATTTAAAAAAAAACGGGAATGATTTTTTGAAGTTATACTTCTTTAGGCGCGTTATGAAAAAATTATGAGAGTGAAATTTTAAGATGCACGCGCATCACTATAACACAAAAGTAACAGGGTGAAGTTGGTTCCTTAAATTTTCAGACGTTTGTGAAATTTGTTTTTATATATTTGGTTTCTTCGTTCATAATTAGGATAGGCAAGGGATTCAATCCCGTACAGCCGTATTCGTTATTTAATAATTAATTGTCAAAGCCATCGTTGCAAGTTTTTTACAATATTGTTCTTTCTACAAACGTAGAACAGCACGAGAAATAAATAATATTAAGGATTTTTGCTTTGTTAGGCCAAAGAAGTATAACTTCTTGCGTGCATATAAGTACACACACACACTTTTTCATTATTCGTCATGAATTGCAAACTATACATTATAAAAATAATAAAAAATCTGTTTATGCTTGTGTGTGTGATGAAGCCTTTTCATGCGATATCCCGCATGATAGCGTCAAATTAAAAATTTGGACCGCGCGCCGCTCCTTGCAGTAAGACCCTATTTTTTATGATTCAATTACAAATTTATAATTTTCGGATATATTTTCCTATACTTGCAGTATAAGACAGTACCTATTATATGAATCTCATAGTTCTAGGTCAACGGTAAATATTCATATTATATTAATTCCCTTGACAGTGTCGAAATACACACATCAAAAAAGTCTAAGCAACATGCATGATATTACAAAGTTATATTATTATCATTTATATTAATTAATTTCTAAGTCTTTATTCACTCAAAGTGCATAGGTATGTAAACTTTTTTGTTATTGATGACATACTGGCTGGTTGTAAAGAAAAATTGATTGTTTTGTTTTTTTTTTCATAAAATTAAATGAAAGGGAATTTGTTTGAATTTAAGTGTTTGCGTTTTTATTGCTACATTTAATCTTGATTTTATAATTTTACCAACCATTTAAATAAAGTTAGCGACAAAATTGAATTGTTAGATATTCTTTACGTCATGGAGCGACGTCATTTGACGGAAAATGAAATGCAAAGAGCTGTAGGGATGTTGCAAGCGGGAAGTAATCAATCTCAGGTAACTCGGCATTTTGGCATTCATAGAAGTGTTATTTGTCGTCTTTGGCAGCGCTACAACAATACAAAGGAACCCGCTGAATAGCATTCAGGCCGTAAAAGGAGAACAACCACTCGACAAGATCGATACATACAACTGACTCCAAGACCCCAGCCGATGTTAACCGCTCGAGAGGTAAGTTTGAGGCTTCATGTAGTGTTGATGTAAGTCCCCAAACTGTGCGGAATCGACTGCATGAGTACGGCCTACGAGCTGTTGCCCAATTAGGTCGATACGTCACGGGAATCGCGCTCGTCGAAATGAATGGTGTATAGAGAACGCTGAACATGGCCCAGGAACAAAATTATGTTTTCCGATGAGTCGCGATTAGGGTTACGGCCTGATACGAGAAGGGTGCGAGTGTACCGTCGGCCCGGAAATACTGAAAGCGTCAGGTGCATTCAGGAAGTTCATCCATACAGCGGCTCAACAGTTATGGTATGGGCGGGTATTATGAATAACAGGCGAACTGAGCTCGTATTTGGAGGATATATTCAGACCTTATGTTCATCCATTTGCACAAACCTTTGGCTCCGATTTTACGTTAATGCATGACAATGCGCGTTCACATACAGCTTGGCGAACTGTATTGCCCTGGCCTGCACATTCGTCAGACCTCAACCCCATCGAGCATGCATGGGACATTCTCCAGAGACGTGTTTTGAAGGACTTGGACGGAGTGACAACAACCCAACAGCTGAAGGATTGGCTAAAATTCCATTGGGAGCGAATACCGCAAGATGACATAAACAGTTTCATTAATTCAATGAATAATCTTTGCCGACAAGTTCTGAATAGCAGAGTTGGACATATTTTGGAACTCTGCATCGATTTTCAAGCGCAAAATTAAAAATCATTTAATTAAATAATATCATTCGTTTTGTTTTCGTATTTAATAATAGTTGCTGTATTTTAAATTTAGTTTATATAAAATTTAGTTTTTTTTTTTTTTTGTTTAGAGTGATAAGTTTTTTATATTTTTGTTTAGGTAACCAATTTATTGAGTAAATAAGATAAGTAGTAAGTAAACGAAGAAATTGTCATATTATGTTAATAATGTTTTTAAGTACTTGTAATTTAATTAAGTAATTAATTGCATGTCGAGTTAGCCCGTAAATGGGGTATACGATGTTAAATAATATAAGTAATTAATGTGTAAATATACTATAAGGTAATACATTGTATGCAACGTGGGCTTCCTATTAAATATATAAAAAAAAAAACCTATACAGGGTGTCCCACGGATATGCAACATGGAAGAAAAGCACCGTAAATAGATATTGTAGATGTAATATATTAATCAAAGAAGACTTATTTTTATTTAAAAAACAATTGAAACTGCGTTCATGCAAGAAAAACAGTACCCTAATGGCCTCTGAGAACCTCACATATAACCCGGTTAGATATTTTTATGGGAAATTTATGAGATTACGTAAAATTTAGTTAATAAGAACCAGTGTGAAAGTTTCCACGACCTACAAACAGAACTTAGACGTATTATTTTAAACATGATCACCTCAACATGATCAAAAAAGCGATATGAAGTGAAATAATTAAAATAGTGCGACTTTGTATTCAGCAGAATGGGACTCACTTTGAGCATTTGATAATAATAATTAATAGATTTTAATTAAATTTGGAATTAAAGATATATATATTCATGGACTTCTCTTTATTTCTGATGCTATGTTACTTATGATGAAGCCGTTCGGTCGGTATGATTAAGCTGCAAACTATGTCGGTGACTTTGGTTCTCCTATGGATTTCCTCATTTCTGATTCAATCTCGTAGAAAGTCCGAGCACAGCCCTCTCCCATTGCCCTCCGAGTGACCATGAGCTTTCTCTTCGGGCCCATAGTTAGCGACCACGTCTGATTAAAAACCTTCATCTTCAGGCACTGTGGTATTTGGTAACCTATGTATATTTTTAATATAATAATAATTCTTTAATACCATAATGTGTATATAAAAGTTAACAAAATTACAATAAGAATCAACAGACTAGCCAAAAAGTATATCGTATATAAATAGCACCTGCGTATAGAAATATTTTATTACTTGTAACGTCGTAGATAATGTCATTGATATAAAAGAAAAATAAAATAGGCCCTAGGACTTTACCTTGAGGTACACCACACTGGATATACCACAATCGAATTCAGATTAGTATGATTCATTCTCATTAATCGTAATAATACATCTAGCATTCTGATATTTTTTAAATATGATCGCATTATAAAAATTATCTCAAAATTATTTAAAACTAAAAAAGAGTGTTACTCCTTTAATACAAGATATCCTAACCAAATAAAACCAGAAAAAGATGTAAGTTGCAGAAATTGTTATGATATGCCAGTTAGTATTTTAACCATTTACCGGAGTCACTAAAAAGATTAAAAATTAATCAATTAAACTAAAATGAAGGAGATGGCTTCCTTTCCATTCCACAGCCTAGATGAATAATTTAACTTTCACAATGTTAATTGTTGAGATAAGGTAATTGTTTTATAAAGTGTAAAGTTTTTCTTCTGTAGTTATTAGTATTCTTTATGTGGCATGCATAACAACAGCCGAAGGTGCGGACTCTATAATATTTATTTATTTCTTTATTCATAAAGGCTTACCAACTAAATACAATTTATTAACTTATGCACTAAGAATTAAACAAATATAATTAAATAGTTTAAATGTACTTAAATTATAGGTAGGCACAACATTACTATAAGAAATACATGTGATATTTTACAATCTAAAATCTATAAATTTTGGAGAGCAATATAAATTTGTTTTTTAAAATTAAGAAAGTTTGAAAAGAAGATATCAGTGTTTTCATCTATATAAAAAATACAATTATATAATTGTAACATTAGCTGTAGAGGAGAGTTAAAGCCATAATTACTGTGGTGGAATTTAATGTGCATTGGGGAAAAAGTACTAAGCCGACAATTGAAGGCAGGCACATGCAAACCGATTTGTGATAAAAGCGAAGGACAGTCCATATCATAGCTTAAAAGTTTATGTAAACACAGCAATTGTGAAGCATTTCTACGTATTCGCAGAGACCTCATTTGAAATGTATTTAATCTATTCTCATAGCTATCATTACGGATATATTTATTTGCAAAAAAACTTAGCTTTGAAAGAAACTTTTTTTGTACAGATTCTATTCGTGATACATATTTTTTGTGATATGGGCACCAAACAGCTGAGTTATATTCTAGATTAGATCTGACAACAGAGTTGAAAAGTATCTTGAGTGGTAAAATACTTCTAAAATCTTTCGTATTACGGAAAATAAAACCTAGCATTTTAAAACTCTTACGAACAATGTGATCTATATGTTTGTTAAATCTTAGTTAACTATCTAATATAATGCCTAAATCTTTAAAATAATTTTTTTCAGCAATGAACACGTCATTTACCTTGTAACTAGTTTTAAGTTTAATATGTTTACTGGAAAATTTTAAAAAGTTGCATTTGCCTTCGTTCAGTTCCATACTATTATTTTGACACCATAAGTAGATATAATCGATATCATCTTGAAGCATTTTTTGGTCCTCAAAACATTTTATCGTCCTGTATTTAACCATTTGACACCATTATAAGTACCATGTTTGATGTAATAAACAGATTTGAAAATAGGTTCTTCAAATATTTGGTATTTTTAAACGTTTGGTAATTTCATTTTATCATCTGTGAAACATATAGGCTTTTGACATTGTTAAAGAGAACTTAAATAATTCAATTCAATTGATGGAATTTATTGAAAAGAAAACATCTTTATCGACGTCTTTGAAATTATGGATGAAAGTTGATATTTCTGAGAGATAAACTTTTTAATGTAAAATAATTGTATTAGTTCTGAAGTGTTAATTTTTTTTGTAAAATAAATTCTCATTTTTGTGTACGATAGCGCAATATATGAATATTATATTTAACCGTTAATGCTACTTTTATACTGATAATTAAAGCAATTCGTGCGAGATTATTCCCTAACCATTTCAAAATATTGAAAAAAGCACAACGTGAATGTTCAAGTTGTTCAATTCTGCCGGCACCCCCGGAGTGCAATACTTTTTATTTTGTAATACGTATCACAATGTTTCTGCACTTTTTCTCTATCTCAACTTTCACTATAACAAATTCATACACAATTAATTTTATTCAAAATAGGATATGAAATCACTTACTTGAAAGTCAAAACTACCACCCATTCGACAACCTGAGAAGAACGGGCGCAAGAAACTCAACTTTAAGTTTACTGAAATAGACAGAGAGTGGTCACTCTGTTCCGTGGTAGTAAGAAATGATATGATAACATAAATTATATAAAGAGAAATTTTAAGAAAGAATAATTTGAAAGATAAATTTTTGTAACAATTTAATTTAATATTATCAAATATCACATACCTCCATGTGTGCAATGTTCTTTAAAAAATGGTTCAAAGCTAAGGTAGGCTATAATTTCGATGAAAATAACTTAAAATTTGACTAACCTAATGTGTGAATGAATCTCTATGAATATATTAATCTGTTATCAGTCTCGCTGATTGCACAAATCTTTGTCGCTTTGAGATAAGAAGCCCGTAGTACGTACTATCAATTTACATAAAATTAGCATGTGCTTTACCCAAACCTATTTAATTATTACAGTATTTATAACATAAAAATATTGAAGTCAATTCGTGCATTCATTGTACACTCGTGAAAGTTAAATATAAATGAACTCTACATTAAGAAATGCCCATTGACCGAAAAGTTTCATTGAAAAATGTAGAGCGAAATTATTTGGCGCGTAAAATTGAATCTAACCTGTTATTGTTATTACGAATTCACATGTTAATTAGTTTTGATAATTCATGCAGGTGATGTTGCAATTATTGTTTATTCCGTACCTGTTCCCCACCAATATTTTTTCCATCCAACCGACACAGCCCGAAACATGACGATACGTCCTTCGCCGGCGAGGCGCGGCGGCAAACTGGCATTCACTATTCTTGAATCTTGATACTTCATGTCTATAACACATGTATACAAAATACATCTTGTCGGCTTGTATTGTACAGTACAACTTACAACATACAACTGCAGTGAACAATTTGAACTCTGAATCACCGAAATATCCAAATAACAGCTTCCGCCTTTTAAAAATATTTGTAAAACACTTAACGATACTAGCAATACCAATGAAGTTAACGTTACAATTACAGGTAAATAACTCTTTTTGTAGCACAAATATTATAAATCTATCTCTACATGTACGAGAGTAGCTATACCCTGTCATAATATAGAATAATTGGAAATTGACATACGATGTCGGTCAATTAAATCACAATCTAGGTCACCGCTCCAGGTATTGGGAGTATTTTCCAATAATTATACAATACTTACTGTATATTTAAACTCGCTTCTGTAGCGCCTCATAATGCTAACGTAGCTGTTACACATGAATGCATTATTGCTGATAATATTATTTCACCACCCATAGAATTGTTGTGTGTTATAAACATTTATTTAAACATCTATAATTTAAAACTTATGCTATCTTAAACGTTACCAAATTCACTCAATTTTATAAGTTTCTAATACAATTTAATACTAGAGCGCGCTGACCACTTTAACTTGTGGGTATTGAATGAAACTTAGCTGACACACTTATATAAGTAACGTCCATCGAGAGTAGTCGGCTCCAGACGACTAGGGGTATAATAATAACAACATTCATAATATAATGTTTAAATTATGAAATGTTAAACATAATATGGCCGATCCATGGGACAGTCGCCTCGGATATTCAACATAATATTATGTAGTGTTTTTCAGACCTTATGAAGCGCATAGAAATAACCTCTTTTTTCAAATCAAATAGCACTTCAGACCTTTGAAATTTTAGACGTATATCTATTCTTCCGACAGTAAAGTGTTTGAAAAAATCCATCTAATTTATTTGCGGATCTTGTCAGTCGGATTGGATTGATTCGGACTTATTCAAGGCTTTTGAGAGCATCCAGCATTAGACATTACTGAGGAAACTCTATTTTTACGGAAACCATGGAATCGCTCTAAATTTTGTTTCATCCTAACTCTGTAATTGAATTAAGAAACTTGATATTATTGGGAAATTGTCACCTGGTTCACTTTTAATAATGGGGTTGCCACAGGACTCACACTTAAGGCCATTTCTGTTTCTTATCTAGATTGACGATATGATTATTTTCTTACAAGGTAAGTAGCCTTTTTATCCAATAACCTTGAAAATATAGTTCTATTTATAAATGAAAATTCTATGATACTTGAAATTAATAAATGTAGACAAGTTTTTGTTGACGATGTAGACCGTGCTGTTTCTATAGCTGTCCACTGGTTTAGTGCCAACAATTTTAAACTAAATGAAAAAAAAAACAAGATGTATAAGATTTCTTATCTCTAATGTGAAACAGGAAAAAATATTTTTAAAAATCAAAGTTGAAAAGCCCGAGTTTCAGTCTTTCTGGGTATAGGTATATATTCTAATATTATAAACCTCATTGGGCACCTCAAATAGGCAAGTTTTGGACAGACTAAGTTCTGTCGCATATTAACCACACTTCGTTCTTACTTTAGTTACTTTCACAGCATCAATTTTAAAATTATACACAGATCCTCAGCCTGAGATCTTTAGAGCGTACTCAGACTTTGCTCAGACTTTACTTACGTAAAACTCAGCTGAGTTCAAGCTTAGCACAATCTTTAATTTGGTATTTATAGTCATTTATCTAAGTTTAAGCTAAGCTCAATGGAAAGATCAAGCGCGCGATTTTTTATACATAGTACATTGTCGATTATTATTAAAGAAACTTTTACCATACAAAGTTATTAAATTATTAGTTATAAAATTAATTAGCAGTATCTTAACAGATTTAGGTACCACACTGTCAGTTTACCACGCTCATGTTGCATCTATCTTGAGATACGGTTTTATGAGAGAATGAAAGAGGATTTGGGGTAATGGCGTAAACATCCAAAAACATTTATTGCACAAAAAAAATGTATACGTGCGATTTGTAGGGTAGGTCCGTACGTATCGTGTAGGCCGCTGTTTATTTAACTAAAATTGTTAACCTTGCCGTGCCGATACATTTACGTAATTAGTATTTTGTAGAGACATAAATATCTTTTCACCACTGCCAAGGAAATTTATGGCCGCGACATCCAAATAGACTTGCTTACAAAAAAGCACCCACTTTGTATAATAAAACTTGTCATGCCATGTGCATTCAAATATGTAATAAACTTCCCGATGCTATTAAAATGTTGAATATCGGTCCTTTTAAAACTCAACTATATAAATGACTAATTAATTACAATTTCTATGCTGTATCTGACTTTTTAAATTTGTAATTTTCTTTTTATAATCTTGTATATAACTTTAACTACGTAATATTATGTATGTGACATGACGTATATTTTGTGTAGACGCTAATTTGATGTAACAATGAAAAAATATATATATTTATTTATTTATTTCACACACATAGCAACTATCATTACAGGTATTACCTAATGCGACAGTTACAAACAAACAAGAATAACACACACAGCAAACAACAATCAAATCAAACTAAAACTACTCATACAATCAAACTACATTACATTACAAATAATATATCACACCAGAAATAGAAAAAACTTAAACATACTACTATTTACCATAACATACTACATATAACAATACCCTTGTGAGTTCACTCCACGTACACTCAAAAATGTCCACTTTGTTGTGGAGTTAATTTATATGGCGAAGGGCTCTAGTTAAAGCGACTTTGCTAACACATTTGTTCCCGCCATCGGAATGGATAGTAGTGGTGGATGGAGGCGCCTCCACACGTCCGGCACACGAAGACTCAAGCAGCACAGAACTCCCGGGTATATAATGTGCAGTAATATTAAAATTTTATCATTATAATGACGTTGAGCTAATGTAATTTGCATGCCCTTATTGGCTAATGTGTTGATTCGTATAGTATTTTTTGTCAACTTTTATACACATAAAGAATTATTATTACTATCCAAAACTTATCTGATTATTACTTTTATTGAAATAAGTGGAGATCGATAATTTATTTATGCGAAACGCGGACTTGATCTCTTACTTGGTATGAGAAACGGAATGCTTTTTTATATACGTGACAGATGTGTGACAGCAGACAGACAATACGGGAATATTAAATGGTCCAACAAAAGCTGTTGTGATGACTCAAGGAATTGATCTCCATTTTATTCGGATTATAGTCTGAGGTTTTCCTAAGTGGTCGTTATGGTGGACTTAAGTGCGGACTTAAGTTTAAGTCAGAGCAAACTTTAAGTTCGCTCTATAGATCTCAGCCTTAGACTTGTCTCACACTTTACTTACGTAAAGATTTTTTTTTGACAATATGGGACGAGACGAGCAGGACGTTCAGCTGATGGTAATTGATACGCCCTGCCCATTACAATGCAGTGCCGCTCAGGATTCTTGAAAAGCCCAAAAATTCTGAGCGAACTGATGTTTAGTCTCATTTGCCCAGTAATTTCACTAGCTAGGGTGCACTTCAGACCGAAACTCAGTAATGCTTATACATTATTGCTTTACAGCAGAAATAGGCGCCGTCGTCGTACCCATAATCTAGCCGGCATCCTGTGCAAAATAACCTCCGACTGGTAATATATGAGACACATGACAATATTATATACAATACGCGGGGGCTTCTAGTAAATGTTCTTTCTTTATGAATTCATAACAAAAATTTTTTTATTTTTAATATCGCCTACATGAAGTTTTCACTTCGATCATGTGATCTAATCACAAACGGTTTTTTTTTTGTAAACTTCAATTCATTTTAATATTATTTATCATATTTATTATTGTGTACACCGTTGTTTTACAGTATAATAATGGTCTTGTGATTTATAATTCCTCTGGTGTTACGTACCATTAGGTGACCCGTATGCGAATGCGTTCTCCTCCTCGTTCATTAAAAAAAAAACAAACATTAAAGCCGCTTAAACCACAGTCATTCATTATTTAAACTTCTGTTTGAGAACTCAGTTCTTACCTTAGAATAAAGTTTGTTTATTTTACGGGTAATAGATATGATCTCTGTGATCTCTCTTTGTTCTTAACCTCTCAACTGTATACGCAAGTATCTTTCCCTACTCTTTTAAATAAAATACTTTTTACGGTATTAATACACGACGTGTAAATATTGTTACTTACTGTATTTATTTAAATAAGATATTTGGCATTTGCGTTAAAGTTACATTTTATATACCTAGTTTATTTATTTAAACCGACGTTTCGGGACCTTTGCAGGAGCAGATAATCAGGGGGACTAAAAAGGTCATGAATTGCTGCCAACTAACTAACTAATACCTTATGTAAAAGTACAGTTACGAACGTAAATTGTGTAACACATGCTACTCAAAGAAAATACTATATCCCTACTCTGTCTCAACTAAGCTGCAGCAAAGAGGTTGAACATTGCATGACACACACGCGTGAAAGACGTAGTAGTTTACGCAACAAAATATAGATGGCGGTGTTTCTGGAAAATATTAATGTTTTTTGTGAAAATGTGTTTTAATATATTGTTGATTCTACGCTACTCTACAAGATCAAAGTAAACATTTAGAAAATATTATTAGTGGTTTTATGGAGATTTGGTTTATGAGTATATGAAAATATTCGTAAGTAATTTTTGAACAAGACCACTAGTTCAATTGCACTTTTTAGTCTTACCGATCCCTACAGCTGCTAACAGTCCGAGCTTTTAAATACTTTTCATTTGAAGTTTTCATATTTACGTACCTAGTAAGCTAGTAACTTTTATACCTGGAAAAAAATTCGAACGGTGTGATGACCCAGCATTCAATCAGCCTTTAGTTGGTGAGGATCGAAACGGAAACAGCGTGGTAAGAGTAAGTGGTTCTATTACTCACGGAAGCTTTATTATTTTGCTATGTGGCACCAAGATCTGTAACAGTTGATGACCCCTTTATAAATATTGAAGTATTCTTTATATAGCATGAGTTTTCATATTGATTCTCTTTAAATAAGTGAATCAAAGTATTCTTCTACTTTAACAATAACTTAACACTTATCAACAAGCCTACATAATGTTGTATCGTACGTTTTATTGCGTATAAGTAGTTTACTCAAAACGTACAATAAACATTAAAAAGTGAAAATTTACTCTTCTTCATAATGTGATTTTGGCACCCTGAGTATTGAGAGTTCGTTAGCCAACTCAATCTTTCTTGTAGGCAATGTCCGCTCAGGATTCTTGAAAAACCCAAAAATTCTGAGCGGCACTACAATAATTGCGTTCGTCACCTCGAGACATAAGGTGTTAAGACTCATTTGCCCAGTGATTTCACTAGCTACGGCGCCCTTCAGACCGAAACACAGTTTTGCAATCAGACATACACATACACCATCTACTTGCTTAGTAGTTTTCACCAGTGGGAGGCTCCTTTGCACAGGATGCCGGCTAGATTATAGGTACAACAACTGCGTCTATTTCTGCCATGAAGCAGTAACGTGTAAACATTACTGTGTTTCGCTCTGAAGGGCGCCATAGCTAGTAAAATTACTGGGAAAATGAGACTTAACATCTTACGTCTCAAGGTGACGAGCGCAATTGTAGTGCCACTCAGAATTTTAGGGCTTTTCAAGAATCCTGATCTACACTACATTGTAATGGACAGGGCGTATCAATTACCATCAGCTGAACGTCCTGCTCGTCTCGGCCCATATTTTCATAAAAATAAACTAATTAATATTATTTTAAGATGATTAATTTACACTAAAATAACATTCCCTTAAAAAAAGGATTTGAATAAAATTGTGTCATAAATATCTTTCAATAGTTAGGACAAATTATAAAAAAATACTATAAGATTTTAGAGAGTATATATATATATATAACAACCTACCCTTGTTATTAAAAAAATGCTCAAACTTCGACTTCTTTAAAAGAAAGTCTTAAAAGTCAAACTCTAAAATAATAGCGACATATTTTAATAACCTGAGTGGGTTGTTTTATATCCATACTTAAACTAAAACCAAAATTGTATTATATTGTTAAGAAATCTTTTATATACTGTAAATATTTTAATATCTTAAAACTTCTAATTTCTATAAATAATTTGAATCGAACTTAAATATTTAAGTTGCTTCAATTTCCATCAATAAACAGGCACAAGTTGCCATCTGTATGACACTGATAATAGTTTAGCCCGTGATTTAGCATGCATAATATCTATAAATTTGCCGAGATATTTCTTGTAAATCGAACCCGTGCAGGTTCAAATAACAAATAGCTTTGTGATTTGTGGGTTCACAGACTAGCAAACAAGTTCTAAAATGTGTTAATTATTGAGTAAGTTACTAACCCCCTTATTCATAATGGTCCGCTAACTTTAAACAGCCGCTAAGGAGTGTTTTTTCTCATTCTTATTTAGGTCAATAGAAGAAGACAGAGTGAGAATTAGCAATGCTATAATTTAACAGACTATTATGAATAAGGGGGTAAAAAGTTAATGCGCATTCCCAAGAACACGTTTAGAAAAATATATTTCGAGGACTTAATTAGCACATGCAAAATCACAATTTGTATTTATAAATTAAGACAAGAAAAAAGATCACAAAATCAAAAACTATTAATATTTCGAAAATTTTGAGAAGCATCCTCAAAAAGGAGAAATTTTCCAATGCGAAAGACATAATAGGCTTAATTCAACGCCGTAAATAGGTATGTGCGTGGCCGTTATGGTATGGGATCACCACGTAAAATCTTTTTCTTTTTTTAGTAATAAATGTTTATTTAAATATTTGAATAAATTATCGCGTAATCTGGACATAGAAAAAACATTGAGGAAAATTTTTCAAAATGCTATAAGTATAATACTATAAACAAAAAAAAGTGGCCAAGTGCGAGAGGAACTCGCCCATGAAGGGTTCCGTAGCAGCAAGTAACATATAAAAGTTCTTGTAATTCGTTGTAACTTTGATCGATGTTTTAATAATAGTGTATTTTTTTTAATTAAGTTACTGATAAGTAAACCTTTTGTTATGATTTTAAAAAGATATCCCTCACTTCTAGGATTAATACAAAATATAAAATTTGAATACAAAATTATATGAACGATGCGGGACTCGAACCCAACTGAGGTAACCGTTGGTCCGTCATTGGTTGACCAAATACAAGATTTTATGACCATACGTCACTCGAAGGGTTAACTCAGTTGGGAGAGCACTCGCACGGAACGCGATATTATAAAGTTTAATCACAATCTATTTACTATTTTTGCGTGAAAGAGTAACAAACATACATTCTTACAGAATAATTAATATTATTAGTAGGATTCTTAATTTTTTTTTTCATTACTATTATTTATTATTTTAAGCTTATGGTATATATATAGTACATTGTACTATATATAGAATTAAATACTACTATTGGTTTCTTGGTTCTTCCGCTACATACTTCAACGCAGCCTGGATGTCTATTCGCTAAAAATACAGCACAGATTGTGTGTTTATTTGGCTACTGATACTGATAATTCTACCAGTGGGAGGCTCCTTTGCACAGTGAAACCGGCTAGATTATGGGGACCACAACGGCGCCTATTTCTGCCGTGAAGCAGTACTGTGTAAACATTACTGTGATTCGATCTGAAGGGCGCCGTAGCTAGTGAAATTACTGGGTAAATAAGACTTCACATCTTATGTCTCAAGGTGACGAGCGCAATTATAGTGCCGCTCAGAATTTTTGGGTTTTTCAGGAAACCTGAACGTGCTGCTCGTCTCGTCCCTTATTTTCATAAAACAAAACTGAGCACCAAAGATGTGCAACTAGTATCAAGTAGGTGACAAGCCTTATCACGAGTACCGGTATGCAAGCGAGCGAACCGGTACGTCGCGGGCAGGAGGGAGAAACCCATCTCCTTCATACTCACCCTAACTTTGCCCCTTCCAGTCACGGAGTTGGCTAAAGCTAAAACTATAATTGTAGCACTGTGATTGTACATTTGAATAAAATACATAGACACGTGCCGCCCGTGATCAATTGATTGTAAAGTTAACGAAACGTCAGGATAAATAAATAGTGTAAACATTTTTAAATAATTTTATTTTCATTATCACTTGTCACGCTCACTTATGATTACACGCAAAAACATCGCAGACTTTGTACAATTACAATCCAAAATACTTAACTTTTTATACAACGCATTCAGTGCACAAAAAATCAATAGTGTAATACGATAAGCCAACATATAAAACTCTATCTAATTGAATTAAAAAACCTTTTAATAACCTAATAAATTAATTAAATTCTTCAATAATAACCTGGTTAATTTTTTTAGCAATAATTTTTTTTTATGAAAAAACGGGACGAGACGAGCAGGATGTTCAGCTGATGGTAATTGATACGCCCTGCCCATTACAATGCAGTGCCGCTCCGGATTATTGAAAAGACCAAAAATTCTGGACTGCACTACAATTGCGCTCGTCACCTTGAGACATAAGATCTAAAGACTTATTTCCCCAGTAATTTCACTAGCTACACGCCTTTCAGACCGAAACACAGTAATGTTTACACATTACTGCTTTGCGGCAGAAATAGGCGCCTTAATTATTATTAATTGCTTGAAATTCATTAGTGTCCTTTGGGTTCCTTTTCTAATCCTTTATTCATAGGTATTGAAGTAATTCTTGATCTCCATACTAAATCAATTATGATCCATTGTATTGTGTAGTAGAACATGTGCCCAACGTAGGCATAGACAGCAAACAGCACCAACTTATACCAAGGCAAAATCTCAAGTAATGGATAGAGATAGATCCCTTGAAACATATTCTCGATCAGCCTGAAATTATAAAACTATTATTATTTACTGGTAAGATAAAAAATAAGTTATAATTAAAAGAGTTTTTTTTTTCTTGAAAATTATTCTTAATGACATAAAAAACGGCATAATCTCTCTCAATATAGTTTTTTGTACTCATTAATTATGTAACTATATATGCAAATTGAAATTTTTAATTCGAAAATATTTTAGTAACAAAACTAACAGTAGACTCTTTAGCTATATAGTATGCACAGACCGTAATTTAGATAACAAAGTGATTGGTTGGTTGCAGTATCCTGAATGCTCATTGGTCAGGTAACGATCACAATTTGTTGGTTGGTCAAGTACATACATACATAAACTCACGCCTTGTTCCCGTTGGGGTAGGCAGACACAATAGAATGCCATTTGCTTCTATCCTTACAAACCACACGCGCTTCCTCTACATTCATTACTCTTTTCATACATGCTCGCCGGTTGTGGGTGCTTCGAACCTCTCCTTTTCTCAAAACGTCCCCAATTTGGTCGACGAATGTTCTGCAAGGTCTCCCGCGACCGACTTGCCCACACACACTTGCCTTATATATTTGATGCGTCATTCTTTCTTCACTCATTCGCTCCACGTGTCCAAACCATTTCAGAATTCCTTTTTCAGTCCTTCTCACAACATCCTCTTTCAAACCACAGCGCGCTCGTATTACCGCATTCGGAATTCTATCAGTCAGTCTTACCCCACACCAGGTCAAGTAACGATCGCAAAATTTCGGTATTAACGTGATTGGTAAAATAGAATAGAATACGTTAATATCACTTGGCGTTGCGTAGAGACGTCGCTACATTGTGTGTCTTCTACCGCATTTATCACGGGGAGTGTTCCGAAGAGCTGTTCAACCTGATTCCTGCCGCCGAATTCCACCTTCGCACGACACGCCACAAATTAGGATATCATCCCCACCATCTGGAGGTCCTCCACAGTGCGGTTTTCAAGGAGCTTTCTTCCACGTACTACAAAGCTGTGGAATGAGCTCCCTTGTGCGGTGTTTCCGGGACGATACGACATGGGTACCTTCAAAAAAAGCGCGTACACCTTCCTTAAAGGCCGGAACCGCTCTCGTGATTCCTCTAGTGTTGCAAGAGAATGTGGGCGGCGGTGATCACTTAACACCAGGTGACCCTTACGCTGGTTTGTCCTCCTATTCCATAAAAAAAAAAGAATAATCTATTGGGGTACCATATTAGTTATATTTGGTCAAGTAATAATTTAAAATATCGTAATTGGTCAGGTAATAACACAACATATTGTAACTGGTCAAGTAATAATATTAGAATGATAATATTATGTTGTCATAATTGCTATATGAAAGAAATAGTCTCTTAGATAGATTCTGAGCTCCCTATTAATTATTAATAACACTTAAAATAGTTTAAGGAAATAGCAAGAAGATTTTGTGTAAGCTTACTCTGCATAATTTGCTAGTAAATATTAAGGTAAACATTTTTTTTTTAATTATGTGTCATAGAATCTACAGCAAATTACATTATTAGCTAGGTAATTATAATAATATATACGAAACATTGGCTAACAGAGATTTTATATTATACTGGCAAATACATAACATTCTTGGTACGAAAACATATAAATTTACTATCTGCCCAGACAGACGTTGTTCTGTAGATAATAAAAAAATACTGTTTTATAGGAATTTGCCAATAATATTTCATTACATCCAGAATTATTTCGTAAAAAATGCTCAGTATTGTTATAATGAAATTATTTCGCAGCGAAACTGTCAAACCGAGCGTCATTAACTTCCCTCATAGAAAATATGTCCATACAAAACAAATATTGAAAATAAAAATTATTATGGGTCCCAAATCGAAATAAAAACTATCCTTTCCCTCAAGTTGGACCAAACTGCACTCCATGAAGTAATCCCCATTAAATCCGTTCATTAGTTAAGGAGTCCATCGCGGACAAACAACGTGTCACGTAATTTATATATATTAAGATTAACAACTGTAATGTCATTAATATCATGTTAATGCGAGTAAAAATATTGTATTTGCATTTGTTTGGCAATAACTCACGGTATCAAACTAAATTCTTGTCTTTTATGCATGGTTTCATGTTTTGTTAAGGCTGTTTAAAGCTTACCCAACACTAGGTGAATCCAGTTTGAGCTACCATTGAGGAGTGTCTTTTTAAGAGTAAACGTAAAATCAAAAGACGTTATTGATGACTATTTGAGAAATCATATAAATATACTTACACAGCAGTATATAGGACCAAGAATGCTATTGTTAGATAAAATCCATTTTTTACACTTTTCGGTCGTTCCCGGGGCTTTGTTAGTAAATCGAATGCAACGATTACAAAAGAGACTGTATGCATACTGTGCTGAGCCCAGGTTGGTACATATTTTGGTGCCATTAAAGGCATCATCATCACGGGATTATTCACAAATAAACTCCAAAAAAACATGTCTGAAAACTGAAAAGAATATATAATTATATATATTAATAAATCACAGTAATATATAGCTCGTTGGCTACGCTAACGCTAGTATTCCCCAAGGATTTTTGCTATCTCCAACACTTCTACTTGGATGTCAATAATAGGTTCAACATCTCTACATGATTGGCTACCTTACAATCTTCTAGTAAGGCGAAGAGTAAGCAGAAAACACGCAAACAAGGTGTTTTTAGACAAGTTTTGTGGTGAAAATATAACATTTGGAGCTATAAACACTACTTAATCCTGTTACACATACCCTTAAGTCTTACTTGTAGGTTGCTTATGCTTGCTGTTAGTTAAACTTAACACTTCAGAGCTATTATGAACTAACAGTTTTGTTTGCAGTTAAAAAAGGTTTTTTCTCGGCATGATGCATTTGTTTAGTATACTGCTCTCATAAAAGTTGTTCTTATAACTTTTACTTTTTTGTGTTGGTACATTTATTAAGATTCGTAATCAATAATGTGGATTGTAAGCAATTAAACTGTTTGCACCTGTTAAAATGTTAAATTTTCGACGCAAGAATTTGAAAATATTGGCTTTGTTACATAGGAGCCATGAACTTATATCGCTCAAGGTCGCCGGCATTTTGTGTCGCCTTAAGTCCACTTTTAACAAGGTAATGAAATAGGTTAAGATAAACATTGTTCAATTAAAGCTACAATAGACTCAATCTATAGGTTAGGTTGTAAGGTTAACCGCAATAACCCCATTTATAAGACCCCCTTCTATAAGACTTCCCAATTTTCAGTTCCTAAATCTCGAATGGTAGTGCCGCGTTAATCTGGAAGGCCAACCTTGAATATATTACTCTTATATATTGATGTGAAGTCTGGCACTCCCGTAGTCTATTCGAGCCGCTTTATTCATTTGGCATACGTAGTTGTCTTAGCTGTCATCTGACTCGTTTAATATTCAAAAATGGCTGCAGGAGATTACCCAAAATGAAGCGCCCGTGCGAGTGCTCTGACCCCGAGAGGAGCGGGTCCGAATCCCGCATTGTCCATAAATATTTAATCCCAGACGTGATATATATATCACTTAAATATAACAAACTGTTTAGATTTGAAAGAGCGTCACCTCAAGCCAATTTCCTAATATGCAAATATTGGTGTTGAGCAGGTTATCAAGTTGGTAATAGCGCTCGGACGAAACCCGAGAGGTGCGGGGTCGAGTCCCGCATCATTCATTAATTTTGTTATAAATTAAATTTGTATATTTATTTCTAGAAGTGAGAGATATCACTTAAAAATAACTAACTGTACAGACATTTTTCATTCCTTTCTCGACAAGATTATGAAGTCTGCACAGAAAAAATTAAAGCTAGCATTAAATAAGTAAATAACTTACCGATACAATTGGCCAGAGCAAACTTGTAAAAATCACATCCCTAATATTGGTTAGTGTTTTGCTTGGTTGATCATTTTTAAGTTCCTTCCAGTCACAATAGATAGCAAGTTGCAGGTAGGGACCTAATAACAACTGATAAAAATTTATTACAGTTATTAAATAGTATAACAAAAATAATTGTGAAAATGAAATGGTAGTGGGCAGGGTACATAATTAGACGGACAGATGGCCGCTGGGGCAGTAAGGTAGGTCCTCGAATGGCGACCACGTACGGGAAGACTAAGTGTTGGCAGGACCTAAACAAGGACAAGCTGGACCGACGAGCTGGTCAAGATCGCCGGAATAGATTGGATGAGGGCAGCGCAGTATACCGGTTCAGACCCACATAAAATATTTGGGCCTGATTCTCGACTTCCGCCAGCTTACAACGCAGCATGAACCAGCCCCCTAGGGTGGTTAACTTGGCTTGACTTTAGCTTGGGTGACTTCTGTCCAATTTGGGCGGACCCAGCATCGCTACGAGACGGGTGTACATGCGGGTTGTTAGGTCAATGGTGTAGGCGCCGGCTTAGACCACCCAAAATAGCGCGCACCTCTGGCATCCTCAGAGGATTATGGCGGTTAGAGTCATATGCGATTACTGCACCGTGTCGACGGAGGCAGCGTGAGCGTTGGCCGGAACGCCCCCGTGGGTTTCAGAAGCGGAAGTGCTCGCCTAAGTTTTTCGGTGGACGGCTGAGCTTCGTGCGGGTAGTGGGAGTAGGCCCGCCCTAAGACGTAGCCGAAAGCCGCCCGCTGAGCCATCCTAGTACGATGGTCGTACCGGCTGGCAGCGAAAGGCATTTTATCGCGGTCGCCACCTTCTGCAAGGACTTTATCTCGCAGAAGGAGGTGGCGGAGCGGGACTGGGAGGACGTTGTTTACTCGGATCTCATGCCGCCCTCAGTGTGGCCGCAGATGGACGGGATTGTTTTACCATCCACCCGCCTAATGGGTCAGCCGCGAAGGGGCGACGTCCACGTGTACCTGGACGTTGTATAGTAGAAGGTGGTGCCCGCGTTCTTGCAGGTTTGGTTTGGTTTACCAGCAAGGTAAGAGCACTGTAGATCTAACTACTCGTAGTTGAGTTTAGTTTCTGTAGATTGCTTACGGTAATTATTTAGTATCCAGCGTAATGAAAATTTTTAAGTGTGGTCAATAGAAGTTTGGGTATTAAATAACGTAACCAAATTAAAGTAAATTAATTAAACAATATATTTCTTAAGGTTCGTAACGAGGTAGGCAATGCCTAATTGCCTATATGATTTGCACGCCCCTGTTGCCTATGTTCCTTAAATCACACAACTCGATAATTCAAATTCAAATTCAAATATTTTTATTCAAAATAGGATGTAACATCACTTATTGAAAGTCAAAAACAACTACCACCCATTCCAAAATGAATGCCTCAGACCTGAGAAGAATGGGCGCAACAAACTCAGCGGGCTTTTATTTTTCATGGAATAAATATGTTAACAAAGTAATATTGTACAATTAAACTTATTATTTAATAGCCTGAGGGCGGTCACTCCATTCCCAATCTGTGGTATCATTAAGAAAGTCATTTATGTTATAGTAATCTTTACCACACAAACGTTTTTTAAACATTTTCTGGGATCTTGTTGTAATAGCATATACGAGTACATCGCCCCACAAAAGACTTACTAACTCGACTTAGCCGAGTAGTAGGCATCATAAGTTTATATCTGTTCCTGGTGTTAACATTATGGTTATGTCAGTTTCCGGCAAAATTCACTTATGTACCTATGTACATACATTACATTATCAAGAATATATTGAGAAGCAACATGCAAAGCAGCATGCAAATATAATCTAATATATTATATATAATGACCGCTTGAAGTTTTGTGACGATCTTTTGTGTTTATAAATGCTAAAAACAACCATAACCAACCTTCATAATGTTGTAGTAGTTCTGCAAAAACTGTTATTCCTAAAAAAATCGCAGCAATGTATTATGAGTTATGGTGAGACGTTTGTAATTTACTAAAATAACTAATATTAACCACAATAACTTATAATGGAGAAAATCTGCCTTTTTTGTTTATTATCCAGAAATTTCTGAAGAAAATGGGATGGACTTTTTTTCCGATTTTTCTGATGTTGTTTACCGTTTCGGCTTAACGTTAAATTTTAGGACAGGTGTATGAAAGGCATAAAAGGCATTTATTTTCTCAAAATTGATTCCTTTAGAATTCTTTTTGATGTCATTTCTTATACTACTAGATACTACTACCGCTTCGGAAACAAATGGCGCTCTGAGAGAGTAGAAGCGGCGCAAGAAACTCTCCCAGCATTCTTTTTTTGCGCTCTTTTCAATAAAAATATACAATATTGTACAGTCATTTGTATATGTAAAAGTAGTGTGATCATAAAAATTGATACAACATAAAAACTACAAATTTTCTTTATTTTTGACTATATATCTGTAACGCGTTTATTAACTTAGAAACTCAGATAAATTATACGTCTAGATGGACTCAGAATCCGTAAATGCGTCGAATCAAAGAGCGGCAAACTGGTCGCTCAGTGTCCGTCACGCATCACTAAAATCAGCCGTTAAATATAACCTTTCTATCCTTTGTTTAACTTACTAGAGGTAGAAAGATCTATCGTTGTACGCTTACTTACATTTCAATAACCTATTGTCATATAGCATTGGACTATATTGGACATAATTATGGATAGATTAGATAAGATCTTGTCATTGAACGGTGACAGAAATGTATCCGTAAGTTAAACTAAGGATAGATGGGTTATTGAAAACGGCCGATGACAACGTCCTACACCGCTAAATACTAGGTATGTTACTTTTGAAAACTTATGTTAATATTGTTTACTTTAAATAAAACTATAAAGTAGATTAAAAAAAATTAGAAACTGTTAATAATGTAGACGATGTAACTAATGTAAAGGATGAAACTCTTCAAAACTTATTTCTACAATTAAGAAATGACTCCTTGTTTCTGAATAAAATATTTGAAAATACATTGCCTTGAAAAAAGTGTGTGTGTCAGCTCCGACGTACGATTGGAGTTTACTCCTCAAGAACGATTGTCTTTGAACAGGTACTAAACAAAATCAAATCCAATGGAGTCGGTTACAAACAGACATATAGCAGAAGCTAATAATAGCGTATTAATTGAAAAAATATTTACATATATATAGATATTTAAAAAAAAGTAACTTCATAGTTAATAGTGATTTTTCTTATGGTCAGGTACCTAATTATTAAAATCTGTGATCAGCGCCATCTATCAAAAACTGTTATGTTGTCGTATTACTCGATAGATTCAGTGTTCGATTTGGAAGTACGAAATAGTTTATGAAAGTGACACTAGATGACGTTTAGTCTAGTGTTATATGTTTTTATTTTGAACTTAGATGGGGTGTCTGTGGTTCAGCGCCATCTAATAAACTTTAGGAAACTAACTTCTTATTGCAAAATAAAATAATTTTCAAAAGTAACTCTAGGTGGCCGACAGGAAAATACAATGCTAATTGTTGCCTTGTTTGTAAGCAGACAAAGTCTGTTTTTATTTAAATGAAAAACCGTTACATCCCATTTGATGAGTAGATTTTACTCTTCATATTTTTCTCATACCGGGCTCCTTATATGAAAATCGATTCTTAAGGAGTAAACTCCAAAAATAACAATGTACAGTTCAATCAAAGTGTGCACAAACTATGAAGGCCATTTAAAATTAACGAAAACAGTCACATATAACGATCTTTTGCCCTACGCTTCCACGAAAACAATGTATTTAATGAGAAACAAAAATTAAAAAAAAAACATTCTTTAAACTCAGCCTTCATTCGAAACGCAAATTGTTCATTCAAGGTTATTTTGTGCTAATTAACAAGTTTTTCACACTTGACATCACGTCACGCTATATATATTTATGTATATGTGATTTTATTTTAATAAATAGAAACGTACAGACATTATTTATTATAGCTTTACGTTTACTTTTCCGCGTGTATAATATCATTTCATTTAAGTTCCTGTATCCCCTAGCTGGGGCAGAGGGCATCCACAGTGCATATCCATCGTAAACGGTCCTAAGCATCTCTCTTAATTATTTCACTCTAGGTCTTTCCGATGTCTTTCGCTCTGTCAATGACAATCCGCCGCCAGTTTTGCTTTGGGTGGCCACTGGGGCAGAGAGCATCCACAGAGCATCTCCTTCGCGTTCGGTCCTGAGCATCTCTCTTAATTTCACTCCAGGTCTTTCCGATGTATTTCGCTCTGTCAATGACAGAACGCCGCCAGGTTTGCTTTGGGCGGCCACTGGGGCAGAGAGCATCGACAGTGCATCTCCATCGTAATCGGTCCTAAGCATCTTTCTTAATTTCACTCCAGGTCTTTCCGATGTCTTTCGCTCTGTCAATGACAGACCGCCGCCAGGTTTGCTTTGGGCGGCCACTGGTGCAGAGAGCATCCACAGTGCATCTCCTTCGCGTTTGGTCCTGAGCATCTCTCTTAATTTCAATCCAGGTCTTTCCGATGTCTTTCGCTCTGTTAATGACAGACCGCCGCCAGGTTTGCTTTGGGCGGCCACTGGGGCAGAGAGCATCGACAGTGCATCTCCATCGTAATCGGTCCTAAGCATCTCTCTTAATTTCACTCCAGGTCTTTCCGATGTCTTTCGCTCTGTCAATGACAGACCGCCGCCAGGTTTGCTTTGGGCGGCCACTGGGGCCGAGAGCATCCACAGTGCATCTCCTTCGCGTTCGTTCCTGAGCATCTCTCTTAATTTCACTCCAGGTCTTTCCGATGTCTTTCGCTCCGTCAATGACAGTCCACCCGCCAGTTTTGCTTTGGGCGGCCACTGGAGCGGAGAGCATCCTCAGTGCATCTTCATTGAAATCGGTCCTGAGCATCTCTCTTAATTTCACTCCAGGTCTTTCCGATGTCTTTCGCTCCGTCAATGACAGTCCACCCGCCAGTTTTGCTTTGGGCGGCCACTGGAGCGGAGAGCATCCTCAGTGCATCTTCATTGAAATCGGTCCTGAGCATCTCTCTTAATTTCACTCCAGGTCTTTCCGATGTCTTTCGCTCCGTCAATGACAGTCCACCCGCCAGTTTTGCTTTGGGCGGCCACTGGAGCGGAGAGCATCCTCAGTGCATCTTCATTGAAATCGGTCCTGAGCATCTCTCTTAATTTCACTCCAGGTCTTTCCGATGTCTTTCGCTCCGTCAATGACAGTACACCCGCCAGTTTTGCTTTGGGCGGCCACTGGAGCGGAGAGCATCCTCAGTGCATCTTCATTGAAATCGGTCCTGAGCATCTCTCTTAATATCACTCCAGGTCTTTCCGATGTCTTTCGCTCCGTCAATGACAGTCTGCCGCCAGGTTTGCTTTGAGCGGCCACTGGTGCAGAGAGCATCCACAGTGCATCTCCATCGTGATCGGTCCTGAGCATCCTAATTTCACTCACGAGCGTGCAGGTCACCTGGTGTTAAGTGATCACCGCCGCCCACATTCTCTTGCAACACCAGAGGAATCACAGGAGCGTTGCCAGCCTTTAATAAAAGGTGTCTGCAATTTTTTTGAAGGTACCCATGTTGTATCGTCCCGGAAACACCGTACAAGGTAGCTCATTCCACAGCTTTGAAGTAAGTGGAAGAAAGCTCCTTGAAACCCGCATTGTGGAGGACCGCCATGCATCCAGATGGTGGGGATGATATCCTAATTTATGGCGTATTGTGCAAAGGTGGAACAGCTCTTCGAAACACTTCCCGTGATAAATGCGGTAGACGACACACAATGAAGCGACGTCTTTACGCAACGCCAAGTGATCCAGCCGTTCACAGAGCATTGGGTTGTTCTGCGTTCGGTTACTGCGAAATTCGGTTACTGAAACCCTGAAGTTAATGAGAGATGGACTTGGTGATCCCCCACATCTCACACCCATACAGCCAGTTCATATGCCGCTGTTATCTGGTTAAATTATTCGTTAATTAGATGGCTAGTCTCGTCGCAGCCATGTTGATAAATCAGTCATTTATTTGTATGGCTAAGCCACTCGTTAATGTAATAAAATGAAATGCTTAGCCGAGCCCAGTTGTTTTAATCAATGGTTAACTTGATGGTTGAAGACCGTATAGATATTTCGTTAATGTGAATGCATTTATAATGTTTTTTTCGTGTCATGGCTTGGTAGGGTTTAGTAGGTTATTTTAATAAGATGCATACAATGTTAGTTAATTTGTCAACACAGAATTTTTATTAATTGAATGGCAGCATTTAGTTTAAGGCCTAGCCATGAAATTGGCTTACTGGTTATAAATATATAGATAATTAAATTATTTATTTCATACTTAATTTTATTAATTTCAAACTTATTTTCAATCATAATATATTAATCAAACAAAAATACAATTTCAAAAATGCACAGTATATACCTATGCATATTTAAATTTTCACTAACTCCATTCAATTTCACTTATAAGATATACACAGCACTAATGTTGCACAATACATCAACTGTATAGCTACATATTACATACAACACGTTAGATTGATGTTACATATATTTTCTTTGAATTATTTATATATCGCTTGCGCCAGTCTTGAGGATGTCGGTGACGCGAACCCATAACATAACGCGGCTAAAGAAGTTTTCACCTCAAAAAATGTATATATATACGAAATATCTCTACATTATAATATAATATAAACTTACCATGCTTACATTTTTACACAGACAGTTAACAAAATTATTTGAAAGTTTAAAACCTCTCGAGTAATTCATAATATAAATATATTATATTGCTCAACTTAGTTTTAAACTTATTGGGAGACATTTCGAGTAAGTTTTCATCTTTTAATTTGTTCTATCATCATTTGAGTGTATTTATAAAACAGCTGGTATATGAATAACGAGAAATAAGCCTGTGTCGAGGAGAGACAATATGGTGACGCAAATGGCGGACATACAAGTGAGTTTAATTATTAATCTGGGCCGTATGCAATGGCACGTGTTCGCTATTGTGTGTTCCCGCTACCCACTAATTTGATATGTCTCTGATTGCATTTCTACTCTAACAAGATTTATACTTTATTTTATGTTGAGCTTCAGTGTTGACTATAATATTTAGTGGCGTTCAAGTAAATTGTGACTTATGTACCATCGACAAAATTGATTAATGACCCACTATGTCGATGATTAATTTAAAATCATAAAAATAGTTAGGTTTATATTATTTCTACAAAATATATTTTATGACAATAATTGGTGGAGTATTGGCACATGAGTAAATGAAACGGTACAGAGAGTAAGCTTCATACAACCACACAAAATGGTTGAATAGTACTGCTGCAATGACTTGGGGCAAGTGTCAGTGTCCACTGCCCGCTTGTACATAATATTTCTACTGTGGTTGTTGTGTACGCGGCGAGAAGTGGCAAGATCCGGAAATAACCGGTTGACTGTCTCACAGACAGTTGACAATCTCAGGGTAAGCGCGTGCCACGTATTGTTTACTTGCAAGCTTTAAATACATTTTTAATTAGACTAACAAACGCGCAGACAATATACACGCCTCATCAGATTCCTTTCTAATTCAAAATGGGTAAAAATAAAAATATATCATATTTTACCTATCCCAAGGACTACAATAGCTAATTAAATAAATGATAATATATATATTTTAACTTTTATTTATGGGAAGAGAGTATATCACGCTTGTTTTATTATTTTTGCAAGGTTTTACTTAACATTTAATTTTGTTTGTGGGTTTGTTGGTATATGACTATCTAGATGCTTGTTTTAGTTTAAATATTGCAAGTAACGTTTATAACACTTCCCGATATCTGATTGAGCTAAAATTTTGTACACCTTCATAATTTCGGTTGTCATGTAATAATATGATATTATACATAATCTGACGCTGCAGACAGGACTATCTCTTCAATAGGGAACTCTTCAACGATATATATATATATATATTATGAGTGATTGCTACTTTCAGCTTATCAAATCAATAAATGAAATGCTCATAATTAATCTAATAAAATACTCACAAAATACATATATTTATCAACGGTGTGTTGATGCATCTGCCGTACTCAATAACTCGTGTTTTCACGTATTAATTTATATTTACTTTTTTGTTAACTTACTAGTGTAAGGCGTTGAGTATTTGACGTTTGAGTATTTTTGTTACGTCACGTTACGTTGCGTTAAATTGTTGATTTAAAAGAGTGGCATACAGTTTCTTGCCACTTCTTCTCATTAAAGCTCAACCCTATCCGAAGTGCCGGTAGATATAAAAAAAAGAAATCTTTTGAAAATTGATAAATTTCATTTCCTTGACATTCATGCATAAAGTGATTTTGATTTGATTTGATTTGATTATTAGTATTGAGTAGTCGAGTGGAATTGAACAATATTCGAGTCTATTGTTGTATCACCACGCAAATAACATTTAGAGGGACAAATTCGCACATAGTAGTAATTTTTTAATAAATTTAGAAACATATAGAATTATATAGTACTATATATATATAATTCTAGATAAATATATAGAATTATATATACTTACAGAATTTGATTCAATTTACAATCGTGAGAGTTCGCCTTGAGTAAAATTTTAAGTTTTATAAACTTTTTTTGTTATTCAATTACGCATAAACAGCTATCAAATTAAAAGTAGTTTTTATATTACTATAACATATGCTAAACCATCAAATTCAAATAATTTTATTCAAAATTGGATGTGACATCACTTAATGAAAGTCAAGTCAAAACTACCACCCATTCCAAAATGAATGCCTCAGACCTGAGAAGATTGGGCGCATCAAACTCAGCGGGCTTTTTTTCATCGAATAATATCTTTACAAAGTAATATTGTACAATTGAACTTATTATTTAATAGCCTGAGGGCGGTCACTCCATTCCCAATCTATGGTATCATTAAGAAAGTCATTTATGTTATAGAAACCTTTACCACACAAACACTTTTTAACAATTCTTTTGAATAACGTAATACTTTTGTTTTGAACATTTTCTGGGATCTTGTTGTAAAAGCATATACATCGCCCCACAAAAGACTTACTAACTCGACTTAGCCGAGTAGTAGACATCATCAGTTTATGTCTGTTCCCGGTGTTAACATTATGGTTATGACAGTTTCTGGCAAATTCACTTAAGTGCCTATGAACATACATTCCATTATCAAGAATATATTGAGAAGCAACAGTCAAGATGTTAATTTCTTTGAATTTTGCTCTCAATGATTCTCTAGGACCTAGGTTATAAATAGCACGAATAGCCCTCTTCTGCAGCACAAATATTGTATTAATATCGGCAGCGTTGCCCCATAGCAATATACCATAGGACATAATACTATGGAAATAACTAAAGTATACTAGTCCATCATGCTTAGCACTATAAAAAATCATATTACAAATGTGAAAATAAACTGTTTGACCACCTGTCAGTTTACTTACATTAAACCACGACGTTAAAAGTCCCCACCGTTTATACTGGTACGATCTCATTTCAAGGTCGGGTGCATTAGTAAAATCAATCGAAAGCATATACAGCGTAATGAATACTAAATGAAGAAAACTCACACTGAACACAATAATCCTCATCTTTAATAACATATTATTATATTTATAAAACAATCTTTAAATTTAACGTTGAACACCTTTAAAAATTAAAACAGTCAACTTCTTCACAGATCACACTATAACCAATGTAAACATCTCACGGTCAGTTATATACTCACATAATGCTGGTGAGAAAATGTAAACAAAAAAACCTTGTAGAACCAGTCAAAATGACAATGTATTCTATAAAAGTCACCTTGTGTTCGATTATCTTAATCTTTCTTAATATATACTTAATTATATGTAATTTAACACTAATTTTTTTATGACAAGTTTTGGCGAGACGAGGAAAATATTCATGTAATGCATGTGATATTTTATTATTTTCACTAAAAATGTTTATGGTAGCAGTACACTTGGGGGATGATATCTATTTTTAACCCACTTCAAAAAAGGAGGAGGTTCTCAATTCGTCGGTATGTTTTTTTATGTTTGTTACCTCAAAACTATCGACTGGGTGAACCGAATTTTATAATTCTTTTTTTTATTTGAAAGCTGGTGCTTCCCGTGTGGTCCCATTGTAATTTGGTCCAGATCTGACAATGGCATCCATTAGAAAAATCATAAAAGGCTTAAATTTGCTATACATACGTATAGCAAATTGGATGATAAATTTACGAATAACTCTATCGCGCCAACCGATTTCGATGATTCTTTTATTATTGGAAAGGATATACTTCAAAGATAGTTTGGTGAGAGTTTGGTTAGGTTCTGATTACGGAATCCGTGGCAAAGTAACGGAACTCTACAATTAAGCGCTTCCGTTTATTGCTGCATTGAAAAATTTAGTATATCTGCCCATATTTATACAAGTTGTTAGTGTACTTTAATATCACTAAAAATCAAAAATTAAAAAATAAATTAACAAAAAAACAACCGACTTCATAAACACTATTCCAAAACAATAGATATAATGTGCACTAAAAAGTATAAAAATAATTGCGTATTTTTATACAATCAAATTAATTAATCTAATTCTAGTTACGATTATTGTAATTTTAGGAGTCGGTGTCATCCAAGATAGGTTTGTAACTACAAATATAGTTATAGGTGAGATGTGCTTGAGTTGTGAGGAGGCGAGAGGCGAGAGGCGAGAAGCGAGAGCGAGTCGCGGCGGAAGGACACCGATTCCAAAAAGACAATAATCGTAACAAGAATTAGATAAATTAATTAGATTGTATAAAAATACGCACTTATTTTATACTTTTTAGTGCATATTATATCTATTGTTTTGAAATAGTGTTTTTGAAGTCGGTTGTTTTTTTATTAAATTTTTTTTAGTCAATAAATATTTAGTTCTAAGTCTCTAATGTTTCGGTGTCTCTCTATGTCTAAACATACCAGAGCGGGTACTTAATTAAAGAACCAAAATGGTTCTTTAATGTCCAAATTGTTATTAGTTATAAAATGTCTGTAAACTTTTTGAACTAAAAAAACCGTTTAATTATTATTATTATATGATACTTATGTTTGGCCGTCACAGATAAGTATACTTGCAAGCCCAAAATTCTGAGCATTACCTTTAGAAAGAAAGAAAGAAAAATGTTTTTTTCAAACGTATAGTACTAGTAAGAGTAAAACTTAAACTTTTTGAAGTAAAACTTCTTTAGAATCGTTTTGATTTAGGACTCGATGAACCGAAAAAGCGAGACGATAGAGACACAAACTAGTAAATTTATAGAATTCAGCTGGCCAGAGAATGAGATCGGAAGTATTATACACTGTTTTGGTACCAGGCGATCATAGTTGATGAAGAGATTGTCTTATGTATTACGCGAGTATACATTTATATGTTCTGACGTCATGAGCACGACATACATTACATTATGGTACATTACTACTACTGGTTGGTACTGCATATGAAGTCCTAGTGGACTTAATATGCATTGATGTAGTTTTTGGATAAAATTTTTTGCATATTTAAGGATTTCCGCAAAATAACTCTTAATTCAATAGAATTCACTCATGTTTATTAATATTATTGAATCACTTGTCATTGATTTTTTTGTCACAAAAGCAAATAAAAGATTTGATTTATTTTAAATGTTTTACTAAAATATATACTGAATGCAAAAGGTAATATAACGTTATTTCAGAAGGGTCGTTGCAGATGATTCTTGAAGGTCTCACAACTAATAAAATGACTGTATATAATAAAAATAAGTCGTACTTAAAAGCACTTGAATTGTATTTAACATGAAAATGTTCAATGAAATGCACTTCAAAAAGGGGAAATCGTACAACGACTGCGCCATAAAAGAAAAATAAATCCTCTTAACTTGAAGAAGCGTTTGCTTGCTTCATCCTCGGTAGCGGTTGCTTTTCAAAGTCCTTAATACCATTTTATAAATGTAATTTATTGACGACATATGATGAAAACTCTCATTGAAATAGTATTTAATTAGGTAAAAGAAAGTAGTGCCATGTAAATATATAAATAGTTTATTTACAAAATGTTTTAAATTTTACAATAATATAAGAGGATAATCCTTATCAAACTTATTAAATTAATATGATTTCGTATACAAATAAAATTTGAAAAACAAAATTTTATGAACGATGCGGGATAATTCCTAATATCCAAATATTAGGGTTGAGCAGGTTATCAACTGTAAAGTAGATCCTGTAGATGAAGCCACAACCTGAGAGTTGAACAAAGCATACAAGATTTTATGACGATACGTCACTCGAACGGTTAGCTCAGTTGGTTAGAGCACCGGCACGGAACGCCAGAGGTCGTGGGTTCGAATCCCGCATCGTTCATAAAATTTTGTTTTTCAAATTTTATTTGTGTTTTAATCCTAGAAGTGAGGGTTATCACTTTAAAAACATAATATATTCCTTATGATTTCGTATACCAATTTTCAGATGTATATGTGAAAACAAAACAGAAAATCATGTACAGCACTGCAATTAACAATTTAATACGGGTATGTTCTTCCTGTGTTGACGCGGTAGATACCGCTCCTGGAAAGCAGAAAAATAAATTACATATCTGGGTTTTATGGACTAACGACTTCTATATTTATTAAGAAAATAGTTTTTATTTTAAGAAGAAATATGTACGTAGTAAAAAATGCTTAAGTCATGATGAAAGAATAATATTTAGTCAAAAATTTAGTAAGTAAAGTTCTTAATGAAAGTAAGTATAAGAATCTCTTACCCAAGCTTCGATAAAGTATTTTTTCCCATTGGCATTGTGAATCCTCTACATTTGTTCCACCACATTTCATTTAAAGATGTACATTGATTGGCCAGTAGGTGGTCAAATTGTAGAGTTGCAGCGAAGAGTTCCCAGGCACGGTTATGACTGCAATCACTTGATAGCAGACACCCAGGCTGACTCTGCCCACCATTGGGGAAGAAATCTACATGTCCCAGAGGAGTTCCGATACCATTGGCGAACAGACCACTTCCATCAGTATGAATTACTTCAACATACTTTGCATCAGATGATCTTAAGCGTTGAGAGTTCGTTCCCCATTGATTGCCAGATGGGTCTAGTCCTGAAAGAGAAATGGCAATTTAAATGACAACGGAAAAACTGAATACCTCGAATGAAAACAATTGGTAATAATAAAAGCCAATATATTTTCGCACATGTGGAAAAACATATGTCGAAGCGCAACATGCCGAATGGAACTATTTTAACCAACACGATGGAGTTATGTAAAACATAGAAATGACCTCAGAATTTGATTACAATTCTTTACTGAAAAAGAGACAACTGCATGTTTTTCATACATCTTTATACATCTATTAAACTATTCCTCAGGTGTCTGGTATCACGAAACCATGTTAGCATTTCTTGAAAATACTAAAAAAGAGAAGAAGGTAGTGGGAGGTCCACTAGACTTTTTTAGAGCAACCGCGGTCTCTCGCCGCCGCAGCACTTGGGGAATTCACCGTTGCCCATACGGCAAAGGAGAAGACTAACGCACCAAGATAGTGGAAAGACCCTGTCAACTACCGCACAATGCCAGAGCTCTAAGCCAGAAGTAACAGTTGAGATCTGTAAGGCAAGCTTTGTTTTCGTTGGACATTATTCCCACTTGGCACTTCGTAGAGCCTTTGTTCTGTTTCTTTTTCTTCCTCATTTATAACGAGGAGTGTTCCAAAGAGCTAAATGATCTGATTCCTGCCGCCCAATTCCACCACACGCCACAAAATTATCATTATTTTTTTATGGTAAAGGAGGACAAATGAGTGTATGGGTCAGGTCACCTGGTGTTAAGTGATCACGGAGGAATCACAAGAGCATTGCCGGCCTTTAAGGAAGGTGTAGGCACAATTTTTTGCAGGTACCCATATGGTATCGTCCCGAAAACACCCCACAAGACAGCTCATTCCACAGCTTTGTAGGACGCCAGACATCCAGATAGTGGGGATTATATCCTAATTTGTCGCGTGTTTGCGAAGGTGGAATTCGGCATAAATCAGGTCAAACACGGCTTAAGACACACAACTAAACACAAGCGTCTCAACGAAACGCCAAGTGATCTAGATGTTCACAGAGCACAAGCTGATCCTGGGGTGCGCCAGACCAGAGATGACAGCAATACTCCATATGTGGTTGGACCTGAGCTTTTTAGAGCGCTGGAATATAGACTAGCTTTGAGTATTGGCGTGCTATTATGACGCCTTCTACAAAGCCAATTTTTCTCTGCCTTAAAGATGACCGCGCAATTGGCAATCGCTCGAGATATCGATACGCAGACCCAGACATGCGATTAGCTTCAAATGACTCGTAGTTTGCCTCTTCCTAAAAAAATCTTATCTTCTTTATACTATATCCTCCGTACAGTATGCGTAGAAATGCTCACTTTAAAAGGCATAAAAGGCATTTATTTTCTCAAAATTGATTCCTTTAGAATTCTTTTTGATGTCTATTCTTATACTACTAGATACTACTACCGCTTCGGAAACAAATGGCGCTCTGAGAGAGAAGAAGCGGTGCAAGAAACTCTCCCAGCATTCTTTTTTTGCGCTCTTTTCAATAAAAATATACAATATTGTACAGTCATTTCTATCGCTATAAAATAATCACAATCTAGTCCCAGGCTGTCCGATCATTTAGATATTCAACAGTGGAGTAATAGGATTTACGACAGAACCATTTTTTTTATAAAACATTTAAATTTATTTATAGATAATGCCTGAACAGTGGCTGGGACTTTATTATAGAAGTGTATACATTTACCCTTAAAGCTATTATGTATCTTATGAAGCAACTTTGGAAACCAAAATAGTGACGGTAGGTTTAAGGAAGCAGTTTCTCCTTCTATGATAGCAGACTTGATTATTCTTACCAGTGATTCTCGCCACTTCTCCGTTAAGAGTCCTTCCAGCGTACCCTGCTACATGAGCTCCCAAATTAAATCCAACTATATGAACAGAGTCCAATGTAGCGACGCCAGCTATAACAAGTTGTTCAATGAGAGCTGCCAAGTATGTGCCAACACTGGGTACAGCTGATACAGCGTTTGTGTAGCTCTGTAGAGAGTACTGCGACCAGTCGACGATGATTACATTTGCTTCTTCGGATATGAGTAATGCTGGAAATTTATAAGAAATTAATTGTTGTATGTATTTTAAATTATCTTCATAATGAATGGTTTTTGGAATATTTCGCACTTCTTATAATTTTTTTATCAAACATGCTTTACATATTTTATACGACTAGATTTTTTTTATGAAAATAAGGGACGAGTCGAGCAGGACGTTCAGCTGATGGTAATTGATATGCCGTGCCCATTACAATGCAGTGGCGCTCAGGATTCTTGGAAAACCCCAATAATTCTGAGCGGCACTACAACTGCGCTCATCAAATTGAGACATAAGATGTTTAGTCTCATTTGCCCAGTAATTGCACTAGCTACGGCGCCCTTCAGACCAAAACACATTACTGTTTGACGGCAGAAATAGGCGTCGTTGTGATAGAACCCCTTGCTGTTAGGTTTGTGGAATTGTATATCTTATATAGGTCTACAGAAAAAGTCTACGTTGGCATATGTCTATCACTTAAGGATAGCATACTATAATATTACTTTAAAAAATTGGCAATTATAAATTTTTTTCGCAATTTTTTTTTATGAAAATAAGGGACGAGACGAGCATGACGTTCAGCTGATGGTAATTGATACGCCCTGCCCATTACAATGCAATGCCGCTCAGGATTCTTGAAAGACCTAAAAATTCTGAGCGGTTGCACTCCAACTGCGCTCGTCACCTTAAGACATAAGTTGTTAAGTTTCATTTGTAATTACACTAGCTACGGCGCCCTTCAGACCGAAACACAGTATTGCTTACACATTACTGCTTCACGGCAGAAATAGGCGCCGTTGTGCAAAGGAGCCTCCCACTGGGAGAGATAGCATCCTTTTGGTCGCGTATACTCCTCTAGCTACGCTCTTCTAACAACAAAATTATTGCTACTTTGTCTGATTATTTGAACAATCCCATGGTTAAATATTGGTTAAATGTGCATCATACTAACAACCATAAATAGCTGTAGATATGAAATTATTTTTTTTATTCCAATTCATATTAATATCTTAATATTCATAAATAATTGTAATTCTTAAGTAATTTTGACTGATTGTAATTGTGATTTTGTAAAATTATGCAAAATGGTTGTGTGTCTGAAATAAACATGGATTATTATTATTATTATTATAAAGCGGTAACACGTTACTGCTGTTTACACAAATACGATGTTAATCCTTATTATTTTAAATAAGTTAGATATTATACTATTTTACACCATATAGTTGTTTAATGCGATAATATGCCCTTTTGACGTTTTTCAGTTTATAGAATTCTTTACGTTTTTAAATATGATTACACTTTTCCGATGCCTTTTGACCACCCGAACCTAACCCACTTTTTTAGCCGTTGTCAACCTCTAAGGTATAGGCCTCCTTCAGTTTATGCCATCTTTTCCGGTCTTGAGCAGTTTCCAACCACTTTGTTCCCACCAGTCTTTTGATATCGTCGTACAAACACATCTGCGGTATTTCTGTCGGGCGTTTCTCACCCCACGGTCTCCATTGTATCACTGCCTTGCACCACGAGCCATGCTTGCGGGCGACATGGCCAGCCCACTCCTATTTCAATTTCGCAACACGTTTGGTTTCATCGCTCACTTTGCTCTGCTTTTGACCCATTTAACGGTCTCTCAGTGTAACTCCTACCAGTTTTCTCTCAATTGCCCTTTGAGCCACCTGAAGTTTGTGGAGTATCTCCTTAGTAAAAACCCAAGTCTCAGCTCCATACTTAAGCACGGGCAAGATGCACTGGTCGTGAATACGATCTTTTTGGTCGGCACTGATTTTCATGTTGAACACGAACTTGAGTTTGGAGTAAGCTGCCCACGCCAGTCTTATGCGCGTCTTATTCCCGAATACTTATATCATTTTTTTTCTATTGACAGAGCAGCGTCTGGTCAGCTAGTGTAGTATAATACAGTAAAGGCAGTACTTACAATCTTTAACAGTAGGGTTAAGCGAAGTGTATGCTGTTCCTTGATGACCGTGAACAATGATAGTTGTCGTTAAAGTTGAATTAAAACCCACTGTTTCAATTGAGTCCACGGTACTGTCGAAAATGATTCCGTCGCGGCTCTCCTCCCTGAAAAGTAAATACTGAGTTAAATATTTTTTATTTTTTATATTTAAGAAACACAAACAAGAATATTATGTCTTATTAATTGAACTCATTACAAATAAATGATTTTTTGACACAATACTTGAATTGTGCCAAACTTTGACTAAATACATGTCTACATTTTTATTTTTCGATTAGATAATTCATTATAATTATACACATGGGTACGTACAAGGGAATTATAATCCGAGGTATTATTTTTGTACACAAACAGAGAAAAAGTCCTTTTTGATCTGGAATTGTGAAAAGTGTTAAAATTAAGCGATTGAACGAGATAGGGCGAGTCAATATTGGAATTTATTATTTTGTAAATAGTCAATGAGTATTGTATGATAGACTTACAATTTTTAACGTATAGACAAACAAAGGGTGCTGGAGAGAAGAATATGTATCAATTGGATACAGCAACATAAAAAACCGAAGCAAATTTATTAACATAATTCTGTTGTCTTATGATTTTTGATGTGTTTGCTTGGATCTGATATAAATTCACAGGACAGTTCACCCATAAGTAGGTAATTAAATTTTTATCTAAAAGCTTAAACTTATATTAGTTATTACCTTGTAAAGCCTATGTAAAAATTGAGACTCCCTTGTTTGGCTGCTGCTGGGTCCACTTCAATCTCTCCGTTACAAACTGAAATTTATTTTACCATTCAGTTTAAGGTTGTTGTTTGTACAGTAACGGACTCATAAACCGCACCTAAGTTCAGGATAACTTTCGAATTGATATTTTACGGTTTTTAAATGGTTTCAAAAATATTTCGAAATGCACAGTACTATTTATCTCGAAGTGTATAACTATTTGTTTATTTATTACTACCAAAGATGATGTAAATACTACATAATAATTACTACTTTTGTAATAAAAAATAAATAAAAGTTTTCAGAAATTTTCTGACATTTCCGACATTCGTTAATTTGTTTTTGGTTTCTTCGTCCATTATTAGGATAGCCCATAAAGCCATATTCGTTAATATTCAATTTATTTTATAATGAATAAATCAATGTAACACTATCATTCTTCGTAAATTAAATAAAATCTCACTTGTTAGATTAATGTAATTATCAATTTTACTATGTTAACAGTATGTATACTTTCAAATTTATTTATTACGTTTTTATTATTATTATAATCATTTTCATATTTTTGTAATTAATGGCAAATTATGCAGTGAATATTTTTCACACAAAATATATTTATATTTGGTTTACGTTAATCATAAAAATAATGCACATGTAAAATTGTCATAAGTATACAATTAATACTAATAATAGAAAAGATTTAACAAAATTATTGATTTAAGATATTTTTAAAATATTATCTGAGTCGTATTATTTAAATGATTTATTAGTTTAATAACATTTTGAAAACTTGAACATTAACTCACCCGCGAAGGCAGCGGATACCAATAAAACTTTAAGTAACATCTTGCGATCTAAGCTGCTCCTATCAGAATCGTAATAGAAAGAAAATTCAACCATCATTTATGTAGATTTTCATACGATAAATTTTAATCGATATCATAGATAATAAAAATTGGACTTCAAAGGAAAATTATTGATATGTCAAAGCGTCTGTTTGATTTGATTAATAAAATTGATTAGATTAAATCATAAAAATATATCTAATGTCTTTGTGGTTGGGAAATGAATCAGATTTATTAATGTTCATTGTAATATATAACAGTTTATTATATTATAAAATTGAAGGTTGTATCTATCTTAAGTATCATAATGGTAGAAAATTTATTGAAGTAGGCGTTATTTTGCGGAAATCCATAATCATCCAAATGTTTCGAGTTTTCTTGAATGTTATTTCCGCCAATATTCATCTTCAAACAATTATTCGACACGTGTTTCGCCTCTACATCCTCAGGACATGTTGACTCGCCAAACTCTGGCACGAGACTCTAGTAGACTCTATTAATAATCTCGGAATTAACACTCAAGAAAACTCGAAAAATTTTCGGTGATCATAATAGTGATATATGTAGGTAGGCTATTTACTAATAAAAAAAGGTAATAAAATATGAGAATTTGTATTGATAACGTCTTATGGGTTGGTAAACTGTTTCGTAACGTAACGCGTTACGGCGCCAGTGCTTCCCTTTCTCTCACGAATACGGCAGCTGTAGGCAGGCTCTTCCTCTCTGACTCTAACCAATTGTTACTTTTATAGGATCAAATAATGATGCTAATAATGTACACATTCAAGAATTGTAACTACGAATGAAATATATTTTATAATCAATAAAAGATTTTATTAATTTTAACCTTTTCTTATGCATAAAATTTGAGTAATAATCTAAGCTTTTCTCAATTTGTCAAATTGTTTCAATATTTGATAGTTCAACTTAGATTAGTTTAAGTTATCACTTATGTAGGGCGTCCCGAGACACACACGTTTTCTTTTGAAGTTTTTCTTAAGATGAGAAGGGAGCTTGATTTGTTTATACAAGAGGGGGGCAAACTGGCAGCGCTCTGATTTACGCACTAATAGCTTTATATATGTTACTCTATTATAAAAGCCGACTCCAAATATGGAGGTAACTTTTTTTAATATAAGGGCAATATTTCACTGGGCTACCAAAATAGACACCATACAGACACCAGAATCATGACGCGCCCGAGCTGGTCGCGCCACCAAATTAGTTGCGCAACCAAATGGACACCAGCTGAGTAACTCTCTACAGGGCTGTATACATTTTGTTGGTAGAGACGAGTGGTTACGCCACCGTGGTGTCCCAAATGTTAAGTAATCACCGCCGCCTACATTCTCTTAAACGTCAGAAGAATCATAGGAGCGTTGCCGGCCTTTTAGAAAAGTGTACGCGCCTTTTTTGAAGGTACCCATGTCGTATCGTCCTGAAAACACCACACAAGGAAGTTTAATCCACAGCTTAGTTGTTCGTGGAAGAAAGTTCCTTTAAAACAGCAATGTAGAGTAGCATTACAATCAAACACATCCTGGTTAGGATGATATCCTAATTAGTGGCGGTAGCAGAAATATTGAACACCGAATGCGACGTCTCCACGTATCGTCAAGTGATCTAGCCGTTTACAGAGCACTGGGTCCCCGACAATCCAAGCAGCTCTGCGTTGCATGTGATCAAATGGATCGAGCTGATACTAGGGTGCGCCAGACCAGACATGATTGTAATACTCCATACATGGTGCCGCTTTGTAGAGCGCTAAAATGTGGGCCAGCTTGAAGTATTGAAGAAGCTGGGCTTCATAAATAGAGCACTTCTTTCAGTTTCTTCCACACCAATTCGGCTTTGGTTTCCAGATGACCGCGGAATTGGAAATACTTGAGAATAAGTTAACTAAAAGTAAAAAATAATTTTCTCTGCAACAAATGGATACTTCTATATTGTTGGTAATGTAATAAGCTGTTGGTTTGGATAGAAAATTCCTCGAATACCGACCACGTACCTGAAGAATCAGTGTTGGTAGGCCCGCCACAAGATGAACCGATGATTTGTTATTATATATATAAGATCTGTGAATACGTTGGATAAGGGCAGCGAAACACCGATCGCATTAAAGATCTTTGTCCAGCAATGGCTTCCAGTATTCGTAGACATCTTTGATGATTGCAATCTCAAAGCCAAATATTATACTGGTCTCAGTCATTGAAATACAATTAACAACTAGACTCACAATCACGCTTAAAAATTGTCTGAAGCAAAACTCTGCCTGCGTATCTATTAGGCAGAGTTTTCATTCAGTTGTGTTTACGCAATGTCAAAGTGTTTAGTGAAAAACTATCCAAATAACAGCATATCATACTTAAAATAATAAGGATAAAGTGTCGTATTTCAGGTTTAAATTAACAAATTGTGTAACTAACTTGACGTTTTTAATTATTTTGCTAAATAATTAATGTTCAATTTTATTGCTAAACCAAAATGTTCTTGCCTCGTTTTGCGTCCGAGCTCCTAATGAACGTATACATTAGACTTTGAAGTAATGTTCAATAACTTATTTCGTGTCAGTAAACTCCGCTCGGACATTTTTGACGACTTTTTAATAGGCTATTAGGATTAGTCTTGTAACTAATTGTTTATTGTACGTCAATGAGACGACATTAAAATTTTAGCTCTTTTGCTCTTAATAGTGATTTTCATTTTTATAACACTAGAAATAAGGGATTGCTTGAAACTAATTCTAGTAGGCTTCATAACATACATAATAGCTTAATTAATGGTAAATGTATACACTTTTATAATAAAAATAGCAATGACAGTACAATGTAGTATGATTGATTAAAAATAACGCAAAAAGAAATGCTGGGAGAGTTTCCTGCGCCGCTTTTCTCTCAGAGCGCCATCTTTTTTCCGGAGCGGTAGTAGTATCTAGTATATTAGAAATTACATCAAAAAGAATTCAAAAGGAATCAATTTTGAGAAAATAAATGCCTTTTAGCTATGGTCCTATTGGAATAATTTTTCGTTTAGTTAAGCCTAACAAGTCTCATATATTTATGTCAAATGTGAACGGATGTTCTTGGAGTACAAATGGTTTGTGAATATCAAGGGAATTCATTTCATCACAAGTCGTCGTTGTAACCATTGTATCATCATCATCATACATTTTTGTATGAAAATAAGGGACGAGACGATCAGGACGTTCGGTTGATAGTAATTGATTCGCCCTGTCCGGCACTACATTTGCGCTCGTCACCTTGAGACATTAGATGTTAAGTCTCATTTGCCGAGTAATTCCACTAGATTCGGTGCCCTTCAGACCAAAACACAATAATGTTTACACATTACTGCTTCACGGCAGAAATAGGCGCCGCTGTGGTACCCATAATCTAGACGGCTTCCTGTGCAAAGGAGCCTTCCACATGTAGATTGAGTTTTATTATATATTTTTATGCGCTTTTTGAATACGCCAATCGCTTTTTAACGGCCTGTTTAAATATATTATACTACATAATATTCGGTTCGGTACATTCTGACCGTGGACGGAAGTGTAGGGTTGATTCACTAACATTTGTATCCAATATAGAACTTTTAGTCTTTATTACTTTTTATGAAATAAATGATATTTAAAACACTTAAATTAAATTTGAATTCACATATTGGATGCAGCACCTTACAAACTAATTAATTATTTATAAAAAAAAAAACCCGCACCTTTACCTTACTTTTCTTGCACCCGTTCTTCTTATGTCTGAAGCATACTATTTTGAATGGGTTTTTGATGTTCAGTAAGTAATTTTAAATAATTTTTGAATAAAATGATTAATGATCCTATTTTTTTAGTAATTCAATATAAATATTTATAGTGATGATTGAAATGCGCTTAGTTTGAGCCTGATCGAGTTTTTTTTATGGAATAGGAAGACAAACGAGCGTACGGGTCACCTGGTGTTAAGTGATCACCGCCGCCCACAATCTCTTGCAACACCAGAGGAATCACAGGAGCGTTTCCGGCCTTTAAGGAAGGTGTACGCGCTTTTTTTGAAGGTACCCATGTCGTATCGTCCCGGAAACACCGCACAAGGAAGCTCATTCCATTTTGTAGTACGTGGAAGAAAGCTCCTTGAAAAACGCACTGTGGAGGACCGCCACACGTCCAGATGGTGAGGATGATATTCTAACTTGTGGCGTGTCGTGCGAAGGTGGAATTCGGCGGCAGGAATCAGGTAAAACAGCTCTTCGGAACACTCCCCGTGATAAATGCGGTAGAAGACACACAATGAAGCGACGTCTCTACGCAACGCCAAGTTATCCAGCCGTTCACAGAGCACTGGGTCCCCGACGATTCGAGCAGCTCTGCGTTGCACGCGGTCAAATGGATCGAGCTGATACTGGGGTGCGCCAGACCAGAGATGACAGGAATACTCCATGTGTGGCCGGACCTGCGCTTTGTAGAGCGCTATAGTTTTAGAGAATAGTTTATTTGACTTTGCTTAACAAAAACCGAATGTTCAATTCCCGATTCAGGCAGTTCATTGCTCTGTAAGAAGTCATATCTTTCAGTTATTTACAAAAAAGGAGCGTTAGACGATGAACTCAAAGATATAAGATCTTTCTTGATAATTCAATTCATTACGTACTATTGTACGATAAAGTATAACAATGCATGTTATTATTACTGTTTTATCTTATTTGAAGATTATTAATTAATTGTTTTTTAAGTTGAACTTTAAATATATACAACTTAGAGACCGCCGATTTGTTGATAGTAATTGAAAATGCAACTTTTAATGGGAACTGCAGGCGTTTAAAATTAATAACTCCTCCGGAGCCGTCCGATCGCCAACAAGCCCGTCCTATTCACTCTCCACCGGACCGCCCCATAATATTGCGCACTTGGTTGTTTATCGTCATAACTATACGACTATTCGTACATCAACTATATATCATATAACTATTTAAATATTTGTTCCAATAATGTAGTACAAAAGACAAAAATTATCTACTTATACGTTATTTATAGAACGTCATTAACTTTAAATATCAAAATGTGATAAATGTATATATTTTAATATAACGATAATTTTGTAACTACAAAAATATGTGCATTAGAAATAAATAATATTTTTTTATTGTATTCATGAGAATGATTTAAGATAAATATTTTTGTTATACATTATAAGTATTTTTGTGACTCCGACGGGCTTTGCAGCGCAAACATGAAAACACCTCGCAGATAGCAGATTAGTTTCTACTTCTTGACACTTATCGTTATATTTTGGATAATTCACACTATATCTTTTTAAATAATAGCCTATGTGTTATTCTCGTGTGCAATCTATATTACTGTACAATTTCATTACAATCTATTAAGTAGTTTTTGCGTGAAGAAGTAACAAACACTAAGTACACAAACTCACAAACTTTCACACTTGTAATAATATTCTTTGTTTGTTTCTTTCTGCTAATAACGTTAATTCTATTATTTTCTTATACATGTTGTATTTGCTCTTATGTGTGCGGTTCTTGTCTTAAATAAAGATATACTTTATCTTAAAAAACAAGTGTATGATTCTTTCTGAATGCTTATCTCAGTTCTCTAGCTGCTAGACCGATTTCAATGCAGTTTTCAAGGTTGTGTTCGGGCAAGCTTCCCGAAACATTCTGTATTTATTTATTCTAATCACTATACGAAATTACGTTAGTTGAAATATTTCGCCGAAACCCAAAACATTTCCTTAATGCCGCTGTAAAACCAAAATTGTTTGTTTTACTCATGCGGGAAAAGTAGAATCTTGAAAAAGAAACGTTATCCATTTTTAAGTAACGCGTGAGTTTTTTCGTAAATGAAACTGTCGTTTGAGTGAGAAAGTTTACTTGTCGCACGCAAATTATACTTGGCACACGCAAACTTCGATAAAATTGCTAAAATAAGTAAAATAATAACAAAAAAAAAACACAATCGAAATATCAAAACTGAATTGAGGGTCGCGACTGACAGTTTAATTTAATAAATGAAATTATAATTTAAGTTACATTTTATATACTATGGTCTTTGCTATCACATCTTGTTCTAGTTCATTGACCAGCTTAAGTTATTAAGAAGAAGCCTTGTTGAAGTCTTGGTATAAGATTACCGGAGTAGAGCACGGCCTTATCCATATAAGACATAGTTTATTTGTTTACTTTTCCGTATTACCTTACGGATTCTTTATTTGAATGCGTGCATTGAGATAATTTGTATTTTCATCTTGAATTATTTTAAGTAATCACATTAAAAAACAAACAGCAAAAGATATGATAGGGATTCTACGTTATAACTGGGGTATAATTGAAAAAAAAAATACAAAAATTACGTCTAACTTTCATCGAATTTATTTTGTACATTTATAATTTTTTTTATATCTTAAGGCATAATGGCATTTATTTTCACAAAATTATTTTTGATGCCTTTTCTAATATACTAGACGCTACTACCGCTTCGGAAACAAATGGCGCTCTGAGAGAGAAAAAGCGAGAAACTCTCCCAGCACTCTTTTTAATAAAATATGTAAATATATATATAGATAAGCATATACGGTGTTATTACAAAAAAAAATTTGAGCATGGCTAAGACAAGTGTTTTGTTAGGCAGTGACCTAACTATAACAACGTCAATGACCTAACAATAACGATGTCTAAATAGAGCTTATCTTTTTCTACCACAACACTGTTTAGCTTGTGTTTAACTAAAACGTCGTTAAGCACAACTTAAACTTAAGTGTACAGGAACAAATAAAGGAACGGAAGGCAATTTTTGTCAACTGTTATCTATCTGTCATCATATAATCTAAATCATCCTTCAATAATTATAATCTATCCGTTTGACATGCGTTAGACACACCTTAGACAAGTTTCGACTCGTGTTTAAATATAAGCAATGTCTAAAGATTGTTGAACGCTAAATTTTTGTGGTCGATTCCTGAGATCTTCAGTTTGTTTACGACTACTGATGTATCTTGGACATCAAACTTCCTGCATTGAAAACGCACTACTCTTAATAATACTGCAAAGGGTTCATAAACGTCCTAGTTTGCGGGTTGCGTTGTATGTTTCCCTTTTTTTTATATAATTGTTATTTCTTCATTGGATTTACATTGGATTACTTATTTGGACCTTTGGATTACTTATTTGTATTTACATTGGAGAGTTCTAGCACTGCACAGGATTTCTCCAATATTAAATCAATCATTATTTAATTACTTTCCGTTTTGTTTTGTTTTGTTCTTTTATTTTATTTTATTTAATCAAGTGTATTCTGTGGGTTTTTTGTGAAATATTTTTTTCCTTCTTTCTTTTTTTCTCTTCTATTTTGACAAAAAGTAAAACCAATGAGAAATAGCCGGAAACAACAATTACTTATTTGTTTCTTCTTTAAATCTTACCTTAATAATGTTATCAAAAGCAGATACAAATTGTAAAGCCAAAGAGATTTTATTCATCTTTCTTTTTGCCTACGATGCTACATTTAATACCTACCTTATATTAATTAAGACTGAAATAAATATCTCAGCGAAAAAGCGTGAGAATAGCTTTTTAATGAACCTTTACAGTCACAGCCGTGGTTTGCTAATTATCAACCGAATCCCAAGGTTGCAAAATAATATTTAATAATGATTCTTACTTTCTAATACAGAAACGTGAATGTCATATTTAGCTGTCGTTAATTATAATACCTATGTCAGCAAAAAGAACTACTTATAATAGTTATCGAAGTTCCGTGAAATCTAAAATATCAAAACAACATAATTATAAGAACTGTTATTATCAGTCGAACCCTGCTTCGACCGGCGCTGTAGGTAGGTACTGCCGCCATCTCTATTTCTCATAAACTAGCGGTGTACTGTGTTTCTATGCCGTGAATGTTATATTTAGCTGTCGTTAATTATAATACCTATGTCAGCAAAAAGAACTACTTATAATAGTTATCGAAGTTCCGTGAAATCTAAAATATCAAAACAACATAATTATAAGAACTGTTATTATCAGTCGAACCCTGCTTCGACCGGCGCTGTAGGTAGGTACTGCCACCATCTCTATTTCTCATAAACTAGCGGTGTACTGTGTTTCTATGCCGTGAATGTTATATTTAGCTGTCGTTAATTATTATACCTATGTCAGCAAAAAGAACTACTTATAATAGTTATCGAAGTTCCGTGAAATCTAAAATATCAAAACAACATAATTATAAGAACTGTTATTATCGGTCGAACCCTGCTTCGACCGGCGCTGTAGGTAGGTACTGCCGCCATCGCTATTTCTCATAAACTAGCGGTGTACTGTATTTCTATTCGAAGGATAGAGATACTCATCTCATCTCAGACACACACACAACTCCATTTGTCGTATCACCACTCTTCGACAACACTTCCCTTCTCGCCTAGTATCGGAATACTGGGTCTCGAAATCTCGAGCGATTGCCAATTCCGTGACCATCTAGGAGGCAAAGCCAAATTGGCCTCGAAGAAGCTGGGCGTCATTAATATAGCACGGCAATATTTCAAGCCGGCCCACATTCTAACGCACTAAAAAAGCTCACGGAGAGTGTTCCGAAGAGCTGTTTCACCTGATTCCTCCCGCCGAATTCCACCTTCGCACGACACGCCACAAGTTAGGATATCATCCCCACCATCTGGATGTGTGGCGGTCCTCCACAGTGCGGTTTTCAAGGAGCTTTCTTCCACGTACTACTAAGCTGTGGAATGAGCTTCCTTGTGCGGTGTTTCCGGGACGATACGACTTTGTATATGGGATAACGTATTTTTTTAACTTGATGTTTGTATGAATGTGACATATAAGCTTTATCGCCCTTACAAATAAACTTGGTATAAAGTGGTACTTTACAATAAACCAAGAATTGGACGGTTGTCTCAGTTGGTAAGAGACCTCGGACGGAAAACTAGAGGTGCGAGTCCTACATCGTCCATGAATTTTGTTGACAAAAATTTGTATACTTTTCGTAATGTATCTATTAAGGGGAAGTCACTTTGTTCATGTGTCTTTTATAATATCACTATTTTTATAATGTTTTACACTAATTCACTAGCACTACACTAACTCATTTTTTTTTTCAAATTATTTAATAATAAAAGTATGCACAGTTAGTACTTAATTTTTACATCTCGCCATACTATTGCAACAGTTTGTTGGTGAGTTGACGCTCTAAAACTATTTGTTTTTATGAAAATAAGGGACGATACGAGCAGGACGTTCAGGTGATGGTAATTGATACGCCCCTTCTTACGATTTAGTCTTCTTACTATATTCGTGCTACATACATATATATGTGACCACCGTGGCCGGTACTTCCATGTAAATTTTATTTCTAGAGTGAAAAATCTCAATCAAAAAGATTTTCCTTAAACAACCAAAACTATATAGGCCAATATGACGTACATAGTTTTACTTGGCATAAGCAAGCTATTACTGATCCAAGTTGTGTAACTTATGTGAGCCAGTCACTTACTGACCCAAAATTACTTGGCAGAGGATGTATAAGATGTCTGCTAATCGATTTATGGGATAGATATTTACGTTAATGGGAGACTAGGACAAAATATAATTAACTTACATTAATTGTTCACGTTTGAGCCGTATAAACTAACATACATGCAAAAGGGAAGGAAATCTCTAACGGAAATACAGAAATATTAAAAAGGTAAGCGAATCTTTTGTTACTGTAACCGATTATGATTGCCAAGTAAGTAAGCAGTCAGCCACTCTTGAAATTAGCTCAAGCATTTAAAAATTAAAAATGGTCATGAATTATCGGCCTGTCAAGATCGTCTACACTACATGGCCACATTATCTTTGGACCTCGCTGAACGCTGAACGTTATGCTCCCTCCCACTTCCCTTCCCCCCCTCGCGGTCGTTTCATTACCGTTAGAAACATGTCGTGATATTTTCGTGCTATAATTGCTTTATTGTTTTGACTTTTGTTGTTAATACTTTTGCATTTTCTTTTGTTCTATATCGCTATAATAATTCTGTCAGAAAAATAAATACTTTTTGTACTTAACCCAGATTCTTTTCATTTTAATCATGATAATAATAATCAGCATCACAACACCCTAACATCAACGAATAACACAGAAAAAATAAATCATTGTTTATTTATTTTATTAATAATAATAATATCCAATAGATGCTTGTTTTGCACACCGTAACAAAGCGACGATGTGACGTCATCGACGTCAGGTCCCGAGATACGTAACCGAGTAGTACGCGGCTATGATGCAGATTGAAGTGATTGTTAAAGACCTTGTACGTCTCTATGACGTTAGCACGGACGCGTCTATCTTCTTCTTATATCGTCGATCATAGGACGTTCGGCGTGAGTCTGGGGTATCTTGATGGCTTTGCTAAGTACCATTTTTAAAGAAAATTATATCTTGTGTAAGTAGATAATCGATATATGGAGAACATGTTTAAAGAAGCCTACGTCTTTTGAAAAACTTCCACTGAGAGGGTTTGAAAAAATGCTTCGTATGTATTTATCTTAATATATATAAATCTCGTGTCACAATGTTTGTCCTCAATGGACTCCTAAACTAATGAACGGATTTTAATGGGGATTACTTCATGGAGTGCAGTTTGGTCCAACTAGAGAGGTAGGATAGTTTTTATTTCGATTTGGGACCCTAAATTATTTTTATTTTCAATATTTGTTTTGTATGGACATATTTTCTATGAGAGAATTTAGTGGCGCACGGTTTGACAGTTCCGCTGTGAAACAATTTCATTATAACAGGAGCATTTTTTACGAAATAAATCTTGATATTTTGAAATATTATTGGCAAATTCCTATAGTCTGTCGGGGCAGCTAGTATGTTTATATATTTATATTGTATGTATATTATTATGAATATTATATTTTACCAATGGGAGGCTCCTTTGCAGTGGGTGCGGGCTAGATTATGGGTACCACAACGGCGCCTATTTCTGCCGTGAAGCAGTAATGTTTAAGCATTACTGTGTTTCATTACAAATGAGACGTTATATCTTATGTCTCAAGGTGACTAGCGCAATTGGAGTGCCGCTCAGAATTTTTGGATTTTTCGAGAATCCTGAATGGCATTGCATTGTTATGGACAGGGCGTATCAATTACCATCAGCTGAACGTCCTGCTTGTCTCTTCCCTTACTGTCATATAGAAATATAGATGAATGAGTTTGCTTCTTAACAATTGCATTGATACTCAGCCCATTTTTATCAGAGGCCATACAAAGCGCGTACACGTGATTCATCTGGTGTTGTAAGAGAATGTGCGCGGCGGTGATCACTTAACACCAGGTTACCTGTTCCTGCACCACCAGGCTACGTGCACAAACTATAAAAAAAATTCAACCTTATATTTTTTCTTTAACGAGCCATAAGAAGCATAACGTTTATCAAAATGACGATAAAGATGAAAATGATAATACATAATAGAATATAAATGTATTTATTTACCACAGGGAGTGAAAATAACATAACATATTGCAACAACTTGGTTAACGTCATGAAGATACATCAGTTTGTAAAGAGGCTTTAACTTAGGGAAAAGAACTGATAAGAAACTCCCAGACCATATTTTATATCATATAACAACTAAGCCTACATCTTAATATATATATATTTCTTGTGTGCGTGTGTATGTCACTGAACTCCTCCTAGACGGCTGGACCGATTTTGATGATATTTTTGTGTGTTCCAGTGAATTTGAGACTGTTGTGTGTGTTCACGTGGATTCGAGAATGGTTTAGATTCACAATTAAACTACCTCCAAACGACTGGAACGATTTTGATGATTTTTTTGTTTGTTTCAATGAATTTGAGATTGGTTTAGATTCTCAATTCCGTCCATATTACATAATTCTCCTGCTCATGTGTATGTTAGTGAACTCCTCCTAACGGCTGGACCGATTTTTCAAATTTAAGACGTGTGTACAGGACAACGTCTGTCGGGTCCACTGGTAATACTATAAAATTTTAGGTGGCCTGCGCAGAACCAGAAAAGAACCATGCATCATTTTCTAATATATAATTTGCTACACTATAATAAGCATTCTTTGTAAGAAAGTTTGAAAGTAATATACAATATATATCAATATTTTTTATCAGAGGGGCAGCATTCCTTGATGGAATATGAAGACAAAAGGTATACACAATAGTAATGGCTTTGAGATGCGGTGCCGATCTTTGTCGTAGGAGTATTCTATAAACTTGAAGGTGCGTATGTGGTAGTGATATCCTATCCTACGACTCCTCCAAGTGACTGTGGAATGCAAAAAGTTTGAAACTCGCAGTCGACAACTGCCAAAGAATAGCTTAATGGCAAAAGGCATTTAAAGGCATTTATTTTCTCAAAATTGATCCCTTTTTTGATGTCATTTCTAATATACTAGATACTACTACCGCTTCGGAAACAAATGGCGCTCTGAGAGAGAAGAAGCGGCGCAAGAAACTCTCCCAGCATTCTTTTTTGCGCTCTTTTAAATAAAAATATACAATATTGTACAGTCATTTGTATCGCTATAAAATGATCATAATCTAGCCACAGATGGGCATGTGATTAGACATTCTAACGTGATGTTCGATGGGGAAATACGGATACTTCTAGATAATCCAAACGAGTCAAATTGGACCACTTGATAATATGGTAGAAGATCAAAATCTCACGAACACGATGCCCAAGAATCAAGTATATTCCACATGAATTATTGATCGTTTATGACTCGTGCCGCTTTGGCCTTTCACTGCCAGATCCGAGACGACAGGATTAAAATATTTTAATACATAAATGTTATTTTTTTTATCAAAATATAACTTCGCTGCATTATAGAGTTTAAAGTGATTGTCATAATTGCAATCTAGTGGGAGGCTCCTTTGCACTGGATGCCGGCTAGATTATGGGTACCACAACGGCGCCTATTTTTTATCATGAATCAAAAATGTGTAAGCATTATTGTGTTTCGGTCTGAAGGGCGCAGTAGCTAGTGAAATTACTGGGCGAATGGGACTTGACATCTTATGTCTCAAGGTGCCGAGCGCAGTTGTAGTGCCGCTCAGAATTTTTGGGTTTTTCTATAATCTTGAGCGGCCCTGCATTATAATGGACAGGGTGTATCAATTCCCATCAGCTGAAAGTCCTGCTCGTCTCGTCCCTTATTTTCATAAAAAAGACGGTTACTGTTTAAACTTACGTTAATTACCATTACGTTTACTTACAATAATTATAAAGCTTCTTAACATCAAAGTTCGCGTACACGTCTGAAAGTATTGAAAGAATCTTTTGAACTTGAATGTCCTCTATGAAATTATTTATAAAAAGAATCTCAAGTTCAATCTAATCTTATAAAGGGTCAGTTGGGCGCATGCGTGTCATAGGTCGAGCATTCGCGGCCAATGACGACGGTAGTTTTGTGATCGTATTTGAAGACAGGAGTCGCATTCAGTACAGAAGCTCTTTCAAGCAAAACTTTCGCATACTCTTTGCGATCCTCATAACTTTAAGTCAGTGTATTTAAAGTGAGTTAGTGATAATGAAGTGGGTGGCAGCAGTTTTTTTTCTCAACTTATTTTATTCGGGTAAGTTTTTAGATAAACATTGTAGTTTAAATTAACTTAAATTCAAAGCAAGCTTAGTAAATAACTGCTTTAAAACTAAAATAACTTAATCGTATTTATGTTATCTTCATTATGTTATCTAAATAAGTATTAAGCGATCTGTTCGGTTATCGTTAGATTCGCCATAATGTGTAATTTTTTTTCATTTATTGTTCACAATTAAAAGTATTACAGAGAAAATACATAGAAAGTCACCCACAAGAAACCATGTAAGGTTTATCCGTGGGGACGAGATCGCTCTTAATTACAAACATTATTATATTAAATTCTTATACCAATTATATTAGCACCCCTTATAATATACATAAATACATTAAAAATTGTTTGTTTAATAAATACTTTGCCTTTTCCGGTTTTTTCGCAATTCTTTCTAAAACGTTTGCTGGCAAACCATTTAGTGTGTCTGGCAATAAATACTCCCATTTCCGCCTACCATATGCTAGTTACATTAAGGTAATATGTATGTGCTTAGGTAGAACAGACTACGGAGGTGTGGCTGCCGTGACCGTTTTATTAAAGCCTTAATGTTTGAGATTTCTTCCATTATAACAGAGATTTTTATCTTATCGTAGACATTTACAATTCTGCAAAATTTAAATAAAACCCATAATTATAAGACAGTATACTAATTATGGTTACGGCTACACTACAGAGGCCGAAAAAAAATTGTTAAAATAATCAGCATTCTACATTGTATGTAGGTATTAAAATGTATTCAGCTCCTGTTATCTGCATTACTGTTTTATAACTTAGTGGAAAGATTTAATATTAGTGGAAAAGTACTTCATTTAGTTTCCTAGTCACGTCCCTTTGAAGACAGCTTCTAGGGTTCGGGCTGATAATATCAAACGCAATATCTACTCAATGTGAGTAAAACCAGAGAAATGAAGTACAGTTCTTCAATTCAATTTATTTTCAGTATATATACCGGAACTATTTTAAAGCAAAATTTAATAATGTCTATGCACGGAACTATTACGTACTTTCTTTTGTAAAATATGCTCCTATGTTTTATTTTAGCATGGCATGGGTTTCATGTTTGTAACAAAATTTAATGAAAATTCTGGAACTACTTTCATGGCATCGTATGAGTGGGAAATATGGAAGAAAATGAATCGATCAAGAAATATTTACAATGGTAGGCTCCTTTGCACCGCATGCCAGCTAGATGATGGGTACCAAAACGGAGCCTATTTCTGCCGTGAAGCAGTAATGTGTAATCATTATTGTGTTTCGGTCAGAAGGGACCCGTAGCTTGTGAAATTACTGGGCAAATGAAACTTAACATCTTTTGTCTCAAGTTGACGAGCGCAGTTTTAGGGCAGGGCGTATCAATCACCATCAGCTGAACGTCCTTCTCGTCTCGTCCACTATTTTCATAAAAGAAATAAAGTTATGTAGATTGACAAAAAAGTAATACTTAAGCAATAAAAATCATAGGCACATATCTTCAAGGACAGGGAGAGATAGACAGTTCCTGGTAGTAGGGCAATCTAAAACGCAATATCTATTTGATGTGGGTAAGTCCACAAAGTTACTAACTCAGGTCTGTTTATTCTGGAGACGTTTTATTACATGGCATAACTTTGTTACGTGATTTTAAGTTGGTACAAATTCTTACGACCGAGACATCCCAACTTGTATCCTTTCAATTTAGTTTTGGAGACTATTCGGAACAATTTTCCGCACAGTTTATTTCAAACAAACAAAAACATTTTTATTTCGTAGGTAAATTGCATTACACTTGAAATATGTAATTCTTTCTTACAGCGCGTTCGGAAGGCAGTTTTCCTTAGAAAAGAACGAGCAAGAAACTCTAAGGTTGCTCTTTTCAAAACAGAATGGTATTACAGATTCTTATTTTCAATTTAATTTTACAAATCATTTCATTTACAATACATGCAAAGTGATGCAACAAAATACACAAACGGTAATTACTAAATGCCTTACACGAGTAAGTCAAAAAAATGTAAATTAATAAGTATTTATATGAATAACCTCTATCTAAAACTCAACTAATATAGCTTGTAAATTTTAATTTTCGTTTGAATGGCTTTTATTAAAATTTCGGCGCTAAAGTTGGTCTGTGAATTAAAAAAAATAAGAAACTACGGCTTTTGAGTTCGTTGCTGTGTTAACAATGAAATAATAAAATTTTATGTTTGGAAGCGTTAGAGGGATTATACCCATTTGTAAAGTGAATACATGTTGCGGTATAAAATGGCAGTCGACTTATAAGCATACTAATAATTCAACGGATCTGATGCTGCAAACATTTTCTTATCTTCCTCGTATTTGTTTTATATTTTGTAAGTATTTTGTAAGCACGCAGATAAGTTTAATAAGTAAGTAATCGGTTAACCTTTTTATTAAATTCTTGTTAGTGGCTTTTTGCATAAGTAATGTTTTTATCAAGCTTGTTTTTTAAGCATAGTTTTTGCGCTGTAGTATTTTTTTATGACAGTAAGGGACGAGACGAGCAGGCTAAGACCGCTAAGGATTCTTGTGAATCCGAAAAATTCTGAGCAGCACTACAATTGCGCTCGTCACCTTGAGACATACGATGTTAAGTCTCGCTACGACGTACTTTAAGCCGAATCACAATAATGCTTACACATTACTGCTTCACGGCAAAAATAGGCGCCGTTCTGGTACCGATAATCTAGCCGGCATCCGTGCAAAGGAGCCTCCCACTGGTAGTCCACTTATTGCACCTACCACATATTCGTGCATGTGTATTTTTGTATTTTTACTACCTTACAATCTATGCAATTTTAGTGAGTTTTGTGGTCTAAATAAAAAAATGGTTCCAATATGATTGAGGTGACTTGATCAACCTTAATTTATTTTCTATACTTCAAAATACCTTCTATAAAAGTGACATAAGTGACAACTTTATCAACTCGAAGTTATTGATACGAAATGCAATTTTTTGCTCTTTTCTCATTAAGTTATAACTATTATATTATACTACATATGTAATTATTATTGTGTATACATCATTCTAAAATATTTTGGTCTTTTTTGTCTTTGTTTCTATATTTATGGCAAGACTAGGTATATATAAGAGATTTCCACGTATATAGTCACTCATTGCGATATCTCTGGTACCATAAGGCCTAGAGACTTGAAAATTGGTAGGAATATTCCTTTCGCCGAGTAGAGGTTAGCTAAGTAATTTTCAAATTTTACTTGCAAGGGTTTTTTTATTATGAACAGAGCAACAACTGTCGGGTCGGCTAGTAAGATATACACAGCACTTATGTTGCACAATACGTCAGCTGTATAGCTTCAAATATACTGCTTAAAGCATTTCGGGGACGCGAACTCACGCCATATCACCCATACAAAAAGTGTCTAGCTACATATATTTATTTCTTTAATTATTTATATATCGCGTGCGCCAGTCATGAGCATGTCGGTGACGCGAACCCATAAGATTTTTCTCTACCAAAAAGTGCCCAACGTGGCTAAAGAAGTTATTTCAAAAATATAAAAATTGGTTTTAATAACAACGTAAATTTTTATATGACCGTTACATTTATTATTGAAATTCGTTCATGAATATTATCAACGAGTAAAATAATTGCCACTTCCAGCGAGTGTTATTTAATTGGCAGGTCAGCCCATGTCAATTGCAGTTCGTTCAACTAATGAGGTTACTCACCAATAAAGTATTACATCAATGATGAAACCATCGTAACCATAGCCATTCCATAGCCATGCTATAACACTGATACATATTGTTAGAATCATTTTACGTTCTTTCGCTTAACATCCAATAGATGGCGTTGTCCATATATACTGTAATATTAAAACACGCAAACATTTGTCAAAGCATTATATCTGAGTATGTATGGTACAGGTTCGTTACAGATTCAGGTTAGCAGTTTAATGAATAACTAATTGGAATCATTGAATCTGTCTAACTTTCTCAGGGTTAAAAAAACTAACTTATTTTTGGATGGCTATAGTTTATATAATAACTATAGTTGATAATGATACTGGAGGACGACCTGTATAGCCGAGTGGTTAGCGATCCTACCTACTAAGCTAGAGGTCCCGGGTTCGAAACCCGGTAGTTGCAAGCATTTATCTGATGAATATGGGATGTTTGTTTCCGAGTCATGGATGTTTAAAATGTATTTATGTATGTTTAAGTAAGTATTATTGTATTAAATATATCATTGTCTTGTAACCCATAACACAGGCTATATATGCTTAACTTGGGGCAAGATAATTTGTGTAAAAAGTGTGTCAATATATTATACTATGATGGCAAACAACGTTTGCTGGGTCAGCTAGTAATATATATATATGTCATAATATATAATGTATAAATTCATAATATGATTGAATATATATATATTACATCAATATATCTTTTTCATACCATGGGAAGCAACTGTCTACTACAAATTTCCCGAGGGGCTGCTGAAAACTAGGTGCTGTGTTGCTTGCTCAAGCACTGACAGAACTAATTACAGAACCAGCTCCTTTAAGCAATAAATCACGCAAAAAAAAATTGAATTAGGCATTACTTTTCGGAAATCCATAATTATACAAATGATTTAAGTTTTCTTTAGTGTTAATTCCGCTAATATCTGGCACGAGACTCTCCACTCTGGCACGAGTGCCAGATTTTGGCGAGACAACACGTCCTGAGGATTCCTCGTGTAGAGGCAAAACACGTGTCGAATTGTTTTAAAAACAAATATTGCCGGAATTAACACTAAAGTCACGCAACACACCATGTTTTTACTTATTTCTAAATAATATATTGATATTTTTTATAAATATTTCTTTTTCTATTTAAATTTTGTATATGAAGATGTTTTTCTTCTATTGATAAAATTATTATTATTCTGTTATTTCTATTCTATTCTAAAGTATACTAGTCGCGCCGTCTATGTCAGTTAATTGTCTAATTTTTATTACCCTTGCCTTTATCCTTTGAATCTCCTAATCCTATGAAAAAACTCCACCGTCAGATGCTTTCAACGTTTTTAGAAATTCAACGTTCAAAGGATTCTAGTTTGTATATTCGGAGTTCTGAATTCATGAACGCCCAATAAACCGTTTCGATCTTACGAATTTCAATGGGGAGCTATGCTAATTCATCTCTCTTCATTAGAAGTGCTGCTATTCGCAAAAAAACCGTTTACAACTCTTTTATATATTGATCTTTTGATTCTGCAGTAAATATAAATGCAAGTTTGTCTTATTTACCACCGTTAACATGAACTAAAACGTACGTGAAGACCTGTCGTTCGTTCGTTAAAATTTCATAATTTTATTTATTAAAATTTTAATTCAGGTGGTTAGTACATTAATAATTATCTTAAAAAACTATGTAAATAGTAAATCCACAATTGTGTGGTTTTTTTTTATATTGATAAAAAAAGGATTGTGTGGATTTATGAAACCACGGTAAAAGTTAAACTGTTTTTCACATTATAGACATTTAACTAAATATTTTTGGAATAATATTCCATTAAGTTTATAAAAATCGCTTTATCAATCTTAATTTTATACTTGGAATTTTTTTTTAAAGTATTACATTAAACACTGACAAACAACATTAACATTAAACACTGACCAAAAACAAACAAAATAGCGTGGAGCACTGGCACAAATGAGTAATAGGCGCCGCCCGACCGTCACGTGACATGCAACACACAGACGAAAAAGTTTGAGACGATCTAATAAAGGTTTCACTTTAATAAAAGTAATTAAAATATTTTTTTTATTTAATTTGATATAATATTGTAATTACATTTATAGACAACTACACTAACGCTATGCTATTAGGTTACGCTTTCACGCATTAACGCTGTAATGTCAGATTGAAATTGAAATTATAGTAAATAATAAATTTTACATTCACTTAAAGGTTAAAACATAAAAATACATATTATTTCATCAGGCAATATGCAGGTTAATTAGGCACAGCTGCCGTTACAGACCTATCTGCGAACATCGCTGCGAGCTATGTCACTGACTGGTTCTCTGATTCGATGTCGCATGGAAACTCCGTACATAGCCCTCTCTTTTGCTCTCTGAGCGACCATGAGCTTTCTTATTAGGCCCATAGGACCCATAGTTTTTTTTATTTAATAAGTTAATGTAAAACTACATCCTGACGATAATTAGAAAATCATATTTTTATATAATATACTTTAATATAATATAATGCAAAAACTATCTTATGTATCTTGTAGGAGATTAAAATATTTAACATGTAATGGGAATTTAAATATAACACGACAAATATGTGAACTTACTGTCTTTTGAGATGAAAACGCGATAACAACTAATTAAATAAATATCAAATGACAAATAATTTGTAAATATTTCAGCTCTGTACGAATCACAATTACTTTAACCTTTCTCTAACAAACAAATAGATATCGTAAGCCTAAAGATATTTTAATAATAAAAGGGTCCGTTTGACCTTTTTGGTAACAGTACCTTTAAAAGTGATACACAATGAAAACCCAGGTAATTACAACAAAAAGGTATTTCATAGATGAAGAGCCAAATAATTCAGTACCATACACGTATATACATATATATGTGAATGAATTGTACATGGGGGGGCACACTCTAAAAGTTTTGCATTTCTAGCTAATCAAAACTATTTGAATTTCGAATGTTATATTTTTTGAAACGTTGCAACCTTCTAAGCAATAAAAAAACCAATTGGCGGGAAATCATTTGTCAATTGTTTTTTATCACACATCAAAGTTCTACGTACGCAACGAAAATGGAATTAAGTCGAAAAGATTTTAGAGCGATGATTTTTTATGATTTTTAAAGTTCTTTCTATCTCCGCAAGACTGTGTCGCTCGTCTTTAAAATGCTTTTGGGAGAGAAGCACCTTGCTTGAGCACCGTGAGGCAATGGTTTTCCCCAAGATAAAAGAATTGATGAGAGTTTTCACTTTTACCAGCCCGAAGAGGTAGTGATAGCATTCAATCAGCACGTAGAAAACATGCCTTCAGATCTGTGGTCCTCCTGTTTTAAAAAATGGTTCGATTGCATGAAAAAATGTCTAAAATGCAAAGGAGAGTATTTTGAAAAGCATTATACATAATATTTTGGTTATAACATGTCACCTTTAGTGTGACCTACGTACACAAGAATACATTTTATAAAACTTAGTACTTAACATTTTCTTTAATACTTTTCAAACATGCATAGATAATCCAATAGTCAGTAAGTAGGTGAGGGGAGGGTATCTTGACGTGTTTGACGTTCATTGTCGTGAGTGCTTCCTTCCTTAATGCAAAGTATACAGCATAATGTACAATGTATGCGCAGTTCATGCAAACATTAGTTTGCAACTAGTGCACTGCGGGCAGCTATAAACATTTCGATATTCATATCTTTCTGTATTCTATGTTCATTCCAATGAACGCAAAATGCAAACGATGACGACCCCTATAGGCCAGTGGTTAGTAACCCTGCCTAGAGTCAAAGTCAAACTCAAAAATATTTTATTGACATAAAATCAGAAGATCGGTCGTCAACGTCAATCACTAAAAATAATAGTTAAAAAAAACTAAAAAGCACGCTTTATATAAAATTCAACTAAAAAATAGAAAATAAATTTAAATTGAAAATAGTGTAAAAAAATATATATTTTATTGTAAGATATTATTAAAATAATAATTCTTCTACACCCCACGCTTTTATTTACAGTAAAAAAATTTTTTTCACTATATAAATTTATTTTCTATTTTTTAGTGAAATTTTATATAAAGAAAGCGTGCTTTTTAGTTTTTTTTAACTATTATTTATTTTTCATTTTTTAGTCAAATTAGTGTAATGTAATCGGTCCTCGATAAATCTACAAAGTTTGAACGAACTTTAGCCGTTTAAAGTGGGTCAAAATCGCGCCCAAAGAAGTCGGTTACAAACATACAAACATACAGGTGAAGCTAATATAAAGCGTATAAAAATACAATTCAGATACATCTTAATTACACAAAAGTTTAAACATATTATATATAACCTATTTTTAAAATAATGAAAGAAAGAAAAGAAGAAAGAAAAAAAAACATTTATTTCACAAAACAAACACAGGTTACACTTAATATAAAAAGATAAAATTACAAAACAAACCAAAAAAGAACGTAATTAAATAGTAAATGATATAAAATTGAATCCAGTAAAACAAAACAAGGCTGGACAATAAAATATAACAACTATATACTATTCAATTCCATATTGTAATATCGTATACGTAATTTTCAATACTGTAATAACCGTTCGACATAAGTATAGTAAGATAATTCAGATACATATCTGATTCGAATTTTGGTAGATGCAATCATTTATATGATGAATATGGATGTTTGTTTCCGAGTCATGGATGTTTATATGTATTTATGTATGATTAAGTAAGTATATTGTATTAAATATATCGTTGTCTGCCAACACTTAACACAGGCCTATATGCCTAATTTTGGGCGACAACATGAAAATCGGTGGAGTAGTTTTTGAGTTTATCACGAACAGACACGCGGCGAAGGACTAACATGGGAAGTTTAAAATGCAAAGATTAGGCACACCGTTAATACGTCATAGATGGATAAATCATAAAAAATAGTTGGAAAACCATGACTTCTGGGAATGTTTGCCATCATTGTGGCATAATATGTACAGCATAATATAAAATATACATTTGAGCTAGAGGTCCCAGGTTCGAATCCCGGTAGGTGCAGACACCTATATGATGAATATGAATGTCTGTTTCCGAGTCATGGATGTTTATATGTATTTATGTATGTTTAAGTAAGTATATTGTATTAAATATATCGTTGTCTTATGCCTATAGTACAGGCTATGCCTAGTTTAGGGCAAGATAATTTGTTTATGAGTGTGTCAATGTTATTATTATTTGTCAATATCAAAATTAATCTCTGAACTGAATAGGTACTTAGATGCATTGAGCACTTACGGTAGAAGATAGTCAGTCTCGTCACCGACATGATTAAATTTTAGTTTTGTAATTCACTCTCGGATCTGGGATGTTGTTAGAAGCTTAACAGCTTATGACTCTAAGTAAGTAGGAAATATAAAAGTGCTAATTCCTTTCGGCACGACTGCTACTTGCACATTAATCACATTGCTGTGTAAGCTTGCAATGCTCCAGGTATTGAGGGAGTTATGCGGCCATGATGTCTAATATACAGTAGATTAAGAAAAAAAATGATATTCGTTCATTTGAATTCTGTAGGTATATAGGCTAGTATCTAATCTCCTAAATGATAAGGGTGACCCTAATATATATTATTGAATATTTGTATATAATAATCTTATGACCCACCACCCATATATTTTTTATTTTTTTGACAATTTCTTTATTTTTATTTTATTGTGATTCAGCATTGAAAAATGTATACAATTTCAAACTTTCGCCCTTCTACCCCTATTGTTGTATCGCGATTTTTATATCATTTTGTTCCATTCACAAATCCGCTATAGGGTTGCAAGATGGCAATCGAATACAATAATAGTAGCACGATATATTCGGTAGGTCTGAGAATCGGTTGCATCTATTTTTACTCCCCAAAAATTTTATTTAATTACTTTATATGGCAATACAGCGTTTGCTGGGTTAGCTAGTAATGCTATAAAAAGTTGTGCTACCAAGCCCAGCTATGAATTCGCGGTGTTAATGTGAATTTCGCTATAATGTTGCCACATAGTAAAACCGTAATAGTTTTTCATCAGAGGTAAGTGGGTGCGGCAGCCGTACCTTTCCACGAAGGACACTGACCCGATGAGACAATAAAAACATAATATCCGAATATAGTTTGCGTTTGTAGCTTCGTTAAATTGTTGAAATCTTAATTGGTATAGTACTGGTGTTTTTTTTTAATAAACATAATCGGCCTTACAAATAAACTTGGTATAAAGTTATACCTGTGATAAAACCAAGAATTATCATGTAAAATCTAAATGAAACCACGAATGGAGTGACTCAGACTATTAAATAATAAGTTTAATTGTACGATATTACTTTGTAAACATATTTATTTTATAAAAAAAAACGGCTGAGTATGTTGCGCCCATTCTTCTCAGGCCTGAGACATTATTTTTGGGTGGTAGTTTTTGACTTTCAATAAATGATGTCACATCCTATTTTGAATAAAAATATTTGAATTTAAATAAACAAAATGTTTACAAATTGAAATTTTGCTTACGATTGGTTTATTCGGACTTATAACGTTTCCCGCGTTTATTTGCAAGGCAGCTTGTCATTCGGCAAACTTCTGAATTATCATTGTATTGACAGTGTTGTCAACGATTGTTTCTTCTCAGGTATAAGTTTATACAATATTTATTTGGAAGGCGATATGCGAAAATAATAGAAGATTTTGATATTAAGTGCGGAAAGTATGCCATTTCTTCACGAGGCCCTTTTTTATGACAATAAGGGACGAGACGAGCAGGACGTTCAGCTGATGGTAATTGATACGCCATGCCCATTACAATCCAGTGCCGCTCTGTATTCTTGAAAAACCCAAAAATTCATAGTGGCACAACAATTGCGCTCGTCATCTTGTAACGTAACATGTTAAGTCTGATTTGCCCAGTAATTTTATTAGTTACGACGCCCTTCAGAACGATACACAGCAATGTTTGCAACATTGCTACTGCAGGCGCAGTTGTGGTACACATAATCTAGCCGGTATCCTGCGTAAAGGAGCCTCCCACTGGTAACCGTAGACCCTGCGTTATTTGAAATAAGTGTCAGTTGTTTGGCAGTAAGAGACAGATCGCGCACCACCATATCTATACACATAAAAGAGAATGTATGTTTGTATGTTCCCTAATAACTCCTAAACTATTCGACCGATCTCAATAAAATCTTTTGTAATAGATTCGTATATAATTTATATGGCAAAACAACGTTTGCCAGGTCAGCTAGTTTTGAACAGAATAATGTCTGTCCGATCAGCTAGTTTGTAAAATATTTACTTAAGTTGTATAAAATATTCTTAGTGAATATGCAGCAATGAAAAACATTTTTCACTTCAGATTTCATTCGGACAGTGTCAGTTAACAAACTGCATAATATGTAGATGAACATTGTTTTGTTATTCGGTAGATTTCTCGTGACAGGCATCGTCATGCTCGCTTAAATGCCTCTGCTTGTGGCGGTGACGTGGGGCGTTCCCTTCCCTAAAATATGGTCGAGGGATGCGATGGCTGGTCCATGCGTCATGCTCGTGAACAGGTGCTACTCGTGGTGGCTGGATGATCTTGTTACCGGGAGGTCTGCCTGATATGTTTTTTATTATTATTATTTCCTTTAAGGTTAAAGTTATTATATATTTTATTTTATGAAATACTCACATAATGCCTCTATTTATTTACGGTATGTGTGGATCTACTATACTCAATAACTCTTGTGTTTATAAGTATTAATTAACTTTTTTTAATTTTTTGACTTACTCGTGTAAGCCTTTCAGTTTTTGATATTTGAGTACTTTTGTTGCGTCACTTTGCATATATTGTAATTGAAATTTTAATTGTTTTACAAATGTAAAACAATTAAACCGGTAGGTGCAAGCATTTATATGATGAATATAGATGTTTGTTTCCGAGTCATGGATGTTTAAATGTATTTATGTATGTTTATATGAATATATGTATGTTTAAGTTAGTATATTGTATTAAATATATCATTGTCTTGTAAACCATAACACAGGCTATATATGCTTAACTTGGGGCAACATAATTTGTGTAAAAAGTGTGTCAATATTATTATTATTATTATTATATAAACATCCATGACTCGGAAACAAACATCCATTTTCATCGTATAAATGATTGCACCTACCGGGATTCAAACCCGAATCGAATAATATTTGCCATTGGTTTGAATCATGGTATTGACATAATTCCTGAACACCGATGTATAATCAAACTATTGTCTTCGATCAACTACTTGATGTGTGCTAATGAGCCTCTTGAGTCTGTAGTGGTCATTATCCTCTGTAGTCTATGAATCTGGAAGATATATAATATTATATTCATAGACGTAATCTACGTTGTTCCAATGACCTCATTACCTAATTATCAATTAATGGAAACAGTGCTGTTAATTGAGTTTTCGCGTTATTAATAAACCTTGAAAGTATCACGAAAATGAGATATGAATAAAAACAGTAATTTTAATCATATCATTAGAAGAATTAACAAAAACAAATAATTTGGTATGCTTTTAAAGTGATAACCCTCACTACTAGAATTAATACGCAAATATAAACAAAATTTTATGGATGAATATCAAATTGTTTAGATTTACAAGAGTGAAATCTCAAGTTAATTTCCTAATATGCAAATATTGGGGTTGAGCAGGTTATCAACTGTAAAGTAGATCCTGTAGATGAAGCCACAACCTGATTGAACAAAGCATACAAGATTTTATGACGATAAGTCACTCGAAAGGTTAGCTCAGTTGGTTAGAGCACTGGCACGGAAGGCCATAAGTCATTTTAAAACAACAGTCGGCAAAGTTGTGCGTGAAAGCTACTTGATTCATATTTTCACAGTCAATAGGTAAGTAGGAACTTAGAAACGTAGAGGATTGGTCTCCGATGCGCTCCAACTAGATACCGCACTACCTAAGAATAATAAATAGCTTTTTTACTACGGCAACTAGTAAATGCTTGTTTGAGTGGCATTTTGACACTCAATTATAGTTACATACGCTTCGTGTTATTTTAGATTGAAATTAATAAAATACAAATACTTACTGATGATATGTGGTCCTAGTGTCTTTCTTATTTCTTGTAGTATTCTTTTTACAAAAGTTTTTTAAAGTTTTACTACGCAACTCGGCATTATAGTTTCAATTATTAGTTAAGTTTAACAGAACATGTGGCACTTCAACGTCACACATTGTTCGAGACTGGCTCGAAAACGCCCATTTGGGCGTAGTATTAGTTGCCACACTGTATCTAAGCTTAGAAATTAAAAATAAGGCGTATAGTGATTTGAACTATATATATAGAAGCAGTAAATACGGTAGTATCCATCCCTATTTTGTGGTTGCAGTAGGTCATAGTAATAATAATAGCTAATGCTAGTTCCTTTTGGAATCTGGTTTTCAAGTTAGAGAAAGATCTTTAAACTTCCTCAAAATAGATCGAAACCTAATTTAGGTAAGTCTACGCGCCTCAATAGGGCTACTGGAAACCTAAGCGCTAGCAGCTATTTCGGTCGACGGATCAGCCTACCATCAGTTACCAACGAGGAAATGCTGCCAGTATTCTTGCTAGATTTCCCCGTAGTGATAGTTTAAATTTAGTGTAATCATAGTATTGTAAATATACATAGTACATTCTCCGCGCCTCTGGGGCCCAGAGGTACTAAACGGTACAAAGATCTAAGACTCACTAACACCGACATAATTGCGACCCTTGCAGTTTTCGGTAGTCGTAGCAGCAGCCCCAGTACCAACTGGCGTAACTTGGACATGAGAAGGAGCCAGAATGTCGACGCAAGTCGCGTCACACACCAGCGCCCTTCTCTGTGCCCAAGCCACCAGAGTTATTCCATAATTACAAAGACTCCAGGTCCCCGAGGTTTCGCTCCGTCGTCAGGGCCGCGATGGACAGGAGCCGATGGAAACAAATAGTTCACTCCAAGTGTGAACCACTTGTGGATGACAACGATCCTCAGTCATGAGGGAACGACTACAGAGAAAATTAATAAAGATTATCAAAGAACGCCCAATGGTGAATATAGAAATAACAATCTTCGAATTTGTTCAATATATTTCATACCATAACATAAGATATTTTTGTATATAATATATAGTAGTTACTAGCTGACACGACAGACGTTGTTCTGTGCATGATAAATAAAATACTGTTTTTTTTTATGATTTTGTCAATAAAATATTTCAGAACACCAAGAATTATTTTGTAAAATATGCTCCCTGTCAATGACGTTCTATATTATGTACAGAATGTCATTGCTCCCTGTTGTTAACTATAATGAAATTGTTTCACAGCAGAACTGTCAAACCGTGCGTCAATAAATTCTTTCACAGAAAATATATCCATACAAAATAAATATTGAAAATAAAAATAATTATGGGTCCCAAATCGAAATAACAACTATCCTATCTCTCAAGTTGGACTAAACTGCACTCCATGAAGTAATCCCCGTTTGAATCCGTTAATTAGTTTAGGAGTCCATCGCGGACAAACAACGTGTCACGTAATTTATATATATTAAGATGTACATATTGACACAAATGCTAAGGGTCGATGAGTGGTCAAACTATTAATTTAATAATTTCCACCAAGCACTTGATCGATGCACAAGCCTCTTAAGGCTGTAGTGGATTATCCTTTGTAGTATATGAAACAGGGCGGTAGATATTATATTAATATACGTAATCTATATCGTTTCAATGACCTCACTCACTAATTATCAATTGTGAAAACAAGCATATGTTAATTGACTTTTCGCATTAATATTGTAACAAAATTGAGATAAGCCTTACTTTAAATTAATTAAAAGGAAAAATAAGTATAAGATCTACAAATTTAACGAATTAATTTAAATGTAACTCAATTACTTTATAAACTAATTTGACTGTAGAATGCACAGCATCAGCATGAGACAGGTGGCAAGATGATCCTGTTGCCGGCGGCTCAACTTCAGATTCTTAAAAGTTATTACATATATAATATAAAATTGTAATAAATAAAAAATATATTGATTCAATAAAGTATTTCATTAAAAAATAAGCTTTCTTTACATTATCATTTACATAAAATATAAGTAATAACCTCAGCTCTCCTTAAGCTTAACAATTTCAATATTAAATAGTTCAACTTAGATAAGTTTAAGTTATTACTTCTATCAGGCGTCCCGAAACGCACACGCTATTTTTTGTTTTATGAAGTGGTACTGGACTCAGCTTCCGCAAAGAATATTTATTATCCCTCGTGCAGACTATTTCCTCACTCTATTATTGTCAATTCAGCTCTGCTTTTTTTCTTTTTACAAGATAAGTATTTTATTTATTGAAGTAGGCGTATTTTTGCGGAAATCCATAATTATCCAAATGTGTTGAGTTTTCTTTAGTGTTAATTCCGCCAATATTTGTCTTTAAACAATTCGGCTCTCTACTACTAAACAACACTAGCACGAGACTCGTGCCAGAGTTTGGCGAGTCAACATCTTCTGAGGATGCCTCGTGTAGAGGCGAAACACATGTCGATTTGTGTAAATACAAATATTGGTGGAATAGAGACTAAAGAAAACTCAAAAAATTAAATAAGTATTGTTCTGTTGTTTATTCGAAATCACGCACTCCATTAATATTGGAATTGGTGTCAGGACTGTAAAGTTTGGAAAACACCATAAGAGTTTCGCAAATAAATTATTAAACGTTCCAGTCGTCAGGAAAATACTTGCTTCTAACTAGAGACCAAACATTCGTTATACACTAACATTACTTCCAATATCATACAAGCAGTTGTATCGCTTGCTATATCGCACTGAATGTTTTCTTTGATCGTTAAGTTAGTAATGAATCAATGAATCAAGAGCGCCTCTATGTACCTATAAGGATTTTTCTCGAATGATGTCGAATAGAATACATTTTTATACACGTTGCTTATGTTACAAGCAAGCTTATCCAATATCATAGTCGACTAGTAGTGTGTGAAGCAGTCAAGATTTCCTTACCTATCGTATTCCTTTCTCTCGTGACTTCTCATTTGACGTGTCATTCTTGAAAAACCCAAAAATTCTAGCTTCTCGTCACCTTGAGACATAAGGTGATACATCTCATTTGCCCAGTAATTTCACTAGCTATGGCACCCTTCAGACTGAAGCACAATAATGCCTACACATTACTACCTCACGGCAGAAAAATGCGTCGTTCTGGTACTTATAATCTAGCCGGCATCCTGTACAAAAAATACTCTCACTGGTAAATGTTCTAAGTCGCCTCTTACGACACCCTTGGGCCTGAAACTTTCCTATTCTTTTAATACCCCGGGGAAGCACAGGACAAAGAGGACACGTGACCAATTGTACTAAATGACGGTTTTGTCTTCATAATGACAATGAATTTAACTATGATTTGTTCGTATTTTTATTTAATAATTTGTTTTTAGTTATTGGCTTTTATAGGTCAAGAAAGACTCCTCCAATTTTTTTTTTCATTTCTATATCTTCTGCTACTTTTAACCCTATCATTGAACAAGAAAAATCTATGCATACTTACCAAGATGTCTGTCTAAACAAGCACCTCAATGTGGTCGGAATCAAAAACGGTAAAAATTGCAGATTTTGCCTTGAGGGCTAATGAAACGTCTCTTCATCTACTCTGCGATTGCGGCCCACTAATACATAAGAGTAACAACGTCCTTGGTGACTACACCCTGCTCCCAGATACTGTTTGTGATGGCAGCAGGGGATTTCAACTTTGAACGCGGTGTTACTAGGACTCATTAGGACTAGCCAAATACACAAATTATATTGCCCCAAATAAGGCATAGCCTTAATGGGTTGCCAGACAACGATATCTATCTATCTATATATATAAAAATGAATTGCTGTTCGTTAGTCTCGCTAAAACTCGAGAACGGCTGGACGGATTTGGCAAATTTAGGTCTTGAATTATTTGTGGAAGTCCAGAGAAGGTTTAAAAGGTGAATAAATAGGAAAATGCTGCTGAATTAAATAAAAACAACAAATTTGTTTTTCCTTTGATGTGTCCATACATAATTTCTATGAGAGAATTTATTGACGCACGGTTTGACAGTTCTGCTGTGAAACAATTTCATTACGACAGCAGGGTGAATATTTTACGAAGTAATTTTTGATGTTATGATATATTATTGACAAATTCATATAAAAACATTAATTTATTTATTATATACAGAACAACGTCTGTCGGGTCAGCTAGTGTTTAATACAATATACTTACTTAAACATACATAAATACATATAAATTTCCATGACTTGAAACAAACATCCATATTCAACACATAAATGCTTGCACCTACCGGGATTCGAACCAAATAGCCAATCTCTTCAAATACTGTTAACTTACCCAGACTAACTCTAAACTGAGTAATATTTGCCACATAAAAGTAGCAGTAGGTATTGATTTGATACAGCGTTATGAAATTAATGTAATAAATTTAGGGAGCGGCTTTGATTTCGCCGTCTCATAAGATCTGGTTTCATGCGAGTAATTTAGTAACATCTGTTTACTTGGATATTAGTTTTCTCATATTATTTCCTGTTTTTGGTCCTCATATTCCGCTAAGTAGACTATCACATTATAGTATTGCCACTAGGATTAATGTATGAATAAATATAAATGAACACTTATTTAAATTAATAATAGTTAATAGGAATAATTGTTCATTTGAGAAGAGAAGAGTTATTAGTTTTTGGCCATTCTTTCGATTAGCATCATAAGAGTAGGGGTGTTTTTTTTTTACATTTAAGTCGGTTCGATTCCCAGACGAGGCAAGTAATTTTTAGAAAATCTTTGAATGCAGAATTACTAACTTTTAAAAATAACATAAAGTCTTCTTTCAGTAAAATAGCCTATCTTCGATATTTAAAGTACTTTCCTTCACGTCTCATAACTTTGGGACAACCTCTATATTAACAGAATTCTCAAAAATATATAATTTAACCTTAGATTAAGGATTGGTATCCGCTGCGCTCCAACTAGATTCCGTACTACCTAAGAACAATAGGTTTTTTCTTACGGCAACTTTATATTATAGTGTGTATTGGCTATCTGTAAAATTAAGCACCTTTCGAGTGCGTGGCATCTTTAAAAAAAATTAAGTTATATTATACGCTTGGTGTTATTTTACATTGAAATTATTAAAATACAAAATACTTACTGATGATCCCAGTGTCTTTCTTATTTCTTGTAGTATAATTTTTACAAAGTTTTACAACGCAATCCGGCATTTTAGTTTCAATTATTAGCAAAGTTTAACAGAATATGTGGCATGTCACCGTCACACATTGTTAGAGACTGGCTCGAGTACACCCACTTGGGCGTAGTCTTAGCTTCCGCACTTTGCGACTGCGCCTGCGGCATGTAGTTGGAGCGCAGCGGAGACCAATCCTTAATCTGAGATTTTTCATTTTTCAAAGACAGTTGATGTAATTCTACTGTCTTTATTTAATACTACATATATTAGTTTTTGGTATCCGGTATTATCAAACAATTTGATTTTAACAATTAATTAAGGGCATTTCTATAAAAAAATATTGTTGTTGTGTTATTTGCCCGGGGCCTTCCCCGGTCCTATCATATTCGGAAACGATCAAAATATTTATTATAACTGTTAATATCAGTTAAATTAAATTGATAAGATTCACAATCAGAAACTATTTTTATCTGATATAATAAAATATGGTTTGCACGTTGCAACATTTAGGACGCACTTACAAAATACATCTACAAGTTATTGTGAAATCATCACAAATGAGTGCCGCTTAAGTATAATTTATAGAGAAAAGAAATATGAATCTTAAGAAATATGAATATGAACTTAAGAAAATCGCTTTTATTAATCAAAATGTATTTTCTGAAGTTATACTTCTTTAGGCACGTTATGAAAAAATGACGAGTGTAAAATTTTAAGATGCGCGCGCATCACTGTATTACAAAAGTAACACGGTTGAAGTTGGTTCCTAAAATTTTCTGACGTTTGCGACATTAGTTATTTTTTTTTCTTCGACCATTATTAACACAGGCAAAGGGTTCAAGCCCATACAGCCGTATTCATTATTTAATAATATCAAGAATCAAGACTCTTACAAAATTATTCTTTCTTAAAACGTAGAATAGCACGAGGAATAAACCATTTTAATGATTTTTCCTTCGTTAGGCTGAGTCATAAGTATAACTTCTTGTGTGCATAAGTACACACACTTTTTTTCGAATGGGAATTTATTTCAAGTTGTGATCATAAGTTATTAAGTTTAGGCAAGCGGTCATTAGTGTAGAAATAGAAACAGTGAATTATTATGTCAGTTTTTTTTCACTCTTTAGTTGTACAGCATATGACATATTATTGTATATTCAAAGAAAACAAATCTTATAATAATTTTTATAATACTTCATTAAATTAAAACTATCATTACGTGGAAGCGTACCAAGAATACTGGCAGCATTTCCACGTTGGATAGCTAGGCTGATCCGTTGACCGAAATATCTGCCGGCGCTTGGATGTCCAGTAGCCTTACTGAGGCGCGAAGATATAAATAAAAAAGAAAAAAATGTGTCTCGACACCAATCAGCACCAAGATGGAGACTCACTGAGACCGATATATTTGCGACATGTGCTGTCTTATATTAAATATATTTATTTTCAACGACGCAAAAAGTCTATAACTTTTTGCTGAAATTATTTGGACACGTGGAGCGAATGAGTGACGAAAGAATGATGCATCAAATATATAAGGCAAGTGTGTGTGGGCAAGTCGGCTGCGGGAGACCTCGTAGAACATTCGTCGACCAAATTGGGGACGTTTTGAGAAAAGGAGAGGTCCGAAGCACCCGCAACCGAGCATGTATGAAAAGAGTAATGAATGTACAGTAAGCGCGTGAGGTTTGTAAGGATAGAAGCAAATGGCATTCTATTGTCTCTGCCTACCCTGACGGGAACAAGGCGTGAGTGTGTGTATGTATAGACTTTTTCTTCTTTGCACATAGCTCCATCAAATCTTCGTATTATGTCTACTGTGGTATTACTCTGAAAATATATAAATTGACAAAATGATCTGTAAAACATAGCAAATTGAATCTGATGATTGGAAGACATCCACTGCTGGACAAAAGCCTCCCCCAAAGATCTCTATGATGATCGGTCCTGCGCTGCCCTCATCCAACGCATTCCAGCGATCTTGACCAGATGACTTGATAGACCCCCCTTGTGGGGGGCCTAACAACACTGCGTCTTCCGTTATTCTGTATTCCGGTTGAAACTGACTGCGAATTAATAATACAAAGTGGATTCACTTTGAAACTGTTGTGACAATTAATTTAATCACTGACCAACATCTTACAAAGTACACAATTTTAAATTAAATATTATCACACACTAGAGATAGATATCTATAAAGATAAACTCTATAATTATAAAATATAACTCTTGTTAAAAAAAAGTTTTTCTCAATTAGTAAAATGTAAAGTTATCCAGTAATTGAAACATTGCATTATTATGTATGATTTTTTTTCTTTGAATTTCATACTAAAAATTATGTTTAGGTACTAGACTAAACAATTTGATGTTTGTTTAAAGTGATAACCCTCACTTAGGATTAGGATTTGGATTTAGATAAGGATTGGGATTAATTACATAAATTAAACTGAAAACAAAATTTTATTAACGATGCGGGACTTGAACCCGCGACCTCTCGCGTTCCGTGCGAGCGCTCTTTCCAACTGAGCCAACCATTCGAGCGACTTATTGTTTATAAAATCTTGTATGCTTTGTTCAACGCCATAACCTGAGATTTCGTAAAAAACGCGAGAGGTCGCAAGTTCGAGTCGCGCATCATTCATAAATTTTTTTTTAGTTTAGTAGTAGTGCAGGTACTAAACAACTAAACTTTAACATATCATATCCCATATGCTTTCTGTGATCTATCTTTATAAATACATATAATATTAAGTTGGTTGTTACATTATTTTGACAATTTCATTAATAAAATATGATTAATGATACTTATATCATAGCACAGTCATATATGCATTAGAGCAATTATTGTTATCTCTCTGGCTATATCATCTTTAGTATTTAGTTTCCAAATCGAGGGTAAAGATAAAAACTGTATTAAAGGATTCAAAGGGGTTTTAGATAAGTGTCTTTGAATCAAATTTTATTAAAAAACAAGATTGTAATATAAGACTCAAAGGTTTCTGTTTCTAGATTTTTAAATTTTTGCACCAGCAGTTTTGTGTGAATTCAATTTTCATGCAAAGAACGCAGCGTTTACAACTACGTTCTAATATTATTGGATAAGTTGGGATCCTTTGTGCATGTTCGGTGTGTTAAATTCAAATTGTAATATAAACTTGTTCCTGTAACGTCTGTACTGGGGCAACTAACTTTCCTTACACTCTGACAGGAACCTGTTTGTGTTATGTACTTAATGATACACAAAGAGATAAATACATTTTACGATTTCTGAATTTTTATTAATGTAACAGAAATTAATACTTTGTTTAACCTATTTAGTATTTTTATATTTGTTGGAGAATCTCAACTTTAACAAGGTAACTGGTCCCGACTATAATAAAAACACTTTTACAAATCACTTGGATTAAATATTTATTCAATTATTTCACTATATTCAACTATATACAATGTAATACTAAATGATTTATTAACAATAGGGTAGTCGGGTGACCAGCAGCCAGCACGTCCGATACTTTCGACTGTTCCAACAAGAAGTGCCCAATAGCTGAGAACAATTCCTAATAGTTACAATACTTCTTCTTAGTCGGACACTCTTGTCAGAGTGGTCGTGGTTGCGCTGACGAGGTACATGGTGGAGTGTTCGGTGGGTCAACATCCTTTCTGAGGGTAGATCTCCTGGCGATGTGCTTCCATTTCTGACGGTTAGAGGCGTTGCGAGTACACTGGACTATGGTGGACTCAGTAGCCTTTGTGATGGCGTCTATCCAGCGGGTTGGCGATCGACCGCGTGCTCTCTTGCCTTCCACCTGGCCCTGAACTACCAGTCTCTCCATCGAGTTCTCATTTCTAGAGACGTGACCAAAGAACTTCAGTATTCTTAGTTGCACAATTGACGATAGTCTGTCTTTAATACGAAGCTCTTTGAGGATGGATACATTGGTGCGAAATGCCGTCCACGGGATCTTTAGGAGGCGTCTCCAGCACCACATCTCTAATGCATCGATTTTACAGCGGTCCTGCAGTCTCAGAGACCAAGTTTCGGCTCCATAGAGAAAGATTGGAAACACAAGGCATTTCATCAATCTGACTTTAGTCTTCTTGGTAATCCTCCTGTCCCTCCAAATCTTTCCCAGTTGTTCCACTGCAGACCTGGTGATGGCGCACCGTCGTCTGATCTCGTCGCCACATCCTCCAGTACTTGATATAGTAGAACCAAGATAAATATAGGTCTGAACCACTTCACAGTTGGCTACATAGGGTACGTTGGTTCCAATTTGTTCGGCCCGGTCTACTATCATCACCTTCGTCTTGTCTCGATTAATAATAAGTCCGAATTGGATACTGGTACTTTCTAGACGGTTTAGAAAATTTTCCATATCTTCTCTAGTCTGTGCGAGAAGGGTAGTATCATCAGCGTATCTGAGGTTATTTATCACGCGTCCCCCAACAGATATTCCTTTGTTCCAATCTTCCAAGACAATGCGCATAATATACTCTGTGTAGATGTTAAGAGTAATGGCGATAAGATGCATCCTTGTCGTACACCGGCCTCAGTCTTGAATTCGCTTGAAAGGGTATCATCCACTCGTACCGCTGCAGTACCGTGCTCATACAACCTCCTCAATAGAACTATTAAATGGGATGGTACACCCATTTCCGCAAGTATCTTCCAAAGGTGTGTCCATATGACCGTGTCAAATGCTTTGCGAAAGTCCACAAAGCAGATGTAAAGGGTTGTATTGAATTCTCTGGCCTTCTCAATAATCTGACGCAGTATAAGAATTTGTTCCCGAGTGCCTCTTCCCTTAACAAATCCGGCTTGCTCGGGTGCAATCTGCCTTGAGAGGTAGGCCAACAGCCTTGTATTAATTATGTGGAGCATCACCTTACTTGCATGAGATATCAAGGATATGAGTCGGTAGTTGATGCATTTCTTGGTGGACCCTTTTTTGTGCAGTGGAATGAAAATGGATTTTGACCAATCGTCAGGCCATATTCCAGTCTCCCATATTTTACAGCGGATGGTATATAAAATATCAACTCCAGGTTCTCCCATCGCTTTGAGGACTTCTATTGGGATCTCATCACAACCTATGGCTTTATTGCATTTGAGGTCTGTAATTGCTGCTCGTACTTCATCCCGCATGATGTCGGGTTCACGGTCAAGTATGTTGTGGGGAGAACATGTGAAGCTTAGTACCAAATTATTGGAAAATAATGATTGACAATATTCCTTCCACACATTCACGATATCCTTTATCTCCGTAATCGTATTCCCAGCGGAGTCCTCAACAGCCCACGTCTTAGGTTTAAATTGGCGTGTTATGTATCGCACCTTATCATGCAGATCTTTGGTTTGATATTTGTCGGAGTGCTGTTCCAGTTCATGACATATCTTACTCAGATGGTTATTGCGGTCACGTCGGCAAGCAGCTTGTATGATAGCTGACTTGGCATTTAGCTTCGTAATGCTAGCACCACTAGCTTTAAGTTTTCGGCGCTCTTCAACTAAATGCCAGGTTTCTTCCGTCATCCAATGTTGTCGTTTTGGTAAGACTGTTTTCGGTTGTGACTCAGCAATCGCCTCCACAATATATGTTTTTGCCGAGATCCACAAGTAGTTAGAGTCATTGTTTCCGATACCTGCTCTCCATGCGGCATGTCTGTTCTGTATCGAGGTGGTTAGTGACTTTACGTTACGTTAAGTTACAATACTACCAACTTCATAATACGACACTACCAACTTCATAATAAAGTGACATCACTAAGATTTTGCATGTGATTATATAATATTACAATTACTGAAAATATACTTAATATAATAACTAAAACAATATAATATTAACAGGTTACAATTAATTATTCTATTAATATTATCATAACTGAATGTTGGTACTAATTGGATTGTCAAATAACCATGAAACTATATACTACATAAATAAAATTTGAAAACAACATGTTATGAACGATGCGGGACTTGAACCCACGACCTCTGGCGTTCCGTGCCAGTGCTCTGCCAACTGTGCTAACCGTTCGAGTGACGTATCGTCATAAAATCTTGTATGCTTTGTTCAACTCTCAGGTTGTGGCTGAGAGTTGAATACAAAGCATACAAGCTCAGTTTTCAAATTTTATTTGTGTATTATTCCTAGAAGGTTATGTTTTTAAAGTGATAATCCTAGAGGGTTATCACTTTAAAAACATAACAAATAGTGTACACTATATACTAGTAAATTGTAAGTCTACAAATTACAAAGTTCAAATTTGTATTACAAAAACATGTTCTCATTCATAAACTCTATCAGAGAATCTATATATAATATTTATAACTAAGTATAATATATATATATATATATATATATATATATATATAACTTTAGCATCCTTTGCAATCTTGTTTTAGCCTATAATAGCCATAAAGGCCATATTATGTGTCGTAAATATGTTAAAGCAGCTTTTAAATATTCACTTCCACGAACCAGATTACCATTACATCGCTTACACACATTATTTATTACCAAACTTCTGGTTGCTACCTTAAGTCACGTATCCTGAAAAAAACTAACATCGAATCAAGCTGACTTATAATTCGCTACATTTCATATACATATACATATTTATATTATTAATAGTAGTTAAGCAGTGGGAGGCTCCTTTTCACAGTGTGCCAGCTAGGCGGTAACTACCACAGCAGTCTTGCCTTCAAGCAAAGTAGTGTGCAAAAAATAGAAAGTGATAATAACATAACATATTTGCAACAGCACTTGGATAACGTCTTGAAGCTACATCAGTTCAAGTTAAGTAAAGGGACTATGACACGAAGAAAATAACTGTAAGAAACTCGCAGCCAATCTTTTAAATCATATAACAGCTTATACTATCTAATATAATTTTATACAATGTTAGTTGGCCTGCACAGAACCAGACAAGAACCATGCTTCATTATCCCTTATATAATAACGGTAAAACTTAACATATTCAATCTTTATCTTAGCTTGTTTCACATTATACATCAAAACAGTAAACTTTATAGATACTTGCATTCATTTTGATCACACATTTCAATGTCGCGCGAGTACTATTCGCGAAATGTTCGTAAAATGTCTGCCACAGTTTATCAGACAAAGATGAATTAATACTCATAATATTATATTGTTTATTTGAAACAATAACAAAAGAGTGAGACGAACAACAAGTAAAAATGATAACTGCAAGATAGATAGACTGTAGTGAAGATTACAACGCCCTTCTCCAGATAGACAAAGGATGTATATAGTATTATAATGATTAGCCAAATCATTGCGATCCGGCCGAGACAACCAAAGCTATTAAGACAAGGTAAAGCGACACCGTAGTTAATTTTAAACACAGAATTGTAATAATTATTTAAGTGTACTTCAAAGGTTACATCATAACAATTATTAATAACTGAAATATTTTTGTACTATACAATATTAATCTTAGCTTGATATCACTATACGTTTGTGAAAAGGGTCTTTACAAAAAGAGCGACTTTTTTATATAAGAGAGGGCAAAAGCAAAATCTGTGGTGGAACATGGTGAGGCTAGTTGAGGTTAAGTTGGGGCCATTAAGTTCTAATCTTGAAAGTCCGTAAGTCATATCTGTTCGGGAAAAATCAAGCCGGAAATTGATTCCAATAAAGTGGAGATGTGATACAAGAACTGGTAACCCGAACAACTCTTCTGAGCACTCCCCGTGATAGATGCGGAAGAAGATACAGAGAGAACCCACATCTCTACGCAACACCAAAGAATCAAGCCAATCGGAGATGACTTGATCGTCGATGATTCGAGCCTCTCTCCGTTGTATGCGGTCAAATGGAAGAAGCTGGTACTGGGCAGCACCTACCCAACGGTGAAAACAGTACTCCATGAGAGGCCGATCGTATTATGACTCAATATTAATTTAAACAATACATACTGACAGGAAAATTGTTCTACGATTTCTCTTTTTGCTTTTAAGAGTAGGTAATAGAAAAATAATAAAAAGTCATTGCATTCTTAATCACGTTCTTTTATAAGGAATTTTACTAAATTTCAACACACAAAATGAAACTTTAAACATATTTCTCCACTTGTAATAGCCAATGTCAGAGAGCTCTACGCTTTAGATTACTTCTAGAACCCCTTGGGATTACGGTCTTAGCATTAATATAACTGCTACCCATTCTATGCACGTACAAATTTTGAATATGCCCTAGCTTATTTTGTTCAGTTTAAGTTTTGTTGTTTTACTGCTAGATTTAAAGGCCTGTTTTTGCAAACCCTTAATGGATTCTTTATTTGAAAATCACCTCTGAATCTCACCCCAACGATTTTTTAAAGCTTAATTGTATGAGACCTTTTTAAAAGCAACCTGAGTAATACCTAAAGGTATTTGATCACCGCTGTCCAAATTCTCTTGAAACACCGATGGAATAACGGAGGGTAACTATCGCGTATCGTCCTGTAAGCACCGTGTATGAAAACTCATTCCATAGTATTGTTTTATTGGTTAAAAACTATATAAACCTAGTCTTAAATAGTGAAACAAAGAAGAAAAAAAATTATATTGCAAATAACATTTATTACTTCTACAGTGTATAACTTTAAAACAAAAAAAAGTTGTAAAACAATTTAAAATATATAAAAGCTTCGTCTCCATTGGCTGCAATACAGTCCTCTAAATGTTAAGGCCAGTTATCAATAGAAGCACGCACTCTTTCATGGGAAAATTCTTAACTGACAATGGAACGAATTGTTTTAGGGACTCCAAATTATCATGGCTTTATTATCATACTCTAAAACTGACCATAAATCATAATCCAGTGGATCGAGAAGTCCGAAACGTTCGTTTCCAACCAAGACTGCGTGGACCATTCTTAGTAATTGAACATGGTGTTGTTAAGGGGCTTCATACCTTCTCAAGAATGGTATCTTGATACACTTGTACCGATGTTATGATACCTTTTTCACAAAAGTATGGCTCAGTCACTATATATATATAATATATAACCCACCAAACAATCACTGAAGTAGAAAAGGGGAAAACTTGGGCAACGTTGCACTCGGTCGAAGATTCCTTAAGGCTTTGAGCATACATACGATCATTTTGTTTGTTAAATTATACTCGATTGTTAAAAAAATCTCATCCGTAAGCAAAATTTTTCTTTGCGTGCCAATTCAGTGCTTCGATTTTACCACCTTAGTCTTTTTAATTTCATTTTCATTCAATTAATTATCATTTAAAAAATGACCATTACGTCTCTTATAGGCTGCAAATCCTAAGTCTAATTTTAAAATACGCGACATGGTTCTGGGTGCTATCTTCATCTCCCGAGATAAAATCTTTTGCTTTCGGACAGTATTTCCTGGTATTATTTCCCTTACCGCCTTGACCACCTTTTTCGTTCGAGCACTACGCGAACAGCCAGATCTTTTTCTGTCACAGACAGAGGAGGTCTCATTGTACCTATTAATAGCCCGGTACACAAACATTTTACTAATACCAAGCGTATTTTAAAAATTGCAATTGGCTCCATACCTCCGATTCGTTTCTCTTTATCACCCCACTCCATCTTAATATCGCAAAATATAGTACAATGTATTGGCGCCAAAATGAAAAAACTCAATGAACAATCATACAAAAATGACAGATTCCAAATTCAAATGTAATGTTTTGTTTATTTTTAATTGTAACAGTATTTATGGCCTGTCTAGTTTATTGTAAGTCTGTGATATAATGTACAGGAATGTTATTTAGCGAAGTAAAATCCATTTTGTATAAATAAAAACCCTTTGTTTAGCAGTCTCAAGATATATAATGAAGTTTTAAAGACAAACTTAAACGTCTCATGCTCCGTAGCGTGATATGCAAAACCTAGAGTGAAGTGAGTTGGCATTTTCAGTGCGAGTAAAGTTAGGACTTTAAATTTCATCTCGTACAACAGACAGGTTGGAAATAGAAGTCTTGCATTTGAAATTTAGTGAAAGTATTTTAAGAAAACCCAAGCTAAGTTGGAGTTTCGATCCCAATCTTTACTTGTCGATACTATTATTAACAAGCTTCCTGTACGAGAAGCTAAAAAACTTTTAAGAGTTTTAATTTTTTTTTTAAGTTTTTTTTTTTGTTTTTGTTTTTTTTTATGGAATAAGAGTACAAAGGAGCGTACGGGTGTTAAATGATCACCGCCGCCCACATTCTCATGCAACACCAGAGGAATCACAAGAGCGTTGTCGGCCTTTAAGGAAGGTGTACGCGCTTTTTTTGAAGGTACCCATGTCGTATCGTCCCAGAAACACCGCACAAGGAAGGTCATTCCACAGCTTTGTAGTACGTGGAAGAAAGCTCCTTGAAAACCGCACTGTGGACGACCGCCCCACATCCAGATGGTGGGGATGATGTCCTAGTTTGTGGCGTGTCGTGCGAAGGTGGAATTTTTCGAGTAAAAAAGTTTTATACATCTCTGAATTCATACGAATACCGACTAAATAAATGACATAATAATATATAGATACATATATACATGTTATTGCATATCTTCCAAAAGAAAATCTTATGCTATTACAGTTAGAGTAAACTAATGGGCGGTCTTATTGCTTGAAGCGATCTCTTCCAGACAACCCGAAAAGATAATGGATACAAAAAGTTATTAAAAGCGTAAACGTCTAAAATTAACGTCTGCAAATAAAATATTATTTTAGTTTATGTGTTTTTAGGCATTTTAGGCATTTATTTTCTCAAAATTGATTCCTTTAGAATTCTTTTTGATGTCATTTCTGATATACTAGATAATACTACCGCTTCGGAAACAAAAGGCGCCCTGAGAGAGAAGAAGCGGCGCAAGAAACTCTACCAGCATTCTTTTTTTGCGCTCTTTCCAATAAAAATATACAATACTGTACAGTCATTTCTATCGCTATAAAATAATCACAATCTAGATTGTGGGACTAGTCCCAGTCTGTACGACCATTTAGATATTCAGCAGTGCAGTAATAGGATTTACGACAGAGCCATTTTTTTTATAAAACATTTAAATTTATTTATAGATAATGCCTGAACAGTGGCTGGGACTTTATTATAGAAGTGTATACATTTACCCTTAAAGCTATTATGTATCTTATGAAGCCTACTAGATATATTTACAATCAATCCCTTATTTCTAGTGTTATAATTATGAGAATCAATGTTATTATAATAATCATAATACTGTATACTTATGTTGAATCTAAGAAATAAAAAATATTTTTTACACATATTAACAATTACAAATACATCAATAATTCCATAATAATTTACTATCTAAATACCATTATTTCTAATATTATAAGCACTGACAGTGACATAATTAATATCTTTTATATTTTTGTAATTGAAACAATTTAAGTTTTGAGCAAGCTTAATAACAGTGTTAAGCTGTAGGTACCATAATTTTACTGCAGTTACAGCAAAGGACTTGGAAGACAAAAAATGAAGTATTATGGGCACGACAGTGTAATATGAGATTATTGGCAGATCATGAAAATACAAATGAATAATTTTCCGAATCTATACTAATATTATAAAGCTGCAGTGTTTGTTTGTTTGTTTGTTTGAACGCGCTAATCTCTGGTACTACTGGTCCGATTTGAATGATTCTTTCAGTGTTGGGTAGTCCATTTATCGAGGAAGGCTATAGGCTATGTTTTTTTTTTTCAAAATTAGGGATCCGTAATAAAATTGCTATTTTGTAACACAAGGTGTAAAATCGAAAACTTATTTTTGCGTGCGCTGCAAAAACTATTGACAGTAGAACAAAATAATATACAGGCAATATTTTATTACTTATAAAACTATCGCGTGAATTATACTTTATATGGCAAAACAACGTTTGCCGGGTCAGCTAGTTGTTTAATAAAGCTAAAAGGACTTGTATATCTAATATTGTTCAATTTTCTTAGAAGACTTTATTGTAAATCGTAACAAAACTAAGCTACATCCACTATTTCATTACAGCTTTGAATATTGAAAATATAGACAATTTTAAAATACATTTACCACGATCTTCGCTCGAGGCACATCAAATACAAGAGCATGTGAAAAATGTATCAATATATCTCATAACTTATATATATTGCTTCCTACTGTATTTTTTGTCAGGAACTATATGCAACTTGTATACCTAATGAATGAGCACCAAAAAAAGAGGAACTGTTAATTATAGACACCAGTGCAATCTAGTTTGCTTGTTAAAATTTTTGTATGTACGAGTATAATATTATCTTGAACTATAGTTACACAAGTTAAGGTTTACGAAGAACCTGCTACCTAAGATAAAAAGTGTTATTAGAAAGGCGTGCGCTACTTATAGCATTCATGTGTGGAGTCTTCCAGTGCGACCACTAAATGGTCCCACTGGAAGATCAGCGCTGGTTGCGACAGTAATCAGCATTATGCTGAAGTGTGACCAATTTGTGACAAACACTCCAAATTGTAATTTGTTTTTTATAAATCTTTTTTCTATTATAATATTATGTAAATATTCTGTTTGTTACAAATAAATATATTTCTTTCTTTCTTTCAAATGATGTCCCGTGCGCGAACACCGTCACGCAAAAATCGACACCCTGACGTTAGCTGGTCAACTAGACCATTTGTATCATACTTCAGCTACCAAGCCTCTTGTAACTCATATGTGTGATGAACTTAAAATTATAATTTTTATTTATATTTTAGTTTTAAAATAAAATATAAGGATATTTAAGTACGCGTTACTTCACTAAATTATGCGGTATAATAATATTTTCATTGGCTGTATTCAATATCTTCATTTATCACAATATTGTTATTTCTACAAACGTAAAATAGCACAAGGAATATTTTTTGTAAGCAATTGGTTTGTTTAATTACGCCAAAGATGAATAACTTCTCGCGTACGTACGAACACACTTTTTTTAAATTTACATATTGTTAACATTATACGAACACATTATTAAAAAAATAATTTATGTAATTTATTAAAATAACATTATTTACACTAGTCGAATGAATGAAAAAAAAATGTGTAGAATTTTTTTTTATTAAAAACCTCCGTCATTGATTTGGAGGTTGTATGTGTTATATGTTGTCCTATACGTGGGTAACCCTGAAAATGTTTAGAACTGACCAGTTAGAATCATTGCTAATGAAAACTTTTTTTCAATTTAAAAACTCTTTGGTAACCTAATGTAGTATATTGCATTACAACAAAGCTATGATAGGCTGCGATTAGCGTTTCTTAATGAAGCCCCATCTCGTGCCACTATTTACAATTGATTTAACGAGTTTAAGCATGGACGTAGCAATCTCAATGATCATCCGCGTGACGGACGTCCTTTAACAGCGACTACCAAAGATAACATCAGTGCTGTGCGACGCATGATAGAGGAAGATAAGAGGGTGACTACGTACCCAAATAGGGGCAAGCCTAGGCATTGGTAGGAGTCAAGTTCAAAAAATATTACACGAACATTTAGGCGTCAGGAAGCTTTGTACCAGATGGATTCCCCATACTTTAACCGACGACCAGAAACACCTTCGCATGGACTGGTGTCGCCAAATGTTAGGTAAGTTCAACGGCGGAGACTCAAATGCTGTATTTGACATCGTCACAGGTGATGAAAGCTGGATATATTGCTACGAACCCGAAACCAAAACACAATTAGCTTTGTGGGTCTCCTTTCGAGGATTGACCAACTAAGGTAAAGAAAGGAAGAAGTCAAGGAAAAAAGATGATTGCTTCATTCTTTGGTCGGAAAGGTCATTTCAAGGCCGCGACAGTTGGGCTAGAAGATGGAAGGACAGTTACAACTGAACATCAGGTAACCTGTATCCTCTACACTAAAAAAAAGTTTTTATACTAAACAGACACCATATTATATTAATTTAATATTTGCATCAATTGGGTGGGTCCATAGGTCGCTGGTTCAGTTCCGGCTCGAAGGACCACGTTGTATGGTTCATAAATAAACACGTTGTACGCTTTACGACCCACCGTTGGGCCTAGCGTACTATTCCATTCGAGCCAAGCTAAAATCACGAAATCAGTCATTATTATTTTCATTCCAAAGTGTATAAAATGCGTTTATTCGTACAGAAAACAAAAATTATCGACTGCAAACGTTTAGTTTTAGCGCTATACAAAAAGACTCACGGGTGGGTCGCGTGGCCTTCTATAGAGAAATAGTGAATTTCCGTTGGCGAGGACCCCGGGGTCACGCTACGGCTCACTTTGTTTTAATACGATTCATCTGTCATCTTTTTTTTATTAATAAGTTTCTTTTACTTATTTTACTGACCGGAAGCTTTAGCTGACCCGGAAAACGTTGTTTTGCCATATAAATTATTTTTAGAGTTAGACCGTTTCTGGGACATGCAACATAATTTTATTTTTCTAAAATAAACGAAGCTTAAGTTACTCCTTATTACATCAGCTACCTGCCAATAAAAGTCTCGACAAAATAGGTCTAGCCATTTCAGAGATTAGCCGGAGTAAACAGCCAGACAGATAAAATTGTAAAAAATGTTATTTTGGTGTATATATACATGTACATGTACAAAAAAATGGTTATTTGAATATTACAAACAGACACTCCAATTTTATTTATATGTATAGATTAATAAAAGTGATACTTTATGTATTTACTATAGTTAAATTGCGATAATTAGACTTCTAACAAGACTGTAACAGAAGGCTCACCGGTGAGTCCGGTAGCCGGTATGGAAATACTCGATTTTTCATTCAGCGTTCCACGTGTTAAAAGAGACTTAAGAACAATTGGTTTATTTAACCAAGTCTAAAGTGGTAAAAATAGTAAATGGTTGTGAGCACACGCGAACCGATTGATGCTCGAACCTGAGAGAAAATGGGAACAACGGCTTGTGCAATCACAATCATCATTCTACTCATGCAGTCTTAATTATTATCTTCGTTGCCAAAACATAGGTCCTAACTTTGATAAGATACTTATCATTACATTACTAACATAAATGTATTTATGTAAATATGGTGCGTGTGCAGGGCACCAGAACAGCACCATCCGATTTTTCCCGTGGGTGTCGTAAGAGGCGACTTAGGGATACCAAAAGAATAGCAGCATCTTTCCAAAATAACCACCATACAATCACATCGTCAACAGCGATTGATTTTAACCTGCCAAGGGTTGGCAATAATAGTTAACTCCCCAAAAAAACAACACGACTCACTCTCGGCTGAAAAGATAACGATGATGTACCCATTAATCAACAGATTACTACAAATATAGCTTATGTTATTTTTATACCTTGAGCAGAAGTCAAAGTATAAATTATTTTTTGTATGAAAGTTCTCATTAACCTACATTTTAGCATCAGTATAACTGTAATACGGAACTAGATTCGTACTCTAAATGGGGATATTTATTCAAGCATGGAAGTTCAGCCATTATAAAAATAATTGCTCCCCAATGATTAAGAGTTCGCTGAAGTTTCCAGTACGGAATGAAGAACGTTATGTTATATATAATTACTTGATCTACATAGATAGATAGTTCGTTGATTTAAAATCAGGTTGAAATTGTTTTTTTTTTATGAAATGGGTAGAATTCTGCATTAGTCAGTATCCTGTTTATCAACCTGATATACAATTCCATTGAAAAGATTCGATTTAAATTGTCCGCAATAGTTTATATTATAATAATATGTACGACCCGTTTTTTTTATGAAAATAAGGGACGAGACGAGCAGGACGTTCAGCTGATGGTAATTGAAACGCCCTGCCCATTTCGACGCAGTGCCGCTCAGGATTCTTGAAAAAGCCAAAAATTCTGGCCGGCACTACAATTGCTTTCATCACCTTAAGACATAGGATGTTAAGTCTCATTTGCCCAGTAATGTCACTAGCTACGGCGCCCTTCAGACCGAAACACAATAATGCTTACACATTACTGCTTCACGGCAGAAATAGGCGCCATTATGGTAGCCATAATCTAGCCGGTATTTTGTGCAAAGGAGCCTCCCACTCCCGCGTCACATTGTCGCTTTGTTACGGTGTGAAAAACTAGCATCTCAAGGATATTATTAATAAAAATAAACAATGATTGATTTTTTCTGTATTTTTGATTAGATAGATTGAATAGATTGACTCTAAAAATTACAATAATTGTAAGTAGAATTATATTAATTAATTATATTGCATAAAAATACGCAATTATTTTTATACTTTTTAGTGCATATTATATCTTTTGTTCTGGAATAGTGTTTTTAAGGTCGGTTGTATTTTGTAATATTTTTTTTTGATTTTAAGTGAATTTGAGGTACACTTCCTAACAATAATTTGTTATGTTAGCGCGATATTGAGTTATTCGTAAATTTATCATCCACATACGTATTTGCTATACGGTTTTACGGTTTTCTCATGGATGCCATTGTCAGATCTGGGCCAAATTACAATGGACGGGATGCACCAGCTTTCAAATAAAAAAAGAATGATCAAAATCAGTTCACCCAGTCGAAAGTTTTAGGTAACAAACATAATGATGATAATTGCTTCTATTTATTCATTTGTAGAAAATATTTATATTTTCATCTATAGTTATACTGGAGCACTCAAAGTTCTTTGCAAAACATTTAAAAAAATGTGTATTTCAAATATCGTTTATAGCTATGTATATTATTTACTATTATGTATACATCAAAAATAACTGCACAAACAATAAAATAAATACATACATATTCTTGTTTCTATACTAATGTCCAAATGACACCTTATCTACTGCGACTTTAAAAAATTTCATTAAATTCTGTGCAGGAGTCTCAGAGTTAAATTTATTCTGGATTAGGATTGTACATTCGAATTTTAAATAAAACCCAGCTTATATCAACGATAAATGGCGTCATAAATTAAAACTTGTGAGTATAAATTCAGGAAATTTTCCAACCGCACCTGTCCTTCACACAATACCCAAACCACTGGAAAAATTAGTCTGAAAACAGAAACCAGCTTCATCATATTAATTTATTAGATAAATTAATTATAATAAGCCAATGTATTTGAGGTTTTCATATTATTATGCGAACGAAATTGGGATCCTGTTATGCATTGTTACAAAGTCGTAACCCCCGGCAAATTTACAGTTATAATTGAAGATGTAAGTCTTATTAAGATTTTGTGTTTCAATTTTGGAGCCAAATATGATTCTCGGCGAGCGTTCGTAAGCATCTTATGTTGAATCTAGACAATTAAAGTATTTGTGTAGACGCAGTGAGATGTAGACGTAATCTGCATTTGCCTGCTCGTACGTCTCGTCTAATCGCATAACATTCATTTGCAGGATCGGCTCAAATTGTTCGGCGAATACTCTACCATCGTACATATATATCTAGCTTCATATCTCGCTATACTAAGCGTCTTTGGAAATACTATAGACTTTGAATACACTAGCGTACAGACGACCTGATGCGCTGACGTTACACCAGGAACAGACCACCAGTGGGAGGCTCTTTTGCACAGAATGCCGGCTAGATTATGGGTACAATAACGGCGCCTATTTCTACCGTGAAGCAGTTATATGTAAGCAATACTGAGTTTTGGTCTTTAGGGCGCCGTAGCTAGTGAAATTACTGGGCAAATGAGACTTAACATATTATGTCTCAAGGTGACGAGCGCAATTGTAGTGCCGCTTAGTCCTGAATCTTAATCCTGAATCCTGCATTGAAATGGGCAAGGCGTATCAATTACCATCAGCTGAACGTTCTGCTCATCTCGTCACTTATTTTCGTACAAAAAATATAATGCCTACTACTCGGCTAAGTCGAGTTAGTAAGTCTTATGTGGGGCGATGTATATGATGGTGATCAAATGATGGACGGAACGGTTGTATGACGATGATGACATTGAGCGCGAGCGGAGGGCCCTTGCAGTCAGAGGCAACATGCTCGCTCGACGATTTGCAAAATGCAGCAAGGATGTAAAAACCACATTATTCAAGGCATACTGTTTAGGCATGTACACCTGCCAGCTGTGGGTAACGTTTTCTCAGAAAGCTATGAGCAGAATAAGAGTCCAGTACAATGATGCGTTCCGGGCTCTTATGCGGCTCCCGCGGTGCTGCAGCGCGTCGGGCATGTTCGCAGACGCTGGGGTCCCCGACTTTTTCGCCATAATTCGGTCTCGCGTTGCCTCTTTCTGGCGAAGACTGCAACGTTCCGACAACAAAATACTCGTGGCTGTCTCTGACGACATCAGGAATCCAGTGTTTAAGCGCTGGCTCTGTTCACATGGACAAGAACAAAAAATGACTGCACAAATTTGTGCAATATTTGTATAGTTTTAAACGGCTTGACCGAAATCTCATGAAATTTTGAGTGCATATTGGGTAGATCTGAGAATCGGAAAACATCTACTTTTAATCCCCCTAAATGTTAAGGGTGGTCCACTAAATTTGTTTTATTATGAGTCAGCATTAAAAAATTGCATACAACTTCAAATTTTCACCCATCTACGATCAACAGTTACTTTTGTATCGTGATTTTAATATCGACAATACAACGTTTGCTGGGTCAGCTAGTGTTATAAAAATTTAAGGATGTTACAACGTAAAATATAATATTGTATGTACCTCTATCGCATTGGAATATTCTGTTATGATAGTGTGTATTTTGATAAAATAAATTAATAAATATTACTTTGTTAACATATTTTTTTGATGAAAATATAAAAGCCCGCTGAGTTTGTTGCGCCCATTCTTCTCAGCTCTGAGGCATTCGTTTTGGAATGGGAGGTAGTTTTTGACTTTCAATAAGTGATATCACATCCAATTTTGAATAAAAATATTTGATTTTGAATTTGAATTTCGATTTGTCAATGCGTGCGGCGAGTGGGAGTGAAGAGGCAAGCGTGGCTTTTTTTTGTTTTTTTTTATTTGTCAATCAATATCGGTTAAAGTTACAATACATTCGCTTTCTATCTTGCTTTCCTTTTCTGTCTTGCTTTACCACCGTTAGAGATGATTTTCTCTCTTCCACGATTCATTGACTATACGATAATATATTGTACGTCTACATAGAGTCTCTTGCTGTTAGGCAACGCATGATAACAGGCCAGGCTTCTTCTTTAAGTGTGCATCACAGCAACATGCGTCGCTGAAAATAGAGGCTAACAGTTAGCCACTATTTTTTGACGGGTTCAAAGCTGTCACAGTCTATCTAGACGTATAAATTATCTAAAGGAAATAAATGCGTTATTGGTACAGTAAATGCTTCAGTGTATATCTATCTCCGGTACACAAATCAATAATCTATCAATTACTCAACAGTTGCAAGTCTCTTTTCAGATAATGCTGGAATTAAATAAGTTTGAATTTAATTCCATGCTGTATCTTGAGGATTTATTCACAATTTATAGAACTTTACCTACCTAATATAATATTAATAACATTTAAACGTTATAAATAACATCTTAAGTGTTAATTCCACTAAGTTTTAATATAGTTGTTAGTCTACATTTAGCACTTTGTGTGTAAATTGTAAAAATGTAGTGTATAAATAACACATGACTAATATTTTTATTTTGATATTGAACTTTACTTACCAAACATAATATTAATAATATTTGATATGATGATTAACATCTTAAGTATTAATTCCACTATTTTAAATAAAACACTTTTAAAGGATTAAAACGCGAGTTATTGTAACTGTTTTTACATTAGATTTTTGCATAAAAATTAAGTTAACCCGACTTGGGTTAACTAAAATAAAAATGTAAGTTTTACATTTTTAAATCTAATGTAAAAACAGTTACAATAACACGCGTTTTAATCCTTTAAAAGTGTTTTATTTAAGTGTGTAACACTCGCGTTAATCAAAGTGAATACTATCCACTAACTTAGTCTACATATAGCTGTTATTTTGCATGTGGTGGGCAAATGTGTAAAAATGTAGTGTATAAATTACACATGACTAATATTTATAATTTAATATTGAACTATATTTTCCAAGCATAATATTAATAATATTTTAACGTTTAATTAACATTTAAAGTGTTAATTCCACTAAGTTAGTTTAAATATAGTTGTTATTCTACAATTCAGCATTCGGTGTGGAAATGTGTAAAAATGTAGTGAAAATGAAGTAAATTTAAATAACGCATGACTAATATTTTTATTTTGATATTGAACTGTATATGTACGTAACATAATATTAATAACAGTTTAAGGTTATAATTAACATCTTAATTGTAAGTCTAAATATAGCTGCTAGTTTACATTTAGCATGCGGTGAGCAAATGTGTGAAAATGTAGTGTATAAATTACAACATGGGTAATATTTTCCTCATGCATAAGTAAACTGAAGCTAAAAGCTGGTAAAGTACGAGATACGAATATTAAAATTTCCACCCAAATAACGAGACTTATACTGCATACATAAGGATGAAAGGTTGTGAAGGAAAACGTGTAATGCCACAGAACCTTGATAAATATTAAAACTAATCCACTTTTTCTGCCCTAAACTGATTCAGTTGAAGACCAAGAGTTTATACCATATAATATTTTACACCCACACACTCATTCTTAGAAATTTTAATTTTATTTAAATTTCACTTTTATTTTTTGACAGTATTTTTATTTTGTTTCATTTCAAGAATTTGATTTGACTAGGTAATTATAGCAGTGAGTAATAATAATAAAAGTGAAATTACTGGGTAAATGAGACTTAACATAATATGTCTCAAGGTGACGTGGCGCTCAGAATTTTCGAGGTTTTTAAGAATCCTAAATCACTGCATTGTAATGGGCAGGGCGTATCAATTCCCATTAGCTTAACGTCCTGCTCGTCTCGTCCCATATTTTCATTAAAAAAAATACTTCTACAGATTCTTGAGACCAGTATATTAAGATGATAAAATTTACGCGTATAAGTGAAGGCAAAGAGTATGTTAATACTACGTAATAAAAGGCTGCCTAAGTGAAAATTTAAATTTAGATTAGTATGAAACGTGCTGTCATTTGACATAAGTTTGATATAGCAGTAATTACAGTATGGCGATTGGCCACAAGTATAATCCGGCTAAGTTTGATAGCGAACAGTTGCTTAAAACGTAGTGGATTTCGGCTATCTCTGTTTTTTACAAGATTATTGCCGTCATCTGTCAACCTGTCAATGACTGCACGTTTCGTCGCTTTTTTCTTAGAGAGTTTCGCTTGGCTGATGTGAATGTACTCATGTTTGTATTAGTAGAGTAGATATAATGATCCACTGAAACGAGAAGCACAAAAGAACTGCATAGAATTATATAACCGGCTCCGGCTTACGGGAACACAGGATTGGCACATTTTTTGGCTAACTCACATTGTTCTAAATAATGATGCGAACGTTTTTTGTTTTTATTTTTCCGCTTTATTCATATTTAAAAATATTAGCAGAGAAAAGCTTTTTGAAAATACGAAATTTGACAGCGGCTTTTTGAAAGTAGACTGGTAGGACACGAGTCAAATATAAGTTAAAACGGTATTGTTTCTGGCAACACAAGAATTTTTTTTTGTAATGTAGTTACAATCGAATCGTTGTCATTTTACTAGTGGGTGGCTCCTTTGCACAGGAAGCCGGCTAGAATATCGGTACCACAACGACGTCTATTTCTGCCGAGAAGCAGTAATGTGTAAACATTACTGTGTTTCGGTCTGAAGGGCGCCGTAGCTAGTTCATTTACTGGTCAAATGAGACTTAACATCTTATGTCTCAAGGTGACGAGCTCAATTGTAGAGCCACTCAGAATTTTTGGGTTTTTCAAAAATCCTGAGCGGCACTGCCTTGTTATGGATAGGGCGTATCAATCACCATCAGCTCAACATCCTGCTCATGTTGTCCCTTATTTTCATAAAAAAGCGAAGGAATCTTTTTAAACGTTCATTACGTAAAGGTTTTAACCAATTACCAACTCAAACTAAAAAATAGCGATCTTAAAATCTTACCCGCGCTTCGTGGACGCTTCACTTTGATAGGCTTTAGTTCGTTTTTGAACACCGAAGCTGTCGAATCGCTTCGTTTCGGATTCGTATTGATAAATCCAAGATTCTTCACCTGTGACGATGTCATAAACATGCCGAGACATGTCAGATTCAAGGTGTGCCAGAATACTATAGACCTGTATGACCTTGTACTTCGGGCACTATAAAGATCAGTTTGGGATTGAATATTAGTAGCCCGAAATTTCAGTGAAATACACCTACTTTGGTCTGTTGCACTGTGCTCATTTTTATCCGCTTTTTATTAACTTCACCTGTATGTATGTTTGCTTGTAACCAACTCATTTGGGCGCGATTTACAGATTTCGTTCAAACTTCGTAGATTTATCGGGAACTGGTGACAAAACATTAAATTGATAAAATTATTCCATTTTTCAATACGCTTAATAAGATTTTTGTTAATTTATATATTTTGTTCATTTATCGTCAATAAAGCAGGAGTTGATTTTCATTTTAAATTTCAACCATTATCTTTTCAACCATAGCATGTTTTTTTTTATATTTTTATTTCAATGACACCCGATACTTTAAATTAGCTTGAAAATATTTTGTAATTCGAACGTTCCTATTTTAAATTATAATGAATCAAACTTTCTGGGCTTCCTTGTATAATGTTATATCTTTAAATGAGCAATTCTTGTATATATATAATTGGAATCTCGGAATCGGCTCCAAGGATTTTCATAAAATTTAGTATATAGGGGCTTTCGGGGGTTTCAATTTAAAAAAATGTAGTTTTATACGTTTTAATGAGAAACAGCTACAATAACTTTCGAATACAAAGGTAAATTTCGACACTATATACAAGACTATAGTAGCTCAGATGGGACATTGGGTGATCCGGAAAGCAGAAGACCCGGTTCGAATACAGATGTCCTATTAGTTTTTTTTTTAAATTCAAGTTTGTACATTCTTAAAAATCCGAGCAAGGCTCGGTTGTCCGGATATTGAGGATAAATTGAGCTGAAATAAGATCATCAATACATACATAATAAATAATTTATTATGATCAGCCATTATACTTTCCGCTGAAATTGCTCAATTTCACAGCAGTTAAATATGCATGAATTCAAAAGGTTGTCCGTATTTACGATCATCTGTTGGCATCGATCTCGTGTGTGGTGACGTCACGGGGCGACTCGTAGTCGCGACTGGTTGTCGCCAGTACACCCTCATTCCTCGGGGATGAAGCGTCTGACCTGAATTTGAAAATTCATGAGAATCTTCTGTTAACCTTGTATATGTTTTACTTACAATGTTTAACAATTTATTTTCATTTATTCAAATTGTTATACTAAGGTCACATAACTATACAAAATATAGAACATATAGGGATAGTACAATATTATTTGTGAATGACACTTCACTCATATTACAAGTGAAAAGTAATGTTACGCATTTTAATAAGACACTTTATTAAGGATTAAAACGCGTGTGATTGTAACTGTGTTTTAACATTAGTTTTTACGTTAAAGTTACATTCTTATTATTCTTTTAGCTAACCCGACGTATCGTTGTATGACCTTTTCACAGCACGTTTTCAAGAGAACTCCGAAAGAGTTCATTTTTATTACTATATTTGCTAATCATTCGTTTCGTAACCTTTTCAGAGCGCTTTTTCAGGGAGACTCCGTAAAAAATATATATTTTTTACGGAGGTTATTAATATTAGGTTTAGCTAACTAAACCTTCGCTTAGTAACCCTTTCAGAACACGTTTTTAGGGGGAAACTGGACTCTGAAAAGGCCACGAAACGGCGGGTTAGCTAAAATAATAATAAAAATGTCATTTTTACACGAAAACTAATGTAAAACAACAGATACACACAACATACGTATTAATCCTTTTTTTATGGAATAGGAGGACAAACGAGCGTACGGGTCACCTGTTGTTAAGTGATCACCGCCGCCCACAATCTCTTGCAACACCAGAGGAATCACAGGAGCGCAGCCGGCCTTTAAGGAAGGTGTACGCGCTTTTTTTGAAGGTACCCATGTATCGTCCCAGAAACACCGCACAAGGAAGTTCATTCCACAGCTTTGTAGTACGTGGAAGAAAGTTTTAAAAAGTGTTTTATTTAAATGTGTAACACTCGCGTTATTCAAAGAAAATACTATGTTACAAATGACAAATAAAAATACTCGAATAACAAAATATAAATATAATAATGTATTGAAGTTATATTGATGTTATAACTAGCTGGTGACCTATACACTTCGCTCCACTTGAGCAATTGCATGGGTACCTTACAATTTACTAACTTTTTGTTAACTACCCACGCTAGAAGAAGTTCATTAATAATAATTATTATTTCATTTCATACTGTTCTTGTAATGAAGTAATGTCATAGTAGAATTGTCAAACCGTGCGTCAAAAATTTGTCTCATATAATGCATATAGAAAACAAATTTGAAATTAAAAATTTTAAGCTTCACGAATCGGAATAACTTATTAATTAAATAGCTTATTAATACCAGTGGGAGGCTCCTTTGCATCAGATGCCGGCTAGATTATGGGTACCACAACGGCGCCTATTTCTGTCGTGATGCAGTAATGTGTAAGCATTGGGTACTGAGTTTCGGTCTGGAGGGCGCCGTAGCTAGTTCAATTACTGGGCAAATGAGACTTAACATCTTATGTTTTTTTTTCTTTTATGAAAATAAGGGACGTGGCGATCATGACGTTCAGATGATGGGAATTGATACGCCCTGCCCATAACAATGCAGTGCTACCTATCAACGCGAGAAATTTATACTTTACTAAAATTTACTTTTTTTAATTGGGTTTGACTTAACTTATTAAATCCGTTAATTTATATACTTATCAATTAATTACAAGTCCCAGAGTATTTAAAACTTTTGATTACATCTATCTCAGATCAGTAAAGCTGTATTTTTTTTTATTTTATGAAAATAAGGGACGAGACAAGCAGGTCGTTCAGCTGATGGTAATTGATACGCCCTACCCATTACAATGCAGTGCCGCTCAGGATTCTTGAAAAACCTAAAAAATCTGAGCGGCACTACAATTGCGCTCGTCACCTTGAGACATAAGATGTTAAGTCTCGTTTGCCCAGTAATTTCACTAGCTACGGCGCCCTTCAGACCGAAACACAATATTTTTTACACATTACTGCTTCACGGCAGAAATAGGCGCCATTGTTGTACCCATAATCTAGCCGGCGTCCTGTGCAAAGGAGCCTCCCACTGGTATGTGTATCAGACTGTGAAATACTCTACCCTATTTATATAAAAAAAGCTCAGATGCTCAATGCATTTAAAGACTTGATAAAAAACTATTTTTTAGAACAAGTCGTATGGGTATGTATAAGTATAATATTATAATAAAAGTATATATACACTTTATCTTATTATTTTTGTAGTTATTATATTCTGTTTTTACCACCTCTTTTGAGCGTATATCTAGCAGTATAAAATATGTTAGTTAAATTTATATAAATACTAGCTGCCCCGACAGACGTTGTTCTGTAGATAATAATAAAAATACTCTTTTATAGGAATTTGCCAATAATATTTCAAAATATCAAGAATTATTTCGTAAAATATGCTCCCTGTTGTTATAATGAAATTGTTTCACAGCGGAACTGTCAACCCGTGCGTCAAAAAATTCTCGCATGGAAAATATTATGTCCATACAAAACAAATATTAGTAATAAAAATAATTATGGGTCCCAAATTGAAATAAAAACTATCCTATCTCTCAAGTTGGACCAAACTGCACTCCATGAAGTAATCCCCATTAAAATCCGTTTATTAGTTTAGAAGTCCATCGCGGACAAACAACGTGTCACGTAATTTATATATATTAAGATATGTACGTGTATGTATTATATCCATTATAATGTTAATTTATTGCCTTAAGCTAAATGATATAAATAAAATCTCCTACAGCTTAAGGTTACATGGAAGAGATCATTGAATAATATAAAGTGATAAGTATATTTTTGCTACCATAACTGCTATATACAAATTCTAAGTTTTTGTATTATGAGAGCAATAAAAAATTTTCATTCATTCATTCATTAAAACGCATGAGAGATAATTAATGAGTTTATCAAAATAACATTCAATAAAATAGCCCAATTTTTCACAAATTCAGATTCATTTTCCTGGAATGTTTCGTGTTATGAATCACTTAGAGTCACGCCTCACCTTGAAAATGCTTACAGCCTTGAAACCAAATTTGTCGCTCGTTCTACTGACCGGCTATGACGTAACCAGTGCCGTGTTGTCCTGTGGATATTATTATGTATATCATGGACTTAAAATATTTATTTTTATTTTATTTTAGTTATGACTATATAGCCCAATGGTTAGTGACCCTAGCTAGTGAGCTAGTGCCCCGGGTTCAAATCCCGGTAGGTGCAAACATTTTAGATAATATAACAGAATGAAGTAATGTTACAAAACCTTAGTGGCAGCAAAACACAAAACAATCTTTTAACTTAGAACCTCAGTTGAAAAACCCTTCTGAGACCGACCAAGGTCAAATATATATAAAATCTTTAAAATAATCAATCTATTTTCTAATCAGACACATTAGAGGTCAATCTTTCCCAAGTACTCTCTAAATAATAGTCATGTTTATGAATATCTATAAAAAAAAGAATGATAAATAAGTTTAAAAAGACGATAGGCGATTTGAAATGGCGTGATAGAATTGAATGTTTGGAATATTATTAACGCAGTTTAACTCAAATTTTCAGTTCAATGAAGCAGTTTCAATTTTCAAATTTTGTGACACGCTTATAGTACAAGATCTCACTCTTCAATTCGGCAGGTATCAGATTTTATGATAAAACTAATTTTAAATGTTGAGGGAGTATGGAATCCTATATAAATTGGCTGCAATATGAAATTATTATTTTTTATTTAATTTGCTGATATAAATTGCAGCTATATGTTTTTTAATCAATATCAAGTCTTTTTAATTTTAATTGTGTTAAAAATTGTCACCTGCTCTCAGCCAGCCGCAATGTTAGGATTGCCAGGTGTAATCAGGTATATTATTGTTAATTATTTACAGACACATATTTTTTTTATTTTAAAATAAAATGGAAGTTGTTAATTTACTAATTTAAAAAGAAGATAGGCGATTTGAAATAGCGTGATAGAATAGAATGTTTGGAATATTATTAACGCAATTTTACTAAAATTTTCAGTTCAATAAAGCAGTTTAAATTTTAAAATTTTGTGACACGCCTATAGTATAAGACCCAACTGTTCAATTCGACAGGTATCAGATTTTATGATAAAACTAATTTTAAATGTTGAGGGAGTATGGAATCCTATAAAAATTGGCTGCAATATGAAATTATTATTTTTTATTTAATTTGCTGATATAAATTGCAGCTGTATGTTTTTTAATCAATATCAAGTCTTTTTAATTTTAATTGTGTTAAAAATTGTCGCCTGCTCTCAGCCAGCCGCAATGTTAGGATTGCCAGGTGTAATCAGGTATATTATTGTTAATTATTTACAGTCACTGTTTTTTTTTTTAATTTTAATACAAAATTATTGTTATTTACTATTTGCATATATAATCCATAATTGAATGTTTTCTCTTAAGCTTGCGGCTATTTTTTAACTGGCAATGATGGATTTTAGGAAATAGTAAGTATAACCTACAATTTTATATTCAAATAAAAAAAAAACAGGTAACAATTTTACAATAATATACCTGTCTACACTTGGCAACCCTAACGTTGCGGCTGAATGAGTGATGGCAACCATTTTTTTAATTCATAACATAAGTTCATTCAATTAAATAAGTTCGTTGAAAATTTGTTTTATCTAAAAGACAGATACCTGCAGAATCGAGCAGTGGGATCTTAGCCTATTTTAATTATAGCACAATAAAGAAGAAGAATAATAGACATCCTTAATTCAAAGCAAATTAATTCATTGTTGCTGAAATATCGTTAGAATTGTTCAAGCTTCAAACTGAAATGTTAGAACTTTTAGAATTCATTGAACGAATAAATCAAATCAAATCAAAATCACTTTATTCATGTAGGTCACGGAAATGACACTTATGAATGTCAAAAAAATATTTTTCTTATTGAATCTACGGCTACTTCGTAAAGGGTTGAGCTAATGAGAAGAAGCAGCAAGAAACTCAGTGGAATCTTAGCTTACCAGACAGAAATTCAATTAAGTTTATTTTTATTGTTTAAATAAGTAGGTCATAATCTTTATATGCGAGCACTCATATAATTGTAAAGCTTAATGTTGGGTTGTAAAAATAAAAAAATAACGTAATATATGAATAGTAAACACAAAAAAAAGGTATTTAAGTTATACATGTACAAAATGCGGTAGGATTTTCATACTCAATATTTGAACAACAAACGAGGCAGCAGCGTTCAAAAAGGAAATCTTTCAGCACACGTTACGATTTATGCTCCAAACACTTATTTTATGAATTTCCTCGACTTTTCTCCATGAAGTTGATTGTAGCTGTGCAGTATTGTGTGAAAAAATAATAACGTTTGAACGTTTCTTTTGAAATTTGGAGGATAATGAATCGGAGAGAATAATCAATAGAGAATAAATAAATTTTGGAGCCAAATGGTATTACCCGCCGCGATGGCAAGACTCCTGATGGAATGACCCTGGTGGCTTGGGCACGGGGAAGGGCGATGGTATGTGACGCGACTTGCATCGACACTTTGGCTCCTTTGAATCAAATCAAAAAAAAATATAGGTAAATTATATTACGCTTGAATTTTTTCATACAGCTCATTTGGTAGGCAGATTTCTTTAGAGAAAAACGAGCAAGAAGCTCTAGACTTCTCATGTCCAAGGTTTGATGTTGGGGCTGCTGTTTCGACTGCCGAAGGCAGCATACGTCGCAAATATATTGGACTAAGTGAGTCATACATCTTTGTGCCGTTTGGTATCGTGACACTTGAGCTGTGAGGCACGTTTAATGTACAAAGTACTATCTACACGCCTAAATACTCCTGGAAACCCAAGCACTGGCAGATATTTTGGTCAACGGATCAGCCTAGCTATCCAACGTCGAAATGCTTCCAGTATCCTTGGTACACTTCCACGTAACGAGTTTTAATTTAGCGCAATCATAATATTGTAAATATGGAAGATTTGTTTCGGACGATACTTTTGATAGGAATTTTTGTATTTACGTGCTAGAAATTCATATTTAAATGATGGCCACGCAGCTAAATTGAATTTCTCGCTGATCCAATTTTGTTTCGTCATTTTTGTTGCGTATCCCTGTAGCATCATATTGAAGATACTGTAGGCGAAGCTTCCACTGAAGAGTTGATATCAGTGATACCAACGCCAGCAGAAGACGGTGAGCTTACAACCGACTTTAACATACGATCTCAAATTTAAGATTATTTGGAATGCTGATTTTAAGTTCAGGCTTGCATGCTCGACTATCAAGTCAACTCCGATCGGTTTGATTTTTGGCTTTGCGTCGAGAGAGATGAAGGTTCTCTCTGCATACGGCATTTGTCACGGAAAATGCTCAGACGAGTTGTTCGGGATGATACCAGCAACCGAATTCCACCACCGAACATAACGTGAAAATTTTAAGGTCAGTCCGCATCATGTTCATGTCTGGCCTTATACAATTGAGCGTTTTGCGAGAAATTTCTTGCCTCGCACAGCTAATTTGTGGGTTCAATAACCGGCTGCTCTTTTCCCGAAACGATACTTATGGGCATTCGTGATTAGAGCTTATTTCCACCTTAAAGGCCGTCGACGCATCTCTTGACTCCTGGTGCTACGGATGTCTATGGGCGGTTCACTCACCACTTCCCAGGATATGTACCTCTTGCCGGTTTGCCCCCTCTTATATAAAAAAAATTTTGATCTCTCTTATCATCAACCACCAAGCTTAAATACCGATTTGTCATTCCATTGATGATTTTTATATGCAAAAAGCCGCAAATGGATTAAAATTTGTAACAATCTGCTACCCTTGTTGTTGCAAGAGAATGTGAGTGGCGGTAATTACGTAACATCAGGTGCCAATAAAAAATCGCCATTAACGGAATGGAATTAAACTATAAATGGGCCGTTAGTGATACGCCCGTGAAGAGTGCATGATGCGATTACCTACTATGGAAGTGCAGATTCGACAGCATCGTCCATAAATTTTATTTCGAAAGTTGACATTAATGAATTAAACATGTGTTGAACACTTGATTTAAATAACTCCTAATACAAATCTCTGTGTGTTCAACAATCTTTCGACAATGCTTATATTTAAACACGAGTTGAAGTTTGTTTAAGGTGTGTGTAATAGATAGATTATATTCATATGGAAGATGTAGATTATTATGATGAAAGATTAATGACAGCTGACAAAAATTGCGTTCCGTTCCTTTAATTGTTCCTGTATACTTCAGTTTATGTTGTGCTTAACAATATTTTCGTTAAACACAAGCTAAACACTGTTTTGTAATAGAAAAAGATAAACTCCTTTTTAGTCGTCTTTATGTTAGCTCACTGTCGTTGTTATAGTTAGGTCAATTTCTACCAAAACTCGTATCGAAGCCATCTTTAAATTATTTTTTTGTAATAACCCCGTAAATGTTTAGTCAAATGATTTATACATGGAAATACTATGTATATAATATATTATATAGTATGTACTACGTGTTACCTCATATTTCCATGAACTTACCATACCTAACCTAGATTTAGTTGTCTATGGCACCAAAAAATGTGTGCTTTTTGGGTGACATTATAGTACGGTAAACTATGTTTTTTACGGCCATGGAGTATAGTCTTTTTAAAGACTCAATAAATAATGTACTTTTACTAATGATCGTGGCTCTATAAATGATAGATAAAAGTTGAGGGGAAAAAAAACTATTAAACAACCAGATTCAACAAAACGTTGATCCCATAAAATTTAGCATTCATCAATGAATGCTTTTTAGAATAGATTTCGAATTGAAAATGTATAGAATATCGGTCGTGAGTTAACCAAACTTCGCATAATAATATCATCAAATTTCCTGTTATATTTTCATTGATAAGCTCCGTAATGGAATTGAATAATACATTAAGTGAGCCTAATTAAATTAATGCTATCAGTCAGCAGGTATTATACCTTACCATAATTATGTAGAATACATTACTGACTAGATATAATATAATATTATAATATACATTATGACAACTGACAGTATTTAACCATAATAAGTTTGCAAATGACTAATTTAGTTTAACATTTAATATTCATTTGTTTACAAATAAACTTTGAATGCAAAATTTTATGAACGATGCAGGACTCGGACCCACGACCTCTCGCTTTCCGTGCCAGTGCTCTTCCAACTGAGCTAACTGTACGAGTGACGTATCTTCATAAAATCTTGTATGCTTTGTTCAACTCTCAGGTTGTGGCTTCATCTACAGGATCTACTTTACAGTTGATAACCTGCTCAACCCTAGTATTTGCATATTAGGAAATTGACTTGAGATGTGGCTCTTGCAAATCGAAACAATTTGTTATGTTTTTAAAGCGATAACCCTCACTTCTAGGATTAATACACAAATAAAATTTGAAAACTAAATTTTATGAACGATGCGGGACTCGAACCCACGTGGGTTTTTAAAAAAATAACAAATTGTTCATTTATTCAATTAGATTTTAAACAATTTGATATGTAAAAGTGAGATCCCTCACTTCTGGGATTAATTATACTAATTAAATTTGTAATCAAAATTTATGAACGACGCGGGACTCGAACCCGCGACCTCACGAGTCCCGCATCGCTCATTGGTTACAAATTTAATATGTACAATTCGATTTTGTAATAATTTTTTTGTGTTATTTTACATAATACATAGCAAATCCATAACCATGCTGTATGGTGTTCTAAATATAGCTATACTTTAAAGCAAGCTTTATTAATTTTTTTTTGATCTAAGTTTAAAATTTGTTAAATGAAAACTTAACTGGTTAATTTTTTTTTTATAAGCGTAAAAGCGTAACATCATTTGCCCTATAGATAATTATTCAATAGAATTTATGAAAGTACAATAGCAAAGTATGTAAGGTTTCGTAATCTCTGCCTATTGGGTTTAATTTTAACCTCGATCAAAGAATATAATAGCACAAGCACCGATGACACGCTCCGCAAAATCAATCAAAGAAATAGGGACTCTTGCGGTCTTACATTATGGTGTAATTCAGATCGCACAGCGCTACTAACCTACATTTTTATTCACCTAGAAGTTGCCTCTCTTTCTATCGCGTGACTCTCACCTCTTCTAACGACATTAGGGTTAACTTCTTTATCTAAAACTGTACCTACCTAGTATAAGGTCATATTAAAAAATAGCTTTTTTTTTAATATAAATAGGTATGTAATTGTTATTTGAAATCAATATTATTTCGTTGTCTTTCTTTCGTTATGCCTACTACTCGGTTGAGTCGAGTTAGTAAGTCTTTTGTTGGGCGATGTATATGCTTCTACAATATGATCCCAGAAAATGTACAAATCAAATGTTACGAAAAATTACAAAATTAAAAATTTTACGAAATTTAAAAGAATTGTTAAAAAACGTTTGTGTGGAAAAGGTTATTATAGCATAACAATTTTCTTAATGACACCACGGACTGGGAATAAAGCATTAATAATAAATGTTTATTGTACGATATCACATTGTAATCCATATTTTATATTTAAAAAAAAAGCCCGCTGAGTTTCTTGCACCCATTCTTCTCAGGTCTGAGGCAGTCTCTTTTGAATGGGTGGTAGTTTTTGACGTTCAATAAGTGATTTTAAATCCTATTTTCAATAAAAAAATTTGAATTTGAATTTGTCAAACCTGCATTAGTGGCAGATAGTAATCACTATCACAAGGAGACATAGTCAAACTATTATAGGAAATAAATAAGTAGCTATAAATTTGATTTTTTCAGTGTCTTTAGGAAGTTTAAAAATTTTAAATTTGGATTTCCATCATTACCTTCAATATTCTATGCTTTATTTCTGTTTCTCCATTTTTAAAATGTCGGTCGGATCTTTGCAGTAGGTGACAACAAACCTCGCGCTCGCTCGTGAGTCCCTACAGGCTGGCCTACTCTGTAGAGGCCGCCGCACGTACTTACAATTTCGATACCTACACGGTGAGACAGGCCTGCCTCGAGCGATTCAAAATCTCAAAACAGAAACGTTCAATCCGCACGCACGCGGCTTTATAATTTATGAACGGTGTTTCGTATACCCGTTGATATTTACTGAATAAATAAAAAAAACCCTCCCTTTTTTCACTTATATATTAAAAGATCAAAAATAAATCTAGCCCTTGTTCATTTCTTTTGTTTTCTCTCGCTGTAATTACATAAAATGTTGATCCTGCAGTTTATGGACCTTCCATAGCCTTGATATTGAAATTTATCTTTTGAGTAATGCATCATTGATTCTTTGAGCTAGGTGATTGGATTTCTCGCCAGTTTTTTATTGTTTTATTTTGTTAGTAGAATGCAAAAATATAGTTTACCAGTGAGTTGTTAGAATTACAAATGATTACCAGATCTTTCATCATTATATTGTATATATAATGCTTGCGGCAGCATAGTGTGCCGGGTCGTCTCTTTCCCTCATATATGTGCGAAGGGTTTTGCAAGTGGTGCCAGGTCGACCTGTTATATTTTTTTTTTTATGACAATAAGGGACAAGACGAGCAGGACGTTCAGCTGATGGTAATTGATACGCCCTGCCCATTACAATGCAGTGCCGCACAGGATTCTTGAAATCCCCAAAAATTCTGAGCGGCACTACAACTGCGCTCGTCACCTTGAGACAAGATGTTGAGTCTCATTTGCCCAGTAATTTCACTAGCTACGGTGCCCTTCAGACCGAAGCACAGTAATGCTTACACATTACTGCTTCACGGCAGAAATAGGCGCCGTTGTGGTACCCATAATCTATCTGGCATCCTGTGCAAAGGAGTGGGAGGCCCACTGGTAGTTATAAATCATTGTATTTTTTGGATTCCATTACTAATTATCACAGTAATAACGCCCATCATGTTCACGAAGCATGGTTACACAAAGAATGAATTCAAGCTTTAAATGTTGATGCTTCCAATATTTTATGATAATTTTATATTTGTTCTTTATTACTTTTTATGAAATATTTGATATTAAAACGCTTTTAGCTTTGAACACGATTCATATGAATGCGGCTTTTATATATTACAGCCATTGTAAAATACTCTATTGATTGAATAGAGTGCCCGTTGAGTTTCTTGTATGTTCTTCTCACGATCTCTACATTTTCCGAAAATAATATGGTAGATTTAAGAGAAATTTTATAGTGACGATTCAAAAGCACCTAATTTAAGCTTAATTCAATAAAATTAATTTGACTTTGACTTCAAGAAACGCACCCAGAATAATCGGAATGTAATTTATAATTTCATTTGAATATCTGAATAAATTTTATTCTTATTTAAGTGTAATCCGACACTTTAATGATGCTCAATAAATATTATGTTTCTGTTTGCTGCTATTTAAGGGGTCTTTTGAAGGGATCTATACCTAGACCCAATGTAATGCCATGCAATGATTGATAACCACCCAGGGGTATTCTTACACACACACACCGACACACACACAAACAGACACACACACACACAGACACATACACACATCACGCCTTGTTCTTGTCGCGATAGGCAGAGACAACAGAATGCCACTTGCTGCTATCCTTACAAACCTCACGCGCTTCCTCTACATTAATTACTCTTTTCATACATAAAGTTAGAATTCTATCTTTCTCTTGAGTTGTATCTTTTGTTGCTGAACTTAATTTTAATAGATTCAATTTTTGAGTAAACTTCCTTCAACAATCTGCATTTGAAGTTTGTAATAAGGAATTTGTTAGGCAGCATACATTTCCGAGCTTAATGTTAATTGTAACAGTGGTTAGTATTATCGTAGAGTCTATTTAACAATCTTTACAATAATGGATGGTTAAATAATAATAATAATAATAATTAATCCATTCTCAATGGTCCTTGCTTTTTTTTTGTGAATGATTTTGCCTCCACAATTACCGGATCTCACACACTTGTGAACGGTTGCGTTTATTATATACCTCACGATCCTCACAATTCTGAACACTTTCGTATCCAATCTTAAAGAACCTAACAATTTTGAATGGTGTCCTATCCTGTCTTAACAGGCCTTTCATTTATAAACGGGTTCGCATTAACACTAAACGGCATTTACATGTTGTGACAAGGACTGAAAAAGGAATTCTGAAATGGTTTGGACACGTGGAGCGAATGAGTGAAGAAAGAATGACGCATCAAATATATAAGGCAAGTGTGTGTGGGCAAGTCGGTCGCGGGAGACCTCGTAGAACATTCGTCGACCAAATTGGGGACGTTTTGAGAAAAGGAGAGGTTCGAAGCACCCAGAACCGGCGAGCATGTATGAAAAGAGTAATGAATGTAGAGGAAGCGCGTGTGGTTTGTAAGGATAGAAGCAAATGGCATTCTATTGTGTCTGCCTACCCCAACGGGAACAAGGCGTGAGTTTATGTATGTATGTACTTGACCAACCAACAAATTGTGATCGTTACCTGACCAATGAGCATTCAGGATACTGCAACCAACCAATCACTTTGTTATCTAAATTACGGTCTGTGCATACTATATAGCTAATGTGGACGGAGGTTCGATTCTCTATCACAGCGTACATCTCTTTAAAAAGCCGTTAAAGCTCCTATTCTAGTATTGCAAATGTAGGCACCGGTGATTACTTAACATCAGGTGACCCGTAGGCTGTTTGTCCTCTTGAATATAATAAATAAGAAACCTTCAAACAAACGGTTTCGTATCCACACTTAACGGCTCTTACATTTGTGAACGGTTGCATTCTCTGTCATAAGAAAAAACACGTAAATTTTGATGTTTGTTGCTTTTTTGCGCTCACGCTCACAGGTACAATGTCTTGTTTATGGCTAGAATAAAAATGTTTATTTGCTTCTATTAAAAGTAGACAGTCACATTTTATATGAAAAAGAACACAACCAGTTGTTTGTTTTAAAATGTTACAAACTTAAAATGTAACTATCTGAAACAAAACAATGGACCAATCTCGAAACTACGAATCAAACATTTGCAGAACTAGGTAATATGCTATGAATTATTCCTAGCTATTATTGTTTTCGCACCTGTCACAAGCACATATGACACTGTGACAGATTTAATTAAACCTTCTGAGTTTGCCAGATTGTTATTCAATGATAATGTAGCTGAAGTCCTATTTGTCTATGATTCATATACATTTTCCTTGGTATTATGCTAATAATTTTGATGTATATAATGATAAAATTGTCAGATCAACTGAATTCTAGGTTGTATGAATTTTGGCTGGGCAATGTTCACAGTTACTTTCTTAGTACACTTTTATATGCAGTTGTGCTACATAATGTACAGTTTCCGCTTCGGTGTTCTAACTACATCAAGATATAAGTAATTTGATTCAGACATTGTATACTTATAAAATCAAATATTTGGAATCCAGGATCTTCACTATCGCAGTTCAGCCACTCCTTAACATTATCTTCAGCGCACCCTTCACCAATGCTATGAATTTTCATTGCTTCTGTTTTTTCTTTACTAGGAATAAACTTTACGTAAGATGTTTCGCTCCGTCGTCAAAACATTTTTAAATTGATAATTAGAGCCGAGACGAATGAGTCCGGATAATCAAGATTCTACTGTATTCAAAAAATTCTTCTTCCTCTTCTTCGTTACACTCTTGACAGAGCGGTCGTGATCATCACGAAGTGGAATCTTTTGCGGCAGATGTGATGCGCCCCACGAGACTTCGCCACTTTTCCCTGCTGGCCGACAGTCTTGTGCACTCATTCAATGGACCGCCCACAGCGGACTTAATTTGGTCGGTCCAACGCATGGGTGACCGTCCCCGCCCTCTGGTACCCTCCACTTTGCCCTGAACGACAAGGCGCTCAATGCATTCACTCTTGCGCCGGGAGACGTGTCCGAAGAACTTAAGAATGCGACTCTGTATTAACACCGAAAGCCGTTGTTTTATTCCAAGTTCTTGGAGAATGGAGACGTTGGTGCGGAACTCGGTCCATGAAACTCCTAGCATTCTCCTCCACCACAAAATCTTTGAACATGTGAATTTGAGAATATACATATCGCACGACATAATATATCTATTTATATATGTACTGAAAAGCGTGCAGATAAAGAAGATACGGAGAGTATTCAACATAGTTATTTGATGACAATTAAAGGTGTAAATTAAAAAAAAGAGGGTTGATCAATATATCTAGCTAACAACTACTAACTTCAATCACCTAAAAGCAATACATTTGAATTTAATTATGAGAACATGTAAGTTTATAATGTTGCTGATTTTTTTAAGTAATAATAATATAATGGCATATAAACTACTAAGTCACAATTAGGTAAGATTTGAAATACATTTTAATTATTACCATTTCAAAATTTTCTCTAATAAATTTTACTGGATTTTGAACTACTTCTTCCCTCTTTCCATGAAGAGTTAGCACTTCTACTTGAGGTGAATCAACCCAATTGCCTACATAACCTTGAATATTTACTTAAAGTAGTTTCCAAACCATCCTCAATGTAAGTCAGGAATAAAACAGGGCATTGTTTCTGAGGTTTGCTCTTTTCCCATTTTATGGATGGCCTTAATGATGGCTCCTTAGGTGTTTATAATTTTCAACATATTTTTTGCTCAAAGCTGGTGGTAATACTGTTATTTTGTATAATCTACTAAATATTATGGATTGTCTCTCGTTGTTGCAATGTATAAACATAAAAGTACCTCACCCTCAAAAACGCATATGTCATTCAAACGAATTATTTCATGTAAATTCTTGTTCTAGTTGTTATGTAGAAAATAGTTTTGTTCGTCGTGCGAGTAAAATTTTACACTAATAATTTTCATTACGATTATAATGTACGAGTAGATATATATTCCTGTTCCAATTTTTCAAAATTTAAAAAACAAATTAAAATAATTTTATTTAAATTCTCATAGGATTTGTATGATCTTTTAAAGTTTTTTTATATGTTTGTATAATTATAATAGACTGTTCGCTATTAAACTTGTTAATTAAGGAAACTCTAGGTCTAGTATCTGTTATTTAATTTAGAAATTCATATGTAAGAATGTCTGTTTCTGAATAAATAAATAAATCAACTTGTAAAATCTTTGGGAAAGTAATGAACTCTCTTTTACCTTTTCCACTTTCAATTGATAATTTGATAAATAATATCCCCTCTTGTAAAGCATTCCGACATATTGTTCAAAGGTTCTTCTAAGGCTTTCAGTATATCAAACCTTTCTAATTTTACAAAAGCAATTAAGAATTATTTCTTATCTATATAGTCATCTTGCATAAAACTTTAAGGATCATGTCAACTGATTTCAAAAGTGATCCCTTATTCGTCCTCTGCACCCTCGAGAGCCTTGGATACGATAACCATATTGCGGGAAATCATAATTTTGCACGGCAGCCATCTTGGATTTCAAAAATGATCCCAAATTCGATCTCTGCACCCTCGAGAAGCTCGGATTCAATATCCATATTGTTGAAATCATAAATTTGCGCGGCGGCCATCTTGGATTTCAAAAATGATCCCAAATTCGTTCTCTGCACCCTCGAAAAGCTTGGATTCGATATCCATATTGTTGAAATCATAAATTTGCGCGGTGGCCCTCTTGCATTTCAAAAAATATCCAAAATTCGTTTTCTGCACCCTCGAGAACCTCAGATACGATATCCATAATGTTGAAATCATAATTTTGCGCGGCGGCCCAAAAGTCTCAAATTTTCGTGACGTTTGCGTTTCATTCAGTCTTTCGGGACTGCCGATACAAGTGAGCTTGAAGGTATTCAATATGCATACACAGTGTACATTTAAAAGACTCAAAAACAAAATCAAAACGTTTATTGAACTAATAACATTGATTAACAATCGCTTATGTTCAGTCATACACTTAATTTCTTTACAGTAAATAAATAATATCAAACAATTAAAATCACATAAAACAAATCACACTTAAGTAGAGCAGTTCAATTCCAGACTGCTTTATCATTTAAATAATCTACGATACTGTAATAGCCTTCTGCTTAATTTACTTTTTGTGAAGGCTTTGAATTTGTTAATATACAAATTTACTATTTGTTCGAGGAGTTTATTATAGAAGCGAACACACTGACACCTAAAAGAATTACTGACTTTATGGAGTCTTGTGACAGGCATGACAAGTCTACCCTTATTTCTACTATTAATGTAACTCACATAGTTTTCTCAGACTATTTCAACGCTTCTACTAGAAAATAGGTTTCAAATAATGACGGAAATAAATTATGAAGACTCGAATAACCTATAAATATTAAAACAAGGTAACTAAAAATATAATAATGAAAATTCTGTACAACATTTTATAGTTTCGGAAAATATCGTCCATAATTTATCCTTTATTTATTGGACGCGAGCTTTTTCCTCAATTTCCTTTGCATAGAGTTTGGAATTATTCACCTAATTGAGATTATTTTTAGGGTTCCGTAGTTTATTTGTTTGATCTGATCGATATGCTACCACCATTCATTTAAATGTAAACTTTAGTGATCTTTATTAGTTTACATTCAAAATGCACTTCCCGCCCGACCGCACGTCCAGGGTGACCCTCGTTCCAGAGTTCGGCAAGTCAACAGCTCCTGAGGATGCCTCGTGTAAAGGTGAAACACGTGTCGTATAGGGTGAAACAATTTTACGTTACCGTCTGTCCTTGGCACATTTTTCGACGGACTTATTGGCCGTTGGGGCAGTAAGGTCCTCTAATGGCGACCACGTACCGGAAAACGTAGTGTTGGTAGGCCCCTCACAAGATGGACCGACGATTTGGTCAAGATCGCCGGAGTAGGTTGGATGAGGGCAACGCAGGACCGTCATGGCGATCTTTGGGGGAGGCCTTTGTCCAGCAGTGCATGGCTTCCAGCTGAAATGATGATGACTATCCTGGTTATAGGTCTGGCGTTCAGCGGGGGCGATTCTTCTGTGGTCCTCCACAGCCTCTAAGACAAAAACTACATCTAGTACCTATTATATCTAAATACATTTATGAATAAAAGACAAAAACTTTTGGAAGACATCTTTTTTTAGGGAAAAGACCACCTGATGTTAAGTGATTACCACCGCCCACATTCTCAACACCAGAGGAATCACAGGTGCGTTTCTGGTCTTTTAAACCATACGCCTACGCACTCTTTTTGAAGGTACCCATGTCGTATCACCTTGGAAAGACCGCTCAAGGAAGCTTATTCCACAGCTTGTTTGTACGTGGAAGAAAGTTCCATGAAAACCGCACTGTGGAGGAACGCCACATGTAATATAGTGGGGATGATATCCTAATTTGTGGCGTGTCGTGCTAAGGTGGAATTCAGCGGCAGGAATCAGGTTAAACAGCTCTTCGGAACACTTCACGTGATAAATGCGGTAGAAGACACACAATGTAGCGACGTCTCTACGCAAAGCCATGACGTGATCAGTTCGAGCAGCTCTATATCTATATTATATAATATATTGAGACTATCAATTAACGTAGCATAATAAAGGCATTTATTTTCTCAAAATTGATTCCTTAAGAATTCTTTTTGATGTCATTTCTAATATACTAGATACTACTACCGCTTCGGAAACAAATGGCGCTCTGAGAGATAAGAAGCGGCGCAAGAAACTCTCCCAGCATTCTTTTTTTGCGCTCTTTTGAATAAAAATATACAATATTGTACAGTCAATTCTATCGCTATAAAAATTTCACAATGTAGTCCCAGGCTGTCCGATCATTTAGATATTCAGCAGTGGAGTAATAGGATTTACGACAGAGCCATTTTTTTATAAAACATTTAAATTTATTTATAGATAATGCCTGAACAGTGGCTGGGACTTTTTATAGAAGTGTATACATTTACCCTTAAAGCTATTATGTATCTTATGAAGCCTACTAGAATTAGTCCTCTCCCAATCAAGCAATCCCTTATTTCTGGTGTTATAATAATGACAATCACTATTAAGAGCGTGAAATTTTATCTTATGATGTTCACAGAAATGTGTACATTATAATGTTCACTAACAATATATTTTGTTTACCTACTCGTATTGCATCAATCCATTTATAACAAAAAATTTACAAATATTACTTAGGTACTCTTTCGACATTATAAGAAAAATTAACACTGTTGTAGCAAAAATGGTCTGGTAATATTAGGTTTATAATTTAAAACGTCACAAAATTTTGTGTTTGTTTTTAATTCCCTTGTATTTCATGTCTCGCTAAAACTCTAGAACGGCTGGATTGATTTGGCTAATTTTGGTCTTAAATTAATTGTGGCCGTCCAGGGAAGGTTTAAAAGTTGAATAAATATGAAAATGCTTGGAATTAAATAAAAACAACGATTTTGATTTTCCTTTGATGAGTCCCTCGTCGTTCAGGAATCATATTAAATAATAGTTTAAAATGAATAACTAATTACAATTTTTATATCTTTCTAACTTTCACAGGAGGTAAAATATAAATCAAACTAAACTTCTAAACGCAAACAATTTTATTTGACAACAAACTTAAAGTAGATTGATGAATCTTAAGTTTTGTCAAAAAATAAAATTTCTGAACCTAACCGCACCACAAAACACAACAAAAAATATAGTTTATCAGAAAGATTTAAATTGATAAACATGCTGTATCGAAACTGTGTGTGAATGTCAAAATCAAATTGAAACCTTATAAATAACCAGTATTTTAGGAAAACTCTGTTTTGTAAGTAACCAACATCATGTGTAATAAATCAAAAATAATAATAAAAATTTCATTGATACCGAGCATTATTTTATTTGTTTTAATAAAAAAAAGATTTCTTTTGTATGTTTTAAGTTTATTTTATACACGAGTTTAAGTCTTTTATTAATCCATTGAGGCAGTACAAAGTCTGCCGGGTCATGATTATTATCTACAACAAAACTTATGACATTCTTAAATGTCATCAAAAAATTACGGTCATTTGACCACATTCCTAGTCTCGCCTCTATAAAAATATTCCGTAAACTTTCATAAAATAACATTTCTTTTTTATATATAAGCTCTCCCATAATTAATATTGTTACTTCGTTAACATACACAGTTTTCTAAAAACATTTATCAGTCGCAAAAACAATTGAATTAAAATCTATTCATTTGAAACACACAAAAGCTCACATAGACAAAGCAGCTACTGAATTCTGACATAAAACACTATGTAAAATATATTCCCTCGGTGGAAATATAGTGAAGCTAGGTGTTTCACGCTGTTCCGATAGAGTTAGTTCCACTCAAAAACACTTACGAGCTTTGAACAGCGTTTTAAAATAAGTGCATCGATGCAAACAGAGTTTTTCGGAACGAAACTGTGAATGTATTGGCTAAAGAACGCATTCTTTTTTATTGCCCAAATCGTTATCTGTGTGATTGAAAGGCTTCTGTCTGAACTAAAATCGATTAAGCTGGCTTTTCAGAGACGATACGAAACCTTTTATAGTTACCGCTTTGTTTTCATTCTATGGAACTTTAGCGAGGATAAGAGGTGTTGTGATGGACGGGATTGATATTACATTTGGCTAAAAATCGAAGTCACAATTGCTTTATTCATTTACACAAATTAAATTTATGAACGTTTCGGGATTCAATCCCGCGACCTCTCACGTTCCGTTCGAGCGCTCTTCCACTGATTCAAACGTTTGAGTGACGTCACAGTCATAAATGTTGTTCAACTCTCAGGTTGTGGCTTCATCTACAGGATCTACTTTACAGTTGATAACCTGCTCAACCCCAATATTTGCATATTAGGAAATAGACTTGAGATGTCGCTCTTTCAATTCTAAAAAATATAATCACAGAAGTGAGAGTTATCACTTTAAAAAATTGTTTAGATTTGCTAGAACGACAATGCAAATATTGGGGTTGAGCGGGTTATTCACTTCGATAAAAAGTTATACCACCTTAGAAATTTGAATTGAGCTTGGAATGAAACATATTTACAGCATCATCATCACATACAAATTATTTAAATCACAATCTGCAACAAATATATTTAAACAAGACTGACTAGATTTAGTTAAAAAATTGGGAAGTACAGTATATACATGTATATAATAATGAAAAGTAAATACCAAACATATTACACAAATAAAACTGAAAACAAAATTTTATGAACGATGCGGGACTGGAACCCGCGACCTCCCGCGTACCGTGCGACCGCTCTTTCCAACTGAGCCTACCGTTCAAGTGTCGTATCGTTGATAAAATCTTGTATGCTTTGTTCAACTCTCAGTTTGTGGCTTTATCCTCAGGATCTAGTTTACACATTATTAGTTACACTAGAACTTCGATGCACAGAAATTTATGAAAAGTAAATAAATAGTCGCGAGAAAATAAAGCGTGTTTGGTATTCCTTTTAATGCAATTAAATATTTACGGTGTTATTATAAAAAATAGATTAAACACGGCTTAGACACGAGTTTTGTTAAACAGTGTCTAACTATTAAAGCGACGTTTAAATATGACGTTTCACAACAGCAAGACACGGATTTGTAATAGAACTTTTTTTGTAATAAAACAGTTTATGTCTAGTGACGATGACGACTTGATGCTTTTATAATTAACTAGTTGATCTAGCAAACGTTTTATTGCCATATAAAGTAATAAGAAAAGTAATAATTAAAATTTTTGGGGTATAAAAAATAGATGACGACCGATTCTCAGACTATATAATATTTAGGTTATATAGTTACTTTATAATTATCTAGGCTAATCATTTACGGTTGTGCAAATAGATGTCATCGTGAAACAGCTGTTATATTTCTGAATGTTGGCCAAGAAAAGGTTAGTATCATTTAGAAAGAAAGATATATAAAATCTAATAAGTTATATACATATCTTAAATTATTCTTTCAATTTGATTTCTGAACGACGGAGGACACATCAAAGGAAAAACAATTTTCTTTTATATTAATTTTATTTCCGAGAATTTTCATATTTATTCACCTTTTAGACCTTCACTGGACTTCCACAAATAATTCAACACCAAAATAAGCCATACTGGTCCAGCTGTTCTCGAGTTTTAGCGAGACTAACGAACAGCATTTCATTTTTATATATATAGATAGATAGATAAGTATGAAATAAATAAAAAATGTAATATTGTAAATGAAATTCTGTAGTCGTTATTTTATTGTAAAAGTTCTCTTCACTAAGAATAACTCTGCTTCCGACGGCAAAACGGATAGCAAAGAAACCGATTTCCTTTGAGGTAAAAGCTGATAAAAATATGGTACACAGGTATAAGTTAATATTTTATTTTGAAAGTTTTTTAAGGATTTATTTCATCTTATACTTACATACTTACATATTATAATGTCTAAAGTAATGTATAAGAGGACTTTATATATATATAAATAGCTTCTACCCGCGTCCGTGTGTAATAGTCACTTTGGGTACTGTTTTTTATTTTTAAGCTATTGCATAGCTTCTATCGCGGGCCTTGAGCGTGGAGTCCGAATCCAGAAATTCCGTAACGAAAACAACCTAACACTTACTTACTAGATGTAGATATTTCGCCACGGTCATTTCAGTTGCCGTGGAACAGCGGTTATCACGTATGCTTTTTGTGCAGAAGGTCCCGAGTTCGAGCCTGGGGTACGTCTTGATTTTTATTTAATTTCTTTATTTTTTTTTATCACGTTTTTTTATTTTTTATTATTATGACAAGCATTGTTATATAGTTTCACCTGTCCCGTTGTCTATCTGTAATAAAATCTTGCAAGTTAAATTTTACTCACTTCAATTAATCCTATTAAAAAAATACTGCATAAATAAAATAAACAAATAATTATAATTGCATAAGTTGATAAAGAATGATATGCAATAGCTTTACCGCGACAGTCCCCGAGTGCCACACATCTTTTTAGAATTTATATTATTATCTTTGATTAACGCAAGTGTAACACATTTAAATAAAACACTTTTAAAGGATTTAAACGCGTGTAACTGTAACTCTTTTTACATTTGATTTAGGCGTAAAAGTGACATTTTTATTTTAGTTAATCCGACGTTTAAAGACATTTCCAGATCTCTGAACAAACAACAGACGCGTTTTAATCCTTTAAAAGTGTTTTATTTAGAATATTTTACAAATAATACACATACAAACTGCTGCGGTTAATTATAAAACACTTATTTTAATTCATTTTTATAAACTAATTTATTTAATTTTTCCACCCTTTGTTAAGATGGGAGGCTCCTTTGGCTTTATCCTCAGGATCTAGTTTACATATTATTAGTTACACCAGAACTTCGATGCACAAAAATTTATGAAAAGTAAATAAATAGTCGCGAGAAAATATAGCGTGTTTGGTATTCCTTTTAATGCAATTAAATATTTACGGTGTTATTATAAAAAATAGATTAAACATGGGTTTTGTTAAACAGTGTCTAACTATTTAAGCCACGTCGCAAGCCATGACGCTAAACAACAGAGAGACACGGATTTGTAATACAACTTTTTTTTTAATAAAACCGTTTATGTCTAGTGAAGATGACGACTTGATGCTTTTATATTTGAATTTGAATATAATTAACTAGTTGACCAAGCAAACGTTGTATTGCCATATAAAGTAATAAGAAAATTAATAATTTTTGGGGTATAAAAAATAGATGACGACCGATTCTCAGACTATATAATATTTAGGTAAAATACTGCATAAAAAAAATAAATAAATAATTATAATTGCATAAGTTGATAAAAAATGATATGCAATAGCTTCACCGCGACAGTCCCCGAGTGCCACACATCTTTTTAGAATTTATATTATTATCTTTGATTAACGCAAGTGTAACACATTTAAATAAAACACTTTTAAAGGATTAAAACGCGTGTAACTGTAACTGTTTTTACATTTGATTTAGGCGTAAAAGTTACATTTCAAGACCGACGTTTCAAGACCTTTCCAGATCTCTGGACAAACAACAAACAGTTACAATTACACGCGTTTTAATCCTTTAAAAGTGTTTTATTTAGAATATTTTACAAATAATACACATACAAACTACTGCTGATAACTATAAAATTATTATTAAATTATTACTATAAAACACTTATTTTAATTCATTTTTTATAAACTAATTTATTTTATTTTTCCAAAGTTTTTTAAAGTGGGAGACTCCTTTGCACGGGATGTCGGCTAGATTATGGGTACCACAACGACGCCTATTTCTGCCGTAAAGCAGTGATGTGCAAGCAGTATTGTGTTTCGGTCTGAAGAGCGTCGGGGCAAATGAAACTTAACATCTTATGTCTCAAATTGACGAGCTCAATTGTAGTGACACTCAGAATTTTTGGGTCTTTCAAGAATCCTGAGCAGCACTTCATTGTAATGGGCAGAGCGTATCAATTACCATCAGCTGACCGTCCGGCTCGTCTCGTCTCTTATTTTCATAAATAAAATAAATAATAATAATAAACAAATATTTTGTGGGTTTTTTATTCGAGAGCACGTCACATAATAGTTTCTTATGGGAAAAACATTATTTTTTTAAGTATTTCCGTAACTTTTAAGCGTTTTATTTTTGTACCAAATAATATAACCAAAATCGAATTTCTAGCTAGGCGTGAAAGCCTGACTTTGTTTAGTCTCCCATACACACTTTCATCCCCTATTACATCTCCACACTCGTCAAAATTTCAAACGCTAGGAAAAATATTTATTTCTTATCAAAGCCCAAATACATAATTTCATCGTGTAATCTTCGATAGTGACGAACTTCCTCACAAACTTCTATCCTTCCTATATCAGCCCTTAAAAGTAGCCAACCCTTCTTTTTTCGTAATAAAAGGTAGCCTAGGTCCTTTCCCAAGCCCTAATCTATCTATGTACTGAATTTCATGAAATGAATGAAAATCGGTTCAGTGGTTCAGGCGTGAAAGCGTAGCAATCAAATTCACATTCACATTTATAATATTAGTAGGGATATGTCCTTACTAATAATTCTAATGTGAGTTAGCTTATTTTTTTAGGACATTTTAGGGCCTTATCATACTAAAGCGATCATGTAAAGACTTTTTTTTTACTTTACTTATATTACATTTTATCCCGAAACTTTTAAGTGTCCGAGGGAACGTTAGAAGTTTGTATAACCTATATTGATCTGTTCAGCGATAATATAACAAAATTTAAAGATAAATTTACTAAGGACACTCGATTCTGCAGCGGTAGATTTCACATAGATATTAAAATTGTGAATATTTTTTTCTTTATTATTAATTTTGTATTTTTATTTTTCATTGTATAAATTTAACATTTACATAACGTTATATAGCCGTTACTTATTATATAAATTGTAACTTTTTGTACGACTTGTATTTGTGTACATGCTGTAACTGCCTATAAATATAATTATGTGTATCCCTAGCAACTAAGACTTGTTTAATGTTAATGTATCACATGTATATCTGTTGGTAGTTCATAACTTAATAAATAAAAAAATAGAATAATTATCGTATTAAAATGTGCAATTATAAACATTTACATAAATTATTGGTGTGTTAAATTAACGATTGCTTTTACTATTTTGTTTTGTAATTTAATAAAGAATAATTTATCCTTCCTGTATTGTATATAAATAAGGGTTTGCCTCATAAATATTTTAGATTTACGATGTCATGGGAATATTGAACATGAATGGCGTTTTAAATCTACATACACGTAACAGGTGCAACACTCGTATTGTTTTTATGAAGATTTGAAAATACCTTAGATAGTTTATATGTCTAGATAAACTGGAGACCAGTGGGAGGCTCCTTTGCACAGGGTGCTGGCTAGATTATGAATACCACAACGGCGCATATATATGCCGTGAAGCAGTAATGTGCAAGCATCACTGTGTTTCGGTCCGAAGGGCGCCGTACCTTGTGAAATTACTGGGCAAATAAGGCATCGTATGTCTCAAGGTGACAAGCGCAGATTTAGTGCCGCTCAGAATTGTTGGGTATTTCAAGAATCCTGAGCGGCACTGCAATGTCATGGTTAGGGCGTATAAAATTACCATCTAGCTAGAGCTAAACGTCTGCTCGTCTCGTCACTTATTTTAATTAAATAAATGTAACATGTTTAGCATTATTGGCTTACAATACTGTTTTTAAAATAGCAAGGCATTTAATTTTTTACTTAAGTAATGTTTTAAGCTCGATGAAGTCGAGGGGAATGCCTAGTTTCTTTTTTATTATCATCGTGTCAGCCGGAACCCGTCCACTGCTGGACAAAGGCTTCCCTCAAAGATCACTATGATGATCGGTCCTGCGCTGCCTTCATCCAACCTCTTCAAACGATCTTGACCAGATCATCGGTCCATCTTGTGAAGGGCTTACCAACACTGCGTCATCAGGTGGTCGCTATTCGAAGCCATTTGTTCGTCGAGCTATGTGCCGTGCCCACTGCCACTTCAGTTTCGCAACTGGACTATGTCGGTGACATTGGTTCTCCCACGGATCTCCTCATTTCTGATTTTATACTTATTTTTTATATTTTATACAATTTTACAATTATTATTTTTGAACAATGATTCGCTCGTTTCAATATAAATGGATAGAAAAGGCCTTATAAAGGCAATAAGCTTGTTAAAAAGTTTAAGGCTGAGTAATAACTTGTTTTAGCTATTCGTATACAGAACTATGTAAATGCATATGAATTAATGAATAAGTTACGTTATGAACTCTTGTGGATTAAGTAAGTGCTTGTTTGTCGTAAACTTAACTACCAAGAGAGGGTAATTGCTCCCAGAACGCAAACAAGAGCTATTAAGTTTAAAACGTTTCATAATAATATGAACTTGCAGCTACAAACCTCCTCTTCAAATGTAACTTGAACTTAATACCCACTCATGTTGATATCATGCTTTCGTCTTAATGTACAATTATTCAAAATGTCTTACTTAATTCTCTTTTAGAACGCGATTATTAATGATTAATTTGTTATTTTTTAAAGTAATAATCTTCACTTCACCTCACTCTTTATGAACGATGCGGGAATCGAACCCGCGACCTATCGCGTACCGTGAAAGCGCTCTTCCACTGAGCCAGCCGTTCGAGTGACGTGACATTCATAAATCTTGATAAGTCTTCGTCAACTGTCAGGTTGTGGCTTCATCTACAGGATCTACTTTACAGTTGACAACCTGCCTTTAATCCTGCCATAAATCACACCTGCCCCAAAAGATGTCACTTCATGATGACCACGACAGCTTTGCCAAGAGTGTGACAAAGAAGAAGAAGATCCTGCCTTTAAGGACAAATGTGAAATTAACGTGTTAAGTCTAATTACTGTCTGTTTTTCTATCTGGTTAACTTCTATTTATGTACACTGCTTTATGATAACTGCATTTCAATGTATGATCACCTTAGACAATTTTTGCGTCTAGATAGAGCTTGTTGCTGTTGGGCAAAGCATGACAACAGGCCAGGTTTATTACTTTAGTGTTCATGACAGCAACGTCATACACTCGCGATACGTCAGTCACTTTGTTTCAGTGTAGGTGCGTTGCTGAAAAATGAAATTAACAGATCGCCGCAACTCTTTTTTGACGTGTTCAAAGCTGTCATAGTCTATGTAAATTACATTTGATACTGTGTGTCAATTCCGAGTAACGATGCTATGAAGGAGAGCGCTCCTCCCCACCACTCCTCTCACCCGTGACGTCATCGGTCGAACCGACTCGCTGTGTTGCGTCTTGATTCTTGGTACTCGTATTCAGACATGTGCCTTGACGTAGAATAATCAATTGGACGGTCTTAGTTATTTCATACTACGACACACGAGCGTGCATATAATATTACTTTACATACATTCACATATTATCACTTTAATGTTTCGTACTCAGATTGACATTTGACAGAGTTGTCAACTTGTCAGTCAGAACTTTAGAAACTTCAGAAATTGACAAGCTAATACATTATCTTGTTAACTCTGTCTACGCATTAGTTACTATATAATTATCTTTAAGGCGACGTCACCAAATGGCCCAACGGAAGACCAGCGCTGGTTTTCAAAACCAGCAAATATGCTGAGTTAGGACCACTTTGTGACGTATAGAAAATAATATTTCTCAATTTTGTTTTATTGTACTATATTGTCATATATAAACTTTTTTTCTTTATTTCTTGCATTTTTTCTTACCTCGTCGTGAACCTAAATAAATATAGCACTAGTGTTAAAGTTAATTTAGTTAAATTTAGTTCCGTTATTTTATAACTAAACTTCTATTTAACACCCACTCATAAAATTTTTCCTTAAGCTAGATACTAACCCCCTTATTCATAATGGTCCGCTAACTTTAAACAGCCGCTTAGGAGTGTTTTTTCTCATTCTGACTTAGGTCAATAGAAGAAGACAGAGTGAGAATTAGCAATGCTTTAAGTTAGCAGACTATTATAAATAAGGGGGTAAATACCTACGGTAAGCAATCTTTCATATTCCAAAGCTCAACTACGGCTAGTTATATCCACAGTGCCTACCTTGCTAGAAAAATAATGCACGCCCCTGCTACAACATAATTTTGCAACATTTTAATTTTTTTATCATACATAAAACAGTTAGCTTTTTGCCAATATTGAAACACCCAATGTCCTAGTAACCATTACATCATCCAAACGAGTGTTGTAATGAAATTCAGTACAACATTATATCATCCGTTTCAACATTATACATCTAATTCACAAGTATCACATGAGTGTTTTAATACCTAATTATCAACAGTTGCATACAAGACTTTATCTACACCCAGAATCCTCTAAAAGATTCTGGAACAGTTAGCTTACTGCTAACATTAAAACACCAGTCCTAGTAGTAACCTAATATCATTAATTACTGATTATATACAAATAAAATAAGTATTAATGAAACAATTATTTATTATAGTAGTAATTTACATTTTGTATAGTGCAATAATTAAAATTCACTCGAATATGTTCTTTTGCAGCGTTTAAAATTAATCGCTCATTTTTTGTAAACAAAACAATAAAAATATCGAAGAAAAATGGCGGGGATTCGAATAACCTACTTTTTTTTACGGCGCGCGACGTTATGGGAGTGTGGAGGGCAGGTAAACGAAAAAGTTATTTTTTTGAAATTTGAAAACCCTTCATGTGAGAGTCCTACTCGCACCTGGCCGCTTTTTTTTGTTTAAAATTTTAATTCCAGAGTTTTCATTCCCATCGGCAGTCCTTATTGTCTATAATATATGTATATCTCAACATAACCTTCATTAAATTTAACGCTTTGCTACTGAGGGTCGATCAGGTGTGAAGGAGACATGAGAACGCATTAATGATGTAAGTATCACCATAATCCACTTTAATATGAAACGTGACACCGAGGACAAGCTTTTATAATGTTTGGTGAAAATTTACAACATTATCCGTTTTCAGTGAATATTAATATCAAATAACTAGCTACTGCCCGCAACTTCGTCCGCGCGGAACTCGTTTAAATATCGAAGCGTCATACATTCCTCCACCCCCCCATTTCATCCCCTTAGGGGATGATTTCCGGGATGAAAACTCCTTTATCTTTCCCCGGGTCTCAAACTATATCTATACCAAATTTCATCTAAATCAGTTCATACAAACTTTGCACCCCTTTTTAACTCCTTTAGGGATGAAGTTTTTCAAAACGCTGAAAGTTGTTTTCTTGTATTGTAATAAGGAGTCCATACGCAAAGTTTCTAGTCTCCTACTCAAAATTTTACTCCACCCCCATACAAACTTTCAACCCCCTTTTTACCCCCTTAAGGGTGGAATTTTCAAAAATCCTTTCTTAGTGGATACTTACGTTATGTAAACTACCTTTTGTGAAAAAATGAGCTTTCTAGGTTCAACGGTTTGGGCTGGGCGTTGATTTAAATGAGTGCGTCAGTCAGGACTTTTACGTTTATATATATAGATTATCGTTAAATTGCTTTCAATTTTGTTATATTAATTGTGTCTGTTGAAAGGCGTTGCACATAAAAAATCAAACAAAGTGACAAACTTATTTTATACGCTTCATAAGATACATAATAGCTTTAAGGGTAAATGTATACACTTCTATAATAAAGTACCAGCCACTGTTCAGGCATTATCTATAAAAAAAATTAAATTTTTCATGAAAAAATGGCTCTGTCGTAAATCCTATTACTCTACTGCTGAATATCTAAATGATCGCACAGCCTGGGACTAGATTGTGATTATTTTATAGCGATAGAAATGACTGTACAATATTGTTTATTTTTATTGAAAAGAGCGCAAAAAAAGAATGCTGGGAGAGTTTTGTTGCGCCGCTTCTTCTCTCTCAGAGCGCCATTTGTTTCCGAAGCGGTAGTATTATCTAGTAGTTATTAGAAATGACATTAAAAAGATTTCTAAAGGAATCAATTTTGTGAAAATAAATGCCTTTTATGCCTTTATGCCTTTTTATCATATTAAGGCCGATATTGAAATCGCGATACAAAAGTAACTGTTGATCGTAGATGGGTGAAAATTTGAAGTTGTATGTATTTATTAATGCTGACTCATAATCAAACAAATTAAAAAAAAAAAAAAAAAATCGTGTGGACCACCCTTAACATTTAGGGGGATGAAAAATAGATGTTGTCCGATTCTCAGAACTACCCAATATGCACTCAAAACTTCATGAGAATCGGTCAAGCCGTTTCGGAGGAGTTCAAAGTTTAACACCATGACACGAGAATTTTATATATTAGATATTAAATAGGCTAAATTGTTAAATTATTTAAAAGATGGGCTGTCAGTTTCTCTCCATGTCAAAGAATCTTTACGAACTGATGTAACTTCATGTTATTGTCACTCCCTATAGTAAATAACCATATTCACTTATATAAGGTATTGATCTCCGCTGCGCTCAAACTAGATACAGCACTACCTAAGAACAATAGCTTTTTTATTACTGCAACTATTAAATCCTTGTGTGCGTGGCATCTTTTTTTTTTATATTGACACACTTTTTACACAAATTATCTTGCCCCAAGTTAAGCATTTATAGCCTGTGTTATGGGTTACAAGACAATGATATATTTAATACAATATACTTACTTAAACATACATAAATTCTTATAAATATACGTAAATACATTTACACATCCATGACTCGGAAACAAACATCCATATTCATCATATAAATGCTTGCACCTACCGGACCTATAGCTTAGCAGGTAGGATCGCTAACCACTCGGCTATACAGGTCGTCATCTTGACACTCAACGGCATCTTTCAAATTTCGCAACAAACGATTCGTGTTATTTTACATTGAAATTAAAATACAAAATACTTGCTAATGATCCCATTGTCTTTCTTATATCTTGTAGTATTATTTTTACAAAGTTTTACTACGCAACCCACCATTTTAGTTTCAATTATTAGCAAAGTTTAACAGAACATGTGGCACGACAACTTCACACATTGCGGAATCTAGTTGGAGCGCAGAGGAGACCAATCCTTTATCTAAGGATATTCAATTCTATTTTATTCATCACCCTTAAAGTTCACTTGCGATTAAAATGATTGAATAACCGGATCACCTGTTGTTTCACGTTAATGTAATGAGAATACGAAGTTAAGAGGTCTACACTTTTTCTATCATTTTCACAGTTTTCCTGCTCAGAGATTATAATAAATAGTATTGTATTAACACTTCCTTAAAATTGGTCCTTGAATATTCAGAGTGATTTTTACGATGCGCGCGACACCCTGACGTTTAGCTGGTCAACTAAACCAATTGTATCATACTTCAGCTACTAACGGCCGGTCCCAATATTCAGTCTATCTCTTACTTGAGATAAAAATCGTAACTATCTTTGACTTTCTGTCCCAATTAACTTATCGACTGTAACTCACCTTATCCGTACACGCTGTCTGTCAATGGGACGACGTACAGCTTACCAGCGATAGAAGTTTGTATGAAAATTGCAATTCACGCGTCCCAATATAAGGCGATGAGAATAACTAATCGGGTATATTGAGACAGCTACAGATTATTGACAGCTAATTACTGACAGTAAATGGTAGTAATTTATCTCTATCTGTAGATGGTATATTGGGAACGGCCGTAAGCCACTTTTAACTCTTATGTGTGCTGAACCACAACCAATGGACGAAGTTGTTACATAGAAAATCTTTCTTATTGGATAAAAGTTATTGATTATATTTCAATGAACGTTATTTATCTTTCTACAAAGGATATTTAAGAGTCCATTAACTAAATCTGATTTTGCACAAAATCAATTATTAAATAAATCTACACGACTTTACAACATTGTGAATAAATACCTAAACAATTATCCAAAACAGGTCAAAAACTATGAGGAGACGGAGACCTTTTATGTATTTTAAAGTAAACAAAAAAAAACAGTTTATATCTGCCTACAAAAAAAAACAGACATATTTAATTCTTAAGAACATTATTCCTTATGTATTTATAAAGCTTATTATACAATATATTAGCCAACACAATACCCATTCACATACACACTTACTCACACAAACCGTCACCCACACACACGCACACCTTATTAGTGTTAAGTAGGTACCTACTTAGTGATTATAGATATGAAAGAGCGATCTTCTGACACAGGTTTTGTGACCTAACAGAAGGACCCCACCAATTATATCATGTTTTACTTTTGGTACCAATAAAAAAAATTTGAAACTTGAATAATTTATTTATTTATTAGCATCGCCAACACTAGTAATCACTAACTAATTACATTAAATATTATTCTAAATAAGTTTAAGTCTAAGTGATATTGCACTTACAGGCAACGACCACATGCAATTATAACACTATTTTTGAATTTTAACAACATTAGAACTAATACTAAGATACAATATAATACAATTATATAATAAGATACAAAAAACTAATAAATTAGTTTCTATAAAGTGAAAATTAATTAAAATGACTAAAACTTATTTTACTTAAATACGGCAGAACTAGAATGTTACATTAAATGAATTAGTTTTGTAGTACATTAAATGAATTAGTGTGTAGCATATTATATTCCTGTCTAGCAACATATCAATTGCCGAAGTTTATACCGAAAAGCAAGAGCTTATCATTAAAATTGTCTATACTTCGATCAACTTTCGGAACACTATTATAAGTGCGAACAATTCTATTAACAGTACGAAAGTGACGTAGGTTAAAATTTGCAGTATTTGTTAAAAGTGTGTCGTGTTTGCTGATTATCGGGTCTCATGCGAGCGGATACATTAATTAACGAGAGCATTTCGGAGCAGTCAATTCCACTGTTAACAATTTTATATAAAAATGTGTGCATCTTAAGATATCGCAACCGTTCTGAATGAATTTGAATATGGATTTTTGTTTTGCTACGCCAAAGAAGAATCACTTGTTGCGTACGTACATAAGTACAAACACAATTTTTATTATACATAAATTAGAAAGCCGCAAAACTAAAACACGTCGAACTAATTAATTACTCCATGTCATATAATACTTTAGTGTCTTCATGTTGTGATACCATAGTTACGTGAGTGACCCTGGTTCCTACAAAACGCAATTAAGTCAAGTTCTGTGAGCACGTACACGCCGAGGGAGCTTTTAATGCAGTTCTGACGTTAATATGAAGCTCTAATAAATAATATTTATTACTATGAATTCTGCTAAGTGTTGCTTTATTCAAGAAAATAAGGGACTAGATGAGCAGGACGTTCAGATGATGGTTCAGTGCCGCTCAGGATTATTTAAAAGCCCCAAAAATTCTGAGCGGCACTACAATGATAGCGCTCGTCACCTTGAGACATAAGATGTTAAGTCTCATTTACCCAGTAATTTCACTGGCGACGGCGCCCTTCAGACCGAACCAGTAATGCTTACACAATACTGGTTCACGGTAGAAATAATCAAAGTCAAAAATACTTTATTGACATAAAATAAACAGATTGCTACGTCAACGTCAATCACCAATAATACAATTCAAATACATGCTAATCTCACAAAGCTTAAACATATATATTTAAAAAAAAATACATTCCTGTAAAACAATACAAGGCTGAACCATAAAATCCATTAAAATCTGTTTAACCTGATTCCTGCCGCCGAATTCCACCTTCGCACGACACGCCACAAGTTAGGATATCATCCTCACCATCTGGATGAGTGGCGGTCCTCCACAGTGCGGTTTTCAAGGAGCTTTCTTCCACGTACTACAAAACTGTGGAATGAACTTCCTTTTGCGGTGTTTCCGGGACGATACGACATGGGTACCTTCAAAAAAAGCGCGTACACCTTCCTTAAAGGCCGGCAACGCTCCTGTGATTCCTCTGGTGTTGCAAGAGATTGTGGGCGACGGTGATCACTTAACCACCGGTGACCCGTAAACTCGTTTGTCCTCTTATTCCATAAAAAAAAATCATCAATACTGTAATAAGCCTTCGTCATGAGACTCATTTCATAAATATTCAGATAATTCAGATACACTTTTTGGTAATTAATTGTAAAATTTAATGGCTGAAATGCATGCAAAAGAATTGTTTATTTTACGGAGTCTAGTAGGGGGCACTGTTTTTATTTATGGATTTATATCTAATTAGGACTACGAAAAATTGTTACATCAAATAAAAAAATACTTAATTATTAGTCCGGTCAATTTAGACATTCGAAGTTACATAAAGTCCAAACATGCTGAAAATCAGTGAAATTGTTCAAAACATAATTATAAACAATGTTTAAAAGTTCCCCATCATTCCCATGTATGGAATTTTTTTTTATTCAAGGTCAAAGGTCAACAAAATGAGTTTTTCGAGATTTTCAGCAAAACGGTAAGTTTTATCATAAAAGTACCTCAGACAAAAATTGTAGATCATAAAATTATCTATAAAAATGTACGAGCCACCGTTTCTGAGATATAACGATTCAAAAAGTTATTCATACTCATTTTTTGTTCTAAATTGACCGGACTATATATACAAATACACATTACTAGATGTATGTACAACTTATTATAGATGTCACATCATTTTCCTATAAAAAAGTAGTAAATAATTTACAGTACTAACTATGAATATAGGTATAAAAATTATAATATACATCATTATTATTAGTGCAGAGTTATTACAATTTATAATATAAAGCCTTAACAATCTTAATGCGTGTTTTTGTAAATTTGTGTAATGTTTCGTGAAATATGCCAACCTATTTCTAATAGAGTTATAAATTTTATTTAGCCGTTAAGACATAAAAGGCATTTATTTTCTCAAAATTTATGTCATGTCTTTTTGATGTCATTTCTAATATACTAGACAATACTACCGCTTCGGAAACAAATGGCGAGAATTCTCTGAGAGAGAAGATGCGGCGCAAGAAACTCTCCCAGCATTCTTACATACATTATTGTAACAGTACAATTATTTTATAGCAATAGCAATGACAGCATTGCTATAAAATAATCATAATCTAGTCTAAGGCTGTCCAATCACTTAGATATTCTGTGGAGCTGTGATAGCTGTGGAGTAGTAGGATTTACGACAAAGCTAAACAAAATAAAACTTAATATTATAAACAGCTTACTCATTGTATTTATTTAGGTTGTCTGGCCACGCGTGTCTGTCCGCTTGGGTTGTTTTGATCTAGACGAAGCTATCCCTCTCAAAGTCACGCGTGGCGAGTGTAGGTACCCAGTAATTTCACTGGCGACGGCGCCCTTCAGACCGAACCAGTAATGCTTACACAATACTGGTTCACGGTAGAAATAATCAAAGTCAAAAATACTTTATTGACATAAAATAAACAGATTGCTACGTCAACGTCAATCACCAATAATACAATTCAAATACATGCTAATCTCACAAAGCTTAAACATATATATTTAAAAAAAAATACATTCCTGTAAAACAATACAAGGCTGAACCATAAAATCCATTAAAATCTGTTTAACCTGATTCCTGCCGCCGAATTCCACCTTCGCACGACACGCCACAAGTTAGGATATCATCCTCACCATCTGGATGAGTGGCGGTCCTCCACAGTGCGGTTTTCAAGGAGCTTTCTTCCACGTACTACAAAACTGTGGCATGAACTTCCTTATGCGGTGTTTCCGGGACGATACGACATGGGTACCTTCAAAAAAAGCGCGTACACCTTCCTTAAAGGCCGGCAACGCTCCTGTGATTCCTCTGGTGTTGCAAGAGATTGTGGGCGACGGTGATCCGTACGCTCGTTTGTCCTCCTATTCCATAAAAAAAAATCATCAATACTGTAATAAGCCTTCGTCATGAGACTCATTTCATAAATATTCAGATAATTCAGATACACTTTTTGGTAATTAATTGTAAAATTTAATGCCTGAAATGCATCCAAAATAATTGTTTATTTTACAGAGTCTAGTAGGGGTCAGTATATTTATTTATTGATTTATATTTAATTAGGACTACGAAAAAAGGTTACATCAAATAAAAAAATACTTAATTATTAGTCCGGTCAATTTAGACATTCGAAGTTACATAAAGTCACAACATGCTGAAAATCAGTGAAATTGTTCAAAACATAATTATAAACAATGTTTAAAAGTTCCCCATCATTCCTGTGTATGGGAATTTTTTTATTCAAGGTCAAAGGTCAAGAAAATGAGTTTTTTGCGATTTTCAGCAAAACGCTAAGTTTTATCATAAAAGTACTTCAGACAAAAATTGTAGATCATAAAATTATCTATAAAAAATGTATCAATTCTTTTTTTCTTACGAGCCACCGTTTCTGAGATATAACGATTCAAAAAGTTATTCATACTCATTTTTTGGTCTAAATTGATCGGACTATATATACAAATACACATTATTAGATGTACAACTTATTATAGATGTCACATCATTTTCCAATAAAAAAGTAGTAAATAATTTACAGTACTAACTATGAATTTAGGTATAAAAATAATATATATCGGTATTTTTAGTGCAGAGTTGTTACAATTTACAATTTATAACTTAACAATCTTAATGCGTGTTTTTTAAATGTGGGTAATGTATTGTAAAATATGTCAACCTCTTTGCTAATGAATTATAAATTTTGTTAGCCCTAAAGGCATAAAATGCAAAATTTTCTCAAAATTGATGTCATTTCTAATATACTAGATACTACCACCGGTTCGGAAACAAATGGCGCTCTGAGAGAGAAAAAGGGGCGCAAGAATTTAAAGTAAAAAAGAATCCCAGCATTCTTTTTTTTCGCTCATTTTAATAAAATAAACAATATTATACTGTCATGGCTATTGCTATAAAATAATCATAATCTAGTCCCAGGCAATCTGATCATTTAGATATTCAGCTGTGGAGTAGTAGGATTTACGACAGAGCCATTTTTTAATAAAACATTTAAATTTATTTATAGAAAATGCCTGAACAGTGGCTGGGACTTGTAGCTTTTAAAGTGTATACATTTATCCTTAAATCTATTAAGTATCTAATGAAGCCTACTAGAATTAGTTACAAGCAATTCCCTATCTAGTGTTATAATAATGAAAATCCCCATTAAGAGCGAAACTGTGACAATTTTTGTGAACGTATATTATATTTTCATAAATGTACTGACAATGAACATTCATAATATTTATTTCTTTAAATTTTTCTTTGCTAATATAATTATAATGATCTTTATCTTATTATTATTATTATTTATAATAGACTAAGCAGCTTTCGCTGTTGCGTCTATATCATTTGCCATATCTATTCAAATGTTTGTCCAGTGTATTCTTAAACTGATTGACAGATTTTGATTTAACCACATCCTTGGGTAATCTATTCTATATATGAACAACTCTGTTGGTCAGGAAGTGTTTTAATGGATTTGATGATGCTAATTGATATTCTAGCTTCATATCATGTCCCCTTAGTCTAGGATTGCTCTTCATTGGAAACATGCTCTCAAAATTTGGGACATTATAATGATTATTTATTTAGTATTTTGTATGTTTCAATTAGATCGCCTCTTTCTCGCCTGCTTTTGAGAGTCCAAGCTTTGTAAGTCTTTGTTCATATGTAAGATTTTTCAGTTCCCTAGGCAACTTAGTGGCTCTGTACCCTTTCCAACAATTCTATATCCTTTATAAAATATGGATTCCAGACCTGAAATAAATACTCCAGTAATAGTCTGATATAAGTTTTATAGATTTTTAAAAATGTTTTCTTAATGATGTTGAAGAATGCTTTTCTGATTAGGTACAGGATTGAGTTGGCTTTGTTCACAGTAGCCACAATGTGTGCGTTGCATTTGAGATCATTGCTTATGATCGCTCCTAGGTCTTTTTGTGTATCTACCTCTTTTAGTTGCTTATTGTCTAAATCTATCTAATATTAAATATCGTTAAAGCTGCAAGTCGCACGTATTAATTACAAATTCAGCTAACATTCACACTCAATCAGCGAAAATTTTAAAGCCGAAAAAATTTATAATTACCCGAAAAGTTCAACCAAAACTCCAACGAGATAAAACGTACTTTCAACGGCAGCTTGTATGTAGCTTGTTAGTAAGTTTAACTTGTACACCTGCGCAGTTATCACCTATTCCAGGGATATAACGAGCCTCAAAACTATGTCTACATCTGATGTAGCGAAAATTGAAGGATTACAATAAAGTGAAAAATGTTTTTCCTCGATACCGAAGTTATTTAAATATCAAAATTACATAATTACCTTATATACATCTAAAATGCTTCTTGACAAAATCTAACCATTGTCATTATAAGTACGGTTTTATTTGTTCTATTTTTTTATTTTCGTGGAATTCTTTGGGGAGGACTTTGTCCAGCAGTCGACGTCTTCCGGCTGATGATGATGATGATGAGATACGGATTTTGTGGGTCTATGAATCAGAGTTATTTTTTTAAGATATCTCGTTTTTTTTCTTTTAAACTATACCCTTACTAAGATTACCTGCTTATATATAATTTAAACGTCTAATTAAACTGTGACAGCCGTGAACACAAACAAAATAGGAGGAAACTGTTTAACCTCTATTTTCAAGAACGCACGCACAGTAAAAGTAAAGTGACGAACAAATCGCGAGTGTAAGCTATCATGTCCTCAGGTGATAAACCTGGCCTGTTGTCGTGCCTTTCCTAGCAGCTAGAGGCTCTATCTAGACGTATAAATTTTTTAAGATTACCAGAATAAGCCTTAAAATCATAAGTACATAATATGATGTTGTTTTATACACAAAAACAAAATATAAATTATGTTATAGTAAAAAAAACTATTAATTCTTTTAAAAAAAAGTACGAAGTATTTTTCATATTAAGAGATTTTAAAGTGATATCACACACTTATAGGATTAATTATACAAATTAAATTTGTAACCAAAATTTATGAACGATGCGGGATTGCGACGGGATGGGTCTTAGCGCTGTGGGTAAGAGCACTCGGACAGAACCCCAGAGGCGCGGGTTCCCTTTATTCATAAGTTTTGGATACAAATTTAATTTGTATCCAAAATTTATGTAAAAGTCATATTTTTTCGTTTATTATAAATATTATTCCCAAACTAGTAACAGAAATAGACTACGAATTATGTAATGTCATTAGTAAGATAAATAAATTATTAGAAATTTCTAGATGATCTGTCATGTAAGTAATCAGTAGGGATTGTATCAGTCACTTCGATAAATCGCACTGTTATTGTGATTCATGATAGTGAATCCAGATTAGTGAGGGTCAACTCTGCACAGCGATTAAAATTAACGGCATTAACCTTATACTAACAATTGGGAGGCTCCTTTGCACAGGATGCCGGCTAGATTATGGGTACCACAACGGCGCCTATTTCTGCCGTGAAGCAGTAATGTGTAAGCATTATTGTGTTTCGATCTGAAGGGCGCCGTAGCTAGTCAAATGAGACTAAGCATCTATGTCTTAAGGTGACGAGCGCAATTGTAGTGCCGCTGAGAATTTTTGCGCTTTTCAAGAATCCTGAGCGGTACTGCATGGCAGGGCGTATTAATTACCATCAGCTGAACGTTCTGCTCTTCTCGTCCCGTATTTTCACTAAAATATATATGTATACGAACTGACCCGACAGACGTTGTTCTGTATATAAAATTAAGTTTATTTTTCACCTCCTGACAAAGTTAGACAGATATAAATTCTAATTAGTTATTCATTTTAAACTATTCTTTCAATTTGATTTCTGAACGGCGGGGGACACATCAAAGGAAAAACAAAATAGTTGTTTTTATTTTATTCCGAGGATTTTCATATTTATTCACATTTTAAACCTTCTCTGGACTTCCACAAATACTTCAAGACCTAAATTTGCCAAATCCGTCCAGCCGTTCTCGAGTCTTAGCAAGACTTACGAACAGAAATTCATTTTTATATATATAGATATGACTAGCGTATCAGTAATCACGACCATCATGTTCACGAAGTATCCTTACACAAGCAATGAATTCAAGCTCTAAAGGTTGATGCATCCAATATACGATAATTTATATTTATACAGTTTATTCTTAATTAATCTTTGTGAAATATTAATTGATATTACAAACTAATTTGTTATGTATATTACAGCCACTGTAAAATACTCTATCTGATTAAAAAGAGTGGCCGTTGAGTTTCTTGTATGCTCAACTGTATACAAACAAAATAATATGGTAAATTCAGTAATTTAAAAGAAATACTTGAAGTGAAGTTTCAAAAGCGCTTAGTTTAAACCTAATGAAATAAAATTTATTTTACTTTCATTACCCTCAAACAAAAAAGTCATTAAAATTATTTTTTATTCAGTTAATAATAACTATTGTTATTGATTGATTGTTTGCTGCTGCGAAAAGCGTTTAGTAAGTTTCATCCTCAATTCAACTATTCAGACTATTAAAGACATAAAAGATGACGGGTAAAAAGTCAGTTGGGGCAGTAAAGTCCTCGAATGGTGACCACGTACCGGAAGACGCAGTGTTGGTAGCCCCCCCATAAGATGGACCGGTGATCTGGTCAAGATCGCCGAAATACGTTGGATGAGGGCAGCGCAGGACCGATCGTAGTTGAAATCTTTGGGAGAGGCCTTCTTACAGCAGTGTTATATTATCATTGTTATAGGGCACATAGCCACTTTACACCAAGTGAATCATTTGCCTTCTCCACCATCTACTACGATTACAAAAGATTACAAATTACCAATGGTTAGGTTTTGGAGGAACTTAATTTGTTTTTTTTACGCCCAAGCAAAGGGAAAGGGCTACCCTCCGGGATAACGACGGGAGGGAGGTGGTGAATGCTCATGCATACCAACGTAGCCTAAGTCTGCGTTGGTTATGTGGGTCTCACGTAAAACCTAGGTGCCTATCCACTAAACACCAACTGCAGTTGGCTTTGGGCAGGTGCCCTCTAAGCCTTGATCGAAGGCGACCTTCTCTTGGGGAGAGAGAGGCGCAAGCGGCACTCCCTATGGAGTATCCACTGAGATAAAGGAACTTAAAATTTACAAATTTTCATAATAATGTTCATAAAAATATAAATATTACTTTGAAACAGAATATATTATCATCTCGTATCTACTTCAAGCAATCACAAACTAAATCTCATACATCCAATGCACATTTGAATTTGCAGCGTTGTATCGAGGGAATTTACTTATTATCATTACTAGAGGAATATATTATATGTTTTGAAGCACCTTGACATAGTATAAACTAAATCACTGCTATTTATATAAACAAAATAAATCCATATTCTTTTATAAAAGTTGAAATATACTTTAAGAGCTAAATAGTATTTACGAAGCTTTTCCAACTGAAGTCAATAATATACTAGCAAATATTTCTCTTCACATTTCCAGCAAAACAACTCGGAGCATCTTAAAGTAGGTTCTTAATAATTCTGATCCAGGTGTTCCTAGTTTGTCATTGTATACTTCCTCAGACAGTGAAGAAACTGCTACGTAGTTAGAAGTGTCGTGGAAAGATACAAACTTATTTAAGTCACTGAAGTTAGTCTTGCAATAAATATTGTAGGAAAACATCAGTTGTAGGAAAACAAAATTTGTTATTATAGTATGCGTTACGTTATAGTAAATATTAATATAAGAGAATTACTAGCTGACCCAGCAAACGTTGTATTGCCATATATAAAGTAGTAAAAAAATTAATAATTTAAAACTTTTGGAGTTTAAAAAATAGATGACGACCGATTCTCAGTCCTACCAAATATATCGTAAATAATATTTATCGCACTACAATTTTTATTATAATCGGTTGTCATCTTGCAATTCTATTGCGTACCTAATAAATTTACTTTTGACCCTTCATCAATCATTTAGAGGATGAAAAATAGATGTTGGCCGATTCTCAAACCTAGCATCAATACAAACAAATTTTCAAACAAATTGACTCAGCCGTTTCGGAGGAGTTTAGTAACAAACACCGGGACACGAGAATTTTATAAATAAGATACAAATTTACAGCTTCATTGTTATAAAATATTGTATATTAATTATCTTCTACTTAATTGATTATATGGAAGAATATACATATCTTGGCCAAATAATATCCCCAAAAAAATTAATGAACAAAGAAATAGATAAGAGAATAGCCAAGACTTGGAAAAGATAGTATTATTCACTAAACAAATTATGAAAAACAAAAAGATTAACCAATCCCTCGAAAGAAAACTCTTCAACATCTGTATTCAACCTTGTATGACATATGGCTGCCAAACATGGAGATTATCTAAGAATAATCTACATAAATTAAAAGTTTACCAACAAGGTATAGAACGTAGTATGCTTGGAATTAAATAACGAGATAAGATAAAGCTATCTAAAATAAGGAAGAAAATTGAACTAGAAAGTATTGAGATTAGTGAAACTAAAATGGCACTGGGCAGATCATACACTCAGGGACAGTAAAGGAAAATGGACAAAAGATTTTATTTAATGGTATCCTAGACATGACAGAAAATAAATAGTGGAAAACTCATAATCATATTGGAAGATGATTTAAAAAGGTGGCAGGAACCATCTGGATTAGAACTGCTATGGATAGACAGACATGGAATGATCTGGTGGAGGCCTATGTCAGAAGACAAGCGGATAATTAAGGAAATAGAGAGTAAAAGCAATTGTCATGTTAATGTACTGTTTTGTTTGCAAATAAAGGGTTTCATTCATTCATGCATTCAGTCCCAAAAAGTCCCCACCACATCTGTCTTTTCGAGATTAACTCAAAAACTAGTGAACTGTTTGAAATTCAATTTTCACGAAAAGATTGTGTTATAAGTGAAGAAGGTAAGATATGGAGTACTGTATAGGATTGTTGTTATGAGGATTAATGTCGGAAAAAATCAAGCTGGCGGAGAAATATAACAAAACAATATTTTTCATTGTTTTTTTTATTGATCTACAGAAAAGCCCGCTGTGTTATAAATTTATTTTTAAATAATTAATTACTAATCCTATTCTTATTATATATATATATATATATATATATATAATAAGTATATATATATATATATATTAGAAATAGTCACATGAGACTAATACAACATCTGGATTCGAACCGTGTCTACTGCTTTCCGGATCACCCAATGTCTATGTGAGCTATTAGAGTCATGTATATACCTAGTGGCGAAATTTACCTTTGTATTTTAATTTTATTGTAGCTGTTTCTCATTAAAACATGGATAAAACTAAATTTTTTTCATATTAAATTGAAACCAAGCTAGACCGAACAATACCCTTAATTTTAAATTTTTTCCCTATTCACGCCTGTAAAGAAAAAATCGAGATACAAGTAATCTTTTTTGGGATACTACTTCTTATCCAAATAGTTCCTAATGCAAATAAACTCTGTATTAATTGCACAAATAGGCCAATAAGGATTCTTGTATCAAAGCATTGCAAACATGAAATCAGAATATTAATTCCAAGTATGATTCGGCCTTCGCAATATCAAACATCATGTATGTTTGTGGTTCATTTCAAAGCAGTGTGGTAACTCAACCTGAAATGAAAGCCGCCTTGTGAAAGCTATAGGAACTCAAACGATGCGGAATATTCTGTGATACTGTTCATTTCACGTATATCACCGGTGGCCAAAATCTTTTAATGCAAACCACATTTACCTTCTTACATATTCCTAGATCATTGATTTGTTGTAAATCTTCTTTTGCATTATTATGATGATTTTGAACATTAGTTACAGTATATAAGAGAAGATTAAAATTTTCCTTGGAAATGAAATAGCCGAATATCTTGTCGGGTATCAATAGAGCAAGATACACAACCCACAAGTTTTCTCACTACATCCAAGATTCGTACAATACCAGATTACCAACCACGGAAATTTTCACCGATAGTCAACTGCTGTCTAATACCATAAGTGTAATGGGCCCTGATCGAGTTGCATTCGAAAATGGCATTACTAGTAGTGACAACAGATTCAAAACAGTCTTCCTTCCTTCTTCGTCGTTCTCTCACTGCTGAGGATCGTGACTCACATTCAATTGGTCAACGAGCTGCCTCCATCGGTTTTACTTCGTCGCCTGGTGGAGTGCGGCGCTTATAGGGACATAATTTTACTTCAGATTTACGGAGATTTGATCCAACCACCTTTTAGGAACGGTCTCTAGGTCCTTTACCCTCCATTGGCCAGTTATGGCCCAACATAGCCAAAATATCGCACTATGCGCTGCAAGTAGACCCTGTACAGACGCTGGACATCCTCTAACTTTAGGTACTTAAAAATGTTGAAGTTTGCGTGAAGGGTTGTTCATGGTATTCGGAGTATACGACGCGAACACCGCATTTCAAGGTCAAAAGTACATGTCTCTGCGCCGTTTAGAACGATGGGCAGACAAGAGTGCGAACCAGGAGTACTTTATTTATTCAAAACATTAAAACAGGAAAAAGAAGGTAGATTAATATATCTGCTAATTACCACCAATTCACTCGCGAATAACTCCAGTCATCCGTGAGCAAAACGTTTGAAACAAAATTGAAATATCAAGAATCACATAATCTCTTTGAATCATTGTAAATATCCCTTGTATAACGTTATCATTTATTTTAGTGTAATTAATACTTATTTGTTTTAAGTACCAGAGGTAATATACAGCCTTTGAGCTGAGATTATACTCTTCGCTTAAAGTTCCTCCAGTCGCATCGGATTTGAATTATTGGATCCGGCAAATTCTACAAAGTGTCTGATCTAAGCAAGGTGTTTGTAGCAAGATATCGCATTGTTATATTTTCGAATTATTTTGATATGAAGTCAGAGAGTGAAATTCGGATGATAGTGATATGCGGCAAAAGAAAGAAAATTTAATTTTTATCACAAGCAGTATTTGCCCTGTGCTTCCGCTGGGCATAAGAAGAATAGGGAAGTCCCAGGCCAAATATTGTCGTAAGAGGTGAATTAGGGCATTTACAAGTGGGAGGCTTATTTTCACAGAATGCCCGTTAGGTTATGGACACCATAACGGCGCCTTTACCTGCCGTGAAGCAGTAATGTAAGCATTACTGAGTTTCGGTATGAAGGGCGTCGTAGCTATTGAAATTACTGAGCAAATGAGACTTAACATCTTATGTCTCAAGGTGACGAGTGCAATTGTAGTGCCCCTCAGAATGTCTGGGTCTTTCAAGAAGGGCAGGGAGAATCAATAACCATCAGCTGAACGTCCTGCTCGTCTCGACCCTTATTGTCATAAAATAATCCACTTACACCATATTCAGTCGATACTAATTCTTCTAATACGCTTATATATGTGCAAGTAGATTACATAAATCACAATAATGTTATTGCAATTTGTCTATCTGTCCGATACACTCCTACGGCTGTGATTAATTATATGTTACGAGTTTCTCTTGTTTGGCGCTAATTGACTTCGGATATCAGATACCAGAGAATGTTGCTCAATTACAGATACCAGTCAAATGCGTCTTACAGTGAAACAATTTTTCATAAGCAATTAACTATGATTTGATTTTTTATACATAAACCAAAAATCGTGCCAGATTTTGGTGAGTCAACACGTCCTGAGGATGCCTTGTGTAGAGGCGAAACACGTGTCGAATTGTTTAAAGACAAATATTGGCGGAATCAACACTAAAGAAACCTCAAAACATTTGGATAACTATGGATTTCCGCAAAGTAACGCCTACTTCAATAAATTTTCTAAAATAAACGAAGCGATTTAATAATGTAAGTTCCTTCACAGTTTATAAATATAACGTATTGAATTAATTATAGATATTTGCTGGTCTTCCTTAAGTTGATAAACTTCAACGAATCGTGCTCCGCAAACATTTTCAACTTTGTCATTGAAATAAACTTCAAGTAGATTGAATAGAGTAGAAATATACTTAACTAAACTAAACAAATAAATAAGTTCAAGTTTGAAACTAAAACGAATTTAAGCATTTATAAAGGCTTCGTCACCACTCTCTCTCCAGCAGACGGACGCAACAATAATAGGACAGTTGTTAATAGACATATTAGATAAGTGGTAAGCTAAGAAGACATTTGGGCCCAATATACTGCCCTGAGGAACGCCATAGAAAAGACGGCGAGGGCTACTGCAATGCTACAGATATCATCAATCCGCATGAACTGTGTTCTCCCCTTTAAATTATTCTCAAATAGATCTAACTTTTGACTACTTACACCAATGTAACCGAGCAAGACTCAGTAGACACCGTATCGAATGCATATGCGATATCTTAGAAAATTGTATGACATTTTTGTCCTGCGTCCAAATTCCTACTTCTTAATTCTAGATTTATTGAATTGATTATTAAGGAAAATGTGATTATTGAGGACTCTTTATTATATCTTCGAAATGGTAGTGAGTGTGGTAATAGGGCGATAATTTTGGAAAACTGTCTCATTGTCCCTTTTATACATTGGTGTTATTATTTTTTTTTATGGAAAAACAGGACAAACGCGCGTAAGGGTCACCTGGTGTTAAGTGATCGCCACCGCCAACATTCTTTTGCAACACCAGAGAAGGAACCAACACAGGAGCGTTGCTGGCCTTTAAGGACTCTAAAACCAACAAAATATTGCGCAAAGTTCACTGTAGCTTCTAGTACATTGTATTAGAATGATAAACGCTTATTAAAGCGTTGGCAGAATTTTTAAATGAGCAAAAACACCCATCGGTTAGGACACTGCGCTCGTCCAATATTTGACGAATCTACAAGCGCGGTGCGGAATAAAATTAGGTCGTTTGGGAGCATTCAACGAAAACGCTGTTTAAGCCCTTGGAGATACAACAAAATAATATTTCGTGGAATTGTGTATCTTATAATATAGGTCTACAGAAAAGTCCGCGATGGCATATATTTATCTCTTAAGGATTACTTTCTATATCCATTTTAATTCTTTAAAAAATTGGCAATTATAAAGAGATAATGTAAAATCTCTTTATCTACCCATGCTTTAAGTCCTCTATTAAAGAGTCTGAAACAGTTAGCTTATTGACAACATTAAAACACCCAATGTTCTAATAACCATTACATCATCCAAACGAGTGTTGTAATGTTGTACTGAATTTCATAACAACACTGCTATATTTTTTTTTCGATCCCTTCTTGCGCAAAGAGTTTGAACAGACAGCCACATTCTTATTGCTCGATGCGTGGTATCTGTATGAATTTCAAAAAAGAACATTTTCGTTTACGCGCGTTCCACACTACCAGAACGTTGCGCGCCGTAAAAAAAAAGTAGGTTATTCGAATCCCCGCCATTTTGCTTCGATAGTTTATTGTTTTGTTTACAAAAAATGAGCGATTCATTTTAAACGCTGCAAAAGGACATTATATTCGAGTGAATTTTAATTATTGCACTATACAAAATGTAAATTACTACTAAAATAAATAATTGTTTCAATACTTAGTTTATATGTATATAATCAGTAATGAATCATATTAGGTTACTACTAGGACTGGTGTTTTAGTGTTAGCAGTAAGCTAACTGTTTTAGAATCTTTTAGAGGATTCATATTCTGGGTGTAGATAAAGTCTTGTATGCAACTGTTGATAATTAGGTATTAAAACACTCATGTGATACTATTATCACATTCGTGTTTTAATACCCCTTATTACACAACAGTTGCATAAATAACTATTACACAAATACGATATCAATCCTGATTATTTTTAACTCATTAACTTTAGACTACATTATTCCCGAATACTTACCTAATTTTTTTTCTATCGACAGAACAGCGTCTGTCGGGTCAGCTGGTTTATAATAAAATTAAAATGATTTAAACACAGCTGTTTTAAACGAGCTCTAAGGAATGACAGTTTGAGATTTTAATTAGGAAAACGAATATTTGTGCAAGCAAATGAGGTCTTGCCAAGAAATGCAGCGCGGTATCGCGCCAATAAGAACAATCTGTCTGTACGAGAGATGCAAAGCATTACTTTTAACTAATTAACTCTGCATCTGCTTTAGTTGAATTATCCTAACGTCACTTAGTATCCTGGTTTTCTATTCATTTTCTTCTTTTATTCTCTCTCTCATGCTTAGTGTATGTAAACAGGTAAAATTATAAAAAACATTACGTTTTGACATCAAACATTTTCTCCACTCTCACTTCTCACAAGATAATTGCAATATTAATATTGTATTTTTTAACATATCATATATGCAGGCTGTTAGACAGTAAGTGTGCCATATTAACAGGATTGAAAAGTGCCACCAGAATACAAACCTTGGTACTTGCAGATTAATAATAATATTGACATACTTTTACACAAATTATTTTGCCCCAAACAAGGCATGCCCTGTACTTTGGGTGCATGACAATTATGGGTTTATACAACGATATATTTAATATGATTATTATACATTACCAGTGGGAGGCCCCTTTGCACAGGATGCCGGCTAGATTATGGGTCCCACAACTATTTCTGCCGTGAAGCAGTAAAGTGTAAACACTTTATTTTGTTTCGGTCTGAAGGGCACCGTAGCTAGTGAAATTACTGGGCAAATGAGACTTAACATCTTACGTTTCAAGGTGACGAGCGCAATTATAGCGCCGCTCAGGATTATTGGGTTTTTCAAGAATCCTGAGCAGCACTGCATTGTAACAGGCAGGGCGTATCAATTACCATCAGCTGAACGTGCTGCTCGTCTCGTCCCTTATTTTCATAAAAAAAACATACTTAAACATTCATAAATATACACAAACATCCATTCACAATATAAATGTTTGCATCTACCGGAATTCGAAACCGGAAACTATAGCTCAGTAGGCAGGGTAACTAACCACTGGAAAAGAAGAGTAGTAGAAAAAGGCATAATCAATATTTTGACATAATATCTAATATTGAATATTAAAATGGTAAGTCATCAAGTGATATAATATATTGAAAAAGATCGCATTTCTTCAATGTTTACTTGTGTTATTACAAATATTCAGGTTCATTCTGCTAAAGACATTGACGAACAAGGTGAAGGAACAAAATTATCCCTTATTTATTCACTGGAAACACGTGGATATGACGTGTGTTTTATGAAATCTTGCCCTGTGTATATACCTTACCTGTGTGCGATACCTTAGGGCAATATAAGACGGTCGACATAATAATACTATAATATAATTTTCTTTGCTTCGAGTCGTATATAAACCCCAGTATATCTATCGAGTAACTCACATGTAAGCTCCAAAATAATGGCGAAGGTATTGCAGATATATAAATATTGTAACTTATATAACTTATACGTCCATATAGAGCCTCTTTCTGCTAGACTACAGCTGATAATTAAATAAATGCGCCAGTTCTAAACCTAAAAAAAAAATTGAGAATAATAAAAATGTATCCAATTCTTTTTCCAAACTCTGTAAAAGTAAACTTTTTTTAATGAAAATAAGGGACGAGACGAGCAGGACGTTCAGCTTATGGTAATTAATACAACCAGCTCATTACAATTTAGTGCCTCTCAGGATGATTGAAAAAGACAAAAATTTTGAACGGCACTACAACTGCGCTCGTCATGTTGAGACATAAGATTGTAAGTCTCATTGTCCAGTAATTTCACTAGCTACGGCGCCCTTTAGACCGAAACACAGTGATGCTTATACGTTACTGCTTCACGGCAAAAATAGGCGCCGTTGTGGTACCCATACTCTAGCAAATCTATCTGTAAATATAAACTGAAAATGACATTTCTTTGAGGCTTTATCAGACAAACCTTACTGAATGAAACGAGATGTAATACGAAATGGATTATGACCATTCAATGCCGTTTACTTATAAATAAGCATCGCTACAACGCGGACGGATTATTTTGAGACTTAACGTAGATACATTTTATGTGGAGAACAATACGAGGATTTTAAAAATAGTGTATAGTTTGTGTGTCAAATGCATTTAGTTATGTCCTTTACTAACTAAAACTCTATCACACTTCGCTGCGTCTCAATCATATAAGGAAGAAAAACCTGTAGTTTGAATAGAACTTTATATAAAGATTAAATTATATAGTTTGATAATAATATTGACACACTTTTTCCATATTCATCATATTATGAATGCTTGCACCTACCGGGAATCGAACCCGGGACCTCTAGCATAGTAGGTAGGATCGCTAACCACTCTAACCTAACCTAACCTAACCTTTTTTTTTTTTTAACGAGGAGGAAATACATTTCCGTACTACCCCTGTGCACTATGGCACAGGGAGTGTGGGACTCAACCACTTAGACCATCTTCTACGTAGCTAGAAGTTGGCCAAGTTTGGTAATACCCACTAAAACCTCCTCGAAATCAGAGAGTTCCCCTTTTTGAGAGGTTTTCCGGGATCTTTGCAGGGCATTTCACCGGAGAACCTCGGGGAAGAGGCCATCAGTGGCCCTCTACTGGCTGCTAGGGGCTGGGGTTGAGAGGTCTTGTTGGACCCCTTTCCCCCTCCTGCCCCGCCCTGCTGCCCTCTGAAGGGTAACTGACGCCCTCTCTCTGTTTCTTTCGGCTTCCTCCTTCTGTAGCATTACGTGCTCGCAGAAGGAAGAAACCTAACCTAACCTTTTTTTTTATACGTGTGGAAACCCCCACGGGCCATCACCCCACCGGTGTTTTCAGTAGGGTGGTGTGTCGGAATCGAACCGACTAAAACCACACGGTGTACCATACCACGCCTTGGTAGGAGGAGTCCAGGAACGGCGTTATTAACACATCCGGCACTCCTCCTGGCGCGTGCCCGCATGGGTGCGGGCACCATCTTCTATATAACTCTCAATTAGGCGGCGTCCAGGTACACGCGGACGTCGCCCCTTCACGGCCGACCACTAAGGCGGGTGGATGACCTAACCTAACCTAACCTAATCTAACCTTTTTTTTTGTCGCTGGAAAATCCTCATGGATACCCGACAGGCACGGGGGGCACTGTCGGGTTATGCCGGACTCTTACCGGCTAAAAACCAGCGGTGTTCCTCCTCACCGTCTTCTGGCCTCCGCCAGCGGGAACGCTTTCGTACACTTCCGCTGCTCCGCCGACGGTTGTCCGTATTCGGACCCATCTTGTGGGGCGCCCACCCGTGGCGCCACTCACGATTCAACCTGGCGTGCTGGAACACGGGACACGCCAGCCGTCTCGGGGGTCTCCTCCAACTGGGCGATGTTATCCCCCGCTTCCACCGCCCGGAGACCCACATTAAGGGGGAAGGCGGCGCTCATGTGCCAAGCGCCTCCGTCCCACTCTCTTGCGGCGGATTGGGTTCGACGGGGGATAACCTTCCCTCACCCGCTCCGCCATCTCCGTCCATGGTAATTTTTTAGAGAGGTTTTCTTCCTCGTGGCCCCCACTGGAGTAGCGGCCCTCACCCCTGACGGTCAGGGAGCGAGTCGGCCGACGGTGGCCTAAGCCATGCTGCCAGTCTCGCGACCGACAGCCCGTCGCCCCCATCCTAAATAACTTTTTATAGGTATCCCACCCTAGTCCCATCCACAGTGCCCTCTGATAAATCAGAGGGATACGCAGAGAGACACCACCCCTGTGCCGCTCTTAGTCTGGTCCCTCTCTCCAAGCCTGGGTTATGTGTAGCCTGTACGGCATAGCCTTGGAGATCATTGGGACACGCAAGCCCCCCCACCACGACAAGGTGGCAGCACGATCGGGGGGGAACCTAATCTAACCTAACCTAACCTAATTCTATAACTTCATCTTTTGAAACGCTGTTACATTTGGCACGTTGTGGCGAAGGGATTTCACCATTAAATTTCGTGCCTATTGTAAAAAAATATGATTTTTTTACCCCATTCTTATATTTTTTTTCTGAATCCTTAACTCATTTGTAACTAATTCATTATAGTATTGTATAATAGGCGTGTATAGTATTGTGTAACTTATATAGCTTGTAATTAGTTGTTAATTTGTATTACTTTTGTTTTGTGGTTTTTATCTTACCGTTGATTACCTTTTAACTAAAAGTGTCGTATAAATTGTTGGCAACTTCACTGGTGAAAGTGTGAGTTTTAAGATTTGTTAATATTTATCTTATTTCTGTTTGTTTCCTATACATGAATAAATAAATAAAATATATCTCCCTCAGCAAAAGAAAGAGAGAGTAAGAATGTCTACTGGTCTACTGGCTATAGGTCTACTGCTGCATATTTATTTATTTAAAACAAGGAATCATAACAAACTCATCACAAGAACATTATAACAAGATGTCTTGACTAAGATTTGTAACTAAAATATTTGTCAAATAGCAAAAGAACTTCATTCATAATTAATTAATTCAGTTTATTTTTATTTTTATTATTTATAAGAGGTTTGCTGTATATTATGTTAAGTTTTACTTATTTTCTTCCTTAAAATTTTTTGAAGTCTAGTATGTTGATAAGGAATTATAACTGGTAGGTATAATTTCTAAAAAATATTGTGGATTTTTAAAATACCACTTTGATATCCATGGGCGTTTGCTTCACCATTTCCTATGACGTAATTCTCTTGCCTGTTTGCCCTCTTATGTAAAATAAAGCCAGGAAATTGTTCAGAAATAACCCATTCCACCCTTTAGATTTTTTCACCTTTCAGGCTCGAAGCAACGTACTCAGGTTTCTTGCCGATGACTATATTGTATACAGCTAAGTACTATCTGCTGTTATAGTTTTTATCACGCATTTGTTTCTGGTCATCCATTAAAAATCACAAACGAGCGTACGGTTCATCTAATGTATCCATGCCATATCGTCCCGGAAACACCGCACAAGGAAGCTCATACCATAGCTTGCTTGTACGTGGAAGAAATTTCCTTGAAAACTGCACGTGGGAGGAGCGCCACCTACAGTTGTAAATGAAAAAAATTTGAACTTAGCTCATACCTAATACAGTACAAATTTGCTGAAATGTAATTTAATAGTACTTTTGATAAGAAAAAAGGAGATTACCTAATTTGATTTAATTCGTTATATTCCTTACATTGTAAATATCATCTGAGAACAGCCTTAACGTACTAACAAAGAGAGTGCCCATTAGGCGTGAAGTGGAAGGCAGTCTGACATTAATTATGTTTACATATTAATATCAGGCTGTAGATTTTAACTCTACATACGCTTTAAAGTAACCTTAAAGGCCGGCAACGCATTTCTTGACACACCTGTTGTTGATACCTCATACAAAAAAAAACGTACATTACACGTAAATATAAAAAAAACTTAAATATTATAAGACAAAAATAAAGGAAAAAAAATCACAACTGGAAATCCTAGTATTTCCACATCATAATATGTTCACATTAATAATAGGAAATTTGTTCAAATTTACGTTTACATCCCTTCTATTTTTCAAAATGTACCTGCTACTTTTGAGATCTACTTTTGTTTAAATTTAAATTTAGGCTGAGTCTATTGATACGGGTACTGGACAAATAATTTATTATTATTCGTACAGAAGTCGGACGAATAATTTTATTTTAGGCTGTTGCTATTCGTCCAGCAACTGGACGAATGAATTTAATTAGTCGTCCGATTATCGGATTATAGAGAAAAAAGACATCATTGAATGAAATTTAACTGTTCTAACATAACTTAACCTAACTAATTTTAATGAATTGTAGTCGATAGAGCTTTGGTCCACGATTATAGTGCTACCACTCTTATTACAACGTAATACACAGTTTTCAAGAAAAAACAAAATCTAAGTCTACCCTCCCCCTCCCTAATTTGTTAATGGGCCTACAATTTAGTTCTGGCACTCGCCGGCCGCTGCCGCGGCACGCTACGCTCGGCTCGTGCGTTGTTTTAACTGTTCTAACATAACCTAACCTAACCAATTTTTATAAATCATAGTGATAGAGATTCGGTCCATGTTTATAGTGCTACTAATCTTATAACAATACAAAATTTTCAAGAAAATAACGAAAAAATATTACAACCTCTGAACGGGTAAACACGTAAATAAAACACAGATCATACATTTGAATAGGTAATTAAAAAATCAGACAAATGTGTTATGATAAGTATTTTAATACATAACAAAGGAATCATAAAATTAAAAAAACCACTTTCATGTCATGAAATAAGTAAATAAAAATTCACAGAAATGTTGAAAAAGATTTACGTTTTAATTTAAAAAAATAATAATAAATGTGCGAATAAATATAATTTATTCGTCCAGTGCCCGTACAAATAGTCACTTCGTTAAATACAAATACAGTGAGTAATATAACCAAATTAAAAAGTATTTAGATGTGTTGAATAACGAAAACTGTGTTTGGAAGGAGGTGTTTGTATTAAGTTACGGGTTGTAAGTACAATACCTGCTGGGAACATATTCCATGTAAAAATGTATTTGGTGTTATTGGAGTATATTCCTGGTCTTTGGAATGTTTCATTATTAAATCCTCACAAGACAACGAAACAGACTTTAAAATTTTTGGGATTCCGTAGCCAAATGGGAAAAAAACGGAACCCTTATAGATTCGTCATGTCTGTCTGTCTGTCTGTCTGTCTGTCCGTCCCTATGTCACAGCCATTTTTTTCCGAAACTATCAGAACTATACTGTTGAAACTTGGTAAGTAGATGTATTCCGTGAACCGCATTACGATGTTTACACAAAAAAAATCTTAAAATTTTGGGGGTTCCCCATACTTAGAACTGAAACGAAATTTTTTTTCCATCAAACCCATACGTGTGGAGTCTATGTCTTCTTCTTGTCGAGGTCTTCAAAAATGATATTGAGGTTTGTAATATAATTTTTTTCTAAGCTGAATAGTTTGCGCGAGAGACACTTCCAAAGTGGTAAAATATGTGTCCCCTGTAACTTCTAAAATAACAGAATGATAAAACAAAAAAAAATATATGATTTACATTACCATGCAAAATTCCACCGAAAATTGGTTTGAACGAGATCTAGTAATTAATTTTTTTTATTACGTCATAAATCTTACTATCAATCACTTAATTGGAAAAAAAAAAACCTATTATTAAAACATCGACCAAAGATACAACGATCTACAACAACTTTTATATTCTTGTTACTTGCTGCTACGGAATCCTTCATGTGAGAGTGCGACTCGTACTTGGCCGGTTTTTTTATAATATTGCACAAATTATTATCACTTAAAATTAGGCATAACCTGTACTATGAGTGCAAAGCAACAATATATTTAACACAATCTTATTAATTATAAATATAATAAATTAATTACTTAAGCATATATATGAAAATTAATTAAATAATTATAATAAATTAATTACTTAAGCATATATATGAAAATTCATGACTTGGATAGAAACATCAGAAATAATATAATTAAATAAATAAATAAGCCGTTTATTCAGACTATTAAAGAGCTAACAGAGACAGACAGAGAAGACAGCTTACTAGGGTTGACAAAATTTTTGGCTTTGATAATCTATTTATATAAAAATGAAATGCTGTTCGTTAGTCTCGCTAAAACTCGAGAACGGCTGGACTGATTTTCCTAATATTGGTCTTGAATTATTTATGGAAGTCCAGAGAAGGTTTAAAAGGTAAATAGATATGAATATTCTCGGAACAAAAATAAATAAAAACAAAAAATTTGTTTTTCCTTTCATGTGTACCTGTCGTTCAGAAACCAATTGAAAAAATAGCTTAAAATTAATAACTAATTAGAATCTTTATATCTTTCTTACTTTCTCAGGAAGTAAAAATAAACTTAATTTTAGTTAAGGAAGGTTTACATACATAATTTATATCGCAAAACAACGTTTGCCAGGTCAGCTAGTTAATTATATTTTTACGGGATATTTTGTAATACGTTGTACACTATAACTCTATAAATAATAAAATAATATTGAAACATTTTTACACAAATTGTCTTGCCCCAAACTAGGCATAGCCTGTACTATGGGTACAAGACAACGATATATTTAATACAATATACTTACTTAGCATACATAAATACTTATAAATATCCATGACTCAGAAACAAACATTCATATCCATATAATGTTTGCACCTACCGGAATTCGAACTCGGGACCTAGCTCAGTAGGCAGGGTCACTAACCACAGGGCTATAGGGGTCGTCTATAATATTTATTTTTATTCAATAAAACTAACTTCTACAATTGCAACTTCATCATAAGTTAGACGATAAGTATTCTTACCAACTCATATTTTAGAATATAGAGAGTTTAATTTCCTCGAGGCGCTCGGCCGAGGATTCCATTTTAACTGGTCGGGAAACAAACTGTCTAAATGTTTGCTAGTAATAAAAGCTTAGAATTTGTCGGCGTCCGAAACTTTAACATACAGCATGCATACAATATATTCTCACGAAGAAGAATGTACAAATACTGTTCCATGGAAATACTAAAAACGAATGTGTGTTATTGAAAATTGTCTATTTTTTCTTTCATTGTAAATAACTTAAAGCTGTAAAATAATAAAACTTTTATATTAATTATAGTTAAACAATATGTTATGTTTTTAAAGTGATACTCGTAACCCTCACTTCTAGGAATAATACACAAATAAAACCTGAAAAACAAAATTTTATGAACGATGCGGGATTCGAACCCACTCAGTTTGTGGCTTCATGAGAGTTGAATAAAGCAAACAGAGTTTTATAACGAGGCGGTACTCGAACGGTTAGCTCAGTTGGTTAGAGCACCTATTAGAGCACGGAACGCCGGAGGTCGTGGGTTCGAATCCCGCATCGATCATAAAATTTTGTTGTTTAGGTTTTATTTGTGTATTAATCCTAGAAGTGAGGGTTATCACTTTAAAAACATAACATATTTTTTAGATTTACAAGAGCGACATCTCAAGTCAATTTCCTAATATTCAAATATTGGGGTTGCAGGTTATCAACTGTAAAGTAGATCCTGTAGATGAAGCCACAACCTGAGAGTTGAACAAAGCAAACAGAGTTTTATAACGAGGCGGTACTCGAACGGTTAGCTCAGTTGGTTAGAGCACCGGCACGGAACGCCGGAGGTCGTGGGTTCGAATCCCTCATCGTTCATAAAATTTTGTTTTTGAGGTTGATGAATGTACAAATACTGTTTAATTCAAGGAAATACTAAAAACGAATATGTACTATTTTCAACATTGTATATTGTTTTTTTTTCATTAGCTTAAAGCTGTAGAAAAATAAAACTTTTATAAATGAATAATAGTGATAAAAATTTTATGTTAGAGATATAACATAATTACTAATACAATTAACTTTCACGTAAAAGAATATACAAGTAATGTTTATTTCATGGAAATACTAAAAACTAATATGAAAATAATCTATAGCTGTAGAATAAAAACGGCATTACAAAAAACTTAGTATAAAGTTATACCTGAGTATAAACCAAGAATACGTAAAAGGTTTATAAACAGATATTTTGCTTATACGATTGGTTTATTCGGACGTATAACGTTTCCCGCGATTATTTGCAAGGCATTCGGAAAACTTTAGAATGATTATCATTACATTGACAGTGTTATTAGAGTTAATAGCGATTAACAGCCGTCCCCAATATATTATCTACGAATAGAGATAAATTACTACCTTCTACTGTCAGTAATTAGCTGTCAATAATCTGAAGCTGTCCCAACATACCCGATAAATCATTCTCATCGCCTTATATTAGGACGCGTGAATTGCAATTTTCGTACAAACTTCTATCGCTGGTAAGCTATACGTCGTCCCACTGACAGACAGCGTGTACGGATAAGGTGAGTCACCGTCGATAAGTTTCTTGGGACAGAAAAGCCAACGATAGTTACGATTGTTATCTCAAGTAAGAGATAGACTGAATATTGAGCGCGGCCGATAGTCAACATTTTGCATTTTCTTGGTTTATTCTCAATGTTCTATCTGTAAGTCAATAAATATAGCGGTGAAGTGATTGTGAAACGCAATCTGTGTTACTCGGAACTTTTATGTGGCCATTAAATTATTTTGATACATTAATTTGTTAGTTTACTTGTACATTGTAAAACAGCCTCGAAAAGACAGAAGTTTTACTTTACGAAACAAATATCATTATCAAAAACAGATAATTTATCTCGATAGATACTTACCGGAGGCTGTTTCATCAATAGATAAAGGTAATACTCCTATATGAGAGATATGTCAATAGACAAACAGAAGATTGAAGGGCTAAATAAACAATATATCTAATACTTGATACTTGAGGGGCTTTTATTGTATTTTTCTGTATTGATTGTCATATTGATCATAGTGATATTGAGGGAGGTGATGTATGGTCCATGCGTCATGCTTGTAAAATGGTGCTCAACAAGGGCCCTGCCCTGTTTCGCTGGCAAAGTTTTCATCAGAGTTGCAGGAGTTGAGGTTTTTAGTCGGTAGGGGGCGCGTAAGCCCGACAACTAGGCCCCGTTTCGGTGTCTAAATACGTAAATGTAAACTTACCTTTTCTCGAAAAAAGGAATGAACAAGGGCTGACTTCCTTGAGTCAGGGACTACGCCTTTTGACTATGAGTGCCAGATTAAACGCGTAGGCACCGGCCTTAACTTGGGACACACGTTCTAAGCACGATTGGAGAAAAGCCAGCCCACTCGACTTCCTGACGTCCAACGAAAACGGAGCTCGTCTAACAGTTCTTTGTCTTAACTGTACTTCAGACATAGAGCTCTGAAACCGCGGGATGGTCGGCGGTGATTTTCCGTTGCCGTCAAGAGTTGAGTTAGAGGCAAAAAGAGCGCACAGAAGATAGGCTTTCTCTTTCGCCGCATGGGCCAGGGTGTCATTCCTCATGTGTATTGGCGGCAGGGACGACTGGTTGAAGTTACCAAGAGTAGCTTTCGATAACGACCAGAACTTGGGTGTTCCAGTCGGTTAACTGAAAGCTGATCTCCGATTTTGACGACGTGGTATGATTTCACACGGGCGATTTGCCGCTTACAAAATCTGGAGGCACGGTTATATTTCCTCTTTCGAACTTTGTAGTTGAGATCCTTTGGGCCAAACGCCGCAACCCAAGTTCGATACGCCTGCTATTTCGCATTACTTTACATATTATATTGTAATTATTTTTAAGACGATGAATAAGCCAATAAGTTTCTTGCCAGTATTTTTCATTAAACTTCAACATTTTACGAAGTGTTAGTAACTGGTAAAAATAGAAAAACTTTTGACATTCATAATTATCATTTCATTGACTTAGATTAATAAATTGATTTTAATTTGATTTAATTCTTGAAGAAATTTATTAGATAAAATTCATGAACAGTGACCTAAACTTCTCATAGTTTCACACAAAACAGAGTCATGCGAGAATTGAATGGATACCGAAGCGGCCAATAATCTGCTCTATCACATTGTTAGTCATGAAAATTTGAATTTCCAGCTCCTAATTTGCTTTTCTAGTGCACATCTCTGGTTATGAGATGCATTTTCGCTCATCGCTGCACACGTTACTGGAAATTCCGTTATGTAGTGTTGTGATGTCAGGCCGTGTTAGCTTCGTTAACAGGATTGCACAGCCATTGATTATATCTATGAAATGACGGCTTTTGAATGCTAGCAAATATAGTGCATTAGATATTGTAGCAGTGAGCATTATATTAAGACGGTGTTTATATTTAACTATTACGGAGAATCTGTTCACATGTAACCAATTCCTTCTATCCGCCAATGTTGTGTTTGTCGCACGCACTATATGTTTTTTGTTAGTGTGATTTTTGGTAGCTTAAGAGCCGTTTCGCTAAAATATCTTTATAAGGCATATGATACCTAACATCACAAGTTATTTTTTTGTAACTGTACAGTAAATAGGCTATTATGGCTTAATGAACAGACACGACCCGATAACGATAGATGAGTTAGTGATTAATTGTATAATTTAAATTTAAACAATTTTGTTTTGTTGTGAAATGTTTTTAATGTGATAACCCTCACTTATAGTAAAGAAATAAAATTTGAAAACTAAATTTTATGAACGATGCGGGACTCGAACCCACAACCTCTCACGTTCCGTGCGAGTGCTCTGCCAACTGAGCTGACCGTTCGAGTGACTTATCGTCATAAAATCTTGTATGCTTCGTTCAACTCTCAGGTTGTGGCTTGAATAGAGTTGAAGAATCATACAAGATTTTATGATAAATTTTATTTGTGTATAAATTAAATTAAATCAAATATGCATCAAGGTTTCTATTGGTATTTTTTGGTTGGTATTTCACTTTCCACAGGACCAATCTCGGTCATTATTCCCTAATACCCCGATTAAGTAGACTATATAATGAATTTATTAGTAAAGATAAGTCAATTGATCTGTTCAGCGACAATATAACAAAATTTAAAGATAAATTACACACTCGATTCTGCAGCGGTAGCTATCACATAGATATTAAAATTGTGAATACTTTTTTCTTTATTATTATTCTTGTATTTTTATTTTTTATACACCTCTCATTATATAAATTTAACTTTTACATAACATTATTTAGCCTTTACTTATTACATAAATTTTAACTTTTTGTACGGCCTTTGTGTACATGCTGTAACTGCCTATAAATAGAATTATGTGTATCCCTAGCACCTAAGACTTGTTTAATGTTAATGTATCACACGTAATTCTGTTGGTAGTTGTAAATAGGTACTTAAATATCAAATGTAATCGCCTCGAATATTGTTGAAACAAGACTATTTGTGTAAACACAAGCAATGGAAATAAGGTTTACGATGGCTAACGTTTGAATGTTTTAGGAAGCTCGTTTGTTCGTAAGCAAAAATATTTAAGCCACCGTAAAGCCAAGTTGGCGGGATTACCTCACACACCGCATTGTTATTCAGGAAACGAAAAATATCTCCTTTGTTGTCTATTATTAAACTGGGCACTTTACTAGTTCCAGTAGGAGAGTATGAGAGGAGTATTACATAATAGTAAGCAAATAAAACGAAGAAAAGTGTATTTAAGATTGATAGATTTTTTTATTAATTTATTTAAGAGTTTTCAATTATGTTTCCAATGTTTGAATTGGAATTGAACCTCGGGAACCACGCTATCCATTGGTGAAAACAGCATGAAAATCCAACATATTTTTTTTTAAGGAGACTAAGGTACAAATTTGGTGAGTCCGTGCCGCAGTTACATACTCTAGAATTAAGGCGTTAACACAGACGTTCTTGTACAAAATAATTAACAATTTGTTGACTCTATATTCCTACTTAGTCGTATGAGCGTCAAATATCGAACAATAGGCCATCGCTCCACCAATCAAATATCTTTAGTGCCATTCTTTAGGACTCATTATTATAAGAATAGATTTCTGATCAGAGCTTACAGAACACACAATGACTGTTATAACCACATAGACATATTTCGATGTAATATGTATGATTTTGAATCTTTTGTTAAAAAAATTGGTAACTAAAGGTTATATTTGTATCAGTGAATTAATTGGCCCTTTAAACTTTTGTATTTATTTTTAATTGGTCTTAAAACTTCAATATGTAATAGGCATCGTTAGGAACTATTTTGGCTAGTGTAATATTTATCGTTAATAAATAAATAAATAAACATCAAATAATCCGCGCGGTGGTTTTTGAATTTATCGCGAACAGACAGACGCGGCGGAGGACTTTGTTTTATAATATGTAGTGATGTAAATTCTTTTTCGTTATATTTGTACAAGAACATTAACTTCGACAGATATTCACTGAGTTTTTTCAAACAAGCCTTAGTAACGACAATTTCTTATATATAATAAGTCTTTTCGTGTAGTAGATTTTATTAGAACTTCACAAAAGCCAATAAATTAACACTACATAGGTTTTGACTTAATTAACGTTACATAGATATTAATACTTATACAGATACATTAAAACGTTATTTTGTGGTAATAATGTTCAAAGTCTATTGTTTAATCTCATTAGAAGTAATTTAGTTTTAGCAATTATTTAGCAAAATTATCAAAATCATCAAGATAGGTCCACAATTTTGTTAATTTAAACCTGAAATACGACACTTCATCCTTTCTTAGTTTGATATGTTGTTATTTGGACAGTTTTCACTGAACACTTTGTAATTGCGTGGCGTGGTGTTCAAAGCGCGGTCTAAACACAACGAAACGAAAACTCTGCATAATAGACGCGTCGACAGAGTTTTGCGTCAGACAATTTGTGAGTCTAGTTGTTTATTGACGTTAATTTAAATAGGATATAATATATACACATCATACACTTATACTCTTAGATATAGCCAAAAAAAGGAAAAAAAAAGGGTTTAACAACTACAAAAATATTATTTTTATAAAATACTTGTAATAAACAAATTAATTAAAAATAACTATATATGTAGTAACAAACCTATCTTGGATGACACCGACTCCAAAAATTTCAATAATCGTAACTAGAATAAGATTAATTAATTAGATTGTATAAAATACGAAATTATTTTTATACTTTTAAGTGCACATTATATCTATTGTTTTGGAAAAGTGTTTTTGAAGGCGGTTGTTCTTTTTTTAATTTTTTATTTTATTTTATAATTTTTAGTGAATTTGGAGTATACTAACAATTTGTCTAAATATGTGTAAATATACAAAATTTTTCAATGCAGCAATGAACGTAAGTCCTTTGCAATTTGATTACAGACAGTGTTCCGTTACTTTGTCATGGATTCCGGTATCAGAACCTAACCAAACTCTCACCAAACTACTTTTGAAGTATATTATTTCCAATAAAAAAAGAATCATCGAAATCGGTTGGCGCGATATTGAGTTATTTGTAAATTTATCATCCACTTTTTCTATACGTATGAATAGCAAAATTTAAGACTATTATGGTTATCTCATGGATTCCATTGTCACATCTGGACCAAATTACAATGGGACCACTTGGGAAGCACCAGCTTTCAAATAAAAAAAGAATTATCAAAATCGGTTCACCCAGTCGAAAGATTTGAGGTAAAAAAGATAAAAAAAAAATACCGACGAATTGAGAACCTCCCCCTTTTTTGAAGTTGGTTAAAAAATATATGAACGATGCTGAACACCAACCCGTCACCTGAAGCCACAACTTGAGATTTGAACAAAGACATACCAAGATTTATGAAGGATACGTCACTCGAGTCCCGCATCCTTCATAAATTTTGTTTACAATTTTAATTTGTGTAAAATACATATGTAGTTATATTATACATTTTCAGTAAGCCACTCGTTGTAAGAAATAGTGTAGCTATATAAGCGTCATTTGATGCTGTGCATATGTTTTGTAATAAGGATCGATTTACTACAGTAGAAACGTGAGGGTTAATGGATTTAACATTGCAAGTGCTTCATCCGATTATCGACATGGGAGATCTTAATGAGGCGTTTATGTAAACAATTTTGCGTTTTACTGCACGGGCGTATCAAGGTTGCGTTAAACCTTTTACATTGTACAAGCCATTTTATAAGATAATAAGTATTAATTATATTATTAAAGGCATAAAGGCATTTATTTTCTCACAATTGATTCCTTTAGAATTCTTTTTGATGTCATTTCTTATACTACTAGATACTACTACCGCTTCGGAAACAAATAGCGCTCTGAGAGAGAAGAAGCGGCGCAAGAAGCTCTCCCAGCATTCTTTTTTTGCGCTCTTTTCAATAACAATATTACATAAATACAATATCAAATACAATATTGTACAGTTATTTCTATCGCTATAAAATAATCACAATCTAGTCCCAGGCTGTCCGATCATTTAGATATTCAGCAGTGGAGTAATAGGATTTACGACAGAGCCATTTTTTTATACAACATTTAAATTTATTTATAGATAATGCCTGAACAGTGGCTGGGACTTTATTATAGAAGTGTATACATTTACCCTTAAAGCTATTATTTATCTTACGAAGCCTACTAGAATTAGTTACAAAAATCCCTTATTTCTAGTGTTATAAAATTATTCAAGGGTTATTGTCATGCTTTCAAATTCTGGCAATAGAAATCTAATAGAAATATGCTTTTCAATATAATAACTGTCATTTATATACATACATACACTTATTTACTTAAAGACCTTATTTATTTATGGGGTACTTTCATCTCTTTTCTGATCTACCACAAGTTTCATTAAAGATTTAGTTTAGTTTACAATTCGGAGGCTCCTTTGGACTAGATGCCGGCTAGATTATGGGTGCCACAACGGCGTCTTTTTCTACAGTGAAGCAGTAATGTGTAAGCATTATTGTGTTTCGGTCCGAAGGGCGCCGTAGCTGGTGAAATTACTGGGCAAATGAGACTGTAACATCTTATGTTTCAAGGTAACGAGCACAGTTGTAGTGCCGCTCAGAATTTTTGGTTTTGGCAAGAATCCTGAGCGGCACTGCATGGTAAAAGGCATGGCGTATCAATTACTAGAGTCGGTGTCATCCAAGATAAGATGTTACTACATACATAGTTATAGGTGAGATGTGCTTGAGTCGTGAGGAGGCGAGAGCGGGTCGCGGCGGAAGGAAACCGATTCCAAAAATAACAATAAACGTAGATTGTATAAAAATACGAAATTATTTTTATACTTTTTAGTGCACATTATATCTATTGTTTTGGAATAAAATTTTGAATTCGGTTGTTTTTTTGTTAAAAATTTTTTATCCTTTACTCTATACATGAAATAATGGGTTATTTACGAAGCGATTTTAAACAATTGATCATTAATCCGTTTTCAATTATTACTTAAAATACATTGTGCATTTAATATAGATCAATATGGCCCTTTACAGAATGTAATTTAAATAAATATTTAGAATTAATTATAGCCGGATCACTCGGTATTACCTAAATTATATTTATTAAATTTTTACTATAAACTTTTGACAGAACGAAACCTGTCCGGACAGCTAGTATAGGAGTAGTTTACTAAAAAATGTAGAGCCGTTATCTTGTTCGGTTATACTGCTAAAAGCTACGAAAAAAATCAGAATTGTGCATATGATACAAGCAGTGTGTTTCAGAGATGTGGTGGCTGGATGATCTTGTTACCGGGAGGTCTGCTTGATGTGTTTTTTATTATTATTATTTCCTTTAAAGTTAAAGTTATTATACATTTTATTTTATGAAATGCTCACATAATGCCTCTATTTATTTACGGTATATGTGGATTGATGCATCTATTATACTCAATAACTCTTGTGTTTATAAGTACTAATTTACTTCTTTTTCTTTTTTTGACTTACTCGTTTTTGATATTTGAGTATTTTGTTGCGTCACTTTGCATATATTGTAATTGAAATGATTTGTAAAACAATTAAAATGTAAATCTTGACTTAAAAGAGTGGCAATGAGTTTCTCGCTACTTCTTCTCATTAGCTCAACCCCTTACGAAGTAGCGGTAAATTCAATAAGAAACAATTTTTTTTTTGACATTCATAAGTGTCATTTCCGTGACCTACATGAATAAAGTATTTTTGAATTTTAATTTGAATTTGAATTTGAGAAGGTTTCAGTAAATAATATATTGATGATTTCTCACTCACATATAGATACCGCTTTACTGCATATTCGCAATACAAAGATTTGAGTCACTGAAATTTCATTACATATGACCATTGATACAATGAGCGGGCGTGTGTTACTTATTTATATGGCAAAACTACCCTCAGATCCTCTTTGTTATATTTTAAGTGTGTCTTACTGTATATGTGCAATAACATGATCCATGGTGTGGAACGCTTCATAGGCGATTCCGCCTCACACTTCACTATTTTAAAAGTAAAAAAATATATAGAATAGTAGATTGTTAACCGAGGGTCAAAAGAATCAATTCCCGAGGTATTTATACGCCCGAGCGCAGCGAGGTCGGCTATAGTCCGAGTAGGAATTGATACTTTTACCCGAGTTAAACACTCTACTTTTCATTTCGAATACGAGTAAAATAAAACTAGTTGTTTATCTAAGCATAGATTAGTATCCCGCCAATTTATATCGACTTTTTAAATTTCAAATATGTTCATTCCGCTCAAAAAAGTTTGCGCTAAGTGCACACTGGCTGTTTAGAAAGTCACATGGCCGCAGCATTTTTTTAATTAGTTCTTTTTACATGCTGCATGCATGCAAAACTGCTATGAACAGTTCTATTTTTAAAGTTCATTCCGGCCCTTAGGTGGGAAGTAATTTGTATGAGTTTTTCCCTCTCTGTGGAGGGAAGCAGCATTTTCCGCCCAATAATCAGATCAAAACAACATTACTTTCCGAGTATGAGTAATAAAAAGTACATTACTTGACACAGTCAAAGAAATAACAATCTTAAATTTAAAACATTTCAATGGCTACATTGCCTTATAGAAACGATGCGGTCAATAATTATGTTTTAACATTGCAGATTAATAAAACTTATAATAATAACAGATGGTTGATATATTAGTCTGTACCCATGGAGAGGTAGGTAACACTTATTTACTAAAACATATAGAATGAATTGCTAAATATTAAAACGAGAATTCGAAGCATAACTCTTTTCGCACATTTATTATTATTAAAAATTAGATGTTTCATTAGAGTTATGTTATTTCTTTCCTCGAGATGAGTTCCCTTTTCATATTTCACATCAAATATCATACGAAAATGAACGTAACATCTCATTTTAATAATAAAACGCGAAGGTTCCGCTCGGTTATCACTTGGTAAGAAGTAATAACCCTCGTTACGACTTCAGCAGATGGCGTTCATAGCCGCCGGTGCATAATGTGCTCTTTTTCAATCTAAACGATTTTTAAAAACTTTATCATATTAAAATTTCTCTTGAGTCCACTTTTGGAAACATATACTATGTATTTTTATTATATCAAGTATATCAATATTTATCCACCAAGCCTGTTTTTGCCGTGCACTTTATACTGTTTTGAAGGGTATGAGTTAGCGCATGCAACCTGGCTCAGTAAGTTATTTTATGTACACCCATGCTTTAAATCCTCTATTAAAGATTCTGAAACAGTTAGCTTATTGCCAACATTAAAACCCCAATGTCCTAATAACCATTACATCATCCAAATGTTGTACTGAATTTCATAACAACACTCCTTTGTTTGTTTTTTCGATCCCTTCATGCGCTAAGAATTTCAACAGAGTGGTATCTGAATGAATTTCAGAAAAACATTTACGTTTACGCGCGTTATACACTACCAGAACGTGACGCGCCGTAAAAAAAATAGTAGTCTATTCGAATCCCCGCCATTTTTCTTCGATATTTTTATTGTTTTGTTTACAAAAATGAGCGATTCAAGTTTTGACAGCACACCACCATATATTTTAAACGCTGCAAAAGAATATATATATATAAAATATATATCTGTGTTAGTGATTAAGGAATTGTATTGATCACATTGTTGGAACAATAAATAAAATAAAAAAGAGCTGAGAGATAAATTCTATCTAGAATATAATTTGGAATTACACCCCATCTAAAACTAATAAAGATCTATTTTCTACATATTGTTTTTATATCATTTAACATGAGTACCATAAAAAATCGTGTATACTTTGAAGGTGATATTAAATCTCCTGGCCCATAAAAATACGTCATAAAGATCTGTAGCGATGCAAAATGTCAGAAAAATCGAACATTCTGTTATTAAATTCACTGAGACAGGTGCGATGTCAATATTGGCACACCCGCGAATATTTTTACTATAAATAAGAGTTTATAATAAAAATATCGCTCGAATTTTAAATGTATTTTACTTACATGGTATATAAATTTATAATACTACAGAATTGCAAAAACAAGAGAGATGTTAGTAAAAACTAAGGGTATTAATGCAAATATATGGAAGTTGGCGTATTTCAAGCATTGCAAAAACAAGAATCATTGAGAGCAAAATTTAAAGCGATTAACATCTTCACTTTTGATTCTCAATATAGTCTTGATAATGTTATGTATGTACATAGGCACACAAGTGAATTTGCTATAAACTGTGATAACCATAATGTAAACACCAGGAACAGACATAAGCTTATAATGCCTACTACTCTGGTCGAGTTAGTAAGTCTTTTGTGGGGCGATGTATATGCTTTTAAAACAAGATCCCAGAAAATGTTCAAAACAAAATTATTACGATATTCAAAATAATTGTTAAAAAACGTTTGTGTGGTAAAGTTTACTATAACATAAATGACCTTTTTAATGTTACCACAGATTGGAAATGGATCGACAGTCCTGAGGCTATTAAATAATAAGTTTAATTGTACAATGTTACTTTGTAAATGTTACTTTAATTGTAAAACATATTTTTGATGAAAAAAAAGGCCGCTGAGTTTGTTGCGCCCATTCTTCTCAGGCCTGAGGCATTCACTTTGGAATGGGTGGTAGTTTTTTTGACTTTCAATAAGTGATTTCACATCCTATTTACGATTAAAGTTTATTCTCAACACATACCATATTATATCTAACGAGTATTCAATACAGACTCGATTGAATAGTCAGTAAGCCAGCTGGAATAGCTTGATCCCTTGACGTTTCAAATCACGACTCACCTTTGTGAGTCTTCTATGAAATCTGTTCCGAGAAATATTTGACCTGATTCTGTTCATGGTTTCCATTATCACACAATACGTTACGGGAATTATTCCATCTGTTTAAAAAGAGTGACGTATTAATATACAAATACCAGCACGAGTCGTGAGCAGGCTTTCCATTGGTCGAAATGAAGCGCTTGTAGAGCCGACAAAGCGCTCATTGGCTCGTAGTCGATCCTTGTCATTTCATTATTGGATCAACACACTATGTCATTCAAGTATCGTAATATCGTATACTTTCACGCAATTTGTAACCGTCTTATTCATAATAAAACGTTAATCGTATGTATAAGCCTAAATTACTTAAAACATATTTTAAGCCTATCGAACGAACGATGAAATTCCATATTCATAATCGTTTGGTAAACCTCCGATAACTAATACGTCTTTATAGTAACACAATGTTACCATTTCGTACAAAAAACATGATTTTAACTGATTTAACGAGGAACAGGAATTATAGAAACAGGCAGCTTTTCAATCTTCAAAAATCAAAGTTTTGAGAAGCTGAGTAGGTTGGTAATAGGTTGGTAATGATAACTAATAACAGCTATGAACCCGTGTCACTGAATAAATAAAAAAAAACAGCTATGAACTGAGTAAAATCAAAAAACAAATGTCAAATACGAGACAGCTGATCGATGTCGGCCATGTTTTTTGCAATACAGGGTTTAAAATGATTTCTAGAAGAGTCCTAGCTATTATAAGTCACGTCAGCTTTATCGAAGTGATAATGAGCGTTTTAGCTCTAATATCCGATACTGAATACAATTTTTAACAAGCGTTTATTAGCGATGTCTTTAACCTCCGATAAGTTATTATGAATAAGACCATAATTGTGTAATTGTCCTCCTACCAATTTCTATTTGTGATTACAGCTCGTGTGCGAACTATACAAATAATATTTGTAGCCATATTGTGTTTGTGTTTGGTATTGGCCAAGTGCGAGTCGGACACGCCCATGAAGGCTTCCGTAGCAGCAAGTATGGGTTTGATGAAAAAAAAATTATGAGTTTGTTCTTAGTATGGGGACCCCCAAAATTTATTGTTTTTATTTTCTATTATTGTGTGAAAATCTTAATGCGGTTCACAGAATACATCTATTTACCAGGTTCAACAGTATATATAGTTCTTATAGTTTCAGAAAAAAGTGGCTGTGACATAAGGACGGACAGACAGACAGACGAATGTATAAGGGCTCTGTTTTATCACTATATTGTGAATGTTTAGTCGAGAAACTATGTCCTATGTTAAATCTCTCCAAATACCTCGTATTATATATATCTTATTATATTATATCAATACTTAAAACTAACACAATCATCTGATTTTATGCTGTTGTGGCTCACAGATATACATATTGTTATATATCTAGTTTTCAAAATATAAATAATGTGAAGTGCGAATACAGTTTTCAAAAATAAAATGCTTGATTTAAGAAAACATCAATAAACTCTATAATTATACTTACATCAACAGATTTGGAAGATAAATTTATAAAGCAAGATATATTTTTTTAAATGTGTTATTATTTCTGTAAAATTGTATTTGCTTTCAAAGAGATTATTATACTTATTCTTTTGTTTTATTTTATTATTTGTCATTATTAGGTATTATTAATTATAAATACTTTTTTAATGTTTTAATCTTTTTTTAAGGTTTAGTTTAATTGTTGTAAGTTTAATAAGTATAATAATAATTTAACTCAGGCGAGGTGTCACCCTTGAGGTTCATGTGTCACGCGGGGGTCAAAGAAGATCAGCGTTGCAACACACTTGTATTGAAACACATTTTTTTTTTAATGGAAAAAGGGACGAGACGAGCTTGACGTTCAGCTGATGGAAATTGATACGCCCATTACAATGTAGTGCAGCTCAGGATTCTTGAAAAAACCATAAATTCTGAGCGGCACAACAATTGCGCTCGTCACCGTGAGACATAAGATATTAAGTCTCATTTGCCCAGTTATTTCACTAGCTACGGCACCCTTCAGACCGAAACACAGTAATGTTTACACATTACTGCTTCACGGCAGACATAGGCGCCCTTGTGGTACCCATAATCTAGCCGGCATCCTGTGCAAAGGAGCCTCCAACTGGTATAATTATTAACTGTTTAGTAAAAATATAAAAAAAAAAAGGTTTTTCCCTATTCAAATTGTGTTTTACTTATTATTTTCAGTTATAAAGGTGAATACCGAGGCTATCGAGCGCTTAAACGACACAGACCTAGAGAGAAGCCTCAAAAGAACTAAGCCTTTTGAGTTAGTCTCGTGAAACCTTAGTGTAGTGCAGTTAAAAGAATATTTTATTAGTTGGAAAGAGTTAGAGAGAGAAAAAAGAATCGGTCAATAGTAGGTAATAAATAACCTATAGAAAATCCTGGTTGTAGGTTTTTTTTTATGAAAATACGGGACGAGACCAGCAGGAAGTTCAACCGATGGTAATTGATACGCCCTGCCCATTACATATTAACTACTGCTCAATACTGGAGGTATTTGCATATTAGGAAATTGACTTGAAATGAAGCTCTTTCAAATCTAAACAATTTGTTATTATTTTAAGTGATAACTCTCACACTTTTAATAGTCAGATAGTTATATTGAATAAATACCAAAAAACAGAATAAAATAAATACTTAAGGGGGGTCCCATATAACAAAAATGAATTTTGTACAGATGATGTTTTTATAGATAATGGTACGGAACACTTCGTTTGCATATCCGCGTCGCACCTGGCCGTTTTTTTTTGTTATAATCCATTTGAACAGATAGGTAACCTTCGTTTATATAGGTAATATAATTTTGTCCAAAACGTACAGATTAATCTGCCTCGGTTATGTTTCATCTATCGCCTGTTCCTGCCGTGAATCAGTAATGTGTAAACATTACTGTGTTTCGGTCTGCAGGCGTCGCAGCTAGTAATAATTTCACTATGCAAATGAGACTTAACATCTTATGTGTCAAGTTGACGCGCGCAGTTGAAGAGCCGCTCAGAAAGGCACTGCATTGTAATGGGCAGGGCGTATCATCACCATCAGCTGAACGTCCTGCGTCTCATCCCTTACTGTCATAAAAAAATATCTAATAGTACACTTAAACCCCAAAATGCTGAAATAAAACAAAAAACGTCGACTATAACAATTATCTCAAACAACTAACATAAAAGCTGACATGATAACGGCTTTTAAACTTAATGTAACTGTATGAGGCTACACATAAACTTAAGATCCAACATATAAATAATAGTTGGTGATGTAATTTGTTGGCATAAAAGCAATAATTTACAGGCCTATAACATGTCGCGTCGGTTTAGTGCACCGTAAAGTCCCATTTCTCTGAAAGAGGCAATAAAAAGGAAATGGTTCATATAGTTACAAAAGTAATAAAAGAGGTTTAATTAAAATTTCAATGGAATTGCTATGGGTGAATACTCGCGTTAGATCTCGATTAAAATTGCTGTTAAAGGTGCACATAGGGTTAATTTGACTTTTTGCATTTCAATAACTACATAACTATTATGTGAAAATATCTTTTATTTATTTTATATAATACTAGCTGACGCAAACGTTGTATTGCCGATATTAAAATCGCGATACAAAAGTAACTGTTGATCGTAGATTGGTGAAAATTTGAAGTTGTATATATTTTTTAATGCTGACTAATAATCAAAAAAAATTTAAAAAAATGTCATAAAAATTTAAAAAAAAAATTCGTGTGTTATGACCACCCTTAACATTTAGGGGGATGAAAAATAGATGTTGTCCGATTCTCAGACCTACCCAATATGCACTCAAAATTTCATGAGAATCGGTCAAGCCGTTTCGAAGGAGTTCAAAGTTTAAAACCATGACACGAGAATTTTATACATATTATGTTTAGTTTCAAATATAAATATGCTAATGAAAAAGGGTTTTACATAATATTTAATGGCTACATCTAAAATAATCTTTAAATATGCTAAAAGACATATATATTAATCGGGATTTGAATATACTTAAAATAATTTACATTATTTTGTTGTTAAATGGCATTTAAAGTTTTTCATTTTCGCTTTATAACATAGGTATCCATCCTTACTTAAAGTAAACTACCGCAAATTAAGGTTATATATATTTAAATTTAATATAAAGCCGGTTATACAAATTAAATTTGTAACTAAAATTTATGAACTATGCTGGACTCGAACCAAGATTTACGAATCATGTGTAACTCGAACGGTTAACTCAGTTGGTAAGAGCGCTCGAACGGAACCCCAGAGGTCGTGGGTTCGATTCCGAATCGTTCATAAATTTTGGTTTCAAATTTAATTTGCATAATTAATCCTAGAAGTAAGGGATCATCATCATCATTATCATCATCAGCCGGAAGACGACCACTGCTGGAAGAAAGGCCTCCCCCAAAGATTTCCACGACGATCGGTCCTGCGCTGCCCTCATCCAACGTATTCCGGCGATCTTGACCAGGTCGTCGGTCCATCTTGTGGGGGGCCTACCAACACTGCGTCTTCCGTTACGTGGTCGCCATTCGAGGACTTTACTGTCCCAACGGCCATCTGTCCGTCGAACTTTGTGTCTATAGTAAGGGATATCACTTTGAAAATAACAAATTGTTTAGATACAGCCGGTTAACAGAAAAATACAAAAAATCAATCAACAGTCCCTATTCGTGAAAATTTCAATAATACACATTAAATTTTTATTGAAATTGAATGTGTTACCGTTAGTGTATTACAAAACTTTATTATGTACTTTACAAGGTGAACATAGTTATATAAATATCATTGATTTAAAAGTTGCAAATAAAAGAAATTATTATAAAGTTTAGAATCATTTGGTCGATTATTTTGTGAATCTATGCTGTTTTCGGGAATCTTGTTAATACTATATTCCTATAGTGCCATCATTTCTGTACTTTGTTAAATTGGTCCATGTTTTTTGTGTTAAATAAATGGAATTTACTCCAACAAAGGTGCTGGTTACTCAAGCGACAAAATAAAAACACATAGCGGCCGGAATTCTTGTAATTCCCCATAAGTCCCGTCGCTTCCTAAAGCTCGAAGGACCAAAAACGAATAGGATAGTTTACACTGTAAAAATTATTTTTACACAAAGTTAGTTTGAAAATTAACAATAAATATTATATTTATGTACTCTAAGGCAAAAATTTTTTAGGAACACTTAAAAATAAACTGGATATATATACCTTTAAGGTTAACCTACGATGATAAGTAAAAATAGTCTAAGTAGTCCGATTTTCATCCGAAACCCAAGAAGTATGTACGTTGTCACAATCAGGAGTTTTCTTCCACTGTACACTATATACTACAAAGCTGTGGAATGAGCTTCCTTATGCGGTGTTTCCGCGACGATACGGCAGGAGTACCTTAAAACAAAAGCGCATACTCCTTCCTTAAAGGCCGGCTACGCTCCTGTGATTCCTCTCGTGTTGCAAGAGATTGTGGGTGGCGGTGATCACTTAACACCAGGTGACCCGTACGCTCGTTTGTCCTCCTATTCCATAAAAAAAAATTAAACAATATTCGCGGGTTGATCAGGTACTAGAATAATCAAATAATGACAGTAGTCAAGGTCTAATAAATTTAAATAAAAAATATTTGGAACAATATGACATAAATAATACTAACAACAAGTATAAGTAAGTAAAGGAATGCTGTTTCATGCACAAATATCTAAATAGATATAATATATTAGAGTCAAATGGTATTATCCGCCGCGATGGCAAGCGTCCTGATGGAATGACGCTAGTGGCTTGGGCACGGGGATGGGCGCTGGTGTGGTACGCGACTTGCGTCGACACTCTGGCTCCTTCTCATGTCCAAGTTACGTCAGTTGGTGCTGGGGCTGCTGCTTCGACTGCCGAAGACGGCAAGCGTCGCAAATATGTTGGTCTCAGTGAGCCATACATCTTTGTGGAGTGGAGAATGTTCAAAATACTATCTTCGCGCCTCAATAAGGCTACTGAAAACCCAAGCGCTGGCAGCTATCTCGGTCAACGGATCAGCCTAGCTATCCAACGCGGAAATGCTGCCAGTATTTTAGCTACGCTTCCACGTAATGATAGTTTTAATTTTATGTAGTCATAGTATTGTAAATATAGTTGTAAGATTTGTTTTGCTTAAATAACATATTGTTTATAATAATATAGGATAGGTCCAGTATAAGTAATATCCAGATAAATACCAAACGATACGAGAACCTTAAAAATTGCAACGAGAATCTTTAAAGGACAGAAATATTCAAGCCTAGTACCTGTATCCTCTGATTTGGAAAGAGAAGAGGGGCTGAGGCAGTTCTCATGTCATACATAATAATTTCTGCCCTCTCATTTGACTTGAAGGTGGGTAATATAATCCACTTTAGAATCCTACTTATATCACGGACGGGAGCCTTATAGAGTTTTGATACAAGACCATAGAACTATTTTATAAATCATTCTCTAGTACAATTTATGTATGACACGTATTGGAACACTAGTGCATTTTGTATTCAATATTACATCCAGCCGAGCTCTGACACAAATGCAATCGATTTATTGAGACTATCTATCGTCGTTATTGTCGTATCATTACGGAATGTTAGTTTTTCATTAAGCTGAATAGATACCAGAAAAAAAAACAATAAATATACTGACTTCAAACATGTTTGTTATACAATAACTAGGTGGTGACCCGTGCGCATCGCTTGATCAAAACATATGCATGTATACAAAATTTCATATCCAAATTTATAAGCTTTTTTGTTAGTTATGAAACTTTTTTTTTATGACGCCTGAGCAGGACGTTCAGCTGAAGGTTATTGATACGCCTTGCCCATTAGAATGCAGTGCCGCGCAGGATTCTTGAAAAACCCAAAAATTCTGAGCGACACTACAATTGCGCTCGTCACCTTGAGACATAAGATGTTAAGTCTCATTTGCCCAGTAATTTCACTAGCTACGGGGCCCTTCAGACCGAAACACAGTAATATTTTCACATTACTGCTTCTCGGCAGAAATAGGAGCCGTTGTGGTACCCGTCAACTAGCCGGCATCCTGTGCAAAGGAGCCTCCCACTGGAACTTGTAGAAGTTCAATCATTAGAATAATTATTTCGTTGTTTCCTGTTCTTGTAATGAAATAATATCACAGGAGAACTGTTAAACTGCGGCTCAAAAAGTTATCTCATAGAATATTTCATACAAAAATAAAATTTGAAATTAAATAATATTAAGAGTCGAAATAACGAATCGAAATAAACTTTCCTATGTCTCATCAAAATTTACAAAATTTTATTTAAATCGGTTCAGTAACTTAGGAGTTAATCACGAACAAGCAAAGTGACGTCAAATTTTTATACCATAATACATATAAAGTTTTACCATGACAACACATATACGAAAAAAAACAACATCAATAAATTATCCAATGATAAAAGCAATTAAGAGACAAATCTCACTGATTTTTATAATTTTTTGTGTATAGATCATGTGATAGTAAAATTCGTAATTCACAGTTTTTTTTATATTTATTTACATAAATATTATATTTAACTATTACTACTTACATTTAACTTACATTTATTTACTCGCCAAACGTTACGTTTATCGGCGAGATGTTCTCATTAATTTTATACATACAAAGATAGCACAAGATGGTTTTAAAATTATAAATTAAATAATAAAAGATGCGAACAACTATATTATTATGATGTTTGACGTTATGTAGTTCATAGTGTTATACATAAATCACTATGTATATGCCGGCGTTACGCCAGGGTTTCCTTGACCAGGGTCCACCATGAAGAAATACAACACTAATAATTTCTCAGTTTATTCAAGCACAACTGCTAGTAAAGATATGAACCGTCTTTACATAAAACAACCGCTTTTATAGCTTCCGTACAATAGATGAAACAGAGTAGATACAACTTCTTTTAAAACACAAATACAATTAGGTATTGTAAAATAATGCCTAAATACAGCTCAATAAATGTATTAGTGAATTTATACAACTTCAAATGATTTATATAATAGTTTGTTCATTTAATTTGAACAAACATTACGAAGTAAGAAGATGGCGCTGCAAGCAAGTTTCGAAATACAATTAAGAAAGACTTTATACATAAAATAATAAAGTTTGATACAGAATAACGATATTAATTCTAATACAAATTAATTTGAACATTTTCACATTCAATTAAGTATTTTAACAATAAATAAAACATGAAACATCTTCAAACAATTCAAAGAGTCAAAACAGTGTCTATTAAATTAGTTAGACCTTAATAAATAACAGTTTTATGTTAACAAATAGCTATTTGTATTTAAATCGTATATATTTCAGATATATCAATAATAATATATTCATTTTAACGATAAATTAAAACAAAAATATCAATAGTTGCAAACAATTGACGGTAGGTGGCGATTTGCGCCCATATATACGTACAAACCTTGCGAATGCATGCGCGTTCCATGGTTTAGACAGGATCTGTGAAAAGTTTAATACATAGGCACACTAATTTAAAATAATATCCTTTAATATACGAACGCAGAATCAACGGAATACAGATATTCGTACAGACGCTAAGAAAGAGCGATTTAACTTCATGATTTTGTGAGCAATGAGTCGTGCGCAGAGTGACGTACAATAAACAACAAGAGTTACAATCACACTCAAAAATTGTCTGAAGCAAAACTCTGCCTACGCCTCTATTAGACAGACCGCAATATTTACAATCAAACAACGTCTAAACGTTTAAACAACGTCTGTCGAATATTTTTAACGAACTTCTTAAACTTTTATCATCGCGGAACTATAACATTGTAATTATAATGACGGGTACTCACGATATATATTAAGTTAATTTGATAGCGATATTTCGATCTATTTGCATGAATCGTGGTCGCGACGAAACTGTGGAGGCGGCGAGAAACTGTTGACACATTGACACTTGACACTAATTGTACATTAATCTGTTCACTTGGCGCCTGTTTGTATTCCGTCAATGCTGAGACAGATAAAATTATTATCATAAGAAGTACATCTTTAAAATATTACTAATCTGTTAAAATGGAAGCGGTTTTTCGGTAAATATCTCTCGGCTCAGCTATATTTATTATATAGGTTATTTATATATACATTTAATTTAAACTAGGTCCCGTAATGACTCGTTGTAAACTAGTAATCACAGAAGTTCAGATTGGTATATAATAGTATCAACCTGCTCTCAGAAATAATAAATTCCAAAACATTGACTTCTTTTACAGCGAGCCTTCAAAGGCATATACTCAATAATTATGAAACGTTTCAATAACATAAGTAGGTTGTTTTATATCTTATCTATTTGCCTAACATTGTATTGCATTATGTACCTACCAAAATCATTGTTTGTAAGTACCTACTTTAATTATTAAAATATTAATTTTTCTCATGTAAATGACAATAGGTCTTAATGAGAATAAAGTTATTTAAACCTAATCACATAAATTATCTATTCCCAATTACTATAATTACTCAATATAAAATGTTAGTGCAAGGAGGTTATAAGGTTTCTATACTACGGAAAAATACTGCTAAATGCTGAATGAATCTGGGAATGATTGTGGAAGAAACGTGCCCAGAATTTTATCGAGTATAACATACATCTAACGAGCTATCACGGCAGCATAGAAAAAGAAATTGAATTGTATTCCAATATCTGCCACTGTTTTTGCGTCTTTTTTATGACATTGAGGAACGAGACGAGCAGGACGTTGCTGACAATGACAAATAGTTGAGTTTTCTCGTATATTGGTTTATATTCATCGAAAATATCGCCTTTTTCTGCCGTGAAGCAGTGTGTGTAAGCATTACTGTGTTTCGGTCTGAAGGTACCTACTAGTGAAACTGGACAAATGAGACTTAACATCTTATGTCTAAAGGTGGTGAGCGCAATTGTGTTTCCGCTCAAGATGTTTGGATTTTTCAAGAATCAAGAAGAAGAAGTGACTCTATATTTTAATAGGCAGGGCGTCGAGTACCAGTGGGAGGCTCCTTTGCTCAGGAAGCCGGCTAGATTATGGGTACCACATCGGCGCCTATTTCTGCCATGAAGCAGTAATGTGTAAACATTTCTGTGCTTCGGTTTGAAGGGCGTCGTAGCTAGTGAAATTACTGGGCAAATGAGAATTAGCATCTTATGTCTCAAGGTGACGGAGTAATTGTAGTGCTGCTCAGAATTTTTGGGTTTCTCAAGAATCCTGAGTGACTCTGCATTCTAATAGGCAGGGCGTATCAATTACCATCAGCTGAATGTCTTGCTCGTCTTGTCCCTTATTATCTTAATAAAACGCAAGCTTCTTGCCCGTTTGCCCCTTCTTTTCGATACTAACAAATGGATGTATTTTTGGTCGGTTATACTGCGAAAATTACTGAACCGATCGGAACAATACTTTGGTTATTTACATATCCGGAACCTATATTTTATGATTACATTACATTACCTTACATTTCGCAATAAAAATAAATTCAGCTTACCAACCGAGATCAGCGGGCATTGGGTTCTTAATTCATATGAAAAAACATTGCTTGCCGGATCAGCTAGTTAAAAATACTCAGATATTCTTAGAAATAATAACGACCTAACGTTATTGGAAATATTTCGCAAAAGATTGCGTTTAAAACTCGCACAACAAGAGCACTTAGAGAAGATTATGAAATGAATGCTTGAAATGCTTCACTTACTGGAGCAATCTCGAGATAATAAAATGGCCATAATTTATAAGAGGGAATCTCATATAATATTATATATCTAGAAGGGGTCGGTAATTTAAACGCACTTAAAATTGAAATATCTGTATTTTACACTTTCCACTTATGACTATTATATTTATCCAATACAATTTGGGCAGCGTTACCCCTTACAATTAACATTCTGTACTCTCAAAAGAAAAAATCAAATTTCTATATTTGTTAATAAGATTTATACAAAATTACTTATAATCCACTTACTAAAGCAATTTACAATTAAGCCTTATATATGTAGGTATCAAATCAAAATCAGTTTATTCAAGTACGTCACGGAAATGACACTTATGAATGTCAAAAAAAAATTATCTTATTGAATCTACCGCTACTTCGTAAAGGGTTGAGCTAATGAGAAGAAGTAGCAAGAAACTCATTGCCACTCTTTTATATCAAGATTTACAGATCATTTCAATTACAATACAATATGTAAAATGATGCAACAAACACACTCAAACGTCAAATAGTCAATGTCTTACACGAGTAAGTCAAAAAAGTAAATGTAAATTAATACAAAAGTTATTGAGTACAGTAGCTTCATCATCCACATACACCATAAATCAATAAAGGTATTCTGTGTGCATTTTATAAGCGATTATAAATAAATAAACTTGTATATATCCATATATATATATATATATATATATATATATACATACACAATAACTTTTAAGAATCTGAAACCAAGTCTCCTGCAACAGGATCATCCCGCCATCACAAGCAGCGCCGTTCACGAGCAAGACGCATGAGCCAGCCATCGCCTCCCTCAACCATATTTTAGGGAAGGGGGGACGACCCGTCCCATGTCGCCGCCACAAGCAGTGATATTTAAGCGAGCATGATGAAACCTGTTACGAGAACTCAGCAAACAACAATAAAATAATCCTAATATCATGCAATACTCACCAAACACCTTTACCTACAATTTGACAATTCTGCCCAAACTTGTTATTAATATTATACCTTTACTAACAGTAACTAAAAAAAAGTTTTACTTACTACTAAACGTATTGTAGATATTGCCAAACGTGATTTATTTAGACGACAATGTGAAACTAGGTTACATGAAGTCAATTAAAAGATATTGGACGATTAGCAGAAATAACCATCGAAATTCACTTAAAGCATCATATTGCCAATATAAACGTTGCTACAGAAAGTTTCAGTTCAATTTGCGGTCAAGCCAAGCGGCGAACCAGTTGCAAAATATTAATAGATTCTGGCTGTAAATAGAAGAAATAAAGCGAAAACTATTTTTATCTACACCCATCAAAAATTAATAATTAAAACACCCAACGTCCTAATAACCATTACATCATCCAAACAAGTGTTGTAATTAAATTCAGTACAACATTACATCATCCGTTTTCATAATAACACTCCTTTGGATGATGTTATGGTTATTAGGTCTGGCTTTTTTAATGTTAGCAGTAAGCTAACTGTTTCAGAATCATTTATAGAGGATTCATATTATAGGTGTAGATAAAGTCTTGTATACAACTGTTGATAATTAAGTATTAAAAACACTCAAACACTATTGTCACCCTAAACCAACATTCGTGTTTTAATACCCCTATTACAACAGTCGCATAAATAACTATAATACTTAATAGATTTAGTAATTCAGATTCCCTCCGTTTTCCAAGTACTAACAGTTTTGCACAAAAAGTTTAATCTACTTTACATCAATGCTTTGTTGAGGGTTATCAAGTAATTCATAAACGTTTATGCACGAATATAAAATGCAAATTCATGCTAATATCCTAAAAGCATCGTTATAATAGGCTGTATTTTTTATTTCTCTCTGTTGTATTTTATTGAAGAGGCAGCAATTTTAGCAGAAATAAGTCTTAATGAGATTGTTGCATATTTATGGTGATTTAAGTTTTCTGCCCTTTTGCATGTTGAGAGAAATCAAATCAAATCAAAGTTACTGTATTTACGTAAGTCAAGGAAGTGACACTTATGAATGTCAAAAGTTTCTTTTCGTTTTAGATTTTTTACCACTTCGAAAAGGGTTGAGCTTTATTGAGAACAAGTGGCAAGAAACTCATTGCAACTCTTACAATCAACATTTACCGTTTCATCGTTAGCGTTAGAGAATTTTACGTGCTTTTCCTAATAATAAGTGAATTGCTATACAATCATTATTCTTCAACGGACTAAATTGAGAATCGCACTTAAAAAAATATTAGTTTTCCCACAGCTCCGAATGGCAGTTAATTTAGAAATAGCCAATAACTGTTTTAAATAGGTACCTTATTATAAAAAAAAAAAAAAATAATGTCAAAAATGAAAAATAATTTATTTTTAAAGAAAACTTGCTGTGTTTTCCACAAAGAATAAAAATAAACTAACTGCAATGGACTCTTTTTATTGAATTAGGCGTAATTTTGCGAAAATCCATAGTTATTCAAATGTTGTGAGCCATCTTGAGTGTAAATTTCGCTAAGATTCGTATTCACAATTCGACACGAGGCATCCTAAGGAGATGTTGACTCGCCAAATTCTGACACGAGACTCATTTGAATTTATACTCAAGAAGGCTCACAACATTTGCAATAGACTCTGTCAAGACGTACAAATTATCTAAGGAATAAATACCCATTTTATTAGCATTAGAACGAGACAAAACAATTAATATACTTCATTACAGTGTTTAAAAGTACAGTTATAATCAGGAATGAAAGTTGAATGAAGTAATATATATAATAAACTAATGGTTTTACTAATGGTTTATTTTTAAACCACAAAGTTACAAAGTAAAGTGTCTCAACCGATTGAATATCGTAAGACATAATGATTCAGCAGAGATTTCTAAAGTCTTTGAAACTTTTGGAAAAGTTTGTCGCCTTCTCCGATAAGAAATCTTTTATCCACTCTGTGAGGATTTACTACATTTAACAGATTATGTGGATAAAAAATTATAATGTTGCAATAATGCTGCATTATTTTATCCATCCTTTTGATTTTTTTTACAATTCGAGGAATTCTTCCTTGTATGCTTCTAATGAGCAGTTTTATAGTTTAGTTTCTGGTTTGGAATATGTTCCAAATTATTTAAATTAGTCAATAAGACAATAGGGGACTCCTCTAGCAATATAAATACACAATGTACAAGTAATAGTAAACATAATAATTGTAAAGTTATAAACCTGATGCACCAAAATATGCAAGGATTGTTAGGTAAAGAACTGGAACTGGAGTTACTAATGAACCATGAAAATATTGATATCTTATGTCTTACTGAACACTGGCTTAGAAAATATGAGCTCATTTTTAACTCCAGTGGTCATCGGGTGGCACGTGTGTTTAGCAGAGAAAAGGCAACACGTGGCGGCTCTCTTATACTTATAAGTAAATCACTTAAATTCAAAGACCGTAAAGATATTGTGGGCCTCTCTGTTGAACGTACCATTGAAATAGCCTGTGCAGAGCTTGAGTGTGCCATTGTTGTAAGCATATAAAGACCCCCCGATGCAATATATGAGTTATTTGAGAGTGTATTGGAGGAGGTTCTATCAAAATTATCAGAATCTAAGAAACATATTATGATTTATGGTGACTTTAATATTAACTTATTAGAAAAATCCACCACAAGTATTAGATTCAAATTTTTGTTTGAATCATATAATTTATCAAATATTTTCTTAGAACCTACTAGAGTAACCAGCAACTCTAAAAGCTGTATTGATAATATTTTTACTAATTATAAACCTATTTCTCAATCAATAATTAGTAAACTGAGCTCAGACCACTTTGGTCAATTAGCCTTTTTTAATATTGAAGGAAACAAATGTACTTCAACTAAAAAGTTATGTTTGTTCCGGTAAACAATAGGCGAGTGGAGAAATATTTAAATCGGGACTCACTTCTGACCCGAATAACTATCGCCCTGTTTCGGTGTTGCCGACCCTTAGTAAAATTTTTGAAAAAATTATTTTAAGCCAAATGCTTACTCACTTTAACACTTATAAGTTACTTCATAAAAAACAATTTGGCTTTACTAGGGGACGCTCGACTACGGATGCAGGTGTTGAACTCATCAGGAATATTTTTGAGGCCTGGGAGGAATCACAGAATGCACTTGGTATCTTAATCACAGAATGCACTATGGTATAAGAGGATCTGCACTCGATCTTCTGATCTCATATTTAAATAATAGGATTCAGAGGGTCGAGGTGAATGGCAGGAGATCTCCTAGGACTCCTCTCGGTAAGGGGGTACCACAAGGGTCTATTCTTGGACCCTTCCTCTTCGTAATTTATATAAATGATCTACCTAACCTTGTAGAAAAAAAACACAAGGTGGTATTGTTTGCGGATGACACTTCACTTATATTCAAAGTGAAACGAAGCCAAGTTTTGTATGACGAAGTAAACAATGCTCTATCTGACATCGTGTACTGGTTCAGCGCCAATAACTTATTGTTAAATAATCATAAAACCAAATATATTAAATTCACCACGCCAAATGTCAAAAATGTAGATGTGAATATTTTATTAAATAGTGAGGTGATAAAACCAGTGGAATCTGCTATATTTCTTGGCAATACTCTTGATTCCAAATTGCAGTGGGGCTCCCATATTGAAGGATTGGCGAATAGGCTTAGTTCTGCAGCATATGCGGTTAAGAAAATTAGACGGTTAACTGGCATAGATACGGCGAGATTAGTATACTTTAGCTATTTTCATAGTATTATGTCCTATGGTATTTTGTTATGGGGCAGTGCGGCCGATATTAATACTATATTTGTGCTGCAGAAGAGGGCTATTCGCGCGATTTATAACCTAGGTCCTAAAGAATCATTAAGAGAAAAATTTAAAGAAATAAACATTTTGACTGTTGCTTCTCAATACATTTTTGATAATGTTTTGTATGTTCATAAGCACATTGACGAATTTTCTAGAAACTGTGACATTCATAATGTTAACACGAGGAACAAACATAAACTTGTTATGCCTACTACTCGGTTGGGTCGAGTTAGTAAGTCTTTTATTGGGCGATGTATATGCTTCTACAATATGATCCCAGAAAATGTACAAAAAAATGTGTTACGAAATTTAAAAGAATTGTTAAAAAACGTTTGTGTGGGAAAGGTTATTATAGCATAAACGATGTTCTTAATGACACCACGGACTGGGAATAAAGCGAACACCCTCAGGCTCTTTAATTATAAATGTTTATTGTACTATATTACATTGTAATCCATATTTTATATTAAAAAAAAAAGCCCGCTAAGTTTCTTGCGCCCATTCTTCTCAGGTCTGAGGCAGTCTCTTTTGAATGGGTGGTGGTTTTTGACGTTCAATAAGTGACTTTAAATCCTATTTTGAATAAAAATATTTGAATTTGAATTTGAAATTTGAATTTATGCGGTGAAGCATTTTGAATCGATATTGAGGTGAAATAGATTTGAGATATGAGCGATATTACTCTGTATTGTGGATAACTAATCCAGAAATTTAATATCGGGGTATCCCATAGCCAAATTAAATGCATCCTACTAGAGCTCAAAGACTACACGAGAGAAATGATATCTTCATGATGGCGGGTTAGTAAAGCTAGAAAGTACTATTTTTGTTCTATATTCACAAAGAAGTAACGTTAACACATAGCCTGATTGAAAATTCGTAAGACAGTCGTTAATATTATGGATGAAAGATTTATACTTCTAAATAATTAAAGTTAGGCTATTTCAACTGATGATTAAGTTACGGTATACGGTCATTGGACCAGTGGTTGAATCGAAGTCGAAACACCGCGAGGTCGAGGGATCTAATCTCATCCGTGAAATATTTTTACAGTTTAATTGTTTGTTTTTTAAGCTTTGTCAATAGCAAAGAATCTCCCTTAGGCGATAGTCATACTTGTATTTCTTTGTTCTCATTGTCTAATGTATATAAGAGTTATGGCTTCGCTGGTTAATAAATCTACCTCAGAATCTGCGATTATTGATCGCAGATTCTCTGTATGGAATGATGGTGAAATAGAAAATAAGCCCTTTATTTCTAGCTTTTACAAAGTTTTTTAAGTATTGTAAGTAAATTAATAATTATTACTAAATTTGTTAGCAAGAATGCCGGATTAGGTAAAGGCCTCCTCCAAAGATGCCCACGCGTCTCTATCCTGTGCTACGTCTATCCAGTTAGGGCCAGCTGTCCGTCTGAGGTCGTCTTCCCATCTGGTTAGTGGTCTCCCTCGGCTTCTCTTGCCCGCTGGGCTGCTCCAAAGATATTACTATCGCAAGTCCATCTCTGGTCTGTGCATCTCGCGACATGTCGCGATTCCATTTTAATTTTAATGCATTATTTAGAGGTAAGAGACTCGAGTTCATAACTTTTGTTTTGATATCTGTGGGCATATTACTTTTGAAAATTTCTTTTAGGTTCCAATATTTATTCCATGTCGATTGAACCATTCTTTCTATTTCAAGTATTTCGCTGTTTTTGGCAAAACTTAGCAATTTTCCCAAGTATATGTATGTCTCAACATGTTCTAGACCACTAGAACATGTTGAGAAATACTTAATCAATGGAGAACCATCTCCATTGATTATTATGGTGAAATATCGACACCTAATTACGTTTCTCAATGAGCTAAGAGACGTCGGGAATATACAGATATTTGAAGTGAAAACTTATTTAGCGGCTTGAGCACTTTTCTTAGGATGGGTGTAAAATGTTAAACTCGCGTCAGGACACGTGACCTGATCGAAAATTCGTAAGACAGTCGTTGATGTTATGGATGAAAGTTGATTTTTCTGAGGGATTAACTTTTTAATGTAAAATAATTGTGATAGTACTGAAATTTTAAATTCTTAATGTAATAGAAATTGTCATTATTGTGTATGATAGCGCAATAAAAGAATATTGTATTTGACCAGATAATAATTCGTGCTAATAACTAAACCCTAACCATTCCAAAATATTCAAAAATGCACAATGTTAATGTTCAAGTTATCACTTCTGCTGGCACTCCCGGTGTGCAACTCGTTAATTTTTTTCTCTGACTTATCGCTCAAGTCAAACCGAGTTGACTTAACCTGAACAAGGGTCACATAGGCGAGCAGCACACTATCATTCAATACTCACAAAATAAAAGCCTTAAAACCTTAACAAGACTTCACTAATAATAATACAATATTTTAATTAAAAATAATAAAGGAATTGTAATAGCTTTTCAAATAGTCAGAAAAAAAATCCAGTTTTATTAAGTAAAACTAATTAGTAGTGTCTAACTAGTTAATAGTGTCAGCAAAAATCAAACTAATATAACCCATGGCTTGGTAACTAGATAATATGCCACTTGGTCAAACAGAACTTAAGTACTAACCAAAACGAATTGTCCGTACAGCAGGAATCAATAGCCAATCTTCGAAACACAACTTAAGTATTAACTAAAACTTTCCGATAAGTAATGATTTTAATTCTGTCGGTACTTAACATTTAAACAAAGAATTGAAAAATGTTCTTCATAAAAAGGTTACTCAACTTCCATGCAAATGTTAGGAACGTGAACTAGAAATTTCAAAGAGAAATAAAGAGTAACAGTTCACCACAAAACTTACTTATTCCGAATGGAATTCAATTATCCGCCGAGGACAAAGAGGAAAAATTGTTCTCGCTGTTCTGAAGAGAAAATAGAGTGAATATCTACGCAAATGTCATTTATGCGGTAATGATAGAATTTTACTACGGTTCTTATATTTCAAATTAACAAGTTATTTTTTATTTTATGGTGTAGATTCATAAAATTATATTTTCAATTTTATTTGTGTAATTAATGTCAGACGTAAGGGTTATCACTTTAAAAACATGACAAATTGTTTTGATTTGCAAGAGCGACATCTCAAGTCAATTTCCTAATATGCAAATATTGGGGTTGAGCAAGTTATCAACTGTAAAGTAGATCCTATAGATGAAGCCACAACCTGAGAGTTGAACAAAGCATACAAGATTTTATGAACGATACGTCACTGGAACGGTTGGCTCAGTTGGAAAATAGTGTTCTCACAGAATGCGAGAATGTTGTTTTCAGTTTTATTTGTATAAATTTATAAAAATTGATTTGCTTGGAACCTTTCTATTTGTTTTGAATAAAACAAACACTAAATGCACAATGATCTTTTCATATTACAACAGTGACAAAAAAAACTTTAAAACTGTATACTGTCAAACAATGTAACTAATAAAAAATAATATGGCGTCAACATTTAAAAAATAGAACCTACAATGATTTGAGATGTACAGTCAATTATACCTAGATTTTTTTTTACAAATGAACCAACCTCGGATAACTATATTTTTTTTAATGAAAATAAGGGATGAGATGAGCAGGACGTTCACTTATGTTGATTGATACGGAGTACCCATTACAATACAGTGCCGCTCAGGATTCTTGAAAAACCCAAAAATTCCGAGCAGCACTACAGCTGCGCTCGTCATCTTGAGACATAAGATGTTAAGTCTCATTTGCCCAGTAATTCACTAGCTACGGCACCCTTCAGACCTCCTGTGCAAGGGAGCCTCCCACTGGTAATGCTCAGTCCTGTGTGTACGCGGACGAAGTCGCGGGATATCAGCTAGTACATTATGTTTTCATCATTATCCAATGAAAATAGCAAATGACTATTAGAGCTGATAACGGCACAACCAATAAAATGTATATATATAAAAATAAATTGCTGACCGAACCTAAATTGAAGAGAACGGCTGGATCTATTTGGCAAATTTTGGTCTTGAATTATTTGTGTTGTGTTAGTCCAGGGAAGGTTTAAAAGTTGAATTAATATAAAAATGTTTGGAATTAAATAAAAAACAAGAATTTTGTTTTTCCTTTAATGTCTCCCGTCGTTCAGATATCAAATTTAAAGAATATCTTAAAATGAATAACTAATTAGAACCAGAACTTAATTTTAGCTACTAATAGTTAGTAGAATAACTATAGATGTTAACTATGATGGCAATACAACGTTTGCTGGGTCAGCTAGTTGTTAATAAAAAATATCCTTCTTATTTTAATTATTCCGAATTGTATTATATTTTCAAAGCATCATTTATTCATTTTGCAATATTACATTTATGTGACATAGAAAGCTTTCCTTGTCGATTTTAAATTGTTTCTAAAGTTCGATCAAATACAGTCATTGTGTACAATTTCAATAAATCCTATTGCAGAACGTATAATAATCCTCTCCAAGATTTATTTGTTTTTAAGGTCGCATTCATTTGCTCAAATGATAAATGTTGGTTATCCACTTTCGCATTATTTTTTTATAAAATATTATTAAATTATTTTTTGTTCGTGAATAACAAAGAATTTGGAGTTACTTTTCATAGAATTTTATTATGAGTGTTCAAGTTAATGATTATTCATTTTAAGATAATTGTGGTTTAATGAAGCCTATTTCAATTAATATATTGATATTATAAGAATATTTCAATTCAATCACGAAAATTGATGTTTTTTTTGTGTTTTCTTTCGAAATAATTCACCTGCGCCTCTCAAAGTAGCATAAGGAAGAACCCTGGTGAAAATTGTAATACATATTTAAAGATTAGAAAAAGATTTCAACTCAAATAGAAAAATTTTCATTCAAAATGTGATTTTCAAAACAATCACCCGTTCAATTATGATGAATAATGTCATAATAATAAAATGTCACTAATATTTTTTAAATGAAATTGCATTACCATAATTATTTATTCAACAAAATCTTTAAATTTATTAAAACTGTATGCGCAATGATGCACTGCACTCATTTTTATTTTGAGGTTTTTTTATTAATCACTTCTTTCTTTTTTAAGCTTTGTAAGCCATAATGTTTGAGTAATTTCGGTGCGGTTTACATAAATTGTACAAAATATAATGTAAAATGCTGGAACAGTAAATACAGATTAAAAAGAGTGGCAATGAGTTTCTTGCCACTTCTCTTTGAATCTCAACTTTTCTGAAGTCCTGGTAAAATCATTGATATTCATAAGTGTCAAGTAAATAAATAACATTTCATTATTTCTTATGTACTGTCTCGCCTTACATCAAATTTCTTAGTGCCCAATTTGCTCTTTTCTTCCAAGTGGCGACGCTTAGATCATAAATACGCATAGATAAACTATAACAGCTGTAAAAACCTTGAAAAAAATGAGTTTAGAACTAACCTCTATTTAGAGCATTGCACGCAAACTGACACAGAATTTCATACAAATCGCGAGTGTAAGACGTAGCTTGTCACGTACACTAAACTAATATTCCTGGCCTGTTTTTATCGGCTGTCTAACAGCAAGAGACTATATCTAGCTTAGTAATGTATACAAACGGCTAGAACACTTGGCGTTCCGTAGAGACGCCGCTTCACTGTGTGTCTTCTACCGCATTTATCACGGGGGGTGTTCCGAAGAGCTATTTAACCTTTTTCCTGACACGCCACAAGTCAGGATATCATCCCCACCATCTGGATGTGTGGCGGTCGTCCACAGTGCGGTTTTCAAGGAGCTTTCTTCCTCGTCCTACAAAGCTGTGGAATGAGCTTTCTTGTGCGGTGTCTCCTGGATGATGGTACGACATGGGTGCCTTCAAAAAAAGCGCGTACACCTTATTTAAGGGCCGGCAACGCTCTTGTGATTCCTCTGATGTTTCAAGAGAATGTGGGGGGCGGTGATCACTTAATACCAGGTGACCCGTACGCTGGTTTGTCCTCCTATTCCATAAAAAAACTGACAATCTATAAATACTGATTTAGTAAGTCTACCTTTCTCAAGGTCTATCTGACTATAAATTCGAAGATCAGGTTGAGAAAGTACTAAGAAAATGTAAACGTTAGTAAAACAGTTTGTTATTTTTAAGTAATATCCCTCACTTCTGGGATTAAATATACAAATTTAATTTGTACCAAAATTTATAAACGATATGGGACTCGAACCCGCGACCTTTCGGGTTCCGTTGGAGCGCTCTTACCAACAGAGCCAACCGGCCGAGTCGTCAATCATCCAGCTACCGACTTTATTATGTCTTATTCAACTCTCAGGTTGTGGGTTCCAACTACAGGATCTACTTTACAGTTGATAACCTGCTCAACCCCAATAATGCATATTAAAAAATTGATTTGAGATGTCGCTCTTGCAAATCTAAAGAGACTTTTTTTATATAAGAGGGGGCAAACGGGCAAGAAGCTCACCGCATGGCGAGTGGTGAGGTAACCGTCTAATGACATCCGCAACAAAGGGTGTCAAGAGATGCATTGCCCTCCTTTAAGGTGGGAGAGGAGATGGAGCCACATCCGGAGAATTGAACAAGACATTTCGGTCAATTTGCCGCTCGGATAGTTGGTAAGAGTGCTCGGACCGACCCGAAAGGCGCTGGTTCGAGTCCCACATCGTTCATGAATTTTGGTATAAATTTAATTCGTAAACTATATCAAGATAATGACGCTTGGAAGTGGTTGACGATCGCGCTAGGGATCCGGGAGATACTTTTCTGTTAAGTATGTTTAATAAAATCTTAGTGAATTCTCTCAAATTGAACTAGAATAAAACTTTACCATTTATATGATATGAGCTCGTTGCCGGTTTACCTCAGAACGGGTTAGACCGTTTTAGTTTTCCAAAGTTCGATTTATTAGAGCTGCCCCGTGACCGAGATAACCACACGCACTGGAAACTATCTCTAACGTTTATGCATTTATATGAATCAAGACTTAACCCTGTTTATGTTTTTACTTTAATACAGCTAATATTAATGGTTTTTGGCAAAATTAACTAACAGTGTCCTCTTCTTGTTTGGTATGTGTAGTTTTGGGTTTTAATATTTTGTTATATTATTGGAACCCAGGTATTAGATAATTTTAGCCTATCTTCCCTATAAGATTTCAATGGTTTCATGTAACATTCTTCAAAGAAATCTATTCTCTTTTGCCGACCAAAAATTTTGCCAAAAACCTATAGCAAATACCACTTCCGCAGCAATAAATGGCAGTATACTCTGACAAATACTATCTCTACTCCTGTTAACCGCAGTCCCCCACCGAGATCTGCATGGGTCACGAGACGTGGGATTTCATAAAAAAAATATAAAATAGTAACTTTTATGCAAATACCTTATGAAAAATATAGTTACAATTACACGCGTTTTAATCCTTTAAAAAAGTATTTTAGCTATTATTACAGATACATTAATTTAATCTATTCAAAATATAGTAAAACTAATTTATTGCAGTTCAGCAATTAATCTAATATATAAAGTCTGGTGTTGCGGTATTTGTTACCAAACGCCTCCGTAACGGCTGAATCGATTTATATGTTATTTTGTGAGCATATCGGATATGTTTGTGAATCAGCCAACATCTATTTTTTATATGTTGATAAAGATAAAGTTAAGGATAAAGGATAATCCCCAAAATACGTTTTTATTTTTTTGACATTTTTATTTTTATTTTTATCTTAGTTCAGCATTAAAAAATACATACAATTTCAAATTTTCACCCTTCTAATATCAACCCCTGTTTTTTTTACTATCACGATTTTTATATTATTCTGTTCCATCCATAGATCCGCAATACTTACAACCCAAGTTGGCAATCGAATACAATAATTATTGTAGTACGATATATTTGGTAGGTCAGAGAATCGGTCGGGATCTATATTTTACACCCCAAAAATTTTAATTATTGAATTTTTGAAGTTATACTTCTTTTGGCGCGATGGAGAAAAATGATGAGAGTGAATTTTTACGATGCGCGCGCACACCGACACCTGAATTCTACATCGTGAAGTTAGTCCTAGGTGGCATGTAAATCGATAACTATGTTGAAGTTGTTTAATCTAGTATTTTTATATTTAGAACACGTGTTTCGTAACAGTACAATTAAACAGTGTGAATAAATAAATATTATTTTGGTGTTTTTATTAAATCAATTTCATATAAGACGGTGATGATTTATAAGTATGTATATCTATATATATTGAATATAAGTGATAAAACTGATTTGAATAAACTGTTTTGAGTGCATTTATAAATTTGAGGTTATTTGTCGGTATGTATAATTTATTTACATCGTTAATTAAAAATTATTATCTAACAATTTTTTTTTGTCGTTTTGTTTTATTTAATTATATTATTAAATTTTTATGCATAAATAATAAAATTAATTAATTTTCTATACTTGTTTATATTAACCTTAAATGCTGAGTGTTGATACTGTCTTTATCTTAACTATTTGTTAAAATTTTATTTATTTTTCCATACGCCAAAGAAATATAGCTTCTAAAGCGTGTACATAAGTACACACACTCTTTTTTTTTATTACTTAAATTTGCAATACAACGTTTGCTGGATCCGATAGTATTTCTATAAAGATTAAACTGAAGTTGGAAGACAGGAGATATTAGTTGAAACGAGGGCTATGAGTGTTCTGGTCCGAGTACCACATCACCAGAAAGACAGCTAATTATGTGTGTTTGTTTGTAGAGTTATATAATCCGGTAAAACTTGCTCTAATTATACTCGTACAACAGTTAGAAGGGTAGGTTTTACTATTCAGATCCATCGGGTGCTTTGGAATGGTTGCTAATGGAATTTAAATTTGAAATCAAATATTAAATTCCAAAGACGATTTCAATTTTTTGTGATTATGATCGAGTGGGAAACTCCTCCCCGCTTAGCTATGCTATTTAAAATTTACAATAGAGATTTTTTAACATAACGATATTTTAAATACGTTACTAACTTAATTTATAAATTTTTTGAGGCATTCCTTTTTAAGTGATTCGGGCTTACCAACTATAACAGTTTGTTATTTTTAAGTGATTTTCCCCTTTTCTGAGATTAAATATACAAATTTAATTTGTACCACAATTAAATTTTAAATTGAAACAATTTTTGGTACAATTAAATTTGTATATAGGTTCATATTTTGATCCCAGAATTCACGTTTAGATTGAAACGAATTTTGACACAAATTATATTTGTATATTTTATCCCAGAATTCACGTTTAGATTGAAAAGAATTACAATAAGAGACAAGTACAATTTAAATTTGTAAATTTAATCACAGAAGTCACGTTTAGATTCAAACTAATTTTGGTACAAATTAATTTTGTATATTTAATCCCAGAAAAGAGGGATATCACCTGTTTAGATTTGCAGAAGCGAGATCTCAAGTCAATTTCCTAATTTTCAATTATTCGGGTTGAGCAGGTTCACAATTACTGTAAAGTAGATCTTCAAACTGAACTGTTCTGAACAAGACTATGCCAAAATTTTGGTTGATGCATCATTCGGATAGTTGGCTCAGTTGGTAAGAGCGCTCGGACGAAATCCGAGTACACAATTAATAATAATAATAATAAATAATTTATTTTCAGGCATTTTACCCATAAATCTACAAACAATCTTAACTTAAATTACATTATACTTTGATTTTAATTAAATTACAGATAAAAAAGAAAATAATTAAATTATAGAAATAAAAATTATAAAATTAATATAGTCTAATAGAATTCAATGATGTTTAATTTAATTTCAGTTCTCACAATATTAAAAAATATATATTATGTCAAATATATGTATAATATAAATAAATTGTCACAGGTGACAAATTACTTATTTATGCAACTGTTGTGTAATAAGGGGTATTAAAACAAGAATGTGGATTTATCTCACGAGGCGAAGCCGAGTGTGATAATAGTATCACATAAATGTTTTAATACCTAATTATCAACAGTTGCATACAAGACTTTATCTACAACCAGAATATGAATCCTCTAAAAGATTCTGGAACAGTTAGCTTACTGCTAACATTAAAACACCAGTCCTAGTAGTAACCTAATATCATTAATTACTGATTATATACAAATAAACTAAGTATTAATGAAACAATTATTTATTATAGTAGTAATTTACATTTTGTATAGTGCAATAATTAAAATTCACTCGAATATGTTCTTTTGCAGCGTTTAAAATTAATCGCTCATTTTTTGTAAACAAAACAATAAAAATATCGAAGAAAAATGGCGGGGATTCGTATAGCCTACTTTTTTTTACGGCGCGCGACGTTCTGGGAGTGTGGAGCGCGCGTAAACGAAAATGTTCTTTTTTTGAAATTCATACAGATACCACGCATCGAGCAATAAGAATGTGGCTGTATGTTGAAACTCTTTGCGCATGAAGGGATAAAAAAAAAACATATGAGTGTTGTTATGAAATTCAGTACAACATTACAACACTCGTTTGGATGATGTAATGGTTATTAGAACATTGGGTGTTTTAATGTTGGCAATAAGCTAACTGGTTCAGAATCTTTAATAGAGGATTTAAAGCATGGGTGTTGATAAATCATATTTACAACAGTCATACACATAATTAATTATTAAATTACAGCATTTTAAACCATTACCTAACTCATAAGCGAATGAAGTCGTTTTGTATTTACGCGGTGCGTTAACGTCTACTGCTGATAGCGGTCAACAAATCACTACCGCCCGGTGTCCACAAGAGCCTCCGATTCATTGAGCACCCAACTTATTGGAATAATAATCCCCTTCGACTTATCGATAGCCATCTGGTCAAAATATTTTTTTATTATGTACCTTGTATACAAAAGCCATATTTTATGTTTATATGAGTGAAATATCAAAAACATTATCAAATGAAGTCGGTGAAATTATTTAACGACCGTTCCCAATATCCAGTCTATCTCTTATTTGAGATAAAAATCGTAACTATTGTTGACTTCTGTCCCAATTACTTATCGACGGTAACTCACCTTATCCGTACACGCTGTCTGTCAATGGGACGACGTAGAGCTTACCAGCGATAGAAGTTTGTATGGAAATTGCAATTAAGGCGCTAAGAATGACTTATTGGGTATATTGGGACAGCTTCAGATTATTGACAGGTAATTACTGACAGTAGAAGGTAGTAATTTATCTCTATCTGACGTTAGTATATTGGGAACGGCCGTAAGTAGACATCTGTATTTTTATCTGTATCTCACTATGTCCGTTTTGTGCTTAAATGTGTCTGTATTTGTTTCCAAATAAATAAATACCAGAATATATGAATTTGTATTCAAAAGTAAAAAAAATATGGCTGTTGCTTATACATATATATATTGCTATTACTATATTGGACATAGCTATGGATAGATAAGATCTTGTCATCAAAAGGTGATAGCTATGTATCCGTAACTAGAGACGTTATTGAAAACCGGTCGTGCGCACTGATCGACTTAAAACAAGATGGCGGATACCAACAGCGTGACGCCCGATCTTAATCCAAAAAAATCTGCGACATATATTATGTCAAACAAATTAAAAATGGACAATATTAGATTCTTAACCAAATTCATAAATGGTAATAGTGTTCCATAATAACAAATAAATTTCACAAGTAAAATTGATATACAGTCAGAAGTTAATTAAGCAGGGCGGGATTCTGCATTCAAATGAAGCTAATTTAAATAATCTTCGACAGAATAGATTTAAACTCAACGCCATACTTATTGATTTAAATATTTTAATATATTCTCGTCACCAGCTGCAATATCTATTAATTTTAATGTGGTGTGGGTGTCTTTTTCAGATACCTATGTTAATTTTATTGATAACCTATTGTATTCTTCACCGGTATAATGCATTAGGCACTCATGACCCTAGAACATTATATAATGAAGTAATCACATCAAATGAGACTTAACATCTTACGTTTCAAGGTGACGAGCGTTATTGTAGTGCCGCTCAGAATTTTTGGGCTTTTCAAGAATCCTGAGCGGCACTGCATAGTAATGGGCAGGTCGTGTCAATTACCATCAGCTGAATGTCCTTCTCGTCTTGTCCCGTATTATCATAAAAAAACTTGCAACGAAAACCCTTTGAGATACAACAAAAATATATGATGGAGTTGTGTATCTTATGTAGGTCTACAATAAAGTCCAGGATTATGTCTTTTTCTTAAGGATTTTAAATATTGGACTGCAATATACTTTAGCCTACATTATTCCCGATTACTTGCATGATATATTTTTTTTCTATTGACAGAACAGCGTCTGTCGGGTCAGCTGGAAAATAATAATAATATACACTTGAGGGCAAGTCTAAGTGTAACATTTGAATTATATTTGAAACTTGGTTGTAGCATATCGTAAAAATTAAACTACCAAAGAGTGGGAGGCTCCTTTGCACCGGCGCCCACTTCGGCCGTGAAGTAGTAATGTGTAAGTATTACTGTGTTTCGGTCTGAAGGGCGTCGTAGCTAGTGAAATTACTGGGTAAATGAGACTTAACAACGTATGTCTCAAGGTGATAAGCGCAGTTGTAGTGCCATTCAGAATTTTTGGGTTTTTCAATGATCCTGAGTGGCACTGCATTGTAATGGGCAGGGCGTATCAATTACCACCAGCTGAACGTCCTGCTTATCTTGTCCCTTATTTTCATAAAAAAGAGTCCAACAATAAAATTAATTTAAAGTGAATCGTGTGCCTTTTTAAATAACAGAATCAATTCTTAACGTAATATTATAAAATTAATTAATAGTCATTATTTTTGCAAATATCGTTTTCTCTTCACATACTTCGCTTTACGGCCATTCCCAATATACTATCTACAGATAGAGATAAATTACTACCTTCTACTGTCAGTAATTAGCTGTCCATAATCTGAAGCTGTCCCAATATACTCGATAAGTCATTCTTATCGCCTTATATTGGGACGCGTGAATTGCAATTTCCATACAAACTTCTATCGCTGGTAAGCTATACGTCGTCATGTACGTGACAGACAACGTGCACGGATAAGGTGAGTTACCGTCGATAAGTTTATTGGGACAGAAAAGTCAACGATAGTTACGATTTTTATCTCAAGTAAGAGATGGACTAAATATTGGGAACAGCCGTTAGAAAATGATTACCCTTACCGACAGTTCAAACGTATTTCATATATGTGAAGAGCTTAAAGAGAGCTGGTTGGTAATTTAACATTGAACTAGTTTTAGTTGACTGCAGATCGCAAGCTGTTACGAGTTTGTAATTTATTGTATCAAACGGCGCCAACGAAGATATCCAATAGGTCACACCGGCGACGCACCGTCTTGCCAGAATATGTAACACTAAATAAAATCACTTATATTTTATATGAACTATTCATGACCTTTACTGTGACCTACAGAGTATCTGTGTTAAAGTCTTACGCAATTGCTGTATTATAATAAATAAAAGATTATATTTTATTATTTTGAGGTTTTATCTATAACTCACGTTTAATAATAATAAAGCCATTTTAGTCCGAACTAAAAACATTTAACATTTGAATAACCAATCTTAACCTATAAGGTATAAACTATAAAATGTCTCTTAGTTCGGCGTGCCGATCGGCAAAGGCCTCCTCCAACGATCTTTTCTGTTTTGGGCAACTCTTCTCCAGTTAGATCCTGCTGTCAATTTTATTTCATCTTCCCACCTTGTGGGATGTCTTCCTCGTTTTCTTTTGCCATCTCTTGGGTACCATTCGGTATGGCTTTTGCTCCATTTCCCCACTTTGTCTCGCATCATGTGCCCTGCCCATCTCCACTTTTGTTGGTCGATTCGTTTGAGTACATCGGTAAGTTTCGTTATTTTCCTTAGGTCAGTGTTTCTTATCTTATCCTGCAGTTTATAACCGGCCATACTCCTCTGCATTGATCTCTGTGTAACGTCAAGTTTCTCTCTCAATGCTTTGGTTAGGGTCCAAGTTTCGCAGCCATATGTTAGGCAAGGTAATATGCAGGTATTGAAACTTCTCGTTTTTATATACATATCTATGTCTTTTGACTTTATTAACTCACGTCTATTTAATTTTAAATATACAGAGCTACTGACGGTGTGTTCATTTGTAACAGGTAAATGCAAAAGTGATAGCTGTCATAGGGGTGGGGTTTGACACATAGGTAAATGTCAGCTACAGATGCGTTACGTTAATACAATTGCAAATATATTATTGCAACAGTTTTTCTATGACCAGGGGAAATGCAACGATTTAGTCAGTTCTTGTGAAAACATTTTGAAGAAGTCAATCACATGTAGCATTACATTCGACCGCGGAATACTGCTTTAAAGTCAGGTTGGTCCAGTGGTCTTATAATTAAGATTGAAGACGAGAGGGTGTGTACGTTCGGACTACATCAGAGAGAGGTTTTTAATTTCATTATATATTTATTTTATGTAAAAGTGAAGTTTTTTCTTTCGATTATCACGCTGGTATATATATATTTATAAATTGTCAAAAACAGTTTCGCTTACATCGTGGTTACATAAAGCTAAATATTGCTTTTTCAGTAAAATGACATTGCTTGCGGTGCCGTTGTCTGCCGGGTCATCTCCTTCCCTCAAATATGTGTCAAGGGATCGATGGCTGGTCCATGCGTCAACTCATTCATATATTGGATGCAGCACCTTAGAAACTTATTTGTTATGTATATTACAGCCATTGTAAAATACTTTATTTGATTGAAAAGAGTGGCCGTAGAGTTTCTTGTATATTCTTCTCACGAACTCTACCTTTTCCGAACATATGGTAGAGTGAACAATTTAAAATAAATGTTAATAGTGATTATTTAAAAGAGCTTAGTTTAAGCCTAATTAAATAAAGTTAATTTGACTTTGACTTTCGAATTGTGGATATGAAGTGATTGTGACTAGCTTATTAACACATCTAATGATGATAATCTGACGAGCGCTTATAATTGCAGTGCCGTACAGATTTTTGGACAATAATCCCGAGTGACATTGTATTGTTATAGACAGGGCGTATTTACCACCAGCTCAGTAACGTCTTTAAGGTTCAGAACGATTGGATCTTATAAAAAAAAATATGGCGTACGTATTCTGTTAGGAAGTCGTAATCGTCGATAACAGCCGTAATCTTATTTTGTAAAATGAAAAATGGAATAATTTTATCAAATTAATGTATTGTCATCGGTCCTCGTTAAATCTACGAAGTAAGAACAAAATCTAGCCGTTTAAAGTGAGACAAAATGGCGCCCAAATGAGTTGGTTACAAACAAATATACATACAGGTGAAGCTTATAAAAAGCGTTTAGTAAAAAACAAAACAGTTACAATAGGTGTAACGTTCTATATACGATAAAATATCGATAAGTATCATGGAAGTACAATTTAAGTACACTTCTTTTAAGATTATGTAACTCTTACACCTCGATACGTGAATACAATCGGACTTGAGGGAAATTTTTATTCAAAGACAAGTGGGTACGCTCTTGACGACTTGCCATAAAAAAAAGTTCAAGCCGGAACTCGCCCACCGAGGGTTAAGTACAAATTTGTAGGTATATATTATTAGGTTACTACTCTTTCCCTATTTTATACGTACCTATACCTAGAGATACCTAACGTAGGGAAAAGCTTATTTTCATTCTTCGTCATAAATCGAAAACTATACATCATAAAAATAATTAAAAATCTGTTTTGTGTCAATGAAGCCCTTTCATACGATACCCCACACATTGTACGGTTAACTCAATTCAAAATTTGAACTACCGTCCCTTGCAAAAAGACCCTTTCTTATGATTTAATAACAAATGTTTAGTTTGTTTGACAATTTCCTTATACTTGTAGTATAAGACGGTATTACTGACAAAATTTCATAGTCAACGGAAAATAACCTATAAATTTGGATTCCCTTGAGAGTGTTGAAATATACGATTTTTACGAGATGCACGACCGTATCCTTTTTTGAAGATAGAAATATACACACAAAAACAAAACAATTTGTGATATTATTTACAATCTTAAAGTACTAAATTTAATAATTATAAAAATAAATTAATAAAAAATAACTGTCGGTTCGTGAAGCCCTGCTAAAAGGAATTGACTCAGTATATTGTTGGTCAGTGCAGAAGACACCAACACAATACTGGTTTTCAGCAGCCCCTAGTGACATTTGGAGTAGCAGTTGCTTTAGTCTTCCCATTATAATTAATTAGTGTAGATATCAAAGGGAATGACTGAATATTATATTTTGTTGATTTTTTCTTTTTTTTAAGTTATAGGTTTGATTTAAGTTCACAACTTCAAGATACTCTACTCCTGAGTATATCATTTTAATTTCAACACGATACTCCCACGCGTTCCCGAGATAAACAGTCTTAATAGACAGACAGACAGACAGGCGGGCGGAGAAAAAAGTGATCCTCTAAAGGTTCCGTTCTATGCTTTTGAGGTACGGAACCCTAATTAAAGTCAAATTACAGTTCCAGTTTTTCATGTTGGCACTAGTTTAAAACTAAGCGTATGTTACTTTATTTATGTACGACATTCATTGCTGCGTCCGAGCGTGTTACTAATTGTTATAGTCGTACTTTGGACGGCTGGATAGCGATGGAACAGCAGCAAGATATATGAACAACTTAAATCTTATATCAATCCAATACTAGACACGCCTGTAAGCTTGTATTAAATATAATATTATAAGCCTTAAATAATTTATATACTATAGAGCCTCTTTAAAACAGGCCAGGTTTATTACTGTTTTACTGTGCGTGCGTTTACTTAAAATAGAGGCTAACAATTCATCGCTATTTTTTTCAACGTGTTCATAGCTGTCACAATCTATCTTGACGTATAAATTATCTGACAGTGCTTATAGCACTGAAGTGAAAAATCTTGCGAATGTTACGAAAATAAACCTATTTAACATCTATTTAACATACTTAGTAATTTAAATTCATGTCTGGATGTGCTATCTATAAAGATTGTACATTATTACAGGTTCAGACACTAAGGATAGTTAAGAAAGTACTCGTTAGTCGATTCTTGTTCTATTCATGTTATTTATTAAATTAGGAACATAATTTTGAACTTAATTTAAGCTCTTATTGCGTTACTAAGCGCAAAAACCGACAGGTCCGTTTCTCCACCTTTAGGCTTCCGTGCCTCGTGATTGTTATTTAATCAGTGCGTTTTTGAATCATCATTTCTTGAACTTGTATGTGTTTCGCAGCTAAGAATACATATAGTCATGTTTTGATAAAAAAGTTAAATAATGTATTCAAATTTCTAGCCTTAAAAAGCCATCGCTTATTTATTAAAATATCGTATGTATTTTTATCTACACCAATGCTTTAAGTCCTCTTTTAAAGATTCTGAAACAACATTAAACTTATTGCCAAGATTAAAACACCCAATGTCCTAATAACCATTACATCATCCAAACGATTGTTGTAATGTTGTACTGAATTTCATAACTAATTTAAAATATCCTTAACCGTTAGGTAGTCCTTAATTTAAGATTATCATTATGAAATATTATAATAGCATTTGTTAATGAGTAACTCATGAGTTCTTCTTTTAAATTTATTAAAAGTACTGCTTTTATAGTCGTCAGGAAGTTTATTACGCATAGTTATTGCCATGTAGTGTGTACTCTTTCCAAACATCTGTAGCCTTTTAAGAGGCAGAACTAGTTTGTTCCTTCTCTGACCTCTCAGAGATCTTCCCTCATCCAACTCATTGTAAGTATTAAAATTGCTTGCATATTTCTTAACTAGTAATAGCAATTCATTTATATATATAGACAGGGTAAGGGAAGAACACAATACTTCTTAAATAAAGGCCTACAGGTATCCAGTGGTTGCAGTCCACATAACGCTCTCAGACAGGCTTTCGTTTTTATAAAAACTTTATTAGCGAATACCGAGTTACCCCACAGGGAAACAATAGATTTTTTTCCAAGACTTTGGGAAGAATTGGTATGAGCGTGATGGGGCGATAGATCTTCATAAATAAAGATTCATACGTTAGAAGCGATGAAACATACCCTTGGTAGGCTGTAAATGCAGTTCTCTTATCTGAGGTTTCACGGAGCCGTCCGAGGACATAAACAAACATATCCAATTTGCTGCACAGATTTTCAACATGGGTTTTCCAATCGCAATGTCGATCAATTGTGAAACCCAGAATGGATGTAAACTCTACTTCTTCCATCACAAAGCTCTTATAATTAAGTCTGTTAAAATATTATTATAGGGTAAAAGTTGGATAAATTAGGTTTTCTGCATATTTACAGAGAGGTTATTTAGTTATAACCATTCTATTACATTAGACAATGCTTCATTTGCTTCAAGTTCAATAGTCAATTTATTTTTACTTTTAACTAGGATAGTCGTGTCATCCGCATACATTATACATTGTTGATTAATTACGTCCGGAAGGTCATTTATGTAAAGGAGAAATAATAAAGGGCCCAGAACATTGCCCTGTGGTACACCATGACCATGTGGTACGGATGTTGGACTTTATATTGTTTGAAGAATTTCTATACATTGCATTATTTTATTAAGATAACTTGTTAGCCATTGTAGACATTTTCCTCTAATTCCGTATTGTTCAAGTTTACCCAAAAGAGATTTATGACAGACTAGGTCAAATGCTCTAGTCATGTCAAGAAAGATTCCTATGACATTTAATTTATCATTTAGACTTTCCGTAATAATTTTATTTAAAGCATAACAAGCTAAGGTAGTACTACTATTATTTATAAAACCATACTGTTCATTTTTCAGTAAATGATAAAATAAGGATATAAAGCTATATATTTTATGATAGATTTTTTTCCAACACTTTGGGAAGAATTGGTATGAGCGTTATGGGGCGATAGATCTTCATAAATAAAGATTCATAGATAAAGTCTTGTATGTAACTGTTGATAATTAGGTATAAAAACACTTATGTGATACTATTATCATATAAACCAACATTCGTGTTTTAAAACCCTTTTTACACAACAGTTACATAAATAACTATCAATTTATTACTGTAAAGTCAACTGGCCATAACAGCAATTAAAGCTTACATCGAAACCTCATAAAATAAAATTCTTAAAAATAAAAAGTTACCAATAATCGAGAACAAAATTTTCTCTCAAGTATTTCATTGACGATTCCCCAGTGAATGTTCTGTTTAGTATTCATAGTGATACTTGTTGTGGCTGGTAGGTAACGATGCATTAAGAGCGCCAGTCGCAATTTAAATTGATTACTTGCTGTAGAAAACTTGAGTGACAGTTTAGACAGAGCTGTTTTGTTGTGCCTTGATACCAAAAACAGCTATAATATAGTTTTATAAAAAAAATTATGATAATACTAATACTGAAGCAAACATACCTACATAAAACATAGAATTTTCAATGACAAAATTATAGCCCAACTTTTAGCTTTTAGGGACTTGCTCAAATTTTATCAAAGAAAGTTAGGAAGTCGGATGATTAAAGGAAGAATTAGGAAAATTGTGAGTAATTATGTAATATTATATTAATGCCTACTACTTGGCTGGTTAGTAAGTCGTTTGTTGGGCGTTGTATATGCTCTAACAAAAATATCCTAGAAAATGTTTAAAACAAATGTATTCAACAGAATTGTTAAAAAACGTTTGTGTGGTAAAGGTTACTTTAACATAAATAACTTTCTTAATGATACCTCTGATTAATTAAGCGATCGCCTACACTATTAAATAATAAAATTTATAAAAGCTCTTAAATAATAATTTTATTTTACGATTTTACATTGTTATGTCTGAGGCATACCTTTTGGAATGAGTGGTGGTTTTTGACTTTCAATAAGTGAAGATTTAATATCATATTTTGAATAAAAATATTTGATTTTGAATTCGGTATTTATAACATAAAATGACTCTATAAATAATTCTTTCAAAGAGAAATAAAAAACATCTCGATCCAATACTACACGTACATTCCAAATTATATTTTACCTAGCATACAAAGATTTGGAGATTACGTAATAAATTTTTAAGTGAACGGAAATTTAGATGAGTAATATGGGCTTTCTAAGAAGGTCTTGTCTCGGTAAAGTACACGGTATTAATAAATCATAGTGACAGGTATTACTTCGCACCTTCCGACCTCAGTTAATTACGACAGTTACTCGATACCTATTGAAAATAAACAAGAAACCGCTCTTAAATTTTGATCATATATCAACGGATAAACGCTTCGTACAAAAATACCAATAATGTTACTTCATGATTGATGCGTCTACGTCGGCCTCAATACAAATATTGTATTACATATTCATCAATGGAAGATTTCGTGGTTTCCTGTGAGCTTTAAACGATCCAGAAAATTGAATGATTATTATATAGTTCACAAAAGCATTTGTTATGAGTATAATATTCATGTATAAAGTTGTATACGGATTTTTGTATAATTTTTTTGGGAACTTTAGTCTCTGCTTGTTCTAAAGTATTTTAACCGCGCGCTGGCAGTCGCCATCTGCTGTTTTGGCGCCAAACCCGGTGCAGCCACTTGAGATGCTATAGCCACTTTACATTAGCGGAGGTGCTGACAATGCAATATCGTGAAAATAATGTTTATTTTACTTTGACTATGGAATCGCATTGATATTAAACAAAGGAAAACGAATATAATTTTACAACTTTTATGTTAAAACAACTTGATTAAAATAAATAAATACTCCTTAATTGTAGTTTGTTGATATCAAGTTCAACAAAACTGCGCAAACCGGCTCATTAGCGTGCTTTGTGTGGATGATCCTTTGCACCCGATGACAACTATTAAATTAGTACAATACAAAAAGTTTTTAAGAAATGTTTATGCCTACTACTCGGCTAAGTCTACTTAGTCAGCCATTTGTGGTGCGATGTATAATATGCTTTTACAACAATATCCCAGAAAATGTTCAAAACAAAATGTATTACGCAATTCAAAGGAATTGTTAAAAACATTTGTGTGGCAAAGGTTACTATAACATAAATTACTTTCTTAATGATTGAGAATGGAGCGCTCGCCTTAAGGCTATTAAATAATCAATTTCACGTGTATTGTAACTAAATTAAAAAAAAAACGCCCGCTGAGTTTCTTGCGCTCGTTCTTCTCAGGTCTGAGACATACTTTTTCGAATGGGTGGCAGTTTATGACTTATAAGTGATTTCATATCCTATTTTGACTAAAAATATTTGAATTTGAATTGGAATTCGATTAAGTCTAAATAAAAATGTCTTATATAATAAATCTTACATATCACAACTTTTAATCGGATCAAATTGACTGCTAGAGGGTTTTTAGGGGCAAAAACCAATCTGGTTAGATCCTTAATTATAAAGCTATCCATTACCTACCTCAATAATTAATGTTCGCCTTGTAAGGTGATGAACTGACAATCATTAATGATTTTTCGTTAATTAATTGCGATTTATTTCATTGCTTTTATTGATCATTTAACATTTTCAGTTAATATTCGTAACATAAGTTAAATTTAAAAATAAAAAAATAGGAAAACGGTAGACCCTAACTTCCCGCTAATTCCATACCTTAAGCTTCAAATTGTACTTATGAAAATTTTGAGCTCTTCTGGGCTCATTCGTTTTTCAATAGTAAGAAAATGATCGTTTAAAAGTTATTTCAAAAAAACCACATGTGAAGTAAAATCTTTCGTAGAGTTTTTTGAGATTTATTAAAATCTACCGGTCCGAATCAGTGCGAATTCTATTATAAATCTAAGTTTGGTCAAGCCCTTTCGAAACCGGGATGAAATCGGTCGAACCGTTCAAAAGTTATAAGAGCCACCTACACCCGCATACATTACGAGTACGTATGCATACAGACGTACGGACACTATCGCGGGAATAGTCAGGGAAGCTTCCTAGAACCTTAAAACGTCGAGATGTGATGTAAACTCTAATTTCGAAAAACGGAGTAAAACCAACAACTTCCCGATTTTGAAGCGGGAAGTTAAAAATGATATGTACATTACATAAATGTACAAACATATAATTAATGTTTGTTTTTTTATTTCTCTTTGTTGTTTTCTTTTTTTATATTTACATTAATTATTATTAACTTCATTACAATTTGTGGGCACTCAAGGTCCTTATCTATTAATAATTAGAATAAGTTTTTTTTTGTGCATGACTGTTTGCTGTCAAAATAAAATGAATAAAAAATAAAATGATATACAAACGCTGAATTAAACAATTTTCTACCATTCAAATACGCATGTCGGTTAACCACTACAAAGCTTTATCTGAAAACTTTTGAAGCTCATAGTATCGATGTTACAGTTAAACATTGATTTGAAGACTTTTCTTAGAATGACTGGTTATGTAAGTTTTGATAATCACCATTCAGCAAACTAGCTTTGGCTCATGTCTTTTTCGGTTAAACTACAACAACTTAATTTTTAGTAAACCTTCAAAAATTATAGAGGTCTATTTCAGACTGCTTAGTAATATCCTAGAATATTGTAGAAACAACTAAGGGGTATGCCACCATCAAACGATATATATTGCACTTGTAATATATTGTAACAGACTTACATATATTTTTTCTATGATTAACACGAGCGTTACTCGTTTATTTAAATAAAATTTTTTTTGGTTATTTAAAACTTTAAAGGATTAAAATTTCGTGGTATTGTAACTGTATTTTTTATTAGGTATAGAGAAAAAGTACTTTTTTATTATTACTTATTTTGCCTGACGTATTGCTCCCTTTGCATTTGACAAATTTTTATATTTCATCGACATGAAACTACCACCATTCGATGCGAAATTTATCTATTATTTTTAGGAACTCAACGTTTCTTCCTTTTAAAACTCGCCCAGTAAAGCGGATGGGAACGGCTAGTTATATATATATATAATGAAAATGGTACTTGTTTGAGGCTCAATCACGACTAAACCACTGATCGTATCGACATGAAACTACCACCATTCGATGCGAAATATTCCTTTCGCCGAGTAGCAGTTAGCTAAGTACGGATTTTACCAAATTCCACCAACAAGAGTTTTTTTTATTTTGAACAGAACAGCCTCTGTCGGGTCAGCTAGTGTTAATAAATCATTTTATTTGTTGGATACAATTACTAATATATAATAATGTATAATACTAATGTATTATCATGTTCACGAAGCATCCTTACACAATCAATGATCTTCCAGTATACGATAATTTATATTTATACAATTATTATTATTTTACTTTTTATGAAATAATTTATATTATTTAAGGCGCGGAATAACATACATCAATATCCACAAAAATTGGTTTCTTAGAGAGTCGATTACAACATAACGCAATGAAAATATTCCGACGCAAAAAATACAGCGAACAAAGAATGACTTAAAGAAAATTTTGAACCCAATAGAATATTTATATATAATTTGAAATATCCAATTAAAGAATTTGGAAGTCGCTTCCCAAAAATAAACTTTGGAGTCAAAAATGTCCGAGTTTTCAGCGATAACAACATTCTTTTTTTAAATAATTTAATAGAATAAGTACTTTTCTAAAACTTAAACCGAAATGTTTTTCAATTTAATATGTAAATTTTGAAATAACAAGAAAATCAGTAAATTAAATGCCCATTTGCAGCTTAGCAACATGATCAACACAAATATTGTAGGGTTGGTTGTAGCGTTTACAATCCTAGTCAGTCCGCGCCTTAAACACGATTTTTCTATATATTGGATGCAGCACCTTACAAACTAATTTGTTATGTATATTACAGCCACTGTAAAATACTCTATCTAATATAAAAAATTCTCGTGTCATGGTGTTAAACTTTGAACTCCTCCGAAACGGCTTGACCTATTGTCATGAAATTTTGAGTGCATATTGGGTAGGTCTGAGAATCGGACAACATCTATTTTTCATCTCCCTAAATGTTAAGGGTGGTCCACATTAATTTTTTTGACATTTTTTTTTTAAATTTGTTTGATTATGAGTCAGCATTAATAAATACATACAACTTCAAATTTTCACCCATCTACGATCAACAGTTACTTTTTTATCGCGATTTTAATATCGGCAATACAACATTTGCTGGGTCAGCTAGTAATATATAATAATCTGATTGTGGGCGTTGAGTTTCTTATATGTTCTTCTCACGAGCTCAACTTTTTACGAACATATGGTAAATTCAGTAATTTAAAAGAAACTATTTGGTTTGGTTGGTTTTTATTACATATTGGTTGCGCCGACGTTGTGTGCCGGGTCATCCCCTTCATATCATCATAATAATATCATCTATGCATTTGACAAAGTAAAGTTGATACTAAATATTTCCCCTATTCTTGTGTAGCATTACTACAAAAATGTTTAAAAATAGATCAACAGGTTAAACAAATAGTACTCTTTCTACACAAAATGTCTAAACAACAGCTCACGCGAGCGTTTTACGGCAAGTAAACAATTTAGGCGGGGACCGAAGCTAATGCATCGTTGCCTACAAGCCACAACTAGGAGTGTACTTTGAATACTAAACAGACCATCCGCTGGGAATTGTTCACTAAAATACTTGAAAGAATATTCTATGCTCGCTTTATTTGGAATAGTTTTAACATGTAACTGTATTGAATTCTATTTATGTACTACCCGCGAGTTTGCTTACGTTTGAAAGTATATTTATCTACACCCTCTGGAATTGCAAGAAAATGTAGGCGGCAGTGATTACTTAACAACAGGTGACCCGTATACTCGTCTGTCTTCCTGCTTCATAACAAAAATTATGAAATATATCATATACTTTATCTACACCCATGCTTTAAATCCTCTATTAAAGATTCTGAAACAGTTAGCTTATTACCAACATTAAAACACCCAATGTCGTAATAACCATTACATCATCCAAATGAGTGTTGTAATGTTGTACTGAATTTCATAACAACACTCCTTGGTTTTTTTTTCGATCCCTCCATGCACAAAGAGTTTCAACGAACAGCCACATTATTATTGCTCGATGCGTGGTATCTGTATGAATTTCAAAAAAAGAACATTTTCGTTTACGCCCGTTCCACAGTACCAGAACATAGTGCGCAGTAAAAAAAAAGTAGGTTATTCGAAACCCCGCCATTTTTCTTGAAAAAATGAGCGATTCAAGTTTTGACAGCACACCGCCGGATATTTTAAACGCTGCAAAATAACATAACATTCAAGTGAATTTTATTAATTGCACTATAAAAAACGTAAATTACTACTAAAATTAATAATTATTTCATTAATACTTAGTTTATTTGTATATAATCAGTAAGGGATGATATTAGGTTACTACTAGAGCTGGCTGTTTTAATGTTAGCAGAAAGCTGTTTCAGAATCTTTTAGAGGATTCATATTCTGGGTGTAGATTAAGTCTTGTATGCAACTGTTGATAATTAGGTATTAAAACACTCATGTGATACTATTATCACACTCGGCTTCGCCTCGTATGATAAACCCACATTCGTGTTTTAATACCCCTTATTACACAACAGTTGCATAAATAACTATTACGTTATTATTAGTTATGCATTTACAATCTAACATGCTTATTTAAAATTAATGCAATCAAGTTTCTTTTTTAATCGATTCTATTAGGGAGTTTGAAACTAAGACAATAGTGAATATGCATATACGTACATATTTTGGTATTTCAGATTTACATTTAAGCGTTGAGAGAAAGTAGCATGAATTGAGCAATAGTGTGGTTTTTCATTCCGATAAAGCCAGATACATATAACTATAGCCACTCAACAAAACAAAAGAGAGTTGGCTGAGAAGTCTTAATGCATCCACCCACACCATATAGCCCTGACCGTACCTGACCTTTATTGTCAAATTCAAGAGAGAGGGGGCTGTAAAAACTTTTTGTCACGTTTAATTATTAGAAATCCTTAAATTTCTACAGCATGACCCTGCATGTGACTATCCAAAAGAAGTCATCGAACTAAATAGCATACATATATAATTATATGCTATAGTTAAATAAATTTTGAAAAAAAAATGTTTTTATATAATTTGCAATGAAACTTTTCCCTTATCTACAACATCCGTAATGTTAAAAGTGTTGGAAGCCATGATAGTGTTAATAGTTTTATCACTAACTAAAAATTCAATAATTAAAATATGCGTACTTATAGTTGTTTAATTCTTACGATATTAGATACTTACACAGAATTGTCTGTTTTAATTATTTTAGATTTACCTCCTCCTCGCGTCCTATTCCTCATTGCTGAGTGTCGTGATTTCTCTGAGGCTTAAACTTTTTGACAATAGATCGCCATCTGTGTCTGTCTTTGGCTATGTGGAGTGCGTGATGAAGTCCGGTATCCAGAGATATGCGGATGTAGTCAGACCATCTTATAGGGTTACGACCTCTGTGGCGTCGTCCCTTCCCAGTAACCATCAGTTATTCGAGGGTGTGGCCATCTTGTTTGGTTTTTACACAAAGAGTGTTAAGGATGGATTGGTTGGTGCGGAACGCTGTCCAAGGGAATTGAAGCTTCTTACTCCAGCACCACATCACAAAGGCCGATCCGATTTCTGTCGGCCTTCTTTAGTATACATATCTCAACCCCACAGCTGAAGATGGAAAAAATTTGACTGTTGACTTTTTTTTATGGAATTGAAAGACAAACGAGCGTACGGGTCACCTGTTGTTAAGTAATCACCGCCGCCCACAATCTCTTGCAACACCAGAGGAATCACAGGAGTGTTGCCGGTCTTTAAGGAAGGTCTACGCGCTTTTTTTGAAGGTACCCATGTGGTATTGTTTTTTACCAATGACTAACCTCATTTTAGTTTTTCGTGAGATGTTACGATCACGACATATTTTTCGGATTTGCGACATTGCAGTTTTGGCCATTCCAATGCGACGCCTGATTTCCAGCTCGCATGACCCGTTGTTGCTGATACTAGACCCCAGATAGGTGAAATTGTCGACCTGTTCTAGATTCAGCGCCCCAGTCATTGTTAGCTTTTTGGCTTTTTAGTTACCCCTTAAGGTTTACAAATACACATATTTTCTAAATCTGCCAAGTGTCTTAAATTTCAAATGTACATCATTATTGCTATTGAATTTTAATATTATTATTCAAACAAAGCAAATCTTATAACTATATTTACAATACTATGACTACATAAAATTAAAACTATCATTACGTGGAAGCGTACCAAGAATACTGGCAGCATTACCGCGTTGGATAGCAAGGCTGATCCGTTGACTGAATTAGCTGCCAGCGCTTGGGTTTCCAGTAGCCTTATTGAGGCGCGAAGATAGTATTTTGAACATTCTCCGCACCTCTGGGCCCCACGGGCCATTGAATTTACAATTAAACTATTTTAAAACTAGTACAATGAGTGAATTTGAACCATATTTATTTCTAAATTCTATTAAGACTACAATAATAGGTAGACAAAATCCAATCAGTGACAGAAATAATGAACATTTTAATTGATTGCTTTTAAACAGCACTCACATTAACACACCTCACACAGCCACTTTGTATAATCAATTACCGGCTGCAGTATTTCTGAATTGAAACGACATAATAATATGGACTTTCAATATGAGAGCAAATTAAGGGTCTCCAATGGCCACTCTAGGCTTCCTAGCTTATGCCTTAGTTTAACTACTTTTACTACAAATTATACGTACAATGCTTTACAAGTTTAATATCCCATGTGTTCTAAGTATTTATATATCAATTTGGAAGGATTTTGGATCAGACCTTCATTCGCAGTTTTCAATAAATAAAAGAATTACTAACCCTTTGCCATGAATCAGGAAACATTCATTCATATTAATTTTAAATGAGTCACTATTATAAATAATGAAATTATTAATTAGATTTTTGGAAACTAGATAAGAACTTGGTGATTGAGCAGTTAAATTGTAAGTAAAGAATTTCGGGAGGTAAAATTAAGAGTATTTTAAGGACCTATCTCGTAAAGAACAGGATGTTAATAAATCATAGTGACAGGTATTACTTCGCACCTCGCGCCCTCAGTTAATTACGACAGTTACTCGATACCTATTCAAAATAAACAAGAAACTGCTCTTAAATGTTGATCATTTATCAACGGATAAACGCTTGATATAAAAATATTCATAATGTCACTTCATGATGGATGTTCTCCGTCGCTATAAATGACATGAAATCTTTTTATTTACCGGTTTTTGAGTTTGATACTAGAATCGCTCAATTATCGATACGATCTCAAAAACTTATTCTAATACAACATGTATGTATGTATAGGCGTGTTACGAACAAAGAACATTCTGTTAAGCTGCTACAGATTTTTGGAACCAAGTCCTTATCGTACCGTACGGGCATAGCGAATGGGGCTTGGCGAAACACCTGTAAGAATTTTCCGTCGCGACCCTTTCTATAGTATAGACGGTTATCCACAGCACGTATGGCTGTGTCCAGTCACGTGTGCGTGCTTATTTGGAAAGCCGATAATAAGTTCGCACCGGCTACTCATGTATGGTTTAATTAAGTAATAATATTAAATGCACTGATGGTATTACGAACATAGCACTTAAGCTAATGAAATCAAAGTTGAAAGTTGGACAGGATAAAGTTCAAGTATACAAAGTAAACTCACTAGGTTCTCTAACTCTGTAACTCTGCGTGTACAATGGGCGTTCCCCAAGGCGCGTATTTGGATCCTTTCCTCTTTCTAGTATATATTAAAAATGATTTGACACATTAACTCCAAACTCAACCGAAGATGGTGCGATTTACAGATGATACATCATTCGTTTTTAAAATATGCAGAAAAGCACTCAACTTGGACGTCGTGAATACTTATACTTTACTTTAAGTCAATAATTGGTTCACAGTTAATAACTTATAACGTAACGAAAAATAAAACCTAAATGTAAACGATTTATTTTACCAACCATTGTGATGTTATATTAAATGGGAAAAAAATAAAAACATTACATCCGTTGTGGGTCTGCTCAGCTCAGCTACTTATGCTGTCAGAAAGATCAGACAGCTAACAGATGTAGACACCACGACGTTTGTCTATTTTACCTACTTCCTCAGCATTATATGGCATACCAGGTACGAGCTGCTGATATTGAATCAATTTTCATTTTACAGAAGCGAGCTATCAGGGCCATTTATAATCTGCGTAGTCGTGATTCTTAGAAAAATGTATAAAAGATAAATATCATTATGTAAGGAAAAACCCACATCTATTGAAAACAATTGTGATAGACATCATTATAATACTAGGAAAAAGGACAAATTATCACAGCCTTAAGAGCGCCTTTTCACTAGTCGCAAGTCGCGCAGCTGCCGCGCGACAGTAGCTGATGCCTTTTCATTACAACTGCAGCCGCGCGACTTGTTTAGATTGGGTTGGCGCACTTCTTCATACTTCATTACAAAAATGGATTCCAACAAGGAAACGTCATTGCTGCTCCTGCTTTTGTTGATTATCCTGTGTACGCTTGCAACATTAACTCGAATGAGACTGATCGCACGCGACTGCCGCGCTGCTGTTCGCTATACAAAAAAGAGCCGCGCGACTGTCGCGCTGCTATTTTTAGTATGAAAGTTAATCGCCCCTGAGCAGCGCGATTGTCGCGCTGCTACAGTCGCACCGCTTGCGACCTAGTGAAAAGGCGCCCTTATTGAGATTGTCTAAAGTTCCTACATACTTTATGGGATACTGTGTCAAATTTTATAATAAAATCTCTGATGGAATATTGAAAACTAAAGGTAGTGTTAAAAAATAAACTTAGTGTGAACTTAAAAAATATTATAAATTAAACGAATACACGGAAGCAAAGAATGCTTGGAAGAATGCTTCACAGAACAATACAAGAACATGAATTAGCTGCAAATTATTTATTCTATGAATTCCTAAAAATTGTATAATATATTAATGTGTGACATTCAAAAGTGCCTGTCATGGCCTAATTGAAAAAAATTTTTTTTGAATCTGTATCATTTGAAGCTTGGGTTGAGAAAAGGCATGAAAGAAACATCGTTCCAACCGAGTATTAACTTGCACGAGAGGACACTAACGCATACTTTTTTCGATAACATTAATTAATTTTTCAAAAATTAAGTACTTTAAGGAAAGTATTGATAAAAGTTTAATTACCAAACACGACCCACAATAATTTGTTAATTTTGGCCGGCGTCACAAGTTTCAACAAAGTTTAGCCCTCACAACCGCCCTGTATAACATTCTTCGTGTTATCAATTGTGAACTCCATAAATTGACTTTTACATATTATAAGTAAAAGGCATGGAAATAATTTATTCGAAGAAAAGTTTACAAATAAAATACAATTAATTTTTAATGGAATTTCGTATCTAACAGCGTTCATTATTAAAACTTTCCTTATTGTGTTTTCATCGGGATTTTTATTTGCTTGAATTATTTTATATTCGAATTAAGTTCTTTAATTAGATTTCTAATTTTTTACCCCCTATGTAAAAATTGTAATGTATAATTCTGATGTGTCAAAAGTAATAGACTGATTTCGAACTTTAGATGACGTGGATCTTCATGTATTTAACATTCTTGTTTTGTCTATACAGAATATAGAAATTTTTGAAGTACTTTGTGCGCACGAGATTTGGACATTGAATGTTTAAATACGCAAGAAAGCTAAAAACTGAAATAAAAATTGCATGAAAAAAAAAACAAATTAGAAATAAGAATCTCAGTGAGATAAACAACGAAAGGGACGAAGAGGCTTAAAAAAGCAAACGAAATATTCTATTTCTTAAAAGTAATTATTGCTATCTTTTGCTAATCTGCGCCATTTAAAACACTAACAGAAATATAGGGTTTTCAAAAGTCCATCAAAAACTAGCCACCAAATAAATAGTGATAAGTTATTGCGAGACTTATATTTTTATCGTAATATCGCTCAGAAAGGAGGTTATACAACGTAAAACTAATAACTCATATTAATAATAATCTATAGATAAGTATATTATTATTTTTCATTTATTCTCCCTAAGATTTGCGGTGATCTTGTCCATACAAGGAAATATTGTCTTCTTGTTTCAATTTATTATTGTATACTTACTATCACTTGTCTCTTTCAATATTTTTTCTAATTAATTAATTATAAATGTAATGTACTGCTTCTCTTTATGTCCGTTAAATTTCACTTTGATTTGGTTTGATATCAAATAAGATATCTGTATTAAGTTATTAAGAAATTGTATTTGTATTCATCCTGTTGGAATAATAAATAAAGAAACTCAGTACGCTTTACTGCCGCGCGTTGGAACAGGGATTTTAGGTATGTGTTTGCTTTTTTGCTTGCATGCTGATCCCTTATTAACATATACGACCGTTTCGGCTTGAGCTCTGGTGAAGCTTCGAAATACGAAACATGGCTTCCAAAAAGGGTGCTTCCTTTTTGGAAGCATCTATTCTTTGGCTAATCATATTTACATCAAGAGATCTACCATATTAATTTTATTCTTTCATGCCGGCAATTCGATTCCTTCTTACTATTTACTATCAGCAGGTATTATGTTCTTCAGTTTTAAAAGGACATACATACTACAGATATATAGACCGACAAAATATTTATACAATAACAGAAACTGTGTCTGATACTAACATGAATAACAAAAATTTTGCAAAAACATAAAAAAACAGACAGACACTAGGTACAGATCTGTCATACATGTATAAAGAATGGTAATATAATTAATTAGTTCATCGCGATGGATCACTCTTGTGAGTAACAATACTTCTGAAGAACAAGATTTTCTAATTATAATTTTCAAAGCGTTCATTTAAACGAATGAATAGCATTAGAAATTCTTACGAAATATAACTTTTTAATTATTTCGAGTATTAATTGCTTTTAACTTTGTAATTACAAAGTTCATGTTAAGATATGCTTTGATTTAGGAAATTTAATTTTGTTAATATTGAATTTAATTCGCAATATTTGTTGCTTCGCACAGCCACTTAATCAGGTACCCGACTTTACCCCAAAAGCCTTTGTTTGGGTTGTTTCTTCCCTTTAACATAAAAACTGATTTTTCTAGTGAAGTTCATAAAAAACAGCTGAGTGAAATAATATTATTATAAGGGTTCCGTACCATCGTATATATAACACTATGTATTTTCATAATACTTTTTCAACAGAAATAAGAGAAGCCGTCATAGCTATATCCGAAAAATTGCAATTTTAAACAATTTCTTGTGTTTTTAAAGTGATAACCCTCACTTCTGGGATTAACACACAATAATAACTGTAAAGTAGATTCTGTAGATGAAGCCACAACCTGAGAGTTGAACAAAGCATACAAGATTTTATGACGATACGTCACTCGAACCGCCTGGCACAGTTGGAAAGAGCCCGCACGGAACGGAAGGTCGTGGGTTCGAGTGGTTTTAAAATTTTATTTATGTATTGCAAGTTTAGTTTTTAAAAGAAAAAACAAAGGGTATTTTAATAATATTATATGAAAATTTGATAGTCTACATTTCGACATCTTAGTTTTTATTATTTCTTGTAAGATTAGTCCCGTTTTGTTAACCTAAAAAAAAAAAGAGTACCTTGCAGATCGGAATTTGACTGACTGCTGGTGAATTATTGTTACCACAATCATCTTAGCTTAAGCTAAGACTGAAGAAAGAGAGAAAGAAGAAATTAAGCCAGTGGGAGGCTCCTTTGCCGGAGGCCGGCTAGATTATGGGTACCACAACGGCGCCTATTTTTGCCGTGAAGCACTAATGTGTAAGCATTACTGTTTTGGTCTGAAGGGCGCCGTAGCTAGAAATTACTGGGCAAATGAGGCTTAACATCTTATGTCTCAAGGTGACGAGAGCAATTGTAGTGCCGCTCAGAATTTTTGGGTTTTTTGATAATCCTGAGCGGCACTGCATTGTAGTGGGCATGGCGTATCAGACACCATCAGCTGAACGTCCTGCTCGTCTCGTCCCTTATTATAATAAAAAAAAAAAGCGTTTTTTGTAACAGCGGCAGTAATGGTACTGTGTCAAAATACAGCATTCAAAGCAAAAATTAATTTTATTTTTCGCAGCATGCATTCCATATTTAATTACTCAGCAGCGATGTAGCAGAAATGAAATTTTTCATTTAACAACCATGCCTCATACGTGAGGTTTAAATACTCGTACGTTTAAACATGTCCGCCGACTTTCAGTAAACAATAATTACTTGACAAATATCGGCATGCGGGCACGACATTTTTGCGTTTACTAAATATTATGTAATAATATTTGTATAAAATCTGAGTTGTTTCTTATTATGGAAAACTAACTTGATTGATTTTTTGTTCTGCGAAAGCTCGTTCGGGTAAAGTCGGCTCTCGATCTTCTGATCTCATATCCTAACAGTGGAAATCAGAAGGTCGACGTGAATAGCAGGAGATCTCCTTGGACTCCTCTCAGTATGGAGGTACCACAAGGGTATATCCTCGGACCGTTCTTCTTCCTAATATGATATCATATCCTATTTTAAATAAAAATATTCGAATTTGAGATCAAGCCATACATAAATAAAGTTTTCACTTCTGATATGTAGCCATATTCACACTTGTTTTTTTTTTATGGAATAGGAGGACAAACGAGTATACGGGTCACCTGTTGTTAAGTGATCACCGCCGCCTACAATCTCTCGCAATACCAGAGGAATCACAGGAGCCGGCCTGTAAGGAAGGTGTACGCGCTTTTTTTGAAGGTACCCATGTCGTATCGTCCCGGAAACACCTCACAAGGAAGCTCATTCCACAGCTTTGTAGTACGTGTAAGAAAGCTCCTTGAAAACCGCACTGTGGAGGACAATATAAAATAAAATATTCATGAATTGAATAAAGATTCGATGATTATTTAAGAATGTTGATAGTATTTAGAAGGAGACAAGTAAGACGTTTGCCTGATAGTAATTGATACGCCCTACCCACAACAATGTAGTGCCGCTCAGGATTCTTGAAAAATAGAGTGTGCTTGAAGTCTGCACGCCAAAAGTGAAAACTTTATTGGCAATCGCAGTCAATTTATACATACAATAAATAGTATAATGTGGTATTATTATAGATCGTATTAGTAGAATAAATGAGAAACAAGACGGAAATGAAAGTTATTATTTATTTATTTCTATATAAATCAAATTATTTATTTTCGTATACTTATTCTACAAAGGATACTACAATGGGGTTGCGATAGCTAAAATAAAAAATTAATGACAATTATTACGAATTCATTGAATATACAAAACTCAGCGACACAATATCATTTACCAACTGACGTCATTACTGCGTACGAGTGATAGGGATAGGGATAATAATCGCTCGCTGTCGCAATGTAACTTAACGGTCCGTTTGTTTGCATTGTTTATCTCATCTGTCTGGCCTTAGTATTATTATATAGATGTACTAATTATCATCATCATCAGCCGGAAAACGACCACTGCTGGACAAAGGCCTCCCCCAAAAATTTCCACGAAGATCGGTCCTGTGCTGCCCTCATCCAACGTATTCCGTCGGTCATCTTGTGGGGGGCCTGCCAACACTGCGTCTTCCGGTACGTGATCGCCATTCGGGGACTTTATAGCCCCAACGGCCATCTGTCCGTCGAACTATGTGCCCTGCCCACTGCCACTTCAGTTTCGCAATCGTTTGGACTATGCGGTTACTTTGGTTCTACTACGGATCTCCTCATTTCTAATTCGATCTCGCAGGGAAACTCCTAGCATAGCCCTCTCCATTGCCCTCTGAGCGACCTTGAGCTTTCTCATAGTTAGCGACCACGTCTGTGTACCGTAAGTCATCACTGGCAACACACACTGGTTGAAAACCTTCGTCTTTAGAGGTACTAATTATGCCTAGTTAAAAATCTGATTTTTAACCACTGTTTTGTAATCAAATAATAATTTTATTCTCTCTATATCTATAGTGCGGTGTTCAATTCCATGAACTGTCTTCAACGGACAACCAAACGATGATATGAGCTTCCTTGTTCGGTGTTTCCAGGACGATTCGACATATTGTGTCACCATAAAAAAGCGCGTAAACAACAAGCATACAAGATTTTATAGCGATGCGTTACTCGAGCGGTTGGCTCGGTTCGTTAGAGCACCGGGACGGAACACCGGAGGTCGTGGGTTCGAGTACCGCATCGTTTATAAAATTTTGTTTTTCAAATTTTATTTGTGTATTAAGAAGAAGTGTACTAAAATACTTAAGTTTGGAAAATGCATCTAGACAAATAGGTACGAAGTTGTTATTGCTAGGACTTCTATAAACTAGGCACATGCTGACAGTAGGTTTATGTAAAACTTATATAAAGGCTGGTTGCCGCGTTCCACAAAATAGCTCTTTGCTGGAAAAATCTACATGCACATGGCTGAGCTTTAAATCCTAACTAAGTTTCCCTGTGTTTAGGATATCCCGTGTATCGGTCAGTAATTGCATAGTTTAAAAATGTGTATGTCTGCCTATTATAATTCACAATACGAGAAATAGTTTAATAATTTTGCGAAACCATTGTAGGAAACATAACAGAAAAACGTACAAAAGCGCAGAAACGCTATGAAGCTATGAATATTAGGTAGTATTTACATACTCTTTGCTATGAGCAGGAGTGTACGGTTCTTACAAGCAATTTTCACGTGTTAATAGTCGAAATGATTGATTGTTGCAGTAATATCAAGTCCGGAGGATGGCGAGCCGTACCTGCATGTAATGGCGCGGTCTTCGGTCTACAATGCAGGTGTGAAGAGAGCTATTTATTGTAAGGGGAGAAATTTGCCTGAGGTAAGGGATAAATATTTTTACAAGAATGAAATTGTAAGCGCACCGTATTTGTTCATTAAACAGTTGAAAAAAGTAAACGCTCTATAGTATTATAACCCTGACGATGGAAGAGTGTATACCTATTTTGCTGATTGAGGCATTCAGCGGCAAGAATTCCATTGAAGGCCTGTTCCTGAATAGAAAAATATGTATTACTGAAGAGTAAATACTTATCAAAATACTGATTGGGCTCTTTTGCCTGAACAAGCACTTCAGTGTGGTCGTTATCAAAAATGATAAACTTGTAAATTCTGTCATAAGAGCGATGAAATGCATAAACGTAACAATACCCTTGAACTTACATAAATAAAACGAAATTTTTGTCAGCAGACATCTATCTGTCATCATAAAATATACGAGTAATCGTTCTTCCAGAATATCTTTCTGTTAGATACACCTTAGACAAGCTTCCGCTCGTGTTTAAATATAAGCAATGTTTAAAGATTTTTTTCGCTAAACAATAGAAAGACACAGATTTGTAATAGAACTTTCTTAAATCGAGTGTTCAAAATTTTTGTAATAACAGTGTTTTATTTATATTTTGACAATCAAGAATATTTTGCATATACATCTACTAATATAATTTGCAACGAAACTAATCTTTCCCAAAAATATTAACAGACACTGCAATGGTACTCTCCATCAGGAGATATAGTAGAGGGTCGATCTTCAAGAAACACGAGGGTTTATGTTGAGAGGTCCAAAAATGACACCCTGGCAAATAGCCTCGTTGCTCTCATCATTCAGGAGGCGATGATAGAAGACAGCGGTAACTGGACGTGCAAGGCTGGATCATTGAGCGAAACTATCGAAATTACAGTTGGTGGTAAGTTCATCAAAACTATTTTATTAATTTTTCTTTCTATTCTTCTATTATACCTTACAGAGTAAGTAACTCTTTCTGTGGCCCTAGTCATCTTGATTTTGAGATTTTTAAATTATTCACTCTTGATGATACTCGTATGTCTAAATTTTAATATTGAAGTTCTACTTCTTTTCTTCGTTCGTTATATTTGTTCTTTTTGTCGAGATGACTTTACTACACTGTGAAGTAGTTCCTCGCAAGGAAGGACGATGGAAACCTTGAGAGGCTCATTGCGGACGTCAAAATAGATGGGAAGAGGCCTCGTGGCTCTCGAGTCCAACACGATGGTCCGACCAGATCCGCTCCGCCCTCAACTCTACGGTTCACAATGCCTTTCACACCGCCAGAGACAGGAATAGATGGAGAGCTATCATACGTGAGAAAGTGATATAGAGGGGTGGTCACGACCCTCAGTACTGAGAATTACGACGCAGGGAGGAGGAAGAAGTCCTTAATCTTACTCTAATATTTCTAATTTAAATGTATTTATGTAGCTAGTGATATAGGGGTTAGCATTGAAAATAGTTTTAAGTCTAAGGAGTTTAAGTATATTTTATAATATATATAATTTTTGAGGCGCGTAAACTAGATACTAGTACATTCTAGGGTACACTCCAGGCCTAAAGGCCTCACGGGCCTAGAGAATTTATGAGTATATTACGAACTACAAGGAGTAGCGTAAGCGGTGTTCATGACATGGCATATCAATAATTCATCATACCTTTTTTATATATATAAATATTTGATAGAAAAATATTGTTATTTTATTTACAAAGCAGTAAATTTCCTTTTAAATGTAGTTAGGTTTTAGAACTGCAACCAAGAGGTAGACAATTTTACCGCAGCTCCTCGATTAACTCGGCTTCGCTCTCGGTCCATCGAATATATTATAAATAATTGATGCTTGTAAATAGTGAACTAAATCCTGAATTTCCATTTGCTTTTCATGTTATGTCGTAGAGTTTTATTTTCTCAATTAAATTTATATACAAAGGGGAATAATATTTCGATTTGTTACAAAATATTTTAAATATAAAAATAACCAGCTTTAAACATATTTATTACTAAAATAAACCTAAATATTCTTTACGAAATTTGGATTATGTCGATACCAAGCTGTATATAAATTACGATATTCAATAAGAAAGGTTCGATGATACGTCCTTCCTCGAGTAATAACTAATCAAAACCGATTCAGTGGTAGTAGTTTGAAACGGCTTTAAATTTTTTACTTATTGTATTATAATTTCTACTTATGGCACCTGCAAGATGGAACATAGTACGATGAACATAGAGAAATAAGAGATATTATTGTTAGTCCGAATTAACACGTTTATGAACATGTTGATTCAAATTTAAATTCAAATATTTTTATTCAAAATAGGATTTAAAATCGCTTATTGAACGTCAAAAACTACCACCCATTTAAAAGAGACTGCCTCAGACCTGAGAAGAATGGTAATGGAAACTCAGCGGGCATTTTTTTAATATAAAAATATGGATTACAACATGATATCGTACAATAAACATTTATAATTAAAGAGCCTGAGTGTGTTCGCTTTATTAGTCCGTGGTGTCATTAAGAAAATCGTTTATGCTATAGTAACCTTTCCCACACAAACGTTTTTAACAATTCTTTTAAATTTCGTAATACATCGCCCAACAAAAGACTTACTAACTCCACCCAACCGATTAGTAGGCATACCAAGTTTATGTTTGTTCCTCGTGTTAACATTATGAATGTTACAGAAGTTTTCAAGAAATTTCTAGAAAATATCCTCAATGTGCTTATGAAGATACAGCTCAAATAAAACACGAATAAAAATGAAAGATAACAATAAGCAACCAAATATAATTGAAAAATGTATCAAGATCTAATTGAAACAATTTTAATGACGAAACATGAAGTAAAAAGTGCGTTTTGTTTCTGAAATAAACAGCGGTAATAACTCCTTGTAATGCTTGTTAAATATTCTCAAAGTTTGTTCAGACTTGCAAAGTTTTAAATAAATATAACAAATGGTTGAAAGTCTTATAAGATGTCTAAAGTTATAAGTCGAATTGTGTATTTATTATAATTATTATGTTCTGTAACTTTCTTTTATAAATTGCTAGTAAATTTCTAACAAAGACGTAGTAATTGGTGATTTAACCAATTAAAATATATAAATCTCTACTAATATCATTTCTGTGCGTATAAAATTTATCTGGATACTTATAAATTTGAAACATGAATTACCATGGTTGTAAGAATAAACAATGAATACCCACATGGATCAACAACCGTGAGCTTTGTTAAAAATTCCTACAGCTCATATAATCTGGTAGGTATGATTACCGTAAGAGAGCTTTCGCACCACGTCCGATGAGAGTCCGTTGATTACAGGTCTAGAAATCTTGGACCGAAATAAGATATTGCTTATGCACTAGTCCGATCTCTGATCCAATTGAAAGCAATACAGGGGCTACCTTTTGGCATACGGCATTTAACGCGAAGTCACACAAGAGCATATCGTTGATCATGCATCCTTTCAATCAGCTTCAAATCCAAGCAATACTATTGTACGTACGAAGACGCAGAAGAAGTAAAGAATTCCGTGTGTACCCTCTTTTGATGGACCGACGTTTAACAGGAGCTTTTTACAATCACGCAGTGTTACGTCAATACGATAAACAATTTTATAATTACTACTGAATGAATGAGTCCACTTTCGATTTTATTTTACATCACATAATAGATAATAAATTGCGACAAGACGCAAAATTTCGACAATGTATACCGCCAACAGAAATGCTTGCAGTCACATTATGTAAAATTCAGTTCTGGATGAGACAATACTTATTATTGTTTACTTATAAGTACTTATGGAGGTAAATCAATACTATTATGGCTACCTCGGTCCGTCAATTATTTTCTCTGGAGAGTAACGGTTGGCGGAAAGAAATTGGATGACGCAAGCCTGATCTAGTGCGTAAATTACCATTCTACGACTACCTCGGACAGTGTTTTCACGGATACGGATCGGACTCTGATCGGAAGTAGAGCAGCGTTCTGAGAGTCAATTGATTCCGACAGAAACTGAACAATGTCACTTGATTCCGAAAAACGTGAGTAGGATGGCAATGTTTCGTTTATCAAATAAATCTCGTGAAAATAAACAAATTCGGTAGTATTTCAGCAAAGTAGATGAAGTTTAACATCGCGTGATATCCGTTCACTATATGGGAGCATTTAAAAAATTAGTTTATATCATTATTATTATTATTATTTATTTATGTTACTTATCTTTAAGTATTTTGCCAGTTATGTACATCGTAATTGTTACATATATTAGACACGTTACGTTACACGATAATATTTGTAATGTGCTTGTACTTATTAAATAAATAAACATTTAATTACATTTATTTCCTTGCAGTAAAGGCATTGATATCAGATCCTGACGAAACATTGGAGGGTGAGGAAGGAAAATCTGTGAAACTTGACTGCATAGCGAAAGGTCACCCAAGCCCTGTTGTGCAGTGGTATATTGAAAATGATCCGATAGCACGTAAGTTTTACATTTTGTTTAACAATTTTATATTCTTCTCGAATGCATTGGAACGTTTTTAACCCAGTCGATAAAGTATTTCGTTGTCCAAGAAAAGAGAATGGTTAACCGCGCATTTAGGAGAGTTAACCGTACGTTGGACCAATCAGACATTACGTCAATTTATGGCAATCCCGTGCATTCGTATTCCAGGATGATTTCTCGCAATGAGAGTGGTGAGATAACGAAATACATAATTGGGTCAAAAATTCAAATACACTGCAATTCACCTTTGAAACATTGTGTATGGTTTAATTTGTAATATAATATCTGAGCGTACAGAATTTATCAGGTACTTATGAATTTGATACATAAATTTCCATTGATTTTATGGTAAATTCCGACACGGTTGAAAAACCGTTAGCGTTAATGAAATCCGGCACCCGTAATCCAGCACGATAATGAGAATTGTGAGATGACGAGACGCTCATTCGGGTCGAAAACCCGAAATTCACCATTCGCGAACTATGTATAAAGATATAAATGAAAAAATCAATATTAAGTATTGTGCATACTTACTTCCATAAAGTCATTGATCCTAAATTTCATTCGTTTTTCATTTTATTAATAGTTAACATTGATTTCAGATGATCATAAAAAATATGTGATTCGGGTAAAAGGTGACAACTACCAACTGGAGATAAAGAATCTGACACACAAAGACACAAATGAGTACGTGTGTAAAGTGACGCAGAAGGCGTTGTCACACTTCGCTAATAAACGAGTGCAGCTTATTGTTAATCGTAAGTTACATAATTTATCTTGCATGAAACATTTATAAGTGATACGTCATCAAGGATTATTGACTCTAGACCATAGACGTGTTGCACGTACGCCGTACGCGGGTTGACTGGCGAAAGCGTATGATTATTAACTTGTCTGTGAGAGAAATATTAATTCGGCCTACCCTCATTAGTCTTTTGCTAAGCTCACTATTGAAACTCGAAGTAAAATTAATGTTACGATTATTTAAGTGTGACGAGTATCTGTGAATGATTATATACGAAGTATTTATATTATTATAGTGTAATTTAATATACTACCAAAGTCTAGATATATCTCCGGTGATGCTGTCTTGTGCTTTGTTATCGGGAACTTTATCTGTAAAAACAATTAATTAATTAATAAATAAGACTAAGGTTTGTACTCGTAACAGACCAAATCGTAGGGTTTAATGTATTTTTGTAATTTAAATTTGGTTTTTATTATTTTATTATTCAGAAAGTCAGTGTATTGTGTGCTCACAAGTAGTTACAGCACCATGTACTCATAATAGTTTGAGAGATACGAAAATTGTTCAGAAATAATATTTTTTTTCTTAACATAAATGAGAATATATAGGTTAAGCTTTTCCGATGTTTAGAAAAGAACCTACGCTTTACGTTACAGCTACAACATAATACATCTTATTGTAACACCCAAAAATGATAATATTTTTGTGGATTTTAAAACTTAAACATAATATTCAAACGATGTCACACAAAAGAAAAAAACAATTGATAAAAACAATGGCATTGGCGAAGAAAACAATTAAACAAGATCACATTATCTTGTATAATATTAGATAGAATAATCAAACTAGTTGGTCGACCAGTTTGAACGCCTGTTTATCAGGCAATGAGTCATAAGGTCGATCCCCGCTGAAACAAACAACTACCGACTTCACCAATGACATTTCAAACAAAGTTTAATAAAACTCAGTTTACCAAAGCTTATTAATATGGCAGTCTTAAACTCGATAAAAGACAAAGCGATTTCACGAATACATGGTAAATTAAGGGTACCAATACGGCGCCTATTTCTACCCTGAAGCAGTAATGTGTAAGCATTATTGTGTTTCGGTCTGAAGGGCACTGTTGCAAGTGAAATTACTGTGCAAGTTAGACTTAACATCTTATGTCTCAAGGTCACGAGCGCAGTTATAGTGCCGTTGGAACTTTTGGGTATTTCAACAATCTTGAGCGGCGCTGCATTGTAATGGGCAGAGCGTATCAATTACCATCAGCTGAAAGTCCTACTTGTCTCGTCCCTTATTTTGATTATAAAAAAAAAACTTTTTAAGCGCGTTACGAAAACTGAGTTTATATTTCATAAACAATAGAATGTATCAAATAGCTGTCAATACTGCCATCGATAGGTATGAGACAAATAAAAATTCTTCTACTATGACAATGTTTCTGTTACAATAACGACAGTGCCAGCAGACTCTTGACAGCGATCAAATATGTCAAGCGTTAAAACTTCGGCGGCCATCATGTAAGCCTACTTAGGATATAACTGCATTTAGTTTGTTTTGGTGAAATACGAAATAAGTCTATAAACTCGTTTACGGGCGTAAAGTAGTTCAAAGTGTAAACAATTAGTTATTTTTAAAGTGATAGCCCTCACTTCTGGGACAACCATTTGAGTCGCACATGGTTCGCAAATCTTGGTACGTCTTGTTCAACTCTCAGGTTGTGACTTCGTCTACATGATTTACTTTACAGTTGATAACCTGCTCAACCCCAATCATTGCATATTAGGAAATTCACTTCAGATGTCAGTCTTTCAAATCTAAACAATTATAAACCTGACAGTTGAACAAGATTAACGAACCATGTGTCACTCGAATGGTTGGCTCAGTTGGTAAGCTGGGACGGAACCCGAGAGGTCGCGAGTTCGAGTCCTGCTTCTGTTACGAATTTGTTTTGTATAGTTCAGAAATCAGCTCTAAGGGTAATTCCCGAAGCGACCTTGAGCGTCTATTGCGCGTCAACACTTTAACTACGCGCCAACTACGCGCCCTTTACTAGCCAGACCCTTATTAAAATAGTCTCACGCCACAAGTTACGATATCATCCCCACCATCTGGATGTGTGGCGGTCCTCCACAGTGAGGTTTTCAAGGAGCTTTCTTCCTCGCACCACGAAGATGTGGAATGAGCTTCCTTGTGCGGTGTTTCCGGGACGATACGACATGGGTACCTTCAAGAAAAGCACGTACACCTTCCTTAAAGGCTGGCAACGCTCTTGTGATTCCTCTGGTGTTGCAGGAGAGTGTGGGCGGCGGTGATCACTTAACACCAGGTGACCCGTACGCTCGTTTGTCCTCCTATTCCAAAAAAAAAAAAAAATAAAAAAAAAAGTCTACTTACAATTCAAGTTCGCAATAAAATTTCCTAATCAATTTCAATTGATTTAACAAATTACGTGATTTCTCTATGTATAGAACTTTATTGGTCAGCAAGATCAGCTAACTGAACCGCCGCAGATCATAGTGCTCTCAATGATACCGCTCAAGAGAATGCTCGTGCTATTTACATATTTATAAAATTTAGGTCCAAAATTAAGTTATGTTTATCACAGTTCATAATAACATATTAATTATTAATCTATTTCAGATAAACCATTACTTATTGATGAGAACAATGAAGTTTATTACTCAAAGTACAGAACTGAGGAAGTATACGCTATTATGAATGAAACGTAAGTAGAATCTAATTTTATTTTTAAGAATCTGATTTGAGTAGTCTTAGACAAAGAAGTAGTTAAAAGCCATCTTACAAACACGGACTAGTAAAAAAAATAAGGACTCCTTGTCACCTTACATAACAGTGTAGCACCAAAACAAGCCGATTAACGTGTAAATACATAGTCCCACCCACACACTTACACTACTACAAGCCGATCGGCTGCCATTATGAGAATTGTCATCGTCTCTGACAGATCAGTTTGCGTCTCAATAAAAAATTTTAAAATTGCCGTCGTGCGTTGAGAAAAAGTGTAAAAACGATACTATATAAGTATTTGTGGCCATATATGATTATTTAAGGGAGAAAAAATTGTGTAACTAGTAGGCCCCGTAACCGCACACACACTAGCCTAACGGTGCTTCACTTGCTACTACCATGGCGCGGAGTCCTTCTTTTATTACTCGTCCGTGCTTACAAAATAAATCATTTCATTTGTCAGTTGGTGACAAGTCTGGTCAGAGTTTCGTAAGAATATAGTGCAGAAAAATGTTTTGGAACAATTAATTCCACGATTATATTTCCATGCCCTCCTTCAAAAAACGGGAACAAATGTATGACATAATTAGTCACACGATAATAATATAATAATACTAATATTTTATAACCTACTATCAATAATAATATTGACACACTTTTTTCACACATATTATCTTGCCCCAAGTCAAGCATATATAGCCTGTGTTATGGGTTACAAGACAATAACATATTTAATACAATATACTTACTTAAACATACATAAATTCATATAAACATATATAAATATATTTAAACATCCATGACTCGGAAACAAACATCTATATTCATCATATAAATGCTTGCACCTACCGGGATTCGAACCCGGGACCACTAGCTTAGTAGGTAGGATCGCTAACCACTCGGCTATACAGGTCGTCAATAATATATTCTTTTCTCAAATTAATTAGAACTCCTGTTGATGTGTTTTTGATATAATATTTTTAATTTATTACTACTTAACTATCCTTTTTTTTTCATGAAAATAACGGAAGAGACGAGCAGCTGATGGTTATTGATACGCCCTGCCCATTACAATGCAGTGCCACTCAAGATTATTGAAAACCCCAAAAATTCTGAGTGGCACTACAACTGCGCACGTCACCTTGAGATATAGGATGTCAAGTCCTTTTTACCCAGTAATTTCACTAGCTACGGCGCCCTTCAGACTGTAACACAATAATGCTTACACATTACTGCTTCACGGTAGAAATAGGCGCCGTAGTGGTACCCATAATCTAGCCGGCGCTGCAAACGAGCCTCCCACTGGTAAAACTATCTGTATTAACTTGTAAATAGCGTTTATTGTATATAGTTTTCTTACTTTTATTGTATTTAGCTGTAAGTTACCCAATTATAATAAAATTAAACAAAATAATGTAAATATCGTTTCCATCCCCTTACCGCAAAAATAGTATGGAAATGAAATGAAATGAAAAATATTAATTTGTATGAATAGTGGCTACAGTTTTGAAATTGGTAATTCGCACAGCACAATTCACCAATAATTTCATCTACTAGGCTCCGTTAAATTGCAAAATCTTTTGTTGTTGATTGTGTTATATATTATAATAAACCAAATAATATTAAAATATTACCTATTAAAAAATTTAAATGTGTCGTAAAAATAAATTAACATCTAAGGCCTATTATAATGTGAAAGATTGTTTGAATGATAAAGATAGTTGGAATTAATGTTCTAAATTTTGTTAATGAATATTGTTATACTCATTTGAATGCTATTGTAACTTTTGTACTTCATCCTGACTTGCACTAAATAACTTATAAAGTCTTACAGTGAATAAAGATTTTTTTACTTTGACTTTGACTTAATATAATTATCTGATATATAAAATGCTCATGTCGCGGTGTTTGTAGTTAAACGTTAACGGCTTGACCGATTCTCATGAAATTTTGAGTGCATATTGGTGAGTGGTAGGTCTGAAAATCGGACAACATCTATTTTTCATCCCCCTAAATGGTAAATTAGTTTGATTATGAGTCAAAAATACATACAATTTCTAATTTTCACCCATATACGATCAACAGTTACTTTTGTATCGCGATTTTATTATCGGCAATACAAAGTTTGCTGGGTCAGCTAGTAAAGCTATATAATTCATACTATCTTTAAAAAAATATGATTAGTACCACAATATCGTTTCAATATAAAATCGCTGTGGGAATCACTCATCACTACCCTAGCTTCTTTTGTACGACTATTATCTCTATTTTTATCTCTATTATTCGTAGTACACTCGATTTAACCCTTCATCAGTAAATGCTCGATGGGATAGAACAATATACGGCTTATGTTAACGTCTCCGCTGCGTTCCAACAAGATACCGCACTACTTAAGAACAATAGGCAACTATTAGATGCTTGTGTGCGTGGCATCTTGACATTCAATGGCATCTTTAAAATTTTGTAACATACGCTTCGTGTTATTTTACATTGAAATTGTTAAAATATGTCTATAAAATAGCACTTGTTCTCTGTACGCATACTGTTTAATCTACGTCATTCCTTTAGTCTTTGTCAGAGTATAGACAATGCATACTTTATAGAATCTGTTCTCTCTTTGCCCTTCACCGTAATAGAAGCTACAAGAAGATCATAAAAAAACATATTTTTACAAAGTATTACTCGTACTACGCAACCGGATATTTTAGTTTAAATTATTAGCAAAGTTTAACAGTACATGTGAAACGTCAACGTCAAAAAATTGTTCGAGGCTGGCTCGATTACGCCCACTTGGGTGTAGTATTAGTTGCCACACCTTGCAACTACACCTGAGGAGTTGAACCTTATCTAGTTGGAGCGCAGTGGAGACCAAACTTTAATCTAAGTTCCATACACTACCATTTGACAAGATTTCCACCGTTCCAAATCAAATCAAAGAATCATACTTTTGAGTGTCAATAGTTTTATTTTTTTTTAACAGTTACCCTTACTTCAAAAAATGTTAATCTTTAACAAGAAGAAGTGGCAAGAATCTCAATGCCACTCTTTTAAATCAACATTTAGAGCTTCATCGATTTACAAATCATTTCAATTACAATGCATGTCAAGTGACGCAACTAAATAACTCGATACCTTACACGAGTAATTAAAAAAAGAAAATTAAATAATAAAAACACAAGAGCTATATTTGAGTACAGTAGATGCATCAATCAACACGCACCGTAAATGAATTATGGTGTTATGCGAGCATTTTATTAGTGATTATAAGACTAAAAATATATTAAATAACTTTGATTTTAATTCCTTTTCAATAAGTGTCACCCCATTTTCTTCATTCGTTCATTCACAGTTTACGACAAATCGGCTTTCATCTACGAGCTTTTTATTGAATTTAGTAATTTAAGTTACGACACCTTTTTACCTAAATTACTTTACCCTCGAACGAAGGTCAAATACGGTCAAGTTTTGTCGCAACTCAAATAAATTCTCAAATTGAAGGATTTTTAGGATTCCTGGGACACTTTCCATCGTAATTTTAAGTTACTCTTACTGTAATGATCATGCTTTGAATTTCCTGTGTGAATACTGTCCAATATGCCACTACTTTTCATTAAATCTTATGTAAAAACAAAATAAACGATTGACTTTCAGTATCATTTCCTTCACCTACATGAATAAAATGATTTTGATTTGATTTATGTATAAAATTTCCCCCTTTTGGTTTAGTTCTTATTATTAATCATTTTTGTGCACTTTAAATGGCGTTCTGTTTTAATATTCAAAGTTGTAATACTTGGATCGTTAATATTCAAAGAATATTGCTGTACAATTCTGTCTTATTAGGTTTTAATACACAATAATTTGTTCTTATATATGTGCTGCATCTCACTTTTCGAAAACATATTAGTACGTGCCGTATTCCTGGCAGCGCCTGCGGTCCATAATACCGGTGAATTTAGATACTTACAGCTTGAAACAAATTTGGTCCCTTCACCATTGTTACGTATCTCTTCCGGGGGTAATACGTCACAACAGCCGACCAATTACAACGCGTTATTTCATGGGACGAGGGTATGAAAAAGCGGTTTTCGGCTCATTTGATTCAGTCTCGTGCCAGATTTTGGCGAGTCAACACGTCCTGTCCGAAACACGTGTCGAATAGTTTAATTGGCGGAATTAACACTAAAGAAAACTCAAATCATTTGGATACTTACAGCTTCCATTGACGCTCAGGTCAGTAGAGCTACCGCACTCAAACGAAAATTAACTGGCTTTTAATTCCATTTAGCACTATGTCACGGTGATCTAACCGCGGGGACGCCACATGTTAGAATATAATATCGATACTTTTTGGATCCGTGAAACAATAAATGAGCTATAGATAGCGCCAGTTAGGTACCACGATGATAAATCAAAAATAAGTCAGTTTATTTAATAATAAGATATACTTTTCTACTATCTTCGCGCCTCAACAAGGCTACTGGAAACCCAAGCGCTGGCAGCTATTTCGTTCAACGGATAAGCCTAGCTATCCAGCGCGGAAATGCTGCCAGTATTATTGGTACGCTTCCACGTAATAATACCTTTAATTTTATTTAGACGTAATATTGTAAGTATAGTTATAAGATTTGTTTTCTTTGAATAATAGTAAACAACTTATGCTCTTAATTTAATCAAATTTGGCATGTTGATACCTTTTCTACCTATATTACAATTATACTTAATCTTACGATTTCAGCAAGAACATTACGTGCAGTGTCCTCGCAACACCTCCTCCGACCTTCCGTTGGTACCGGCGACATGATGGCTTTGATGATGAACTTCTCACGGATGCTGACACGGTAATTAAAATAAAACTTGATTTTTTTACAATTAAGAATACACAGTAATACAAATGCTATCTATTTGACGGTACAAGAATACATCCTTATCAGCCCTGATGAAACATCCTGAAAATGTCAATTTAGAACATTTCGGCTAATTGTCTATTTTTATTTTTGGCCCGCGTTCACTTTTTTTTTTCAAGGGTTTAAAGTAAGTCATCCTATACACGCCAATTTGTAGCAAATAACTATAATACTCTTCTCAGCTCTAGCCGGGCCCTCCCCAGTACCAATTTCTTCCATTTGACTGCATACTAAAAGCAGCTCGAATGATGGACGACTAAGTAATCTCCGACCAGCTAGCTTCTTTGGTCTTGCGTGGAAATGTGGGTTCTCTCCGCTTCTTCTACCGCATTCTATTACAGAGAGTACTCAAAGGAGTCCAAGTAGATACCAGAAGCCGAATTTCACCAGACTACGTCAAAATTCCATCGGTGTCATATTGATATTATATAACCCACCCGTTTTGCAAGGAACTTCTTGCCTCATACAGCCACTTTATAGAATCAATTACCGGCTAAAGTTTTCCCGAACCGATACGACTTAGCAACCTTTAAAGTCAAAGACGCTCCCAACTTAAAGGCCGGAAATGCATCTCTTGACCTCTAGTGTTCCGTTTTGCCATGGACCTCATCTATTTCTATCATGTGAGCCTCTAGTTTGCTTACCCCTAAACTTTTCAGATATCCTGTCACACTATACGCTATAAGTTTACCAGCCGTTTTCATTATACCATTGGAAGCAATATCTCCTATTTTTAAAACATTGTTAAGTTTATCCGTATTTGGATGTCAACTATGACTCTCAAGACACAAATTTATTATATCATCTATAAGTACAGGCTTATTCTCCGCTACACATTCTTTATGTGGACCCTTAATACGTAAACTTAGCACCACTTTGGGAAGTCCTGTGAAGTTTTGGGAATGCTTAAACCACTTGAGATACGTTAACTCACTGCAAATGATATAATAATATTCATGAACAGAATCAATCTTCCACCTTCGCACGACACGCCATAAGTTAGGATATCATCCCCACCATCTGGATGTGTGGCGGTCCTCCACAGTGCGGTTTTCAAGGAGCTTTCGTCCTCGTACTACGAAGCTGTGGAATGAGCTTCCTTGTGCGATATTTCCGGAACGATACGACATGGGTACCTTCAAAAAAAGCGCGTACATCTTCCTTAAAGGCCGGCAACGCTCTTGTGATTCCTCTGGTGTTGCAAGAGATTGTGGGCGGCGGTGATCACTTAACACCAGGTGACCCGTACGCTCGTTTGTCCTCCTATTCCATAAAAAAAAATCATATCAGTGAGCTATTATAGTTAACACTGGCTATCACAATAGCTCACATTGGTCGCAGTGAAAAAGAACTACCCTGAACTGTACTAAATCCGCTTTACAAACTATAGCTATGACTTTGTATTAATACATTCATACATATAATAACGCCTCTTTCCTGTAGGGGTAGGCAGAGACCACTTCTTTCCACTTGCTACGATCCTTACATACTTTTTTCGCTTCGTCCACTTTCATTATTCCTTTCATACATGCTCTTCGGCTTAGGGTACTCTTGAGCTTGCCTTTTTTCAAGACGTCCCTGATTTGGTCTCGAAACGTCCGCCTAGGTCTACCCTTTCCAACACTTTCATTCACACTGGCCTTATACACTTTTTTCCTCAATCGGTCTTCATTCATTCTCACGACATGGCCAAACCATCTCAGCATACCTCTCTCAATTTTTGTCACAACATCTTTTTTCAGACCACAACGTTTCCTTACCTCACTATTTCTTAGCCTGTCTGTCAGTTTAACTCCTATCATACTTCTAAACGCTCTCATCTCAATTGCATTTATTCTGCTTTCATGTTTTTTCTGCCATACCCAACATTCACATCCGTACATGAGTGTTGGAACCAATACCGCCTCATGCATAGCCAAACGAGCCTTGTTAGACACCATCTGTATTCATACCCTAACTCATATACGCAGTACTGAAAATATTTTTATGTTTTTAGATTTTGATCTCAGAAAACGGCAACAGTTCAGTATTCGTACTGAGAATGTTGGATGAAAGTGCTCTCGGAGAGTACAAATGTTCTGCGGACAATAACAAAGGCCATGTTTCCATTATTTACCATGTCTCGCTGGGAAATAAACCAAACGCCCCTGATTTCGTAAGTTGTTCATAATGTTAACTTAAGAATATCCTCAATTTAAGTTATGGTTATGAGATCGAATCAGAAATGAGGAGATCCGTAGGAGAATCAAAGTCATCGTCATAGCCCAAATGATTGCGAAACTGAAGTGGCAGTGGGCAGGGCACATAGCTCGGCGGACAGATGGCCGTTGGGGCAGTAAGGCCCTCAAATGGTGACCACGTACACGTAGGTGTAGTGTTAATAGGCCCCCCACAAGACGAACCAGCAACCAGGATCTGCTCCAGATCGTCACAGTAGGATGGATTAGGGTAGCGCAGGACCAGTCGTCGTCGAGATCTTTGGGGGAGGCCTTTGTCCAACAGTGGACGTCTTCCAACTGATGATGATGAAGTTATGGTTTGGTAATAGTTATTTATGTAACTGTTATGTATTAAAATACAAATTTGGTATGATAATAGTATCACATGAGTGTTTTAATACCTAATTATCAACAGTTGCATACAAGACTTTATCTACACCCATAATATGAATCCTCTATAAAAAGATTCTGAAACTGTTAGCTTACTGCTAACATTAAAAAAGCAAGTCCTAGTAACAATAATAGCATCCGATGGAGTGTTATTATGAAAACGGATGATATAATGTTGTACTGAATTTCACTACGAAACTCGTTTGGATGATGTATTTTTTATTAGGACATTGGGTGTTTGAATGTTGGCAATAAGCTAACTGTTTTACAATCTTTAATTTTTAAATGCTTTAGCATGGGTTTAGATAAAAATTAGCGTTATAACCCATTAAAAAGTATTTTACTTAAATATGTAATACCCGCACTAATAAAAAATACTTTGATATAATGTGTATGTTCTTCTCACAATAAGATCTTACACTAATACAGTAGTTACTTAAGTGTTAAATTTTAACAATCTATATTTTTAAGGACCTGTATAATAAGTATATTGACTATGTATTACACAGATTCCAGGTCTTTAAAAGAACTACATCGAAATTGTCACATTAGGCAAGAGCAGATGTCTTCAGAAGACTAGTTACTATCAAAATAACCTTTTCTGTGTTGTAATCATATTGTATCAATAATTAATAAATATAACAATAAATTTTTGTTATTTGTGAAAAATATTGCGCTGATTTTGTGTTTTTTTTTCCTTATTTTTTGTTTATATATGACGAGCAATACAACTGACTAATTAACAATATTAAAAACGGGACAAAATACCAATTTTTAGACTGCTACCAACTACTACTATCACGTGGTACGCTGTTATAGTATAAAGACGAAAAGCCTTTTCATCAAATCTATGTCCCTGGACAAGTACGATACATCAAACAGCAAAAAAAATCTTCTATTATTATTATCTCAGAAACTGACATTTGGTATTCAATGCTCACCAGCAAAACTAAATACAGGAGCCAGTCTGTAAAATATTGTACATTTGTACAAACACATCTTTATTACAAGAAAGCTTCAGGAATATAAAGTAAAACTGAAATTCTAGTTGCGCATGAAACATCGAAACAATGGTTTTCGTGCGTAAGTGGGCTATATTGGTATGTTTTTTTATTTGATACATCCAGAAAGAGAAAATGGGAACAATGACAATAGTAACTTTAACGACAATAATGTAAGATTTTCCCAAATTCTTTTTTCGAGAGGAGGAAAAAACATTTACGTTATGCCATAAGTTGGTTCTATATGTCGGGATCGGGTGCTGGTAGGTAGCTCAAAAACGTAGCGCCTCCGAAGGAACTCGAAATTCGGACCGACTGCTTGCTAGGCTAGATGGAGGCAAGAAAGCAAACGATCTAATCTTCCTTATAGAGATTGGATAAATTGATTTAACTTTTAGTAAAAATCTATATTCCCCAGTGCACACACAGCGTATTCACAGTCGATCGATTATTTTTCGTTTTCGTCTTAACATTGAGTATTTCAAGTAAGTCTCGATTTCGTTTGCCTTTAGCCACGTTTGCATCATTTGTATGTGTTATGCTTTTATTCTTTATTTTATCTCATCTTTTGTCATTTCAGGTGGAACTAACTGGAAAATCAACGACATCATTGACGTTCAACGTCTCTTGTTCCACTTGCAATACTGCATCTGCTGAAGAAGATATATCTGAAGACCCCAGAAATCTAACAGTTCTTGGTAATGCATTTTTTAAATCTATACATATTAATAAAATTGGAGTGTCTTTTTTTAACATTGACATAACCGTTTTTACTACACGCTATTAATATATATACGGTATACACAAAAATAACAGTTTTTACAAATTTTTTTATGTCTGTCTGTCTGTTTGTTTTGGCATTAGGTCAAGCCATTTGAGAGATTACTCTCTAATCGCTGGACCGATTTTGACGGGACTTTCATTGGCAGGTAGCTGATGTGATAAAGAGTAACTTAGACTACGTTTATTTTAGAAAATAAAGTAATGTAGCAATATAAATAAAATATCCAAAAAACGATCTAAAACTAAAAATAATTTATATGGCAAATAAACGTTTGCCGGGCCAGCTAGAATAACATATAAATGTGGTGAATTTACCACTTAGAGCCTCTTAAGTAATTAATAGGGGAGTATGGTAATTGTTGTTCTCCTATTAAGTCAGACTCGAGTATGATTTCCAATAGGGCTGCTTTTTCAATCTCTTTGTTTGTGTAGTAAATCTGCGGTGATTGTACTCTGCACTGGGCTTCAAATGAAAAGTTGTGAGGTTCATATTAAATTGTTTGATAGAAACATAATATTATTAAATTAAAATAAGTTAATTGAGACAAACTTAGAGAGCTCACTTTGTAATTTACTACGTAAACATCATCATCGGCCTAAAACAAAACGTGGCAGCGTCAATCAAATCTGAAATATATTTCAAAATAAATAAAGTTTGTTTATATTCTTGACGGAGATACATTAGAATAATGATTACTAGGCATTATTACCAAATGAGTTTAATCTAATGGAAGAAGACAGGCAATAGTATATCTAACGTTTTGTAATAAATACTATTTATAAGGAAGCATAGCAAACTACACAGCTTGGTAAAGTGGAATGTTAAATGTCAGTATTTGTAATATACAATTTATAAATCAGATTTTTTGTTGAAAGACAAATACCTTCAGCTAAAACAACTGAATGAACAGACTGAATATTGCATTACAGCTAATCTAACAGTAATAAGAATGAAAAATAAATAACTTTTCCGTAATTTCATTCTTCTTGTCCCATTTAGTAAAAGTTCCAAAATTCCTGACATTTTCAAGTACAAGTCCGAAGATATTATTGATATATTTCTATATGATAACAATGATTTTGAAATCTCACAGATTTAACCAGTTAAATTTAAAATAATTGAATTTTTTTCAGGTTATTCATTCGAGGTGGTACCAGTTCAGGAAGGATTTCTGCCTGATTGGGATGCCGCCACAGAATTTCTTGTCAACTTGAATCAATCCAATAGTAAATATATTTTTTTATGTTTCATTGCAATTTACAATTAATATTTGTGACGCAAAATTTATGTGTGATATAGGATTTGTAAAGACGTAGTGTTGGTAGGCCGGCCACAAGATGGACCGACGATCTGGTCAAGATCGCCAGAATAGGTTGGATGAGGGCAGCGCAGGACCGATCGTCATGGCGATCTTTGGGGGAGGCCTTTGTCCTGCAGCGGGTCTTTTTGACAGCCGCAACAATTTAACCACTAAGAAAAACGACCGGTTGCAAACATTCATACTAATATATTTTATTTGTTTCATCCATGAAAATTATGTCTAGTGGATACAAGTCTTCTAGACATAAAATAGTTTATACAAAAAAATTTTCTATATACTTTGACAGTTGATCTTGATTTATTAGTTTCAATATTTTCTCCAGGCTCCTTATTCACCATCAGTCCTCTGGCGAACAGTACAACATACCATGTCAGGGTGCGCACGCGCAATGCAGCTGGCTACTCCGACTGGCTCGAGGTGTCTCCAGACCCAACAACCGACCTAGCCTGCAAACTTACAGGCTCTTTCATCCTTTTAATCATTCTCTCTTTTATATACCCCTTGATTAATCAATAAACTTATGATTGTCAAACCTTAGTGAATAGTTCCATTATTCGCTATAAAATTATTCACTGTGGAATGCGAAAAATTAATGTGTGTGCTTTTAACAGTTAGTTATGTTCAATCGTTGGATGAGATTTTTGAAATATTCAGTTATAAGAGGAAACATTAGTTGTCATTTTTTAATATAAGGATTGTCGAATCTTTTCTACTTGTTAAATAACCCTATATCAAAATTATTTTCAATATCATCATTATCTACGTTATCCAAATGTTGTTATGTTTTTCTTAGGTGTTAATTCCGCTAAGTTTTGTATTTCACCAATTCGACACGGGCATCTTCAGGAGATCTCTCTGTTTTGCTTTATCTAGTATTTTTGTTTTTGTAAGAGAATTTCAAAAACTGCAACGGTTTAGTAATATATAAATCCGATAACAATAAGCGAAATAATCAATCTGACACAATGATTTCTTCCCATTCAGTTTCAGAAATTTCGCTAGGATAGGTAAAATTTTGGAGGAGGAAAGTTGCTCGAAATAAATTTTGGGTTTAACGATTTTTCGGATCTGAAGTTGTCTTTATAGCACTGAATATTGTCTCGGAAAAAGGCCTCAATTAATGTGTCCTCTTAATAGTATATTATATTATATTCTTTAAGCTACTTACTTATTGATACTTGATATATTAATAAGATCGTCCATTATCTAGTCCTCGCCCACTAAGTAAATATTAATAATTTTCTTTTATAGGATGGGTTTATTGATGTTAATGATTAAATACATTTTAATTTATTTACTATACAGCGTACGTCTGGTGAGGCACTAACAATACTCGATGACGTCATTTTAATTGACTACTTAGTTAACATAACCCTATCGGTCACAGCGGGAACGCACTTATTACGGCTGGATTAATGATTCGCCGACGGACGATGAGCGTTGACGTCGGTCGAGCGTAGCGCGTACCCGTACGCGCAGACTATGGTGTGTTTAGTGCTCAGCTGCAGGAAACTTTTATGAACGTGAACAATCGCAACGAAAAATGAATCCATTTCTAACCTATTTATTATGTGCATACTACTTACGCGAACGATTACGGAGTAAAAAAAGGAGAAGATATCATGTTTACACAATTATTATAGAGCGCCTGATTGAAGGAGAATTTTGTCCAAATTCTTTTTGGAAATTGCGAGAACTCGAAATTTTATTTATGATTTTTAATTACAATATTACGCGTGGGCGTACGCTTGGTTGTCACTTATATATCGCCATAGCGCGTCAGCAGACCAACGTACGCCGGACCGATGAGTTCGACCGACGATTCTCGTTAGCGCGCCGTAGCTTTACGTGCGTAGCGATTCATCAGCGCTAGACTGTATGCGTTCATAATTATTATGTTTATGTTGTTATAGCTACGCTTGACCGATGTCAGCGCTGACCGTCGGTCGAGTTGCGCAGTGCGCTGATGTATTCACACTTAATTTATTTATAGGGTAAATTCGTTCATAAATTAAGAATCTAATTTTACTACATACTTGGACTGATATTACTTTATTATCTTTAGTGTCTTACCAGTTCTACATATAAACTGATATACAGTGCAAAACAAATAAAGAAATCGCGTCCTTAAATTCAGTCAAACTTTCTGTATATTTAAATTTTTCTTTTATTTATTGCACATCATATTGTTGCTTACATTAGACCATATTAGTATTATTTTTTGTATAACAGTATGATTTCATTGTATGGTATTATATAACTGTGTATTGTATTATTAGTTAATCCTTATTAAAAAAAAGTTATCATTGGAATAAAAAAAATATAATATTAATAATGCTGATTTATAATCGTGTTATTAATTTGTTGAGTGAATTTAAAAAATTAATATTTTAACTTCTGCTAACTTATTTTAATTTCTTTCGATATAATAATATATATTACTTTAAATGTTTGTGAGTGTATGTTATATGTATATTATGTATAAAGATATGTTTTGATAGAATTATGAAACATAAATATTTTAATTATTATGTTGTGTCGTAGCATAGTTAATAAGTTATAAGCATACCCACTGTGTTAATTAATATGTTTTGAATATCTTTTCGTAGATATGTCGATTCAGATTTAAATTTACAGGTTATAATGCAATTATTAATCAATTTAAAGGTATTTTAGTTACTAGTAACAAGGTTTCGAAAGATAGATTGAAGTCTTATGATGAAGTTTTTTTCTATATTTGAGGTTTTCAATACAGTTTATTCTTATGGCTTACTTACTATATTAAAAGTAAAACTTACGTCCAGAATTAAATTGACTGAATGTTTCTCTTATCTGTCTATGAGTACATAAATTTGTAATTCTATAATTTCTGTAATTAATTTTATATTTAGATGAAAACTATAAAAAAGACAATAAGCTTTAGATATTTCTAGATCTATGACGTTACTGTAATTATTAAAAAAAAATACTACTTTTCACTTTTCTGCTGTTACAGAAGAATATAATTGGATTTTTTAAAACCGTTGGAATTGGCGAAGGGAGATATTATGTTTACAATTAGTTGGTTGTTTTAATTACGTTAAGTTAATGTATAGGATTTAGACGATGTGTGTTATTGTAAGAATTATAGTGAGCTAATCTGGTTTCAAGCCATTTATTCTTAAGGTTTTATATTAATTTCTTTGATACGCTCGTGTTTTACGGTTTTGAAATAATACTCACTCTCAATTATCAAGCTCTCGTCTCATGAGAGTCATGTCTCGTCTCATGTCTAATTATAAATTGTCAAATTGTAAATGTCAATTTAACCAATCTTGTGGTTGGAGCAATATTATTTTTACATACAGACTATTAGAGTCTAAAGATTTAGATTTATTGAGTTTAAGCTTCAAACGATCTGACAGCCCGATAATGACAATTTTGATTTGTCATTGTATGCGTTAGCTAGTTTAATATTTAAAATACTAAGAAACTAATTGAGTGGCTGACTGTTTGCGACTTGTCATTCAAAATCGGTTATAGAAACAATAGATTCGCTTTCCTTTTCTACCTAATAGTATCTGCGAGATGTGCAGTGAGTAAATTTTATAAGTTTATGTTTATCCGAATGTTTTGAGTTTTGCTTTTGTGTTAGATCCTTATCAGTCTCGTGCCAGATTTTGGCGAGTCAACATGTCCTGACGATGCCTCGTGTAGAGGCGAAACACGTGTCGAATTATTTAAAGACTAATATTGGCGGAATTAACACTAAAAAAAACTCAAAACATTTGGATAATTATGGATTTCCGCAACGTAACGCCTACTTCAATAAAGTTTGTTTTTTATCCTTATTCTGAATTAACTATAATAATTATGAATTATTGAAATCGGTTATTTTTTTATATCCTTAAGCATTATTTAATTTGCAATGCCCACAAGTATACCGCTTTAAAAGCGTCGCCTAATAGATTTAGCTGTTTATTAGATAGGATTGTTAATTATAATATCATGACTTGTTAATCATATGCGAGCTTCTTCACAAAGCATATTTATTTGGTAGCAATTGAAAAATGATGTAAATAATTATAACTTCAAGTTAATAATTTAGACATTGTTGTATATTGTGTACTGGTGACTCTAATAAATTTCATTTACGAGGTAATTGTGCTTTTATTCTGAGCTCTTGTCCTATCGTCGGTGAAAAAGCGACAAAGGCCCGTATTCACCAATCTCACTTCAAGTTTAATAAAACTCAGTTTTACGTAAATGAGAATTTTTTTTGAAAATAAGAGACGTCCTGCTCGTTTAGCAGGATGTTCAGGATGGAAATTGATACACCTTGCCCATTACATTGCAGTGCCACTCGGGATTCTTGAAAAACCCAAAAATTCTGAGCAGCACTACAACTTCGCTCGTCACATTGAGACAAGTCGTTAAGTCTCATTTGGCCAGTCATTTCACTAGATACGGCGCCATTCAGACCGAAACACAGTAATGCTTAAACATTACTGCTTCACGGTAGAAATAGGCGCCGTTGTGATACCCATAAACTAGCCGGCATCCTGTGCAAAGGAGCCTCCCACTGGTAAATCAGATGGAGACACAGTTGGACACCTCCAACATATATTAATATGCAGACGACAGTAGTGGTGATGCCGCATATACGGGCCATGCAGGTCTCTCTCTGGAAACCGTCAACCAGTGCCGGAAGAAAGTTGTGTGTGCTGTCGAGAAGTCCTCTCTTGAGAATGTCCTTTCTCAATTTAAGCCCACAAAAAACCATTTGTCGCATCACCGCTCTTTGCAAACACTCTCCTTAATGCCTCGAAAGTATCACGGGGAGTGTTACGAAAAGCTAAATGACCCGATTCCTGTGCGACACGTCACAAAGTAAGATATCATCCCCACAATCTAGATGTGTAGTGTTCCTCTACAGTGCAATTTTCAAGGAACTTTTTTCACATACAACCAAGCTGTGGAATGAGCTTCCTTGTGCGGTTTTTCAAGGACGATATGACATGGGTACCTTCAAAAAAACCAGTTTACCTTTCTTTAACGGTGGCAACAATTTTGTAATTCCTATGGTGTTGCAAGAGAATGTGGGCGGCGGTGATGGTAAGCCATGTTAAGACATCAGGTGACTCGTAAGTCTCCCCCTTCTATAGGGTATTGTAGTAATATTTTGGAAACTATACTGTTGATAGCGGGTGGTAACAATGCACTAACAGCCAAAGTACAAAGAATAGAATAGAATAAAATTTTATTTTCAGTTTTACATAACATTATGTTTTACAAAATAAAAATAACAAAAACTGAAAAAGGGTTTCTCCTCAGCTTAATGCTTTCACATATTACAGCGCTGGTTTTCTAGAGTACCCGAGAATTGTGTGGTGCTACTAACCCGAAAACACATATCTTTATAGATTCTATACAATTACAGACATATTCTATACATATATATATATATATATATTGTTATTTGTTTGTTTGTTGTGCTAATCTATTACTTGTACCTACATATATATATATATATATATATATATCTTTAAAATAACTTAAAATCAAAATTAAGATCCGAACTCTGTTTAGGATTTAGAGTTTTTAAAAGTTGTTGTTTTAATATTTTTTTGAATAAATATATAGCTTTACAATTTCTAAGGCAAATCGTTCCAACATTTCGTGGCAGCGCGAGCGTAGCTGAGGCTACCACGAAAAGCAGTCCTTGAAAAGATTAATCGTACAGCAAATCTAATATGACGATTGGAAAACTCAAGTTGCTCATACAAATATGATGGCTGTTTATTTTTAATTATACTAAACAAGAGGATTGCAAAATGAAGATATCTGCGGGAGGACATATTCAAAATATTGTTGTTGTTTATGTACGGTGAAATGTGCGCATATTTAGGAATAGGAAAACAAAATCGGACGCAGGCGTTTTGAATGTGTTGAATTAACTTTTTAAAGTGAGCTAATAGACATGAACCAAAAACATTATCGACATAATTTAATTTTGAAAGAATCAAAGATTCACATAATTTAATTCGTAGGTCCGTAGTGAGATATGGACTTACGGCCGTTCCCAATATACTATCTAAAGATAGAGATAAATTACTACCTTCTACTGTCAGTAATTAGCTGTCAATAATCTGAAGCTGTCCCAATATTTATTTATTTATTGGTAATCAATAGCGTTACAGTAAACGTTAATAAACAATAATATATAACATAATTCTTAAGGCCATTATACATTACTCATATTGACAATATTATTTTACAATAGTTTTACAACAAGATATATTACAGAACAACTGCCTCTTGTGTTTCTTATTTACTGTGTGTATGTTTGTGTGTGGGTGTGAAAGCGTATGTGTGTGGTTAGTAGATAACATATTGTTGTATATATTTTAAACAAATGAGTATGGCACTGCTTTAGACTGGTGTAATTGAATAATTTCACGCTTCAATTTATCCTTTTCTAACATGAAGATATCTAGAATATCATATTAATTATTGTAATTATTTTGAATCCTGCAAAAAATCGAGTTTTTATAATAGTTCGTTTTGGTACGTGGTGCAACCTGGAGTTTCGTATGACGTGTTCTATATTGTGGTACATTAAACGATAGGGAACTTAATAATTCAGAACTGTTTGTATTGCCTTACAATAAAGAATATAGAAATATTACATCTTGTACCCGATAAGTCATTCTTATCGCCTTATATTGAGACGCGTGTTTTATTCGGGATACAAACAGTACAACTTAATAATATACTTAAAAAATAAAACTTAAAATATAAATCACTGACCAATAAAAGTTTCCACAATTAAATAGTAGTAGTAGTAAAAGTACCTATTTGTATTGAAAATAATAAATATATTGAATGGAAAATAATAAAATATTTATAGAAAATTATTGATGGTTTCAGTTATAATAATAATATCATACATTTTTAAGTAAATAAAGAGATGCAATATTAATACTAATGAGAATAAATTAAAACTAAGACATTTTCTTTATTTGTTCAATCAACTTCTGTAACGACCCTGAAAAGTAATCAATTGAACAGTATTATTTGTTGTATATTAAACAAGAACTATGAATGAAGGCATTTTGTGCATAGTTAGTGCGTTTAGTATGTAAGTTAAATAAAGATTTAATTCGCGAAGATTATCTTGGACATCGGAAATTAAGGCAATTAAGAAGTGGAGAGTCAATAATATTATGAAGTAATTTTAGCAGAAATGTTTGATCATTTACCTTACGACGATTTTCCAAAGAGATTAAGTTAGGAACACATTGATCGATAGTGGAACACCTAAATTTTAAATGCTTTAAGAATTTCGTTTGAATTTTCTCTATTTCTTGAATATGGACTTTGTAATGAGGATTCCAAATAACCGAGCCGAATTTATAAATTTAATTATGGATATGGTTCCGAACTTTTATCCTCCAGTTATTGTTTTTGTTTATCAAAAATGCATTATTCCGTTCAATATTTATTCAAAATTGATTAATCTTTATACAACTCGAATAACAAACATAGAACCAAAAGCTATAACAAGAACTCCTCCTGCAAACAAGAGTCCGTAGACCCGCGCTTCCGAATCATGATTGATTCTATCTTCATTAAGACTTTCTTGGGACACCTCTTCGATATCTATTTTAATGTTCGTTGAGGCGAGTATTGCTTCAGACCACGAAGATTTACCAGCCTCATTTGTTGCTCTAAGACGAATCCAGTATTCGGTATCTTCTTCTAGATTGGGTAATGTAATGAATGCTCCTGTAGAGGAAAATATAAAGGTAAGAGTTTTCATCATGCGAGATACTTAAGTATAAAAATTAAAGTTAACTTAGACCTTACTTAGTTTATGATAAAAACCTTGTGCCCCTTTGAAATATACCGGGCTCACTAGGGTTTCTTTCAAATTTTTCGGATAAAATGTATACTATATTCAATGGACCTCAGCCTATATCCATATTAAATTTAACAAAAGTGAGTATTAAAAGTAAGAGTCAGTTAATTTAACATTATTAACAGTAGATTGAACTTAAAGAAAGTCCCGGTTTTGGTCTCTGAAACAGTACTTGACTTCAAGCTACCCCCAGCAACTACATAAGGCGCAAATTCGGCATCACATGGAGTACTATTCTCACGTCTAGGCAGGCACTCCTCAGTACTAGATTGATTCTTTGGCATTACGTTGAGTTGTGGGTCCTCTCTGTATCTTCTACCGCATATAACACGGGGATTGCTAATAGGAATTGTTCGGGCTATCAGCAGCTAAATTCCACCACGGGACATCACGTCAAATTGTGAAATTCCACCCGCATCATGTTGACGTCTAGCATTCTACAACCACGCGTTTAGACAGAAAATTCTTGACTCGCATAGACACTTTGTGGAATCGATTAGCAGTTTTTTCAAACCGATACAACTCAGAAAGCTTCAAGCATAGAGCACGCTCTGACCTTAGAGGCCGGCAACGCATCTCTATGCCTCTGGTATTGCAGATGTCTATGTGCGGTTGCCTTACCACTTCCGAAAACGTGAGTCTCTTGTCCGTGTGCCCCGCTTAATTATTATTTATTTATTGATTTTGTAAAGGCAGTATACTTTGTTAACATAAAATTTGTTGACATAATAATAATTGCAAGATTGAATAATATAAATTCAAGCTAGCTTCTCGATAGAAAAGTTCCATAGGTACTTCACTTAACAATAATGTTATTTTGAGATACTTGCACGTATCGCACATTACTTACGGCCGTTCCCAATATTCAGTCTATCTAGAACTTGAGATAAAAATCGTAACTATCGTTGACTTTTCTGTCCCAATAAATTTATCGACGGTAACTCACCTAATCCGTACACGCTGTCTGCCAATGGGACGACGTATAACTTACCAGCGATAGAAGTTTGTATGGAAATTGCGATTCACGCGTCCCAATATAAGGCGATAAGAACAGTCATTCTAAAAGTAAAGTCTAGTCAAAAATTAGTTTATCGGGTATATTGGGACAGCTTCAGATTATTGACAGCTAATTACTGACAGTAGAAGTTAGTAATATATCACTATCTGTAGATAGTATATTGGGAACGGCTGTTAGGAAGTTGATACTTTCTTCAACATGAATACTTCTTCCGTATTAGAACTAAAATCAATAAATGACAATCATAATATTGAAATCGTGAAACATTTCACGTTCTCAAAAATAATTTATTCCCATTAAATCATTCCAATAAACGTATAAGCAAATCAAACCCTTAACATACCACCAAGACTGCTTTCTGTCGAATCAAAGTCTTCTGACGCTATTTCCACTTCATCAGCCTTACGCCAGTCACTTTCACGTGGCGAACTTATCTTTTTCTTTCCTAGACTGCGCAATTCTAAATATTGAATTTCGACACCTAAAAAAATAGTAGTCATTTATACTCATTCCTTACGACTGGAGTTTTTAAGAGATTTTGTAACAATCTATTCAAATGTTGCATCTTGTTTTGATATTGTGTTTTTATTTGCGGTCACAAGTTATAATTCGTTATTCATTGTAAAATAATATTATTTATCATAGTTGAGTTCATATTTAGACGAAATTATACTTAAAATTATTAAATTATCACTAAAATAAACCGAATGATGATCAATCAATATTTTTTTTTATTTGCGAATTTGGGTGATAAACAGGTGTTGAATATGAACAAAAATATATGAGCAGCCAAACTCTGCTTCATTACAGCATGCAACATTAAAATTAAAAATAACATATTTCTATACTATTACAAAATGTTCTTAATATTATCATCTAAAATGTTGAATGTTCATTAATAATTGTCGCTGTGCCAGACCCAGTGCTCTGTGAACGGCTGGATCACTTGGCGTTGCGTAGAGACGTCGCTTCATTGTGTGTCTTCTACCGCATTTATCACGGGGAGTGTTCCGAAGAGCCGTTTAACCTGATTCCTGCCGCCGTATTCCACCTTCGCACGACACGCCACAAGTTAGGATATCATCCTCACCATCTGGATGTGTGGCGGTCCTCCACAGTGCGGTTTTCAAGGAGCTTTCTTCCACGTACTACAAAGCTGTGGTATGAGCTTCCTTGTGCGGTGTTTCAGGGACGATACGACATGGGTACCTTCAAAAAAAGCGCGTACACCTTCCTTAAAGGCCGGCAACGCTCCTGTGATTCCTCTGGTGTTTCAAGAGATTGTGGGCGGCGGTGATCACTTAACAACAGGTGACCCGTACGCTCGTTTGTCCTCCTATTCCATAAAAAAAAATATATAATTATTATATGTATGTCGAAAATCTAAATGTCAAACAACTAAATACATGTCACAAACAATATTTATAATAGTTAAAAAAATTCCGTTAGGTAATCACTGATTGTATAGTAACATTTTTAACTTTTTTTTCTGAATGAATGAATTCTGAATAATGATGAAAAAAAGATGAATAAGCTGAACTAGGCCAAGCCTGTGCTATTGCAAATAACTTTCTACATTTGCAAACGTACCAATGTTCAAAAAGTGCTCTTCCAACTACGATAAAATGTAAAATAAATAATCATAATTTTAACACCTAATGCAACTTTTCTTTTTCTAAGTTATAGCACTTACTGTTATAGCCGCTAAAATGATAATATGTTGAACAATTAGCTTGTTCAACGACAAAATCTATTATCAACTTGAGTATATAACAAATTTCACTTAATTTTCACATTACTGTCTAAATTGTATCAATGCAATGTGAAAATCATGATACTATAAAATGTATTATGTAGTATAATTTTTCTAAACAAATAAAAGGTTAAGATCTTAACCTTTTCTCATTTGGCGTGGAAAACATTAGACGAACTATATTAAAACCTTTGGTTTTCAGTGAAATAGATCATTCACATCAATTAAAAATAGAATAGGGCCGAGGACAGTACCTTGAGGAGCTCCTTAAGAAACAGGAAAATAAAAGCTATTGCGATTTCCTATTTTTACACTCTGTTTTCTGTTGGTTCGACAGTCATACCATATTATATAGATTTGGAGCAATTTCGGCAATAATTCTCGTTAATAGTGTCCATTTACTTTCCTATTTCAATATAAATGTAAAAATTAACTATGGGTATATAATGGAATAAAAAGTCATTGAAAATACCAAAAGGTCAGTGCTAACTCTTTTGGGAAACAGCTCATGATTTCATAGTAATTTTCCGTCTAAAGCCAGTGACAGCGTCAATTTAATACTCAAGTACAACTTTAAGTTTAATACAAGAATAAGTTCGAAATGTAAGCCAAGGCTTATACTGCCATTTACACTGAAACTTTATGTAGAGGTGCCTCTCGAACTTTAGTTAGCGATATTAGAAATCTACCAATTACTACAAAAACTGCATTAAAATCATCCAAAAATAGTGACTATTTGACGAAACCCAGTAATGAATTGTGTTTTATGGTATTTTTTCAAACTCTTACCTGCAACCTGGTAAAAAGCTTCATCTTCCCAGATAGCGTTGATTTGTAGTGAATCAAACGATGAGTTATTTATATTTAGCTGTAACAAAAATAGTAGAAAAATAGATTTTTTATTTTGTTAATTTTGTTTTTTCTTTTTAAACAAAATGAGAACCATTTTATTATTTGTGTAACTATTACAGAGTTGGGATTCAACCTTACGACTCACTTAGTTACTTTGAATCTGATAATTTTTTTATTCCTCCAATTTATTTTCTTTCTTTTCTCCTCCAATTTTTTGTGTAGCCAAAATTAAACTTATCATTATGGCTATCATGCAAACAAAATACCTCGTTTGGACGATGCGGAACTCGAACCCGCGACCTCTTGGGTTCCGTCCGAGAACTCTTCCAACCGAACCCTTCGAGTACACATGGATCGTAAATTTAGGATATCTTGTTCAACTCTCAGGTTGTGGCTCCTTCTACAGGATGTCACCGGTTCGAGTCCCATATCGTTCATAAGTTTTGGTATCAAACTTAATTTGTATAATTAATCCCAGAAGTGAGGATGTCACGTTAAAATAACATATTAATTATGTAATTGAAAGAGCGATACCTCACCACCAGTGGGAGGCTCCTTTGCACCGGATGCTGGCTAGATTATGGGTACCACAACGGCGTCTATTTCTGCCTTGAAGCAGTAATGTGTAAGAATTACTGTGTTTGGGTCTGAAGGGCGCCGTAGCTAGTGAAATTACTGAGCAATTAATGAGACTTGTCATCTTTTGTCTCAAGGTGACGAGCGCAGTTGTAGTGCCACTCAGAGTTTTTGGGTTTTTCAATAATATTGAGCGTTACTATATTGTAATGGGCAGAGCGTATCAATTACCATCAGCTGAACGTCCTGCTCGTCTCGTCCCTAATTTTCATAAAAAAAATCTAATGTCAGTTTCCTAATTTTCAATTATTGGGGTTGAGCAGGTTATCAACTGTAATGTAGATCCTGAAGATGAAGACGCTGCCTGAGAGTTGAACAAGACATATATATGAAAGAGCGCTCGGACTTTAGAATTTTGGTTACAAATTTAATTGGTGTAATTAATCCCAAGTGAAAAAATATCACTAAAATAGAGTTTCGAATTTTGGTTACAAATTTAATTTGGGTAATTAATCCCAGAAGTGAGTGACATCACTAAAATAACAAATTGTTTACCTCGCTTGGTTTCACCGGTCTTTCTAGTTTTTGCAGAGCATATACTTTATCGATACTACCATACTGATTAGTGGCTCTGCATCTGAATCTTTGGCCAAATAATGCTTCTCCTCCTTTTAATGTTATAATAGCTTTAGTTCCATCCTCTTCAGATTTAATGTCACTTTGAGGAAACTCAGATAAAACATCCCCAATTTCCTTAAACCATCTGTAATTTGGAGCTGGGAAGCCGTCTGCAGAACAGGACAGGTCCATTCTATAAACATTGATTTATTAGCAAGATTTAGCAGTGGGAGACTCTTTTGCACCGGATGCCGGCTAGATTATGGGTAACACGACGGCGTCTATTACTGTCGTGAAGCAGTAATGTTTCGAACGAATGAAGACTATATCGGGTGATTATATGTATCGGCCCCTTTGGGAGCCGGTTAAGAGCTATCTGTGGAATAATTAGGATGTGATTTTAAGTTTTATAGGCTATATGTGTAGATAAGTCATTCCCTAGTTATAAGTGTATTATCTATGCTCATGTCAAAAGATCTAATGATCTAATAACTATCATCTTTTGGCGACTACACACGTAATTTATGTTATTACTATCTAATATAGTAGAAATTATAATATAATAGATATTTTTGAGAAGATTGACGACTTCGCGATTGAAGAAGAAATCCATTTCCTCAACTTTCTAAATCCTCCGGGGAGAAAAACCAGTGTTGTGAGAGAGAGACCAGATCACAACATTATCTGGAATGATAATGAGTTCTGAAAGAGATTTCGGCTAAAAAAAGATACTGTTGCCTACTTAATCTCATTGATTGATGATAAAATTAAATATGAAACGCAAAGGTTTGTAGTATTTTTTTAATGATACCTCAATATCATAGAAGTAAGTACCACGAAACCAAATTTAAATTGAAATAAACTGAACAAATAAACGACTGAATTAGAGGTTTGTTGTTATTAATTGTTGTGATAAATGTCTAATGTCAAACAAGCATCCTTTCTCTGTCTTATGCGTTAAATAATATATATGTCCATCTCGCTTGCACGTATGAAGTGTGAAGTTGCTTCGACAATACCACAGACAACTATTCTTTGGATAAAAAGCGATTGATAAATTCAAAACTTTTAATCGTTAGATAAATAGTTATGTGGTGATTTATCTGTGGATTGAAAAATCGGTCCTAAAAGAGTTAAACTAATCCAAGTACCATACCATATCATACCAGGTCAAGTACCATGGATTATTATTGTATTTAGACGCGTTCTGGAAAGAATACGTGTACATTTGTTCACGATAAATCAAAATATTTCACTAAAATATTTTATTTCAATAGAATTTTTTGCAGTAATAAACAAGAGGAATAAATAATTAAGGTAATTAAATCACATGGCTTATTACAGATACATTTAATTTTTTTTTTTGCTTAATAATAATTTTATACCGTGCAAATATATGGCTCCATAGTCTGAATTTGTTAAGTATGATGGCAAAATTGTAAAAGTATTTCCAAATGAGTCTCGGCCAGAACGTTGGTAAAACTAAAGTTTTAAAATTAGATTTTATTATTTTTCCTTACTTAGCAAGACATTCAAACACTGCCAATATTCTTACACCATCTAATAGCATTGATAATATGAAGTAATTACACAGGGAAAACTTAAATCGAAACTCGTTTTCTTTTTTATTTATACAAATTCTTTTCACATTTCTTACCTTATTATATTAACGAGTTTTCACATTTCTTACCTTATTATATTGAAAAAAATATGCAATAATCCTTGATACATTGTAGAAGCAGTATTGTTATTTTGTAAAACAGAAATTTAGATTATATTATGTACCTTTCATTTTCTTTGACGAAAACTATGGCGGTCTCATTACCGTCCGGGAAGAAAGGGGCATCTGAAATACAAATTTTTGTGGTTTGAGCTTGACGTTAAATTTTGGGACATACAATGTATGCATATGTTTATGTATTGGATTTTTTTATTAAAACCAATTAAAGGTGATAAAGAGAGCGTAACTGAACATAAAAACACAAATTAAAAAAAAAATATCTATCTGTGTATCTGTCTATTTTTCTACTGGACAAACTTTCATGAAACTTTCACGAGTTGCGTCACTTTGTTTTAGTGAGCATGTGTTGCTGAAAATAGAGGCTAACCGGTGGCAGTAACAATAAGCTCGCTGTCCTTTTCTATCATGCTGTTTCTTTGTTAGAGATTTTCTTGTCTCTCGCACGCTTTGTTGGTCTATGCCCTAGTATGTTGTAAGTCTTTGGGAGTAATAACTTCATAGTTTATCAAATGAATGAGAGATACATTATTATTTTAAGGGACTTAAGAAATGCGACCAATTCAGAATATCTAACGTTTACCAATGGATTTTTTTCTAGTCTAATGCGATGTGCTTTTTTTCCTTTTTTTTTTGGGAGATGAATCAAGTGATTTAGCGACCAAGCAAATAAAATTCAATCTTCGTAGTAGTCACATGGGAACGAATGCTATTTTTTTAAATCAATCACACCAATTTAAATAATATTGTAAGAAAAATAAAGTTAATTTACTTAGAATCGCGTTTCAAACATAATTATGTTGACATCTAGCGCCTTTTGTTCAGACTAAGTTAAAACACACACTATTGTATGCTAAATGTGCATCAATTAGTCATATAATTTTCAAACAGATGGCGCTAATATGCAAATTTTAAAACGCCAGTCTTAACCAGGAAAAATAATAAGAAATAAATAAAACAATAAAGAGGAACTTGCAGTAAACTGTAGTGACATAATTTTGTTATGGATTAGAAGAACAAAACTATTCACCCATTGGCAAGTGATCACCGCACCGCTCTCTTGTAACTACAGAGACATTTCCGGCCTTGGCTCACGTTCGCGCATCCCTTGAATGATGTTTTATTTATATATTTTAAGTTTAAGGTAAAGGATTTATTATTTGTTTATTTAAAGGCACAAATCTCCATATCTATTAATCCTATGAGAATATTTATTTTTTATATAGTTTAGTGTAACCAGTAGTAAGCATCTCTCAATTAACCTTTAATATCAATTTTTTTGAAGTAAGTTGGAAGATATGAGCTCGCGAACACTGCATTGTCCACATACTGTATAATATTCAGTCTACCGAAAAAAAGGGTAATCAATTTAATATTGTTTTCAAGAAGATCATAACCCAGTACATTTTTTACTTTTTCAGCATAAACTTACTATTGCTAACGAACAATAATAACAAATAACGGTAAATAACTGAACAAAAGACTCTTCTCCGAAATCGGCAAGTGCCGCAATGCACTAGATTTTTCAGATACACCCAAAATCGGAATTGCCGTATGGCACACAACGCCCGCGCCCTGATCCAGTTCTGACCCCCATTTGGCTTATAAGTCTTATATCTTGTTTCAATAGCTTTCTTATACATTCACTGAAATCATCATAACTCTAAGCTATATATATTTATAAAGGTAAAATAATACGCTTTGACAGGCCGCTGATCATACTGCTACGCGGGGGCACTCGCCGATTTCGGAGAGCAAATTTTTTTTATGTTGTTGTACTGCTAGCCAAACGAAATTTTCAGAAATAATTTAACATTAATACTAGTAGTTTTTGAGATATGTTTTGGAAAAAAATGGAATGTCTTTTTTTTCTACGACCTCCCCAAAGTTAACGTTCTAATTAGATTTTCTTAAATAACAGAATTGTTTTAACACTATTTCCATTTATAAAAAGCGATTATTTACAGCGGTTGGATGATACAAAAGGCCTCGTATTGGTCTAGTTAAGACAGAAAATCACGATCGTAGTAGACCAGCTAGGCTGTACTTTCAAATTTTCTCTGAGAATCTGATTAAAAAAAAAACATAAATACGCAATTATCTCCAGAACCACTAAATATTGATGAAGATAAGATATGATATATGGGGTTAGGTAGATATTGACGTCCCTGATCTCTGGGACACGGTCGATCCACCCCGCTAGTTACACCGTGTGTATAGCAACCACAATAGGTATAGACCCCTATCAAATATCTTTGTAAAGATCTTAAATGGCATAAAAGGCATTATTTTCTGAAATTTGATTCCTTTAGAATTTTTCATGATGTCATTTCTAATATACTAGATACTACTGCAGCTTGGGAAACAAATGGCGTTCTGAGAGAGATTAAGCAGTGCAAAAAAACTTTCTTCTTCTTGTACTTCTTAATCAGAAAAGCTTAAAATCGTGAGTTTGGGTTTTTAGACTTAAAATTAGAAAATGAGATTTGTTCACTAGACACCACTGTATATCTTACTCAATACAATAGTTAATTAAATCCTACACGCAATTACATTGCACATATTATTATTTCACATCTCTGCTTTTTAGCCAATGGTTAGTTAGGTTGAGTTCATATTTTATCTGTTTAGTAGGAGAAAATGTATAAATATGTTATATATATATATATCATAGAATTTCCATGCCCGCCCTTCAACAGTGGGAGGCTCCTTTGCACAGGATGCCGGCTAGATTATGGGTACCACAACGGCGCCTATTTCTGCCGTGAAGCAGTAATGTGTAAACATTACTGTGTTTCGGTCTGAAGAGCGCCGTAGCTAGAGACATTACTGGGCAAATGAGACTTAACATCTCATGTCTCAAGGTGACGAGGGCAATTGTAGTGCCGCTCAGAATTTTCGGGTTTTTCAAGAATCCTAAGCGGAACTACATTGTAATGGGCAAAAGTTCGTCAAAATGCGAGCGGCGTTGACATTAACTTATACAGATAACATTCATTTAAATTAACACCTTAGTTCCTTGCAGTAATGTTCAAAATTAATTTTTGAGCGTGATTGAGTCTAGGTGTTTATTGTACGTTAATGTTAACCAGGCATGCATAGACGGGCAGGAGATATAAGTAGATTTAGTTAATATAGAGCATGAAATGTTCTTAACGTCATTACTAACAATTGACATTCAAAGTTATATTGATACTCTTTGTGACAGTGCATTCACTATCATGTGGACTCTCCTGTACCGCCTCACAGATGTACACGCCGGCGTCCTCTCTCTCCAAGGACATCACGGTCAAGAGTCCTTCGAACCCTTGGCTGTTATATTTAGTTGAAATTGCATACTTCGAAGAATTCACATCATCTGAAAAGAATAATATGCAAGAAATTAAAAATAACTCATAACAATTCAGTGATGGTAACAAGCTTGTGGCGTTGGCATGGGGCGGGTCGTTCCCTTCCATGCGGTCCTTCCGGTCCATGCGGCATGCTCCTGAACGGGCGCTACTTGTTAACTTTTAAGTTATTAATTATATTTTTTATAATCGCTTATAAAACGTTCACATAATATACGTTTATTTAACTATGGTGTGGGTGTATAAATGCATGTACTGTACTCAATAAGTCTTGTGTTTTTACTTATTGTGGTGGCTGGATGGTCTTGTTATCGGGAGGTCTGCTTGATGTGTTTTTTTTATTATTATTTCCTTTTAAAGTTAAAGTAATTATATATTTCATTTTATGAAATGCTCACATAATGCCTCTATTTATTTACGGTATGTGTGGATTGATGCACCTACTATACTCAATAACTCTTGTGTTTATAAGTATTAATTTACTTTATTTTATTCTTTTTCTTTCAGTTTTTGACATCTGCGTATTTTTGTTGCGTCACATTGCATATATTATAATTGAAATGATTTGTAAAACAATTAAAATGTAAAGCTTGACTTAAAAGAGTGGCAATGAGTTTCTTGCTACTTCTTCTCATTAGCTCAACCCTTTACGAAGCAGCGATAAATTACATAAGAAACAATATTTTTCTTTTTTTTGTGTCATTCATAAGTGTCATTTCCGTGACCTACATGAATAAAGTGTTTTTGAATTTGAATTTGAATATTAATATACATTTACTTTTATGACTCACTCGTGTGAGGCATTTGGGAATTTTCGTTTGTTTTAGTTTTGTTGCGTCACTTTACACAATATTTTGTAATTAAAATGATTTGTAAAGCGATTAAGCTGTAAATGTTGATTTAAGAGTGTTCAATTAGTTTCTTGCCACTTCTTCTGATTAAAGATCAACCTTTCCCGAAGTGGTGGTAAATGTAAATAGAACAGAAAACTTTTGACTTTATTAAAAAGTTACATTTGTGTAGGTGACCTTAATAAATTGATTTTGATTTGATTTGAAATATCTATTACAATTATTATACGTATGTACCTACAAGTGTTAGGGCTTATACAAAACGAATGTAGGCGTTCCATAAGCATATATATTATGGTATAAATTAAGTTTTCACCCAAAAAATTGGAAACCAACGAAAATGTAACCAAAATTGCCGGATACCTTAAGAAATCAATATAACGTAGTCGCAATCCTTTGTAATATTATAATAACTTCAAATAGCCAATACAAAAATAAATATTATAAAAATAAATAAATAAAATAATATAATAAGTTTCTATGTACCAGTATAAGATTGGCAATGTCTCAAAATAGTTTCAAACAAATCGTGCAATGTCTGTTTATATGAAATAATTATTATGCCTGATCACGGACGAGTAAAAAAAGAACTCCGCGCCGTGATATTAGCAAGTTAAGCACCGTTATGCCAGTGTGTGTGCGGTTACTGGGGATAGTTACACAATTTTTTATCCCCTAAATAATCAAATATCCACAAATACTTTAATAGTATTGTTTGTACGCTTTTAAACAACGCACGACGTCATTTTTAAAATATTTTATTGAGACGCAAACTGATCTCTCACAGACGATGGCAAATCTCAAAATGGCGGCCGATCGGCTTGTACTAGTGTAAGTGTGTGCGTGGGGCGATGTATTTACACGTTTACCGGCTTGTTATGTAAGGTACACGGAGTCCTTATTTTTTTACTCGTCCGTGCCTGATTATATTAATGTTGAAGGTACTCAAACTCATTATTAATATTTTTTTCTTTGAATTACGCGACCAAATTTTAATACGTACATTTAAATAAAATTATTATGAAAGATTCACGGTCGCTCTTGTTTATGCAAACAGATAAAACATTTTTTTTTTTTTTTTTCAATAAGTTAATTGATATTAAATATTTGAATATAGGGAGATTTATAGCGGAAATAGTAAGGTCCAATCATATTTCGAAGATGGATGAAATATTCGTACTTAAATATATAAGTGGAATAAGTAATTTTTAAACTTTTTGTATACTGCATTTTTTAAATCCTCAAGTTTAATTCTATTATTCCACCTTCGCACGACACGCCACAAATTAGGATATCATCCCCACCATCTGGATGTGTGGCGGTCCTCCACAGTGCGGTTTTCAAGGAGCTTTCTTCCACGTACTACAAAGCTGTGGAATGAGCTTCCTTGTGCGGTGTTTCCGGGACGATACGACATGGGTACCTTCAAAAAAAGCGCGTACACCTTCCTTAAAGGCCGGCAACGCTCTTGTGATTCCTCTGGTGTTGCAAGAGAATGTGGGCGGCGGTGATCACTAACACCAGGTGACCCGTACGCTCGTTTGTCCTCCTATTCCATAAAAAAAATATATGCGTAGGGCTTTCTGTATAAATTAGAAACCACTTCACCGTGGTTTGCTTCACCTTCAACCATGTGTAAACTTAGTATTGTACATATTCCGTATGTAACTTACCAGTTATGATTTCTCCATTTCTGCTCCACTGCAATCGAGGCTCTGGCCCCCCACGGGACTGGCATGTTAGGGTTATGGACCTTCCAAGATCGACGGTTACATCAGTTGGAGTATCCACGAATTCTGCAGCATCTGTTAAGCAAATTTTACTTACATTTTTGACGCTTTCATTTAGCGTTCACTAGTTGATTTTTGGGTCAACTTTAGTAACCGATACAAAATCGGTCTATGCGTTTTCGATCGTAATTTTATAAAATTGTTTTATCTTACTCAATACAATAGTTAATTAATTCCTACACGAAATTACATTGCACGTATTATTATTTCACATCTCTGCTTTTTCGTTTAGCCAATGGTTAGTTAGGTTGAGTTCATATTTTATGTGTTTAGTAGGAAAATATGTATAAATATGTTATATATATATATCATAGGATTTCCATGCCCGCCCTTCAACAGTGGGAGGCTCCTTTGCACAGGATGCCGGCTAGATTATGGCGCCTATTTCTGCCGTGAAGCAGTTATGTGTAAGCATTATTGGCAAATGAGACTTAACATCTTATGTCTCTAGGTAACAAGCGCAGTTGTAGTGTTGCGCAGTATTTTTGGGTTTTTCAACAATTTTGAGCGGTGCTGCATTGTGATGAGCAGGGCGTATTAATTACGATCAGCTGAACATCCTGCGTAGATTATAGATTGCAGTGTTGTAATGTGGATTATTATTATTATAGTGATGAAAGATCAATGAAAGAATTTGGGTTCAGTTAAAACAGTATTTATTATTCTGACAGTACTATTATAGCGACACAGAACAACAGAAACAACAAAACTATTTACTTACAACAAAATACAAAACGTAACAATGAAAACTTTCAAAGACAAAGCAGTGAATGGCACCATAATATCACGACATTTACCTAACGGTAATGAAACTGCAAGCCGTACTGACAAGCAACAGGACGAGCGTGAGGGGGTGAAAGGGGAACGGGAGGGGGGGGGGGCTTCACGTTCCAGCGAGGTCCAGAGATAAGGTGGCCGTATAGTGCATTAGCTATTAATATAAATAATATAACATATTGTTACGTGTCACCACTATACAAATACTATAGTTCTCAAAACAGGAACATATTTCCGCAAATAATTAATAACCTAAACAATTTGTTATGTTTTTCAAGTGATAATTCCCACTGCTAGGACTAATACACAAATAAATTTTGAAAACGAAATTTTATGAACGATGCGGGGCTCGAAGCCACGACCTCTGGCGTTGCTGTGCTCTGCCAACTAAGATAACCGTTCGAATGAATTATCGTTATATAATCTTGTATGCTTTGTTCAACTCTCAGGTTTATAACTATAACCAACACGTTCGAGTTGTCAGTAAGACACTTCTTTCTAGGTACCAATACTAATTATAACATAAACGCTGATTTCAAAATAAAACAACGCACTCACAGCTGTATCGCATTAAATTTTCATTAAAATCAAGTGCACATCTATATATATACCCTAAGAAAAGTTTTCAAATGATGTCGAATAGTGTATATATATAGCGAAAAACAGAAAGCATAAACAAGTTAACTAGTTGTTTACGTAACAGCCAGCTATGTCATACTCGACCTTAGCGTGTGATACAGAAAGTCGAGATTTCCTTGAGATTTGTAGGTTTCGAAAAAGTTATAAAATTCGATAGATACATTATTTAATGAGACCTTGATAACAATATTATTATAAAGAAAGCAGACAAGGAAAGACTTTGGCTTGATATGTCCAAGGAGTAACTTAGATTACTTTAATTTGGGAAATTCAAGGGTCAGATTCGCAGGTAAACCTGGATGAAGTAAGATTTCGCAGCCTGTTGTGTTCATATAGGGTTCATTGGGAATGCAATATGTTCCGATATGCACTGCGACCACTGTACAGTGTGACGTCAATTTAGTATACTGTGAAGCTTCGTCCTTTATAGCCAGTTATATTGGTAACTATTTAAAACGGAACGCAATCCCGTATACTGTCAGCCACATTTTTTGACGCAGCATTCAAATGAGTCAAAAGTGTTAAAGTTTTCTTGTTCATTAAAAATAACTGTTGTTGGAGTACTGTCAAATTATAAATATTTAGGATTAAACTGTAGGTATTGCTTATAAAACATTAGGCACTCGATTGGTTTTGACTGATCACGTGATCAAAGTACTGCGAGTACTTTACCTCGAAAATGCCAGTGCTCACAGTAGAATATGGTGACAATTTATGACGTCATATCTTTCCCTAGGGTACTGCAGCAGTATACTGCCAGTCCATAACGGAACGAATTTTTCCACAATGACAGCACAGTGCAGTGCTCGCAGTGCATATCGGGACATACCCATAATTTTAATAAACACATACTATTTAAGTCACGTATGTAAATTATTGTAATAATATATAATAGCAGATTAGTATATTATGCATACAAAGTTCAGTGAGAATGCAACTCATATGTAAATATCGAAATTCTGCATACATAAATATTTCATTAAATCACCGCTATAAACGTAATAGTGAGTAATTTAAAGCCTTTTAACCGGTAAGTTACATTGTAGTATGTTAAGAGGTATCCACAGAATAAATGTGAGTTAAACTTTTAGAATTAACACAAGCTATCTACAGAGACCTGAGCGGACCGTTCGCATAATTCTAGCATTGTCATTGATTATACAGGTTGTTCCAAGTTTAAATTTAAATTAAACGATAATTTTTTTTCTTCCAAATTCCTTATATTTTAGAAATTTTCAATTATTAACGAAAAAAAATGGTATCTCATCATCTTAATTTGTTAATAACAATAGCAATTATTGGTGTGGTAATACGTCATACGAGTACTTTCGTTACATTTTTACCAGGCTCCTTTGCACAGGATGCCAGCTAGGTTATGGGTACCACAACGGCGCTTATTTCTGCCGTGAAGCAGTAATGTGTAAGCATTATAGTGTTTCGGTCTGGAGGGCGCCGTAGCTAGTGAAATTACTGGGTAAATGAGACTTAACAAGTTAGCATCTTATGTCTCAAGGTGACGAGCGCAGTTGTAGTGCCGCTCAGAATTTTTGGGGATTTTCAAGAATCCTGTGCGGCACTGCATTGGGCAGGGCGTATCAATAATCATTAGCTGAACGTCGAGCAAGTCTCGGCCCTTATTTTCATTATAAAAAATTCATTTGTCTAGATGCCATTCCGAATCGAATGAACTATATAACTCATATTTTTAGGCAAAAAAAAAGAAGCTCGCTGAGTTGGTCGCTCCCGGTCTTCCTGGTCTTGACTTTCAATAAGTGATTTTAAACCCTATTTTGAATTAAAATATTTAAATTTGAATAGCAAGAGTGTACTTAGTGACCTCTAAGGATAATCTCGTTTAATATAATTGTTTTAAACAAATATATTGTCGTTGAGGTTATCTGTGATAATATTGATTAATACAAATGTCGTTCATGAATAGGTGCTTGAAGTTTGACAATGACCTTTTAAGACACATTACGGAAGAATTCTTTTTGATGTCATTTGTAATATATAGATACTACTACCGGTTCGGAAACAAATGGCGCTCTGAGAGAGACTTCCTCTCTCTTCGGCGAAGAACCCAGCATTATTATATTTTTACGTATACTTATACAATATTGTACTGCCATTGCTATTGCTATAAAATAATCATAATCTAATCCCAGGCCGTCGAATCACTTAGATATTCAGCTGTGGAGTAAAAGGATTTACGACAGAGCCATTTATTAATAAAACATTTAAATTTATTTATAGATAATGCCTGAACAGTAGCTGGGACTTTATTATAAAAGTGTATACATTTACCCTTAAAGCTATTATGTATCTTATGGCTTATTATACTGACTGCTATTTACAGAAACTGATACAAATTCACCTCCAACTTTTCTCCACTTTCATAAGAAACTGGCTCTTGTAATTCGTCTGATTTTGCAAGTCGAGCGTGATCAATTAACGTCAGGTAAAGTAACTTTAAAAAAAAAGAGGATGGATTATTTGAGGAGTGAGAGTCACTCCAGAGGCTGTTTAGACAAACCGATTAATTGTGCTTCACCATAAAAAGAATAGGGAAGTCCCAGGGTCAAGGTTGTCGTAAGAGGCAACTTAGGACAGAGGGAAGCTTCTTTGCACAGTATGCCGGCTAGATTATGAGAACCACAACGGAACAGTTTTCTGCAGTAATGTGTAAACATTTGTGTTTCGGTCCGAAGGGCGCTGTAGTTAGTGAAATTTCTGGGCAAATTAGACTAAAACATCTTATATCTCAAGGTGACGAGCACAATTGTTGTGCCGCTCAGAAGATTTGGGTTTAACAAGATTCCTGAGCGGCACTGCATTGTTTTTCATCGGCTGATGGTCCGACTCGTGTCGTCCCTTATTGTCACAAAAAAAATGTAGGTAGTGTTATCAAAATTATATTTACCAAGAACGCAGATAGATATCTCTTGCTTCTTGTTACCAGCCCTGCACTCCCATATACCGCTGTCTTCGACGGCAGCTCGAGTTAGTACAAGAACAGCAGCTGGTATACGAGCTCTATACGACGGTACAAAGTGCTCCTGTACAAATACTCTATTCGTTGATACTCTCTGCACTACATTCCCATAGGGATCTATCCATTCTACCTGAAACAATAGACCAATTTGAGGTCTTGTAAGTATGTACGGTTAAATACTTGGCCATCTAACTCTTGCACTAAGACTTAAGAATTTTTTATTGAATAAAAGGCATTTATTTTGGTAGGTATTGAGGTGTGAACATCCCGAGATCCCTGGGACACGGTTGATCCACCCTGCTAGTTACACCGTATAGCAACCACAATAGGTACAGAACCCCATAATATATCGTTGTAAAGGTCTTAAAAAGCAAAAAGGACATTCATTTTCTCTAAATTGATTCCTTTAGAATACTTTTTGATGTCATTTCTAATATGCTAGATACTATTACCGCTTCGGAAACAAATGGCGCTCTGAGAGAGAAGCGGCGCATGAAGCTCTCCCAGGATTCATTTTTTGCGCTCTTTTTAATGAAATATACAATATTGTACTGTCATTGCTATTAGTATAAAATAATCATAATCTAGCCCCAGGCTATCGGATCACTTAGATATTCAGCTGTGGCGAGGCAACCGCCCATGGACATTCGTAACACCAGGCGTCAAGTTATGCGTTACCGGCCTTTAAGTTGGGATGGGAGTATACCTATCTTGATGGTCCCTTAGTCCTATTGGTTTGGGAAAACGCCCCGTGGTGTATACTTTTACTGATTAGAGCACCAGTACTTAGATAGATATGATTTATCTCATGGTAATGTGTGAAGCCCATCTTCTGCTAAAAACTTAACTGTTGAAAATATTCATACCTTTTGATTCTTATCACCACCTTTGCAACTGATAGTTTTGCGAGTACCGACAGGCAAGTAGCCCTTGTCTGCTCCATAGTCCAGGGGCTCGACGGATATTGTGTGTACTTCTTTGTGCGCTGCTTTTAGCCCGCTTACTGAGAACAAGAAAAAAAACCATAATACACGAATCTTTGATAATATAGGATAATATTTAAATAAATATCACCACGTTTCCTCGGCAGATTTTTTCAGGTTTATATTATCTTATTAGCCTAATACAAATATTGATATACACAAATTTTCTAGCCCCATACATGCTAGGCATAGCCTGTACTATGGGCACAAGACAACGATATATTTAAATCAATATACATGTACATATTTAACACTTATAGATATATATCCATGACGAGAAAACAAACGTCCATATTCATCATATCAATATTTGCTGCTACCGGGATTCAAACCCGGGAGCTCTAGCTCATTGGGCAGAGTCTCTCACCACTGGGCTATATGGGTCGTTGAAAATAATACCAATACAGAAGCCGGAAATCCCTCAACGAGCTATCATGGAGTTTCTCTGCCTTATAGAATCTGTAGTAAGGATATACGCAGTAGAAATCTACTATTTCATCCCCATGTAGGTCAAAGTATCAAAAATGCTCGAACAAATACTTATAAATTATTTCTTATCAAATGCCTAAATACTAACCCCCTTATTCATAATAGTCTGCTCACTTAAAGCATTGCTAATTCTCACTCTGTCTTCTTCTATTGACCTAAGTCAGAATCAGAAAAAACACTCCTTAGCGGCTGTTTTAAGTTATCGGACCATTATGAATAAGGGGGTAAAACTTTGTATTTGGTGTCTTCGATAGTGACGAATTTCTATACAAACTTCCACCCCCTATTTCAACCCCTCCATTTGTTTTTCGCAATAAAAGTAGCCTATGTCCTTTTCCAAGCTCTATCTCTATCTCTATACTAAATTTCATGAAAATCGGTTCAGTGGTTTAGGCGTGAAAGCGTTACAAACTTACATAATGTATCTATGAAATTCTCAAATAACGTGGCTATCTATTGGTAGCAGAATTTTTATAATCGATTCAGTAGCTGTAGAGACTACCCCCTACAAGATCACTAACTCACAAACTCTAGTTACCTCTTCATATATAAAATTTCGCGTCATGCTGTTTGTACGCGATGAACTCCTAAACTACGGAACCGATTTTAATCACATTTTCCACACTTTGCACCTATAGTTTGATCCGATTAAGAGAATAAGTTTATATTTCTATTTGTGACCCTTATTATTATATAATTTTAAATTTTATTTCTGCACAAATAATTCAACAAGATAAAGTTTTGTCACAGAGTTTGACAGTTCCGATGTGACGAAATAATTATTGTAATGACTGAACCTGCACAAATTTAGTAATGAACATTTTGAATATGAAATTTTGTATATTTTATGGATTTTTAGTTGTAGCGAAGCACAGCGGACATCAGCTAGTATCAATATAGATAATTCTTATAATGACTTCAAATATTGCTCTCCGATTGAAACAACCAAGCCTATCCGTATCATGTTGTGTAATGAGAAATAGGGACATAATGAATAGCCTACGCACGACACGCCACAAGTTAGGATATCATCCCCACCATCTGGATGTGTGGCGGTCCTCCACAGTGCGGTTTTCAATGAGCTTTCTTCCACGTACTACAAAGCTGTGGAATGAGCTTCCTTGTGCGGCGTTTCCGGGACGATACGACATGGGAACCTTCAAAAAAAGCGCATACACCTTCCTTAAAGGCCGGCAATGCTCCTGTGATTCCTCTGGTGTTGCAAGAGATTGTGGGCAGCGGTGATCACTTAACACCAGGTGACCCGTACGCTCGTTTGTCCTCCTATTCCATAAAAAAAAGCCTTTTTGAAAACAAGGTGGTTAATTATGTAATTTATCACGTGTTGCGAGTGTGGGTATGACATAACTCATTTACCAGTTACCAGTTAGTTCGAGATAAAATCTGTTTTTTTTTTTGTGTAGATCAGGTATTCATTAAAAAAGCGGCTAAGTGCGAGTCGGACTTGCCTATGAAGGGTTCGGTAGCAGCAAGTAACATATTATAAAAGAAAAATGATATTAAATTATTTCAATGGAAAAGGCAAAATTTTTTGCTCAAAATCATACAGTGCAAATGAGCTCTCATCATTTATACGTATTAAAAACAACTACTTACTAGTATAGTTTCAATGTTCTCCGCGTACCTTACTTAGTATTTCTGAAACTAGGTAAAGTCCACCCATCATTGAATGGATCCCATTGAGCATTCTTGTTTAAGAGCTCGTTGAAAGATGCCAATGAACGCAGTATAGGTGGACACGCCACAAATTAGAATATCATCCCAACCATCTGAATGTGTGGCGTTCCTCCTCAGTGCGTTTTCAAGGAACTTTCTTCCACGTACGACCGAGCTGTGTAATGAGCTTCCTTTGCGGTGTTTCAATGACGATATGTATCATAAAAGCTCTCCATTCTAATTGTACTCGTCATGTTGAGACATGATGATGACAAGATGCTAAGTCTCATCAGCACAGTAATTTCTTTTCCTACACCCTTCCATGGTGAGTGACGCCATGCTGCCGAAATTTGACTTAATCAGCAACTCTAGTATTGGATTCCCCACAAGAGAGGACTGGTTAAACAATCGAATTACTTAGAGAAATAACTTAAAAGGTATACCGATGGATCCAAGTCGGGTTCTGGCGTTGGCTGTGGAATCTTGTGTCCCAAATTTGGCAAATCTGTCAACTTGGGAAAGCTTGCCTCCGTTTTCCAGTCGGAGGTATACGCCATAATATAATGTGTGGAAACTATCCTAAATAAAGGCTACGTCTGTATTTATATCCACACAGATAGTCAGGCGGCTCTGTCCGCTGTAGACTCCAACAGAACAGTCTCAAAGCTTGTAGACAGCTGCCGGACTATACTGAATACTCTGGGAGGAATAAACAGAGTTACACTTCGATGGGTTCCAGGACATGGATCGAAGGCAATGAATACGCCGACGAACTTGTAAGAATTGGTGCTAAAAGCACTCAATTTGGCCCTGAACCCTTCAAAAGGTTTCATCTCCCTCTCCTCCTTAAAACGTGACCACGAGAAAGTCAGAAAACGTCAAATTAAATAAATAATAATAAAAATGTAAATTTAAGCAAAATTTACAATTAGAAGTACATATGTTTTTATCCTATATAAAGAAATTCTTAAAAATATACAGCGGGCCATATCAATTGACAACCTAAAATGAACTGCTATGCTATTTCGTACCACGACGTGATTAGAGCTATCTAATTTAGGTTGACGTCAATTCAACTAATTAAATCGCAATGATGTCAATTGAATGTCAAAAATGATATCAACTGAATCGCAAACTGTTTTAGTTCGTTCATTCATTCGTACCATGAGGTGTTATTTCAACCTAAACTGGATAGCTTATTTGTCAAAGTGACCGATTCGAAAAAAGTTGCTACTTCCTTAGAGGAAAGTGAATCGAGTTGTTAATAACTTTTAAAAAATAGTGAAAAGATAGAAAAGAAAAATTTTATTGATGAAAGATGAGATGAGAATGCTTTATTGGACTTTTTTGTACAACAAAATACTGAAAATAAATACCAAAAATGAAAATACTAAAGACGAGGCAGTAAGGGCCCGGGCTATAGCCTGTTCGCAAGAACGAATTAAAAAAATGTACTCTGTGGTCTTGTCAATTCAAACATCAATGGAGGTGCGTTCATAACTCGTTATTTTTACGAAAACACATAAGCAAACATTTAATGTGTAATTCAAAGAACTATATTTATTTATATTACTATTATTTAATAAGTATAGAACAGGGCTTAATGGTAAACCAATTATAAATAACTTGACGCAATTGCGCAATTTTAAAATGTATTTTTAGTATTTTCTACGTAAAAAAAAAACCGCTAAAATCGTATCATTTTAGGTTTCGAAACGCAATTTTATTTCGTTCATTCTTTATAAGCGATCCAAACGCCATTCAGTGAAAGGCACTTCATGGTACGAATTTAAGTGATTCAGTTTGGGTACCTAAACTGAACTGCATCGGATTCGCATCGCTTATTAAAAGTTGATGGTAGGCCCTCAGTTTTCAGACACAATACTACAATACTGTTTAGTGACCCTGGCTATTGACCTAAATGTCCGGGACCATTTTATACACAATCAAAAGCTTTAAATATGGTTTAGTTATAGTAAGCTATAAGGACTCCTTGTAATATATTTTTAATTTCTCTTTTTACATCCTTAATATTTTATAAGTGTAATTCTAATTTCCCTATAGGCCAATAGTTACTGACCCTGCCTATTGAGCTACAGGTCCTGGGTTCGAATCCCGGTAGGTGCAATCATCTTGTTTGTTTCCGAGTCATGGATGTTTATTTGAATTTATGTATGTTTAAGTAAGTATATTGTATTAAATATATCGATGTCGTGCACCCATTAGTGCACCCCCTTAGTGCCCATGCTATGACGACCTATTTATGTAAAACTAAAATATAATAATCTTTAACTTACCTTCATTGTGAAAAGCGAAATATATGATGATGAAAAGTTGTCCACGCTTCATTTTAAAAGTAAATTATATTACACCTTTCACTGACCAACCACCGCTCATGAAAAAGTCGAAATGTACAATGATTGTTATACAGAATAGATCCAGTTAATTGTTAAAAATTTGAAATAATTGTAATAATTAACACCAATTATTGTGCCAACAATTTACAGGATATGACAGCAGAAAAGAGGTCATCCCGGATGATGTAAGCGCTTGGTATATTCCCAAATAATTATATATACTACTAGCTGACCCGGCAAACGTTGTTTTGCCACATAAATTATTTTTAGAGTCAGACCGTTCCTTGGACATTGCAACATTACTTTATTTTTCTTAAATAAACGTACCCTAACTTACTCCTTATTACATAAGCAGGTATAAGGCAGGTAGCCTTGCTAATAAAAGTCCCGTCAAAATCGGTCCAGCCATTTCAGAGATTAACCGTAACAAACAGAGAGACAAAAATTGTAAGAAAAAAATATTATTTTGGTGTATGTACCGTATCTTTTTTCTCAAAAATTCAAAACAAATTTCCGTTACAGAGTTTGTTGAGTCCAGAACCTTAAAGTTGTAACGCAAAGGTAAAACACCTTCCCTTGAGATGACAGAAATGTATAAATAACAACGGCAAATACTATGATTAAATAAATTAGAGGGTAGTGTAGAGTTATACCCTGATAAACTTAGCTAATCTTAAATCACGGAGAACAGTTCTATTGAATAATTTTCTTGAACATCACTCACATTTGAATCTAGAAATGTAAAAGCTGACGCAACAGGAAAAGAGACATTATTCATTGTCAGCTGAACTGAAATTAGTTTAAACATAATCACAACATAAACATAAGAAATATAATCTTCCTAGTTAAGCCCATTTTTCGCACAAGTAGGTACTACACACTTTTGTCGTAAAATACTATATATAGTTCCACAGTAGTTCCTTTAACGCCATTTAGTATTCAGTAGGGGGTATTGGTGCTCCCACATTGCCGTTATAAAATGTTTGTAAACATTTTATAACACCAAAACATTTACTAACAAATGTTAACAATTGTTGCACTTTGTTAGAAACTGTTACATGTTATAAGTGCTCCTACATTGATGGAAAATGTTTAAACATTTTATAACATCTAGTATTGGCTCGCAGTTTGGTTTCGCCTTCTGAGGGCTGAGGACGTCTACACGAAAATGGAAGAAGATTTGCTCATTGGAATAGCTTTTATTTTTTGTTTAAAAAAGAAGAAAAAGCGCTCTTATTGGATGCGCCAAACGCTAAAAGCTAGAGGAAAATATAGTGCCACAGACTATCTCAAGGATTTAGGTATTGATGGTTGCTTAAAAGATTTTATAAGAATGAACAGTTCCGAATTTGAATATCTACAAAATTTAATTGGGGCAAAAATAGGCAAACGAGACACTACATTTAGAAAATCTGTAAGTGTGACGGAAAGACTTGCGGTAACGTTAAGATTTTTGGCAACTGGTAGCAGTTATAAAAGTCTTGGAAATGTGTTCAAGTTGTCAGACCAAGTGATATCTATTATCGTACCAGAAGTGTGCGAGGCTCTCAATGAGGTTTTAAAGGAATACATACAGGTAAGTCAAACAACATTTTTAATTATTTTTTTATTTACTTTTAATATGATCTAATCTAATCATACTTTAGGTAGGTACCTATCTTACCTTACTAATAATTTTTTTAATACTTAACAAACCAAACATGTATTTTTTAATTTTTGATTGATTCCAACAAATCGTTTAATGATTGGGTCGAATCTTGGCTTGATTCCGATAAATTAGACGGACTCTGTGTTCTTGCGCTGGTACGAGTATGTGTCCTGGAGTTATCCGAAGAACTGGTTTCAAATGAAGCCGAGGGACTCGGTGCGGTGTAGTATCCTCTCGAGCTACAGTCAGCATTATTTTCCGAAAAAGTGGATAGATTTGGTTCAGAGTTGTATCCCCAGGAACTACTAGCGGTTGGGTCTGTAAAGGTTGTTGGAAAATCATATTGTCCCATTGTCGCATTGTACAAAATATTGTTAATGTGATGTTGAGCAGTATTCTTAGCATGACTGTTTTTTATTTGTTTCAGTTTCATCGAGACATACTCTCCAAATGCGTCATTTTCATCCCTGCTTTTTCTAGATTCGTACATTCTTTGTAAAATATTTACAGCTTCTTGTTGTGTTGGATCTTGTTCTACTTCAGGCCGTCTTCTTTTCCGAAATGGTTTTGGGGTGGCGAAAGGCGTGCCCGTAGTTTCATCAGTGACAGTATTTCCTGTTTCGTTCAAACTGAGAGTGTTTTCTGAAGCAATTCTGTTTTCTTCGTTACCCTGAAAGAATAGAACTAAACGATAATTTCAAGTTATAGGCGCGTCAAATTAGCTAAAATTGTAAAAAAATCTTTAACCGCGATTTTCTTTTTCTATTACTTAACAACCCTTAACTGAAATCATATTTTTTTATAGTGTATTCTATTAATATTTCATACTTAATAAAAATATCCAATAAAATTTGTTAGAATAACGAGTTATAAATTTATTTTTCGCGCCTATTTCTTAATCTTCTATTTTTGTTCCAGATACCAACAACACCTCAAGAGTGGCTACACGTGGCAAATTCATTTGAAGAAAAATGGAATTTCCCAAATTGCTTAGGAAGTATCGATGGAAAGCACGTAGCCATACAAAAGCCAATTGATAGCGGCAGTGAATATTACAACTATAAAGGATTTTACAGCGTTGTACTTTTAGCGATAGTGGACGCAGAATACAACTTTCTGTACGTGAATATTGGCTGCCAAGGACGCATAAGTGATGGCGGAGTTTTCGCAAACACAAAATTTCGAAATAAAATTAACGACAATAGTTTAAAAATACCCAGTGACAGCTCACTACCAGGCAGAAACAAACCTCTTCCTTATGTGTTCGTAACAGATGATGCGTTCCCTTTACAAAAACACTTATTAAAACCTTTTCCAGGACCACAGGATAGCAATTCTAAGGAAAGAATCTTCAGTTATAGACTGAGTCGTGCGAGGAGAACAGTAGAGAACGCATTTGGGATTTTGTCAGCCAGATTTAGAGTTTTACGAACTACAATATTATTAGATCCAGAAAAAACTACTACTTTAATTATGACATGCGTGCTACTGCATAATTTTATAAGAAAAACTGAATCGAGCATGATTTACGCTCCATCTCAATACTATGATGGAGATGACATAGTAACTGGTACACGTATCGATGGACAATGGAGATTAGAACAGCAGCAATTAACACCACTTGAAGCATGTGAATCCCTGACAGATGATGGGAAAGAAATAAGAAAAGAATTCGCAGAATATTTTTCAAATGAAGGGTTTTTGGACTGGGCATCTAAATATTATTAAAAGACGTTAAAATAAAACTCACCTGCAACCCTCCATCGACAGTTAAACTTGGAATATTTTTGCCTTTAAGGAACATGAGTTTTTTAAATGCAAACCATTTACTTGACTCATTAGCTCCTGCACCAGATTTATTAGATTTACATTCTCGGTTAAATTGACCTACGAGTGATCGAATCTTTTTTTCAATTACTTTTTTATCCATATTAAATTCACTGGCAATTTCCATCCAAGCATCGTGTTTTTTATTTCGGTCTTTGTAGCTCTCTGACATCGTGTTCCATAGTACTTCTCTTGCTTGAAACATTTCAATCAGTTTGTAAACATCATCGTTATTCCAATTACCGGACATATTTTATTGCTTGGCGCACGCGCAACCACTAATACACACGCACAGCGATGCACGCTGACACAAAGGAACTGACAAGCGAGACACCACGCGCAGCGACCTGCGTACTCTAACCCCCACCGCACCGCACCGCCTATCCCGCCATCACCCTTATAAAATGTTTACAAACAAAAGATAACACATTTTACTAACATTACTAAACATTTTCTAACATGAAAATTTATTTGTGATTAAATGTTTGCTAACAAATGTTTACTAACGTTATTAAACATTTTCTAACGGCAATGTGGGAGCACCATATCATGTTGTCTTTGATCTTTGAGTGGATCTTTTACTGGTTAACGCTAGATGGCGCTAGTTACTTTGTGCTTTGTGTGTACGTAACCTTACATATCTATTGTAGCTTATTTGTTTATGATATATTTGTAAATAAAAAGCGTGGCGTGTAGAAGAATTATTATTTTAATAATATCTTAAAACCCACGCTTTTTTACAATAATATATATTTTTTTTTACACTATTTTCAATTTAAATTTATTTTCTATTTTAAGTTGAATTTTATATAAAGCGTGCTTTTTAGTTTTTTTTTAAGTATTATTTATTTTTCATTTTTTAGTTAAATTTTCTATAAAAGCGTATTTTTAAAACTATTAAGTACTTTAACATCAATTCCTGCCTTATCAACTATAGATGAAAATTATATAAATTAACAAAAATCATATTTTGCAAATTGAATAATTGAATAATTTTATCAAATTAGTGTAATCCTCGATTAATCTATAAAGTTTGAACGAAATCTAGACGTCTAAAGTGGGTCAAAACCGCGCCCAAAGAAGTCGGTTACAAACATACAGGTTAAGCTAATATAAAGCGTATAAAAATGATTTTGTAATCCTATATTTAATCAAAATATTTAAGTGAGAGTTTGATAACCTAGCTATCAATATCAATATACATAAATGTAATAACTAAAAATAATACACGAAGGAATTATTCACATTCGTATGTTACATCCGGATTCAAGTATACAAACAAAAAACTATTTATAAATATTAGTATAGAAGAAAAATAATGACGTATACTTTTGAAGTATTTGTCATGTCGGTTTCTAAGAATTTACCTTTAAATAAATAATGACATTCGACCAAACAAATGCCTTGACGCTTATTGTAATAAAAACTCTTTCAAACAAATAATTATATTTGTAGACGCGTCACGTGTCGGAAATACGTTATTACGCGGCCTCAAATTTTTTCGTTTTTCATGTATGTAATGTATGTATGTAATGCATGTATGTAATGCATGTCGCATTTCAGCTGGCCGCCGCGCTGGTAGGGGTGAGTTGAATCATTATTTTCAAGTACTGCTTTCAAGTCAGATTGGCCGAGTGGTTTAATAAAGGATATTTAAGCTCTGGTGCCCAATAGGTAGCGTGGTTCGTTTTTTTACATTATATTGGAACGAAGTTCCTTATGGGAAGATGCGGAGGGGTACCATAACCGGGAAAAAACGTCCGGAACGTAAGACATGAAGTTTGACAACTCTCTTCATGTACGTTGAAGCGTTGCTACGCGACAATATCTTAAATGACAAGTAACAATTATTGACATTTGACACACTTCTGACAAATTACATTGATTGTTTATTTTATTTATTTAGAGCATTGGCAACAAGACCAAATCAAACAAAAATACAATAAACGAATATTTAAATAGGTTTATAACTGAAAATTACATTATAAATTAACACCAATTATTGTGCCAACAATTTACAGGATATGACAGCAGAAAAGAGGTCATCCCGGATGATGTAAGCGCTTGGTATATTCCCAAATAATTATATATACTACTAGCTGACCCGGCAAACGTTGTTTTGCCACATAAATTATTTTTAGAGTCAGACCGTTCCTTGGACATTGCAACATTACTTTATTTTTCTTAAATAAACGTACCCTAACTTACTCCTTATTACATAAGCAGGTATAAGGCAGGTAGCCTTGCTAATAAAAGTCCCGTCAAAATCGGTCCAGCCATTTCAGAGATTAACCGTAACAAACAGAGAGACAAAAATTGTAAAAAAAATATTATTTTGGTGTATGTACCGTATCTTTTTTCTCAAAAATTCAAAACAAATTTCCGTTACAGAGTTTGTTGAGTCCAGAACCTTAAAGTTGTAACGCAAAGGTAAAACACCTTCCCTTGAGATGACAGAAATGTATAAATAACAACGGCAAATACTATGATTAAATAAATTAGAGGGTAGTGTAGAGTTATACCCTGATAAACTTAGCTAATCTTAAATCACGGAGAACAGTTCTATTGAATAATTTTCTTGAACATCACTCACATTTGAATCTAGAATACATTTCTACAAAGCTGACGCAACAGGAAAAGAGACATTATTCATTGTCAGCTGAACTGAAATTAGTTTAAACATAATCACAACATAAACATAAGAAATATAATCTTCCTAGTTAAGCCCATTTTTCGCACAAGTAGGTACTACACACTTTTGTCGTAAAATACTATATATAGTTCCACAGTAGTTCCTTTAACGCCATTTAGTATTCAGTAGGGGGTATCATGTTGTCTTTGATCTTTGAGTGGATCTTTTACTGGTTAACGCTAGATGGCGCTAGTTACTTTGTGCTTTGTGTGTACGTAACCTTACATATCTATTGTAGCTTATTTGTTTATGATATAAGTAATGGTATCGTGGAATTTTATTTAGATATAAAGCGTTACAGATCAATATTTTCACTACCCCAGCACATGCAGATAAAGCAATTAAGAAGAGCCTTCTTCCGACATTCTTTACCAACATAGATAAGAGGTAGCCTATATTGTAAAAAATATATATTTTATTGTAAAAAAAAAGCGTGGCGTGTAGAAGAATTTTTATTTTAATAATATCTTAAAACCCACCCTTTTTTACAATAATATATATATTTTTTTACACTATTTTCAATTTAAATTTATTTTCTATTTTAAGTTGAATTTTATATAAAGCGTGCTTTTTAGTTTTTTTTAACTATTATTTATTTTTCATTTTTTAGTTAAATTTTCTATAAAAGCGTATTTTTAAAACTATTAAGTACTTTAACATCAATTCCTGCCTTATCGACTATAGATGAAAATTATATAAATTAACAAAAATCATATTTTGCTAATTGAATAATTTTATCAAATTAGTGTAATGTCATCAATCCTCGATTAATCTATAAAGTTTGAACGAAATCTAGCCGTCTAAAGTGGGTCAAAATCGCGCCCAAAGAAGTCGGTTACAAACATACAGGTGAAGCTAATATAAAGCGTATAAAAATGATTTTGTAATCCTATATTTAATCAAAATATTTAAGTGAGAGTTTGATAACCTAGCTATCAATATCAATATACATAAATGTAATAACTAAAAATAATACACGAAGGAATTATTCACATTCGTATGATACATCCGGATTCAAGTATTGTATACTTGAATCCGGATACAAAAAACTATTTATAAATATAAGTATAGAAGAAAAATAATGACGTATACTTTTGAAGTATTTGTCATGTCGGTTTCTAAGAATTTACCTTTAAATAAATAATGACATTCGACCAAACAAATACGTTGACGCTTATTGTAATAAAAACTCTTTCAAACAAATAATTATATTTGTAGACGCGTCACGTGTCGGAATTACGTTATTACGCGGCCTCAAATTTTTTCGTTTTTCATGTATGTAATGCATGTCGCATTTCAGCTGGCCGCCGCGCTGGTAGGGGTGAGTTGAATCATTATTTTCAAGTACTGCTTTCAAGTCAGATTGGCCGAGTGGTTTAATAAAGGATATTTAAGCTCTGGTGCCCAATAGGTAGCGTGGTTCGTTTTTTTACATTATATTGGAACGAAGTTCCTTATGGGAAGATGCGGAGGGGTACCATAACCGGGAAAAAACGTCCGGAACGTAAGACATGAAGTTTGACAACTCTCTTCATGTACGTTGAAGCGTTGCTACGCGACAATATCTTAAATGACAAGTAACAATTATTGACATTTGACACACTTCTGACAAATTACATTGATTGTTTATTTTATTTATTTAGAGCATTGGCAACAAGACCAAATCAAACAAAAATACAATAAACGAATATTTAAATAGGTTTATAACTGAAAATTACATTGACATAAAAGCAAAATATAATGACGTATACAGTACCTTTTTGATGTTATTCAAGATATACATGAACATAAACTATAACGTTGCGCGCGCACAACGACATCTGAAAATAAAAGTTTTCAGAAATTTTCTGACGTTTGCGACATTAATATTTTTTTTTGTTTCTACGTCTATTATTAGGACAGGCAAATTGTTCAAGCCAATACAGCCGTATTCGTTAATATTCAATAATTTATTTCACGATTTTTACAAGATTGTTCTTTCTACAAACGTAGAATAGCACGACGATTAAATAATTTAAGGATTTGTTTTGTTACGCCTAAGAAGTATAACTTCTTGCGTGCACACACACGTTTTTTTATCTTAGACAGTGGAATTCAGTGGATATTGCTTATTTTATAATAAGGAACTTCGTTTCTATCCGGTGTCCCACGACACCACACGGTACATAATATATATGTATATAATACTTATATCTTTCGATTATTATGCTGACATTAGTATGTCATTTTGTGAATATAAATAGTCAACTAAGTTTGAATTCAACCCTACCGATGTAAAATTATATTATAACCATTTTTTCCAATTTTTTGTAAAATTTGTTTGTATTATATACAATTAATAAAATAACGAATATGGCATCTATTTTGATATCCAAGATGGCGGATGTGATTAACAATAAAATCAAATTGGGTATCATTATTGAGATTATAATATTTGGTATTAATATTTTGCTGTGTGTATTTGTAGATTATTAACAGTGCCATCTATTGTATTAATTTTTGGTCCTTCGAGCCATCGGACGCGTCGGGACCACAATCGCGAATTATGTTAATCTCGATCGCCGCGTGTTTTTTGCTGTCGCTACTGTAAGTTAAGTCCATTCCATTTATGTATATGGTAAATAAATGGAATGGAAAAGATGGGATAATTTAGCAAATCAAAGTAAGGAATAGCACGCGCTACAATATAGAAAAACCCACGGACAACAACCAGCAACACGGGGTCAGGGAACTAAAACATTTTGGTGGTGTGACATAGAAATCAACATAACATTTAAAAAAAATATTATTAAATTAAGTATTAATAAAATTAGGAGATCCGTAGGAGAACCAAAGTTACCGACATAGTCCAAATGATTGCGAAACTGAAGTGGCAGTGGAAAGGCACATAGTTCGACGGACAAATGGCCGTTGGGGCAGTAAAGTCCTTGAATGGCGACCACGTACCGGAAGACTTAGTGTTGGTAGGCCCCCCACAAGATGGACCGACGACCTGGTCAAGATCGCCGGAATACGTTGGATGATGGCAGCGCAGGACCGAGCGTCGTGGAAATCTTAGGGGGGGGGCCTTTGTCCAGCAGTGGTCGTCTTCCGGCTGATGATAATGATGATGATAACAGTGTTTATAATGTACGAACCGGGATTTGATGTTATATCGAGGGTCTATTTATTAGAATATTTTAATGTCAATCGAAAATAAGTTTGTTGTTGTAACTTGTTATATATGTTGATAATTTTGTTAAATGTTTACCAATTTATCTGCATAGCCATACGTAGAGAGAGACATACGTTTTGCCTTAATATTTGCATTAATTTTATATTCTAATTCCAACAAATTTTTCGATCAATAGTAAGATTATTGTTATCGAGACTGAAAAGTCTGATAATTGAACAACTGAGACTAGGCCACAATTATTTAGATACAAGTGCTGACCCGGCAAACGTTGTTTTGCCATATAAGTTAAGTTGCCAGCGCCCGTTCATTGTATGAATTGTCATATGTAGTGAAATGTCACTGACTGAATTATTTGTATTACTAATATATAGGTACTATGACAAAAAATTTGTTCAGGTTAAGTAATCACTGACTAACATTTACTAAAGCCTTCTCCGGAATACTCTGCAGTTTATGGTATATAGTTATAACTGTTCAATATTTTTCGCAGTATAACCGAAGGAAAGAAACGGTTCTCCATTTATTAGTATAGATATAGATAATGGATCTTAATCTTCTATATATATAAAATTCTCGTGTCATGGTGTTAAATATTGAACTCCTCCGAAACGGCTTGACCGATTCTCATGAAATTTTGAGTGCATATTGGGTAGGTCTGAGAATCGGACAACATCTATTTTTCATTCCCCTAAATGTTAAGGGTGGTTTATAACTTATTTATAACTTATGTTTATAACTTATAACACGAAATTTATTTGTTTAGTTTTTGAATTTTTTTTTTTAATTTTGTTTATTTATGAGTCAGCATTAAAAAATACATACAACTTCAAATTTTCACCCATCTACGATCAACAGTTACTTTTGTATCGCGATTTTAATATCGGCAATACAACGTTTGCTGTGTCAGCTAGCTAGTAAACTATAATGGTACTGAATATTTACTAATTGAATGTACAATATGACCCGTTGTCAATGTTGTTATTATTTGTGTTTCAGTGTTCCACGCTGCCGCTGAAATTTGAGTCCTGCAGTCGGTTGACACAACATGGGGTGTCTCCAGCGGGAGTTATCTGCGTCCCATGCCCTGCCGTCGCCGTGTCTGCTGCATCATTCACGTTCCCCGATCGCCAGACTGGATCTCCTGCTTTTTCTGCCTCGACTTACGACAGTACAGGTATATAACAGAATAAGTTGGTTAAATAAAATCCCTAACCCCCAGGTTAATAGCACCTTTATCAAAAGACTACCGTATTTTCTTCTGCCACATATATACAATAAACTTTGCCGTATTTTAAACCTGAAAACACACAGACACACGCACACTTGATTGTTTGTTAAGAAGTTTTTATTTTTATTTTCATTCATTTTACTAATTTACTATTATTTTTCTACCATCTCCCTGCTATGTTCCGCGAGTCAAATAGAAGTAACTTTCTTTAGTAACTGTGTTTCCCGGCTTCTGTGTCAAAAGCACCTTGCTTAGTGCAGAGCCAACTCTCAGTACATATAACGTACAAGGTACTCAAATATTCACAATTATGTTAAAGTGTATTGTGTTAACTTTAATTACTTTGTATGTATCTTAATTCTGGTAATAAATTTATTTTTATTATTATATTATTAAATAATATTATTCAAATTCCCACTTAAATCTAAATTTTTATACTCTTGCTTGAAATTCGTGCTTTTAAGAGTACTAAATTGTAATTTTAAATATTGTTCAAAACGTGTGGTTAATATATTCCATTTTGTAATTTGTTCTAGTAATAAGAAAGGTTAATATTACATGCTTGAAACAATAAACCATTTAATTCTGTACGCCTTACTCCATCAAAATTTGTTTAATTGCCCTCTTGACGGGTAATTGTATTACAATAGCTAAAAAAAATAAATTTTATTAAATGTCTTTATTGCTAATGGCTGTATGGGCTTTTGACCCCTTTGCCTGTCCAGATGGACGAACAGAACCAAAAAAAAAATCTTTATTGCTAATATTGACAATCAGATTTTTTATTGACTGTGAACATAGGAACCATTTATTTTAGAAAACGGAATAGATTCCACGGTACAATTATAAGCCCATGTGTTTTAGAAAAACCATATTTATGCTCTCCTGGTATCTATGTCGTAATACCTCGTGCGCATGACGTCAGAATATAAGGAATACACGCGTCATACATAAGAGAATCTCTTCTTTAACTATGATAGCCTGGTACTGTATAATGCTTCCTATCTCATTTTCTCCTACAAAATCTTGTGGATTTATGTGACGGACACTCTTTTTACCGTCTCGCTTTTTCGTTTCAGTGAATTTCAAATCACAACGATGCTAATGCTTTCCACTTCAAAAATCAGGAATAATTCGGTAAATAAAACTCCATCTAATATTCTTAGATTTATTAAACAAACATCTTAAAACAAAATTGAACACTTACGATTATTTTCATACGTAACAACCCCGTTTACAACTTGCTCTAACAATATTTGTATGAAAACTCACCAACGCACCTTGCGGTCACTACTGGAACTAGTTTTTCCATATAAATATTCTAAGTGCAAAATTAGTATTTTCTTTTTTGTTAAAATTGAGTTCTTGAGATTTCCAGTGCTCCCTAATCGTCATATATCGGTACTTATAGGCTAGCTTTAGATCCAAGTGCTTGGTTGTCATGTAATCAAAAATTAATGAGCTAGGTTGTAAGATTGACATTTTGCAGTCATACTTTTACGTCAAATAAACTGTGATCTAACGTTGGCCGAATCGTCGACATTCAGTCGATGGAGCCAGTTAATATAAAAAAAAAACGGCTTCACATTTCCAAATAAAAAGAAAATTACTGCTCAAAAAAAATTGTCGTAAATACAATAATTACATAATATGTTGCCTTCATCAATTTAAGCTAGCTATTTTGTTGTTGCTCATTAGGAACTGTTAGAGATAATGCGAGAAAAATCCTTACGGGTTCAGCGGACTAGATAGAGCCTCTTGCCTTTAAGCAACGCATGAAAACGGGCCAGGTTTATTACTGTAGTGTGCGTAACAAGCTACGTCTTACACTAGCGGTTTTGTATGTCACTTTGTGTTGTTTAGCAGACGTTAAATAGTGGTTAACAGTTGACCGCTGTTTTTTTCAACGTTTTCATAGTCACAGTCTATCTAGACGTATAAATAACCTAAGAACTAAGCCTGTTTTGATGAAATTTGAGTGTTAATTTGACTTGAGACTTACAATTGGATCTGCTAGGTACAATTATTGTTGATATTAAATACTAATGTAGTTTCAATAAAATAATTTAAGAAGAATTTTCATTACGATTGTAGTAGATTTACAAAAACAAAATAAAAATTAAGATTTTTTTTAGGTAATTGAAAAAAACGAGAATCGACAACCTCAGATTGATAAAACGAAACAAAAATTCTGAGTAAAGACGCTGCACTTACGTAATAATCTAATCTATTCATGATTGAATCGGTAATCAAAAATACTTTTAACGGTTATCACCGGTTCTATTACTTCGTACGGAATTTAGTACTCCGTTAACAAATATTATGTAAACTGATAAATGGTTCGGGGCAAGAAAAACCGTTCTCAACCGGTTAATTCAACAAAAATTCATAATGGACTTAAATTTAACGGTTACCACGGGTTCTAATACATTGATCGAAGTGTTAGCATTGTGAGGTTGATTTACGACGTTTATCTGTCAATTATTAAGTTAACTGACAAAGACTGGTGATGTAAAACCGTTTTCAACCGGTTTATACCTCAAAAAAATAATGAACTAAAAGGAATCGAATCATAAATTTTCCGGAACTTAAACATTAACCAGTAAGATTGTTTTTTCGATTTTTAAGCCTCTGTGATAGTCTACTTAGGTTGTTATTATTGCGAATTTCCCGGTGGTTTATATGTTTTGATGGCTTCCATACGAGCCTTACGACGCTCCGAGGGCGTAGCTCCTTTGATCTTCTTGATAATATGCGGCGCTTTCACACTCAGATCCGGTTTGTAGGATGATTCACAATTCTGAAAAAAAAACACATTAATTTTAATTTCAAATGTCATTGACATACAATAAACAACTAGACTCACAATCACGCTAAAAATTTGTGTGAAGCTAAACTCTGCCTACGTGTGTTTCGACCGCGCTTTGAATACAACGCCGCGCAATGACAAAAGTGTTCAGTGAAAAACTGTCCAAATAACAGCATATCCAAACTAAAAAAGGTTAGAGTGTCGTATTTCAGGTAAGTTCCCCTTTAAATTAAGAAAATTGTTTAACTAACTTGAAGTTTTTTAATAATTTTCAAAGTAATTACTACAAGAGCTTCTAATGAGCGTATTCAATAGACTTTGAACATTACTGCCACGAAAAAAAGGTGTTAATTTGAATGAATGTTTAAATGTTAAAAGCTAGTACATATAATATACAACGCCACTCGGACATTTTTGACGACTTTTTAATACTCAATTCAAATTCAATTCTAAATACATTTATTATCTCTCACAATCACATACTAGTAAATTAAAATCTATATTTAAACATTGTTTTACTTGTGAGAGACCGGTGCTTGAAATAGGTAACGAATATCTGTGCTACAAGTCACCTATGGTAAAAAAAAGGCATAATAAGCATTTATTTTCTCAAAATTGATTCCTTTAGAATTCTTTTTGATGTCATTTCTAATATACTAGATACTACTACCGCTTCGGAAACAAATGGCGCACCGAGAGAGAAGAAGCGGCGTAAGCAGCATTCTTTTTTTTTGCGCTCTTTTTAATAAAATTTTTAACAAAAGAAGAACCGACTTCAAGAACACTTTTCCAAAACAATAGATATAATATGCACTAAAAAGTATAAAAATAATTGCGTATTTTTATACGGTATAATTCTAGTTACGATTATTGTAATTTTTGGAATCGGTGTCCTTCCGCCGCGACCCGCTCTCGCCTCTCACCTCCTCAAGACTCAAGCACATCTTACCTACAACTATGGATGTAGTTACAAGGCTATCTCGGATGACACCGACTCCAAAAATTATTAAATTGTACGGTGGTCTCAGTGCATATCGGAACATACCCCTTAGACTTGTATTATATGAACTGTCATATGTGATGAAATGTCATTGACTGAATTATTTGTATTGCGAACATATAGGACATTACCATAGATTAAGGATTGGTCTCCGCTGCGCTCCAACTAGATAGCGCACTACCTAAGAACAATGGCTTTTTTATTACGGCAACTATTAGATGCTTGTGTGCATTGCATCTTGACACTCGATGGCATCTTTCAAATTATGTAACATACGCTTCGTGTTATTTTACATTGAAATTAATAAAATACAAAATACTTACTGATGATATGTGATCCCAGTGTCTTTTTTATTTATTGTAGTTGTACTTTTACAAAGTTTTAATACGCGGCCCGGCATTTTAGTTTCAATTATTAGCAAAGTATTAATAGTCACCGTCACACATTGTTCGAGACTGGCTCGAGTATGCCCACTTGGGCGTTGTATTAGTTGACGCGATTTGCGATATGTAGTTGGAGCGCAGCGGAGACCAATCCTTAATCTAAGACTTAAACCTTCTGCGAAACACTGCATCGTATGGTACAAGTATTATCACTCACCAGTGGGAGGCTCCTTCGCACAGGATGCGCCGAGGCTATGGGTACCACAACGGCGCCTATTTATGCCGTGAAGCAGTTATGTGTAAGCATTACTGTATTCTGGTCTGAAGGGCGCCGTAGCTAGTGAAATTACTGGACAAATGAGGCTTAACATCTTATGTCTCAAGGTGACGAGCGCAGTTGTAGTTCCGATAAGAATTTTTGGGTTTTCAAGAATCCTGATCGGCACTGCATTGTAATGGGGAAGGCGTATCATCCTGCTCGCCTCTTCCCTTATTTTCATAAAAAAAAAATATTCTGATCGGTTAAAACTCACATCCTCCCAGTTCTCCTCGCAAGGCACACAATCGGCCGTGCCCTGGATATCTACAGTCGGTCTGAATTCGTCGTCCATCACATAAATCTGGTTATCCAGCATGCTGCGTTTTGGACACACTGACACATGGTACTGGAACAAACAAAAAAAAGTGTGTGTGTGTGTACGTATCCACGCAAGAAGATATACTTCTTTGGCCTGACGAAGCAAAAATCAATAAAATGATTTATTCCTCGTGCTATTCTACGTTTTTAGAAAGAACAATTTTGTAAAAATCTTGCAATGATGGCTTTGACAATTAATTATTAAACAACGAATACGGCTGTACGGGATTGAACCCTTTGCCTATCCTAATAATGGACGAAGAAACCAAAAGAAAAAAAACGAATGACGCAAACGTCAGAAAATTTTAGGAACCAACTTCACCCTGTTACTTTTGTTTTACAGTGATGCGCGCGCATCTTAAAATTTCACTCTCATCATTTTTTCATAACGCGCCTAAAGAAGTATAACATCGAAAACACAATTTAAATGTTAAATCACTTAGGATTCTTGTAGCACCCTAATTTCTGAGTTGCATCACAATGATTGCGCAGGTCACTTTGAAATAAAAGATATTATGCCTCATCAGTACAGAAATTTCACTAACAACAGCGCACTTTAAACCGAAACAATTACTAAATAACAAGAATTATTGAGTACAGTAGACGCATTAATACGCGCACTGTTAATAATAACACGCACTGTTAATAATAACGGTAGTATGCGAGAATTTTGTTGTTAGCGATTATAATTAATATCAATTTTTAATTATATGTAAAAAATACTTCAATTTATTACAGCTCTGACACAAACACTTCCTTGACATAGTATATATATACTAGCTGACCCGGCAAACGTTGTTTTGCCATATAAAGTATAATTCACGCGATAGTTTTATAAGTAATAAAATATTGCCTATATTATAGCCTGTACATTATTTTGTTCTATTGTCAATAGTTTTTGCAGCGCACGCAAAAATAGGTTTTCGATTTTACACCTTGTGTTACAAAATAGCAATTTTATTACGGATCCCTAATTTTGAAAAAAAAAACATATCCTATAGCCTTCCTCGATAAATGGACTACCCAACACTGAAAGAATCATTCAAATCGGACCAGTAGTACCAGAGATTAACGCGTTCAAACAAACAAACAAACACTGCAGCTTTATAATATTATTATAGTATATATATATATATAGGTCTACTTAATAACAACTTCAACCTGTTACTTTTGTGTTACAGTGATGCGATCTCTTAATTTCACTCTCATCATTTTTCCACCCAATCTCATTCCATTTTCCATTTTATATATTTTCATCTACATTCTACACCAACCAAACTTAACACCATTTCTGGCCTAACCCAGACTTTCTCAAAGTGGGCGATAACGCCTCCTTGTGTGTTTTAGAGACCAAGAGGGGGGGCGTTAAAGGGGCCAGAAAAAATGGGGGGCATTGGCGTGGTTTAGGGGAGCGATGGTTGATTTGTAATGTCAGTTAGATACTTTATATTTAAAATTTTAAATAAGGGTGCTTGTGCACTCATTCGTGATTTTACCTTGAATTGGATCCATGAAAAACATACGAATTTAATGTTCGTTTTTATATGACGGCCACTTCGAAGAATCACGGATGCGAATAAAATACGATAAAATGTCCGAGTGCACAGACGTCTATTAATAATGTCTAATTAGTTTATAATATTTCTGCCTTGTATGATGGTATAAAACTAGGAATACTAGCACTAGTGTATAAAAAATTGGAGGCGCTGAAAAATAATTGATTTTCAAGAGAGGCGCTAAAAGAAATAAGTTTGATAATCTCTATATGCTCTAACTTTACCGACGGATATCTTCTTGGCACAGGATGCCGGCTGGATTTTGGGTACCACAACGAAGGGCGCCATAGCTATTGAAATTACTGGGCAAATGATTAGACTTAACATCTTATGTCTCAAGGTGACGAGCGCAATTGTAGTGCCGCTCAGAATTATTGGGTTTTTCAAGAATCCTGAGCGGCACTGCATTGTAATGGGTAGGGCGTATTAGTTACGATCAGCTGAATGTCCTGCTTGTCTGGTCCCTTATTTTAATAAAAAAAAATTGAAATAGAAAGCTTTATTGTATTACTAGCTGACCCGGCAAACGTTGTTTTGCCATATAAAGTATAATTCACGCGATAGTTTTATAAGTAATAAAATATTGCCTATATTATAGCCTGTACATCATTTTGTTCTATTGTCAATAGTTTTTGCAGCACACGAAAAAATAGGTTTTCGATTTTACACCTTGTGTTACGAAATAGCAATTTTATTACGGCTCCCTAATTTTGAAAAAAAAAAAAACATATATATATAAAAAAAACCTATAGCCTTCCTCGATAAATGGACTACCCAACACTGAAATAATAATTCAAATCGGACCAGCAGTACCAGAGATTTGCGCGTTCAAACAAACAAACAAACACTGCAGCTTTATAATATTAGTATAGATCAGACATAAGGTAATTATGTCTTATAATAAAAAGATTATTAGCTCAGATTATGAGACAGATGGCTGTAAGAGCAGCAAATTCCTTAAATGGTGTTTAGCAGAAGATGCAGTGTTGGTAGGGGTTCCCAAAAGATGGTACAATGATCTGGTCAAGATCACCAGAGTAGGTTGGATGAGGGTAGCACAGTAACAATTGTTGTGGAGATCAGGCCATCAGTCAGCAAGCTAAACTGGTATTGGGCACAAGTTTTTCTTCATTGTAAGCAGCCAGCGCCTTGACAAAACTGATATAGTAAGAAGACTAAAAAGAACAATACCTTTTGAGTTAGTGTAGTGCTAGTGAATTAGTGAAATACAATATAAAAATAGTGAGAGACATGAACAAAGTGACTTCCCCTTAATAGAGACATTAAGAAATGTGTTAATGGACACATTCTTAGTTTAATCTATCTAGCAGTTTAAGTTAAAGTAGAATTACTTATTAGTCCATTATTATAAGGCTGTATTGTAATGCAAGTGAGGCAACATTATAATAACTATATTATTATGTTCCCTAAAGGAAAGAAAAAAAATTGTAAGCTTCTGCTTAACACACAGCCATTTCAAGGTCACTAAAGACCTTAAACACATCCGAAGGAATGACAGTGGCCTCACAATACATTTACGAGAATTTGATGTTTGTACAAAAGAATAAAAATAAGTTCACAAAACTAAGTGACTTACATAGTATTAATACTAGAAATAAGTGTAGACTTGCCATGCCTGCCACAAGACTCTATCTAATTCTATAATAAACTCCCCAAACATATTGCAAATATGTCTATAAACAAATTCAAAGCCTTCACAAAAAGTAAATTAAGCAGCAAAGGCTATTACAATATCCAAGATTATTTAAATGATAAAGCAGCCTGGAATTGAACTGCTCTACTTAAGTGTGATTTGTTTTATGTGATTTTAAATGTTTGGTGTTATTTATATTACTTATTTGATTTGTTTGATTTTAATTTTATCTGTTTGATATTATTTATTTATTATTATGAAATTAAGTGTATGACTGAACTTAAGCCATTGTAAATCAATGTTATGAGTTCAATAAACTTTTTGATTAGATTTGAATCCTAGTACTGAAGGAGACACCACACTAAGGAGTCTGCACCTGTTAAATAGTCTTTGGGATGTGTTTTAAAATCAATGCTCTGTGTAATGTAAAAGCAGCATAAGGAAATGTTTAAGCACAAAATAATTACCTAAATTTCAACACCACCATGTGTGAATAAAATGATCCTTAAATGAGCACTTGTAAGGGGCACAGTATATCCTTGGATATTTAAGTGTTTCAAAATAAAAAACAAACATAAGCATATTGTTCAGTGTCCTTCAAACACATATAATGCAAGAAGCAGGGGTGTGCATTCCATATATGCCTTTAGGCATTGCCTACTCAGTTATGAAAGTAATAAATAAAATAAATAAATACTCAATATATTATAAAACTAAAATATTAAATAATAAAGATGATTAATTTTAATTTGCTTCCGTTATTCTATAACCAAACTTCTATTGAACACCAACTCATTCAATATTTCGTTACGCTAGATACATACTACATTCGTACGGTAGGCAGTCCCAAAAATGCCTATATGACGCAACGAGTATTTCATAGATCTTATTTAGAAAAGTGTTGGTCACTGTTAAACGATATTTAGCAATGTATGGTTGGCTAGGTAGGCATGGCTACTTACGATTTGTAGCGAGATAAACCGATTACCCCACATCTGTCTCACTCCGCACTGTGGAGGATTGCCACACATCCAGATGGTGGGGATGATATCCTAGCTTGTTGCATGTCGTGTGAAGGTTGAATTCAGCAGCAGGAATCAGGTCAAACAGCTCTCCGGAACACTCCCTGTGATAAATGTGGTCGAAGACAGACAATTAAGCGACATCTCTATGCAATGCCAAGTGATCGTCGTTCACAGAGCACTGGGTCCCCGACAATTCGAGCTGCCCTGTGTTGCATGTGGTCAAATGGATCAAGCTGATACTGGGGTGCGCCAAACCGACCAGAGATGACAGCAATACTCCATTTAATTGCAATTACTTCGTGTCATAACAATTGCCTAGAACTACCAAATACTTGCTGGATCCTAAAAGAATTACGAATTCAGATTCGGTATCAGGTTAAGCCTTGGTACCCGTACCAATCTCGAAAAGACCAATTCACGATGTCATACCACGCGTCAGTTGATAAATTGAAAATGTTTGTTATAATTCAGTATTATACTTACGTCTAGCTCCACATCGCTTACAATATGGGTAGCATCAAACGGGCAAGTACTTTTATCGTTCTTCGGATACTGCTTCCGACATTTCTGAAGGTGTACATGCATTCTGTAATGTTCTACTTGATGTGCAGCATTGTATGGGCAAGTCATCATTTGGTTAGGCCTTGGATCCGCCATGACTAGAATTTGGGACTTCGAAAATCACTGGCTTATTAGAGTAAAAGTGTTCTGTGATCACTGGTTTTATGTTGTATGTTAACAAAAATTGATATTATTCTTGATAGTTGAAATTGAAAGTTGAAGGTTGAACGTAGTATTTAGTAGGTACCTACCTACTTACATTCTATATAATTTGACAACTGCTAAATGAATGACAGTGACACTCAAAATTAATGAAGGATTTTGAAAAAGGATTTTTTTTTTGGTAGACGACGCGTGACGGTTGGGTTATTTACAAAAAAAATGATATAAATAAAGAGATATAATAAAACAAGTTTTCAGGAAAGGATATTATATAATATATTAACAAAGGAAATTAATCTTATTAACTCTGACTTAACATAGGATTACTGGGGTAGGTAATACTTCCATATTTCTTTTCCCCCTCCCATCCCCATGAGAGTTATATAGTTTAGGCGCCGAAGGCCCACCTACTCCCTTCGAATTTGCAATTGTTTTTATATTTATTTTTGTTCAAAACTGGGGCTTGAAATATTAATGAAAGTATAAAACTACCGCCCATTCAAACTTATCTAATATATTTTATGTCTCAGACCTTACATGTGCATGAAACTCAACGGGCTACTTCTTTAATAAAATTTCTAAACAATAAAACATAATATTCGCCCTCAGGCTCGTCGCTCTATTCCCAGTCTGTGATATCATTAAGGAAGTCATTTATGTATGCTGATGTTATAATAACCTTTACCACATATAAAGAATGTAAAAATATCCTGTACTATATCTTAACGCGTATGTTTTTCAAAAAAAAACTTCGATCTAGGATTTGATCGTATATACGTAGGTCGTAGATCTACAATCTACACTCCTACACGAATCAACGCTAGTCCTAATTACTATTTAATATAGATGTTCTACTTACTCAGACCCACACGCTCCAAGTACTTTGGTGCCAGCTTATCCGACGCCCTTGCCCCACTGACCGGTATAAATACCACTGGACTGGACAGGCTGTCCCATATGTTTGACAGCAAATTTATATGGCCTATTTGAAGCGCCACTCGCAAGCGACCAGAGAACTAATTTTGACGTATTATACAAATGGCTGCGAAGGGACGTACAATACTCTGAAGTATTTTTGCATTTTGAATTAATTTCATTAATTTTCCGTGTTACTATACTAATTTACTTCAAGAATCAACGTAGTAACGTACCACCCACCATTTATCGATGTTTGCTGAGGTTGTAATCACTAGTTTTAGTACCGCAGACTCTCGTCTCGCTACATGGCCAACAGGCAATCAAACAGGCACAAAAGCACTTTGACAGCCAACAGTCCAGCCGAGTGGTATATAGATGAATGTCTACTGTGTAGTAGAGATCAGTAATTTGCCCTTTTTAGCCTAAACCCCTATTTTTTTCTTTGCAATCTTTTTCTGATTCGGTCCGTTTCTTTAGAATCATTAAGCTGCTCTTCAGTCTGATTATTTCGACTTTGATGATAATTTTCTCGAAGTAATGTGAGACGTTGTTCTCTTTCGTCTGTAGTTTCATTTCTCCGTGACATTTTTTGCCTTTTCGATACAATTCGAGAACGTGAGAATACGCATTTACGTTTCGGCATCGTTAGTAATATTTTAATTTTTTTTTTCACCTTTTTCACACTGCACTAAAATAAAAAAACTAAAAAAAAAAAGAAACAATATTGTGTATTACACTGCACGTTAAAACTTTTGATTCTTCACTTTAAAAAACACTATACGCTGTTATTTATGATTATTTAATTTTTAATATTTATTTTTTCGTTATACAATTCTTATAAAAAATCGACTGAAGCACGGGTTTGACATTTCGGCTTATATAGTCGCAAAAATTATCCCCACTACCGACCAAATTTTTCGGATTGTTCTAATAATTTCGACTTTTAAGTATCTCAAGAAATTTTAAAAGTTTCTAGAACGATCCAGCATATTTCTAATCTATCAAAAAGTTGAGATACATTTTGGAGCTTTCTAGATCATTGGAGGAATTTCCAGAACATTCTATATTGATCAGAAAATTAGCATACAATCTAGAAAATTCTTAATCGTTCAAAACCGTGGCATATAAATCATTTCTAAAACATTCTGGAATATTCTAGATCATTCTAGAAATTTCTAGGTGATTCTAGAATTTTTTCGAACATTTCAAATATATTTGATCAATCAGAGCCTTGGAATACATTCCAAAGATATCCAAATTATTCTTGGATGTTCTAGATTATTCGATAAATTTCTGGATCATTCTAGAATTTTCTAGAACATTCTCATTCGATCAGAATCTAAACGTCGATTTTAGAACTTCCCATATCATTTTAGAACTTCCCAGATCATTTTGGAATTTTCTAGATCATTCTAGAATTTTCTAGATCATTCTAGAATTTTCTAGATCATTCTCCTGAACAATCCAGACCATTTTAGATCAATAATAGTCACATTTTCAAAGTTAACATCTTTCAACCCCCGTATCTTTTACACCCTTATAATTATCGACTTGCAACCACCATAGTGCACAATGGGAACCTTGTACCTATTGCCACATACAAACACTTTTGGTCTGCGATGCGTAGTTTTGGCTGCAAGGTGAAATATAGGGACACACACCTCCAATTTTATATATATAATAGATTAATTAGTCTTAAAAGCAGTATATGGCGATACTGTAATCTTGTTTAGTAGATGTTATAAGCATTTCCTTTAGGTTCCTTATTATACTGTAAGCATGTAGCTATACTGTATTCATGTTAAGACAACAGTTAATAGCGAAAATGATCAGTGTCTTTACCATAAAAGCAGTAAAGTAGCTATACTATGCTTATGCTTAGGAAGAAAATACACATAAAAAGCTCTAATCTTATTATAAGAACAGTAGATATGTCATTCTTATTACAAATTTTAGTTGCTGCGAGAATATAATGCTACGTCTTAATTACAATTCCCACATAATGACGTACAACCCTGCTATATCTCACTACCGTCGTGAACATGCCCCACGTCGTTTGTATTTACCTAGTGATATAACTATTACAATGATGCATACTGATTTTAACAAATTATATCCAGACCTTGCTTGCTCTTACGAAGTTTACCGAAGAGTCGTAAAGAACCTTAACATGTCCTTCGCCGTGCTGGGCAATGAAGAGTGCGAACTTTGTGCTGTGTACAACGTACATTCTTGCGAATTTAACAAAGCTTCTAATACAACTTGTAGTACATGTAACAATCATGTCCAACATCGCCAACGCTATACAGAAAGGACAGGACAGGAAGGCATACAAATTAGACAAGAAAAACGTAAAAGAAGATAAAGATGACATAATTTACGCATGTGTAGATCTCCAAAAGGTGGTAATGCTACCTCGCATGGACAGTTACAAAGTAGCAATTTTCTGCCCGCGCATTATTTCATTTAATGAGACTTTTTCTCCTTTAGGTAAATTTACAAAACAAAATTCTCCTTTCACTGTTTGTGGCACGAAGCCATTTTAGGACGAAATGTCCATGACATTGTTTCAACATTTAGTTTTTTTTCTACACAATCGGAACAAAACTTATTTTGTGATTTGGGCGGACAACTGTTCGTCACAGAATAAGAACTGGACACTATTTACTTTTCTTGTCAATGTTGCCAACAGTAATTTAATTGAAGCACGTTCTATTACTTTAAAGTATCTAGAACCAGGATATACTTTTAATTCAGCTGACAGCTTCCATCACCAAGTTGAGCAATCACTTACAAAAATGAAAAATGTTTGCGACTTTAATGACTATGTTGAAGCCGTTCGATCCTCTAACTCGGGAATTAATATACCAAAGTTACTGGATTTCCGTGATTTTACAAATTTTGTGACTATCATTCAGAGCAAAAAATGGGTGCCATGAAAGACCGGGAGTACTTATATTAAGAATTTCACTGTTGTTAAAGTTATCCGCGGAGAGTATAACTTGTTTAATAAAAAATCTCACGCTGATGAGGAATTCAGAAGTTTAAACTGTTTACTACACAAAATTTAAAAAAGCAAACAGTTTCCTTGTGCTGAACAGAAAAGTTCACCAAAAGGTATCGCCTCTTCACGATCAGAGAAAATAGTCAATGATCTCGTTCCCTTGATGTTACCCAGCCGACGGCAATTTTGGTTCAACTTGCCAGTTGACGATGCATCCTTAGTCCTTTCCGAAGAACTTGAAGATTAGTTCTCATCGTTTTGTTTTCGTTGATTCTTAATTAATAATATGTTAAAATTTGTTGTTAAAGAAGACAATAACTGTCTTACGTTTTATGTTTTACTGTTATGTTATCTGTTTTATGTTTTATACCAAAATAATTACTTATATAAGTTATTAATTTTTCTTTTCATATCTATTAGCGGATATCTTGTAGAAACGTAAATGTTATTTAACTTTTACACTGTTACAGAAAAAAAAATTATGTCGTAGGCTAAATGGTTATAGCTTTTATTATTTGCGGATTTTATAAAAATGTTGATATAGATTATAGAAAAAATTTACAGTTAGTTTACAATAATAATAGTCATTATCTACGTTATGTATCTCATTTTTTCCTGATAAGAAAATCTGTGATTTAAAGCACTTAATTAATATTGAGGAGACTGAGTAATACACATTAAGTTAACTTAATTCATATTCATGGTTGTGACAATTTGTAACGCTTAAGACTAAGTTAATTAAGTAAAGTGAAACTTTATTTTTCATTTGATAAATGAGCATAAGAGCTGCTTAATAATCGTAAGAACAAATGTGATAAAAACAAAAATATATGTTGATTTTCATAACTAATTTCAAATTTATGCAATTTGAAAAAAAGATAGTTTTTAAAAATACATACATTTTTAAAATAATTTATTGTTTTATTGTAACAATTACAGCTTGATTAAATAAAACTTATAACCCATATAAATTTAAAAATTTATTTGGATACTTAGCATAAAGCCAGTAAAATCCACTCTTACTGTATTTATGCTAAGTGATCTCTACCACAGATCTACAGCAGATACATATCATAACTAATATTATTTATATATTCCGCGTCTATATATTGCAGATTTGATTTACAAAAAAGATTATCGCTGGCGCTGAGATTATCTTTCATTTAAGGTATCAACCATCATGATCTGACCACAAATAAAAATTTTATTGATGATTTTCGCAACCAAACTTTAACCGCGTTTTTCTCGAAACCGCCTACACCTGACTTACTGTGTTTATGCTATTGATGGCAGAGATCTGCAGGCATGTTTTCTGCTGATTGAACGCTATCACTGCCACTCCTGAATTGGTAAAAGTGAAACCTCTCATGAAATCTTTAATTTTGGGGAAAATACAGAAATCACAGGGTGCTAGGTCGGGGCTATGTGCAGGAAGAGTGGCGAGTTGTACTTTTTCGGAAGCTAAAAATTACTTAGTTTTGTTGGCCGTGTGTGAGAAGAGTTGTCATGATGTAGGAGAACGCGGCTTTTTGGTCGTAAAACGCGAAATTTTTTTTTAACCCTGGTTACCCAGGGTAGGTAGAAATGGTAGAATACCACTCGGCATTAACACTCTTTTGTTCTTCAAGTGAAATTGTGCAGATGGGGCCTGTAGCTGGGAAAAAAAAATATCATTTTTTATCCACGTTTCTCGTCTACGCCACTTTTGTTAGCCTGTTCTCATTTAAAAACACCCATTCACAAGATTGCTTTTTTTTTACGGGTTCAAAACAATGAATCCACGTTTCGTCTCCTGTGACCATGTCATAAGCAGCATTAGAATGTCCGTGGTCGTACTTCATTAGCATCTGTGAGCATCATTCCACGCGAGCCCGCTTCTGCTCCACTGTCACATTCTTCATGTAAAATTTTCTGGATTTGGCTCATACCAATCCCCAATAGTCCTTGAATTGTCTCATAGGTAATCTGCGGGTTTTCTTCAATTATCCGCTTAACAGTAGCCACATTATTTTCGTTGACGGCAGTTGAAGTCCGCCCTTCACAAAATTCGTCAAATACAGCACACCACACGGTGCTCAAGCAAGGTACTTCTCTCCCAAAATCATTTTGAAACAATTGACAAATGATTTCCCGCCAATTTTTTTTTATATAACTAAGAAGGTTGGAATGTTTCAAAAAATATAACATTCGAAATTCAAATAGTTCCGATTAGCTAGAAGTGCAAAACTTTTTAGTGTTGCCCCATGTACGGCTATTTGAACTCGGCTCCATCAAAACTCCGGTTTTCATTTTATAAACTATGAAGTAGTATAGTATAAAAGAATTATTTATTGATATATTATTATCATTATAATTTGTAGGTATTGGAATTATAAGTCCGCGAGATCGATTATAATAAATTCGTGGACATATTTCACAATGTTAAACTAAGATGGCGGCTGTTATATTTAATATATTTTTTATGAGTATCGTTTGGTTTTCGAGGTTTTTTATATTTATTTATTTTGGACAAGAAATAGTTACCCATGTGTTTGTCATGGTTTTCGTGGGTGTTGAAACCAATACCAGCTACTGCTGTCAAAATAAAAATTCAAGATGACGGCTGCAAAAGATTATCAACTTTTTCGTCACAGGTGCCGTTTTCATGGTTTTTGAGGTTACTGAAATACATATTGCTGTCAAATGTAAATCCAAGATGGTGGCCGCATGAAATTAACAATTTTTGCGTCATGGATGTCGTTTTAATGGTTTTTGAGGGTGCTCAAACTGATAGTTCTGAAATAGATAGTGTTGTCAAAATGTAAATTCAAGATTGCGGTCGCATGAAATTGACAATTTTTGCATCATGGGTCTCGTTTTCATCGCTATTGAGGGTGCTTAAACTGTTAGCGTTGTCAAAATGTCAATCCAAAATGGCGGCTGCAAGAAAATGATAATTTTATTGTCATGGGTGTCGTTTTCCTAGTGTTTGAGAATGTCGAAACTGATAGTGCTATCAAAATGTAAATCCAAGTTGGAGCTGCATGAAATTATGAACGTTTTTATCATGGGTGTTGTTTTCATGATTCTCCAGGGTGTTGAAGCTGATTGTGCTGATGTTTTAAAATAAAATTATGTGTTCACCGACACTCCCGAAAATCTCGAAAATGATACCCATTTTGATATTATTGTAAAGGTCACATCCGCCATCTTGGATCTCAAAATACATGCCATACTCGTTATTGACACTCCCAAAAACCTCGAAAATAATACCTATATTGATTTTATTAAAAAAGTCTATCCACCATCTTGTATCTCGAAATATCTATTTATTAGCATCTGCTAATTGTTCTCAATTGTCACTCACGAAAACGATAATCGCCCCGTCTAGACATGTTCGTGGGATGACTGCAGGGAAGAGTTTCTTAAGACTGTGGTAGAAGTGAAACTTCAATGGACAAAGTTTAACACACATATTTCAAAGTTTCCCTTCAATATATCACATAAAATATTTCAACGAAAGTTAAAATAAAATTAAATACAAAAAATATTTCCAAGAAAAACATTCAATAAAATGCTATTTAAAAATGTTACTTATAATATTGCATTAGACACTGTATAACCATCATACATACACCATACCTAAAAAATCTTATGCTTTTTAATTTTTTAGGCTCCGTAACGACCCTTTAGGAACTTCTCTCCAAAATACAGTTGAATTGAGAACCTCCTCCATTTTTAAAGTCGGTTAGAAAAACAACCTGACAAGTGACAACCCTATTGCTTTGTAGCTGTACCTACAACCAATAATATCAATTAATACAAATGTCTAATACCTAACTTGTAACGTAGCATTATAGATCGTAGAAATAGTAATCGTGCATAATAACTGTAATAAGCGTATGCCGAAAGATTCGTTCTGACAAGAACATTTTATTTTATATAACGTAGTATTAGCTCTGATAAGAACATTTTATTTTGTATAACGTAATATTAGCTCTGATAAGAACCATTTCATAATGCTGTACATCAACTCATAGAATCATACAGATCACCAGTTTAGTCATCTCAGTGAAGTTTCAAGCATCGTACTTTCTCTCGACGATAGCAGTTATACTCACGTGATCAGTCATATGCTCCGCGTTACACAACCGCACAGCAAAGCCGAGCGTCCTCGAATGAAGCGTCGGGACTCGGGGGTCGATCGCTATTCATGCAATTTTAATCAATGAGCAACAGCCGTAGGTGCGGAATGCTCATTGACATCGTATGATCGAGGTTCGACGCGAGTTTACACAAACTGCGATAGCATTAGTTTTAGAGCGTGATAGAACACATAATATTATTCTCAAATCTTATTGAATGAAACATCGCAGCGCCCTCGCAGTCCTGACTGCGGCTTTGGTTAAAGCCGCAAATACCCAATTCGACCAGTCGCTAGTCGATACCGTCACCTCCGTGATCAACACTCCAAGTCAGCCCCTTGCTGACTCCCCCGCGTCCCCCGATGAGCCCTCCGCTCACAAATCTACTTCCGAGGACATGGAGTTCTCCGACTCCGCCTCCTGCGGCCGAAAGCGGCCAGTCCAGTCCTCCTCTGAGGACTCTGACAACGGAACTGTCACAGGCTCCGTTGTCAACACCTGCCGATGTCCCTCTGGTGAACCTTTCCAACTGGTTCAATCCAGAAAGAAGCGCCAGTCCAAGCACTCAGCCACCACGTCGGATAACGTACTCTCCGCGGCAACCCCTGTCCCTCTAATGTCTCTCGAAATTAGCTTGCCCGAGGTTTCTGTCACCTCATCTATGAAGCCAGCCACGCGCTGCACGCCTGTCCTCCCTGCAAATGAGCCCCCACCGCCTATCTTCATACGAGACAAGGCAAAGTGGACTTATGTTGCACAGCTCTGCGCCGACAAAAAGGTGCAATACACCCGAGCTACAAACACGGGTGAAGCCATCCGCGTAGTCGTCCCGACTACGGAGGACTTCCGAGTCCTCACTCGCCTGCTCACTCATAAGAGTGTTGCTTACCACACCTATGCGCTCCCGGAAGAGCGCAAAGTGAAAGCCATTCTACGTGGCGTCCCGTATGAGCTCCCCAGTGAGGTCATCCTAGAGGACCTGACCAAGCAAGGGTTCAAGGCCGAGGCTGTACACAAAATGTACAGCCGATCCGGCAGGAAATACCCACTGGCTCTGGTTATCCTTACCAATGTCCCCGAGTCGAGGGAAATCTTCAAGAGAGAGCTCATCGTATGTGGGCTCTCAAACATCCGTGTAGAAGCTCCACACAGACGGGGCTTCCCAGGGCAGTGCCATCGCTGCCAGCTTTATGGCCACGCAGCTGCAAACTGCTCAGTCCCGCCTAGGTGCGTCAAGTGCCTAGAGCCTCATACAACCAAGAAGTGCAAACGCACCCGCGATGCGGAGACTCCTCCCGCTTGCGTCCTTTGTGGGCAGGAAGGACATCCCGCGAACTACCGCGGATGTCCCCGCGCCCCCCGTCCCTCAACATCGAAGTCTGCCAAGAAGCAGTCTTCAGAACCAGGGCCACCTCCAGCCACTGGCACGAACTTCCCTCAACTGAGGAAGAGGACAACCGGGCCTTTACTCTCCACTTCTTGGAGACAAGCAGCCCCGGTCTCCCAGACATCCAATGTCAATTCCCGCCCTGTGCAAGTCACCCCGAGTGGCCGCAGATGGGCAACACCTACTCAACCAGACTCAGGAGTGCAAAACCCCCTGAGTTTCTTGAAGAATGGAGAATTCGATATTAAAGAATTCAACATTCTCGCAAACAAATTCAAATCAGCTAGGTCTCCTGCTGAGCGCCTTATTGCAATGATAGAGCACCAAGACCTGGTGAATTCTTTGTACTAATGTCCCAATCGCGTAACGCTTCATCACCGAACATGGGGCGAGTGAAGCCTCAGGGCTTATCACTTGTCTCATTCAATACGCGCGGCCTGCGCACCAACCTCCCGGAGATTAAGGAATTTGTTCGCAATAAGGACATCGACCTATTGCTTATCCAAGAAACATTCCTTAAACCCGACGCTTCAAAGGGATTATCGATCCCTTCCTACTCTCTTGTACACAATGGCAGAGCCGACGACCGTCGTGGCGGAGGCACAGCCATTTACTACAAGAAATCCCTTCATTGCTCGCAAATCGCTACTCCAGTGCTTACCAACATGGAAGCAACCGTCTGTCAGTTGGGCATGTCAGGTCATCCGTCTCTGATCATAGCCTCAATCTACCTCCCTACTCTCAAGATCCCTCTCCAGAGCGACCTTGAGACTCTCCTCTCACTAGGTGACTCGGTCATCTTGTTTGGAGATTTCAACTCCAAACACGCTGACTGGAAGTGCCTATCCACAAACGGGAATGGCATCAAGCTCCGCCGTCTAATTAGGTCTATGGACTTAGACGTCCTAAGTCCCACCTCTCCAACACACTACCCGGATAACGTAGCACACTCTCCTGATATTTTAGACATCGCCTTGGTCAAGGGTGTCGCTCTTAATTTAAGGGCGATTGAACCACTCGCTGACCTGGGCTCCGACCATCGTCCAGTCTCCCTCAAGCTCAATATTATAGACAAACTACAAACAGTTCAATCCATTTTCTGCCGTAAGGCTGTCAATGCCCACTGGTGTGTTAGAAACGCAGACCTTCACCGGGACTTAGAGCTCCCCACCATCCAAAAACACCTTAAGTGCTTGTCTGAAACTTTCTTTAAGTCCTCAGACAATCACCCAAATCCCCTGATTAAGGAGGCAGCGGATTATACCGCCTCCCCTCCTTCACGTTATCAAGTCAGGAGGCCCAGACACGCCCTCTCCGATCCCCCTAACAAACTCTCGTTTGACCTGGAACGCCTCTTGGCATCCGGGGCAATCAGATGCATTTAGATTCACCTCTATTTTGTGATCATCCTTCTGATGTGACTAGTCCCAATTAGATAGCACCCTCTGTGCAATATCCCAGCGGAAACTCCATAGGGAGTGCCGCTTGCGCCTCTCTCTCCCCATGAGAAGGTCGCCTTCGATGTAGGCTTAGAGGGCACCTGCCCAAAGCCAACTGCAGGTGGTGTTTAGTGGGTAGGCACCTAGGTTTCACGTGAGTCCCACATAACCAACGCAGACTTAGGCTGCGTTGGTATGCATGAGCATTCACCACCTCCCTCCCGTCGTTATCCCGGAGGGTAGCCCATTCCCTTGCTTGGCGCAAAAAAAAAAAAAAATCATTTTACCCGAATTAGTGGACAACGCCATACAAACACTGACTGACGCTATAATCAAAGCCCGTAACGCGAACATCCCGACGTTCACACCGAAACAAACAAACAAACTTCCACACGACATAACAAGACTTATCAAACTAAAAAACCAATACCCACATCACGCACAGAGACTTCATACACGTCGGTTTAATACGATTATTAATTCACTTCAAAACCAAATATCTTTTAAAATAAAATCTCTCACTTCCAACGAACGGAACAAAAAGCTCGAATCGTTTGACACCCGCGACAATTCCCTCTGGCAGTTCGCGAGACGCCTTAAAAACGTACACACCCCTCTACCCTGCTTCAGCACCCCCTCGGGCCCCGCCCGGTAGGACGCTGAAAAGGCTGAGGCCCTAGGTACACACTTTGAGCGACAGACGACTCACCGTGGATCTGAGCGACCCCGACACCGAACGCGAGGTGTCGCGGTCTCTAGACCACCTTTACAAAATAAACGGACCGACCGCACCTACGCCAGTTGTACCTCGCTAAGTCAAATTAATTTTAAAAACCTGTAAACCGCGAAAAGCCCCCGGGCACGACGACATACAGAACATACTTCTAAAACACCTCCCTTAAAAAGCAATAGACACCTTAGTTAATATATTTAATGCATGCCTCCGTCTTACCTATTTTCCCTCGTTCTGGAAAATAGCAGTAATCACCGCGATACACAAACCGGGAAAAGACCCCACCTCCCCCGCGAACTACAGACCAATTAGTTTACTTTGCACACAAAGTAAAATATTAGAAATTTTAAATAATAATAGAATAAATTCACTTATAGAATCAAACCTACCTGAGGAACAATTCGGTTTCCGAAGGTCACACGCGACTACTCACCAACTGGCGCGCGTCGAACATATAACACACCAATTTAACTTGAGACATCAGACTGGTATGGTTCTACTCGACCTTGAGAAAGCCTTCGATGCCGTCTGGCATGATGCCTTAGTTCACAAATTATTCGAAGCACAAGTCCCCTTTGAATATTGTAGAATAATAAAATCATTCCTTACGAATAGATTTCTTAGAGTTAGAGTCAAAAATAGTTTATCCCCCCCACATCCAGTAGTAGCAGGTGTTCCACAGGGCTCCATCATCTCACCGAGGGCATTTTTACTCTATATGAGAGACATCCCAAAACCTCCGAACACGGTCCTCGCCATGTACGCTGATGACACAGCTTATCTGTGCAGCAGTAAGAACATCAAATCTATAGTCTCCCACCTTAATACAGCCCTACATTGTGTGGGCAACTACTTCTCTAAGTGGAAGCTTAAAATCAATGACACAAAGACCGAGGCGGTTCTTTTCTCATACAAAACTTCCCGTAAACTCAATATCTCTTTAAAGCCACATATTAATAACCACCCGGTCGAATGGCAGTCACAGGCTAAATACCTAGGACTTATCCTCGACCGGAAACTTTCCTTCACGCCTCATATTCATTACGCCCGCTCTAAGGCACTTACTGCCTTGAGCCTGTTGAGACCCATTTTCTATAGGAATTCCACTCTCTCAACTAGTAACAAGCGTCTACTATACCAGTCCTACATACGCCCGGTCATGACATACGGTATGGATTAACACAAATCAAAACAATTATCGTAAACTACAAACTGTGCAAAATAGATCCCTTAAAACCATCTACCGGACCCACCCGCGTACAAATCTTAAACGACTTCATATAAAGAAAAACATCCCAACACTAGAACAACACATACAAGAGATATCTCATAGCTTCTACAGAGGGCTACGCCGACTGAAGGACGGAATAAACCCCGCCCTCCGGTCGACTTGTAGTCGTAAGTCACTCACAGAGTACTGCCTCAGCATAAAACGTTATAAACATGCATTACCACATCACAACTGGTTAGAGCTCACAGAACACTAGCGTATACACACACACACACTCACGCACACAGAGTTCTAGCTAGGTCTGAATAAATGTAAAACCAATATATTGTAAATTGGTTTAGTTATAAGAATTAAATAACGGCGAAAACTGGCCTCCTATTCCCTCTACCTCCTTCCCTTTCCCAAGATTCCCCCCCCCCCCCTCCCCACAAGCTTCTTATATTTATATTGACACGGGAGTGGGTCAGGGATTGGAAATAATACTCCGCTTATAGTAACGAGTCTTTATTTGCGTTCACTTTTTCTGAACTTGCACTTCGCCGGTCTGCCGCTGTTCCTCTTGTGGGCGGCGGTACCTTCAACGCGTCACACACTACCTACACAACGCACCGAACACTAAGGTCTAAGTCTCTTCTATCTTCTTCTTCTTGGAACACTTCCACTTTTCACTACTTCTTCTTTTCTTCTTCTTCTTCTTCTTTACTCTTTCGAGTCAGAACTAGAACTGCCGTAGGCTACGCTTAGTACGGCTTATAACCCCCGGATCCGTTCTATTTTCAAAATGATTCTCCCATTCCATTTTTAAATTTAAATTGTACTAGAAAATTCTTTTAACTATTTTTATCCTGCTTACACATTTTCCATCCCTCCATTACATATGTTCGATTTGATCCTGAACTTACTAGAAATTTCCTTTAACTTTACAAAACCCAAAAAAATCCATACACTGGTAGGTGTATCGAACACGGGTCTACAGCGTCTAAAGTAAACACTTTTCCGCTGAGCTACGAGTATTGCTGACGGAGCTGTTGAAATTAACAATGTCTTGAAGTTTGACAACTCTCGTCATATACTTCGAAGGGTTGCTACGCAACAATATATTATATATGTATGTATACATATCTATGTATTTATTTACCTTAGTTTTTAAGTTAGTTTTAAGTTCTAGTCATTAGTCTTAAGTTAGGTTAAGTGATAGGTTACGATTGATATTACGTTATATCAATAGCAAATAGCCAGGTTTTCCCAGTTTCCTGGATTCACACAAACCTCATGTATTAGTTTTTAAGCATAATAAAGTTTTATCCCTTAATACGTAGATAGGGTTGTAGAAATAAGTTTTCTGATACCTACATATATAAGGCTTAATTGTAAATTGCTTTAATAAGTAGATTTAAGTAATTTTGTATATATTTTTTAATACCAAATATAGAAATTTTGATTTTTTTTTAATAAATCATATCTTCCACATATTCCTCACAGTCAAGCAGTTATTTTATTTAATCGCCAAAAGCTCAGTCTCTAAAGTGGTGACCCCGAACAAGAACACCGACGGAAGGAACCCGAACAAGAACGCCGACGGAAGGAAGCCAGAAACCCGAACAAGAACACCGACGGAAGGAAGCCAGAACAGAAGAACACCGAACCCCTGCCCGGCTACACATTGAAGAACAGCTTCACCAGCTCGCCGAAACGACGAATTCCTGTTCGACGAATCTCTGCTCGAGGAATATCAACCCGACGAAGAAATGGAAGACACAAACCAGGCTCAGCCACTCCCAGCGCCCACCGCGACTAAAATCTCCACCATTTCACTGTCGATGCGCATACCACCATTTTGGCGGGAAAATCCGCGATTGTGGTATCACAGCTTTGGAGCCGCCACCGATGATCTCAAGAGGAGTCAAGCCCAGCTGACACAGATGGTGCTCGTCAAATTAGAAAAGGCTGACATCGAACAAATCTCCGACATCCTATTTATCATACCGAGAGACAAACAATATTCAGCTATCAAGGAACGTCTCATATCGGTGTATGAAGAATCCGACAGCCGCAAGTTCCAGAAGCTACTCGCCGAGATGGAGCTTGGAGACCAGAAGCCTTCACAGCTACTGCGACGCATGCGTAACCTTGCAAGGGACAAGGTTACCGACTCCACCCTCCGCATGATGTGGAGTAAGCTGCTGCCAGCCCACGTCCGCTCCGTGCTCGCCGTCAGCGAGTCATTCAGCGCGAAGTCCACGCTGGAGGAACTAGCGTTGCTTGCTGACACGATGATGGAGCAAATCCAGGAGGTAGCAGCCGTCTCCAGCCAGCCATCAGCATCAGGTCCAGAATCATCGACGTCAAATCAGGTAGATCACACACAATTCCTTATTAACGAGATACGAAAACTATCACTAGAAGTCGCCGAACTCAAGTCAAGTCCATCTCAACACTATCATCGCCACCGATTTCGCTCGTCATCTCGCAATAGAACTTCGTCACAACACCGTTCCCGCACACTCAATAGCTCACCAACACTTTACTGCTATTACCATCGCCGATTTGGTAGTGAAGTACGACGTTGTACTACGCCCTGCAGCTTCAAGAAAGAGCCATCGGGAAACTAGAACGGACGTTAGCTGCGGCGGAACCCGGCGTCCTTCACACCTCATACCGCCTTTTTGTCACAGACAAGAAAACAAAGATGTCATTCTTAGTAGATACCGGTGCTAATATATCCGTCCTACCAAGAAAACAAGGCCTGAAAGCAACGCCTCTACCATTTAAATTGTACGCTGCAAACAACACAACAATTTCAACTTATGGTGAGAAAACATTAGAACTCGATCTGAACCTCCGTCGACCATACAAGTGGAAGTTTATTGTAGCTGACGTCACGAAACCAATATTAGGTGCCGATTTTCTCAACCACCATCAACTTATCGTAGACTTAAAAAATCGAAGATTAATTGATGCCGTCACAAATTTAAAAATCAACGCGCCAATAATGTCAACGACCTCACCCACAATACGAAGTATCGATATACAGGCCCCGTACCACGCGATACTCGCCGAATTCCCCGGTACCACGAGATTAACATCGATGCAATTATCGCCAAAAATTAACGTGGAACATTATATTAAAACACAAGGACCTCCATTACATTGCCGTGCTCGTCCCATTCCACCTCATCGCTATGAAATAGTGAAGAAAGAATTCGAAAACATGATGCAACAAGGACTCTGCAGACCGAGTAAAAGTCCGTGGTCTTCACCACTCCATATAGTACCTAAGAAGAATGGCGATATACGGGTATGCGGTGATTATAGACGATTGAACAGCATAACCAAACCCGATCGTTATCCAGTGCCGAGAGTCAAGGACTTCACCCATCATCTGTCTGGAAAAACAATATTCTCCACAATCGACCTCAACCGCGCTTACCAACAATTGAAGACCAGGGAACAGGACATAGAGAAAACAGCTATCATCACACCAATGGGTTTATTCGAATTTCCTCGCATGTGTCCTGGTCTGAAGAAAGCGGGACAAACATTTCAGCGATTTATTCACGAAGTGCTCCGTGGATTAGACTACGTTTTCCCATTCATCGACGATTTGCTTATAGCCTCAGCAAACGAGACTGAGCATCGCGATCACCTAAGAACAGTTCTTAGAAGATTGGAAGAAAACGGTATTACTATCAATCCCGCGAAGTGTAACTTAGGCAAAACGGAAGTCAAATTTCTTGGATACATCGTATCAAAAAACGGTATACAGCCACCAGAAGAGAAGATTAAAGCCATTACCGAATATTCAAAACCGAAAACTATAGAAGGTTTAAGACGATTTCTAGGCATGTTAAATTTCTATCGTGACCACATACCGAATGCTGCATCAATACAAGTTCCGCTAAACGCTTACCTACACCATGTCAAGAAACGTGATAAAACAATAATTGAATGGACCGACGAAGCATCACAATCATTCGAAGAGTGCAAGAATAGTATATCCAAAGCTACCTTACTCGCTCACCCATCACATGATGCCCCTATCGCAATATTCTGCGATGCGTCTGAAAATGCAGTAGGTGCAGTCCTACAACAATACATCGAAAATAATTGGCAACCACTCGGTTACTTCTCAAAGAAATTCTTAGAGGCGGAGAAGAAATACTCAGCGTATGACAGAAAACTCTCAGCCGTCTATAAGTCAGTGAAACATTTCCGTAAGATGTTTGAAGGACGTGAATTAATTATATTCACAGACCACAAACCCCTCACATTCGCTATGAATAAAACACATACTGCAAACGAAACGCCACGCCGAACGCGCTAATTATTATTCATCAGTGAATTCACAACCGATATTCGACACATCAGTGGAAAAAACGATATTATTGCCGACGCATTAAGTCGAATAGAAACAATAACAGTGTCACCTACGATCGACTACAGCGAATTATCAATCGCACAAGAGAGAGACAGCAGCATAACACAACTCATTCAACAACCAAACCTAACCTTCAAGAAAATAAATGTACCTAACACGAACCTAGAATTATATTGCGAAACGTCAAGTCATATACGTCCTTACATACCTACAGAATTCCGCAAACAAATTTTTAATAGTGTACATAATATTACTCACCCAGGAATACGAACATCACGTAAATTAATATCTCAAAAATTCTTTTGGCCATTAATGAATATCGACATCGGGAAGTGGAGTAAAACTTGTATAAATTGTCAGAAAAGTAAAATACAACGCCACACAGTCAGCAAAATTCAATGTTTTGACGCAAGCGATCGTTTTCAGCATATACACATAGATATTGTTGGACCTCTACCTACCTCTGCTCAAGGACATCGTTATCTGATAACAATGATCGACAGACATACTGGTTGGCCTGAGGCAATCCCTAGCGACAATATTACAGCCGAGACAATTGCAGAAATCATATACAATCACTGTATCTCAAGATTTGGATGCCCAGCGACACAAACAAGCGATCAAGGTCGACAATTCGAAAGCTCTCTGTTTACCAACCTTATGAAAACTATGGGAGTTAAACGGATACGAAGTACTAGCTATAACCCAAAGAGTAACGGAAAGGTAGAACGCTTTCATCGTTGCTTAAAGACAGCCCTTCGTTCAAGGTTAACGAACACCTGTGCATGGGTCAATGAACTACCAACCGTATTATTAGGCCTACGCGCAGTTCTACGATCGGACACAGGCGTTAGCGCCGCCGAACTAACATACGGCTATAACCTTCGTCTACCAAGTGATTTCTTCGACATAAACACACATACATCATCTACCTCATTGGATCATACCTACGTTGATAAATTACGTACCCATATCGCAGCTAACAAACCACACTCACCTACTTCACATCGTAATAACAAACACATATTTGTTCATCAAGACTTACATACATGCAGTCATGTGTTTATTAGAATAGATTCAGTAAAACCACCATTACAAACACCATATGAAGGACCGTACCGTGTTATGTGGTAAAGTTTATACCATTCAGTTACCAGGTCGACAAACAAACACATCGGTCGACCGTTTAAAACCTGCATATTTATTAAATGAAACTGAAGAAAACAATACATTATATTCATTACCTTTACCTGTACAAGTTACCCAAAACCTAACCGATACCATACCTAACAAACATACCACCAATACCCAAAATACCACGTTAACGGACCCTACGAACAACTTGACGTCCCAGCCTATCAAAATGTCAAGGACAGGCCGACTCATCAAGTTGCCGGTGCGTTTCACTTGAAGGGGACTTCCTGTAGCTGTACCTACAACCAATAATATCAATTAATACAAATGTCTAATACCTAACTTGTAACGTAGCATTATAGATCGTAGAAATAGTAATCGTGCATAATAACTGTAATAAGCGTATGCCGAAAGATTCGTTCTGACAAGAACATTTTATTTTATATAACGTAGTATTAGCTCTGATAAGAACATTTTATTTTGTATAACATAATATTAGCTCTGATAAGAACCATTTCATAATGCTGTACATCAACTCATAGAATCATACAGATCACCAGTTTAGTCATCTCAGTGAAGTTTCAAGCATCGTACTTTCTCTCGACGATAGCAGATATACTCACGTGATCAGTCATATGCTCCGCGTTACACAACCGCACAGCAAAGCCGAGCGTCCTCGAATGAAGCGTCGGGACTCGGGCCGTCGTCGAGTTTTCTTCTCACCCCCTGTGTGAGGGCGGAAGGAGGGTGTCAGGGCGGGGCCCTATACCCTGGCACTTCTTCTCCCAAGACGTTGAGAGAGTCAGTTGGTTACAGTTGGAGTCGTCGCTACTTGCTTGGGGCACAACGATTTTTTTTTTTTTTGTTTTTTTTTTTTTTTTTTTTGTTGTGCCTTAGCTCGTAGCTTAGTCGGTCAGTCTGTCAGTTTTCGCCTTTTCCGGGGTCTTGTGGAGCTTTCATCCTCCTCTTCATTCACGCAGTCCCTTGAATACGCATTCATTTTTCGTCTACCCTCCTCGTCTGGGAGTCTTGCATGTAGCGGGGCAATTCCCACCAGATGAGGGTGTGTGACGAGGCGTCTGTTCGCCGGAACATGTCTGTTGTTATTCTTCTTACGAAGGCGTCTAAATTTTCAACTTTCAGGTCTTTGGATATTGTTGCGTTTCGTACGTACCGCGGTGCCCCCACTATGGCACGCAACGCGAGGTTTTCTTGTGCTTGCAGGCGATCCCGGGACTCGGGGGTCGATCGCTATTCATGCAATTTTAATCAATGAGCAACAGCCGTAGGTGCGGAATGCTCATTGACATCGTATGATCGAGGTTCGACGCGAGTTTACACAAACTGCGATAGCATTAGTTTTAGAGCGTGATAGAACACATAATATTATTCTCAAATCTTATTGAATGAAACGTTTTACTATTGGTTAAAATGTAAGCTCTAGTATTGGTGTGTATTTTCTGAACTTGTAAATATTTTTTAAGTAAGGATTGTAATTGGGTAACTAGTTTTAAGGATTTTGTATATATATCGTGTAATTTTTTAATAAATCATATCATACAACCAAGGAGTGCAAACGCACCCGCGATGCGGAGACTCCTCCAGCTTGCGTCCTTTGTGGGCAGGAAGGACATCCCGCGAACTACCGCGGATGTCCCCGCGCCCCTCGTCCCTCAACATCGAAGCCTGCTAAGAAGCAGCCTTCAAAACCAGGGCCACCTCCGGCCACTGGCACGAACTTCCCTCAACTGAGGAAGAGGACAACCGGGCCTTTACTCTCCACTTCTTGGAGACAAGCAGCCCCGGTCTCCCAGACATCAAATGTCAATTCCCGCCCTGTGCAAGTCACCCCGAGTGGCCGCAGATGGGCAACACCTACGCAACCAGACTCAGGAGTGCAAAACCCCCTGAGTTTCTTGAAGAATGGAGAATTCGATATTAAAGAATTCAACATTCTCGCCAATAAATTTAAAACAGCTAGGTCTCCACATGAGCGCCTTATTGCAATGATAGAGCACCAAGACCTGGTGAACTCTATGTATTAATGTCCCAATCGCGTAACGCTTCAACACCGAACATGGGGCGAGTGAAGCCTCAGGGCTTAACACTTGTCTCATTCAATACGCGCGGCCTGCGCACCAACCTCCCAGAGATTAAGGAATTTGTTCGCAATAAGGACATCGACCTATTGCTTATCCAAGAAACATTCCTTAAACCCGACGCTTCAAAGGGATTATCGATCCCTTCCTATTCTCTTATACACAATGGCAGAGCCGACGACCGTCGTGGCGGAGGCACAGCCATTTACTATAAGAGATCCCTTCATTGCTCGCAAATCGCTACTCCAGTGCTTACCAACATGGAAGCAACCGTCTGTCAGTTGGGCATGTCAGGTCATCCGTCTCTGATCATAGCCTCAATCTACCTCCCTACTCTCAAGATCCCTCTCCAGAGCGACCTTGAGACTCTCCTCTCTCTAGGTGACTCAGTCATCTTGTTTGGGGACTTCAACTCCAAACACACTGACTGGAAGTGCCTATCCACAAACGGGAATGGCATCAAGCTCCGCCGTCTAGTTAGGTCTATGGACTTAGACGTCCTAAGTCCCATCTCTCCAACACACTACCCGGATAACGTAGCACACTCTCCCGATATTCTAGACATCGCCTTGGTCAAGGGTGTCGCTCTTAATTTAAGGGCGATTGAACCACTCGATGACCTGGGCTCCGACCATCGTCCAGTCTCCCTCAAGCTCGGGCCCCATGCCCCCACTCCTACCACCATACACCCTAAAACCCTCACCAACTGGGAGGGTTATAGGGAGTCTCTTGCATCAACTTTTGATGCCCACAATTCACCGTATGCAATCTCGTCCAACTATTTCGATAGTACGGATAAGATTGACATCACGGTAAAAGCACTTACTCAAACAGTGCAGTCCGCTCTCCATGACAACGAGCGGGTGGTTAAGGTTAACAGCCATAAGCTCCCGCTTGATGTCATGAACCTCATTAGAGCCAAGAATGCAGCTCTCAGAAGAGCCGCCAAGTACCCAACGCCCAACTATAGGTCACGCGCTAACTTCCTCCAAAGCCAAGTTAGGTTACGTCTCTCCGAATTGAGGAATTCCAATTGGGATTCACTCATGGAGAACATATCCCCTTCACACCAGGCGTATTACAAAGTGGCGAAAGCCCTTCGTACTGACGCAATACTCCACACTCCGCCTTTGATACGCCCCGACGGCAGTACAGCTTTCGAGGACAGGGATAAAGCGGAGTGTTTTGCTGAAAGCATTGCTTCACAATGCTCACCCAGCACTTCTTCTTTCGAACCCCTCCACGTAGCGTCGGTGGAGAATGAGGTCAGCCGTCTGAACTCAATGCCTCTCACCGACGATCCCATTCCAACTTCTGTAGAGGAGGTTAAATCCATCATCCGTGGATTAAAACCTCGCAAAGCTCCAGGAGCCGACGGTATTTCCAACCTGGCGCTCAAACACTTCCCCGACCAGGTGATCTTCTTTCTTGTCCTTCTCTTCAACGCCTGCCTCGACCACTGCTTCTTTCCAACCGCTTGGAAAGAGGCCATAGTTATAGGGATCCCTAAACCAGGAAAACCCCTCAATATCCCCTCCAACCATCGCCCCATCAGCCTCCTCAAGGCTATGGGGAAAGTCTTTGAACGGGTTATTCTGTTCCGTATGAGAAAGCATCTCTTTCCAACGGACGGCCCTCCCTTAATAATAAACCAACAATTCGGCTTTCGTGCTAAACACTCTTGTCCTCAGCAAGTCCACCGCATTGTAGAGTACATCTACAGCGGGTTCTATCCCAAACGTAAGAAGACAATCGCTGTCTTCTTCGACGTCGCCAAGGCTTTTGACAAAGTCTGGCACGAAGGCCTAATATATAAACTCCACGCTCTAGGCCTCCCATCCCGATTAGTCCGCATAGTAGCTTCTTATCTTCACAAACGTACCTTTCGTTTCAGACACGAAGGTGTCCTCTCCTCCCCTCGCCTGCTCACGGCTGGGGTACCACAGGGCTCAGTGCTCTCACCACTTCTATACATATCGTATACCAACGATATTCCCATCCCTAGAAATGGAGTCCAACTCTCTCTTTTCGCAGACGATACCGCTCTCTACGTTTAGTCCCAACAGATTTCTTCAGTCCTCTCCAGGCTCCAACGCTCAGTTAATGAGCTAGGTGACTGGTTTAGGAAATGGCGTATTGAGGTCAACCCGGATAAAAGCTCCGCAGTCCGTTTTGATTTTAAGCGCAGACGCTTCTGCCGGGATCGACCCATTCATCTATTAGGCTCCCCTATCCCCTTCAGGTCCACAACCAAGTACTTGGGTGTGACCCTCGACTCCCAACTCACCTTCAGGCCTCACGTCAAGAAGGTGACCGGAACCGCCCGCTTCTATCTGTACCGCCTAAACAGTATGTTAGGTAGGCACAGTAAAATGTCTTTTAGGAACAAGCGAACACTCTTCAAGGTTTGCATTCGACCGGTTTTGACTTACGCCGCTCCAGTTTTCGCTCATGCGAAACCCAATATTATAGACAAATTACAAACAGTTCAATCCATTTTCTGCCGTAAGGCTGTCAATGCCCACTGGTGTGTTAGAAACGCAGACCTTCACCGGGACTTAGAGCTCCCCACCATCCAACAACACCTTAAGTGCTTGTCTGAAACTTTCTTTAAGTCCTCAGACAATCACCCAAATCCCTTGATTAAGGAGGCAGCGGATTATACCGCCTCCCCTCCTTCACGTCATCAAGTCAGGAGGCCCAGACACGCCCTCTCCGATCCCCCTAACAAACTATCGTCTGACCTGGAACGCCTCTTGGCATCCGGGGACAATCAGACGCACTCACCTCTATTTTGTGATCATCCTTCTGATGTGACTAGTCCCAATTAGATAGCACCCTCTGTGCAATATCCCAGCGGAAACTCCATAGGGAGTGCCGCTTGCGCCTCTCTCTCCCCATGAGAAGGTCGCCTTCGATGAAGGCTTAGAGGGCACCTGCCCAAAGCCAACTGCAGGTGGTGTTTAGTGGGTAGGCACCTAGGTTTCACGTGAGTCCCACATAACCAACGCAGACTTAGGCTGCGTTGGTATGCATGAGCATTCACCACCTCCCTCCCGTCGTTATCCCGGAGGGTAGCCCATTCCCTTGCTTGGGCGCAAAAAAAAAAAAAAAATCATATTGGGACTCCGCTACCTGCGCTTGAACGGACGAGACGTGTTTGCGCGCTGGTTTTCGTGGAACTTATTATCGCAATTCCTTGTATTATTAATTACACGCGCCCCTTTGGCGCGCTTTTTAACGGCTCGAAGCAGTTGAAAGTTAATTAGTGTTGTACTTCTGTGTCGCAGGACATGAAGAGGGGCTGCCCTAGCCCTGAGCAACCCTCGGCGAAGGTGCTCGCCGAGATGGATGTGAACAGCCCGGCCTCGCCGCCGGAGGAGGAGTCCGGCCAGCGGCTGCACGGCGGCCTGCCGGACTGGATCACCGTGACGCGGCGGCGTGCGGCCAAGCGGCGCCCGGACAACGGATGCCCCAAGCCGTTGGCGACGTCCAACGTGTTTAAGCCGCTCCCGGTACAGGAGACACCGGGAGCCAAGGTAACGGCCAAGCCCTCACAGGCGAGGCCGACTCCAATTATTATCTCCAAGGAGAATTTTGATTTTGAAAGATGCCGAGCGGCGCTTCTCGCCGCAGGCATTAAAAATTTTAATTTTAATATTTAGCCTCATATGGCACAGCTGTCCTGCAAGACTAAGGCCGATAAAGTATCGGCCCTTGCAGCGCTTAAAGGTGTTGAACGTTTGCAGTTTTTAATATTGATATTGACACACTTTTTTTTTAATAGTAGTGCACTTCTGGAAGTGGGGTTCAAACCCACCAAAGTTGTCGCCTTCAAGGGCGACGCACTGGTACCAAGGTACCGCGAAGTGACGCTCCCGAAGAGCACTGATATCGGTGCCTTCAGGAAAATCAAATATATCTGTCACCAATCGGTGCGAATTTATAAATATAAAGCAAACAATAAATACGGCACCATGTGTTCCAGGTGCCAGACTTTCGGACATGCAGAACGGAACTGCAACCGGGCCGCCCGCTGCGTCAAGTGCACGGGAGCCCACCTCACAGCGGAGTGCGACCGGAAGGAGGAGGCTCCAGTCCGGTGCTGCAACTGCGGCGGAGAGCACGCGGCCTCGTATCGCCAGTGCCCCCAACGCCGCATCTACATTGCGGCCGTCAAGGAGCGCCAGGAGCGCTTCCAGACCCGCCAAAGCGCACCACCCCAGCCCCGCCTGTTCAAATCGAACATGGCGAACGGCCGCGGGTGGAACTCAGTAACGACCGTCACCGTCAATCCTTCAGCCACAGGGCCTTCAGCCACCCACAACGCGGTCCACTGCCGGACCGCCGCCCCTCACGGACACCCAGTCCGGAAGACAAATCTTCCCAGGCCTTAGGCCCACTGGCCCTATGCCAGGTGGCTTTAAAAGAGTCGAGACAGACTCAGCCCCCTTTAAAACAACCGAATAGCCAGACTCTGAGGAAATGTCAACCCACGAAATTATAAAACTAATTAAAATCGCAGGTCAGCTGAAGCCTCTGCTCCGCCGCAGCATGAGCTACGAGGAGCAAATCATCACAGTGTTTGAGTTCCTGAGCATCCATGGATGAAGAGACGGCGACCCCTCCCCCGACTGGCACTGCTCGTCCTCTACGAGTAGCGTCGCTTAACATAAACGGTATTGTGAGTAGGAAAAGAGAACTCATACATTTCCTAGGTACACACAACATCGACATTACACTCATACAAGAAACACACCTCGTTCCCACACGACGTTTTTCAATTCCCGGTTACACCTGTTATAGACGTGACGGACAGACAGACAACCGCGCCCTAGGTGGCGTCGCAATTTTTGTCAAGTCAAATATATCGCATCATTCACTTCCACCAGTGGAGCATGATATATGCGATATAATTGCAATTAGATTAGAGTCTCACCGCGGACAGACACCCATCACAATAGTTAACTTTAATTGCCCTAAGCAAGACAGTAGAATCACGACAGCCACCGCAAAAGCTCTCTCTCTCGGCAACACCGTCATCTGTTCCGGAGATTTTAACGCCCGCCATAGACACTGGGATTGCAATCGAGCCAATTCCAATGGATCGCGTCTTTTTAATCACTTTGCAGGTCACGAATATAATATTTTAATTCCGGACAAAGCGACCCACCTCCCCTCCAACCCTAGGCACCCTGCCCTGCCGCTAAATTACAACTCACCCTTGCTAAAAATATCACAAACGTTACAGACCCACTGACTTATGACGTTATCTCGGACCATTGTCCCATTATTTTCGAAATTAATAGCCTCATCCCGCGCATCTCGCGACCTATCTTTAAATACGGTAATGCTAAATGGGACACTTATAAAAAACATATTAACGAAGCCCTCCCCTCCCCCGGCTCCTTAAAAGTACACCGACCCGAATTAGTGGACAACGCCATACAAACACTGACTGACGCTATAATCAAAGCCCGTAACGCGAACATCCCGACGTTCACACCGAAACAAACAAACAAACTTCCACACGACATAACAAGACTTATCAAACTAAAAAACCAATACCCACATCACGCACAGAGACTTCATACACGTCGGTTTAATACGATTATTAATTCACTTCAAAACCAAATATCTTTTAAAATAAAATCTCTCACTTCCAACGAACGGAACAAAAAGCTCGAATCGTTTGACACCCGCGACAATTCCCTCTGGCAGTTCGCGAGACGCCTTAAAAACGTACACACCCCTCTACCCTGCTTCAGCACCCCCTCGGGCCCCACCCGGTAGGACGCTGAAAAGGCTGAGGCCCTAGGTACACACTTTGAGCGACAGACGACTCACCGTGGATCTGAGCGACCCCGACACCGAACGCGAGGTGTCGCGGTCTCTAGACCACCTTTACAAAATAAACGGACCGACCGCACCTACGCCAGTTGTACCTCGCTAAGTCAAATAAATTTTAAAAACCTGTAAACCGCGAAAAGCCCCCGGGCACGACGACATACAGAACATACTTCTAAAACACCTCCCTTAAAAAGCAATAGACACCTTAGTTAATATATTTAATGCATGCCTCCGTCTTACCTATTTTCCCTCGTTCTGGAAAATAGCAGTAATCACCGCGATACACAAACCGGGAAAAGACCCCACCTCCCCCGCGAACTACAGACCAATTAGTTTACTTTGCACACAAAGTAAAATATTAGAAATTTTAAATAATAATAGAATAAATTCACTTATAGAATCAAACCTACCTGAGGAACAATTCGGTTTCCGAAGGTCACACGCGACTACTCACCAACTGGCGCGCGTCGAACATATAACACACCAATTTAACTTGAGACATCAGACTGGTATGGTTCTACTCGACCTTGAGAAAGCCTTCGATACCGTCTGGCATGATGCCTTAGTTCACAAATTATTCGAAGCACAAGTCCCCTTTGAATATTGTAGAATAATAAAATCATTCCTTACGAATAGATTTCTTAGAGTTAGAGTCAAAAATAGTTTATCCCCCCCACATCCAGTAGTAGCAGGTGTTCCACAGGGCTCCATCATCTCACCGAGGGCATTTTTACTCCATATGAGAGACATCCCAAAACCTCCGAACACGGTCCTCGCCCTGTACGCTGATGACACAGCTTATCTGTGCAGCAGTAAGAACATCAAATCTATAGTCTCCCACCTTAATACAGCCCTACATTGTGTGGGCAACTACTTCTCTAAGTGGAAGCTTAAAATCAATGACACAAAGACCGAGGCGGTTCTTTTCTCATACAAAACTTCCCGTAAACTCAATATCTCTTTAAAGCCACATATTAATAACCACCCGGTCGAATGGCAGTCACAGGCTAAATACCTAGGACTTATCCTCGACCGGAAACTTTCCTTCACGCCTCATATTCATTACGCCCGCTCTAAGGCACTTACTGCCTTGAGCCTGTTGAGACCCATTTTCTATAGGAATTCCACTCTCTCAACTAGTAACAAGCGTCTACTATACCAGTCCTACATACGCCCGGTCATGACATACGGTATGGATTAACACAAATCAAAACAATTATCGTAAACTACAAACTGTGCAAAATAGATCCCTTAAAACCATCTACCGGACCCACCCGCGTACAAATCTTAAACGACTTCATATAAAGAAAAACATCCCAACACTAGAACAACACATACAAGAGATATCTCATAGCTTCTACAGAGGGCTACGCCGACTGAAGGACGGAATAAACCCCGCCCTCCGGTCGACTTGTAGTCGTAAGTCACTCACAGAGTACTGCCTCAGCATAAAACGTTATAAACATGCATTACCACATCACAACTGGTTAGAGCTCACAGAACACTAGCGTATACACACACACACACTAACGCACACAGAGTTCTAGCTAGGTCTGAATAAATGTAAAACCAATATATTGTAAATTGGTTTAGTTATAAGAATTAAATAACGGCGAAAACTGGCCTCCTATTCCCTCTACCTCCTTCCCTTTCCCAAGATTCCCCCCCCCCCTCCCCACAAGCTTCTTATATTTATATTGACACGGGAGTGGGTCAGGGATTGGAAATAATACTCCGCTTATAGTAACGAGTCTTTATTTGCGTTCACTTTTTCTGAACTTGCACTTCGCCGGTCTGACGCTGTTCCTCTTGTGGGCGGCGGTACCTTCAACGCGTCACACACTACCTACACAACGCACCGAACACTAAGGTCTAAGTCTCTTCTATCTTCTTCTTCTTGGAACACTTCCACTTTTCACTACTTCTTCTTTTCTTCTTCTTCTTCTTCTTTACTCTTTCGAGTCAGAACTAGAACTGCCGTAGGCTACGCTTAGTACGGCTTATAACCCCCGGATCCGTTCTATTTTCAAAATGATTCTCCCATTCCATTTTTAAATTTAAATTGTACTAGAAAATTCTTTTAACTATTTTTATCCTGCTTACACATTTTCCATCCCTCCATTACATATGTTCGATTTGATCCTGAACTTACTAGAAATTTCCTTTAACTTTACAAAACCCAAAAAAATCCATACACTGGTAGGTGTATCGAACACGGGTCTACAGCGTCTAAAGTAAACACTTTTCCGCTGAGCTACGAGTATTGCTGACGGAGCTGTTGAAATTAACAATGTCTTGAAGTTTGACAACTCTCGTCATATACTTCGAAGGGTTGCTACGCAACAATATATTATATATGTATGTATACATATCTATGTATTTATTTACCTTAGTTTTTAAGTTAGTTTTAAGTTCTAGTCATTAGTCTTAAGTTAGGTTAAGTGATAGGTTACGATTGATATTACGTTATATCAATAGCAAATAGCCAGGTTTTCCCAGTTTCCTGGATTTCCCCCCCACAAACCTCATGTATTAGTTTTTAAGCATAATAAAGTTTTATCCCTTAATACGTAGATAGGGTTGTAGAAATAAGTTTTCTGATACCTACATATATAAGGCTTAATTGTAAATTGCTTTAATAAGTAGATTTAAGTAATTTTGTATATATATTTTAATACCAAGTATAGAAATTTTAATTTTTTTTTTTTTAATAAATCATATCTTCCACATATTCCTCAAAGTCAAGCAGTTGTTTTATTTAATCGCCAAACGCTCAGTCTCTAAAGTGGTGACCCCGAACATGAACACCGACGGAAGGAACCCGAACAAGAACGCCGACGGAAGGAAGCCAGGAACCCAAACAAGAACGCCGACGGAAGGGAGCCAGAAACCCGAACAAGAACACCGACGGAAGGAAGCCAGAACAGAAGAACACCGAACCTCTGCCCGGCTACACATTGAAGAACAGCTTCACCAGCTCGCCGAAACGACGAATTCCTGTTCGACGAATCTCTGCTCGAGGAATATCAACCCGACGAAGAAATGGAAGACACAAACCAGGCTCAGCCACTCCCAGCGCCTACCGCGACAGAAATCTCCACCATTTCACTGTCGATGCGCATACCACCATTTTGGCGGGAAAATCCGCGATTGTGGTATCACAGCTTTGAAGCCGCCACCGATGATCTCAAGAGGAGTCAAGCCCAGCTGACACAGATGGTGCTCGTCAAATTAGAAAAGGCTGACATCGAACAAATCTCCGACATCCTATTTATCATACCGAGAGACAAACAATATTCATCTATCAAGGAACGTCTCATATCGGTGTATGAAGAATCCGACAGCCGCAAGTTCCAGAAGCTACTCGCCGAGATGGAGCTTGGAGACCAGAAGCCTTCACAGCTACTGCGACGCATGCGTAACCTTGCAAGGGACAAGGTTACCGACTCCACCCTCCGCATGATGTGGAGTAAGCTGCTGCCAGCCCACGTCCGCTCCGTGCTCGCCGTCAGCGAGTCATTCAGCGCGAAGTCCACGCTGGAGGAACTAGCGTTGCTTGCTGACACGATGATGGAGCAAATCCAGGAGGTAGCAGCCGTCTCCAGCCAGCCACCAGCCGTCTCCAGCCAGCCATCAGCATCAGGTCCAGAATAATCGACGTCAAATCAGGTAGATCACACACAATTCCTTATTAACGAGATACGAAAACTATCACTAGAAGTCGCCCAACTCAAGTCAAGTCCATCTCAACACTATCATCGCCACCGATTTCGCTCGTCATCTCGCAATAAAAGTTCGTCACAACACCGTTCCCGCACACTCAATAGCTCACCAACACTTTACTGCTATTACCATCGCCGATTTGGTAGTGAAGCACGACGTTGTACTACGCCCTGCAGCTTCAAGAAAGAGCCATCGGGAAACAAGAACGGACGTTAGCTGCGGCGGAACCCGGCGTCCTTCACACTTCATACCGCCTTTTTGTCACAGACAAGAAAACAAAGATGTCATTCTTAGTAGATACCGGTGTTAATATATCCGTCCTACCAAGAAAACAAGGCCTGAAAGCAACGCCTCTACCATTTAAATTGTACGCTGCAAACAACACAACAATTTCAACTTATGGTGAGAAAACATTAGAACTCGATCTGAACCTCCGTCGACCATACAAGTGGAAGTTTATTGTAGCTGACGTCACGAAACCAATATTAGGTGCCGATTTTCTCAACCACCATCAACTTATCGTAGACTTAAAAAATCGAAGATTAATTGATGCCGTCACAAATTTAAAAATCAACGCGCCAATAATGTTATCGACCTCACCCACAATACGAAGTATCGATATACAGGCCCCGTACCACGCGATACTCGCCGAATTCCCCGGTACCACGAGATTACCATCGATGCAATTATCGCCAAAAATTAACGTGGAACATTATATTGAAACACAAGGACCTCCATTACATTGCCGTGCTCGTCCCATTCCACCTCATCGCTATGAAATAGTGAAGAAAGAATTCGAAAACATGATGCAACAAGGACTCTGCAGACCGAGTAATAGTCCATGGTCTTCACCACTCCATATAGTACCTAAGAAGAATGGCGATATACGGGTATGCGGTGATTATAGACGATTGAACAGCATAACCAAATCCGATCGTTATCCAGTGCCGAGAGTCAAGGACTTCACCCATCATCTGTCTGGAAAAACAATATTTTCCACAATCGACCTCAACCGCGCTTACCAACAATTGAAGACCAGGGAACAGGACATAGAGAAAACAGCTATCATCACACCAATGGGTTTATTCGAATTTCCTCGCATGTGTCCTGGTCTGAAGAATGCGGGACAAACATTTCAGCGATTAATTCACGAAGTGCTCCGTGGATAAGACTACGTTTTCCCATTTATCGACGATTTGCTCATAGCCTCAGCAAACGAGACTGAGCATCGCGATCACCTAAGAACAGTTCTTAGAAGATTGGAAGAAAACGGTATTACTATCAATCCCGCGAAGTGTAACTTAGACAAAACGGAAGTCAAATTTCTTGGATACATCGTATCAAAAAACGGTATACAGCCACCAGAAGAGAAGATTAAAGCCATTACCGAATATTCAAAACCGAAAACTATAGAAGGTTTAAGACGATTTCTAGGCAGGTTAAATTTCTATCGTGACCACATACCGAATGCTGCATCAATACAAGCTCCGCTAAACGCTTACCTACACCATGTCAAGAAACGTGGTAAAACAATAATTGAATGGACCGACGAAGCATCACAATCATTCGAAGAGTGCAAGAATAGTATATCCAAAGCTACCTTACTCGCTCACCCATCACATGATGCCCCTATCGCAATATTCTGCGATGCGTCTGACAATGCAGTAGGTGCAGTCCTACAACAACACATCGAAAATAATTAGCAACCACTCGGTTACTTCTCAAAGAAATTCTTAGAGGCGGAGAAGAAATACTCAGCGTATGACAGAAAACTCTCAGCCGTCTATAAGTCAGTGAAACATTTCCGTAAGATGTTTGAAGGACGTGAATTAATTATATTCACAGACCACAAACCCCTCACATTCGCTATGAATAAAACACATACTGCAAACGAAACGCCACGTCGAACGCGCCAATTATTATTCATCAGTGAATTCACAACCGATATTCGATACATCAGTGGAAAAAACAATATTATTGCCGACGCATTAAGTCGAATAGAAACAATAACAGTGTCACCTACGATCGACTACAGCGAATTATCAATCGCACAAGAGAGAGACAGCAGCATAACACAACTCATTCAACAACCAAACTTAACCTTCAAGAAAATAAATGTACCTAACACGAACCTAGAATTATATTGCGAAACGTCAAGTCATATACGTCCTTACATACCTACAGAATTCCGCAAACAAATTTTTAATAGTTGTACATAATATTACTCACCCAGGAATACGAACATCACGTAAATTAATATCTCAAAAATTATTTTGGCCATCAATGAATATCGACATCGGGAAGTGGAGTAAAACTTGTATAAATTGTCAGAAAAGTAAAATACAACGCCACACAGTCAGCAAAATTCAATGTTTTGACGCAAGCGATCGTTTTCAGCATATACACATAGATATTGTTGGACCTCTACCTACCTCTGCTCAAGGACATCGTTATCTGATAACAATGATCGACAGACATACTGGTTGCGACAATATTACAGCCGAGACAATTGCAGATATCATATACAATCACTGGATCTCAAGATTTGGATGCCCAGCGACACTGCTTAAGCGATCAAGGTCGATAATTCGAAAGCTCTCTGTTTACCAACCTTATGAAAACTATGGGAGTTAAACGGATACGAAGTACTAGCTATAACCCAAAGAGTAACGGAAAGGTAGAACGCTTTCATCGTTGCTTAAAGACAGCCCTTCGTTCAAGGTTAACGAACACCTGTGCATGGGTCAATGAACTACCAACCGTATTATTAGGCCTGCGCGCAGTTCTACGATCGGACACAGGCGTTAGCGCCGCCGAACTAACATACGGCTATAACCTTCATCTACCAAGTGATTTCTTCGGCATAAACACACATACATCATCTACCTCATTGGATCATACCTACGTTGATAAATTACGTACCCATATCGCAGCTAACAAACCACACTCACCTACTTCACATCGTAATAAAAAAACACATATTTGTTCATCAAGACTTACATACATCCAGTCATGTGTTTATTAGAATAGATTCAGTAAAACCACCATTACAAACACCATATGAAGGACCGTACCGTGTTATGTGGTAAAGTTTGTACCATTCAGTTACCAGGTCGACAAACAAACATATCGATCGACCATTTAAAACCTGCATATTAATTAAATTAAACTGAAGAAAACAATACATTATATTCATTACCTTTACCTGTACAAGTTACCCAAAACCTTACCGATACCATACCTAACAAACATACCACCAATACCCAAAATACCACGTTAACGGACCCTACGAACAACTTGACGTCCCAGCCTATCAAAATGTCAAGGACAGGCCGACTCACCAAGTTGCCGGTGCGTTTCACTTGAAGGGGACTTCCTGTAGCTGTACCTACAACCAATAATATCAATTAATACAAATGTCTAATACCTAACTTGTAACGTAGCATTATAGACCGTAGAAATAGTAATCGTGCATAATAACTGTAATAAGCGTATGCCGAAAGATTCGTTCTGACAAGAACATTTTATTTTATATAACGTAGTATTAGCTCTGATAAGAACATTTTATTTTGTATAACGTAATATTAGCTCTGATAAGAACCATTTCATAATGCTGTACATCAACTCATAGAATCATACAGATCACCAGTTTAGTCATCTCAGTGAAGTTTCAAGCATCGTACTTTCTCTCGACGATCGCAGATATACTCACGTGATCAGTCATATGCTCCGCGTTACACAACCGCACAACAAAGCCGAGCGTCCTCGAATGGAGCGTCGGGACTCGGGGGTCGATCGCTATTCATGCAATTTTAATCAATGAGCAACAGCCGTAGGTGCGGAATGCTCATTGACATCGTATGATCGAGGTTCGACGCGAGTTTACACAAACTGCGATAGCATTAGTTTTAGAGCGTGATAGAACACATAATATTATTCTCAAATCTTTATCTTCCATATATCTTCCACATATTCCTCACAGTCAAGCAGTTGTTTTATTTAATCGCCAAACGCTCAGTCTCTAAAGCTTCAATGGAGTGTTCGCACGTGTAGGTAAGTATTTTGTCAACAAGGCTTAGTTTCCATACTGGTAGGTAGGTACATAATATGTCTACTGTGGTTTAGTTGCCAAATCCTAATAAAAAAAAGTTGTAAACTTTTAACTGTGCTTTTAACAAATCGCAGATCGATAACCGAAAAAAGACAGGCTTAAAGGTCTCGTTACCAGGCCATAAAATCCAAAAAAATAAAATAAAAAGCAGATCGATAGTTTTCAAATTTCAAAATTGTTGTTTGTCGTTTGGAACGTTCGTACATAATATTATATTTCTGATAATCAACACAGTACTTAGTTAAAATCGAAAAATGGGAGATGCTTTTGATGAACCGGTGCAGTTGTCAAAAGGAATTAATTTAAAGTGAGTATTAAATTGTGTTTTAAGCATCACATTGATCTGAAATCCGTAGTGGTTAAATAACTGTAGGTTGGTATATAGCTCTTAGAAGGAGATATTCTCCATAAAATATCTTTTACATCAACAACATCGCAAACAATTACTTTTGGCCATTTAACCGCAACTCTAGCTATCTTTAAAGTTTCCTTTAGATATTTTAAAATAATTATTAATACATATCACATTATTCGTCCTCTAAACTCAATGTATTGGATTTCATAATATTATTTTGTATTCCAAACAATATTTCTAGTAGGTACATACCTATTAGAATTATTTCATTTCAAATTACAATCTAAACCTTTTTAACTTTCATTAAATTTTTCATGTAATTTTTGTGTTATATTTGAATGTAATTATCAAAGGTATTTAACACTTAATAGATTGTAATCTATTATGACACACTACACAGAGCAGACAACATTGAAAATAATTTAAATCCACAATATCATACAACATAAAAAAATCTTGTAGTTATATGCCTTAGATAATAAAAAAAATAATAATATTGACACACTTTTTTACATAAATTATCTTGCCCCAAATTAGGCATATAACCTGTGTTATGGGTTGGGAGACAATAATATATTTAATACAATACTTAAACATACATATAAACATCAATTACTAGGAAACAAACTTCCATATTCATCATATAAGTGCTTGTACTTACGGGGATTCGAACCCGGGACCTCTAGCTTTGTACATAGGATCACTAACCACTTGGTTATACAGGTTGTCAGTCAGTTAGATCATTTATATGTCTAGATAGACTGTGTCAGCCATTAAAACGGTGACAAGATTTTAGGTTGACAGTTAATATCTTAGCGAATGGACAGCCTCGGACTAGATTATGATTGTCTTATAGCAATTGAATTTGAGTAAAAATCATTGTATGAAAATACTATGGAACTTGGTTTTTTTTTGTTCAAGTCTAAAAATCCGAGAAAAGCTCAGTTGTCTGGATATTTATAAATTATCTTCAAAAGAGCCCCATATTCCTCAGTACCCGTGTGCAACATGCAGTTCATAACAGCTGTGTTTATACACAGTCGAGCCAATCCGTCAGTTCAGCCAGTATGCTGTTGTTGCTCCCTGGGTCTCAGCGCACCTCTCTTTCACATTTTTGCATAGAAAAAGTCAACACGAGCTTACGAGTTATGCATTTGTGTAATCAACTTATTGATATTGAAACGATTCTGCCCTTGTTCACAGTAGGTCCCAATAAAAATTAACACTGATTAATCACAACGCCAGAACCGAATCGGCCCAATTACTCTTAAACAATATTATCTATGTAGATATTATAAAGGAGCTTCTTGTCTATCGTAACTCCTGAATCGCGTATATGAGGAACTTCAGACAAAATACTACCATCAATGTGATATTGTTGTTGCAAGAGATGTTTTCATTCTAAAAAATTTCATAACATGACACTTGTTAGCGTTTAACATCATGCCATTGTTACGACACCACAATAACATATTGTTTAAGTCTTCCTGTAAAAAGTCTGCATCTGAATTTGAAGAGACAGTCTAAAGATCTTTAGATGACGATCTAATTTGTAGCAATTACTGATGTCGTTAATGAATATGTTAAACAACAAAGGCCCTAGATGATACCCTTGAGGTACACCAGAATAGGCTAGTAGGTCCCATAAACAAATGAACACTAGAAACAAACAGTCAACACAAGCATCGGCAAACATTCCTACACTATAGTGATATTGTAAGCCAATGATATTTTGGCAATTTCACTGGCCGTTACTTTATGAGCCTGTCTCCGATTGGTCAGTTTCTTGTATTTATTGTGTAGTAATTTTTTTTGAAGGAAAACTTCTTTAGGTGCAGGAGGGTAAAATTTTTAAGAATGAAACTCAATAGAGTGTCACTAAAATGTGGGACGTTTTTGTTCAAGGATAGGAGGAGGTTTTTATTCAAGGGAGAGAGTGATTGATGAAGAGTATTTCTTATTCTAGGGCTTCCCTCCTAGCCTTGTGTCTTGCAGGTTTAGCGCGCGGCCGCGATAAAGTAGAACATCTTCCCTACTAGCGTTGTATCGTGCAGGTTTAGCGCGTGGCCGCGAGTAAGTAGAACATCTAATAATTTCTAATATTGAAAAAAAAAAATTTGTTTTAGAGAACAGATTAGGATAATTAATATAAACAAGATTTTAATGTTAGTTTTCCAAAGAAAACTAATTTTACAGTTAAAAGGAGGAGGTTCTCAATTCGTCAATATGTTTTTTTTATGTTTGTAACCTTAAAACTTTCGACTGGGTTAACCGATTTTGATAATTCTTTTTTTTATTTGAAAGTTGTTGCATCCCGTGTGGTCCCATTGTAATTTGGTCCAGAATTGACAATGGCATCCATTAGAAAACCATAGTCTAAAATTAGCTATACATACGTATAAAATATAAACCATATTTTGGAATAGTGTTTTTGAAGTCGGTTGTTTTTTTTTTATATTTTGTATAATTCACACTATAGTTTTATAAATTATAGCCTATTTGTTATTTTGGTGTGTAAGCTACATTATTGTAAAGTTTCATCAAAATCTATTCAGTAGATTTTGCGTTAAAGAAGTTCAAACATACATCCAGACATACAAACTTTCACATTTATAATATTAGTAGGATACAAAAATTTCCACAAGCAAACTAGATTGCACTGGTAATCTATCTTTAACATTTCCTCTTTTTTTTGGTGCTCAAAAATAAATTTCTTTAATTTAGCTTTAAAACTAGGTAAACTAATACTATTAATGCTTTCAGGGATTTGCTATCAGGCGACAGCGAATTTCAGATTGATTTGGATTTCAAGAAGCAACAGTGTGATGACTTGGAAGATGATGGCATTATTGATGATGATGACAGGTATAACATTTTTATATGGAATAGGACAAATGAGCGTACGGGTCACCTGTTCTTAAGTGATCACCGCCGCCCACATTCTCTTGCAACACCAGAAGAATCACAGGAGCGTTGCCGGCCTTTAAGGAAGGTGTATGCGCTTTTTTTTAAGGTACCCATGTCGTATAGTCGCGGAAACACTGTGCAAGGAAGCTCATTCCACAGCTTTGTAGTAAGTTTTTTTTTTATTAAAATAAGGGATGAGTCAAGCAGAACTTTCAGATGATAGTAATTGATACGTCCTGCCCATTAAAATGCAATGACGCTCAGGATTTTTGAAAAACCCCAAAAATTCGGAGCGGCATTACAATTACTCGTCACCTTGAGACATAAGTCGTTCCCAATATACTATCTACAGATAGAGATAAATTACTACCTTCTACTGTCAGTAATTAGCTGTAAATAATCTGAGGCTGTCCCAATATACCCGATAAGTCATTCTTATCGCCTTATATTGGGACGCCTGAATTGAAAACTTCCATAAAAATTCCATAAAAACTTCTATCGCTGGTAAGCTATACATCATCCCATTGACAGACAGCGTGTACGGATAAGGTGAGTTACCGTTTATAAGTTTATTGGGACAGAAAAGTCAATGATAGTAACGATTTTTATCTCAAGTAGGCCACAACCGGAGATAGACTGAATATTGGGAACGGCCATAAGTAACCTATGATAAATGTTACAGTGATTCCGATGATGTGTTCAAGAACATCGAGGAGGAAACGTCGAAGATGATGCTGTCGTGTCCCGAATACCACACGTTTCGGAGCCTGGAGTCCAAAATGATTGACTGCGTGTCCTCCGGAGATGTCAAAATGTTAATACTCGAAGAAGGTTTGTAGATGGCGCCACAACCTAAGAGTTGAGCAAGACATACCAAGATTTATGAACGATTCGTGGCCAATTTAATATCTATAATTTTTTTAAAGTTATTCATTTGTTATAATGATGTAATCATGTAACATCTACTTAAATGTAAAATATTTGATATATAATATTTCGCCGAATAGTCGTAAAAAATGTAGATAAATTAAAAATATATACAGGGTGTCCCAAAACTCAACGATAACCTGGTACCGGGCGAGAGGCCAAGGTATACCAGTTATGAAAAAAATAAGAAAAAAAATCTATGTCACTTAGTCAAGCGATGATAGACATTTTTCGAAAATGTTAAAAATTTGACACCCTTTGTCGCATTTTTAGGTACTGTGATCGCAATTTTCACAATTTTACAGTGATTTTTTTAATAATGTTATCTCAAATAACAGTCCTATTAATGGTAACCACAAATGAAAGTAATAATCATTGTTAACTAAGTAAAATAAATTAAATTTTGACGAGTTATGGTTTATAAAATTTATGTCAGTCAACTTTGACACTCTACGTTGGCAAAAAAATGTACTACACTACCTATGGCAAGATTTTTTAAAAGATGGCCCATTTAGTCTAAATTTCAAAATAGTACAACACTTGCCACTTTTCTTGCCAATAAAGCTGCTATTTTGTATGCTATGTGTAGGGATCCCTCAGTAAAAAAAAAAACTGATATTCTTTTGTTTGAAAAGTACGAAGTCTCCATTGTTTGTAATGAACAAAAATGATAAAAAGAAATGGATAGTAGTTATGGTATTTGTCAAAACGAGACGTCACTATCCGTCTCACTCACAACGACTCATCAGTCGTTCATAATAAAATTTAAACAATAACATTTAGTACGCATCGTTTCTTCGTTTACTGCGCTTCTCTCGTAATCGTGTTACTTTCGTACTATCGACTTTGGCTTGTGTTACCCTGGACTTGATACTCTATCCGTACTTGACGACTCTGGCTTTGTTTTTGGACTTTGTGCTGTGCAAACTGTGTGTGAACAACATGCCGCATTTGTACACACCGCAAGAGTATGCAAATATGCATCTTATCTACGGTGAGTGCCATTGTAATGCCTCTGCGGCAGCTCGACTGTATCGGGAGAGGTACCCGAATGTGGAGCGGCACCCAGATTATCGTGTCTTCCAAAATGTGCACGCATCATACTCGGAAGGACGATTACCCACTGCTCGTACATCTGGTGGGAGACCTCAAGGAAACTACGACGCTGAAGTTGAAAATGACCCCAGTACCTCAGTACGTGCGATTGAAATTGCAACGGGTGTGGCGAAGAGTACCGCACATCGAATTTTAAAACGATACGATTTTCATCCTTACCATGTACAACGTGTGCAGAGCTTGTTACCACGTGATCACGCACCCAGAGTTGATTTCTGCAGAACCATGTTAGCGAAAATTCGTGAAGATCCGGATTTTCTAAATAAAGTTTTGTGGACTGACGAATCGACATTTAAAAGAGATAGTTATTTAAACTTACATAACCTTCATAGTTGGCATACGGAAACCCCGCATTTGATGCGTGAGGATCGATCCCAATACCAATTTAAAGTCAACATGTGGACAGGAATATTAAATGGTCAAATACTTGGACCATTTGAATTCACTGAAAATTTAGATGGCGCCACCTACTTGCATTTTCTTCAAAATGATTTGCCGACATTGCTAGAAGATGTACCACTCAACATCTACAGAGAAATGTGGTATCAACAAGATGGTTGCTTGTTGGTTGCTGGATGGTTGTTGGGGATGCATAAAAGAAAAGGTCTACTCAAAACCAATTCAAAATGTAACAGAATTGCGCCAAAAATTGATGCAGCATCAGTCAATGCGAGGAGATTTGCAAGACTGGTGAACAGGTCATTTCTGAGGCGATGCAGAGAAACAATTTGAGCATCTGCTTTAATTTTAGGATAATAAAGTGTTACGATAATTTACCGTTTTATTTTGATTAAATTTTCCGTGAGTTCCTTTCGCAAAAAATACGAAATAGCAGTTTTATTGGCAAGAAAAGTGGCAAGTGTTGTACTATTTTGAAATCTAGACTAAATGGGCCATCTTTTAAAAAAACTTGCCATAGGTAGTGTAGTACATTTTTTTTCCAACGTAGAGTGTCAAAGTTGACTTACATAAATTTTATAAACCATAACTCGTCAAAATTTAATTTATTTTACTTAGTTAACAATGATTATTACTTTCATTTGTGGTTACCATTAATAGGACTGTTACTTGAGATAACATTATTAAAAAAATCACTGTAAAATTGTGAAAATTGCGATCACAGTACCTAAAAATGCGACAAAGGGTGTAAAATTTTTAACATTTTCGAAAAATGTCTGTCATCGCTTGACTTACTGACATAGATTTTTTTTCTTATTTTTTTCATAACTGGTATACCTTGGCCTCTCGCCCGGTACCAGGTTATCGTTGAGTTTTGGGACAACCTGTATATTCTTTAAGAATTTTCAGTAATGCGTTTACTTACCCTTACATATGATGTCGATCTTTTTTAATTAATACGCTTTTATTAGCTTCTGCTGTATGTCTGTTTGTAACCGACTCCATTGGACTTGATTTTGTTTAGTACCTGTTCAAAGACAATTGTTCTTGAGGAGTAAACTCAGGTCGTGCGTCGGAGCTGACACACACACTTTTATCTTCGTTTCATTTAAAATTACCATTACCTATTAAAATTACCATTTATTGAAGTGAAAACTTCTTTAACAGTGTTGAGTACTTTTCTTGGGATGGGTATAAAATGTTAATCTCGAGTCAGGACACGTGTCCTGATCGAAAATTAGATATTTTTAAGTGTTTTGGTACCAGGCGATCATAGTTGAAGAAGAGATTGTCTTCTGTATGACGCGAATATACCTTAGTATATTCTGACGTCATTCGCACGATATTACTACATAGACACCAGGAGAACATAAATATGGTAGCGGTGATAGTAATGTCTTTAATAGCGGTTGAAATCATGTGTCATCCTAGCAACATGTACCAGGACTTCATATGCAGTTTAGAGGTTTAATGTAAATTTTGCATCGGATACAGCGATTCCGTTGAGTGTGTTTTCAGACGCCAAATTTAATTTGACGTCCAAAAACTCAACAGTAATTGACGCAGAGTTCCAAAGATATATGGACCATATTAAGACCAAAATATTTATTTCATACTTTAGTTACCATAAACCTCTTGTATATGAGTCTGATTAAATCTATCTAATATGTACGAATAAGATGTAAAATAATTATCAAACGTTGTATAACTATGTTCATTACTAATACCTACAATTATCCTCTTTCCGGAATTTTACATTAGTCTCATTATCTTGAAGGTTTCACTTCTATCACGTGTGAATTGCACATGTTTTTGATTTGTTTATCTACACCCAAGCTTTTTTTTTTATTTATTTACATTAAAGTTTACAAAAGAAAATACTTAAAGCCAGCTCCAGAAAACCACACGGGTTTGTAATATATGCTAACAAAGAGTTAAATCTAGGTACATTAACTACAGAACATTAGTTCCAGTTAGATAAATTGTGTAAGTAAATATATTTATTTTAAGTGACTTAAAAAGTACGACTTCAGTTTTTTCTTAATATTACAAGGATTTATACAGTTCCGTACATCAGTGGGTAATTCATTAATTAGGCGAGGAACTAGGTTTTGTTCGTTCGCCATATCTATTGAGCGCGCTCGGAGCGCATAAACAGCCCCGCGTGCATACAGGATGTTGTACTTTATCCCAGTATTTAGTATTGAAAAAGTTTTCTTTTAACATTAAATATTTCATCAGTACCTGCACCGGTAAAATGTTTGCAATGTTTAAAAAGTTCAGTTTCGGAATAGTCACTATAATTTTTGTTAGGCAAAAGTTTCAATATTCTTTTTTGAAGCTTAAATATTTCATTCAAATAGGAGTTATATGTACGTTCGTAACTACTAAAAACCATATTGTATATAAGATTGAGCTAGAGAATTATATAACATTAATTTTACATTAAAGGGAATACGATTTCTTAAAATCGTCATATTAGCTAAAAATTGCCTAAGTTATTGCAGATGTATTCAATGTGGTTATTCCAATTAAATTTACTATCTATATGTAGGCCTAAATATGTAACAGAGTCGACTACTTCGATAGCAGGGCATTTACAAATGCTGTTATTTGAGTGCAAACAACGTAGTAGGTCGTGGGCAAGAATGTCATCCATTGGACGTTTTGCGAGGTTTGGTGATCTTATAATCATAAGGTAAAACTAAGCTAATAATCATTAGCTTAGTTTTACCTGGGTTAATTACCAAATCAGCATCGTGACACCACTTATTCAATGAATTAAAATCAGCCTGCAGGTGGTCGCGAGCATTTTTAAGATCTTTATCAGGGATCAGAAGGCATGTATCATCTGCAAATTGATAACACATGCAGTAATTTATGCATTTATGCATATCATTTACATATGAGAGAAATTGAAGAGGGCCCAACACTGAGCCCTGCGCTGTACCTTCTGTAGATGATACATGCCTAATATATGCAGTATCGATCTTAACTGTAACAGTTCTATTATGGAGGTAATTTTCGCACCATTTTAATAAAGGTCCACGAACACCACAACTAGCAAGCTTCTCTACCAAGTGTTTATGCTTCAAAATCTCAAAAGCACGCGAAAAGTCAATAAATAAAGCCAGCACCTGTTCTTTCTTATTCAGATGATCGTTGACTTCATTTGTAAATTTTGACAGAAGATCAGATGCGCCTTTACCAGCCTGAAATCCAAACTGATTTGGGTAAATCACGTTCTGTTTTCTATAGAAACTATGTATTTGGTCACTAATACATTTTTCTACAATCTTATCAATACAAGAAAGCCTTAAATCCTCTGTTAAATATTCTAAAGGCCGTTCCCAATATTCAGTCTATCTCTTACTTCAAATAAAAATCGTAGCTATCGTTGACTTTTCTGTCCCAATAAACTTATCATCAGTAACTCACCTTATCCGTACACGCTATCTGTCAATGGGACGACGTATAGCTTACCAGCGATAGAAGTTTGTATGGAAATTGCAATTCATGCGTCCCAATATAAGACGATAAGAATGCCTTATCGGGTTTATTGGGACAGCTCCAGATTATTGACAGCTAATTACTGACAGTAGAAGGTAGTAATTTATCTCTATCTGTAGATAGTGTATTGGGAACGGCCGTAAAACAGTTAGCTTATTGCCAACATTAAAACACCCAATGTTCTAATAACCATTACATCATCCAAACGAGTGTTGTAATGAAATTCAGAACAACATTACAACACTCGTTTGGATGATGTAATGTTTACTAGGACTGGCTTTTTATTCTAACTATAATACAGTCTTCATTCCCATGACAGGTGATGGACCACTGGTTCCAGTGGATGCTGAAGTATTGATACACTATGCAGCTTATTGGGAGCAAGCGACAATACCCTTCGATTCTACTCTCACGCGGAATAACGGGCAACCTATGGTAAGTTAAAATTGTTAAAAAAAAACACGGCCAAGTCTTTTCTTTACTTTTATGAGTGACCAGTGGGTGACCTTTGCAGCGGATGCCGGCTAGATTATAGGTACCACAACGGCGCCTATTTCTGTCGTGAAGTAGTAATGTGTAAGCATTACTGTGTTTCGGTCTGAAGGGCGCCGTAGCTGGTAAAATTACTGGGCAAATGAGACTTAACATCTTATATCTCAAGGTGACGAGCGCAGTTGTAGTGCCGCTCAGAATTTTTGGGGTTTTCAATAATCTTGAGTGGCACTGCATTGTGCGAGCAGGGCGTATCAATTACCATCAGCTGAACGTCCTGCTAGTATAGTCAGTTGTTTTAATAAAAGAAACAAAAAGACGGCCAAGTCCGAGTCGAACTCGCCTACTGAGGGTTCCGTAAACATTTTTGAAGTTTTAATTTCTTATGGGAGGGCAACCGCTTTGTACCTAATTGTTGTAATATATAGTATATTGCTATGGGGCAAGGCAGCCGATATCAATACCATCTTTGTGCTGCAGAAGAGGGCTATTCGCGCTATTTATACCCTAAGTTCTAAATAATTATTGAGAGAAAAATTTAAAGAAATTACCATCTTGCCTCTCAATATATTTTTAATAATGTTATGTTTGTTCCTAGGCCCATAAGTGAATTTGCTAGAAACTGTCATAACCATAATGTTAACGCCAGGAGCAGACATAAACTTATAATGCCTACTACTCGGCTAAGGCGAGTTTGTAAGTCTTTTGTATGGCGTTGTACATTGTTCTATAACGAGATTCCAGATAATATTCAAATATATTCGAATATTTCGAATATATTTGAACATTATCGTTCTCAATTTTATTTTCGTATCTTAAGTTTATTATGAACAATACTTAGAATATTTGTGTTTTTATCAATGTGTGATTTTATTAAAGTTTTTTGATTTCTGTAGTAGTTACAAAATAATCAACGTTTCGATTACGGTACACCTGTATATACCCGCGGAGACAATTGCGGCAATAAATAAATACACGGGTAGAAATACATAACCATAACCACAAAAAAAAAACAAAAATGAAATACATAATTCACCTAAATAAATGATTTTTCTATAATATCATTTCGGAGCAACCTGTAAGAAATCTAGTAGCCGCGTGCTAGCGTACTGACATCTACTTCGTGCCGTCGTATGGTACCACGTAAGGTGATAAAAATGTTGTTTTCACCTCTCTAGCACGAAAAGGGCGATATTGCTACGTGAAAACTATGCTTTTTGCTGCGAGCTTGAGGCAAAGTGATTTAAACTTCGAACCCCACGTGACCATATCCGGTAATTACTTAATATTATCTTAATTGTTTCTCTTAGTATAACCTATAACACTTTTCTCACTAGTCGAGGTGAAAAGTTGTATGTTTCACACGAGAGAAAATTTTTTTGGCTCGTGCCTTTACATCACTCACTACCTCAGTGGTCTATATTAGAATCACTCGCTACGCTCGTGATTCAATTCTAGACTAGCACTCGTAGCAAAAAATAACTTTGCTCACTTGTTGAACAAGTAACTATGCCTAAATATATAATTTGTTTGTTTGAAAATTTCATTTATTTACTTTAAATTTTAGATTAAGGTTAGATAGATCTATCCTTGTGTTCACAACTAATCAATTCCTTTTTCAGAAAATAAAACTCGGCCAAGGAAAAATACTGCCCGGACTGGAAATTGGCCTAACATCTATCCGGGGCCCCAAATCCCGGTTCCTACTGTTGGTGCAGCCAGCACTAGCGTGGGGCCCGTACGGGGTCCTGCCAAGGATCAAACCCGAGCCGGCCCTGTTCGTAATTGCTTTGTACTCTGTGAACGATACCCAGGCCGCAGTGAGGTAATATGTGATCCAATATTTTTTATATCTGTGCATATAAATAAAATAGGAGTGTCTGTTTGTAATGGTACATACACCAGAATAACATTTCTTACAATTTTCCAATTAACAAACCGGTGAAATATTAAAAAAAAAATAGTCGTATCCTGGACTGAAATATGCTAGGCAACCCATGCAATATATTTATTGACATATTAAATAAAATTGGAGTGTCTGTTTGTAATATTGAAATAACCGTTTTTTACTACATGTGTATGAATATATATACGGTACTTAACCAAAATAAAATTTTTTACTATTTTTGTTTGTCTGTCTGTTTGTTCGGGCTAATTTCTGAAATGGATGGACTGATTTTGATGGAAATTATATTGGCAGGTAGCTGATGTAATAAGGAGTAACTTAAGCTGCGCTTATTTTATCTTTTATTTTAGAAATATAAAGTAATGTTGCAATGTCCAAGAAACTCTAATAATAATTTATTTGGCGAAATAACGTTTGCCGGGTCAGCTAGTAAAAAATATGTCTCATCCAGTCACCAGCTAGGTGAAGGTCTTTCTATATCGGGATCCTTTTTTTTGCGCCCAATCAAAGGGAAAGGGCTACCCTCCGGGATAACGACGGGTGGTGAATGCTCATGCGTATGCGTTGGTATCAACGCTTCCTAAGTCTGCGTTGGTTATGTGGGTTTCACGTAAAGCCTAGGTACACCGGGACACCATAATTTTATATATAAGATAGCTCAAAATACATTATTTTTATTTACCAGGTTCAACGACCTACCGGTGGCAGAGCAAAGTAAATTCGAAAACACCACTCGCACGGTCAACTCTCTCCACACGCAAGCCAAAGACTATTTCGCCAAACAGAAATTCAACAAATGTATAAAAAACTATCAGCAATCTATGACAGTGCTTAATATGTCACTGCCAAAAGACAAGAACGAAGAGAACGAAATTAAAAGGTTACGCATCAACACATATGTCAACCTAGCTGTGTGTTATTATAAAATAAATAAACCAAAGCATGTTATTAACATGTGTCAGAATCTGGACTATGTAACGGATATAAATAAACACTGCAAGGCGTTGTTCTATTATGGCCGCGCGTACGAAATGTTAGGTAAAACCGAGGACGCAATTAAATATTACAAAATGGCGAAACGTCTCGAGCCGAAAAATCACGAGATTGGCAAGGCGCTCGCCGATTTAGATCGTTATAACAAAAAATCCGCGGCAACCGAGAAAGACTTGTGGCAGAAAGCCTTCAAGTTGGAGCCGCAGACGAAAAAAAAAAACTATGACGTCGACGCTGACTTTCAGGCGACAGTTCGTGACATGTGTCAAAATGTTGCGGACAGCGAAGAGTATATGAAGTTTAATTTGCCAGAGAGCTTTACGCCTAATGAGATTGGCTTTATTCGGGATTTGTGCGATGAATTCGAAGGTTTGGTACTCCAGGAGAATAATGTAGGTAAGAAGAAAACGTTTTCGATTATAAAACAGGGGCTTGTTATTGGCTAGTTTTTAGTTTAGTATTAACCAAGGCTGATTTGAATGTATTTATTTAAAATTTCAAATCGTTTTTGATAAAAATATGTCAGGGAAAACCCTGGGCAAAGTTAAGCATTTTTATTAACATAACTAGGTAAGAAAACCATGCTTTTTTTTTGTAAGTTTTAACTTTGTATGTAATAAAGCATACTTTGTTGAAATTGTTTTATTTTATATCAGTTATCAAGAGACGAGCGAGGGATGATAATAATAATAAACAAACTGAGTTCAGATTACTTTGGTCTTTGGGACCTTTTTTAATATTGAGATCAATAAATGTACTAAAATTAAAAAGTTACGTGTGCTCCTGTGAATAATAGGCGAACGGAGAAATATAGAGGTAATGTGTCAGTTAAACTCTCAAATTTGGATTTATTCAAATATAATATTTATCCCAATGAAATGTATATGTTATTTAAAATAATTAAAACAGAGTTTCCTTCTATATTTACTTCTAAGACATTCAAATCAGGTGGTCTCTTGTTATTTAATGATTGGGCAACAGCTGGCATTCATAGGAGAAGACAAAGGCTATAAGTATGAGCTAAATAGTGAGAGATCATTATAATATAATCCTGATGTATCTTTTCTCAAGTATGTTATAAAATACTCTAAATTATTTAAGTGTTTGTTCTATTGCAAAGTCTATGCATATCAGACAAAAATGCACCGAATAAAATTAAGATGACTTGGAATTTATATGTTTAATTAACTGGGAATCTGGAAGAGTGAAAGATCGCAACGTTGAATACAATCTATGAATTAACAATACTATAATTCTATCTCAGCAGGAAGTTGCTTCTGCTTTTCAGATTTTTTTTCTGGCATTCCAGCTTCTATCACAAGCACTCTTGTCTCCTCCACCAGTGTTGCTGATTCACTTCTTCTGGAAAATGTTAGAGAATGTCAACATATTTTCAATTTTAGTTATGTTAGCCCTGGAGAAATAATTAAATCTTTTAATTCTCTAAACATGAAAAAAACTGCTGGGGCATTTCTGTTAAAACAAATAAGTTCAATAATTCATGTCATAGCACCATATCTTGCATTAGTCTTTAATAATTGTATTAAGCGTGGCGTGTTTCCTGTCCTTTTGAAACATAGTAAAATTACGCTCTTCTTATTAATTATGGTCTTCTGACCTGAATAACTATCGCCCTGTGTCAGTTTTGCCGACCCTTAGTAAAATTTTTGAAAAAATAATTTTAAGCCAAATGCTTACTTACTTTAACTTTCATAAGTTACTTTATTTTAAATAATTTGGCTTTACTAGGGGAAGTTCAACAACGGATGCAGGTGTTGAGCTTATCAAGAATATTTTTGATGCCTGGGAGGAATCGCAAAATGCATTTGGCATGTTCTGTGATTTATGTACGGCTTTTGATTGTGTTGAACACAATTCAACATTCAACGCTGGTCAGGAAGCTATGTCACTATGGCATAAAGGAACTGCGCTCGATCTTCTGGCTTCATATCTAAACAATATAATTCAGAAGGTCTACATGAATGGCAGGAGATCTCCTGGGACTCCTCTCAGTATGGGGGTACAACAAGGGTTTATTCTTGGACCGTTCCTCTTCCTTATCTATATAAACGATCTTCCTAATCTTATAGAGAAAAAACATAATGTAGTATTGTTTTCGGACGACACCACTGATTTTCAAAGTGAAAAGAAACCAAGCAATGTAAGACGAAGTAAACGATATTCTATCAGATATCGTGTAATGGCTTAGCTCTAATAACCTATTGTTTAATAGCAAGAAAACGAAATATATTAATATACCGTACCAAATGTCAAAAATGTAGATGCAAATGTCTTGTTAAACGAAGTGGTGATAAAACCGTTGGAATTTGCTATATTTCTTGGCATTACGCTGGATTCCAAATTACAATGGGGCCCCCATATTGAAGGATTAGCGAACAGACTTAGTTCTGCAGCATACGCGGTTAAAAGGATTAGACAATTAACTGACATAGATACGGCGCGACTAGTATACTTTAGTTATTTCCATAGTATTATGTCCTATGGTATATTTCTATGGGGCAACGCTGCCGATATTAATACAATATTTGTGCTGCAGAAGAGGGCTTTTTCGCGCTATTTATAACCTAGGTTCTAAAGAATCGTTGAGAGCAAAATTCAAAGAAATTAACATCTTGACTGTTGCTTCTCAATATATTCTTGATAATGTAATGTATGTTCATATGCATATAAGTGAATTTGCTTTAACACCAGGAACAGACATAAACTTATAATGCCTACTACTCGGCTAAGTCGAGTTAGTCTTTTGTGGGTATGGGTGGGATATATATGCTTTTACACTAAAATCCCTGAAAATGTTTTTAAATAATAACGAGAGTACCTATATACTTAGAGGTTAAAAATGATTAGTAGTGTAATTATTGTAAAATATGTAATATAGTGGGTTGTGATAGAATACTATTTTTAATCTCCCTGACTACTTTACAATTAAGTATATCGATGTCTTGCACCCATAGTATAGGCTATTTCTGTTTTGTACATATCAATCATTCCATAACTGTATTTTATATGCAGAACCAGTGGCGGCTTTTGGGGGTGGCGAACAGGAGGCCTCGCACATAGACTTATAGCATAAATATAGCATAGTTTAAAATATTTAGATTTTTACTTTGATTCTTAATACCTTATTAAGGTTATAACATAACGGTGAATTAAAATAAAGGCATATCCTTATATAATGGTGCCGATATGCGTGGTGAAAAATGTGGTGTCCAAAAACGTATTCTTGAAAGAAATCCACTTGCTTTTTTTACCTTGTGCGAGTATACTACAAAGGTTGTACACTTTGATAGCCGGCTTAAGTCACAGGAGAGCTATTTTAAATGCTTATGTAAAATATCACTTTAAATCGTTATCGCTAAAACCACTTTCTGAAACTAGATGGGAGTCAAGGGCATCGGTGAAGACCGTTAAATACCAAATAAGCTATATATGTTATGCTTTAAAGGATTTAGCAGAAAATACAACAGATTTCCAGTAGGTCAGAGAATACGATTCTATAGAAAAGGATATAATTAATAAATTACGTAAAATGTGGCGAAGCAAAAACATGCACTTAAAATACAACACCTATACTCATTCACAGGTTGGCTTGATACTTATCGGGAAAATGGTTTTCAGTCATCCCAAAGAGAATTTAAATTCTACGTTCATCGTACGTCATCATCATCTCTTGCACGGAATAAAAAAAAACTAGTGGAAGTGGCATGTTGGCGTTACCCTGTCGCTACTATTGTGTACAACTAGAGGCTCAAATGAGTCCAGTCATTCCATGTCAAGTGAAGCATAATTATCTTTGAAATTATACAAATATTCCTTATTGTGCCATTTTGGACTGTAGAAATCATAGCCGCAATATAAATATGTCCAACGAAGTGATTTTTTACCATCGGTAATCATAATTTTCCGATTTAAATACAATTAATATTTTTTATGTGTTGTGCAAAATATACAATAAAAAATGAACCATAACTTTACGACGTATGGTCCATTTATTTTAACTTAAATTTTTTTGGTTATATAAGGTTATAAAGCACGCGTCACTGCTTGTGACGGCGTCGTGGGACGGGTTGTTCCCTTCTCTTAAATATGGTTGAGGGAGGTGTGGCTTGTGGTGTCCTGTCAACCGGGAGGTCTGCGTCATGTTTTTTGTTTCTTTTATTTAATTTATTAACTAATTATGTTAAATTTATTAAAGTTAAAGTTATTACATATTTTATTTAAGAAAGGGCTCGCATAATGCCTTTATTTATTTACAGTATGGGTGGATTGATGTATCTACCGTACTCAATAACACAAACGTTTTTTTAACAATTGTATTGAATAACGTAATACTTTTGTTTTGAAAATTTTCTGAGATCTTGTTGTAAAAGCATATTATACATCGCCCTACAAAAGACTTACTTACTCGACTTAGCCGAGTAGGAGGCATTATAATTTTATGTCTGTTCCTGGTGTTAACATTATGATTCATAATCATCAGTTTCTAGCAAATTCACTTATGTGCCTATGAACATTTTATTTATTTTATCAAAATACACACTATCATTACAGAATTTGCAATGCGATAGAGGTACATAACATACATTACAATATTATAAATAATGTATTGTCACGCAATAGTCAGGATGTTAATTTCTTTGAATTTTGCTCTCTATGATTCTTTAGGACCTATGTTATAAATAGCGCGAATAGTCCTCTTCTGCAGCACAAATATTGTATTAATATCGGAAATGTTGCCCCATAGCAATATACCATAGGACATAATACTATAGAATGCGGCGTATCTATGTCACTTAATTGTCTAATCTTTTTAACCGCGTATGCTGCAGAACCAAGTCTGTTAACCAATCCTTCAATATGAGGGCCCCATTGTAATTTGGAATCCAGAGTAATGCCAAGAAATATAGCAGATTCCACCGGTTTTATCACCTCTCCGTTTAAGAAAACACTTACATCTACATTTTTGACATTAAGTACGGTAAATTTTATATATTTAGTTTTCTTGCTAATTAACAATAGAGTTATTAGCGCTAAATCAGTACACGATGTCAGATAGAATATCATTCACTTCGTCATACATAGCTTGATTTCTTTTCACTTTGAAAATCAGTAAGTGTCGTCCGCAAACAATACTACCTTATGGTTTTTCTCTATGAGATTGGGAAGATCATTTATATAGATAAGGAAGAAGAAGGGTCCAAGAAAAAACCCTTGTTGTACCCCCATGAGATATATACGGTACCTAATCAGTAACATGACATCAATAACTTTTAAAAAATCAAACGAGAAGTATCCAAAAATTAGTTTTACTCTCATATATCTAGTACGAGATTAGTAGAAAGGTTTTTGATACTTTCGATATCAGTTTAACAGTTTTTGATATCTGTAATAGTTATACTCGCCTGGTCAAACTAAACGATTACATTCTGTATTACATAATATTAAAACTACGATCATAATTGCGATTTACTGATAACTAGTGAAGTAGACAACGCTTATGTCTTTCTAACAGCCGTTCCCAATATTCAATCTATCTCTTACTTGAGATAAAAATCGTAACGATCGTTGACTTTTCTGTCCCAATAAACTTACTTAGCTTACCAGCGATAAAAGTTTGTATGAAAAGTTCAATTCACGCGTCCCAATATAAGGCGATAAGAATGGCTTATCGGGTATATTGGGACAGTTTCAGATTATTGACAGCTAATTACTGTACGGCCGTAAGAGATAAGACAACCGGATAAATCCAGCGACTAAGGTCTACGCTTTATCTATATCTCACTGATAATATCTATGCATAGATTTAGAATATGACGACCTGGCAGCCCGATAATACTTGACCACGTTTGATTTGCCAATGTATTCTAATTCAATATAATATTCTAACCTAATGGCAAGCGTGGCTGATTGTTTACGACTTGTCAATCACATTTGGTTAGAGTAACAATAGATTCGCTTTCCTCTTCTATCCTGGTATATCCCTGTTACAGATGTTCTTCTATATTGCATAGGCATAAACCCATCTTCAAAATCATCATCATTTCAGCTGGAAGACGTCCACTGCTGAACAAAGGCCTTCCAAAGGATGTCCACGATGATCGCTCCTGCGCTGCCCTCATTGACCAGACCGATTACTCCAACAAAAACATTTTGTGGGGGGCCTACCATCACTACGTCTTCCGGTACGTGGTGACCATTCAAGGACTTTAGTGCCCCAACGGCCATCTGTCCATCGAGCTATGTGCTCTGCCCACTGCCACTTCAGTTTCGCAACCACCCAGGTGACTGTTTCGCCTACGGATCTCATTTCTGATTCGATCTCGCAGGGAAACTCTGAGCATAGCTCTTTCCATTGCCCGCTGAGCAACATTGAGCTTCCTCATAAGGCCCATAGTTAGCGACCACGTCTGCGTTCCGTATGTCATCACTGGCAACACACATTGGTTAAAAACCTTCAGCTTCTGACACTGTGGTATTTGACTTAACCCCATATTATTGACAATTTAATATTTTGATATAACATGATTGAATAGTTTCGATTCTATATTATAAGTACATGTATACCTTAGAATTTATTGTGCGAAATTCGTGCATTTGAATACGGTATCTGGAAGATCGAGTCAAGAAACGAACATGTGCGGACGCGCTCCGGGTCTGTTTTTATTGAGGAACCCTAAAATGATATACAATACTACAATATTAGACAAATAAAAAAAAATAGAAACACAATGTCATATAAGAAAGAAAGAAGAAAGAAAAACATTTATTTCATAAAACACAGGTTACCTACACTTAATATAATAAGATAAAAGTACAAGACAAACCAAAAAGAACGTAATTAAATAGTAATTTATTTCATATTAGAGAGTTCCTGTGCAGTGCAGAAAATGGGTCACCGAAACAGGATTATCTGTGACACGGCCGTGGCAATGAAACAGCACTGATTTTCAGCGTTGCCAGTTTAACCTTGGAGATACAGTGCGTTCGACATTGCCAGTGCCATTTGAAAATTGTCCTTCAACTACTGCTAGGACTGACAACTATTTCTGCAAAACATTTCAGAAAGGGAAAATAAAAAATACGGATTGATAAAAAAAGAGCTGTTCGCGATGAACAAAAGAAAGATTGAATATCTTCTCAAAGATGTATATATGTCTGTCTTAACAGGATTACAATAGAAAGAATAATAGGACACATTCTTGTCGTCGATGTCGTGTGCAAGTAGTTGAAGTAGATTTTTTTATGAAAATAAGTTGCCGGCTCGACTCATCAGTCGAGCCGGACTTTCAGCTGATGGTAATTGATAGGCCCTACCCATTACAATGCAGTGCCGCTCAGGATTCTTGAAAGACCCAAAAATTCAGAGCGGCATCACTCGGCGCTCGTCACCGTGAGACATAAAATGTTAAGCTCATTTGCCCAGTAATATCACTAGCTACGGCGTCCTTCAGACCGAAACACAATAATGCTTACACATAACTGCTTCGCGGCAGAAATACGCGCCGTTGTCGTACCCATAATCTAGCCGGCATCCTGTGCAAAGGGGTCTCCCACTGGAATAATAAAATAGTGAATGAATGAAATATGAATGTTCTATTTGACAGTTAGATGAAAGATGAAGTATAATTGACATCGTAGGGCAGGTGACGCAGTAGTGTTTAAGTAATTTGATTGGTTGTAGTGTATGGTTAAATTTAATAATATAAATAAATGTAGTACGGTCGATGATATGAAATCTGGCGTCGGCAAGAGCGTATTTAGGTACTTCAATTAAAAAACAATCTGCAAACACGGGTCACTGACATTTTCGACCTGTAGCTGCATTTAGAAACTCTCGAGTTTTATGGTTTTGGGTACCAACAAGTTATCTGAGAAAGTCATGTTTATTTATTTATTTTATTTTTATTTATTTATTTGTTTTGATCAAAACGGTTACAATACTAATTACATTAATCATGTAAATTGCTATTGCTAGACACTATTATTCGAGGACTCACAAAGTTGGAGCAGTAACTCCACTAGCACCTCAAGTCTGTTAGTACATAAATCACAACCAGGCTTCTACGAGGCGATTAAATAATTTCAAGACTCGCGGCACGGTCGCCGCAGTGCGTGCTACCGTGCGACACGCGAGTACCGCCAGAAGACGGTGATTTCTGCTACGACTATAATTATTTTCAGGTGTATACAATCAAATTAGCTCATTATTAATATCAGGGGCATCTATTAAGCCTCGGCTAACTTTAAGTAGGTAAAGGTAGTTGCTTGGTCGAGAGCGCTATTCATCAAAATAAATATACATGGCAGGCATTTTTCATGGAAGAGGAGGACCAATAAGCGTACCTGATGTTAAGTGTTCACCGCCACCCACATTCTCTTGGAACACCACAGGAGCGTTAACGGCCTTTAGAAAGGCTTATGTAAAAACAGTAGGTTTATGTACTGTACATGGTTATTTGACATTCCAATTAGTACCAACATTCAGTTATGATAATATTAATAGAATAATTTGTAATCTGTTAATATTATAATATTGTTTTAGTTATTATATTTAGTATATTTTTAGTAATTGTAATATTATATAATCACATGCAAAATCTTAGTGATGTCCCTTTATTATGATGTTGGTAGTTTCGTATTATTAAGTTGGTAGTATTGTAACTATTAGGAATTGCTCTCAGCTTTTGGGCACTTCTTGTTGGGACAGTCGAAAGTATCGGAAGTGCTGGCTGCTGGTCATCCGACTGCCCTATTGTCATAAATCATTTAGTGTTACTTTTATATAGTTGTGATTATAGTGAAATTATTGAATATATATTCTATTCAAGTGATTCGTAAAAGTGTTTTATTATAGAACATAAGAGAATTTTAGCGAAATTTATGTGTGTTAAAGATTACAAAGCAAACCTATAAGAAATAGAGCACAATTAAATATTTTACAGTACGGTTGCCAACCCTAACTACTGCCTAAACTGTGGTGTCATTATGAAACTCATTTGGCAGTGTCTGGCTGAGGTATTACACTGATAAGTACAAAAAACCGTATCGTGGTCATCCCGTAGTCATTTTCTGTCCTCTTGTAATGATTTTAATTTTGTTTGTGTTCAAATCTATACCTATAAATTAAATAGAAGATTTTTATTGTAATATGAAAATAACAGCTTTGTAATAAATGTATGTTTACCTATGTGGATCTTAGGTATACCAGACAATTAATTTTCAATTCATTTTGTCCGTCTGTTTGTTCCAACTAATCTTCGAAATGGCAGAATCTATATTGAAATTTCTCAGACCTACCAAATTTATCGTACTACAATAATTATTATGTTTGATTGCCATCTTGCAACTTTATTGCGGATCTGTGGATGATATAGAATAATATAAAAATCGCGAGGCAAAAATAGGTGTTGATCGAAGACAGGTGAAAATTTAAAGTTGTGTGTATTTTTAATGATGAATCAACTTATATATAAAATTCTCGTGTCATGGTGTTAAACTTTGAACTCCTCCAAAACGGCTTGACCGATTCTCATGAAATTTTGAGTGCATATTGGGTAGATCTGAGAATCAGACAACATCTATTTTTCATCCCCCTAAATGTTAAGGGTGGTCCACGATTTTTTTTTAATTTTTTTTGTCATTTTTTTTAATTTGTTGGATTATGAGTCAGCATTAAAAAATACATACAACTTCAAATTTTCAGTTACGATCAACAGTTACTTTTGTGTTGCGATTTAAATATCGGCAATACGACGTTTGCTGGGTCAGCTAGTAATAAAATAAAAATAAACAAAATATTTTGGGGTGAGCCGCCCTTATCATTTAGAAGTATGAAACATAGAGGTTAGGGTATGAAATATACCCGATATATTTCAGAGGATTTTGGTAACAAACACAGGGACACGAGAATTTTATATATAAGATTATAAGAGTAAAGAACAAAAAATTTAAAATTACTAGCCTTTATAATGTTTTCATTTCTTTAGTCTTAAGCACAGCCTTTCTTTAATTTATAATAAGGGTTCCCCGTGACACAGATAACACAAAAATAAAATTTGAAAAACAAAGTTTTATTAACGATGCGGGATTCCACCCACCACCTCCGGCGTTCCGTGCCGGTGATCTAACCAACTGAGTAGTTTTGTTTTTCAAATTTTATTTGTGTATTAATCCTAGAAGTGAGGGTTATCACTTTAAAAACCATAACATATTGATCACAGTTAACTTTAAGAATATACAGATCACAGTTAACTTTAAGAATATACAGAAAGAACAAAGTTACTTAGGGTGTTTTATTACATACTTACATGTAAGTTTAAGGCTAAATGCCAGCGACCTTGAGCGATATGAGTTCACGGCTGCCGGCCCGCCATCTATGTAACAAAGCCAATATTTTCAAAATTCTTACGTGGTAAACAGTTTATATGCTTACAATCCTCGTTATTCACTACTAATCTGAATAAATGAACCTACACAAAAAAGTACAAGCTATAAGAATAACTTTTCTGAGATTAGTACCAAAAAAATGCGTCACGCCAAGCCAAAAAACTTGTTTAACTTCAAAGAAATGTGGTGGTTCAAATAGTCTCGGCAGTGTTAACTATAACCAACAGCAAGCATTAGCAACCTACAAATAAGACTTAAGGATATGTGTAACAGGATTAAGTAGTGTTCATAGCTCGAAATACTATACTTTCACCACAAAACTTGTCTTAAAGCACCATGTTTGCGTGTTTTCTGCTTACTCTTCGCCTTAAGTTGATAATAATTATTATGAATAGCACGTACTGTCGTTTGACATGCCGTGAATATTAATTTATTATTAGTACGAGGGGTGCAATGTGCCGTACCGTGTACAAAGAAATTCCTTGAAGCTCATTAAGTTGTAAACACTTTGTTGGAAGCTATCATTTCTTAGCGTCAATGACACGGACCTCCCATGACCATTTATGAGGTCAAGTATCTGGTAATGTGTTAAGTAAAAATGAATCATCAAATTGAATCCACAAGGAAAGGATTGGTCTCCGCTTCGTCACCACTAGATACCGCACTACCTAAGAACAATAGCTTTTTTATTACGGGAACTATTAGATGCTTGTGTGCGTGGCATCTTGACACTAAATGGCGTCTTTGAAATTTTGTAACATACGCTTCGTGTTATTTTACAATGAAATTAATAAAATACAAAATACTTACTGATATGTGATCCCAGTGTTTTTCTTCTTACTGTAGTATTATTTTTACAAAGTCTTACTACGCAACCCGGCAATTTAGTTTCAATTATTAGCAAAGTTTAACAGAACATGTGGCACGTCAACGTGCACACATTGTTTGAGACTGGCTCGAGTACGCCCACTTGCGCGTAGTATTAGTTGCCATACTTTGCGACTACTCCTGCGGTATCTAGTTAGAGCGCAGCGGAGACCAATCGTTAATCTAAGTGACAACACCTATAAATTAATAATAGTAGATAAGGTTTCATGATTTTTATAGTGTTATACTTTTACCTTTAAACATTATTACAATGAAGTTATTATCGAAGTCAAAGTCAAATAACTCCTTAAACGCGCAACAAACAGCATACACCTTCCTTAAGGCAGGAAACGCCTCTGTTATTCCTTTAGTGTTGGAAGAGAATTTGAGCGGCGGTGATCACTTAACACCAGGTACGCTCGTTTAACCTTTTCCATAAAAAAACTTTATTTAATTAGGCTTAAACTAAGCTCTTTTGAATCGCCACTATAAATATTTATCTTAAACAAGCTGATACCCGCGACTTCGTCCGCGTACACACATGACTAAGCACGTATTACTTATAAAATCTTTATTTCTTAAAACTTTATTAACCTTATATTAAATGAAGATATCGCCATATTTTATCAATTTATATAAAAACAATCTAATAGATAGTTATCAACTGTAAGTAATCTACCAACTATGGTTAGCTACCTCCTGAGAAAGTAAGAAAGATATGAAAATTCTAATTAGTTATTCATTTTAAGCTATTCTTTCAATTTGATTTCTGAACGACGGGGGATACATCAAAGGACAAATGAAATCGTTGTTTTTATTTAATTCCCAGCATTTTCATATTTATATTCCTTTTAAACCTTCTCTGGACTTCCACAAATAATTCAAGACCGAAATTAGCTGAATCGGTCCAGCCGTTCTCGAGTTTTAGCGATATTAACGAACAGCAATTCATTTTTATATATATATAGATTACTAAATCTACCATAATATTATGTTAGGAAAAAGTAGAACTAGTAAGTTGAACACACAAGAAACTCAAGGGCCACACTTTTCAATCAAATATAAATTTGCTATATAAAATACACAACATACATATCGCGAACAGACGCGGGCAGGGGACTTTGTGCTATAGATTATCCCCCTTATTCGTAATGGTCCGCTAACTTAAAACAGCTGCTAAAGGGTGTTATTTCTCATTCTGACTTAGGTCAATAGAAGAAGACAGAGTGAGGATTAGCAACGCTTTAAGTTAGCAGACTATTATGAATAAGGGGGTTTATATACAACGCAATGCTTAAAATAATAATATTATAATTTGATTAATTAATTAACTAATGATAACTAATTATTAACATCTTAGACCATTTAAACATATACTGTGAGAGCTGTTAAAACGTCGAAACAAATTGAGGTTGACAGTTAGCCTCTATTTTGAGTAAGGCACGCACACTAACACAAAGTGACATACGCAAGTGTAAGCCGTAGCTTGTCACGCACACTAAAGTAATAAACCTGGTCTGTTTTCATCTGTTGTCTAGCAGCAAGAGGACTATCTAGACATGTCAATTACCTATGATTAACATTTTTTTTATTAAAATAAAGGACGAGACGAGCAGGACGTTCAGCTGATGGTAATTGATACGCCCTGCCCATTAATGCAGTGCCGCTCGAGATTATTGAAAAACCCCAAAAATTCTGAGCGGCACTACAATTATTGCGCTCGTCACCTTGAGACATAAGATGTCAAGTCTCATTTGCCCAGTAATTTCACTAGCTACGGCGCCCTTCAGACCGAAACACAGTAATGTTTACACATTGCATCACGGCAAAAATAGGCGCCGTTGTGGTACCCATAATCTAGCCGGCATCCTGTGCAAAGGAGCCTCCCACTGGTAAAACGCACATTACACAACACATATACATAATTATAAATGCACCAGTTTCACATGTCAACAATATTGGTTGCATAGCCGAATTGAAAAGCTCACTTGTCTCTCTATAGAAATAATTCATCTCGTTTGATTTAAATCATTACAAATCTGTAAATGTTTCCGCCTGTATACTTATACGTTTAAAAATAAATTCCGTCAGGTTAAAAGGTTATTGGCGATGTTATTTATCTAGACTGCAAGGTAATTAGTGTTTAACATATTACCTTGTCTATATTTTTCTATATCTTCCCATAATTAACAAGGTCTGTCTATGCTTAGCAGATAGTTAATATTTGTGAGACGTTTTTCAACCAAATATTTAACAGTTAAAAAAAAGTGTGTGCGTGTAATCTTTACGCGCGATTGAAGTAAAACTTAATTATAATTAATACATACATATATATATATATATATATATATATACTTCTTTGGCGTATGGAAAAATAAATCAAATTTTAACAAATAGTTAAGATCAAAGATAGTATAAACACTCAGCATTTAAGGTTAATATAAACAAGTATAGTAAATTAATTATTTTTTTTATTTATACATAAAATTTGTTAATATACCAGAAATAAAACAAAACGAAAAAAAAAATTTTAGATAATAATTTTTAATTAACAGTGTAAACAAATTATACATACCGACAATTCTATAAATGCACTCAAAACGCATGCGTTTTATCACTAATATTTAATATATTTATATAGATATATTAATACTACACAATAATAAGTCTTAACTAATAAGTCTTACATAATATTAAGACTTTTATGGTTTTCTCATGGATTCCACTGTCAGTTTTTTTTTATATATATGAGAGGGGGCAAACGGGCAAGAGGCTCACGGGATGGGGAGAGGTGAGGCAACCGCCCATGGACATCCGCAACAACAGGTGTGTCAAGAAATGCGTTGCCGGCCTTTTTGGTGGGAGTATGCTTTTTTCTTGAAGGTCCCTAAGTCGTATCTGTTCGGGAAGACCGCTGCTGGTAGTTGATTCCACAAAGTGGCTGTGCGAGGCAAGAAATTTCGAAGAAAACGCGCGGTTGTGGAATGCCAGACGTCTACGTGATGCGGATGGTACTTTGCACGTAATGTCCGATGGTGGAATTCGGCCGCTGGAATCAACCCGAACAGCTCCTCTGAGCACTCCCCGTGATAAATGCGGTAGAAGATGCAGAGAGAACCCACATCTCTACGCAATGCTAGAGAATCAAGCCGATCGGAGATGACTTGATCGTCGATGATTCGAGCCGCTCTTCGTTGTATGCGGTCAAATGGAAGAAGCAGGTACTGGGGAGCACCCGCCCAGAGGTGAGAACAGTACTCCATGTGAGGCCAAATTTGCGCCTTATAAAGTTGCAGGCGGTGGCTTTTAGTGAAGTACTGTCTCGCCTTACTGAGTACACCAAGCTTTTTAGAGGCCAGTTTGGCCTTCCCTTCCAAGTGACCACGGAACTGAACGTCGCTCGATATATCGACGCCAAGTATGCCAATACAGGCTGTGGCAGTTAGAGGAGTGATCTCGAATCGAGGGGATACGACAAAGGGAGACTTTTTAGTGGTGAACGCACAAACTTGTGTCTTCTTGGGGTTGAATTGGACTAAATTTTGTCGGATCTGGACCAAATTACAATGGGACCACTCGGGAAGCACCAGCTTTCAAATATAAAAAGAATTATCAAAGTCGGTTCACTCAGTCGAAAGTTTTGAGGTAACAAACATGAAAAATAACAAAAAAAATACGGACGAATTGAGAACCTCCTTCTTTTTTGAAGTCGGTTAAAAACATATTATGTTACTTGCTTCTACGCAGCTGTCATAGTCTATCTAGACGTATAAATGATCTACGTTATTTCGTTTTTTCTAATACGTATAAATGATGAGAGCTCATTTGGACTGTATGATTTTGAGCAAAGATTCCTTGCTTTTTCCATTTAAATAATTTAATATCATTTTCCTTTTTATATAACTTTTATAATATGATACTTGCTGCTATGGAACCCTTCATAAGCGAGTCCGACTCGTACTTGGCCGCTTTTTTTTACTTAGTGTGTAAATTTATATAACAAGAATTTATAATTATTTTTTGAGATAAATAAAGTTTTTTAAGCAATTAAATATATTTCGCACGGTCTATTAAAAAAATATATAGACACAAATCTCTCGATTGAGGATAGATGGAGCCCATTAAAACCAAGCCAACGCAAACGTATCCTCCATAAAAAACATTATTAATGCAAAATAATGCAAATTATATCAAACCTTGCTCAAAAAGGTATATTGGAAATCTACCAAATATGGCATAATATTATCGTCAACACCTTATTTATAATAAACTTACATTTTAATGTGATGCAAAGGAGAAAAATAATCTTCTTGGTGAGTAGTCAAGACTGGTAATGGATTCGGTAAAACAATATTAGATAATACAATATATACAATAAATTGTTACTTACATCCGTGTCTGGTCTGGAGTGGAGCACTCCACTATCAGCTTGAACTGTTGAACCTTCATTTTTATATGAATCATACGCCATTTAGTAGTTTTTAGTTTAAATATATAATTCCTTGCGATACGCTACTTTACTTATTTACCCATTCGCCTTTTTTTATAATTTGTCACTTTTATTATATTTTATAATTACTCACTTTTATTCTATTTTATAATTACTCACTTCTATTCTATTTTATAATTACTCTCTTCTGATCTATTTTATAATTACTCACTTCTGATCTATTTTATAATTACTCACTTCTGATCTATTTTATAATTACTCACTTCTGATCTATTTTATAATTACTCTCTCCTATTCTATTTTATAATTACTCACTTCTGATCTATTTTATAATTACTCACTTCTGATCTATTTTATAATATAATTACTTACCTGTATTCTATTTTATAATTACTCTCTTCTATTCTATTTTATAATTACCCTCTTCTATTCTATTTTATAATTACTCACTTCTTTTTTTTTTTCTATAACTTACGTAAGTCAAAACATTTACCTAATTTGGTGTAACATACATTATGTTAAATGCTGTAACTGTAAATACAGATTAAATAGCGACAATTAATTATTTTCTAGTTCTTCACACTAAAGTTGAACTTTTCCGAAGCGGTGCTAAAGTCATTGAAAAATTCATAAGTGATTTTTCTTTCTTTCTTTCCGAACCGTTTGACCTCGTGAACAGCTCGATCGCTTAAGCTATAAATACATGATCGGATTTCATACAGGCGAATTATCAGACGCGGACAATATTCGATGGAATATTATTATTACCGGACCGTACCAAGTACGACGCCGGACCAATTGGTGCGAGGCGCACACCGTACCTTCCGATGGTCCGGCCCTACTACCTACTACTACCAGGGGCATGCATATCATATAGGCAATTATGCAGTGCCTACCTCGTTATGAACCTAAATAAATACAGCACTAGTGTTAAAGTTAATTTACTACCTACGGCAGGCATACATATTGCATATACGAAGCAAGCATTCATAAAACTATAGCTCAACTACGACTAGTTAGATCTACAGTGCCTGCCTTGCTAGAAAAAAATGCACGCCCATGTACTACACCCAACCACGTGTTTAGGCTTTTAGCGTTCCGTAAGGATATTGCTTCATTTTGTGTCTTCACCACATTTATCACGGGAAGTATTTCGTAAAAATGTTTGATCTGATTCTTGCTGCAAAATTTAATCCTCTCATCATACACCAGAAAAGAATTGGCAGCATCCAAGGCTCCCGCCGGACTTCGCTGTAAAAGCCTTTAGGGCTAGCACAGAGGAGGTTTATAATCGGTAGCTTACACCCAAGCCTGACATATGGGCTCCGATTCGGGGTCTTCAATACGTAACAGTTTATTAGTAGCCAAGGGCTGTAAGGCATCAATTGCAGCCCGAGATACTATAGTCCGAGCTATATGCTTACCCCCGAGCTAACTACTCTGCTTTACATCTCGATTGTGATTGTGAGGTTAGTAGAAAAAAACTGGTATTACAATAATAAAATATTCTTAATTGCTGCTTCAGCTTCCATTTTCATTGAATCGGGAATGCAGCATATGTATATCTTCATCACTTGCAGAACTCATGTTTTTTTCTTAATTAGCACGTAATTATAAAAAAAATCCCAAAAACAAACAATATTTAAAGTAAAAGTTTTCTATTCCCGCCTTTTTTCATCTTTTTTTTTATTATTTTTTTCTTGAACGAAATTGAGCTTCGCCGTTCGATATTTAAAATTATATTCATACTGATATAAATGACTATTATACTCATACGAAGACAAGGCTGAATAGCGAAGCGAACTCTTTTGTCATTGGGCTGAATGTATGATGGCAATAGATGCCAGTATGATGGTTAGATGTACCTACAAGCCCCATTTGGGGGTAATAAGGACCTACTTACTGAATATGAGAGTTGTAAACGTATTTTAGGAGTGGTAGTGCCATGTTGGATCCTCACGGACACAACCGAATTGGCACGAAATACCACTCCCCCAGTCAAAACCGGCGTGAAATAGCGGCTATGCCGCTATATTTCGTCCGGTGAGTCCGTCACGGAGTAGGCCTACAAAAAATACAAATGGCAGCACGGACTAAAAATCAGAAATGAGGAGATCCGTAGGAGAACCAAAACTAGCAACATAGCCCTGCGATTGCGAAACTGAAGTGGCAGTGGGCAGGGCATATACCTCGACGTACAGATGGCCGTTGGGGCAGTAAAGTCCTCGAATGGCGGCCACGTACCGGAAGACGCAGTGTAGGTAGGCCCCCCACAAGATGGACCGACGATCTGGTGAAGACCTGCATAATAATAATACCAATGTTAAAGTTGCGCGGTGACAAAAGTTTAAAAACATAATAGATCAATAATATTAAAAATAAAACAGTAATATCTGCAAGCTGAAGCTGTGTCATGGCTTGAAGTAAAAATTATCCAATTGAATAAATTGCTCGTAATAATTTTACAATTAAATTAAATAATATTGATCGTCGTATTTGTAATGATAGCATATTTTCTAGTTGCTTACCTTGGCAGTGTTCGAATAATCAATTTAAATAAATCTGATTATTATAAATTGACATTTCCTAGAAATAATTATCATTTCTATTTATGAAAACAACTGATAAATTTGTGATTAGAATTGTTATGTACGTAACATGGTAAGATATCTCAAAAATTTGTTGATCAGTTCTACAATGTGAGTTTAACATCTTTTATAAAGTATAGATATAGATCCCATATTATAGCAAGTTATAGTAAAATTGTTGTTATTTCAGTATAGCAATAAAAATAAGATTAGAATCGTTATGTTACACAGTTAGATAAGTCTAAAATTTAACAGCAGACTTTTCTTATAAAATATGCTATTGTAACAGCACTTGGTAAACGTTATGAAGATACATCAGTTCGTAAAGGGGCTTTGACATGGGGAGAAGAAGCGATAAGAAACTCCCGGTCCATTTTTGAAGTCATATAACAACTTAGCCTACTTAATATAATAATATACAATTTAAGGTGTCCTGCACAGAACCAGACAAGAACCATGCATCATTATCCTCTATATTTTTATCTACTACTAGCTGACCCAGCAAACGTTGTATTGCCGATATTAAAATCTGGATACAAAAGCAAATTTTTAAAAAAATGTCAAAAAAATCAATCAAAAAAAAATCGTGTGGAAAACCCTTAACATTTAGGGGGATAAAAAATCGGAGGAGTTCAAAGTTTAACACCATGACACGAGAATTTTATATATTAGATACAATAGTAAGCCTTCTTTGTCTAACTTTCAAAATCAATGTTATTATTATAATATTATGTGTCTCTCTGTTTTGCTTTTTTGATATTTTTGTATTAGTTTATGCTAGAATACCTCAAAGGATACTTCAAAAACTCCTTAATTATAAATACTGCAAACAGACGCTTAATATACAAATCTGACAACAATAAGCGAGGATATTTTCTTTCCATACAGTTTCCAAAACTTCGTAACGTTTGGTTAATTTCTTGGAGGAGGTAATTGTCGACAACAAAATCCTGATTTATGAGTTTTTTACTCACGATTCTTAGTCGAATCTGTCTTAATACCACTTATGATTGATTGTCTCAACTGTGTAAATGCGATGGTTAGTTAGTTTTGGAATTCTTCAATCTAAAAAGGCCTGAGCCAATATTTTTACTTAAGTGGAGACTGTAACTCAAGACATAGTAGACCGCCCTTCCAATAAGTAGAGCGATGAAATACGCAAATAAGCGATACGCAAAGGATATAACACCATTTTTATTTCTTCAATTGTTCAGCTCCTAGATTGACAAATCTTGCCAAATTTTCAATTATGGACAATTTTTAATGTAAGCTTTTAATTGGTGCTACTTTCATCTTGTTATCACCTGGGCCCAGGAATGTATGGAAGCGTTTCCGTCTCCTTTGCTGGCAGTAGCTGGGATCTGGAAGGACAGCTGAAGATCGGGTTCAGTGGAATGCATTGAAAGAGGCCAGTAGTGGACTAATTCAGGCTGATAAAGACGGCGACGAAATGTAGCGTTTAACACGATGGGCTTGCTCCTGCAGATAATGTCAAGGTGCGTCCTCGACCAGCAATGAAAAACATATACGGCTAATTTACAACCAACAATGCACCGTTTATAAATTCTAAATGGTTATTAGAGGAAATTAAGTAGCTTTCTTATCAAACTATCTTTACAATTATCCCTAATTGGGTACACAGAAAACAAATATCATTGACACAACAGAATCTGTAAATAAAGTTAAATGGTGCATAACTCAACTTGCCGTAGTTCATAATTTGTACTTTTCCTCTACTTAATTGACCTTTATCAGCTCACTATCTTATCCCTTTCAATAACCATATACCGTCTCGTCAATAGTAAACAATAGCTCCACAACAAAACTCTCGACTCAAAAATAACTTGAGAGTCACTTAAAAAACAACTTAATGACAGTTTTCAGATTTCCGTTTCCTCATTCAAGTAGAAGGTCTACATCGGAACGTAATTAAAAACTTGAACGAATATCTTCACTTAGTAGAGCAACTTGGTAACAATGTCGGCATATTAAGGAAATGTTATGTACGAGTATAGCAACACCATGATGAATGTCATGTTCAATGAGTTATCCTTAACCTCTCGACAATCGCAGAGTACCTACAATCATATAAACATGCATTTATTTAACTTGCCGTATATGTTAGATCGTTAATTGTAAACTTAGGAAAAATTTTGCAAATGATGCAAATGCAAGTTTTTTTTTGAAGAAAAACTCCTTTACTTAAGCTTGACTTGGGGAGTAGGTAAGCTGGTGAATGCTTGACGAGAGCGTTACGCGAACGGTGATTTCTTGATTATTTCGTAATTTCGTTTTCGTCTCCAACAATTTAATAAATTAATATTTTGTTTTACTTCGTGCGGTCTAAAGCCCACTCTTCTTTTGTCTGTTATAGTAAATGTTTAAGTTAAATGTAACGTAGACTAAGATTTTCGATAATCTGACATAATTTAAATTGGTTGCCTACAGGACAGGCTACGCCTAGTGTAGGGACCAAATATGATGTAATATGTGATAAAGTGTCTGTATATAATAAATAAAAATAACCCAGCCTTAATGTTTATTTTTAACTTGGTAACAAGTTCAAAATGTTGTAAGATTCTAATATAAAGCTTACGTGTATATTGTCACATTAACCACCTGATCATGTCTCATTTATCTTGACAACTCAATACTCAGGTACCTACAGACGTCAATGAAAACCAATTAATATCCTTCACATCGAAGTACTATGCAGTGAGTGAGAAAATACGTGACCGGCAACAAGTATAAACTTGTAATGACTAGTGATTTAGAAATCTATATTTAGAGCGGACCTGCGGTATAAAACTCTCAACAAATCACTATAAAATATACACTTTATATCAGCTTCGTTTGATGTAACAAGGAGTTAGTAATGTTTTTACAGTTTTCATAAAATATTTGTTTTCATAATTTTATTTGTGTATTAATCCTAGAAGTGAGGGTTATTACTTTAAAAACATAACAAAATGATTAGATTTACAAGAGAAATATCTAAGGTCAATTTCCTAATATACAAATATTGGGGTTGAGCAGGTTATCCACTGTAAAGTAGATCCTGTAGATGAAGCCACAACCGGAGAGATGAACAAAGCATACAAGATTTTATGACGATACGTTACTCGAACGGTTGGCTCAGTTGGTCAGAGCACCGGCACGGAACGCCGGAGGTCGTGGGTTCGAGTCCCGCATCGTTCATAAAATTTTGTTTTTCAAATTTTATTTGTGTTACAAGGAGTTCTTACCCGTATATAAACAACTCCTTATTATAAGGTTGGCAGAAAAGTTAAGGAATGGAATAATATTTAATTTCAAATTAGAATATTGACGCGAATAAGAACAGAATCGAATAGATGGATTAGAGAATGAAGTAAAGTAAGAACGGTTGGCCTTCGACCCAATATTAAATAGAAAGTGAAAGAATGTGTAAATAAGAATATATATATTTAAAAGAAGAAGATTGTTTTATTCTGCAACGATCCCGCGTGTGAAGGAGGACTCACGTGCTACATTATGTTTAAGGAAACATATATGGTATCCAAATGTTATAGCCTAAACACACGGTCGGATTTGGTACGGCCGGACCATGGGAAAGTCCGGTGGGCTTGAGTGGGCGTCTTGCACTAATTGGTCCGGCTTCGTATTTGGTACGGTCCGCACGGTAATAATAATAAGCGATGGACAATAATATGTCGCTGACCATTGAATATGGTCCACTACCGGACTGCGTCATTTTGTCTCTTGCAACACCAGAGGAATCACAGGAGCGTTACCGGCCTTTAAGTAAGGTGTAGGTGTACGCGCTTTTGTTGAAGGTACCCATGTCGCATCGTCCCGGACACACCGCACAAGGAAGCTTATTCCACAGCTTTGTAGTACGTGGAAGAAAGCTCCTTGAAAACCGCACTGTGGAGGACCGCCGCACATCAGATGGTGGGGATGATATCCTAACTTGTGGCGTGTCGTACGAAGGTGGAATCCGGCGGCAGGAATCAGATGAAACATATAAGTGAATGAAGTAAATTAAGCGACGTCTCTAGGCAACGCCAAGTGATCCAGCCGTTCACAGAGCACTGGGTCTCCGACAATTCGAGCAGCTAATCCTGGCTAAGCTGGCATCCTGTGCAAAGGAAACTCCCACTGATTGTATGTATAACTGGATTAGGTCATATAAATAAATGAAAAAACTCTTACTCTGTATATAACATTGCGATGAAAGCGAAATTTCAAAAGTTGCAACAAACCAACAGCATTTATTCAGATTCTGTAAGCGCTTAAGCGGAGTGCAATGAACTATTATTATAATATTATCAATCTTAACAATTAAGATTTATAACACCGCATATTTTATAAGATAATCATAATAAAAGTACACTCGGTCAGTTGTCTTCCGATCGCCGCATGCAGCGGTCGTCAGGTGTGTGCATAAGCGTGTCGTAACACGAGACCTAGTATTTTACGTTTGAAGTGAAAGTTAGTTCGTGTCGGATGAAATTTGACGGTAATGTTTCCACTAATAATAATTGTTTTGTATAAAATATCTCTCATGTATTACTTAATTTTTAATAATGTAGGAAATAGTGTGGTAATGTGCATCTTTTATTGAATTGTAGAATATTCTTGTTATTTTTTAGTAAAGTCTAAGTTCCGAGTAGGAAGCAACCTTGATACATCCGTTTTAGGGACTATAAGCCCATGAGTAACTTAATGGTAATTTACTCATGTGCTATGAGTATTGTATATCGATAATTGCGAATTGGTTGGCTGAAAATTTTCTATCAAGTCTACAGGTCACTATTATAATAAAAAAAAAACACTTTTTTTATTACATTTCCTTACGAGAGACAAATTACGTACCAAACGAAAGTGTCAAAACCCATTGATTATATTAACGACTAGCTGACCCAGCAAACGGTGTTTCGCCATATTAATTATTTTTAGAGTTAGACCCTTTCTTGGACATTGCACCATTACATTATTTTTCTAAAATAAAAGAATTTTTCTGAAATAAACGTAGCCTAAGTGTCTCCTTATTACATCAGCTACCTGCCAAAAAAGTCCAGCCAGTCCCGTCATAATCGGTCCAGCCATTTCAGAGATCAGCCGGAAAAAACAGACAGACAGACAGACAAAAATTGGAAAAATTATTGTTTTGGTGTACCGTATATATATTCATATATATGTTAGTGAAAAACGGTTATTTCAATATTACAAACAGACTCTAAAATTTAATTTATATGTATAAATAACTTGACAATTTTTTTTGTTTTTAAGTTAATAGACTAGAAATATATTTATTTACCATAGGGAGTGACATTAACATAACATATTGCAACAACACTTATCATAAAGGTACATCAGTTCCTACAGGGGCTCTGACTTGGGGAGAAGAACTGATAAGAAACAGCCAACCCATCTTTTAAATCATATAATTACAAAATTGCTTAACCTACTTAATTAGTCCGGTCAATCTAGACATCGGAAGGTGCATAAAATCACAAGAAGCTGAAAATCAGTAAAATTGTTCAAAACATAATCTATATATATATAAATGAATTGCTGTTCGTTAGTCTCGCTTAAACTCGAGAACGGCTGAACCGATTTGGCTATTTTTGTGGAAGTCCAGAGAAAGTTTAAAAGGTTAAATAAATATGAAAATACTCGGAATTAAATAAAAACAACAATTTTGATTTTCATTGATGTGTCCTCCATCGCGTCGTTCAGAAATCAAATTGAAAGAATAGTGTAAAATGAATAACGAAATAGAATTTTTATCTTACTAACTTTCTTAGGAGGTAAAAAATAAACTTAATTTTATATACAGAACAACGTCTGTCGGGTCAGCTAGTTATGAATAAAATATTTAAGTTCCCCATCATTCCCGTGTATGGAAAAACTTTACTCGAGCTTAAAGTCGTAGTAAAAAAGTATTGATACTTTATTAAAGATTATTTTATGATCAACAATTTTTGTCTGGGGTACTGTTATTATAATTTCAAGATTTTCAGCAAAACGACTCTCCGTTTTTTTTACTTTTGATCTCGTGTAAATTTTTTTCCATACGTGGGAATGATGGGGAATTTAAAAATTTTATTTGCGCTTAAGTTATAATTAACTATAGTATTGACATTAATGTTCGGACAAGCCAAAATCACAGTCGTGATATTTTTTTAACATTAACTTCAATTGCACGTGAGAGACTTTCTATTTATTCAGATATTTATCTATCTAGTTAGATATCGCTTCATATTCTTAATTCAGATCCTGTACTATTATAACAATTTACTGACTGTCAATAAAAATTACCAGTGATAAGTGTAAACATAACTGTGTTTCGGTCTGAAGGGCGCCGTAGCTAGTGAAACTACAGGGCAAATGAGACTTAACATCTCATGTCTCAAGGTGACGAGCGCAATTATTGTAGTGCCGCTCAGAATTTTTGAGTTTTTCAAGTATCCTGAGTGACACTGTATTGTAATGGGTAGGGCGTATCAATTACTATCAGCTGAACGTCCGGCTCGTCATGTCCCTTATTTTTATTAAAAATACGCAATATTACGAACCATAGATTAAGGGTAATGACCTCAAAATCCACAGGCCACATATTATATATTATAATGTGTGGTGTTATTGTAGTACGGTCGAACCATGTTCTCTGCTTTTTATTACTTACATTTTCTTTGAGGCATACTTCGCTTTATGATCAACGCTCGCACCTGATACTTTTTTAAAAATTATGATAATCTTCTATATTCTATACTCTATTCTGCTGTGAAACAATTTCAGTACGACATATTTTACGAAGTAATTGTCGATGTTATGATATATTATTGACAAATTCATATAAAAACATTATTTTTTTTATTAAATACAGAACAACGTCTGTCGGGTCAGCTAGTTACAAATAAAAATTGAAGTAATTCTTACAATCAATTGTAGCAATTTCAAGCATTAGGGAATTTAATTTACTTGATTAGGTGGTTCGGTGGTCAGTCATACCTATCTCAAAAAGTATTTTTTTTTTATTTCTGTTTTAAATTTGTCTCAGTCAAAGAGTCGGTCTACTTCGTGAGCATAATTTTGATTATTTATAAATCAAATAAAATCAAATTTTATTTAGATTTGGTTATTTATATTAACAGATTTACATGAGAACATTGTATTGGGCTCATTGTATCAGGATTTTCGCATAAAAAAAATTTAAACACACTCACAACAAATTAAACACTCGTTCATATGCTGGTATTGATACGTTATTTAGAAAAAAAATGATATTAGAAACCCTAATATCACTTTTTAAAGACCTAACCATAGATACCCCACGTATGGATTTAATGAATAAAAATTTTTTGAGTTTCAGTTCTAAGTATGGGGAATCCCCAAAATTTATTGTTTTTTTTTTATTTTTGTGTGAAAATGTTAATGCAGTTTACAGAATATATCTACTTACCAAGTTTCAACAGTACAGTATAGTTTTGCAAAAAAGTGGCTACGTGACGAAACAATAATGGTTCCGTTTTTTGCTATTTGACTACGGAACCCTAAAAACGAATAATGTCTTTGTTTAATCCTTTGTCAAAGTTTCCTGTGAACAAATGTGTACAGAACCCGCCATGTGTCATCGTCGTCAATTGTTATAAGAAGTTAATGACCTCAGTTGATGGAGAAGAAACGTTAACTACTGATCGAAATCTTTATTTGAGTAAGCTCTATTAAGTTTCTCTCATGTATAATAAATGTTTGCCATCAAATAACTTGTGGCGTACGTGTAAGAAATAGGCATACAGTAACCCAGAATTTTTATACCCCTTAAAAACTGTCATTTTACATAGTAACAAAATCAAATCATACCAAAATTAGTTTATTCGTTGAGGTTAACGCACTCGAGTTTTAAATATGTTAAAATTTGTAGCACATTATACTTTTTATTACAATTTCGTAAATTCTATTTTTATTTCTTCAATTGCTCAGCTCCTTGATTGACAAATCTTGCCAAATTTTCTATTATGGGTTATTTAAATTTATGCTTTTAAATGGTGCTACTTTCGTCTTGTTATGCCCAGGCATGTATGGAAGCATTTCCATATCCTTTGCTGGCAGTATACTGCTGGGACCTGGAAGGAAGGATATACCCTTTAAAAACGGTCATTATAAATAATAACAAAATCAAATCATACCAAAATCGGTTTATTCGTCGAGGTCAACAGACTTTGAATTTAATTTTTAATATGTCAAGTTTTAAATATGTTAAAATTTGTACTATTTTTAATCGTCTATCACAACTTCGTAAAAGGTTGAGCAATAATAAGAAGAAGTGGCAAGAAACTTAAATCAATATTTACAGCTTCACTGCTTTATAAAATTATTTTAATTACAATCTATGTTATGGAACAAAAATACTTAAATCTTACTACTTAGGTACCTAAGCAGCCAAAAAAAAATATATAACGTTAATAAGATATAAAAAAAAAATACAAGATGATTGAGTAGGTATAGAAGACACATCAATCAAAACGATATCAACATTGTGAAGAAACATATAACTATAAATTGATAAGAAAACATTATTTATAGATTTAATCAATTTTATTATTAATATTCTATATATTATTATTATATTAATTAATTACGGAACGAACAAATTTGATTCAATAATTGTTAACTTCCCACCAAATGCGTGATTGTCACGTTCGTTCAGTGCTTCATTCTGTCAAGTGTCAAATGCGTGCTCATCCAGCTCGTTCAGTATTTCATCCCGTCAAGTGTCAGATGCGTGACCATCCAGCTCGTTCAGTGATTCATCCCGTCAAGTGTCAAATTTTTGAACATCCAGCTCGTTCTTCATCCTGTCGAGTGTCAAAAGCGTGCTCATCCAGCTCGTTCAGTGCTTCATCCTGTGAAGTGTCAAGTGCGTGCTCATCCAGCTCGTTCAGGTCTTCATCCTGTGAAGTGTCAAATGCGTGCTCATCCAGCTCGTTCAGTGCTTCATCCTGTCAAGTGTCAAATGCGTGCTCATCCAGCTCGTTCAGTGCTTCATCCCGTCAAGTGTCAAATTTTTGAACATCCAGCTCGTTCTTCATCCTGTCGAGTGTCAAAAGCGTGCTCATCCAGCTCGTTCAGTGCTTCATCCTGTGAAGTGTCAAATGCGTGCTCATCCAGCTCGTTCAGTGCTTCATCCTGTGAAGTGTCAAATGCGTGCTCATCCAGCTCGTTCAGTGCTTCATCCTGTCAAGTGTCAAATGCGTGCTCATCCAGCTCGTTCAGTGCTTCATCCTGTCAAGTGTCAAATGCATGATTGTCACGCTTGTTCAGTGCTTGAATCCTGTCAAGTGTTTAATGCGTGACAGTCACGCTTCATCAGTGTTTTTCCCCATCCCAAAAGTGCCCAACGATAAACAAGATTTCACTACCAAATTACATTTAAAGGAATAGTTCAAAATATTATCACATGTTTTAAAATATTATGATATCACTTGACACAGATTGAGAAACAGTTTCGTAACTCTTAGCTCTCCGCGGGTACTTGGCTGTAGTAAGGTGAACCGGGTTCCTATGTTACCTAAAATGTTTAATGTTGTCTTTGGCATTCTGTTATGTACTTTAGCATAGTTATCGCGTCAATTTAAGTGTATTTCTTATACAGCAATTTCGATTTTAATAATAATATATTTTGAATACAAACGAGAGTATTACATTATTTAAATTTAAAACAATACACTATATAATCTGTCTTATTTAAAAACGCGATGTAATATTAACATAAGTAATATTACCTAATTCAAATTTAAAATTACTTCACCCTGTCATGTAGTTCTGTAGTGACAAAGGTAAGATAAAGATAAAAAGTTTTGAATTTCGAATAACTTTACTTCGCGTTAATTAATAACATTGTATAATGTTATGTTCATATATATTTACGTAATAGTAATTTCGGTGATCATTGTTGCTAAAGTCAATCATCCAATGCTATTTATAATGAATTAACTACGTAATATGAAGTTAATAAATACAAAGTTTACTGTAAATAACTAAGAATTAATAAACATCCAAATACCGTTCATTCATTCCTCTCACAAAAACGCAAGCACTCTGTTAAGATCGTCTGCCATCCATCTGCAAATAAATCACAAGCAGGGTTGGCTTCGAGCAGAGAGAGACCTCGGTATAGGTGAGTTGGTGCGAGCCACAGTACGATGTGTCGGACTCGCGAACAATCTATGCCTGCGCCTCGAACAGTAATTTTCCGGTACAAGATTCTACATAGCTCAACATGCAAACTCGGCGCATCTATATCACCTCTGAGAACTCTGCACATAACTGTGTGCTGCTGTCGTTTTCGCCTAATCTTTAGGGAGTTGTAGACTAAAGTACCCAGAAGAATTTTGTGTGATACATATAGGGGTAGTATCCATGCGTACGTTTGTAAAGGTACCTAAGAAAAGCTTTTTGTACCTTTTCGAGAAGGAGTACATAAGTACTTTCATGCGGATTCCACACACACATAGCTGTTTCTAGCTTGCTGCGCACTAAAGCACCAAATAAAAGCCTTATGACTGGTTCAGATGTGAAATCCCCAGAATTCCTCAAAACAAAGCCCAAAATTCTATAGGATTCCTTGGCCAGAGTGGTAATATGATCATGGAAGGTTAACTTTCGATCGAATGTGACCCACTGCGCCCTGACCAAGTTCTGAGCCTCATTTTGTTTATAAAATAGTTTATTTTCATGGTCTTATAGCTTGTTTCAATAGCTTTCTTATACATTCTCTCATATCATACACGTAAAATAATAAGCATTGACAGGCCGCTGCGACAATCGCGCCGATCATTGAAATACCGCGGCGCGGGGGCACTTGCCGATTACGGAAGGTAAAAATAGCTTTTCTCAGAATCTGGAACTCCAAGAAGAAAAATATATTTGTGAATGAAAGAAGAATTATTAAGCTTTATTTTATGCTAACATTTACCGAGACACAAGAATATTTGTATGGCCCAGCTCCATACAATGCTGGTCATATTGTGAATCTCGCTAGTATTACGTACATAACGTTAATGCTAAATCTGCAATCTACACCAATATGTTAAATCACGAAGATTACACAGCGATATATTCACATCGTAATCTCAGGTCAGTCTTTATTACATGTTGACTCATAATAGATAAAGTTTATCATATGATATCATTTGAATTACTGTTATCTAAATACGCGAACTCTAAGTAAATATAATATACTTGGAGTACTGACATACCTAATATGGATACGATATATATATCGTGCATTCGATTGATTCCAGCAATGTTTAAACTATTTCATAAGTTCAATGTCCACGTTAGTCATATCAGATAATTTTTATAGCCGATGTTATTGTACTCATTAAATTCAAATGACACACTTTTCTACAATAGTTTTGCACAAAAACTGAACATCGGGTGGCAAAATTTGTTTCAGTTGTAAAAGGTCGACTTTCAAAGAAACTTATGCTTCTTTGCACCTGTGCATAAAAATAATAGAGAACTCCCAGGCCCAAGGGTGTCGTAGAAGGCGGCTTAGGACATATTTACCAGTGGTTGGCTGCTTTGCCGGATGCCGGCTAGATTATGAGTACCACAACGGTGTCTTTTGTCTGCCGTGAAGCATTAATATGTAAACATTATTGTTTCGGTCTGAAGGGCGCCGCAGCTAATGAATTTACGGGGCTAATGAGATTTAACATCTTATGTTCAAGGTGACGAGTGCAATTGTTGTTGTAGTGGAAAGGCGTATTAATTACCATCAGCTGAATGTACTTCTTGTCTCTCTCATCCCTTATTGTCATGAAAAAAAGAACTACTATTAACTAACTATTTTTGGGTTTCATACCAGAAGGGCAATGAACGCAAACCAATTACCATATGTGTAATGAAACATATAGTGACTCTACTACAATATTAGATAGAGTAACAATGAGTGCGGTAATGAAGGAGAGCGGAGTCTGCGGTCGTACCGATTCATTCCATTGCAAGTTGGTACTATTTAGGAGTGTCACGTACACGGAGTCAGTTTCACGTGTTTGGTGTTCTAGTACACGACTGTTCTACTCACTTAGTGAAATTTATTATTAATTTTAAATATAAACTCAATTTAAAATTTTGGGAACTATGCGTCGAAACCACTTTGTACGTTTTTAGCGGCGGAACGCAGGATTTAACATAGTTCTTGTATTTATTACAAATTTGCTATTACAAAGACTCTACAGTCAGCAAATCTGTCAGGAGGCTGTAACAAATAAACGTGTTTACCGCTACAGATAAAAAAAAAGATGTCAGTTTAATGCTAGAAATGGAAAGAGTATAAATATTTAAGATTTTTTTTAAATGGACATAGCCGGCTACTTGTTACAGGCCTGCCCTGCCCATTATCATACATATATAACTTTCTTATAGAAAATTATACTTGTTGATTCTCAACCCATGAAATACGAATGTGCCCAAAAAAAATTCCATTAGAGAAATGTAAAACATCTAAAATAATATCAGTATTTGATGACATAAACTTACAATGCCTACTACTACTCCACTGATGTTTGTATGGCGTTGTATATGATGCTTTTAAGACAAGCACCCAGATAATGTTCAAAACAAATATTACGAAATTCAAAAGAATTGTTAAAAAACGTTTGTGTGGTAAAGGTTACTATAACATAAATGACTTTCTTAATGATACCACTGATTGGGAACTGAGCGATCGCCCACAGGCTAATCATAAATTTTATTGCCTGATTTTACATTGTAACCATATTTATATAAAAAGGCATAACTTTTGGAATGGGTGGTAATGTTTGACTTTCAATAAGTGATTTTCTATCCTGTTTTGACTAAATTTTTTTGAATTTCATGCTTTTCTTCACTAATCTGTACTCTCTGACATCGCCCTACTTCTTCTAGAAAAATTGGTACTAATAGTTGATTAAAGAGTTTGTTTTTTTACAACTTCAAGGGACAAAAACAGTGTTAATATAACTCATTGCTGAACTACGTTTTTACACAGCAATCGGCGCTTTTGACACAATATAACACTAGAAATAAGGGATTTGATGGATTGGATTGTAACTAATTCTAGTAGGCTTCATAAGATACATAATAGCTTTAAGGGTAAATGTATACACTTCTATAATAAAGTCCTAGCCACTGTTCAGGCATTATCTATAAATAAATTTAAATGTTTTATAAAAAAATGGCTCTGTCGTAAATCCTATTACTCCACTGCTGAATATCTAAATGATTGGACGGCCTGGGACTAGATTGTGATTATTTTATAGCGATAGAAATGACTGTACAATATTGTATATTTTTATTGAAAAGAGCGCATAAAAAAAGAATGCTGGGAGAGTTTCTTGCGCCGCTTCTTCTCTCTCAGAGTGCCATTTGTTTCCGAAGCGGTAGCAGTGTCTAGTAGTTATTAGAAATGACATCAAAAAGAATTCTAAAGGAATCAATTTTGACAAAATAAATGCCTTTTATGCCTTCTAAAGAGTTTGTTTTTTTTTACAACTTCAAGGGACAAAAAAAGTATTAATATAACTCATTGCTGAACTACGTTTTTACTCAGTAATCGGCGTTTTTGACACAAACTATTAAAATCAACCTTATTTTCGCCGAACAATCAGCAGTAACTCATTCTCGTTGATATTTAAGTAGGCAACTTAAATAGCATTCGACGTTGAACTTGACATGTTTATAACTTAAATATTATCTCTTCATTGGATGAAACACTTTTGTACCAAGGTAACCGTCAATTTAATGTATTTTTATTGTGTTAAGGTAATGTCTCTTGTATCCAATATTTTATATTTAACCGTATACGGAACGATGCGAAGAAAAGCACTGCGAAAGTGACTAAATAACAATATTTAGTAAGTGAGTATATCTCAAAGTCAAAGTCAAAAAATAAAGATTTTTCATTCATTTTTTCATTTTTTGATTCACTGTAAACTTTATAAGTTTTTTAGTGCAAGTCTGGATGAAGTACAAAAGTTACAATAGCACTCCAATGTCTATAACAATATTCATTAACAAAATTTTGAAACATTTATTCCAACTAACTTTATGGTTCAAATAATCTTTCACTTCTCAATCTTTATAATAGGCCTTAGATGTTAATTTATTTTTTACGATACACTTAATTTTTTAAATAGGTAATATTTTAATATCATTTGGGAGTTTTTTTTTTATAAAATATAACACAATCCGATGGAATATCTTTATTTGGAACTAACACTACAAAGACAGTTTGAAAAACTCATCTAAATAATTATGTGACACACACGGACAGACAGACAGACATGACGAATCTATAAGAGTTCCGTTTTTTGCCATTTGGCTACGGAACCCTAAAAATCAGACGCATATAGCAATATGAAGGCAATATAATAGTGTAATACTTTTTCTTATCTTCGATTTGTTTATAATTGATAGTAATCTCGTAATTAGGTAGGTATTGTAAAAATAATCAATTCAATTATCCGTTTCTTTCTATATCTTTAAACAAATATCAGTTTCCGGTCTTAGACAAGTCATTGTATTAAACATTTTAATTTTAAATAATCTACTTATTCAGTATTTTCAAAAATCTAAATATTTTCGAAGTAAAACTTCTTTAGGCGTGACTTGAGGGTAACTCGATATTTTTTCTGACGGAAGTAACTGTTTTCTTAAAAAAAATAAACTTGCTCGCGCGAAATAACATTTCTGCATTTATTTATAATAAATATTTAATTTAATACAACTTGCTACCTGCTGATAGGGTTTAAGTCGGTGTCTGCCCGCAAGGGTTATTTGGTTCTAGACGAAGCTATCCCGCTCAAAGTCACTATTTTTAACTAGCAATGTGCTGTTCACAAACAATAATAACATAATCCACGTAAACAAAAATATTCATAAAATGAAAACTACTGGGCCAAACTAAGTCAAAACATTTCGCATCAAACTAAGGAAAAATCACGAAAATCGGATCATAAATCTCAGCGTTGTACATACATATAAAAAATACCAATAGAATTGAGAACCTCCTCCCGTTCGAAGTCGGTTAAAAATTTAAATAAATAAAAATTAGTTCTATTGACTGTGTCGAATATATATATTTTCGCAAATGTATTTAAAAACTTTTTTCCAATTTAATTAAATAACTGATCTCATTAATATTTCATTAAAACAATACATTGTTACACTCAAATATGATAATTGTCATTAATTAAGTATTTGTATATGCGTAGTTCCAATAATTACAATTATTCAATAGAATTATTACAAAATCGCCATTCAACGATATTTAAATCCGATTATTAATCATGTTATTACAAAACCGGTTCATCGTTAAACCGATGCATGTTGCACACACGCGCAATGACCCGACTACCACATATTACCTATTGCTTAATACTGTCGTTTTTCCTATCGGATCTAGGTCAGCCATTTTAAGTTTTCGCGTTTCGATTTATTTATTTATTAAGATAGTTACACCAACAACACGTAATTCTAAATTCAAATCTGTTGTTGTTGTAAACGGTCGTTAGCTGTCAGCTACGATTATATATCTATAGGTATATCTATCAGGGGCGTGCATATCATATAGGCATATCCTTTATATAGAACCTTAATATATATAGCACTAGTGTTAAAGTTAGTTTAGTTTAATTTGGTTCCGTTATTTTATTACAAAAGTTCTATTGAACACTCAGTCATAAAATGTTTCCTTACGCTAGATACTAAATTCGTACAGTAAGTAATCTTTACTTATTCCAAAGCACAACTTCGATTAGTTAAATGCACAATGCCTACCTTGCTAGAAAACCAAGCAAGCAACCTGCAAGTATAACGGCTGGATCACTTGGCGTTGCGTAGAGACGTCCCTTCATTGTGTGTTTTTTTTTTATGAAAATAAGGGTCGAGACGGACGTCCAGCTGATGATAATTGATACGCTTTGCCCATTACAATGCAGTGCCGCTCGGGATTCTTGAAAAACCCCAAATATTCTGAGCGGCACTACAACTGCGTTCGTCACCTTGAGACATAAGATGTTAAGTCCCATTGCCCAGTAATTTCACTAGCTACGGCGCCCTTCAGACCGAAACACAGTAATGCTTACACATTACTGCTTCACGGTATAAATAGGCGCCGTTGTGGTACCCATAATCTAGCCGGCATCCTGTGCAAAGGAGCCTCCCACTGGTACTGCTGCTGAGCATTGCTATGTTTAGGGCCGGAGGGCGCCGTAGCTAGTGAATTTACTGGGCAAATGATACTTAACAGCTTATGTCTCAAGGTGAAGAGCGCAATTGTAGTGCCGCTCAGAATTTATTGGTTTTTCAAGAATCCTGCACTGCATTGTAATGGACAGGGCGTATCAATTACCATCAGCCGAAAGTCCTGCTCGTCTCGACCCTTATTTTCATTATAAAATAAAAACTAAAAATATTTAAATATCAATTGAAGGTAATGTTGAATGGGAAATAAATGAATCGTTTCCTGTTTGTTTCCATAAACTGTGGTAATGCACAATTGATTGCTATTATTATATAAATATCTGGCAAATTGAACTGAACAGACAGTCTGCATAGTTTTTAATGCTAGTTTGTATATTTGTTTGGGACTAGTTGATGCCCGCGACTTCGTACACGTACACACATTACTCCGCACGTTGTAGCGACATTTCAACAATTTTTTTTAAATAAAAGAACACTTTTAGCAGCGCACGGGATATTAAGAATATTATGGGTAAATTTATTGAATTAGGCGTTACTTTGCGGAAATCCATAATTATACAAATGATTTAAGTCTTCTTTAGTGTTAAACATGTTTCCTGATGCCTCGTGTAGAGGCGAAACACGTGTCGAATTGTTTCTTTTGTTTAACAAATATTGGCGGAATTAACACTAAAGAAGATTTAAATCATTTGTATAATATTATGGGTATTTTTTTTTGTTTAAATTATTGGAGTTTAAGTGAGGTACCCTAATTTTCATGAAATTATTATATAGCCTTTGTCACCCGGGAATAGTGTAGCTTCCCCACAGTGAAAGAATTTATATGTATGTAATGAAATATAAAATATCAATTTTTTTTTAATTGTGTCTGTGTCAATATCTACTCGTTTCGAACTCGCTTATAGCGTTCTACGTGTCACATATAATAATGCGTTTAGGAGGCTGTTGGGGCTACCATGGTGTTGTAGCGCTTCTGGAATGTTTGCTGAGGCATCTGTGGATGGTTTCCATGCCATAATGCGCAAAAAAGCGGCTCTCCATGTTGCAGCGTCTACGTGTAAGCAGTAACAGCATCCTAAAGATGATTGCTGCCAGAGCTGACTGTTCCTTCCAGAAACACTGGATACAGTTACCTCTAGGTTTATAAATATATTTCACTTATAATACTAACGTAGTTCATAATAATATTGTTACTAATACATTTACTAATATATATGGAGATGTCTCTGAATTAAATAAATAAATGCTCTTAATATTATAACAAATGTGTTTATTTAGCCCCTTTCAAAATCATTTATTAAATAAAAAAATATTCCTCAGCAAACTGACACGAATAGTTTGTTCCCTTACGAGTACCTTTAATCGACACGTCAGGTATCTGTTTCCTCAAACGCATTATCCTGATAGGGTTACATAATATCAAACAGGTTTCTAGGTACAAAACCCCAAAGAGTTCGTTAACTTATCCTTCGTGTTTACTTCACAATAAGCGCCGGTTTCACCAATGATGTAGAACGCGATTAGAACAGTTTGACTTAGTTTACGATCAGTGTAAACGAGTTTACAGATTCAATTCTTATTTCACCAACATTAACTAATCGCAGTTATGGCCTAAACGCGTTTGGATACTGACGGCCGAATTTTTCACGTTCCACTTAATATTTGATTGCGTCCAAGAGTTGCCACTGTCGTTAACATTATAGAAACAATGGCATTTAATTGATTTTTTTACTGTTCATACTTATCGATGACGGTTATGACAAGTATTTGATCCCTTTTATTTTTACGAAAATAAGGGAAGAGACGAGCAGGACGTTCAGCTGATGGTAATTGATATACGCCATGCCCATTACAATGCAGTGCCACTCAAGATTATTGAAAAACCCAAAAATTCTGAGCGGCACTACAATTGCGCTCGTCACCTTGAGAAATAAGATGTTAACTCTCATTTACCCAATGATTTCGCTAGATATGGGGCCCTTCAGACCAAAACACAATAAAGCTTACACATTACTGTTTCACGGCAGTAATAGGCGCCGTTGTGGTACCCATAATCTAGCCGGCGTCCTGTGCAAAGAAGCCTCCCACTGCTAATTTTTAATTTCACCAACACAAACTAAACGCAGCTATAGCCTAAACGCGTTTAGATACTGACCGCCGAATTGTTCACGTACAACATATTTGATCGCGCCCAAGAGCTGTCACTATTGTTATCCTATTGAAACAATGACATTTAACTATTCTGATTTTGTTCATACTTATTGATGACAGTTTTGACAGGTGTTTGATACATTCTATTCTATTGTTTATGACATGTAAACTAAGTTTACGTCAACACATGGTATTAAGGGTGATATCAATTTGTGCTTAATCAACATCAAAACTGATATTTAAACTTGTTTACGTAACCAAGTTTTATAAAACTCAGTTTGAAGTGTCATTGGTGAAATTGGGACTAAGAGTATTTGTCCGCTGCAGTTCTAAAACAACATAAAAGTATATTAACGGTATGGGTCTGACATCAACAGCTAGCGATATAAACAAAAACATAAAATGATCTTATTTTCAATGGAAGCTTTATAGCACGACTGTACTTATCAGGTATATTGGGACAGCTTCAGAATATTGACAGCTAATTACTGACAGTAGAAGGTAGTAATTTATCTCTATCTGTAGATAGTATATTGTGAACGGCCGTTAATTGGTTTTGTTCTACCTTTAACTGAAATTGTACGAAAGGGTTATTGAGGATCATTATATTCAAATATATTAATTCAAAATAAGATATAAAATCATTTATTGAAAGTCAAAAACTATCACCCATTCCAAAAGAATGCCTCAGTCCTGAGAAGAACGGGCGCAAGAAACTCAGCAGGCTTTTTTTCATAAAAATATGGTAACAAAGTAATATTGTACAATTAAATTTATTATTTAATAGCCTAAGGGCGATCGCTCAATTCCCAATCTGTGGTATCATTAAGAAAGTCATTTTTGTTATAGTAACCTTTACCACACAAACGTTTTTTAACAATTCTTTTGAATAACGTAATATAATGGTTTTGTTTAGTCAATCGGTTTAGTACGGTTTATTTCTTTGCTATCTATGTAATTTATTAAAAAGTCAAAAATCCTTAAAAATAAATAATATCTACCTCGTGCTATTTTATGTTTGTAGAAAGAACCAGTTTACCAGTGGGAGGCTCCTTTGCACAGGGTGCCGGCTAAATTATAGGTACTACAACGCCGTCTATTTCTGTCTTGAAGCAGTTATGTGTAAACATTATTGTGTTTCGGTCTGAATGACGCCGTAGCTAGTGAAATTACTGGGCAAAGGAGACTTAACATCTTATGTCTCAAGGTGACGAGTGCAATTGTAGTGCCGCTCAGAATTTTTGAGGTTTTTCAAGAATCCTGAGCGACACTGCATTGTAATGGGCAGGGCGTATCAATTGCCATAAGCTGAACGTCCTGTTCGTATCATCGCTTATTTTTATAAAAAAAAATAGAACAACATTGTAAAAATGAAAGTATTGAATACAAGTAATGAAAATATTATTATCCCATTATTATTTATTTAAATAACTTGTAATTAAATATCATAAAACTATTTTTATACAATTGGAGAGAGAAATGAAAATAATTTTTATTTTACAACTTATAAATGTTGAAATTTATCAAACTCTCGTCCATTTTACAGTAGACATAATATTATGAGTTACAAGAGGTTTATACTGAAGTATGATACAAATGGTCTAGTTAAGCAACTAACGTCAGGGTGTTGAATTTGCGTGTCATACCGACACGCAAATTATCGTAATAATTCACTCTGAATATTTATCCCTAACGCGCTAAAAATAAATATGACTTGAAAAACAATAACAAAAACTTAGATTATGGGCTGGTCTCCGCTCCAACTAGATACCGCAGGCGTAGTCGCAATGCGCGGCAGCTAATACTTCGCCCAAGGGGGCGTACTCGAGCCAGTCTCGAACAATGTGTGACGTTGACGTGCCACATGTTCTGTTAAACTTTGCTAATAATTGAAAGAAAAATGCCGGGTTGCGTTATAAAACTTTGTAAAAATAATACTAAAAGAAATAAGAAAGACACTGGGATCACATATCATCAATAAGTATTTTGTATTTTATTAATTTCAATGTGAAATAACACGAAGCGTATGTTACATAATTTGAAAGATGCCTTTGAGTCTCAAGATACTACGCACACAAGCATTTAATAGTTGCCGTAGTAAAAAAGCTATTGTTCTTAGGTAGTGCGGTATCTAGTTGGAGCGCAGCGGAGACCAATCATTAATCTAATAACCCGTTCCGTATTGTTATCGTGGAGTATAATCGTCACAAAACGAAGGTTAAATAGTATAATTATTATTATGAAACTGATAAATAGAATCTGGAATAATTAAACGCGGAAACTTGTGAGTTTTAGGGCGATAACACGCCATTGAAGGCAACACAATGATAACAATATCATAATTTACGGAAATAGTTTTGTGTCGGATGAACCAATATGATTACGATTTAAGAACATTATTTCTCAGAAGAATATTACAATATTTACTTATAGAGAAAATAATATATTCTAATTACTATATAATATGTGAGCCGTGAGAATATAGGCGTAGAGTGAGCAGAAAACACGCAAACATGGTGTTTTTAGACATGTTTTATGGTGAAAGTATAGCATTTGGCGCTATGAACACTACTTAATCCTGTTACACATATCCTTAAGTCATATTTTTAGGTTGCTTATGATTGCTGTTGGTTATAGTTAAAACTGCCGAGCCTTTTGGAACTACCACTTTTCTTTGAAGTTAAACAAGGTTTTGGCATGGCGTGACGCATTTTTTTGGTACTTCTCTCAGAAAAGTTATTCTTATAGCTTGTACTTTTTTGTGTGTGTTAATTTATTCTGATTAGTAGTGAATAACGGAAGCATTTAAACTGTTTTCCACGCAAGAATTTTGAAAGTATTGGCTTTGTTACATAGATGGCGGGCCGGCAGCCGTGAACTCATATCGCTCAAGGCCGCTGGCATTTAGTGTCGCCTTAACTATAAATATTAACAAAGTAAAGTGGAAAAAAAACGTTAAAAAAACATAAATAAGTTACCTACACTACACTTATGAATATCAACTAAAGACACAATACTGAATACAATAGTACAAGTACTTTAGTGAATTACGCGATCGAGCGGCGCAATGCGCATGCGCAGACCGTCACTCACAATTTGTAATTATAAAGCCGTGACTACACTGCAGCAACAATTATTCATTAATTTATTTTTAAGCCGTAACATATTTTTATTTATATTTTTAAATATTATTATTTAGATGATGATTAATTATATATTATAACTGACTCGCCCAATAGATATGTGTCTATTGTTATGAAAAACGCTTTCAAGATGTAAAAACTGCATGAAGACGAGGTTGGTAATAAAAAAAAGAAAGATAATTAGTAAATTGAAAAAAAAAAATGTGTCAGACGAACCAGTGGGAGGCTCCTTTGCACAGGGTGCCGACTAGATTATGCGGCGCGTATTTCTGCCGTGAATTAGTAATGTATTACTGTTTCGGTCTGAAGGGCGTCGTAGCTAGTGAAATTATTTTGCAAATGTGACTTGACATCTTGTGTCTCAAGGTGACGAGCGCAGTTGTAGTGCGGCTCAGATTTTTGGATTTTTCAATAATCTTGAGCGGCATTGCATTGTAAGTGTAACGGCGTATCAAATACCATCAGCTGAACGTCCTGCTCGTCTCGTCACTTATTTTCATAAAAAAAAGATTAATTATATATTTAACTGAATAACCCGACATCTGTGAAGAAGTGAAAAAGTAAAAAAGAAAGAAGGAAAGAAAACTTATTTATTCAATAATGTCAAAATGACACTTATGAATGTCAAAGATTTTACCACCATATCGGAAAAGTTGAGCCTTAATGAGAAGAAGTAGCAAGAAACTCATTGCCACTCTTTTTAATCTATGCTTACAGTCTCAGCATTTTACATTGTATTTTGTAACAATGTATGTAAAGTGATAAACAAATTAAACTCAAAAGTGTAAGGAGTGAAGAAGATGAATCTATTCGCATACAATGTAAATAAATAGAGGAATTATGTAAGCAATTAAATATGTAAAGTAATAACTTAAAATAGTATATTATCAATTTAGAAATAAAAATCCCTGAACCGTTACCGCAGGCTCATTCACGATCATGACGCATGGACCAGCCATCTGTTAACAAACAAGAAATTTTTGTTCTACATACATACAATAATAACATAATAGGGGTTAAAGTATGGAATTGCCTTGAATTGTAATAGGCACTTCAAATTGACATAGAACCTTCATGGTTTTAGATTCTTGAGTGAAACTTTGTCATGGTTCCTATGTATACTTTGTCATGGATTCCGTAATCAGAACCTAACCAAACTCTCACCAAACTATCTTTGAAGTATATCCTTTCCAATAAAAAAAGAATCATCGAAATCGGTTGGCGCGATATTGAGTTGATCATAAATTTATCATCCACTTTGCTATACGTATGTATAGCAAATTTTAAACTTTTTGGTTTTCTCCTGGATTCCATCGTCACATCTGAACCACACGGGAAGCACCAACTTTCAAATAAAAAGAGAATTATCAAAATCGGTTCACCCAGTCGAAAGTTTTGAGGTAACAAACATAAAAAAACACATACCGACGAATTGAGAACTTCCTGCTTTTTTGAAGTCGGTTCAAAATGCTATCACAATCACACAGTTTGTCGAATCTAGATCACATTTCTATCGCAAAGGCACAACTAATGACCTTCATATTAGACAGCAGCAATGTATAGATAACAATGGTAGTTATTTTGATTAGATAAATAAGTTAAATTAAAATAAAAAACATTTCATACTTTAACCCCTAATATAATTAAAAAGTGTATAATTTACTCTGGTAAAATTTGCAATTATGTCCTCCCCTTCCTTTTAAAAATATCTACATCGGAAGTTCGCTGTATCACGGTAACGATAAAAATGAATAAAAGTGAAAGCAAAATGATTGCGAAAAAGTTAAGCTGACTTACCTAATTCAGTATTCACAAACAAATTAAGAATTAGTTATATTTATGAATAAGGGGGTTGCCTCCTTATTCATAATGGTACGCTAACTTAAAACAGCCGCTAAGGAGTGTTTTTTCTCATTCTGACTTAGGTCAATAGAAGAAGACAGAGTGAGAATTAGCAATGCTTTAAGTTAGCAGACTATTATGAATAATGGGGTTTTATAGATATATATATTTCATTACTTTCTATTTAAGATGTAAGCAACTTTCCATTCGACACATAATCGGCTTACGAAGGTATCATGACTTAAGAAATTGAGTACGCATATTTCGGGGGTCCCGTACCTCAAAAGGAACAAACGGAACCTTTACATGATCACCTTGCCGTCTGTCTACACCCTTATTACAGGAACACGTAGAGGTATCGAATTGAAATTAAAACGACATACTTAAGTCTCTTAAAAAATGAATTTCTAAAGGTACGGCCTTTTATGCTGCAAAAAACGTATTGACACTCTCAATGGAATCAAAATTAATAGGATATTTCCTGCAAGACCTAGAACTATGAAATTTGGCAAATAATACCATCTTATACTATAAGTGAAATGAAATGAAATATATCTGTATTGTACACCATAAAATAATTAAATATTTAACAAAAATTAAGAATACATAACAAGCAATTCAAATTCAAAATTCAAATTCAAATATTTTTATTCAAAATAGGATTTATAATCACTTATTGAACGTCAAAATCTACCACCCATTCAAAAGAGACTGCCTCAGACCTGAGAAGAATGGGCGCAAGAAACTCAGTGGGCTTTTTTTTTATATAAAATATGGATTACAATGTAATATCGTACAATAAACATTTATAATTAAAGAGCCTGAGGGTGTTCGCTTTATTCCCAGTCCGTGGTGTCATTAAGAAAATCGTTTATGCTATAACAACCTTTCCCTCACACACGTTTTTTAACAATTCTTTTAAATTTCGTAACACATTTGTTTTGTACATTTTCTGGGATCATATTGTAGAAGCATATACATCGCCCAACAAAAGACTTACTAACTCGACCCAACCTAGTAGTAGGCATAACAAGTTTATATTTGTTCCTCGTGTTAACATTATGAATGTCACAGTTTCTAGAAAATTCCTCAATGTGCTTATGAACATACAAAACATTATCAAAAATGTATTGAGAAGCAACAGTCAAAATGTTTATTTCTTTAAATTTTTCTCTTAATGATTCTTTAGGACCTAGGTTATAAATAGGCGGCGTTATCACTTAAGAGCGATTTCTTCCAGGCAACCTGTACTGAATTAGTTTTAGTTGATAAAATAAAAGTAGGTGGTGTTATCGATATACTTAATTTTAACATACACATACAGTAAATAATACCAAAAAAAGAACTAGTGTATTTGTCACAGTGATAAATAATAATTAAAGAGCATGTTTTTCAAAGGATTGGAGAGTTTGAGCCTTTCTAATTTCAGTGCGAAGAGAATTCCCTTGGAAAAAGTCTGAAAACTAGATTGTTATTAAATAATAAAAAACAGGGTTGAATTTTTGAAATAAATCTTATCTATACTAATATTATAAAGCTGCAGTGTTTGTTTGTTTGTTTGTTTGAACGCGCTAATCTCTGGTACTACTGGTCCGAATTGAATGATTCTTTCAGTGTTGGGTAGTCCATTTATCGAGGAATCTATAGGCTATGTTTTTTTTTTCAAAATTAGGGATCCGTAATAAAATTGCTATTTTGTAACACAAGGTGTAAAATCGAAAACCTATTTTTGCGTGCGCTGCAAAAACTATTGACAATAGAACAAAATGATGTACAGGCTATAATATAGGCAATATTTTATTACTTATAAAACTATCGCGTGAATTATACTTTATATGGCAAAACAACGTTTGCCGGGTCAGCTAGTATTGTATGAAAGGGCTTCATTGGCACAAGCTTAAACATATTTTATGTATTTCTATGATGATATATTTTCGATTTATGACGAAGAAATAAAAAAACTTTTCCCTTTTTTAATAATATAGGTAATAATATGTGTGGAACCCATAGTACGCGAGCCCTACTCGCACATTTCCCGTTTTTTTAAAAAAAAAATAATATCTAGGTATAAAGAAGAAAGTTGTATTAAGTTACTCTGTAACTGTTTCTATTTTAGTTTACTTTATTGTTATAAAATTCTCAAAGTCTATGAGATTTCTGACCACAAATTCGTCTGCGTGAAATAAGGTTCTAGTAAACCCTAAAACTTCAGGATAAAATGTAAATACATGTTCTACTACCCAGATCAAGTTCCTACAGAATTTCATAAAAATTTATTGGTCAGTTTCGTTGTAAACGAGCAACATACATACAGACAAGTTTATTAATACTTCTCATTTTTCAATTAAAAAAATAAGTCGAAATTGCTTAAATTTATTCAAACTTAAAAACAAAAGCAGAGCGATGAGAGAGCGAGAGAGAATGGAATGACCCTCTCTACGACGTCACCACAAGCAATGCCATCTTAGCTAGCACTATGAAGCCTACACGGGTAATCAAAGAGATAACCTTACATCTACTGATAATAAAAACTGACCATTTCAATTAATTTAATTTCTTTTATAACAATAGGAGACGAGACGAACGAGACGTTCTGCCGATGGTAATTTATTTTAATAAGTTAAAGTTAAAATTTGTACTTTAATTTTTAATTGTTTTGTTTTTATTATAGCTTAGATAGTATTAGTTCTATTTTTCAGAAGTATTTAGGGAATATTTTTTGTAATTTTACGCCTTGCCCATTACAATACAGTACCGCTCAGGATTATTGAAAATCCAAAAATCTGAGCAGCATTACTTTTGCGCTCGTCTCTTTGAGACATAACATGTTAAGTCTCATTTGCCCAGTTACTTCACTAGCTACGGCGCCCTTCAGACCGAAACACAGTAATGTTTACACATAACTATTTCATGGCAGAAATAGGCGTTGTTGTGGTACCCATAATAGCCGGCATCTTGTGCATTGAGCCTCCCACTGGTTTATATAAATAATTATATATAAACAATAATTGTTAACACGACGCTTTCTTTGTTCACAGTGCGAATGGATCACTGGATTTGAAACCAATTAGAACAAGGCTATACAACGAGAAGTAAACGCGCAAACATTGATAAGAATTACTCATCAGCGTTCGGTGCTTAGTAGAAACTACGACGGCAGGGAGAACGGTCCATTACAGCTGAAACTGTGAAATCTGCGCATGCGTGGACCGTTCACAAACGTCAGAATAACCATAGTGACTCATTTGTACATATTGCGATGCTAGAGTACGATTTGTGTTAATACATTTTGTGATAAGTGTTTGTGAGTTACGCATAATGACGCCGGGCGCTGACAATTGTGTTAATCATGTCAATAATAATATTGTGCCGTTACTCCCGAGGAGGTCGGTGCATTTGGAATTCAAGAATATTACATGTACAATCACTTCGTTGTCGCTGCAGAAAATTGGACTAGGTAAGTTGAGGAATGTTTGTTTAAAAGTCATTTATTCCAAAGGACATGTGAGTGTTTGTGTTTAACATCTTATATATTATAAGCTGACCCGACAGACGTGGTGTACAGTAGTACATAATAAATAAAATAATGTTTTTTATGGTGTTGTCAATAATATTTCATAACATCAAGAATTATTATTTCGTAAAGTATGCTCACACAAATTGTTGCACAGCAGAACTGTTTATCCGTGCGTTAATAAATTCGGCCATTGAAAATAATATGTCCATAAAAAACAAATGTTGGAAATAAAAATAATTATGCGTCTTGTATGTTTTTAATGCTAAGTCAATGAATAAAATAAAATAATATATTTTTTTTTAATTTTTTTATAAATAGTTTCGGAGAAGTTTGGAAACAAACACCGGGACACGAAAATTTTATATATTTGATTTTATAGTATTGCCTACGAGGCCATGAGCCATATGCATTATCGAAGAAGTCCTTATAATAGCAATTATATTTCAATTTACGCGATTACAAAACTTTATTGTTTGGAATATTTTAAGGTGTGCGCCTCATAATCTAATTTTCCTCAGTAAATTTGTCAGTATTATAATTATTTTGTTTGTATAAAAATACAAATTTTAATCACTTTTTTTTTCTTAAAAATATAATTTGATTCTGACAAAAAGCATAATATCATCATTAAACAATTGTCAGTATAATTATGAAGTTTGTCAAAAATATTGTAACGAGTTTAATAATCGGTGTCAGTAACGAAAATATATTTTTATATATATATAACTTGCGGACCCGACAGAATTTTATTCTGTACAGCCGTTAGTTGGAGTTCACAACCATACACATGGACAGAAGTATTATATATGGACTGAATTGAGAATCTAAACCAATCTCAAATTCACTGGAACACACAATAAAATCATCAAAATCGGTTTAGGAGTTCACTGTCAACACACGTACTGAAGAATTATATATATAAAGATAATTAAACTTTCTATTTTCTTTTTATCTAAAAAAATTTCTCAGTGATATCTCTTAGATAATAAAAAAAAATATTGAGTTAAAAATTTATATTTTCATTCATTTATATTTCAGTATAAATCCACACCATAAGCCACTGAAACCATTTTTTTTATTTAAACATAGCAATTAATTGATTAAGGACTAAAGAAGCTGAGCACACTATTTTGTTGGTAGTGAATATGACTGAGCCGTCACGCTCGTAAGGCGCCCCGAGCCGACCAAGGCTCAGTGGGACGACTTTTGAGCTAAGGACAGACTGTTTATTTATTTCCACAATTACATATTTGCTAAGGGTCGTTTGTTGCCTGAAAATTATATAATTCACTAAGTGTGTCTCTTTAGCGTTAGTATTAAAAAAATAATTAAACGGAAGGAAAAGTCTGTCAGTCGCAATGATAATTATTATCTTGTTTTTTGACCTAGACTTGAACTCAGAGATTTCCTTTAAAATGTTAACATTTAACAAAGAAACTGTTAAGGCTTTAAGACCTTTCGTTATTAAAAAAAAAAATATTGAAGTAGGCGTTACTTTGCGGAAATCCATAATTATCCAAATGGTTTTAAGTTTTCTTTAGTGTTAATTCCGCTAATATTTTTCTTTAAACAATTCGACACGTGTTTCGCCTCTACACGAGGCATCCTCAGGACGTCATGTTGATGTTGTTGTGACTTGTCTCACACTCATTGGCGGAATTAACAGCTGTTATGAAAACTTAAAACATTTGTATACTTTCGTTATTACGCAATTCTTTTTGCTTTCCTACATTTAAAATACAACGTTACTTCTTAGCCAAATTTTGAAGTGTAAGCTTTAACGGCGTTGATCACTATTCTTGGGATTGGTATAAAATGTTAAACTCGCGTCAGGACACGTGACCTGATCGAAAATTCGTAAGAGTATGTCATTCAAATTTTGGATGAAAGTTGATTTTTCTGAGAGATAAACTTTTTAATGTAAAATAATTGTAGTAGTTGTTTCATTGTGTTAAATTTTTTATAACATAAATTGTCAGTTTTTGTACAATATCGCAATAAATGAATATTGTATTTAACCACATAAATGCTAGTACTTTTATACTGAAAAGCAGAGCAATTCGTGCGAAATGATTCCACAATCATTCGAAAATATTCAAAAATGCACAACGATAATGTTCAAGTTTTCACAAATTCTGCCGGACTCCCGGTGTGCAACCCGTCATTTTTTTATCCCTAATTAATCTGATCATATACCAAAAGCTCGGCGTTTCCCTGCGAGATCGAATTAGAAATGAGGAGATCCGTAGGAGATCCAAAGTCACTGACATAGCCTAGATGATTGCGAAACTGAAGGGAAGTGGGCAGGGCACATAGCTCGACGGACAGATGGCTGGTGGGGCAGTAAAGGCCTCGATAGGCGACCACGTACTGGAAGACGTAGTGGTAGGCCTCCCTCACGATGGACCGACGATCTGGCTAAGATCGCCGGAATAGGTTTGATGAGGTCAGCGCAGGATAGCGCCTACTAATACTTGTTGATAAAATCTAGGATGAAGTATAGAGTGGATTTGCCATGTGCGTACACACAATCTTATAACCTGAACAAATTAAAAAGCAGTAGAGAACGGTGGACAAATCTACTTTTGTTCGGAGAGTGTTAATTTGAACCTACTACTAAATTGGTTCAATAATATACAGATTCTGGCGATAATAATAAACATTATTATTGTATTTTCTTTGATTAACGCGAGTGTAACATATTTAAATAAAACACTTTTAAAACGCGTGTAATTGTAACTTCATATGTTTTTAAATTAAATTTTTTGCGTAAAAGTTAAATTTTTATTTTAGTTAACCCGACGTTTAAAGGCCTTTCCTGATCTCGGTTTCAGGGGGACTGTCCCCAAAAACAAAGTTAAAATTACACGCGTTAAATCTTTTAAAAGTGTTTTATAGTAACATTATTGTTATATATATTATTCTTTCTAATATTGTGGAATTTCTTATTACGTATGGTAATACGTAATGCTCTTGTCCTATCATGTTCTTACAGGGCAAGTAATATTATTTAAACTATATATCGTATGTACATACGTAGGTGTAAAAAGGTTATGTTTTAAGATTCCCGTTTAGAGCGACTTCTGTACCCAAAATATTACATATCAACATGATTCTATGACGATTTTTAGGGTTCCGTAGCCAATTGGCAAAAAACGGAACCCTTATAGATTCGTCATGTCTGTCTGTCTGTCCGTGTATGTGACAGCCACTTATTTTCCAAAACTATAAGAGCGATACTGTTGAAACTTTGTAAGTAGATGTATTCTGTGATCCGCATTAATATTTTCTTACAGAAATAGAAAAAAAAAAACAAGAAATTTTGAGGGTAGGTATATATATAGAACTGAAACTCAAAAATATTTTTCATCAAACACATACGTGTGGGGTAGTTATGAATAGATCTTCAAAAATAATATTGAGGTTTCTAATATCATTTTTTTCTAAGCTGAATAGTTTGTGCGAGAGACATTTCCAAAGTGGTTAAATATTCCCCCCTGTAACTTCTAAAATAAGAGAATGATAAAAGTTAAAAAAAATATGATGTACATTAATTAGCATGCAAACGTCCACCGAAAATTGGTTTGAACGAGATCTAGTCAGTAGTTTTTTTTAATACGTATAAATGATGAGAGCTCATTTGCACTGTATGATTTTGAGCAAAGATTTTTTGACCATTGAAAGACCATTTAAATAATTAAATATCAATTTCCTTTCTATATAAATTATGTTACTTGCTGCTACGGGTCTCCATGGGCAACTCAAACTCGTATTTTGCCGCTTTTTATATGAAAGGTATAAAAATGCATAAAAGGCATGTATTTTCTCAAAATTGATTCCTTTAGAATTCTTTTTGATGTCATTTCTAATAACTACTAGATACTACTACCGCTTCGGAAACAAATGGAGCTCTGAGAAAGAAGAAGCGGCGCAAGAAACTCTCCCAGCATTATTTTTTTGCGCTCTTTTCAATAAAAATATACAATATTGTACAGTCACTTCTATCGCTATAAAATATTCACAATCTAGTCTCAGGCTATCAATCATTAAGATATTCAGCAGTGCAGTAGTAAGATTTACGACAGAGCCATTTTTTTATAAAACATTTAAATTTATTTATAGATAATGCCTAAACAGTGGCTGGGACTTTATTATAGAAGTGTATACATTTACCCTTCAAGCTATTATGTATCTTATGAAGCCTACTAGAATTAGTTACAAGCAATCCCTTATTTCTAGTGTTATAATAATGAAAATACCTATTAAGAGCAAAAAGGTGACGATTTTTGTGAACGTATATTAAATTTTCATAAATGTACTGACAATGAACAGTCATAATATTTATTTCTTTAAATTTTTCTTTGATAGACTGTCTATAACCAAGCTGAACAGCTCTCTTTTGCAGAGCAAACACTATATCCATGCAATACTCAATTGCTCTCACGGATGAAAAATTTACAAATGAATAGCGATAACAACGGAAGTGTTGGTCACAAGTGAAAGTTGTGACTAACAAACAAGACAGGAACTCTGACAAAGACACAAAACATTGTTTTCGTCACTTTTTATTCCTAACATTCTGTTTCTGCATGTTAGATCACAAATCTAGTTAAGGCACGGTATTTTTGGAATGATTATTTGCATGTCACATCCAGGTATATACTTCATCGTTGGAGGAAATAGATTACAATATTTCTGGACCCACTGAAAGAAGTGGCGTACATCATGGAAACTTATTAAGAATTGTAGAACGTTATAAAACTAAGAAAAAATCAAATCGTAAGTTAGTCTAAAAAAGTGGGAGGACAAAGATATAACTAAAAGTAAAATATAACCTAAAATTATTAATCAATATCTATTTTTCGAATCAATAATTTGTGTGCCCAATGTCTATGCCTAATTACTGTCTGCTAAAAGATACTATAATATATATGTGGAAGGTTGGCCAGCAGCTAATAATTAAGGATTCACAATTAAATTTTTTGATTTTAGTATTAAAAAAAGTATAATAATCTTTTTGTATCTTATTGTGTATTAATACTGAATTACTGACTTGAGTAGGTATAGGTAGTTTGATGACTGTCATGTCAAAAAAATGTAGATGTCAATAATCAATTGCGCAAAACGTTCCGTTAGTGCAAGATAACTTATATTATAATAATTTATAATAATTTATTTCTTTTGACATGGGAGTCAATCTTAGCGCCTCAATAATTTTCGGAAGGACATCTTATAAACTTAAGTTTATAATTAATATAAACTTGTACTTGCACGATGCTTCCTTAATTTTTAAATTATGTGGGTCCATTCTCGCCATCCTCCCTTCTATTTTTCTTATATTAAATTTCTATAAGTCCTGAGTATTTTTTATCTGTAGTCCTTCAGCAACTAGCCTTAGATAAAAAAAATCTGAAATTAATTTCGACTTTTAGCTTTTAAATATTGCGTGAAACACAATCTATTGAACCTCTCTAGAACTCTATTTACAATAAAATATATCTTTTGGCTAAAAATAATAAATAGTAGTTAATAAAAAACTAAAAAAAAGCTTTTTATAGAAAACCGAACTAACCGAAATAGAAAGGAGAAATGATTTAAAATTAATAAATTTATTATTAGCATTTTATAATTCCTGCCTTATAGACGATATATGAAAATTATATAAATTTACAAAAAGTTAACTTTGCAAATTGAAAAATGAAACTATTTTATCAAATTAATGTGTTAATGTATTGTCATCGATCCTCGATAAATCTTGAACGAAATCTGGCCGTTTAAAAGGGGGTCAAAATCGCGTCCAAATGTGTTGGTTACAAACATACATACATACAGGTGAAGCTAATAAAAAGCGTGTAAAAAAGAGTTTGATTTAAAATGATGTCGAAATAGAAATCTAAAGATGAAATGACATAATTGAAGTGTTTTGTACAAAATTAAACTGAATTCATATCGCACATAACCGTGCTTTGTAATAAAATATTAAATAAGTACTTATACATGTATGATGAATATATGATTCAAATTTATTCACTCTGAAGAATCAGAAGCCGAATGCATTATTTCTTACTACGTTAGCTATGTGAGGAAAGAATGATTTCAAATATATATTAAGGCAAGTGTGTGTGGGCAAGTCAGTCGCGGAAGGCCTCACAGGATTTTCGTCGACCAAATTGGGGACGTTTTCAAAAAGGGAAGGTCCGAAGCACTCGGAACCAGCGAGTATGTATGAAAAGATTAGCGAATGTAGAGGAAGCGTGTCAGGTTTGTAAGGATAGAAGCAAGTGGTTTTCTATTGTCTCTGCCATGTCTATTTCACAGAGAATGTTCTCGATTTATATCAAAATTTTGGATTACTGATTAGTTAACGTACTTTCGATATCAGTTTTAAGTTTTTAGGGTTCCGTAGATAAAAACGGAACCCTTATAGATTCGTCATGTCTGTTTGTAAGTCCGTATGTCACAGCCACTTTTATCCGAAACTATAAGAACTATACTATTGAAACTTGGTAAGTAGATATACACAAAAAAAAATGTGTGCTTAGAACTTAGAACAAAAGCTTAAAATTTTTTTTTCATCAAATCCATACGTGGTCTTCAAAAATTATATTGAGGTTTTAAATATATTTTCTTTTTAATCTGAATAGTTTGCGCGGGAGACACTTCCAAAGTTGTGTAATGAGTTTTTTTTAATACGTCATAAATCGTCTCAATGAACTACAATGACTTTTATATTATGTTACTTTCTGCTACGGAACCCTTAACGATTACACCCCGTATACCTATTATATTATTTATATATTAGTAAGTCTTTTGTTGGGCGATGTATATGCTTCTACAATATGATCCCAGAAAATGTACAAAACAAATGTGTTACGAAATTTAAAAGAATTGTTAAAAAACGATTGTGTGGGAAAGGTTATTATAGCATAAACGATTTTCTTAATGACACCACGGACTGGGAATAAAGCGAACACCCTCAGGCTCTTTAATTATAAATGTTTATTGTACGATATTACATTGTAATCCATATTTTATATTTAAAAAAAAAGCCCGCTGAGTATCTTGCGTCCGTTCTTCTCAGGTCTGAGGCAGTCTCTTTTGAATGGGTGGTAGTTTTTGACGTTCAATAAGTGATTTTAAATCCTATTTTGAATAAAAATATTTGAATTTGAATTTGAATTTGAATTAGATGCTTAAAGACCTAGAGCTTATTACTAAATAATTCTTACATATGATGCTTCATTTATCTTTACTAATTGTGCTAGCTGTACTTCTGAGAAACAAACAATCAGCTTTTGTTATGCACACTTGAGCACCGCACGTGAGCACAATTTTTTCTTTTACAAATATAATGAATATATTGTTCAAAAGGTTAAACGATTTTTTTTACTGAATACGTGAAGCACATGTGCTGAACTCATCGGTTAGATCATTTTAAGGTCAAATTTCATTTGAAACAGTAGCGTCGGCAGATACAACTGTCGTTTATATTATAATTTTTTTAAATGAAAATAAGGGACGAGACGAGCAGGACGTTCAGCTGATGGTAATTGATACACCCTGCCTATTACAATGTAGCGCCGCTCAGGATTCTTGAAAAACCCAAAAATTCTAAGCGGCATTGCAACTGCGCTCGTCTATTTCATATCTATGTTAAGTCTAATTTGCCCAGTTTGACTAACTACGGCGCCCTTCAGACCGAAACACAGTAATGTTTACACATGTGTTGGGGTACCCATAATCTAGCCGGCATCTTGTGCAAAGGAGCCTCCCACTGGTTACTGCAAATGAAACTAATCTTGCAGTCATACTAAGGCTGAGGTCTTCAGAGCTTACTTAGACATTGCTCAGACTTTATTTACGTGAAACTTAGCTGAGTATGCTTAGCATAATCTTTGATTTCCTAAGATAATTTTTTCTTCTAGATAGATTCTCTTGCTGTTAGACAACGGATAAAAACAGGCCAGGTTTATTACTTCAGTGTGCGTGACAAGCTACGTATTACACTCGCGATTTGTGTGTCGCCTTGTGTTAGTGTGCGTGCATTGCTCAAAATAGAGGTAAGTTCTAATCTCGTACGAGTCCCGCATCGTTCAGTAAATTTTGTTTACAAATTTTATTTGTGTTATCTTAACTAATAATTAAAATACTACTAGTTACTTTATTATTATTATTATTATGGTGAAGACTGACAGACAGATCATGTCGCCAGCTTCTGTTTGTGTACAAATGATTTCAATTAATTAATTCCAGTTGCAGCAATTGGTTACGATGTTACTTTAATGGAGTGGAATGAAATGACGTGTCGTTCACTTTTAAACTTAGATTTTTCAATGTGCGTTAGATAGTGGTTTATGATATATGTTTTATTATATATTTTTTTTAATAAAAATCTCGCATAATGCCTTTATTTATTTACGGTATGTGTGGTTTGATGCATCTACTGTACTCAATAACTCTTGTGTTTTTAATTATTGATTTACATTTTTTTTGACTTTTCAGTTTTTGACTTACTCGAGTAAGTTTTTCAGTTTTGAAGTTTGAGTATATTAATTGTTGCGTAATTTTGGATATATTGTGATTGAAATGATTTGTAAAGTGCAATAAAAATAAAAAAAATGTAAAATTAATTTTGGAAAGAGCAACCTTAGAGTTTCTTGCTCATTCTTCTCTGAGGAAACCTGCCTTCCGAATGAGCTGGATGAAAAAAAAATTACATATTTACCTATGAAATAAAAATATACAATATACATACATATATAATAATTTGGTACTAAAGAGCTCATGTCCGTGGCTGACTGTTTACGACTTGTCAATCAAAATCGGTTACAGTAAAAATAAACTCGCTTCTGATTATTCGCCTTGCTGTAAGGGAACAAGCGATAATTATTTTTATTAATACGGCCACCGATATTTTTCTCGACTTTTCATTCTTCGCCAATTGGTTCAAGAAAAGTTTATCGGCATATTCTTTCGAGGCTGTGATCTATAGAGTGTACTTAGACTTTGCTCAGACTTTACTTACGTAAAACTCAGCTGAGTGTGATGATACGGGAACTTGACATTTGCATTGGGCTGTCTTAGCCTCAGCATAATTTCAGCTGTCAGATAACTAATAAAATATGACAACAAAAACTAATACACTACGACAGCTGTGAAAACGTCAAAAAATGGAGTTTAGAAGTTGCCACATTCCCCCTTTGCACGACACGCCACAAGTTACGATATCATCCTCACCATCTGGATGTGTGGCGGTCCTCCACAGTGCGGTTTTCAAGGAGCTTTCTCCCTCGTACTACAAAGCTGTGGAATGAGCTTCCTTGTGCGCTGTTTCCGGGACGATACGTCATGGGTACCTTCAAAAAAAGCGCGTACACCTTCCTTAAAGGCCGGCACCGCTCCTGTGATTCCTCTGGTGTTGCAAGAGATTGTGGGCGGCGGTGATCACTTAACAACAGGTGACCCATACGCTCGTTTGTCCTCCTATACCATAAAAAAGCCATTATTTTGAGCAATGCACGCACCCAAACACAAGTCGCGAGGGTAATACGTAGCTTGTCACGCACACTGAAGTAATAAACCTGGCCTGTTTTTATCGGTTGTCTAACAGCGGAGAATCTATCTAGACGAAAAAAATATCTTAGGAAATCAAATATTATGCTAAGCATACTCAGCTAAGTTTCGCGTAAATATAGTCTTCTGAGCAAAGTTTAAGTAAGCTCTATAAATCTCAGCCTTAGTGTGACTCGAAGATTAGTTTCATTTGATATGCCGGCTAGATTATGGGTACCACAACGGCGCCTATTTCTGCCGTGAAGCAGTAATGTGTACTGTGTTTCGGTCTGAAGGGCGCAATAGCTAGTGAAATTACTGGGCAAATGAAACTTAACACCTTATGTCTCAAGGTGACGAGCGCAATTGTAGTGCGAGCAAACTGATGATTGCTAAATGTTATTAATCTGTCACAAATTGCTACATACAAAAACGCGACGCAACTAATTTAACTGAGGCAGCGACAAGTCTCGGCTGCGTACGGTGTGGCACTCAATAATTTTGTCTTCCCAAGATTGTTAAGCGGCCGTGTAAATCATGTGTATGTGTGCGTGCGTCGATTCGGGTGCTCTAGTATGAAGTTAGAGTACTTTTCTATTAATGTATTGTGATAAAAGTACGGGATGGTCCCCCACAAGATGAATAAAGATATAGGGAAACAATAAAGACGTGATTCACCTGAGGTTCTCATTTGTCGTCGCTGCGCTGTACAAAGAATAGTCCAAATATTGACATTAATTTTGATAGTCTTAACAACTTTAAATTAAAGCTCATTAAGTGTGACATATCTACAGCTTCAGAATATAATACTCAGGGAGTCTTAAATAATAAATTGGTCGGAATATTGCATTCACAGAACTGTAATTAATATAAATAACTCGTAATTTACTAATTTAAACAATATTTTTCTAGATTTCTCCTAACTTATAATTTTTGTAACACAAAGCATGCTGTGATTACCTTTAACTGTAGGATAAGTTAGATTTTATAAATAATGCAATGTAATTATTAACACTGTGACTACTGTTTCTTATGTTGGTGATCCATTTAATAAATAAATTGGATGCAAACCTCCCAAGATTGGTCGCTGTGGAATTCTTAGGAGACCTATGTTCAGCAGTGGACGTCTTCGGGTTTCTGATGATGATCTACTTAAATGGATTCTCTTGAAATAACAAAGTCTGTGAACACTGCAGTTATGTATCTGTCAGGTTCGAGGACTATATGATACGATGACATTTAGCGAGAGGTCATTGCTGAGCGATAAAAGTTTGACAATGAAGTTTATCTATATGAAAATAAACTTTAGGTCATCTACACGGTACACTAAATACTTTTCAATAGAGTAACTAAATTATAGTTTAAAAAATATGAAAACACGGCTTAAAAGAATTTTTTTTTTGAGATATGAGATACACATAGTGGAGGTAGACTGTTAGCTGGTGGTTTTCATTGACAATGCCAACCCAATGCTGTTTAGGCTCCAATGGAGTAAAATATTCATCATAAATTTTATCAGTATATTCAACTAAGTGACATCTTTGAAACAGATTATTGACAAGACAAAGAACTTCGATCAAGTGGGTCAAGAAAACGGCAGTGCCCCAGGGCGTTAGATTTATCAGATGGGCGTTTTTTTTATTCTTTTGTACCTTGACTTTTGCCCTGTCCTATAGCTGTTTTACGCCTTTAATTCTTTTTTAAACATATTTACGTGAAATTATTTTTGTGTATGAATAAACATGAAAGCGACTTGTTATTTTATTGCTTTAAGTTTATTACTTACAAATATTTATATGGAAATCATTAATTATTTAAAATGAAAATACCCCCTTTGTAAGGATGTCTCACGACAAGTAGCATTCAGAAAACATAAAAGATTGTTATGTGTTCTTAAGGAGCGCTGTACTTTTAAAGCAAGTATTAATCTGATCTCATTGCATTGATTTTTAGTACTATTTCGATACTGCATTTGCGTGATGACATTTTAATGTAAAAGATATTAGAGTCGCAATGCCAAAACGTAACTCAGTAGAAAAAAACATTATTAAAACAAAAGGAATTAATTATATTGTTACTCAGTAGAATATTAAGGTGCTTAATTTGCGACAAATTAATAGCATTTAGCAATAATCAGTTTGCTTTTTCTGATAACTTTATAAAAAATTGAATGTTCACTTAACAAAAATTACAAGAAAACCCACAAATATCAATTTAATTAGCTGTCAATAATTCTTTTTCGTCAAATATTGACTTTGGTACACACGCTATATCACAAAAATTTAATTGACTTACTTCGGTACACAAAAATAAAAATCGCCCAGAAACACCAAAACCGAGTGTGCCGTACGGCACCCTACTCCCTCACCAAGTTCTGACTCCTATTTTGTTTAAAAGATGGTTTATTTTGCATGGTCTTATAGCTTGTTTCAATAGCTTTCAGAAGTCAAATTATCCAAATTATAAGCAATCTATCACAACACGTAAAATAATACGCATTATACAAATGATTTAAGTTTTCTTTAGTGTTAATTCCGCCAATATTTGTTTTCAAAACAATTCGACACGTGTTTCGCCTCTAAACGAGGCATCCTCAGGACGTGTTGTCTCGCTAGAACACTAAAGAAAACTTAAATCATTTGTATAATTATGGATTTCCGCAGAGTAACGCCTAATTCAATAAATTTTCATAATACGCATTTACAGAACGCTGGGCGAGCGTCAAAATATGCACCAATCTACACCGTACCGTGCGCCGGATCTGAGAGTGCTGATTTGGTTAGGTTAAAGTCTATTAAGCAAACATTCTTATCAAACCTTCAACTGAAACTCATAATTTAAAAGAATCGAGATGAATAAAGTTCAGTATACGAAAAAATGTTGGAGCTCTTAAAACCTTTAGCGAAGTTCTTTATGCTTTAGCAAATCTATGATTCCTCATTGGCGTCAAATATCTGAGCAAATATTTCATAAATTGCTGTTATTCGGGTCAAGGAGCATACGGCAAAACGTCTCATATATTTTTGTTTATTTTGTTCAAATTTAGTTGAGACATCGAGTCTTCTTATTTACAAGCTCTTATGAAATTTCAGAGAGCGCTTGTATTTCATTCAAAGTCATCTGTCTATGTTTGTAATATGAACGTTGGTGTTGATTGTCGACTAGACCTTTCGAATGTTTACAAATCAATCATGTCCTACTTTTCAGTGATGTTTATACGACTCTTGATGACTTAAACGATTTTTTAACACTAGTTGTGATATGTTGTTTTAGAGTTAAATCATCGATAGCGATGGCTAACAGCGATGTATATGCTTTTGCAACATGATCCCAAAAAATTGTAAATTATAGGCAAAAATTATATTTTATTCAAATAATTAAAAAATAGTGATAAGTTTAAGTTAATTGTGAAATGATGCATGTTTTTATTATTATAAAATATTATTGATTTCTTATTCATTTATGTTTAATTCAATTTGTAAACATTCCGATAATTTTTGCATTCGTGTTTCTATCCATGTTTTTGTGTGTGACACCTATAATTAAGCCAACACTTAGAATTAATTTTTTATTGTAATAATATTAATATGCTTTCTCTGTTCTGAGGCATTCATTTCTAAATGGGTAGTAGTTTTTGATTTTCAATCAGTAATTTCATATCCAATTTTGGCTGAAAATATTTGAAATTTAATCAGCTAATTCGCTTTCATTTAAAACTATCAGCTGCCTTTCGCCTCGCCTGCGATAATTTTACCCATATGGCAATGTAACAATTTCATGAGTTCAAATTGTTTCGTTCGAAAAACAAAAAATTTCCAAAATAAGAATAGCTAATTTAGTCCTTAAGTATGAACTTTTTACTATAAAAATCTCTGTATGTAGGTAGATCCAGGCATTTCGGAGATAAGGTGAACCAGATGTAATCAAATGGTATTTTTCTTTTTCTGATATTTGTAGCACTTAAATATTTAATATCCGGACAATCGAGCCTTGCTCGGATTTTTAAGAATGTAAAAAACTTGAACAAAAGAAAATCTGGATTCGAACCGGGGTCTTCTGCTTTCTGGATCACCCAATGTCCCATCTGAGCTATTATAGTCTTGTATATAGTGGCGAAATTTACCTTTGTATTCCCTGATGTTATTTTAGCTGTTTCTCATTAAAACACGGATAAAATTACATTTTTCGGAATCGATTTATCGCCCCCGAAATCCCCTGTATACTAAAATTTATGAAATCGTTGGAACCGTTTCCGAGATTCAGATAATAATATATATCTAATATATAAAATTCTCGTGTCATGGTGTTAAACATTGAACTTCTCCGAAACGGCTTGACTGATTCTCATGAAATTTTGAGTGCATATTGGGTAGGTCTAAGAATCGGACAACATCTATTTTTCATCCCCCTAAATGTTAAGGGTGGTCCACACAAATATTTTTTTATTTTTTTTTTTTATTTGTTTGATTATGAGTCAGCATTAAAAAATACATACAACTTCAAATTTTCACCCATCAACAGTTACTTTTGTATCGCGATTTTAATATCGGCCATACAACGTTTGCTGGGTCAGCTAGTACATATATAAATATTTATATGTATTGAGTTTAGGCATAACTAACTGATAATCCAATTCAAATTATTAATATATTTCCATAAATAGTTTGATGTACCATGGACAAATTGATTCATGAGTTCATGACGCTCTTTGCTGATAATTGTTTAAAAATCATAAAAACAGATTTATATATGCTCGAAAAATATTGTATGACAATTGATGGAGTGTCAGTGTTTAATAAAATGATGACAGTTACTAAGGAAATGTATGGTCAAGCGAATTTCGACCTACTTGTTATAATTTTTTTAAAGTGATTACCCTCACTTCTGGAATTAACGGTTGACTCAGTGGAAGAGCACTCGGACGGAATCCGAGAGGTCGTGGGTTCGAGTCCCTCATCACTCATAACTTTTTTTCTAATTTAATTTGTCTTCGACCTTTTTGCTTATTACGTTGGAAATTGACATAAAGGTGGGGTACGATTCTATTTTGTGGATAGTACGATAGATAGCTCAACCTCAGTATTACTATAAATTTGATCGAAAAACGTCTACGTCTCCTAGCCTATATTTCAAACTAACCTAATAAATATATTTTTTACATAGTCGGTCGGAATAACTTATGGTTTTGTACGTTTTGCATACGGAAGGGCAAAGCGATAACAGCATAAACACAACAGATAACCGCTTGGGTGACGTATCCGTTGGAATAATTTGAGATAAGAAGTCAAACTCAAAAAATATTCCATCGTTTTGAATAATTTGTTATTTTTAAAATGGTATACCATAATTCTGGGATTAATTATACAAATTAAAATTGTAACCAAAATTTATCTCTCCAACTGAGCCAACCGTTCGAGTCCTTCCACTTCCATCGTCTTGGTTAAAACAATACACCTATGAGTTTCAGAGCTATAGTATTTTATGGCCCAAAATGGTATGACGCAACAAAATAAACATCAGGCATTTTATTTTTGAGATAATAGGTGCTACTTTCTTGGAGCATTGAGGATAAAAAGAGGCATATGTCTATAACAAGAACTGAACTGAACTGAACTGAAGAGAAGTGGACAACATGGATGAAATATGAAGAAACATTAGCATCACAAGAGCCACAAAGACCAGGCTTACGGAGCGCTAATTTTACCCATATTTTTGAGTGCCGCTGAAACGTGGACATTGCGAGAGTTGGAAAAGAAAAATATAGACGCTCTGGAAATATGGTGCCGGAGAATGCTTCGTTTCGATACTCCTGGAAACAAAAATTAAACAGCGTTTATCTTCCATAGTACAATTCGTGTCGAGACGATGCAGCCAGTCCATGAAACGCCTTGTCATTCGGGGTAAAGTAGAAGGCATCAGACCGCGTGGAAGGTCACCTATGCGATGGACCGATCAGTTTAAGTCTGCTGTGGGTGGTGCCGTGCATGAATATGACCTCTAGCAGAGAAATATGGCGAGAAATTGAGAGGCGCATTACATCTGATGTCGTTATTTTTTTTTATGACAATAAGGGACGATACGAGCAGGACATTCAGCTGATGGTACTTTATACGCCTTGCCCATTACAATGCAGTGCCGCTCAGGATTCTTGAAAAACCCAAAAATTCTGAGCGGCACTACAATAATTGCCCTCGTCACCTTGAGACATAAGATGTTAAGTCTCATTTGCCCAGTAATTTCACTAGCTACGGCGCCCTTCAGACCGAAACACAGTAATGTTTATATATTACTGCTTCACGGCAGAAATAGGTGCCGTTGTGGTACCCATAATCTAGCCGGCATCCTAGGTGCCTCCCACTGGTAAAACTGTCAATGAATGACCGAGAAGAAGAAGGTGATGTATAAGCGCGTGCGCGTACGAAGAAAAACATATGATATTCAAAATGAAAATAAGTTATGCCGAAACAATAGACAGAAATACCTGAAGTCGAGAAAAAATATGGCCTGCAGCTGGGGGCGCGCTAATCCACTGGGAACACCTGGTGCTAAAGATTGCTTTGTGTCTCGGCGTTTGGTGTATAAATTGCGTTACACCGAATTCTTTTATGCGATGCGATTAAGGCGTTGACCACTGATGAATTTGGAGACGGGAAAATGTGATCTTAGTTAACAACACAAGTGGTCTGCTTTGAATAACTTGGAGAAGGAAGACATGATAATTTTCAACGCTTGGCCATTACTGTCTTGGTCTTACTATCAGCTGAAAAAGCTCGCGTTTGCTGTTCTTTCCCTTTTGCAGTTCTACATATATATGCGAACAATCTTTTTCAAGCATGAACATTATCAAGAGTTAACTGAGAAGTCGTCTTATTGAGAACTTGAAATCATCCTTACCTAACATACAAACCTGACTTACTCATACTTTCCAAGGAGATGTTTGGTGAAAAAAAATTACTAAACAAGCAGATTTGGATCCCATTTTTTTTTAAATTGTTGGAATGTTCATAATTGGCTCTTTGGCTAATAAGTTTGCCGACCACTGGATTAGCCAATCAGATACTAATGCGTTTATTGTCTATAGTTATCTCTCTTCTTCCACAGGAACTATCTACACTATAAAATTCAAATTCAAAATTCAAATACACTTTATTCATGTAGGTCACGGAAATGACACTTATGAATGTCAAAAAAAGAATAAGAATATTGTTTCATATTGAATTTACCGCTACTTCGTAAAGGGTTGAGCTAATGAGAAGAAATAGCAAGAAACTCATTGCCACTCTTTTAAGTCAAGATTTACATTTCAATTGTTGTTAATTAATTTACAAATCATTTCAATTACAATATATGCAAAGTGACGCAACAAAAATACTCACATGTCAACAACTGAAAGGCTTACACGAGTAAGTCAAAAAAAGAAAAAAAAAGTAAATCAATACTTATAAACACAAGAGTTATTGAGAATAGTAGATGCATCAATCCACACATACCGTAAATAAATAGAGGCATTATGTGAGCATTTCATAAAATAAAATATATAATAACTTTAACTTTAAAGGAAATAATAATAATAAAAAACACATCAAGCAGACCTCCCGGTAACAAGATCATCCAGCCACCACCATAGTTTGCCATAACAAAAATTACAACAAAGAGAACATACATTTGCGGCGCAACCAGGCGCTAATTGTTGTCGAAGGACCGACAGTCATACCGTTTGACTAACAGTCTCTTCAATGAACGTTTCAACGAAGTAAATAAAAACATGTGACATACAATTGTTAATGTGTGAAAAAATCCAGGAAGTTTAAATGTAGATATTGACTTATTACATACAAGGACTAACAAATATAACCATGTTTGTGTAGGTACCGTTAAGAAGAATTATACTGACTATGCAAAAAGTATTTATTTTATATTGATAAGTTTGTGAGGAAACATACCTCATATTTACTTATCTTAGTATTTTTAAGATATATAATATACTAGCTGAACCGACAGACGTTGTTCTGTAGATAATAAAAAAAATACTGTTTTATAGGAATTTGCCAATGATATTCCAAAACATTAAGAATAATTTCGTAAATTTAATTGTAATTTTCGTTCCTGTTGTTTTAATGAAATTGAAACAGTGGAACTGTCAAACCGTGCGTCACTAAATTATCTCATAGAAATTATGTCCATACAAAACAAATATTGAAAATTAAAAATGATTATGGGTCCCAAAACGAAATTAAAACTATCCTATCCCTCAAGTTGGACTAAACTGCACTCCATGAAGTAACCATTTAAATCCGTTCATTAGTTTATGAGTCCATCGCGGACAAACAACGTGACACGTTGCTAAATGATAGCTCAGTTTGAACTTTTACTAGAATGATAATAATATGACTTATATGAATATAACTTTTACTATACTATTGGTAAATGAAACTTCACGTATTCACTTGAACTATTATTATAATATATAATAACAGTAACACCAATAACAATAGAACTATTCTAGTTTCTAGCTTCCAGCTTATTAGTACTAGTTGCTAGCCTCATTAACAAAAACAATATTAAATATAGTCACAGTTCTGGTATTAGCGCCATCTATCGGCAAACAATGTAGACATTCATAGTGCCGATATTGATTCTGCGCAATCTATCTCGAACACACGTAATTTATATATATTAAGATTATTGATGGCCCTGAGTATCAGAGTGTGCTATGTTATTATTGCGAACGGATCTGTTTTGTATTTACATGATTAACATTTCCTAATAATATTTATTATATTATGTTATTACGAATATGTTTTTTGTTTACGCTTTCACGCCGTAGCTATTCAATCAATCAACATACAAGCACACGTAAGATTTAAAAGAAAAGGCTAAAGGTTACTTTTTATCCCATTATTTTTAGATTTTCTCAAGAGAGTGCGATACATATTTTCGATCACGAATGACGGCGACGCAAAGAAAGAGAATCATTTCTAATGGCCTCCGAATGTTAAATGATATTCAGGCCTATGAGCGGGCGTAGAAGTAATGCTTCGGAAAACAATTGCTTTGCATGGCAATATGTTGTGTTAGCTAGTAAGATCTGATGTATTGTTCTCTAGAGCAGTACTTCCCAAACATTAATCTGCCATGGCCCGGTAATTTTCACACTGCCCCTTGGTGACTCACCTTACTTTTAAACCCAAGCCATAATAATATACATTTTTTTTTATTCTTTTTATGGAATAGAAGGACAAACGAGCGTACGGGTCACCTGGTGTTAAGACGGTAGCGTGACTTTCCCACTTTCAATAAGCCCGTAGACTACCCTATTCTTTTTACGCCCCGGGGAAGCACAGGGCATATAAATTATTAATAGTAAAAAGGTATTTGTGTACTAAATACTTTATTATCGCCTAATTAGTCACAAAATTTTAGTGCGAAGTATGTAGTTGCTGCTTATTTTTTACTAACGAATCCAAGTTTGCGGAAAATGAAAGTTTTATCCTATGGACTTTTTTAAACAAAGCAGGAATTTTGTGACCCGGTACCGGCAAACGGCAATGGCAAATTGGAAATCCTGCTCTAGAATAATCTAATCAGTTATAAAACTGTACCGAATCCATCATAAGTTCTCAATAATAATAATATAAAGTAAACTCAGAAACAGAACGCACACACAAATATATTAGGCTTTTTAAGATCAGTAATTAATAACTCTATAATATAATATTATTATGTAACTATAATCTTTTTAAAATTTTGCTTGCTTGCGACGGCGTCATGTGTCGGGTCATACCCATAAAATATTACGCGCTCGTTTTCGTTATAAATCAATATTTATTATACCGGAGTGTGTGTGCCTGAGCGCACTAGCTTCTTACTGTTCTTTACAGCGTGGATCACTTTCGCACATGATGTTGAATGAAATATATATACTACATACATACTTCATTAATAGGCATTGATTATCTCAAAACTGATTCCTTTAGAATTCTTTTTTAATATAATAGGCACCACAACCGCTTCGGAAACAAATGGCGCTCTGAGGGAGAAAAAACGGCGCAAGAAACTCTCCCAGCATTCCCTTTTTTGCGCTTTTTAATCAAATATACAATATTACATTGTCATTGCTATTGCTATACATATAATAAACATAATCTAGTCCCAGGCTGTCGGATCACTTAATATTTATTTCTTTAAATCTATTTTGCAGAGCAAACACTATATCAATATCAAATATTTGACGTAATTTGTCTATATATATAGAACGTCATTTATTGTCCCCTTGAATATATGAATTTGAATTTGTAAGTATAAAAGTAAGACCAAGTAAATAAATAAAATGTTGTATCCGTTAATATTAACAACACACTGTACACCTTGAAGATTGTCTTTGCCTTGTTTTATTGTATGTTAATTAGCAGACTCTGCCATCAATTGTCATCGATAATTATTATAAATTCACGGACAGTTTCTTGTTGCAATTTCTTAGAGTATCTCTAAAGAAAATTGAGTGGTTTTTGTGTCGTTTCTGTACTTCCTTATTCAAAACGTGACTAACGAAACAATAGCATAAAACCGTTTTTTTGTAATAAGTAATACATTGAGTGAGATTGGAAGTAGATTTGCACTCTATAAACGCACTAGCCCGCTTCGCTGTGCGAATTTCAAAAGGATATAAATTAAATTTTATTCATCTTATTACGAATACAATATAAAAATAAGTAGCCATAAACCATCTAGGATATATTTCGCATCGAATAGTGTTAGTTTCATGTCTATGCGTGAAAGACCCTCAAACAATGACCATTTTCATAATATATGGATTAATATCTATCGCGTTTTTGTTTGTTTGTTTGAACGTGCTTATATCTGAAAACATTACGCAAGGTAGTTTATTCCACAGTTTGACTGTAAGTTTGTATAATGCCTACTACTCGGCTAAGTCGAGTTAGTAAGTCTTGTGTGGGGCGATGTATATACTTTTACAACAAGATCCCAGATAATGTTCAAAACAAATGCATTACGAAATTCAAAAGAATTGTTAAAAATAACATAAATGACTTTCTTAATGTAACCACTGATTTGGAATTGAACGACCGCTCACAGGCTGTTAAATAATAAATTTTACTGTACGAGTTTGTTGCGCCCGTTCTTTTCAGGTTGAGGCATACATTTTGGAACGGGTGGTACTTTTTGACTTTCAATGTGATATTATGTCCAAATTTTGAATAAAAATATTTGAAGTGGAAGAATGTTTCGAGAACCGACTGCAGTAGATGTATCAACCCGCATACTCTGTAAATAGTACACTGTGTAGTAAAACTATTATGTTAGAAATTAAACTAATAACTTAAATTGGTATATAATCATAAAAATAATTTTAAAAAATCCGACCGACCAGGCACAAAATCGGCGCCCATTCAAGAATATAACGCAAGGACCAGCCATCAATTCCAAAATATCTTGGGGAAGCGAATAAGTCGCCCCACGACGCCTCCACGAGATATGCCATTTAAACGATGTCTGCACCTGCACCTTGTGAAGTAACTAGAATATGGCTACTAGGGCGAGCTGGTATAAAATAGTGACTCGCACTATTAAGGATTTCTTATTTATCGTAGTCTAGTTATCATTCATAATCTTCAACATTTCAGCCGGAAGACGTCCACTGCTGGACAAAGGCCTCCCCTAAAGATCGCCATAACGATCGATCCTGCACTGTCCTCATCCAACAGGTGATCTTGACCAGATTATCGGTCCATCTCGTCTGGTGAACTAGTTGAAAAATGTAAAACAACAAAGTTACTGCTCCTAAAAATATGAGCAATGGCTTAACAAAAAACTTTTGCATATTATTACGGTAATTACAAAACTTTTAACTGCGGTAGGTATAATCCTTAAAATACCTTTTGCTGAAGTCATTACGAACCCTCTCACCGCCACCCACATTCTCTTGCAACACCAAATGAATCACAGGAGCTTAGCCCGCCTTTTACGGCCGTTCCCAATATTCAGTCTATCTCTTACTTGAGATAAAAATCATAACTATCGTTGACTTTCTGTCCCAATAAACTTATCGACGGTAACTCATCTTATCCGTACACGCTCTCTGTCAATGGGACGACGTATAGCTTACCAGCGATAGAAGTTTGTATGGAAATTGCAATAGTGAACTGGCGATATGAATGACTTATCGGGTATATTGGGACAGCTTCAGATTAATGACAGCTAACTACTGACAGTTGAAGGTAGTAATTTATCTCTATCTGTAGATAGTATATTGGGAACGGCCGAACTTTAAATCTTTATCTCTATTTTTCAACTTGTTGACCAGATGACCGAGGAAAGCGCAGACAAACATACAAAATTGTAATAAACGTCGACGACGGCATACCTTTGATTTGATTATATTATGTAGATGTATATCTTAAGTTAGCCTCAAATTCTTATCAATGAATACACCGCTAAAAGACTCTTTACTTTAATTGTTAAGTGAACCTCCTTGACCAAGATATTGTCTCTACTGTTGTATTCTATTGTTCTGAAGCATATTGTGTACCTACTAATATTAATAGACGACGTCTATTTCTGCCGTGAAGCAGTAATGTGTAAGCATTATTGCATTGTGCATTTTTGAATATTTTGGAGGTTAGGGAATAATTTCGCACGAATTGCTTTATTTATCTGTATAAAAGTATTTATGTGATTAAATACAATATTCATTTATTGCGCTAAAGTAAACAAAATTTACAATTTATATTACCTACATAAAAAATTTAACACTTCAGAACTATTACAATTATTTTACATTAAAAAGTTTATCTCTCAGTAAAATCTACTTTCATACATAATAAACTGTAAAAATCTTTCATGGCCGAGATTTGATACCTCGTGTCACGAATGACAATGGTTCAACCACAGGTCCAATGACCGTATAATTATTAAGTTGAAATAGCCGAACTATAATTAGATAGAAGTATCAATCTTTCATCTATAATTTCAACGACTGTCTTACGCATCTTCGATCAGCCCACGTGGCCTGACGCGAGTTTATATAATAATAATAAAGTCAATGTTAAATATAAATTCTTACTGTAACTTAAATATACATACTTATAAATAACTAGTGGACCCGACAAACGTTGTCCTGTACACACGTCTTAAATTTGAAAAATCGGTCCAGCCGTTAGGAGGATTTCACTAACATACACATGAGCAGGAGAATTATATTATATGGATGGAATTGAGAATCTAAACCAATCTCAAATTCACTGGAACACACAAAAAAATCATCAAAATCGGTCCAGCCGTTTAGGAGGTAGTTCAATTGTTAAGCTAAACCATTCTCGAATCCACCTGAAGACAAAGATAATTTCATTAAAATCGGTCCAGCCGATTAGGAGGAGTTCAGTTACAACAGACGCACAAAACATATTTATACTAAGACTAGCTGACCCAGCAAACTTTGTATTGCCGATATTAAGATCGCGATACAAAAGTAACTGTTGATCGTATATGGGTGAAAATTTGAAGTTGTATGTATTTTTTAATGCTGACTCATAATCAAACAAATTTAAAAAAAAATCGTGTGGACCACCCTTAATATTTAGGGGGATGAAAAATAGATGTTGTCCGATTCTCAGACATACCCTATTGGGTAAGTCTGAGAATTTGCACTCAAAATTTCATGAGAATCGATCAAGCCGTTTCGAAGGAGTTTAACTACAAACACCGCGACATGAGAATTTTATATACATACTAGCTGACCCGACAGACGTTGTTCTGTACATAATAAGTAAATTACTATTTTTTATTAATTTGTCAATAATATTTCATAACATCACGAATTATTTCGTAAAATATGCTCCGGCCTGTTGTTATAATGAAATTGTTTCACAGCAGAACTGTCAAACCGTGCGTCAATAAATTCTTTCAAAGAAAATATGTCCATACAAAACAAATATTGAAAATAAAAATAATTATGAGTCCCAAATCGAAATAAAAACTATCCTATCTCTCAAGTTGGAGCAAACTGCACTCCATGAAGTAATTCCCATTTAAATCCGTTCATTAGTTTAGGAGTCCATTGAGGACAAACATTGTGACACGAGATGTATATATATATATATACTAGCTGCCCCGACAGACCTTGTTCTGTAGATAGTAAAAAAACAACTGTTTTATATTTCAAAACATCAAAAATTATTTCGTAAATATGCTCCCTGTTGTTAGAATGAAATTGTTACACAGCGGAACTGTCAAACCGTGCGTCACTAAATTCTCTCATAGAAAATATGTCCATACAAAACAAATATTGAAAATAAAAATAATTATGGGTCCCAAATCGAAATAAAAACTACCCTATCTCTCAAGTTGGACCAAACTGCACTCCATGAAGTAATCACCATTAAAATCCGTTCATTAGTTTAGGAGTCCATTGAGGACAAACATTGTGACACGAGATTTATATATATTAAGATATATGAGATATAGGCAACTTCATATAGCTTTCCTAATTCCGATTTAATTATCTTATTGGAAATCGTTAATTATAACAACAGTTCATGGGTGGCCGGTAACACAGTTGCCGGTTCGATTACAACATTTACGATATTTCGCATGTCGATCTCATTTTTATTGAAAGTAGGTAAGATTTCCGTAATTATAAAGTTACTTACTTAATTGCGCGAATTCGTACGCATAAGGGCATGTCCATATAAAAAAACGTGTGCGTCGCGTTGATACGCCTTGCCCATTACAATGCAGTGCCGCTCAGGATTCTTGAAAAACCCGAAAATTCCGAGTGGCACTTCAATTACGCTCGTCACCTTGAGGCATAAGATGTTAAGTCTCATTTGCCCAGTAATTTCACTAGCTACGGAGCCCTTCAGACCGAAACACAGCAATGTTTCCACATTACTGCTTCACGACAGAAATAGGCGCCGTTGTGGTACCCATAATCTAGCTAGCATCCTGTGCAAAGGAGCCTCCCACTGGTATATTTGTTTGTTTATTATATTTTATCTTTCATAAGTTTATTTAGTGTTGTATTTATGTGTACCGACTATACGTTTCAAAATAAATTCTTGTTTTCTTATATACGTACGTTAGATAATGTATTAAGTATTCAATGTAATTAACTCTTTCGTTATAACATGGTATGATTTTTTTATGTAAGTGGACCTAAGAGCATAAAAGGGATCACCTGATGGTACTTGATCACCGTTGCCAACCTTAAAAAGTTTCGTAATCAACAAAAAATATTTTTTGTAGTGAAATTTTATGTATTAACTATACATGATTGAATTGATAGAAATGATTGTACAATATTGTATATTTTTATTGAAAAGAGCGCAAAAAAATAATGCTGGGAGAGTTTCTTGCGCCACTTCTTCTCTCTCAGAGCGCCATTTGTTTCCGAAGCGGTAGTAGTATCTAGTAGTCATTAGAAATGACATCAAAAAGAATTCTAAAGGAATCAATTTTGAGAAAATAAATGCCTTTTATGCCTTTTATTGTTATCACTCATAGTACATGGACCCTACCAAAAATTATTCTTAATTCCCTGTGGAACTCTAATGTGATAAAAACCCCATATTCGTTTCTAAGCATTACAAGCAAACAATAGAACAAATAATTAATATTCATTCACATATTGTACAGGTACAATACGATTAAAATGAGAATAGGATCTAGTTTGCGCCGTACTGTGACGCCGTAGCTGTCAATAATGACCTTAAATAAATAAAGTATTCTAAATAATTTACGACTATTTAACGTTTGTATATTTGATTTAAGATTATTGTTATTGAGATGCAAATGAGTTTTTGCTAACCTTACTATGGTTACTAATTGTGACAGTAATCACGACCATCATGTTCACGAAGCATCCTTACACAAACAATGAATTCAAGCTCTAAAGGTTGATGCACACAATCTTAATATATATAAATTACGTGACACGTTGTTTGTCCGCGATGGACTCCTACTAACTAATAACGCTAAAAATAATATATATAAATATATATAATAATATAAAACTAATGAACGAATTTTAATGGGGATTACTTCATGGAGTGCAGATTGGTCCAACTTGAGAGATAGGATAGTTTTAGTTCGATTTGGGAGCCATAATTATTTTTATTTTCAATATTTGTTTTGTATGGATATGTTTTCTATGAGAGAATTAATTGATGCACGGTTTGACAGTTCCGCAGTGAAACAATTTCATTACAACAACAGGGAGCATTTTTACGAAATAATTCTTGATGTTTTGAAATATTATTGGCAAATTCCTATAAAACAGATTTTTTTATTATGTACAGAACGTCTGTCGGGTCAGCTAGTATACAATAATTTATATTTATACAGTTAATTCTGTGTAACATTTTATGAATTATTTAATATTATATAAACACGGCTTATATATTAGCACCTTACAACATACAAATTTATTCTGTAAGTATATTACAGTCATTGTAAAATACTCTTTTTGACAGAAAAGAGTGGCTGTGTTGAGTTTCTTGTATTATCTTCTCACGAGCTCAACTTATCACGAACATATTATGGTAATTTCGGTAATTTTAAAGAAATATTTGTAGTGACGATTCAAAAGCGCTTACCCCCTTATTCATAATATTATAGTCTGCTAACTTAAAGCATTGCTACTTGTCACTCTGTCTTCTTATATTGACCTAAGTCAGAATGAGAAAAAACACTCCTTAGCGGCTGTTTAAAGTTAGCGGACCATTATGAATAAGGGGGTTAGTTTAAAAGTTTGTTTGACTTTCACTTTGTGCATACCGTTCTTTTCTATTTTTACTTGAATCGCATACTAAAGGTATATCTACTAAAGGCCCGATAGATAATATCTATCGGGTCATCCATAAATTACGTCATACTATTTTTTTTAATGAAAATTTATTGAATTAGGCGTTACTTTGCGGAAATCCATAATTATACAAATGATTTAAGTTTTCTTCAGTGTTAATTCCGCCAATATTTGATTTTAAACAATTCGACACGTGGCTCGCCTCTACACGAGGCATCCTCAGGACGTGTTGTCTCGCCAAAATCTGGAACGAGACTCTCGTTGGTATGCCTCGTGTAGAGGCGAGACACGTGTCAAATTGTTTAAAAACAAATATTGGCCGAATTAACACTAAAGAAAACTTAAATCATTTGTATTTTTTTTATGGAAAGGTATTACAAATGAGCGTACGGGTCATCTGCTGAAGGTGGTGGTCAAGTTAAGTGATCACCACTGCCCATGTTCTCTTGCAACACCAGAGTAATCACAGGAGCATCGCCGGCCCCTAATTTAATTAATTTAATTTCATGATTAGTTAGCTATGAGCTAGTTTAAAATAAAACAGATCACACAATGTCTAGTTGCAATGTTTATGTTAGGTTTGTCACAAAAGTTTGGTTTAAAATCAAAGAGGATGTAAATACCTCCTAATATTATAAATGTGAAAGTTTGTAAGTCTGGATGTGTGTTTGAACTTCTTTAACGCAAAAACTACTGAATAGATTTTGATGATACTTTACAGTAACATAGCTTACACACCAGAATAACAAATAGGCTATAATTTGTAAAACTATAGTGTGAATTATACAAAATATAAAAGAAGTGTGATTGTTACTAATGAATACAACTAGCGCCATCTCTTATCGACTAGCAAGCAAAAGATCTATACAAATGAAAACTTAGTCTGAACATAATATTGTGTTGAATAGTTAATTATAAGGGATTACTTCGTTTTTATTTTTTGAGTATCATAGTGGTAGTCTTTGACATTCAATAAATGATATTAAATCCTACTTTGAATAACAATATTTGAATTTGTATTTATATTAATATATTGACCCGGAAAACGGTCGACCACTTAAAATAATTTATCTGGCAAAACGTTTGCCGGGTCAGCTATTAATAAATAAACTACTACTACATAATAATAAAAATTGAAATTTTGTTTACTATGAAAAGAGCAATCATTTGACACAAGTTTGAAATAGTAGTAACTACAGTATGCCGATTGGCGACGAAGTATTGTCCGGCTAAATCTGAAAGCGAACAGTTGCTTAAAACGTAGTAAATTTCGTCCATCTGCGTTTTTTGCAAGATTATAGCCGTCATCTATCAATTTATCAATGACTGCACGTTTCATACAATCGGGTGAATCGCTTTTTTCTCAGAGTGTCGCTAGGCTGCGTACGTGGTCGAAGTCGCTATTTATAATATATATCATTATAAAAACCAACATAAATTAAAGTAATAAATTACTACATTTTATAAATAAATATGACATTAATTACACATCACGATTTTTAGAATCAACCAAAGAAAAAATCCATAAATCGTATTCAGATTTAACAAAACAAGATTATAAAGTATTTGTTTGTTAATTTAACATTAAATTTTGTTTTGTTACTGTCCTAACAGCGATTATAGATTAATTTTAGTGTCGATTTCTTCAAATTCAAAAATGAATTTAAGATCACTAATTGAACTTCAAAAAACTACCACCCATTTGAAATAGAATGTCTCAGAGCTAAGAACAACGTTTATTAAAATTTAAACGCATCGTTTTATAAACGCGAGACCATGAAACAATCAAACGGGATGCGGCTTTTTGAGCAATTCTTGCAGAGACTAGAAAGGACTAAGGGCCTTTAGCAGTCAGAGGCTTCCTTGCACAGGATGCCAGCTAGATTGTGGGTACCGCAGCGGCGCCTTTCTCTGTCGTGAAGCAGTAATATGTTTCGGTCTGAAGGGCGCTAATGAAATTACTGGGCAAATGACAAGAACCCAAAGCGACACTGAATGGGCAAGGCGGATCAATTATCATCAGCTGTCCCTTAATGTCATTAAAAAAAGGAATTTAGAGTAATAAATACGCTGACGCACTTACTACTCAATGTGACTATGGAACCCTTTTGTGGTGTCTCAAGGAGTCCCGTTAAATTGGCCCTTAAGTTCTCAAGAATTCATTAAACTCTCGACACACATTCCAGATTTGACCCACTCCAAAACCCTAATAATAATAGCCTTTAATAAAAAGCTGCTTTTGATGCAGCTACGTTGGGGAAATTTACTTGTCGTAACTAAGATTCAATCGGGACACTGGAAACTATTAAACACCACGCAATTCTAACCATAACTTGAGAGTATGTAGATTATGTAATGGAGGAGATGATGAAACTCCATGGCATTTTATGCGAATGTGGTCGTTTAATGCGTAAACATTACATCTCTCGGGAAAGACGTACTCTTCAACTGTTTGAGATTCAATTCATTGTAAAACATAATATAATGGTATTCCTGTATTCAATCACTTTACAGGCGATAATAGTACACGAAATCAGCTTATTATACGCTACATAATAGTATATTTGCCTGTATGTGTTTGTATGTTTTTTTCCCCACTTTAAATCAAATGAAATATTTTTTTTTTAATGGGTAAGTCATATTACACTTGAAATATGTCATTTTTTTCATGCAGCTCATTCAGAAGGCAGATTTTTTTCAGAGAAAAATGAGCAAGAAACTCTACGGTTGTTTTGTTCAAAACAGATTAGGTGTTACAAGTTCTTATTTTTAATGCAAATTACAATTCATTTCAATTACTATATATCCAAAGTGACGCAATAAAATACTCAAACGTCAAAAACTAAAAGGCTTACACGTATAAGTAAAAAAAAAAGTAAGTTAATAATAAAAACACAAGACAATAATGAGTACAACGGATGTATCAATCCACATATAACGTAAATAAATAAAGGCATTATGCGATCATTTTATTAAATAAAATATATAATAACTTTAATTTTAAGATAATTAAACAAAGGAAATAAAAAAAAAAAACTTGAAGCAGGCCTCCCGGTAACAAGATAATCCTGCCAAAACGTCAGATTTAATAAAAAATTTTCATTTATTTGGCCTTGTATTCCTATCAGGAGAAATTTTTTTTCACTAGAAATTTTTAAATATAACGTCAGTCTTTACTATAAGGGCGTAAGTTTAAATAACTAAAAAAAAGATGTGGTGTCGTGGGACACCAGGTAGGAACGAAGTTCCTTCGGCTAATGTAGAATCGACACAATTTGTAAAAAAAAATCGTGTTTAATTGTATGTAGGTTTTCTTGATTTTTCTCTTAAATTTTCAGATTAGTTTTTATTTAAGTACAGAAAAGTATTTAGGAAATTCAATATTTTAGGAAATAATAAATTACGTAAAATAAAAAAAAATCGTAATCCAAATTATCAATTAAAATAATAAAATATGTCTCTTTATTTTTGTTTGACAACATAAAATTACATAGAAATAGAAATGATTACAAAAGTCGCGCCTGCGCACGGTTTTATTCCGCGGACTTTTTCTTACGGTTTTACTATCACATTTTTTTCAGTTCGGTCCCGCAGCAAAATCCCTATCTCCTCCTAGCCTTCCGTATTCCTTACGGAAGGCTTCGTTCCAAAAAATCTCAATGAACTTCATTATTAAAAATTAAAGACTTTTAAATGTACACAATATTTGGATCATAAGATATGTCTCATTATAATAATAAAGCCGTGGGAAGAATGATAATTAATATTTTATAAACAACGACGTAGATTAGAATTGTTTATACAGATTTTTTTCACATTATAACATCAGCATTGTAAAGATAAAGTTTTAAATTTATTAAATTTTTTCTTTGTGAATAACTTATACTGTAAGAATATTTAAACTATTGCGGCTTTACAAAAAAACTTGGTATTCAGTTATACCCGAGAATATGCAAAATGATGAACATCTCGCTGAGAGAACTGTCAATACATATATAATTCTAACTTTGATCCATAATTTCAACGATTGTCTTACGAATTTATACGAAGTAGGCGTTACTTTGCGGAAATCCATAATTATTCAAATGTTTTCAGTTTTTTTTAAAGTGTTAATCCCGCCAATATTTCTCTACAATCAGTTCGACACGTGTTTCGCCTCTACACGAGGTATCCTCAGGACATGTTGACTCGCCAAACTCTGGCACGAATTTGAGTCTCGAATTAACACATAAGAAAACTTAAGACATTTGGTCTTACGAATTTTCGATCAGGTCACGTGTCCTGACGCGAGTTTAACATTTTATACCCAAGAAATGTGCTCAACGCAGTTTTCAATTCAAAAATATTGTATATAAATGCTAGGAGAAATATCCATACTTTTGGCGATCACAATTTATTTTGTGATAATAAAATGTGCCTAATTAAGAAAATGTAGTTTAATTTTAATTAATTAAGCCGTGAGAATTATCTTGAGTAATTTTTTTTAGACAACGAAGTAGATTAGAATTGTTAATAGAGCCTATTTTATTATTTTTTGATTACAATTATGTTATTATGCATTAAAATAACAATGTAATTTTTTTTAGTGAATTAGTTAAGTTTACTAATAGTACTGTTAAAATATTTCGTGTCCGGTGAAGTCGTATACTTGTCTAAAATATACTGGCGTGTATACATGTTATATCTAATATACCGTGACGTCATCAAATGGCCCAACGGAAAACCTGAGCTGGTCTTTGAACCAGCAATCATGCTGAGTTGGGACCATTTTTGTAACTTATTGGCTGTGTAACTTTTAATGTTTCAGAATTTGTTCTTTGTTTTTTTTTTAATGAAAATAAGGGACGAGACGAGCAGGACGTTCAGCTGATGGTATTTGAAACGCTCTGACCATTACAATGCAATGCCCCTCAGGATTCTTGAAAATTCCCAAAAAATCACGCACTAACGAACAATTATGGCGAACTGTCACCCTCTATTTTCAATAAACGCACGTACATTAATACAAAGTGACTGACATTTCGCGAGTGTAAGACGTAGCTGTCATGCACACTAAAGTATTGAACCTGGCCTGTTGTCATGCGTTGCCTAACTGGAAGAGGTGCCATCTAGACGCATTAATTTTTGGGGTTCTTCAAGTATCCTGAGCGGCACTGCATTGTAATTGGCAGGGTGTATGAACGTCCTGCTCGTCTCGTCCCTTATTTACATAAAAAAAAATGCAATGTTTCAGGCAAGATATGACCTACTGCTAGTATCCGCTGTTATGAAATTTTCACTTTATATTGTAACTGGACAGAATCGCTCATAGATAATCGTAGTAATTACACGCCTGTCCATTCACAGTAATCACCGCTTGTCGAGGTGAAAATGAATACACAGACACAATAACTGTTTATGTCACTAACGCATCTAATAATTGGCTTAAGAAACAGGAAATCGCGAATATCTTAATGGCCTTACAAATAAAATTGGCATAAATCTACAGGTACCTAAGAATAAACCAACATAATGCAAAATGTTTACAAATGCGCGTACACCTTCCTTCAAGGCCGGCAACTCTCCTGCGATTCCTCTGGTGTTGCAAGAGAATGTGGTCAATCACTTAACACCAGGTGCCCCGTTTGTCCTCCTTTTTCATTAAAAAAAAAATGAAATTTTGCTTACGATTGGTTTATTCGGACGTAACGTTTCCCGCGTTTATTTGCAATGCTGTTTGACATTCGGTAATCTTCAAAATTATCATTGTATTAACAGTGTTGTCACATTTTGCATATTCATGGATTGTTCTAAGTCTATTTGTAAAGCTGTAACAGTTCAGTGTTCTGTATATTAAAAGGAAAATTTTCTGTGTGTAATTGTCGTAAGGAACTCGTATTTTCTAGGATTAATTCATATTTCGTTTGTCAAGACTCTTCTAAATCTACAATCCCTTGAAGATCGCAAAAAAACAGGTTACTAAATTAAACAAATTAAATTACAACAATTTAATTTGAGTCTCGTGCCAGATTTAGGCGAGACAACAAATCCTGAGGATGCCTCGTGTAGAGGCGAAACACGTGTCGAATTGTTTTAAAGACAAATATTTGCGGAATTAACACTAAAGAAGGCTTAAATATGTATAATTATGGATTTCCGCAAAGTAACCTAATTCAATTTTTTTTACAACAATTTAAGTCAACATCAAATGAACTTTATTCAATTAGCCTTCAACTTAACGCTTTTAAATCGTCACAACAAATATTTCTTTTTAATTACTGAACTTACCATATTATGTTCGTAAAAAGTCGAGCTCGTGAGAAGAGCATACAAGAAATCAACAGCCACTCTTACATTGGCTGTAATATACATAATAAATCAGTTTATAAGGTGCTGCATCCAATATATGAATCGTGTTTAAATAATATTAATTATTTCATAAAAAATAATTAAGAATTGTACGTGTAAGGATGCTTCGTGAACATGATGGTCGTGATTACTGTCACAATTAGTAATCGCATCCAACAAATACAATGATTTATTAACTATAACAGGCTGACCTGGTACCACAAGCAGCAACCATTCACGAGTTGACGCATGGACCAGGCATCGCTACCCTCACAATCGTTGATGATATACTAGATTAGCTGTTATCCGTGACTTCTTCCGCGTTTACCAGTGTTACCATATTAGTTGGTGTTTCAATGGTGTCACATGAATAAATACATAACAATTTTATATATCTCATCGTTAAGGCAGCCTTCGTAATCTGAAACATATTTCCTCCAACTTAGTTTGCAAATTCGACTACCACGAAAAAGTCTTTTCATTTTTCGGATTATAATATATATAGCCATGATAGGCACATGGCACTCACAAATAATCTGGCTTTCTACTGGTAATAATAATAAAAATTGGTTCTGTTGTTCCAGACTTACAAACTCACAAGCTTTATCTCTTTATAATATTAGTATAAAGGAGACAGATACAATTTCATACATTATTGGGCCAAGATGTAAAACGATGAAATTGGTGTCAATAAAAAGGTTATAAATTAAAAAAGCATCACTGAGAATTTGAGGATTTTTGGCAATCTGATAGCTGAGCTATAGGAGGTTTTGTAAAATTGAGATTATGCAATATATGGGCAACTTTTCTTCGATCGATTTCTTTATAATATTAAGTTGATATTAATTTTTTTTAACTAAAGACATTATGTTATATTAAATATTATGTACTTTTATTGAATGAATCATCTGGTGCAAGTGGTTTTGGGCTGAATTGTATTAACTCATTCACATTAATCGATATCCCATTTTAATCATGAATTTTAAGATAATGAAAACATAATTTTAAGATTTCTCGTTTTCTAGATTGTGAATTAGTGTAATTTTCTATATTTTTAAATAGAAAAATAAAAAAAAAAAATTTAAACCATATCTCAACATTTTGGCCCAGAAATCCCTGTCTCCTTTAAGGCAATATATTAGTGTAGTCAAACAACGTACGGACGCGTTAATTATAGCACTTCCGGGCACAAATAAGGACGAATTTTCTTATTTTTGGTAAATAATAATAATTTTTTATCATATTATTGTAACTGTGAATATTTAGTCAAGAAATTGTCGCATATTTTTTGTACTTACGTAATGAAAAGCGGTAATACAATGTGTAAAAACGCATTACAACGAATACTGTTTGTAAAATATTATTGCCTTTTCAGATAAATTTATCATTTATTGAACCTTATATTAATACGTTAAGGCTTATATTATTATACTAGCTGACGCGACAGACGTTGAAAAATATACTTTTTTTTATGTATTTGTCAATATTTTTTTAATTATTTCGTAACATATGCTCACTGTTGTTATAATGAAATTATTTCACAGCAGAACTGTCAAACCGTGCGTCACTAAATTCTATCACAGAAAATATGTCCATACAAAACAAATATTGGTAATAAAAATAATTATGGGTCCCAAATCGAAATAAAAAGTATCCCATCTCTCAAGTTGGACTAAAATGCACTCCATGAAGTAATCCGCATTAAAATCCGTTCATTAGTTTAGGAGTGCATCGCGGACAAACAACGTGTCCCGTAATTTATATATATTAAGATAAGAAATTATGGACAGTTTTAAGCGTGTATCTTTTGTTTACAATTGTACGTATCGGGTTGTATTATTTTATCGATGATTTAAGCCTATTGTTAATTAGGTAAGCAGTTAACATGGTCATAACATCGCTTTGACCTTTGGATCATGAAATTTGTCATCAGCGGAAAATTAAACCTTCTTATTTTGTACCCATAGTATGAAGTAAGAATTGAACGAGAATTCCTTGTAAAATTAAATACATACTCTAAAAAGTCTTGGCCTCAGATCTAAAGAGCGCACTTAGATTCTGCCCAGACTTTACTTACGTAAAACTTAGTTAAATGTACAAATAAAATTTGAAAACAATATTTTATGAACGATGCGGGACTCGAACCCACGACCTCTGGCGATCCGTGCCAGTACTCTGCCAACTGAGCTAACCGTTCGAGTGACGTATCGTCATAAAATCTTGTATGCTTTGTTGAACTCTCAGGTTGTCGCTTCATCTTTTTTTTTTATTAAAATAAGGGACAAGACGAGCAGGACGTTCAGCTGATGGTAATTGATACGCCCTGCCCATTACAATGCAGTGCCGCACAAGATTCTTGAAACGCCCAAAAATTCTGAGTGGCACTACAACTGCGCTCGTCACCATGAGACAAGATGTTAAGTCTCATTTGCCCAGTAATTTCACTAGCTACGGCGCCCTTCAGACTGAAACACAGTAATGCTTACACATTACTGCTTCACGGCAGAAATAGGCGCCGTTGTAGTACCCATAATCTAGCCGGCAACCTGTGCAAATGAGCCTCCCATTCGTAAGGAGCCTCCCACTGGTATCTACAGGATCTACTTTACAGTTGATTGTAACCTGCTCAACCCCAATATTTTTGCATATTAGGCAATTGACTTGAGATGTCGCTCTTGTAAATCTAAACAGAACGGAACGCGAGAGGTCGTGGGTTCCAGTCCCGAATTTTGTTTTCAAATTTTATTTGTGTATTAATCCTAGAAGTGAAAGTTATCACCTTAAAACATAACAAATTGTTAAGTTAAATCTGATAAAACGAGAACTTGACTTTTGCATTGGGTTAGCTTAATTAATTAAGCTCAGAATAATTTCAGCTGTCAAATGACTATAAAAACGAAATGAAAGATTATGCTAAGTGTACACTCAGCTAAGTTTTACTTAAGTAAAGTCCAAGCAAAATCTAATTACACTCAATAGCCTCAGATTTCATCATCTCTCAATCATCTTTAAAAAAAGCAAAATACGATTCATCATCACCTCAGCCGAAAGCCATTGGCGTCTTCCAAAGATCTCCATCGGTCCATTTTATGAGGACCAACACAGCATCTTCCAGTATTTGGTCACCCCTCGAGGACTTTTTTTTATGACAATAAGGGTCGAGACGATCAGGACGTTCAGCTGATGGTAATTCTGAGCGGCACTACAATTGCGCTCGTCTTCTTGAGGCATAAGATGTTAAGTCTCATTTGCCCAGTAATTTGACTAGCTACGGCGCCCTTCAGACCGAAACACAATAATACTTAAATATTACTGTTTCACGGCAGAAATAGGCGCCGTTGTAGTACCTATAATCTAACCGGCATCCTGTGCAAAGGAGCCTCCCACTAGTGCAGCACTTTACTGCGCCAACGGCCATCTGTCTTCGAGCTAAATGCCCTGCCCACTGCCACTCCAGTTTTGCAATCATCCGGGCTATGTCAGTGAGTTTGGTTTGTACGGATCTCCTCATTTCTGATTCGATCTCGTACGTCACAATACATCTTTAATGCGTATGTAAATGCAGCTCTTCGATTTTTATATAAAATTTGAGTCACAGACAGGGTGAATGGTCTCTGATTCATACATGGGAAACTAACTAAAGACCTAGCCGTGCAATATATAACTCTATAAACTTATTTATAAACTCGTCAACGGTGGCTCATAAGTAAGTCATTAATTATTTAAAATTAAACTCATTACCACAGTTTCCTTCAAGCATATTTAAAATAAAAAACAAATAGCTACTTAATATCAATATGATTTTATTTATAAAAAAGTTATGATATTACAAAATGAGAAATTTTATTGAATTCGACGTTATTTTGCGGAAGTCCATAATTATTTTAATGTTATGATTTTTGTTTTAATTCCGCTAAATTGTTCTGTCTCGTGCCAGAAATTAGCGAGTCAATATCTGTAGAGGATGCCTCGTGTAGAGCCGCCGCAGAAATCCACCTTCGCACCAAACGCCACAAGTTATTACATCACCGCCTCCCTTGTATGCACACAGTTTTAACTTCTTTCATAATAATTTAAGTAATTGCCTTTAGAAAAAGTTAATTTTGTAACATACTTAGGTATTAAAGTAGATTCTAATTTCTCCTGGTTCCACCATGTTGACTTTATTTGTAGCAAATTAAGAATTCTACTAGGAAAATTTTACCACCTTAGTTTTAGAATACCCATTAGTACCCTAAAGTGCTTATACTTTTCTTTGGTTCCATTTTTCATTATGCGCTTGATAGCTATAGCCCATAGCTATCTAGTTTTAAAACATATATCGATAGACTCGAATCACTTCAAATGCGATTTTTAAAATTTCTGGTCACCAAAAAAGTGAAAAATAATTGTAAAAATGATTATAGATAATTATTTAAAATATGTAAAGTATTGCCAGTAAGCTTAAAACATAAGTACTTATTAGCCATTAACAATCATGGCAATCAAGAACATAACCCAATTATGCACAACCACGATACTCGGTTGATATCCGCTGGTAAGTTCGAGGTTCCTAGAATCAATAACTACTACGGAGATAGGACTTTGAAAAAACGCCTACCTAATCTATTAAACAGCTTGCCTGAGGACATCCGTCTAGACCAGTAAAAGAAAATTTAAAACTAAACTTAAGAAATATTTATTGTCAACACTGCCTTAAAATTAAAATTAGATTGTTTTTTTATTATATTTTTTATCAATATTTGTTAATTACACTTGTATAAAATCAATGTTCTAATAAGCATTAATGTATAACAAGAGACTTGATCCTGCAGACAAACTGTCCAAACAGTTTTGCGGGACTATGTTAGCTTTTAAGATTCTTTCTGTAAATGATTAATAGTATAAATAAATAAAAAAAATCCCCACCATCTGGATGTGTAGCGGTACTCCACATTGCGGTTTTCAAGGGGCTATCTTCCACTTACTACAAAGCTGTGGAATGAGCTTCCTTGTGCGATGTTTCCGGGACGATACGACATGGGTACCTTCAAAAAAAGCGCGAACACCGCTTAAAGGTCGGCAACACTCCCGTGATTCCTCTGGTGTTGCAAGAAAATGTGGGCGACGGTGATCACTTAACACCAGGTGACCCGTACGCTCATTTGTCCTCCTATTCCATAAAAAAAACTAATAAAAAGTGTGTAAAAAGTTTTAAATTTATCGACAGTAAGCAATGACTTCAACGTTATGTCTATTTACTGAGTAGTGTTATAAGGATTAATAAGTTATTTAATTAGATAATTTATTGTATTATTGCATGATTCAAATGTGTTAATTTCATAGAAATAATAAAACCTAGAGCAATAAATTTAAACGGAGTCACAAGATCATATTCGCAATATTTGACGTCACGGTTGAGTTATATGCAAACACGATTAAAATATCAATAGAGTTGGCTGTTGGTATATTCCATTTGATTTCATATGAATTAATTATATCGTAGGAAATCGCCACTTACTCGATATCAACACGTGTGACGTGACTAGTACCATAGTCAAGTGGTTAACTTATCGATAGAATCATTGAACCGTTGACTTCTATAATTGACACAGAGCCCCAAGTTCGCCAGTAGGAGGCTCTTTTGCACAGGAAGCCGGCTAAATTATGGATACCACAACGGCGCCTATTTCTGTCGTGAAACAGTAATGTGTAAACATTATTGTGTTTCGGTCTGAAGGGCGCCGTTGCTAGTAAAATTACTAGGCGAATGAGATTTTGCTCAAGGTGACGAGCGCAAGTGTAGTGCCGCTCAGAATTTTTAGGTTTTTCAAAAATCTGGAGCGGCACTGAATTGTTATGGGTAGGGCGTATCAATTACCATCTGAGCCGAACGTCCTGCACGTCACGTCCCTTATTTTCATAATAAAAAGGTTCGATTCTAGACCACCAATGTGTTTTTTTTTTATGGAATAGGAGGACAAACGAGCGTACGGGTCACCTGGTGTTAAGTGATCACCGCCGCCCACATTCTCTTGCAACACCAGAGGAATCACAAGAGCGTTGCCGGCCTTTTGTGTTTTCGGTTTTGGAATTTATGTATGTGTACGTTGCTGTAACAGGTCGGCAAAGCTCCTGTGATTCCTCTGGTGTTACAAGTGGGTATGGGATGCGGTGATCACGTCTTGCCAACAGGTGATAAAATATGTGATCTCAATGATAGGAATAATATAAATGGGGATAATAATTACCAGTGGGAGGCTTCTTCGCACCGGATGCTGGTTAGATTATGGGTACCACAAAGGCGCCTATTTCTGTCGTGAAGCAGTAATGTGTAACCATAACTGTGTTCGGTCTGAAGGGTCATCATAGCTAGTGAAATTACTCGGCAAAACAACGTCTGTAATGGTAATTGATACGCCCTGCCCGATACAATGCAGTGCCGCTCGGGATTCTAAAATAACTCAAAATTTCTGAGTGGCACTACGATTGCGCTCGCTACCTTGAGACATAAGATGTTAATGCTCATTTGCCCAGTAGTTTTACTAGCTACCCGCCCTTAACACAAAAATTCTTACACATTAAGCCTACCATTGGTAAATGCCCTTAATCGCCTCTTACGACACCCTTTCCATTCCCTATTCTTTTAATGTGCCAGAGAAGCACAGGGTAATAATATCCCAATGGCTCTTAATTAATTAAACAATATTATCTACAAGAATATCAACAATAGAATAACATGTTAATGAGTTATAATCAGCAAGTTAAACTCAAATCACGTCCCGATTGTCTAGATCGTATTTGATCGTGAGTTATTGTGTGAGCATAACTTATGTTTGTTGAATAAGTTACTATATAATTACTATATTATAAATTTAAAGCCTTTCAAACATAATGGCCTTAACACATGATCGGATTTGGTACGGCAGAAACATCGCACGCGGTCTGGTAGCGGACCACATTTTTGTGATGTTAAGTGATCACCGCCACCCACAGTCCCTTGCAACACCAGAGTGTTGCCGGCCCTGTAAAAATGTGTTCATGAAGGTACCCATGACGTATCGTTGTGGAAACACCGCACAAGGAAGCTCATTCCACAGCTTGGTCGTGCATGGCAAAAAGTTCCTTGAAAACCGCACTGTGGAGGAACGCCGCACATTCTGATGTTGGGGTTTACATACTAATTTGTGGCGTGTCGTGCGAAGGTGGGATTCGACGGTAGGAATCAGGTGAAACAGCTCTTCGGAACACTCCCCGTGATAAATGCAGTAGAAGACAAATAATAAAGCCAAGTTATGTAGCCGTTCTTGTGCACTGTGTCGCTGACGATTCGAGCAGCTCAGCAGTCCAATGGTTCGATATATTGGTCAATATTCAATGGTATGACGCATTGTCCATCGCACAAAATTATTATCACTACCGTACGAAGCGTACCAAATACAACACTGGGCCAATTGATGCGAGACGCCCACTGAACCGTCCGATGATCCAGCCGTACCAAATCCGACCATGTGTTTAGGCTATAAGGGTGTGGCACAGACACTAATAATTTTTCATAAAAATTATAATTGGTTTTGCATAATCTTGCGATAATTCTTGTGTTATATTTTTAAAATAGATAATTCTTATAGTGTTATTATCAGATGATATTTTAACTAAAAAAAAGATTCATGGAAGCCAGCCCTTGTTCATCAGATACAAAAAAGGTTCGTTTTTTCCTCGATCTCGCTTGCACTAAGCGAAAAAAACCACGGACAATTTAACATAAACCTAGATTATTTTCAAGACATATTTTACATACTTAGATTAAGGATTGGTCTCCGCTGCGCTCCAACTAGATACCGCATTACCCGAGAACAATATCTTTTTTATTACCGCAACTATTAGATGCTTGTGTGCGTGGCATCTTGACACTCAATGGCACCTGTCTGTATTTATTGTAGTATTATTTTACAAAGTTTTATACACAACCCGACATTTTATTTTACAATTATTAGCAAAGTTTAAAATTAGTAGCTGCACTTTGCGACTACACCTGCGGTATCTAGTTGGAGCGCAGCAGAGTCCAATACTAAATCTAAGCTTACATATCTACATAATGTAAGTCAATACGATAATTCTAAAAATAATAAAACAAAAGTCATGAACTCAGGTGAGCTAACGTGCTTGACAGGGTTTTGCCAGATATGTAAATTCATCGCATAAGCATAAAATACATAATAAACATATTCCAAGAAGACCTGTGCTTCCCCGGGGCATAAAAATAATAGGGAAGTCCCAGGCCCAAGGGTGTTGTAAGAGACGACTAAGGGTATTTACCAGTGGGACGCTTTTTTACACATGATGACAGTTAGACTATGGGTAATACAACGGCGCCTTATTCTGCCTTGAAGCAGTAATGTGTTTAACATTGTTTTTCGGTCTAGAGGGCGCCGTAGCTAGTGAAATTACTGGGCAAACGAGACTTAACATCTTATGTCTCAAAGTGAAGAGCGCAATTGAAGTGCCGCTCAGAGTTTTTGGGATTTTCATGAATCCTGAACGGCAGTGCATTGTAATAATAATAATATTATAGATAAGAATAGATAATATTGACTTTTTACACAAATTATCTTGCCCCAAGTTAAGCATATATAGCCTGTGTTATGGGTAACAAGACAATGATATATTTAATACAATATACTTACTTAAACATATATAAATTTATATAAACATACATAAATACATTTAAACATCCATGACTCGGAAACAAACATCCATATTCGTCATATAAATGCTTGCACCTACCGGGATTCGAACCCAGGACCTCTAGCTTAATAGGTAGGATCGCTAACCACTCGGCTATACAGGTCGTCGGTAATGGGCAGCGCGTATCAATTACTATCAGCTGAACGTCCTGCTCGTCTCGTCCCTTATCGTAATAAAATATACCTTCAAGTGACCCGTTTATCCTCCTGTTCCATAAAAAAAAAATTATAACACAGGTAACCCCGCGTCTACTGTTGCTCCGGGTTAAATGAAAACGCATCGGCTAAGACACTCCTTGGATATAAAAAATAATCTATATATATATATATATATATATATATATATATATATATATATATATATACATACTCGTATATATAATGAAAATAGTCTTTGTTTGAGGCTCTTTCACGCCCAAACCACTGATTTTATCGACATGAAACTAACACTATTCGATGCGAGATTTATCCTTGATGGCTTATGGCTACTTATGTTTTGAATTCCAACGTTCTTTATTTTTAAAAATTTGCCCAGCGAAGCGGGTGGGAACGGCTAGTAATATTATAATATCATGACATTCTGCGATTCGATTCGCTTCAGCTTGGCAAGTCAGTGGACGAGAGCCTTTAAACTTTGATGCCTACGTTTATTTTTTGTCATCAATGACCATAATATAAAATACACCACGCTATTTACCAATCTTCACGAGTGTTAATTACTCTAAGATTTAAATGGAATCAGTAAACCAGTTAGTTGACGTCATTTTATTACGGCAATGACGTGGTAGGTAGATGACATGCGTTGGTGTTTTTGTTTTTTTTATTACAATAAGAGACGAGATGAGTAGGATGTTCAGCTGATGGTAATTGATACGCCCTGCCTGTTACAATGCAGTGCCGCTCAGGATTCTTGCAAAACCCAAAACTTCTGAGCGGCACTGCAACTATGTTCGTCACCTTGAAACATTAGATGCTAAGTCTCATTTGCCCAGTAATTTCACTAACCACCACTCACCACCTTAAAGGCATCCCGTGAGCCTCTTGCCCGTTTGCCCCCTCTTATATAAAAAAAACTAGTTACTTGTTTGTGTGTCTTGCTAATGTGACTTTATTATTTATCCGATTAGGATAAAACTTTTCTAGTTAGTGCGAAATATTTGGAATAAAACTTCTTTAAGTACGTCGGGTTCTTTTGGGGTGGGGAAAAGTAATGAGCTCTCGGGTACAGCACGCATTTGACAGTTGACAGGAATTTGAATATTGTATCAAAATTATTCCTTTTTTGTTTTAGTTACCATTTTTTCTAAGTTATCTATAGTTTAGATCATTTATACGTCTAGATAGACATAGACCAGACAGCTGTGAAAACGTCAAATTAAATTGAGTTTAGAGTTAACCTCTATTTTGAGCAATTCATACATACTAACACAAAGTGTCATACATACGCAAGTGTAAGACGTAGCATGTCACACACACTAAAGTATTAAACCTGGCCTGTTTTATCGGTTGTCTAACAGCAAGAGACTTCATCTAGAGGATTATTATCTAAGATCTTTATGATTTTTTGAATATTATATTATATAGTTGATACCAAATTGTTTAATTTTTTTTTTTCAATTGATATGAGTTATAATTAGATTTTTATTTTAAACAGCACAATAAAATATGCATATTTTATAACTACTTTATTACGTTGCTTAGTTATATTTTATTTTGAATAAAATTTGAATTACGCGATTTAAGTATATTATTTTTGTATAAATATGTTTCCGCCACGTAAAAGATACACAAGCAAAGTAAGTGCTTCTAAGTGAGACCGATCTGTTCTGTTAGGAAGCCACAACCTGGGAGTTGAACAAAGCATACAAGATTTATGACGATAGGTTAGCTCACTTGGAAGAGCACTCGCACGGAACACGAGAGGTCGTGGTTTCCAGTCCCGCATCGTTCATATAAGTTTGTTTTCAAATTTTATTTGTGTTAATCCTAGAAGTGAGGGCTATCATTTTAAAACATAGTAAATTATTAAAATATTGTCCATAAGGGTTTCATCGGATATAATATTGAAACCCGTATAATTCCTCCGTATAAGACTCGGGTGAAACGTCGTTTCGTGCTATGTTGTCGCGATACGAAAACGCTTTATAAGAGTAGATCTATATAACGAGTTTTTTTAATACTCGAATTCGTAATAATAATAATTATTCACAATTCGTTACGTAGTATTTCCAATTGTTTGCCTTGTTTTACTATGTTATTGAAGTTCTTAATACACAAATTTAATAACACAATAATTGACACACGCAACGGAACGCGAAGCTAATTATCAACTGTACAAATCATTATAAATTTCACAGTACAGAAATATGTATGTGGGAGATCCCCGCGTTATATATATATATAGTTCGCGTAATATGGAACTGTTTAAGGCTACCGCGTTATAGGGGCGTTACTGTAACTATACTAACGAATCTCTAACGGTGTGAAGTATCCCTTATTAAATAACACCCTTGCTGTGATCATATATTATTCATTTTCATTGTACTGATGTAGATTTTTCATCTTGTTTCAGAAAAGAAAAATATATTGAAAGGTGTCGATGGATGTTTCAAGCCAGGGGAGCTCACAGCTATCATGGGACCATCTGGTGCTGGCAAGACTACACTTCTGAATATTCTTGCTGGATATTCGTTAGTTTTTTTTTTACCTATTCAATGAACAAAATTATCTTAATATGTTTTATCTTTAAACGAGCAATTCTTGTATATATATATATATATATATATATATATACAAGATCACAATCACAATCTGAATCTCGGAAACGGCTCCAACGATTTTCATAAAATTAAGTATGCAGGGGATTTCGGGGGTGATAAATCGATCTAGCTAGGTTTCAATTTAAAAAAAATGCTTTTATCCATGTTTGAATGAGAAACAGCTACAATAACATTAGAATACAAAGGCAAATTTCGCCACTATATACAAGACTATTATAGCTCAGATGGGACATTGGGTGATCCGGAAAGCAGAAGACACCGGTTCGAATCCAGATGTCCTATTAGTTTTTTTTTTGTTCAAGTTTTGTACATTCTTAAAAATCCGAGCAAGGCTCGGTCGTCCGGATATTATATAATAATAAAGACATACTCGCAAAACCTCTAAGGTTTATGTGCGAGCGGTAAGTTCGCATTACAATAATTGTTTTAATTACTTAAGACTTACTATAACATATAGTAGTAATATTAAAAATATACATCATAGGTATTCCTGGCTATTAGCTTCTAGATAGTATATTTTTAGCTTTACTTTGAAATTTTTCTTTTGCAGATATATATCTATTAGATCATAAGGTAATGTATTTAATATTCTAGGTAATACATAGTTACAGGTTCTTTTACCATATACATTGTTATTTATTTATTTTAGGTATACTAATACCTTAGTAGGAAATACAATTTAACTGCCTTTCCAACATCGGGTCGCTGTTCTTATTTTTTTATTTACAAGTTTTCACAAACAAAATCTTTTATTTTGTTTAGTCGCTTACATTTAATATATTACATTTACTTTATATGAATTAAAGTTGAGTCTCGGGCAAGAGTTGGCGAGTCAACATCTCCTGAGGATGCCTCGTGTAGAGGCGAAACACGTGTTGAATTGTTGAAAACGAATTATGGTGCAATTAACACTCAAGAAAACTCAAAACAATTAAATAATTATGTATTTCCGCAAAATAACGCCTACTTCAATAAAAAAAATATTTATTTTTTTATTTCCTTGCAGTCTAATTTCAAGTGGTGTTTTCTTGGACAGGTCAAGGTCGTATTCATTATTAACTTCATCATAAAGTTTGCATGCTCTAATAAGAAAGCTGTTCTGTCTATGATTACATTTTGCTGATTATATTTCCAGTATGTTGCCTCGCCTTTGGTCCGTAAACCAATCTGCTCCAACAGTTGATGTTCTGGACATTTTACCCTACTTCTTACTAGATTTAAGACATAGAAAATGTCTGCAGCATGTTGTATTTTTTGAATAGGTAAAGTAATCTTCATCCTTTGTTTGCTGTTAACGGACTGGCATGGCGCTCACTAGTATCCAAACTATACATTATGTCAATGGAATGAAAGGAAATGAAATAAAATGAGATGAGATGAGATGATATAAGATGAGATGAGATGAGAAGAGATGAGATGAGATGAGATGAGATGAAATGAAATTATTTTATTTGCAAGATACATTGTAGGTACTTAAGATGTTAACATAATATTATTAACAATCAATTATGTTTCTTCAATTGACATGCAATGACTCTCGATTTTAACTTTGTGCATAAAAATGATCTTCAAACTAGCAACAGTGATATTCTTGTACTTTCAAATCCAAAATGACCATGATCCATACAAATTCGCCTATGCTCCAAAAAGCTGAAACTTGCAATTAGATATTTCATCTTCTACTCTTCTAAAATGTCTTTGTCCAGGTTGAATTAATAATATTATATTATACCTACTTGTTGAATACATACAACAACGTTTTATACATATATAAGGGTACTAGCCGTTCCCGAATTTTAAAAGGAAGGAATTCGAAAAATAAGTAGCCATAAACCATCTAGGATATATTTTGCATCGAATAGTGTTAGTTTCATGTCGATACGATCAGTGGTTTAGGCGTGAAAGAGCCTCAAACAAAGACCATTTTCATTATATATATAGATACCATTCGCAGTCTGATAGCAAGCTGAAGCAAAAGTGTGCTTAAAGACAACGTAAGCGCACCTTTTTCCTTATTCGTGTGTCAAATGTCACTGTCCGAATCGGATTCTAAATTCAACATACGTAACCTGAACTGAATAAATGTTTTACATTGCTGCTTATTGACCATAAATATTTTGAACAACTGGAGTAAATGCGGCAATGTATAGATACCAGTGTAAGGAACACCAGAGGAATCACAGGAGCGTTGCCGGCCTTTAAGGAAGGTGTACGCGCTTTTTTTGAAGGTACTCATGTAGTATCGCCCCGGAAACACCACACAAAGAAGTTCATTCCACAGCTTTGTAGTACGTGGAAGAAAGCTCCTTGTAAACCGCACTGTGGAGGACCGCCACACATCCAGATGGTGAGGATGATATCCTAACTTGATTCCATATTTCGGCTACGTATAGAAGGTTACTGAACAGAATAATATTTGCTATTTTGCAACACCGGAGGTATAAAACGGGGGGCTACCGGTCCTCAATGTATGTGTACACGCCTTTACTTGACGTCCTTGCGCCAATTTTCCGGTTTCTACTTTGGCGAACAGCGACCTCTATGAACAGAAATGTCTATTTGCTGATACTTATATATTATTGAGTACCGTATGTTATATTAATGATATTTATATATCTCTTACACTTACAATATACCAGCGTATACGTAGGTCACACTAAAAGTATTGCGTAACTTAATAAAACACCATGTTATAACCAAAATATTATGTTTATTGCTTTTCTAAATACATTACATTACATTTTAAACATGTTTTCTTGCGATCGAAACATTTTTTAAAACAGAAACACCACACATCTGTAGGCACCTTCGTTCCATTTTCGTTCTGTACGTAGAACTTCGATGTGTGATAAAAAACAATTGACAAATGATTTCCCGCCAATTGTGTTTTTTTTTATTACTAAGAAGGTTGCCACGTTTCAGAAAATATAACATTCGAAATTCAAATAGTTCCGATTAGCTAGAAGTGTAAAACTTTTAATGAGCCCCGTGTATACAAACAAAGCGAGCGAGATAAAAAAACATCTCTAACGCAGATACAACATGATAGAAAAGGTGAGCATATCTGCTGTTGAGCCGATTTTCATTGAGAAGTCGTAAACAGATAATGCACATATTAATAAATCAAAATTGGTTACGAATTATCAGGCTGTAAGATCTTCATATATGCTAGTATATTAAAAATTCTAAAGGCGTAGCATGACGGGGCCCCGTATAAAAATTTATTTGGGTAATGATTAGGGTAACAATAATAAAAATTGTGTGGTTACTTATGTATGCACACAAAAAGTTATACTTCTTTGCCCTAACGAAGCAAAAATCCTTAAAATGATTTATTCCTCGTGCTATTCCACGTTTGTAGAGAGAACAATATTGTAAAAATCTTGCAACGATGGCTTTGACAATTAATTATTAAATAACGAATACGGCTGTACGGGATTGACCCCTTTGCCTATCCTAATAATGGACGAAGAAACCAAAAAAAGATACCGAATATCGCAAATGTCAGAAAATTTTAGGAACCATCTTCACCCTGTTACAGTGATGGGAGAGGATCTTAAAATTTCACTCTCATCATTTTTTCATAACCTAAAGAAGTATAACTTAAAAAAATGTTTGCATAAAATTAAAATAAATATTTATTCATCATTATAATATATATTCTATAATATATCTTGAAATCTCAATGACTTGGTGATATATTATGTCTACTGTCTATTTTAAGCCGATCTCTGTTTCAGAACACAAGGTGCTGACGGGCAAATAATTGTAAACGGAGTGTCGTCGTGTGCTTCGAAATCGGCAGGCCGTGGAGCTGCCAGATACATTCGCCAGCAAGATGACCTCCGAATACATCTCACAGTGTACGAATCCATGTCTCTTGCCGCCTCCCTTAAACTGGCCGACTTCACATCTCACGAGCGGAAAGAGAAAGTAAGCCAAGCGTTGAACTCAACGTAGCGAAAGTTGCATTATCTCTTAGACTATTTAATCAACCGGAGACGGTATTTACAAAATATTTTTATTTTCGTGGAAAAGGAGACAATCATTCATACATGCTAGTATATAATAATATGCTAGCAATAATCATAATGCCAAATCCATTTTCTATCATAACTATCTAATTATCTTTAAAAATAGTCCCTAAAATTATAAAAAACCAAAATGCGGAAATTTATTTCGCCGCAACATCTGACAGCACTATAAACGTTGTACAAGTGTCATTGTACCTTAAGTACAATGACACTTGTACAACTGTAAATACAATGACATTGTAATCTGTAAATTGCAATGCAATGTACAGATTACAATGCAAGCTGTACATAGCATTGCAATGCCATAAAGTCTACAATTTTTTTTCTGCATCTACAGAACTTTCATGCTAAAATGGCAAAAGCTATCATTTAGTTATAGGGAGCTCTACGGAACCGTTGTCAGGTTACACCCATATACTGGGTGGCCGAGAAGTTGACATCCAATGCTAAAATTTGAAAGCCTCATGGTGATGAGTATCCGAATCACCCCTATTTATGTTCTACAATTTTGCGTAGTTTAGGAGATAATATTTTTTTCCCCTTTTATCCTTTTTTTTCACCGAATTGTGCTTTAGGACTTTTTTCTAATTTTTTTGAACACTTTTAGTTAATTTTATTGTTGATTATTATTAATTACAGTTGCAATAACCACATAAGAAACTAGTTTAGAAAATGCGGAACTAGCTTAGAATTGAGTCGTAAGTTCAAGATAACTGCTCCAGCTAAATACACGAAAATGTTCAAGGTATCAAAAAAAATATGGGGAGGCCTATGGCTTCTAAATATTTTAAAAACTTCCCAGAACATTGGCCAGTAAAATGAGCCAAATTCAAATTTTAGCTTTGGACGTCAACTTCTCGGCCACCCTATGGTATATAGGTGGTATAATTGTAAAATATGGTTAAAAACAGAAATGAACTACGTGATGTCGTTCGTAGATCGCAATATTTCGAGTTTTCAAGCTATTCCGATTTATTAATTTCTGCCGTTCCTTTTCGTTCAATACTCTAAACATTAACAAGTTTAACAAGTCTATTGACATTATTTTGATTACGTAAAATTAATCTTTAGGCAAAAGCAGGTTAGGTAAGCTGTTATATAACATGAATGACTGCACAACTGCATTTTTTCTCAAATATTATTATTTCTTTAAGTATTATTACTGTTTGGGTTTATATAAATTTGCAATCATAAATTGAGGAAGCGGCATTGCCAATACTGTGTGCTCGCTCGCACTTTGGGCTCGGGACTGGGACTTTGCAGAAATCTAAACATGTGAATTGTTACCACAATAGCTGGGTACTGATCTCTGATGTATGTGGTAGTGGTATTCATAACTCCTTTACCAGTTGTCCTAGTATTTAACATAATTGTATTTTTACAAGATATAACATTATACATTTACTGTCTTATTAATAAACGCGATGTAAAGTTAATTCAATTCCAAGATTAAAATAACTTCTCTCTGTCGTGTAATTCTGTACAGACAAAAGTAAGATAAAAAAAATTGGAATAACTTTACTATGCGATTATGATCAACACAGTATTTAAGTACAATATATTTTTAATACTTTTGTAACAAGCCATCTTGGTTTTCAAGTTCAATTGTGTTTTTTCCCGGCAATAGTCATCCTGTTCCAACTGTAAAAGTGGATTTCCTCAGGGAACTGTTTTAGGTCCTATGTTGTTTATTATTTATATCAGTGACTTTGAAAAAATAGCTCAACACCGTTGTTTTATGTTTGCTGATGATATATCGATTCTCATGTCCTCTAATACTGATAATTTAAATGAATATCAAATCGAATATGAACTCTACTTTGAAAAATATTATTAATTGGCTTGATAATAATGAATTAGTTGTGAATTTATTGAAAACAAAGAATTTGTAATTTTGTGTAAAAGGACGTAGACAAACTGATCTAAATATTAATTATAATGGAATAAATATTGAAGAAGTTGACAATACTATATTTTTAGGTCTAATCTTAGATAAGGACCCTAATTTCTCTGATCACATTGATAAAGTATGCCCTAAAATTTATAGATTTGTGTATGTCCTTAGAAGACTCAGGAGAATTGATTCTAATAAGTTATCGTTAATGGCGTACCATGGATATGTCGCTTCAGTACTCAGATACGGTCTTCTCATCTGGGGAAATGGTACAAGAGAACATCAAGCATTTGTTGCTCGAAATGAAAATGTATTCGTTGTATATGTGGAGTTGGTCCGACCTATTCATCATATTTTGACATTGCCTAATCCTACTAATATTATAAATGTGAAAGTTTGTATGTCTGGATGTATGTTTGAACTTCTTTAACGCAAATACTACTGAATGGATTTTGATGAAACTTTGCAATAATATAGCTTACACACCAGAATAACATATAGGCTATAATTTATAAAAATATTGTGTGAATTATCTATACATTCAAATAAAATTGGAGTGTCTGTTTGTAATATTGATATAACCCATTTTTACTAAATGTATATTATGAATACATATACGGTACATACACCAAAACAACATTTTTTACAATATTTGTCTGTCGGTCTGTCTGTCTGTTTGTTCCGGCTAATCCGGCGACTTTAACGGCAGGTAGCTGATGTAATAAGGAGTAACTTAGCTACGTTTATTTTATAAAGCAATATCCAAGAAACAGTCTAACTCTAAAAAAAAAATATATGGCAAAACAACGTTTGCCGGGTCAGCCAGTATGTATATATTAGAAGCGTGTAAATTTGTAACACAAAATAATCATTTATTTAAAAGGGCCATTCAATTGAATCCTTGTTCCACCAGATTAGCGGATATAGTGGTCTATGGCCAATGTCCCAGAACAACATTATACTTCAACAGTAGCTACGCAATGTGTATAAAATTATTTAATCATCTGCCTCTAGAAAAAAAAAACTTACCACAGAAACGATTGACTGGACTCCTGTTTAAATGGTTATTTGACGCAATAAATATATATCATTTCATTAACAACATATTCCGGTACGGATTAATTATTGACTGATTTTCTAATCAGTACATGATTCAAATATATCATAAATTTAGACTCGCGCTATCGTGTCAAGCCAAGTTGAAGCAACCAGAACTGGCGAGAAAACATCGATTATAATATTACATGTACTATTTGGAGTAGCTTTTGATCACCTAATAAGTCGAAAACTATTTCACATAAACATGTTAAATTGGCATATATATTCAGACTTGCAAGATACATATGTGCCCCAAATTTCATAAATACCCCTTAAACCGTTATTTGGATATTAACGTCCAAAAATCAAGAAGAAAAAACTCTAGACGAGTCCCACGTGACTTAGATATTTAAATTTTTGTTCTTTGATGTTTTTCTCTTTGGACTCTAGCATAAGTCTTAAGTCTATGTACCCATGTGTAAATATGTTATATTGTGGCGTTGATACTGTCATAATTAATTCTATATTACACCTTCTCGGAAAGTGTCTTGGTATAGGTAAATTCATTTCACACAAATATGCAGCCGGAACAGTTGCGTAAAAACCCATTTGTAACGTGGATCAGCTGGCAGTAAAAGTGTATAAGATTCCATTGCTAAAATAAGGTTACATAAAAACTGTGACAGTTTCTTAAATCTTTTTTCAAATACTTCAAATAGCTGTCTGCGTTCAATTTTTCAGAACTGTTGATAATTATGTCGCAGTTGTATTGTCAAAGCCGTGATATTACAATTTTACTAGTGATCTTATAATTAAACCATAGATTGTCAATCGACTTCATTTCTTACAATTTAACGGCCTGGCTTTAGTGATATTGTAACGTCACGGATATACTATAGTGATATTGTAATAGAATGATATAATGATGATTTTGACAGTTTTACTGATCGTTAGTTTATGAGGCCGTCTCTGATTGGTCTGTTTCTTGTATTTCTTGGCGAGTGCCAGAACCGAATCGGCCCATGTTTACTACTATTTCACAAATAAAATTTGAAAAACAAAATTATATGAACGATGCAGGATTCGAACCCATGACCTCCGGCGTTATAAAATTCTGTTTGCTTTGTTCAACTCTCACTCACGGTACTCGAACGGTTAGCTCAGTTGGTTAGAGCACCGGCACGGAACGCCGGAGGTCGTGGGTTCGAAACCCGCATCGTTCATAAAATTTTGTTTTTCAAATTTTATTTGTGTATTAATCCTAGAAGTGAGGTTTGTCACTTTAAAAACATAACATATTACTACTATTTCAATAATCATTTCAGACGTAAAATTGCATACACACACTAATGTTTACTATAATTGTTTTTCAAATTACGTTTGAAAAATAAATGACCAATCAGAACGCTCGACCTCTCACACTGCTAACTTCATTTATGATATACCTATATTTATTATAATATCATTATAGTGTACCCGTGACATTACAATGGCATTAAAATCAGTCCGTTAATTTGTAAGAAATTAACGGCCGTTTTCAATAACCTATCTATCCTTAGTTTAATTTACGGACACATTGCTGTCACCGTTTAATCATAATATCTTATCTATCCATAGTTATGTCCAATATAGCTATAGTCCAATGCTATCTGTCAATAGGTTATTGAAATGTACTTAAGCGTAAAATAATAGATTTGTCTACTTCTAGTAAGTTAAACTAAGGATAGATAGGTTATTGAAAATGGCCGTTAGTCGATTGACAATCTACGATTAAATTATAATATCACTAGTGAACTTGTAATATCACGGCTTTGGCAATATTCCTGCGACATTTACAATTTAATGTCAAAAATTATAATAATTTATTTTTTATTCTCTTCACGGTGTAGTTAGTATAACGCACTATATGTATCATAATATTTTGGGAGAAATTGCAATTCTACTACTCTCGTGAATCTAATATCCCGGCTTCGCCTTGTGCCTTTTATTTGTAATGCTCCTAGCAATAGCTGTAATGTTTTCTTTGCTAAACAATATAAAGTCATTTTAAATGCCTGTTACTCTTCAGGTGCACGAAATATTGGCGCTATTGGGTCTAAATGGAACATCACAGACGCTGTGCAGAGATCTTTCGGGAGGACAGAAGCGCCGGGTGGCTGTGGCGCTGGAACTACTCTCAGACCCTTCATTGCTGTTCCTCGATGAACCAACGACGTATGTATTTTATCATTTGCTTCACAAACAATTTCAGGTTACGAAAAATCGTTTAGTATGCGTGTTTTTTGCAATTTTGATAAGTTTTTATCGACAAATAAAATTTGAAAAACGAAATATTATGAACGATACGGGATACGAACCCACGACATCCGGCGTTCCGTGCCGGTGCTCTAACCAACTGAGCTAACCGTTCGAGTACCGCCTCGTTATAAAATTCTGTTTGCTTTTTTCAACTCTCAGGTTGTGGCTTCATCTACAGGATCTACTTTACAGTTGATAACCAGCTCAATATTTGCATATTAGGAAATTGACTTGAGATGTCGCTCTTGTAAATCTCAACAATATGTTATGTTTTTAAAGTGATAACCCTCACTTCTAGGATTAATACACAAGTAAAATTTAAAAAACAAAATTTGAAAAATCCTCATCCCGCATCCTAGAAGTGAGGGTTATCACTTTAAAAACATAACATATAGTTTTTATCGACTGGGCTTCATTTATATCTTTAGGCAATTTATTTTAAATATCTCAAACGTAATATTTGTTCTCTCATAGTTTATTATTGTCCAAGTGCTTAGACAAATAAAATGTATTATATTTTGCTTGACGAGTCAAATTTTTTGTACCTTTATCTTTTTTGCGAATATTATTTATAATTGTGTATTTAAGGCTTTTGTTGAAATTTTTCCTGTTAAGACGCATGCGTTAAATTCATAACTTTGATTTAATTTAATTAATTTAGTTTCTTTATAAATTTTTGTAATAGTAGTTAAAAAGTCATAGTGAAATAGAGATTTAATGATTTTGTTTTTAGTTATTTGTAAGATCTTTGGAGTAGCTTTTGCTGTTGTTCCCAAGAGTTAGGTTAAGCTACTACTTAGCTTAAGAAGTCTTGGGAACTTGTATTAATTTTATATCTTTTTTTGGTATTCTGTCAATGGCCAATTTTTTTTACAATAGCCCAGTGGGACGTTTCTTATGTTTAATGGATAAAGTGGACAAAGAAGCGCATGTGTCACCTGCTGTTGAGTGATCACCGCTGCCCACATTGTAACATCAGAGAAATCACAGGAGCGTTCCTTCCCTTAAAGCCTCGCCTAGTATGAGAATACTGGGTCTCGAAATCGCGAGCGATTGCCAATTCCGTGGCCACCTGGAGGGCAAAGCCAAATTGGCTTCGAAGAAGCTGGGCGTCATTAATAGAGCACGGTAATACTTCAAGCCGGGCCACATTCTAGCGCTCTAGAAAGCGCAGGTCCGGCCACACATGGAGTATTGCTGTCATCTCTGGTCTGGCGCACCCCAGTATCAGCTCGATCCATTTGATCGCGTGCAACGCAGAGCAGCTCTAATTGTCGGGGACCCAGTGCTCTGTGAACGGCTGGATCACTTGGCGTTACGTAGAGATGTCGCTTCATTGTGTGTCTTCTACAGCATTTATTACGGGGAGTGTTCCGAAGAGCTCTGATTCCTGCCGCCGAATTCCACCTGCGTATGACACGCCACAAGTTAGGATATCATCCCCACCATCTGGATGTGTGGGTGATCCTCCACAGTGCGGTTTTCAAGGAGCTTTCTTCCTCGTACTACAAAGCTGTGGAATGAGCTTCTTTTGCAGTGTTTCCGGGACTATATGACATGGGTACCTTCAAAAAAAGAGCGTACACCTTCCTAAAAGGCCGGCAACGCTCTTGTGATTCCTCTGGTGTTGCAAGAGAATGTGGGCGGCGGTGATCACTTAACACCAGGTGACCAGTACGCTCGTTTGTCCTCCTATTCCATAAAAAAAAAGCGTTGCTGGCCAAGCCGGTGTACGCGCTTATTTTGAAGGTACCGATGTCGTATCGTTCCAGGCACACCGCACAAGGAATTTCATTCCACAGTTTTTTTGTGCGTGAAAAAAAAATCCTTGAAAGCCGCCGAGGATGGAACGCCACACATCCAGATGTTGGGGATGTTATCCTAATTTTTGGCGTGTCGTGGGAAGGTGGAATTCGGCGTTAGTTGAAATTATGAATCAGCTCTTGGGAATATAATTAACAAGAATAGTTCCATTCTATCATCGAAGGAAACATTCCATCACAATAAGGAAGGAAAATAACCAAAAACAAATGTTGACATAAACAGGAATAACCCATAACTGTGAGTAACTGTTTACACATTCAACACTTAACGTTAACGTCTTAAAGTTTCTCAGTAACCACCTCAATAATTTTCAGTATTTTTCTTATAAATGACATTAACATATTGCCATTCATATTCAAAAAATATGTTGAATCATTTGATAGTTTTTAGATGACGTCAAAACTTTAACTGTTAGCCGTAACCGTCCATACTTCGCCGTCTAAAGCTATTATTAAGGTAAAATATCTAAATAGCAATGTTTTCGATATTATAAAATATATGCCAAGTGCCATACCATTATGCAACACATTTCGCAGTCTTTGTTAAAGTCATCGTTAAAAACCCTAACTAGAATAGTTAAGAAATAAATAAATCTAATAAATAAATTAAAAAATAAAAGGACGAGGCTAGAGGTCCCGGGTTCGAATCCCGGTTAGGTACAAGCATTTATATGATGAATATGGATGTTTGTTTCCGAGTCATAGATGTTTGAATGTATTTATGTATGTTTATATGAATTTATGTATGTTTAAGTAAGTATATTGTATTAAAAATATCATTGTCTTGTAACCTATAACACAGGCTATATATGCTTAACTTTGGGCAAGATAATTTGAGTAAAAAGTGTGTCAAAAAAAATTTTTTTTCTTTATTAATACAACAGAGGCCCTTATTTTGTTAGGTACAGGCTTAAGAACTATGTTAGTACTAGCTGACCCGGCAAACGTTGTTTTGCCATATAAATTGTATAGATCTTTTTCTTGCTAGTTGATAAGAGATGGCGCTAGTTGTATTCATTAGTAACAATCACACTTCTTTTATATTTTGTATAATTCACACTTTAGTTTTATAAATTATAGCCTATTTGTTATTCTGGTGTGTATAAGTCTATTCAGTAGATTTTGCGTTAAAGAAGTTCAATCATACATCCAGACATACAAACTTTCACATTTATAATATTAGTAGGATGTTACAATTTAATTAATAATAATAAGTATAATACAATTTGTTTAATATAATTCATAATAGGGTAGATAGTAACCTCGTAAACAATCTGAGACAGCGTGCTTACTCGAGAAAAACTTCAATGAGTATCAGTGAATCCACTTTTCCCGCTATCATATTCAGGATACTGTTAGAAAATGAACGCAGCCTGTCAGGACGGATGACAACCTGCATATATGGATAGGATGCAAACAAGCCTTAATGATTGACAAATGATTATTAACTTAAATACATTTTCAGAGGTCTGGATTCATCCGCATCTACGTCTCTGGTCTCCTTACTGAGTGGCTTAGCACGTGGCGGCCGCACAGTTATCGCGACAATCCACCAGCCTTCAGCCTTGATATTTGAGAAGATAGACACAGTCTACTGTCTAGCTGGTGGAACCACCTTGTACTCTGGACCAAGAGCGTCGCTGCTACCTGCACTCGAGAGTGCGGACCTTCGATGCCCTCCATATCACAATCCGGCTGACTTCCGTAAGTAAATTATATCAAATCAAAAATATCTTAGATAATTTATACATCTAGATAGAGTGTCTTGGTGTCACCGATAAAAACAGGCCAGGAATATTAGTTTAGTGTGCGTGGCAAGCTACGTCTAACACTCGCGGTTTGTATGACAGTTTGTGTTAGTATGCGTGATTAGATTAGATCTAAACTCAATTTATTTCGACGTTTTCACAGCTGTCATAGCCTATCTTGGATAAATATTTTATTTGTGGACCTTGGCGGGCATGGGCGCCACGCGCTTTGTCTGCCACAAAGCTTAGCACCTCAGGGGTTAAAGTATAAAAAGAGAAATTAAAATATGCCTTTAGGAATAAGATGACAGTTCGCTTCATAATTTAAGCGCTATGTATGCAAAACGACTTATTCAAGTACAGTGCTTTCCTTCGATGACTGCATAAATAAAATAGCTTAGAGTATTCAACCGAAGGAGACGAAGAATCACAGGAGCTTTGTCTGCCTTATAGAAACAAGTACGATATAATGGGATTCAACCGATAACTAAGGGTATGTTCCGATATGCACTGCGACCACTTTACAGTGTGACGTCAATTTAGTATACTGTGAAGCCGTTCCTTTATAGCCAGTTATACTGGTTACTATTTAAAACGGAACGCAATCCCGTATACTGTCAGCCGCAGTGTGTTAAAGTTTTCTAGTTCATTAAAAAAACTGCTGTTGGAGAACTGTCAAATTAAAAATGTTTGGGTTTAAACTGTAGGTATTGTTTATAAAACGTTAGGCGCTCGAGTGGTTTTGACTGATCACGTGATCAAAGTACTGCGAGTACCTTATCTCGAAAACGCCAGTGCTCACAGTAGAATATAGCGGCGATTTATGACTTCATATATTTCCCTAGAGTACTGCGGGCAGTATACTGCCAGTCCATAACGGAACGTATTTTTCTACAGTGATAGCACTGTGCAGTGCTCGCAGTGCATATCGGAACATACCCTATGCCACATATGTTATGACGTTGTCTTAAGTACTAGGAAACACGTAAACATTTATGACGCTTTTAAACAAATGTGTTTTTCCTGTCAATATGTGACAACAATTAACGATTTCCGACTTTGGTTTCCCTTTGTACATAGAAACCTGATCTTTATATTTATTTACCGGCGTCGTTGTCTTATTCAAATGAATACAGTTTTATTCAAATTATACCTACACATCTGCTAAGTGTGAACATTCATGAATGATTATTGATCTATTTCTAAGATAATTTATATGTTTAGATAAAAGGCATTTATTTTCTCAAAATTGATTCCTTTAGAATAATTCTTTATGATGTAATTTACACATACTGGACACTACTACCGCTTCGGAAACAAATGGCGCACTGAGAAAGAAGGAGCGGCGCAAGTAACTCTCCCAGCATTCTTTTTTTGCCCTCTTTTTAATCAAATATCACGTATATTGACAATGAACAGTCATAATAATTATTTCTTTAAATTCTTCTTTATAACCAAGCTGATATATAGAAAGAACAGCTCTCATTTGCAGAGTAAACAACTATATCAATGTCAGCAGCAGATTACATATCTCATCTACCATATCTGTTTTCCTTTCAGTAATGGAGGTGGCATCCGGTGAATATGATGTAGACTTGCAGAAGGCTGCAAAAAAAATGTTAATATTCAAAGCAGACCCAGCTCCGACCGGCAGCTATGAAGAAAATGTTCCCATTATTTCAACTATATCGGATGCCTTAAGTGAGTGTTCTTTTAACTTGATTTATAAACTTTTTTACAAATCCTAGCTGGCTGTTATTATTTATATTTAGAGGATCCTATATAGAGATCAGTGGGAGGCTCCTTTGCACCGGATGCCGGCTATATTATGAGTACCACAACGGCGACTATTTCTGCCTTGAAGCAGTAATGTGTAAGCATTACTGTGTTTCGGTCTGAAGGGCGCCGTAGCTAGTGAAATTACTGGGCAAATGAGACTCGACATCTTGTGTCTCCAGGTAGTACAATAAATTTTATGAACAATATATTCGGTAGGGGTGAGAATCGGTCGTCATCTATTTTTTATACCCCAAATATTTTAATAATTGAAGTTTTTTTGAGCGTTTGCTGGGTCAGCTAGTCTATACATATTTCATATAAACAAAATTGGTGGGTCTGTTTGTAATATTGAAATAACCCTTTTTTACTTCATGTCTGTCTGTCTGTTTGTTCCGGCTAATCTCTTAAATGGCTGGACTGATTTTGACGGGACTTTTATTGACAGGTAACAGATGTAATAAGGAGTAACTTAGGCTACGTTTATCTTAGAAGAAATCTTTTATTTTAGAAAAATAAAGTAATGTTGCAATGTCTAAGAAGCGGGCTTAAAATAATGTATATCGCAAAACAACGTTTGCCGGGTCAACTAGTAATAAATAATATTGCTGACAAATGTCACACGAAAGTTTTAATAATTTACAATCTAATTTTAATTACAGATATCGACACAAAGAAATCCAAATCGAAATCTCTACAACGCAACACTAAGTATCAACAGAGCCGTGGCAAGAACATGTACCGGCCGGCAGGCCTTTTCCAACAAACCTGGATATTGCTCTATAGGAATTACTTAATGACAACTAGAAATTACGTAAGTTTCAACTTAACGCTTGGCTAACTTAGACTCACCCAAACAGGCTGTGGAATGTATTTCATGTTCAAGCTGTTTCTATGCGTATGACCTTTTGAAATGTTGTATTACACTAATAATAATATAAATCTAAACAATATGTTATGTTTTTAAAGTAAGATAACCCTCACTTCTAGGATTAATACACAAATAAAATTTTAAAAAAACAAACAAAATTGAGCAGGTTATCAACTGTTAAGTAGATCCTGTAGATGAAGCCACAACCTGAGAGTTGAACAAAGCATACAGAATTTTATACCAAGGCGGTACTCGAACGGTTACCTCAGTTGGTTAGAGGACCGGTACGGAACGGTCGTGGGTTCGAATCCCGCATCGTTCATAAAATTTTGTTTTTCAAATTTTATTTGAATATAACACTAATATACAAGCTGTATTCGTAAAGTGTGACCAGGCGATTATACCGTAACTATTACAGTTGTCATAAAACTTTTAACTGATATCGAAAGTACGTTAACTAATCAGTAAAATAATGTTAATAACTTTTTAAAAATCAAATGAGAAGGGTCGAAAATATTGATATTAAACACTCCCATACATTTAGTATGAGATTTGGTAGTTCTTGTTTGATTTTTAAATAGTTATCGATGTCATGTTACTAATTTGACTTAATTACCAACGAGAGTGTCTCATTCCGCCTGAGCCAAGCATGCAAGTGAGGGTGCGGAACGAGCGACAGAGAGGCACGATCGACCTAAACTGTGGTTTAATTTTTAAAAAGGTTTAACAAAAAACTCAATTGAAGACTATCTCAAAACAAAATACTATGCAATAAAAAGTAAAAAACTTTCGTATTGTTCTACAATTTAACAATATTCTTATTTTTAGAGTTTTCCTATTCAAAGTGAAATGAATAATATTAGACTAACTAAAAGTCGATCAAATTATTACGAAAATTTCTCGTAACTAAATTATTTTAGTTACAATTATTGTTATTTTTGGAATCGGAGTCCTTTCGCCGCGGCCCCGATCTCGCCTCTCGTCTCGTCACGTCGCACATGCGACACAAGCACATCTCACCTGTATGTAGTTACAACGCAAAAACCTTGGCTGACACCGACTCCAATTGAGTACCTCCATTTTTTAAGTCGGTTAAAAATATTTGAATTAACAAGTGCAAATAAATGTTAATTTGTCGTAACAATTTAAATTTTGACTGGACTGCTTCTTTTTATTATACAAATTCATAAAATTATTCAATTCAATTCATAAAAGTATGCAATTTTTACACGCGAGAACTTTAAACGGCGAGATTTCAACCCTTGTAGATTTATACACTAATTTGATAAAATTATTCCATTTTTCAATTTGCAAAATAAGATTTTTGTGAAATTATATAATTTTCATCTATTGTCTTTGATGAGGGGAATTGGATGTTAATTTTATCTGCTATTTATTCATCAATGTTTTCTTATGACATTGTAAACTGACTCAACAGACAACCATTTTTTTTACAGTCTCTGTTTTTGTACCGAGTGGCTGCGCATGTTGTGATTGCTTTGATCTTTGGCTACCTGTATCTTGGAGTGGGAAATGACGCAAACAGTGTACTGGGGAACTACGTGTATTTGTACGGGTCTATGCTACTGGTCGTTTACACTGGCAAGATGTCTGTTACAATATCATGTGAGTATTATTTCCTTTATCTATAGTTATCTGACAATAATTCTTATAGCTCGAGGAGTTGAGAGGATTCTGATTAATACTAAAGCGTTCAGGTAGATGCTCTTGGGCGTCACGGGTTATCCTGCCTAAAATCAGCAGGTCGTATCAGTCGTCACGCCAGCATTAATGAAGTCATCCACGGGGCATTTGCCGCTCTTCATATACCAGCTGTTTATCTGCGTCCTGATGGAATGACGCTGGTGGCTTGGGCAAGGGGAAGGGCGCTGGTCTGGGACGCGACTTGCGTTGAAACTCTAGCTCCTTCTCATGTCCAAGTTACGTCAGTTGGTGCTGGGGCTGCTGCTTCGACTGCCGAAGACAGCAAGCGTCGCAACTATGTCGGTCTCAGTGCGTCATACATCTTTGTGTCGTTTGGTGTAAAGACACTTGGCCCGTGGGGCCCAATTTATATTATGATTTATATTATTATAATGTCTATGTAAGGGTTAAATGTGCCCAAATAATTTACCATCCGATAAAAAGAGGATACAGGGATAGAAGGAATAGATACTCATGAATATACAAGCATGAGGTCTATTGATTGGCTGATGATAACCTAGCCACATATTGGGCTGAGGATTACGACTGACTTTCTTACGCCCGTTCTTCTCAGGTCTGAGGCAGTCTATTTTGAATGAGTGGTAGTTTTTGACGTATAAGTGATTTTGAATCTTATTTTGAATAAAAATATTTTAATTTGGATTATAACAAATACACTCATCTTAATAAAAGCAATTAGTTTTTTTTCTTTAAATCTTATTGAAAGTAAAATCTACCTAAAACCCGTTCGGAAGAGAATTGTTTCAATCCTCAAAAAACCGCCTACAAGAGATTTTTTTTATGAAAATAAGGGACGGGACGACCAGGACGTACAGCTGATGGCAATGGATACGCCCTGCCCATTAAAATGTGGTGCCACTCAGGATTCTTGAAAAACCCTAAAAAATCTGAGTGGCACTACAACTGCGCTCGTCACCTTGAGACATAAGATGTTAGGTCTCATTTGCCCAGTAATTTCACTAGCTACGGCGCCCTTCAGACCGAAACACAGTAATGCTAACACATTACTGCTTCCCGGCAGAAATAGGCGCCGTTGTGGTTCCCATAATCTAGCCGGCATCCTGTGCAAAGGAGCCTCCCACTGGCCCCCCACAAGATGGACCCATGATCTGGTCAAGATCGCCGGAATACGTTGGATGAGGGCAGCGCAGAACCAATCGTCGTGGAAATCTTTGGGGAAGGCTTTTGTCTAGCAGTGGACGTCTTCCGGTTGATGATAATGATGATGACTTATTTAGATTACTAGGATATTCTTGTAGAGGCGAATTCTTCGTCCAACGAAAGACTTACTTATTCTGTTTCCCTTTTAATTGTATATTTTCTTCCACAGTTCCGCTTGAGATGACAATATTAAAAGGAGAATACTTCAATAAATGGTACAATTTGGGGCCCTACGTGTTTTCTATATTGGCCGTAGAACTACCATTTCAGGTATTACAAACATTTCCAATTAATTCTTACAGTAATATTTTTATAATTCTACTTTTTATCCTAGCCAATAGTCTTGAAGTAAGCTCTATAGAATCGGCACATTTTTATTTTTATTGAAGAGGAGGGCAAACGCGTACGCGTCACCTGATGTTTAGTGATCACTGCCGCCCACATTCTGGTTCATCTGATTTTAAATTAAGTTAAGGCGCGGACTGACTTGAATTGTAAACGCTACAACCAATAGTACAATATTTGAGTTGATCATGAGGCTAAGCTGTAAATGGGCATTTATTTTACTGGTTTTCTTTAGTATATTCAAAATATACATATTAAATTGAATGATTGTTCGGTTTAAGTTTAAGAAAAATACAAATTCTTTTAAATTGTTTAAAAAAAGAATGTTGTTATCGCTGCAAATTCAGAGATTTTAAACTCCAAAGTTTATTTTTGGGAAGCAACCTCCAAATTTTTTATTGGACATTTCAAATTATATATAAACATTCTATTCGCTTCAAATTTTTCTTTAAGTACTTCTTTTTGTAATGTATTTTTTGCGTCGGAATATTTTCATTCCGTTATGAATAGACTCTCTAAGAAACCAATTTTTGTGGATATTGAGGTATGACCGCGCCCTAAGTTAATTAAATTAAGTTTGGTTGCCAGCGTTAAGAAAAATGAACGCGCTATTTTGACGGTACCCATTTTTATTTGTTGTGTCCTCTAAATATCGCACAAGGCAGCTCATTCCATAGTTTGGTTGAAAGAAATTTCCTGAAACATCACAGTATAGGGGAAGGAATCTTAAATATGAAAGGCGGTTATTTTTTCAAAACTGATCCCTTTAGAATACGTTTTGATGTCAGTTATGCGTTAACTGACTAACCACATCCTCTGAGAGAGTAACGGCGAACATATCCCTCCCATTATTGTTTTTGCGCTCTTTCAAGAGATACATATCTCTAACTAACTTGTCTTTATGAAAAAAGACGACCAAGTCAGTTAGCTGATGTTAAGTAAGACACCCTCATAGAGATGCAATGCCGCTCATAATTTAATTGAACCCAAAATGAGCATCTTCGCTATAGAGATCATCATTTTGGAACAATTAGCCCAGTAATAAATTTACTTCTAATAAAATACTTTTCAAAAGATTGAAACGCTTGTAATAGAAACTTTTATAATTATTTTATTCAACTCGATGTTTCCTGACCAAACGGTTTCTGAGCACTTCTTTAACGGCCATTCCCAATATACTATCTACAGATGTAGATAAATTACTACCTTCTACTGTCACTTAATAATCTGAAGCTGTCCCAATATACCCGATAAGTCATTCTTATCGCCAGTTTACTGTTGGAATTTCCATACAAACTTCTATCGCTGGTAAGCTATACGTCGTCCCATTGACAGACAGCGTGTACGGATATGTTGAGTTACCGTTGATAAGTTTACTGGGACAGAAAAGTCAACGATAGTTACGATTTTTATCTCAAGTAAGAGATAGACTGAATATTGGCAACTGCGTCTGACAGGAGTCTAGATGGTATTAATTTCAATGGCTTTTCAATTTCAATGGGAAAATATCCAAAGTTCAATAGAGAAGATGTTCTAAAATTATCTAATTCTTCGACTTACAAACATGCTTTTGAATAAACTTCCTTGTGCGGTGTTTCAAAGGCGATACACCATGGATGCCTTCAAAAAAGCGCGGACACCTTTCTAAAAGGGAACATTTACCTGTGATTCCTCAGGTGTTGCAAGAGAATGTGGGCGGTGGTGATCACTTAACACCAGGTGACACGTACGCTCGTTTGCCCTCCTCTTCCAAATACTATTCTGTATACTTATTGTTTTTTACTGTTAAAGTTTTATGCGTGAGTTTCTGCTATTTCAATTAAACAGGTGTTATTTATCTGTGAAGTTAAACTTACTTTTTGCAACAGTTTTACTATATAGCACTTCACAAATATTTTTTTGTCAAATTTGTCTAACAACTTTTTTTTTAAATAAGCCCACAGAGGTTTTGCGCTCGTTCTTCTCAGGTTTACGTCTCACGTTAAATAAGTGATTTAGAATCCTATTTTGAATAAACATATATGTATTTGTATTTCAACGTCTGATATTCGAAAACCACAAGATACCTTTTATTAACAGACATTGTGTTTATAATTGATTTAATTTAAATACACCGAAACACAACAATGTTTACACATTACTGCTTCACGGCAGAAATAGGTGCCGTTGTGGTACCCATAATCTAGCTGGCATCCTGTGCAAAGGAGCCTCCCCCTGGTAAAGTATGTAAGTTTGTTTTAATTACTTCTCAAACTTTAACGATTGTGTTATTTTCAGATGATATCCTGCGTGTCATACGTTGTACTTTCGTATTGGCTCACAGATAATCCCTTGGAACCAACACGCGCCACGCTGTTCCTAGCCACAATCGTTGCAACTTCACTGTGTGCTCAGGCTTGGGGATATTTCATTGGATCTACAACACCGACCAAGGTAATATTATAACAAAATTGTCTCTAGTAGATAAATACTTCTATACTTTCGAAAATTTATTAAAGTAGGCGTTACTTTGCGGAAATCCATAATCATCCAAATGTTTTGAGTTTTCTTTAGTGTTAATTCCGCCAATATTTGTCTGTAAACAATTCGACACGTGTTTCGCCTCTACACGAGGCATTCTCAAGACGTGTTGACTCGCTAAAATCTGGCACGAGACATTTGAGTCTCGGCGAAACAGGTGTCGAATTGTTTACAGACAAATATTGGCGGAATTAACACTAAAGAAAACTCAATTCATTTGGATTCTATTCTTTCACAAAGTTCTTTGACACCTTAGGGAAGTTAGGGAAAAATTATTAGAGTGAATTTATACGATGCGCGCGCACACCGTCACGCAAATTCGACACCCTGACGTTAGCTGGTCAACTAGACCATTTGAATTAAACTTCAGTTCCCAAGCCTCTTGTAACTCATATTATGTCTACTGAACCACAACCAATGGACGAGAATTAAATAAATTTCAATATACATATACTGAATTTCAATTTATATAGAAATTTTAAAATAAAAATTCTCTCTTATTGTATAAAAATAAATTAATTATTTACAATTATTTAATTAAATTATGCATGTTTATTTTCATTGGTTGTATTTAATACCTTCTTTAATACAATGTAGGCCGCTGAATTGAGTTTCCTTCTCAGGTCTGAGGCATAAATTTTCAAATGGATGGTAGTTTTTGTCGTTCAACAAGTGATTCTTAAATGCGAAATCTATTAATTATTATCTTAAACATTAATTGTTTCAGATCGCAGTGTTCATCGGTCCAGTTCTGGCTTGTTTGTTCTCTATATTTGGTTTCTGCCTGGCACTAAGAGACACGCCCTACGTGTTCCGTTGGCTCCACCATATCTCTTACTTCAGAGCAGGCTTCCACGTGGCAGTTCACTCTGTTTATGGCTTTGACAGGACCAAGATGTACTGTTCGAAAAGTAAGTTAATTGTAAAAAATTATTGAGGGTTTTTTTTGGTTAGTGGTTAGGATTTGTCCGATAGATGTTTATGTTTTTTTATAACATTAAGGGACGAGACGAGCAGGACGTTCAGCTGATGGTAATTGATACGCCATGCCCATTAAAATACAGTGACGCTCAGGATTTTTAGTATATATTGAACATTCTGGTACGTGTAATTTAAGCATATCCTGTGCTGCTTTTGGTGAAGAGCTTAGGTCTTTGGTCGTAATAATTGGGATTTCGAAAAAGTATTTGTCGAATTCGTTTGCAATTTCTATTTCCGAATTGATAATGCGATTATTAATATTTAAACACATAGAAGTGTTACGGGAACTTGATCTACCAGTTTCATTATTAATTATGTTCCCAGTTGCTTTTACTTTATTATTACTGTTTTTAATTTTATCTGAAATGAAACTTGCCTTTTTTTTTCTTCATTTATTTAGGGCCTTTTATATATAAAACAAAAGATTTTTTTTTAACTTAACAAACTAAAAAGAAAAGTTAATAAAAGGAAAAGTAAGTTATACAGTCTTCAACAAATAAGACTTATGGATTCAAACAGACTTATGGCATCCTTAGATGCAGGACGGGCAAGTATACAAAAATACAAACATGCCCGTATCATATCTGTTCAATCCCATAAGTCCTACAATTTTGTCTCTACTAGACTGAAATCGGTGAAAAGGGGTGCACTTAGGGGTAGATATATATATTGGTTTTATGGTAAAAGTATTTATTTACTTAAGATACTAAATTAATCTATGACACTTGCTAAATAACTATAATTATTGGTTCTACTTGTGAGTACGCGGATCTCTACTATTAATTGGTTAAAATGGTTACTCGGACCAGTCCTGTAATGGTTATAGACAAATGGTTAATGGTTACTAGGACCGGACCAATCAATGGTTACTCGCGTACTGCCTAAAGGCAACACATGGTTTTATTACAATAAATTTTATCTACTAAGCAATATTTGTAATATAATGCTGTTTGATGGATTTACTTCGAACAATCGGATACATTCATTTAATAAGTGTTCAACATTAATCGTGTCTTCGCTTCATGATAAACAACCTTAAAGGGCTTGGAGTATTTTGTATATTGTATACTGTATTGTGTTGCTCTTATATGCAGCACAATATGCTGCTCTTATATGCAGCACAATATGCTGCTCTTATATGCAGCACAATATGCTGCTCTTATATGCAGCACAATATGCTGCTCTTATATGCAGCACAATATGCTGCTCTTATATGCAGCACAATATGCTGCTCTTATATGCAGCACAATATGCTGCTCTTATATGCAGCACAATATGCAGCTCTTATATGCAGCACAATATGCTGCTCTTATCGTAATATACAGTTTTTGATTGATTCATTGACAGCACAGTAATAATTGTCTTTGTTTTCAGTGTACTGCCATTACAGCACGCCTATCACATTCCTCAAGGAGATGGACATGGCCACGATAAACGTTGGAAATGATATCGCCATTGTACTTACTAACGCAGTGCTAATGCATATTCTGACATGCTCCGCGCTTTGGTATCGACTTAACAAGCGGTGAACGCAATATATTAACTCAAGTGAAAATATACCAATAAATAGTTGATTTTTAGTAGTTAGATAAATAATTACAATGATATGATGATGAGTGATGACTATTAATTGTAACACTAACTATTTATAAGCCTCGGAACGAATATTATTGCATAAGCATATGATCGGATTTGGGACGGCCTAAGCAATATTGATATGTCGCATTGTCAATCGCACAAAATTATTACTGTCTGGACTGAGTAGCGAGTACGACGGATCAATTGGTGCGAGGCTAGTACCAAATCCGAGCATGTGCTGCAATAGCCTAAACTATTAGTGACGTCATTGGATGAGCGGAAGTCCAAAAGTCTCATTAGTATTTATAGTAACAATCGGACAGAACGGAATACAGAAAGAAAACGAGAAATCTAACAATAGTAATAAATAATATGTGTCAATTCATAATTTAAAACATTTAAAATAATCGCCAAGTCACTAAGATGGCGGTCGGGCGCGTTAACAATTCGCGCGTAATAACTGCGCATTAGTTTCGCGTCCCGCTGGTGTCGTGCCGAGGCTTATATAAGATGACAAGCATTTGTGTAATAAATTTGCCATATAATGCAGCAGATTAGATATTTAAGGATCGCACAAACGCTCCTATAAGGGGAAGGGCAACGCGTGTGACTGCCGTTACCCCCTACGCGCTGACATCTTATTACCCCCCTCCCCGCCATCGTCTGTCACCCCGTGGGACGGTCGCGCACGCAGTTGTCAGACTATAATAGAGTCTTGTATGATATATTACATATTGTGATTTAGATTTTATATCGTGCTTCGATAGATGACTAACGTTTCTTGCCTTAATTGAATAGATATTAGATAAATGATACATTATTTGCTCGGTAATGTTACATTAGTTACATTCAACATTTTTGATTTGTAGACCATAATCCCGCTTTGAAATTGATTGTAAATTATGGCTTACAAATTGATATTATTGGCTTAGATTATTTTATTTGAAGTATTAATAATTTATTTATTGTAATTTGACAGTTATTGTAAAAACCCAGTAGTTAATAAATAAGTATAATATATTTTAAAGCAATAGATGTAAGATCATGCAAAGTATTTTTGTTTTTCTTAAATGTGGAAAGTAAATGTTAATGAAAGTAATGTGGAATCTACTTAAGAAGTTGGCTTTGGACCTATTAATTTGATTCTTATGCATTAATAGCCTAATAACATTAGTAGTATTATAATAAATTAATAGTTTTAGAAACCAAGTTTTGTTTTAAGTGGTGTAGGTCTAATGTAATGCACACGAATTTCAGTTACATGATAGTTTTTTCTCAGTGAGACATTATATTTGAAGAATATAATAAAATATCGTAATAAATCTGATTTGATTGCTTTCAAATTATGGATTTATAAAATACTTAATAAGAATTATTTAATTTTGTGCCTTACTGTAGATGAAAAATTTGAAAATTAATCAGATTGTAATTATTTAAAATTTAATTGAATCTACCCAGTACCCCAGGAGGGGTATTATATACTTATTAATGGAATAAAATAAATATGGTAGACTAATGGAACACGGACGAATACACGTTTCCCAGTATACGCTCTACACGGCTGTTTTAATATGGATATACAGAATGACCGACAAATAATGCCGTTTAAATGATGGCTGTTTTAGTATGGATAAACAAAATGGCCGATAAATAATAGTACAGCGTTCGTGCCATAATGTCAAGATTATCTAAAATAAATACGTAAATTCCTTATTGCCATAAAAAATATTACAAAAATGGCAGAAGGAGAAGCCTCAGCTTCAACTGACATGGGATCATAGATTCATGTTGCCATGCAGAGCTGTTTTTCAGCCATCCGCTCCTCCCTAAGGTGTTGAGTGGTAGTGGATGTAGTACGATGAATCTTCTGTATGATTTAATATTGAGAAGCACTATTCGTTTCACAGCCGACTTCAAACCTAATATACTATTTATTTAGACGAATGACTTTAACAAACGACCAGTGAATATAATGATATTATATTGAAATATTAATCGTGTGTTTTTATATTTATTTAATTTCATTTTTTAAGCTTTACTCATAGTATTATTATTTAATTACATATTACACACGCGTACATGTTTTATTCCGATATGTATTTTCAGTGATATAGAACCAGCAAAGCAAAACTGTCCTTTGTATTTCTCTCACAAATATCATCAGAGGAGTGTGTTTGAAAACTGGCACTGTCACCGTTCCAATAAGGAATTCAATGAAATCAACAGACCTACCTACCCTTACAATGTTCGGGAATACAAAATTATCTTCAAGTTATAAAATTATATTTAAAACTCAACCTTTTCTGTCTGAAGGTTTAGTTTCCACGAAGTTCATATTGAACATAGAAGCTGTACCTTCGCGGTGAATTACTTTTGAAACACCCATAGAAATCTAAATAAAAAGTCAATAAAAAAGGACTTATCCACACTAGGCGAATGTAGCCTATACACACTTTACATTGTTCCGTACGCTTGCAACGCTCTGGTTATTAAGAGACGGCTATAGAAATTACTTCTAGATCACATAGTTGAATTATTATTACCATATATTTTACTCCAAAAAACAGCAATTTAGTTAAAAAAACCGATGAAATTTAATTTTTTTTGGTACACTGAAATACACATTATGTAGGTGCGCATTGTTTTACTTCCGCCGTTCCGATTAATACTAAATCACTGCTTACTCGTTGGTGGGTCTATAAGTCACCTGTGAAGCTTCAAACGCGGCTATGTCAGATATACTTAGTACTTACCTTCTTACTTACATTTCTATTAGAACACCTGATTGAAATTAAATATCTTAGTGCATTAATAATAAAAACTTGACATACAACATAACTATTGAACTACTGAGTTCATAATTCGTTTGTTAATATGACATTTAATGGTGCTAATATCTCACTTGATAATAGATTTTAGCTGTACTAAATGATATTGAAGATGCAACGTCTTAAAAAGACAATAAATTGTGAATTTAAAAGCTTATTGATCCTGCTTCCCCTTAACTTACGCAAACTGTTTCGCTTTGTCTATTTTCAAACAGCTGATAGGGTTATGAACTCTTCTTTAGTAAGCATTACTTAAGGGAAAGCGTGTTTCAATATTTAATAGAGCTTAAGAAAATTTAATAAAAGGGGCCTATTTTTTATAATTTCTTCCTTCTATATTTTTATTATAATATCACCAGTAACTAATTTATTAATAATTTATTATTGTGTCTGAACCATTTCATCAAAACCTATGTAAAATCTTCATCAAAACGATCCGAAACACGATCGTAAATCAGCAAAAAAGACCAAAAAGTTTTCACTTTTATTTTAAGTTAAATAATGTTACGGTAAGTATTACGCCTGTTACTTAAAACTTGATAGAAATAAATATTTTTTTATTATTTTAAGCAATTGTTTTATTTTACACAATATCGCTGACTCGAAGTTCCTTCTTTGATTGCTGTGCAGTTCCAAGCTACATTTCTTGTAGAGGTGATCCATACTGCAATCTCAACTAGACTCATGTGGGTTTTAGAAGCATAATTGAAAATTTTATGCCAATTTTGAAAATCTGCATGCATCACTCGAGAGAAAGAGTTTTATTGGCTTATATGATGTGCTTATCAATGCCCAGATCTAAAATTGAGGGTTAGAAGATACACTGAAAGGAAACACGGAAAGGCATTGAGTCGATTTTAAATATAAGAGAAAAGCGTTAGGGAGTTGAGAAACCAATATGTTACTATGGGCAAGGCATTTTATCTTTAGAGATGTGGTTACTATAATAGAAAGCACTTAATATTGATCTAATTTACACGGGATGATCACGGTATTTGGCAAATTTATTAAAATAATAATTCTTCTACACCCCACGTATTTTTTTACAATAAAATATATTTTTTACACTATTTTCAATTTAAATTTATTTTTCATTTTTTAGTTAAATTTTCTTTAAAAGCGTATTTTTAAAACTATTAAGTACTTTAACATTATTTCCTGCCTTATCGACTATAGATGAAAATTATATAAATTAACAAAAATCATATTTTGCAAATTGAAAAATTGAATAATTTTATCAAATTAGTGTAATGTCATCGGTCCTCGATAAATCTACAAAGTTTGAACGAAATCTAGCCGTTTAAAGTGGGTCAAAATCGCGCCCAAAGAAGTCGGTTACAAACATACAGGTGAAGCTAATATAAAGCGTATAAAAACATTTTGTTAGCAAGGAACCGTCGACGGAGCGAAACGGGAGGTTCTACATACTCAACTTGCATGGCATTAATTTAAAGCAAACATTTCGTCTGTATTTTGTCTAGTTTATCTAAGCCTGTCTTAATACCTGAAATCAAAATGAAAAATATCTGAAGTGAAAATGAAATCATTATGGCATTGTATAGCAATCTTAGCGTTTATCTGATGAAAACTTTATAATTATGGGTTATTTTAACGCACAAATAGGAAAAACGACACGAAGACAGTCAAGTGGTAACCAAAATATGGATTTGGCTAAAGAAACTGTAGTGGAGAACGACTGATTCAATTTGCACATGAAAAGAAGCTCAGTATAATGTACACTTTCTTTAATGACAAAAGCAAACAAATGTGGACATGGAGATCTCCCAACAGAAACATCAATAATTAACTAGACTACATACTTACCAACTTACATAAAAACGTTCAAAACGTACCTAGACGTATTAAATATTCAAGATCCGTCACACCACAGGTGCGTAAGAGCAACTAGTAACTTAAAAAGCATCAAAAAAAGAAGTAACAACTATTCTGGTTACTCAAAACACATTAAAAAATAATGCAGAAATTTCTAGGCAAGTATTTAGAAACACTGGGCAATTACCAAAAGTCCTTAAGAACCATGACAACTAGGTGACACAGTAAAGATTTACTATAATAAAATAACAGCAACTGTTAAAAGCAGTTTGAAAACGGCTCAACTACGTACTACAATGGCAATGAAAATTGTAGCGCTATACCTGAACGCACGAGAAGATTTATAACACGTAGAAATTACCTAAAGAAGACGAAGACTAAAACAAAGGCAATGAAAAACGATTTAAGTGTCCTCTACAAAATTATAAGCACGTATAAAAGACAAGACTACAAATACCATCGAAGACAAACAATAGAAAGATACCTCAACACATCAGGGAGCTAAAAGAGCACTATGATCTCACAAAGCATGGAGGGCGTTTGCGAAACGGAGAGAATCACACAAAATAGAAAAAACATAGTCCACAAAGCCACTAAGTTTTCAAAACCTTATATCACGCCCAAGAAATAGACAAAGAAAGCGCTCTACGTCCTCAAAATGAAACTAACACCACAGAAATATACCCAATAGAATTCGAAACTATAAGAGATATTAATTGCCTAAAATCAGAAAAAAGTCCGGGACCAGACAGGAAGCAATAAAAGCGGCTTTCGCAATCCTAACCAAACCGCAGATTCTGTTCAACGAAATAGTTAATAATAGACATCTCCACAACGCCTCAGCAGTGGTCAGAGTCAGACATTATATTGTTATATAAAAAGGGCGATCCCAATGATACAAACAAATATACACTCAGTAGTCTTCTGCCGTCGTTATATAAACTTTCCTCGGGAATTATAAAGTATAGAATTAGCGCAAAACTCGATTCACTCGATCACCAACCAATAGAACAAGCAGGCTTTCGGAAAGGTTACTCTACAGTCGATCACATTTATTCTGTGGGGCTACTTATTGAGAAATACCAGGAATTCCAGCGACGCCTCTATATAGAGTTTATAGATCACCAAAAAGTCTTCGACTGTTATATATACAGATATTTTACATAACCATACGGCAGACGTTGGCAATTTTGTGTCTGTGGACTACTTGATCGATTTTGATTGGTTATATGGAGAGAGGAGGTGAGGAGAGATCACTGTCAGTGTGGGAAATTTGTATTAAAAATGGGTCTTAGTCTAGTATTGTGTATCCTCACTATCCACAACTGAAGTTGGGTCCATTGTATACATTTTGCTTAGAGGCAGAAGCGATATCAGTTTAATATATAACAACAATAATTGCATTTTTAGAAACTGCGTTAGAGTTGTGTGTCGTTCTATGCTCAAAACGACGTTGCGAGCCGAGTAATGGAATATCCGGTGGATCCAGAGGTTCCAGAGGGGAGATATCTATAATAGAAAATTTAGCAGTTACATAATTTGTAAGCAAGCAGGTAATATCTATGACTTTTATAGAATTCTCCACCATTAATAAAAGAATAAAAATGTGCTGCATAGAAGTTATTAATAGGCTCTGTCAGAGAAAGCCAGAAATAGTTATTCGACTTAGGCGGGGTGGCTACCCAAGTATTTCCAAATAAGTCTTTATTTTGTTTTCAAATTTTATTTGTGTAATTAATACCAGAAAATTTAAAGAGACAAATATGTCATTGTTCTAATTATTTACTACATTAACAAAATGTCACAATTGCCACTTACGCCAACGTGGTTGGAGAAGCGGAAAGACCTCGCAGAGATTCCCGTACAACTGACAATTAATAAGCCATTATTTTCGGGGATGCGCGGGGGACGTATCACCTGCTACAGTGATACTCAATAAATACAAATATGACCCATTAGTGTGGTATTAGTGGTATTAGTGCCGATCTGCAACTGTAGATATTATCAACTCGTAACACATTCCACACTCGGCCCGTTAAAACTCAATTTTGAATTTTTTATAGATGTGCCAATCTTACTAGGCGAGAAATCCATATGGATTTCAACTTTATACAATAAATGAAAATACAAGTCATGCTGGTCTACACAAGTGTAATAAAGTTAATTATTGAATTAAAATCCCTAAATTATGAGAGTGATATTTTCAAAGAAAATATATATCAAATTTGAAATAGCAAAATAAAACAATCTGTTTAAATATATAACGCAAATAGTTGTAGTTTTATAGCCAACATAGCACACAAGGCTTTTTTTCTCTTCTCGTATAAGCAAGCTCTTAACAATTACAGAAGAAATGAAAATTGAATTAAACATTTCAATTAAACTTTTAGAAAGTTTATTTAATAAACACAGTCAATAACTTGAAACATCGTGGAAGGAGCTATGAAATAACTGCAAAAGGCACGCACATGGAATCACGGACAATACGGAGTTCAGACACATATCGTGGAAGCTCGCGGTAAACTGAATCAACGAATACGCAAAATGGCGAAAAAATAAAGTCTTAAATAGGGTACACCCCAAAATTCTAGTTTATCCTTTTTTAACACTTACTTGCCAACAACCTCAACAAGGCATTAAAAACTAGTATTTTTGTGTGATACCTTATTCACAAACATTATCTCTAAACTACTATACAATTTATAAACAAAACTTATTTTTTTAAATATTTTTACAGAACAATTTCAAATTAAACTTAAACAGCTCTTTGTTTATCGATTGCAACTTCCTTGAAAAAGGCATAAAAAGGCATTTATTTTCTCAAAATTGATTCCTTTAGAATTCTTTTTGATGTCATTTCTAATAACTACTAGATACTACTACCGCTTCGGAAACAAATGGCGCTCTGAGAGAGAAGAAGCGGCGCAAGAAACTCTCCCAGCATTCTTTTTTTTTGCGCTCTCTTTTGTACAGTCATTTCTATCGCTATAAAGAAATCATAATCTAGTCCCAGGCTGTCCGATCATTAAGATATTCAGCAGTGGAGTAATAGGATTTACGACAGAGCCATTTTTTTATAAAACATTTAAATTTATTTATAGATAATGACTAAACAGTGGCTGGGACTTTATTATAGAAGTGTATACATTTACCCTTAAAGCTATTATGTATCTTATGAAGCCTACTAGAATTAGGTACAAGCAATCCCTTATTTCTAGTGTTATAATAATATTTTCATTATTATTAGCTATAAGCAATATTAAGAGCAAAAAGGTGACGATTTTTGTGATGAAAAGGAAAGTAAACTAATTATATATAGAAGATGTCTTACCCTACTCCATCTGAAGCGAACTTCACCGTTGCTTTTGAATAGCGCCGCCACCAAAGAGTAAAGCCGCCACAGTACGCCAGCACGTGTATTATACACAAAGCGGCAAACTGGCAACGCCGTTTTTTGATGTTCAAATATTCTAGTTTTGAATTGAATAATTATAAATTTATAAATATAATATTATCTTTACAAATACAAGCACCGTATCGAAAAAATCTTCAAGAGATTTGCGATTTTGAATGAATAGAATAGAATAGAATAGAATAAAAATTTATTGATAACAAAAACCACCACCACACAATTATTAAAATGATACAAACCAAAATAAGTAATAATTTCTTAAAACAAATTAAATAATACAATTTATAGCTTAAAACAAAAAAGGTACTGTGCGGCAGTGAATGTCACCAAATGGAGCTAACTCAGTAAAAAGCTGCAATGGCGTGGTGCCAATGTAGTACTGGTTTTCAGTAGCCCCAACATTATTGAGTCTGGGAGTAGCAGCGACTAGTAATTTTCAAATTATAATTATGAATATAAGTCTATGAATATAAATAAATAAATGCAGTATAGATCTAATTTTTGAATTTAACTCTTAAAAAAATTATATATATAAATAAAAAAAAAATTTAACGTTAAAAGAAGATCATTTAGATGACGACGGAAAAATCATAAAAAATGAGGTTATTAATAATAAATAAGTTAATTATGGTTACTATAAATGTTAATATTATAATATTAAATTTAAAAGAGGTACAAGCAGTTAAACACGTTTATAAATATCATTAAGTAAGTAATTTTTAGTTTTTATTTTGAAATTTTGAATGGTATTTCTAAGTTGAAATGGAGGTGGCAAATCATTCCAGCACTTGGTGGCTTGATATCTAAAACTTCCCCGAAACGCAGCAGTGCGGTGGCTAGGAATAGCTAATATACGAAAAGCTGACCTCGTATCCATATTCAAAGCTTTATGCTGTCCAAGCCATTCTAACTTTTGATATAAGTATGCTGGTGTTTTCCAAGCAATTATGGTAAAGAGTAACACAGCAAGGTGTAAATGCCTTCTTCCGTCCATCTTGAGTACTTTTGCCTCTTTGAGATATGGTGTAACGTGACTACGGGGAGGAATATTCCAACAAAATCTAGCGCACGCATTCTGCACTCGCTGTATGGCATTTGGCTATTGGCAAATAACTTACAATTTTATTTATAAAATATATAAAACGAGAAATAACGACTCTGATTTTGTCCTTTACTTTTCTGTAAGACCTCGCAACTTGTCAATAGGAAGTTATGTAAAATTTGCTTTCGAAATATTGAAATATTACAGTATGTTAAATGCATTCACCATAGAGAGGCTCCTTTGCATAAGAAGCCGACAAGATTATGGGTACCACAACGACGCGTATTTCTGCTGTGAAGCAGTAATGTGTAAGCATTACTGTGTTTCGGCCTAAAGGGAGCCGTAGCTAGTGAAATTACTGGGCAAATGAGACTTAACATCTTATGTCTCAAGGTTACGAGGGCAGTTGTAGTGCCATTCAGAAGTTTTGGGTATTTCAAGAATCCTAAGCGGCACTGCATTGTAATGGGCAGGGCACATTACCATTAGCTGAACGTCCTGCTCATCTCGTCCTTTATTGTGATAAAAAAAAATTGAGAACAGATCTACGAAACTAAATCTAAATCTAAGAAGGGGCTCCTGTTTCCGCAATTAAACCACTGAGATGGGACCATCTTTCGTGCAGTGTCGGCTAGTCACTCCAAGCAACCCAGATGCTTCCAGGAGTTGAAAACACCCCTGGGCTGTTGTCAGAGTTCTCGGAGCGACCTTGTTTTTACTAAGGTGACCGTTTCGTTCTCAGCCAGACATCCTCTGCACTTAGCGTTGTCGTCATATATTTATTATTACATGTATTCGATAAATTTACCATTGAAAGACGTTATTTTTAGCTGATATTAATTTAATAATCAAACATTATTCGCTCATGACAACAATTTTAGCAAACGGAAAACTGCTCCGCTGAAATCATTCAAAATATAACTTTTAATTATTTTGAGAGCAGGAGCACTTGAATGATTTTAAATACATGCACGAATTTCATATATTATGATTTACAATTAATTACTAAATTTTATGCTTTGAGTCACATGCTCACCTTGAAAATTTAATGCACTCTGGTTGCTTGATTGAAAAAATTGCATAAAAACATTTTACTCGTTATTTATAGGGATCAGAGCGTTCATATTATTTTAAATGTATCACAACGAATTATATTTCGTATTTTCAAAACCAAAAAAATACTATTTAATAGATTTTGTCAGATTGTTTGTAACCCTTTCATCCAGCCTAGTCAGCAGGCGGTCCGAGGTTCGAGCCTCCTTCCGAGACGCCCCGCGCCTGTGAGTTACATTTTCGGCCTCCAAGGCCCCCGCCCGGCTTCGCTGTAAAAGCCTTTAGGGCTATCAGCACAGAGGAGGTTTTCAGTCAGTAGGGGGTGTTTACACCCGAGCTGGAAATATGGGCCCGCTTCGGGCTCTTCAATACGTAAATGTATTTTCCTCCTCTCGAAAAAAAAAGTTGTAAACCGAACTTTTTTACCAAAATGTGGAGTGCGTAGTATTTGGACTCATTGGTAGAGTGATTTATTTAAATGTGTTACAGTAATAAACACACCAACCTTTTAGGCTTGGGACAGGCTGGGCTATATACGAAAATCGGAGCACAGCTCTATTTCTTCTTCTTCGTCGTCCCCTCAATGTCTAGGATCCTGGCTCCGTAGGCTATCAACAGTACGCTCCATCAGTTACGGTCCAGATGTTCGGATATCTGATCCGACCATCTCTTCGGACTTCGGTCTCTCGGTCTTAATCTCTCTACCTTCACCGTCACCATATCAGTCTTACGATACTATCTTCGCTTCTGCATTATGATCAAGTGAGATTTGGCAACCACTTTCCATGTTTTATTTATTTCATAATTTTCATTTTCCACCTATACGAGTAGTACTCTCTAGGTTTCTGTGTAACTTTTCAGTCTTAGCTTTAAGGGAAGCCGTCAATTTGGTGGGAGGTGCAGTGGTATTCTTTGCAGCCTTAGAGGCTTTTTTTGCCTCGTTTACAATATTGATTACATACTTTTGCTTTCTGGCTCTCTAATTCATCTATCTCTCTATTTCTTGTACTATTTTTTTTATTTTAAATTAGAAGCTTATTAATTCTCTTTGGCAGCTTTCTTATTGGTTTATTATTTATACAAAAATTTTAAACGAAATAATATTAATAAGTAAGAATACATATAATACAACTATTATTACAGATTTTAAATTTAAAAACAAATTGTATGTATGATGCCTGCATCAGAAGAAGAAAGAAGAGTTCGAGTTCTGACTCGAACTCGTTCCGTGCGAGCGCTCTTCCACTGAGCCAGCCGTTCGAGTGACGTAACGTTCATAAATCTTGATATGTCTTGTTCAACCCTAAGTTGTGGCTTCATCTACAGGATCTACTTTAAAGTTGATAACCTGCTCAACCTCAATATTTGCATATTAGGAAATTGACTTGAGATGTCGCTTTTGCAAATCTAAACAATTTGTTATTTTTAAAGTGATAACCCTCACTTCTGGGTTAATTACACAAATTAAATTTTAAAAGAAGTTCGAGTCCCGCATCGTTCATAAATATTTTTTTAAATTTCATTTGTATAATTAATCCCAGAAGTGAGGGTAATCACTTTAAGAAATAACAAATTGTTTACAACTATTATTAATAATTCATCTATTTCTTTATGAAAATAAGGGACGAGACAAGCAGGACGTTCAGCTGATGGTGATTGATACGCCCTACTCATTACAATGCAGTGCCGCTCAGGATTGAAAAACCCAAAAATTCTGAGCAACACCACAATTGAGCTCGTCACCTTGAGACATAAGATGTTAAGTCTCATTTGCCCAGTAATTTCACTAGCTGCAGCGCCCTTCAGACCGAAACATAGTAACGTTTACACATTACTGCTTCACGGCAGAAATAGGCGCCATTGTGGTACCCCCAACCTAGCCAGCTTCCTGTGCAAAGGAGCCTCACACTGTTACTCTAATATATAAGGTTATTAATAACTAATTCTCACACTTTATATAATTTTAAAATTCCGATAAATCATAGAAGCATCTTCTTTTGGTTCACAGTTGACTGTTCTACTACTTGCAATTTATTAGCTTCATTAAATGTTAAATTTTTACCCAAAGTGGTGGTAAATTTACTTAATAAATTACCTAGTGCTGAAGCAAAAACTGTGGTCACAATAAAAAAAGGCCTTGGTGCGGTCATAACTAAAATGCACTCAAACAATAGCAGCATAAAAACATATTAACTGTTAATTTTAAACTTCAACACTAACTTAGTCATAAAATATAGCATAACAACTTGTTTTTATGGAAACTATTAAGTTTATTGTCTTTGTTAAGTTATCTTTTTGGAAGAGGGGGACTCGTTTGTCCTCCTACAACAGCGTACATTCTTATCACATCCTTACAGGAGCAAATTCAGCGGTGCGATTCTCGTAATTTCAAAATCGTTGATTGTTTTTTTATTTCATTAACGCGAGTGATACACATTTAAAGGGTTAAAACGCGTGTAATTGTAACTGTTTTATACGTTAGATTTTTGCGTAAAAGTTACAATTTTATTTTAGCTAACCCGACGTTTCAAGACCTTTCCAGATCTCATTTTCAGGGGGACTTTTACGCAAAAATCTCATATAAAAGCAATTAGAGTTTTACTAAAAATCGTTGATGTTAAGTTCCGACTCTATCTACGTTTTGCTATAACAAATAATAATCTATAGATTCTATAATAATATTCTATAAAATATAATCTCTAGATTATTATATTAAGCAAACTGTAGAAATTGTAATATACTAACATAGTTTTTTAAGACTGTTACTAACAAAATATGGGCCTCTGTTGCTCCAATAAAGAAAGTTATTATTATTATTATAGATTCGCATTTTCCTAGAACGTTATCTGAACCGGAGTCGCATGTCAACGACATTTGTACGACAGGCATTAAAGGTGTTTATTTTCTTAAAATAGATGTCTTTTTCATGTTATTTCTAATATACTAGACACTACAACCGCTTCGGAAAGAAATGGCGCTCTGAGAGAGAAGAAGCGGCGGAAGAAAGGCTCGCTCGAACTTATCGATATAGTTCTACCTCTACCAAATCTAAAATATATAATATAAATAATAAATATATATATAATATACCATTAAAAAGGATTATTTATCGTCGGTTTATTGTAAGAACTTTTTAACTGACAAAAACCGAATAATTAATTAAACGATTTTTAGATTTAGTAATATTGTTTTCCCTATATCATCTTAAATATTATTATGTTAAAGAAAAGTATAACACTCTTATATTGTTAAATATATTTATTATTAAAAACAAAAGAAGTGAGTTTTTAAATATTAACAAGTCATAATTAAAAAATAATTATGGATAATGAATTCTTGCCATTAGGCCTTTGATCGAGGTTTGAATTAAGTATTTCTTAAAAGAGACTTCTATTTTAAAAATACGTACTATTTGAATATAATTAATAATGTATTTTATTTATGGAAAAAGAGGGCAAACGGGCAAGAGGTTTACTTGATGGAAAATGATCACGGCTTGCATGACGTTACTGGCCTTTCAGGAAAAGGTGCGGGAAGGGAAGCAGAGTGGACCTACGGGGCTCTAGGGGAGGAAAAGGAAGTGTACTTACTGGAATGTGGCGGAGGTGAAGGGAGTGGGCCTCCGGGACTCTCACTGATCAAACGAAACGCGACAACATAGCTGCCACTTGACGCCGGTTTTCTTCGCATGGAGATTTATCTACAAATCATCCGAGCTCTCTTCAAAGACAAACAATGAAGCTACGTTTGTAACCAACGCCAGGTGATCGAGCCGTTCACAGCAATGGCGGGGACCCATTGCTGTGAAGTCAAGTCAAGCAGCTTTGAGTTGCACGTGGTCAAATGGATCGAGCTGATACTTGGGTAGATACGCCAGACCAGAGATGACTGCAATACTCCATATGTGGCCAGACCTGCGCTTTGTACAGCGCTATAATGTAGGCCGGGTTTAAGTATCGCCGTGCCTTATTATGACGCCCAGCATCTTCGCAGCCAATCATGCTTTGCCCTCCAGATAACCACAGAATTGGCAATCGTTCGAGATTTCGAGACCCAGTGTAGTCGAAGAGCGGTGATACGACAAATGGGGTTTCTTACTTTAGTAGATTATTTCTACTTTTTTTATGGAAAAGGAGGACAAACGAGCGTACGGGTTACCTGGTGTTTTAGTGAACACCGCGGCCCACTTCTCTTGCAACACCAGATGAATCACAGGAGCGTTGACGGCCTTTAAGGAAGGTGTAAGCGCTTTTTTACTACTTAAATAAAAAAAAAGTATTAGAATGACTGTTGCTGCCCGGTACAATGTAGGATGTTATCAACATGAAAGGATGAGATTTTTTCCAATAAAATGCATTAAAAACAGAAAAAAACGTTATGAAATTTTGCTTTAAAAAAAAACACAACCGTTTTCTTAGTTTCAAATTCTCGCAATCAGCCTATCCCCTCCGAACAGGCATACGTCGCTTCCTACTTCCGTGCCCGCTATTAGCATCTAATCCGCGCGTCTACCCGGTGACCATCTGTTGCATTAATTACTTAACTTTTGGGTAACCTTATTAAGTAGTCAATTAATATTTATTTTAAAGCACGCTTACATACACATATACACACACGCGCGCGCGCACACAATCATGCGAGCGCGCGCGCTCGTTCCTTTCACCAGTGGGAGGCTCCTTTGCACAGGATGCCAACTAGATTATGGGTACCACTGCAGTGAAGCAGACATGTGTAAATATTACTGTGTTTCGGTGTGAAGAGCGCCGTAGCTAGTGAAATTACTGGCCAAATGAGACATAAGATGCTATCTTATGTCTCAAGGTGATGCTCAGATTTTTTTGGGTTTTTCAAGAATCCTGAGGAGCACTGCATTGTTATGGGCAGGGCGTATCAATTACCATGAGCTGAACGTCCTGCTCGTCTCGTCCCTTATTTAAAAAAAACCGCTTAAAAATTATTAAACCGCTGTATATCGAGACTTATACCATCATAATAATAAATTATGCGTTGTAAATGAAATAATAAGTTAATAACATTTACAATACATAAACATTAAAAGAATAAGTGTTTCAGTTGAAATGTGAACGGTTAAACAGTTAAATTAAGTGATGTGATAGCATTGACTAACGAGTATTATGAAAGTGACAGTAGTCTGTACAAAATTGCAACGAACTGCATGCAATAACAGTGCTTAATAATTAGTGCATTGTGGCTGTTTCGGCTTAATATGTCACACGGCCGTGCATGATTTTATCCTTGATGAGCAAACCGTAAGCGATTTAAATATACCAACAATATATAAACGAATCGATCCCACTGCTCGGCAAAGGCCTCCCTCCCCTGCCTTACCCCACTTATCGCGGTCCTGTGCCAGCTCCGACCAGAAAGCCTACCACCAACTTTTAACAAGCGATTCAATTCCGATGCAGTTCAGTTTAGGTATCTAAACTGAATCTAGTTCTTGTCTCGTTCAGTCATTCGTACCATGAGGATTAGATAATTTCAACCTTAATTGGATAGCTCTAATGACGTCGTGCGATGAAACAGCAAAGCAGTTCATTTTAGGTCGTCAACTGAATCGCAATAACAGTTCATGGTAAACCCACGGGTCGTATTACAGGCACGCCATCGTTTCAGGATCCGCCTTGACGTCTTTGCTCGTCCCGAGGCACCTAATGCGTGACGACCTGTACCCATCGGTCTGTGTGCATCTGACACACATGCCCAGCCCAGATCCACTTTAGCCTGGTGGTATTTTCTCCCACATCCCGCAGTTCTGTATTTATTTATTACTGCGCTTCATAGCTCCCTGATACACCTGGAGTCTGGACCTCTGATTTTCTGTGACCGTGAAAGTGAATGATATATAATAATAAAAATTAATAAAATAATATAAGTAAGCGAAAAATCATATGTATCTATGAGACGATATACACTTATTGAATTAATTTGTTGTTGAATCACTTCGTTGTTCTTTTAAGTGATTTTGTACAAGTTATCTAATATATAAAATTCTCATGTCATCTCATTCTTATGAAATTTTGAGTGCATATTGGGTAGGTCTGAGAATCGGACAACATCTATTTTTCATCCCCCTAAATGTTAAGGGTGGTCCACGCCAAATATTTTTTTTTTTTTTTCATATTTTTTTAATTTGTTTCATTATGAATCAGCATTAAAAAATACATACAACTTCAAATTTTCACCCATCTACGATCAACAGTTACTTTTGTATCGCGATTTTAATATCGGCAATACAGGGTCAGCTGGCATACATATAAAATCCATAAGGCCTCTATGCACAAAATGTTCGCTAACAACAATTTAAGTTACACAAAAACAGAAATTCTTAAAACATATTTGAAGACTTAAGTTCAAAATGCAGTATTAAATAGAAATACATTTATTTGGTAAAGAGGTATGACATGGGGAGAAGAACAGATAGGAAACTCGCAGCCCATCATTTAGTTTAAATCATTCTTCTTCGTCGGATTACTCTTGACAGAGCAGTCGTGGTCACGTCGAACGACGAACGATTCTACGCCAGTTATCCCTGGCTGTTGCTTCTCTGGCACATGTGTTGAGGGGAGTATTGGTTAGGGCTTTGATCTGGTCTGTCCAGCGCATAGGGGAGCGTCCTCTTGACCTACTGCCGCTGACCCTTCCTTGAACAACAAGTCTCTCTATGGCATGCTCTCCACGTCGCGTGATATGTCCGAAGTATCTGAGGATACGCACTCTGACTTTACATGAAAGCCTTTCTTTCACCTTGAGCTCTTCAAGTATCGAGACGTTTGTGCGGCGTTGTGTCCAAGATACTCGTAGCATTTTAAATCATAGAATTACATAATTGCTTAATAATAGCTTAAAGTGGCTTACGCAGAACCGGTCAAGAACTTGCACGCATGCATCTTTTTTTTCGTTTTTAAGCCAGCAAACATGCTGAGTTGGAACCACTTTGTGTTATATAATATTCCAGTTTTTTGAAGTGAAACATTTGGGATCGTTTAAATATAATTTGAAATTCGTTGCAACGAAAAGCGACACGATAGAGACACAAGCAAGTAAATGTATAGGCCAGCCGGCAAGTGAATCAGTCATACACATAAATTCATAAGATTTAACGTGGGAGAAAATGGGATAGGAAGCATTATACAATGTTTTTGTACCAGGCGATAATGGTTGAAGAAGATTTTGTGTTATGTATGACGCGAGTATGTATACCTTAATAGAGTATACCTTATAACGTCTTTTGTATTTATTGAATTATATTCAAATTCAAATATTTTTTATTCAAAATAGGATGTGCAATATACCATAGGACGTAATACTATGGAAGTAACTAAAGTATACTAGTCGCGCCGTATCTATGTCAGTTAATTGTCTAATCTTTTTAAGAGACCCCGCAAACTGCAGACTTTCGATCGGCCTATATAACATTTAAAAAAAAAATCCATCTTTCTTAGTACAACCGTGAATGCAGAAAGCCAAGAGCCCTTACTTGTCAGCGCCTTAAAAAAATACAGTTTATTATTCATGACAGAGAATAATCCGTAAAGTTGAAGTTATCAAAAATGGAAAAACAAAATTATTGCGTCGAATACAGTATACATTATATAGATTTGAAATTTATTGTAGTGTCTTCTATTCGGCTAATTTGAATGAGCATGCAAAAAGTTTACATAAAATTTAAAAAATCCTTAAGGCGCGGTCATACTCAATATCCACAAAAATTGGTTTCTTAGAGAGTCGATTACAACATAACGCAATGAAAATATTCCTACGATAAAAATTGGTTTCTTAGAGAGTCGATTACAACATAACGCAATGAAAATATTCCTACGCAATAAATACATTACAAAAAGAAGTACTTAAAGAAAAATTCGAACCGAATAGAATGTTCATATATAATTTGAAATGTCCAATAAAAAATTTGGAAGTTGCTTCCCAAAAATAAACTTTGGAGTTTAAAATCTCTGACTTTTCAGCGATAACAACATTCTTTTTTTAAAGAATTTAATACAATTAGTATTTTTCTAAAACGTAAACCGAACAATTATTCAATTTAATATGTATATTTTGAATATACAAAAGAAAACCAGTAAAATAAATGCCCATTTGCAGCTTAGCCTCATGATCAACTAAAATATTTTACTATTGGTTGTAGCGTTTACAATACAAGTCAGTCCGCGCCTTAACACTATAATTTTTTTGTCGATTAACCATTTAAACAGGAGTCCAGTAAATCGTTTCAGTGGTAAGTTTTTTTATTTCTAGAGATAGATGATTAAATAATTTTATACATATTGCGTAGCTACTAACTACTACTTGAGTACAGAATAACTGTAAAGTAGATCCTGTAGATGAAGCCATAACCTGAGAGTTGAACAAAGCAAACAGAATTTTATAACGAGGCGGTACTCGAACGGTTAGCTCGTAACCGGCACGGAACGGAAGCAAGTGAGGGTTATTACTTTAAAAACATAACATAACTGTAAAGTTATTGAAATAATTGTTACTTGTGTTATTAAATTGCTGTTCTATTAAAATTACCATTATTTTCTAGGTCCTTAACGTTAGATTCTGCCATATTATAGGGGAAGGAGATCTCATTTGGATAAGATTCCTAAAAATCATTACTTACCTCTTCTCCTCACTTATAAACATTAAAAAAAGACTTATTTGGACGCAATGGATAGACGAGAATTATGAATTTAATATAATATGATAATAATTAAATCTGTGAAGAAGGTGGTTCTGAGTTTGAGATATTTTGCTGACATTCCAGTTTCAATCAAAAACACTCTTGTGGGAAGAGTCCCACAGTGGTGGCGAGTCACTTCTTCTGGAAAATGTTGGATAATGTTAACAAATTTTCAATCTATTTTTATAAACCCTGAAGAAATGAAATTTAAACCTTTACTGTGTTTCAAATTACTGGAGAAATGAGACTTAACATCATCAAGGAGACTAGCGTAATTGTAATGCCGCCCAGAATTTATAGGGTTTTTCATTAATCCCGAGCGGCACTGCATTGTAATGGGCAGGGCGTATCAATTACCATCAGCTAAACGTCCTGCTCGTCTCGCCCCTTATTTTCATAAAAAAAAATCAACTCATAGAGCTCTATAAATCTCTAGGTATATAGTCAAATAACTACCATGTAGGAATAATTCATGCATTATGTATTTAGTACATACCTTTTATTTCGATATAACATACAGAAAAATTATATTGCAATTAATCTTATTTTTTTTTATGGAATAGAAGGACAAACAAGCGTACGGGTCACCTGTTGTTAAGTGATCACCGCCGCCCACAATCTCTTACAACACCAGAGGAATCACAGGAGTGTTGCCGGCCTTTAAGGAAGGTGTACGCGCTTTTTTTGAAGGTACCCATGTCGTATCGTCCCGGAAACACCGCACAAGGAAGCTCATTCCACAGCTTTGTAGTATGTGGAAGAAAGCTCCTTGAAAACCGCACTGTGGAGGACCGCCACACATCCAAATGGTGGGGATGATATCCTAACTTGTGGCGTGTCGTGCGAAGGTGGAATTCGGCGGCAGGAATAAAATTAAAAATTAAATACTTAAATATTATTTATATAAATGAACAATAACATAATCATTAACAATAATTAATATGTAATAGTATAATAATTATAAATTCACCTTATATCAGATGAACTAAGAAATAGTTGCGTCCAGACTTCAGATTAATTTTTCACATATCATGCTTTTATAGCTATCATTGGGTGACTGGGATATAACAAACAGACAAATTATAATACAATTAATATATAACATAATTATAGTACTTTATTTATATATAATAAACCAAATAATAATATTGTAGCTTGGGCCACTTACAAATATTTTTGTGTTTCGATAAATGTTAGCATAAAAAGCTTGATAAATCCTTTTTTCGTTTACAAACTTATACCAACAGCACCGATAGGACAGAACCAGCTCTTGCGTCCCGTAATCCCAGCGACGTATATCTACGTCTCTCGCTTTCACAACACCACCAAGGCCTCCGACATTGTTCAGTACTTAGTGGAGAAGACAAGGTTCCGGTTGGGGGTCGAAAAGTTGGTGACGCGTCACGCAGTAGACTTCAACTCTTTTGTTGTTCGCGTCCCGACAGAACATATATCAACCTTCCTGGACGTGCAGCTGTGGCCAAAGGGGGTCGTGTTCCGCAAGTATCGTGGACGTCGCCGAACGCCGGAAGCTACCGAACCCGCGCCTCACATCGCCGCGAAAATGTGACGTAGATTTAAGTTATATATCATATGTATGTTAGACTATAAGGTGTTTATTTTATGGGCCTTGTAGCCTGAAATAAAGGAATTATTATATATTATTATTTTTCTACGTGGAATGCCAGCTTTAGGGGTTTTTTAGGGTTAGTTAAGGTTAGTAAGAACTTAGAAGTAAAAAGAATTCCGCCTTCGCACGACACACCACAAATTAGGATATCATCCTCACCATCTGGATGTGAGACGGTCCTCCACAGTGCGTTTTAGCTTTCTTCCACGTACTACAAAGCTGTGCAATGAGCTGCCTTGTGCGGTGTTTCCGGGACGATATGACATGGGTACCTTTAAGTAAGTACAATACTTCGTGGGTAATTCATAATAAATAACACTCACTGTAATAGTTTTAGAATATACGGAGGAAATATAATCAGTATCTCAACTCGACGTAAAAAAAATCGTATTAAAATAAAATTCAAACATACTTTACTGTTGCGAATTACGTATGTTTTGGTATTTAGTACGCAAGTATGACACTGATAGAAACCACAGAAAAACCACATAACATGTTTTCGATTTGATTTTAATTGGTTATCGAGATATATTCCAAACAAAAACAATATTTTTAAATGTACTATGAAGATAAACCCTTAATCGATTATGATTCGATTACCAGCGATCGATTTTATTATTTCAGTAATATGAAGTACTTTTAAAATAAAATAACATCGTCGGGATTATCTAATACATAAAATACTCGTGCCTCGGTGTTTGTTACCAAACTCCTCCAAAACGTCTGAACCTATTTGTATAAAATTTTGTGTGCATATCGGGTGGTTCTGAGGATCGGCCTACATCTATTTTTCATACCCCTAAATAATAAGGGTGACGATCCACCCCTAAATATATTATTTTTTTACTTTTTTGACTATTTTTTTATTTTTATTTTATTATGATTCAGCATTGAAAAATACATACAAAATACAACTTCAAATTTTCGCCCTTCTACGATCTACAACTATTTTTTTATCATGATTTTTATATTATTCTGTTCTATCCACAAAACCGCTATAGGGTTGCAAGATGGCAGTCGAATACAATAATTATTGTAGTACGATATATTTGGTAGGTCTGAGAACCGGTTGCATCAATTTTTTATGCCTCAAAAATTTTAATTAATGTTTTTTTTTAAATAAATTAATTTATATGGCAATACAATGTTTGCTGGGTCAGCTAGTTAAATATAATATTGTCTGAAATAACCATGGCCCGTGTATGATAAATGTCCTTTAAAAAAATGTTATATGCATGATGTAAATACCTTACAAGTATTTACATCATGTACGTACTATTTTTTTACCTCCTTTGAAATCAGATATACTATATCTATTCTAATAAAAGTAGGCAACCCTACCACACACTCAGGCAAACACATATATACACAGTCTGTCTTATGCATAATGATTTAGCGGAGATTTAAAACATCGCTAATATACGGTAAAAATGGTATTCATAATCGCATATTAGAGCTAAAACGCTCATTATCTCTTCGATAAAGCTGACGTGACTTATAGTAGGTAGGACCCTTCTATAAACCTATTTTAAGCACTCGAACGCAAAAAAACATGGCCGACATCGATCAGCTGTTCGTTAAATAATTAATGTGTATAGCTTCCCGCTCAAAGTTGTTGGATATCCGTCATAGATTGACAACCGACAGACTTCAAAACTTTGATTTTTGTAGTTTGAAATTATTTTGACATCAACTTTTGACAACTGACAATCACCATTGATATTGAAAAGATGACTATTTCAATGACAGTTCCTCATTAAATAAGTTAAAATCATGTTTTTTTTGTACGAAATGGCATCATTGCGTACTATAGAGACGTATTAGTTATGGGAGATTTAACGTTCGATAGGCTTAAAGCTCGTTTTAACTTATATAGCTTTATACTTTCGAAAAGCGTTTTATTATGAATAAGGCAAAATATGTCCCACGCGCTAATTTCATAACATGCGTACTATTTGCCTCTTTGCTATATATCTGTTTGCCTATATTGTTTTGCCTATATAATATAAAATTACTGTTAGCTAATGTTTTGTACTATATTATCTAGCTAATAAGTGATGTGTGTAATGTGCTGTAGATTTTATGAAATAAATAAATAAAAGTGTACCTACATGTCCTTATGTACGCACGCAGAAGTAAATCTTTCTTTGGCGTAACAAATCCGAAATCCTTATTTTTATTCCTCGTGCTATTTAGCGTTTGTAGAAAAAAAAATGTATTAATGAAGGTATTAAATAGAACTAATGAAAATATTATTATACCGCATAATTTAGTTAAATAACGTGTAATTAAATATCATTCAATTATTTCTATACACTAAGAGAGAAAGCATTTTTTTTTATTTTAAAATTACCAATTATAAATTGAAATAATATATAGAATTATTTAATTCTTGTCTATTGGTTGTGGTTCAGTAGACATATGAGTTACAAGAGGCTTGGTAGCTGAAGTATGATACAAATGGTCTAGTTGACCGGCTAACGTCAGGGTGTCGAATGTGCGTGACGGCGTGCGCGTGCATCGTAAAATTCACTCTAATAATATTTCTCTAACGCGCCAAAAGAAGTATAACTTCTAAACCCTTATTCATAATGGTCCACTAACTTAAAACAGCCGCTAAGGAGTGTTTTCTCTCATTCTGATTTAGGTCAATAGAAGAAGACAGAGTGTGAATTAGCAATGCTTTAAGTTAGCAGACTAGTATGAATAAGGTTGTAAACATTTATATTTTACGTATAGATGTAATAGCTGTCTAACCGCGTGCTACCGATAGCAAGAATCAGCTTGCTGCATATATATTAACAGCTGAGTGGGGGACTGATAACCATACCGATAGTGATTAGTAGGTAGTGGGACCGTAGAGTCGTCAACTCTCGCAACAGCCAAGTTTAGTGCCACACTCTAAGCGGCCGCGACACCGCGTCGCCTGCCTATCGCGTCTCTATTTACATTCCAACACAACCCTTTGTGTCTTGACACGCAATGGAAGCACACCTCTTTGTTTCTGTGTAGTTTGTGTTTGTGATCACACTAAAATGGTACACGACAGTCAATCGGAGACCACCTCGTCGTCTTTGGTTGAGGACGTCAACATATCATTCCGTGATATTGTTTACAATGTGCGACACAGCCTCTTCCCAACAGGTAAACCTGGATTGTTAATTATCTTGTCAATTACGAATTACTGAGCACAAATTCAAGACAAAGAAGTGCAGGAAAACTAAAATTGTATAATATTACATAAAACTGAATAAATTATAATATGATTTAAAAGATGGGCTGGGAGTTTCTTATGTGTTCTTCTCCCCACGTCACAGCCCCTTTACGAACTGATGTAGCTTCTTGGCGAAGATTTGTTGCAATATTTTGTTATTGTAACTCACTATGGTAAATATATATTTCTAATTCTATTTGAATTGTATACAAAATAATGACAAAGGCAAATACTACATAATCTATTCCTAATGTTATCATTAAATGAAGAGCAACTATCTGATAATCTAATCAGTAAAGAAACAATGAAATATTTTAAATTCATCTTTCATATTCCTGCTTATCACAATGATATCATTATAACTTAAAATAGCACATTACAAAAATATCTTTTTTGTTATTAGAATAAGGGACGAGACGAGCAGGACGTCCAGCTTATGATAATAGATTACAATGCAGTGCCGCTCTGGATTCTTGAAAAACCCCAAAAATTCTGAGCGGCACTACAACTACGCTCGTCACCTTGAGAAATAAGATTTCAAGTCTCATTTGCCTAGTAATTTCACTAGCTATGGCGCCTTTCAGACCGAAACACAGTAATGCTTACACATTACTGCTTCACGGTAAAAATAGGCACCGTTGTGGTACACATAATCTAGCCGGCTTCCTGTGCAAAGGAGCCTCCCACTCCTACTACAATACTGTTTAGTGTGTTTCGTATATAATTACTTAACAGTAAATAGTTTATAGATTCGTGTTTCGTGTCATAATGAATACAATACAATTAAGCTAATGAATTCAGTCATGTAATCCATCTTTGAATAATACGAAGTTAGTACATTGCAACAAGGTGAATAATGAAACGATAAAACCAACGTTAAGTTAATTATAAAATAATACTTTTGAATATTAAAATAAACTGGTCTTGAAGAGTCGAAAGTTGAATAAAAATATATGAACAAAAACCATTAAATAATAATTCAAGATAGTATTAATTTACTGACTTTATCTACACCCATGCTTTAAATCCTCTATTAAAGATTCTGAAACAGTTAGCCTATTGCCAACATTAAAACACCCAATGTTCTAATAACCATTACATCATCTAAACGAGTGTTGTAATGTTGTACTGAATTTCATAACAACACTCCTATTTTTTTTTCAATCCCTTCATGCTCAAAGAGTTTTAACAGACAGCCACATTCTTAATGCTCGATGCGTGGTATTTGTATGAAACTCAAAAAAAGAACATTTTCGTTTACGCGCGTTCCATACTACCAGAACGTCGCGCGCCGTAAAAAAAAGTAGGTTATTCGAATCCACGCCATTTTAAATAATATTATGGTGAATGTGGCACCCTATGAACTTCAATGAATATAAGATCTTATTGAGAATGTGAATAACACACAAAAAGAATCCTTATGTGAGAATTATAAAGACGAAGAGGAGTCAACTCCGATTTTGTTAATCGCCCAGGAATTATCAGCTGTTAGTGATTTAAGACCCCTTGCGCCTTCTTTAAATCAAAGTGAAGATGCACTGCAGAAGTTAAATTATGGTGAAAATCTTGTAATTGATAATGCAACATAAGCCTACATAATAAATATATCTCCAATCGGCTTGATTCTCTAGCATTGCGTAGAGATGTGGGTTCTCTCTGCATCTTCTAACGCATTTACCACGGGGAGTGCTCAGAGGAGCTGTTGGGGTTGATTCCACCGGCCGAATTCCACCACCGGACATTACGTGCAAAGTACCAGCCGCATCACTTAGACGTCTGGCATTCCATAACCGCGCGTTTTGTTCGAAATTTCTTACCTCGCACAGCTACTTTGTGGAATCAACTACCGGCAGCGGTCTTCCCGAACAGATACGACTTAGAGACCTTCAAGAAAAAAGCATACTCCCACCTTAAAGGCCGGCAACGCATTTCCTGACACACCTGTTGTTGCGGATGTCCATGGGCGGTTGCCTCACGTCTTCCCATCCCGTGAGGCTTTTGCCCGTTTGCCCCATCTCATATAAAAAAAATAAATAAAATTTCAAAATAATATTAAGGCGCGGACTGACTTGGATTGTAAACGCTACAACCAATAGTACAATATTTGAGTTGATCATGAGGCTAAGCTGCAAATGGGCATTTATTTTACTGGTTTTCTTTTGTGTATTCAAAATATACATATTAAATTGAATATATTGCTCGGTTTAAGTTTTAGAAAAATACTAATTGTATTAAATTCTTTAAAAAAAGAATGTTGTTATCGCTGAAAATTCAGAGATTTTAAACTCCAAAGTTTATTTTTGGGAAGCAACTTCCAAATTTTTTATTGGACATTTCAAATTATATATAAACATTCTATTCGGTTCAATTTTTTTCTTTAAGTACTTCTTTTTGTAATGTATTTTTTGCGTAGGAATATTTTCATTGCGTTATGTTGTAATCGACTTTCTAAGAAACCAATTTTTGTGGATATTGAGGTATGACCTATCCCTATCCCGCATAATAAATACGCTTTCTCGCTTAAGACGCGTTGTTGGTTAGGTCCCTGTGAAATCGTCTTAAGGACGCGTTTACGAATCCGACAAAAATAAGATATTTTACGGTAGAGTTTGTGATGAAATGAAACTAAATCTAGCAAAAGTAAAAATTGCAACAACTATATTACTTCTTTATCTCCAATTAGCGGGAAATGTTTGCTTTGAAATTTTGATATTTTATGTCGTAAAAACGATTATCCGTTACCTCTTCACACAAAATTGACGAAATGGGGCTTCATTCAGGATCAGTTTTCTGCTACTATTTACATAATTTGGTCTCTTAAAAATTACGTAAGGAAAACAGATATAATATTTTCAAAAACACGGGAAGTAAATTAATGAATATTTTATAAATAATCTCAGAAAAAAATAAAAATGAATCGTCAAAAATTCATATATTTTTCTGATAAGCATGAGTTGTAAAGTGTGGTATTAAGGGTTATTTTATTTTGCGCGTTTTACTGTATCTCCTTATGTAGCTTAAACGTATAAAAACAAGAATATAATAATTTTACACTAACACGTGGGTTTTGTGGTTAAAGTGGTCATAACATTATCTCCTCACTGTAGAGTATATATGATGTTTTATTTGCTAAAGTCATCCAATGTTAAGGAATAGATAAAATTAATCATTTTATTCATATAAGTTAAGGAAATGAAACTTTTGATTGTCAAAAAATTGCTATTCTTATTGAATTTACCACCACTTCGTAAAGAGTTCAGCTAATGAGAAGAAGTGGCAAGAAGCTTTTTTTTTATGATAATAGGGGACGAGACGAGCAGGATGTTCAGCTGATGGTAATTGATACGCCCTGCCCATTACAATGCAGTGCCGCTCAGGATTCTTGAAAAACTCAAAAATTCTGAGCGGAACCACAATTGCGCTCGTCACCTTGAGACATAAGGTGTTAAGTCTCATTTGCCCAGTAATTTCACTAGCTACGGCGCCCTTCAGACCGAAACACAGTAATGCTTACACATTACTGCTTCACGGCAGAAATAGGCGCCGTTGTGGTACCCATAATCTAGCCGGCATCCTGTGCAAAGGAGCCTCCCACTGTTATTGCTACTCTTTTAAATGAATTCAGCTTATTGTTTTACGAATCATTTCAATTACAGTATATTATGTAAATGTTAAGTAATGCAACAAAAAATACTCAAACGTCAAAAACTCAATGCCTATCACGAGTTAGTCAAAAAAAAGTAAATTTAAATTTCTACTACGTATACCACAAGAGTTATTGAGTACAGTAGATAGTTAATCCACACACACCGTTAATAAATAAAGGTGAGCGAGCATTTTATAATATAATATCTTAGTATACAGGATGTCCCAAAGTTATGGGACATGAAGGGAAAGTACCTTAAATATCGTAGATAGGGTATTTTACCGAAAGAAGACTTTATAAGACTTTATGTTATTTTTAAAAGCTAGTAATTCTGCATTCAAAGATTTTCTAAAAAATTACTTGCCTCGTGTGGGACTCGAAACGACTTAAAAGTAAAAAAAAACACCTCTACTTTTATGATGCCAATCGAAAGAATGGCCAAAAACTAATAACTCTTCTTGAGTAACATAGTATTTTAAAAGAAAGGAGCAACGTAAAATGCTTGAGTCCAATTTCAAAAAAGCTGTTTATTGCCGACGACGACGTCCGAAAAGTAGAGATATTATCATTCCATAGATAGCATTGATTATTCGTAAATAAGTACCCACTTCATAATTAGAATACTTTATAGCATAGTGTTTTATTAGTTTAAAAGCGATACGAGAATGTGGGCGAGTTAGAAACAGAATTGTGCCATATCATATCGAGTATTCACCGTAAAATTATAAGAAAGTCAAAAGGCAGCGGACTCATTAAAAGATTGGCGATTTGCGTAAGACAGGAGGGATCACATTTTGAGCTTAATTATTATTTCTAACTAGCTGACCCGGCAAACGTTGTTTTGCCATATATATTGTGTTGATCTTTTCCTTGCTAGTTGATAAGAGATGGCGCTAGTTGTATTCATTAGTAATAATCACACTCTTTTATATTTTGTATAATTCACACTATAGTTTTATAAATTATAGTCTATTTGTTATTCTGGTGTGTAAGCTATATTATTGTAAAGTTTCATCAAAATCTATTCAGTAGATTTTGCGTTAAAGAAGTTCAAACATACATCCAGACATACAAACTTTCACATTTATAATATTAGTATTATATTTGTTTTGTATGTCATATTTTCTATGAGGGAATTTATTGACGCACGCTTTGACAGTTCCGCTGTGAAACAATTTCATTATAACAACAGGGAGCATATTTTACGAAATAATTCTTGATGTTATGATATATTATTGACATATTGAAAAAAAAAAGTATTTCATTTATTATGTACAGAACAACGTCTGTCGGGTCAGCTTGTAAATTTATAAAGTAACTAGCTGACCCAGCAAACGTTGTATTGCCGATATTAAAATCGCGATACAAAAGTAACTGTTGATCGTAGATAGGTGAAAATTTGAAGTTGTATGTATTTTTAATGCTGACTCATAATCACACATATTTAAAAAAAGAATGTCAAAAAAAAATAAAAAAAAAATTGGCGTGGACCACCCTTAACATTTAGGGGGTTAAAAAATAAATTTTGTCCGATTCTCAGACCTACCTAATATGCACTCAAAATTTCATGAGAATCGGTCAAGCCGTCTCGAAGGAGTTTAACTACAAACACCGCGACATGAGAATTTTATATATTAGATAAGACAAAATGGCTTCCTTTATACATTACACTCAATGACACTATTGTATTAATGGAATCCCAAGTCATATGTTTATAATATATTAATAACTAACATTATCATATTATGGTGGTGGTATCTATCAGTGGGAGGTTTCTTTCACACGATTGCGGGTAGGTGGGTACTACAGAAACCACCATTAGTATTGGCCTAATTCAAATTCAAATATTGTTATTCAAAATATATTCTCAGACCGGAGAAGAACGGGCGCAAGAAACTCAGCAGGCTTTTTACTTTAGTTACAAAAAAATACATATAATTAAATACCCTGAGGGCGTTCGCTTCATTCGCAGTCTGTGGTATCATTTATGTAATAGTAATCTTTACCACACATATAATGAGACTTAACATCTTATGTATAAATAGTGTGATGTCATAATAATGATACTTAGGAGCTGTTTCGGAATGTACAAGTAAAGTTACAGATAGGCTATTTGATACTTATCTATCGAATAAAGATATCATACAAATAAAATATCTTTGAATCTTATAATATATGTTACTACCACTTCAGAGGCCGGTAATCTCTGGCACTCTCTATCAGACGAGTCACTAGTACAAAAAATACAAATATTCACGCCTCTCCCACAGGGTTAGGCCTGGTTTCCACCAAAGCGGAGAGGAGAAGAGTTTTGATAACCAATCAGATTTCGTTATTTCCACATCTCCTGTCCGCTTAGCTTTTCATCAATCTGATTTTTCTTTGATTTAGTGCCGCTGTAGTCGGTAATAAATTGAATTATTTTTCCACTGTGACATTTTGTATAGTTTCTTATCCAAAATCTTTGTTTCCGTCGATAGTTTACATATTGAAGAATTTATTGTGTTTCTTCAACCTCTAATTCCTCTTCCTCAAACAAATTGAAATATTAGTTTTGTAAGGCATAACGTCATCCTTCTGTAGACATCTGTTGACTAATTTCGATCTCTCACATCTCCTCCCCGCTACACATCTCCTCTCCGCTGTGATGGAAATAACCTGACCGCATCGCGGCTAACCTCCTCTCATCTCCTCTCCTCTCCGCTTTGGTGGAAACCGGGCCTTAGGCACTCTGCCTTCAAAATAAGACTTCCATTTTTCACTGTAACTTAATTCCACTCAATTTACGTCCCATTTTATACAGGCACTCGTAATCTTACTAAATTTGACATGTGCACCTTTTCAGCACATCGAACTTGCTAACGACATAAATATTCACTCTATAAATTAGTTCCATAATTGCACACTTAATGTTTTTGAAAGAGCCATTGGATGGAATTCTCTTTCCACCCGAATATACTGGTTAGTCCCAATGTCCCAGAAACACATTATAATTACTTAAATAGCTAAGCAATGTGTATAAAATTATTCATTTCCTCTAGAAATACCACAGAAACGATTTTTCTGGAATCCTGTTTAAAAGGTTAATGGACAAATTGTTTTATAGTGCTTATTTAAATTAACCGAATAGCCAATTAATTTATCATCTATAATGTATATATATGTCTTTGACGCAATAAATAAATTTCATTTCAAGTCATCAAAAACATTAAAATAATTATTTAGAACCTGCTACTCCGCGCAAGGAACCGATAAAAATCGTGCAAATAAATACAAAACATAACACGTTTATTGTACTGTTGTTTCCTTCATGTTTCAAGGTAATTTAATTATAGCAATAATCGAGTTATTATTTAACAAGCCGAAACCCGATTACTTACTTTAATTGCAAAATATTATCGAAGCAGAACTTTCATATTTCAATCGATATTTGTTTGAGCTGTGAACAATGATTAGTATTGTTATTTTATTGTGTCATTGGATATTTTTGTGATATGGGCTTCCACTGTGCTCCTGGTAGTCCCAAATTGCTGCAGGAGTCATGTTTGCTGGTTGATATTGTGAATTTTAATCATCAAAAACATTTCAACCAGATCTTGATCGAACTTCTTTGCGTGATGTTTCCGGACCGGCCTGAGATGGGCTCCGACAAAACCATTTTAATTTTTTAATAGCCCAAATGCTACCTGGGATGTGTAGGAAATTCATCCTCTTTTACAAAACCGATATGCCCTGGATTAATAGCTTAGGTACTGTAACAAGGAGTTCTTATCCGCATATAAGAGCTTATTGTTATAGAACAATGAGTTTAAATTAATCTCACCAACCCTATTGGTTGGCCGTCAAGTAATAGAGTAATTTTTGAAATGAAGTTCGAATATTGACGTGGATGAAAAAGTAATTGAATAACGAGATGAGATTAGAAAATGAAGTAAAGCAAGAACGGTCGGCCTTCGGCCCGATATAAAATATAATAATATGATGTATTAAGCTTTGAAATGAATAAAATGAATTAGAAAGTATTATGTTATTTTATTAAGAAACGATCTCGCGTGTGAGGGAGGTCTCACGCGTTACAGTACCATCATGTGACACCTATGTTTAATCTGAACTTTTAATTAAGAATTTGCGCAATTTTGAACTTTAGTTGAGCAACAAAAGTTGTGTCATTGAACAATTCCGGGATTATGTACTTAATGTGTGGAATATTTCGCAAGAAAGGATGCTGGCTAGATTATGGGTACCACAAAAGCGCCTATTTCTGCTGTGAAGCAGTATTGTGTAAGCATTGTGTTTCAGTCAGAAGGCCATCGTAGCTAATGAAATTAGTGAGTGAACGAAACTTAACATCTTATGTCTCAAATGAGTAGCGCAATTGTAGTGCCGCTCAGAATTTTTGTGTTTGTCAAGAATCCTGAGCAGCACTGCATTGTTATGCGCAGGGCTTATCACTTACCATCAGCTGAACATCCTGCTCGTCTCGTCCCTTATTGTCATAAAAAACAAATGTTTTTTTAATAATGATATTAATTGTCATCCTGGCCACCTAGTAGTTGATGACTACGATGACCCACCACAGCCTAATATTATCGTGTGTGTCAAAATTGGATATTAGGAGCTGTAAAGAAGTAACCCGTTTTTAAACCAAACTTATGAAGATAATTTGAGAATAAGAAAACGTGAATGTATTTCAGAGAAACCCAGACTTCACATTGAATTTGCTTTTAAGGAAAGCCAAAATCGGAAAACAAATACAGACTCGATAACGATATTATATGTTAACTGCCTTATTCATAATATATTTTCGAAGGTATAAAGCTATAGTATAAGTAAAAACGTGTTTTAAGCCTATCGAACGTTCAATAAATACGTCTCTATAGTACGCAATGTTGCCATTTCTTACAAAACATGATTTTATCTAATTTAATGAGGAACTGTCAATGGAAACAGACATCTTTTCAATGACAATGGTTTGTCAGTTGCCAAATTCGATGTCAAAATAATTTCAAATTTCAAAAATCAAAGTTTTGAAGTTTGTCGGTTGTCAATCTATGACGGATATCCAACAACTTTGAGCGGGAAGCATCAAGAATAATATCATTATTTAACGAACAGCTGATCGATGTCGGCCATGTTTTTTTGCGTTCGAGTATTTAAAATAGGTTTATAGTAGGGTCCTTGCTATTACAAGTCACGTCAGCTTTATCGAAGAGATAATGAGCGTTTTAGCTCATTATCTCTCTCTCATTATCATTAATATGCGATTATGAATACCATTTTTTAACAAGCGTATATTAGCGATGTTTTAATTATTATTTTCTTCATTATGAATAAGACAGTGTTTATTATTAGTTATTTATGCAACTGTTGTGTAATAAGGGGTATTAATACCTAATAACACGAATGTGGGTTTCGAACTTTTAAACTCGGCTTCGCCTGGTTTGATTATTATCAAACATTCATGTGAGACTATTGTCTCACATGAATGTTTTAATACATAATTATCAACAGTTGCATACAAGACTATCTACACCAATAAAATGAATACTTTAAAAGATTCTGAAGCAGTTAGCTTACTGCTAACATTAAAACAGCCAGTCCTAGTTGTAAACTAATATAATCCATTACTGATTATATACAAATAAACTAAGTATAAATGAAATTATTATTTATTTTAGTAGTAATTTACATTGGAGCCTTTAAAATATCTGGCGGTTGTGCAAAACGCGAATCAATCAATTATTGTAAACAAAAAAATAAAAATATCGAAGAAAAATGGCGGGGATTCGAATAACCTACTTAATTTACGGCTCGCGACGTTCTGGTAGTGTGGAACGCGGGTAAATGAAAATGTTTTTTTTTTTAATTCAAACAGATACCACGCATCGAGCAATAAGAATGTGGCTGTCTGTTGAAACTCTTAGTGCATAAAGCGATCGAAAAAAACAAGAGTGCTGTTATGAAATTCAGTACAACATTACAACACTCATTTCGATGATGTAATGGTTATTAGGACATTGGGTGTCTTAATGTTGGCAATAAGCTAACTGTCTCAGAAACTTTCATAGGGGATTTAAATCATGGATGTAGATAAAATATTATATCAATTATAAACCGTTATTACGTACCGAATGGGACAGATAACACATTGAATAATATAACCGCTGAAGCAATATAAATTATTAATTAAACTCTACTTTATCTCTGGTTTAGAGAATTATTATGTGTAGTTGAACATCTTACGTTCGTGTAATGATGATAAATGTTATGTCAAGGAATGACCTCTTTATCATTCCAAGTCACGAAACAGAACCTAAAATATTTTATAACGGTCTTATAAGATAAGAGAATGTGATAATGTGAGGTAGTTACATTACTGTAACTTGTACTTGTGGCTGATACACGTGGGTTTGTAGATTGATAAAATACCGTGTTTCCTTCCAATTTTATTATTATTTCCTCATGTGTATCTATTACTGTGACAGAATTATGTATCGTATTATTGAAGTTATACTTCTTTAGGCGCGTTACGAAAAAATTATGAGAGTGAAATTTTAAGATGCGCGCGCAACACCTTAACACAAAAGTAACAGGGTGAAGTTGGTTCCTAAAATTTTCTACATTTGCAACATTCGTTATTTTTTTTTTGGTTTCTTCGTCCATTATTAGGATAGACAGATGGTTCAAGCCCGTACAGCCGTTTTCGTTAATTAATAATTAATTGTCAAAGCCCTCGTTGCAAGATTTTTACAATATTGTTCGTACTACAAACGTGGAATAGCACGAGGAATAAATAATTTTAAGGATAAGGAAAGGTAAAAACACCTTTGGCACCTTTGATTTCGTCAAATTGAGGTGAAGTTGAAAAATCCGTACAAACAGATGTCATACTCAAATTTTCGTTCGCAATAGAGTAGGTTTACAAATTCGAAATGTCAAACAATGACGGAACGAAAATTCGAAACGAATGAAACCGTAGTAGGAAACACCCGAAACTTCAATCAAGACTTCGTTTTTCGTTGAGTATGAGTAGACCACCAGTGGGAGGCTCCTTTGCACAGGATGCCAGCTAGATTATGGGTACCACAACGGCGCCTATTTCTGCCGTGAAGCAGTAACGTGCAAGCATTACTGTGTTTCGGTCTGAAGGGCGCCGTAGCTAGTGAAATTACTGGGCAAATGAGACTTAACATCTTATGTCTCAAGATGACGAGCGCAGTTGTAGTGCCGCACAGAATTTTTGGGGTTTTTCAAGAATCCTGAGCAGCACTTCTTTGTAATGGGCAGGGCGTATCAATTACCATCAGCTGAACGTCCTGTTCGTCTCGTCACTTATTTTCATAAAAAAAAGACCACTGACCTGTATAAATAGAGGTCAGTGGAGTAGACCCACAAATGTATGTTATTGTCACTCCCTACGGTAAATAGATATTATATTTATATATCAACTAGCTGACCCAGCAAACGTTGTATTGCCGATATTAAAATCGCGATACAAAAGTAACTGTTGATTGTAGATGGGTGAAAATTTGAAGTTGAAAATTTTTTAATACTGACTCATACTCAAACAAATTTAAAAAACAATACAAAAAAAAAATAAAAAAAAATTGTTGATTACCACCCTTAACATTTATGGGGGATGAAAAATTAACAAAAAATTAACACCATGACACGAGAATTTTATATATTAGAAGATATATGGCTGTCAGTGAGTCTAATATATTCAAAGTCTTTAGTTTTAATGCTCGCTTAAGTTACGTAGTGTCTATGGATAGAGCAATAAAAAATGTAACACAATTATCTGAGAACTGGTTGGATGACTTTGCCGTACTTCTTATGATAATGTACAACGTACAATGTAGAACTGCATCGCATGCGGACATCTTAAATTTATAAGTATTATTATAAAATATTTAACGAAATAAGCATAATAATTGTGAAACTGTTATAGAAATTTAAACCATTCCTTGACGGCTTATACAAAAACCTACATTTTTACAAAATTTAAAATTATATGAGTTGGTCACTAGGCGTAGCCTGTCCTGTCGGCAATACTTGCAAATGTTGTATTTATAATAGGTGTTGGAATCTTGTACGAACGGCTATCTAGAAGGTTTTTATAATCAGGCAAATTCAAGACCTCCTTATGCATGCTTGTCATAACACGCAAGATAAATATACCTATAAATTGAAAATAATTCTGCAAAAGCTGCCGTTTGCTTAGTCACTGGCCGCTTCAAATGTATGCAATTAACACAGTAAACTTGTTCAAAATAACGAGCGTTTATGCTTAATTAAAATGATAAAATTTTTAAACCTCAATTTTTTAATTAATTTTTGTATTTTCAAATTAAACAAAATTTCAAATTTATCAAGAGAGAATTTTATTAATAAATTTAAAAATACTTCTAAAGAATTATTTTGTTTTTGTAAAAATTATTCTACGAACAAATAAACATCAAATAAATAAAATATTATCATAACGTTTTTACGAAGTCCTCATTCGTTCATTTTAAATACTTATTTAAGATAATTTTTCTGTGACACACCAAAATTCATTTCGATTCCGTAGGATATGGAATGAATTGAAAAAATTACATCGGTTAGACTACATTTGTCGATTAATCGTTTTTATTCATTCGCTTTAAGCCTCGCCTTAAGGAGGACCAACATTCTCAAATTAAAACTAAACTACTGAAACGTACTTTTATTTCAACTTCTTTGATTTTTTTTTTGTCTATTCTATATTTTACCATGTCAGATGTGAAACCTGCATGGTGCAAGAACCTCTAAACTGCATATGAATTCCTGGTACGTGTTGCTAGGATGACACATGATTTCAACCGCTATGAAAGACATTCCTACGATCACTAATATATATAATAATATGTTTTCCTGGTGTCTATGTAGTAATATGTCGTGCGCTTGGAGTCAGTATATATAAAGGTATACTCGCGCCATACGTAAGACAATCTCTTCTTTAACTATGATCGCCTGGTACCAAAACATTGTATTATGCTTCCTATCTCATTATCTCCCATGTTAAATAATATGAATTGATGTGACTGCTCTTTTTACTGTCGCTTTTTCGTTTCATCGACTTTCAAATCACAACGATGATAAAGAAGTTTTCACTTCAATAGTATGCATATTTCTGTCTCATTATTTGCCGGCTTCATCCTACACATTTTTGTATTTGTTACCTGTCGTTTTTTCCGTTGCATCCGGTTTGAAATCACAACGATTCTAAAGAAGTTTCACTTCAAAAAATATTTTAAACATGGCTTAGTCACTTGTTTTTTAAGACAGTGGCCCAACTATAACAACGTCAGTAACCTAACAATGATGGCGTCTAAAATGGAGTTTATCTTTTTCTATTACTAAACAGTGTTTAGCTTGTGTTTAACTAAAACATCTTTAAGCACAACATAAACTGATTTTTTGTCAGCAGTCATCTATTTGACATCATATAATATAATTTAACGGCCGTTTTCAATAACGTATCTCTAGTTACGGATACATTGCTGTCACTGTTTAATGACAAGATCTTATCTATCCATAGTTATGTCCAATTTACGGCCGTTTACAATAACGTGCCTATCTCTAGTTACGGATACATTGCTGTCACCGTTTAGTGACAAGATCTTATCTATCCATAGTTATGTCCAATATAGTTATAGTACAATGCTCTATGTAGATAGGTTATTGAAATGTAAAGCGTAAAAGGATATTTGTCTGGATTTGGATTTGTCTACCTCTAGTAAGTTAAACTAAGGATATGACGGATGAAGGATGAAAACGGCCGATAGTTATAGTCTAATGCTATCTGTCAATAGGTTATTGAAATGAAGGTAAGCGTAAAAGGATAGATTTTTCGACCTTTAGTAAGTTAAACTAAGGAAAGATAGGTTATTGAAAGCGGCCGTTAATCTTCCTTAATATGAATATGATCTCTCCGTTAGACACACCTTAGACAAGCTTCGACTCGTGTTTGAGTATAAGCAATGTCTAAAGATTGTTGAACCCTAAACAATAAAAAGACTTGTAATAGAATAGATAGACTTGTAATAATAATAACAATAGTGACACACTTTTTACACAAATTATCTTGCCCCAAATTAAGCATATATAGCCTGTGTTATGGGTTACAAGACAATGATATATTTAATACAATATACTTACTTAAACATAGATAAATTAATATAAAATTCATACATAAATACATTTAAACATCCATGACTTCATCATCAACCATCATCATAAAAATGCTTGCCTACCTACCGGGATTCGAACCCGGGACTTGTAATGTAATAGAATAAATTTGTAATAGAACTTTTTTTTTTAACAAGTGTTAAACACATGTTTAATTTTTATGTATTAACACAGAACAAATGTTAAATTTGGTATAACTTTACTTCGCGTTTAAATATATACACTTAAATAAATAGCTTTAATTAATATTGTATCGTATTCGTGGAGAGAGAATTTTTGACATTGGTATGGTAATTAGCAATGAACTAATAAATCTAAAGAAGTGAAACATAAACACATAATTTCTCATCGCTGAACATGTGTTTTCTGTTTCTTACAATAACATTTCTTTGTTCTCGTCTCCATCATATTTTATGGTTTAAGACATCTATTGTTCCATAAACGAATTTCCAACTAAAAGGAACTTACAGGCTATTTTATAAAAAGTGGGTAACAAAATTGCATCTTAAAGCGTACAGTAAATATAAAGTAATTAAAATAGGCTAATTAGGTAAGTATAGCTTATATACATTTCTAATTTCTAATACAAATATTAAATAAAAATTATAATACTAGTGGGTAGTTTTAAAACACCATCGCATCAAAATCATACCGACCCGGGCCGGTCGACGTCAACAGTCGACGCGACCCACGGTTGAGTCACAACTCACTACACAAGATTACGTAGATTCATCGATAACGAGTTACTGGATGTGACAACAGAAAGTATTATTTTTGTAAACGATTTATTCACAATAAAAAATGGAGAACGATACTGTTTAGAACAACATGCTATTTAAAGAGAAAAAAGAAAGTCTAAGCTTAACGCGGAAAGCACGGAAAAAGCTAATAATAATAGCTGTTCGGATTGTAAACATTTTTTTTTTATGAAAATAAGGGACAAGACGAGCAGGACGTTCAGCTGATGGTAATTGATACGCCCTGCCCATTACAATGCAGTGCCGCTCAGGATTCTTGAAACCCCCAAAAATTCTGAGCGGCACTACAACTGCGCTCGTCACCTTGAGACAAGATGTTAAGTCTCGTTTGCCCAGTAATTTCACTAGCTACGGCGCCCTTCAGACCGAAACACAGTAATGCTTACACATTACTGCTTCACGGCAGAAATAGGCGCCGTTGTGGTACCCATAATCTAGCCGGCATCCTGTGCAAAGGAGCCTCCCACTGGTAACATGCGAATATTTTGGGGAAATTTGATGATATACCGAGTGAGTAGAATTTGTAACTTGTAGCCACAACCTCAGAGTTGAACAGAATATACCAAGATTTACGAACGATACGTCACTTGAACGGTGGGCTCAGTTGGTAAGAGCGCTTGGACGGAACCCGAGGGGCGCGGGTTTGAGCTCCGCATCGCTCATAAATTTTGGTTACGAATTTAATTTGTATAATTTCTAACATACTACAATATTGACACACTTTTACACAATTTACCTTGCCCCGAACTAAGCATAGCTTGTACTACGTGTAAAAGACAATGATATATTTAATACAATATACTTACTTAAATATATATAAATACATATCCATTGCTTGGAAACAAACATCCATATTCATCATATAAATGCTTGCGCCTACCGGGATTCGAACCCGGAACCTCTAGCTCAGTAGGCAGGGTCACTAACCACTGGGCTATATGAGTAGTCTTATATGTTGAGTACCGTTTTCGACCAAGTGTTATTTTTTTATTAAAATAAGGGACGAGACGAGCAGGACGTTCAGCTGATGGTAATTGATACGCCCTGCAAATTACAATGCAGTGCCGCTCAGGATTCTTGAATAACTCCAAAAATTCTGAGCGGCACAACAACTGCGCTCGTCACCTTGAGACATAAGATTTTAAGTCTCATTTGTCCAGTAATTTCACTAGCTACGGCGCCCTTCAGACCGAAACACAGTAATTCTTACATATTACTGCTTCACGGCAGAAATAGGCGCCGTTGTGATACCCATAATCTAGCCGGCATCCTGTGCAAAGGAGCCTCCCACTGGTAAATCATCAATTCCTTTCCCAATAACTGTTCAAAATTCTGCTCAAGAACAAATTTATCTTTATAGGACGCAAGACAATTCTGAAAGGCGTAAGCGGTCAGTTTAACGCGGGCGAGTTGAGTGTCATCATAGGTCAATCCGGAGCCGGAAAAAGCACTTTGATGGACATCCTTGCTGGATACTCGTACGTAAATAATATAGATTTTTCTTACAATTTTTAAAGTACTTTTTTATGAAAATAAGGGACGAGACGAGCAGGACGTTCAGCTATCAAATACAATCTATTTGATACGACCTGCCCATTACAATGCAGTGCCGCTCAGGATAGCAGACTGGAAAAGTGACAGAGCTATCAATTCGTCATTTCAAATCTTATATTAAAAACAATTAATTAAGGAAGCCTATTATAGAATAGATGATTTTATAAATGCCAAGAAAGCTTGGCCAGATGTCGCTCCATCTCGCAATGACAGCTTGACAATACCTTAGATTCTTGTAAACCGGTGTATAGCTATGACAAGTTTTTGTATAATATAGTGCAATAGTATAATTATGGATACAACTTTGTATTTTTGTATATTAGAATAATTTATTTTGTGACGATTCAATGTGATCCTCGAGATTTTATTGAAGAAAGATATTCTGAAAGAAATAAACCCACTTTCTTCTTTCTTCACTCATTCGCTCCACGTGTCCACACCATTTCAGCATTCCTTTTTGAGTCCTTGTCACAACATCTTCTCTCAGCACACACCACAGCGCGCTCATATTAACGCATTCGTAATTCAGTTTCTAATGACTGTTTTTATCCATCAGTTATTATTAATTAATTATTATTTTTACTTTTAAATTCAACTCGTAAGCTCATGTCACAGACAGACTTCACATAGATACTGGTTTTTCCCACAATTGTACGCTTTAAAGTTAAATTATCCATCAAATAAATGTAAACGTTTTATGTTCACACTACAACAATAAAAAATCCAATGTCATATTTTTCGTTAAATTTAGGTGGTTAAGGCCGCCAATAAATCGCCAAAATAGAATTAATGCTAGGATATGAAACCATTTCTCGACGGTTTAAATAAAGCTGATATTATTACAAAAAATAATTATATATCTACAGAATATGCGGAAATTTTTTCTTAATAATTCTATTTTTATAGACAGTGCGAAAAAACATCACCAAAATACCCCTTACTTTTAGAGCAGGATCGATGCTAATCATTCAATCTAGATGGAAATTGTACGAAAATTTATTAAAATATATTACTAGTTGACCCGGCAGAGTTCGTACTGTCTCAATCGATAAATAAAAGACCTAAACATTTGTATAAAGTAAACTTAAAACAAACAAAAAGAATCTTAGGTATTTTATTAAAACAAATAAAAAAATGCCAGGTTCAGAAATTTTATTTTTTGACAAATGTTAAGTTAATCTTAATAAAAATAATCTATCTATATATCTATAGATAGTTAGCAACTGTAGTTAATCTATCTACTATGGTTACCTAAAATTAAGTTTATTTTTTACCTCCTGAGAAAGTTAGAAAGATATAAAAATTCAAATTCAAAGTTATTCATTTCAAACAATTATTTTAATTTGATTTCTGAACGACGGGGAACACATTAACGGAAAATCAAAATCGTTGTTTTTATTTAATTCCGAGCATTTTCATATTTATTCACCTTTTAAACCTTCTCTGGACTTCCACAAATAATTCAAGACCAAAATTAGCCAAATCGGTCCAGCCATTCTTTTTTTTTTTTATGGAATAGGAGGACAAACGAGCGTACGGGTCACCTGGTGTTAAGTGATCACCGCCGCCCACATTCTCTTGCAACACCAGAGGAATCACAAGAGCGTTGCCGGCCTTTAAGGAAGGTGTACGCGCTTTTTTTGAAGGTACCCATGTCGTATTATCCCGGAAACACCGCACAAGGAAGCTCATTCCATAGCTTTGTAGTACGAGGGAGAAAGCTCCTTGAAAACCGCACCGTAGAGGTCCGCCACACATCCAGATGGTGGGGATGAAATCCTAACTTGTGGCGTGTCGTGCGGAGGTGGAAGTCGGCGGCAGGAATCAGGTTGAACAGCTCTTCGGAACACTCCCCGTGATAGATGCTGTAGAAGACACACAATGAAGCGACGTCTCTACGCAACGCCAAGAGATCCAGCCGTTCACATAGCACTGAGTCCCCGACAAGTCGAGCTGCTCTACGTTGCACGCGGTCAAATGGATCGAGCAGATACTGGGGTGCGCTAGACCAGAGATGACAGCAATACTCCATGTGTGGCCGGACCTGTGCTTTGTAGAGCGCTAGAATGTGGGCCGGCTTGAAGTATTGCCGTGCTCTATTGATGACGCCCAGCTTCTTCGAAGCCAATTTGGCTTTGCCCTCCAGATGGCCACGGAATTGGAAATCGCTCGAGATTTCGAGACCCAGTAATCCGATACTAGGCGCGGCTTTAAGAGAAGTGTTCTCGAAGAGCGGTGATACGACAAATGGGGTTTTTTTAGTGGTAAACGCGCAAACTTGAACCTTGTCCAATTTACCCCATTCCGCGACCTTCTCGAGAGAGGACTCGATAGAAGACACAAGTTTCTCCCGGCACTGGTCGACGATTTCCCGAGAGAGACCTGCATGGCCCGTGTATACGGCATCACCAGTGCTGTCGTCCGCATAGCAATGTATGTTGGAGGTGTCCAACATATCATTGATATGCAGAAGAAACAGCGTAGGAGATAGCACACAGCCGTGGGGCACTCCAGCATTCACGGGCTTCGGGTTCGAGCAATATCCGTCGACAACGACCTGTATGCTACGCCCAGTGAGGAAGCTGGAGGTCCACTTGAGAGGAGTGGAATTGTGCCATACACGATCAAAGGCCTTAGCTATATCCAGGCTAACTGCCAGGCCTTCCCCCTTACTTTCAATAGCCGCCGCCCAACTATGTGTTAGGTATACCAGAAGATCACCTGCCGACCGTCCATAGCGAAAGCCGTACTGTCGGTCGTTGATCAACTGGTGACCCTCTAGGTATACTAAAAGCTGGCGGCTAATTATGCTCTCCATGATTTTAGAGAGCAGGGAGGTGATAGCAATAGGCCTGTAGTTCGCCGGATCCGAGCTGTCTCCTTTTTTTTGGATCGGATGGACAAGGGCCGACTTCCATGAGTCAGGGACTACGCCTTTGGAATAAGAGTGTCGGAATAAACGCGTTAGCACCGGCGTCAACTCAGGGGCACACGTTCTAAGCACGATTGGAGAAATGCCATCCGGCTCGCTCGACTTCCTGACGTCCAACGAAAACAGAGCTCGCCTAACAGTTTTCTGTCTGAACTGTACTTCAGGCATAGAGCTCTGACACCGCGGGATGGTCGGCGGTGTATTTCCGTTGTCGTCAAGAGTCGAGTTGGAGGCGAAAAGAGCGCGATTCTCGAGTTTTAGCGAGACTAACGAACAGCAATTCATTTTTTTTTATTATATATATAGAAGATTAACCAATACAGTATGTATTAAATTGAAAATGCTTCCAATTCTGAATTAAAACTATGGCGATCTTGTGCGAGAGATGTAACCTGGTTCCGCTCGATTCCTCAAGGCCATCGGCTCGGTCCCCCGCCTTAAGAGCAGGAATTCTTGGAATTTCCAAATTCAGATAGCAACCATAGTATATGATTTCAGAATATTTAGTATCTCAAAAAGATACATTAATAACGAAATAGGTGGGTAACATAAATAAATGTTTACAGTAATGAATGAAATACTTCACTATTTTATTATTTGTTATAAAGACAGCTATGAGGGTATTTGTTTAATAAGGTCTCGTTCATAGTCATAGCCGGAAGCGGTCTAACAAAATAAGTTAATTTATTTATAAAATAAGTATATTTATTAATTAATAAATTTACGCTTCACTGACCCACGCCCTATAAGCAAGGTCATTGGCATGTATTATTCAACGCATAATTTTATACCTGTAATCACTCCTTAAATTCCTAAAAGTAGTTGTGAACATAAACTTTTTTTTTTTATGGAATAGGAGGACAAACGAGCGTACGGGTCACCTGGTGTTAAGTGATCACCGCCGCCCACACTCTCTTGCAACACCAGAGGAATCACAGGAGCGTTGCCGGCCTTTAAGGAAGGTGTACGCGCTTTTCTTGAAGGTACCCATGTCGTATCGTCCCGGAAACACCGCACAAGGAAGCTCATTCCACAGCTTCGTAGTGCGAGGAAGAAAGCTCCTTGAAAACCGCACTGTGTAGGACCGCCACACATCCAGATGGTGGGGATGATGTTTTGTGTTGTATATTGTATCTGTTTACACTATTTCGTATTTAAAATAATAAGTAAAAAGATGGAGCTGTAAATGTTGATTTAAAAGCGAGTCTTTTAATTGAGTTCCATTCCACTTCTTCTCGTTCAAGCTCAACTTTGTCTAAAATGGTGATAATTGTAAAAAGTACTTTTGACATTCATAAGTGTCATATCATTGACCTAAATGAGTACAGCGATTTTAATTATCTATATGAATTAGCAAAGGTTTGATAACATACATACATACATGAAATCACGCCTCTTTCCCGTAGGGGTAGGCAGAGACCACTTCTTTCCACTTGCTACGATCCTTACATACTTGTTTCGCTTGGTCCACTTTCATTATTCCTTTCATACATGCTCTCCAGTTTAGGGTACTCTTGACCTGGCCTTTTCCAAGACGTCCCTGATTTAATCTTGTAACGTCCGCCTAGGTCTACTCCTTCCAACACTTTCATTCACACTGGCCTTATACACTTCGTGAATCGTTCTTCATTCATTCTCTCGACATATCCAAACTATCTCAGCATACCTTTCTCAATTTTTGTCACAACATCTTCTTTCAGACCACAACGTTTCCTTATCTCACTATTTCTTATCCTGTCACTCAGTTTAACTCCTATCATACTTCTCAACACTGTCATCTCAACTGCATTTATTCTGCTTTCATGTTTCTTCTGCCATACCCAACTTTCACTTCCGTACGTGAGTGTTGGAACCAACACCCGCCCCATGCACAGCCAAACGAGCCTTATTAGACACCTTCTGACTGTTCATAAAGGAGTGCAAAGCTCCATTCACCATGTTTCCTGCATTCACTCTTCTTTCAATATCACTCTCATACTATCCATCTCTTGTAAATTTAGAACCCAGATACACAAACTTATTCACCTGTTCAATTTTTTCATCTCCAATCACGATATTGCAGTCTGTCACTACCTCATCTCTTTCAAGCACCATCACTTTCGTTTTCTTTACATTCATCTTCATTCCCTTTCTACCAAAAGCTCCATTCATAGCAGTTACCATCAAGATGCAAGTAATACTTGGTCATCAGCATAGAGAAAACATTTGACGAGTAACTCATTCATTCTCAACCCACTTTCATTCTCTTTTAAACCTGTCAAGCAATTGTTCATGAACAGATTAAACAGCCACGGTGACGCTACACATCCCTGTCTAACACCTTTTTCGATATTAAACCATTCAGTGTATGCCACGTTTATCCTTACACAAGCACTGGAATCTCTATAAAGAGATTGCAATGCTCGTATGAGGACACTGCTCACACCACAATTCATTCCTCACCACTCTATCATAGGCCTTTTCTAGATCCACGAACGCGCAATAGAGGTTTGATAACACCTAAATTAAAATAATTATTAATTTATTAGATAGGTGTATTACCTTTAATCTAATCTAGTTTGTATTGTTTTTGATATTACGCTTCGGTTAAAGATAGATGTAAACAGTAAGATTAGCCAGCTAATTTAAGTTTGTATTCACACGTAGGTGTGCCTTTAGCCGTTACATTATTACCAGTTGACCCGACAGACGTTGTTCTGTCAATAGAAAAAAAAAGATGTAAGTATTCGGGAATAATGTAGTCTAAAGCCATCGAAAATGTGTAATCAAATGATAAGGATTTATATCTTATTTGTGTTAATAGCTTTTACATTACCGCTTTATAATTGGCAACTTTTTAAGGAATTCAAAATGGATATAGTATGTTATTCTTTAGAGATATTAGAGATATCGCTATCGTAGATTTTTGTGTAGACCTAACTATTTATTTATTTATTTATTAAGGCTTATAATTTTACATAAACGAATAAGATAAACATTAATAAGTGTTACTATTTACATATCTAAATTAAAGGTATGCACATCGTACTAAACTATAAAACTAATGCTAAAAACAAATTAGAAAAATAACAATAATGAATTTACTACTTATACTAATTACATAGTTACTAATCTATATTTAAGCCTTTTAATGACAAGGACACCTGTTTTTTATAAAAGTTAATATTTGAAAATATATCGATGTTATGATCTAATTTATATATTTTATTATAGCTTACACATATGAGTTGAATGGGAGAGTTTAATCCGTAGTTATTTCTATTAAATTTAATAAATAATGGGGAATAAGTACCTATTTTACATTACATTGTTATATCTTAAAGGGTTTTAGACAGCGTTTTCGTTGACATCTCCCAGACGGCTTATTATTATCCGAAACCGAAATATATAATATCGTTAATGTATACAAAACATAAACTTAACAAATTATATACTAACACCTTCCTCGAGAACCACGCTATCCATTGGCAACATTATCATGAAAATCAGTCCTGTAGTTTTTAAGTTTATCGCGAACAGATAGACGCAGCGGAGGACTTTCTTTGTTATATGTGTTGATTATCATTTTTTTTTATGAAAATAAGGGCCGAGACAGCAGGACGGACAGCTGATGGTAATTGATACGCCCTACCCATTACAATGCAGTGCCGCATTTGCCCAGTAATTTCACTAGCTGCGGCGCCCGTCAGACCGAAACACAGTAATGCTTACACATTACTGCTTCGCGGCAGAAATAGGCGCCGTTGTGGTACCCATAATGACGCAGTAGGTTGAACTGTCGACTCTCACCACAGAGCCCCAGTTTGATCCTCGCCTGCCAAGCCTATCTAGCTTTTCCTTCAAGAATTTTGCGTTGAATTGTTTACCGCTTGCCCGATCGGGAATTCCGATAGTGTGCGAGAGAGAGAGAGGAGTATTTTTCCTATTCAACGATGTTTAACAGGATGTATATATACTAGTCATGACAAAATAAGGGCCACTTGATTTTTTTGACCTTACTAGCGATAATTTATTTTTTATGCATTCTCAAGTAGCTGATAATGTATTGTGGTGTTACCTTATTTGTTTACACACATTTTTTGAGCATTCCGCCCTCATAATTGTTTAAAGTGGGTAGTTTTAGATAATTTATTGTAACCACTTGATTCTACCCGATTTTAAGACGGATTTCAACTCAGTCAAATTGACGATTCTCTCAGGAACACTACTGTAAATTTTGTTTGACTAGTGGCTGAATTAACATTTTAAAAAAAGTTATGCCGAGAATTCGAAGTCATATGGACTTGCCAACCGTAACTAGGGCCGTAACATTGCTTCAAGAAGGCCATTCGCAGCGTTCTGTGGCGTTGCAGCTGGGTTTTTCCCGCCGAGCGATCCAGAATGCTTGGAATCGTTTTCATTATCATTGTTCCTGTTTACAATACGTAAGCCTTCCAACTTACAAGTCATATTAAGTGCTTTCGTTTCTGTAAACTCATTATAATTTAAGTACCCACTTTGATCAAGAGATTTGGCTAAGACAAAGATGCCGACACACATTTGACAGGAAATTGAAATATGAATCAAAGTTATTCACTTATTATTTAAGTAACTAAGCCTAATAGTTTTATTTTGTAAATAGTATAGTTTGTTTTTTGAGTGTTGGTGTAACTATTAATAAAAATCTTTGAAAAAAATGTTAAAAATCCAATTGATTAAATTTTATGAATTCGGTAGATATTTAATAATTTGTTTGTTACTTTATGTATCGATAGTAATTATATTTCATATAAAACACGGTAGTTGTAGGTATACAATGAATACAAAAATATTTTTATATTAGTACACTAGTTGTTACGCGTGTATTCCATTGCCACATGCATATTATTATTTTAAATAAAACAATCATAGGTACATCTCTCATCGTGCGTAAAAAACATTTTCGTTCGAACGATTTTTCTCCGAGTTACTTTGCAAAACCGACTACCACGAAAAAAATTTTCATTTTTTGGATTAATACTTAGTCTGGCTATAAATACAATATTACATTTGAATTTGGAATTTATCATCTTTATCTGATTGTTCATTGAGTTTTCTCATTTTGGCGCCAATATTTTACGATATTAATATTAAGTGGGTCGTTAAAGAGATCCGAATTGCATTACACAAGCTAGGTATGGAGCCAAATGTAAATAATAACCCCCTTATTCATAATGGTCCGCTAACTTCAAACAGCCGCTTAGGAGTGTTTTTTCTCATTCTGACTTAGGTCAATAGAAGAAGACAGAGTGAGAATTAGCAATGCTTTAAGTTAGCAGACTATTATGAATAAGGGGGTAAAACTCTCCATGCGCTTGGCTCGTAATTTCATGGCTACATCATGGGGAGTGTTTCATGGAGCTGTTAGACCTGATTCCTGCCGCTGAATTCCACTTTCGCACGACTCGCCACCTATTAGGATATCATCTTCACCATCTGGATGACTAGCGTGCCTCTGCAGTACGGTTATAGAACTTTGTTCATACAAGAATACTAGAAATGAGCTTCACTTAAACGATCATATTTGTATCATTTACCAAATGGAGTGACAATAACATAACATATTGCAACAACAATGGGAAAAGTTATGAAGCTACAACAGCTCGTAAAGTTCGTATTTTCACCTCAAAACTATAATGAAAAGAAGGAGTGTTATGAAACTGTTGGAATAAAGAGCATAAGGGATAATCCTTTTGGATAAATAGTTAACACGTGTTTGAGTTCAGTACCACATTACGAGTAGGCGTAGCTTAAAATAAACAAATGATCCATCAAACAGTCTGCTAGTTGTTCTCGGTCCTATAGGCTATAACTTTGTTAACATTTTAATGAGTCTACAGAAACGATATCACTTGTAACAATTCTGTATTGTAACCAGAAAACAATACTCCTCTTAGTACCACACACACTATCGGAATTCTCGGTATTAAAATTTTGCGTGATTAGCAATTTCTCGGGATGAATTCTGGAGGGCAAAGCTAAATTGGCTTGAGCGTACGTATCACCTAGTGTTAACTGATCACCGCCGCCCACACTCTCTTGCAACACCAGAGGAATCACAGGAGGCCTTTAAGGATGGTGTACGTGCTTTTTCTGGAGGTTGTCTTGTCGTATCGTTATTATCAGCCAAGAAAGGTCATTCCACAGCTTTGTAGTACGTGGAAGAAAGTTCCTTGAAACCGCACTGTGGTGAGCCAATACACATCCAGATGGTCGGGATGATATCCTAATTTGTGGCGTATAGTGCAATGGAAATGTGATAAATGCGGTAGAAGGCACACAATGAAGCGACGACGTATCTACGCAACGCCAAGTCATCCAGCCGTTCACAGAGCACTGGGTCTCCGACAATTCGAGCTGCTCTGCGTTGCGCACGATCAAATGATTCGAGCTGATTGTGGGGTGCGCCAGGCAGATGACAGCAATACTCCATATGTGGCCGGACCTGCGCTTTGTAGAAGGCTCCAGAACTAATGAAGGATGGCTTGAAGTTTTACCGTGCTCTATTTATAATGCCCAGCTTCTTCGAAGCCAATTTGGCTTTGCCCTCCAGATGACCACGGAATTGGCGCTTGCACTAGATTTTGAGACCTAGTATACCGATACTAGGCGAGGCTTTATGGGAAGTTGTGTTGAAGAGCGGTGATAAGACAAATGGGGTTTTTTAGTAGCTTCGAAGAAGAAGAAATTGTTTATTATTACCTTATTATTGCCTTATTATTGCCTTCATGGTATTTATTTATTTAGTGGTAATTAATAGCGTTACAGTAAACGTTAATAAACAATAATATAAAACATAATTCTTAAGGCCATTATACATTACTCATATTGACAATATTATTTTACAATAGTTTTACAACAAGTTATATTACAGAACAACTGCCTCTTGTGTTTCTTATTTACTGCGTGTATGTTTGTGTGTGGGTGTGAAAGCGTATGTGTGTGGTTAGTAGATAATAATATGTATATATTTTAAAGAAATGAGTAAGGAGTACTGCTTTAGACTGGTGTAATTAAATAATTTCACTGGTATAATGTAATACTTAATAATATTGGTATTGGTTATGGTATTCTCTCCCGTGACAGCTGAGTCCAGTGATTGGCCTAAAAATACGTCATCAGTTGCGATGGCTGTTCTCAAAGTAATCTCTAGTGAAACAACGCCGTAGATGTGATTAATAAATTATATATTTAATTAAATATCATTATTGTTTCATTATCATTATCGAAATGTCAAAATGAATAAGCAAACAAAGCGCTTGAACTTTGCCACTAAGCAACATTACGATTGAGAAAAACATGTTACTAACTGAATTAGATATAATATCTCAATAATAATGATGTATTCGTGATAAAATAATTTTAAGAATTAGCTTCAAATTGAATAAATCAAATTAAAATGCATCGTGATGGAACGATCTAAGTAAATATTACATTTAATTATTAAAATATTCGATTATTTACTCGTGGAATTTAATTTAGTGGTGTCTTTGTGTTTTTCCTTATTATATAGCGTATAATGTTATCTGCATATTGAGATACCAAGATATCAAAATTAAACATCAATTCATTGTTATACACACGAAAAAAATTCAGCATATTCCAGCAAAGTCTGTTTAGTGTGTATTATTTGAACCAACCTAACTTTTTTGTTTATGATCAGATAATAATGAAACAAAAACTAATTGTTAAGGGAAATCTGAGATTAGCGCACACAAAATAAGCTGTAGTGTCAGACAGTCACACTCTCTAAAGAAATAGCTACCTAAATCCACACAAATAAAATTCATTTTGAACAGAGTTCTAGTTGCGTTGGATTTATAACACATTGATAATTTCGCACGAATTGCTTAATTTATCAGTAAAAAACTAGTAATATTTATGTGGATAAATACAATATTAATTAATTTATAGTATCTACATAAAAAATATACCACTTCATAACTATTACATTAATTTTACAGAAATCGCAATTTTCATCCATAATTTCAGCGATTGTCTTACGAATTCTCGATCAGGGCACGTGTCCTCACAGGAGTTTAACATTTATACCCATCCCAAGAAAAGTACTCAAGTCCGCTAAAGAAGCGCTTTTCACTTCAAAAATTGTTCCTCGAGTTATTTTACGTTTGTAGAAAAAACAATGTTGTAGTATATAGGGTATTAAATACAACCAACGAAAATATATTTTATAAACTACATAATTTAGTTAAATAAAGTTTTTTTTATCGGATCCCACTGCTAGGAAAAGGCCTCCCCTGTTTTACACCATTTATCTCAGTACTGTACCAGCTCCGACCAGGTCTTACTAAAGGCATCCAGATCTTCACGCCATTGTTTCGGGGTCGGGAGGTCTACTCGCAAAATCGACAACGTCAAAAATCTACTCGGAATGATACGATGATACTCCGAATATATCGCACCTACCCTCCTCTAAAAAATGTTCGAATTCCATATCGTTTATCGTAACTATAGACTGATATTTTAATTTTTTTACGATGTTAGAGTGCAATGAATTATGCGCAAACCTTGAAAAACTAAATATTATCTGTGCTTTGTCGCTGTAAAGTGTCAAAAGTCAAAACATAGCTTAGGCGTTAAGGTCCGTGCCAGACTCTGCTCCGCCAATTCGGTATCATTTACACAAAATGTAAATGTTCAAAAATTATGTAATGAATTTAATATGACAATTTAAAATTTAATAAATAATACAAAACCTGCGGATAATAAAAAATAAAATGTAAAAAAAATTAATTCAACCCTTCTCTTAAAATCCTTCTCCCAAATTACATTCATATACTTTACTAGCTGTTTATTCTTATCGTATTATAAAAGGTTACGTAACAAACTTCAATTGTTTTGCACAATCGTTCAGTTGTAACTTTATGTAGTTGTACTCGTATGATCGTAAATTACCTATGGGTAGTTACGTTTACATAACCTTAAAAATCATCAATCCCATAATAATAATATAGTCACCTTTGTTTTATTAAAATATATCATTTTATATTAATATCTATTTTTAAAAATGATATACTTTTAATAAACACATGGTACAACGCACATCACGAGTTTCAGACTTTTGGCGGTAATATTTTTTTTTTCAATAAATTTCTGGCATGGTTTATATGTAACAAGTCATAGATATGGTATTAATCAAAGGTTGTAGTAAACAGCAAGGTAGTTACGATGTGCGTTTGACAACCGACCACTTATCTACCTCGAGGGTTCGTGTATGTTTGCATACCAGAGAAAAACCGACAAAAATTTTTGAAACAATTTTTCTGGTCCATGCAATAGTGTATTTTCAAATACCTCATCATCATCATCAGTTCAGCCGGAAGATGTCCACTGTTGCACAAAGACCTCCCCCAAAGATCGCCATCACGATCGGTCCTGCGCTGCCTTCATCCAACCTACTCCAGCGATCTTGACCAGATCGTCGGTCCATCTTGTGGGGGGCCTACCAACACTACGTCTTCCAGTACGTGGTCGCCATTCGAGGACCTTACCGCCCAACAACCATCTGTCCGTCGAGCTATGTGCCCTGCCCAATGCCACTTCAGTTTCGCAATCATATGGGCTATGTCGGTGACTTTGGTTCAAATACCTTAAATGACATGGTTACAAGGACAGTTGATCTGTCATTGTTTTTTACAAAACTATTTAATATAGAGTCCGTATAGAAAACAGCATGCTAAGATTTTGTTATATGAATTACGATATTTAATTGCGTTAAGTATTTTATTTTATATGCTAAAGGAATCTCTGTGCATTTTTTGTCACAATTCTGCTGTTTTTTTAATTACCTTAAACATAATTTAATCAATATATATTTTACCTTTACAGCCTTCATTATAAAGTAAACAAAACAACGGAAATATTATATGAAGGAAGTGATTTTTTTTAATTTTTCTCACACATTGTGAAACGTACCATTCATTTTAATAATATAAGTTTATTTTGAAATTTATTTGATAATTAATTACAACATTCAATTATTTAACTTAAAGACCAGGCAAAGCTAATAATTATTAATATTTTAATATATTTACTTAAAGTCTGGTCAACTGTCGAAAAAATCGAATATTAATAGTTTTTGCAGTTGGAATCATTTACGATATTTTTTAAATAAAAAACAATTTTTGAGATATTATTAAAAAAAAGTAATTACTATTTCATCTTGTTGTTAGAAATTAAATATACCTGTTATAAATTTTCATTATTAAGTATAATGTCTAAACCCCTTATTCATAATGGTCCGCTAACTTAAAACAGCCGCTAAGGAGTGTTTTTTCTCATTCTGACTTAGGTCAATAGAAGAAGACAGAGTGAGAATTAGCAATGCTTTAAGTTAGCAGACTATTATGAATAAGGGGGTAAATGTTCATAATTACGTTTATATATTAGAAATACGTTTTTGTTTCATTTTGTACATAATATTTACTTTGTTTTCGCATTTCCGATGGATTTAGACCACATTATTCACTCATATATATTTATTTTTCTTTTGACAGAACAGCGTCTGTCGGGTCCAGTAGATTATAAAGCCAAAAAGGTTTTGTTTATTTGAACATGCTAATCTCAGAATCTAGAAATGGTTAGGATATCATACCCACCATCTGGATGTGTGGCGGTCCTCCACAGTGCGATTTTCAAGGAGCTTTCTTCCACGTACTACAAAGCTGTGGAATGAGCTTCCTTGTGCGGTGTTTCCGGGTCGATACGACATCTTCGACACTTCAAAAAAAGCGCGTACACCTTCCTTAAAGGCCGGCAACGCTCCTGTGATTCCTCTGGTGTTGCAAGAGAATGTGGGCGGCGGAGATCACTTAACACCAGGTGACCCGTACGCTCGTTTGTCCTCCTATTCCATAAAAAAAAATCAAGTAGTCAGATTCGAATTATTATTTCTGTATGTGATAACGAGATTCATCAGTAATAATAAACACTTCTACTCAGCTAGCTTTAAATATTATTTTTGTGAAGTGTTGCGAGTGTCTATGGACAGTTACCTCACCACTGATTTAAGCCTCTTGTCTATCTGCCCCCTTTTATAAATAAAAAAAACGTGTACGTCTCGGGACGCCCGACAAGAGTGATAAATTAAACATTTACCCCCTTATTCATAATAGTCTGCTAACTTAAAGCATTGCTAATTCTCACTCTGTTTTCTTCTATTGACCTAAGTCAGAATGAGAAAAACACTCCTAAGCGGCTGTTTAAAAGCGGACCATTATGAATAAGGGGGTTAATATTAAAATTATTAAACTTGAGAAAAGCCTAGGTTATTAGATAAATTCTATTTATATTAATATGATAAATTAAGGAAATCTTATTAATTAATAAAATCTTTTCTTGATTATAAATTAATATTATATTTTATTTTAAGTTACATTCCTTGTAGACCAGGGTCGATAATAATTTTTGTAACGAAACAAAATAATATTAGGATGAAACTTATTGGAAAAGGAAGAGAATATAACAAAAATGAAAGGAAATACAAATTACGGGCGGTGGGGGGTGTTTTAGGGTAATAAACGGTTTATTTCGATTTCCGGCCAAACTACGAGTCCTATGGCAAAAAGTTTCATCGCAAAGTTGTAGGTAATAAAAAGATCTACAACTTTTGATTTCACACTCAAATTCAAAAAACCAAGTTTTTGGTTTTTTATTTTTATCTTTTACAAAAAAGATTTTTTGTAAAAGATAAAGATTTTTTTTTTCACGAAATATTCTAAAAGGTTATTTTCTTATGTCCCAAATACACTGTAATTTATTTGAATTGAAATATTTATTTTTTTACTTAAAATATTACGACGAGCGGTCCCGAATTACGTCCTGAGTACTGTATATTTTATACTCGAGTGCGCTGAAGTGATACCGAAGAATATGTAATATCTATCTACCACTCACAAGTTACAATATCGATAGATTTCACCTTAAAATAGCTGACCCGACAGCAGTTGTTCTGTATTTAAAAAAAAAAAACAGATTTTTATGAATTTGTCAATAATATTTCATAACATCAGGAATTATTTCGTAAAATATGCTACCTACCTGTTGTTAAAAGGAAATTTTTATTCACACAGAAAATATGTCCATACAAAACAAATATTGGAAATTAAAATAATTATGGGTGCCAAATCGAAATAAAAACTATCCTATCTACTATCTCCTCATTAAAATCCGTTCATTAGTTAATTAGTTATTAGTTAGTTAGTTTAGTAGTTAACTGGAAACAAACATCAGGCCACTGGTTTTATAATATATAAATCTAATATCTTAATATATATAAATCTCGTGTCACAATGTTTGTCCTCAATGGACTCCTAAACTAATGAACGGATTTTAATGGTGATTACTTCATGGAGTGCAGTTTGGTCCAACTTGAGAGATAGGGTAGTTTTTATTTCGATTTGGGACCCATAAATATTTTTATTTTCAATATTTGTTTTGTATGGACATATTTTCTATGAGAGAATTTAGTGACGCACGGTTTGACAGTTCCGCTGTGAAACAATTTCATTCTAACAACAGGGAGCATATTTACGAAATAATTTTTGATGTTTTGAAATATAAAACAGTAGTTTTTTTACTATCTACAGAACAACGTCTGTCGGGGCAGCTAGTATAAGTATATAAATTACGTGACACGTTGTTTGTCCGCGATGGACTCCTAAACTAATGAACGGATTTTAATGGGGATTACTTCATGGAGTGCAGTTTGGTCCAACTTGAGAGATAGGATAGCTTTTATTTCGACTTGGGACCCATAATTAGTTTTATTTTCAATATTTGTTTTGTATGGACATATTTCCTATGAGAGAATTTAGTGACGCACGGTTTGACAGTTCCGCTGTGAAACAATTTTATTATAACAACAAGGAGCATTTTTTACGAAATAATCCTTGATTTTAAGAAACTTTATTAGCAAATTCCTATAAAACAGTATTTTTTTATTATCTACAGAGCAACGTCTTTCGAGTCAGCTAGGATACCTATATAACAAAGAGCTGTACTACATTTTTTTGTCTACAATAATAAGATTATTACTAATAATAATAACATTTACATAAGGTAAAGATCAAAACAAAAACGAATTAACACTGTTATATTATTTTAACAGCAGCTAGCTAACCAGAAAACTAATACACAAATTTGTTACTTTTATCGTTAAGTTGATAATTTATTTTTTTGCTCGCCATTTTGTGCATCAGTTATCTAAATAGATAACTGACTTCCAAAGGAATTTTCCTTTGGAACTATAAATATTTTAGGATACAATTTACGAGTGGGAGGCTAGTTTGCACAGGATGCCGGCTAGATTATGGGTACCACAACGGCGCCTATTTCTGCCATGAAGCAGTAATGTGAAAGCATTATTGTGTTCCGAAGGGCGCCGTAGCTAGTGAAATTAATGGGCAAATGAGACTTGACATTTTATGTCTCAAGGTGACGAGCGCAGTTGTAGTGCTTCTTAGAAATTTTGGGTATTTCAAGAATCCGGAGCGGCATTGCATGGGCAGGGCGTATCAATTACCATCAGCTGAACGTCCTGCTCGTCTCGACCCTTATTTACATAAAAAAAAACAATTTCTATCTCTATAATCTTTATAAATTCAATGAAATAAATTCACAATAATCGGTTCAGTAGCCAAGTCGTGAAAGCGTTACAAACTCACATTCAAACTCATAGTATCATTATTAACAAAATAATTTAATTTTAATTATCTGTGATACAGATGTAACTTCACATAGATACTGGTTACTTTTATTAAGTGATACAGATGTAACTTCACGTAGATACTGGTTGCTTTTATTAAGTGATACAGATGTAACTTCACATAGATACTGGTTGCTTTTATTAAGTGATACAGATGTAACTTCACGTAGATACTAGTTGCACTTATTAATCGTTTTGTAACGATTGTTTGTAACCAAATTGTTAAATTAGTTTTTAGGGTTCGATAGCCAAATGGCAAGGAACCCTTATGGATTCGTCATATCTGTCTGTCCTTCCGTATGTCACAGCCACTTTTTTCCGAAACTATAAGATCTACTGTTGTAACTTGGTAAGTTTTCACAGAAAAATATAAAAAAAAAATAAAAAAATTTGGGGGTACCCATACTTAGAACTGAAACTCAAAATGTTTTTTCATCAAACCAGGTATGTATAGATGGGTCTTGATATTGAGATTTCTAGTATAGAATAGATTAAAGCGCTAATGTCAAGCGTTGCTGCCAGTTTACGACTTGTCAATTAAAAACTGTAACAGTAACAAGAGATTCCCTTAGCTTTGTTTGTCCATACACAAGCATACAGTTAGTCTTTGATTGTATCCAATGGGTGTCTCCTTCTTGGCGTTAAGAAACGCCAGTAGCCATCTATTCTGTTCTATTGTTTCTATTGTACCTTTTGCGAAAGGATCGTCACAATGTCAGGTTACTAATAAACAAAAATGGCGTCACTCGTTATGTCAAATGTTAATTGTCAAACATGATGTAAGTGTTCGTTTTGACGTTAATTCTATCTGTGTATATCCTTTATAGTCTAATAACATGTATATTATTTGTTTCAGATATTATAAGGAAATAAAACTTTATGTAATCTTAACACCGATCATTACCGTTAAACTTAGAAGACACATACTCAAAGCTTGGTAGTCTACTTTAACGTGATGCTGGCAAAACTGTGGTGTGTCTTCCACACAAGCCACAGTAGGAATAATAGAATAGAATAGACGTATTTTAAACTTTAATTAAAAAGCATAGAATCTTAAACTCGAAATCTAACACCTGGAATCCAATAAATTACAAATAAACACCAATCAATTAAGAAAAAAACGCATTACATTTATTGCCACAACAGGTTTTTTCATTGCGACGTTCATGTGCAATGATAGCCACAAAAACAAAGGCCCTCCAAAAGTAAAAGCTAGGAGGAGGTTGCTCGATTCCCAATTATTTTAAGAAAGTCATATCATAATTTCCTGTACCACGCAATCTATTTTTTTATATTACAAAAAATAAAACATTTCAAATTATAAATATATAATACCGATCATGCGATTTGATATATTTACTGCTTCTGAGTTTTTAATGAATTTAATTAATTAATCTTTTTTTTTTCTTTGTTAACTTACAATTAGTAATTCAAAAACTTTGAGTAATTTTGTTGCCTCACTTTACATACGTTGTATAAAATATAATGTAAAATTCTGAAACTACTAATATAGATTAAAAAGAGTGGGAAGGAGTTTCTTGCAACTTCTTCTCATTGCAGCTCAACTTTACCAAAGTGGTGATTAAATCATTGACATTTATAAGTGTAATTTTGACTGCAATAAATAGATGGTTTTTCTTTCTTTCTTTTTGTACGTAGTCCAACAAAAGAACGTATTAACTCGAGTAGTAGACAATAAACATAACAAGACTTTTCTGTGATCGCCACAACACGCCCGCGCCGCTTAATAAGAGCCACACGACATCTCGCGTGGCCACAACACGTTTTGAGCTATTTTTCACTAAATGAGTATTTTCAATCTATGTATGAGTGTATTTTGTATTAATCATAACTAAACAATACACATAGCCACAGTAAAACGTGGCTGAAAATAACTAGTTGTTGTAACATAAAACTGTTCATGTTAGATTTCTTAATTACGTACATAAACATTATATTGTTGTTTATAAATATAAAATATCATGCATTAAAATCACGGTTCTACGACTACTATGGTTTTCCCTTTTAAATCACACGTGTAAGTATTTCGCAATTCTCAAACGTAATTACAATTTATTTTATTTGGAGTATCTGTGTACATGTTTGAAGCAAATAGAACCCGTAAGCCCTTTCCACATATATAGAACAACAGGGAACTTTCATACATATGTTATTATTGTTTTAAAAAAATATATTTTACACACCAATATTTGTTCAGTTGGTATTGGGGCTGCTGTTTCGATTGCCAAAGACAGCAAGCGGCGCAAATATGTCGGTCTCAATGAGTCCTACATCTTTGTGCCGTTTGGTGTCCATACACTTGGCCGGTGGTGCCCAGAGGCGCGGATAATGTAACGAAGTACTATCTACGCGCCCCAATAGGGCTACTGGAAACCCAAGCGCTGACACCTATTTCGGTCAACGGATCAACCTAGCTATCTAACGCGGAAATTCTGCCAGTATTCTTGGTATACTAGGTATGCTTCCACTACCAAAGACAACAACCGTCGCACATATGTCGGTCTCAATAAGTTTTACATCTTTGTGCCGCTATGTGTCGAGACACCATCGAGATTGTGCTGACATGAGGTCTTGCCATGCATTATGCACATATAACACTACATATAGAACGATATTTAAAATCTCACCTCTCTTTCACTTGCCTTGCTTCACATAGTCTTTCTCTCTCTTTCGGTGGCTAACTTTCACCGTCGTTCGCTATATGTAGACCCGGTTTAAGGAAAATTTTGAAGCACATTCAAGAAAGTAGTAGTATAAACACTATATTTTTCAGTGGTACATCCAATTTACGAATTATAGATATGGCTTGGATCTGATTAAAATTTAACGGTCATAACGGGTTAATCCGGTGTAATCGTTATGCGAGTAGTTTTATATCTATACTAATACTATAAAGAGGAAATATTTGATTGTTTGTTTGTTTGTTTGCATTGAATAGGCTCCGAAACTACTGAACCGATTTGAAAAATTCTTTCACTGTTGGGAAGCTACTATATACTATAGGCTATATTTTATTGAAAAAAAATTAGGAATTACTAAAACATCACGTGCGCTGCGAAAACTATTGATGAGATTATAAATTAATGTACTTACGACTTTGCAGAACAAATTATTATCTACAAAAAGTGTCGCAACAGCTTAATTCAGAAGCGTTTTACGTGTTCTACTTTAAAGATTTAAGTGAAATGTCGCTACTACGTGCTCCGTGTCCTGCAGTGAGTACGCGGACGAAGTCGCGGTGTATCAGTTAGTCTGTTTATAAAGATAGTTTTGTACGAATATTAGGTAGTCATAACAAGCAGCGCCCGTTTTTGCTCTTTCGCATCGCACGTTTTGACGAAAAATCCGCTGCAAACAGAGATATTTCATAACATAATTATACATTTATAAGTATAAAATATTATGTAAAGTCAGGATTATTTCGATCGATATCATAAATCTCTTTAGGAGCTGCAACTATCTTATCTATCTATTGAAGTCAATAACCGCTATCATAAGTCTTACTTGGTTTGCTGCTTGGCAACAAATATAATATAATAATAATAATAATAATAATAATAATAATATTGACACACTTTTTACACAAATTATCTTGCCCCAAGTTAAGCATTTATAGCCTGTGTTATGGGTTACAAGATAATGATATATTTAATACAATATACTTACTTAAACATACATAAATTCATATAAACATCCATGACTCGGAAACAAACATCCATATTCATCATATAAATGCTTGCACCTACCGGGATTCGAACCCGGGACCTCTAGCTTAGTAGGTAGGGTCGCTAACCACTCGGCTATACAGGTCGTCTATATATAAACCTTCAATTTAAACGATTCTAATTAAATTACTTAATTAAAACTTACCCGTAGGCGGCTCCTTTGCACAGGATGCCGGCTATATTATGGTTATCACAAAGGCGCCTATTTCTGCCGTGTACCAGTAAAGTGTAAACATTAACAGTAATTTCGTTGCTAGTCAAATTACTGGACAAATAAGACTTAACATATTATGTCTCAAATTTTTGTGTTTTTCAAAAATCCTGAGCGGCAATGCATTGTTACGGGCACAGCGTATCAATTATCATCAGCTGAACGTCCTGTTCGTCTCGTACCTTATTTCCATATAAATAATCTCAAAAAAGATAAACAAGCGAATTCAATCCAGAAATTTTATTCCTTGTTCAGTTACATGCCTTGCTAGTTTTAAAGAATTTAGCTAACTGTTTTCTGTTTGAATAATAGCAGTTCAATACTGCAGCGTTGAAGAATTATATCTCGATGACTATATTTACCATATTACTATTAGGTGTTACTGCAACTTCATTCATTTGATGCGCATTGAATCTTTGTTCGTGTTCACCGGCAAGCCTTTTGTCTGCCTGAATAATGATCTTATTAATGTCTGCAACCTTTTGTTCTAGAGAAATTATTAACACATCAATCAGTTGATTGTGTTAAGGCGCGGACTGACTTGTATTGTAAACGCTACAACCAATAGTAAAATATTTGAGTTGATCATGAGGCTAAGCTGCAAATGGGCATTTATTTTACTGGTTTTCTTTTGTATATTCAAAATATACATATTAAATTGAATAACTTTTCGGTTTAAGTTTTAGAAAAATACTAATTCTATTAAATTGTTTAAGAAAAGAATGTTGTTATCTCTGAAAATTCAGAGATTTTAAACTCCAAAGTTTATTTTTGGGAAGCAACTTCAAAATTTTTTATTGGACATTTCAAATTATATATAAACATTCTTTTCGGTTCAAATTTTTCTTTAAGTCCTTGTCCTTTGTTCACTCTATTTTTTGCCTCGGAATATTTTCATTGCGTCATGTTGTAATCGACTCTCTAAGAAACCAATTTTTGTGGATATTAAGGGTGTGACCGCGCCTTAATGAAGTATACGTTGTAACTCTTGAATAATATCTTTCTTTAGCCCATAAAGAAAAGTGCAAAGCAAATCCTTATATTCCTGCGAGATCGAATCAGAAATGAGATCTGTAGGAGAACTAAAGTTATCGACATTGCCAAATGATTACGAAACTTAAGTGGCAGTGGGCAGGGCACATAGTTCAACGGACAGGTGGCCGTTGGGGCAATAAAGTCCTCGAATGGCGACCACGTACCGGAAGACGCAGTGTTGGTAAGCCCCCCACAATATGGACCGACGATCTGGTCAAGATCGCCGGTGGGGATCTTTGGGGGAGACCTTTGTCCAGCAATGAACGTCTTCCAGCTGATGATGATGCTGCTGATACTTGAAGGAAGTTTGGTATTTCATCTCTTAAAAGCGTTAGCAAGTCTATTCAGATCATATACGAAAATAATTGTGTATCCATTGGCAAGATCCTGTTAAACGTTGAAACAAACACAACACAAATAGGGAATAAATACAATGAAGATTTAACACCTCTCTGATATAATTCGTGCCATCGAAGCGATGAACTTGTTTTTGAAAGTGTAACATTCTTAATTAAAACTGGTATTAATGTATGCTGACGCATTAACAACAGTAGAATCATATTAAACTAGTGAGGCTTGAGCTAACAGCTGCTGAACTTTATTTAATTATTGTAATATACTTTAATAATTACGATGTAGAAATGTATGTTTCACATACATTTTCACTTCTGTTAGTCCTATGTATGACACAAGTATACCTTCTGACGTCATAGGTTCGATGTATTACTCTACATAGACACCAGGAGAACATAAATATGGTAGCGGTGATATTAAAGTCTTTCATATCGTGTTTCATAGTTGAAATCATGTGCCATAGCAACATGTACCAAGACTTCAAATGCAGGGACTCCATTGATTGAGTTTTGTATGCCAAATTTAATTTGAAAATGTGCAGCAGTCGCACTGTATCAAAAATAAGACTAAAAACAGTAATTGACGCGGTATTCCAAAGATATATTGACCACTAGCTGACCCGGCAAACGTTGCTTTACCATATAAAGTATAATTCACGCGATAGTTTTATAAGTAATAAAATATTGCCTATATTATAGCCTGTACATCATTTTGTTCTATTGTCAATAGTTTTTGCAGCGCACGCAAAAATAGGTTTTCGATTTTACACCTTGTGTTACAAAATAGCAATTTTATTACGGATCCCTAATTAGGAAAAAAAAACATAGCCTATAGCCTTCCTCGATAAATGGACTACCCAACACTGAAAGAATCATTCAAATCGGACCAGTAGTACCAGAGATTAGCGCGTTCAAACAAACAAACACTGCAGCTTTATAATATTAGTATAGATAATATTTCAGAAAACAGAATCTAGATGAGCTTAAAGATTATAGGTATACCAAGCTAAAACTTATCTGAAAACCAAATCCTTTTCCAGAAACAAAAGGTAGGTTAGATTAAGTTAGAACACAAATACATATGAGCCCGGGCAACACCCATTATTAATAGTTATCATTTCAGCCGGTAGACGTCCACTGCTGGACAAAGGCCTCCCCAAATATCGCCATGACGATCGGTCCTGTGCTGCCCTCATCCATCCTACTCCGGCGATCTTGACCAGATCCAATAATAACCATTAAAACTATAAATATCATCTTCTACTCACATATATTTTTTATTACACTTGGTAAATGTTTCTTTCTGAGTATGAGTGAAAATATTATGGTGAATATGTGTAGGGATAAAAGCGTTATGATAAAAAACAGTAGGAGTTTAAATATATTTACATAAATGATGTTATTAATTACAATTTTCGGAAACATCAGTGATATGAGCATCGCCGGTAGCACTACAAATAGTATGAATGAAAACTTTAGGATGAAAATTTTTAGGAAGAATGATCATTCGGATAGCAAATAGTTAGGAAGAACAATTTCGGGTAAAGAACTTTAGGTGAGCCAATATGGACCCAAGCCTTTGACATGAGTCTGCGTTTAATAAAGGATTTTTTATTTTTTGATAATTCAGATACACTTATTAGTAATTTATTGTATTGTAGGGGGCACTATAAGCTTGTAGTTATTTCTAGTGTTTAAATTATGGTTGCCTAAAGTCTTATCCGTGCCTTAAAATTACTAATAACTAAATATTTTAAAACATAAGAATAAACAACAAATAAAATCAATTCATTCATTTATTTTAACTAAACCCAAAGAGTCCGACAACTATGATTATAAATATAAATATTATTTATTTGGCTTCAAATACGATATAAATACGACTTAATTATAAGAGACGGGACTGTCTAAGTAAAAATTGAAATTTAGTTTACTATGAAACTTGCAGTGATTTGACATAAGTTTAAAAAAGTATACTTACAATATGGCGACGAAGTATATTCCGGCTAAGTTTGAAAGCGAACAGATGCTTATAACGTAGTGGATTTCGGCTATCTCCGTTTTTTACAAGATTATAACCGTCATCTGTCAATTTTTCAATCACTGTACGCTTACATACAATCGTTTTTTTCTTAGAGAGTTTACTTATTTACTTACAAAGCTTAAGAAATTTCACAACACTATCTGAAACGCCATGGCTTCCCTCCTTTTTCACAATAGCGATCGTCAAATATAAGATAAAGTCATTGTAATAAAATTACTACTTATTTATGATATACAGTTATATAATTATACAAATTTCATCAGCGCAATGTCCTCACAAAGATAAAATGTATCAGAAAAGTGTTACAAGGTAAATAATAAATAGATTATGGAAAGTTAGTGCTAAGGACAGCTACCACTACTTACCGTTTGATACACAGAGCTATTACTTATCACAAACGTATACAGAAGCTATTCACAGCAAATTACATTGTAAGTTTTGTTTAGTTTAAAACATATACCAGTCCACCACCGGACATACGTGCAAAGTACCAACCGCATCACGTTGACGTCTGGCAATCCACAACCGCGCGTTTTGCAAGAAATTTCTTGCCTCGCACAGCCACTTTGTGGAATCAGCTGCGGCACAAACGGCTGCGGTATTCCCGAACCGATACGACTTAGGGACCTTTCAGAAAAAGCATACTCACACCTTAAAGGCAGGCAACGTATTTCTTTACACCTGTTGTTGCGGATGTCCATGGGCGGCATGCCTCACTAGAGCCTCTTGCCCGTTTGCCCCCTCTCATATATTAAAAAAAAATTGCAGCAGCGCTGTAACAGTAATATTATGTCGTCTATACAGTATAAACACGCAGCGCTAAATCGCTTATACGTACAATATTATCGCGATCAAAAGATGATTTTAGATTGCTTAGCATTGCAATGAACATTTTTAGTTAATCAGAAATAAAAAAATATATACTAGAACAATGAACTTAAAACTGAAAACCATAAAAAATATGATATAATAACTAAAATATATTATTATTAGGAGTCTCTTTAGGCAAGGTTCCGAAGATACTGGCAGCGTTCCCTTGAATAGCTATTCTTTGTTCAAGGTAGCTGCCAGCTCTTCGGTCTCTTCTTCGGGGACATACAAAGAGATTTTTTTTTATGAAAGTAAGGGACGAGACGAGCAGGACGTTCAGCTGATGGTAATTGATACGGCATACCAATTACAATGCAGTGCCGCTCAGGATTCTTGAAAAACCCAAAAATTCTGAGCGGCACTACAATTGCGCTCGTCACCTTGAGACGTAAGAAGTTAAGTCTCGATGGCCCAGTAATTTCACTACCTATCGCACCCTTCAGATCGAAACACAGTGATGTTTACAACATTACTGCTTCACGGCAGAAATAGGCGCCGTTGTGGTAACTATAATCTTGCCGGCTTCCTGTGCAAAGGAGCCTCCCACTGGTAGATTGACGATGCGGGCCACCTATTAACTCGTATAGCGACCAGTCTCATCGTTGTACGGCGTGACACTCAATGCTTTTGTCTTCCCTACATTGCTTAGCGGCTGTGTAAATCGTTTGTATGTGTGCGTGCATCGATTCGTGCTCTCTTGTATGAAGTTAATGTACTGCGGTATAACTGTATTGTGCTTGAAGTATCATGACCTCAAACAACTAAGAATGTAGATCTCGAGGAAGTATTCATTTGCTGACCTCAGACGTTTCCTGTCAATTTAAGCTCGTGTCGGATTATACATTGTAAAGTGTATCATGTTAGTGTAATAAATGATTTTATTTAAACCTTACTTATACGCTTAATATTTAGACTAATGAAAAAACAGATGCTGGATTAAAAAAAATTAAGTCAATCACGGGAAGCCAATTCGTTCATAGTAAGTCAAGACTCGAGCCCTTGACAGTCCGCAGCGAGCTATTACTAAAAAAAAACGCCGTCTTTGTGTTCAAATGAAATGAAGCAAAGAAAAATTGTTAACAAAAGAAACCTTTACTTAGGGATTACTTTTTACGTGTAAAAATTATATATTCAATGCAACAGAAAACCGCTGCCCGCGACTTTGCGAATATTTTTTGTCAGTAACCCTAATATTTTATTTTATTTAAAAATAATTTTCAACATGATTTATGTGTGAATATGTAACCAAGAAATTAAATTATTGTAATTTATTTACAACAATATTACTAACCGGCCTATCGGCAAACGACGATTAGATTGAATGGTCCAGTTAGGTCAAGGCCAATGCGAAATTCAATATATTCGCTTTGTATGGATATGCCGCTTTTGTACTTATTAAAGACGTGACATCAATTATAAATTTAATGATCCCATGCCCACCAATGATACTAATAACCTCCAAATTTTAACTTTTTTACGAAGAATTTGTTATCATCATGTGGTAATGATAGCATTAATTTTTGGATTTATCGATGTACTTTATTTTTATCTGGAGCCTTCACAGCAGTAAAACTATTATAAGTTAACGTTGCATATAATATATTAGTAGGGCGATTATTCTAAGCTGATTTTATATTATGATTGGTTTAGATTTGTCTTTTACTTTGTTTGTACGTAGAAACTTTTATTTCTTTTTATTTATTTGTAACAAATCGTGATTAAAGCAATGAGACTATTCATTGTCCGTCGAGTGTGGACATGTAAGAAGTATACAGTACTTAAATGACTGCATATTAAAGTATTGTTTATTTAATATTTATGTATTTATAATTTTATTTATATACTTAGAAGACAGATTACACATAATATTTTAGAATAATAGTAATATTTAGACAATATTTATGCATATGTACGTATCTAGGCAGATAACGCATCAAAACTATTAAAACAAGTTGTATTTTTTATTTAATTCACACCAACAATTCACTAACCATTCGGCTATATCGACGAACGATATAGCCAAATGGTTAGTGACCCTGACTACTAAGGTCGAGATCCCAGGTTCGAATCCCGGTAGCTGCAATCATTTATATGATGAATATTGATGTTTGTTTCCGAGTCATGGATGTTTATATGTATTTATGTATGTTTAAAGTATATCGTATTAAATATATCGTTGTCTTGTACCCATTGTACAGGCTATGCCTAGTTTGGGGCAAGATAATTTGTGTAAAAAAGTGTGTGTGTGTGTGTGTCAATTTACTTATCTTATCATCATAAGATAATTTAAGTATCATAATGTTTGTGATTGGAGTCTCCACTCTTCCATAACCAAAAACCAATTCTCTTACTTACTACTTGAATATAATATAATTGCAATAAAAAAAAATTTCAAACGTGTTTTAATCGGAAATAAAAAATGAAGGAACTCTATTAAAATTTATAGTTATTTTGATATATTTAATAATAGAAACATATTACTTTAAATAATAAAAATTTCTATATGGCGTATCCATACTAAGCTACACTGTAACATAAATTTTTGTAGGGCAAAGTTGATCACTTCCACGATTATAAGTCCTGTAATTTGAACTTTTAACTAAATATGTGACACAGCCAGTTTTATCTTGTTTTTCGAACACAGAGTATAAGTCTTGTCATATATATATAGTTTAAATGCTCTAGCTACTTTTTATAGGATGATAATAAAAGTTTTAATAATTTTTTAAGTGTTTTTGTTTTCTCACATTATTTATTTTATACTTAGTTCATTCTTTGAACTCGATAATAATTACAAAATTTTGTGTCAAATATCAAACACATGAGCTGCAAATGGACGATTTTTTTTTCTCTCTTCGTTTGCTGAAGTGAAATATAATTTTAATAAATTCTCTTGAATTGGATATCTATCATGGTAAATAAGGTAAAACAAGAATTATATTACGTTATTATGAAGTTTTATACTTCAAAGCTTTCTTAAAACAAGAAATAGTTTAAAAATCGCAGAGTGTCTGTTTGAACAAGGATAACAGATACTTTTTATTAGTATGAGTTCATATAAAATATGGTGCGGTCGGGCAACCGCATCGGTCGGGATACGGGCACCTGTTGCCAACAAGGCTGAAGACCCAAGAGGCAAATTAATCCGACACAATACCGAAGATATCCCAGTAAGAGTCGGGGACCCAGTGCTCTGTAAAAGACTGGATCACTTGGCGTTGCGTAGAGACGTCGCTTCATTATGTGTTATCTACCGCATTTTCTCGGGGAGTGTTCCGAAGAGATATTTGACCTGATTCCTGCCGCACACTTCCAACTTCCAACTTCGAACGACTTGCCGCAAATTAGGATATCATCTCCAATATCTGGATGTGTAGCGGTCCTCCACAGTGCAGTTTTTAAGGAACTTTCTTCGACGTTCCACAAAGCTATGGAATGAGCTTACTTGTGGGTTGTTTCCGGGACGTTACGACGTGGGTACCTTAAAAAAAGCGCGTACATCTGCTTAAAGGCCGGCAACGCTCCTGTGATTTCTCTTGTATTGCAAGAGAATGTGGCGATCACTTAGCACCAGCTGACCTCCTGTTCCATAAAACCATTTCCTCGAGTATGTAGTTAAACTACTGTTCTATTGCTATATTGTGTCAGTGATCACTTATTTGCCTCTAACCCGCTCGTTTCTCCTTTTTAAAATAAATAAAATGTTTTTTTACTCCCAGGAAACCAACAGCTGGAGCACTATCTGTTAATGGAATGCTGCGGAATGAAAAGAAATTCAGGCGTCGTTCATGTTATATCCTTCAAGATGACCAGGTTCAAGAGATGCTCACCATTGAGGAGTCACTCCACTTCGCTGCAGAGCTCAAGCTAGGACATCATATTAACACACAACAGAAATTAAAAAGGGTAAGATTTTAAAAACCTAACAAAATTCTTAATTTGCAAATAATACACTTCTTACAGGTTTTTTGTTATGATTTCAAGGGGCGAGACGAGCAGGACGTTCAGCTGATGTTAATTGATACGCCTTGCCCTTTACAATGCGCACTGTCCTCAGAATTCTTGAAAACCCAAAAATTCTGAACGGCACTATAATAATTGGTCTCGTTATCTTGAGACATAAGCAGTTAAGTCTCATTTGCCTAGTATTTTCACTAGCTACGGCGCCCTTCAGACTGAAACATAATGCTTACACATTACTGCCTCACGGCAGCAATAGGCGCCGTTGTGGTACTCATAATCAAGCCGACATCCTGTGCAAAGGTGCCTCCAACTGGTAAAACGCGTATAATTGTAACTCTGTTTTTACATTAGATTTTTGCGTAAAAGTTACATTTTTATTAAAGTGTGTAGGAAACACTCGCGTTAATCAAAGAAATACTTTTTGAAGTATTAAAACGCGTGTAATTCATACTGTGTTTTTACATTAGTCCCCCTGAAAACGTGCTTATTTCAAACTATAATTTCGCGTCAAACGTGAAGAAAATTATAACAAATGTTTCATACAGCATGTTAGGACTTTAGACATAATATGCGTAGGCAGAGGACAATGAAGATTGTTTCTTAGATATCTTTAAACAATATCCATTTAGCAATTGAATTGCTTGTTAAACAGGGTCATTCTCTTATAATCTATTAGCCTATATACTTTATAATAAAAACACTTTTTTGAACCACTTGGATAGAATATATATATATTCAATTATTTCACTATAATCACAACTATACAGGATGTCCCAAAGTTATGGGACATGAAGGGAAAGTACCTTAAATATCGAGGTTAGGCTATTTTACTGAAAGAAAACTTTATGTTAGTTTTAAAAGTTAGTAATTCTGCATTCAAAGATTTTCTAAAAATTACTTGCCTCGTCTGGGAATCGAACCAACTTAATGAATGGCAAAACTAATAACTCTTCTTAAGTAACATAGAATTTTAAAAGAAAGTAGTCAATTAAGTGGGTTATTTTTTTGTAAATTAATTAATTAAATACTCAAAATGTGATCCCTCTTGTCTTACGCAAATCGCCAATCTTTTAATGAGTCCGCTGCCTGTTGATTTTCTTATCATTTTATGGTGAGTACTCGATATGGCACAATTTTTTTTGTAACTCGCTCACGTTCTCGTATCGTTTTTTGTATAGCATATCTTTCACGTATCCCCAAAAGAAGAAATCTAATGGTGTAAGGTCCGGGGATCTGGCCGGCCATCTAATCGGTCCATTCGTACCAATCCAAGTAGGAAAACATTCATTTTACGTTGTTCCTTTCTTTTAAACTACTATGTTAAACTATGTTACTTAAGAAGAGTTATTAGTTTTTGACGTTTCTTTCGATTGGCATTATAAAAGTAGGGGTGTTTTTTTTACATTTCAGTCGGTTCGATTCCCAGACGAGGCAAGTAATTTTTAGAAAATCTTTGAATGCAGAAGTACTTACTTTTAAAAATAACATAAAGTCTTCTTTCAGTAAAATAGCCTATCTTCGATATTTAAGGTACTTTCCCTTCATGTCCCATAAGTTTGGGACACCTGTATACAAGTAACATAAAATGATTTAAAACAATTGGGCAGTCAGGTGACCAGCAGTCAGCACTTCCGATACTTTCGACTGCCTAAGAAGAAGTGCCCAATAGCTGAGAGCAATGCGTAACAGTTACCCTACTACCAACTTTAATAATACGAAACTACCAACATCATAATAAAGTGACATCACTAAGATTTTGCATATGATTATATATTATATTACAATTACTAAAAATATACTAAATATAATTACTAAAACAATATAATATTAACAGGTTACAAATTATTCTATTAATATTATCATAACTGAATGTTGGTACTAAATGCAATGTCGAATAACCATTACAACTTATTGAAGTACCCACAAAACATATAAACAGTTATAATAATTTTGTATAATAAAAACTTGGAGATACAAACGACCAAGTTTACTTTTGAATATGCCTGGTGGGTTAGAAATGTCATATGCATAATATCTCCTAACTCCTAACCAATATAGACAAATCAAGTAGTAGAAAAACAAAAAACTCAAGAATAGTCGAAATATGGAACATAGCAGAAATTAAAAAGCAATATTTTTTTAAGTAGGCGTTACTTTGCGAAAATCCTTAATCATCCAAATGATTTGAGTTTTCTTTAGTGTTATGTCTCGTGGCAGAGTTTGGCGAATCAACATCCCCTGAGGATGGCTCGTGTAGAAGCTAAACACGTGTCGATTTCTTTAAGAACAAATATTGGCGGAATTAAAGAAAACTCAATACATTTGCATAACACAAATTACACTATTATAAGTTAATTAAGTGCTCTTGGTTCGTTCTATAACTTTATAATTGCCACATTTACTCCAGTTACTTAAAATATTCCTGGTCATACAAATGATTTACCCCTTACTCATAATGGTCCGCTAACCTTAAACAGCTGCTTAGGAGTGTTTTTTCTCATTCTGACTTAGGTCAATAGAAGAAGACAGAGTGAGAATTAGAAATGCTTTAAGTTAGCAGACTATTATGAATAAGGGGGTTAGAGTCTCGTGCCAGATTTTGGTGAGACAACACGTCCTGAGGATGCCTCGTGTAGAGGCGAAACACGTGTCGAATTGTTTAAAAACAAATATTGGCGGAATTAACACTAAAGAAAACTTAAACCATTTGTATAATTATGGATTTCCGCAAAGTAACGCCTTACTTTTATCAACTGTAAAGTAGATCCTGTAAATGAAGCCACAACCTGAGAGTTGAACTAGACAAATCAAGATTTACGATCGATGCGTCACTCGGACGGTTGGCTCGGTTGATTAAAAAGCGCTCGGACGGAACCAGAGAGGCGCGGGTTCGACTCCCGCATTGTAAATAAATTTTTGTTACACATTTTTTTATATCATTTATGACCATTCATAGTACTTATTTATTTTTATTCTATAATTGCGAACAAACTGAATAATAAAATTTTAATCACAATTTTAATTTCAGGTAGAAGAAATTATAACTTCTCTCGGTGTGAGTAGAGTAAGAGATACTCGGGCAGCTTTCTTGTCTGGAGGACAGAAGAAGAGGCTTGCCATCGGCTTGGAACTTGTCAGTGATCCACCAGTGATGTTCCTCGATGAGCCAACGAGGTACAGAACTTTTAAAAAAATACATTTAAATTTTAAGACCTCAAAGATTAATTCAAGTTATTTTTATTTTTGACAATGCGTATTACATTTGCATCCTTACTAACAATAACTTGGAAAAATTTCATCGAATTCTGATGAATTTACGGCATATGAATACCAAAAGTGTCTAGGGATCAAGAGTGTTAAAGTAAGTAATAGTTTAAAAAACACTAAAAAAATACGCTTTTATAGAAATAAATATTTTATGAACAGATATGAGTAGAAGGGTTATTTTCTTGATATCTTGAAAAGCACCCCACGCTTTTTTTACAATAAAATTATTTTTTCATCAATTTTTTGTTAAGTATATTGAATTGTCATCGGTCCTCAGTAAGTATGCCAAATTTAAGGGTTAATTCGACGTTTAAGGTTTAAGGGGGTCAAAATCATGTTCAAAAATTCCGTTACAAACAAACCTATGTATGAAGCTAAGAAAAGCGTATTAATATAAGTGTTAAATGCGTATTAAATCTGTAAGCTTGTTTACAGGAGTAAACTTAGTTTAAAATGTTCTAATCGCGTTTTACTTCAATGATGAAATCAGCCCTAATTAAATAAAATGTTTGTTTCCTAAAATGCAAGCAGATAATTACATCGGGTTGTCTTAATTGTTTTAGTCATCAGTTTTTATTAATTAATAATTATTATATATAACCTTTAAACACGACTCGAACGCTTGGTTAAACCCGCCCTTACCGTATGAGCAAGGTCCGTGGCATGTAATATGTAGATTCTTATTTATTCCGACGATTAACATCCTTTCCATACTATTATTAACATACTATCTAAAGATAGATTAGAGATACAGATAGAGATAACTTACCACCTTCTACTGTCAGTAATTAGCTGTCAATAATCTGAAGCTGTCCCAATATACCCGATGGGTCATTCTTATCGCCTTATATTGGGACGCGTGGATTGCAATTTCCATACAATCCTATCGCTGGTAAGCTTAACGTCGTCAGATTGACAGACAGCGTGCACGGATTAGGTGAGTTACCGTCGATAAGTTTATTGGGGCAGAAAAGTCAACGATAGTTCCGATTTTTATCTCAAGTAAGAGATAAACTGAATATTGGGAACGGCCGTAAATGTTCTTTAGCCTTAGAAAATTTATGCGTCTAGATACAGTAGTCTTGCTGTTAGACAACCGATAAAAACAGGCCGGGAATATTAGTTAAGTGCGCGTCACAAGCTACGTCTTACACTCGCGATTTGTATGACACTTTGTGTTATTGTGCGTTAATTGCTGAAAATAGAGTATAGTTCTAAACTCAATTTTTTTCGACGTTTTCTCTCAGCTCAGTCATAGTCTATCTAGACGTATAACAGTAGTTTTCAATAATCTATCTATCCTTAGTTGAACTTACTAGAGGTATACAAATCTATCCTTTTACGCTATTTACATTTCAATAACCTATCGACAAAAAGCATTGGACTATAACTATATTGAACATAATTATGGAAAGATAAGATCTTGTCATTAAACGGTGACAGCAATGTATCCGTAACTAGAGATACATTCTTGAAACCGGCAATAAGCACTTAAACGATAAAAAAAATCTCTTGAAATCGTCTTTAAAATTCTAATATTATTAATTAATTCTGACAATATCTCGTATATTTTAATATAGACCGTACGATTTTTTGTTGAGTAAATGAACTAAACAAAAATGGACAAAAATTAACTTGATATTGTAAATTTATATATCAAAAATCCACTCTTGAGTTTTATTTTAGTATCTAAATGATTATTCACTCAACTTGGGCATAAATTAATTATTCAAATAGGGTCATTATTACAAGAATATAATACAAAATAGTTAATTTAATCAAAATTCAGCTTTTAGCAGTCGATCAAATGGTGTTGACATTGCTTGAGCATTCACAGGTTATTCAACCTTAGCATATTATGAATTAAAATGTAGTTTGTTAGTTCAATATTCAATTCAACGGCTATTTCGTGTGTATGAATAATTCATACATTTCCTAGCGACATAGTTTTAATTTAAATTACATACAGATGTTTAAAACACGGGACTGATATTTGTGTCAACTCTTTATTAATATTTTGAAATAACTTGTAAATACTACATATATCTTCATAAATCAAAATATAATAATAATATTCGTTATCATAAAATCCACAAATCACATCGTATATGGAAAGTCGAAATATGGAACATGCCACGACTGCTTTAGCTATACATTACCGCATTTACTTCAGTTGTTTTAAATATTCTCGGTCAATAAGCAGTAATGTAAAACATTTATTCCGTTCAGATTTGATTCGGATAGTGACAGTTGACATACGACTAAGGAGAAAAGTGTGCTTACATTGTCTTTATACACACTTTTGCCGTTCCGCTATCAACATTCAAAACACTTAAACACTAATCAGGCATTTGTGTTTAAGTATTTTGAATGCAAATGTAATCACTACATATTTTTAAACAATGTCCCGGCCCGTCTGTCTGTCTGTTCGTTCCCGATAAATTCAAAATCTACTGCACCGATTTTCATGCTGTTTTCACCAATGGACAGCGTTGTTCTCGAGGGAGGTTGAAGTATATATTTTGTAAAGTTTTTGATACATATTTGTATACATAAACGATATTTGTTGGTGTGGAAAAAAAATATAAGCAGTCTTAGAGCTTTCAACGAAAACGCTGTCTAGCCCTTTGAGATATAACATATTTCATGGTGGAATTGTCTATCTTATATAGGTTGAGTCTCGTGCCAGATTTTGGCGAGTCAACACGTCCTGAGGATGTATCGTGTAGAGGCGAAACACGTGTCGAATTTTTTTAAAACAAATATTTGCGGAATTAACACTAAAGAAAACTTAAATCATTTGGACAATTATGGATTTCCGCAAAGTAACGTCTACTTCAATAAATTTTCATATATAGGTCTATAGAAAATTCCGCAATACATAGTAACATAATATATCCATTGTTTCATTTTTAACTAATAAAATAATTATGGCTTTAGACTGCATTATTGCCGAATTCCTAAAACATATTTTTTGAAGTTATAGTTCTATAGGCGCGTTATGAAAAAAATTATGAGAGTGAAATTTTAAGATGCGCGCGCATCACTGTAACACAAAAGTAACTGGTTGAAATTGGTTCCTAAAATTTTCTGACGTTTGCAACATTTGTTATTTTTTATTTGGTTTCTTCGTCCACAATTAGGATAGGCAAGGGGTTCAATCCCGTACAGCCGTATTCGTTATTTAATAATTAATTGTCAAAGCCATCTTTGCAAGATTTTTACAATATTGTTCTTTCTACAAACGTAGTATAGCACGAGGAATAAATATTTTTTTGCTTTGTTGGGCCAAAGAAGTATAACTTCTTGCGTGCATACATAAGTACACACACACTTTTTTTTTTCAACATTTTCACATCTGTCATAGTCATATAACATACACTATTATGTATACAAGTAATTATAGTTAATTAATAATTATATTGACACACTTTACACAAATTATCTTGCCACAAATTAGGCATATATTATAGCCTGTGTTATGGGTTGCAAGACAACGATATATTTAATACAATATACTTACTTAAACATACATAAATACATATAAACATCCTTGACTCGGAAACAAACATCCAAATTCATCATATAAATGCTTACACCTACCGGGATTCGAACCCGGACCTCCAGCTTAGTAGGTAGGATCGCTAACCACTAGGCTATACAGGCCGTCAAATATCAGAATATCAGAAGGAATAAATGATTTTAAGGATTTTTGCCAAAGAAGTATAACTTCTTGCATACATACGTATGTATAAGTACACACACACTTTTTTTCTATTGACAGAACAGCGTCAGCTAGTGTTATTATAAATGTAAATGATATAAATCATGCTAATACATAATACGTAAGAATCTGTCCCTACTGTGTGCTAATTCAAATTCAAATTCAAATATTTTTATTCAAAATAGGATTTAAAATCACTTATTGAACGTTAAAAACTACCACCCATTCAAACGAGACTGCCTCAGACCTGAGAAGAATGGGCGCAAGAAACTCAGCGGGCTTTTTTTTATGTTATACTCTTATATGTTTCAGTGGTCTGGATAGTTCAATAGCGAAGCAGCTAATGTACTTGCTCCACCTTCTGGCGAGGCAGGGCAGAACGGTTGTGATCACAATACACCAGCCTTCAGCAGCACTCCTGGAGATGGTGGACCGGCTCTACGCCATCGTAAATGGCCAATGTGGCTACATGGGGCCTGTTCAGCTGCTGGTACCGTACCTGAAAGATATCGGCCTGGTTTGCCCACCTTACCACAATCCAGTAGATTACTGTGAGTTGATTATGATACGAATTTTTACCAACACTACTGTATATCTGCATCAACATGCATGGGACTTATTTGATAACCTTTGTCCAATGAATTATGACGATGATCCGCATTTGAGTTTACTTCTATTGTTGAGATTGTAATTCTAAACAATTTGTTATGTCTTTAAAGTGATAACCCTCACTTCTAGGATTAATACACAAATAAAAAAGAAATGAAATAGTAGATGAAGCCACAACCTGAGAGTTGAACAAAGTATACAAGATTTTATGACGATACTTTACTCGAACGGTTAGTTTTCTTTACTCAGTTGGTTAGAGCACTGGCACGTAACGCCAGAGGTCGTGGTTTGGAGTCCCGCATCGTTCATAAAATTTTGTTTTTCAAATTTTATTTGTGTATTAATCCTAGAAGGTTATCACTTTAAAAACATAACAAATTGTTTAGATTTACAAGAGCGACATCTAAAGTCATTTTTCTACTATGCAAATATTGGGGTTGAGCAGGTTATCAACTGTAAAGTAGATCCTGTAGATGAAGCCACAACCTGAGAGTTGAACAAAGCATACAAGATTTTATGATGAATCGTCACTCGAACGGTTGGCTCAGTTGGTTAGAGCACTGGCACGGAACGCCAGAGGTCGTGGGTTCGACGCCCGCATCGTTCATAAAATTTTGTTTTTAAAATTTTATTTGAGACTGTATTTTAAATCCAGTTGAGTCAATTATTCCATATCAGTTTCAAAATATTAACTCCTGTTGTAAAAACCATAGATATCAAGGCGATTCCGCATTGACGGAATAGGTTTGACGGAACTCCTCGTTCGGACAAATATATCTCGTTGAATGCGACACTTCCTCTAAGATAACTGTTTGATGATGTTGATTAGCCTTCTTAAGAAAAACGTGTTTTATTAAAGCCATACACTAATCAATTACTTTACTTCAACGAATGGTTCTAAAGTTCAAAAATTTAAATAAGTTCCTAGTTGTTATGTGTTGTTGGAGAACTAGGAAAACGTATTTATTTTAAAAGCAATCGGCAAGCCTAGAATCATATTATATTTTTGTCTTAGAGCTATTTTAGTGGAAAAGTTTCAAAAAAATATTTTAATAATATCGTTTTTTGTCTCGAATTTTTATAAATCAAAAGTAAAAATGAGATTTAAATTGATACTTCTTTTTGATAATTTTTTGCATTTTTAACTCCTCGTCTGGTATCGGAATACTGGGTCTCGAAATCTCGAGCAATTGCCAATTCCAAATTGGCTTCGCAGAAACTGGGCGTCATTAATAGAGCGCGCCAATACTTCCAACCGGCCCACATTCTAGCGCTCTACAAAGCGCTGGTCCGGCCACACATGGAGTATTGCTGTCATCTCTGGTCTGGCGCACCCCAGTATCAGCTCGATCCATTTGACCGCGTGCAACGCAGAGCAGCTTGAATTGTCGGGGACCCAGTGCTCTGTGGATGGCTGGATTGTGACTCTTCTACCACATTTATCACTGGGAGTGTTCCAAAGAGCTATTTCACCTGATTCCTGCCACTGAATTCCATCTTCGCACGACACGCTACAAATTCTTTCCTACTTCCTACATTCCTTAAAGGCCTTAAGTCTTATATTTTATATATAAAAGAAGTACAAACTAGTCTCACTTACAATGCGAAAGGAATCACAGGAGCATTGCCGGCCGTTTAGGAAAGTCGCTTATGATACTTGAAAAAAAAAAAGTCTATAAGATCGGCTTACGGACGATGATATTACGTTTTACTGTAATAAGAAAACATTTATGAAAAATATAATACTTTTATAAATTGAATTGAATTATTATCACTGAAATATCATTATTTTGTATTAAAAAATAATTTAATTGGAAAACAACGTCGGTCAATGACATGAAAGAGAGATATGTACGTCAGAAGCCGAACGCTTTGGTGCCTCTCTTTCGCTTGCTCCATGCTCTCGCTTGCACGCTCGGCTCAGTCGGAATGTGACACTTTTTCGTGAGTGCAGCCGGCGTTCATAGATTTATAGTATTAAAATAAATCTGCTGAAAAAATTATATTTCTAAATTTTTTATAAATTAAATTTTTTAAGCAATGAAAATAAGTAATATAATTGTTGTTTATCATACGAGGAAGTTAAATTTCAATATCAGAGTTCATTACTGTATATATTATAATTGCATTTATAAGTTTATATTTCTTACAATTGTTAAATTTTAAAAATAAAATTTACCATCTACTTCAAGTTACAGTTAATAAATTCCTCAGAAACATCTTCAGAGACTAACGGGTATAAATATTAACAACCATTAGTAACGACCTCGAATTAACATTAGCGATACTTTGATGAAGCGTTGTTCTGTAGGTTGGCATCAAAGGACGATTTGACTCTCTTAATATCCTAACCTATGCTGCTTTGTCAATGTAAAAGTGATAGTGAAAGAACACTTATGTTTTATTATGTACCTATTGTACCTATATATATATATAGGATATTATTTGTCTCATGTTGGCCACGCCAAACCGATGTCTAGTTACTATACTTGTTCTATGATTTATACGAATTATCACGTCAAAGTCAGAGATTACGTAAACTTGGTTTATAAATTTAAATACTTATCTATAGTTATAGTCCGTTCTGTGTATCATATACTCAATAGCTCTTTTGAACAGGAAGCCGGCTAGATTATGGATACCACAACGGTGCCTATTTCTGCTGTGAAGCAGTAATGTGTAAACATTACTGTGTTACGGTCTAAAGGGCGCCGTAGCTAATGAAATTACTGGGCAAATGAGACAACATCTTATGTCTCAAGGTGACGAGCGCAATTGTAGTGCCGCTAAGAAATGTTGGGTTTTTCAATAATCTTGAGCAGCACTGCATTGTAATGGGCACGCGAAGTATCGTGCCTTATTGTCATAAAAAAAATTGTAGGAAGCCCACGTTGTTTACAATGTGTTGCCTTATGGTAAATTGTAAATCTGTAGTTGTAGTCCGTTCTGTGTATAAATATACTCTATGACCGTGTTAGTGTTACGGCAGCAACAAGTCCAATTTATTAAATAACTAAGTCACAGGCACATTATATTATTTAAATACAATTTGTTTTTATTATAATTCGAGGTCGTTACTAATGGTTGTTAATATTTATACCCGTTAGTCTCTGAAGATGTTTCTGAGGAATTTATTAACTGTAACTTGAAGTACATAGTAAATTTTATTTTTAAAATTTAACAATTGTAAGAAATATAATCCCAACTTATAAATGCAATTATAATATACATAGTAATGAACTCTGATATTGAAATTTAACTTCCTCGTATGATAAACAACAATTATATTTATTAAGTTAAAATTTCGTATTTAAGGTAAAATACATACAAATAATTAAATAAACCACAATAAAATATACGTTTCAAAACCAAGATAAGAAACGTGTGTTATGATAATAATTAAACAAGCTAGTTTTAATTTTGTTTTAATGGAAGTACGGACTGATCAGTTATTTTTTTATTGTTAAGTAGTAAGTTTTAATAGTAAGAAGATTTAAAGTTTTGAGCAGCAAAAATGTGAATTTATCGGTCATCCATCAATTAGGTGAGGCGATTTTGGCGATTTTCGACCCTCCTTCCCCCCTAATCTACCGAGAGATTTTTATGAGGAGTTATAGATTCTATGTAAATGGGATTATTTGTTCTATTGCGTTGGATTTTATAAAAAATAATACTTTATTTAAGTTTCCACTCTGCTCTAAGACAGTCTCTTTTATTTGCCATCATTATTGTTAGTCTTGTCACATAATCTTAGCTGTATTTGTAAGATATAATAGTATATAACGCACCTAGGGAGAAAAGTAGGTTATTCTCACCCGCGGATGACAATGTTCTACTTACCTCACGTGGTGCGTATACCATTTTTTTCCCCACCTGGATGAAAAGCTCGGTTTTAGGCCCAGGTACGAGGGACAAAGGTCGTCTTGCCGGGAGAGAATCGGCCACTTTTGTCCCTCGTACCAGGGACTAAACGACAGCTCTTCATCGAGATATAATATTATTAGAATAACATTCGAAATATTTGTTGTTTTATATTATGAGAGAGCATGTACGAAGTGTTTAATGCAAGTTGAAGTAACCCCGTGCTCCAGTTTAGCATTAACCTCAATTCTAGCATTAGTAACCGAACCAGCATTAACCAAAAGGCGAATGACTGAGTTAATTCAGATCTCGTCTCGGACTACAAAGTGCAGGAAGTCCACATTAGGCGATTACAATTGATCGCTCCAACTTGGTAACTACATATGTCACGAGAGGAAGTTGTCTAGATACCGGCTTATGGGACATAATATGTTCACTACATTTAAAAGTTTAAATGATTATAAGGTGATAACACTCACTTCTAGGATTGATACACAAATAAAATTTGAAAACAAAATTTTATGAACGATACGGACTCGAACCCACGACTTCTCGCGTTCCGTGCGAGTGCTTTGCCAACTGAGCTAACCGTTCGAGTGACGTATCGTTCATCAAATCTTGTATGCTTTGTTCAACTCTCAGGTTGTGGCTTCATCTACAGGATCTACTTTACAGTTGAAAACCTGCTTAACACCAATATTTGCATATTAGGAAATTGACTTGAGATGTCGCTCTTGGGGATCTAAACAATTTGTTATGTTTTTAAAGTGATAACCCCCACTTCTAGGATTAATACACAAAAAAGTATTAATACACATTTTTGTGATGGTATATCTAGTTCAACTCTCAGGTTGTGGCTCCATCTACAGGATCTACTTTACAGTTGAAAAACTGCTTAACACCAATATTTGCATATTAGGAAATTGACTTGAGATGTCGCTCTTGGGGATCTAAACAATTTGTTATGTTTTTAAAGTGATAACCCCCACTTCTAGGATTAATACACAAAAAAGTATTAATACACATTTTTGTGATGGTATATCTAGTTCAACTCTCAGGTTGTGGCTCCATCTACAGGATCTACTTAACAGTTGATAACCTGCTCAACCCCAATATTTGCATATTAGGAAATTGACTTGAGATGTCGCTCTTGGGGATCTAAACAATTTGTTATGTTTTTAAAGTGATAACCCCCACTTCTAGGATTAATACACAAAAAAGTATTAATACACATTTTTGTGATGGTATATCTAGTTCAACTCTCAGGTTGTGGCTCCATCTACAGGATCTACTTAACAGTTGATAACCTGCTCAACCCCAATATTTGCATATTAGGAAATTGACTTGAGATGTCGCTCTTGGGGATCTAAACAATTTGTTATGTTTTTAAAGTGATAACCCCCACTTCTAGGATTAATACACAAAAAAGTATTAATACACATTTTTGTGATGGTATATCTAGTTCAACTCTCAGGTTGTGGCTCCATCTACAGGATCTACTTAACAGTTGATAACCTGCTCAACCCCAATATTTGCATATTAGGAAATTAACTTGAGATGTCGCTCTTGGGGATCTAAACAATTTGTTATGTTTTTAAAGTGATAACCCCCACTTCTAGGATTAATACACAAAAAAGTATTAATACACATTTTTGTGATGGTATATCTAGTTCAACTCTCAGGTTGTGGCTCCATCTACAGGATCTACTTAACAGTTGATAACCTGCTCAACCCCAATATTTGCATATTAGGAAATTGACTTGAGATGTCGCTCTTGGGGATCTAAACAATTTGTTATGTTTTTAAAGTGATAACCCCCACTTCTAGGATTAATACACAAAAAAGTATTAATACACATTTTTGTGATGGTATATCTAGTTCAACTCTCAGGTTGTGGCTCCATCTACAGGATCTACTTAACAGTTGATAACCTGCTCAACCCCAATATTTGCATATTAGGAAATTGACTTGAGATGTCGCTCTTGGGGATCTAAACAATTTGTTATGTTTTTAAAGTGATAACCCCCACTTCTAGGATTAATACACAAAAAAGTATTAATACACATTTTTGTGATGGTATATCTAGTTCAACTCTCAGGTTGTGGCTCCATCTACAGGATCTACTTAACAGTTGATAACCTGCTCAACCCCAATATTTGCATATTAGGAAATTGACTTGAGATGTCGCTCTTGGGGATCTAAACAATTTGTTATGTTTTTAAAGTGATAACCCCCACTTCTAGGATTAATACACAAAAAAGTATTAATACACATTTTTGTGATGGTATATCTAGTTCAACTCTCAGGTTGTGGCTCCATCTACAGGTTCTACTTAACAGTTGATAACCTGCTCAACCCCAATATTTGCATATTAGGAAATTAACTTGAGATGTCGCTCTTGGGGATCTAAACAATTTGTTATGTTTTTAAAGTGATAACCCCCACTTCTAGGATTAATACACAAAAAAGTATTAATACACATTTTTGTGATGGTATATCTAGTTCAACTCTCAGGTTGTGGCTCCATCTACAGGTTCTACTTAACAGTTGATAACCTGCTCAACCCCAATATTTGCATATTAGGAAATTAACTTGAGATGTCGCTCTTGGGGATCTAAACAATTTGTTATGTTTTTAAAGTGATAACCCCCACTTCTAGGATTAATACACAAAAAAGTATTAATACACATTTTTGTGATGGTATATCTAGTTCAACTCTCAGGTTGTGGCTCCATCTACAGGTTCTACTTAACAGTTGATAACCTGCTCAACCCCAATATTTGCATATTAGGAAATTAACTTGAGATGTCGCTCTTTACGACTACGATTTCAAATCTTAATTATATGTTATTATAATATGATATCCCTCACTTCTGAGATTAATTATTATTCGAATTAAATTTGTAACCAGAATTTTTAAACTCTTATCCCTTTAATAGTTTCCTTTTTTTAAGTAGAAGGCTTCCTTGCGTCTTTTTTTATGGAATAGGAGGACAAACGAGTGTATGGGTCACCTGGTGTTAAGTGATCACCGCCGCCCACATTCTCTTGCAACACCAGAGGAACCACATGAGCGTTGCCGGCCTTTAAGGAAGGTTTACGCGCTTTTTGTGAAGGTACCCATGTCGTATCGTGCCGGAAACACCGCACAGGGAAGCTCATGTTTATGTTGTCAAAAGCGTGTAGCTATCTGTATCGCCGTCCGTGTAAATATGAAACATTTTTTACGTTAAATTTCCAGTGTCTTGTCCGTCAGCGTCCTTTTCTTTTTAGTATTTGGAAATTATTGGATAACAAGTGTTAAATATAACTGAGTATTTTAATAATTCCTACCAGATTTTTATTCCTTTGAAAAATATTTTATTTTATTGAATTAGGAATTATTGTGCGGAAAATCATAACTATCCAAATATTGTTAGTTTTCTTGAGTGTTAATTCCGTTAGATTTTTTTTAATGAAGATAAGGGATGAGACGAGCATGACGTTCAGCTGATGGTAATTAATACGCCCTGCCCATAACAATGCAGTGCCGCTCAGGATTCTTGAATAACCTCAAAAATTCTGAGCGGCACTACAATTACGCTCGTCACCTTGAGACATAAGATGTTTAGTCTCATTTGCCCAGTAATTTCACTAGTTACGGCACCCTTTAGACCGAAACACAATAATGCTTACATATTACTGCTGTACCCATAATAGTACCCGGCACCCACGGTACCCATAATCTAGTCGGCATCCTATGCAAAGGACCCTCCCACTGATTAAATATAACTCAAGAAATCTTACCACACTTGGATAAGAACACGCTTTACTAGATTACGATCCGTTCGGTTATATTTTCGTGTAAAATTAGATTTTAAGTAATTACACTAATAATACTTGATTTATTATAAAGATAACTTATATTGTCTACTTTTAGTTATAGAAATTTGCGGTGATAACGAAGTGCACCTAGTCAATAGCTCAGAAAATGGTAAAAAAGAGAAATGGATTAATTCTATAAGAGACGAGACTGAAGATAAATTATTTTTTTTAGGTGAGTTTTGAATGCCAACCTCGCTTATTATAGTTTTACCAGAGAAGTATGGTTACTTACGTATTAAGGCTGGGGACCGAGCCGATGGCCTTGAGAAATCGAGCGGAGCTAGGTTACCTCTCTCGCACAAGATCGCCATAGTTTTAATTCAGAATTAGAAGCATTTTTAATTTTTTTTTACAAATCTTACAATACTATGTCATGTTAATTAGTATTGGTGTACAATTTATAAATTTTCGCACAATTTTTATGTAGATTTAATTATTAACATGGCTCCAACTGTAAATGTTAGGGGTAATTTTGTGAGTTTTTTCGCACTGTCTATAAAAAATAGAAATGTAAAGAATAAAATTAATTTTCTTCTCATATTCTGTAGATATATAATTATGTTTGTAAAAATACAAGCTTTATATAAACCGTCAAGAAATTGTTTCAATAATGCGCTATATTGGCGATTTCTTGGGATAGCGCCCTTAAGTATTACTGTTAATACCATCAAAAAATGTCAAAATGGCGGTGTATTTACGTATGCATTAACTTATACAGATAACATTAAAACATTCTTTCAAATTAACACCTTATTTCGTGGATGTTATGTTCAAAGTCTATTGTATACGCTCATTAGAACCTAGAACGCAAACACGACGCATGAACATTTTGTTTTACCAATTGAAATGTAATTATTTAGAAAAATGATTAAAAACGTCAAGTTTATTACCTACACAATTTTGATTATTTGAAGGGGCCCTTACTTAAATACTATCTATATAATACTCCATCCTTTTTAAATTTGGATATGCTGTAATTTGGACATTTTTCACTGAACCCTTTGTCATTGCGTGACGTTGTATTCAAAGCGCGGTCAAAACATTGTGTTCTTGAACTGTTACTAAAGGAAGTTAAGAAGGCTGGTAAGAACATATATATAAATATAGAAGACAGTTCTTTGTGAACAGACCGCAATGCTTCAAACTTAAAATTATTTTGATATAATGATGGTGATTTTGACCTCAGTGCTAAGAATTTTTTGTCAGTTCTACTATTCAATACGATTTAGCAAACCATAATGTTGTTAATATTATGTTTACAGATTTTAAAATGGCCAAAGGTGATGAAATATGTCTTACTACATTGCCGCCTCCTAAAGAAGACCCTACAAATAAAATTTTATTAGCTTTAAAAAGTACATATCCAACACCCTCGTGGAATCAATTTGCAATATTAACTCGAAGAGAGCTTTTGGTAAATATTTTTGATTTTTTTACTAGAATGATTGACTAAATATAATATGTAGGTTATTATAGGCTGGTCATTAGTTCTGGAACAAATAAATATGTATTTATTTATTGACGTCTAAGCAATAAGTAAAATGAACTCCATTTTTAATTGACTTCAGTGCCGGCCTAAAAGGCTCTTAAGCTTTGATCGTCTTCATGTATCAGGTTACGAATCAAGGCGAATTTTCATTGGAATTCCATTGACTGCATTTTCTGAGATTTCTTAACCTAATCGATGTAGCCATGCCGTTTGGAGAATGCTGTGTCTTTTTAAACCAACCATGATTTGTGGTCCATTGGTTTCATATCTGGGCTAGACGAAGGTTTATCTTCAGTTGTTATTAAGTAGTGCCTTATAACCAGGTGCAGTCTTGCTAGAAAGACCAAGGTGTATTTTTAACCACTCAGTATGGCGTACAGTAGGAACTGTTACGTTTCCGCGCACAAGATCGACATGACGATCGGTCCTGCGCTGCCCTCATCCAACCTATTTTTTTATCTTGACCAGATCGTCGGTCCATCTTGTGGAGGGTGCGTCCATTCGAGGACTTTACTGTCCTAACGACCATCTCTTGTCGAGCTATCTGCCCTGCCCTTTGTATAGAGTGTTCGAATATGATATATATCTGATCAAAACTATACCTACATTATTCGCCTTCATTCCATTAGCAATTGAAAGGGAAGTAGCACTTCCTAAAAACCAAAAATCGAATGAGGCGTGTGGTTCTCACTCACTCACTCACTCACTCGGTATATCGTGCCGTATGTCTAATTGAGGCCGATCGACTTACTCGGTACGCAAGGGTAGCGTACTGCTAAGAGGTTTCACAACATGATCTAAGGCAGTCTCTTGATAAACTTTACTTGAAGTTCTTCACTCTTTCTTCTTCATAAAACAGGACCATAACTCACTTAGGATGATGACCACGTTTTACTTTTTCGATCGAATCGAGCAAGGTATAGCTTGTTTGGAGATATTATGAACGTCATTTCGATCGAGCCGCTACCTTTAATTGTAGGGATTCTCTAATGATTCGCAATAGAGCCCTAGCGAGAATTGTCATTTCTCGCATTTCATTTTTTTTTCGGGGAATTCTGACTTTAACAGTGTCAAAACTGAATAAGACCCTATGTGTGAATTATTATTCTGTGCTTCCGTTGACACATCTCTAAATTGTTTCGGAGGTCTATACAAAAATTTTATGTAATCTTAATAGTAAAACGTAACAAATGAAGCGGTGACTGGTCCATATTTGATGCTCTTGAACGGACTCGTCTTGAAACATCCTATCTATATTGTTCTTTGGTAACAAAAAATTTAAAGATGGAATTTTAACTTAATGGTGTGCACTTTGGTTTATTCCTTCATCAGCATTGAGTTTTCCACCAATGCTATAAAGCTCAACTGTCAGTAGTGGTTCTGAATGTTAAAATATATTATGACTTTGAGTGTTCTTTTCATTTGATTGTTAATTGTTTTTTTTTTCAGACTGTGTGGCGAGATCTATCGTTCACGCTAATGACACTTCTGATACACTGCGGTATGGCATTGTTTGTGGGCACTATGTTCTTCAAAGTTGGTGAGGATGCCATGTACGTCAGGGATAACTACAACTTTATGTACTTTAGTCTAATGTTTCTCATGTTTACCTCGTTCAGTGGGGTGACAGTGCGATGTAAGTTTATGTTTATTTACCTCTGAGGCCCGTCAGAAGGCGTCTCAATAAGAATTATTTTATCAAGATCAAGACAAAACCTCAGTTCTTAAGAGTATCAATTTAGGAAAGGGTTCCAATAGAAAACAACTCGAGTTTTTACTGGGTGAATCGAAAATATTCTAGACTTATGAAGAAACTAGAAGTAAAAACAAAACTGCATTCATTTATCGACTTGTTTCTCTGTAGTAATGGTGGGTTATCGTTTATGGAACAATTTCTCATCATCATCATCAGCCGGAAGACGTGCACTGCTAGACAAAGGCCTCCCTCAAAGATTTCCACTACGATCGGTCCTGAACTGCCCTCACCCAAACATCCGGCGATCTTGATCGGTCCATGTTGTGGGGTAACTAACAGTGCGTCTACGTTACGACAATCATACAATTTCTCATACACTTTCGAACTGAGGTATCGAAGAGTGTTGCTATCACCGTCTTCGTAACTCTGTCTATAAGACAATAGCACATTTTAAACATGGATTAGGTATTAGGACGCCTTCGAAAATACGGGCCTTAGAGATCTGCCTCTACTTCTTTTATGTATGGAAGTTTTTATAGTATAGTTATTTATGCAACTGTTGCGTAATAAGGGGTATTAAAACACGAATGTGGGTGAATCACATGAATGTTTTAATTACCTAATCAACATACAGCATACAAGACTTTATCTACATCCATAATATGAATCCTCTATTAAAAGATTCTGAAACTGTTAGCTTACTTCTAATATCATCCAAAGGAGTGTTATTATGAAAACGGATGATGTAATGTTGTACTGAATTTCATCACAACACTCGTTTGGATGATGTAATGGTTATTGGGACAGTCGGTGTTTTAATGTTGGCAATAAGCTGACTGTTTTAGAATCTATAAAAGGGTTTTAAAATAAATAAAAATAAATAGTAATTTGAGTGTCTGTCTGTAACAATACTATATCCACGCCTAATATTAATGCAGTATATTGTTTGTATCGTGTAAACGTTTGAATGGAATGGTTGTAAATATAATTATGAAAAATATTATCAATATTTGATATTTAATTGTAAACTATGCTATTTTAGGAACAAAATAAATGGGAAAAAATGTAGATACGATGTTTGGTTTCCGAAATATAAAGATGTTCATCAATGAACTGCGGAGCGGGGTACCTAACCGCTGTGAAGTAGAAATATATTTGGTTTTATAACATAATGCTTTACGTAGCACGGCAAGAAATGTACCACTGTCTTTCTAAAAACCCCGCTTTTTCAGACCTTATCCTATATATTGACAATAAAGGACGAGACGAGGTGGATGTACATCTGATGGTAATTGATTGCACCCTGCCCATTACAATGCAGTGCTCAGGACTCTTGAAAAACCCAATAATTGTGAGCGGCACTACAATTGCACTCGTCACCTTGAGACATAAGATGTTAAGTCTCATTTGGCCAGTAATTTCAATGGTATTTCAGATGTTCATAGTCAAGTGCTCCACTTGCTCTTGTTTCCCAAAATTATATTTTTTCTTATTAAACATTATTAATTTCAGTTCCTGAGCAAATTCCCATAGTCCGTCGGGAACATTTCAACAGATGGTACAATACAGGAGCGTATTATGCTTCAACTTTGGTATCAATATTGCCCACACAAACGGTCTGCACATTTTCATTCTGCGCCATCACATATCTGATGACAGGACAAGCTCAAGATATCCTCAGGTTTATGATATTCAGCTCGACGCTGGTTCTCGTCTCCTACGTCTCCACTTGCATTGGAATCCTCAATGGCTCTCTGTTTAATGTTAAGGTTTGTATTGTTTTCTATTTTTAATTACAGTATGACCAGGTTATGAACAATTTTTTTTTATGAAAATAAGAGACGAGACGAGCAGGACTTTCAGCTGATGGTAGTTGATGCACCCTGCCCATTACAATGCAGTGCCGCTCAGGATTCTTGAAAAACCCCAAAAATTCTGAGCGACACTGCAACTGCGTTACGAGCTACGGCGCCCTTCAGACCGAAACAGAGTAATGCTTACACATTACTGCTCCACGGCAGAAATAGGCGCCGTTGTGGTACCCATAATCTAGCCGGCATCCTGTGCAAAGAAGCCCCACACTGATACAATAATACAGGAATAATACAATACTATAATTTAGCGTTATCCATTTGCCGGGTCGTGACCCATCAAAAATAAAAGAACTAGATAGCAATTCCCTTATTTTAAAAATATTACCCAGTGTAGATCGTTATTTCACCAATACATTTTGGGCACGCTCACGTAAACTGAGTTAACATATCATAAACAATAGAATGTTCAAAAGAGCTGTCAAACTGTCATCGACAAGTACACAACAAATAAAAATTCTTACAGTTTTAACGTTACTTTTAAGATAACGACAGTGAAAGCACTTGAACGGGATTAAATATATTGAACCTCCAAATCCGGCGGTCAGCATTTAAACGCGTTTAGGCTGTTACTGCTTTTAAGTTGTGTTGGTGAAATGCAAATTTAATCTGTAAACGAGTTTAAATTATAAATTTGTGGTGTTCTCATCGCATTCTTCTTCAATGGTGAAATCAGCCCTAAGTTTTTACTTCAAAAAATTATCCCGATTTTATCAATCGTTAATGTATTTATGGTATTTGTCCCAGCAAGCTCATTCTGCGCGCTTAAGCTTACTAGTAGATTACAACAATATTAGAATTTGACAGAATTAATGATTGCTTCTTTTATATTTTTAATTATTTTTTTATTTCAGAATGGAGTTGTGTTTGGACCTTTTTTTATAATGCCCTTCACCATTTTCTCCGGATTCTTCCTGAGATTCAGCGACGCGCCTGTGTTCGTCCGATGGCTATTTCACATATCATTCCTGAAGCATGGTTTGGTCGGTCTTGTGATCTCCGTGTTTGGTTTAAATCGACCGAAGCTAATATGCTCAGCAATATACTGTCACTATTCGAAGCCAAATCAATTTTTAAAGGACAATGGAATGCACAACGAGAGATTCTCTGTCGTTGTGAGCTCTCTAACTGGTATCGCTGGTGTAGTTATATTACTGTCTTTCGTGGTATTGAAGATACGATTAAAATGTAAATGGTGATAGTGAAAATTTGTAGAATTAATATTAAGAATATGCTCCAATTCCAATGAATCACAATAGACAATAATTTAGCTTTAAGGTCAGTAATAGATTAATAATTATTAAAAGAATGAGATCTTATAATTTGCAGTTTGAATAATGTAGTTGGTATCATTTGTGGCTTAGCAACAAAAAAGGCACAGGTAGTAAATAATTAGAAATACTTATCGACAAATCATTTTGCGATTTTGAAGAAGATGGGATTAAGGATAAACCTAATTAATAATTTCATGGAACCAAAATAGCAAATCTTTTTCTTATTAATAAAATAGGTAAAATAATAATACCAAACCATAGAAAATACATTATAAGGTAAACACTTCCGGTGTTATAACAAAAAAATATTGAAACATGGCTTAGACACGTGTTTTATTAGACAGCTACCTAACTATAAAAGCGTTAGTGACCTAAAAATAACGACGTCAAAAATGGAGTTTATCTTTTTCTATAACGAAACAGTGTTTAGCTTGTACTTAACTAAAATGTCGTTAAGCAGAACATAAACTGAAGTATACAGGAACAAATAAAGGAACGGCAAGCAATTTTTGACAGTTGTCATCAATCTGTCATCATAAAATCCTAAGTCTTTCCATATGAATATGATTTGTCACTCAGACACAGCTTGGACAGGCTTCGAGCTTGCTTTTTGCTTGTTTGTTTAAATATAAGCAATGCCTTAAGTTTGTTGAACGTTAAACAACACAGAAAGACACAGATTTGTAATACAATTTTTTTAAAACAAGTGTTCAACACATGTTTATATTTTTTGTAATAAAACAGTATAAGTTAAATTAATTGTCTGTTACTCAATAATTCTGCAATACATCTGAAATGGTTTTATAAATATTTTAATAGCATCTCAAACAACTGTTTTTTTTAAGTTTTATACAGAGATGAGCGAAGTTTCGTGTACGAGTATCTCGGTATGACTTCAACGGATTTTGTGTCTTCACAATATGTTTTTTGTAATTATGTATAATAGTTATCTGTATTCATTCCTGACTACTGAGTGTGTAGTATATCATCCAACATAGATAGATAATTGAGTAATTTGAAAAAAATATTGTATATATTGTGTACATGTCTATGATAGACATTATGTTTAATGTAGGGATGCGCTGTACAAAGGTTTTTGTTATATGTTTTTTATAAAGAGATTATCCGTAAATAGTGTAAGAATATTAAAGATTAAATCATTTTGTTTTTCTTTTGTAATTTATATGTTCGAATCTATTTGTTTTCCCATGTTCTGTATTACCACTCCCTGTTAGTTTAATTAATTGCCATGTGAGCCCTATGTTGATATATAAGTGAGCATGGAATGATCACCGGACCCTTGCAATAATATAATACGCGCTCTCCTTTGCCTTAAACAATAAAATAAAATGGAAGTCGGTCTCGCCCACCGAGGGTTCCGTACTAATTTGTAGTTACATACAAACATTTATTAGTATCGTTCTTCGTAAAAAAATCGAAAACTATACATCATAAAAATCATTAATCTGTTTAAACTTGTGCCAATGAATATATCAATGTAAAATTTGGACCGACACTTGCATAAGGATCCTGTTTTTTAGATTTATTTACAAATATACTGTTTTCAGACTTTTCCCTGTACTTCTAGATAAGACGTTATTACTTGCCAATTTGCATAGTTCTAGGTCAACGGATCATCATATCAGCCGGAAGACGTCCACTGCTGGACAAAGGCCTCCCCCAAAGATCCACACGAAGATCGAACCTGCACTGCCCTCATATAACCTACTCCGGCGATCTTGACCAGATCGTCGGTACATCTTTTGGAGGACCAACGGATAATAACCCTATAAATATAGATTCCCTTAAGATTAATATAATGAACGTTTTTTGCGGCATAAACGACCGTATCTTTTTTTACGTTAACTTAGAGCTATAATTTCTTCACAGCTTTAAGATACTGTAGACTTGAGTATATCGTTTTAATTTCAACTCGATACCTCCACGCATTCCCAAGATAAAGGGTATTGACAGACAGACGGATGGACAGAATACTGATCCGATAAGGTTTCTGTTTTTCCCTTTTGAGGTACGAAACCCTAAAAATTATAGGTGGATCACTAGGGTACATGATTGATACAATCCATCTATTTTGTAGGACTAATGCTGTACGTGGGTCAGTAGTAGTGGGTGGTCTGTAGTTAGAAACAATGCTAATCAAAACTTTTTTTGAATTTAAATTTTAGAACTCATTGGCAACCTAATGTAGTATTTTGGATTCATTTGCTATTTGTTTTTGTGAATTGCTGGCAAATCTTAAACTCTTGTTACACGTGAAAATGAACCTAACGCAAGAAAAATTTCGGTCAATGATGTATTATGACTTTCGTTGTGGGCTTACGGCCGTTCCCAATATTTAGTCTATCTCCGGTGGCCTACTTGAGTTTTCTGGCTGTCGCGATGAACGCATCGTCCAGGTGTTTTTCAATTATGGCAGCAGTTTCTTTCGTGATATAACCAGTTGCCGATGTGATGACGAGCTTAGCCTTGGGTTTATCTGCAGATGCTGCCTCGGCATAAGTCGTCGATCTGGTCTCTTGGGCTGGAGTCAATCTAGGCTTCTTGGGCTCGCCTCGAGGAGATAAGGTCTCGTCGAGCCTAGCCCTCTTATATTTGATTTTGTCCTGTCCTCTTTCCTGCTCTGACTGGCCAGTTGCCTTGTTTTCCAGCACAGTCTTACGGAAAATGTTTTTTGTTGTGGACGGACCTGGCGTTTCAGTCTGTCTGTCAGTTTGTGTTTTGGGGAGAGAGGTGAGTGGTTGAGTTTGAGACTCACATTTTGCTCGCCTCTTCTCCTTCTTTTTGACTAACTTCTTATGTTTACGCGACAGCCCGGGTTCACTATTCGCCAAGCCACCAGGCCGCTGAGCCACTTTGGGAGTGGTTTTAGCAGCCCTGTTTTTTCGCGCGTTCACCTGGGTCCATTTGAGCTCGAAGTTACTTATATTATGTGTTTGCGGGGTTCCAGAGACCCCACCTCCATAGCGTAAGTAGCAGCTGTTGCTTTAGATGTGGAAGGGATGGCCAGTGCGCCTTTCCCTTCAGGTTTTCCCTCGTGTTGCCCCTCGGGTGTGTTATTATTTTTTGAAACCTTTAAATTAAAATTTAAAATTATGTTAAAGTGTAAATATTCATCCTTCATGGCTTCCCACCCTCCCCGGAGCCCGCAATAGGGAGTGCCCATTCGGTACACTAAGACTACCACAAAGGATGTTGGTACAGCGAATTGGTGGTTTAGGTGCGACATCAAGAGCTTGGAAGAACATAGGTTCCCAACACCCCAGTTTGTCCACGCAATCCTTACCCCCTCAGCATGACCGCCACCAGTCCCGCCGCCCCTCGCCAGGTATCTGCAGAAGGCAGGCTACCGAAGACCATTTCATTAACCACGATGGCTAGGCGGGGGGCTACCGTTTCGCATGGAAGTCCAGACCAAAGAGGGCATGTTGCTCATCTATAGCTCAATCCTCCAGGATTCCTTCGTCCCAACTTACGGCGATCGACTGCGTAGGCCAAAAACGCAGGTAGGTCGTTGATAGTCTCCCAGCAACCTACGAAGACTGGGAGAACCGCTGGACTTGAGCTCGGCCGAGAGGAGGGATGGGAAAAATGATTGGAAGCAGAAGAGATTGATGTGGAGGAAAGGGTCAAGTGTCTACTCAGTTTTTGTTATATCTGTTTCATAGGGAACCAGATCAATAACAGGCAGCAACCACGGGAAGGGAACTAAGTAGACTTGCCATGAGTATCTTTGCAACTTGTGCTCCACCCATGACCATTTGCCAGATTACTCCTTGGGATAGAGGAGTAAAATAGATGAGAGACATTCTTTATTATTCAGAGAAGTTCGAAATTTTATTGAAATAATATTATCGAAAATGATGTTATTATTAAGCAATAATAACATTCAATTACATTAATTTTTATGGTGTTCATAATGTGTGGTTTTTGAACGCATTATGTAAGACGACGAAATGACGTTCTTAGAGAAGAGAGTTATAATAACTTATAGCTTATGTAGCTCCTTGGTGTGCTACCGAGAATTGAGATAATCTTATCAGCCGGTCTTCCAGCTGATAAGCTTGACATCTTCGTCAAGTGCTGTACAAAAGGCCTCTCCCAAATATCTCCACGACGATCGGTCCTGTGCGGCCCTCATTCAACCTAATCTTATATCTTGACCAGATCATCGGTCCATCTTGTCGAGGGCCTACCAACACTACGTCTTCATGTACGTGGTCGTCTATGAGGACTTTACTGCTCCAACGGCAATCTGTCCGTCGAGCTAAGTGCCCTGCCAGCTGCCTATTGCCACTTAAGTTTTGCAAACATCTAGGCTATGTCGGTGAGTTTGGTTCTCCTAAAGATCTTCTAATTTCTGATTCAATCTAGCAGGAAAACTCTGAGCATAGCCCTATCCATTGTCCTCTGATCGACCATTCATAACGCCCACAGCTAGTGACCACGAAAAGTGAGGTAAGTGACTAAAAAAACAAGAAAGGCGCGAAGGTTACGGTATTCTGTATCATGAATATTTATTAGTCCTTATAAAATAGTGGACCTAATAGCGCCCCTTGGGCTGTGATATGAAACTTATTTGACACAAAATTTTTTTTCAATGTCGCCAACGAGTTTCTGGTGCGATAGATAAATATTAATCGAATTGATTCTGTGACTTTGAACCATATTTACATTAATAATGTATTCAACCATCTATCCACACATTACTTATGTAAATTATAAATGTTAATAGTTTTATAGATATAAAAATGTACTTAATTAAATAATTCAAATTGACCTTGAAATTGATTGAGTGAGTGAATAGGCCGTTAGCTCTCATTTTCTTTATAATGATGAATTTCCATGTATGTATGTGTACCTCGCGGAATAAAATATGTTTAATACAAACTGAGCCAAAACACCAATAATTTAACCCAAAATTTTTAATCCTCACGTACATAACTAGTAAAATAATAAGAATAGCTCACATTGATAATTTTCACCTCATACGGGCAAAGTGGCCTTAAAATTCCTATGTCGTATGTCATATTCAACCTTAGAAATAATCTTAGTATATCCTAAGTAGTATATCCTAAATATAGTCCCAAGGGGCGTTATTAGGTCCACTATTTTATTTTTATACCAAGTTCATTTGTATAATTATAAAATACGATTACAACTACAAATTTAAGTGATAAAAAAATATCGTAGATTAGCAGTGAATTACTTGGAGAACTGACCTACAATAACGTGCAGTCCGCCAATCGATAGAGGATATCGCTTTTGTGTCGCTTATCTCGATTATGGTGAGGGTATAAATAAATTCTAAGATTGTACAGCCTGGGCTTCCTGGTTGTTCTTCTACATTCAAATTCAAATATTTTTATTCAAAACAGATATTAAAATCACTTATTGAACGTCAAAAACTATCACCCATTCGAAATAGTTATGCCTCGGACCTGAAAAGAACGAGCGCATGAAACTCAGCGGGCTTTTTTTTATTTCATTACAATCACGGACGAGTAAAAAAAGAAGGACTCCGTGTCACCTTACACAACAGTGAGGCACCAAAACAAGCGGGTAAACGTGTAAATACGCTATGTATTTACACGTTCCACGTCCCACGCACACACTTTCACTAATACAAGCCGATCGGCCGCCATTATGAGATTAGCCATCGTCAGTGACAGAATTTTCAGAAGAATCGAATTTCCTAATATTTAAGAAATCCTATACATTTTTTTCTTTCAAGAATTTCTTCATCCGACTCAATTAATTGGAGAGAAAGAAAAAACAAAGGAAAATTAACTGAATACATTTTACCAATATGTTTTTTTTTCTTTGAAAAGTAATCTTTTTAATGTCATCAGAACCAGCGATAAATAATATAGCTAAAAATATGTAATTACATTTTATTACACCTATTACAAAGATCACATCTACAACATATCAATTAACACAGAATTATAATTCTATCGGATTGTCCGAGCAAAAATTTGTTTAATCCGATAACTTCGCGATTGCGCGAAACCGGCGCGGACTTTAACAAGGAGAGGACATTTTTCCAAGAAGAATGTTATATTCATGTTAATATCATTATGTCCAAACAGACAGTTGCTAGTGCAATAAATTATCCAATCCAAGATTTTGATCCAATCAAGACGTCAACGATGCGATCTGGACCCATTTGAAGAAAGGTTGGTACACATTAAAGTTTGAAATTTGAATTCCACACGAGCACACTAAAAGAACCCCAATAAACCATATTGTGCTCATGAAATGAAGAAAAGTTGGTACGGCAAAACGTCAAGGGGTCAGACTTCACAAATCCAGAGGCGGATTATCCCTAAAGCAAATTACAAAGGGATTCAGGAACGGATTTTTCAACCGAAATTATACTGACGTTTTGGAACAATTTCTGATTTGTATGATTAATAATAAACACTAATCTATTCATTAATGCTGATACCTGACTCAATCAATTATAAAATGAAGATAATCGGAATTAAAACAACTAAATGAAGACAATGTCATACAATGTATTATGTTACTAGCAAGTAGTACTCAGTTCTGTCTCGTTTGGTTCACAGTAATGACATTGGATAATTTTCCAATTGTCGACATCTTATAAAAGTCTGTAAGGCTTCCGGTCACATTTGTAGAAGTGATACGTTTGCAAATGGATATAGAAAAGGGAACAAAGTGTGTGATAAACGTGAAATATTTAACTTTCTCGGATATTACTTACAAAATTAATGCTTTTGGTGAGTGCTATAACATTAAGTTTTGGATAAGATAAAGAATTACATTAGGTCAATTTAAGCTTACCAAAATGCATATCTTAGAACTACGTTTTGAGTTGTATTCATTCCATATTAATATTAAAATAAAACAGTTTATTTATTTGCATGGATCGGGGTTACATAGTTCATCGTAGTTTACAATTGGCATTCAATTTTATATTTTCTACAAGAGCTAACCCGGCAAACGTTGTTTTGCCATATGAATTACAAAAGTACCCCGCGCGCGCTATTTTCATATTGTCATATTATGTCATTGAGTGATTTATTTGTATTGAGAATATATAGGTATTTCTAATGCAAAAAATAATATAGGTTCCAGATAAGTAATCACCATAAATCACGTAAACCTTCTCCGAAACACAGTGCATCTTTTGGTGTATAAGTATTATTCCAGACACAGAATTAACTTCAATAAACTATTAAAAGAATCTACACAACTGAAATATTAATTATTGAATACTCAGCGCTAGCTTTCTTTTGAGGGACGCCACCATTTCATTTTTTTTCTGAGAGGCACGTATTTCGCTTTTGCCAGCTTTAAGTGTATGGCTAAAGCATAGCCCAAGCTCTGAAGCAAACTTCAAGAAACGACATATAGATATTATATTTATGTGGTTTTAAAGCATTATTACTCGCTGGTGATCCCATATTATAAGCGCTCGAATTATAGTTACGGTTTGGATTTATTGGATAAAACCCGTCTTGCAAGAATTCTTTTGAATTTTTCGAGTTACCTTAACTCTCTTAGAGTTTTTTGTTTTTAGTGAATTAGTCGTTAATTATAATATTAGTGTTAGTAGTAGTAACATTGTTTTATATTAATATTTGTAACCACTACAATTTTTTTTAAACAAAAAAATTGCAGATTAATTCCTAATTACTGATAGTAATCTATATTATTATTAGTTATTAGTATTATTATAGATAATTCACACTACAGCTTTATAAATTATAGCCTATCTTTTATTCTGACGTATAAACTATATTCTTGTAAAGTTTCATTAAAATCCATTCAGTAGTTTTTGAGTTAAAGAGCAACACACATACATCCAGACATTCTTACAAACTTTCACAAGTCATAGTTACGATTCGACTTGTTCTACTATTTCTTCAAGAATGCTTTTGAGTTTTTCAAGTTAACTTAACTAGAAGATTAGTGAATTAGTCGCTGCTTGGAAAGAATCCAAATTTTTCTAGCTTGTACCTAGCACATTGGAAAGCGACATTGGACATGTTAAAGATATTAATCTTGATTGATTAACTTAAAGACTTTTCTTATCTTCATTTGTCGCTACCCAAAGGTCGAAAGGGATGGTAGCGTTTGTTCTTCAATAGTCTGTAGTTTGTAATTAATGACAAGAATGGGGAATTAGACTTTTAAGCAGCATCAGCATGGATAACTTTCTTCCACTACTTCATATTCATTTACATAACCTTCATGTTCGTTATCAACAATTGGCGAATGAGACCTTAACCAAGCTTCCAATTCGTTTAAACCGATCGTAGCCCGTCCAAATTTCAATTAAATTAGTCAGTAAATGAGACAATTTAAGAATAGACATCGGGATCACGCGAATAAAGTAAACAGTAAAAATGATATACGGCATATTGTGCAACCCGTCCTTGAGGCTGGATTAATCAAATTTCCTGAGCTCACCAATTTGCCTCCGCCCGTTTGAACATTGTTTCATCAAAGTTACACACTGATTCATATTAAAGTTTTGAATAAGAATTCACTTCACCTTCTTGGAGCTCCTTTATATCCTGTTGCAAGTCCAACGATCTTGAAATGATATTAAACGATATTACAAAATTTAATATGGTAAAGCTTCGGATAATAGTAATAGTAATTCAAGATTAATTCTCATATTGTCTTAACCATAATTAGATCATGCTTATTTGTTCCAAAGTTTACTCACATCTTAAGGTCTATCTAGCCCGTTCCAAATTTACTTCATATGATTGATATTTCACTTAAAATTATTTTAGAAACCGTTTTGTTTTGCGCGTTCACAGATTGTGCTTGCACTCAAACCTCCTTAGGCTTGGTAGGTACTCGTAAATTTACAGGTATTGCCTTAGTATTTCTATCTTCAGTTCATAGCCTTAAGATACTAGAATTGTAAATCATGAACCAGGTAACTCAGAGATTGCGTTTTTGAAGGAAGCTAAAAATGCTAAATATTGTAAGTATTCAAAATATTCAAGACGATTTAAAGTTACGCACTTTTAAAAAAAAGGAGGAGGTTCTCAATTCGTCGGTATGTTTTTTTATGTTTGTTACCTGAGAACTTTCGACTGGGTGAACCGATTTTGATAATTATTTTTTTATTTGAAAGCTCTGCTCTCTTTTTATCTGACAATGGCACATCAAATCCTCAAAAACCTCAAATTTTCTATAAGTATGAGCGCACCAAATTTACGAATTACTAAATATCACGCCAACCGATTTTGATGAATCTTTTTTATTGGAAAGGATATACTTCAAAGGTAGTTTGGTGAGAGTTTGGTTAGGTTCAGATTATGGAATCCATGACAAAGTAACGGAACTTTTCAATTCTTAGGAGCAAATTAACGATACTGGGCCGAATCTTTTTTATGCTATCCGGATATTTGAGTCACCTACCGTAACGTCGTTATGGTCAAGGAATTATCGTAGTCGAATATAATGATCAATGGAACTCCTTAACGACTTACAGTAAGGGGGCGATCTGTGGCACAATTTCTCACTGTGTGTGATCAAATTGCAATGCGCTTACGTTCATTGTTGCATTGCAAAATTTTGTTGATCTACCAATGACGTTCTCGTCATTGTGATCGACACATATGTAGACAAATTATTAGTTAGTGTACTTCAGATTCACAAATAAGTTATTAATGTATTATAATTAATATGTTTATATCATTATTTATGTATTTTAATGTGTAACTTACTATTAGATAAACGTCTGGCCTGTTTCGTCTTTTTTTCTCATCATATCACTCTCAAAAATTACTTTATAATATTATGGGACGCTAATTGCGTCGACACTCTGGCTCCTTCTCATGTCCAAGTTACGTCAGTAGGTGCTGGGGCTGCTGCTTCGACTGCCGAAGACGTATGTTGCTCTCAGTGTGTCATACATCTTTGTGCCGTTTGGTGTCGAGACACTTTTCCCGTGGGGCCTCAAAATACGATACAAAGGCTACTGGAAACCCAAGCGCTGGCAGCTGTTTCGTTCAACGGATCAGCCTTGCTATCCAACGCGGTAATGCTGCCAGTATTCTTGGTACGCTTCCACGTAATGATAGTTTTAATTTTATGTAGTCGTAGTATTGTAAATATAGTTATATTTGTTTTGTTTGAATAATATATATTTACAAATTAATTAACATTATATTTAGACAACAGCATAATATTATTGTATTATTTATGTCTGTTGAAATATTTTAAGGAGCATATCTTTTTTTCATTATTTACTTTAACGCATCTCTCAAATTATATTGGAAGATTTCTTAAAGACTTGTGTCGAAGACTTAGATCTATAGAAAGTACATAGACTTAGCTCAGACTTAAATTACGCAAAAATTTGCTAAGCGTTAACTTAGCATTATGTTTCATTTCGTTTTGATAGTCATCTGACAGCTGAAATGACAGATGGAGATAAATTACTACCTTGTACTGTCAGTTATTAGCTGTCATTAATCTGAAGCTGTCCCAATATACACGATAAGTCATTCTTATCGCCTTATATTGGGATGCGTGAATTGAAATTTCCATACAAACTTCTATCGCTGGTAACCTATACGTCGACCCATTGACAGACAGCGTGTACGGATAGGGTGAGTTACCGTTCATAAGTTTATTGGGACAGAAAAGTCAACGATTGTTACGATTTTTATCTCAAGTAAGAGATAGACTGAATATTGGGAACCGCCATAAGTTGTACTTGAGTAAAGTCTGAGCAAGTCTAGTCTCATCAAATTGGCGTTATTTTGATAATGCGCTGATCTACAGTGTTACATCATCAATAGACGAGTTAGATCCCTCAGTGATGTTAGAATAAAAATTAACTAATATTATCGTTTTGGCAAGGTCGATATTACCAAATTTAATTTTAAATGTTGATTGACATTACGTAGCTTCCAATTTCACAAATAATATTAGCTATGCTGTATTGAGATATTTAGGGATAGATTGTACAAATTTACTAACTTTTTACCGTAAAGACAATGTAATTATCATTCGTAACATTGATTATCGTATCTAATCATCATATATATAAAATTCTCGTGTCACAATGTTCGTTCCCGAACTCCTCCGAAACGGCTTGACCGATTCTCATGAAATTTTGTGAGCATATTGAGTAGGTCTGAGAATCGGCCAACATCTATTTTTCATACCCCTAAATGTTAAGGATGGTCCACACGAATATTTTTTTTAAATTTTTTTGACATTTTTTTTTAAATTTGTTTGATTATGAGTCAGCCTTAAAAATACATACAACTTAAAATTTTCAACCATCTACGATCAACAGTTACTTTTGTATCACGATTTTAATATCGGCAATATAACTTTTGCTGGGTCAGCTAGTTTAATATAAAAGTTATACAAATGTCATATTGTCTGTTATCTGTTAAATCTGAAAAAAAAATATAATCATTTTGCATTTCATAAGATTATAACTCAAAAATTTCTGCTGAAATAAATAAAAAGGTATTTATTGTATATTTGTTAGTAGGAACATCTTAAATATATTCTTGGATTTATATATGCAAAGTTTACCAGACCTTAAAAAACATAATTATAATAATATACATTGTAAATGTTATTAATTTATGCATATGTAACAAAAAATTGTTTTATCTTATAATTAATATTATCCTGATGAAATTATTTTATTTTATAAAGAATGTCTTTTTATGCGCCACATATAAAAGAGATTTGTGACTGTTTCGTATGTTTGACGACCCATATAGCCGAATGGTTAGTGACCCTGACTACTAAGCTAGAGGTCCTGGTTTCGAATCCCGGTGGGTGCAATCATTTATATGATAAATATGGATGTTTGTTTCCGAGTCATGGATGTTTGTATGTATTTATGTATGTTTAAGTATGTATATTGTATTAAATATATCGTTGTCTTGTACTCATAGTATAGGCTATGCCTAGTTTGGGGCAAGATAATTTGTGTAAGAATGTGTCAATATTCAATGATAAATGATTAAGTAAGACCTTTATTTGCTGATAATTATAAATGATTTAAGTACATTTTAGCTCTCCAAGTCCTGCCCGTTTCACATAAGTATAGTTTCGTTTTAGTGTCACAAAATTGATTACATCATTAAATAAAGTTGAATTAAATTAATCGCATCTTGAAGTACAAAATAAGAGTGACCACAGTGTTATTAAGAAAAGTTATTATATATTCCATGTTTTAATTAAAAACTAGCTGACCCGACAGACATTGTTCTGTATATAATAAATAAAATAACGTCGTAATGAAATTGTTTCAGAGCAGAACTGTCAAACCGTGTGTCAATAAATTCTCTCATAGAAATTATGTATGGACACATCAAAGGAAAAACAAATTTGTTGTTTTTTTTTAGCAGTTTTTCCTATCTAATTATAATGCAAGACCAAAATTAGCCAAATCGGTCCAGCCGTTCTCGAGTTTTAGCGAGACTAACGAACAGCAATTCATTTTTATATAAAAGGCATAAAAGGCATTTATTTTCTCAAAATTGATTCCTTTAGAATTCTTTTTGATGTCATTTCTTATACTACTAGATACTACTACTAAGCGGCGCAAGAAACTCTCCCAGCATTCTTTTTTTTTGCGCTCTTTTCAATAAAAATATACAATATTGTACAGTTGCTATAAAATAATCACAATCTAGTCCCAGGCTGTCCGATCATTTAGATATTCAGCAGTGGAGTAATAGGATTTACGACAGAGCCATTTTTTTTATAAAACATTTAAATTTATTTATAGACAATGCCTGAACAGTGGCTGGGACTTTATTGTAGAAGTGTATACATTTACCCTTAAAGCTATTATGTATCTTATGAAGCCTACTAGAATTAGTTACAAGCAATCCCTTATTTCTAGTGTTATAATAATGAAAATCACTATTAAGAGCAAAAAGGTGACGATTTTTGTGAACATATATTAAATTTTCATAAATGTACTGACAATAAACAGTCATAATATTTATTTCTTTAAATTTTTCTTTGAGAGACTGTCTATAACCAAGCTGATATATAGCACGAACAGCTCTCTTTTGCAGAGCAAACACTATATCAATGTCAGCAGCATGACCCCATAGTAATATACCGTACGTCATGATGCTGTGAAAATAACTAAAGTACCTACACTAATCTAGCGGTCGCAACATTCGTGTACTCTCTAATCTTTCTAACTGCATATGCCGCAGAGCTGAGTCTATCTGCTAGATGGGTAATATGTGGACCCATACATATATAGAACATATATAGATTATGTTCAAAATACGCAGTTCCTAAATAAGTACATATTTGTCAATGTTACTTCAAAGCTTCAGAGTTTAAAAATTCACTTATCTTATAATAACATTTATGCGCTAAATATATAAGCTAAGCTAAGTTTATCTTTAAATACCCTTTTAGGCCAGTAGTCCGGTCAATTTAGACCAAAAAATGAGAGTAAAGTTATAGTTATAAAAGTTGTTATCGCCTATGCACACGATTCCACGCCACCTATGAGGTAGTGTACTTAGCGCGTTTTTATAACTTTTTGAATCGTTATATCTCAGAAACGGTGGCTCGTAAGAAAAAAAGTATTGGTACATTTTTTATAGATAATTTTATGATCTACAATTTTTGTCTGAACTACTTTTATGAAAAAACTTACCGTTATGCTAAAAATCGTGAAAATCTAATTTTTTTGACCTTTGACCTTGTATAAAAAAATTCCATACACGGGAATGATGGGGAACTTTTAAACATTGTTTATAATTATGTTTTGAACAATTTCACTGATTTTCAGCTTGTTGGGACATTATGTAACTTCGAATGTCTAAATTGACCGGACTACAGATTATCACATGCTCTGGTAATTTATTATAAATTCGTCATTTCCAAAAATATTTAACTGCATAAATCTCGATCAGTCTGGCAAAATTTCATACAATTTAATCTTAAGCGCAAATTACGTTTAATATAAAGGTATAAGCCTTTATTTCAGGGATGTATTTATAGCATTTATTTTTTTACATAAATATTTGTCTTACTCGCTTAATCATCTTGCAGTCAGACGACTTCGACAATCTCATCTGTTTGCTCGAAGATTAAAGGTAAAGATAAAGTGGCTCCTGTTTCCGCAATTAGACCACTCAGTTGGGTTCATTTTGCGTGCAATGTTGGCCAGTCATTCCAACCAGCCCAGCTCCTTCCAGAAGTTAAGAACACTCATGGGGTGTTCGTGGACTTCCTGGAGTGACCTCGTATTCACTAAGGTTTTTTTGACCGTTAGTTGGCTACCCCTGAACATTCCAGGATTACATGAGTGACCGTTTCGTCCTCGGCAAGACAGCCTCTACACTTAGGACTGTCTGTTACGATGATTGTGAAAAGGTGCTTGTTTAGTATTGTGAAGCTTGAAAGGTGTGAGTGATGTGTGACCAGTTAGGGTGCCCACCATGATTCGGATATCGTGTCTGTTTAGTTCGTTTCAGTTTGGGCGATAGTACAAGAATCGCTTCTTTCGACTTGCTCGAGACATTTATCCATCGGGTGTTGCGTAGGTTGTTGGTGAGAAAGCGTATCCATGAACGCATTTGGCTGAAGGGCAGCGGCAGGAGTGGCAAAGGGCCAGCCACTAGGGTCACTGATCCCCACCTAAGAAGTACATCTACTGTGTCATTCCCTAACTCACTGTGTTACTTGATCCATTGCTTAGTTATCCATTTGTTAGAGGGAAGTCGCTCCATGGACAGATGACACTCTTATATCAGAGCTGAGTTATAGGTATTGCTCCCCAGCACAGTTAGCATAACCATACTTCTAATAGAATCGAATTTTCATTTGCAGATTCCTTGATGGCTACACACTCACACTGGAAGATGGAGCTGTGTGTGCCTAAGGGTATTGGTGTGTGTATGTTCATTTCCTTTGAGAAGATGCTAGCCCCAGTTCCGGCGGCCATCTTGGAGTGTTGTGTAAATTATTAGTTCATTAACTCCTGACTGGTCTGTTTTATCTTCAAACTGTTGAATGTGGTAATTCCCTTGGAATATGTATGTTTTAGGTGTCCTATCGCAGGGAGCCTCACAGAGTGGATACTCCTTTTTTACTTGCTGAGCAGAGATTTGCTGAAATGCAGTCATCATCTTTCTATACACCCAACAGCTTCGTAGAAGCGTCATTGTCGCCTCCTGTTAATGTGTATGTCAAGCGGTGTTAACCCCTTGGTCTCTAAGACGAACGTTGGCGTTGTGCTCATGCATCCTGTTAGGGCTGTGCAAGTCAACCTATGGAAACGCTGCAGCCTGATTTATATGGTAGCAAGCACTGTCCTGGGCCACCAAGCTATCGCTACATAGGAAATAACTGGTCTTATGACTGTTGTGTAAAGCCATCTACTTGTCTTAGAACCAAGACCTCAACCCCAAGGTTTTCCCTATGAGCCTTCTGCACCGGCAAAAGATAATACAACGTAACTTAACGAAATTAATACAACCTCGAACTCAAAATAACATTATAAAAGTATAAGTAGTAGTCAATTTGGCCAAATAGGCCATTTTTCAAGTTTTGCTCTTAGTTAAGTTTTGTCCCCAATTTCTTTCAGAAGACGACAGCATTGTGATCGTTGGAATTGAATTTATCGAGAGCTTTTCGAAGTGCGGTGCTGATGGTTGGTTCGTGGTTAAAACGTCTCAACTTGAGTCTTAAACAAGATTACTTTTTACCCAATTTCGCGACGTTTTCAAGTGACGACTCGATAGAAGACACAAGTTTCTACCAGCACTGGTGTACGATTTCCCGAGGGAGAACTGCATAGCCTGTGTATATGGAATCACCAGTACTGTCAGTCATATACTAAATACATTTTTGAGACGTCTAATATATTATCACTATCATGCAGAAGAAACAATATAGCCCAATATATATATAGTCTCGAGTAATTCCAGCGGTCATATACCTAAGCAACGATTAATTTTATAAATAATAAAATTTATTATTTATTTTTAAATTGATAATGATATACTACTTTAAGATAATAATTTAAATATATTATTGCTCACATGATATCTTTACTTATTTACAGTGTATACGAATTGATTCAATATCTACTGCACTCATTATTCTTTTGAGTTTTTTAGGGTATGTTCCGATATGCACTGCGAGCTCTGCGCAGTGCTATCACTGTAGAGCAATTCATTCCGTTATGGACTGCCAGTATACTGCCGCAGTACCCTAGGGGAATATATGACGTCATAAATCGCCGCCATATTCTACTGTGAGCACTGGCGTTTCCTAGGTAACGTACTCATAGTACTTTGATCACGTGATCAGTAAAAACCAATCAAGTGCCTAACGTTTTATAAACAATACCTACAGTTTAATCCCAAATATTTTTAATTTGACAGTGCTCCGACAACAGTTTTTTTTTAATGAACTAGAAAACTTTAATACACTCATTTGAATGCTGCGTCAAAAATGCGGCTGACAGTATACGGGATTGCGTTCCGTTTTATATAGTAACCAGTATAACTGGCTATAAAGGAACGGCTTCACAGTATACTAAATTGACGTCACACTGTACAGTGGTCGCAGTAGAATCTCATCTTTTTTTTACAATAATGAATTAATAATTAAAAGGTTTATTTGTTTCAAAAAGTTTACCGAAATCTTAGATCCAAAATGGTGTCTAGTCAGCATTATGTTGAGAATTTTACTTCTCCAACGACTTTCTGAACTGAAAACTTCTTTAGCGGCATTGAGCACTTTTCATCAAAGTTGATCAAAGTTGATTTTTATAAGAGATAATCTTTTTAATGTAAAATAATTGTAACAGTTTTGAAGAGTAAAATATTTTATGTAACATAAATCGTCATTTTTGTGTACGAAATAAATATTGTATTTAATCACATAAATGCTAGTATTTTTATACTGATATATAAAGCAAAATTCGTGCAAAATGATTCCCTAACCATTCCAAAAAATTCAAAAACGCACAACGTTAATATTCAATTTTCACTTCTGCCGGCACTCCCGGAGTGCATTTTTTTTTCTTTTTTATTGAGGTACCTGTTCAAAGTTTTAAATCTTGAAATTTTATTGAAATAAGATTGAATTAGTGGACACCCACTTGCTATCTAATATTATTTCAACGGAATCGGTATAAAATAACATAACGGAATACGCCATCTATAAGCCATACAGGTACTATACTTTCATAATCTTTATGATTGCTCAAATATAAATAAATAAATAAAAAGGCTCCGAACATTGAAGGTATATAAATGCAAAATTAAATTCTGTTATTTCTTTGGAAGCGATTAACTTCCTTCCTTCTTTGTGCAGTGTTTCCAGGACGATACGACATGGATACCTTCAAAAAAAGCGCGTACACCTTCCTTAAAAGCCGGCAACGCTCCTGTGATTCCTCTGGTGTTGCAAGAGAATGTATGCGGTGATCACTCAACACCAGGTGACCTCCTCGTTTGTCCTCCTTTTCCATAAAAAAAACTACGTTCTTCCGCAGTTTATGCCTTTGTATGGTTCCATCATTGACGCGTCCTCTAAGTATATTATTATATTGTGTAAATTATACTTAGATTATAGACAATTATTATTTAATACGGCTTCACTCGCGTTCAATCGGCGAAGTCACCTCACTAACCTTGATAAAGGGCATCGGATTGGTCAGAAGCTAGTCTATATCGTATATATATATAGTCTATATCCATATTTGAAGCCGTTTTATAATATAGTATATAGTTATTAATGTCTCAAGAAAGACTTTATAATTTGATGGATTAATTGCGGTTTATAATTCTTTTGTAATTGTGGAAAAGACAAGAATCTTTTAAGCATTCAAGAAAACAATTGTCAGAATTTTATTAACAATTAAGAATCTTATTTATTGTTTTATTCAACTTAATCAGTCAGTCAGAAAAATAAAAGGAAAAAAATAATGCTGACTTTAAACTTAGATCATTAATTATACGTCTAGATTATGACAGCTGAAAACGTCGAAATAACTAACCTCTATTTTGAGTAATAAGTGTAAGACGTAGCTTGTCACGCACAATAAACTAATACTCCTGGCCTGTTTTTATTGGTTGTCTAACAGCAAAAGCTCTATTTCGACGTATTAATTATCTATGACTTTAAATATGCCACTATACTCAAGTAATATAGTATTTTATGCAACAGTTGCATAATAAGTGTCTAAAAACGCGAGTTTCGTCGCAATAAAAGACGACACGAGTATTTTTTGGCTTATTTATACAATGACACATACGCAACACATACAATATTTTTTTCTACGACTTGGTAATTAAGTTTAGTTTTCTACTTGTTTTCGAATTGCCTTTTAAATGGGCGGGAAACGTATTGTATACATAGGTACCTGTCTGTGGTGATTGCTTTTATTTCTAGTTCAAGGAATGGTAAAGGTACACACCCATACAGCCAACGCGGGAAATGTGAAAATAACAGAATTACTTGCAGTATCTTGACAAATTATATTAACAAGTTTTTTTTCTAAAGTTAACATTATAATGTTTAGTCTCATGATTTCTATGAACCTACAATACCTAACCTAAATTTAATTATCTGTGGCCAAAACGACTGTGCTTTTAACGACTTTACGACGCTTTTACGACGTTATAGTACGGTAAGTTACAATGCTTTTTAAGGATATAGAGTATAGACTTTTTCATAGAGTCAATAATGTATGTACTTATATTAGTGATCGTGGCTCTATAAATGACATATAAAAGTTGAGGAGTACAAAAAATAGTTTTTCTGCTACTACTATAGTACCTATACTATTTAAATGCATTGGTTTCGGCATGTCGTTAAGAGCACGATATGTATTCTAAAATTGACCATACTTTGTAGTCCAAGAGGTACCAGTTCCAGGCTCTTTTGCACAGGAAGCCGGCTAGATTATGGGTACCACAACGGCGCCTATTTTTGCCGTGAAGCAGTAATGTGTAAACATTACTGCGTTTCGGTCTGAAGGGCGCCGTAGCTAGTGAAATTACTGCAAATGAGACTTAACATCTTTGTCTCAAGGTGACGAGCGCAATTTTAGTGCCGCTCAGAATTTTTGGGTTTTTCAAGAATCCTGAGCGGCACTGAATCGTAATGGGTAGGGCCTATCAATTACCATCAGCTGAACGTCCTACTCGTCTCGTCCCTTATTTTCATTAAAAAAAAAGTCTCTTCAGCTCTTATAAAGTTCTAAACTTCTAGCCAAGCTTGGTTCGTGCCTTGTTGACCAGGTGCTGCTGCTTCTGCTGGAAAGACCAAAGTATATTTTGCCAGTTGGTAAGAGGTTTGATATATTTTGGCTTCAAGCCTTCAACCCTTTTCACAAATTGAAGCTTTGTGATCCCTCTACAAGACGACAACCAAACCATGATCGACGCAGGATAATGACCACAAATAAAACAAATCATCTTTATTTACTTCTTTGGCGCTATGAGCCTTTATTAGCGTACACTTATCATTTTGCTATTCAATTGTGTTTTATTTCATCAGCGAAAAGGGATATCTCTGTACTCTTCATTCACCTGTCGGGAGAACAAGTATTTTGATTGAGTCGCTCTCTTTAACTGCGGGGATTGATTTAAGGCATGTCCTGTATATCGACGCTAAGCAAAACCTTCACCAAAACAAATATTATAACTATATTTACAATACTGGCAGTATTTCCGCGTTGGATAGCTAGGCTGATCCGTTGATAGAAATAGTAGCCAGCGCTTGGCTTTCCACTAGCCCTATTGAGGCGCGAAGTTAGTACTTTGTACATTCTCCGCGACTCTGGGCCTCACATGCCAAGTGTTTTGACACCACGGCACAAAGATATAAGTATCACTGAGACCGACATATTTGCGACTATTGCTGTCTTCAGCAGTCGAAGCAGCAGCCCCAGCACCAACTGACGTAAATTGGACATGAGAAGGAGCCGCAGTAGAATAGTAAATAGTCAATAAAAGTCTTGATATTTTATGTTGATATCTCCAATAGTCTTCACCTATTTAACATTAAACTAATAAATATATTATAAATGCAGAAGGCACATAGTTCAATAAGAATACAGATAGTATTACTAAATCTAAATATCAGTTTCCTCATACGCGTTGAACGGTGCACGCGCTTTCATTGTAACGACAGCAAACGGCGCAGTCTCAAACACTTACATTTTCTTTAAAACTTGTGAATTCGTAAAATGGATGTGGAAATCGGCAATATACAACCTAACAACATATCATCAAAACTTACTGTTTTCACCGATCTCAATTACAAATTATCTGGTAAGTTTTTCTTACTGCTAATTAATTAAAATTAAAGATTAATAATATGAACTTTAATCACAAAGAAATACTTAGCAATCATGAGAAAAGTTTTTTGTATTATGATTTATATTTATATTTTATATACAAAATCAGGTGGTTCAATGCTTTTCTTGTTAGTAAGCAGTTTTGTTGGAGACTGTATCTGAATGTGGTAAGCATATTTTAGTGAAAGTAAAAACGAATAATATGTTCGCACGGAGCTATATCTGCTAGATATGCTTCATAATATCTTAATAAATAATATTTAAACTCTTGAATGTATGTTACTTAATAAAAACAGCTACACGGATTTGGGTCAACAAAGAGTATTTAACTAAATTAGCGAATAACATCAGCATCGTAATCATTGCTGTGATAAAACCATCCAATCAGTCTTTCCGGCTTCGAGCAGATACGCTGTAAGAAGATTGTCAGATGTTTTTCAGTAGAAAGATCTATAAAATTGGCTTATAGCACACTGCTGGGGTGATATTAGCATATTTCCGCTACTTTTAATATCTGATCTTTAGATTAAGATTATTTAGAATCCAGATACAATGTCATCCCTTATTCGATTATGAATCTGCAGTTCATTATAGAAACATCAAATCCCAAAATATATAAAACGTTTTTCTCTCACATCACAGCTACCAAGCTACCACCAAATACGTCACACATAGTTTTAAAAAAGAAATTAATGAAATGCCACAAACATGAAATTAAAAATAATAATATTTAATTGTCATTTTTAGCGATTCTATAACATGGTGAATAGGTCGTACACCGTATAAGTTACTGGAATGCTGGCGAAATTGCAAAATATTCAACAATAATATAATAGCCCTGAAGACTGTGTACAATGCGTTGGTCCAACCACTCTGGCATAATATTATTATCTGTATATATATATATATATATTAATAATAAATTTATATATCCATTAAGAACTTAATCTAATATACAAACGCTGTATTATTACTAAAAGTGCCAATCTTATATCATATATTTATATTTATGCCTACTACTCGGTTGGGTCGAGTTAGTAAGTCTGTTGTTGGGCGATGTATATGCTTCTACAATATGATCCCAGAAAATGTACAAAACAAATGTGTTACGAAATTTAAAAGAATTGTTAAAAAACGATTGTGTGGGAAAGGTGACTATAGCATAAACGATTTTCTTAATGACACCACGGACTGGGAATAAAGCGAACACCCTCAGGCTCTTTAATTATAAATGTTTATTGTACGATATCACATTGTAATCCATATTTTATATTTTAAAAAAAGCCTGCTGAGTTTCTTGCATCTATTCTTCTCGGGTCTGAGGCAGTCTCTTTTGAATGGGTGGTAGTTTTTGACGTTCAATAAGTGATTTTAAATCCTATTTTGAATAAAAATATTTGAATTTGAATATAGAAAACTTAACAAAAATGTTTATATTACAAAATTTATAAATTTATAATTAGCTCAATAACTAGGTTAATTATACATTAGTGCTGATATGCACTTTAGTGATGTCTAAACTATGTTAGTAAACTACTTACTTGTGTCTTAAACATCATTATTAATTATTTAATGTTATTAAATTAATTCGAATAGCGACACTATTTTTAAATTGAATCTGTGTTTTTGCCTGTAATTGGGTCTGCATCTCTCTTATTAACATTGATGTGAATTTGGCCGTAACTAAGATGTAAAACGGCAAACCTAATAATTAAATAAAAATAAATACGTCAGGCATAATTGCATGCAAGTGGTATGGTTGCATAAGATGACCTAGACATTCAATGATACACCCTGCCCACTGAAATGCAATGATAATCTATATTCTCTATTGCATACTCAGGGTAATTTTGGGGCAACTGTGGCGTTGTAATGACGCATTAGGGGATATTTGAGAAGGAATACATAGATGGTTTGGTGTAGGAGCTTTTTGCTAAAGAGACCATTTTGCCTTGCTCATGTTCAACTTGCTCACTCGAGTACGCATCAGTACATACGCTGATCCTGGCTGTCTTTACCAAATGCTATAGATATATTTATGCTTTCGGCTTAAGAAGAACAGCAAGAAACTCAATGGGCTTCTTCTTTTTGAAGTGGAACTTCTTTATAGACATATGAGAGAAATTTTATAGCAATAACGTCACGATTTTCGGTTACGCGCCTAAATAGATTAATTTACTACTGAATCTTTTTTCTTAAGCCTTATCTACCCAATTTTAGTGAAGTTGTAAACAGTAGAATAATGATATGTCATAAAGAACTTTCACTTGTTACCTGTGAACTCTGATACACACACATATTTTTATTTATAATAAAATTTATTATTCTCCATTCCTAAGCTGTGGCATCATTATTATGTAGATCTAAGACGCTAATATTTGTTTTTATGTAAAACACTTAAGTTAACCCAATAAATTAATCTGTTGTTGTCCAATCTAGTATTTTTATTCCAAATATAGGTTTTTACGTATTTCTTCGCTGTACTTTCGTTCATAGGAACGCAACCGGTTCAAAGTTTGGTTCATTGAATTTTATTCGTGTGGGCTTCACAAAAGGCACTTTTACCAGTGGAAGGGTGACTTTTTTGTACAATGATTCTGGCTAGATGGATACCTAAACCGTTTTCTTCTATCAAGGAGCGTACTATTTCTTTTCGAAGGGCACCGTAGTTATTAGCTTTAACATTTTGAATGTTTTTACTAGAAATATGGCAGTCTCAAACGATTTAACAAAAATTTTGGCCAAACGGTGTGAAAAACAAGGTGTTGTGTAACTTTACTCGGTATGTCATAAAAGCTTTTCAAAATCATACTAATACTAGGTACAACTATTGCAAAATACTCATTGATATACGGCCGTTCCCAATATTCAGTCTATCTCTCACTTGAGATAAAAATCGTAACTATCGTTGACATTTCTATCCCAATAAACTTATCGACGCTAACTCACCTTATCCGTACACGCTGTCTGTCAATGGGACGACAACTTACCAGCGATAGAAGTTTGTATTTAAATTGCAATTCACGCGTCCCAATATAAGGCGATAAGAATGACTTATCGGGTATATTGGGACAGCTTCAGATTATTGACAGTTAATTACTGACAGTAGAAGGTAGTAATTTATCTCTATCTGTAAATAGTATATTGGGAACAGCCGTTAAGAGTAGCCGTTGAGTTTCTTGTATGTTCTTCAATCAGGCTTTACTTTTTCCGCACATGTTATGATAGATTCAGTTTTTTAAATTAAATATTTAAAAAAAAAGAATCAAAGGTGCTTAGCATAAGCCTATTTGAATAAAGTTTATTTCACTTCGACTTTGTGTTTCCTCTGTACTTTTCCCATTTTTTACACTTTAATCCACGCAGACAAAACCACGGGTCGAAGTAGTCGTAAATGTATTAAAACCATTTTTGCTTATCATTAATACGTACGTGTATGTAAGCGTATCCTATGTTATCATTAAGTAGATTGTACAATATTTTACTTCCATTCAAACTGACCTCGTGATCTTTTGGACTCGATAATAGAACTATCGAAAATTGTTGATATCCATATCCTACATACAGATGACTGTATAGTATACAAGAGCTTAGTAGATAGATAAATTCAAATATTTTGTTCAAGTAGGTTATGATATCACTTAGTGAAAGTCATGAACCCACTCGAAAAAGTATGCCTCAGACCTAGAAGAACGTGCGTAACAAACTGAGCGGTCTTCTTTTTTTTTCATAGTAATATAGTAACAATGTAATATCGTACAGTTTAATTTAATATTTAATAGCCTGAGGGCGGTCGTTCCATTCCCAATATATTTTTTAATATTAATAATGTAGTCACTACTAGATGGTTTGTAAGCTAATTACGTAATATTTAATACATAATGACCCTTAAGTAGGGACTGAATAAATTGACCGACTTGGTATTAAATTGATCTCACAACTTGTTACGGTAGAAGAACTAATTTTCGAGACTTGGTTTTTTTACAAGTTATATTTTTGATGGCATCACATTTCAATTTATAGATAGTCCAACTTTTTTCCTTTCCGCCACCTTCTACTTCTTGAATACCAACAACAGGATTTTCTTAAAGCTTACTTTCTGACTTATTACTAGTTAGAACTTATATTTACCAGTGGGAGGCTCCTTTGTACAGGATGCCAGCTAGATTATGAGTACCACAACGGCGCCTATTTCTGCCGCGAAGCAGTAATGTTTAAGCATTATTGTGTTTCGATCGGGAGGGCGCCGTAGCTAGTGAAATGAATGGGCAAATGTGACTCAACATCTTATGTATCAAGGTGACGAGCGCAATTGTGGTGCCACTCAGAATTTTTGGGTTTTTCATGAATCCGGCATACTACTAAATACTTCATTGTAATGGGCAGGGCGTATCAATTACCATCAGCTGAACGTCCTGCTTGTCTCGTTCCTTATTGTCATAAAAAATGAGGTTTTCTTATTTTTGTAAGTAGTCTTCCTCTTTTTCTTTTCCGAAACTACTTCTTGAGTTTTACCTACAATTTATCTCAAAGCCCACCGCCTGTCTCTATGGGTTTTCTTCGCAACTTTAATGTTAAAATTTTTGACAAGTCTGTTAAATGCTTTTAGTCTATTGTATTCACCAATTGAGAAATCCTGTGCTTTAATACTTCCAAAGTCGATATTACTTAGATGTAATCCGCCCAGACTTAGGACACTCGAAAATGCTACGTTAGCTTGCCACACAAACACTCGCATAGATAATTTTGTAATCTGATATGATTGATGCTTTTATTTAAAAATCTTATAACTATATTTACAATATTATCTATTATATATATAAAATGAATTGCTGTTCATTAGTCTCGCTAAAACTCGAGAACGGCTGGACAGATTTGGCAAATTTAGGTCTTGAATTATTTGTAGAAGTCCAGAGAAGGTTTAAAAGTTAAGAATAAATAGGAAAATGTCCGGAATTAAATAAAAACAACAAATTTGTTTTTCCTTTGATGTGTCCATACATAATTTCTATGAGAGAATTTATTGACGCACGGTTTGACAGTTCTGCTGTGAAACAATTTCATTATGACAGCAGGGTGCATATTTTACGAAGTAATTCTTGATGTTATCATATATTATTGACAAATTCATCGAAAAACATTATTTTATTTATTATATACAGAACAACGTTTGTCGCGTCAGCTAGTGATTATATAAAATTAATACTCTCACTACGGGCATACCAAGAATACTGGCAACCAACACTTCCACGTTGGATTGGTAGACTGATCTGTTGACCGAAATATTTGCCAGCGCTTGGGTTGCCAGTAGCCCTATTGAGGCGAGAAGATATTACTTTTTTACATTCTCCGCGCATCTGTGCGCGTGGGACCCCTCAGGCCAAGTGTCTCAACATCAAACGGCACAAAGATGCGACGCTTGCTTTCTAAATATAATTAATATTATATAATTATATTCGATTACAAAGTTATTTAAGAAAACTGGACCGAAATTGCAAAATATATTAGTTTTTTTCTTGATTTATACACTAAACACTAATTGTATTCTAAATTTGAAGCTTCTATGTCTGCTAGAAGTGCTTTAAACAATTGATGATCAGTCAGTAGTCAGTCAGTAAGTGACAAAATGTGAAAGTGTTGATACAATGCCTGGTTGTTAGCTGATTATTCAGGCTTCTTGTTTTACCCACAACGAAGCTATAGAGGGTCGTAAATGGCCTGTAGGTCTACTCGCAAAATCGACAATGATATATTCGGAACGATACGATAATAACACGAATATATCGCACCTACCCTACTCTAACAAATATTCGTATTTCAAATCGTTTATCGTAACAACATCGTTACCATAGACTAATATTGTGATTTTTTACGATGTTAGAGTGAATGAATTATGCGCAAACTATGTTTAATCTGTGCTATGTCCATCATTTACACAAAATGTATTATATTCATTATATAATTAAATAATTATATAATGAATATAATATGACCATTTTAAATTGAAAAAATATTACAAAACTAGTGGATAATAAAAAGAAAAAAAATGAAACTCAACCCTTCTCGTTGACTTCCTATTTCACAATTGGTAAAATTAGTTAATGCAATCCACGTATCCACATTTCGACGACCTGTATAGCCGAGTGGTTAGCGATCCTACCTACTAAGCTAGAGGTCCCGGGTTCGAATCCCGGTAAGTGCAAGCATTTGTATGATGAATATGGATGTTTTTTTCCGAGTCATGGATGTTTAAATGTATTTATGTATGTTTATATGAATTTATTTATGTTTAAGTAAGTATATTGTATTAAATATATCATTGTCTTGAAACCCATAACACAGGCTAGGTAGGTATATATGCTTAACTTGGGGCAAGAGTATTTGTGTAAAAAGTGTGTCAATATAAAAAAAAATCCAGCCTTAGAAGTTTCCACTTTTAAAGGCTAAAAGCCGCGCATTACAATACCTACATTCCTTTCCACGTCCTACTATGTGCTTGGAATATTTACAAGCACACATACCTTAGTCATTGACGGTCAAATAGGCATAAGATATAATATACTAGCTGACCCAGCAAACGTTGTATTGCCGATATTAAAATCGCGATACAAAAGTAACTGTTGATCGTAGATGGGTGAAAATTTGAAGTTGTATGTATTTTTTAATGCTGACTCATAATCAAACAAATTTAAAAAAAATGTTAAAAAAAACTTAAAAAAAATCGTGTGGACCACCCTTAACATTTAGGGGGATGAAAAATAGATGTCCGATTCTCAGACCTACCCAATATGCACCCAAAATTTCATGAGAATCGGTCAAGCCGTTTCGGAGGAGTTCAATGTTTAACACCATGACATTAGAATTTTATATATAAGATAAAGACCACTCACGTCGTATGAAAACAAAGCCTAAATATGGAACATGCCACAATATACAACGTAATAATACGCTTAAACTGCTATATCTATACATTGCCGCATTTACTCCAGTTGTTTAAAATATTCTTGGTCAATAAGCAGCAATGTAAAATATTTATTGCGTTTAGGTACTTTTATCTCTAATATATAAAATTCTCGTGTCATGGTGTTAAACATTGAACTCCTCCGAAACGGTTTGACCGATTCTCATGAAATTTTGAGGGCATATTGGGTAGGTCTGAGAATCGGACAACATCTTTTTCATCCCTCTAAATGTTAAGGGTGGTCCACACGAAATTTTTATTTTTATTTTTTGTCATTTTTTTTTAAATTTGTTTGATTATGAGTCAGCATTAAAAAATACATACAACTTCAAATTTTCACCCATCTACGATCAACAGTTACTTTTGTATCGTGATTTTAATATCGGCAATACAACGTTTGCTGGGTCAGCTAGTATATAAAATATAATTATAAAATCCAATCTTAATGAGATTCAGTTATAATCTGCAAAAACATAAACAAAGATAATTTTTTTTATTTTGATAATAAATAGTTTAGAAAATTATGTTACAGCAACCATATCAAAAGATGACTAATTATGTTATTGAATCTATATAATACCTTCCGGCAATAAAACAGTTTAGATTTGAAAGAGCGGCATCTCAAGTCAATTATCTAATATGCAATTATTGGGGTTGAGCAGGTTATCAACTGTAAAGTAGATGGAGCCACAACCTGAGAGTTGAGTTGGGTTAGTTGGTAAGACCGTTGGGACGTAACCCGAGATGCGCGTATTCGAATCTCGCATCGTCGAATATTTTGTGAAGGAGAACTAACTTATAAAGTAGTTTTATAAAAAACTCCAAATGTTTTGAGTTTGTTTCTTTAGTGTTAATTCCGACAATATATTTTGTCTTCAAGCAACTCGACACGTGTTTCGCCTCTACACGAGGCATCCTCAGGAGATATTGACTCGCCAAACTCTGGCACGAGACTTGTGTTTCGAATTAAGACTAAAGAAAACTCAAAACATTTGTTTTTTTTAAGACTACTATATAAGTTTGTTATCTTTAAGTGATATTTATATATATATCCCTCATTTCCGCAAAGTAACGCCTACTTCAATACATTTTCTTAAAATAGGTAATAGTTAAAAAAAACTAAAAAGCACGCTTTATATAAAATTCAACTAAAAAATAGAAAATAAATTTAAATTGAAAATAGTGAAAAAAAAAACTATATTTTATTGTAAAAAAAGCGTGGGGTGCTTTTTAAGATATTATTAAAATAATAATTCTTCTACACCCCACGCTTTTTTTACAATAAAATATAGTTTTTTTTTACACTATTTTCAATTTAAATTTATTTTCTATTTTTTAGTTGAATTGTATATAAAGCGTGCTTTTTAGTTTTTTTTTAACTATTATTTATTTTTCATTTTTTAGTCAAATTAGTGTAATGGCATCGGTCCTCGATAAATCTACAAAGTTTGAACGAAATCTAGCCGTTTAGAGTGGGTCAAAATCGCGCCCAAAGAAGTCGGTTACAAACATACAAACATACAGGTGAAGCTAATATAAAGCGTATAAAAAAACTTTTCTTCATATTATTAGGTACTTAGTAGAACTAAATGTTTGTTTGAAGTCCTTAAGAATCCTCTTAGAAGCGACGGCTGCAAAAATAAGCATTTAAAATTATTATTTTGTTTTCTAATATTATTTTTCATTGAGTTATGAACCTTGAAGTTTTTTGTCGTTGTCCATTCGTTTATCTTTGATTTTTTCGGTGGTAGATTATAATTCATAAGGCGTCTTAACTTATTAAACGGACACAAATTACTATAATTTGGCTTTTCCGTTTATAAACGCAACCTGAAGGGTATGTAATATGTATAAACTTATAATAAAATCTCTTTGGCTGTATTAAGTGTATATCTTGCAGAATTTGTTAATAAAAAAAGGTTATATTACAAAAAAGGAACAAATTACGTTTAAAAACCAGTTTAAAATTAATCCATAAAAATATTCGAATTTAGAATAATTTAATTATTCTTTGTTGCGTGCGAATTTGAAAATTCCAAATTCAAATCATTTTAATCTCTTGGGAATGTCTACAAGAAAATATATTTGCTTTAATTTGACATTTCATGACATATACAGCCTGGTGAAACTAGAAAAAAGAGATTCACTCGATTGTATGAAACGTGTAGTCATTAATACTGATGACGGCTATAATCTTATAAAAAACGGAGATAGCCGAAATCCACTACGTTTTAAGTAACTGTTCGCTTACAAACTTAGCCGGATTATACTTCGTCGCCAATTGCCATACTGTAATTAGTACTATTTCAAACCTATGTCAAATCACTGCACGTTTCATAACAAACTAAATTTCAATTTTTACTTAGGCATTCCCGTCTCTTATTACGTAGTATTTACCACGGACGAGTAAAAGAAGAAGAACTCCGTGTCACCTTACATAGCAGTGAAGCACCAAAACAAGCCGGTAAACGTGTAAATACATAGCCCCACGCACACACTTACACTAATACAAGCCGATCGGCCGCCATTATGAGATTTGCCATCGTCTGTGACAGATCAGTTTGCGTCCCAATAAAATATTTTAAAAATGCCGTCTTGCGTTGTGAAAAAGTGTAAAAACGATACTATAAAAGTATTTGTGGCGATATATGACCATTTGACGGAGAAAATATTGTGTAACTGGTATACCCCGTAACCACACACACACTGGCATAAAGGTGCTTCACTTGCTAATATCACGGCGCGGAGTCCTTTTTTTTTTACTCATCCGTGAGTATTTACATCCTCTTTGGACATATTATTGGACATTTTCGAGCGGGAGATGTGAAATAGTCTAGTATCGAATACATTTAAAAAAAAAGTTGTTATTGGTAAATATGAAAATTATAATTCTTAAACTGGTTCAGTTATCATCAATGTAAGCTTATTAAGGTACCTAGAAGGTTATAAATAGATTTCAAGGCAAGTTTTAAAGTTCTGCAGTTTATCTGGTATTTTGTTTACATTTTCGCTGAACTGTTACCTGTTTAACGAGTGGTTATTATGTTTACCTATTTGCCAGATTGAGATTGAGATTCCTATGAACTCAAATTGAAATATTTTTTACTCAAATTACTTACATCACTTATTGAACGTCAAAAACTACCCCCATTTCATTTTAACCATTTGAAAATATGTGCCTCGGATCTTACATCATTTATACGCCTAGATAGACTATGACAGATGTAAAAATATTAAAAAAATAGTGTGTATTTATTTACTTAAGTAATACTTCTTTGGCCTAACAAAGCGAAAATCCTTAAAATTATTTATTCCTCGTCCTATTCTACGTTTGTAGATAGAACAATATTGTAAAAATCTTGCAATGATGGCTTTGACAATTAATTATTAAATAACGAATACGGCTGTACGGGCTTGAACCCTTTCCCTATCCTAATAATGGAAGAAGAAACAAAAAAAATAACGAATGTCGCAAACGTCAGAAAATTTTAGGAACCAACTTCACCCTGTTACTTTTGTGTTACAGTGATGCGCGCGCATCTTTAAATTTCACTCTCACCATATTTCCATAACACGCCTAAATGAGTGTTACTTCAAAAATTTAGTATAGAGTTAACCTCTATTTTGAGCAATGCACGCATACTAACACTAAGTGTCACACAAATCGTTAGTGTAAGACGTAGCTTGTCACACACACTAAAGTATTATTTCTGGCCTGTTTTCATCGGTTGTCTAACAGCAAGAGACTCTATCTAGACGTATAAATTAACTAAGTCTCGAATATAGAACAGGCACAAAACACAGTAAGCTTCTTCACGTTGTATGTTAAATTGTCAACCTAAAAATATCAATTGTATTTTCTTGATTTGTAAATTTAATCTCTTTATATCCCCGATTCACTCAAGTTTCTCTTCGTCAAATACTACCCTTAATGTCTAGGCTTGTATCGGAATTCAGGGTCCCGAAATCTCAAGCGATTGCCAATCCCGCGGTCTTCTAGAAGACAAAGCCAAATCTGCTTCGAAGAAACTGGGCGTCATAAATAGAGCGCGGCAATACTTCAAGCCGGCCCACTTCTAGCGCTCCATTAAGCGTAGGGTCAGGTCCACATATAGGGAGTAATGCTCTCATCTCCAGTCTGGTGCACCTGAATATATATTTAGCTCGAACAATTTGACTGCATGCAATGCAAAGCTGCTCTAACTGTCAGTGGTCCATCAAAACAGCTAAATCACATTGCGTTGCGAAGAAGCGTCGCTTCATTATCATTCATCGCGTCCCGACAGAACATATCTCAACCTTCCTGGACGTGCAGCTGTGGCCGAAGGGGGTCGTGTTCCGCAAGTATCGCGGACGTCGCCGACCACCGGAAGCTACCGAACCCGAGAAAATGTGACGGAGATTTAATTTATATATCATATGTATGTTAGACTATAAGGTATTTATTTTATGGGCAATGTAGCCTAAAATAAAGGACTTATATTATCTGTCTTCAAGAACTGCTTGACCTGATTCTTGCCCCCGAATTCCACCTTCGTAGGACACGCCACAGACTTCAATATAAACTTCCTGCCATACAATTAATCTATGGACTAATCTTCTTCGCGCCGTGTTTCCAGCATGATATGACATGGGTAGAAATGCTCCTGTGATTCAATGGAGTATCGCAGTAGAATGTGGACGACGGTGATCACTTAACATCAGGTGACCCGTACGCTAGTTTGACTTCCTGCTTCCAAAAAAAAACAAATCTTAATGAACTATTTTTTTAATAAGGGAGGGTCAGGATTATTGAAAAACCCAAAAATTCTGAGCGGCACTACAACTGCGCTCGTCACCTTGAGACATAAGTTCTCAAGTCTCATTTACCAAGTAATTTCACTAGTTACGGCGCCCTTCAGACCGAAACACAATAATGATTACACATTACTGCTTTACGGCAGAAATAGGCACCGTTGTGGTACCCATAATCTAGCCGGCATCCGGTGCAAAATGGGTCCCCCACATTTTCGTCCAAATTGACAAGTTCAACCACCATTATCACTGAATAAGTTAAACTTTTGTAATGAAATGATTATTATGTATTAAAATCTTGATAGGCCTAAAAATTGACTTGTCTACATACAACATCTAAATGTACCTGAGCCACTGACCAAAGTATAAAACGTTTAAAACTATCAGACTTCAAAGTATATTAAAAATACTTACTTTTCCCCAAAAAACTTTTTAACGTCGATAACACCAAATACCGGCAGTAAGTAACTATGTACTTTCAAATTGAGTACTCAATAGTGACGTACAGAAAACACTAGACCAGGGGTGCTCAAACGGTCGATCGGGATCGACAGGTCGATCGCGAGTGCTTTTTAAGTCGATCTCGAGAAAAAAATCCGGTATAATAAACTAAAATTAATTACGTACCATCTTATAAAAAGTATGCTCGGGACATGCAGTGTCACGCTTCAAAATCCAAAGTCACTCTTTAGTTAAGCTTAGAACTTTAGAACGCGTTTGTTTTGTAAGAACCAATAAACTCGAAATTTTTAATAATAATTATGAGATTTTTCGTTGACATTTAAGAGCAGACCTACACTTACCTTGACAAAAAAAATGCATATTCATCACACATACTTGAAGCATCTCAGAGCCGATCGATCGTAGTCTAACAATTTTGAGGTAGATCGCCAGCAGTTCAAGCTTGAGCACCCCTGCACTAGACAATAGAATTTAACATCGCGGGAATTTTCGAAACGAGCCTAATGGTTTAGGTACACATAGTGCCAAGGTTCAACTGGTTCCCCGATGTATTTGGTCTCTTCTCCCTGCTTTTCTGCACCTAAAACCTCTTGTAGTCGGAATACAAAGAATAATTTTACATAAATCTTCTTATTCAATACCCGCTTTCTATCTTTTTGTTTGGGCTTATCTTCCAAACTATCACTAGAATACTTTTTTTCAGTAGAATATAGCTCATGACAAGATTTATACACCAATAAAATTTGAAAAACAAAATTTTATGGACGATGCGGGATTCGAACCCACGACCTCCGGCGTTCCGTGCCGGTGCTCTAACCAACTGAGCTAACCGTTCGAGTACCGCCTCGTTATAAAATTCTGTTTGCTTAGTTCAACTCTCAGGTTGTGGCTTCATCTACAGGATCTACTTTACAGTTGATAACCTGCTCAATCCCAATATTTGTGTATTAATCCTAGAAGTGAGGGTTTATCACTATAAAAAAAAACACATAACATATGACAAGATTTATAAAGAAGTAAAGTGTAAAAGAATAGAGATTCGTGCAATGTTTCAACTCATTCATAATAACAAAATACATTAACGTTTCATACAGCTGCGGTCGTGACAAGATAATGGGCAAAATCCAATATCTTATAATCCTTGGAACTTCGTGGTTATGACCTACGTGTTATGTTATTAAGTACAAGGTATTCAGGTACCAAGACACTTCAAACCATATACTTACAATATATAACGAATAGACAAACAATATGTGGGGGAGAGAAGAACATCTGTAACGGATATACAGCAAGATAGAAAATGAATGCGAATCTATTGTTACTGTAACCTATTTTTATTGAGAAGTTGTAAAGAGTTGCAACGCCTGGAATTAGGGCTGTAGTCTTTTTAATATTAAAAGCACCTATCTTAATATCTCTTAATATAATATAAACTAGTGGACCCAACAGACGTTGTCCTTTACACACGTCTTAAATTTGAAAAATCGGTCCAGCCCTTAGAAGGTGTACACTAACATACACATGAGCAAGAGAATTATATTATATGGACGGATTTGAAAATCTAAACCAATCTCAAATTCACTGAAACAAACAAAAATATCATCGAAATCGGTCCAGCCGTTTAGGAGGTAGTTTAATTGTGAATCTAAACCATTCTCGAATCCACCTGAAGACACACACCAATCTCAAATTCACTGGAACACACAAAAATATCATCAAAATCGGTCCAGCCGTTTAGGAGGTAGTTCAATTGTGAATCTAAATCATTCTCGAATCCACCTGAATACACACAGAAAGTTTCATTAGAATCGGTCCAGCCGTCTAGGAGGAGTTCAGTGACATACACACGCACACAAGAATTATATATATAAAGATTACATGTCACGTTGTTTGTCCGCGACTCCTAAGCTAATGAACGGATTTAAATGGGGATTACTTCATGGAGTGCAGTATGGTCCAACTTGAGAGATAGGATAGTTTTTATTTCGATTTGGGACCCATACGACGTGCTCGGGGAGGGATTCTCCGGCTCTGGTAGAGCCGGTACCCTCCTGGGGTAATTTATTTTTCAAGACCGCTCTCATATTTTGTTGGGGGGAGGGGAGGGAAGGGATGGCCTCCGGTCCTCGACGCTAACCTATGCGAACATAGCGGCACTAGGCCGCTACTTCACGCCGGTATTCTGTGCGAGTGTGGTAATTAACCCGGACGAGTCTGGCCCGATTATGCTGACGTCGTAAGACGGCAGCGCTACTCTCCCACTTCTAAAAAGCCCTTAGTCGCCTCTTACGACACCCATGGGCCTGGGACTCCCCTATTCTTTTTACGCCCCGGGGAAAGTACAGGGCGATGAATGACCGACGATCGTGAGGATACGCGCACGTAATTACACACGAAATCCCTTTGATCGGTGCCCGAAAAACCGACAAACCACCGATGATCGGCGACTAGAAGCGAATAAGCCCTCAAAACAATCGTGCTCGCGTGTCTTTAATCCACTGACCTATATAAATAGTACTGGACAGGCTTTTCCATATGTTTGACAGCAAATTTTATGCCTTTTTGTAGCGCGACGTGCGAACGTCCAGAGAACAAATTTTGACTATTATACAAATAGCTTCGAATGAACGTACAATACTTTGAAGTATTTTAGCATTTTGAAATAATTTTGTTCATTTTCCGTGTTATTTATTTATACTTCAAGTATCAACGTAATAAAGTACACAATTATTTTTGTAAATAGTTTCCCACCATCTATTATATATAGTTTGCTGAGGTTGTTTTCAATAGTTTTAGTACCGCAGATATCAAACATCCTCAAAAGCACTTTGACAGCTGCCAGTCCAGTGGTATATATTAGAGGTCAGTGCTTTAATCGCCGATTGTGAAGAGACGCCATTGCACATTCAGCCATGTATGACCTTTTTTACTTCATTCAGTCGGAGTGTGGCACTAACCCCCTTATTCATAATCTGTCTGCTAACTTAAAGCATTGCTAATTCTCACTCTGTCTTCTTCTATTGACCTAAGTCAGAATGAGAAAAAACACTCCTTAGCGGCTGTTTAAAGTTAGCGGACCATTATGAATAAGGGGGTAAGTATATACTTATCCAGACATTTTGTATTTTAATTTTGAGTATACGCAGGTAAAATATTTTTAAAATTATTTTTATAATTCAAATTGAAATATTTTATTTGAATAAAATATAAAATAGGATATATGTATATGATAATACTCATTAAAAGTCAAAAACTACCGTTCATTCGAAAAAGTATGACTCTCATCTGAGAAGAACGGACGCCAGAAACTCAGAGGGCTTCTTTGATTTTCATAAAAATATGATTATAATGTAATATCGTACAATAAAACTTATAATTTAATAAATAATAATAAATAAATCTCGTTTATTTCATAGATTACATATACATTTTTTAGTGGTTGAGACTTCCCAGTGAGTTAGCTTAGGACACTTGTATTGGGAATATCTCGCAGCTTCCTTAGCAGATACATTTTATTTAGTAAACAATATAGCAATAAACAGAAATGATTAAAAACCAAATTTTACAATTTACAATATTATTTGTGTGTGTGTGTGTGTGTGAGTGAGTGGGTGTGTGCATGTGGGTTTGAATCGGACCTTTAATTGGGTCCATCTATACAATGCGTGTGTTTGTCATTATTTAATAGCCTGAGATAAATTTATCTGTAGATGTTGGATAGGGGGCGCACCGCGCAAGTAAAAACTGTATAAGTTGAATAGGGGATGGAAATCAAGACTTTTTCAGTAGCACAGGATAATTGGGCTTCCGGCACGTAATAAAGGAGTTCCAATCAGTTTATAAAAAGTTAAATAAGTATATATCTAGAGTAAGTCTCTCTCAAACTCGCCCAACTTGAATGAAAATGTCTTGACAGTAAAGTCAAAGGTATTCGATAAAGACAACTTAGATATAAATTAACTCGTTAGGTAAATAAAAAAAATTTATGAGTGAATTAAATACAGGTAAGTTTTATTAGTGTTCTGCATCTAAGGATGCCAAAAGTCTGTTTGAATCCATAAATCTTATGTGTTAAAGACTGAATTTGAAATTTGCTTTTCTTTTTGTTTGAGTTTTAATGTACTCAGATTAGAATTGCTGACATGTACATAGATATAAAAGCTCTTAAATACATAAAGATAAATCAAAAGATAAAGGTAAATCTGTTTGTTACCTAGGTTTGTATCAAGTTTTTATGCCTTCTACAAATAATTAAGTCAGAAATCTATTTTTGATTTATTTATGTGTATTTATCCAAGTTACGTCAGTTGGTGCCGGGGCTGCTGCTTCGACTGCCGAAGACAGTAAGCGTCGCAAGTATGTCGGTCTCAATGAGTCTTAGATCTTTGTGCCATTTGGTGTCCAGACAATTGGCCCATGTCCCATGGGACCCATATCCCAGAGGCGCGGAGAATGTACAAAGTACTATCTTCGCGCCTCAATAAGACTACTGGAAACCCAATACGGTCAACGGATCAGCCTTGCTATCCAACGCGGAAATGCTGCCAGTATTCTTGGAACGCTTCCACGTAATGATAGTATCAATTTTATATAGTCATAGTATTGGAATCATTTTGATTGAATAGATTCTATTTATTTTTATGTATTATATGGTATGGCTTTAAACGGACAATCATCCGAAAAAGGTGCTCAACTTATTAGAAATCTACATGTCAGCTAAGTATAGTTTGCACATTAAAAGGTTTGATTTCAAGGATATTATACAAACTTAACTACGACATAATTCAAATTCAAATATTTTTATTCAAAATAGGATGTGACATCACTTATTGAAAGTCAAAAAACTACCCATTCCAAACCCATTCCAAAATGAATGCCTCAGACCTGAGAAGAATGGGCGCAACCAGTTCGGCGGGCTTTTTTTTTCATCGAATAAATATGTTTACAAAGTAATATTGTACAATTAAACTTATTATTTCATAGTCTGATGGCGGTCACTCCATTCCCAATCAGTGGTTTAATTAAGAAAGTCATTTATGTTATAGTAACCTTTACCACACAAACGTTTTTTAACAATTCTTTTGAATAACGTAATTCTTCAGTAACATAACAACGGGCATGAACACATAGTTATTCTATATCTACAGACGTTCGTTTATCACAGTGTTAAGTAATAATTCTAAAATACATAATAAGTTATTAATTAATGTAGTTATAGTTTATTCATGGGCATGTTTATAACGTTAAACATAATTTATCTTTTTTTTTATTGAAGTAGGCGTTACTTTACGGAAATCCATAATTATACTAATGATATAAGTTTTCTTTAGTGTTAATTCCGCCAATATTCACGAGTCTCGTGCCAGATTTTGGCGAGCCAACACGTCCTGAGGATGCCTCGTGTAGAGGCGAAACACGTGTCGAATTGTTTAAAAACAAATATTGGCGGAATTAACACTAAAGAAAACTTCAGTCATTTGTATAATTTATCTTGTATAAAGTATGTGCTAGTATGAGTTGTTATAAAAATTATTCCGAATCACTAGCATACGATAATGTCGAGAGCACGTCATTAGATATCTGATAATTATTTCATTTAATGTGGTTTTAATACAAATAAAAATGCTATCAACATTACTCTATAATACGATAAATTTACCAGTGGGAGGCTCCTTTGCACCGGATGCCGGCTAGATTATGGGTACCACAACGGCGCCTATTTCTGCCGTGAAGCAGTAATGTGTAAGCATTACTGTGTTTCGGTCTGAAGGGCGCCGTAGCTAGTGAAATTACTGGGCAAATGAGAAGACTTAACATCTTAGTCTCAAGGTGACGAGCGCAATTGTGGTGCCGCTCAGAATTTTTGAGTTTTTCAAGAATCCTGAGCGGCACTGCATTGTAATGGGCAGTGCGTACCAATTACCATCAGCTGAAAGTCCTACTCGTCTCGTCCCTTATTATAATAAAAAAAAAAAAAAAAAAAAAAACTTAAATCACTAACAGTGCTTTAATAGTCATATGCCACAACCGAGCGTTTTGCAAGAATGCAAATGTAAGAATTTCTTGCCTCGCTCAGCCACTGCGGAATCAATTACCGGCTGCCGTCGTCCTATAAAAAAATACGTAACGTCTCAGGAATACAGGGTTCGTTAACACAGTTTAATTCCACAAATGTTTTTTACAAGTAGCAGCAGTGCGTAATATACTTTATAAGTACCAATAACACTAATCCTAATCAACGTATCGCTTGTTAGAGTTATCGCACTTAATTTTAACTTTATCGCTTAGTTGCAGAATGACGCAATTAAATAAAAGCGCCCTTTAATTATGTCGGTAAGGATTATGCTCAAATGATGTCGAATAGTAATAGATGCTACATCATTTGTAAGCATGTGTAGGAAACGATAGGATTTGTTTGTTATTTACCGTTTCAGCAAGTATGTTCTGTTTTTTGCATCATAAACAAAACGTCTGCCCTGAAAGCTACCTCATTCTTCATCTTTTATACATATATATAAACAAGTAGACTCAAGATTGCGCGTTTACCACTAAAGATACGATAAATACCCATTTCTTCATCACCGCTCTTCGACAACATCTAGACTACCTACCTAAAGCCTCATCTAGTATCGGAATACTGGGTCTCTCAATCTAGAGCGATTGCCGATTCCGCGGTCATTTGGACAAAGCCAAATTGGCTTCGAAGAAGCTGGGCGTCATAAATAGAGCACGGCAATACTGCAAGCCCTACATTCAAGCGCTCTACAAAGCGCAGGTCCAGCCACATATGGAGTATCGCTGTCAGCTCTGGTCTGACGCTGCCCAATATCAGCTCGATTCATTTGACCGCGTGCAACGCAGAGCAGCTCTAAACGGCTGGATCACTCGGCGTTGCGTACAGACGTCGCTTCATTGTGTGTCTTCTACCGCATTTATCACGGGAAGTGTTCCTAAGAGCTGTTTCACCTGATTTCTTCCACCAAATACCACCTCCAACGCCGCGCCAGATATTAGGATATTATACCCACCATCTGGATGTGTGGCAGTCCTCCACAGTGGGGTTTTAAAAGAACTTTCTTCCGCATACTACAAAGCTGTGAAATGAGCTACCCTGTGTGGTGTTTCCGAGACGATACGACATTGGTACCTTCAAAAAAAGGCGCGTACAACTTCCTCAAAGGCCAGAAACGCTCCTGTGATTCCTCTGGTTTTGCAAGAGAATGTGGGTGACGCTGATCACTTAACACCAGGTAACCCGTACACTTGTTTGTCCTCCCTTTCCTTAAAAAAAACAAATTTTTACCAAAAAGGTCGGACTCTATGTTGTATAACAGATAAATAACGGTGTATAAATTAAAAATTAATTTAGCGTGTCTCTTTCTTTAGCAGGTAAGATCGGCTTCAAACAAAAAAGAGACAGAAAGAAAAAAGATATTCTGTATGGGGCGTGCGGTGCACTTCGACCTGGCAGGTTAACCTTTATTCTTGGACCATCAGGAGCTGGAAAGACTTCTCTACTTAACATATTAGCCGGAAGGAGGTACGTAATAATTATGTCTTTAAGATAAGACGCTTAGGTGCCGATAAAATTACACTGTATGTGATATGTATATGAGTATGTGCATGGGGATAATATAACATATCGATGCTTTGCAAGTATAAGGGCTCCCACACAAAACTGCGAACTCGCATCGCATCGCAAATATCTGCGAACTAAAAACACGTCCAATACGGCTGACTACACTTGAAGGTATGGTTGCCCTACCAAACGGTTTGCCGCACAAAATCGTATCGCAGAAATTCACACCGCAAGTTCCTGCGATCCTTCCTGTTCATGCGTCTTGAATACGATAATTGTTATTTATGCAAATAATGATCTATTACCATTTAATTTTATAAAGTTCCTTATTAAAGTCAAAGTCAGATAAATATTGTTAGTTTTAGTTCTATTCCATTCATCAACATTAAATAAAATTACATAGCAGACGGTATTTGGCTCTGCACAGGGTTTCCCAGTGAGCCATCCAAAGGAATTCAATAAATTAAAGGTGCCTCTTTGTTTCTGCTTTTGACTGACGCTGTAAATTTGTATAAGGCATCAAGAACAATATATATATATATATATATATATATATATATATATATATATATATATATACTAACAGATATTATATTATACTAACAGATATTTTTTGAAGGTCAAAAAATGACACTTATGAATGTCAAAGATGTAAATTTACTAGGCTATTCACCACCACGGAAATATTACGTTTTAATGATAAGTTTCGTGGTGGGGTGGTTTACCTTTCCTAAAGTATGTGGGGGGGAAGCGATGGTACAAACATCCATGCGTCATGTCAACGGACGATGATTTCTGGATGTTCCTTTCATCGAAAACCCAGCTTTACTGGTAAATTTGAATAAATTTTCTAAAATAACTTCGAATGCTTAAAATATTCATAATATCTTTATTTAGTTACACTGTATTCCCTCACTCTTGGGGTTTTGTTATGATTTTCCTACATTTTTGTTTCACTTACTTTAGTATATATATAATCACATCACAGTTCAGTTCCATGCGCGTTCGGTAATGTACATGCTCACTAAACTAATATTCCGACGAGTTGCGAAAAACTTATAGCTAATGAATTGCTGGCACTCCTTCAGCATGCAATTGAGATCAGTATCATCCAGATCTGTGCGTCAAATTTCACGAGTGCGGAGATCATCAACGACGATGTGCATTCTTTCGAGGCAAGGCACTTGCTCAAGTAACCTTTACATTACGTTGCTGAAGGACATCACAAACCTCAAGGCAAGCCTGGCAGATGTAGTGTTGAAATTGGAGACATCTCAGAACACCATCAGGGAGCAAGGCAGGCAGCAAGCTGAAATAACGACCTTACGTAACAATACAGTTGTTAGTATGTCATCAGAGGCTAATAACATCAATACGCAACGCTTCGCCAGCGAGTTTTGAATAAGCGAAATTCGATTTAACACCGGCCGCTGTCCCTGTACGTGTCTCCTCTCGCAGGTGTCGCCTGCTAGTGTTACGTCAATGCCTGAACGTGACTATGCTCGAATATGTTCTGAAAATATTTCAAGATGCCACAAATTTTCTAAATGTTGATTACTCTTACCTTAAAGCATAGTACTCGATGACAGGATTGTCCCCTCCAGCCACCTCCACTTATTATAGTCCGACAACTACGTACGCGACCGTCCCACGGGGTGACAGACGGTGTGGCGGGAACGGAGTAATAAGATGTCAGCGGGTAGTTAAAAAGTCGTATTACGTACCCTCAGTTGGATACAAGATTATGACTATGTTCAGAAAATATCGCATAGAGCCACTGATTTTCAGAATGTATCAACATTCTGCGTTCGTTTTCGTCCAACTTGCTGCGTTCTGTGCCATAATTTCAGAATATTCCTTAAAATAAACTAGTAAAATATTATACAAATGATTTAAGTTTTCTTTAGTGTTAATTCCGCCAATATTTGTTTTGAAAACAATTACTGCAGTCTCGTGCCAGATTTTGGCGAGACAACAAGTCCTGAGGATGCCTCGTGTAGAGGTGAAACACGTGTCGAATTGTTTTAAAAACAAATATTGGCGGAATTAACACTAAAGAAAACTTAAATCATTTGTATAATTATGGATTTCCACAAAGTAACGCCTATTTCATTTTTTTTTTTTTTTAGTAAAATATTATCTAAAACAGCTAAGCTAGTGACCCACACCAGCCCGGTGAAGCCTTTACTGGGATTTGAGAAAAACTACAATTGTCTAGTAAATCATTTTAATATATACCGGGTGCCATACAACCTCCAAATACGGTAGGGTTCCGTAGAGCTACTTATAAGTGAATCATAGTTTTTGGCGTATTAGCAAGAAACTTCTGTTGATGCAGAAACAAAATTGTAGACTTTATTAGCTAGCATTGTAATGCAATGTACAGTACATACGTAATCAGGGTCATTGACGCTTGTACAACGTTTATAATACTGTCAGCTGTTGTGGCGAAATAGATTTCTGTTTTTAGGTTTTTTATAATTTTAGGGACCATTAATGTATATATTTACATAGTTATGATTAAAAAATGGATTGCACTGCATTTTTATTCTAAAAATTAATCCGCACCACAATTTTTTTTCGGTAATTTCATTGCCAATATATTCAGAATCATGGTCCAATTGCAACCCCTTACTTTTACGATGAAGCTGATTTAGAATCTGTATATATCGTCACGCATTATCCAATCATGTACGTGGCACAACTTACTTAGCGCCAAGTATTTGCCGACCGACAACTTTTATATATCAGTCTTGTCTAAATGAAGTCATCCGCAGGGCATTTGCCGCTCTTAATATACCGCTCCTTTAGAGCCAAGTGGTATTAACCGCCGCGATGGCAAGCGGAAAAGGAAAGACCCTGGTGGAACAGGGAAGGGCTCTGGTGTGGGATGCGTCGACACTCTGGCTCCCTCTCATGTCCAAGTTACGTCAGTTGGTGCTGGGACTGCTGCTTCAACTGCCGAAGACAGCAAACGTCGCAAATATGTCGTTTCCACTGAGTCTTACATCTTTGTGCCGTTTGGTGTTGATACACTTGCCCCGCGGGGCCCAAAGTCGCAAAGAAAGTACTATCTTCTCGCCTCAATAGGGCTTCTAGGAAGCGTCCCAAGAATACTGGCAGCATTTCCAATTATGATACCTAGGCTGATCCGTTGGCCGAATTAGCTGCCAGCGCTTGGGTTTCCAGTAGCTCTATTGAAGTCATTCTCTAATGTTAATCAAACTTAAATGTTTCTCTTTTAGAAAAGTTGGAGTATCTGGATGTGTTATTGGATCGGATCATGGCGTGGTTTTAGTACCTCAACACGCCACTCTTATAGACACACTTACTGTTAAAGAAACGTTACAGTTCGCTGCTGCGCTCAAAGTACCAAATGTTTCCGAAATTGAAAGAAATAAAATCGTGAGTACATCTTTTTAATGTGAGTAAGTTAAGGAACTAGAGATAATAAGAGATGTCCACCTATGTTTCCTCCGATATCTCTTGAACCATTAGGCGTAGAGACTTGAAATTTGGTAGGAATATTCCTATCGCGGAGTAGAAGTCAACTAAAAATCTAAGGATTTTATGAAATTCTCAACAGAAGAGTTTTTATTGTATTATCAACAGTACTTAATATTGTTACGTTGACAACTTCATCTGCCTCTCGGACTATGTCGGAGTCATCGGCCGCGGCGCCCAGACTGCAGGCAACTTGCATGCTTTACATGTAAAGATACTTAAATAATATAGAATACAATACAAACAACGAAACACAATGAATAAATAAACATATTAAGACCAAGAATTAAAGCCATTAAGAGAGCTTTTTATACTCATCATATGAGTTAATGGCATCATTTTCCCATAGGTATATCTACATAGTACTACTATATAGAATATACAACGGAATACAAATAATATTATGTGTGTCTGTTTTCTCGTAGAGTATGAACCTTATCAACTCTTCAACTTCGACATATTGAAACCAAGAAGCCATTTTTTTTACTAATTATACATATACAGGACGTCCCAAAGTTATGGGAAGTCATGAAGGGAAAGTACCTTAAATATCGTAGATAGGGAATTTTACTAAAAGAAGACTTTACGTTATTTTTAAAAGTTAGTAATTCTGCATTCAAATATTTTCTAAAAATTACTTGCCTCAATGCTATCTATGGAATGATAATATCGCTACTTTTCGAACGTCGTCGTCGGAAATAAATAAATAACTTTCTTGAAATTTGACTCAAACATTTTACGTTGTTTAGAATAGTTTAGTAATTTTTAGAAAATCTTTGAATGCAGAATTACTAACTTTTAAAAATAACATAAAGTCTTCTTTCAGTAAAATACCCTATCTACGATATTTAAGGTACTTTCCCTTCATGTCCCATTTGGGACGCCCTGTAAGTATATATAGCCCAAGAGCATTGCGGCATTTATAGTGATTGTACTCGCTTATTTTAAAGGTAGACATATGTCTGGAAATAGGGAATAATCCGCACAGGGAACTCATTTTATAGTTAGGTTATACTTGGAATAAAAGATTGTGTCTACTTTGTTCCTTATACATAAGTATAAAGTATCCGTCCCTACTCTGTGCATATAGTATAAAAATTATGCAACATGTAATATTGAAATGCATCATCTCTGCACTTTCTACTCCTATGCAATCGATACATTGCGGGGAAAAGCGCTCTGTGAACGGCTGGATCACTTGGCGTTGAGTATAGACGTCGCTTCATTGTGTGTCTTCTACCGCATCTATCACGGAGTGTTCCGAAGAGCTGTTTCACCTGATTCCACCTGCCGAATTCCATTGCACGACATGCCACAAATTCGGATATCATCCCCACCATCTGGATGTGTGGCGGTCCTCCACAGAACGGTTTTGAAGGAGCTTTCTTCCACGTACTACAAAGCTGTAGAATGAACTTCCTAGTGCGGTGTTTCCGGGAAGATACGACATGGGTACCTTCATAAAAAAGCGAGTAGAACTTCATTAAAGGCCGGCAACGATCCTGTGATTCCTCTGATGCTGCAAGAGATTGTGGGTGGCGGTGATCACTGACCCGTTCGCTAGTTTCTCCTCCCTTTCCATAAAAAAAAGAACAGTTGCAATCTTCTACATTATAATATACAGTATGTTATCATTAAGGGGCCTATTGCATAATTAACAAAGTACAAACAAATATCATTAGTGGTTTTGGTTGTAACTTGTACTTTTATGTTGCTTATATTACTTATTGAAAGTCAAAAAACTACCACCCATTCCAAAACGAATGCCTCAGACCTGAGAAGAACGGGCGTAACAAGCTCAGCGGGCTATTTTTTCATCGAAAAAATATGTTTACAAAGTAATATTGTACAATTAAACTTATTATTTAATAGCCTAAGGGCGGTCGCTCCATTCCCAATCAGTGGTATTATTAAGAAAGTCATTTATGTTATAGTAACCTTTACCACACAAACGTTTTTTAACAATTCTTTTGAATAGCGTAATAGTTTTGTTTTGAACATTTTCTGGGATCTTTTTGTTAAAGCATATACATCGCCCCACAAAAGACGTACTCGACTAAGCCGAGTAGTGGGCATTATAAGTTTATGTCTGTTCCTGGTGTTAATATTAGTATTAGTAATAAACTACAAGTGGCAAAATATCGGTAATAATAACTAATATAATAAGTGTATTTTATTAGTTTCTGTTTCAATATGAAACTGATAATACAAATTATTATAAGAAACTTGTAATCATTTCTATGTACCTAAGGGGTACCATATTATTAAAGTATTCGTTGATAGAAAATACACATTTTCAATTTTCGCTGATTTCGCGTCATTTTTAACAATATTGAAATATGATTGTATTGAGATGCTAACGGTTAAAGCAAAAGGCTTAGATCATTTATACGTCCTGACAGACTGTGACAGCTATGAAAACGGCGAAAAAAAAAGGTTGACAGGTAACCTCTATTTTGAGCAATGAACGCAAACTAATACAACGTGTCATACAAATCGCGAGTGTAAGACGTAGCTTGTCTTGCACACTAAAGTATCAAACCTGACTTGTTTTCATCGGTTGTCTAATAGCAAGAGACTCTATCTAGATGTATAAATTATCTAATTAGCCTTAGACTTGTTAGTTGCCGCCAACAATATATCAATATTCAAATTGCCGCCATTTTTTTTATAAAGGCATAAGCTTCACCCATTCAGCCAAGGAATTTATTTGTAATTTGTATAATTTGCTCGTAATATTAGCACCAATATTACTAGTTTGGAAAATACATTATGCAACAGAATACATTAGTACTAGTAACTTGTATTTTAGAAATCAAAGATAATGCTAAGCTTATACTCAGCTAAGTTTTACGTAAGTAAAGTCTGAGCAAAGTCTAAGCACACTATAGATCTTCGCCTAATTATAAAAACATATTTTTATATTTTAGATTGATAATATTTCGAAGCAGCTTGGAATCCGTGAAGTATTCAAGACGAAAGCGGGCAGCTTGTCTGGAGGAGAACGAAAACGGTTGACTATTGCCTCTGAACTGCTGACAGACCCCACTATCTTACTTTTAGATGAACCGACAAGGTACTCTTTACTTATATTACCCTGGTATCTCTGACCTTTACTCCCAAGAATACCATGATACCCAAATATGGGGGTTTCTCATGGGTATTTTAACAAAACAATTTTTTATAGTATATATTAATATATTTTCACAAAACAATGTGTGAATACATTATTTATCTGTTACTGTAACATATTTTCTTTTAAATGAAATCACAACCTAAGTAATAGTGTTTTTGCATATGACTTACAAAGGGACAAAAATTTTACTCTAAATATATTTCAAATAAAATATAAAATATGATATCAATTGAACATTACATAATTATTTTTTCTTATAATAATAACTGTAAATATTAATTAGACGTTTTTTTTTAAATACCCGTACGCACTTTAGAAGTCTGTTGTGCCTTAATGCCGCGCGCATACTGGCCGTTTATTCAAAATGGTGGACGATCGAACGTTCCTCGAAAGGTAAGGTAGGTTTTTAACGAATTTAACAAATTTTACCCGGTAAATAAAACTACATCCGTTTTCAACCCTCTTCCCCTAACCAAAAGGATCACATAAATATTAATATTATTAAATATTTACTTACTTACCTATTGTATTCCTTGGGATTTTTAAAATATGATTCATTTTTATTTTAAACAACCATATTAATAAAATTAGAATATCACTTTCTATGTTAACATATTCAAGCTTGCAATTAATAAAACAATACGTGTGTCGCGCTAACTCTGAGATTGTCAACTGTCTGTGCGATCGTCAACCGGTTATATCCAGTTTCGCCGCGTACGCAACAAGCGGCTAGTTGACACTTACATATGCCCCGGATTATGGAAGGATGATGAATGATGGAGTGTTTTTTTTTATGGAATAGGAGGACAAACGAGCGTACGAGTCACCTGGTGTTAAGTGATCACCGCCGCCCACACTCTCCTGCAACACCAGAGGAATCACAAGAGCGTTGCCGGCCTTTAAGGAAGGTGTACGCGCTTCTCTTGAAGGTACCCATGTCGTATCGTCCCGGAAACACCGCACAAGGAAGCTCATTCCACAGCTTCGTAGTACGAGGAAGAAAGCTCCTTGAAAACCGCACTGTGGAGGACCGCCACACATCCAGATGGTGGGGATGATATCGTAACTTGTGGCGTGTCGTGCGAAGGTGAAATTCGGCGGCAGGAATCAGGTTGAACAGCTCTTTGGAACACTCCCCGTGATAAATGCGGTAGAAGACACACAATGAAGCGACGTCTCTACGCAACGCCAAGTGATCCAGCCGTTCACAGAGTACTGGGTCCCCGACAATTTGAACTGCTCTGCGTTGCACGCGGTCAAATGGATCGAGCTGATACTGGGGTGCGCCAGACCAGAGATGACAGCAATACTCCATGTGAGGCCGGACCTGCGCTTTGTAGAGCGCTAGAATGTGGGCCGGCTTGAAATATTGCCGTGCTCTATTGATGACGCCCAGCTTCTTTGAAGCCAATTTGGCTTTGCCCTCCAGATGGCCACGGAATTGGCAATCACTCGAGATTTCGAGGTTGGATGAAGCTTAGTCTCTGTAGCGTTTTATTTACTCATGTGCTACTACGCTCATTAGAACATATTATCAGCGTATCTTACGTCAATATTCAGCGATAAAATTGGCTATATAACATGTACTTTAATTAAAATAAATGACAACTCGTAATATAACAACAATACTTCAAACGATACGGTTTTGATTACTGAGCCGTTCACGATTTGTTCTAATTATTACGTCATTCATTCATGATTTGATTTCAGTCACTTGATGCTTTACGAAAATACTTTTTGAAACGTTGCAACCTTCTTAGTAATAAAACAAAAACAATTAGCGGGAAATCATTTGTCAATGGTCTTTTATCACACATCAAAGTTCTGCGTACGCAACGAAAATGGAATTAAGTCGAAAAGGGATGATTTTTTTTTTATTTTAAAAGTTCTCTCCTCCCCAAGACTGTGCCGCTCGTCTTCAAAATGCTTTTGGGGGAAGCACAACTCGTCACCCATCCTGTACATAGCCCCGACCTAGCACTATGTGATTTCTGTATTTTCTCCAAAATCAAAGATTTGATGAGAGGTTTCACTTTTACCAATTCCGAAGAGGTAGTGATATCGTTCAATCAGCACGTAGAAAACATAACTTCAGATCTGTGGTCCTCCTGTTTTAAAAAATGGTTCGATCGCATGAAAATAAGCATAATATTTTGGTTATAACATGTTGTTTTTTTTAAGTTACGCGAAACTTTTAGTGTGACCTAGGTACTTATTGACAGTGTTGTCTGCGATATAGTCAACATTTTGCATATTTTTGGTTTATTCTCGGGATTAAAATTATACCAAGTTTAATTGCAAGGGAGTAAACAATTTAACATTTTTATTCTTTTTATATTCAGTGGACTGGATTCCGTCTCCTCGATGTCAGTGGTGCAGGCTTTAAGGTCTGTAGCGAACAGTGGACGTACGGTGGCCTGCGTCATTCACCAGCCTTCTTCTCAACTGTTCATGTCAGCTGATGACGTCATAGTTCTGACCAATGGCCGGACAATATACTCCGGAGCCATCTCAAACATATCGGAGACTTTAAAGAGGTCGGGATTCGTGTGCCCTACCTACTACAACATGGCTGATTACCGTAAATATATTAATTACCCATATTGTATTAGTTTTAGAAAATTTATACATCTAGATAGAGCCTCTTTCTAGACAACTTATGAAAACAGGCCAGGTTTATTTATTTAGTGTACATGACAAGCCGTGTTACACTCGCGATTTGTATGTACTTTGTGTTTGTGTGCGTGCATTGCTCAAAATAGAGGCTCTTCTCAACCTCAATTTTTTTCGACGTTTTCACAGCTGTCACAGTCTATCAAGACGTACAAAATTATCTAAGGTAGGTAATGAATTGTTTTGATAATTTATTTACCAATTACAGACCAATTTCTTAGTAAATAATTAGTAAGCTGATATCGGACCCCTTTGGTCCATTAACATCTTTCAATGTCAAGGTAAAAAAAATGTACTACAATTAAAAAAAATATGTTTGTGCCTGTGAATAAAAGGCGAATGGGAAGGAAAGGGAATTCCCCACACCTAGAGCACTTACACGGAACGCGAGAGGTCGTGGGTTCGAGTCCCACATGGTTATCACTTTAAAACATAACAAATTGTTTAGATTTGCAAGAGCGACATCTCAAGTCAATTTCCTAATATGCAAATATTGGAGTTGAGCAGGTTATCAACTGTAAAGTAGATGAAGCCACAACCTGAGAGTACATAAGATGTTCTCAAGTCTCATTTGCGCAGTAATTTAACTAGCTATGGCGCCCTTGTGGAACCCATAATCTAGCCGGCATCCTGAGCAAAGGAGCCTCTCACTGGTAAAACGCCATTAAAACATTTATTTAATGGTAATAGTGTTTAATGACCTAAGGTTAAGGTTACATAAAAAAACTACACTTTTAAATAAATAACAAAGCGCCATGAACATTGAATTGTTGCTAAAATGAAAATGTTTTGAGATATCTATTTTACTGTGCAATCAGTATTATTGATTAGTATTCGGGTTTCTTTAATACAAAAGGAAGATTTTTTTTATTTGCACTTAAGTACTACTCGTTTTATACTTAACATGATCAAATTTAGCAACAACTGGCATTTACACAAATATTAATACATATTTATACAAACAAAACAAATCTTATAACTATATTGACAATACTATGATTACATTAAATTAAAACTATCATTACGGGGAAGCGTTACAAGAATACTGGCAGCATTTCCACGTTGAATAGCTAGTCTGATCCGTTGACCGAAATAGCTGCCAGCGCTTGGGTTTCCAATAGCCTTATTGAGGCGAGTAGATAGTACTTTGTACATTCTCCGCGCCTCTGGCCCCACGGGCCACGTGCCTCGACACCAAACGTCACAAAGATGTAAGAGTCGAATTAAATTTATGAATTTTGTGGGATTCGAACCCGGGACCTCTCGCGTTCCATGCGAGTACATCATTGATAAATCTTGTATGTCTTGTTCAACTGTCAATTTATCCCAGAAGTGAGGGCTATCAGTTTAACAAAAGTAGCAAATTGTTTAAACTTGCTTTTAATTACTTAAAAATATCTGTTACAGTGTTAGAAATAGCAAGCGGTGAACACAGCGGAAATCTCGTTCTTCTAGAAGATGAAACAAAAAACTACGTAACAGAACTTAAAAACAGTGCTGAATTAGATGTTCAACAAATAACCACGAAAGGTAGACTAACCTTAGAATATTTATTTATTCTTACTGATATAAAACATCCATATAACAATCACATAAGACACTCTTATATATAATAAATTATTGATGAGAGTACCTTAACCAGATGTACACAATTGCTGCTGTAACAATTAACTACTACATACTTATTATTACTAACTATTAGCTAATATTATAATTTAAACTAAAAAAGAATAACAATTTAATGTTGAGAATATAATTTAAGTTATATAAGACTTCAATTATTGGATTAAAAATGAATAAAGAGGCAGGGCAGGCCTTTGTCCAGCAGTGGAAGTTTTCCGGCTGATGATGATAATTTACGTTTTTAAATTACAGATAGACCTACAGAGGCTGAAGCACTCATATCAAAAGTGTCTTATGACGACAGTACATACGCGGCTAATGTATCACAACAAATGCGGGCTTTACTGTGGCGGGGGTATATTGGCGCTCTGAGGGATGTACACTTAACTCAGGTATAGTGTTAATATGAAAACTAGTTTAATACATTCCTACGAATTGGAAAATTATGATACACGCCTTTTGAAATTTGATTAAATTGATAAAGATATCTTCAATAACTCGGCGTCATGCAGATTCTGTCTGCATTTTTTTTTTGGAATAGGAGGACAAACGAGCGTACGGGGGTCACCTGGTGTTAAGTGATCACCGCCACCCACATTCTCTTGCAACACCAGAGGAATCACAGGAGCGTTGCTGGCCTTTAAGGAAGGTGTACGCGCTTTTTTTTGAAGGTACCCATGCTGTATCGTCCCGGAAATACCGCACAAGGAAGCTCATTCCACAGCTTTGTAGTTCGTGGAAGAAAACTCCTTAAAAATCGCACTGTGAAGGACCGCCACACATCCAGATGGTGGGGATGATATCCTAACTTGTGGTGTGTCGTGCGAAGGTGGTATTCAGCGGCAGGAATAAAAAAAATGTATTGCATTAGTTATGTCCTGAATTTTTTTATTTGATTCTCTGCTTACATATATCAAGGCGACATATGTACCTACAGTTATCGCGTGAGTTGAACGCAGTTGGGGCCTGAGGTTAAGAGCCGGAGTATCTCCCCCCGCTAACCGCATGCCTCGCCACGCGCGCCTACAGTGTAGTGCTGTGCCGTAGCTGTTGCTTACCGTATTATCGCGTTAATAATCGCCAAGCATGAGAAATGGCGGAAAATGTTTTAGACGTGTGTGTAGAAAGGTAGATGAAAATTTTAGATTTAATTATTAGGTTAAAATGGTCAACTCAAACATTGTTTAAATTTATCGATACATTCATTATTATCGTCATCAATTATATTTAGGTCGCAGCACTATCGTATTCCAGAACTCTGCATTCAACTCACGCGTTATGTGTAAATATACCTTATTGTCCTAGTAAAAGAGGAAAAAGACCGCACGAAAGGTCACCTAATAGATGAAATTGGTAGAGATGATGACGTTCATTAAATCATTGTTCATTGACTTCTGCATGACGGTATAACCACGTTGTTAGTGTATCTGCCAAAGAGAAGACTGAATCATTTTTTGTTTGATATTGCTATAGACATCTAGATTTCGAAAGAGTTTCTTTACCACCGTTACGATTGCATCAATTTCGTGTATGCCCATTTGGTCTAGCTGTGAAGATGGTTGGAGATCTACAGATCAACAATTATATTTTACAGATTCGCGTAGTAACACACTTCATAGTAGCATTACTATTGGGAGCGTTGTACAACGGCGCCGGACAAGATGGTGGCCGAATGATCTCGAATACCGGATGTCTCTTCTTCTTCCTTCTGTTTTTATATTTCTCTAACGCTATGCCAACGATACATAATTGTAAGTCATAAAAACATTTACTTATACTTGCAATAACGTTCTATACATAATAGAACGTTATTGTATACTTGATTCGATTACCTATACATTATTATAACACTAGAAATAAGGGATTGCTTGTAACTAATTCTAGTAGGCTTCATAAGATACATAGTAAAAATGGTTCTGTCGTAAATCCTATTACTCCACTGCTGAATATCTAAATGATAGGACAGCCTGGGACTAGATTGTGATTATTTTATAGCGATAGAAATGATTGTACAGTATTGTATATTTTTATTGAAAAGAGCGCAAAAAAAGAATTCTGGGAGAGTTTCTTGCGCCGCTTCTTCTCTCTCAGAGCGCCGTTTGTTTCCGAAGCGGTAGTAGTATCTAGTAGTTATTAGTAGTTATTAGTTAGTATTATTATTCTAAAGGAATCAATTTTGAGATAATAAATGCCTTTTATGCCTTTTTATTGACGTATAGTTGATAAATCTTGTATGTCTTGTTCAACTCTCAGTGTGTTGTGGTTTCATATTCATATACCTAGTATTGCCTTAAATACTGAAACAAAGAAAAAGAAACTGCTATTGTAAATGACATTTATTACTTTTACAGTATGGTAGTTTAATATATAAATATAAAACAAATTAAATATAAAAAACTTATTCGAAGTGGTCTCCATTGGCTGCAATACAGTCCTTTAAACGTTAAGGCCAGTTTTGAATAGAAGCACGCACTCTTTCTATGGGAAAATTCTTCACTGCCAATCGTACGGATTGTTTTAGGGACTCTAAATTATCATGGTGTTTAGCGTAAGCCGTACTCTCTAAAATTGACCATAAATCATAATCCAGCGGATTAAGATCGGGACTATACGACGACCAGTCTTCAGCTCTGATGAAGTCCGAAACGTTCATTTCAAACCAAGACTGCGTAGACCGAGCTTTATGACCCGGCGCCGAGTCTTGCTGGAAGGACCATGGTGTTGTTAAGGGGCTTCACTAGCTTCTCAAGAATCTTAATACATTTGTGCCGGTGTTTTGATAGGTACCTTTTTCACAAAAGTATGGCTCAGTCGCTCCTTCATAGCTAATACCCCACCAAACCATCACTGAAGTTGATTAGTGCCCACGCTATTCTCTGTCGACTAATTGGGAAGCTTCCTTAGAGCTTTGAGCATAAATACGGTCATTTTGTTTATTAAAATGTTTCTCAATTGTAAAAAAAAAATTGTGTGGCTTTTCCCTATGCGTACCGCTTTAGTAGTTGTTTTTATTTTACCACCCTATTCTTTTTTAAATTATCAGTTAAGAAGTGACCAGGTTATAGGTTGCAGTCCTAAGTCATCTTTTGAAATACGCGACATAGTTCTAGGTGCTATCTTCATCTCCCGAGATGCTTTTTATATTTGTATATTTTAATTTCGGACAGGATTTCTTCGAATTCTTACTGCTTTGACCACCTTTTCCGAACGAACACTACGTGGACGGCCAGATCTTTTGTGTCACAAACGTCGAGGAGGTCTCATTATACCTATTAATAGCCCGGTACACAAATATTTTACTAATACCAAGCTTATGGAGAGCTTTAAAATGTGCATTTGGCTCCATACCTACTTTGTGTAATGCAATCACAGCGATTCGGTTCTCTTTATCACCCTACTCCATTTTAATATCGCATAATATTGTACAGGGTGGACCAAAAGTCCGTTTATAATTTGAATGATGATTAAAAAAAACTAATTACAGTAGATCAAAATTGTTTATTGTTTTCGATAGTAAACAAAAGGGGAATTTATTTCTTAAAAATCACATCATCCATATGCAATCCTTCATTATTCTGGCATTGCTGCAATCTAGAGCGGAAATTTTCGATGACAGCTTTACATGTTTCTGTTGAGATGTTTTGGATTTCTGTGCGAATACGATCCTTTAATTTGTCAAGAGTTACTGGGTTGGTTGGCTGGAATGCAGGGGTTTTTGATCACCATGACATAGTGTCACTCCAATAACGACAATTTTGTCTATTAACATGCCCATTTAGGTGGAAGTGTGCCTTGTTGAGAAAAAAATGTTTGTAAAACTGGTGAATCGCTCTACCATTTCGTTCGCAAACTGCAACCTAGTGGCATGGTCCTGAGGCCTTAATTCCTGCACCATTTGAATTTTATAGGAATGTAGACTTAAATCTTTATTGAGAATGCGGTTTAATACATAATTATCTTTTCACGTTAAGGACAGCAGACCGCTTTCGAGTTGATAGTCCAGGTTGGTCACGAACAGACGATTTTACTCGCTCCACGTTTTCGGGGTCCCTCGACGTTCTAGGCCGGCCAGATCAACGTAAATCCATTGTTGAACCCGTCTTCTCAAACTTGAGCACCCATTTTTTAATTAACACACCTGATGCAGCTTCATTTTTGTGTCGTATCTTGTAATGATTGCAAAACTTTCGTTGAGCTAAGGTCGCAGAATCGTTGTTTCGATAGTACTCGCGTACACAAAATGCACGTTGACTACCGCTAAACGACGCTATGGTACTAAATTCCCATTGGCCGCTCTTCACTCTTGCAATGCGTAACCCTTCCACCCCCCTCCGCTGCCGCTGCTAGACGCGGCAACCGATTCAAATGTAAACGGACTTTTGGTCCACCCTGTACAATGTATTGGCGCTAAAATGAGAGAACAATTAAATATTTATGGCCGGACTTAGTATTTGCATATAAGAAAAATGACTTGAGATTTCGCCCTAAGTGTAAACAATTTGTTATTTTTTAAAGAATTTCCTTAAAACAATACAGAAATTCTTCTTTTTCTAATATGCAAATATTGGGGTTGAGCAGGTAATCAACAAAGAAATAGAAAGGCAAAGAATACACATTTTCAATAGAGAGCAATGCAAAATCAGGACTAGATATTTAAAAAAAAAGTTAACGTCTATGAATAACATTTTAATGTATGTACTTTAACGCTTTGACAACATGATCCCAGAAAATGTTACCAAATTCAAAAGAATTGGGAAAAAATGTTTGTGTGGTAAAGTTTTACAATAACATAAATGATTTTCTTAATGATACCACCGACTATAGAGCAAACTATCTACTACTAACTAACTACGTAATATATATATATAGAGCAAACGCCCTCAGGCTATTAAATTAAAGAAAAAAAAGGCCGCTGAGTTTTTTGCGCCCGTTCTTCTCAGGTCTGAGGCATACTATTTCGAATGGGTTTGATGAATTCAAATTTGACGTTCAGTAAGTGATTTTGAATAAAAATATTTGAATTTTAATTTGTATTTTTCAGTTCCGGCAGAGTCCACAGTAGTCCTTCAAGAGCATTTAAATAAATGGTACTATATCTCAACGTACTGTGCTTCAAAAATTTTGGTTGATCTACCAGTACAGGTACAGTAAAGCTTACATAGATATACTACATATATACATTTTTATTAAAACACAATCCACTTAAAAATACGGCTTACAAAGCGCAGGCAATTGCTATCACCTCTGATCTGGCACACCCCAGTATCAGCTCGAACCATTAAACCACGTGCAACGCAGTGCAACTCAAATTGTCCGGGATCATTTGCTGTTTGAATCTTTTAGTGTTGCTTAGATACGTCGCTTCTTTGTGTGTATTCTACCGCATGTATCACGGGGTGTGTTCTGAAAATCTAATACCCGTCGTAGAATTCAACCTTCGCACGCCACGCCACCAGTTAGGATATCATTCATCCCCACCATCTGTGTATGTATGCGTGGCGGCCCTCCACAGTGCGGTTTCGAAAGAACTTTCTTCCACGAACAACGAAGCTGTGGAATGAGCTTATGCGGTGCAGTGTGCGGACATAGGTTCCTTCAAAAAAAGTGCGTACACTTTTCGAAACGCTTTTCCTCTGGTGTAGCAAGAGAATGGGGGCGGCGGTGATCACTTAACCTCGTAAGCTCGTTTGACCCCTCCCATAAAAAAATATGTAAGTACTTACATCGAATTTCGTTACACTTTGCACAGAGGCAGTTCCTTTACAAAATCAAGTTTCCGTTTAATAGTAAAAGCACAACAAATAATATACAAATCATGCATCACGTGGAATGAATGGGAATAATTCAAGATCCAGTGAAAAAGGAACGAAATTATTAAAAAAAAACTATAGATATAAAACAATTTCACTTTAGTTCTGCGGTAGAAATAGGTTTAGTGACAGTAGGGGTGGGCTAGGTTTGACACGCAATCCAAACAGGAATGAACTTGTTCACAAAATGGCTGACCAAAATATGTTGACAACTGCGGCGCCTACTGACTGCTTTCCTGTAGCACGAAATACGCAACAACAGCTGTTGTGGACCAACTGACGCCATTAGTATTAGTACGAGTGCTAGGGACAGGGATATAATCGCTTCGCTATCGCAATATAACTCAGTAATCGTCCGTTTGTTTACATTCTTTTTCTGGTCTGGTTGGCCTTAGTATACTCCCCTGGAAGATTACTGCATCACCAATACCATACCTAAGTCAAGTTCACAATTTCATTTGCAGTTATTATGTGCAACAGTATTTGTGTTCCCGGCGTGGTACTTCACATCGCAACCGATGGAAACGAACCGCCTGTTACTCGCGTGGGTCATCTGTGTTCTGATTACTATCCTGGCGCAAACATTCGGGCTGGTCATCGGCGCTGCTTGCGGAGTTAAGGTGCGTTTCATCTCAAAGGCTAAGGTATCCTTTGAGGATATTTAATAGTAGAGTTAAAAGCTCCTTCATAGGTCTTGGTATTCAATTTTACAATAAAATACCAGACAGTATACTAGGACTCACTGAGCACAAATTCTAGATATAAATTAAAGCTTCTTTGACAAAGAAGGCTTACTATAGTATAGAAGATTATATAGAGGATAATGATGCATGGTTCTGGTCTGGTTTTGCACAGGCCACCTAAAATTGAATAATATTATATTAAATTAGCTCAATTGTTATATGATGTAAAAGATGGGCTGGGAGTTTCTTATCAGTTCTTCTTGCTATGTCAAAGCCCCTTTACGAACTGATGTAGCTTCACGACATTAACCAAGTGTTGTTGCAGTATGTTATGATATTGTCACTCCTTATGGTAAATAAACATGTTTCTATTCTACTATACTATAACCTCATAGATGTAGTTATTGTCAAAGGTCTCCAAAGGGCTGTAACGTTTGGCCCCCGGCACAGGGATCTGTCAGTTATGCGTATATTTTTTTTTATAACAATAAGGGACGAGACTGATAGGACGTTCAGATAATGGTAATTGATTCGCATGCCGCTCAGGATTCTTGAAAATCCCAAAAATTCTGAGGCACTACAATTGCGATCGTCACCTTGAGACATAAATAACATTAAGTCTCATTTGTAGTCCCAGTAATTTCACTAGCTACGGCGCCCTTCAGACCGAAACACAGTAATGTTCAGTTGTCAAGTACAGTAATGCGCCGTTGTGGTACCCATAATCTAGCCGGCATCCTGTGCAAAAGACCCTCCCACTGGTTGAATAGATGTTTACTATAAGGACTGTGACCAGTTAGCTCAGGTTCGCTACAGTTGAATAATTGTTTAATGTATTTTCAGCTTGGCCTGTTCGTCATTCCAGCAGCAAACATACCTATGCTGATGTTTTCTGAGTTCTTCATCCCTTACCATGAGATGCCCCCGTATTTGCAGCCATTTGCACTAATCTCATACTTCCGGTATGCATTTGACGCTTTCATGGAAACCGCGTACGGCTTCAATCGAGGAAAGTTACCTTGCTACAAAATATTCTGTCTCTTCAAAGATCCCAAACATTACCTTGAATATTTGGGACTGAGTAGAAACTTTTACAACGATATAATGGTTCTTGTCATTTGGATTCTTATTTTAAAAATATCTCTGGTTATCGTTTTAAGGTACAGAGTATATAAAGCTTGTAAATAGTTTTAACAATATTTTATAATCAACAACATTAAAAAAAACAATGTAAATATATATTTAGATTTTATGGATGTATTTATTGTACATAGGTACTTAATTAATATGAAATGTTACTATAGGTACATTGGTTTATAGTTATTATTAGATGTTTAAAATGTTAGCAACGTAAATCAAACATTTTATAGGTAATATTATGGGTACCTAATTGGTGCCCGGTGATAGTACAGGTATACTAAACCTTTTTAACTGATTTTTAAGAAAATAAAAATGATGATTAAAATCCACACGCACAGCTATCCGGCCGGCTACATAATCGTATACAGCGTGATTTGCACACTGCACATATCGATTTCAGTGAAATTAGGCATCATTTTGTTCAGGAAACATAATTAAATAAAAATCTAAAAAAAAATGCTGGATTAATACACATTGACATCTTTTGTTACTGACTGAGGACTTTGAATTAATAAATCGTTATTTATTCACCAAGTGGTCTAACATATTGAAACAGTACATAATTGTAAATCATTGGATATGACGATTAAATACAGTTTAATCACAAATAAATATCAGTGAGTTAAAAATAAAGTATGATTTACGGCAAAACTGCATCGTGTTCCATGTTTATTTGGAAAACTATGAAAATATCTCAAAATTATGTCTGTATTACTCTTCAGTTTTAACCGACTTCAAAAAAAGGCGGAGGTCCTCAATTTGTCGGTTTTTTTTTGTTTGTTACCGCAGAACTTTCGGCTGGGTGAACCGAAATTGTTAATCCTTTTTTTATTTTAAACCTTTTTAATCTGATTGATAAATGTTTTTTAATATGAGCACATAAATTTAAGTTTACATAAGTTAAATTATTAGGACTTAGTTAAACCTATTTTTGGATAAGTCAACATTCAATTTAACCTTTCCGGATCGGCGCGCTCCGGATCTCGCTGTACACTATTGATCGGCAAGCTTCCGGCAATTTCGCGGCATTTTCCCCGTGTGTATTATTTTACGTGTAGTTATAAAATGCTTATAACTAGGGTGATATGAGTGACTGTCACTGAAAGCTATTGAAACATGCTATAAGACCATGTATAAATTATTCATATTGTCTTTCTTTTTTTTTTCACACAGACTTTTCATTCGAAAAAAAGTGTAAAAATAGGTATATTTTAAAATAAATATTGTTATTATTGTTAATTACTTGTTTTATTTATTTCCTTTTATGTTTTTGTAATGAATAGTATATGTTAATTATAAAATAAAGCTTAAATCTCCACAAAGAACGATCTTCGTGTAAAGTCTTGATAACGACCGCTCGCTGCGCCGGCCGGGAACAAGTGGACACATAAGTGCTTTGTCCGTAAAGCTATGACGTCGAATATTGGTGGCCTTGAATCGTAACGGATCGAAATGTGTTTGGGAATTCACTCGTTCATAACTGCGTAGGCAAATAAACCATCTTGTACACCTAATAAGGGTGAAAACTGGATGAGGTAAAAAAGTGCCCCGCGGCACAGCCGCTCTCATTGTTTTTTGAATTACCAGTGCCCGCGGGCACGGCCGATGCGGAAAGGTTAAGTCAATTACAATATTGAAAAAAGGTTTAGCATACATGGAAATCACGCAATAAAAATATTATTTCGTATTTCTTTAGTTACAGTTTTGATTTTAAATTATGAATCAGTGTAAATAACATTATCTTATTCTTAATCCCCACGCAAAATTAGTGTTGTTATAAACTTGTTCTGTGCTAGACACGAAGTAAAGTTATTCCAGATTTAAAACTTTTTGTCTCCATCTTACATTTGTCACTACTGAATTACATGACAACTGGGAGAAGAAATTTTAATCTTGGAGTAACTTGTAATTGTAACTGTTTTTACATTATATTTTTGCGTAAAAGTTAAATTTTTATTTTAGTTAACCCGACGTTTCAAGACCTTTCCAGATCTCGTTTTCAGGGGGACCGCAGATGAAATGAGTCAAAGGTAGTATTTGTCATAGTTGTCATTATGAAGTTTAGAGCCATTTATTGCCGAGGAGGTGGTATTTGCTGTAGACAAATGGTTTTTGGCAAAATTTACTGACAGTCTCCTCTATTTTTTTGGAATGTGTAGTATGTGTATGGGTTTTAATTTAGAGTTGTTGAGCTGTTTTTTTTATTGAAAATAAGTTATATTCTATACATTTACTATGTCAAGGATTTTAGTAATTTTAAACATTTCCTCAATTATAGCTGACAGTATTATATGAACTTATAATAATGTATCTAATATTTTAATATAACTAAGAGGTATTCGATTAGAGACATAAGCACTATTTTATTAACACATATACAAAATTGTACATTTTTGAGTTAAGTTTATAAACTAAGCATTATTCATTAGATAACCAATGAAAACAGGCCAGGTTTAAGACCTTAGTGTGCGTGACAAGTTACGTCTTACACTCGCGATTTATATGTCACTTTGTGTTAGTGTGCGTGCATTGCTCAAAAAAAAAGGTTAACAGTCAACCTCACTTCTTTTCGACTTTCTCACAGCTGTCACACTCAATCAAGACGTATACATGATCTAAGCTCTACTCATTCACATTGTAATGCTGGACGGGCATAGAATTATTCTAAGTGGACTGATTTGAAATCATAGTAGTAGATTAGTTTAGGTTTATATTCGAGAAGTCGTCTCAATATAGGTACGCAACCCTTACTGTGTTTTTAATAAACGCGAAGTAAGAAGTTATTCCACGTTTAAAACATAGTGTCTCTATCTTACCTGTGACACTACAGAATTACATGACAGGGTGAAGTATTTTTAAACTTGAAGTAACTTCACACTGCGTTTATTAATTATACGTTATCTGTGTTATTAATAAACGCGAAGTAAGAAGTTATTCCACGTTTAAAACTTATCGTCTCTATCTTACCTGTGTCACTACAGAATTACATGACTGGGAGAAGTAATTTTAAACTTGGAGTAACTTTACACTGCATAATGCATTTATTAATAAGACGATTTGGCTTTATGTTACTAATGTCACTACAGAATTACATGACAGGGAGAACTAATTTTAAACTTGGAGTAACTTTACACTGCGTTTATTAATAAGACAGTTTGCCTTTATCTTACCTTTGCCACTACAGAATTACGTGACAGGGAGAAGTAATTGTAAACTTGAAGTAACTTCACATTGCGTTTATTAATAATACGTTAGCTGTGTTATTAATAAACGCGAAGTAAGAAGTTATTCCACGTTTAAAACTTATCGTCTCTATCTTACCTGTGTCACTACAGAATTACATGACTGGGAGAAGTAATTTTAAACTTGAAGTAACTTCACATTGCGTTTATTAATAATACGTTAGCTGTGTTATTAATAAACGCGAAGTAAGAAGTTATTCCACGTTTAAAACTTATCGTCTCTATCTTACCTGTGTCACTACAGAATAACATGACAGGGAGAAGTAATTATAAGCTTGGAGTAACTTTACATGTGTTTATTAATAAGACAGTGTGGTGTATTGCTACCACTATCTTCATAACTGTGCATACTGTCATGTACATCTTCAGAAAGCTTCGATGGCGCAATAGATAGTTCCGATGCCTCTCAAAACGCTTCTCCAGGTTCGATATTCGAGTTCATAATATGTATGTTTATAACGCTTTATAATGTCAGCAACTCTCTTGTGATGCCCCTGGTGTTAGAAGAGAGTGGGCCGCAGTGATTGCCTACCATCAGGTGACAACAATATCTTTATCTAATATAACCAATTTTTTTGAAAATTTGTGTGTATATCAGGTAGGTCTGAGAATCGGCCAACATCTATTTTTCATAAACCTAAATTTCGACTATTTTTATTGATCATCATCATCAGCCGGAAGACATCCACTGCTGGACAAAGGCCTCTCCCAAAGATTGCCACGAAGATCGGTTCTGCGCTGCCAATCAAACGTATTCCAGCGATCTTGACCAGATCGTCGGTCCATCTTGTGGGGGGCCTACCAATACTGCGTCATCCGGTACGTGGTCGCCATTCGAGGACTTTACTGCCCCAACGGCCATCTGTCCGTCGAACAATGTGCCCTGCCTACTGCCACTTCTGTTTCGCAATCGTTTGGACTATGTCGGTTACTTTGGTTCTCATACGGATCTCCATATTTCTGATTCTCTCCATTGCCCACTGAGCGACCATGAGCTTTCTCATAAGGCCCATAGATTTATTATTGTTATTTTATTATAATTCAGCATTAAGAAATATGTACAATTTCAAATTTTCCCCCGCCTACGATTAACACCTATTTTTCCGCAATAGGGTTGCAAGATGCCAATCGGATATAATGATTATTGTATAACGATAAATTTTATGTACGATATATTTGGTAGGTCTGAGAATCGGTCGTCATCTATTTTTTATACACCAAAAATTTTAATTTTTTATTATTTATTACTTTAATTTTTGTTGTTAACGTTTGTTGGGTCAGGTAGTTATATAATAAATATCAATACATTAAACGTGGGAATAGAATACGGTGAGGCTAGATCGCTGCCATGTATGTTTAAAAAAAACACGGCCCAGTGTGAATCGGACTCGCGCGTGAAGGGTTCCGCACCATTATAAATATCATCTATAAAAATAATGTTTGTTGTATGGGAGATCCTTAACTATTTATTTTATTCTCTTTTTTTAGTAATTCTCTCAAAATTTCAACTGTGTAACTGTCACGGTTCATGAAATACAGACTGGTGACAGACGTAATAAGTATATTTTACTGTTTGGGTAAAAAGGATGGGTACTAAAAACTGGACGTTTTTGACGACCAACCAAAATAATTATGTACAAAATTTCTTTATAATACAAAAATGATTTAACTACTCAGGTAATGGTTCGGTTAGCATGAAATTTTAATGATTGAAGTAAGACTTGTATTTATGTACGCGCTGTAACTGCTTATTAATGTAATAATATGTATCCTTAGCACCTAAAACTTGTTTAGTGTTAATGTATCACATGTAATTCTATTGGAAGTTCATAAATAAATAAGTGGAAAATCTTCTGATCAGACTGACAATACAAGCACACGTATTCTATAGATAGACAGACACACACACACACAGTTTTCAGACTTGTTTTCAAATTTCTATATAAATATTATGTATCTGCTATGGAAGTTGCAATGTATTCCCAATACAAGTGTCCTAAGACAACTCACTGGGAAGTCTCAATCACTAAAAATTTATATGTAATCTTTGAAATAAATGAAATTTATTTATTTAAAAAAAAATAAGTAACCATAAAAAATTAACGCTACCCTCCAAACTAAAAACTACATAATATTATGAAATTTAGTAAATAAGATAGTTTTATGATTATTTTGATATACTCTCTAAATGGATTTAGAATAGATAACTTTTTTATGCTTTATAAAAAAAATAAAAAGAATAAGATTCCGAAATGTTTTTTTATTAAAAAAAAATTAACAAAAAAACAACCGACTTCAAAAACACTATTCCAAAACCATAGATACAATGTGCACTAAAAAGTATAAAAATAATTGCGTATTTTTATACAATCTAATTAATTAATCTAATACCAGTAACGATTACCTATTGTTATTTTTGGAATCGGTGTCCTTCCGCCGCGACCCGCTCTCGCATCTCGCCTCCTCACGACTCAAGCACATCTCACCTATAACTATGTATGTAGTAACAAACCTATCTTGGATGACACCGACTCAAAAAATTACAAGAATCGTTACTAGAATTAGATTAATTAAGTAGATTGTATAAAAATACGCAATTATTTTTATACTTTTTAGTGCACATTATATCTATTGTTTTGAAGTCGGTTGTTTTTTTTTATTTTATGATTTTTAGTGAATTTGAAGTACACCAACTAACAATTTGGCTAAATATGTGTAGATATACTAAATTTTTCAATGCAGCAATGAACGTAAGTGCTTTGTAATTAAATTACACACAGAAATTCTGCCACAGATCGCACCCTTACTGTAAGTCGTTAAGGAGTCGTCCGATTATCGTTAATTTGCTCCTAAGAATTGAAGAGTTCCGTTACTTTGTCATGCTTTCCGTAATCAGAACCTAACCAAACTATCTTTGAAGTATATCCTTTCCAATAAAAAAAAGAATCATCGAAATCGGTTGGCGCGATATTGAGTTATTCGAAAATTTATCATCCACTTTGCTATACATACGTATAGCAAATTTAAGACTTTTATGGTTTTCTCATGGATGCCACTGTCAGATCTGGACCAAATTACAATGGGACCACACGGGAAGCACCAGCTTCCAATTTAAAAAAAAATATCATAATCGGTTCACCCAGTCGAAAGTTTTGAGGTAACAAACAAAAAAAAAGAACATACCGACGAATTGAGAACCTCCTCCTTTTTTGAAGTCGGTTAAAAAGTAAGTAGGTACTTGCACGTTATTTATTTACAGAGTTGTTCTCACAAGTTCTCCTTGCCTTCTTAGGCAGGACATTGTTTATGCTCGGATTGTTAAGTGAGGACCTAGGCTTGTAAGCGCTATAGGAACCTAGGCTGGGATCTGTAGAGCACATTTAGACTTTGCTCAGACTTTACTTACGTAAAACTTACCTGAGTGTAAGCTTAGCATTATGTTTGATGATTGTTTTTTTTTATAGTCATTTGACAGCTGAAATTATATTGAGCTTTTGCTAAGACAGCCCAATGCAAAAGTCAAGTTCGCGTTTTATCACCATCAGCTAAGGTTTACTTGACTAAAGTCTGAGTAAAGTCTAAGTATACTGTATAGATCTCAGCTTTACACTAAAGCTAGGTTCATAATATGAATTACTTACTTAATAGTAATGCTGTCGGGGCGCACCAGAACACAATCGGTTACGTTTATTACCTATGCCTAGATTTACATTAGTAAGTTGCGTTGGGTTGTGGCGCGATCGCAATCGCACACGATGAATCATCTGAAAATGCGCCAGATTGCGTCACAACACAACACATTAGTATGAACACTCCGCGACACAACAGAATGCACCTAAACACAGCAATATGAACCTAGCTTTACAGTTTCACAGCTCAAGAAAGTTAGCCCACCAGATTTTTTTTTATTACATCGTTAGTTCGCCATTTGTTCTTGATTGTTCTCTATAAACATTTGTTTGTTCTCGATTTTTTTTTTAAATTTGCAATTCATTCAAATTGGTATGCTAGAACAGTTAAAACAACGCACGAGCCGAGCGTAGCGTGCCGCGGCAGCGGCCGGCGAGTGCCAGAACCAAATAGTAGGCGTTTCCCCCCATTTTTAATTAATTGTTTTTAAATAAACAACAAAAGAACAAACGTTTATTTATAGCGAACAATTAAGAACAAACTACGAACTAACGATATGCGATATTGAAAATTCAAAAATAGAAAAAAATTTTTTTTTGGGGGGCTAAGTTTGATGAGCCCAATTTCACCAATATAGAGGCAGTGCGAGGAGCGAGAGCACTCTGTGTTCGTAAAGCGAAACTTCCGGACCTTACTTGAATATAGTGGTGAAATTCTCTTTGGAGTTACTAAACAAGTTGCCAATCGTATTCTATTAGTGACAGTTAGTGACACATGACGACACTGATACTCTAGACGAGTGTCGACATACAGTGTCGCAAAAACAAATTCAAAAACTCAAATATTTTTATTCAAAATAGGATGTGAAATCACTTATTGAAAGTCCACCCATTCCAAAATGAATGCCTCAGGCCTGAGAAGAATGGACGCAACAAACTCAGCGGGCTTTTTTTTTTCATCAAAAATATGTTTTACAATTAAAGTAACATTAACAAAGTAACATTGTACAATTAAACTTATTATTTAATAGACTGAGGGCGGTTGCTCCATTCCCAATGTTTGGTATTATTAAGAAAGTCATTTATGTTATAGTAACCTTTACCACACAAACGTTTTTTAACAATTCATTTGAATAACGTAATACTTTTGTTTTGAACATTTTCTGGGATCTTGTTGTAAAAGCATATACGTCGCCCCACAAAAGACTTACTAACTTGACTTAGCCGAGTAGTAGGCATCATCAGTTTATGTCTGTTCCTGGTGTTAACATTATGGTTATGACAGTTTCTGGCAAATTCACTTATGTGCCTATGAACATACATTACATTATCAAGAATATATTGAGAAGCAACAGTCAAGATGTTAATTTCTTTGAGTTTTGCTCTCAATGATTCTCTAGGACCTAGGTTATAAATAGCGCGAATAGCCCTCTTCTGCAGCACACATATTGTATTAATATCGGCAGCGTTGCCCCATAGCAATATACCATAGGACATAATACTATGGAAATAACTAAAGTATACTAGTCGCGCCGTATCTATGTCAGTTAATCGTCTAATCTTTTTAACCGCGTATGCTGCAGAACTAAGTCTGTTCGCCAAACCTTCAATATGGGGGCCCCATTGTAATTTGGAATCTAGAGTTATGCCAAGAAATATAGCAGATTCCACCGGTTCTATCACCTCTCCGTTTAACAAAATATTTGCATTTACATTTTTGACATTTGGTACGGTAAATTTAATGTATTTAGTTTTCTTGCTATTTAACAATAGGTTATTAGCGCTAAACCAGTACACGATGTCAGATAAAATATCGTGCACTTCGTCATACATAGCTTGGTTTCTTTTCACTTTGAAAATCAGTGAAGTGTCGTCCGCAAACAATACTACCTTATGTTTTTTCTCTATAAGATTAGGAAGATCATTTATATAGATAAGGAAGAGGAATGATCCAAGAATAGACCCTTGTGGTATCCCCATACTGAGAGGAGTCCCAGGAGATCTCCTGCCGGCATAAAGAGAATGTAACTACTACGTATTAAGAGGTGAGACTGCCTAAGTAAAAATTGAAGTTGAGTAATATGAAACATGCAGATTATTAACACTATTAAAAAAATATTGTTTTACTCAATAAACGAGTATTATCAAACGAAGTGGTAATTGGCACCAATACTATTTTTACCAATAATATTGTATTTTTTTTGTGATTATTTTTAATACATTATCTCTTTGTATTTCATTGATTATTGTAATTGTGTATTGTAGGGTCTTCTAGTAGACTTTACGTTGGTCAAATTAAATGTAGTATGCAGTAATTATTGATTGTGTTAGGTTTATAATATTGTGAAGCGAAACCACAAATATATTTGCATGTCTGTCAAGACGAAACATGTGCCTGCTCTTAAATTTGTAACAATTTTACTTGTGACTGTTTCTGGAAAATAAAGAACTTTGACTTTGAAGGTTATATTTACTTGCTCATCGAGAGCTAGGCATGTTACCAATATTGTATGTAAAGTGTAACGACTAACGAGTCAAGTGAAGTGAGCAACGGGTGTCTGAGAGGTGGCGCTAGTGTAGCGGCGTGAAGTGTGAGGCGAGTAGAGGAGCGAGAGGAGAGGTGTGGCGAAAGGTATATAATATCTTGCTCGGGATTAAATTATTCTGCATTATTAAAGTGTTGTTAAATAATTACAAGAGTACCTATATATTTGAGAGTTAAAAGTTGTAATTGTAAAATCTGTAATACAGTGGTTTGTGATATATTACTGTTTTTATTTCCCCTGACTGCTTTACAATAGATTCCGGAATGAATCTTGAATGGTGGGCGAAACTATGCGGAGTAGCAGGTGTACCACAGTGTAAATTTGATAACTTATAGCCTAAACACATAGTTTGGTACGATCGGACTTTTGTTTCATTAATTAAGGACATTAGTCCAGAGTGCCTTATTTAGCCAGGCTATTACAATACTTAGTTACTCTTAGTAGCCACTAGATTACAAACTGTAAAAAAAACACCACGAACATCATAAATACATGTATTATATTCATTATTTACATCAACAAAAAAACAGATTTTTTCATACTACATACATAGGTACAGTTATAAAATAAAATCTTTGTATTCAAAATACAGCACATTTATAAAAAAAAAAAACATTATCGTACTTTCTACAATTAAAGACCACATTCTTAATATGAAATAATATTCAAAATATACATCATTGGGTTATCTATATCACAATTGTACAACACGGCTGTAATATTATAAAATAAAGGTCATAATAAAATTCTATCATAATCAGACCTTTTTAAAATAAAATGACGTCACATAAAATTCAATATGGCGAAAGGCAGTTGAGGACGCTCCATGTGTGATTATTACTAAAATGAATCGAATAAGTATATTGTTCAGTTCAGTTGACAACAATCGATGCTACTCGATTGCAATCGATTATCAGTCATTCACAGTGTCAACCCCAAATTTAGAGGGCAGCGCACTAGACATATACTAGACCTTTCGCCGAGAACCGTTTATATTTAATTTATTACCTATGTTTTAGTATATTATAATTAATTAATACTTCTTTTTTATTCAAATTAAATTGTATATAAATTGCATATACTTAGGAGATAACGGTAAGAGCCGGACCGCATTACCACAGCGCTACGCAGCGCCGCACTGCGGGGCATAAAATAGCAAACTATTGTTTCAATCATTTGTATGGTGCGTGTCGCACTAGAGCGGTGCTGCACTGCGAGGCATAGTTGCTTCCGAGACACTGATCTGTGGTATTTAACCACTGGACAGGCTGTTCCATACTTCCTGAGAACTAATTTTGACGTATAATACAAATGGCTGCGAGAGAAGCGTACAATACTCTGAAGTAACTTTGCATTTTGAATTAATTTTGGTTGTTTTCCGTGTATGTATTTATACCTATTTATATTTATATATCTCAGGAATCAACGTAATAAAGTACACATTTTTTTTTGTACCTAGTTTTCCTATCGGTTTGTTTAGCTGAGGTTGTCATCACTAGTTTTATTACCACAGACTCTCGCTACATGGCCAACAGCGCCAAAATGTTGAATATCAAACAACAAGTACAAAAGCACTTTAACAGCCGCCAATCCAGTGGTATATAGTAGAGGTCACTGCTCAGAGAGAATATTTAGATGCGCAGTGCCGCGACATGCAGTGCAACGATGCGTTCAATCTTCTTCTGCACACAATAAAGAAATAATGACCAAATCCTCGACACTAACGCTCAGCTTGCGTGAAGCTGGTATAGAAATGAAGCGAGCTGCCGCTTACTGCAGTTTTAATGCGATAGGTACCGTGAAGCGACGCGCAGCGCAGGGCTGTTCTAATGCGGTCCGACCTTTACACAAACACTTGGACGAATTAACCAATGGACACGAAACTCGAGAAGAATAATTGGAATCCCAATCCACAAATTTTCGCGGATTGAGGGGTCAAATTGTCAAAAATGTCACTAGTCATGTCAACCTTTATACAAAATAACCATGACAAGTGAATGTGATGTTAGAATGCAAGCCATACCTATTCCGTGTTATATCTGTGTCATGTGTGTGGTTTGGCATCAATGTTATATCTATTGATACACTGCTGTGTTCTGGGAATTACTTAAATGGTTGCTTTATGTAGTAGAAACGCGTTAATTAATAATAATCAACGTTTTAATTCTTCTGTAATAATGTAAATCATATAATCCAACCAAAATGAAGAACTTACATACCTAACAAATATGTTTCACGAAAAAATCGCTACTAAAGAATGTTAAAATTGTACTAACACGTGAAACGACACATTTTTTGATTGCTCGCTATTATATTGACACACTTTTACATTGTTTCAGTTCGAGATCTCACATTGTACTGACAGCGCCATGTTATATTGCTATAGGGATAAAGGTCAACACAACGCAGGGCCGGATTTAGGGTGCCCTACCCTAAATCAAACAAAACCAGAGCTACAGCCCCGGACCCTCCACATAAGTTGTCCCCGATAAATAAACTTCGAAAAAAAAAATTAGACTCACTACATTTATAGTAAACAACTTTTCCTTTGATGTCTTTTTCGAGTTTTACTTTAACCTACAGTATTTTGTACAAACATCGGATCATCGATCTATTATCTGTTCACTCCAATCAGGCAATCAGTCAAATATCAAAATCTCAAATGGCTCTGATAAGCGAAATACAAAGTATCCGCCTTTATCCAAGTAGTCGACCAGCTATGTGTTTCTCTTACCAAAATTTGACTTTGATCGAATCATACAAAAAGACTACGGAAAACACCAATCTCCGGAACTGTTTTACTGCCAAATTCTCGAAGATCATAGTTTCAGAGATACATTCCCAAATCTTGAAATTGCATGGTATCTTATTGCACTGGAGAACCCTAATTTTCATAAATGAAAACTATAAAAAGAGGGTTTGAGCCACGACGGGACAAAATTGTCTATCAAAGCTTTCGCATCGATCGATGATATCATCAACGATTTTTCGGCAAAAAGCTCGGAAGGTTCCGTTCGCATGCGCAAAATTAATTTAATTACAGATAATTCTTGATTCCGATTGAATTTTTTGTTTGGTTAATAATAAAAGCATCTATAGGCACATGGTTTCACAAGAAATAATTTATTGAAAATTGTCCATTTTATGAAAATTTGAAAATGATATGGGGGCCTCTTTTGTAGCCCCGAGGCCCCCAGACCTCTAAATCCGGCACTGACATGACGTTGCGCGTCAGTGGTTAATTGGTCCAAGCACAAAAAGCATCACTGTTCTTCTTATTCATTGAATTTGCCAAAAAAATAAATTTCATCTATAAACAATTATTATTACTCATTAAATTATATTAAAAGTTACGTAAAATTTACGTTTTAGCAATTTATTTGAAACAGTTTGATTCAATCTACACACGGTAGATAGAAACAGGTTGCAATTGACAAGACAAAAATTACCCGAGTAAGCGAGACCACGATATTGGCAATACCGCTCCAACATTTTATGAACGTAACATATACTATTTTTTGTGATATTCATGGATGAGAATTATGTATGGAGAATTAATTTACATTTCAAAGTGACAAATTTTTGAGGTCACAATTTTTCACTTTACTTTTTTTTGTATTGAAGTGACACATTGAAAGTTCAATGAATAAGTCGCCAGTTTATCACATTTCGGTCACATTTTAAATCAAAGAAATCACTTGGAATGACATCAGTCAATTGAATTAATTAATTAATTAATCTTTGGTGAACACTACGATAACTTACGATTTGAAAGCGTGACTATAATATTTTACAGCCTTTTGTGTGTAACGTGAAGCGTCGACGCGTCAAACAACTTCTTATCATTAAATCCTTATGATAGTTCATTTAATTTTTGCAAACGTCTGAAATAAAAAATATCAAACGATTTAATAACACTCACAATAGTAAACGCAACTACGCACTAGTTTGATAAGGGAGCCGAGAGTGTCATGATTAAAAGCGGTTTGTGAAAAAAAATATAATAATTTTTCACCCACTGAAAAACGGTGTAAATATTTACGTTATATTTATAATTGGTATTTAAGGAGGTTTATCTTATTAACAAGTGATGACCCGGCAAAACAATTGCCATATAAATTAAGTATGAAATGCCATTGTCTGAATTATTTGTGTTGAGAATATATAGGTATTATTAAGTAAAAAAAATATACAGCCATTAAATAAATATAACAGACTGCGAATCGAAAAGTCATTGAATAAACAGGATAATAATTTAATTTACCTGCAGTAATCCGGTGTCAGTGTAAGAGTCTTGTACCACAACAATAAACTCATACCAACACTCCATGTCCTCAGAGGACTGAACAGAAATGATATGGTGCCGTATTCAAGCCAAAAGAAATATGCTAGCAGCAGTTGTATGGTCAAAAGAAATATAAACGGCAAATTCTTTATGATATATTTCACTCTCGTAGTGCATTGATTCATCAATCTAGTCTGCAGGCAGTGGGCTAGCACGAATATGAGTGGAATTTGCACAAACATTAGCTGAACACTTCCGTACATGTATGTGAACGGTTCTGGTAAGTATGCACCCTTTATGATGATTCCCCAAGCGAATATAGCACCTATGTAGCCATCAATAAGCTCCCCAATTGCCCACGGCCCAAATGGCAAATATGCTGCATATAAAACAATCGGATAAAAGACTCTGTCTATTTTACTCAACAGCCACACTCTTCTTACAATTTGTCGACCACACCTTCTGCGGTATTTTGGTGGACACTTTATTAAACGCAAAACTACGAGAGGTATCACATTTAACATTAGCAGTGTCCCAAATATTGCCTGAAACTAGAAAAAAGTTTGTATTAATAGATATCTTATCAAAAGAACTACAGCCACCAAAAAGTTATTTTTTATTAAATTTTAAAATTTCCTATTAAAAAAAAAAGTTTTTTTTGTTATTTTATAATGAATCCACGGTCTATTGATTCGCCATTGACAATAAATGCCACCTATTAGAAAGCACAGCAACTATATTTATAAAAAAATGCATCAGCTGTCAAAAAAGATTTTTTCATTACAATAATGAGTAAACATGGCGTAGCTAAACTTTCAGAGGGTATAATTATTATGATTCGAAAATGAAATTTCTCTTCTCTCCGGTCGTGACTTTCTTTTACAAGTTCAATCAATACTTTGCAGTTCAGTTTTAAATTTATAAGTGAATTTAAAAGGAGTTTTCGCTTATTAAAAAATGAAATGTTTTATACGAGGAAAAATGAATCCACACGTTTAATCATTGAATTCTCAAAACTATTTGAAATGGTTGCTTAAGTATATTTGTCACAAAATCGAATAGGCTACACAGCCTACGAAACTATTCAACGGGATCAGCGCGTGTTACACGGGTGTGTAGATTATTGCAATCTCGTGACATTAAAAGCCCTCGAATTCGGCTCGATTAATGGGGACTCGTCTGTAATAAACTACTTTCCACCCTTGTATCAGAATATAGATACTATTACTGTATAGAGGCGATTTCAAATAATCCTTTTTTATAAAATTTTAAAAATTATAAACCTAAAGAGCACAGCCTTTTTCAAAATACCCTCACTATAATTTTGTCTACACAAGCTTTGCTTGTTTATAAGTAAAACATAATTATACTATAAAACTAGTTGACCCGGCAAACGTTGCGATGTTATATAAATTATTAAAAAAAATTTGGTGTATATAAAGAAATTTACGATCTATTCTCAAATCAAACTAAACTACCCAAAAATATCAATCGCTCAAGTCGTTTCGGAGGAGTTTGATAACAAACACTGACAAGATAATTTTATATTTTAGATAACTTTCACGTGAAAGTACTCTAAAATAGGCATTGATTACATATTATTCATTATGCATCCGATAATATGTATCTCTCAATTCTAAAGCATTACACCAACAGTTAATCTTTTGTTTCTATCAATTAGTTACAAGCAAAGAGCAAGAATACTGAACTATCTTATCAGAAGTATATTTAATTAATAATAAAACACTCAACGGATACTTACTACAACACCCGCATCTAACATTAGTAATATCCTTGGTGTGATTTCAAAATTCATCACACTACCATCTAGCGAGAATGGATGAACAATATTTGCTTCTCTGTCCATTTTGTCAATCGCTTTCACATACAAATTATGTAATCCTGTCAAAAGAGTCTGTGGCTGCCAATCACATGTATATAATGGTAGTTTTTGTAACTTACAATCAGACCATGAGGTATTGTCAAAGGAAATTTTCACGCTATCAATGTCAACATCGCTGAATACAAGTATTCTAACATGGGTCGAATCAGGGATCAGATGCAGGGGTTCTCTGCCAGGCATTGCATATTTAGCGTGCTTCGGATTAGTGACCAGCACAACAGGCCAGGTATTATGTTTCTGGTCAACAAAAGAAAACATTCCGTGGTCTATTGCAGCAAGTCGATACATTCTATTGTCTTTCCAATCGCCTAATTCAAGCTCTAAGTAGCCTTTTTTATGTTTTGTGTACATTCTAGGGACAAGCCCACCCATAGCGTGCAAATGACCACACACATACACTTGTGAACCGTGTGCTGCTGCTATAAGATCACGGATGTCTAAAGATGGTGATTCCAAATGTAGGGATAGAATACAAGATGTCGGGTAGTGACCAAACCACACTATATGGTCTGCCTTACTCTCAGCTTCTGTTTTAAGTTTTTGTATTTTTTGCTGCTCTTGCCCATCCAAAATTCCAATAAAATTAAAGGGTCTTCTCAAACCGGGTTCTGGACATGCGTCAATACCCAAAAATGCGACATTTACACCATTATGCTGCTTATAATACACATAAGATTTTGCATGACTACTTCCTTGAACGGAAAAGTTTCTAAAATAATTCTCTTGTGAATTTATTGTCCCGATATTAAAATTATCTGAAACAATGTTTATTTTTTATAAGTTATTATAGACTTTTGTCTTTTTTATTGCTTAGAAAGTTTATTATTCTCTCTAAAATAAGAGCCTCTAATAAGCAATTGTTTTTAAGGATTTCCCTTATATTTTACGCTAATATACAAATAAAAATCCGGGTTGAGTGAAAACTTATTTTTGCGCGTTAGACATGTATAGATGGGTACTAGGGTTTTATTGGGTTAATAATTGCACTTTTTTATGAATTGTATTTTATTAATTTATAGAAACTTTAAAATACATTTAATATTCTTTTATGAATAAATTTTGACAACTCTTGTATCATCATCATTATCATTAAAATTATTACAATTTAAAGTAGCAACTATAGGTTCATGGTAACTAAAATAGGAAACATTTTTTTTTGATTCGAATAATATATAATAATAATTAATAATATATCTACATTTTATTTATCTAGACGTGTTCGCGGTCTGCTATTTGTACATGCATATATTACGCACACACTATAGCTGCGTCTCGTAACGGTGTCGCGAGTCCAGAATTTTATCTCATCTAAAAATATGCGTACCGCGCTAAAAGAAATTTTCACTTCAAAAATGTCAAAAGTGAATCCTTACATCTTAAAATATATTTTTTATATATTTGGCTCACCATGATTTCCTCTTATATCTAACCAGGTTGTTTGACCCAATATTCCCGACTCGTTTATAATATTGTAGTAATACACCCACTCAGACTTAACCTGCGAGCTTCCTAAATTATCTTTAGCTTTAGCATCAGTGAGGTCTCCGGTGGCTAGCACAAGAAGTGGCTTGATATTTTTTACCGTTACATCACAGAATTGTTGGAATTGTGATATTCTTCCAGGATCCCGGAATATACTTATATGTATGTCAGATATCTGTGACAATAAAATTATTGTTAGAGTTAAGTTATATACAAATGTCTTAATCAAATTGTCACCTTCCATATTTCCAAACCATTTCTTTTTTTAATGTGAATAATGGTGAATGTTTAAAAAGGTGTGCTAAGTGCAAACGACTTTACACTCTTAGAAACCTGTTGCAGCCCGCAAGAAAAATACGAGAAACGCGAATGTGGAACCGATTTTTGCGGTATTTAATATATAATTCCAAGATAAAGCCACGAATAGAATATTTAGTAGAAATTTGCAGAACGGTGGGAAATACCAACTTAAAAAGCTTACGAATAGGTCAAAATAAAATTATTAAAACTTTCTTTCGATACAACTACCTAACTCCTACTGTTATACACCGCTAAAATGTAGCGGAAAACAAAATTAATTAATTTAAATCAAATATATAAATATAACACATGTATTCTCATAAGAAAAATTTTAACTAAGGATTTACAAACACAAATAACAATCACAAAAAGGCTAAACATGCAAAATTTTCTAACAAGACGAGCCCTAAATATTTGCTTAATAAAACCTATAAGAAAATATGGATCTACAAATATAGCGTACGAAGGGGTAAAATTGTATAACAACCTACCAAAAGATATAAAAGAATTACAATCATTAAATATTTAAAAAAAAAAAGTTAAAACACCAAATTTTGAATTCTCATAACTTAAATTTGTTAGACCGCTTAAGGCTATATGTGTATCATGTTAAAGTATCTCAGAAAGTGAATTTGTATTCTTTTTGAGATAATAAATATTGTGAAATCTTATTCACATAATCTTAGCAGATTCTCGCCAAATTGTTCTCCAATTTTTATCGGTTTTTTGGCGCGAGACAAAAGAGCTGAAAACGCGAGATCAGACGAGAACTTCTATTGACTCCAGACCCGCATGTTTGACATTCCTAGAATATTTTCAAGCAAAATTTTTTTTATTTCTTATATATATTAACCAGTTAGTTTGTGGTAGATGATAGCAATGAGACTGTATTGTCTGCTGATAATATTTCACTTATTTAATACAATAATTCACACAATAACGCACTTATAAATGACCAGAGATTTGAACTTGTGGACACTACGGTCCAGAGATTGGAACTTGTGGACACTACTGTCGTCTTGGGTATCATGTTAGATAAAAAGCTTCAGTGGGGCCCAACTAGCAGATAGACTCAACTCTGCGGCATACGCCGTTAGAAAGATTAGAGAGTACACGAATGTTGCGACCGCTAGATTAGTGTACTTCAGTTATTTTCACAGCATCATGACATATGGTATTTTGCTGTGGGGTCATGCTGCTGACATTGATATAGTGTTTGCTCTGCAAAAGAGAGCTGTTCAGCTTGGTATATATATCAGCTTGGTTATACAGTCACTCAAAGAAAAATTTAAAGAAATAAATATTATGACTGTTCATTATCAGTACATTTATGACAATTTGATATACATTCACAAAAATCGTCACCTTTTTACTCTTAATAGTGATTTTCATTATTTTGCACTATAAATAAGGGATTGCTTGTAACTAATTCTAGTAGGCTTCATAAGATGTAAATGTATACACTTTTATAATAAAGTCCCAGCCACTATTCAGGCATTATCAATAAATAAATTTAAATGTTTTATCAAAAAATGGCTTTGTTGTTAATCCTACTACTCCACAGCTCAATATCTAAGTGATCTGTGATATTTTAGATGGACTAGATTATGATTATTATTATAGCAATAACAATGACAGTACAATATTGCATATTTTATTTAAGTTCTTTTAAATAGCTGGGAGTGTTTTTTTTGGGCCACTTCTTCTCTCTCGGAGCGCCATTTGTTTCCGAAGCGGTAGCAGTATGAGAAATGATATCAAAAAGAATTCTAAGGGAATCAATTTTGAGAAAATAATTGCCTTTTATGCCTTTTAATAGTCATAAATAAATTAAAAACTAGAAGACCCATGTGACCACTGAAAGAATCTAATAAAACAGAAATAAACAGTTTATCCTAAATAATGAAAAATTCAATAAACTACTTTGCCATTATACTGCCAACAGATTGCACATAAATTTTTCATATTTATATTTTTAACGATTTTAAAATCCTTTTTTAATCAAAAATGGCACTTTTGAGCTTTAGAAAATTTTAAATCATTTAATTTGATGTTAAACTATGGACAATATGTAGTTATAATTTAACAAAAAAGCATCCCAGAAATAATACAATATAAAGATTGAGATAAGAAAATTGTGAATATAAAAACACACACACTAAGATAACACTTTTGAAAATTTGTTATCCGAATTATCCACCAAGAATTAAATATCTTCATCTTCAATCTTAATCGGTCAAATGACATTAGACCATTTTTATATGACATTATCACCAATGTGGATAACCATCAGGTGTTATTTAGATTTAGTTTATGTAAATTTATTGACGTAATTGTTACTTTGCAGAAATCCATAATTATCCAAATGTTTTGAGTTTTTCTTTAGTGTTAATTCTGCAAATATTTGTCTTTTAGCAATTTGACATGTGTTTCGCCTCTACACAAGGCGAGGCGAGGAATTAACACTAAAGAAAAACTCAAAACATTTGGATAATTATGGATTTCCGCAAAGTAACACCTACTTCAAAGCAAAACGATATGAAACATGTGTAACATTCCTCAGTTCATTAGCAACATGCTGATGCATGCTGATCTAAAACTGAACACTGTGAAAGCGGAAATCACCAACTACAACATAAAGTACCAGCTGCGACTATCATGCCATATAAATAATTTGGTTTCCCAATTAAGTTTAGTTTATGTGGCAATCTGACAGTAATTATGAATTCTATACACCTTTTGTTTACACTCTGCATAGAATACTACTTCATTTTAAAAGATAATAATAATAAGTAACATGAGAAATCCCATTAAAATATCCAGTCATTACTAAGAATCACTGGAATAAAAATATATAAAACTATCTTCCTATCTGGGTTTTAAAACACATATTATTTCTATTTTCTGTTTTATTTGTAAACCTATTGGAATGCTACATTAAATTTCTTTTGCAGTTAAAGAAATTAGTGTGCACAAACACACAGGCAAACCAACAAATTTTCTAAACACTGTTTATTAGCATTGATAACATGTAGTTAGGGTTTGTAAAGTTGTTGAATGTATTATGTATGGATGTCACACTCCAATCAATATGATTTATTGTAATGACCACTAATAACTATTGTTTTGATTTATTGCTCACAGTATTGATTCCTTTCATGAATCTTATTCTGTCTTTATCTGTAAAGTGAATAATTATCTCAAATCCTTGAAAAATAAAGGTCACCCCAAAGAGATATTAAGTCTTTTGTTCGGCGATGTATATGCTTCTACAATATGGTCTCAGAAAATGTAGAAAACAATTAATGTGTCACGAAATTTAAAAGAATTGTTAAAAACCATTTGTGTGGGAAAGGTTACTGTAGCATAAACGATTTTCTTAATGAAACCACAGACTGGGAATGAAGTGAACACCCTCAGGCTCTTTAATTATAAATATTTATTGTATTGTATCACATTGTAATCTATATTTTTATATAAATAAAAAGCCCACTGAGTTTCTTGCGCCCATTCTTCTCAGTTCTGAGGCAGTCTTTTCTTTAATGGGTGGTCGTTTTTGATGTTCAATAAGTGATTTTGAATACTATTTTGAATAAAAATATTTGAATTTGAATTGCAAGAATAAACAAAAGCTACGCAAAATGCAGATAATAATATGTGATGGGGTTACATCTGCACTATTGCAGAAACTACACACTGTCAAATTAGGTGTTAGGGTATCCTTATCAGAGTTACCCAACTGGTATGCTACTTTCATTTTGTTAAAAGCTTGAATTACGCTTTTGGTGAGGGTTACACCCAGAGTGTATCCTTAATTCCATAAGTTTAATAAGTTTAAGTTTTTTTATAGTGAACAGTCATTCCACTTGTACAATTTTTTAAATAATGTTATGACAAAAACACATTTTTTTATACAATAAAAGGGGGGCAAGTGACTCAAAACAGTCTCGAACATTTTTTTGAGTATTTCATCAATATTTAATTTTATAAAAAATTTCTTCACGCTTATACAGTTATAAGATAAGGTTTAGCAATTTTATATTTAAGGAGATAGATAGGTGGATACATAAAATATATTATATATAAAACTTACAATGTAAAAGTAATTCGGGCCATATGCAACAACTAAACAAAACTAAAAATGTATATAGACAGCTAGCTTTGTTACTGTGTATTAGCAAACATTGCTGCAAGTATAACATATGGAGTAATATGAGTCAATACAAATGTAAGAACAAAGGAGAAAGTTAATGATGAATTTTGTGTCATTTATATTCATTACTTACCTGAAGAAACCATACAAGGTTATTGTTTGTATGAGTAATCTGTCCATATTTCTTTCCTAGGTAATTTGTAAAATTTTCTCCTTCAAATTTATTTTCATTATAAAAGTTATGATCTGTTGATATTCTATTAAATAAACTTGCCAGAAAAATAGACACTATTAAGAGGAAACACAGGAATGATAATGCAGTTTTAGAAAATATCATCATGAATTGTGGATAACAGTATTTAATGTAATGTTAACAGAGATTTTTTTCTCATATTAGGTAATTTAAAATATCATTTATTTTATTAGATACAAATACACTTTTATCATTATATAATGCATTTACTAATTATAGATATAAATATTAAGAAGAAAAATAACAATGGATTTGAAGTTGAACTTTCATGTTAAATTTTTCATGAAAAATTTAATAAAATAAAATTTACAATTTATCGCCCGTATCAAAACAATGCACTGGATTAATCATTGAGGAATGAGAATTGAGGTTTCTTTAAGTTTGAAGTTTGAGTGGATTATTGATTGGATGACATTTGAGACATCACAGAATGACAATGCCACTATGACGTATTATTTAATAGAAGGAATGACAATCAACTTGACACAATATATAGAATAGAAAAGACAATGCAATGACTTGTAGTCTCCGCGTATTTTACAGTCGGCAAATCTAGATTTAACGTGGTCAAAAGAGTTGATAAGATAGAGTTGATTTGAACGAGATAAATGCGATAGAAGACATCTCAGTCTCTTCGCAACGCCAAGTGATCTAGACGCTCACAAAGCACTGGATCCTCTACAACTCTAGCAGCTCTACGTTGCTCCACAGACGTATAAAAATAAAACGTATAATTTATACTTCTGTACGTTGCACGCGCGTGCAACCAGTATTAACTGGACTGCACCTGACCAGAGATGAGAGTAATCCTCCATATGTAGCCTGTGACCTTAACCTGCTTGAAATATTGCCGTGTCCTATTTATAACCCCCAGTTTCTTCGAAGCCAGTTTGGCTTGACAATTGGCATTTGATTGAAATGGCAATTGCTCGAGATTTGAGTCCCAGTATTCAAATTCTAATCAAGAAATTAAGGGGAGTGATACGAGCATTTTTCGAGGTTAACGGGTAAACTTGGTAAATTAAACCCCATTCCGCGACGCGCGTAGATAGGACCTGATAAAAGACACAAGCTACTTACCGCATTCGTCAATGATTTTCCAAGAAAGACCTGCATGGCTCGTGTACATACGTCATTTCCAGTACTTTTATCCGCGCGGCCCGAAGGATATATTACATTTGAAAAATATTTTATTTCAAATATAAGTATATTGTTAGTTACTTAGCACCTGTTATTTATAATTTGGCTTCGAATTAGATATAAATAATAGGCAGACTCATAGGTGGTCCTATATTCAGGATTTTTCACTCCTACGGTAGCTGAAAATGTAGGTATGTCTACGACCACATAATCTCTGGCCCTCGTTGGAACGTGAAGCCGCCTCGTGCTCATCCTGTTGTGTCAGTACCTAACTCAGTAGTCAGTAGCAGTACGGTTAGGGAGGTGATGTGATATGCCGTGATATCAGATCCTTGTTTTAGATTTAATTGTTACGTTATGACTTATTTCTTGTTATCTTATTTGTTGATAATATTTACTGTTGTTCTTAGTCGCTATAATAATGCCTACTGCCAGAAAAATAAATATTTTAGAATTGAAAACTTCGTATAAAATGTTAAACTCGTGTTGTTAAACACAGGATACGTGACCTAATCGAATATTCGTAAGATAGTCGTTGAAATTATGGATGAAAGTGGATTTTTCTGAGAGATGAACTGTTTAATGTAAAATGCTTGTAATACTTTGTCCTGAAATGTTAATTTTTTTATGTAATATAAATTGTCATTGTTGTGTTGGTTCGATAGCGCAATAAATGAATATTGTATTTAACTTATAATGTGTTATGTAAAGCAATTCGTGCGAAAGTATTCCCTATCCATTCAAAAATATTTAAAAATCCACAATGTTAATGTTCAAGATTTCACTTCTGCCGGCACTCCTGGAGTGTTAGCTCGTTATTTTTTTTTACATGAACCAGATTCTTTCATTGACTTTTCATCATTATAATAATAATAATCAGCATCACAAAACAACACCTTTACATCAACCTGTAATACTGCAGAAATAAATCGCTGTTTATTTATTAAAAATGATATCTTAACAGATAATGATGCTTGTTTTGCACACCGTAACCAAGCGACAATGTGACGTCATCGACGTGGATCGACGGTCCAGAGATAATGTAACCGCTACTTACAGCCGTTCCCAATATTCAGTCTATCTCCGTACACGCTGTCTGTCAATGAGAGGACGTATAGGTTATCAGCAATAGAAGTTTGTGTGGAAATTGCAGTTCACGCGTCTGGAAGGTAGTAATTTATCTCTATCTGTAGATAGTATATTGGGAACGGCCGTAAGTCGGCATAGTACCTAATGTCTATTATTATTATTATTTGAAGAGGGTGGCTATTTCCTGGTCCTAAAAGGTTCCTAGTAACACCGCGTCCAGAATTGGACTATTGTGTTCGCCACTAATGTCTATACTGTGGTGGTAATTATTTTAATTAATTAAATTTAAACAAAAATGACCCAATATTCCCTCTCTCTTACCCCGACAACATTGAAAATGATAACTATCTTGTGATCGTGTGAAAGTGTAACAAACAAACTTACATTAGCACTTATAATATTCCATATTACATATGGATGCAAATCCTTGTTATCACCGGGCTTGAAGTTTACGTCTAGTCAGGTGATCAATAAGAGTAGGACACAAAGCTGGCAATAAATAATAGCAGTTGCCATTTTATTTTTAACGCCTAACATAATTTTAAAAGCAGTAACTTGCAAAGTTGATTTCACTGAAGTTTGTGTTGAAACTTGTAGTAGAATACGTAGGGTTTTGTACAGTATAGAAGTAAGTATTCTTGTAGCTAAAATTATGAATATTTATTTTTTGCAGGAAAAATTCAGTTTCAGTTACACTAAAATACTCTTAATATTAGTAAATATCTACAAAACTGAAAGTGCACTGAATATTGGTGCTTTCTATATAACTTTTATATAATGTTACTTTCTGCTACGGAACCCTTCATGGGCGAGTCCGACTCGCAATTGGACGCATTTTTTTTTTAAATATTTTAGTCTTTCCATATAATATGACTAGCTGACCCGGCAAACGTTGTTTTGCCATATAAAGTATAATTCACGCGATAGTTTTATAAGTAATAAAATATTGCCTATATTATAGCCTGTACATCATTTTGTTCTATTGTCAATAGTTTTTGCAGCGCACGCAAAAATAGGTTTTCGATTTTACACCTTGTGTTACAAAATAGCAATTTTATTACGGATCCCTAATTTTGAAAAAAAAAACATAGCCTATAGCCTTCCTCGACAAATGGACTACCCAACACTGAAAGAATCATTCAAATCGGACCAGTAGTACCAGAGATTAGCGCGTTCAAACAAACAAACACTGCAGCTTTATAATATTACTATAGATTTAAGTCGTTTGTGTAAGTAAAGAAAAAGTGTCTCAAAAATCTATTTTTGAATTCACTAATTATTTGTATTTAATAAATCTCTTTTTACCAAATGAAACTTCTTTAGGCGCATGAGGATAATAAGGAAAAGTCACGGAAATTTAAGACGTTTTTGTTCAAGAAGAGGAGGAAGTTTTTGTTCAAGGGAGAGAGCGATTGACACCGATCGAGGAAGATTATTTCTTCTGAAATCCAAGATGACCGCTGCACAAATTTATGATTTCAACAATATGGATATTGAATCAGAGGTTCTCGAGGGTGCAGAGAATGAGTTTAGGATAATTTTTAAAATCCAAGATGGCCGCCGCGCAAAATTATGATTTCAACAATATGGATATCGTATCCGAGGTTCTCGAGGGTGCAGAGAACGAATTTGGGATCATTTTTGAAATCCAAGATGGCCGCCGCGCAAATTTATGATTTCAACAATATGGATATCGAATCCGAGGTTCTCGAGGGTGCAGAGAACGAATTTGGGATCATTTTTGAAATCCAAGATTGCCATTTTAACAATATTTATTTATTATTTTCATGTAATCTACAGCGTCATAATTTATATACAATATAATTATTATATAAAGTAGAAAAATAAGGCCAAAACTGAAAACAAAAATTTTATGATTTAACAAGCCAGAATAAGGTAGCAAAATATTTACAATAAGCTACTTAGAAATAAGGTTACAGGAATGTGTGTGCATGTATGTAAGTTTGTGTGTAGTGTATTTGAGGGTATATGCAGTGTGTGTGTGTGTTTGGATAATCATTGCAGTAGATGTATATTTCTTATTTCTTTTTTTAGCTGTATTTTGGACAAGCAAAAAATAGCTAAATTATAATAAGCTTTATTGTAGGTGAGAGCCAGACGTTGCAGAACAGAGTTTTTTGTGTAGTTGGTGTTAGCTTTTGGTACAGCAAGAAGGTGCGTGTGCCGAGTTCTAAATGATGAGACGTTCTATGATAAACTCACTAATAAGGAGGGACACTCAATTTTAACATTTAGGATTGCTTGCAATAGCAGCATATCGCTTAGCTTTCTTCGATTCTCCAAAGTGTCAACTTCGTAGTGCTTACAAGCTTCTTCAAAGCATGAAAAGTTTTCAAATTGTTTGAACGCTAGATACTTTAGGAATTGTTTTTGTATGGATTCAATCCTTATTGCGTGTATGATATAGTAAGGTGAGCAGATGTTACTTCCATACTCAAGTGCACTGCGAACATAACTGAAATACAGACTTTTTATGCACTCTATGTTGCTGAAATTACTTGTTACGCGTTTGATGAATCCCAGCTGCTGATATGCTTTATCTGCTACGATATTAACTTGGTCGTTCATAGAAAGTTTAGAATAAATTTTGACACCCAAGTCTCTAACGGAGCTCACTTTAGATATTAATTCGCCATTTATTTTGTAATCGAAAAGTATTGGTTTTACTTGGCATTTTTTAATGTTAACGGCAATCCTATTATTACTATAAAATTCAGACAAAGCATTCAGGTCTGTTTGCAACTTGTAACAGTCATCAATGTCACATATTTTGAGGAAGATTTTTTTGTCCTCTGCAAACATTAAATGGTGGCTGTGAGAAAAGCAGCTTCCTGTGTCGAATAAATGGGCATTAAACAAAAGCGGGCCTAGGATAGAGCCTCGTGGCACACCCGATGGTATTGACACGAAGTCGCTTCTAGCGCTACCCGTCACAACAGCCTGCATACGATTCGTGATGTATCGTGTAGATCACATCTACCTGATACCTCTCATCCATGCACTTTAATACGTAATCGGTGAATACCGCCAAGTTAGTCACGGTGGAACGATCCTTCATAAAACCATGTCGTTCGAAAGGGATAGACCTAGCAATTGTTGGGGTTGCGCGTTTGCAGATAACTGTCTCAAATAGTTTGCTTATCCCATTAAGAATTGATATTGGCCGGTAGTTCTCAATTTTAGTTTTTGATCCACTTTTATGAATGGGAACTATTAAAGCTTCTTACCATTTAAGGGAAGGCGCAGAAAACGTTAAGGAATCTATCCCTTAACGTTTTCTGCGCCTTTTAATCTATTAAAGATAATGGAAAGGGGCTTAGCCAAGGAAGATGCACATTTATGTAGAAATATTGAGGGAATGCCATCGCTACCGGCTCCCTTATTTGTATCCAACGACTTTAGCAATTTGAGAGTTTCATCTTCTCGAATTGCATATCGTTTCGTTGTGTGTAATGTTTGAATCTTGGCGTATCGTTTGAATTTGCCGGTTTTACGAATACGCTTTCAAAGAATTTACTAAAGCCAGTGCATACTGAGATTTCATAGGAATATGTAGCTTGTCCTAACGTGAGATTTACAGGATACCCATTGTTGTTATTTTTCAGTTATTTTACGTAGGAGTAAACGAGTTTAGGATCTTTACAAATATAGTCTTGCATGCGCTGTGTATAAACTGCAAAGCAATTCTTTTGTAAAAAAATTTTGTCTTGACCTGAGTATCACAAAGTCATCATAGTCCCGAGGATTGTTAGTTTCCTTCCAATTTCTATGTTTTTAAGCTTTTCCTTTACTATGTGAATCAGAGATTTTGAGTACCATACAGGTAATTAAAATTTGCACTTAACTTTAACTGGGATGTAGTTGTCTATAGATTATTTTAAGCACGCGTAAAAAATATCGGTTACGTCGTGAATTGAATTTGCTGATAGAACTTCGTCCCACTTGATTATGGACAAAGTATCATTTATTTTAGTGTAATCACCTTTAAAAAAATTTGGGCCTTTTGTAGGTTTACGCTGCGTATTACGAATTAGCAAGTTAGATAGATCGAATTCAGGGCATGGATGGTTTTTATCTTCAGAGACAAGAGGCAAGGAGCAGTGGTGAACTTCAAAATCGATGTTATTAAACAAGAGGTCCAGCGTATTTTGTTTGCAATTACAAATTGTGTTCTGCTGTTTCAGGCCTGCCAAATTGCATTATGTCGTAGAAATTAAGAAATGCATTTTGTAGTTATACAGAACCTCTGCTCTGAATTGCTGGCCCGGACTCTGAGCATGTAATGTTAGGCAGATTAAAGTCACCGTATATACTCCTTGTATATAGTCATTAGGATGTAGAGAAATGATTTCAGCAAGACGGGTTGAGATGGAATTGATGTGAGCAGGTAAGAGGTTGTCTGGTGGCGCATAAATTAAGCCAATGTAGACATTGCGTCTTCCTTGAATGCGAAGAGTTCCTGCTGGTTAGGTCGCCCATACAGACTCGACGCGAGGGCAAACGAAATCGTGTTGATGCAAGATTTGCAAATTCTTAGAAGCACATAATAATACTCCACCGCCTAATTTCTTTTTAGAGGTTTCAGGATTTCGATCATGACGCAAGATATTGTATCTACTATCGCAAATTTCACGGTCATAGATACTACTAGTTAACCAAGACTCTGTGATAAGGATTTAACTAAAATTATGGTTTTGAATATCAATTCAAACTTCTTCAGTTTTGGTACGTAAGCCACGCACATTTTGATACAAGATACTTAAAGGATTAGCGCCCGCGAGTTTAGAGAATGTACCACTATATTATAATAATGAAAAATTACAGGGGTATGATTATTGAATGAGTAATGTACGAGGTTTTGATTTGTGACTGTTCCTAAGATGATATTGTAATGTCTGGCAGTTATGTTAAGCTTGTGTGATTCAAATTCAAATATTTTTATTCAAAATAGGATTTAAAATCACTTATTGAACGTGAAAAACTACCACCCATTGAAAAGAGACTGCAACAGACCTGAGAAGAATGGGCGCAAGAAACTCAGCGGGCTTTTTTTTTAATATAAAATAAGGATTACAATGTGTAATCGTACAATAAACATTTATAATTAAAGAGCCTGAGGGTATTCGCTTTTTTCCTAGTCCGTGGCGTCATTAAGAAAATCGTTTATGCTATAGTAACCTTTCCCACACAGACGTTTTCTAACAAATCTTTTAAATTTCGTTACACATTTGTTTTGTACATTTTCTGGGATCATATTGTAGAAGCATATAAATCGCCCAACAAAAGACTTACTAACTCGACCCAACCGAGTAGTGGGCATAACAAGTTTATGTTTGTTCCTCGTGTTAACATTACGAATGTCACAGTTTCTAGTAAATTCTTCAATGTGCTTATGAACAACAAACAGAACATTATCAAAATTGTATTGAGAAGCAACAGTCAAAATGTTTATTTCTTTAAATTTTTCTCTAAATGATTCTTTAGGGCCTAGGTTATAAATCGCGCGAATAGCCCTCTTCTGCAGCACAAAGATGGTATAAATATCGGCCGCACTGCCCCATAACGATATACCATAGGACATAATACTATGAAAATAACTAAAGTATACTAATCGCGCCGTATCTATGTCAGTTAACCGTCTAATTTTCTTAACCGCATATGCTGCAGAACTAAGCCTATTCGCCAATCCTTCAATATGGGGGCCCCACTGCAATTTGGAATCAAGAGTAATGCCAAGTAATACAGCAGATTCTACTGGTTTTACCACTTCTCCATTTAATAAAATATTTGCATCTAAATTAATGACATTTGGCGCGGCAAATTTAATATATTTGGTTTTATGACTATTTAACAATAAGTTATTGGCGCTAAACCAGTACACGATGTCAGATAGAGCATTGTTTTCTTCGTAAATTTATGATTTCAACAATATGGATATCAAATCCGAGGTTCTTGAGGGCTCTGCACCCTCTCCTGCAACGAATTTGGGATGATTTATTAAATCCAGTGTCTATATGTGCCAATAAAGTGTCACGAAAATGTGGGACGTTTTTATCCAAGAAGAGGGACATTGAGACCGATTGAAATAGAGTGAGAAAGGGCGAACGTAGCATGAAGCACATGGCACTGCTAGTAAGTATAACAACTTCTCTACTAGAGTTATATCGTGCAGGTTTAGCGCGCCGATGCGAAAAAGTTGAACATCTTCCCTACGAGAGTTGTATCGTGCTGGTTTAGCGCACGGCCGCGAGCAAGTATAACATCTTCCCTCCTAGCGTTGTATCGTGTAGGTTTAGGGCGTGGCCGCGAGTAAGTAGAATAATAATTTCTAATATGGACAAAAAACATTTGGTATAGAGAACAGATTAGGATAATTGATATAAACGGGATTTAAAAATTAGTTTTCCAAAGAAGTTTCACTTCTGACATGTGTACTTTGTACGCACGCCTTTTTTTTCCTTTTATTTTTTTTCCAATTGGAGACGCAAAGAATGAAGATGTAAAGCATCTGAAACATAAATTATTATACCGACACATTATTTTTGAAGACTCTTTCCTTTTTTACGATTTAATAAATAGTTGAAAAACTTCCTAGTTGAATAAAATAACTACATATAAAATGAAGAATAAATAGTGCACAATAATTTTTACGGCCTTGTAATTCGTAATAATAATAATGATTATTAATCACAATAGGGTATATGCATGTACCTTATATTTAGTTGAAATTTTTTTTTCTAATCTTTTTTATTATTTATTTTATCTTAAATAGTTTTTTTTTATTAAATTTGTACTGAATAATAAATATTAAATATACAAAAGTTCAATAAATACGCGCGAAATATAAAACATCGGAACGCAATGCTATTGGTTGAAGCGAAGTGTGACGTCAGAATCTATCCCAAGAATCTATTTTGTACTAATAAATGTATGGCCGGTTTTTTCCTTCGGTTATACTGCGAAAACTACTGAACCAATCAGAATAATTCTTGAACCATTAGATGCAGCGTGTTTCGGAGAAGATTTTAGTATATAATATGTTGGTGATTATTTATTTAGAACCTAGTTTTTTTTACCCAGAAATGCCTATAAATTATTTCATCATTACACAAGACAAGTTCTGACCCGACAATACCCCGCGCCCGCTCATTGTATGAATTATCACTATATATGTAATGAAATGTCATGGACTGAATTAGTTGTATTGCGAATTTATTAAGTATTTATTATCAAGATTATTCGTTCTTGCAGTATAACCGAAGGAAAAAACCCGGCCATACATTTATTAGTACAATATAGATTCTTAGGATAGACTCTGACGTCACAGAATTCCCGCGCAAAATGGCGCGTTTGAATAGCCGGGAAAGAATTTTTTTTTAAATAAGAATGTTTTTATATATAATTCGATGTGTTTGATAATTTTTAGGATGTAAAAAATCAAATTTAAGTATTTTTAAAATTTATTCATAAGTATACCCTATTCGTAACAAGTATTTCCAACTGCTCGTCTAGCTATTTTAGTCTAACTATTTTATGAAGGATTTTAATACACAAATTTGATAAGTTAGTTTAATTTTGTAAAAACTTAATTGACACTCGTGCAAAGCTACTCATTAGATTAGATTAAATTGACTATTAAAAATATACTAATACTAGTCTTAAAATAATGACATCTCAAAAAACTTATTTAGATATAGTTTTAGAATTGAATGTTTATGAAACGGCCCCTTTAATAATCTTTGTAAAATAGAAATCTTTATTATTATAAATCCTTCATACATTACTTAGTTCACTTAATTCTACTTAATATTATTATACTATAATAACAATACAAGTAATGGAACATACACGACATTTTTCTGGACAAACAACACCAAATACATCAAAATAATTTTCAAATATTCACAATGCTTTTGAAAATAATCGCACCACGAATCCCGTAGGATAAGTAGTGTTTCTAATAGTTAATTAAAATATTTTATATTATTTTAGTTGTCACTAGCATTAAACTAGGCCGGGCCTGTATTTTAATACTAGTTACTTCCAGATACATTGTTTTTTACAGATAACTTCAATACATAAAAGTGTATATAAGAATTTAACTTATGGAAAAAAAAATTAACAGTTCTACGAGAAAATAAATAACATTTGTCTATCATACATATTACTGGTTAGTACTTGAGCGGTCAGTAATAAAATTGAGGGTATACTTAAAAACATTTGGGTTGACTACAAAGACTGTTGACTTGGGCTATTTTCATATAATAATATAGTAAGGTATTATTGATTGGGTTTATTTTGAAGTTTTAAAGTAATGATGTATAATAAAGTATTAAAGATAATAAATTTTAAAGATAAATATATAAGGGTACATGTATACATATAGATAAATAGAAATAATTAATTTATTGCAGATGTGAAATATAAGCTATTATTATGCATACTATAATTTTATAAGATAATGGTATAAAATAAACAATGAAATTTAATGTTTTTTTTTCTGTATGTTGTGCGTATATCGGTAAGGTAAGTAAGGCTGGATAATTAATAATTTAACGTATAGCTATAAACAAATTTTCAATTTCATCATACTTTTTATTTTTTAACCAAACAGTTAGCTTTTTTTTACAGTTAAATTTGTTTTCAGAGTAGATATTAATAATTTTGTTTAATTTATTATAGAGCATGGGACCAAGATAGCATTGAAATTTACGTATAAAAAAAAGTTTTAAAAGTAAACATCTAATAACAATACTTAAAATTTAAATTGACCTCAGTGCTTAAAATATAGAGTTTAAGTTAAATCAATTTTATAATAATAACTAGAATTTTGTAATGAATGAAATGTATTAAAAAATAAATTGATACTTAGGTACTTAATAATAATTTTGCATGCCAGAAATGGTCGATTACATTGATACATTAAAATTATTTACAGCCATTGTTAATGTTTTTTGGCAAAATAAAGGATTTATGATTAAAAAATATATAAAACTAGCTGACCCGACAGACATTTGTTCTGTAGATAATAAAAAAATACTATTTTATAGGAATTTGCCAATAATATTTCAAAACATCAAGATTTATATCGTAAAAAATGCTCCCTGCAATGAAATTGTTTCACAGCAGAACTGTCAAACTGTGCGTTTGGAAATAAAAATAATTATAGGTCCCAAATCGAAATAAAAAGTATCCTATCTCTCAAATTGGACTAAACTGCACTCCATGAAGTAATCTCCATTAAAATCCTTTCATTAGTTTAGGAGTCCATCGCGGACAAACAACGTGTCACGTAATTTATATATATTAAGATATGTAAAGTGATGCAACAAAAATACTCAAATGTCAAATACACAATGCCTTAGGTACACGAGTACCTGAGAAAAAAAATGTAAATGAATAAATTCCGCTAATATAGCGGTCAATTATCCATTTAACTATGTGTAAATAAAATGATAGAGGTTTTCATTTGTGCACGGAGAAGCTACAGGATAGATTTCAGTTAAGTCTTCTAAGTTTTATTCCTTTCGGCCCTTATCTAAAAAAAAAAGCGATAGCTTCATTTACTATAGTTATTAAAGTTATAAGAAACAGAGATTTTTATAAGCAGTCATGCTCAGTCATGTGTGTATGCGGACGAAGTCGCAGGTATCAGTTATTTTAGCATAATTTTATGCAAGCAAAAGACTTCATGACATTATTGCAGGGGGCCTAGAGGTACCTATCTCGCGAGATGCCGCATTCCAGAGGCGAGGCAGAGGCGCGCCAAACGCGTGCCTTTGCCGACCCACGCGCCATCTATATTATCTCAACTTCTCGACTCTTGTGTTCAGACGCTGCTAGCTAGTGTTGCCAACTCACTTCTCTATAGCTTAATTTCGCTGTATGTCTCTTTCAGCTGCGTACATAGTAGAACAATGGATCTATACGTGGGATAGTTATTGATATGCATTATTATTAATTAGTTTGATGGATATACTTTAAGCTTAAAAATAACTTCATAAATGTTTGTAGACTATGTACAACAAAAACACTTGAAAAAATTAAGAGATCCTTTTTTGTAAAAGTTTGACTTTTTTCTGAAATGACAAATTTATCCATTTCATTTATATTTATTTATTTACACAGTACATCCATATTAAACATTCAACATGAGTTTTCAGTTAATATATATTATAGATAAAATAATCAAATGGCTTGACATGAATAATTTAAATGTTAATTTATCAAAGACAAATTATATATAGTTTAAAGTAAAAAGATGTCAACAAATGCAATTAAATATAAAATATAATAATACAGTTATAAATGAAATTGATAATGATATTTTTTTGGGAATACGTATTGATAAATATCACAACTACACTAGTCATATTGACAAAGATTGTAACAAAATTAATCGTTTTGTCTACGTACTTAATAGGTTAAGAAGAATAGGGTCACACAAGCTATCCCTTATGGCCTATCATGAATAAGTTGCATCAGTTTTACGCTATGGACTACTAATATGGGGTAATGGTTCATATGTTCAGCGAGTTTTTGTTGCCCAAAAAAACTCACTCTTGCAAAACGCTATTTAGAAAACATAACCTGCTAAATCTACCTGTATGTACATTTTCGAGGCTTTCAAATTTGTGTGTAACCATAGATATCTTTTCACGTCAGCTGTTGAGGTGAATGCTAGAGTAACAAGACAGCCGCATAGACTTGTTATGAAACATTGTCCTAAAACAACACTTTTTCTTAAAAATAGCCATAACATGTGTATAAAATTATATAACAAATTGTCTGAGGACCTGAAAATACTGTCAAAGAAAATGTTTATACCAAGACTCTTCAAATGGATGGTTGAAAATATTTTTTATAGTATTAATGAATATTTAAATAACCACATGTCAAAAAACACCACACCCTTGAATACGAACAGAACTGTATATAACTTGGAATACAACTCAAGAAAATCAAGAACACAATTCACATAGACAAACTAGCCAGAAGAATTAACATGACCTGGAAAAATATTGGAGTAAAAAAATCTATACTTTCAATAGTATGAATATTTAATTAAGTTTTAAGTTTTTGCATGCTTTTAATTTAAGCTGGATAGTGGCATCATTGTAATATTTAAAGATCTGGACATACCCTATTCCATGGCAAAATAAATAATTTCATTTCATTTAATTTCATATATGAACTCAGACTGATACATATGGCTATTTTAGATGAACATCACTAAAATCAGTTATGAATAATTATATTATAGTAAAATTTAATCCCATTAACAGTGCTATTAGTTATGAGGTCAAAATAAAGTAATTTAAATTCTTTATTAAGTACTTTTTTAGTACTACAAATTACTTTTTTAGTATCATAAAATAAATCAAGAAAATAGTATAGTACATAATATTATTATAGATTAGAGTTCACAGATTAAAATAAACAATTGTTTATTTTTGCCTAATTAGGCATGGTGATATTATCTTATTTTTGATCTTATTTTCTGAGTCATAAAAGAGTTTAGATGCAACGTAGACCTACATTCGTAATACTGTTTGCATATTCTAACAAGAGGAGATTGAGCCCAATGTTTGTTCTACAATACTCAAGTTTCTAGACATTTAGAATGGAACTGATTATACGAGATATATTTCATTGTGGATGTTTATGATGTCAATTTTCCCAATCATTATTTTCTATAGAGATTCCCCGAAATGATAGTTTAAACTTAATGTGATCATAGTATTGTAAATGTAGTTAAAAGCATTGTTTAATCGTAAAAAAAAATTTTATTTAAATGTTTCTTTCAATACTGTAGTTATATATAGCGTAATTTCAGAGGCAATATTTATTATTCCAGAGTTAAATATTTTGCAGTGACATCTTTCTTTTACGAGATCGTAACTTAATTCTACCTGCCCGAACATTACTTTTGTGGTTTAGTTTTACATTATTTTAAAAGTGCAATAGCAAGGAGTTTTACTACATAACTATTATGGAAAACGTCGTATGTTATACGAGTGTGTAGGTTATTGCAAACTCGTGACTTTAAAAATCCTCGCCTTCGACTCGGGCTTGTTATTGAGAGCTAGTTTGCGATAACCTACTTTCCACCCTTGTTCTCTTTTCTCCCTATATTCTTATTTTATCTAATAATATGTGCACTGGTAAACACGCTGGGAATAATTTTTGTGTAATGTAGGTTACACTTCCATTTTACTGTCTTACTATATTATATTTTACCTGCTTAAAATAAGAGTATATATTTCAGTACGAAATTAGAGCCCATAATCTAGAAAACGTGCCTAATCCGTGATCAAGTCTGTTTGTGTCATAGGTTCACTTTGTCAAGTTCAAAGTCATCAAAATAAAACAAAAGATCACGTATATAGTATTGAAACGCCTTTTGGGAATTTCCTTACAACAGTCCCCTTGATGCAGATTGGTGGTTGATGGTTTTGTCTCAAAGTTCATTAGTTTTTATTTACCCATTAAATTGGCTATTATATTTATACTTGAGCTGGCAGCACTAAATATTATGCCGCGCGCCTCGCTGCCTCTCGGTTTGCCGCTGAAGCCTGAACGCATGTCAATCGCTAGTCGCAGTCAGTCGTGTCTTTGCGCTCAATAAAAGCGCACGTCAAAGCAATGAATGCACATAACATTTACCAGTGAGATTACATTGTATCGAAGTGTAGTGAAGTGCTTACGGTGAACCATAAATGTAAACAGTGCCATAAAAACCCAGATTGGATTTATTCATTGTTGGTAAGTGTTTGCGGCGACGTCTTGGGCAACTGGTGCGGATGCGCGCGCTTTCACGATGCCTCCACTTTCATTTCATAAACATAGCTCGAATTCCATGCTCGCTGCTACGGCCGCTGACCCTGCGTCGGCGCAGAGTTCCACACTACTTTGTAACTATCTTATGAGATTATGTCTAAACTTAATCAAAGGTTACAAAAACGTTACTTGTCGAAACTACTTGCGTAGCAAATAGGTTTTCATTATAGTACCTACCAAATTGATGAGGTAACCTGAACTGATTGCGACAGCAATGTTAACTATCAATTAATGTAAATTATGCGTGGTTTGTGTGTGAGAATTTGCTTGATAATATGTATTGTATATCAGTATCAGTTATATTTTATAGGTAGCGAGAACTTAGTCTTATATTCTCTTAAAGCAGTTCGACTATATTGTCAGTACTTTATGCTCACTTAGTTATCTTTTTTTTATATATTTAAACATAATAGTAATCTGATTTACACATAAGCTAAACTTAGGTATGCACTCCATAACGCGAGACTAATCCCAATAATCAATAGGTTACCTAACGCCTATTGTTAAGCCAACAAACAAAAGTATTTAACATTATTTTCACATTTCGCATAATGACCGGGTCTTTCTATTGTTTAATCCTGTGTCTTTACTTAACTTTGGCATAAAATAGGCATATATGATGTACTTTCTAACAAAAATTCTATAGGTACCTATAGCAACATCAGTAAAAGTTTTCCATTTTCTAATAAATGCGTACTAGCGCTCTACAAAGCGCTGGTCCGGCCACACATGGAGTATTGCTGTCATCTCTGGTCTGGCGCACCCCAGTATCAGCTCGATCCATTTGACCGCGTGCAACGCAGAGCAGCTTGAATTGTCGGGGACCCAGTGCTCTGTGAACGGCTGGATCACTTGGCGTTGCGTAGAGACGTCGCTTCATTGTGTGTCTTCTACCGCATTTATCACGGGGACTGTTCCGAAGAGCTGTTTCACCTGATTCCTGCCGCCGAATTCCACCTTCGCACGACACGCCACAAGTTAGGATATCATCCCCACCATCTGGATGTGTGGCGATTGTCCACAGTGCGGTTTTCAAGGAGCTTTCTTCCACGTACTACATAGCTGTGGAATGAGCTACCTTGTGCGGTGTTTCCGGGACGATACGACATGGGAACCTTCAAAAAAAGCGCGTACACCTTCCTTAAAGGCCGGCAACGCTCCTGTGATTCCTCTGGTGTTGCAAGAGATTGTGGGCGGCGGTGATCACTTAACAACGGTGACCCGTACGCTCGTTTGTCCTCCTATTCCATAAAAAAAATACACTCAAAAATTTAAACACTATTGCTTAAAGACGACAGAAAAATGAAAATAAATATGTATATATAAAATGTGAACTTTTCTATCTTGCTGTATCCAAGTTAGAGATGTTCTTTTCTCTCGCACCCTTTGGTTATCATTTCATATGTATATCTATCTAAAAATGCACTTATTAGTAATTGTATCTTTAATCTATCACATTATAAAAATTGTGTAATTTCGAAAGGAAATTAGTCTTCTAGATGTGTTACCTAAATTATAATAATTATGATTGTGAAAACGATGAATGAGTCCGATTCAAGGTCCGGTACTAGGAACGTTTACCCTACATTTAATATGATAAAACTATTACTATCGTCGCTTAGCTACTTAAAAATATTTCCAGATAACTTAATACATAAAATGTACATCTATTTATATAACCATACTATACAATATTAGTAAGTAGTTTGACCAAACTTAGGGAGCGATCGGTACTATGTTGGATTTCCCGCCATTATTTCACGACAACGCCAGACTGGTTCTAAAACCAATCTTTCTTTGATAGATCTATTAAAGCCAGCCAAACTGTAACTTGTTTTGATCTGTGGCAATTCCTCAGAATTCCGAAAGCTTTCGAGTGATGGTAAACCAAAGGCTCTCTGCACGTTCTATGATTAAGAAATGAAATAAACCTGCATAATAATAGTATTATCTCATATTTTAAATTAATATTGAGATACTAGCTGATACCCGCGATTTAGTCCGCGTACACACATGACTAAGCACGTAGTAGGTACTTATAAAAATCTTTATTTCTTAAAACTTTATTCACTTCATATTAAATGAAGATTTATCATATTTACATAAAAATAATCTGATAGATAGTTTACAACTGTAGTTTCTACCAACTCTAGTTAGCTTTTGGACAAAGGGGGACACATCAAAGGAGAAACGAAATTGTTGTTTTTATTTAATTCCAAGAATTTTAATATTTATTCACCTTTTAAACCTTCTGTGGACTTCCACAAGTAATTCAAGACCAAAATTAGCCAAATCGGTCCAGCCGTTCTCGAGTTTTAGCGAGATTAACGAACAACAATTCATTTTTATATATGTATATAGATTAGGTATGTTCTAGAGCTTGTATTCTAAACGAAAATAATAAAGCTGAAGAGTTATTTCATAAGTGTCAGTAGCTCAAATGTTATGTTTCTCATTCGGAAGCCGTTGGTTCGAGCCCCACCAATGTTTTAGATTCTCTAATAATTCTTGAATTCTCTAATTATTGATCTCATTTGAATATAATTATGATCTATCTATTTTCTAACCGAAAAAAAAACAGTCGAGAACGACTAATTCCCCTCATTATACGCTTCACCTGTATGTTTGTATGTATGTTTGTAACCGACTTCTTTGGGCGCGATTTTGACCCACTTTAAACGGCTAGATTTCGCTCAAACTTTGTAGATTTATCGAGGACATCTATCGAGGAATGTCATCGACATTACACTAATTTGCCTAAAAATGAAAAATAAATAATAGTTAAAAAAAACTAAAAAGCACGCTTTATATATAAAATTAAACTAAAAAATGGAAAATAAATTTAAATTGAAAATAGTGTAAAAAATATATATTTTATTGTAAAAAAAAAAAGCGTAGGTTGTAACGCACACTAAAGTAATAAACCTGGCCTCTTTTCATCGGTTGTCTACCAGCAAGAGGCTGTATCTAGACGTATAAATTATCTAGGATAATTAGGTATTTTCTATAAATTACTCTGGTTTTTATATGGTCTTAGTTCCATCTTCGGCCCGCATTCTTAATAAGTCCCAATATCCGGTATTAAGTATGGTTTGATGCTGTAATAGGAAGGTTTACCCTACGTTAAATATAATATTATAACTAGGTACTCCCTTAAAAATATTTTCAGTTAACTTAACAATTTTAATATTCATTATTAAAAGATATGAAAGACATCTATCTACGCAGGTATAGTACCTTCTGGATGACCGGCCTGGAGCCGACGTTTCAAGAAGTTTTCACTCCATAAAGTTCCAATTCGTCATGTGGGTGTAACAAGATTAAACATTAGGCCTGGTAACGTTTATTGGTCGGCTGATTGATAAGTAAATGATTCATTAGCTCGTAAACACGCTGTAGATATATCTACAACCGCATTCCACAGATATCGCGCGACTCCACAACTGCCAACACTTATGACGCAAAATGCGACTGTTTTATTGTTCGGAGCATATACTATCTATGGTTGTAACACACACATATTCACCAGATAGTCACCATACTGATGATAGAGATGATATTTTTTTATGAAATTAAGGAACTAGACAAGCCGGACGTTCAGCTGGTGGTAATTGATACGCGCTGCCTATTACAACTGTTTACCTTGCCTTATGCCAATCACTTTTGACCTATTGTATCCCTGTTTGGGGTGGAGCCCGCGTAACTATTATGTTAAGTCTGGAAAGAGCTCAAAGAGCTATTCTAAAGATAATGCTTTATAAACCTATCCGATACTCTACCAACCTCCTTTACTCAGAATGCCAAGTCTTAACGGTCCGGCAACTATATATTCTTCGGAGTGTATTAAGAAAACATGCGACCCTACCCCTCAACGTGACTGTTCTTGAACGACGCCGCACCCAAATATGTCCCATAATAAAATATAAAACGGCCTTCGCAAAACGTCAATATGATGCTCTCTCCTCTAAGCTTTACAATAAGATTCATGAGAAGACTTTTATCTACACACTAAGCAATTTTGAGGTAAAAAAGAAAACCACCACTTATCTTAAACAATTATCATATTCAGAAACGGAAAGTCTACTGTAACCTACTCACTAAGAATTACACACACACACATACATTCACATTTAATTTTTATTTTTTTAAATTTGTTTCGTTTCTCATTGTCATTTGTCGAGGAATCACTGAGCCCGAAGATACAGTTTTAACTAGTTTCGGGGTCAGAGGTCTTTTAATATCACTGCAAAACCAAATTTTCAATGTTCAATGTATTGTATTGTTGTTACAATTACAATGTATTGCCGTTAAGTTTTCTTGAAAGACCCAAAACATTCTGAGCGACATTACAACTGCGCTCGACACCTTGAGACATAAGATGTCAAGTCTCATTTGCGCAAAATTTCACTAGCTACGGCACCCTTCAGACCGAAACACAGTAATGCTTACACATTACCGCTTCCACTGGATGCGTTAGAAACTTTCTTTTACGTACTGCCGACGAATGCATTATTTTATATGTTTGCATTACCTTATAACATGGGTACAAAGAAGGCCGGGAACAGTCCTGGTATGGTCTTAAGTCCTGGTATATTATGATTTCGGAAAAGATACAATAGTGACATATATATATATCCACTAGCTGACCCAGCAAACGTCACGCGTCGTATTGTCATATAACATATTAAAAAAAAAATATTAAAATTTCGATACAACCGATTCTCACACCTACCAAATATATCGTACTACAATTATTGTATTCGATTCCCATCTTGCAACCCTATAATGGTTTGGTGGATGGAACAGGATAATATAAAAATCGCGATACAAAAATAGGAGTTGATCGCAGATGGTTGAAAATTTAGGGTTGTATGTATTTTTAATGTTCTATCATAAAAAAAAACACAAAAAGTTACAACCAAATAAAAAAAAATGGGTTAAAAACCCTTAACGTTAAGGGGGATGAAAAATAGATAGTAGCCGATTCTCAGACATACATAAAAAATTTGATAAAAATGAGTAAAGCCGTTTCGGAGGAGTAAGGTAACTAACATTGTGACACGAGAATTTTATATTATAAGATATTGATATTATACGTTTTTCTGAAGTATTCAAAGAAGAAAAATCTATTCAAAACATCTTTAAACACACACAAATGCAATAAATGCACAGTATTCATCAAAATACTCAAAAGTTTTAACAAGAAATAACGGTCAAAAAATCTTTCATCAAACATACATACGCCTGTGTCTCTACAAGTCTAGGTAAAGATGACATACTTCCAAATGGAATTCAAAGATGGTTTCGTTTTGTATAAGATTAAAACTGGTGTCAAAACTAAGTATTTTTAACAAAATTCTCTAAAATATGAAAGAATAATAACATATTATTCTTTGACTTCTGGGATATCTAAATACCTTATGTATGCGTCATCATATAAGTATTTAGCCTTAAAAGGCATAAAAAGGCATTTATTTTCTCAAAATTGATTCCTTTAGAATTCTTTTTGATGTCATTTCTAATAACTACTAGATACTACTACCGCTTCGGAAACAAATGGCGCTCTGAGAGAGAAGAAGCAGCGCAAGAAACTCCTTTATTTGCCTATTCAGTTCAGTACTTACCTAGTATGTAGGTATTAATAAAGTAATTATTCCATTTTTCTCAGAAGTAATAACTTTGAAATATTATCTCTTCTGTGATAAAAACACGATAAAAATATTTATTGGTAATAAGTATCAGTATGCAATTAGCTAATATTTTTTAATTTTGTTGAAAAAATATTAAGTAGTATAACCTAAATTCGTGAATATTTTAACCTGTTTATCGCAATATGGCGAATTACAGATACATTTATTTTGGGGATGTATTGTTTATATTTTTATTATGATAATAAGAGACGAGACGCCCTGCCCATTACAATGCAGTGCCGCTTAGGATTCTTGAAAAATTTGAAAAACAACCAAATTTTATGAACGATGCGGGACTCGAACCCACGAACCTCCGGCGTTCCGTGCCAGTGCTCTAACCGACTGAGCTAACCGTTCGAGTGACGTCTCGTTATAAAATCTTGTACGCTTTGTTCAACTCTCAAGTAGTGGCTTCATCTACAGGATCTACTTTACAGTTGATAACCTGCTCAACCCCAAATTTTATTTGTTTATTAATCCTAGAAGTGAGGGTTTTCACTTTAAAAACATAACAAATTGTTCTTGAAAAACCCAAAAATTCTGAGCGGCACTACAATCGCGCTTGTCGCCTTGAGACATAAGATGTTAAGTTCGATTTGTCCAATAATTTCACTAGCCACGGCGCCCTTCAGACCGAAACACAGATGTTTACATATTACTGCTTCACGACGGAAATGTTATGTTTGTTATGTTATGGTACCCATGATCTAGCCGGCATCCAGTGCAAAGGAGTCTCCCACTGGTATACCCTCAGGGGCGTGCATTCGTTTTCTAGCAAGGTAGGCACTGTGGATCTAACTAGTCGTAGTTTAGCTTTGTAATATGCAAAGATTGCTTACCGTAGGTGGCTGGTATCTAGCGTCAGGAAATTTATTATGAGTGGGTGTTCTATAGAAGTTTCGTTATATAAAATTAAACTAAATTAACTTTAACACTAGTGCTATATTTATTTAGGTTTATAACGAGGTAGGTACTGCATAATTGCCTGTATAATATGCACACCCCTGTATACCCTACTAATGAAGTTAGTTTCAGAATTTTTGGGTTTTTCAATAATCCTGAGTGGCACTGCAGCGTAATGGGCAGGGCGTATCAATTACCGTCAGCTGAACGTCCTGCTCGTCTCGTCCCTGATTTTAATAAAAAACATTTTGTACTGAAATTTTATTAAAAAAAACTACTGAGTTTCTTCTCAGGTCTGAAGCATACTTACTATTTTGAATGTGTGGTTAGTTTTTGACGTTCAATAAGTAATTTTAAATCCTATTTTGTCTATATATATAAAAATGAATTGCTGTTCGTTAGTCTCGCTAAAACTCGAGAACGGTTGGACCGATTTGGCTAATTTTGGTCTTGAATTATTTGTGGAAGTCCAGAGAAGGTTTAAAATTATGAAAATGTTTGGAATGAAATAAAAACAACAATTTTGTTTTTCCTTTGATGTGTCGTTCAGAAATCAAATTGAAAGAATAGTTTAAAATTTAGAATCTTTGTATTTTTCTAACTTTCTCAGAAGGTAAAAAACAAACTTAATTTTAGCTACCTATACTTGGTAGATTAACTACAGTTGCTAACTGTGATGGCAATACAAAGTTTGCTGGGTCATCTAGTTTTGAATAAAAATATTTGAATTTGTTGCCGGAAATACTTAGATTTATTAACTCTTTATTATTACTGAATAATATGTTAAATATATACACAATTATACAACATTCTCACATTATATATTATTAAGTTTTTATACTAATTACAATCAAGGTCATAGATTAAGGAAACGACCGCGACCGTACATTCCTGATCTTCTGATGCATAACGTCGTCCACTTATCGTGCGGTTTTTAGGATTCCGTAACCATGGATAGTCTGTAATATTTTCACATGACGTACTAGCCCATAGACAAACAGCTTACATAGTATCTAGACTGATTAATAAACTGCCACGTGACTTGACCGACTCGTTGACTGAGACAAATTTAAAACAGAATTTAAAAAAATACTTTTTAAGACTTGACTGACCACCGATCAACTTATCGTGCTTAACTGTTAATTATTGTATCAAGTACTTTTACTTTTATTTGTAAAATTATAATGTATAGCAAAGTTTCTAACGATTGTGAACTATTTTTTCTTTTATTAATTTAAATCTGATGGTGTAGACTTAATTTAGCAATTGTACAAAACTCGGTGGTTTTTATTGCTTTGAAACCGCAATGTAATATTTATTTTTTTATTAATAAATATATAAAAAAAAAAGGTGAGAGACAAGAAAGAACATCTCTAACGGGGATACAGCAAGATAGAGAGAGTTCACATTTTATACATACCTATTTATTTTAATTTTTCTGTCGTCTTTAAGCAACTTTTGCTTTTTGAGTGTAAATTTGAGTTATGGAAAAAGAGGACAAACGAGCGTACGGGTCCTGGTGTTAAGTGATCACCGCCGCCCACATTCTCTTGCAGCACCATAGGAATCACAGGAGCGTTGCCGGCCTTTAAGGAAGGTGTACGCAAATGATCCAGCTGTTGACAAAGCACTGGGTCCCCGATAATTCGAGCTACTCTGCGTTGCACGTGGTCAAATGGATCGACCTAATACTGGGGTGCGCCAGACCAGAGATGACAGCAATACTCTATGTTTGACCGGACCTGCGCTTTGTAGAGCGCTAGAATGTGGGAAGAAGTATTCTATTAATGACGCCCAGCTTCTTCGAAGCCAATTTGGTTTATTTATCTACTCCTGTTTATTCAGTTATTTCTTAAACCAATCTCTCCAAGAATTTACGGAATAAAATATTCCATTTTTAAAACTAAATTCAACGTTACAAATCTAATAATATTGCCACGGTTCAAAGCTAGTAGGTACATATAAAATAAAAATAAATAAAATAAAAATGTCAGTAGACAGTTTTGGGAAAAGCACGTATCGTGCGGAAGATCCTCAATCTGACTCCCAAACTACCAGCGGCCTTGTCTCAGAGGCTCTATATTAATAATAAATCATATTTAATGTAAAAAAAAATTAAAGTTAAATAACAATTTAAATAAATATTTTAATAAACTACAAAGCAATAATATTATCGGTCATATTGCGAGTACCCAAGCACTACATTACTTGTTTTGCTCACCTAAGTCGCCTCTTCCAACTATTCCATTATCGACTCTAGCGTTTGTACATAAATTAACCTTAAATGGCCTTTGAAATTTTTAAAAATAAAACCTTATTTGTTAACCAGTGTGTGTTGCCAGTGATGACATACGGAACGCAGACGTGGTCGCTAATGCTATGGGGCTTATGAGGAAGCTAATGGTCGCTCAGAAGGCAAAGAAAAGGGCTTTGCTCGGAGTTTCCCTGTGAGAAAACCAAAGTCACCGCGACATATCCCAGATATGGTTGCGAAACTGAAGTGGCAGTGGGTAGTGCACATAGCTTGACGGACAGATGGCCGTTGGGGCCTCGAATGGCGACCACGTACTGGAAGACATAGTATTTGTAGACCTCGCCATCGCCAGATGAGGGCACCTCAGGACCGATCGTCGTGAAGATCTTTGGGGGAGGTCTTTGTCCAGCAGTGGACGTCTTCCCGCTGAAATGATGAAAACTTTTTTAAATTGCCTCAAATTTTTTCGTCCATCTATCGCATGTTGCATTATGCCAGCCGCGTAGTAGGGGCGACGTTGAACCATTATTTTACTACTGCTTTCAAGTTAGGTAGGCCATGTGATCTAAGGCGCTCTGGTTGCCGAGAGGACAGTTCGAACATAGTTATTCATAACTTGGTATAAAGTTATTTGAGAATTAAGTTACTTGAGAATCAACCAAAAATGTGCAAAATGTTTACAAATAGACTGGTTGGTGGACTAGATTGGTTTAGTCGGACGTACAACGTTTCCCACGTTTATTTGCAAGGCTGCCAGACATTCGTTAAACTTCAGAATTATAATTGCATTGAAAGTATTGTCAGCGATATAGTCAACATATTCTTGGTTTATTCTCGGATTTAACTTAATAGCTTATACCATGTTTATTTGTAAGGCCGCTAGTATCTTGGGTTTGCGCGTTAGATAAACACTAAAAATAGCCCCATTTATCATATTATTAGTATCGGAGGCTTCGACTATCGCCAAAATGGCTTCGTAAAAAAAAGGCTCATCAATCAGCAGTGTTTTGAGACAATTCTTCACGCCGGCCCACATTATAAGGCTCTTTAAAGCGTAGGTCGGGTTACATATTATGGAGAATCCCTCTCATCTCTAGTCTGGTCCCAGTATCATCTAGAACCATTCGACCACATGCACGGCAGAGCTGCTTGTATCGTCGAGGTTCCGCGTAGAGTCGTCTCTTCGTTGTGTGTCTTCTACCGCGTTTATCACGGGAAGTGTTCCGAAGAACTGTTTGACTGATTCCTGCCGCCGAATTCCACCTTCGCACCATTTATCACAAACATGAACATCACCTTTTCAGTGCGGTTTTCAAGGAACTTTCTACCAAGAATAACCAAATGATGAAATAAACCATCTTTAGCGGTGTTTCCAGGACGATACTTTAAGTACCTACTTTTAAAAAAAGCACTTATCTATCCCAATTGTTGAAGCCCGCATCGCTCCGGTGTCGCAAGTGTATGAGGTAATCAGCTACCATCAGGTGAACCTTACGCTCTTTAGTCCAGTAGTATCGTTTTTCTGGTCGAGTTCAGGCTAATAAGTTTCACCTCTACTACAGCAAGCCATATTACAACACGCTTATAAACATACATTCCACACACAAAGCACGTCGGCATTCCGTCAGATTCCTTCCATTATATCATAACATTGTGCGAGTGTCAGTACTCTGGTGGCGACTGCGGGATGTAGATGGAGGTAAAGAGCGCAGGCATGCGAGGACGCGAGCGGCAAGATGCGACCGGCGCGGGGAGGGGAGGGGCGGGGCGGTCGGCATCTGAAGGTCGACCGCATTCCTGGTGTCGCCGGCCGCTGCTACCGCGGTTACGTAGCGCCCCTCGCCCCGCGCCCCGCGACCGGTCCTGCCTCGCCCGCGCCGTCACAAACTATCGCGCGTTTACCAACAGTCGGGCCACGAGAGTATACATGAAAGCGGGGATTAAGCTTCTCTATATCGAAACGCTTAACGCTCTAATACGCAGAGAGAGATTTTATTTGTGTATTAATCCTAGAGTGTGGGTTATCACTTTAAAAACATAACAAATTGTTTAGATTTACAAGAGCGACACCTTAAGTCAATTTCCTAATATGCAAATATTGGGGTTGAGCAGGTAATCAGCTGTATAGTAGATCCTGTAGATGAAGCGACAACCTGAGAGTTGAACAAAGCATACAAGATTTTATGACGATACGTCACTCGAACGGTTAGCTCAGTTGGCAGAGCACTGGCACGGAATGCCAGAGGTCGTGGGTTCGAGTCCCGCATTGTTCATAAAATTTTATTTACGCAGAGAGGTTATTTTTTCTTCGCTTTTGCTTTAGTACTATACAAAACAAAGGCCGCTTCCGTGTGTCTGTTTGCGCGAAACACAAAAGTACTGAACTGATTTAAATACCTTTTTCACTAATAGATGGAACGTTTATGATTGTTCAACAATGTGACGGTGAAGGAAAAAATCAAGCCGGGTAAGAGCTTTCATCGAAGCCGCAGCTTAATCTCTTTGAAATATAACAAAACGATGTATAGTGGGATTGTTTCTTTATTATAGGTCTACAGAAAATTCCGCCATGGTATATGTCTATCTTTTAAGTATAAATTACTAAGCCTATTCCAATATAAAAAATGTTCACTTATAATGTGCTAATTCAACAGCTGTTTACACGAATTCATTATTAAGCCTTATCCAAAGTATTATTATTATTATATATTAAGTAAGATACTAAAGTAATAACTAAAGTATATTAACAACAATAGAACGTAAATTGAATAAATTTCAGTCCACTAACAAGCTTTAAACATTTTTTTAAATTTATAAACTAAAATTTTGTGTAAGGAGTTATAAATGTGGTCGAATCGGAAGATCGGTGATTTGCGTTTGAATTACAGTTTTTAGACCAACAATGAGTGTTAATATGGAATAAAAATAATAATGAAAAAAGTTGAGAGGTGTCAAGGGACACCCGGATGGAACGATGTTCCTTTCGATTAATTAGTGAAGGAATTGTAATAAAATTTTATATAATATATTAATTTTAAATTTTATTTTTTAATAATATAATTAATTATTAATAAATGAAATGAAATTTTAAATTTAAATTATAATTATTTATATTATATATATTATTATTAATTATTATAAGAAAATTATTAATATCATATTATATAATATTTATAATATTATTTTATAACATTTCTTATAATAATTAATATATATATTAATAATTAAATCATTAATTTAATATTAAATAAATTAATAATATTATTATTAATATAATAATGAAAAATATTATTATTATTTAATATCCTATTAATATATATTTATAACAGACAGACAGAGAAGTGTCGAGACAACTTTTCGTAAGAATTTTTTCCGTCTAGCTCCCTTTCACAACGCGCGATAAGGAACTTCGTTGCAATAAAAATATGGATTACAATGTAATATCGTATAATAAACATTTATAATTAAAGAGCCCGAGGGTGTTCGCTTCATTCTCAGTCTGTGGTATCATTAAGAAAATCGTTTATGCTATACTAGTACCTTTCCCCCACAGACGTTTTTTAACAATTCCTTTAAATTTCGTAACACATATGTTATATGTACATTTTCTGGGATCATATTGTAGAAGCATATACATCGCCTCAATATGCTTATGAACATATAGAACATTATCAGGAATATCTTGAAAAGCAACAGTAAAAATTTTTATTCCTTTAAATTTTTCGTTTAATGATTCTTTAGGAACATTAGGATCATTAAAAGGAGAGAATGATTTATTATGATCAAATATTAATCGTATTTAATATACTCAATTGCATAATGATACTGTAGTTTCTTGAGTAAGGCCTAGTTCCCACTATGCCGGACCGGTAGATCTGACGGAAACCGGACACCGGACAGAATGTTCACATTACATCGGATCCCGGATCTTCTTCGGTCTTATCCAACAGAACAGGTATCTCTTGGACAAGCGTAATTAAAGTTTTTGCCTGAATGTCCATGCTACAAGTCTTCTTTTATCAGAAAATGCGAGCCGAATCACGGGCGGGGCGAGCGACAGATGACGACGCAAATTCGTTCACATAACTCCTGTCCGGTTTTACCGGCACTTCGCAGTGACAAAACGCTCGGTAAAAATGGCGGGTTCGGTATTTTTTCGGGATCCGGCATAATGGGCTTCATATATATTCTTTAGCCATTAGCTCTTCCGGCAATTTTACCGAGCCGGTAAATCTGCCGTTCCGGCATAGTGGGAACGCGGCCTTATCTTTCAAAAGTTATTCTATCTATATAGGTTCTCACAATCTATTTTTTTATGACAATAGTATATTTTATGATTATGTTACACGTCAAAAAGCCATAAGATATATTTAATACAAATTTTCTTCTAATTTTTGGGAAAATAAGCTAACCGCTCCCCGCTCCGCTTCTCGCTCATCCGAAACTCGTGGCCACTCTATAAAACAAAAAAGCTGCATGTTCTTATGGCTATCAAGTGGTGAGGAGCCGCAGAGGTACCGGATACAATGAAAATTATTTGCGTCTAGTTTTTTCGAAGTTGTGTTGCCACATTCCAAGAAATGTTTCAATATATGTAATACATATATACATATACGTAGGCACTGCGCTATTAACTTACAAGTTACAAGTTAAAATCTATAATATACTAGCTGACCAGACAGACGTTGTACTGTACATAATAAATAAAATACCGTTTTTGATGAATTTGTCAATAATTTTTCATTGTAACATAATAATATGCTCCTTGTTGTTATAATGAAATTGTTTCACAGCAGAACTGTCAAACCGCGCGTCAAAAATTCTCTCACAGAAAATATGTCCAAACAAAACAAATATTGGAAATAAAAATAATTATGGGTCCCAAATCGAAATAAAAACTATCCTATCTCTTAAGTTGGACTAAACTGCACTCCATGAAGTAATCCCCATTGAAATCCGTTCATTAGTTTAGGAGTCCACTGAGGATAAACATTGTGACACGAGATTTATATAAATTAAGATATTATGACGACCTGTATAGCCGAGTTGTTAGCAATCCTACCTACTAAGCTAGAGGTCCCGGGTTCGAATCCCGGTTACAAGCATTTATATGCTGAATATGGATGTTTGTTTCCGAGTCATGGATGTTTAAATGTATTTATGTATGTTTATATGAATTTATTTATGTTTAAGTAAGTATATTGTTTTAAATATATCATTGTCTTGTAGCCTATAACACATAGGCTATATATGCTTAACTTGGGGCAAGATAATTTGTGTGTGTAAAAAGTGTGTCAATATATATAACTTTTGTACCAATTTTTTCATCAGATCGTTGCAGCTGGTCAGATAAGAAGTCTCCTCAAAGATGCGTGATATATATTTACCCCCTTATTCATAATGGTCCGCTAACTTAAAACAGCCGCTAAGGAGTGTTTTTTCTCGTTCTGACTTAAGTCAATAGAAGAAGACAGAGTGAGAATTAGCAATGGTTTAAGTTAGCTGACTATTATGAATAAGGGGGTTAAGCTAACGTCAGGTGGTTGAAATTCTATTCAAGGGTTTCCGCAAAATGCATGATACGTTTATGCATTTGGATATGAATTAACGTGTTAGCCTCAGTTTCTGCAAAAATACCTCCCGCTGTCTTTTTCCGATTCATAGAACGATACATGATTATTTTTAGTAATTGGAGACGGTTTTTTAAGCGAAGTTTTTTTTTTAATTTAAATATTTGAATTAGAATGGTACGAAACCCTTCATGCAAGATTCTAACTCGGACATGAACGTTTCTTTTAGTTTCCTCCAACGTCGCACTGACTTGGCAGTACCACGCAAAGAAGGTTATCCACAACTTGGTTGTACATGAGAGGAATTTCCACCAAAACCGCTCTGTAAAGGAACGCCACACATCCAGATGGTGGCGATTATAATTTAATGTGTGGCGTGTGGTAAAACTAATTTATTTCATTACGAAATGTAGTGTTTTACTGGAAAATAGGAGAATGTTATATAATGAAATTAGAAATATATTCAAATCTATTGATAGAATGGCTAGATAGAAAATAGAATTAAATATTTTGCTTTTCAGAACATTTGATAAAGGTACCAATAGGAATTATTCAAATTTTATTATAAAACAAAAACGGTTTCCATTCACAAAAAAAGGGCAGGGTTGGAAGAATGTCCGGATCCTTAACATCTGTGCATTCCAATGCACAGTTTTTTTTGTGCACACAATGGAGTTTTTGCTACCTGCAGTTTTGGCATCAAAGTTGTTTTGCTTGCGTTTTTTTTTTTTCATAATGATCAATAACGTTAAGACTTCATTCGCTATCGGTTCTTGGAAAATATACTTTAAAAAACGTATATAATATATTGAAGCGATAAATAAAATTATAAAAATGAAGTTGTTTTCGATGCGCTATCAATGTATGTGTGTAATCTAAAAAACTTAGTAAATTTGTCTAGATAGAGTCTCTTGCTGTTAGACAACCTACGAAAACAGGCCAGGTTTATTACTTTAGTGTGCGTGACAAGCTACATCTTACACTCGCGATTTGTATGTCACTTTGTGTTGGTGTGCGTGCATTGCTCAAAATAGAGGTGAACTGTCAACCTGAATTATTTTTGATGTTTTCACAGTCTATCTAGACGTATAAATGATCTATCCTTAAAATTATATTTTATACTATTGAACAAGCAAATATTTAGGGTCGTGCATTGGTTTTCGAGCAAAGTAGGCACTCTAGATTTAAATAGGCTTAGTTGCGTTTTAATCCGACAGTACTAGATTTTGAGGTCTAAATATTAAAAGACTGCCTACCGTAGGTATTTAGGATCTAGCCTAATAAAAAAAATTACGAGTGGGTGTTCAATAAATGTTTGATAGTAAATAACGGAACCAAATCTTCCTTGTGCGGTGTTTCCAGAATGATACGACATAGATACCATCAAAAAAGCGGGTACACCTTTCAAAAGGTCGGCTATGCTCCCGTAATTGCCCTGGTGTCGCAAGCGAATGTGGGCGGCGGTGATCACTTAACATCAGGTCACCCATCGCTAATCCATAAAAAAGTAAAATAAAGAGGAACGGAAAAATTAATCAACTCCGAAAAAATGGTGTTCTAAACTCTTTTAATGTTCTTAAAAGATAATGAAATATCGCGAAGACCGTTTGTTAGTTTTAAATGACATGTACCCACTTATCGGGACACGGGCTGATAATCTAAAATATAAAATTCTCGTGTCATGGTGTTAAACATTGAACTCCTCCGAAACGGCTTGACCGATTCTCATCAAATTTTGAGTGCATATTGGGTAGGTCTGAGAATCGGACAACATCTATTTTTCATCCCCCTAAATGTTAAGTGTGGTCCACACGAAATTTTTTTGACATTTTTTTTTAATTTGTTTGATTATGAGTCAACATTAAAAAATACGCACAACTTCAAATTTTCACCCATCTACGATCAACAGTTGCTTTTGTATCGCGATTTTAATATCGGCAATACAACGTTTGCTGGGTCAGCTAGTAATATATAAACAAACTTTAAATGAAAACTCCTAAAAAAGCTGTACACAAAATAAAATTACATCGTCCACGTAAATGAATGTTCATAAAATGAAAACTACTGGGCCAAACTGTGTGAAATGTTTATGGGACCAAATGGCAACCATTCCGCAAAACTATTCAAAGTAAAGAAGATTTAGGTAAATAATTAATGTACAGCGTAATCCGTGTACATACATAAAAAAAATTACTAATCTAATTGAGAACCTCATACTTTTTGAAGTTGTTTAAAAAAAAAGGATTTAAAATCACTTATTGAACGTCAAAACTTACCACCAATTGGAAAAATTATGCCTCCATCTGAGAAGGACTTTTTTTTACATAATAATATTGTTACACTGTAATATCGTACAATACAATTTATTATTTAATAGCCTGAGGGCAGGTGTTCCATTGCCAATCTATATCATTAAGAAATAAATTTATGTTATAGTAACCTTAACCACACAATCGTTTTTTAACAATTCTTTTGAATTTCGTAACGCAATTGTTTTTTATGTTTTCTGGGAAATATTGTAGAAGTACATACATCGCTTAACAAAATACTTACTAACTCGACTTAACAGAGTAGTAGGCATAAAAAGTTTATGTATGTTCCTAGTGTATTCCTAGTTATTCTAGTAAATTCTTACATAACTTACATTAAACACTGTTCAATATTTCTTTTTCAACGATGACCGTCATTCTACCATCGTTTTTATTAATCAATTTACGCACACTTCAAAATATAATTAGTAAAGTGGATTGTATTAAGAAAACTTCAAGAAAACCGCACATGTGAAACCGATCGCCAAGTACGGGTAGACTTCTTTTACGTGGCAATCTGACCCTTGAAGATCAGATTTTGTCTAGCCATGGAAACCAAAAAAAAATATTACCGCTTAACGATCGAATTTTCATTTGGTTTGTCCCAATTGGTACCCTAGAATCTAGATCTTTATCAGTCAGTCAGTAAATAGATAAAAGTAAAGAATTTCTAATAATTTTTTTTTTTCTTTTTTTTTATGGAATCACACGGGTCTCTTGCAACACCAGAGGAATCACAGGAGCGTTGCCGGCCTTTAAGGAAGGTGTACGCGCTTTTTTTGAAGGTACCCATGTCGTATCGTCCCGGAAACACCGCACAAGGAAGTACATTCCACAGCTTTGTAGTACGTGGAAGAAAGCTCCTTGAAAACCGCACTGTGGAGGAACGCCACACATCACACACAATTTTACCAGTGTGAGGCTCCTTTGCACAGGATGCCGGCTAGATTATGGGTACCACAACGGCGCCTATTTCTGCCTTGAAGCATCAATGTGTAAGCATTATTGTTTTCGTTGTGAAGGACGCGGTAGCTAGTGAAATTACTCGGAAAATAAGACTTAACATCTATTGCCCCAAGGTGACGAGCGCAATTATTGTAGTCCCGCTCAGAAATTTTGGGTTTCTCAAGAAATCCTGAGCGGCACTACATTGTAATCGGCAGGGCGTATCAATCACCATCACCTCGTCCCGTATTTTCATAAAAAAAAGAATAATAATCTTTAGCAGAATTAAGTACCTTATTATGTATTTTAATTAATGGAGTTTCTAGCGCTCCATAGCTGCAGGTGGGAACTATATATAGGGTAATCACCCCAGTATAGGTGACGTTAAAGAATTCGACCAAGTGGACCGCAGGTGTTAATAGAGATTGTTTAGTACCGCGCCGAAAGAAGTATTAATATATATAATTTATGTACGATTCGGGACTCAAACCCGCGACCTCTCGGGTTCCGTCCAAGTGGTCTTCCAACTGAGCCAACCGTTCGTGTGACGTATGGTTCGTAAATATTGGTAGGTCTTGTTCCACTCTCAGGTTGTGACTCCATCTATAGGATCTACTTAACAGTTGATAACCTGCTCAACACTATTACATATTAGGAAATTGACTTGAGATGTCGCTAATTAAATTAAGTTTATAAACAAAATTTATGAACGATGCGGGACTCGAGGGATATCACTTAAAAAAAAGTGTGTGTGTACTTATGTATGCACGCAAGAAATTATACTTCTTCGGCGTATAATTTCTAAAAAAAAATCATTAAAATTATTTATTCGTCCTGCTATTCTACGCTTGTAAAGATGGCTTTGACAATTAATTATTAAAAACGAATACGGCTATATGGGCTTGAACCCTTTGCCTGTCCTAATAATGGACGAAGAAACCAAAAAAAAAAAAATAACGAATGTCGCAAAAGTCAGTAAATTTTAGGAACCAACTTCACACTGTTACTTTTGTGTTACAGTGATGCGCGCGCATCTTAAAATTTCAATCTCATAATTTTTTCATAACTGTGATCGTGATATTGTGGATAATTGTGATCTTCATCATCAGGTGGTGTAAGAGTGGTGTCGAGATGCGACATGCGCGCTCTGTGTTCGGTTCGAGGGCCGCTAGCTCTGGGCGGGGAGGGTCGTGCTCTCCCTCCCGGCGCTCGCCTGCTCTCTCTTCGCATGCCGGGTCGCAGGCACCCCGTGCACTTCGTCGTCGAAGCCAAGACCAGGGTCAAGGAGCTCAAGTTGCTCGCCAATGCGCAGGCGCAGTTAGAAGGCACCACCGACGTGGAGCTCTTTGGATTGGCTATCATGCAAAGTAAGTTCAAATTTTTAGCAGTAGACCAATATATGTATGTGATGACTTACGGTGCGCAGACGTGATCGCTAACTTTTTTTTAATATGTATGATAATAAGGGACGAGACGAGCAGGACGTTCAGCTGATGGTAATTGATACGCCATGCCCATTACAACGCAGTGCCGCTCAGGATTCTCAAAAAACCCAAAAATTCTGAGCGACACTACAATTGCGCTCGTCACCTTTACATACGATGACATACGATGGTAAGCCTCATTTGCCCAGTAGTTTCACTAGCTACGGCGCCCTTCAGACCGAAACACAGTAATGTGTAAGCATGCTTCACGGCAGAAATAGGCGCCGTTGTGGTACCCATAATCTAGCCGGCTTCCTGTCCAAAGGAGCCTCCCACTAACTATGGGCCTTATGAGAAAGCTTATGGTCGCTCATAGGGCAATGGATAGGGCTATGCTCGGAGTTTCCCTAGGAGATCGAATTAGAAATGAGAAGATGCGTAGAAAAACCAAAGTTACCGACATAGCCCAAATGATTGCGAAACTGAAGCGGCAGTGGGCAGGGCACATAGTTCGACGGACGATGGCCGTTGGGGCACTAAAGTCCTCGAATGGCGACCACGTACCGGAAGACGTAGTGTAAGTAGGCCCCCACACGATGGACCGACGATCTGGTCAAGATCGCCGGAATATGTTGGATGAGGGCAGCGCAGGACCGATCGTCGTGGAAATCAGTGGACGTCTTCCGGCTGATGATGATGAGACCAATATATGTATTGTGCAGAGTTCTATAGGGGCAGTACTGCCAAAGTGATCTTTGAATCCGTTGCATGGAGATACCCTACGCTTGAAGCCGTTTAGTACCTAAAGCGGCATTATTCAAACCACAGATCTTTTATTGAGGAAAAGTAGCGCCAAGTAAGGCTTGACATCTTATGTCTCAAGTCGACGAGCGGTGTTGGGCCGCTCAGAATTTTTTGAGTTTTTCAAGAATCCTGAGCGGCACTGCATTGTCTGAACTTCGTGCTCGTTTCGTCCCTTATTGTCATAAAAAAAATATAAATAAGCCAACAGTTACATACCTCTGGATTTATAGCATGCGTTTAGATTACTATGTATAATATATTATGTATTGAGCTGGTGCTGGATCTTGATAATTATTATAAGTTATTCGTTTCATTATAATATTGCGCACGCATAGATATAATAAAATACCTTGTTATTGAGAATTTACGTTCATACGCCGTTTGTTTATCTGACGTCAAGAACTAAGCACCGGATGACGTCATTCAAACGACATTCCATCGCGTTAATTCATCTTATTTACCGTAGCATTAGGTATGAAAATAGAACTGCCAACAATATGTGTTCATATATTTATACTTAGCTATGTCCTCGATGCCCTTGATATTAATGACATGTTTTTTTCCACTAGGGTACATCGTAAGGCGACACTAAATGCCAGCGACCTTGAACGATATGAGTTCACGGCTGCCGGCCCGCCATCTATGTAACAAAGCCAATATTTTCAAAATTCTTGCGTGGAAAACAGTTTATATGCTTACAATCCTCGTTATTCATTACTAATCTGAATAAATGAACCTACACAAAAAAGTACAAGCTATAAGAATAACTTTTCTGAGAGAAGTACCAAAAAAATGCTTCACGCGATGCTAAAAAACTTGTTTAAGTTCAAAGAAAAGTGGTTGTTCAAAAAGGCTCGGCAGTGTTAACTATAACCAACAGCAAGCATAGCAACCTACAAATAAGACTTAAGGATATGTGTAACAGGATTAAGTAGTGTTCATAGCTCGAAATGCTATACTTTCACCACAAAACTTGTCTAAAAACACCTTGTTTGCGTGTTTTCTGCTTACTCTTCGCCTTAATATACAAATATATATATAAATCCAGTAATTATATTTGTCTTAAGTGAACTCCTAAACTTATGAACGGATTACTTCATGGAGTGCAGTTTAGTCCAACTTAAGAGAAAGGATAGTTTTTATTTCGATTTGAGACCCATAACTATTTTTATTTCCAATATTTGTTTTGTATGGACATATTTTCTACTAGCTGACTCGACAGACGTTGTTCTGTTCATAATATAAAAAACTCTTGCGGATGGAATTTTGGGGAATCCGTTCTTAGCTGACCTCTACTCGGTGAAAAGAATATTACTACCAAATTTCAAGTCTTTAGCTCTAATGGTTCCAGAGATATCGTGATGAGTGACTATATACGTGGAAATCTCTTATATATATATATATATATATATATATATATATATAATAGAGAGAATTATTTATTGACGCACGGTTTGACAGTTCTGCTGTCATCATGTATTTCATTTTATCAACAGGGAGTATATTTTACGAAATAATTCTTGATGTTATGAAATACTATTGGCAAATTCATAAGAAACAGTATTTTATTTATTATGTAACAGAACAATGTCTGTCGGGTCAGCTATTAATTTAGTTAGTCATGTTGTCCCTCTTCGATTACAATCTAGCCTTTGGCTACTAAGAAATTCTACTTTAACTAAAACTGCTGGATAGATTATAGTAAGAACATTCTTACATATGGACACATGTCCATTAACACATTTCTTAATGCCTCTATTAAGAGAAGTCACATTTTTCGTATAATAACACTTTTTTTATGGAATAGGACCACAATCTCTTGCAACACCAGAGGAATCACAGGAGCGTTGCCGGCCTTTAAGGAAGGTGTACGCGCTTTTATTGAAGGTACCCATGTCGTATCGTCCCGGAAACACCGCACAATTAAGTTCATTCCACAGCTTTGTAGTACGTGGAAGATAGCTCCTTGAAAACTGCACTGTGGAGGACCGCCACACATCCAGATGGTGGGGATGATATCCTAACTTGTGGCGTGTCGTGGTGGAATTCTGCGGCAGGAATCAGATTAAACAGCTCTTCGGAACACTCTCCAAAAATTTTTGATTTCGCTCAAACTTAACTTATGTACATAATTGCTGATTGTGATGAAACGCGAACTTGACTTTTGTATTCTTTTTGTATAAGGTAAGAGAGCTCTTACCTTAACCTCAGTATATTTTCAGCTATCAAATGACTTTAAAAAAACAAAGTCAAAGATTATGTCCCAAAGTTATGAGACATGAAGGGAAAGTACCTTAAATATCGTTGATAGGGTATTTTACTGAAAGAAGACTTTATGTTAACTAAAAGTAGGGGTGTTTTTTTTTACATTTGAGTCAGTTCGATTCCCAGACGAGGCAAGTTATTTTTAGAAAATCTTTGAATGCAGAATTACTAACTTTAAAAAATAACATAAAGTCTCAGTAAAATACCCTATCTACGATATTTAAGGTACTTTCCCTTCATGTCCCATAACTTTGGGACATCCTGTCCTGTATATGCTAAAAAGATTATGACTAAATACCTCTATAGATCTCAGCCTAATTCACTAGCACTACACTAAATCAAATGGGTTTGATTGTTTTAGTCTTCTTACTATATCAGTGTTGTCAAGGGGTTGGATTACCTCAACATTCACGTTATGATGAAGTCTCTGTTCATGAACTTCAGCGTATTTTTTAATAATGACATGTTGACTATATTGTTATTTATCTTTTAAGGCAAGTAAGCCATAGCTTGTGGATAAAATTAAGTTTTTAACGAAATTCCTAAAGAAATCAGTAATATTTCATTATCGTTAGTAATACTGGATTTAGTGTGATTCATATCAATACGATGTTATATGTATGTAAATATCATAAAACATAAATAAATTAAAAAGGGCTGTAAAAATATATGCCTATCTGTATATACCTTATAGAATTAATTAATTAATTATTATTGAAACCTTGTAGACTAATAATAATAATAATAAATCTTTATTTGTTGCAAAAAAAATACAATTTAAAACAGACACATTTACAGACTAAAACGAAATTTCATCAGTACCATTTATTTTATGGAACACTTCCGTGATAAATGTGGTACGTCTTTTGTCTCAAGGTGACGAGCGCAATTGTAGTGCCGCTCTGAATTATTGAGTTTTTCAAAAATCCTATGCGGCACTTCATTGTAATGGGCGTGACGTATCAATTACCATCAGCTGAACGTCATGCACGTCTCATCCCTTACTGTAATAAAAAAAAACTATTCGAAGGCTCTTCTGTCTATCAGCGGGATCATAAACGCGTATCTCATTAACGGTAATAATTAAGTGATGGTGGTCTGCGACCCATCGTTGTAAGTCTGACTTACTTTCATCGCTGATCTGTTATTGCATAGGAGCATCATCGGCAGAATTCACTTCCAGGATACCCGGAGTCCCATTTCTCCACTATTCTACTAACTCTACTATTCACTAAAGAAAAAACATGATTCTTGTAATGCTAGCGACTAGTAACCACAAAAATGCAATAAATGTAAAAAATTAAAAAATAATTTGTTTACTTTCAGATGGAGAATACCTATTCGTTGACCCAGAAAGTAAATTATCTAAATACGCACCAAAGAGTTGGAGATCATCGCACACGCACGTAAGTCATTTTTTTTTTAAGATCTCCTTTATAAAAATAAACATTTTATATTTATTTTTCCTTAATAGTAATTAAAGCATAATAGATTGATTGTTACCTAAAGTTGTCCAATAATTACGTGATGGTGCTAAGGAGGAAGGTGGTCAAACCGAATGTTACCCAATCTCACATGTTTCGGCAAATTTCACGTTTTTTTTTCCGCAAGAAACAGTGAGAAAAGTGTATTAAATGAAGTAAAAATGTGGGTATCTTAATAAATAATCTTGAATAAACAATGCATTGAAACACAGATAAACTTTTTTACATTAAAGCTACACATTTTGAATGAGCTCACGTAAGATTTGGGGGGCGGGTCGTGCAAAATCTCACAACATCTCACGGGAAGTGGGAGGGTAGCAGAATTTACCTCACATAATTTATGGATTAAACCCTAACAAATTAATCTTATTGATACTTCATCAGGTTATGTAAGTTTTAGTCAAATAAAAATCTTCGGCGTATTCTAGATTTGTTTCCTCTTTTAGGAGGAATTACTATCGTTTACAGAGGCAAATTGTGCATGAATAAGTTATTTCTGGTCTTAAGATACTATTTTCCATCATATTCTCAACTTATTTTATTTGTTTTCAGGGCCTAGACGCCAACGGGAAACCATTACTCGAACTTCACCTAGTCCTTCAGTTTCATGTGGAAAGTCCCTTACTCCTACAAGACGAAGTTGGACGACATTTATATTTTTTGCAATTGCTGCAAAACATACGCTCCAGGGACGCGTTACCTGTGGAAATACTTCTTTTACTAATTGGATTAGCTTTACAGGCTGAATACGGTGACGAAGAGTATTATGAAGATAAAGAATATTTTAAAATAGAAGACTATGCACCTGCATCCTTAACTGGTGATTGGGTCAATGCTGCCGTGCGTGCCTGCCACAGAGAACATAGAGGATTGTCTAAAAATGATGCACAAATTAGATTTATTCGTGAAGTATGCCTTCTTCCCGACACAATAAATTCCCACAGATACAGATTAAAGCAATCGAAATCAGAAGTAGAACCCGGGACTGTTTGGCTTCTTGTAACAGCAAAAGGAATCAAAATATTACCCGATAATGGATCTTCATCTGATTTTGTTTGGAGTTCCATAGGCAAACTAAGTTTCGATCGAAAGAAATTCGAGATAAGAACAGAAGAAGGCAAAATAACATTATATTCATCAAGTGAAGACAAATGTAAATATCTATTTGCTTTATGTAAAGAAACACATCAATTTTCTATGAAAATGACCCCAAAATTAAATGAAGTCTTGCGAAACGAGGAAGATGCAAGAAAAAATTGTTTTGCATATTCTAAATCTTTTAACTCAAAATATAGTAAAAATAAAAACGAACAGAGAATCTCACTAATATCTTCTACAAGTTCTAACACTACTTCAGGAATTGTTAGCGACCGGGTACAATCTGAAGATGAATTGGAAATTATGATCGATTCACCTCCAGCCCCTTCAACAGAGAGTTTGGCATTTGCGCATTTATTAGATTCCTCTAATTCATATTTGATAAGAAATAATGAAAGAGATAATCGTCATTTCAATAAAACTTCATCACTACAATTACCTAGGCTAAAAGGACGAGTAAAGAATGAACACGATGAAAAACATGATACCTCCTTGGAAAGCACATTTGATTCTTCGTGTAAATTAGAAGAAACTGTTTCTTTGCCTGACCAAAATGCAAATGAAAGTTTAAGTGATAGTCCCACATCGAGTAAAATGAAATGTACGGGTTCACAATGCTCATCCTCTTGCAGTACTGTTATAATGGCTCGCGCTGGTCTAAGTACACTGAGTAGAGCATCTAATGGAAGTAGCTTAGAACTAAGTTACAGTCACACAGCTCAAAACTCAATATTAAGCGACAACAGTGGTCTAGGTGGTGATGTTGAATTTACTCAAGATACAGCTTCAGCACTTTATGATGGAATAGGTCAACCAGTTACAGTGGCTGCGTCTAGCGAAACAAGTGGAGTATACACCATGGGCAGCTCTGAACTGACTGGACATTCAAAGGACAATTTTTCCGAAGTTAGCCGAACAGATTATAATGAATTGCATTATGGGGGATACAATTTAGCCAAAGATAATGACCTAGCTGACTTCGACAGTGTTTCTTCAATCCTCAAAAATAATTCTAATAGAGATAATCATAATAATAAGACAAGAAGAAAGCCAGATTTATGTTCTAATTCAGATTGTGTGGACGGTAAAAGTAAATTTTGCGATCAGAACTCTACGGAAAAAAGTTCTAATTTTAGAGAACGTACCAATTCTAACGCCAGTGTAGCTTCTTTTCATGGCGACGGAAGCGATCCTACTGACAATAAGCACGATTTACTTAGTGCTAGTGAACTTACCGATTTAATTGTAGGACGTGGTAGTTATCCAATAAATCAATCTGTTAGTGACACTTTTGATTCTGTTTCGGATTACGTGAGATTGCCAATGCCGTATAGACGCGATAGTTGCCTTCAAGGTGAGGAGTCAGGTGAAAATTACCTCAATAATTCTTTCTTTGACAGACCACCCACACCACCTACCCGGCTAGATAGCAGAAAAGGCCTTCATTTATCTTTGCCAAATATATTGGATTTAGATGAAAATTTGTTGCCAAGATATCCAAACAAGCCTCCGCCTCCTTACGAGTTCAAGCATAAAACCTTGACCTCGTGTACCTCGACCCCATCAAAACCTCCACCAGCATATCCCGGCGTATCGAGTTCGAAACTTTCAAGGCAGGCTGAAGAAGAAGTTCCAGCTAGAGTGGTGACATCGAAACCTATGATTACAATACTTAAGGCAGAAGCAGGAGAAGTATGTACTTCCGGCGAACGCACTTTTGCTAGTCCTATGGTGTTGGAGCATCGTTTTCAAAAATCTAAGCGCCACCAGGCTTCAAGCCGTCGAGCAGAACGAACTAAATTAGCTCAAGGATTATCAAATAATCTCTCACCGTCGAAAGAAATCTCACCCAAGGTTGAATCAAATGTGCTTGTAGCAATGATGAAATTAGCACCACCGCCTCCGCCACCTCGTCTTGGGAGACTTCCTCCTCCACCACCCGTGACACGTCTACCTCCACCTCCTCCTCCCCATAACCCCATGTTTCATCAACAGCTATACAGCGATGTCGATTACGTGTACTACCCTCTTCAAGACCCTTTGGTCTCACAACAGAACTACCTCGATCACAAGCTAACAGAATCTCGAATATCAAATATGCACAAAAGTAGCTTGCATTACAGAAGTACGCCATTTTTATCGACGTCCCTTTCGTGTTCATCCACCTATGGCTCCATACAGAATCTCTCAGATTCTTATGTGCAAATACCTGGAACCCGCACTAGTTGGTACTCAATGACAAGCAGGAATTCTACAAGCAGCCATTCGATAAACTTTGAAAGACCACCGGTTACGAACCGAATTGCAGACTTTCCTGGCTTTGTAAGAACTAAGTCACATGAAAATATTATGAAAGAGCCACCACCGATAAAAATGCGACGAATGCCACCACCCCCACCACCGCCGTATGAACACAAGAAAAAAATTGCTTCACATTTAAGAGACAATAAATTCACAAATTCCAATTGTAGTAGTGCGCGTTTAAGTGACGTTCATGGAAATAAAGTGACGAACTCTTCGAATGGTGATCTAGATATAAAGACTCTTAGAGAAAAAAGTAAGAATTTGGACTTACCGTTGATTGCCGCCTTGTGTAATGATCGTTCATTACTAAAACAAACAAAAGCTTTTGGTGTCCCTAAATCAAAACAATCGAGTGATAATGAAAGTGAAAGTGTATGTGTTAAGCCTATTCAAACCACCACCGATAAAGTAGATATTAAGAACAAACCAGAAATTATTAGTAAAAAAGTAGTAACATCGGTTCAGAAGAGAACTCCAGTTCGGAAGCCCACAGACAAGTTGCCTGCATTACCGGGTACGGAAGCCCACACACCCAGAGCTATGTCTAATACTTATGTTACGCATCCGAGTATTGCAAAAGTGAAGAAAAGTCAACCTAGTTCTTAAGTTTCCACAACTAATATTTAAAAGTATATAAACTAAGGAAATGCTTTTGTAGGTATTTGTAATTTTTGACTACCCTGTATTTTTTGCATTACTATTTCCATTTTTGGTACATACAAACTCAGTAAAATTTTGAATATTTGTCAGCATAGCAGATATTTGGTTTATTATCTAAAATGAAATAAGCAAAAGCATGAAAACAAAATTGTTGCCTAAAATATTACTTTACAAAATTAATTTAGAGAACTTCTTCAAGATTCATGCATATACTTTAGCGTACTTTTTTGTCGAAATAATTTCCAAGTTTGATGATTATTTAGGAAATTATTATAGATTTAGCTTGTTCGTTTTACTTCTTCTAAACACGGACGAGTAAAAAACGAAGGATTCCGCGCCGTGATATTAGCAAGCGCACACACTCTCATAACGGTACTTCGTTATGAGAGTGTGTGCGCGGTTACGGGGGATACTAGTTACACAATTTTTTCTCCCTTAAATAATCATATATGGCCACAAATACTTATCGTTCTTACACACTTTCACAACGCACGACAGCATTTTAAAATATTTTATTGAGACGCAAACTGATCTGTCACAGTCTGTGATAATGGCCGCCTATCTGCCTGTAGTAGTGTAAATGTGTGCGTGGGGCTATGTATTTACACGTTAATCGGCTTGTTTTGGTGCTACACTGTTATATAAGGTGACACGGAGTCCTTATTTTTTTTCTAGTCCGTGCTTCCAAATTTCATAACAGCTACGTCATACGCAGCATGAATTAAGATAACTCAGGTTAAAACTTTGACATCGTAACGTTTTTTATAGATTATATTCTGCTTAAGCAATTGACATTCTCATAAATATTATCTCCTAAGCTGCAATTTCACCAAAAAATATACTGAATGCCAATATATTGCCAAAAGGGCTGCATCTATCTCATTCGCACGTTTGGGGAACGCCGAGATAGCACTACGATCATTAAAAACCTACAACGCGACAAAATTGTTCGTTATGTAACTCTTAAGTATTAAACATAGCTTATTTTTAATATTTATTACCTGTTACTTATTACAAATGCTAAACACAAATATAAAGACTGAATAATACATTCCTGCATCGTTATATAAAATTGTACATTCAATCGATATAATTTGTAACGTTGGTAAATTATTTGCAGTTTTTAATTTTTAGCATAATACCTATGCATTTTGCGAAATTTGTTACAAATTAAATCTTTAGTGTGTGTGTGTGTTTTTTTTTTAATTATAGTCTATAAGCCTATTGTAGTTTTAAAAAGATAGCTGTTTTAAAACCTGTATAGAATCTGAAATATTTTTGTACCTAATGTGATAATGTAAAGAATTCAGAAAAACAGATTGTAATTGGAAAAAGAGTTTGTTTATGTTCATAAAAATATATTAATTTCGTAACCGATTAGTCACACAAAACACCTTAATAATAAGATAAACGTGGAGGTATCTAAGGCCAGAGATGCTCCTGTGATTCGAATGGTGTAGCAAAAAGTGTGACCCGGGTGATCTTTTTGTCTCAGGTGACCTGTGATCTCCTTAGTTCTTCAATCCCATAAAAAATGAAATTTCAATAATAACTCTAGTAGCATTCGTAATTTTCACATCGTTATTTACTACCACCCACCAGTCTTATACTTTGTTCATAATTTGAATGGTTATCTCAATCAACGTTACTCTAATAATTCGCTAACTCATTTGTAACACTATTTCATGAAAATATAAATTGTGTTAAATATGTCAAAATTATCGTGGGTATAAATATAACATAAAATGTAGGTAGGTTGAGAAAACTTTCATATTACAGACATAGTAATCGCAAAACAAGGTAGTCTGTTATTTATTCCTATTCCACTAACCGCATTACACAACAATTATTAGACTTTCATAAAATCCTAATATACAATCAAACTCTCGGCGAACGTATTTCCTTATAGTACGAGAGACGGCTACGAGTTTTCTGCAATCATCAAATGTTTAATGAATTTTTTATGCAATTATGAATGGAGAGTATATTTATAACCGAAGGTTTTATCAAAATGTGGCCGCTAGGACTTTTAATTAAACTAATATTACTTATTTTTTTCAATACTAATTGTTGTGCGATTTGTTTTGCGATACTAATGTATAAATAACATGTAAAGTTTAAGATCCGAATGGAAAGCGACCAACACCCATCAGTAGTTTAATAGAGAATAAAAAATATTTTATGTGAAAAAATATAACTAGGAATGATTGTCTGAAAAATTACTGTAAAGGTTATAATTTATAGAAAAAAAAAAAACAGATTTTTATTTGTTTTGTTTGGTTTATTTGGTAAAGATGAGTGCATTTTAATAGTATGTATTGATTTAGCTGTTTTAAAACTGCTAACCTAATTGCTATAAACGGAAAAAATATAGTAAAACTAACGCTTGCGTATTCTTGTAGGCTTGATACTTTCGATTGGTTATGTAATTTGTCTCTGAGACGAATGTTTAATATTCGCGATATATTTTAACAACATAAAATTATATAAAATACTTTTCATCCTGAATATGGATGTGTTAAGGTAGTTTGATATTCGGTTCCTCTACTATTACGATTTACACTATATCTTTTTAGAAGATGGACCATTATAATATTTTTATAAAAAAAAATAATCATAAGTTGAAATACTCACTACAAATAATAATAGTTACATGTATTCGTTATTTTTTAATTATAACATGTATGTAACAGCTGAGTCATTGCTTAGTCCTAGATAATAATAGGAAAGTAATAATTATTTTTGTAATTATTTATTTCACTACAACTTGTACATAGCAATTATTGTTGTTAATTGTAAGACCTTAAAATTTTAACCGTGTAATGTATGTAAAATAAATGGAATTGAAAATTCTTGTGTATATTTTGCTATTATTTTTATGTAACTACTTTGACGAAAATGTGATAGAATCTGTGTTCCATTAAGTGGTAAAAATATCCAACGTTGTATTAAAAATATTCTAATATTTTTATTGACTGCACAAATTTACATCCAAAGAGAATAAAAATATTGAGAAAGGTAGCTCTTGACGTTAATTTCAGGAACAAATCGGGGATACCTTTTCATCAAAAGTCCCCATGTAAGAATAGCAAGATTGAACATTTTTAGAATCTTCGATGACCCCTTCATCTAAAGCGAGTACAAAAATATGGAGCATGTCAAGACTGTGACTAAAGGTCTAAAATGGAGATGTTCAAAATGAAATACCATATTAGGTACCTTATATAATTAATTCTACAGTAGTTTTTGTTTACGATATTGGTTGTGATCACCCCCCACCCTAGTTTCAACGTACCCTTTTTTATGGAAGTGAATTAGTTATATACTAATCGCCATTATAACCCATACATGTCAAATGAAGGGCGAACGTTTTCATTATACCACATTAGAAGCTTACATCTTATGTAAATCCACAATACCCAGTTGTGATAATAACCTGACCATTTAGAATATGTTTTGATCGTTACGTGGCCAATGAGCAATCAGTATTTCGCGCGCGCTCACCTCAGTTGACTGAACTGTTAGCTCTCCGAATAATGTTAGGAGCGGAGGAGGCTTTAAGGTTGATGTCATCAACACAACCTGCTACTCATTTACACAGACAGCTTAGGCTGTATCCAGATGTACCGAACAACGGCGAAAGATATAGCGTGAGTTGAAAGGCGAGTGAAAGGGAGGGTTGCCTTTCGTTCGCTGCACGTGGACAAGGCTTTACAGGAGCGCAGTTCTCTATTTTAAGAAATGATAAGGGACCACACAAGAGCACAGAAAGGATTGATAGCCCTATTATTGTACGTAGGTATCTAAGTACTACTGCGGTGTGAAATATTTTTCATAATCTTATGTACACTTAGGTTATTTCAGAGCTGGGCAGGTACCTACCATTAGAGCATGATTCAATGGTGCCGCATAAGCTACATCGACGGATAATAACCTATATAGATAGGGCCTTCCCTATATGGAAAAAAAACCACCGGGCATGCCGTTCGTATACCTTCAATACCAGCTTCCATTATCAGGGGAATCCGAGGGTTACCGGAATTTTATATATGTACGCTATTTTTTAAGATATTCATGTAATATCGGCCTGCAAACTACTCGGAAAAAAGTTCATAATACCGGTTGGTTGGGGAGAAAAGTTTATTGACAAAAAATAACAAAACATATATATGTAGGTATATAGTGGGGATGGTTATTATTTAAATTTATATGGTGAGATGCAAAGCTGATTTTGGCGGCAAATAATATGACATAAGCCTCTATGAACCTAGGGTTATATTTTAGCCATCGAGTGTATGTGTAATATGGTAAGATTCTTGGTAGATATTCTTTCTTCCACGTACTTTAAAGCTATGGAATGAGCTTCCTTGTGCGGTGTTTCCGGGACGATACGACTTGGGTACCTTCAAAAAAAGCGCGTACACCTTCCTTAAAGGCCGGCAACGCTCCTGTGATTCCTCTGGTGTTGCGGGAGATTGTGGGCGGCGGTGATTACTTAACAACAGGTGACCCGTACGCTCGTTTGTCCTCCTATTCCAAAAAAAAAAAAAACAAAGACAGATAGACAAGACACTTTATTGCATACCATACAGACTTAAAAATATAAGATCCTAAGCTTATTACAGTCAGGTATGCAATGTCAATCGCTTGAAGCGATCTCTTCCAGAAAACACAAAAAACTAAATATTCTATTATTTTAATTCAAGTTTAATAATAGTGCTAATGGTACTGTTTAGGAAAATAAAATATACACATTATTTATTTTATTTAAAACGATTTAATACTATAACATACATAACTCCGTAAATAATGACATTAATGATGAAAATAATTAAAAAGTAATGAATTTCCAAAATCAAAACTGTATCTTAATTATTACTTGACCTGTTCACACCTGTCACAATATAATATCTAGATCGTATAAATTATCTAAGATTAAAACAATAATAAATATGATATTTAAATAAAATACTTTTCAGAGGATTAAAACTTGCTCTGAATAGGTCACGAAACGTCGGATAAAAAAATAATCATAAAAATTTAACGTTTACGTTTTTTTATAGTTTCAATTACACGCGTTTTAATCCTTTGCAAACTATTTTATTTAAAAAGTGTAACACTCGCGTTAGTAAGAAAAATATCATAATTTTTTAAACATGAGTTTCTATATAAAATTAAACAACAAAAAATATCGTATATTTTTTAAAATTTTTTAACACGTAGTCTTTAATAGATTAAAACTGATTGTCCATAATACATTAAAACTTAGTACCTACCTGCTCAGCGTAGATTTATACATCCCGAAAAACATTGGATGAATTTACAGGGCGGAAATTGAGGACAGAAAAGTTGTATGAAAACTATATCTGACGTGGTTTAACACGCATGAACGCACAAAATCTTAGATTGAGTTTCAAGTTTATTTAAAATATATGCAAATCCACTTCTATCATGTTCATCATAATATTATGTTTTTTTGCTAGAATAAAAAAAATACGGTAGGTATTTTTTTCAGACAGAAATACTGGCGAGATTCTTTATAAATCGAAAACTTATAGCAGCTCTCTTTTAAAATAAAGTTTTTTTTGGTTAAAACGTAGTAATAAATTTATTTTATGGCACTGTATCATACTTGTTTCTGAAAGGAAGGAAGAAAATGTGATCGCCCAATTCTGGTGTATTGGGGCATAATACACCCACATAGCAATCACTAACTTTTGCGCTTGAACAATGAACTATTAATTAACCTTTTAAACTTTTGTCAGGTAAACAAAGTTTTAAATAAAAAATCAAAAAAATTTACAAAACTAATTTTGTATACATTTAAAAAAAGATAGGAACCTTAGGCGACTAGAGAGAAAGTAATTCTAATTCAATTATAGTGAGTATTCTTTTATATTTTTGGCAGAGCGATATTAGTAATTACATACTTACATTATCTTAATTTTAAGTTAAATAATAATATTACTTTTAATTTAGGAACAACAATAAAGAGTCACAGTTATAAAAAAAAAATTGAAGGCAAAACGGATACCTTAAAAAGTCTAATAAGACTTTCATTAACTGAATTGAATTTGGAATATTAAGCTTTGAGCTCATTTATCACTCCACTAATATTCTAGAATTAAGTAATAATATAAGATAATTCTAAAACTTTTCAGTAGTTCCTACAATTAAACAGTGTGGAGCTATTAGGCGACATTAAATGAATATACAGGTACAGCATAACTTAACCTTAATCATGAAATAATTTCATAAATAAAAAAAAAAAAACACCTAAACAAACCAATATTCCATAACATCATTTCGGAACACCTGTAAGATTAGGTACTTATAGTAAACGCGAGGTATCATAGGCACTGATAGGTACCTACTTTACCAAGCCGCTCCGTAGCCGTAAGAAGTCGGAACTATTAGATGAATAGCGCTCACGTGAGCCCACATAATAATGGGGTGATTAATATTTTATTTTCTAAATTTATAATTTCTATGTTCGAAAATTGCAAAATTTCAATTATTTACTTTTAATTTTTAGAAATATTTTTGAAGTTATATTTCTTAAGGCGCGTTATGAAAAATGATGAGAGTGAAATTTTAAGATGCGCGAACATCACTGTAATACAAAAGTAACAGGTTGAAGTTGGTTCCTAAAATTTTCTGACGTTTGCGTCATTCGTTATATTTTTTGGTTTCTTCGTCCATTATTAGGACAGGCAAAGGGTTCAAGCGAATACAGCCCTATTCATTATTTAATAATTAATTGTCAAGCTATCTTTGCAAGGTTATTACGAAATTTTCTTTCTAAAAACGTAGAATAGCACGAGGAATAAATCATTTTAATGATTTTTGCTTTGTTAGGCCAAAGAAGTATAAGTTCTTGCATGCATACATAAGTACATACAAACTTTTTTTTGATTACAATTAAGTAGCTCTACTCTTGTGTTCACTTAATGTCGCCATTGTAGAGCCACATTCTATAATATGACCTACTTTTCCAATTTAAACAGAATTGCAGAATTTCGCTGAAAAGTAATTTTATCAAAATACAGAAATTGGCCGAGCAAGGATGAGTTAGTAGCAGCAACTACTGTGCCACCATAGAACATTGATGACAAGTCTGTGGTGATCTCTGTGTTACCTAGATTGCTGACAAACACACATGTGTTCCTTCGAGGATACCACCGCTGCATTACGACAAGGTTATCTTCAGTAGTTTGTATTTCTATATTCTTTAATATATTTCCTTCTTTAATGATTCCCCGTAAATATAGTGTAGGTGTTTTGAACTTTAATTCAATCAGGCTTCTTATGACTTTTAAATATTGATTATTTGGCTCCAACGAAGACTTTCCACTCCATGGTAAAATCGCTGTGTTCTCTTTATTAAAAAATGGCATTGGTACTAGATTATGTACATATTTGTGTTCATGGAAATCACCTTCTATTTCTTGTTTTGCAATTCCACCCAGCCCTACTTCGTCACCATAAAATATTCCAACAGTCCCGGGTAAAGCCAATTCGAGAGCAAACAAGGCTAAAGTATTGTTTTTATGTTTCATTGAGATTCTTTCAGTATTAACATTTCCTATATTCCAATGAACCCAGGGATAAAAAGGTTTGTCCCAAAGAACTCCAGATATTAACTTATCAATTCTATTCTTAAGGCGAGTAATATCTTCATTTATATCTAGGTAAACATCAAATAAATCTATTTTATTTAATAATACAGAACGACTTTCACTTTCTGTTCTATATAAAACATCTTCACTTGCCATTAAAATCTTACCGTTACCAATTATCTCTTTCCAGATTTGAATAGATCTACCAAAAGAAATATCATCAACAAATTTCTCTAAATTTTTTAGGTAAAATCCATCAACCTTTTCTGTTTGTGCCCAATAAACCAAGGCAGCTGTGGTTGGGTCCATGTTAGACACAATTGAGTAATTTGATACAAAATCTAATGGATTTGTAGTACTGGTGTCAAGAATATTAATGACTGGTAAATCTAGGACAAGAAACATATCTTGTTGATGAACAGCAGTTATAAGTTCCTGAAAATCACTCAAAACTCCAATACTTCTATCAATTTGCAGCAACAATGTAGTGTTATAATAATGTTCGGGATAATCATTAGCTTCAAATATGTAGTTTAGTCTGATAGCAGTTGCACCCAAATCTTTGATATAATCTAAGTTTGTAATGATACCTTGTAAATCTCCTATTCCATCATTATTAGAATCTCTGAAACTTGCCGGGAATACTTCATAAAACACTTTACCTTGATACCATGGCAGGTGAGGGTTGCATGTCTTTGGTATTGTAATTACCATGGCTACAATAGCTGCTAAACATGCCATGAGACCAGATACAACAAACCATAAAAGTACTTTTCTTATAACAACCCAATTCCAATTAACAAAGTTGGGTAGTTTTCGGTTATTTAAACTAATACTCCCATTGACTTTTCCTTCAGGCTGAAAAGAAAGGAAAAACGTTAATATAAAATGTTTAACAAAGAAGACTTACTATGGTATAGTTGATTATATAGAGCAGCATTTATTAAATATTACGAAGTGACGTAGCTTCCATGACATTTACCAAGTATTATTGCAATATGTATATTTATTTAACTCCCTATGTTAAATAAATTTATTTCTACAAAATATCAGGGGTGTGCATATCATATACGCAATTAGACAATGACTACCTCGCTATGAACCTAAATTAATATAGTGTTAAAGTAAATTTAGTTTAATTTGGTTTCGTTCTTTGTAACCAAACTTCTATTGAACTCATAAGTTTTTATTAATACCTATGGTAAGCAATCTCCAGGGTCAACTACAACTAGTTAGATTTACAGTGCCTACCTTGCTAGAAGCCCAATGCACACCCTTGCAAAATATGCTCAGATGAAGTATAAAAAAAGCTTATATAACATAACCATATGTATAATTAGCTAGTTGCAGTTTGAATTACCAGTGTTTGTCTCCACCAGCATTTCCACAGCTATTTCTTCAGCAACATAGTAAAGCACTTGTACTACTAAGGATGAAATGTTATTGAATTAGGCATTATCCATAATTATCTAAATTCTGGTTGAAGCAGAGTTATATGTTGCTATTTTACTGAGCAATCCCTAACTCTTAGAAATGCAATTGGGCTTTAGGTGCATTCTGCATACATAGTGCAGACTAACAAACTTGTGAAATTATCAATTAACATACTCATAAGTACTGAGCGAGTACTCTGAAACTGTCATTTGTTACCAAAAAATACCTATAAACCCATTTAATGGAATGGCATTCAGGGAAATTCTGATCACATGGTATGCCTGAGATCGGTGCGATTTTGCCAATCACACAGCATTCTGTCAATGTGTATTATTTTATGTGTTCCTTATAATCACAATAATTTGAGTTAATGTATCAGAAAGCTATTGAAACAAGCTATTAAACCTTGCAAATAAACCATCCTTTAAATAAAATAAGGGTCAGAACTTGATGAGGAAATCTGGTGCTGTACTGCACACTCGGTTTTGGTGTATCTGAAAAATGTGGTGCGCTGGCGCACTGCCGATTTGGGGAAGTTAAATAAGTAATGATAATCACACCGAATTGGCTTTTACACAGATTATCTATAACAGCCAAACTACTCCATTCTTTCAACATAGCCATTATTTCCCTGCAAAAACCTTTAGTCAGACTCGGATGTTCGAACAATCATTGGTCAGGAAATTCATCATAGTTTGCTAAGTAGTCTGTGTCACAAACCAATTGAACTGAAAGGTTGTTAAATAAGGCTACTTTTCAGTTTACTGGGGATCCACGAATTAATAAAAGATTCATTAATTAATATAAAAAGCACATACAGATGTACTTATTTAGTACCTGTCCCATTATCGCATCCCCATTTTTGCTAAGAGTATGATAATCTAACATACTGATATTGTTGATTAATTGAGCACTGACAGGATCCTGAACTATGGAATTAGAATCGCCTGATGAGCTGGAGTCTCCAATGCATGTTTCTAAAAGTAAGAGATAAGAGTTAGTCAGAGAAACAAATAACATCTCGCTGTGAAAACTAATATGGTGTATTTACCTGAATTCCCAGTGTTAACACTTTTATTATCATCATTGTTAAGGGTGATAAATGGTCCTTCAGTCATTTCTTGAGACAATGGATGCTTAAAATCAAGAGCGGTCGAGCTAGGGGTCAAAAGAAGACAGGTTGAGGATTCAACACCATGTAGATAGTCTACTGCCTCAACAACACTAGGACCAATACTACTTTTACCAGGATCAGATATATTATTCATAGCTGTGCTTTGACGATTGTAACTCAAAGCAATGCAAATCAATATTAATATTAAAAAGAAATGTTGGGTATGCACTGTTCAATTGATTTTATCTACTCAAAGAATATAATGGAAGCAATGGAAGTGTATTTTTAATGTTGGATAGTTCTTCTTATTATGTATTAGGATTTTTTTTAATTTCTTTAAAAAATTTTTTAATTATTGCCCAATAAGGGCAGACTACAGTCTATAGGTATAGACCAAAGAGAATTAAACCAGCCTAGGGAAACTAAGAGAAAGCGATTCACTCGATTGTACGAAACTATTCATTAACGAAATCATTGATATATTGACTGATGACGGCTATAGTCTTGTAAAAAACCACCGGCGTTAACAACTGGTATTCATAGGAGCAGAAAAAGGCTATTTATATTGTGAACTATTATAGTGAGAGGTCATTTCATAATCATGATGCATCTTTTCTCGAGAATGTTATAAAATACTGTAAATTATTTTAAAGTGTTTTTGTCTATTGCAAAGTAAATGCATATCAGACAAATAATTTAAAAATGCACCGAATAAAATAAAGATGACTTGGAATGTGATTAACTGGGAATCTGGAAGAATGAAAAACCGTAACATTGAATACAATCAATCAATAAACAATACTTTAATTCAATCACAGCAGGAAGTTGCTTCTGCTTTTGAGATTTTTTTTCTGACATTCCAATTTCTATCACAAGCACTCTTGTCTCCTCCACCAGTGTTGCTGAGTCACTTCTTCTGGAAAATGTTAGAGAATGTCGACAAATTATCAATTTTAGTTTTGTTAGCCCTGGAGAAATAATTAAAACTTTTAATTCTCTAAACATGAAAAAATACTGTTGGTATATGGGGCATTTCTGTTAAAATAATAAGTTCAATAATTGATGTCATAGCACCATATCTTGCAATAGACTTTAATATTCAAGTGTATTAATCGTGGCGTGTTTCCTGACCTTCTGAAACATAGTAAAATTACACCAATATTTAAGCCGGGATAGGTACTCATCTGATCCGAATAACTATCGTCCTGTGTCGATTTGCCGACCCTTAGTAAAATTTTTTGAAAAAATAATTTTAATCCAAATGCTAACTTACTTAAATCTCATGAGTTACTTCATTTCAAACAATATGGCTTTACTTTATGCAGGTTTTGATCTAATCAATAATGCCACTATGGCATAAAAGTAACTGCACCTAATCTTCTGATTTCATATCTAAACAATAGAATTCAGAAGGTAGACGTGAATGGCAGGAGATCTCCTAGGACTCCTCTCAGTATGGGGGTACCACAAGGGTCTATTCTCGGACCGTTCCTCTTCCTTATTTATATAAATGATCTTCTTAATCTTACAGAGAAAAAACATAAGGTAGTATTGATTGCGGATGACACTCCACTGATTTTCAAAGTGAAAAGAAACCAAACTATGTATGACGAAGTGAATGATATTCTATCTGAAATCGTGTAGGTACTGATTTAGCGCTAATAACCTATTGTTAAATAGTTTTAAGAAGTTTCAAGAAAACGATATATATAGAATTTAACGTACCAAATATCTAAAAAGTTTATGCAAGTGCTTTGTTAAACGGATAGGTGATAAAACCGGTGGAATCTGCTATATTTCTTGGCATTACTCTGGATTCCAAATTACAATGGGGCCCCCATATTGAAGGATTGGCGAACATACTTAGTTCTGCAGCATACGCGGTTAAAAAGATTAGACAAATAACTGACGCCACTAGTATACTTTACTTATTTCTATAGTATTATGTCCTGTGGTTAATTACTATGGGGTAACGCTGCCAATATTAATACAATATTTGTGCTGCAGAAGAGGGCTATTCGCGCTATTTATAACCTAGGTCCTAAAGAATCATTGAGAGCAAAATTTAATGAAATTAACATCTTGACTGTTGCTTCTCAATATATTCTTGATAATGTTATGTATGTTTATAGGTATAAGTGAATGTGCTAGAAACTGTCATCATAATGTTAACACCAGGAACAGACATAAGCTTATAATGCTTACTACTCGGCTAAGTCGAGTTAGTAAGTCTTTTGTGGCGCGATGTATATGCTTTTACAACAAGAAAACTTTCAAAACACAAGTATTACGTTATTTAAAATAATTGTTAAGAAGCGTTAATGTGGTTAAGGTTACTATAACATAAATGACTTTCTTAATGATACCACAGATTGGGAATGGAGCGACCGCCCTCAGGCTAAATAATAAGTTTAATTGTACAATATTACTTTGTATACATATTTTTTGATGAAAAAAAGCCCGCTAAGTTTGTTGCACCCATTCTTCTCAGGCCTGAGGCATTAATTTTGGAATGAGTGGTAGTTTTTTTGACTTTCAATAAGTGATGTCACACCCTATTTTGAATAAAAATATTTGAATTTGATAAAAATTATGGATTGATTCCAACCGTATATATTTATTATATTGGCAGCTCTGATATTACGTCATTAGTTGATTAAGTTTGTATCCAGCTTTAGTGCAATACAAAACAAGCAATATTTGTCATTATTTTCTATGGCACTCCCGTGACGTAGTGTTCAAATTCTCTTGTCGTTCGCTTTCAAATTTAGCCGGATTATATTTCATCGCCAATCGCCATACTGTAATTACGTATGTACTACAATTTTAAACTTATGTCTAATGATTCATACTAAACTAAATTTGAATTCGCCTCTTATTACGTAGTAGTTACATCCTTTTTGAATTAAACCACTACGTCCAGTCCATACCGCCTAGTCTTTCGTTACGTATATTGGATATTTCCGAGTTCCAATTTCTTCGACGTCTATTATTAGAACAGGCAATTACAGCCAAGTCTTCAGTAAAAGTTTTCTGTGGTCTTCAGCGTTCTTTTTCTTTTTTCTTGCCTTCACATTTCACGTCCGACAAAAAAGTTTTGAGGCCAAAGCCAAATCTTTTATGATACTTGTTTTACAATTCTGACTTTTTTTCACATTGAAAATTGTGTTTAAATAAATAATTAAGGGACTTGTCCTCTGCCAACCGGACGAATAAAATGAATTAGTCATCCGATTTTAGGATGAATAATATTTTTTTTTTTATTAGGCTTAAGTTAAGTTAAGTTTACTAACAATAGTTATAAGTTTGTTTTAATTTTTAAATTTAGTTTAACTTAATTATGAAATTTAGTATGTGAATAAAAGGCTTTTTTATTTTATTTTATTAATATTAAATTAATAGTCCACTTAAATTTTTGCAACGTCTCTCTTCTGATTTTTTTACCTATTTGATGACTATGTTCATCAGTCGGAATGAGTATATTTTATTTTATTTTCTGATTCCTATAAAAAGTATTAAAAAACTAATCATAATACATTTGACTGATCTTTAAATTACCTACTCAAATATATTACGAGAATTTTTTTTTTTGTTTTAGATACTAAGTTTGTTAAATTATAAACCATACTCTCAAATATTTTGGCAAAACGGTTTAATATACTTACTAATTTAGGTAGTTTGTTGCCTCAGTCATGTCACCTGCTTTATTTAAGAGAGTGATTTTAGCAATTTTCCAAAGCTCAGGAAAAACCCCTTAACTTAGTGATTTGTTTATAATACTTGTCAACGGTAGGTACTTTCAGAGTACTTTTAAACCTCTTAAAAATATTGGTGGTATCATATTATAGTCCACTAACTTTGTTAATGTCAATTTTGTTGATGTGCTTATACACTTCATATTATTCAGAAAACTTAATTGAACATATTGAGTAACTGGAACTTGGAAAATTTGGATTATACGCTGTAGTTGATTTATTAGACTTGTAAACAGATGAGAATTATTCAGAAAAAGAATCGATATATTATTTACAGAGCTAACAGTTTTATTCAAATATCTAATTTACTCAGGCAGATCAAAGGTTACGTTAAGTTTAGATTTGGTGTATCGCCAAAATACTTTAACATTATTTTTAAGACCGTACTCTTAATTACGTATTTATGACCGGAAACATTGGTTGAGAGAGAGGGTATTATAGAAAAAGACTATGAAATCATTATGCATTGCAGTCATCAATCAGCATCACTGTACCAATCAATGTTACCTATTTCTGTGAAACATTTAGCGTAGCCAGTTTTTCTAAAATTTAATATGGGCAAAAGTCTATTCTGACTTAAATGCTTGAATAAATCTATAGTAAAGTCAATTGATGGGAGAAAGATATCTTCTAGTCTGCATATAGGAATAGTGCGAGTCATGTTAATTACATTCAGATCTGTGCATATTAATCCTATATAATAATATAATTAAAGAACATTATTACATTAAGTAAAATATTTGTTTCATAAAATTATTAAGGAAAGGTACTTTACCTATCATTGTTTTTCAGAGCAATGTTCGTATGCTAATACAATATATATATAATATATATATATATATATATATATATAATACTTATATACCTAGTATCATGTACCGTGTAAGTTCTGCGTATAGGGACAGGGCTACAATCTCTGAAAAAGTCTATGCATGATTTACAAAATAAAAATGCCCGATTTTCAAGAAAAATGCAGGGTTATAATTAAATAAAATGAATGCATGGTAGGAGGAAAAAAGGCATCACTAAATGAAATTTTTAATTTAAAATATAAGTTTTCACATAAATTTGAGTAGGTAATAAATAATCAGCCTAAAGTAGTATGATTTGTTTTTGAAATATAAAAAAAGAATCAGAAAATTAAATAAAAACTACACTTCGACTGAAGGACTGACGTCCATGGTCTATTCTATTCTATTCTTTCTAGTGGCTTCTGTGGAAGGGGAACCACAACTCGCCAATGTCACGTTTCAGTAGACCAACAAGCTTAGAGTGTGTCATTTGATCGGTGTAAACGAATTTATAAGTGATTATAGTAATGACCGGTGCCCAGAATCAAAACAGATTTATTTTCTTATTATACCTGAAAGAAATATACATGCTGTCAGATTATAATGGACAAACACTGATAATATTACTTATATAAAACATTTATTGTGTTAGTTATAACTTAATATTATTCTGTTTAATATATTTACATAAAGTATTTACAAAAGGAGTGAAAACAAAGGTGAGGAGGCATTTCATGGAGGTGGGGCGGGGAATTTCAGGAGGTATAAAGTTGTACAAGGAAGACTTCATTAAAGGGCAATTAAAGAATAAATGGTCTACATTTCCCTCATCAAGTCCACAGTCACATAGAGAATGGTCTCTAATTCTTAATTTGGCTAGGAATACTGGAGTGCAAGAGTGGTTTAAGCGTAACCGGCAAACTGTTGATATTATTGATTTATTGGGGAATCTAAATTTCGAGAACCACGGTTTTAAAGGGATTACAGGTTGTATATCACCATAAAAGACGCCTTTAGCAGTTTTGGAAACCTGCCAGATGTTTGACCACCTCTCAAACATATTTATTTTCAAAGTGGAGCACAAGTCATGAGAGAAGATTTGAGAATGTTGTTGGGAACCTGTATGAGCAGCTGACCTGGCACAAGCATCAGCATTTTCATTGCCGATTATGCCTGCATGGCCTGGTATCCATGCTAGAACTATGTTGATGTTGAGATCATAGCACTCTTTCAAGTTTTCTCTTATCTTAAGTATAATTGGAAACCTACTTTTTGAGCGAAATGGATTTGAGAGGATGGATTGATGGCAGCTTTTGGAGTCTGATAATATAATAGAATTGTTTAGGCCATGGGACTTAATAAATAAAATAGCTTCAAGTATAGCAATTGCTTCCCCTGTGAATACCGAAGTGACAGTTGGGCAGCTATAACTTAATACAATTCTTGTGGAGGGGATCCATACTGCAACACCAACTGGGCTCATGTGTATTTTAGAAGCATCAGTGAAAATCTTATGCCAATTTTGGAAATCTGAATGCATAACATGAGAAAATGTTTTGTTAGCTTCTATGGTGAACTTATTAATGCCCAGATCTAAAATTATTAAGGGTTGGAAGTGCATTGAAAGGCATTGAGAGTAGCGGTAATTTCGAAAGTTGAAAAAAGGGGTTAGGGAGTTGAGAGTACAATAGGTAACTATGGGCAAGACATGATCTCTTATCTTGAGAAATTTGGTTATTGTTGTATAGGCCAACTAATTGATCTAATTTATGCAGCAAAGGGTGATCCCGGAATTCCGCTAATTTAAAAAACAGTTTATTAGCGAGGAACTGTCGACGAAGCGAGAGGGGAGGTTCTACACACTCGACCTGCATAGCATTAATAGAACTAGATTTCATAGCTCTTAATATAATGCGCAAACATTTTGCCTGTAAATGCCATGTTGAATTTGAGTATTTGTTTAGAAATTTGAGCCTACTACTGCCTAGAAGTTAAGTAAGTAAAATTAAAGTTCAAAGTTCAACAGTAAATTAAATAAGTATCTAATTCTGCGTAGAAATAAACCAACCGGACGCATAAAATTAATTTGTCGTCCGATTGTCGGATGAATAACATTCAAATTAATCGTCCGCTAAAACTATTTCATCGTCTTTCTTCTGTGAATTTTTTTTACTTACTTCATGACCATGGATGTCAGTCCTTCAGTCGAAGTGTGGTTTTTATTTAATTTTCTGATTCTATATATATATTTAAGAATCAGTTTATATATATATATATAATATAATATATATATAATATTTGCCACTACACGGTCAGCTGCTACGAACTATAGGCGCCGCCCGACCGTCACGCGACATGCAACACACAGACCAAAAAGTTCGAGACGATGTTATAAAAGTTTCACTTTAAAATCTCATCGCTATAAAACCTATTTCAGCCCTTTACACGTCATCAGCGTAAATTGCTCTTTTTCTTGTGTGACTACGATAAAAAATATCCATTTGCTTATGCATTCTCCGTCTACGATATATCATTAAAACGATTTTTGGTATCAATAAATCGATTCTGCGATTATTCGATCCCGATTCCAGCGCTAGTTTATACTTGAAAGTTGTTTTTTGTATTTGTAATCATTTTGGGGTACAAAGTCAAACAGATTACGGAATAAAATCTTTATCTAATGAATTTTTAGCTGTAAAGCATACAAATTATAATGAGCAAACGTAAAGACTTAAGACTGTTGACCTGCTGTTAAATTTGAGTATTTGTTTAGAAATTAGAGCCTACTACTGCCTAGAAGTTAGAATAAAGTTCAAAGTTCAACAGTAAATTAAATAAGTATCTAATTCTGCGTAGAAATAAAATACAATACACAGTTCAAGCAAGTTAATTAAAGAACTTGAGTGCATTATTGTTTGTGTGTTTTATATAAAATGTTGAAACTGTCAAAAAGTGTAAACAAACAGCCTACTTTTAAAGGTTTTGATATGTTTTCTACTAGAATATCTCGTGTGAAGGATATTGAGTATCAATATTTACAAAGAAGTAAAGTGCCGACGATGCATTTTCAAAAATCACTTCCCAGGCTACCTATACCAGAGCTTTCAAAGAGTACCGAACGATATTTAAATGCATTAAAACCGCTTTTAAGTAAAGAAAATTATGCACTTGCAGAACAGAGAACAAGAAGTTTTTCATTGGCAGAAGGAAAAATATTACAAGATAAACTTATTGCGAAAGACAAGGCAAATAAAGACACTAGTTATATTTCCAATTATTGGTTTGATTTGTATCTTAGAGATCGTGCACCCTTACCAATAAATTATAACCCTCTTTTGGTTTTTCAAAATGATTCTAGGCCCGACTACAATAATCAGTTAATCAGAGCTACAAATATTATTGTGTCAGCAGCTAGATTTATGTTGTCCCTTAGAGAATCTATTTTAGAACCTGAAGTTTTTCATTTACAACCAAAGAAAAGCAATACTCCATTATTTAGAACTATTACTGGTCTTCTACCTGAGAGTTTGTCATGGTATGCATCCTCAGAAATAAGTTTATAGTTTAGTGTTAAATAGGGTGTATCCTTGTAAATATTTTCTTATATTTTAGGTATGGAGCTTACTTATTTAAGGCATATCCTCTAGATATGAGTCAGTTTGAAGGACTTTTTAATGCTACTCGAATTCCACTAGAAGGCAAGGACAGGATACTAAGAGACCCAAAGTGTAATCATGTAGTTGTTCAGAAAAATGGACATTTTTATACTTTTGATGTCCTAGATAATGATGGTAATAATTGGTGATATGTCAGCAAAGTATTTAAGTATTGATACTTACTACTAGCCCTAGAGAGACTTCATAAAGTTTTATAGCAATCAATCATACTATAAATGTTTAGGCATGAGTTGTTTGCATGAAAAAGAAAACTGTAGTGTTTTAGAATTAAAGTGTTAAACAATTAAACCTAATATGATGGATATGGATACTATACTGTGTATAAATTATTGTTACTAACAAAATATGGACTTATTATAACTGTCTTTATTTTGATGAGAAATTCATGATTACCAGATGTTGGTTAAATCTGGGTTGGGTGTTGGTTTGTTGCTATTGACTCAGTATTTAAAATTTCCAGTATAAATAGGAAAAAGAAGTGATAAGTGTCATTTAATTATATAAAAAGACATAATAAGTATATCAATTGAATCTTTTAAAGTATAGAAAAAGATGCACATTGGCAAACATTTTATGTTCGGTGATTCAATATCTTTCATGCCTATGCCTGAATGTGAATATAATGTACAATGATGAGGCTAATTTGCTACACCAGTTTTCTTATGGTGTTATGCAAGTGTTGTGTTGCATGGAAATAGTTTTTTTTCTTGAGAGGAGGAAAATACATTTACATATTGAAGAACCTGAAACAGGGTCCATGTGTCGGGCTCGGGTGTAAACATCTCCTCTGTGCTGACAGCCCTAAAAGCTTTTTCAGCGAAAATTGTGTGGTGTTCTTACTTTTTTTTTGCTTTTTCAACCATGCCAATCTTAAAAGAATAACTGTTGAAAATGAGCAGAAGTCCGATTAATGTTTTTTTTTGTATTTTGAATCTGCAATCAGTTGCCAGACTATAATCGGAGGTGTTCAGAGATTTTGTTAGATTTAGGTTAATTCTGATGACTGTTAATGTAATATTTATGACATTAATGTTCCTATTCTCACTAAGTATGTTCCATATTTATAATTTAGGTAAAACATTACTTATCTATTAATTTTTATCAGATTTGAACTATGCCCATGTAGGGCAGGTACAAGAAATGCACTAAATTTTACATGATTACAGACATGCAGATAGTACAACAAAAGATAGAAATTTTATTTTCATTAATCTTAGTCTGTAGATATTATATGTGTTATGAAACATTAAGTAATATGTCATATTATATCGTCCATCTTCATATTTTAGGTAATCTACTGTCTCCAGCCGAGATACTAGGAAATTTGCACAAAATTATGACTGATCAAAGGAAAAGCGCAGATTTTCCATTGGGAGTGCTGACATCCCAAAATAGAGATTTATGGGCAATGCAACGAGCACATCTAGAGGACACTGGCAACTCTGACACCCTTCGTCAAATAGATACAGCAATATTTAATCTTATTTTGGATGAAGATTCAATTGATGATGATAAGAATAAAATTCTTAAATTATATCTGCATGGTGATGGTACAAACAGGTAACATTATTAATACTTAAAATAAAACTTCCTTTCATTATATTATTTTTACTGCTAGTACCCAATACATTGTCCTGTACACACGTCTTAAATTTGACAAATCAGTCCAGCCGTTAGTAGGAGTTCACTAACATACACATGAGCAGGAGATTTATATTATATCAACAGAATTGAGAATCTAAACCAATCTGAAATTCACTGGAACACACAAAAAAATCATCAAAATTGGTCCAGCTGTTTAAGAGGTAGTTCAATTACAACAGACACACAAAAGAAATATATATATTAAAATGTATGTATATGTTATGGGTAGTGATAGGTGGGTAATTACACTTAAGTTTACCTTGATATACCTAACTAGTATTTACCAAGTGTTTTGGGAAAAGTCCGAAAATGTAAGCAACATTAATTTGCTTTCAGTGTTTACCCAAATACATCTATGACTATGTGTACCCAACACTGGCTGGGTAATGTTAGGTGTTGCATAATACAACCATTAAAAAGTATATTGTACGTAGTATATTATATGCTACTACAAATATATATTTTATAGAATACTAGCTGGCCCAGCAAACATTGTATTGCCGATATTAAAATCGCGATACAAAAGTAACTGTAGATCGTAGATGGGTGAAAATTTTAAGTTGTATGTATTTTTTTATGCTGACTCATAATCAAACAAATTTTTAAAAAACTGTCAAAAAAGATTTAAAAAAAAATTTGGCGTGGACCACCCTAAACATTTAGGGGGATGAAAAATAGATGTTGTCCGATTCTGAGACCTACCCAATATGGATTAAAATTTCATGAGAATCGGTCAAGCCGTTCCGAAGGAGTTTAACTACAAACACCGCGACATGAGAATTTTATATATTAGATACTATGGTTAAAATTACAACAGGTATATTACATCTAATTATGTTGCCTAATATGCGAAGTAGAATACTATAACCCTTATGGCAAGTAAGACTGAATTTGAGGAAACAGCGATTAAGGTTCTAAAAAATAATATAAATATAAATATTTTAATTGGAATTAAGTATATTTATAAAAATATATTACCAGTGAGAAGCTCCTTTGCACGGATGCCCTGTACTTTCCCCGGGGCGTAAAAAGAATAGGGGAGCCCCAGGCCCATGGGTGTCGTAAGAGGCGACTAAGGGCTTTTTAGAAGTGGGAGAGTCACGCTGCCGTCTTTTGACGTCAGTACAATCGGGCTAGACTCGTCCGGGCTAATTACCACACTCGCACAGAATACCGGGGTGAAGTAGCGGCCTAGTGCCGCTATGTTTCGCATAGGTAAGTGTCGAGGACCGGAGGCCTTCTGCTGTCGCCGTCTCGGCAATTTTGAGGGTAGGGACATGTCCACTCTCTGGCTCCGCGTAGATTTAGAGGGCCGCGTCCGCATCTATGCGTGTGCCTACAGGTCCCATAGTGGTAACGCAGAAACCGATCATCTCATCTCCGCTGAAATCGTAGTCTTGGGTAATTTCAACCATTGGGCACAATGCCGAATGGCTTGGATCGCGTACCACACTACTACGCAGAGCGATCTGTGCATAATTTTGCATTGGCGTATGGTCTGTCCCAATTGGTTGAGTCGCCAACGCGGCTCCCGGATGTGGATAGCCACATGCCGTCCTTTTTGGATCTTCTGCTGACTACACATCCCGATGGTTACCAGGTCTTCGTCGACGCCCCTCTCGGAACGTCCGACCATTGCCTGGTCAGAAGTGTAGTGCCTATCCGACGCCAACGTCACAGACCACCAGCGACCCGCCGCGTTTGGCACTACAAGTCAGCAGATTGGGATAGGATGCGTTTCTTTTTTGCATCCTACCCCAAGGTAGGGTTTGTTTCCCTTCGGATGATCCTAGTGCCTGCGCCGTTGCAGTAGGCGATGTGAATTGTGATATATATACTACAGGGCATGGATATTTTTATACCAAGATCTGTAGTACCGATCGGTGGCAGATCACAGCCCTGGTTCGATGCGTCAGTTAAGGCAGCATCTGACTACAAAAAACAGGCGTATCGAACTTGGGTTGCGGCGCTGGGCACAAAGGATCCGAACTGCATAGTTCTTAAGAGGAAATACAACCGTGCCTCCAGATTTTTTAAGCGGCAAATCGCCCGTGCAAAGTCAAAACACGTCGTCAAAATCGGCGAGCAGCTTACCAGTTACCCGACCGGAACACGCAAGTTCTGGTCGTTGTCGTAAGCTGCTCTTGGTAACTTCAGCCAGCCGTCCATGCCGCCGTTGCACATGAGGAATGACACCCTGGCCCATACGGCAAAAGAGAAAGCCGATCTCTTGTGCGCTCTTTTCGCCTCCAACTCGACTCTTGACGACAACGGAAAAACACCGCCGACCATCCCGCGGTGTCAGAGCTCTATGCCTGAAATACAGTTCAGACAGAAAACTGTTAGGCGAGCTCTATTTTCGTTGGACGTCAGGAAGTCGAGCGGGCCGGATGGCATTTCTCCAATCGTGCTTAGAACGTGTGCCCCTGAGTTGACGCCGGTGCTAACGCGTTTATTCCGGCACTCTTATTCTAAAGGCGTAGTCCCTGACTCATGGAAGTCAGCCCTTGTCCATCCGATCCAAAAAAAGGAGACAGTTCGGATCCGGCAAACTACAGGCCTATTGCTATTACCTCCCTGCTCTCCAAAATCATGGAGAGCATAATTAGCCGTCAGCTCTTGGTATACCTAGAGGGTCACCAGTTGATCAACGACCGAAAATACGGGTTTCGCCATGGTCGGTCGGCAGGTGATCTTCTGGTATACCTAACACATAGATGGGCTGCGGCTATTGAAAGCAAGGGGGAAGGCCTGGCAGTTAGCCTGGATATAGCGAAGTCCTTTGATCGTGTATGGCGAAGGCGCTCCTCTCAAAACTTCCATCATTTGGGCTTCCCGAAAGCTTGTGCAAGTGGACCTCCAGCTTCTTCACTAGGCGCAGCATACAGGTTGTCGACGGATATTGCTTGAACCCGAAGCCCGTGAATGCTGGAGTGCCCCAAGACTGTGGCTATCTCCCACGCTGTTTCATCTGCATATTAATGATATGTTGAAAACCTCCAACATTCATTGCTATATATATTCTATGCAGATGACAGCACTGGTGATGCTGTATACATGGGCCATGCAGGTCTCTCGGGAAATCATCGACCAGTGCCGGGAGAAACCTGTGTCTTCTATCGAGTCCTCTCTCGAGAAGGTCGCGGAATGGGGTAAATTGAACCTTGTCCAATTCAACCCCCAGAGGACTCAAGTTTGCGCGTTTACCACTAAAAAAACCCCACCGCTCTTCGACAACACTTCCCTTAAAGCCTCGCCTAGTATCAGAATACTGGGTCTCGAAATCTCGAGCGATTGCCAATTTCGTGGTCATCTGGAGGGCAAAGCCAAATTGGCTTCAAAGGAACTGGGCGTCATTAATAGAGCACGGCAATACTTCAAGCCGGCTCACATACTAGCGTTCTACAAAGCGCAGGTCCGGCCACACATGGAGTATTGCTGTCATCTCTGGTCTGGCGTACCCCAGTATCAGCTCGATCCATTTGACCGCGTGCAACGTAGAGCAGCTCGAATTGTGGGGGACCCAGTGCTCTGTGAACGGCTGAATCACTTGGCGTTGCGTAGAGAAGTCGCTTCATTGTGTGTCTTCTACCGCATTTATCACGGGGAATGTTCCGAAGAGCTGTTTTACCTGGTTCCTGCCGCCGAATTCCACCCTCGCACGACACGCCACAAGTTAGGATATCATCCTCACCATCTGGATGTGTGGCGGTCCTCCACAGTGCGGTTTTCAAGGAGCTTTCTTCCACGTACTACAAAGCTGTGGAATGAGCTTCCTCGTGCGGTGTTTCCGGGACGATACGACATGGGTACCTTCAAAAAAAGCGCGTACACCTTCCTTAAAGGCCGGCAACGCTCCTGAGATTCCTCTGGTGTTGCGGGAGATTGTGGGCGGCGGTGATCACTTAACAACGGGTGACCCGTACGCTCGTTTGTCCTCCTATTCCATAAAAAAAACGGATGCCGGCTAGATTATGGGTACCACAAGGGCGCCTATTTCTGTCGTGAAGCAGTAATGTGTAAGGATTATTGTGTTTCGATCTGAAGGGTGCCGAGCTAGTGAAATTACTGGGCAAATGAGACTTAACATTGTATGTCTTAGGTGACGAGCGCAATTGTAGTCCTGCTCAGAATTTTAGGGTTTCTCAAGAATCCAGAGCGGTACTGCATTGTAATGGGCAGGGCGTATCAATTACCATCAGCTGAACGCCCTGCTCGTCTCGTCCCTTACTGTCATAAAAAATGGCTATACACCCGAGACGGGGTGTGGCGCAAGTCTCTATCTTTGGTTTTAAAATTCACAATTCATTTTCGAACTTTACCTAAAAGCCTTAGATAATATCTACTACTTAAACCATGGTAAATCTAAGTTTTCTTAACCTTCTAGCATTACCCGTAACATATTATATACAGGCTTATTGGTTATTCGACGTATTTCCGTTAAGAGGTGATTATTTGCGATACTTTTATCCCCCATATGCTTAACAAAGGCGAACCATTTTTGAGTTACGTATGATATTTTTTTAGCTTTTTTGAAAGTAAGTCAAAAATGCAACCTTTATTATCTCATAGATAATAATAGTCTCCGATCTTAATTATTATTCTTATGTTTAATTTATAATACTTAGAACAGAGAACAAGTCTTTGATATTAGAACTTTTTCGTTTTATCGTTTTAAAAATGTCCTACGATAAATTTCAGGTGGTATGACAAATCATTTAGTTTAATTGTGACTAAAGATGGAGTATCTGGGATAAATTTTGAACATTCTTGGGGAGATGGTGTTGCTGTCCTGAGATTTTTCCAAGATGTATACGCAGAAACCACAACCAGACCATTCGTACATCCAGACACGAAACCTGCAACCACCAATATTAGTGTTAAAAAGCTAGGCAAGTAGTTTATTAAATCAAGTTACTTAACGTTACGTCTTAAACGATCTTTACGATAAAATAATCGATTGAATGTACTTTTAAAAAAAAGGCATTATTTCCATACACACCGTTGGAGAGGCGCAGTTTACCAGTGGGTAAACTGGTTCCTTTGCACAGGAAGCCGGCTAGATTATGGGTACAACAACGGCGCCTATTTCTGCTGTGAAGCAGTAATATGTAAACATTACTGTGTTTCGGTCTGAAGGGCGCCGTAGCTAGTGAAATTACTGGGCTAATGAGGCTTAATATCTTATGTCTCAAGGTGACGAGCGCAATTGTAGTGCCGCACAGAATATTTGGGTTTTTTAAGAATCCTGAGCGGCACTTCATTGTAATGGGTAGGGCGGATCAATTACCATCAGCTGAACCTCCTGCTGGTCTCGTCCCTTGTTTTCATTTAAAAAAAGTTAGTACAACCTTAGCTACTTATTCTTCATGCTCTAGTTATTCGATATTTGGTAACATTTTTATGAAACCTTTATTACTTTATTTACGCACTATTTCAGGGCAAACTTCAAACCTGTACTTTTTCTTAAAATCATGGTCTTCGAGTACACCTAGGCCATAAAATATCGTTATAATATTCGATATCACCAATAACTTCGTTTATTGACATGTTTTCGCTTCAAAATAATTATTTTTCTGGGTTAATACAGCTGCTCAAGTCGTGGCCGAACCGCACTTGACTTTAGCAACTCCAAATACGCACTTGAGTTGCGTCTCAAGTGCCGAGTTTGAATTGTGTATATGAACGTTTTTTGACAACTCTCAACTGAGATTGAGTTTAAGATTACTCAAGTCCAATTTATTAATAAGAACAGAGACTTGAGCACGATCTTGATGTCATGCTCGAAGCTGAGATTAGTTAATAATACGGGCCTTAGTTACAGCTTGTTCTAGAGATATTTTCGACTCGATGTCGGCATGTTGTATAGACTAGCTGTCTTCTAAAACTGACCAAAATTAGTGGTAAAAAGAGTTCAAAACTGAGTTAGGCGATGGCCAATATTCAGCTCTTACAAACTCCGGAACTTTGAATTTCAGCTAAGTTTGGGTAGTTTGTTTGTTTTTTAAAAAGTGTATCCTAAAAGGTTCACAACACGATCTAAGACAATCTCTTGATACACTTTGGCTAAAGTCTTCACTCCTTTTTCACACAAATGAAGAAGTAACTCCTTGATGATACTCCCCCTACCAGACCATAACTGACACAGAATGGTGATAACGCTGCACTTTTTCGACCACTTTTGAAAATTTGTTCATCAGTGAAACAAATATTTCAGGGGACAAAGCATTTTGATCGAGCCTAGGGATTGATTTGGGGCACCTGTCGACGATAAATACCAAGCCTTTTTGATACGCAAAAGTTACCAGCGGGGTTATCCACTTCTCGCGATTTTTTTTGTTCCCTTATTTCGCGTGAATTCTGGCTTTAACAGACTTCTGCAGTCTCTACAAATGCAATTTAAAAAAAAAGATTAGAAGTAAACACTTATTTTTTTTTCAGAGTTCAACTTAGACGAAAAATCCAAACAATATGTAGAGAATGCAAAGAGAGAGTTCAACGAGTGGTGTAACTCTTTAAGTATCGATTACATATTGTATGAAGGTCTTAACAAAGAAGCTTGCAAAAAGTTAAAAGTTAGCCCCGATTGTATTATGCAACTTGGTTTTCAGGTAAATTATATAATTAGTCACTAGTTAGAGTAAATCTGTGAACTTGGTATGGTATGGTGGCCCCTGCTTCCGCAATTAAACCACTAGCATGGGTCCATTTTGCGTGCAGTAATGGCCAGTTACTCCAACCAGCCCAGCTCCTTCCAGAAGTTCAGAACATTCCTGGGGTGTTCGCAGACTTCCTGGAGCGACCTTGTACTGGTTAAGGTTTTTGCCCGTTGGTTGGCCACCCCCGCACATTCCAGGATTACGTGAGCGAGCGTTTCGTCTTCGGCCAGGCAGCCTCTGCACTTAGACTGTCCGTTACGACGATTGTGAAAAGGTGTTTGTTTAGTGATGTGTGACCCGTTAGGATGCCCACCATTATACGGATGTCATGTCTGTTGAGGCTGATAAGTCTACGTGTCAGTTTGGGCGACAGTGCAGGTATCGCTTCCTTCGACTGTCTACAGCTTGAGACATTCATCCATCGGGTGTTGTGTAGGTCGTTGTTGAGAGAGCGTATCCATGAGCGCATTTGGCTGAAGGGCAGTGGCAGAAGTGGCAATGGACCAGTCACTATATTTGCCGATGCCCGCCTTGCAAGCTCATCCGCTGCATCATTTCCCAACGAACCGCTATGTCCCTTGATCCATTGCAGCACTTGTGAACTTAAATAGTTTGTTATTTTTAAGTTATGCCCCTAACTTCTGGTGTTATGTTTACAAATTGATCCTGCCCCAAAATTTTTGGATGATGCGGGATTCGTCCTAGCGCTCTGACCAACTAAGCCAATCGTCTCGGACGTAAACCGTCGTGACGTCCCATATAGCCCAGTGGTTAGTGACCCTGCCTACTGAGCTAGTGGTCCCGGGTTCAAATCCCGGTAGGTGCAAACATTTATATGATTTTATTATTTGTTTCCGAGTCATGGATGTTTATATGTATTTATGTATGTTTTAGTATATATTGTATTAAATATATCATAGGCTGTACTATGGATGCAAAGCCAGGTTGGGGCAAGATAATTTGTGTAAAAGTGTCAATAAAAAAAAAATAGCGGGTTCGAGTGCCGCATCGCCCATAAATTTTGGTACAATTTAAATGTGTAAAACTTCCAATAGCTGATCCCACTTTATTTAATGACAAACTTACATGCCTAGTGCATACACAAATAAAACTGAAGACAAAATTTGATGAACGCGCAACCTTTCGCGTTGCGTGCGAGCGCACTTCCGACTGTGCCCACCGTTCGAGTGATGTATCGTTTATAAAATCTTGTATGCTTTGTTCAACTCTCAGGTTGTGGCATCATCTACAGGATCTACTTTACAGTTGATAACCTGCTAAACCGGGTTTGGGTCCCTCGCCGTCTACAAAATTTTGTTTTCAGTTTTATTTGTGTAATTAATCCCAGAATTGAGGGTCCCACTTTAAAAACAAAAAATTGTTAAGTGCAATGTAACAAATTCACACAGGCTGGGAATTCGCCCTGTGCGCGCAATCTGTATACATTTCTAAGTAGTCGCGCGCGGGGCACACCATAGAATATATAATATCCGTGTGATCACTTTTGGGTTCACTCGGATATGTTGCTATGGTCCAAGTGGGTTCGGAATACATTTACCTACCCCAAACGAGTAGCCATATGAGAGATACCGAAGAGTGAAAACCCCCGTTAATAAAACTTTTCTACCACTCGTAATTTTTTTTATATATGTAAGAGGGGGCAAACGGGCAAGAACTCTAAAAACATCACGTAGGTACAGTCACGTAAAAATAAATTTTTGGTGGTGTTAATGTTATCATTAAAAAATATCATATCATAAATATCTACACTTAACGCATAGCAATAAATTTATTCAACCCTAGTATATAAGTACAGATGTCGCTTCATTGTGTGTCTTCTACCGCATTTATCACGGGGAGTGTTCCGAAAAGCTGTTTAACCTGATTCCTGCCGCCGAATTCCACCTTTGCACGACACGCCACAAGTTAGGATTTCATCCCCATCATCTGGATGTGTGGCGGTCCTCCACAGTGCGGTTTTCAAGGAGCTTTCTCCCTCGTACTACAAAGCTGTGGAATGAGCTTCCTTGTGCGGTGTTTCCGGGACGATACGACATGGGTACCTTCATAAAAAGCGCGTAAACCTTCCTTAAAGGCCGGCAACGCTCTTGTGATTCCTCTGGTGTTGCAAGAGAGTGTGGGCGGCGGTGATCACTTAACACCAGGTGACCCGTACGCTCGATAGTCCTCCTATTCCATAAAAAAAATATCTCCAAGAATTCTTTTGTAATTTATTATTATAGAATTTTCTTTTCCAGGCCGCATATCATTTACTGTACGGTAAATACGTCGGCACCTACGAGTCTTGTAGCACCTCTGCATTCAAACATGGCCGAACAGAAACGATGCGTCCGTGCACCGAAAAGACAAAGGTTATTTCTATGAATACCCTCAAATATATTTACAAAGTCAGCATTTTTTTCTTAGATCATTTATACGTGTAGATAGACTATGGCAGCTGTGAAAACGCATAAAATTGAGTTTAGTTGAAAGATTTTATGCAATTTACGCACACTAACACAGAAGTGTTATACAAATCGTGGGTATAAGTCGTAGATTGTCACGCACACTAAACTTTTTTTTAAATGAAAATAAGGGACGAGACGAGCAGGACGTTTAGCTGATTGTAATTGATACGCCCTACCCATTACATTGCAGTGCCGCTCAGGATTCTTGAAAAACACAAAAATTCTGAGCGGCACTACAATTGCGCTCGTCACCTTGAGACATAATTTCACTAGCTACGGCGCCTACAGACCGAAACACAGTAATGTTTACACATTACTGCTTCACGGCAGAAATAGGCGCCGTTGTGGTATCCATAATCTAGCCGGCATCCTGTGCAAAGAAGCCTCCCACTGGTAACTAATATTCCTGGCCTGTTTGCATCGGTTGTCTAACAGCAAGATACTTTATCTGGACGTATAAATTATCTATGCCCTCAAATATATTATGTTCTAGTATAGTATAGAAAGCCAGGATTTTTTTTATAACTTACTAGCTGACCCAGCAAACGTTGTATTGCCATATAAAGTAATAAGAAAAATATCAATAATTAAAATTTTTGGGGTATAAAAAAAGATGACGACCGATTCTCAGACCTTCCAAATATAAAATTGTACATAAAATCTACCAACTATTATAGGCAGCTAAAATTAAATTTGTTTTTTACTTCCGGAGAAAGAAAGAAATAAGGATTCTATTTAGTTATTTATTTTAAACTATTCTTTCAGTTTGATTTCTGAACGACGGGACACACATCAAAGGAAAAACAAAAATGTTGTATTTATTTAATTGCGAGCATTTTCACATTTATTCACCTTTTAAACCTTCTCTGGACTTCCACAAATAATTCAACACCAAAATTAGCCAAATCGATCCAGCCGTTCTAGAGTTTTAGCGAGACTAACGAACAGCAATTCATTTTTATATATATAGATTAAAATGCTAAAAAGGCTCCCAAGACTATTTCAGTAAAAAAGAGAAAACTTATATATGGATATTTGTAGTTGTATGTCTTTCCTTCATACAACTTACTGTTTGCTCCCAATTTATTTTAGAATATTTAAATGCTTCAGTGTGAATTATATGTCAAAAATTTTAAGGTCGAGCCAGTCGTCTTCACAATAAGCGCTTTATTACAATTTACAATTACTTCTCATATTACTTCACTTAATGTACGAATATGGTATTAGAAGGCAACTATGCCAGGCAACTATTGTAGCTCGACTGGTTTGCTGAAGGATTGTGTTAAACACGTTAGTAACCGATTGACAACTTACTGAACAAAGAGGAGGTTGTCAGGAGGCAGATTAGAGAGAACCAACATTGTCTATGGAATTAAAGTAAAGTAGACTTATGGTTTAAAATAATTTTTGATAGCCCTTCTTAAGTCATCTTATGAAAAGCACATAGTCTTGGGACTGAGGAACTTGACTTAGCTAGTAGGTAATATATAATCGGTAAATTTTCAGGAGTTCTGTGACAGACTTCATTTAGCAACATCATCGAAGCAAGAACTTCGGGGACTCATGCAAGAATGTTCTTCAGCTCACTCGCAGCTTGTTAAGGAAGCAGCTATGGGTCAAGGTTTTGACAGACATCTCTTTGCACTGATGAAAATTGCCGAGGAAAACAACATGAAGCGACCAGAAATCTATGACTCCCACGAATACAAGTTATTGAATAAGTCTATACTGAGTACAAGCACTCTATCATCTCCTAGTGTGTTAGCTGGTGGGTTTGGGCCAGTTGTCAAGGAAGGATTTGGTATTGCGTGAGTATATTAAATAAATAAATTCTTTATTGCCATACAGAACATTTATTGAAGTAGGCGTTACTTTACGGAAATCCATAATTATACAAATGATTTGAGTTTTATTTAGTGTTAATTTCGCCAATATTTGTCTTTAAACAATTCGACACGTGTTTCGCCTCTACACGAGGCATCCTCAGGACGTGTTGTCTCGCCAAAATCTGGCACGAGACTGAATGAACAAACAAATTTAGTCCCATCACCTCTGTTACGTATCTCTTCCGGGGGTAATACGTCACAACAGCCGACCAATCACAGCGCGTCATTTCATGGGACGAGGGTATGAAAGAGCGGTCTCGTGCCAGATTTTGGCGAGACAACACGTCCTGAGGATGCCTCGTGTACAGGCGAAACACGTGTCGACTTGTTTAAAGAAAAATATTGGCGGAATTAACACTAAAGAAAACTCAAATCTTTTGTATACAGAACATTACAAAAATTAAATGCATAAGGCATAAATAACTAGGCAATGAAACAATAGGCAAAAGGAGAAGGCTCAGCTTCACCTGACATGGATTCATGTTTCCATCCAGCACTGTTTTTCAGCACTTCCTAAAGTGTTGAGTGGGAGTAGATGTATTAAGGCTCTCCGACTACCTACTTAAGCTATCTTTTTATTGAATATAATATAAAATAAAAAGAAGTAGTGTTATTGCCCTTGTAAGTGTATATTGTGTGTATGTATGTGTGTTTTTGTGTTTGTGAGTGTATGTCTACATATCAGTGTGTGTGAGTGTGGATGTACGTTTATGTGTGCAGTTCCACAGTGTTGTGTTGCAGAAACTGCTTGCCACTCAGACCCTCTGTGAAATCAATAGTATAGTTGTATAGTGTTTAAAACCGATATGACTTGTTGAATTTGGACTTGACACATCTGCAATTTTTTTTTATGAAAATAAGGGACGAGACGAGCAGGACTTTCAGCTGACGGTAATTGATACAACCTACCCATTACGATGAGAGCCGCTCAGGATTCTTGAAAAACCCTAAAATTCTGAGCGGCACTACAAATGCGCTCTTGACCTTGAGACATAAGATGCTAAGTCTCATTTGCCCAGTAATTACACTAGCTACGGCGCCCTTCAGACCGAAACACAGTTATGGTACCCATAATCTAGCCGGCATCTTGTGCAAAGGAGCCTGGAAAAAATACAATACCTTTGGAATAAATAAATAAATAATACCTGACCCATTACATACCTACATACTATTAAATTTTCCTTCTTTATACTGTCACAAATGGAACCTATTGTTTCCAAGGAATTCAAGTATTAAGCAAATACATAAGCTGAAGTACTATTTACATGATTCCTGCCCACAATTTTCAACATGGATGCACTATTTGCTTTGCATACGTATAATATATCAGTTTGGTTTTCAATGTATAATATAAACTTTTTCAGATATTCAGCATTTCCTGACAAACTTGGTGCCGCTGTCGCTAGCTATAAAGCACACAATAATAGCTCGGAGTTTGTTGAAGCGTTACATAAGTCATTCGTTGACATAACGGAAATATTGTCCGCCAAATAAATATTAACATGTTAAGTTTAGCAATCAATTTATAAAAGGTTAGTATTAACAGACTACATTTATGAATAAGCCATTTATATTTCTTCGATTCTCATAATAATGTCTGCTAGAGTCTGGCTAATGAAAGCTGTCCCTCAGAAACGGCGGCAATTTAAAACAGGCATTTATTTTTCTCAAAATTAAATAATCTGATGTTGGTAGCACTGGCTATACACTGACTAAACGAAGATGATATTATTCTAAAAAATCTACTTTTTATTATTTTTGTGTATAAATAAGATTATTTGTGTTTTCTTCTTCTCCTTAGGTATATATGCGTCGGGAACTATATCTACTGTTATTGAATCCGTTGGGTTAGGTTAAGTTAAGAATATTTAAATGTTGGATTTATAGATATAGGATGAATGTTAAATTGTAGTTCTTATTTGAAATTTGGAATCATTTAGAATTATGAAACTCGGTATATTGACGTAGTTTTTTTTATATTTTTTTTTACTTTGTAGTGTCTTTAATCAGGTAAACTATAAGATTTCGTTGCTTTTTATTCTCATATATTAAATAGTATTTTATTTTAGTAGCTATGTAGGTAGTAGTATATGGTAGGCTTACGGAAGGTTCCGCATGCATTAACACTTTAACAGCCGACCGTTATAAAGGCGGCTTTCCCTGGTACGCCGGCGTTTTTTGCCGATATTCTATGACTCATAAAATAAAAACTATCTGTGATATGTCTATTATTCTTTTTTTATATGTACTATTGTTCTTTATATTTTTAGGGATGAAATAAAAAACATTTGTAATAAAAAATAATATTTATGAAAAAAAATTAAGAAAAGAGGTCTAAAATCGAAAAAAAAAAAACTCCAACATAAACAATCTTACATACTTGAGCTAATTATGTAACGTAATTTTTTTTTGTGTGGAATATTTTGAAGCAGGGATAGTAGCACAGGGGAACATTGCAGTCTGGGCAGTAATAAATGGTCTCTTTGCGCCCCCTTTTTCCGGTTTCTTTTTTTAAAATGTCGGCACACACTTTGCAAACTCGTGCGACTTTATCTTTCTTTTCCGAGCTTGGAATCCTCTCCATGAAGTGCCTGCCGACGAGCCTCGTGCTAGTCCCGACAGCATGTGGACCACGGGAGGGTCCTGCTTCAGCATCTGATGCAGTTTCCACCAGCTGTTCACCACAGTCCATCAGAAACTGCGAGAATCGCAGGCGGCGTCGTTGTTCTCTGGATTTATTGTATAAAATGTAAGCGTTTACCAGAGAACGCGCTACTAAATTGAAAAACATTTTTTTCCACCATTTCATACTTTTTCTATTTAACGAATAATAGGACACATATTGGTCATTGAGATCTACGCCAATTTTATAATGGTTATAGTCGAGGATGCAGTCTGGTTTCACCTTTTTGGTTACGCCCACACCTTTGACTTTTGCATCCACCTCTGTCCAGCTAGCTCCATGTTTCGTCGTGAGTATAAGTACATCACGCTTATCTCTCCATTTACAGGCAGTTAGATTTCCGCGGTGACAAAAAGCCATTTCATCTTTTTCCAAAGATTGTTGTCGCCAATCCTGTGGCAGACCACGACGATTTGCCATCACTGTGCCGACAGTGCGAGTTTTCTTCAGCCAAAGTAAGTCTGCAATTGTCGGACTCGTAAAAAAACGATCCATATAAATGGTGTGCCATTTATCAAAATATGGTTCACTCAATTCCGTGATAATAGTCTCGACAGATTTCGAGTCGCCGACATAGGGAACCATGCGTAGTATGTAGCCCGTTTCCGCGTCACAAAGCATGTACACTTTCATACCGTATTTATCGGGCTTATCTTTATTGTAAACTCTGAAGTGCACTCGACCCCTAAATCCACAAGTGCCCTCATCGATCGTCAAGTTTTCGTTGGGATAAAAACTGTTCTCACACAGAAAACACAGTTCATTGAAATACGGTCGGAGTTTGAAAAAAGCATCGTATTCGGGATCATTACGTGGTTTATAATTTGAGTTGTCGTTCAAATGAAGACAGCTGTAAATAGCTCTGAATCGGTTCCTATTCATGTGCTTTCTGGCAAATGAAGTTTCTATTATTTCACGAGTTGACCAGTAAGAATCGAAACTTTCTTTTTGAACGAGTGTCATATGAATCACTATGGAAAAAAAAGTTTTTAGTTCCTGTTTCGTGACAGGTTTCCATATATAAAGCATAGTGCCAGGTTTCAGGATACCTTGTCGCGTTTGTTTAGCCTTCATTTGAGCTGCATAACGATTTGTTTCAGTCTTGAGCAAGTTCCAAAAATAATCAGGAAAAAAAATTGAGAAACAATCGAACAGTGACAAATTTTCATCAATCGGAGCTAATACGCGAGATATTTCTTGAAATACTGGATTTTCTGGCGGCTGCTCCGCTGCTTGGTATGACCATCCATTACCTTCATCCATTTCCCTGATAGAAGTTGTTGCATGTCTGCCGCCGCGACAGCGGGTGGTCGAGCGCGCTCCTGACCGAACGCGTCCGCCGCGCGATCTCGTTCTGCCACGAAGTGTAGGTCTCGAGCGACCCCGGCTCCGTCCCTGGTCTGGTTCAGATACGTTTTCTGACATGTCAGCATCATCATTTACTTCATCTTGGACCGATACCACCTCTTGTAAGTCTTGAATTACCTCTGGAGAGAGAAAACACTAATAAAAATCTATACGTCGCAAAAAGGGTATATTTGAATAAAAATACAATAATAAAATACAATAATTTACCTTCAATTTGAATTTCCGGGTCTTCCTCAATGTCTGAGTCAACATCATTTACCAAAGCATCAAGAATTTCTTTAGAATCGAGCCGGTAACTGCGCCGAGCGGAAGCCATTTCGCGCCAAAATGCAAGGACGTACTCTCACGTTAGTGGCGTGGGCGCACTGGCGACGCGCCGTGAAAGATCGCTTGTCCTGTCTCCACCCCGCACCTCCCGTCGGTGAATCATACATGTGTGCGTAGATAAAGAGTCATTCTACACCGGGGTTACACGCCATTCACGCACCGGGCACGTGGTATTTAAACAGACGATAGGAAAGTCAAAGCCGTACGGAGTACGTGATCGGCGTACCGAGTTGATCGACACTGCCCGTACACAGTACGTGATCGGCTGTTAAAGTGTTAAACAATATAGATCCGATATTTCACGTTCTTGTGAGACACTGAAATATCGTGAAGACCGTTAACAAACGGTTAAAGTGCTTTAGCTTGTTAGCTATGAATGACAGGTAGCTCAATTATCGGCAAACAGGTTAATAATAATAATATATTTTCAATATAAATGAAAACTCCTAAAAAGCAGTACTCAAACTATTATTATTTTTATTTATTTATACTATTAATCATTTACAGAAAGAATCTTAAAAGCTAACATAGTCCCGCAAAACTGTTTGGACAGTTTGTCTGCAGGATCAAGTCTCTTGTAATACATTAATGCTTATTAGAACATTGATTTTATACAAGTGTAATTAACAAATATTGATAAAAATATAATAAAAAATCTAATTTTAATTTTAAGGCAGTGTTGACAATAAATGCTTCTTAAGTTTAGTTTTAAATTTTCTTTTACTGGTTTCTAGTCGGATGTCCTCAGGCAAGCTGTTTAATAGATAAGGTAGGCGTTTTTTTAAAGTTCTGTCTCCGTAGTAGTTATGGATTCTAGGAACCTCGAACTTACCAGCGGACATCACGAGTATCGTGGTTGTGCATAATTGGGTTATGTTCTTGATTGCCATGATTGTTAATGGCTAATAAGTACTTATAACATCATTCACGTAAATAAAAATATAAATATCACAAAATGAAAACTACTGGGCCAAACTATTGGATTACTAGAGGACGTTCAACAACGGATGCAGCTGTTGAACTAATCAAGAATATATTTGATGCCTGGGAGGAATCACATAATGCATTTTGTATCTTCTGTGATTTATCTCAGGCCTTTTATTGTGTTCAACATTCAACGCTGATCAGGAAGCTACGTCACTATGTCATAAAAAGAACTGCGCTTGATCTTCTGATTTCATATTTAAACAATAGATTTCAGAAGGTTGGCATGAAAGGCAGGAGACTCCTCTCAGTATACCACAGGGGTATTTTCTAAAAATAATAAATGTTATTGCACAATTTTACATTGTAACTGTATTTTTATAAAAAAGAAGCCCGCTGAGTTTGTTGCGCCCGTACTTCTGAAGCATACTTTTTCGAATGGGTGGTAGTTTTTGACTTTCAATAAGTGATATTATTTATATCCTATTTTGAATAAAAATATTATAATGTCAATTTTTATGGGACCAAATTTCAAACATTCCGTATCAAACTAAAGAAGAATCACGAAAATCGGATCATAAATCTCAGCATAATCGGTGTACATACATAAAAAATACCAATCGAATTGAGAACTTCCTCCTTTTCGCAGTCGGTTACAAAATGAAGGTATGACCATAATTAATTCATGTTCAAATTAAAGTGATAATGTTAAAAGAAAATACGAGAGAATAATATACGTGAATAGAGACGAAAAAAACAATACGTACGTATTTTAACAAAGTATCAAAACATAATGGTCATACTAAACAATCACGATATAGTTTGTCAAATTATCCTTGATCCTTATCTTGTTACATCTAAAGATGCTAAGTCAAAACTTTGCAAATAATTTGAGTGCCAACTTTCTTTAGCCAGACTTAACACTTTTTTTGACATATCATTTTTGTATTTTCTTTGATTAACGCGTGTGTGACACATTTAAATAAAATATTTTACAATGGATTAAAACGCGTGTAGGTAATTGAAACTTACCTTTACATTTGGTAAAAGTTACATAATTTATTAGACACGCGTTTTAATCCTTTGAAAAGTATTTTATTTAAATATCATTTTTGTTTGAAAAAACAATCATACCTTTAAGTGTATTGTCACAATTTTTTTTTATATATATACGTCGCTTAATAACATACCTGTTATTTACGCTTTTGCGCAATTCCTTATACCTGGTTTTGAGGTAAAAGTGACTACCACGCGATGAAGCTGCTCCTATACAACTTCAATATACTTTGGGTGTATGCCTTTAATAAGAAAAATCAACTATGTATTTTATAAGTGAAACATTTATAATATTAAATTAATAATTGTTCTTTATATAATTTTACTGCCAAGGAAATGAATGACAATAACATTAATAATTTTGTGAGTAGGAAATTAGTAGGAAAGTATCTTGAAAATCTAATGTTATTAATCTAATCTTGATTATTGTATGACTGTTATTATTATAATATATTTTATTTATTTATGAACTTAATAAAGAAAACTATTATATACAACAAGTTATGATGTATTATACGATGAAACTTAATCAGTATAGTGCCTTATAAATATTAATATTTAATTAGTATTAAGTAGAGCTTGACCGATTAGTTGGTGGCTAGTCTCTATCTATCTATCCTATTTTAAGCCTGTACTACTATCATGACACCCACTGGACATTGGCTTAGTAAAGGAAGGATCTCTAATTGGTCCTGCTTTACGCTTATCGCTTCCATGTCGTTGTTCCTAAGACTTACCCTCGATACCGTCCACTTTACAATAAGTGGCTCCGCCACGGTTTAGCCGACCACCAGTACAACGCACTGTACTTCGCACAACATATTGTCTCATCGCATTTTCTGAAGCCGCACGTTCTTAACGAAATCCGGTTCGCCATACAGTGTAAAATATTCCTGAAGTCTGCAGCTCAATTCACCAAGCGAGAAGTGGTTGGCTGTCAGTTTTTCTTGGTCCTTTTCACTGACAGAGAAATCGGTCAGAGTTCTTCTGTTAGATGTCTTTCAAGAAGTGGCGCTTCAAGTTGTGTTCACGGAAAGTAGTATACGCACCCACCAATTGTCTGACTTCTGCTGATGCTTCGCTGATGGCCTTTTGAAGTTCTCTTCACAATCACACTAGATTTCGGATCATTCTTCGGAGTGTCATTATCGCCGTGTATTTATTGTGTGATGCTGCTATTTCCAGGTTGATTAATAATAGTGAATGGTCGTTTATTGTGGGTAAAGACTCAATGGCGATTCTCAGACTTGATCCAGAGCTTGACAGTGGGATGTTACCGTCTCTCTCGCTTCGGATTCTCGGTCGCTAAAATGTGGCTTCCTGCCTCAGAGTACCCTCAGTGTATTCAACACTCAGCTGATGAAGACGACAATCTTTATTGATTGGTTTTTCAAATCTAAAGTTTTCTATTACTGCTTTAATAGAATATCTTGCGTCAATTAAGTAATTATTTTTCAGCCTTCCTAATCAAACCTTTATGTCTTTTCTTTTTGGCTTCCAGTCATCACGACTTTCACTTTTAATATTTTTGTATTTCACCTGATCTGTAAAATGTACCTACATTTCTTTTTCATTATTTATCATACGCTGCCACCGCTATGCCAATTTTGTAGGACTCATAATCTTCAACTCCTATACTCATTGAACAAAGTTACTAGCTTTCTAACGTAACGCACGGACGAGTAAAACAAGAAGGACTCCGCGTCCTGATATTAGCAAGTGAAGCACCGTTATGCTAGTGTGTGTGCGGTTACGGAGGATACTAGTCGGATCGGTAACATCCAGTGGGATGTGTGTGTGTCAAGCTCTGGATCAAGTCTGAGAATCGCTATTGAGTCTTTACTCACAATAAACTACCATTCACATACCTCGGCGGCCATTCAAGTTACACAATTTTTTCTCCCTTAAATAATCATATGTGGCCAGTTTTTGAACTTTTTCACAACGCACGAAGGCAGTTTTAAAATATTTTATTGAGCCGCAAATTGATCTGTCACAGATGATGTCAATTCTCATAATGGTCGCCTATCAGCCTGTAGTAGTGTAAGTGTGTGCGTGGGGCTATGTATTTAATACGTTAATCGGCTTGTTTTGGTGCTACACTGTTATGTAAGGTGACAAGGAGTCCTTATTTTTTTACTAGTCCGTGACGTAACGTAATTTATTAAGAAAAGTCTCACTAAGTTTCTTACGCCCGTTCTTCTCAAGTCTTTTTGAATGATTAGATAGTATTTTCTGACATATATCCAACATGTTATATTTGTTCTCTATAATTATTTAGGTTATTATATAATTGTAAGAAGCTATTTTTATACAAAGTTGTTATTATTTTAAGGATTGGTGTTATAGGAACGGAACTTTACTTCGATGCTATTTTTTAGCATTTTTTAATATCAAATTTGTAATACCCTTTAAATCATATATTTTTTGTATTGAATCTTTCAATATGAAACCTTTGTGTTAGTTATACAAACTAGATAGAAACACTGACGAGGATGACTTTTTGAGATTTGAAAAAATTGTATTTTTATACCTATAAATAAGGAGAATAAGATGCTAGGTTTATTGTTAAAACATTTTTATGAGAATTTTTATATGTTTGAACATATTTTAATGTTATGTAATATGTAATAAACATGAAATTATAATACAAAAATATTATATTATGTAAGATGTTTTTTATTTTCAAGACCCAATTCAACGTTGTCATGGCAGACTTCAACGAAAATGAAATCTGGCTGATTTCATGTAGAAGGAGGATCTGTATATAATGAACTCTTTCTTCATGAAGCTGGACTTTTAATAGTGATTTTCATTATTATAACACTAGAAATAATGAATTGCTTGTAACTAATTCTAGTAGGCTTCATAAGATACATAATAGCTTTAAGGGTAAATGTATACATTTCTTTAATAAAGTCCCAGCCACTGTCCAGGCATTATCTATAAATAAATTTAAATGTTTTATAAAAAAAATGGCTGTCGTAAATCCTATTACTCCACTGCTGAATATCTAAATGATCGGACAGCCTGGGACTAGATTGTGATTATTTTATAGATATAGAAATGACTGTACAATATTGTATATTTTTATTGAAAAGAGCGCAAAAAAAGAATGATGGGAGAGTTTCTTGCGCCGCTTCTTCTCTCTCAGAGCGCCATTTGTTTCCGAAGCGGTAGTAGTATCTAGTAGTTATTAGAAATGACAACAAAAAGAATTCTAAAGGAATCAATTTTGAGAAAATAAATGCCTTTTATGCGTTTAACGCAAATGGACTTAGTTTAGGCCCGATGGTGCCACAAAAAATGAGCCTTATTTCATTATGTCGACCAAAAGACTAATATTCAATGATGACTCTGTGATCAATTCAGTGAAAACTGGGAGTAATCACTGCATAGTAAGAGGCACATTGACTATCAATCCAAAACTGGAACGGTCTCGACTGGTGAAATCTACGCTCCGACCTACATCCAGATATAAGATCCGATAAACTGCAACTCGAATTGCAAAACCCCCTCAATGCCTCGGTGACGTGTACGAGTAGGAATAGAGACAAAAAGAAAACTTAGAATATTATCACTATTTTAAGCAAAAAGAATTTTTACATTTAAGTCAAACTGGCACGTATGAACATGACATAGACTTTACCACCGCTTCGGAAAAGTTGAGTTGTAATGACAAAAAGTGGCAAAAAGCTCTTCGCCTTAAGCGCGAACTTCTGAGGGAGTCGAGAACTTCTACGCAGTTATACACGACCGCACGGGCATATCTTATCAACAAGGTTTAAGGCCCAAGAGCCAAATTAACTCGAAACTATACCGAATATATACAGACGTCGGATGTGCGAGACTAATATGGCCAATTTCTAAATTCAAAAAAAGCGCGTACACCTTCCTTAAAGGCAGGCAACGCTCTTGTGATTCCTCTGGTGTTGCAAGAGAATGTGGGCGGCGGTGATCACTTAACACCAGGTGACCCGTACGCTCGTTTGTCCTCCTATTCCATAAAAAAAGCCTTAAAACAGATTAAAAACAACAAGGCGGGAGCCGGGTGATGATGGAATTATAATTCTTCTTTTTCTGGTAGTGTTCTATTCTTGTCCGTCATCTCTAGGGCAAAACGCCGTAAACATGGCAACGAAGTATAACGGAGGATAACTCAAAGCGGCCATATAATGCAAAGCGGCCATACTTCATTTTTCGCTTATTTGAAATGATAGCGCAATGTTGCCGTTCTGTCAAACAAACCTCTCGGCCTGCGTTGATCAGTCGTTCGGTAGCGGTTGGATCCAGCATTTGGCTGCAGTGACGATACATAATTTTTTGCGTATTTTGAAAAAAAAAATCAAGGTAAGTTCAGGTAGTGTCTAACCTCTTTATATTTAATTGCTTTTACTACATGAGTATTGTTTTTTGAAGAACACTTTTGAGCCATGTATATAAACGTGCACAGGAATGACGATTTCCAGCCGCCCGAACAAGCCGGATACCGAAAAGGTTGTAGCGCCATAGACCACATGCATACGCTGCGGCTGGTTATGCAAAAGACGGAGGAGTATATTTAACGCCAGCCATTGTTTGGCGATTTTTGACTTTGATTGATCCTTTGATTCGATCGAATCTTAACTGTATGGAATCGAATCGAAGTCTGGAACTAGTGTCCAGAGGTGCCACATTAATTATTGATATATCGAAGCGTTGAAGTATTTGTATGGAAACGCCACCATGTCAGTTCGTCTTCAGGCTCAGATCTCGAAACCTATCCGACGACTGTGGGAAGCGCGCCGGAAGCGGAGAGTCAGACAAGGCGATGTTATATCACCGAATCTGTTCTCCGCTGTGTGAACTTGTGTGCTTGTGGCCTTGTGCGTAGAAGATACAGATACCTTCCTTTTTTCCCCTTCTAATTCAGGTCTGCATAAACAGGACAAAATATAAGCGAACGCTTACGCATAATCTTACGAGTAAAGGCCATCCAGCCCCATTTATGCTTTGCAAGTTGAGTGGATGGTACAAACTTTTACCCACATTCACCAAAAACAAAAAAAAAATACTAGAGATAGCAAAAAAGACAATAATTCCCCCAAACATTTTATCTGAGGACACATTTCGTTTAGTATTGTCTTCACAAGTAGGTAGCTACTCACTAGTTTGACATTAATATTATTTAAATAATTTTTCACATTTTTACTTCTTTTGCAACTTGTACGTTCAACCCCACGAACGACAATTCGGGCGACTCATTCACTTAATATTATTAATGATGAAATCATATCAGAGTCCAAAAACCAACTACACACACAACTACACATTTAAAATGGATTTAGTTTTAAACCTCTAACTGTGCCTTTAAATATTAGAATTATTTAAATTTAAACACTGTACTGATTCTTCAAACAAAAAATTCAGCGAAAGAAAATACAACCTTTTCACAATTCCCGCGATTTTTTTACCTTCAATATCAGAAACTTTTCATTATACGTAGCACGTATTCAATATTGCTGGTGTCTAACGCAGATTGTCGCATTCGTTTTATTTAAATTTAAATTAAATAATAAGTCATATTGACTATTTAATTTTTTTGATTGTAATGGTTAAATTGACGCCTCAAAAATATTTGCAATAAATGGCATATCTATGAGAACCAGAGCCTCTAGGTCATATTAAAAAATTCAGTGTGGCCTTGCCTTTGCGATGAAATGAAAGAAAATGTCAAAGTTCATTCAATAGTCAATACAATTCAATTTGGTTTTCGAAAATACATACAGTATTTTACTTTGGTATTTTCTTTTAAATATAAATTAATTTTATAATATGTGACAGTGATAAGTGTATTGTATGTTACTATTACTACAATTATGTAGCTATTTGAAATTAAATATTATAAGGTAAAAATATTTAATTAAATTAGGTGCGTAGTAAAATTCTCAATTTCTTTTGTAATAAATTAAATAAGGAAAATTTTTATGTGAATTATAATTAATGTAACATGTCTATAATATCCTAAACGGTTGGAATTCAGAATCATTTTATTAATTACATTCAATGATCAGTAATAATTCGTTTTTGGAACACTGGCAGTGAAAAACTAAATTATTTATTAAATGTCTTGTTTCAGTTCAGTGTTTAAATATTACCACTAAAAAAGAAGCTCCTTACAAAAGATGCTCATCAAAGAATATAGAATACCTCTTCCACTTACTGTGGAAGAGTATCGAATTGCCCAGCTTTATATGATAGCTAAAAAAAGTAGGGAAGAGAGTTCAGGGGAAGGCAGTGGAGTAGAAATTATAGTGAATGAGCCCTACGAAGATGGTCCTGGAGGTAAAGGTCAGTATACACAAAAAATATATCATGTAGGCAGTCATTTACCAGGTTGGTTCAAAAGCCTTCTACCAAAGTCTGCTTTGACAGTTTCTGAAGAAGCATGGAATGCATATCCCTATACAAAAACAAAATATACTTGCCCATTTGTTGAAAAATTTTCACTAGAAATAGAGACTTACTACTTTGATGATAATGGACACCAAGACAATGTTTTTAAGTTGTCTGGAAGTGATCTAAAAAACAGAGTTGTAGATCTCATAGATGTTGTCAAGGATCAGCTTTATGGTGCGGACTACATTAAAGAGGAAGATCCTAAACTTTTTGTTTCACAAAAATGCAATAGAGGACCTTTAACAGATAATTGGTTAGAAGATTACTGGAAAGAAGTTCAAGGAAAACCTCAACCACTACCAAATGGAAAGTCACTAATGTGTGCTTATAAGCTGTGCAGAGTTGAGTTCAGATATTGGGGCATGCAAACAAAATTAGAGAAGTTTATTCATGATGTTGCATTAAGAAAGACAATGTTGAGAGCTCATAGACAAGTTTGGGCCTGGCAAGATGAATGGCACGGTTTAACAATGGAGGATATAAGAGAAATTGAACGCCAAACACAATTAGCTCTTAAGATGAAAATGAGTGGTGAAGCATGTGATGATGCAGACCAAGTGTCAGAAGATAATTCAAAGTCACTTGCAGCCACAATGAGCAGCTTAGAGAAAAATGAAGAATTAGCAACTCCAGTAATCCCAAAGAAAAGTAATTCTGACAAGCATATAAACAAAGATCTATCTCCAGAAAGTAGTCCTCCATTGGAAATAAGAAATATTAGTAAAGTGAACTTGAGATCAACATCCTCTGGCTCCTTAAAAAATTTACAAACTCAAGTGGAAAACTGGCGGATGGAAACATTAGTCAGAGAATCTGAAACTGAAACTGGATCTGAAGATGAATTTTATGATTGTGAAACCTCTTTCAATAAATGGTCATCTATGTGTTCTCTTGATGAGGCAGATATCGATATTTCACCAACTCAAGGTGAACAAAATCAAGAAGACTCAATATTCAATCCATCTTTCTTGAAAAGGGTAACATCGGAAAGAGGATCCAGAAGGATGATTACTTTACATAACCACCATAGTATAGATGGAGGGCCAGAAACTCCTGTTCACAGTTCCTGTCCAACAACAGTATTAGTCCTTGTCTTTCATGCAGGAAGTGTTCTTGATGCGCATATCGATATGACAGCAAAAAAATCAGATGTCACAACATTCAAAGGTGCATTTGAATCAGTCATGCGTCAGCACTACCCAACACTTGTGGGGCACATTACAATTAAGTTAGTATCATGCCCATCGGTTTGTACTGAAGCACTAGGTGTGTTATCCACTTTAAGTCCGTATAGTTTTGATTGTTCCCCTTCTACTGTTGAAACACCATCATTAACGAATGATCTGATACCCATTGGAGCTTTACCTTTGATAGCTACATCAACTCCAGAATATTCTGATCATGTTATGAAAACCATAATTGCTGCAAACACAGTTTATAATGACTTTATAAAATCTGATGATGGAAAAGGTTTTGGTGGCCAAGTATGTATTGTTGGAGATAGTATGGGATCTGTTTTAGCTTATGATGCTTTGTGTAGGACTCAACAATACCAATCAAGACATGACAGTGAAACTAGCATTCTAGATACAGAGATAACAATTCCTAATGAACCTTCTGAGCATTACTTAAACAAATGTCATTTGCAAGCCCCAACACCAAGAAGGCGATCATCTGCGACTAGTGACAATCAGACAAAGCTGGAATTTGAAGTGTCAGACTTCTTTACATTTGGTAGTCCACTGTCTCTTATTTTGGCTTACAGGAAGATATCTGACGACAAATCTCGTGATATAATGAAACCACCTGCTCAGCAAGTGTATAATTTATTTCATTCAACAGACCCAGTTGCTGCTAGACTAGAGCCCCTTTTATCTGCGAGATTTACAAATATGCCTCCAATAAATGTTGCTAGATATGCAAAATATCCACTTGGAAATGGACAACCCTATCATCTCATGGAGTTGATACAAAGTCACCCAACTTTATTTGCTGAACATTTGCAAATGCCACCAACTCCAATCATAAGAAGGCTTTCTGAAGCATCTGTTCAAAGTACTGTCAGCGGATTAGTTGACAACATACCTTTAATCACAATGAATGCTCTACAACAAAAATGGTGGGGATCCAAACGTTTAGACTATGCTTTATACTGTCCTGAGGGATTAGCAAATTTTCCAACAAATGCTTTACCACATCTTTTTCATGCTAGCTACTGGGAGAGTTCTGATGTAATAGCTTTCATATTAAGGCAGGTTGGTCATTTTGACTTGGCTTTGTACAGCCATGCTGAAGATAAAGAGTGCCCATTATTTAAACCAGGTCAAGATAAGGAAAAGTGGATAAAAAAGCGTACATCAGTGAAATTAAAGAATGTTGCAGCGAACCATAGAGCAAATGATGTTATTGTAAAGGAAGGCTGTCCACAAATATTTACAGCCAGATTCATGTATGGGCCGTTAGACATGATTACATTAACTGGGGAGAAAGTTGACATTCACATGATGAAAGATCCACCAGCTGGTGAATGGGTTTTGTTGTCAACTGTTGTTACGGATAAAACAGGAAGAGTTTCTTACACACTTACAGATAAACAAAGTGTGGGTTGTGGCATTTATCCTGTCAGGATTGTTGTGAGAGGTGATCACACTAGTTGTAATTTCCACCTAGCTGTTATACCACCGCAAACAGAATGTATTGTTTTTAGTATTGACGGATCCTTCACCGCAAGTGTATCAGTAACAGGTAGAGATCCTAAGGTACGCGCGGGTGCCGTCGATGTTGTCAGATTTTGGCAAGACCTGGGTTATCTTATTCTTTATATCACTGGGCGACCTGATATGCAGCAACGGAAAGTAGTCTCGTGGTTGGCAGAACATAACTTCCCCCACGGTCTTGTGTTCTTTTCTGACGGCTTATCGACTGACCCATTAGGTCATAAGGCAGCGCATTTAAACAATCTTATTAACGAACACGGCGTTATTCTGCATACTGCTTATGGTTCTGGCAAGGATATCAGTGTATACCATAACTGTGGATTATCTCCCAAGCAAATATACGCGATCGGGAGAATAAGTAAGAAATATAACAATATGGCAACCCCTCTTAGCGAAGGTTATGCAGCTCACCTTGCAGACTTGAAACAACCAGGTGCGGTTAGACCTGCCAGAGGAAATGCTCGTTTGTTGGTCCCGCGGCGATTATTGGCGCCAGTAACTAATATCCCTCCTCCCCGCAAGCTGCGCTAAAAGTGCTTGCACCTCTTTTATGGGTAATGTTATAGAGGTGTGATTTATTATTATTGTTAAATTTAGAACTTCAAACTTCTCGATAAAGCAAATAGTTGATTTAATCAAGGAAATTTAAGAATACTATATTGAATGTAATCATTTATATTTATTACGTATAGAGTTTATATTTTAATATATATATAATATTGTATAGAAATCTCTTGTCACAATGTACCTAAGTAAATTAAAATATTTTACCTGTATTTAAGAACTATTTGCTTTATGAATACGCTGGTAGGGCTGTGGATATTTTAGTAGTTTGTTTGATGTAATTTAATTGTGGTTTTTAAACGATAGTTATCTGTGCGCATTTTCCCCAAAAGTCCAAGCCTAGCAATGTATTTAAATAAGTGTTGTTATCCTGTGTTAGAGTTTACTGAATCCTAATGTAATGAATGTCCTTCGAGTGTGCTAGAATGATAATTAAAAAATATTATTCGTCCTAGTTGTAAAACACAAAAAGGGGAGTGTATAAATTTGTGAAAAACCATAGTTTCTTTTTTAACGTAGTTGCTTTAAAATAAACTTATTACTAAATGTTTAAGGCTGGGAATCTCTTTATAAAGTGAATTTTAAATATTACCTATTGATAATCTAGTCTGAAATCTATTAATAATTTGACGTTTGTGTAACTTTTATGTAGTTGTCTTGATATTTGTAAATTATAATGGGTATGTTCCGATATGCACTGAGAGCACTGCACAGTGCTACTGTAGAAATATTCGTTCCGTTATGGACTGCCAATATACTGCCGCAGTACCCTAGGGAAATATATGACGTCATAAATCGCCGCCATATTCTACTGTGAGCACTGGCGTTTTCGAGGTAAGGTACTCGGAATACTTTGATCACATGATCAGTCAAAACCACTCGAGTGCCTAACGTTTTATAAACAATACCTACGGTGTAATCCCAAATATTTTTAATTTGACAATACTCCAACAACAGTTTTTTTTTAATGAACTAGAAAACTTTAATACACTCATTTGAATGCTGCGTCAAAAAATGCGTCTGCAGGATACGGGATTGCGTTCCGTTTTAAATAGTAACCAGTAGCTATAAAGGAACGGCACAGTATACTAAATTGACGTCACACTGTACAGTGGTCGCAGTGCATATCGGAACATACCCAATATGAATAGTTTGTGACGTTCTACTCTAGACAAGTAGTGATTATATTATTATTGTTACTACATATATTATGTAATCGTGGTGTATTTCATAAAGAAAATTGTCGTTTTCGCGTTCTTTACTGTAGCAAAGTTAATTGGTAAACTATACCTGATGTGTTTGATAAAATTTTACTCCAGTAGTAATACTGCATTGTAGGAATGCTGTGTACTGAACTGCAATTTGTGAGGCATAACAAGATATAAAGTAGTGTTTCAATTTTCCATTTTAATCACTATTATTGTAACAGTATCTATGTGTCAAAAAGCGTAGTGTATCTTTTTTAAAGTTTTAATCGAACAATGTTCAACTGTCGAGTGCTTTCATATATTCCGCGTAAAATACCAGATTTGTTTATTAAATTATTTGGTACGAGTTCAGAAAACTGATCTTACCTGATTGAAAGATAGGTAGTCTGTAAGCACTGAGTGTTTTCTTAATAAATGACAAATGCAATGTGGCAATATTTATAAGCGTTATGATAGTAGGGTATATGCATGTAGGTAACTTATATTTAGTTGAAATATTATTTTTTCTAATCTTTTTTATTATTTATTTTATCTTAAATATTTTTTTTTATTAAATTTGTACTGAATAATAAATATTAAATATACAAAAGTTCAATAAATACGCGCGAAATATAAAACATCGAAACGCAATGCTATTGGTTGAAGCGAAGTGTGACGTCAGAATCTATCGTATCTATATATTTATAGGCAATTCTAGGTAAAAAATTGGTTCTAAATAAGTAATCACCAACATATTATGTACTAAAATCTTCTCCGAAACACGCTACATCTAATGGTACAAGAATTATTCTGATCGGTTCAGTAGTTTTCTCAGTATAACCGAAGGAAAAAACCGGCCATACATTTATTAGTACAATATAGATTCTTGGGATAGACTCTGACGTCACAGAAACCCCGCGCAAAATGGCGCGTTTGAATAGCCGAAATATCTTACCGGGAAAGAATATTTATTTTTTAATTGAATAAGAATGTTTTTATCTATAATTTGATGTGTTTGATAATTTTTAGGATGTAAAAAATCAAATTTAAGTATTTTAAAAATTCATGCATATACCCTGTTCTTCTACATAATCTTATTAATAGTCTAGTGCTGTGCCGTAGTCGTCGCTTATCGTGTTATCGCATTAATACTAAATTTGCGATCCCGTTTTTTTTAATATTATTTTAATAATGGCTTATCTGAGCCCATTAGGTTACATTCCAAAAGAAACGAGTTTATATTTATCACCAAGCACGAGAAATGGCGAAAAATATTTGAGACATGAGTGCTGAAGAAAGGCAGAACAAAAATTTGAGATTAAATTATTAGGTTAAAATACTGAAAATATTGATGAGATAATTTAATCTTCATTTGCACCTAATGTAAAATGGTAAATTTGAGGTATTGTTTAAATTTATCGACACACTTATCGTCATCAATTATACTTATGTCACAGCACTATCGCATTATATGGCACTCTGCATTCAACTCGTGTGAAAACTGTAGTTTAATCTTATATCTTTAAACGTGCAATTCTTGTATATACATATATACAATTTGAATCTCGGAAACGGCAGAGGATTTCGGGGGCGATTAATCGATCTAGCTATCTCAATTATAAAAAAATTAAGTTTTATCCGTGTTTTAATGAGAAACAACTACAGTAACTTTAGAATACAAAGGTAAATTTCGCCACTATAAACGAGACTATAATAGCTCAGATGGGACTCTTTGGGTGATCCGGAAAGCAGAAGACCCCGGTTCGAATCCAGATATCCTATTAGTTTTTTTTTTTGTACAAGTCTTGTACATTCTTAAAAATCCGAGCAAGGTTCGGTCGTCTGGATATTAATGTTTATGCAATAAAATATGCAGGTACCTACAAAGTATATCCGCCGACATAAGTGATGCAAAGCGTGTACACTTTGATTAAGAACGTATTAAAATAGATTATGACATATACAGTTTACGTTACCATCGACGCGTTTTATTTACGACTTTCATGATGGGCTGCTTGGTATATCTCAGATTTATTTTTGTTATAACTAGTACGTCCATGGTTTCAAATTGCAATCAATCATTTTTGGAACTATATACAGTTTGAGGAATAAATTATTTTAAGGTATCAAAAATAATGGCATAGTATGTTTTATTTTATGTTATTTGGCTCTAAAGTATTGCCCAGTCTGGCACTTGATATATTAAAATTCAAATATTTTTTAAGCAAAATAGGATGTGATATCACTAATTGAAAGTCAAAAACTACCATTCCAAAAAGCATGCCTCAGACCTGAGAAGAACGGGCGCAAGAAACACTTTTTTTTCATAAAAATATGGTTACAAAGTAAATATCGTGTAATTAAACTTATTATTTAATATCCTGAGGGCGGTTATGTTATAATAGCCTTTACCACACAATAGATTTATGAACAATTCTTTTTAATTTCGTAATACATTTTTATTGAAGATTTTCTGGGATCTTGTTGTAAAAGCATATACCCGTCGCGCGTTGAGAATGGGTCAGCCCGCCATATTTGTGGCGTAGTCAGGACCAATCAAAAGTACCGCTGACGTCACTTCCTATTATTGCATCCGTGTTAAGAAGAAGCTTGCGTTAATAACAAAATTCCAGAAATTTATGAGTTCACTAGAATTATTGTTATATTTGGATAACATGGATTATTTTAACCATCTAAATATATAAAATTCTCGTGTCATGGTGTCAAACTTTGAACTCCTCCGAAACGGCTTGACCGATTCTCATGAAATTTTGAGTGCATATTGTGTAGGTCTGAGAATCGGACAACATCTATTTTTCATGCCCCTAAATGTTAAGGGTGGTCCACACGACTTTTTTAAATTTTTTTGACATTTTTTTTTAATTTGTTTTATTATTTTCAACCATCTACGATCAACAGTTACTTTTGTATCGCGATTTTAATATCGGCACTACAACGTTTGCTGGGTCAGCTAGTATATCGATATGTATCTATATATCTATATGGATAAAATAATCCATGTTGTCTGAAGGCTTGCCATATAAAACACCATACAGTTCGTGTTAATTTGTATATTAGTTATGTTAATTTGATTATTGTAGGAGATAAGTGTTATATACTCACTCTTTTAATGTGTTAATTGATGGATATTTCATTTTATGAGTTAAGTAAGATATATTTTCCATCGTGGTTTTTTATTATCATGTGATGGATTGCTTACAGTTATATCATTATACCAAAAATCTGTAATTATTAACGTCATGTGTTTCAAACTCTAGCGTACGGATGGTTTATGGCTCTTAATTTTGTATCATTCAAAATTTTTAACCACTTTAATAAATTTTTGTTAATTTATTTAATTAAATATTGTAACACTAATAACAATAGCACTAATGTTCTAACACTAATAAGATGACCCGATCGTCTCATCCCATTTAGTCTAGTCGGCAAGTTGAATGGTACAAAATAGAGATACTGCTCTTAAAATTATGTGCGATAGCTCATTGGATCCGGAATGACGCCTAGAAAAATGTGCCAAAAGCGTGTATTAGCACATAAAAAAATTGCAAAAGATATAAACAATTAAAGATGAAAGAAATTGCGTTTTTTAACAATATTTCATAAACTATTAATATTTAAGAAATTACAAAAAAAGATTCTGAAAAAGAAAATTTCCAATAAAAAACTCCTAACTCCCGGAACTCTATCTCCATTATTTATACGGTCTGCGCACGTCAAAAGCGAGTAGGTACGGCACATTAATAACAAAAACTGAAAAATCCAATTAATGTTCATGTTAATGTTAGATGCCACGCATGCAACCTAAAAATGTCGCGCGCGGGCATATTTTCAGCGTTAAATTAAAATTATAAATAATGGAGATAGAGTTCCGGGAGTTTGGAGTTTTTTGTTGGAAATTTCCTCCTCTTTCAGAATCTTGTTTTAATTTCTTTCTAAAAATGAGCTATCGCAGATAATTTTAAGTAATATGTATCTATATTTTGTACCATTTTCAAATTGTCGCGAGTCTTTTGCCATTATTGGCTTGTTCTAGTAAACAAATCTCATTGTCAATGTATGGAAAATGTTTGAACTTGATTAGCATTTGATCCCGACTACCTAAAAACTCAAACTCAACGATTTAAAGCTTTTCTCATCAAGACCCTTCCATGAATGTTATGCATTTATGGAAGTTTGTACTTATTGCGGTTGCTGTTTCGATTCTTGACCGTTATTTTTTTTTTAATTTCAGATTTTTATTTCTGTATGATTAATCTATGGGATAAAATCTTGACGCACAGTTTGACAGTTCTTCTTTGACATTATTTCATTACAAGAAAGGGAGAAACGAAATAATTATTGAAATGATTGAACTTTGAAATTTTGCAAAGGTATAGGTATTTGTTTAGGTGAAGCGAAGCGAACCGGTCCTCAGCTAATTACTTACCTACTTATTAATAATTAAAAAAAGTAAATTAATAGCGTGGTGCTACATTGGTGACATAAAATAAAGACACGGGTAGAACTACTTAGCGTAATCATAAAAAAATATTCAAAAATAAAATACATAATTCACGTTAATAAATCAATTTTCCATAATATCATTTCGGGTCAACCTGTAAGAAATCTAGTAGCCTTCGTGCCGTCTTATTCGAACACGTAAGGGTGATTATATTTTGTTTCTTACATATATATTTTGTTTGAAATTTTCAAAATTTCAATTACATATTAACATTAAATTTTAGAATTCTTTTTCTAAGATTAAGGTTAGATTAAGATTACCAGTGGGAGGCTTAATTGGACAGGATGCCGGCTAGATTATTGGTACCACAACTGCTGTGAAGCAGTAATGTGTAAACATTACTGTGTTTCGGTCTGTAGGGCGCCGTAGCTAGTGAAATTACAGGGCAAATGACACTTAACATCTTATGTCTCAAGGTGACGAGCGCAATTGTAGTGCCGCTCAGAATTTTTGTGTTTTTCAAGAATCCTGAGCGGCGCTGCATTGTAATGGGTAGGGCGTATCAATTACCATCAGCTAAACGTCCTACTCGCCTCGTCCGTAATTATCATAAAAAAAATATAACTCTACCCTTGACTACATTTAATGTCGCAATTATAGCGCCTGTATATTGCGCGATTCAAATGTTTATAATAGAATCACTTGTAATTAAAACACGTATTACAATTGTAGAAAATACATTGTTTATTGTCACTATATCAAGAAGTTTAATAGTTCACCTCGACTCTTTTGTATGGCTTTATTGAGGCTCGAGGTCGCCGTAAAGGCTACATTATGTTAAAATCGATTTAAAGATGGCTCATGTTATACAACATGAATGTCAAATTTTTCAAGTCGATATGTCTTGGATGCCTTGAATAACAGCTCTCAAGAGCGGCCAATCCGTCATATTTTTACACTCTTATTTTTAGCTTTACCTGTATATTTGTTTGTAACTGACTCATTTGGGCGCCATTTTGGCCCACTTTAAACGGCCAGATTTCGTTCATACTTCGAAGATTTATCGAGGACCATGACAATACATTAATTTGATAAAATTATTCTATTTTTAATTTGCAAAATAAGATTTTTGTTAATTTATATAAGTTTCATCTATCGTCGATAAGGCAGGAAATGATGTAATTTTAAATTTCAACCATTATCTTTAACCGATTTATCTAATATTAGGAAATTTTCGGATACCAAACAGAATTTTGTCTTATTTTAACAATTATTCATACAACCGCTCGTACGTAATTATATCGTTTTAACACGTTCATTGCCAAAAAAAACCTTGGACTTGCATAAATGGCCAACATTAAAAAAAACTGTTAATTTGTTTTTTTTAATGTGCTTTCAATACTTTTATATATTTATAAGGTTAAAGTCTGAGTTGTGAATCGGTTAAGGCTGTAGTTGGGCGACCCCTCCTACTTTCATCATAACATTCTGAACTACTTTCACCAATTTCTTCGGTTATGTAGTCTATATCATCTAAATCACTGCATTCACATCGTCCTCCGACTCCAGCAAAAATTCTTCCACTTCTGGAGATGTAGGGTAGTGGGCATTACTGGTCTTTTTCTCGGCCTTTGTTTTGTTATTCATTGTAAAAAATAATTGTCGAAAAACAGGATGGATAAACGGAGAAATATCAAATAACTAAACAAAAACTTAAATATTTACCGAGCTGCGGGTAGAGGGAACTAACGAGCACGAGCAAAACAAAAACAAGATGGCTAACTGCAGGCCACGCCCACTTTTCATAAGTTCATTTCTTCCTCTAATGGCCAAAACAAATACTAAAAACTAATCCGGTGCAGCCGAGGTTCTATAGCTCGTACAAGATTGTAAGGGTCCATCACGCGACGTTGCGTTGCCGGCCACAGCGTAATAGGCTGTTTTACGCGACGTCGCGTCGCGTGAAGTGGCAACAAACGGACCGTTACTGAGTTGTATTGTCATAAATACGGCTGATTCGGACTTCAAATCATCTTTGACTAATACAGACGACAGCGATTAGAATAGGAAATTCAAATTTTGTATGTAATTTAATCAAATAAAAATGTTTTGAAGAGGGCCCTGAAACTTTGTTTACAATCTTTATCCCGTCTCGTTGGCCCTACTATAGATACGAAAATACACAAACCACTTACCTGGGCTTTAGTAAGTCCAGTAACAGTAATAATGTATCTATTTATAGTATAACCCGCGGTGCCATAAATCATCGGTGCGCTAAAGACAGACACGTATGTTGACTTTTTAGGAATAAACGAAGTTGAAGTTACGAGGCAATCCATCTTTTTGGTAGGGCGACGTGTGCGAAGTGAACGACGTCTTTATCACGGAACGCTACACCATATGTAAGTAGTGCTACGTCGTTTGAAATAGCCAATTAGTCACTCCGAGAGACTACAGACGTAGCGCTACTATCTAGCTCATTTGTCTAATATTCATCTATAAGCTATACCGTCTGTATGGCCATGGTATAGTTATCCGTGCTTTATATCCGTTCCACGTGTTATATGCTCGATTCACCGATAAAGGATACTTAGAATTTTCGCGGGAATATAGTTTATAGTTCGAACAAATAAACGTTTTTGAATCTCGTTTTTTTCGGCAAATGCCCTTTTATTCAGTTTTTTAGATGTAAGAAATTTAAGTATGTATGCATATTGTTATTTTAAATATTGTGTATAATAAAGATTTGAAACAATATATGAGAATACATATGAAACTCAATCTTATAGGTTTTGTTTTTATGATAGCAAAGTAGGTTTTTATGTGATATAAAACATTCTACCGTCATCAGTATTTTGATTGACATTAACTTGAGTATTAAGTACCTAATGTAAAGTAGTATTGAGATACAATTTCCAAGTATCTAATATCTTTGTTACAATCAATCGCATTTATGACTCCCCCGTCTACTGTATAACTCAATATACAAGACGCAAACGCCTTCATTGCAAAAAAAAAAAACTAAGAGCCCGCCAAAATGTCTTCCCAAGACCTGTGTGCGAGTTCACGGACTATAATTGTCTTCTTGAATAAAGAAGACATTAGTCAGTAGCGCTTTGCTTTGACATTTATAACCATGACCACGGCACTATCTTAAATAATAAATATAAATTTGTCAAATTGGCTAATTCTATCGATTCTCAAATCTCTCATAAGTCGCGAGGGTCGATTTTCGTACAAACGAAAAGATAATAAGGTACATAATTATTGCAATTTTTGAATTTGATCTTAACAGCATGGTCACTTCTCGTATCAAATATTTGCATGAACTTTGAGTCTGTCAAACTGACGACGTAAAGGGATGTTTTGAGTTGAGTCATTACGGGGACACTTTGTCATACGTAGGCTGAATTGCATCATAATATTAGTTGTTATAGTTAAAGTACGTTAACAGTAACGCCGACTCACTATTTACGGTAACTTGAACATTTACGATAGCTTTAACCGACGGTTTTAACAGTTAAAGTTATGACGTCATCTAAAAATTGTCAAAATATGATGCAACAGGTTTTTTACTTAACCGGTACTTTATGTTCGTAAACCGGTACTTCATGTTTGTAAACCGATTCTTCATGTTCAGTGGTATTGTTCGGAACTAAAGTTAGTTGGTGCAACTCAGCCTTGTTCCTGTAACAAAACTCCCTCAAAATACTAATTGTGGAAACCTATAATTAGCTCTCTGTAATTATCTTAAGTATCATTTAAGTTTTTAAAGCTGTTGGTTTTCCTAATAAATAAAATAAAAAGTTATGGCTGAATATCCTGACAACATTAATTAATAATTTACGTAACCGTTAGTGTTTTCAAATATGTATGTACTTGTAACTAAACTTTGTTATATTCAAATGTCTACCATACTACCACGAATCTATGTGGTATTTTAAGTATTCTTAGAACAAAATAATTTTAAGGAATCTGTATATTGTGAACTAATGTTTAAATTATTAAATGTTTTATCATGTATGTGTACTTCTAAAAATTAATATTATAATTATTCAAACGCTGTGGTAGCTATAATTCTCTTTGTTTTGAATTTATTAAATAAATTATTACTGTCGTACCTATGGAATTGTGAATAAAATAAATATTTTATTGTCGTTGCTGTACAGTTTGTTTTAAATTTCTATTTTATAAAATCGGGCTGGCAGCCCGATAATATTTGACCAATTTATTTATTTGTCAATGTCTTTTAATGAAAATAAGGGTCGAGACGAGCAGGACATTCAGCTGATGGTAATTGATACTCCCTGCCCATTACACTGCAGTGCCGCTCAGGATTCTTGATAAACCTAAAAATTCTGAGCGGCACTACAATTGCGCTCATCACCTTGAGACATAAGATGTTAAGTCTCATTTGCCCAGTAATTTCACTAGCTACGGCGCCCTTCAGTTCCGAAACACGGTTACGTTTACACATTACTGCTTTACGGCAGAAATAGGCGCCGCGGCGCGCCGTAGTGGTTGATGCCCATAATCTAGCCCGCATCCTGTGCAAAGGAGCCTCCCACTGGTAAAAATATGTGCATTTGCAATATTATTCAAAATATTATGGAGTTAATGCCAAGCGTTAATGACAGTTTTGTTTTCTTTTTTTCTATCTTGCTGTATCTTCGTAAGAGATATTTTTTCTTTTGCACGCTTTGTTAGTCTATACTCTAGTATATTGTAAGTCTAACTCAAAATGCTAATTTTGTCATGGAATGAGTTATAGTAGGGGAGCCGAAGCGGGGATTTCGGGATTTACTAAAGCGCGGCATATTAATATACAGGGGGATACCTTGTACCCGGTTAAGTACCTCCACCAAACATGAGGCCCATATATAAGGCCGCCCGTGAAGGATACAGGAGCAGATTAGTAAAAAAAATTGACCATCAGAAATTCTCGAGCGCGTCAGATTAGGTAGGGTGAGTTAATTACATCCTAAAAAGTGTATATTCCACTAATCTGACAATTTGAGAGTGACGTAACGAAAGGGGAGGGCAGCAAAGTTGTAAAAAAAACGTCATCTCGACATTCTCGAGCGTAGCTAAATTTTTTTTTTATTTTGAAGGAAATAATTCAAGAATAATGAAAAATATATAATCTGACGATTTCCGCAAGCCGAAATAACAAAAATTCGTCGATAAAGTTAAATGCGTGCAACTGCGTGATGCCTACATTTCCTTCTCCGCGTTTCTATTCCTCTCTCACTCTTTTTATTTCCTTTGAATTTGAACCGATTCGGATCGATAGATTTTGAGAAACATTGAATAACTTTTAAACGGCTTTATCGATCAACTTCAAAAACGAATCCGCCTTTGAGCTTGAAAAACCACGTCGATCGCCACCAAGCTGGTCAAAATCGGTTGATTCGTTCGAGAGATATCGTGAACGAAAGAAACCCGAAAAAGTGTTTTTTGGGGAATACTCCGAAATTTTGGTTCGATCAATTAAAACTAGAAAATTACTTATGAGGATGATAAAACTGCGTCGAATGCCGCCAACCGCGTGAAAATTGCTTGATCCATTCAAAAGTTATTGCGGTTTGAAAATTCCAAAAATAGTGTTCTATGAAACTTCTATCAGACTTTCGAGCTGGGAGAGCTAAAATGCATAGAAATATTATTTCTTTTAACTCAGGGAGCTCAAAATATCACATAAATTATATTTTGAGCTCAAACATGTCATAAGTAAAATTTTAAGCGCCCAGGAATGGAATTAGCGGGAAGTTGCAGGGATAGCCTTTAGGGTGAACCGTTTTTTTTATTTTTTTTTGTCAGATCAGGCGAATCCCTCTAGATAATCGTCAGATTATGAGACAGTACGTTTAGAACATTAAGATGAACCATATATATATATCTTGATCTGACGCGCTAGAGTATTTCAAAATGGCGAATTTTTTTGGACATTATGAAAATGGCCGCGAGTTTGCGTCCCATCGAAATCGTCAGATTAGTGAATGAGGTCTCTTTTTTTGGTGCACTTAACATTCCCTTAGAAAATCTGACGCGCTCTATTAATTATTTTTTTTATTTTCAACCCTTACATACAACCACCCGCATCATGCAAACGATCAGATTTATATACGTACATTATTAAAAATACGTAGGGCATTGATGCTATCAATATCTGACGCGCTCGAGGATGTCCATGCAACAGTTTTTTTTTACATATTTAAAAATCTATAGCCGCTTCCCCCACCGATGAAAAGTTATATATCATATAACACTTTTCTTCTTATCATCTAAGCTTTGCACCCCCCTATTTAGCATCGTGGGCTCCCCTACTATTAGAATGAATCTTGTCCTATTCAACCCCCGAAAGACTCAATTTTGAGCTTTAAATACAAAAAAAAAACCTATTACACTGCCCTTTACCCCAGTTTCGGAGTCTACTGGGTCTCGAAATCTCGTGCAAATGCAACTCTTCGGTTATATGGAAGATGAGCTAAATTGGCTGGGAACTGAGGGTTATATTATATAGAGTGAGACAGTTCTTTTTAATGCACAGGCAGGGTCAGGCTAGAGAAAGCTCACGGTCGCTCAGAGGATATTGGAGAGGACTATGCTCGGAGTACCTGCGAGATCGCATGAAAAATGAGGTGATCCGTAGGAGAACCAAATTCACCGACATCGCCCAAATGATTGAGAAACTAAAGTGACAGTGGGCAGTGCTGGCACATAGCTCAACAGACAGATGGCCGGTGGGGCAGTAAAGTTCTCGAATGGCGACCACATACCGGAAGATGAAGTGTTGATAGGCGGACAAGATGGATGTTGGATGAGGGCGGCGCAGGACCGATCTTTGGGGTAGGCCTTTCTCTAGCAGTGGATGTCTACCAGCTGATGATGATAGATCAGGCTAGAGAAATACAAGGCCATAAAAACCACATTGACATTACTACTTTCTCTACAATGTTGATTTTATGATATTATTACAGTTACATCAATGATTTTGTAAAACTAGGGTAAGTGAATTTAATAAATTAAATCACTTTTAGGCCGCTTTAATTCTACCTCAAACTGAAATTATAAACTTCCTATTTTACATCACCGTGCCACGCTCCTCTAATTGTAGGGATACCGGATATTTTCGACGCTCCTTAAATATTATCATCACTGTCTGGGTGTGTGGCGTTTTCTCACGGTATCAGGCTCAAAAAGAAATTGTTGGTGGAACTGTATAAGAAGGTCGATCAAGCCTACTGAATAGTGGTCTGGAGTATCAAAGAACGAAAGAAGTAGGAATATCTGGACCGTAACAAGTGGAGGTCCGTTATCTTTGCCTACCCTATTGGGAGACACGCGTGATTGTGTTTCATGTAAAAACAAAATGTAAATTCCAACGGTACACCTTATGAAATTTTTATTTTATTTCGTTACAATCAAATTTATAATTCACCTCAATTTTGGCGCGTTTGGGTGTTATATTCTATGACGCTCATAAAAATTAAAAACACAAGTGGAGGTAGAGGTTAGGTTGACAATTTTGTCATAGAAATTTACGTCAGATTATAACTGTCCAATGTCGCCGCTTTCCAAATATTTAAATATCAAAGATATTTAAAATAAATCATGCTCAAAAATAAATACTTAATAAAAAAATCAATATTTCTATAATTGTACGTAGAATTCTGAATCAAATTTATAATTTATAGCCTGAGGGCGATCGCTCCATTTTTCATCTGTGGTAACATACCAAAAATGGAGCGAGAAATTCATTTCATGTTATATCCACATAAACGTCTTTAACGTCAATTATTCTTTTGAATTTACAACACGTATTTGTTATAAAAAGAATCTGGGATCGTGTTTTAAAAGCATATACATCGCCTAACAAGTTTATGTTTATTATTGTAAACATTCGACAATTAACACCTCGGTACCATCTTAAGGTGCGGATTCATATTTTTGCATCTGTTTATTTAACTATTCAGTTATTGGCAATTTTTTATTGGAATTATTTATATATTTGGCAGTTATCACGTAACCACATTTAACACTTACCGTCGTCTTTGGTTTAAGAAATAAGACACAAATTGAATTTCTTTTACATCACATTTATTTCCTTCTTGACACTGTTTGTAAGGCGAAGAAGCACAAGACAACATCAGAATAAATCATTTACCTACATTACTAGACAACACTACTTAACCTAATAGGTGTGTACTACATAATATATAATTATAAATAAAAGTTGATAATATTCTCACTATGCACTGACAATATTTTAGGTTGAATTTAGCCTGTGAAATTTAAACGATAATTCGTAGATAATATTTGTATAATATCTATGAGTAAAACACACAGTTTTTGTACGCGTCAGAGCAGACTGTAACAAAATGTCACAATTTTAGGTTAGATTTCATAGGTTGGGGTTAATGTCAAAAAGCTAGAACTTGTGTCTATCAGTTTTTTTGGGCGCGGGCCATTGGCGGCTACAATCCGACTAAAGTATTTGTAGTAATTATAGTATTCTAACTATACACTGCCACTAATTTTGGTTGGATTTTACCGTTTAAACTGATAAACCGTTTGCCGTAAAATACAGTTTTTGGACCCGTCAGAGCAGACTGTAAATAAATGTCACAATTTTAGGTTAGATTTCAATGGTTTTGTGCCAATGTCATGATAGCTAAAGCTTGTGTCTATCGATTTTTTTTCTAGGTCTAATAGCTCAAATATAGTTTGGGTCCAGCCTATTGGCAGCTACAATAAACATTAATGCAAAAGGAAATATCTAACGCATTTAATTTCAGAAGGTCTTTTCGAATACCCACTTTGGTGTTTCACTGTTTTATTACTGGCTGTATATTTGTAAGCAAGATGATACGTTACCGAGAGTTAAAATCTTTAACAGAGATGACAGTATTAAGAAGAGAACGCTTTTTAATTTTGTTAAATATTGTGAGTAAAAATAATGTTCGTCTGAAACCTAACCTGATATGAGCACCATGGGTGACTGTTTTTTATTTGATATAACAATACCTAATGGGGAATGGATAGTTTACACCACTATCTAAAATACTATTGTACTATGACGTCATTGTCCATAAAAACAAACAAGTGGACATAGAGGTTGTAGGTTGACAATGTCATAGATTTTACATCAGATTAAAGCTAACCAATGGTATCCGGTGTTCAAAATGAAAATCCCAGATATTAAAAAAAACTAGCTCAAAAGTATATTATCAAAAATCAATATTTTTATTATTGTAGGCGGAATTCTCAAAAAAATAATTAAGTTATTGTTTAAAAAGCATTTGCGAATTAAAGACCGGAACGAATTACAGCGGCGCTGCGCAGCACTAAACAGCACGCTACAAAGCGTCGAAATATAATTTCAATCACTGCACATTGCTGCACGTCGCGGCAAAGTTGCCTCCGAGACAATTTTGAAGTGCAGCGCCGCGACTCGCAGCGCAGCGATGCTCTAATGCAACAGATAATGAATTATTGCGATCAGATAGGTTAAACGCACGGAACAGACATAGTGAGAGGTAAGTAGACTAAAAATTTGTGGTTTGCAGTCGAGGTATTTATCTAAATAGAATTTTTACAAGTTTCATCACAGGAGAATTTACTAAGCAAACATTGGATCTAAAATGGTTCCAAAATTCAAATTCAATAAATATGTAAATATAGTAACATTGAATAATTAATAAAGGTAATAAAAACGAGCTGAATACATATACACCGTTGTACTCACATTATCCTTTACTGGCGGGTCCACAACATGAGTTTTATTAAAAAATTATAAATTCTTAATTTACTTTTATCATAATTCGATAATATTCAAATATTTATACATCTAACTATATAATATATTTACATATCGACTTCAGTATAACAGAAAATGAGTAAAAAAAACGCAATAAAAATAAAATTCAAGCACAATTATTTCACAGCTAAAATACAACATGTCTAGCAGTCACTAATGTACTAACTTAAAATTAATTTAATTAATTACTAAGCTAATATAAACAAAAACCCGGAGCAGAGTATTACAGTCACTAACCTATTACCTGTCCTTGTCCCACGCGTATAAGTTTAATAGTCGTTGTTTCGATGACATAAAGGTCATTAACCGATATTCTCTCTACATCGCGTATGGAGTTAATGGAGAATTTATAACAGACAATTTTATATCAAGTTAATATTAACGAGTTGATTTTTTACAATAATTTCATTTCTGTTATTTATATCTATTTTTACCAGGGACAATAATCTCGTGACAAAATTTATATGATAAAATTCCTTTGTGATACATAATATGACAAGTAAAATAAAAACAACAAGCAACCTGCATATAATTTTGGAACAATTAACTAACTTTGACTTGAAACCTTCAAAAGTCGTAAAACATTTGTGTAGCCAATTTATGTTCAAATTTATACCAATATCATTATTCTATCAATTTGGGTAGGTACGGGATTACATATTTGAGAAAAACTATTTAACTTTGTCCCAATACATTGTTTCGGTACCACGCTAACGTAGCTAATAATTTAAAATGACTAACAAGCTATTTGTGATGAAATGATGTAAGTCCGAAGCTCAAGTAATATAGAAGCTATAATCCTGTTATAATAATGTCACACGGTATTTTCAAACATAAATGCGAACCGAACTGGAAGCGTAGAGAATCCGATCAAACTACAAAGTAGGCACAGGAAAAAGAAGCGTTGTGGGACGGCCGCGCCACTCGTGTCAAAGTTTTGTAAATAAACACTACCATCGCGCTTCACTCTTGGGTCGCGTCTCGCATTCGCTATGTTCGACTTCGTGCATACGCTAATACAACTATCTCGCTCACGCCTCGCTTTGCGCGCTCGCCTTTGATTTGTCCTGGTGTGACACGCCTTTCTGTTCGCCACGTATTCGGTTTCGCTTTTATATGCGACTAGATTGAAAAGATACCATACATAACAAAATGAAAACGCTTTCGGTTCGCTGTCCGTTTGACAATAGCTTTAAGAACAGGATATTCTCCGTGATGTGATAAGTTTCCGCTATTTCGTCGCTGCATTTTCAGATAAAAAAAAGTTCAGGTCAAAATATTCACAGAATGCGTCATTTTTTTCTTTAAAAAAGGAAAATATTTTTCGTATTTAACTAAGCAGAAATGTTAAAACGTGACGCCACAAGACTATTCGTGATAGTGTTTAGGAAAGTTACCATATATTGTCTACCGATGTAGGTCTTGTATGAATTATCTTATCATTAACGGCCGTTTTCAATAACGTATCTCTTGTTACGGATACATTGCTTTCACCGTTTAATGACAAGATCTTATCTGTCCATAGTTACGTCCAATATAGTTATAGTCCAATGGTATCTGTCGATAGATTATTGAAATGTAAGTAAGCGTAAAAGGATAAATTTCCAAAAACACCTCTAATAAGAGGTAGACAAATCTATTTAGTTAAACTAAGGATAGATGGGTTATTGAAAACGGCCGTAAAACAATACAACAGTAAAATCAGAGATAATATATAGACAGATATAAAACGTACAGTACGTGTTGAACCATGTACCTACATAATAGACAAACAATGGTTAGTGAAGGTATATTCAATTTTATATAGTATTTTTATCAATTACTTATTTGTTACAATATAAAAAAAATCATAATACATACATACCATGACAGCTATGAAAATATCAGACAGGAAAAGAAATAAACGGACTACGATATACATATGAGAGTTGTTGATACTTTATAACTATGTCCACTGTGCCTTTCATGTTCAACTTTAGTTTTCATCTTTCTATTCCACTTTCTTAGAATGCGTTAAAGAAGGCAATGCCAGTATAGTTATTTAGTTCCCTTGTTGATGTTGAACGCTTTGTGGCATAGAAATCCACTCGACGCCGGAAAACTTGTATCAGAGCGCGTTTCGCTTTCAACAGTCATCGCGCATGCGTTAAAGGCATGCCTCGCGAGCGCTATTGACTGCTCTATGACGCGTGACAAAATAAAGGCAAAGTATATACATAACTTATGCACAGCACGCGACGGTGTTGGTTAGTAATGTACCGATTGTAATGTACGTAGAATCATACATTTCAATAGAAATATTATTTATATAACACCGTCATGTTGGTACCGTCTAGTCGACCATCTCTTTGAAGAACTAACCAATGGGAACCCTCCTTTGCACAGGATGCCGGCTAGATTATGGGTACCACAACGGCGCCCTTTGCAAGGTCAAGCAGTAATATGTAAGCATTACTGTGTTTCGGTCTGAGGGGCGCCAAACCTTGTGAAATTACTGCGCAAATGAGACAACATCATATGTCTCAAGGTGACGAGAGCAATTATGGGGTCGCACAGAGTTTTTGGGATTTTCAAGAATCCTGAGCGGCACTGCATTGTAATGGGCAGGGCGTTTTAATTAAGATTAGCTGAACGTCCTGCTCGGCTCGTCCCGTATTGTCATAAAAAAAAAACAATTTTATTTTATCCACTCCAGAGTTTCCAGACAACTTGTTTTACGGTAGTTATATAATAATTGACCTAAATATATAATATATAACCCACAGATGCCTAATAAAATACAAACATCAAAGATATGAAAATGCACAGTAGCCACGAGCTATTGTTCATGGACGTACTTACTATAAACAATAATTAGACTCACAATCGCCTACTAAAAAGCCGTCAAAAATGTCCGAACGACTTTGTATATATGTATACATTAACTTATTCAGATAATATTAAAACATTTATTAAAAATAATACCTTATTTCATGGCAGTAATGTTCAATTTCTATTGTATACGCTCATAAGAAGCTCATTGATTATAGTGCGAAATGTGGCGTCTCTTTCGCATATTTCATCGGCTATGAATTTTGTTTTAGCAATTGAAATGTTATTAAATATTTAGGAAAATTATTAAAAACATCAAGTTTACATAATTTTGTTAATATAAAGAGGCTCTTACCTGAAATACAACACGCCATCTTTTTAAAGTTCGGATAAGCTGTTATTTGGACATTTTTTAACTGCGTGGCGTTGTATTCAAAGCGCGGTCGTAACACAACTGAATGAAAACTCTGTCTACGTGCAGAGTTTTGCTTCAGACAATTTTTGAGTGTGATTATGAGTCTTGTTGTTTATTGTTAATGATATCTTGTGATTATTAAATGACCAATTAGGATGTGTTGTGATAGTCACGGGGCCAATGAACGTTCAGTACCTCGAGCGCGCTCTCAGCTCGTTTGGTTCACTAAGTTACTTTCATTGCGAATATATAAGATCATGGTATAATAATAACTGGTAATGGTAATAATTGGTATTCTCTTCCCATGACAGCTGGGTCGAGTGATTGGCCTAAAAATACGTCATCAGTTGCGATGACTGTTCTCAAACTATTTTCGAGTGGAACGACGCTATAGACGTGAGCGACACGACAATAGCGAGCTGTCAGTATGACACTTGTCAATGTGATGTCTTGCCACTGTGTGTGTTATTGAATTACCCGAGAGCAAAATGTGTTTTTTAACTTTGAGCAATTCTGAACTTTAAAATAAATTGATTTAAATCTCAATAGATGAATAACATGAGGTTACTTATTAGTTAAACTAGTTAGTAATTTCTTTTATCTACACCCATGCTTTAAATCCTCTATTAAAGATTCTGAAACAGTTAGCTTATTGCCAACATTAAAACACCCAATGTCCTAATAACCATTACATCACCCAAAAGAGTGTTGTAATGTTGTACTGAATTTCATAACAACACTCCTATGTTTTTTTTGTCCCTTCATGCGCAAAGAGTTTCAACATACAGCCACATTCTTATTGCTCGATGCGTGGTATCTGTATGAATTTCAAAAAAAGAACATTTTCGTTTACGCGCGCTCTACACTCCCAGAACGTCGCGCGCCGTAAAAAAAAGTAGGTTATTCGAATCCCCGACATTTTTCTTCGATATTTTTATTGTTTTGCTTACAAAAAATGAGCGATTCATTTTAAACGCTGCAAAAGAACATTATAGTCGAGGGAATTTTAATTATTGCACTATACAAAATGTAAATTGCTACTAAAATAAATAATTGTTTCATTAATACTTATTTTATTTGTATATAATCAGTAACGAATGATATTAGGTTACTACTAGGACTGGTGTTTTAATGTTAGCAGTAAGCTAACTGTTCCAGAATCTTTTAGAGGATTCATATTCTGGGTGTAGATAAAGTCTTGTATGCAACTGTTAATAATTAGGTATTAAAACACTCATGTGCTACTATTATCACACTCGGCTTCGCCTCGTGAGATAAATCCACATTCGTGTTTTAATACCCCTTACTACACAACAGTTGCATAAATAACTATTAACTCATTATAATTTACTCTTATTACCGTGATATTAGGCGGAGTATATTATTATACCATGATATAAGGGTTATTATGAAAAAGTTGGCACATCTAAATAAACATAATCGTAACGACAATAAAATGAGATTTTATATTATGATAATAACGGTGAGATTTAAAATATATAAATATAACTTGTGTACACTTTAAGCAACAATACGATGCAAATTCATTGTGATGATCGCCAATAAGACCGTTATTTAATTCCATAGAAAACAAGTCAGCCACAACAGCTTTAAAAACAAACAATTTAATTTAACCAATTAAAATATAAAACATATTTATTAAATAATATTACTCATCTTTTAACGCAAAGTTTTCATTCTACCCTCATTCCGGAATGTGAGGCACTAAGACGAACATCTAGTTTACTTGGATTTTTAATAACTAAATTTAAATTAGCTTGAACCCTTAACAGTTTGTCAAAAATGTAGAGTTATTAATTAAGATCAATCCAATGTTTCGTTATTTAGACATGCGTTACTTACAGCTTACAAATTTATGGTCTTCTTTATTGAGTCTGTATTTGTTTTTGTTGAGTCTGTTGGGCTTTAGGTAAATTAACTAGTAAAGTTACTTAACAACATACTATTAAGACTGGCTGTATAAAAACACATATGGTTAAACACAGACAATTCATATTTAAGTTTAAAATATCTTCGGTCACCAAAATTTAATTAAATGTTTAAATCTGTTTATAAACGAACACGTTATGCCTGAACATCAATAAAAATAGAATCGAATCGAAAAACTAATATAGAGCCTCATAATAAGATTGAGACTGTACTAAATATACTACACATAGCATACTTCAGTCGTATGTTAAGGTACATTGTACAATATCTAATCGTAAGTGAAACTGGTTTATAAAAAAAATGTAAGAAACTGTACTATTTTTTTTTTTCACATAATATTGATACAATTCCATAATCATCAACCGTTTCTGATGAACGAAAAAGCGATAAGAAACTTACCTAAATGCTACAGAACTATATAGGTAATATAACTTGTTTCATCTTCTGTCCCGCTCACTCTTGAATACTTTTACAACACGACACAGCTCATAAACCATATTTTCTTACAAGGATCTACTAGAATATTCTTCTAAGTCTTTCAACCAAAACTTACCTACTCTCAGTATTTAATTAAGTGAAAATCACTGAATTTAATTGCACACGTTACATTTCATATTACCTTTGATCATATTACCGGCTTTCGACATAAGACAGACGCATAAAAGTATATCCATTACTCTAACGCATAGATTTAATCAGGACCATTCATTCGGCCTGTCGTATTCAATTTTATGAATATTTGGAATGATTTCCATAAAATACCTCCATAGCCTCATACTCAATCTATTCTCGCTGAGAATCAAATGTATTAAATGTTGGCCATTGCGTGTTGCTATGAGAACACCGTTCCGTTTTTGTGTACCCGAGTGAATATTACTTCTTCGTCGTCGGCATTCACACTCTCGGCTGTAGTCAGGGCGACTGTATCGCTGTGAACCACGTGTGGCGACTCACTGAACTCGTCTAACTCCTCTATGCCAGCTGAAATCGTAACAGGACATTATGAAACTATACTATAGGTATTTCTTTTTTTTTTTGGTTTAGTCTAAGATGACTATGTCACTCCTGTAACTTAAAAAAATCCTTAATTACATCACACAATATATAAAAAACACAAAGAGCCACACACCAGTGGGACAGGATGCCGGCTAGATTACGGGTACCACAACGGCGCCTATTTCTGCCGTGAAGCAGTAATGTGTAAGCATAACTGTGTTTCGGTCAGAAGGGCGCCGTAGCTAGTGAAATTACTGGGCAAATGATACTTAACATCTTATGTCTCAAGGTGATGAGCGCAGTTGTAGTGCCGCTCAGAATTTTTAGGGTTTTTCTGAACGTCCTGCTCGTCTCGTCTCTCATAAAATAATAAATAAACGTACAAACACATTATTAACACATTTTAATGACCTCCCGCGCGGCCTTTGATAGTGGAGCGGCTAATAAATTATTTCACATACCCACATTGTAATTATTGTTAAGGAGAGTCGGCCGCTCTGAATCGTTCTATACACATTCCATCTTTTGATGGAAAACATCATCGTTCCTTGTGTCTCCACAGTCCATACAATTTTGTGTAAGCGATCTTTTCATCATAAATTTAAATTTATTTGATGGAATGTGCCCGGGACGAAGTCTTAACATTGTTACGATATCCGTCCATTTAACTTTGGATTCTGTTAACTGTAAGTGCTGACACACTATTGTTTTATACCATATGCCCTATTCCCGAGATCTTTCATTAAAATATTCTTGCCAATCAAGAATACCTATAGTATAGTACGATTCACGAAAGATGACCACTGCGCAGGAGATATTTTTAGATCTCCTTGGGACGCGGGGTGAGGCGCGGGCGGAATACGTCAAGACCAGAGTGACGGTATTGGTCTTAATGCACTCCCACTGCTCTCGAGTACAGTTAAAAAGTAAAAGTTGTTTAAAATTTATATTGTTTATTATTTTATACTGTTTTGTTACTTGTTAAATATTCGTTGTTTGTATTTATATTAAACTAGTTGACCCGACAGACGTTGTTCTGTATATCTATACTAATATTATAAAGAGGAAAGATTTGATTGTTTGTTTGTTTGCATTGAATAGGCTCCGCAACTACTGAACGGATTTGAATAATTCTTTCACTGTTGGGAAGCTACATTATCCCCGAGTGTTAATGTCAATGTAATATAACATTTTCAAAAAAAATAGGGATCCCTACTAAAAGTCCGGTAATGTAACCCAAGGTGTAAAAATACGTACGCGAACGACGTCGCGGGGTATCAGCTAGTAATAAATAAAATAATGTTTTTTATGAATTTGTCAATAATATATAACATCAAAAATTATTTCGTAAAATATGCTCCCTGTTGTTGTAATGAAATTGTTTTACAGCAGAACTGTCAAACCGTGCGCCAATAATTCTCTCATAGAAACTATGTCCATACAAAACAAATATCGGATGACGGGGGACACTTTCATATTTATTCACCTTTTAAACCTTCCCTGGACTTCCACAAATAATTCAAGACCAAAATTAGCCAAATCGGTCCAGCCGTTCTCGAGTTTTAGCGCGGCTAACGAACAGCAATTCATTTTTATATATATAGATAATAAAAGGGACCACTTCGTGGATGAGCATACTGTTGAATTAATTATTCGTGTGGCTTTATCTTAATCATCGGAAGATGAATGAACGATGAAGATGAACACGGCCCCAGTTTCGCAAGCTCCACGATTCCCACAAATTAAATGATAGAGGGCAATAGCGACTGAATGTTTTACTTTCATAATATTTATAGTTCAGTTTATTTTAGTAAACTACTATAAACAACTAGTCTCACAATCACCAACTACAAGGTCGTCAAAAATGTCTGAGTGGCATTGTATATTGTTATACCTTATTTCGTGGCAGTTAAGTTCAAAGTCCATTGTATACGCTTATACGAAGCTCATTCATAATGGTGCGTAAGAGACGGACGACTCTTTCGCATATTTCATCGGCTATGTATTTTGTTTTAGCAATTCAAATGTAATAAATTAGCTTATATGATTAAAAACGTCAAGTTCGTTACATAATTTTGTTAATTTAAGGGGGCTCTTACCTCAAATACGACACTCCATCGTTTTTTTTAGTTTGGACATGTTTTTATTTAGACAGTTTTTCACTAAACACTTTGTCATTGCGTGGCGTTGTATTCCAAGCGCGGTCGAAACAGAACTGAACGAAAACTCTGCCTAATAGACGCGTAGACTGAGTGTTGTGATTGTGAGTCTAGTTGTTTATTGTACGTCAATGAGCGAGCGCAATTATAATGTCGCTCATGATGTTGTCTTGATCGTTCTCATCATTCGCCATCTGTCCTGCGTTGCCCTCCTCCAACCTATTCTGGTGATCTTGACCACATCATCAGTCCATCTTGTGGGGGGTCTACCAACACTACGTCTTCCGGTACCAAAAATGCTTGCCCCCTACTGCTCATAGGTACCTAATAATCAGGGGCGTGGATATCATATAGGCAATTAAGCAGTGCCAACCTCGTTATAAAACTAAATAAATATAGCACTGGTGTTAAAGTAAATATTTTTTTTGTAATTTTATAACCAAACTTCTATTGTACACCCACCCATAATTTTTTTCCTTGCGCTCTAGTGGGTATCTATACCCACAGTAAGCAATCTTTGCAAATTCCAAAGCTCAACAACGACTAGTTAGATCTACAGTACCTAGAAAACGAATGCACGCCCCTGCTAATAATAATAATAATATAGCCTTTTATTCAGATCTTTTAGTACAATGAATTTTTAAACTTATGTAAAGGACTACTATTAAAATCTTAAACTTAATAGATATGAATTAATTTAAACTAATATTTGTTGCTTCGTTATCTTTCCTAGATCTGTTTGCCAGTCGGCAAAGGCCTCCTCCAACCTTTCCCATTCCATTCTTTCTTGAGCCACTCTGTTCCATGTGACTCCTGCCACTTGTCTAACGTCATCGTCCAATCTTTTCCTTTTGCCTTCCCTTGGACATGGTGGTACCATGTCACCCTTTTGCTCCATTTGTCGTCACCTCTTACCAGGTGACCAGCCCATCGCCATTTGAGTCTTTTGATTTTGCTTATTACAATATAGGTAGGCTTACACTTACCAGTGTAGTCGGGAGGAGCTAGTAACAGATATTGTTCTGATCGCGTTGGCCACAATAGGTGAGCCATTACACAAAACGCCAGGCAATCAGCTGAGTATGTTATACCTAAAACAATTAATAGACACAACAATAGGTTAGTTTCATCTATCAAAATTAAATTATAAAGTGTATAAACACATCCATGGCTCGGAAACAAACATTCATATTCATCATATATTAAATGATTGCAACTACCGGGATTCGAACCCGGGCTTTCTAGCTCAGTAGGAAGGTGAAGGTGAATAGTGATGGTGAGGGTGAATGAGTGGTAGGAACCACTATACACTGGGCTACAGGGGTCTCAAATAGATATCAGAAATCAAGATACAACTGGAAAGTGAGATTCACTTTTGTTTTTGATATATCAAAACTGTACACGCGTTATCGCGGTCTCAAGTCGTCTCTATGATAGTACATTCTAAGTCTATAGTTGTACTATGGGTGCAAGATAACGTCGTAGTTAATACGATATACATACCTACATAATATAGACATTCATGACTCGGGCAAATCAAATCAAATCAACCCAAATGTTTTGAGATTTCTTTAGTGTTAATTCCGCCAATATTCGACAATTCGACACGTGTTAAGCCTATACACGAGGCATCCTAAGGACATGTTGACTCGCCAAACTCTGGCAAGAGACTCAGTTTTGTATATTTTGCAATATTGGCGGAATTAACACTCAAGACATTTGGATAATTATGGATTTCCGCAGAGTATAAAAATTGGACTATACCTCAACTGAATACTATCTGACTCTACCTACACTGATAGTAACCGAGAGTATAAAAACACACACGAGACTGTATGATGTATGTATGAGGAGAAAAAAAGATTCGATGGCCAACTCGTATTTTATACTTTGAATAGTTACTATAAATATAGACTTACTTACTATACTGAATTTACCATATTACGTTCGGAAAAAATTGAGCTCGTGAGAACATTAACGGCCACTCTTTTTAACGGAACACAGTAATGTGGTGTTACGTTCTGAAGGACGCCATAGCTAGTGAAATTACTGGGCAAATGATACTTAACATCTATCGTCTCAAGGTGACGAGCGCAACTGTAGCGCCGCTCAGAATTTTTTTGGTTTTTCAAAAATCCTGAGCGGGCATGGCGTATCAATTACCATCAGCTTATTTTCATTAAAAAAAAAACTTGCGTTAATAAAAAAAAAACTATAATATATACAAGACTGTATACTCACCTAATATAAACTTAAACCGCCACAGTGGACTTATTTGAAGGGCAATCAACGCAATTATCGGCAAGTACACGAACCAGACGAGGCTTGATGCACCGAAATGCAGCAAAAAGTTCAGTTTGGGCATGTTGTGTTCATACATCATGGTGTTCCTCAGCTCCAGCACAAACCACGTCATGATGGCCACCCTCAGAGACAGCACCAGCCAGCCGGGCCACGTCTGATACTCATCAATCTCTTCAATTATATCGACTTCAGTCTGTAACACATAATTGAGGGTTAATATTAAAAAAAATATATATAAATACGAGAAGAGCAGGACGCATGCAGTGACGCTCAGAATTATCGAATAACCCAAAAATTCTGAGCGGCACTGCAACTGCACTCGTCAACTTGAGACATAAGATGTTACGTCTCATCTGCCCAGTAATTTCACTAGCTACGGCACCCTTCAGACCGTAACACAGTAATGCTTACACATAACTGCTTCACGGCAGAAATAGGCGCCGTTGTGGTACCCATTATTTAGCCGGCATCCTGTGCAAAGGAGTCTTCCACTGGTATATTTACATTCAAAATAGACTATGGTATCACTTATTGAGAGTCAAAAACTACCACCCATTCGAAAAAGTATGCCTCAGACCTGAGAAGAACGGGCGCAACTCAGTGAGATTGTTTTTTTTTTTTTCATAAGAAATGGTTACGATGTAATATGGTATATAAACTATTTAATAGCCTGAATATACAAATCTGTGGTATAATTAAGAAAGTCATTTATGTTATAGTAACCTTTACCACAAACGTTTTTTAACCATTCATTGTGAATAATTGTCAAACATTGGGTATGTTCGGAAAGGTAACATGTGTAACACAATTCCACAAATAGCAATCTAATCTTGTTAATAGAATTGGCACAGAGACTATCAAAGGCTCTGGCAAGGTCGAAAAATATACCAAGTACTTTTTCTTTATTGTCAAGGTATCTGGCAATTAATTGGGTTAGAAGGAGACAACCATCTTCTATACATTTACCCTTAACAGAGCCAAGTTAAAGTATTAAATTAATATTTTTTATAAAATTTTAGATAAGGATGGCAGTACTCCGCCTGTAGTTTTCGGAAGTGCTTTGGTCACCATTTTTATACACAGGCCTTACTAGTGATTCTTTTAAATGCTCTCAGAAATGTACCAGTTTGTAGACACATATTCAAAATATGAGTCATTGGAGGTTCTAGCAGTCCTACGAGATGGTCGGACCAAATACGATATGCTCTAAACATCAACTTCCATGATGCCCTTCATAAGGCTAAGGATCGCAGCAGATAGAGGGGAATCGTACGGGAGAAACTGATGCAGTGGGGGAGTCACGACCCTCAGTAATGAGGAAAACGACCCGAGGAGGAGGAGGTTCTAGAGCGTCTTTGCGTGTTTTAATGACTAGCATCGGAATATTACTATTGCCAGAAGCTGATTCATTCTTCATGTCCATTAATTGATATTCTACTTCTTTTAAGTCAGTATCAAAGAGTTTCATTAATTGAATTGGTGCAAAACTAGAAATTGAGGCGGTACTGGAGGTGGAACCGTACGAAATTGGTGTATTTTGGCATCATTTCAAATCTCTACTATCACAGTATTCATTAACTGCATCAACAGCTAACTTGTGGTCTTGTATAGTATTAAGATGCTCTTACAGAGCTGGTTGCTTTTGTTTAAACACTTGCTTTTTAGTAATTTTGATTTCTCAGGAGCAGGTTTCAGTTTTTTTCAGCAGATTTTTACAAGATTACGATAGCTTCAATTGATGGTTTGCTCAGCTTGGTTATAGACAGTCTCTCAAAGAAAAATTTAAAGAAATAAATATTATGACTGTTCAATCTCAGTACATTTATGAAAATTTAATATACATTCACAAAAAGCGTCACCTTTTTGCTCTTAATAGGTATTTTCATTATTATAACACTAGAAATAAGGGATTGCTTGTAACTAATTCTAGTAGGCTTCATAAGATGCATAATAGCTTTAAGGGTAAATGTATACACTTCTATAATAAAGTCCCAGCCACTGTTCAGGCGTTATCTATAAATAAATTTAAATGTATTATAAAAAAATGGCTCTGTCGTAAATCCTATTACTCCACTGCTGAATATCTATATGATCGGACAGCCTGGAACTAGATTGTGATTATTTTATAGCGATAGAAATGATTGTACAATAATGTATATTTTTATTGAAAAGAGCGCATAAAAAGAATGCTGGGAGAGTTTCTTGCGCCGCTTCTTCTCTCTCAGAGCGCCATTTGTTTCCGAAGCGGTAGAAGTATCTAGTAGTTATTAGAAATGACATCAAAAACAATTCTAAAGGAATCAATTTTGAGAAAATAAATGCCTTTAATGGGCTATTTGGTTCACTTTTAGCTTTAGTGTGGTTTATCGCGATGTCTAATGCAATCAACCGACGGTTCAGAGCGGCACAGCAATTGCGTTCATCACTTGTAGCCATAATAATATGATAAATCTCATAAGCCCACTAATTTCATTAACTACGACACCCTTGAATCCAAAACACAATAATGCTTGCACATTACTGCTTCACGGCAGAATATGACACTGCTGTGAACAGAAGCCATTGATAAATTTCGATTCCCGTTTAGGTCTGATAATAAAATGTTTGTATGTTCTAAAACATTCCGGTTGTATTTATAAGCACTTGCCAGATGAGAGGCAAGAGAACTAGTCTGCCCTACTGATGCTTATGCAAGAGATGCAATTATAATCTCAGTGAGGATTATACAGCTGCTGCCTCCCTTTTTAGTTACCAGAGTGGGTGAAGTTAATCCCTATCGAATGGCTCTAAAGAATATGTCTTTGTCAAACTATGAATTAAATTAAAAATTACTTACAGTATTCCAAACATATAGTAATATATGCACAATGCCATAAACCATCCAAACTCCAAAAACAAGAGGTTTATATGTGAATTCCAGTCTTGTTACGGCCCAACCTTTAGCCAAGAGAAGTAGCAGCAACATGAAAAGTGTCTGCAAATTTATTTCTTTATTAGTTTATTACGCAATACATAGGATTTATATGCATATATAGCTTGTGGGCTGGTTCACTTCGCATCACCTAAACAAAAGCAAATATACAAAAAAAAATGTTCATTACTAAATCTGTAGAGGTCCAATTATTACAATAATCATTTTGTTTTTTCCTGTTCTCGTAATGAAATAAAATTGAAATTAATAAATAACGAAGGAAATAAGCGAAATAAAAACTACCCTTGCTCTCAAGTTCCATCAACCTGCACAGTGCAAACAACGAGACACGAAATTTTTATATATTATAAAGATTCTCCACAGGATATAATATATTTTACATCTCTCATATTCGGTAAGTAGGTCCTTATTACCCCCAAATGGGGCTTGTAGGTGACCAATTAGCGCTCTTAGGTAATAATGTAGCTACTATTCACTCTTTCAAAAAGTTCGCGTACGTCTAACCATCATACTGGCAAAAGACATCATGCATTCAGCCCAATGACAAAAGAGGTCGCTTCGCTATTCAGCCTTGTCTTCGTATGAGTATAATAGTCATCAATTTTTAATATCGAAGGGCGAAGCTCAACTTTTCGTTCTTGAAAAAAAAAAAAAAAACGATAAAAAAAGGCGGGAGTAGAAAACTTTTACTTTAAATATTGTTTGTTTTTGGGATTTTTTATAATTACGTGCTAATTAAGAAAAAAACATGAGTTCTGCAAGTGATGACGACATACATAATATGCTGCATTTCCGATTCAATGAAAATGGAAGCTGAAGCAGCAATTAACAATATTTATTTTATTATTGTAATGCCAGTTTTTTTCTACTTACCTCACAATCGAGATGAAAAGCAGAGTAGTTAGCTCGGATGTAAGCATCAATTGCACCCTCGAACTATAAATATCTGGGGCTGCAATTGATGCCTTACAGCCCTTGGCTACTAATCTACTATTATTGATTACTAGATACCTCGGTCTAGTCTAGGTCTAGGTCCAATCTAATAACAATAATGACTTGCACTGTATGTCACTAATTGTGCATTACCATTTTAAGCGACTTCGAGGAGGAGGTTATCAATTCGATCGGTTTTTTTTATGTATGTACACCGATTATTCTGCGATTTATGATCCGATTTACGTAACGTCTTTTTTTTATGAAGTAGGAGGACAAACGAGCGTACGGTTCACCTGGTGTTAAGTGATCACCGCCGCCCACATTCGCTTGCAACACCAGAGAAAACACAAGAGCGTTGCCGGCCTTTAAGGAAGGTGTACGCGCTTTTTTTGAAGGTACCCATGTCGTATCGTCCCGGAAACACCGCACAAGGAAGCTTATTCCACAGCTTTGTAGAACGAGGAAGAAAGCTCCTTGAAAACCGCACTGTGGAGGACCGTCACACGTCCAGATGGTGGGGATGATATCCTAACTTGTGGCGTGTCGTGCGAAGGTGGAATTCGGCGGCAGGAATCAGGATAAACAGCAGCTCTTCGGAACACTCCCGTGATAAATGCGGTAGAAGACACACAATGAAGCGACGTCTCTACGCAACGCCAAGTGATCCAGCCGTTCACACAGCAATGGGTCCCCGACAATTCGAGCTGCACGCGGTCAAATGGATCGAGCTGATACTGGGGTGCGCCAGACCAGAGATGATAGCAAAACTCCATGTGTGGCCGGACCTGCGCTTTGTAGAGCGCTAGAATGTGGGCCGTCTTGAAGTATTGCCGTGCTCTATTGATGACGCCCAGCTTCTTCGAAGCCAATTTGGCTTTGCCCTCCAGATGGCCACGGAAATGGCAATCGCTCGAGATTTCGAGACCCAGTATTCCGATACTAACCGAGGCTTTAAGGGAAGTGTTGTCGAAGAGCGGTGATACGACAAATGGTTTTTTTTAGTGCTAAACGCGCAAACTTGAGTCTTTGGGGGGGTTAAATCAGAAAAGGTTCAAATTACCCTATTCCGCGACCTTCTCGAGCGAGGACTCGATAGAAGACACAATTTTCTCCCGCGTTGGCGACTCAACCAATTGGGACAGACCATACGCCAATGCAAAATTATGCACAGATCGCCCTGCGTAGTCTGTGGTACGTGATCCAAGCCATTCGGCGTTGTGCCCGTTGAAATCACCTAAGACTACGATTTCAGCGGAAGGGTCTGAGCGGAGAATCTGTGCAAGCAAGTCGTCAATTGCCGCTTGAACGCAGCCCATGATATGATCGGTTTCTGCGTTACCACTATGGGACCTGTAGCCACACGCATATATGCGGACGCGGTCCTCTAAATCTAAGCGGAGCCAGAGAGTAGACAGGTCCCTACCCTCAAAATTGCAGAGACGGCGACAGCAGTAGGATATCTGCTGGACACGTTTAAATTGGAGTGAATTCCCCTGATATTGCAAAAGTCTACGTTGAGCGTGGAGCGGGGTGCCGTGGTGTTACTGCCTCGTTTGTCCTCGGTCATGCGCGGTTCTGTGCCCATCCCAAAATACGAAGGGTAGCCCGAGCGAGAGTGCTCGGGGAGGGATTCTCCGGCTCTGGTAGAGCCGGTACCCTCCGGGTTAATATCTTTTTTCGGACCGCTCTCATATTTTGTGTGTGTGTGGGGGGGGGGGGGGGGATGGCCTCCGGTCCTCGACACTAACCTATGTGAAACATAGCGGCACTGGGCCGCTACTTCACGCCGGTATTCTGTGCGAGTGTGGTAATTAACCCGGACGAGTCTGGCCCGATTGTGCTGACCGTGACTCTCCCACTTATAAAAAGCCTTAGTCGCCTCTCACGACACCCTAATGGGCATGGGACTCCCTATCATTTTGACGCCCCGGGGAAAGTACAGGGCAATCGTCTACCTGGACGACATAATTGTTTTCTGGGTACGGCTTTTTTTGGAGTTTTCATTCAATTGATTATATATTATCATTGATCATTGATTATATATTATTATTAACTGACACTAAAACGTAAAAAAAAATAGCTTTGAAGTCGGTGCCAAGCCAAATGTAATAAAGGTACCTACACTCGCACAAGTTGTTTAGGGCTTGGCACTATTAGGACAAGTTATTTACCCGTAAACTTTATAATTTCTGAGTCATCATCGCAACAACAAAACTCCGTCAAAAATATTTGATAGAGATGTCTTCAGTTCACAGGGACCTTCTGGACCTTCGTTTGCCACCATAAAACGTTGGAGCCAAGAACTAAAGCATGGTAGAGAGTCGCTGGAAGATGATCCCAGGTCAGGACGTCTAAACGCTGCCGATACCGAAGAAAATTTTGAAAATTAAAGAAACTTGTTCTAGAAGATCGGCGAATTAAGTTCTGGCAAATAGTTAGTGCACATGCAAAAGATGCCGCTTGGTGCCAAAAATGCTTTTTGGGTATCTGTCGATGATCCTCTGTGGATAAGAAGTTCAAAATCGGCATCCAAGCTCATTGCCACGGTTTTTTTTGGATTATGAAGAAATTTTGTTTATCGATTACCTTCCTAAAAAACTATGATGAAAGGTAATAATTATGCCACATTGCTGACAAAAGTGGTTGTCCAGAAAAGGTAAGGCAAAGTAGTAAACCTTTTACTAGTAAATCCTGTTTTGCATGACAAAGCGTCTGTTTAAACACCACGACTTGCAAGGCGTGCTCTGGCTGAACCTGTTTCAGAAAAGTTTTCGAAGATTTTAAGCACCTACCATACAGCCAGACCTAGTCCCCAGTGTTATTTTCTGATTGTGGCGAAGAATTTTGAGTGAAGAAAGCGATCAAAGTTGCAGTTGATGAGGATTTTGAAGGCAAAGATGGAGAATATTTTACTGAATTAAAAGCATTTCCTGGAAAATGTATTAAAGTAAAAGGGGACCACATAGAAAAATAAATTATTTATACATCTTCATACCATACATAGGCTTGAAATATTTCAGCCACCCCTTCTATCTAAAGATTGGCTGATAAACTCCACACGCCACAAATTAGGATATCATCCCCACCATCTGGATGTGTGGCGGTCCTCCACAGTGCGGTTTTCAAGGAGCTTTCTTCCTCGTACTACTAAGCTGTGGAATGAGCTTCCTACACTGCAGTCCTATACTACAGCTGCACTCGTTTATACACATTTTGGTGAATTTTGAGGTAGAGAGGTGAAATAGTTTGAGTAGAAATAAATATTAGACTCTTTCCTTTTGTATTGTATCATATTCTGGTAATGTGCCTCTAACAAAAGACCTCATCGAACTCTTAAAGCTTAAGTGTTACCCACATTCGTCATAATCCTACTATTGTACGACCTGTATAGCCGAGTGGTTAGCGAGGTTAGGTGCAAGCATTTATATGATGAATATGGATGTTTGTTTCCGAGTCATGGATGTTTAAATCTATTTATGTATGTTTATATGAATTTATGTATGTTTAAGTATATATGCTTAACTTATTATTATTATTATTGTTGACAAGTTGTCTCTCCAGCACTTTCCAGCCTTCTTCAACTTATATTACTATTCATGGGGGAACATGATGGGAAAAATTTATATATAGTAAATAACATACCCTGCTCATAATATCCAATATATCCCCAGCAACATCAAGACCAGTGAATCCTACTCCATCTGCAGCAAACTTCACTGTGTGGAGAACATTGAAACATAGCGCAATGAACTCCAGAAACAAACTGAATGTGAAGAGTTTTGTTACGGGATGCCTTTGAGTCCTAGAATAATTAAAAGTCAAATCAGATTTATTCAATTAGGTCAAGAAATGACCCTTACGAATGTGAAAATTTTATCATTAACCACAACTTCGGGAGATGTTGAGATTTAATGACAAGTGCCAAGAAACTCATTGTAACTATTTTAAATCAAACAATGTTGATAACAACCTATGTGAATTGATGCACAATTCTTACATAAGTAACTTAAAGATTAAAAATAAAAGTAAAAAATAATTTAAATAAAACTTGTATTCATTAATAAATAAGATTTATGTATAATAAATATTATTATCATCATCAGTAAATAAAAATCAATTCCATCAAATAAACCTAACAGACATTGATATAGGCATATTTCCTGCACTGTGTGTCTTACGAAGTAGTGGTAAATTCAATAAGAGACAATATTTTTATTTTTTTTGACATTCATAAGTGTCCTACCTGCATGAATAAAGTGTTTTTGAATTTGAATTTGTGTTTTCCCAGGGCATAAAGAGAATAGGAAAGTTACATGCCCAAGGGTGTCATAAAAGGTGACTAAGGACTCAGTGGGTGGCTCCTTCACACAGGTTGCCAGCTAGAATATGGGTACGACAAGGGTGCCTTTTTCTGTAGTGAATTAGTAAGCTAAATAGCTAGTGAAATTACTGGGCAAATAAGACTTAACATCTTAGGTCTCAAGGTGATGAGAACAATTTTAGAGCCACTCAGGTTTTTCAAGAATCCTGAGTGGCACTGCATTGTATTAGGCAGAGTGTATTAATTACCATCCGCTGAATGTCCTGCTCATCTCATCTCTTTTATTCCAAAGTATCAATAATCATAAAATTAAAAAAAAATGTTTTAAGCCTTACCTGACTGCATATATTTGCACAGGCACTAAAATTATATAACACAACCAGAACAACAAATACATCTCCAAAGTATTCTGTCTATCAAATGAGAACTGATACAGCATTGTATTATACAGTGACAGATTGGGGCTTCCATTGACTAGCCAGAAATCATAATTAATTATTTGTGGCATATCTGTTAATGACTTATTATCAGGGGAGGGTGCCCCCTTATAGTGATGCCATGAACAAGTCACTTCATCCAAGTAACAAGATACCATAGACACATACCAGAACCTGTAACAAAGACCTCTTTTATTAGAATAGAATAGAATAGAAACACACTTTATTAGCAATAAAAAACCCTCAGACAAAAAACAATAATTTACAATATTAATTAAATCTTAAAATACTAAATTAAATAACATAACAAATATTATAAAAAATTAAAAATAATTAAATAAAAATAATAACTGTGTGAAGGTGATTCCCTGCTAAAAGGAGCTGACTCAGTATATTGTTGTGTGAGTGCAGAAGACACCAACACAACACTGGTTTGCAGCAGCCCCTCGTGACATTTGAAGTAGAAAGTTCTCTTAGTCTTCCCATTGCAAATTAATTTGCGTAGGTATCAAAGTAAGTAGTGTAATAACATAAAAGTAAAAATAAATAATTGTAATAATAATAAATAGTAAATCATAGTATAATCTGTACATAACTGTATATAATATAATAAAGGTGGTATTAAGTGCTATAAATGAGATATAAATATATTGGTGAACATTAAATAATGACAAAAATACAGAATTGTGTTAATTTATAAGATACATTGCACATCAAGAATAATTATTATATAATGATTCTAAAATAGTTTTTTTATATTTCAATCTAAAATTTTGGACATTTTTTAATAGTCTTAATGGTGGCGGTAAATTATTCCAGCACTTAGTAGCACTGTATCGAAAACTACCCCTGAACGCTGTTGAATGATGCTGGGGCACCGCTAATATCTGCGAGGCAGATCTAGTCTTTATATTATTAGCACTGCATTGCCCCAGCCAGTCAAGTTTATTATACAAGTAAAGGGGTACTTTAGTGTATATGATACCGAAAAGCAAAATGCCTGCTAAATACAGGCACCTCTGACCTTCCATGTTAAGTATATTAGGGTGTTTTAAGTATGGAGTAATGTGTTGCCTGGGCGGAATATTCCAGCAGAATCGGGTGCATGCATTACAATGTTACATTTGATTAAAAAAGTAATTAATATGTATTTTACCTTGGTTGTCCACTGTTTTGAATAACATAAGTAAACTGGTTATTTTTTATAACATTCCAGGGCATGTCTTCATCAATGCAGAGTTGATTTGGCTGACAAGGAACTCGTCTGAATAAATCTTCACCATATGTATTACATTTTGGGTGGTAAGCAGATGCATTAAGATTCTGAAACATTATCTGACAAGCACTTTCTTTGTCAGCTATATCTCTGTTTTTATAATAGTGGATAAAATGCTTTCTGTCTAATACTGCAAATGTTATAGGATATTTGAATTGTTGTCTTGAAGTAATATTGCCAAATATGTAGCCATATGTTTCTTTCTGATAATGTATATCCGTTTTTTGAAATCCAAATTTTACTAAAAACTTAAAGAATTCATCGGTGGAAAACTCTCCATTTATACGTGTCGAGTACACAATACTAACTAAAATTAATATTAAAAACGCTTTTACAAACATTGTGATGGTCACATAAACAGTACAATCCAATCAAATATTATGATCCCCATTTCACTTAGGCAATGTAGTTTTTAATTTTTCATTCACATTTTAGGGGGTAAATAAGGCCTCCTTCTTCATTAATAACCACATAAATATCTAATATCTATACAATTTATAAATTTGAACGCAAATAGTATCTAAATTATTATTTTCTTATCATCACCACAATCATCACATTTGTTCTGTACTTTACTTTTGCAGTTTGTACTCTGAATCTGTACTCTGTAGCTTTTCGGTAGGTAGGTACCTACTATTCTATCATATTTCATTTTTGACAGTTGAGTGCAGTCATCATTCAGCACATAGAATAGATTTACAACAAAGAATAGTTTACAAATTATCATTTTATTCGATACCAAATCTCTCACCTACTACAACATGATGAACCTTTCCGGATCGGCGCGCTCCGGATCTCGCTGTACACTGTAGATCGGCAAGCTTCCGGCATTTTCGCGGCATTTTCCCCGTGTGTATTATTTTACGTGTAGTTATAAAATGCTTATAACTAGGGTGATTTGAGTGACTGTCACTGAAAGCTATTGAAACAAGCTATAAGACCATGTATAAATTATTCATATTGTCTTTCTTTTTTATTTCACACAGACTTTTCATTCGAAAAAAAGAGTAAAAATAGGTATATTTTAAAATAAATATTGTTATTATTGTTAATTACTTGTTTTATTTATTTCCTTTTATGTTTTTGTAATGAATAGTATATGTTAATTATAAAATAAAGCTTAAATCTCCACAAAGAACGATCTTCGTGTAAAGTCTTGATAACGACCGCTCGCTGCGCCGGCCGGGAACAAGTGGACACATAAGTGCTTTGTCCGTAAAGCTATGACGTCGAATATTGGTGGCCTTGAATCGTAACGGATCGAAATGTGTTTGGGAATTCACTCGTTCATAACTGCGTAGGCAAATAAACCATCTTGTACACCTTATAAGGGTGAAAACTGGATGAGGTAAAAGAGTGCCCCGCGGCACAGCCGCTCTCATTGTTTTTTGAATTACCAGTGCCCGCGGGCACGTCCGATGCGGAAAGGTGAAGTTGTAAGTAAGAGAAACCTAGAAAATTATTTAATAAGAAGTGAATTTGAATAACTTTTATTCAATCTCAATGACATAATTAGAAAAGTAAGTTTAAACGTACACCACTCGCCAAAGGGGTTTTACTGTTGAGCTTAGGCTAACCTCGCAATTCCACGCCGAGAAAAAACTTGTAAAAACAATATAGGCCATGGATTTGCATAATTTGCTATTTTAAATTATTGTCATATTATTATCTAATTAAACATAATATAATTATTTATTTCTATATAAGATGCAAACAAATCTATGCTGTAAATTATTATTCTCTATTAAAGATTTGGCTAAAAAAGTCCGAACTCCCAGTAAAGAGACATAAACACTAAAAAAAAAATATTTTCTCTCACCGCCGGCCATTTTGCGATCAAGCGTTACCTTTCGGTGCGGTGTGACATAGGTATATTGACTACTGTTTTAGCTGTAAATTATTAATTCTCTGTTTTAAGTGTACGTTCACTTGTATTTCTAATGTTGGTGATTATTGAAAAGGTTTAGTTTTAAGGTGTTTTATTTTTAAATAACCGGTAAGTAGACGTCGCATCATCGACGATATGACGCAGTTTAACTTAGCTTGTGTCTGAAATTATATCATAATTCCTATGATTTGTAGCCAACATGTCAAGATATGGTGATTGTAAAATTTATGTTGGTGATTTGGGAAACAACGCAAGTAAACCAGAACTCGAAGACGCTTTTTCTTATTATGGCCCGTTAAGAAATGTTTGGGTAGCTAGAAATCCGCCCGGCTTCGCGTTTGTTGAATTTGAAGATCCGCGAGATGCAGAAGATGCTGTAAGTCATACTAACAAAGCATTTAATCTGTGCTTACTCAAATGGCGTTCTTTTGTTTCAATATTTTCGACAATTTTTAGGTTCGTGGCTTAGATGGGCGAACTATTTGCGGACGCCGTGCGCGCGTTGAAATGTCTAATGGCGGCCGTGGCTACGGCGGACGGGGGCCTCCTCCGCGTTCTAGAGTTCCTCCTCGACCATATGATGACCGTTGTTATGATTGTGGCGATCGTGGACATTTTGCACGAGATTGCAGCCGCCGCCGTAGACGCAGGTGACTATTTTGATTTGCATGATAAGTTTTTGTAATTGTGTTTAATTGTATATGGAATCTTTTTGCTTTAAAAAAATTGTCATTATTTATTTGAAAAGATTCCAGCCCAAGGCTTCTATTCACATATACCAATGATAACTATGTTATAGGTTATCATTGGCCTGTGCGCCGAGACCAAACTCTTCAGTGTCTGCACTACTAATTGTCTGCGCTACGTAGATTACACTTCGCTGCGTGTTCTACGCTATACTTGGCTACCACCAATAACTTCGCTCTGCGAACTACGTATGACCTACGTGCACCCTCGGCTTGAGAACTGCATTAAGAATCATGTTATTTCTGCGCGTCACGCCTCGTCACGACACGACCCTACATAAGTAATCACTGCGTGCACTCAGTGAGTTACACATTTTATCCTGTATCCTCAAAGCAGACAAAATAACAAATTTTTCTTACATTAGGTATAATATGTTCTTAAAAATGGAGCACTGAAGAGTATAGTTCTAAAACTAGCTTTAAACCAGTTTCATAGCAGTGATTACAAACAACAAACAAAACAAGTGTATTAATTAAAACAAATGGAATTTGCTAATTTATTTCTAACTTTATATGGTTTAGTGCAGTTATTCAATAGCCATAGTCCCCCGTATGCTTTTTTGTCTTATTTTTTATTGCAACCTGTACTACATTCTCTGTATACAGATTTTTGTTGTTTCTCAACACCTGTGCCATGACTAGGATCATGCATTAAAAATGTGTAGCTCAAATTGATCCCCATTTTGTTTTTGTGAAAGTTCTCTCTATAGTAGATATAGAGCAGCAAAGATGGTGCACTTTGATAATTCCTATATTGTATAATAATTATTTGGAATATTATGCAATAAATATGTATTATGATCATGGGAGGCTCCTTTGCACAGGATGCTAGCGAGATTATAGGTACCTACCATAACGGCGACTTTCTCAAGGTGACTATTATTATTTAGATAGAATTATGCTGTATTAATTTTCACTCATAAAAATTAACAAGTCAAAGATATTTTCAACTTTGCATACCTAGAATTCAAATTTACTTTCAGACCATAGTTTATTTGCTTCATTAATCAATTCAGTCTTCCACAGTACTATAATATAACCTGTAAATGGACCTTTTTGTTGTTATACATTTACAATTGTCAAATATTATATTATCACAAAGGTTCTTTCATTAGGCATTTCAAAGCTCTAAAGGTGGTCTATTATATAAATCCATGTCCTTCCAAAGTGTTGTAATATACGATGATTTTCATTACTTTGTTGTGACTAATAGTATTGTTATACTATATCCCAAGGTGTCAGCATGATGTAATTGGGACAAATCTGAGTACACTTTTTGTAAGAGATGCACACAACAATCAGATCATGTTGTCACAGGTAGTAAGTAGTGTGATGATAAGCTGTAACACACAGTAGTTGGTAGGTACAGCTTAACATCAGGTGGGCAACACTATCTGCTTTTTTTTTTTTTATCCATTAAAATATTCTTATGAATGTGCAATAGGAGATGGATTTATAAAGTAGAATTTAATTGTTATATTCTATAAAATAACACGAGAATTTGATGTTTTACAGCCGCTCGAGGTCCCGTCGCCGCACACGTTCACGTTCACCGAGGTCTGGGTCCCGTTCCCGCAGCCGCTCTCGTTCCCGTTCTCGCTCCCGCTCCAAGGGAAGGTCCATGTCAAGATCGCGGTCTCGGTCACCATCTAAAGATTCCAAAAAATCGATTTAATTTCATAAAACAGTCACTACAAAGAATAATAATAAGACATCATTTTTTTTAATATTGTTTTTGTGGACAATGCAAAATACATCATTCCCTGTATTAGATTCAAGATAAAGTACTCATTAAATTTTCATTTTATAAAACTTGTTTTATTACTAAACACACACGAAAGTCAGAGAAGACTGAATAATAAAATGGTGGTATTGGTGATATTAGATTGTTATGCAAGGGTCAAAAGTAGTAAATTCCATTGTGGTTTTTAGAGTCCCGTAGCCAAATAGAAAAAACGGAACCCTTATAGATTCGTCATGTCTGTCTGTCCGTCCGTATGTCACATGCCACTTTTTCCGAAACTGCGAACTATGCTGTTGAAACTTGGTAGGTAGATGTATTCTGTGTACCGCATTAAGATTTTCACACAAAAATAGAAAAAAACATTAAGTGCTAGAATGAGCCCGCCCTGTAGCCTCTAAAATAAGAGAATGATAAAACTGAAAAAATAAATATGATGTACATTATCATGCAAACTTCCACCCAAATTGGTTTGAACGAGATCTAGTAAGTTTTTTTTTAAGACGTCAATCATATTATCAATAACTTAATTTAAAAAAATACACTTTTATAGCATGTAACTTGCTGCTACGGAACCCTTCATGGGCGCACTTGGCCGGTCTTTTTTTTAACGAGTACCTTTGGAATACCTACCTAGAAATTAATGACTAGCACATGTTACATTTCCATGGAGTGTGAAGAAAGTAGTTTATTTTTTAGCAAGTTGTCAAATATATAATTCTGGCAATACCAGAGAAATAACAAGAGTGCTGCCGGCCTATGTGAATCGTAGAATCTTGAATGTACCCCTGTCTTATCGTCGTTTAAATTAAACACCGCGCAAGGAAGCTCATTACATAGTGGTTGTGCGTACGGACAGTTCCTTGAAAACCGCAATGGAGTAACGCCACACACAGATGGTGAAAATGATATTCAAGCGGCGCCATTTGCGAAGTTAGCTGGTCAAAAACCTATTCCGAACACTCCCCGTGATGATAAATGCGGTAAAACACCAATGATGCAACGTCAGTTTAGTGATTGTTCGCGACGCAGGCAAAAGTACATATACCGCGGTCTCAACGCGTTTTGATGTCAACCCCGATTGTTTTATATTCGGATAGACAGTAGAGATTAAGGGTAAGCAGAAAACACGCAAACAAGATGATTTTATACAAGTTTTATTTATTTTATTACACATACCCTTAAGTATTATTTGTAGGTTGCCAATGCTTACTGTTGGTTGTAATAAACACTCCAGAGCTATTTTGAACTTCCATTTTTATTTACAGTTATACAAGTTTTTTCACCGGCATGACGCATTTGTTTAGTCTGAAACTCAGAAGAGTTATTCTTACAGCTTGTACTTATGGAAGCGAAGCTTTTATATGGATATTCTGGCCGCTCGCTGCGCGGGCTGTCTGCTCTAGTTGAACGTCCCTTAAGAGAGGAGAGGAGTTTAGTCACGAAGCGGTCAGGTTATTTCCACCAAGGCGGAGAGGTGAGAGCTGAAAATCAGTCAACTGATGTTTACAAAAGGAAGACGTCATGTCGTTACAAAAATTATATTAGTGGAAGGAATTAGAGGTTGAAAAAACACAATTAATTCTTCAAGGTATTAGGTACCTACTCCAATGGAGTATTTTAATATGCCCATGTTCCTAAGGCGCAATAATTGTTACGGCGCAGCTCCTAGGGATTACAAAAAAAGTTATGCACTTCCGCTTGGTTTGGTGTTGTCGTCTCGAAATGTACTCCAGCGCCTGCCATTGCGACAGCTGATACCACGGGCACCGTCTACGCAACATGACGTGGCTCCACCTCATTTTTCGCGCGCCGTTCGAGGCGACACTGAGAAGAGAATGAGAGCGCGGGTCGTTTTTTTTTTAAAAGGATGAATAATGACAGGACGGTATTACAACGGGTCCGTGCCAATGTCTTAAAAAGTTGCACCAAATGTATCGAAGTCAGTGACAGTCACCTCGAGCAGAAGCTGTGGTTGAGAGACGCTGAGTAAGTGGACATAATAATGAAATAAGTGTTGTTTTAGTACAACCTTTTCGTTGTTTAAGGGCGCTTTTAGTGTCACGCGGATTTGCTCACGCACGCGGGATTGGCCCGCATGCGTAGCATCCGCAAAGAACAATTTCATATAGGTATCTATTGTAAAGCGTGATATACGCACGCGGGACGCGGGGCGCTGTGCGGGGCGCCACCCCGGTGCGGGGTATCCGCATGCGTAAGCACTGCCTACAACTTCAGTGCCCATTTTAGAGTCGAACGGGGCGCACGCGCCGTATTGTACTGCCGAAATGAAAATCGATACAGAGCGAGTAATCATTGAAGTTCATCTGCGGCCCGTTTTGTGGGATAAACGCAATGAATTATACAAAAACAGGGACGCGAGAGAGGCTGCATGGAGAGATATTTTGAAGGAATTGGCACCTAACTACGAAAATTTGAGCGAAGAGGAAAGAAAAGAGGCGGGTATGTGTTTGGTTTATTATTTTATTTATACAAGCATCATTACTTTATTAATATAAGCATAATTATTTAATTCACAAATAACATCAAAAACCTTCTAAAACCTTTTGAGTTTAGTTAATTAATTATATATCGGTGTTGCCAGGAGACTTTTCCTTCATTGATAAAGTAATCTGCAAATATATCTCTGATATTACTTGCCGACGTATTACTACTTTCAGTCTGCTGCCTGGGTAGTGGTCCCGTAAAACCATTTGTGACAAATGTATGGCTGACCATGTATCCATCCCGTTTCCTTATGAAATTGTGAAGTACACATGCCGTCTTGACTATTAATTGTGCTAGATCTAACTTGACAGTCATGGATCTATGAAATATTCTAAATTTATTTGACATAATTCCAAAAGTGCATTCTATGTACCTTCTAGCTCTGGACAGACGGTAATTAAATATTTTCTTTTTGTAAGGTAAATTATCACGAGCATAAGGCCGCATCACATGTGATGATAAACCAAATGCCTCGTCTCCCACTATCACGAACGGCAACTTTGCTCTTACACTAGATGGATAAGCTACTTCGGGGCAAATAATAAGCAACTCTTGCGGGTCAGGGATACCCAACGTGTTACTTTCCAGTTTCGTATACAAATGACTCCTTCTAAAGATGGTTGAATCGGCGTTACTTCCACTGGTACCGACATTAATATATGTAAAATTATAATCAGCATCACACATTGCGAGGAGCACTACAGAATAATATTTCTTATAATTAAAATATAGTGATCCACTGTGCGGCGGTCGAATCACTCTTATATGTTTTCCATCAATAGCACCCAAGCAATTAGGAAAATTTGTATATGTGAGAAATCCCTCTGCGATTTCTTTCCATTTGATCCCATTAAGCTGTGGAATACATTCAGACTTTAGTTCAATCCATATTATGTAACAAACTTGTCTTACTATTTCGCTAATTGTTGCAATTCCAATCACGTAGGAATAGTGTAGATCAGTGAATGTATTACCAGTTGCCAAATATCTGAAAACAAAAACAATATATTAATAATATTATGATTATATAATATATTAATAATGCTGACATCAGACATAAGACGGCATGCACCGCTCGAATTTTACTTCAGAAGAAAAATAAATACCCTTAAGGTGAAAGGGCATGGAAGTAGCTAGCGCTAGAAGTTTTTAATTCGTTTTAACTACAGTACTGTAGCTACGTTAGATTTCTATCATTTGCCGAAAATTTTATCATAGGGGGGTATTTATGCAGTTATGATTTCATATGAAATGTTCGAAGTATAGTTATGTATCTCATATCTGCTAAAAGTGGCCACTTTTAGCAGATTTGAGATACATAACTGTGCTGTTAATATTTTATAAGAAATCTCCTCTGTATAAATTAACCCCTATGGTAAAATTTCCGACAAATGAAAGGAATCTAATGAAGCTAATTTTTGTTAAAACAAATTAAAAACTTACAGCGCTAGTGACTTCCGGAAGTTTTCACCTTAATATTGATGATGGCAAATTTTATTGGTACTGGTTTTGGGTAACTTGATCTGAAACTGTGTGTACTTTTGCCAACTACTTATTATATTTTGTCATTTCAGACAAGAAAATACAACAACGCTGGCGAACAGCAAGGGACACTTACCAGAAAGACAAGATATCTGAAAAAAATCAGCCATCCGGCTCTGGGAGTAAGAAGAAGAAGAAATATTCTTACTATGACATTTTGACTTTCTTAGACAGTACAACGGAAACTGCCGGAGAAGAGTCACTCTGTGAAGAAATGTCTGAACAAAGTAATTTAGAAACACCTAATGAGTCCACGCAACTAGGTACTTCACGTCAAGAAAGTTCTCAACTAACATCACAACGTAATTTAGAAACACGTAATGAGTCCACGCAACCAGGTACTTCACGTCAAGAAAGTTCTCACCCAACATTAAAACAAAAACAAGTAAAATCTAAAAAGCAAGCACCATCCGAATTTGAGGCACAGTTATTAGAATGCTTAAAGTCTAAGCAACTGGAGCTGGAAAGTGAGGATTTGGCTTTCTTTCAGTCTCTGCAGACTTCATTAAAAAGATTCACTAGATATCAAAAACTAATGTTCAGAACAAAAGTGTTAAATATAGTTATGGAAATGGAAAGTCAAACACAACCTGCATACTACAGCCCCATACCTACAACAAGTTCTAGTGCTTTTACTGAGCTTGACAGTTTGTCACCGATAAATCAAGATTACCAAACCAATAGTATAATCCAGGATACTTCCAGTCTTAACGACAATGCTATTAGTTCTGCTGCAGTGAATGATAATGAAACTCTTATTTCGACTGAAAGTCGCCTGTTTAATATCACGTCTTATGACATAATTTATAACCCAGCAACAACATCATCTACTGGCGAAAGTAATGTCAACGCTCAGGATACAAATTTACAAAGAAATGAATGATGTAAAATTTGATTTTTAATTTATGAATAAAACTCTTTTTATTAAAATGAGTACGATTAACTTTTTTTCTCCAGTTTCTCTCTAATTGTTTGTTTATTCATATGAGTGCGGTTGTACACACGGCACAGATCAAGTTACTCAAATCCAGTATAAGCGGGACTCCGACGGGTTACCTAAGTATGATAATGCGCAAGGTGCGAGTTCCATTTATACTGGTTTTGGGTAACTTGATCTGTGGCCATGTGTACTTTATCAGATAAAAAAAGGATTGTGTATGTAGTTGAAATCCCAAACCAATTACGAACTTTTTTTGACTTCAAATTACTGTCATGTGCAAACCTATAACTTTATATAATTTTATAAGTCGCGTGTGATGAAAGGTAGGAATGATTCCACTTTAAAGGCGACATTTTATGAGTGAAATAATCTGATTTTATGAAATTTCAACAATTAATAACCAATGACGCATTACTTTACGATATTTCAAACAAACAATCATTATTATACCGTTTATTTAGACTGGATAATTACTAGAACATGTGTTGTATGATGTCTCAATAATTGACCACGATGGTCAACTACTGAAAATATCATTGATTTGATTTTTCTGTTTAACATTTTTGCAGTTGACCAGAGTACATGACCATATTTTTTTTGCACATGTAAATTTACACATGACAGTAATTTGAAATCAAAAAAGTCCTTTACTGGTTTGGGATTGGTACGTTTATCCTACCTGTTCAAATCCCTTTCCACTAAATCATAGCAAGAAATTAAATATTTAAAATTTAAAACTTACCTTAATGTAATAGCGAGCCTCTCAATCGGTTGTATTGTAATCCTTCGTAAACTGCTTTTTTGTAGCTTATTCTCAATTTTACACAACAGTTCATCAAAAGAACGAATGGACATTCGAAAGTAATTTTTAAATTTACGTTCACTATTTTGTAGTTTTCCAAAATGTGTAACAAACGCCCCAGCAAGAAGCCTATTTTCAAGAAAGGGATCAACATGTACTCTTGTCTTCTTGTTTCGTCGTTTGTAAAGTATGTAAGCGACACATATTCTTCTGACATTGATCATTTTTGAACACGTCTATACCGTTACGCAGCCCGTAGAAAACTGAAACTCATGCTGCGTATGATCCGCAGCGTGAAATTTTACGCATGCGGGCCAATCCCGCGTGCGTGAGCAAATCCGCGTGACACTAAAAGCGCCCTAAGAGCCACAAAAAAAGGTAATATCGCCACCCGCGCGCCATTCCCAGGTAACATGAATGAAATCGGTCGGGAAAAATGACTATGGCCGCTATAACCTTTTTATCTGAGTACTTTATTACTTGTTTTTAATGTGCTTATGTCCAGAAAATGAATATGTGTTGTCACTACTTGATACCAAGATATTCGTTTAAGATACAGTACGGGATTTTTTAACACCTGTATGTGGATGTATTTTATTTAAGTCATTTTACTAACAGCTTGTATATTTGTTTCCGAATTTAAAAATAAAATTATAAAACTGTTGTATATAAACATTGCTCATTACCGTTAAAACTGGAATGCTCTTCAACACCGTACCATTTATTCATTACCTGGTAGCCTATCCAAACCCGCTCAAGTGCTGCAATTGGCTCAGTTGTGGTGACTTGCCCACAGAAGGCACAATATAAAGAAGAGAATAGAACAAGTTTGACAGTTATAGGAATTGAGGTAGAAAAAATAGACATTTTATACCACATTTTTTTTTATTAACATTTACTGTACGAATTTTATAAAATGGCATCATAAAAAGGATATTGAGTGTCTAGGCATTAGGTACAAACTGTTTGTAATCAGTTCGAAATTGAGTTTTTGAGATCAATGACTTATTTGTTAAATTAAATCATACACATCTATCATTAAATTAATCCAATTTTAAATCATAGTAATTTGATAATCACTACACTTTTCTACATTGTATATTAAAAAAATAACTTCAAAATCTCACTTATACATAAATAAATATTTTAATTAAATTATTACAAGTATCTACTTAATTTTATTAATGTGGTAGTTATTTGATATCGGTATAAGTATAGATAAATCAAAAATTAAGGTGTAAATTTTGAATTGGAGAACTTTCGATAAATACAATTTTCGAAATTGCTTATATTGAAAAGTGTGAAACCCTTTTGTTGTAAATAAATAATCGAAATTGTCACATATTATATGCCATATTTAAAATAAATATATTATATAAAATCAACTATACGCTTTAATCACAGTAACTTTAGATATAATACAATAGTCTAATAAATAAAAGCACACCATAATTTATTATTATAAATCATCACTTATATTGGGAACTATTATTATTATTATACAATAATAACTACTAGCAGCTTTGTACATTGCCCATTGCTCCAACACATTAATACTTGTTCAATGACTGATTAAAAGCCATAAATTTGTTTACTTATAAACCAGAATAAAAGTTATTGCAAGACCGTTTGTCCACTTCCACCGTCAACGGGTATGAGATGACAACGGCGATTTAGTAAATGTATGTATATACATTTGCCGGGTGTCCACTAGAACTGAAGTCCCGAGATCTTGACGGCAATACAAGACACATTTAAAAGTGTCCATCTACGACATCTTCATCGCACTGCAACAGCTTTTGATTATTTATATTAGGTAGGTGCAATAAATAAAAATAGATAAGAAAATTAAATACCATTTCTACATTAACAGAAATTATAGAAAGTAAAGAATGTTTATGGGATAAAACGATATGTTAGGTTATGTTGAACACAGTCATTCCTTAGTTTGTTTTATCTATACGCACTACCACGCATGATAACTACAACAAACTGACTGAACGATAGAGGTCGTCGCGTCTACTTAATCTCATCCAGAAATAATTTAATTGTCAGTAACATCCCGGTGATGGTGGACAAGCGGCCTAATTGTGAAATAATAGTTCAGCCTCAAGACATTCTCGAGCCTACATCACAAAAATTTTAATAATAAGATTTACCAAACTGCTCTAAATCAACTACACAATAATTTTACTCACTAAATAAGTTACAATGTGTTGTCACATTTTATTTCTGTGGGGCATGTTCAGAATTGATTTAAAATTGAGTTTTCTTAAAATAGTACTTTAGTTTAACCACAATCTACTATCTTAACAATAACAATATTATGAAGTATCCACCTGTAATACTTTAAAAATTTAATCACATACATATACTCACACATTACAAAAAAATTTACATCTACACCTACAATTTGAAGAACATTATACAAAGCACTTACAAAAAGATTTTCACCATTCGAAAATTGATTCAAATATCACATATCTCCAGACTATAATTGATAATGATTGCCATCTCATAGCAAACTTTAGCACTGACCGTTCCCTTTGGGTTTATGTGCTGCAATTTAAGGTAATACTTGTCGTTGTTCCCACTGTCGGTGCTGGTGAGATCGCATCGGAGTATCTTGATGATTTTCATGATATTGATATGATTCCTGTGAGTTGTGAACTTTCTTGTCTGGTTTATTGACCAAATGCGCATTGATTGGATATTTCAATGCAGTTCTTAACTGGTCATTATGCTCTTCTAAAGAATTAACAGCATAGTGGAGAACTAGCTCATTCAGTGTTCTGAAATTATATCAAAAGATATATTAACACAATATGCCACTCTAAAATTGGTTATGTGTTAAGGTGGTAGAATTGTTACTTAGTACACAGCTGGATACTAATAACCATTAACAATAATGTAAGGACCAATTTTTCATTATTTATTAAATCACACTTAAACTTGAGTGGGTGGACATCATTTTTGGCAAAATCATTTATTTACTTAGTTAAGTTTATGTAAAATAAACAGCAAGAATGATGTACTGTGGACAGTATACAAATTATAAATTGTCTCCCATGTGATTTTTAATAACAGGTCTACTGCTACATAGAACTGGTTTTACATTACAGTCAACCAAAATGAGTAACTAATAAGAAAATAAATCTGTTTTGATTCTGGGCACCGGTCATTACTATAATCAGTTATAAATTCGTTTACACCGATCAAATGACACACTCTAAGCTTGTTGGTCTACTGAAACGTGACATTGGCGAGTTGTGGTGCCCCTTCCACTAGAAAGAATAGAATAGAATAAAATGAGTAACTGAATTATAGTATTGATTATGTACATAAATACATGCACATAGTAAAATGTAATATGGCTTAACAAAAGATATAAAAATCTTTGATCTAGCTCATAATGAGATCCACTGCTTTCTTGATAATACAATCTTCGAAACAATTAAGCATTACAAATGAAGATATAAAGATTGGTTTATTGCCTCTTTAATCCTCTGAATATATTGCTTCTCCAACGAAAAGATTTAAAAGGGCTTATGTTTAATTACTTATATATCATGTCTTTACCAGTGGAAGGCTCCTTCGCACAGGATGCCGGCTAGATTATGGTACCACAACGGTGCCTTTATCTGCCGTGAAGCAGTAATGTGTAAACATTGCTGTGTTTCGGTCTGAAGGGCACCATAGCATGTGAAATTATTGGGCAAATGAGACTTAACATCTTATGCCACACAAAACTTTTGGGTTTTTCAAGAATCCTGAGTGGCACAGCATTATAATGAGCAGGACGTATCAATAACCGTCCCGAACATTCTGCTTGTCTTATCCCTTATTTTCATACAAAAATCACAAGCAATAGCTTATATACTAAGTTAAGAGTAATAACTCTTAACTTTAATTAATAGTAAAAAATATATATTAGAATATTTTCTTCAAATACTCCACTTAACCTAAAACACATATGATATAGTCTAAGTGTTTCATCACAAATCATAAAAAGGTGCAAAAATAGCTTTACAAACTACAGACAGTTCCCTGTCAAGTAATAGTCTAACTGACTTGCCATCAGATGACACCTTTTCATAAACAAACAGTTTTTGAGGAGAGCATAAAGATATCGTCAAATCAAATAAATCATTAAGTAGTTGGGTAATTCTTACTTGTAAATATTATACGGCTCAGCAAATCCATAACCTCTTTCAGTCTTAGATATAATACAGTGATACACCATATTATTACAACTTATTGATAAAGCTAATTGACCCGTTGAGTTGGGTCGTATTAAAAATGTCCCTTGAGGTTTCCCCTCTAGGAGTCTTGTAGCTGTGTCGCGGGTGCAGTTTTCAACCATCCATGTTATACATTCCCGGTGTGCATACAGCTCTTCCAGTTTGTGTATATTATCATCCTCTAAGGCCTGAATGTATTCATCAGATTTCCCTCTTCTTTGTAACCATCTGCATAAAAATATTAATAATTGTTTGATTAATCCAAATTAAAACCGTCAAATGTTACATAAATTGTGAATAATACTACCTTAAATTGTCATAGTCTTTGTATGCATAAATAAAATTTAAATACAATAGAGCAGGCTCTTAGGGGGCCACATATTAAAATCGTAAGATTTTAAAATGTGTGGATAAAATAAATCTTAATAAATAACTTTTAAAATGAATTAATTTTGCAAACAGCTGAAGACTACCTGGATTTTATATAAGTTAAATATAAGAAATTGCATTGTTTTTTTTCAGTTGAATAAAATCGGCTTTATTAAAGGATTAATAATAAATAAATTATATGCAATTTAAAAGAGTATTGGGTATATATTATTATCTTCAGGGTAGAAAACAGTAGCAGATAAGAAAATATTTAATGAAAGATTTTCGAAATACTTACATTTTGTAGCGGTCTTTAATTTTATACAAATTGATTACTTCCGATTTTAGCTTCGTTATTTCTCTTTCAAGTAATAAGTTTGATTCGACAGTTTCTCTGAGAATACTATGTAGCTGTGCTCTTGCTTGCCTTAAAGTATTAACTCTTGAAATCAACTGCCTATTATTTTCGATTAGATCATTTTTTTCGTGAGGCTGTGCTTCTGCTTGCATTTTCTCTTGTAGTTTTAAATGTTCTTCGCACACTTTTACTGTTTCTTTAAATGCATCAAGTGCCTGCCTCTTGAATTTAACTTCTTCTCTAAGCCTCAAATATTTTTCAGATCGTTCATTGTAATCTCTTGTTTTTAACAACAACTTTTTGTGGATTTCCTTATAATTAATTTCGAGAGTGTCATCATTGATGTTTTCACCACCATCATTCTCCTGGAGTCTTGACAATGGGTACATCAATTTAATGTCCAAACTACTATTGCAATGTGCCAGTGAGTATTCTCTATAAAACCTGACCAGATCAACAACCGAGTGAAATTCATAGGGGTCACAAAATCCATAGCGGCCATCTTGATTATATATTTTAATTAGTTTGTTTGTGCCTCCTTTTCTTACAGTTAAAGTGTACCCGCCATCTTTATTTGACGCATTACGGACTAGAAATGTGCCATCACATGTGTCCCTTAATTTTTCATTGGCTTCATCCCTGAAACAATGATAAATATAATTCAATATTACTTTTTTTGAATTGAATTCATTATAACTGCTGCAAAACTAAATGCTTTTTGCAACACTTCAAGATACAAAAATAATTGCAACTCTTTTCGTGACAAATATGGTACTAGGTCACAAAGACCTTTGGAAATTGGAACACTCTTAGTGATAGTGCAACATAAATATATATATAACATTAAAATATAACGTTTACATAGACCATTATTTTGTACCATTTTCAGTAAGCATAACAAGTTTATGTTTGTTCCTGGTGCTAACATCATGATTATTATATTTCTTGGTAATAATAATAACCTTATTAATTTATTTTTACTGCATGGCCACCTTAACTCTGGACCTCGCTGGAACGTGAAGTCTCCTCACATTCCCCTTTCACCCCCTCACGATCTTCTTGTTGTGACAGTACCGTTTGCACTTTCATTAACAGAAGGTACATGTCGTGATATTTTCGTGCTATCAGTGCTTTGTACAATCATTTGAAATATAATTGTATCACTGACTTTCTTAAAAAACATGCAAATAAATAATTATGTCAGAATATTTTTTTACAATTTAATATTAAACTACACATTTTTCTGCTAAATATTATTATTTTTATACATAGAGAAAAGAAAGGCTACAATTAAAATGGCTATTTCTAAAGCAACATAGGTATTTTGGCCACACATTAGATTTGACAAACAAAAAAAAATATCATATTTTCAATGATTTACTTACATAGCTCTAAATAATATAAGAATTAATGATAGCCATTTCCAAACTTTAGACAAGCGATCTTAACAATTATAAAATTATTAATTATTATTCATAAGATAATAAATTTGATAACAGTAACAAATAGCAATTTGTCACTTTAGCAGCATAATAAAATCTTGTAATTGACACCACTCCAGCAAAATGCACCATTTTTTTTTTAATTTTTCAAGAAAAATATTTTTTTTAGTTAAAATTTAGTATTGTGTCCCAGGTGGATGAAAGGGGAAGGGGGGAGGGAGATCTCCTAGCACAACATTCTCTTTAAAATCACAATCTCTTCCACCTAACCTGTCCGAGTTGGGGTATGACCCAAGTCTGAAGTTCACTTTTACATCCTTCTAGTGGCATCTTATGCACACCCACAATAACTAAAAACACTTACTTTCTCCTCACACATTTCTGGATTGTTATAAAAACAAACATATGATATGTCAAAAACGGGTCCTTTCTTGAGAGTTGATGTCTGTGATATGAGTCTTATTTTATGTATGCCAACCTGTTTCCACAGTAATACTGTATTCATTTTTCTATGTTTCATCATCATATTGGAGAATTTTGTCATCATTTTGTCAATTATATGTATATATGCCTGATCTCAACACTCTAATTACAAAACACTGATTATGTGATTTTAGCATGGCTTAAAACTCAAACCTAATTTAAAATAGATCGAAATGGATATTTCATTGAGACTGTTGTATTTCCACTTCAGAAAGCTACCATAGCATTCATATGATAGGTTCAAATCGGGTTATTATCCAAAATCACATATACATTACATTGGACCACCTTTCTTCAATATAATATATGCCAGATTCTAAATTCCTAACTACACAACCCTGATAATGAGATTTTAGCATGACTTAAAATTCAAAACTAACTTAATATGACAATATGTGAATTTGGATATTTCATTGAGACTATGTTGTCTGTCCACTTCAGAATGGTTTATTATTCACTATCACACATAGATCATATTGGAAAATTTCCTCATTCTTTGTTTATTATATACCTTTTTTACATTTATCTCACTAAATACACAATAATTAAGTTGTGATTTTAACATGACTTGTATTTCAAACCTCCTAACTTAAGATGAAAAAAAGGTGAAATTGGATGTTTTATTAATACTAGTGTTTAGAAGTTCAGAAAGTTAGCATTATCTATTAAAGTAACAAATTGAATCAAAAGAGAGAGTTACACCATGTTATCATCCATTATCACACATATTAGAACTTTTCACAGAGTTTCATCATCCTTCCTCTATTATCTATAATATGCCAGAATGCTACTCCCTAAATATTAAACAAATAAAATTTCATTTTAGTAGAGCATTAAAATACAGCCTTCCTTACTTAAGATGAATATAGGTGGAAATAAATATTTCATTGAGTCTAAGCAAATATTTGAAAAAAAATAATTGATTCCTATGAGAGGATCACACCATGTTCCATTACAATATAAAGAACATATTGGAGAATTTCATCATCTTTTTTTACTTCTTCAGTACTTTAAAGAATATTCCAAAAGAGTTGATGATTCAGACTTCATAATTCATAATTAAGAGAATAAATTAGTAATTTTAATCAACCCCTGTGGCCGTCTATGTGCTACTAAAAGACTCTTTAGAGATAAGAAAGACTATACCTAGTTTTTGATAATGTTGTGAAATGTCATATTAGATTAAGAATTAGATTCATTCTACCAATGTAACCAATATATTAGCATTATATGAGAGCTGTAACTACTTAAATTAACTGTTTACATACACTTTCGATATTCAGTGTAGTCAAAAGATATTAAATATTTAGTTAATAGAATTCAGCATTTTATTAATTTAACAGATTAAATACTTAAAAATAAGATGGTATACCATGTTCTATAGAACAATCACAAAATTTACATTAGGCTAGTTATACTTACCGAGTGATATCGCCCCAGTACCAATCGGCATTTTCTAGACTTTCTTCCGCTGACTGCTGAGGTGCACCTATTTCCACCATTATTGTGGCATCAAGCTATTTTTATTTAACGGCTCCTTAATGAAAAAAAAACACATATAACTTAATAAGACGATGAGCTGCGGCTCTTAATCTAGCACCAAATAACTTCCGCCCGATTGAGGTTACGCTTGGTCATATTTCACTTCTACACCACCGGCAGTCGACACGATCGCAATTATATTTAGTAAAACATATATAATAACACAAAATGTTACTCTTCACAGAATTTATCCTCAATTTAAAACAATTTTGAATCATGAAATCGAAATCATAATCTAACATAAAATTCACAAAGAAAATAGGTACCTATTGCTTCTATGCCTACTTGCACATAGCAAAGAGAATTTAAGCACTACGTTCAAGAGGAATTTAAGATTAGAACTCAGTTAACAGCTTTTAACATGTCTACTAATCTATGGCTAGATGGATACACATAGACGATTAATTTAGGGTTCGGTGTTGGGACTGTGGGGATCTATTTATTAATATAATACTATAGATAGAAAGAAATCATAAGACTGAGATTATCAATTATCCAGGAATACAAATATGTCATAAAGTAATCCCCTTATAAAAGTGAATATAAGTTTGTTAGTTACGCTTTCACGCTTAAACCACTGAAACGATTTGATGAAATTTAGTACAGAGATAGACTAGAACTTGGAAAAGCACATAGGCTGTCTTTTATCATATAAGAATTTTGGGATAGGGGGTAGAAATTTGTATGAAAGTTAGGAATTATCAAAGATGACACCATGAAACTTTGTATTAGGCACTTGATATGAAGAAATATATATGTTTTGTTCTAGCATTTTTGAAATTTCGACTTGTGTGGGATTGGAAAATGGGCGACGAACGTTCGTATGGAGACTAAACAAAATCACGCTTTCACGCCTAAATTTTAATTCGATTTTGATTATATTTGGTATAAAAATAGACTAGACCAACTTGAGAAAGAACATGAACTGCCTATTATTGTAGAAAAGGGCATGGACAGCTTGCAAGAAGGAATGAAAATAGAAAGTTAATAAACTTTCGTTCCAGCGATTTTGAAATTTTGACCTTGATGGGGATGAAATTGGAGATGAACGCTCACAGGGAAGTTCAAAAAAAATGTGGGAAAAATGTTATGGCTGTACAAGAACAGAATCAGAAGTTCCAGAGTTAGTGCGGAAGAATGTTGCAGCAGTGCAAACTCTTGGTTTGGGTAAATGTACGATGTCCCACAAAAAGGCAATTGAAGCCTTAGATCACACAATGAAAGATAGCAAAAGTAACCTGGATGTGATGTGTGGTGACTTGGATGAGATGGAGATAAATATGATCGATTTCAACCATTGCAACCGATTTGCCATTTTAGTTACAGAGTAGTACCTACAGTTTCTCCTGAAAGCAGTATTTGCTATGTCAATAAACAAAGCTCCAGACGCTTAAAGGTGCAGGTGTACATTTAGAATTAAATTGGTTTTCCCACTGGTCACTTTGTGTAGCGTGCTAACGAGAATCAAACCCGTAAAATCTTTATATTTTAGCAAATGATGTGAATACTAAGAAACGTGGCTTATAAAAAAAAAACTACGTTTATAAAAAACGACTTCAAAAACTGAAATTTATCAAATACCTAAAAATTTAATTTAATACACCTCTTATGCAAGCCTTTACCCTTAATATTAACAAAATACTATTATTTATATGTGCTACCTATTAATAGGTTTTAAGTCAGTGCCAAGCCTTAAACAAAATAAAACTTAATATTATAAACGCTCGAAGTCACGCGTGGCCAGTGTAGGTACCTTTATTACATTTGGCTTGGCACCGACTTCAAAGCTATCAATATGTAGCACTTACAAATAATAGTATTTTATTAATGTTAAAGGTTTGCATAAGAGGTGTATTAAATAAAATTTTTAGTTATTTGATAGGTAGGTTTTCAGTTTTCCCTTTTTACTTTTCAGTTTTTGAAGTCGGTTTTTTAAACGTAGTTTTTTTTTATTTTTTACGTTTTAGTGTCAGTTAATAATTATCATAGAGGTCTTACTCATAGAAGAAGAAATTAGTGACTTTTGCAAAGAGTATAATAATATATAGGGAAAAGAGAGCCCTCTCTACGCATTATGAGCTGTCTATTTGAAAACTAGCGCCATCTGAATATTGGCCCCGAAAATAACTATATATTAGCTCGAAATTATGAAATTCACATCAAATTATGAAAAAAAGCGCGTGCACCTTCCTTAAAGGCCGGCAACGCTCTTGTGATTCCTCTGGTGTTGCAAGAGAATGTGGTCGGCGGTGATCACTTAACACGAGGTGACCCGTACGCTCGTTTGTCCTCCTATTCCATTAAAAAAAAAAAACATTTTTAATGTTGTGACGTAATTAAATAACCAACTCTACTTTTTAATGTAGGTATTGCAATTTTTTACCATGTTGGAATTGCGCGTAGAGTTAGTTATTTAATTTTGCCACAACATAGAACATAAAGGATAGGATTTAGTAATGTTGGTATGAGTAATTGAAGTAATTGGGTGGGAGAAATAAAAAGCAATGTTTGCATATTATTTTTTATTTTTATAATGTTTATGTTTATCATAATATTGTTAGGCAGCTGTTTTTGTTTCGTCTTCACCCACATATGTTAATTTTCCTCACAAAATTCGATTGATCGATCTGCACCACCTTTTAACCTTGCTTTGAAATATTGTCCTTTTTTCGCAAGCGCGATATTTCTGCTTGAAGATGCTTGATCTTTGTGCGCTGTGGAGCCATTAGATCTGTGAAAGAATGTTTAATTTACAAATTGTATAGTATTATATGGTATTCAATAAATGGACAATATGAAAAGGTCAGTTCAGTCTTAAAGTCTATATATATATATATAAAAATGAATTGCTGTTCGTTAGTCTTGCTAAAACGTGAGAATGGCTGGATCGATTTGGCTAATTTCGGCCTCGAATTTTTTGTGGAAGTCCAGTAAAGGTTTTGATAAGAAGAAGAATTTAATATGTACAGCACGACGTCTGTCGGGTCAGCTAGTAATGAATAAAAATATATTCAAAATTTCATTCCCACACGGACATTAGCTGTTCTCAATCCTATCAGGTACCAATGCAGCCTTCATCAAAAAAGACATTTGGCTCAATAATCTTATGTCATGTCATGCATTAATCTGCTGTTATAAAATTACTGTCACATTTATGGTTAATGTTTGTTCAATAAAGACCTTTCGAATTTCTTATGAGTGTTGTAATATTACATCAAAGCCCGCCATTATCAGGGGTGCTACTCCCTAACTTTGCTGACTCACATACTACAAAATAAATGATGGGCCATTACAAGAATCTTGCTGATTTTTGTCCCCAGCTCCGGGACTATGAGGGAACTACTTTGCCCACCTAGACAAAAGATCATAAACTGTGTCAAATATCATACAAATTTATTCAGCACTTTTTGGATAAAAAAGTATAAAAACAATATTTTCAAAAGAAATCAGAATCTTTCCCATTTGTAATATTAGTATAATAATATTAATACCTTTTCCAGCTGTTCTTTTAGGCTTGTTAATAAAACTATAATTATGTTCCAGCGTCAAGCACCATGAGATGCATCTAAAATTGGAAATAATACTTATGTAGTTTGTTGCCCACTTTGTCAGAGTGAATTTTAACTATACTTTTCAAATGATTTCAATTGTCAATTTCAATCAGCCGATAATGGAGAAAAATAAAAATAAAACCAAAAATCAAATCATAATGAAGTAGCACTCAGAAAATGTAGAACCAGGGCAGCATTTCTTAAGAGTCTAGAGCTCAAATTAAATCACAAGTTGAAATAATTTGTCAAACAAAACTAAACAAAAAAACAAAAATAAGCCATTATAGAAAAAAAGACATACCGACACTACTCACAAAATTTAAAATTATAAAATTTTGTTTTTGTTTATGGTTTAGTTGTGTATAATAGATAGAAATATATTATAATAATATTTTGGTATGTGTTCAAAACAAAATATAATCATTAATTTATATATTTATTAGTTTTGATAATAGCCAACAAATTGAAAAAAATATGTGAATTTTACTTGCAGCCACAGGTTGGAATGTTGTTGAAGTTGATGCTTTTTCTAAAATAAAGTTGCTCACATATGGCTCTGTAAATAATAAATATAATAATAGATTAATGATTATTTATTATTTGTATGCCACAGAGAACCGGAGAACTTTTATTGTGATTTGTAAAATCTTATGTAACTGAAATGAAATTATGAAGACTATATTATATGAAAACATGACATAAAGATCAAGATCAAATGTGGGATTTTCAATCAATAACATTTTATGGGCCCAAGATTTTAAAATTACAACCAAGACATACATCAAAATTTTGTATGTGTATGTCCATAAATATCAATAATTTTAAGAAGATACATAAAAGACATGGGATTAAAAGCAGAACAAAATCAAATTGTCAATGCTCTTTGACTGAGTTTGACGTTATATTCTTTCTGAATATTTTATTTGAAATAGGATATAATATCACTTACAGAAAGTCAATACTACCTATTGGAAAAAGTATACCTCAGACCTGAGAAGTAAGGCCATAAGATACTCAGCGGGCTTCTTTTTTTACATAAAAATATGGTGACAATATTAAATCATATAATAAAATTTATTATTTAATACCCTGAGGGTGGCCGCTCCATGCCATTTCTGTGGTATCATTAAGAATGTCACTTATGGCATAGTAACCTTTATGACATTGTAAATAAGTTTTAAAAATTATTTACCTGAACAGTCTTGCTGTATTATTGTAGGCAGTAAATGTTGTGTGGATGAAGCTTGTCCTAAAATTACTTGACTCTGTAGTTGTCCTGAAAATTAATGTGAATATGTAAAGATTATGTTTCATTATTTAATGATTATCATAGATATTGAACCAGTTTCAGCTAGAAATGCAACCATTGAATTTTGTAATCACAACTGTGTAAGAAAATCAGGTGTTTCCAGAATGATACAATATACCTTCAAAAAAACCATCAACTCAACAAAGATTCTTAGTGGTGTGACTAAATCTGACAGAGTAAGGAATAGAATCAAATATTAACTCAATATGTCTTAAATTAGGGGACTTACCAAGCAGATGAAGCATCGGAACTGCCAATGTGCTTAGCCATTGATTATGATTTCTGTGTCTGTCAGAAAAGTGTATATCACAAATTCTCTTCTTCTTATAACATTCAAGATCAGATGTTTAAGGGTTTCCACCAACAAGACTGACCCAAGTTTTAAACTGTTCAGGAATTTGACAGCATCTGGGAAACTATGCATTGGAAACTCTAAAAATAATAAAAGGCATAAAAGGCATTTATTTTCTCAAAATTGATTCCTTTAGAATTCTTTTTGATGTCATTTCTTATACTACTAGATACTACTACCGCTTCGGAAACAAATAGCTTTCTGAGAGAGAAGAAGCGGCGCAAGAAACTCTCCCAGCATTCTTTTTTTTTGCGCTCTTTTCACTGAAAATATACAATATTGTACAGTCGCTATAAAATAATCACAATCTAGTCCCAGGCTGTCCGATCATTTAGATATTCAGCAGTGGAGTAATAGGATTTACGACAGAGCCATTTTTTTATAAAACATTTAAATTTATTTATAGATAATGCCTGAACAGTGGCTGGGACTTTATTGTAGAAGTGTATACATTTACCCTTAAAGCTATTATGTATCTTATGAAGCCTACTAGAATTAGTTACAAGCAATAATAAATAACATTATTGAATAAATTGAGTGACTATTAAAGCCATCAGACAAATTGTGATAACCTAGTGTTATGACCATTGGGCTAGTATTAGATTTTGGACTCATATATTGACTTTTCTCTTGATACAAATGATGTCAGAAACCAGCACAGCTGTCAATTATTATTAAACCATATAAGTCAGGGGGAGTCTGAAGTCTGACATAAGGTGATTTGAGGGATTGGAATTTAATCTTTGGGGCAAGATACAGAAAACCGGTATGTTTATAATAGTTTTAACCATGATTGCAAATTCAATCTACGAACCGGTAGTAGAACCTGAGAGTAGAACAAACCTTATATGATACTTTATTTATCACAAGATTAGTCAATAAACTACACTATTAAGATTTAAGAGAATAATTTACTTACCACGGAGCGCACAACCGAAAGCACAACGTCTCGGCATTACACCAAAGTTCATAAATTCCACAAACAAAAGTGTCTCTATCACAAAAAGTAGAAATACACAGAATAAGTAGATTTTTGGAGGGAATTTGCAACAGCAAGGCGGAAGATCACAAGGCTCGACTCGACGCACTTACACTTCGATTTCAATACCAAAAATATGCAAAATAAAACACGAGAGCTACATACATGCGCAAAGTGCAAACGCTAGAAGTAGCCGCCATGTTATGAGTGACAGCTGACAACGCTTTAGTTTTGGGGCCAACTATCAGATGGCACTACAGTTTTCTGAAAACGTCTCTATGGACTTTTGGTTACTATGACTACAAAGCAGTTATTACGTTGTTATGAGAATAAAAAGTTGTAATTTTTTTTATAAAATTGTTTTCTTATATTAAATAATGGTGAATGCACTGATTTGCTCATAGTTTACTGCTGATACTCTGCTCTATCTCATATAACAGGTTATGGGCCCAGAAACGGGAATAAAAAGAAAAATGAGTAATCACGTGCACATAGAACAATTGAAAAGAGAAAACTACGATACATGGAGGATCCATGCAAAAGTTGTACTGTTAAAACTTGGCCTTTGGAGCTATGTTTCAAATAAAATTAAGAAACCAACGCGAGAAGGTGATGCATTGAACGACTATATGGAAAAAGATGAGTTAGCATTAGCCGAGCTCTCATAATATCACCGGGCGAATTAAGACAAGTTAAAAATTGTCAAACAAGTAAAGATGTCTGGGATACGCTAGAAAGCATATATTATAGCATAGGTCCTGCAAGAAAAGCAAGCCTATTAAAAGAGTTGATATTGAAGAAGATGAAAGATGGTGATAATATTGTCAATCACTTGAATAAATTTATGGATATCGTCGATAAACTAGCAGATATGGACATACCAATTAATAAAGATCTTCTTAGTATTATGATGCTTTACAGCTTACCTCAATCTTTTGAAAATTTTAGAATTGCAATAGAATCCAGGGATGATTTACCACATCCAGACAACTTGAAAATAAAGATAATTGAACAAGCTGAGGCAAGAAAAAATATAGCTAGTATAAGTGAACAAAACTCTGAACAAGAGGCGCTGTATAGTAAACTACGTGGCAAAAATTGAAAACTTCATTGTTAAATGTTTTAAATGCAAAAAGAAATGACACAAAGCTCACGAATGCTGGTCAAAAGTGGATCGAGTTAATAAAAATAATGCAAGTCTATGTTGCTTAGAAGAAACATGCCTAAATACGTCTGAAAATAAAGAAAAAATTAAGAAATGGTGTCTTGACAGCGGATGTACGTCACATATGAGTCATGAATTGAAAAGATTCATTAATATGGACAAAGCTGATAACAAAACGTTAAGGTTAGCATCAGAAAACTGTCTTGCACAAATCGAAGGACGAGGTCCAGCAAAACTTTACACCTATAAAATACCAAATCTGAAACTAACTGAAGCCTTGTACGTACCATCGCTGACTACAAATCTAATGTCAGTTGGAAAAATAACAGACAAAGGTGGAACAGTTTTATTTAAACAGAAAAATGCTACCGTGATGCGAAACAATAAAATTCTGTTAAAAGCAGAGAAACATTCAGATGGTAGACTACGTTAAAGAAAACATAGAAGAGAAAGCTAATTACTGCGAAGCAAGCAAAATGCAGCAATGGCATAGAAAGTTAGCACATCTAAATGAACGACAAATGAGAATAAATAGCACTTGATAAGAAAATTATGGAAGGCTTAGAATTCAATAAAAGTGACACAGTTAAACACTGTGAAGTCTGTGCTAAAGGCAAAGCAACAAAACTACCGTTTAATGCACCTAAAATGAGCAACGCCCAAATGAAAGATTAGAAATTGTGCATACTGATGTATGTGGTCCCATGAGGCAGCCATCGAAAGGGGGTTCCAAATACTTCATCACATTTACAGATGATTATTCAAGATATACAAGAGTATATACAATGAAAACTAAGGATGAAACTCTAACTAAATTTAAGGAATTTAAGAATGAGGCTGAAAGATTTACCAAAAAGAAGATAGTATGCTTACAAAGTGACAATGGGACAGAATATATTAACAATAATTTTGACAAATATTTGAAGGAGAATGGCATCAAAAGGAGACTTTCCGCACCATACACTCCAGAACAGAATGGCTTAGCAGAAAGAAAAAATAGGACATTGCTTGATAAAGCTAGATGTATGTTGATAGACGCCAATATGAAAGAAGTTTTTTGGGCTGAAGCTATTAATACACCTAACTACTTGGCAAACCGTAGTCCTTGCACAAGTATTGATAACGCGACTCCATTTGAAAAATGGGTAAAGAGAGTTCCGTCTGTAAGACATTTTCACATATTCGGAACTAAGGCGTTTGTACTTGAAAAAGGAAAGAAAAATGCAAAATTTGAAGCCAGAGCGACACCTGGAATTTTTGTAGGATATTCGGAAAATCACAAGGCATACCGGATTTTCAACCCAAAAACAGACCAGGTAATGATCAGCAGAGATGTCAAAATACTATACAAAATGTTTTATGAAAACGAGATCAAAGGAGAACAAAAACAAGATGTAGTCAATAAAAAAGAAATGGAAATTATATTTTCTCCTGAAAAAGAAAATGTAGAAGATAATAAAGATATGAAAAAGCATGAAATTGATGAAACTGAACAGGAATTGAACAGTGATGAAATATTTGTTGACGCAAATACAGAAACAGATGAAATAGTTCCGACTGGTTCTACTGATAAAAGACAGAGAAAACCACCAGCATGGTATCAAGATTATGAGATGGATGCTGAACAATCATTCCTCTGTGAAATAGACGAGAACATGAATGAATGGGAAGATGCAATAATAAGCGAGATTGAATCTCATCTTAAAAATAATACTATAAAATTGTACACAGGAACGAAAGCAAAAATTTGATTCATAGTAAAATTAAATTTTAAAATATAAATATAATGCAATGGGAGAAATAGATAGACGAAAAGCAAGCGAAAAATCTGGATAAATATTTAAAGTACATAATTACACGTGGAAAAGACAAAGAGTTGATTAAAAAAGCAAAAGAAATGCTTTTAGATATAAAAAGATACAAAAATAATGGGATATGTCAACTAAACAAAGCCATATATGGTTTTAAACAAGCAGGAAGACAATGGTTCTTAAAGTTACATGAGAAATTATTGGAAATCGGATTTAAGAATTCTTCAGTGGATCCTTGCTTGTATATATTAGAAAAAGGAGGAGAAAAGCTGTTTGCAAACATTTATGTGGATGACTTAATACTAGCATACAAATCAGAAATGTTGTTACGAGAAGTCAAAACAAAACTGCAAAAAGTTTTTGAGTTACGAGATATGGGTTCACTCCATCATTGCCTGGGCATACAATTCACCCATGTAGGGGGAGAAATAACATTGTCACAGGAGAATTATATTGAAAATTTAATAAATATGTTAAACATGGCTGAATGTAAGCCAGTGTCAACGCTAATGGAGACTGGTCTGAAACTGGAGAAGGGTAATGGACTCACAGAGATGGAGAATATACCATACCAAATGTTAATTGGATCTCTAATGTACCTCGCTGTAGCCACAAGACCAGATATAATGTTTGCTGTTACTTATTTGAGCCAATATAATACATGTTTTGATAATACATACTGGCAAGCTGCAAAAAGGGTAATTCGTTATTTAAAAGGAACGAAGAATGTAACCATCAGATATAAACAATCAGGAATGGCACTAACAGGCATGGCTGACGCTGACTGGGCGGCATGTACCGTTGACCGTCGTTCATATACCGGTTATATTTTTAAGTATGGTGGTGGCCTTATCAGTTATGCAACAAAGAAACAGAGAACAGTGGCTTTGTCAACAGCAGAAGCCGAATATATGGCTATGACAGAAGCAATGAAGAGAGCTTTACACTTGAAATATCTGTTGGAAGATATTGGAGTTTTTCAACAAACTGTTACGATCTATTATGATAATTTGGCTGCACAGATGTTAGCAAACAATCAAATGACTGGTAAGAGATCGAAACATATCAGTATAAAGGAACATTTTATACGGGATTGATTGTGTCCAGAAGAAATTAGTGACCCTCCGTTACAACGACACAGAACATATGGAGGCAGACCTTTTTACAAAGGCATTACCACAACCAAGATTGTAAAAGCTTCTAAAGATGATAGGCGTCACTCAGACCTGAAGGTCATCGTGAGGGGGAGTATCATAGAGGTCTTACTCATAGAAGAAGAAATTAGTGACTTTTGGTTACTATGACTACAAAGCAGTTATTACGTTGTCACGAGAATAAAAAGTTGTAATTTTTTTTTATAAAATTGTTTTCTTATATTAAATAATGGTGAGTGCACTGATTTGCTCATAGTCTACTGCTGATACTCTGCTCTATCTCATATAACAATAATCAACCTGAATGAACACTCCAAAAAAAGCCGTACACAGAAAACAATTATGTCATCCAGATAGACAAAACTTTTCATAAAAATGCTCATAAAATGAAAACTACTGGGCCAAACTATGTAATTTTTTTTCGATCTAACCAAAGAAGAATTACGTAAATTGGATCATAAATCTCAGAGTAAGTATGTATACCACATACATAAAAATAAAATACCGATCAAATTGATACCCTCCTCCTTTTAGGAGCCGGCTAAAAATGAATTATTACAGCAGTATGTTGTATGAGTATTATTTGCAAAATTAGTATCTTAAAAAATAAAAAAAGTTGTACAAGGTTGCTGTTATACACGGATGAAGTGGCGGGTAAAAATTAATAAATACATATAGCATCATGATAATCATAATATTATATATTTTGGTTACTTTTATTTAATCAAACGCAATCCAAAACGCAACATAATATAAAAAATCTCCGGTATTTACATGTGACATTATAAAAACTTACCTTTTTTAATATTGAGACATATGATTCCTACTTAGTTGTTGTGGTTTTGAAGCAGTTGGATGCGAGGCACTTTCATGTTCTTACAGACACACATATTCCAAAATTTAAATTATGACGGGTTCACATGGAGCGATTTAGTTTATCAACGCAATGATGTGACCAGAGGCGGCCTTACCCATTGCGAGGCTCCGGGCGGCAGGTCTTTGCGAGGCACTTGGAGTTTCATGAAAAGTATGTGATGCGAAAGTAGGTTTGGTTTTTTGGTTTAGGTAGTTGTCACGTTTCAGGAGAGATGCCAAAGGTGTACAAATAAATAAAATTTGACTTTTAAAATGCTTTACACTTAAGTACATAATTAACAAATACAGATCTAATTAATTATTAAATTGATGTTTACGGCTTTTAATAATCTTACGAATGAGCTACGTCATTTCAGATTGAAAAAATAGCAAGGGCTGAAAGCCGATCTTGTATCATCGAATTCCTCAAATATGTGATGTATAATATATAATATCTTAGAAACACTCCTTTCAGCAGTTATATCATAATTCTCAGGACTATTTCGATAGTGGGGTAAAGTTCAGTCAATTTTTTCCTTCTGGACCACAATGTTGAATTTGCAAAATGTTGAATTTCACAATGTTGAATTCGCACAATATTGAATTGGAATTCAAATTTAAATATTTTTATTCAAAATTGGATGTGACATCACTTATTGAAAGTCAAAAACTACCACCCATTCCAAAACTAAGGCCCCAGACTACAAATAATATGTTTACAAAGTAATATTGTACAATTAAACTTATTATTTAATAGCATGAGGGTAGTCGCTCCATTCCCAATCTGTGGTATCATTAAGAAAGTCATTTATGTAATAGTAACCTTTACCACACAAACGTTTATTTAACAATTCTTTTGAATAACGTAATACTTTTGTTCTAAACATTTTCTGGGATTTTGTTGTAAAAGCATATACATCGCCCCACAAAAGACTTACTAACAACACTTAGCCGAGTCATAGGCATTATAAGTTTATGTCTGTTCCTGGTGTGAACATAATGGTTATGACAGTTTCTAGCAAATTCACTTATGTGCCTATGAACATACATTACACTAAAGTGTACTAGTCGCGCCGTATCTATGTCAGTTAATTGTCTAATCTTTTTAACCGCATATGCTGCAGAATTAAGTCTGTTCGCCAATCCTTCAATATGGGGGCCCCATTGTAATTTGGAATCTAGAATAATGCTAAGAAATATAGCAGATTCCGACGGTTTTATCACCTCTCCGCTCAACAAAACACCTCCATCTACATTTTTGACATTTGGTACGGTAAATTTGATATATTTAGTTTTCTTGCTATTTCACAATAGGTTATTAGCGCTAAACCAGTACACGATGTCAGATAGAATATCGTTCACTTCGTCATACATAGCTTGGTATCTTTTCACTTTGAAAATGAATGAAGTGTCGTCCGAAAACAATACTAACTTATGTCTATTCTCTATAAGATTAGGAAGATCATTTAAATAGATAAGGAAGAGGAACGGTCCAAGAATAGACTCTTGTGGTACCTCCATACTGAGAGGAGTCCCAGGAGATCTCCTGCCATTCTCGTCAACCTTCTGAATTCTATTGTTTAGATATGAAGACAGTAGATCGGGCGCAGTTCCTTTTATGTTATAGTGACAAAGGCCGGCAACGCTGCTGTGATACCTCTGGTGTTGCAAGAGATTGTGGGTGGCGGTGAACACCATGTGACCCGTACGCTCGTTTGTCCTCCTATTCCATAAAAAAAAATGACATAGCTTCCTGACCAGCGTTGAATGTTGAACACTACCAAAACACTTCAATAAATCTCAGAAGATGCCAATTGCATTCTGGGATTCTTCCCAGGCAAACTTAACTAGGACATGTCGAAATAGTGAAAAAACAAAAGTCAAAAACCAAAATCATCACTTAGAAGTTCTATTAGGAACTCAATATTGTGGGTTCAGTGAATTTTTAACTTTTTTTTTTTAACGAATTCAACATCATAAAAATCAAACATTTTGCAAATTCAACATTGTGGTCCAGAAGGACTTCAAATACTACCTATATAATTTACATTTTTTCAGCTCATTCAATACTTTAAATAGGTACTATAGGAACGTAATATTGAATAAAATTAAATAATCCGGGTGACAATAGTTGACGAACGAAATAAAACACGAAGTTTCCCCGAGCGATAGAGGAGCAGAACATTAAGTCCCGACTCCCGAGCTGACCCGCGTGGTATGCGATTAAAAAACCGATCCTCAAATTGTTTCGAGGCGCGATATTCAAGTCCTACATAATCAATTTTTGAATTTTTTTTTAAATAAATGAATTAGTTTACTAACTTTATTTTAATTCTCGTTATGTTACAATCTAAATAAGAAATGATCAAAATTAAAAGTTTTGATTAAAAAAATATAACTATAAAAAATCTTTTATTTTTTATTGCTTGGGTTGTTGCGCGAGGCCCCGGGCGATTGCTTCGTATGCCACCCCCTAAGGCCGCCACTGGATGTGACGCATCATTAGTTATGTTTCGTCACAAAAATTAATATTATTAATAGAAAAATCTCGATAATATCCATTTATGGTTACGTAATTGAATTTCAGACTTAAATTAAAAGAGAAATATATTTATATTGCATAGGGAGTGACATTTTTTTTTTAATATTACTCATTTTCAATCGGGTTAATATTTTTATATCTTAAATAGTTTGAGCCTATTGAGCTCGATTGCCATTTCTCCTATATCCTGCTGAATAGAATATTCGAGTAACTTATAGAGTATTATTTAATTTTGTGTTATGTATGAGATTTTCATAATAAAGCTCAAATGTTTTATCCATACATTTTTGTTTTAAAAAGTTTTTTTTGTATTGGAATAACAAGTTTAGTGCCAACTGCCAAGAAACAGTAGCAACTAGCAACACCAAAACTGACCAAAACTAAAAAAAAGCAATGTTCAGTGCACGGACGTCGTTTCGACTTTATATTCCGTCATGCAATAAATTTTGTCATTCATGAATTCTTTTGTAAAAACGAGATAAAGGTGGTGTTACCGTTGTGAATGTTGGTTTATAAAAATGTTGTTTTAGTATTCGTTTTTGAGTATTTCACAAAGAAGGTCTTGCTAGGTCTGTGACGGGTACGGTAATGGTGGCCATGTCATGAAAATCCCCACAGCCATGGATGATAGCTCCGTTTCTCATCATAACGGAGGGCAAGTGGGATCTGAATTAGGCGTTAATGTAAATAACAAACAGAATGAGGAATCTAGTCAAAGTGTTCAGTATTCAATACCGGGCATTTTGCATTTTATTCAACACGAATGGGCGAGATTTGAACTCGAGAGATCACAATGGGAGGTGGATAGAGCCGAATTTGAGGTATTATTTATATACTATATTGATTTTTCAGCTGTAATTTCGAGCCGCGAAATGTGTCATGTATGTTTATGTTCATATAAATTTCGTATATTTTTAATAGTATGTATTGTATATTCTTATTATATTAACAATAATAATAATAGCTATTTTATCTGACTTCTATTAAATAAGCGACTACTCTATTTTTATCTGGTTTTGTCTCCATTACAAATATTTTATTAGATATCTCCTTAATATTTTAACTACCTTAGTAATCCCAAAATTATTCTGAGTAATTTTATTTTATTCATATTGGAATTTGAAAACAACTTTCTATTTTATTAGGAGACTGCAACCCTAAAGTTGGATTGATAAAAATTTAATTATCATCTTTAAAAACTAAACTAAAAGTTAATAGTGATTATTTGTAGTTAATATCTATATTTTGTTATATTTGGTCATTTCATTGATGCTTTATATAATATTTTTAACACAGGCAAGGATAGCCTTTCTCCAGGGTGAAAGGAAGGGTCAGGAAAATCTTAAAAATGATCTTGTAAGGCGAATTAAAATGCTTGAATATGCATTGAAACAAGAGAGAGCAAAATTTCACAAATTAAAGTATGGTGTAGAGCTTCAACAGGGTGACATGTGCCCACCCCCAGAGGAACAATCAGTTGAGCCCGAGCCTGCTGAAAGGACTCAGTGGAAGCAAGGGCGACAACTCATTAAACAGTACCTGCAGGTTTGTTAAAAAAGCATAAAAGGCATTTATTTTCTCAAAATTGATTCCTTTAGAATTCTTTTTGATGTCATTTCTAATATACTAGATACTACTACCGCTTTGGAAACAAATGGCTGTCTGAGAGAGAAGAAGAGACGCAAGAAACTCTCCCAGCATTCTTTTTTTTGCACTCTTCAATAAAAATATACAATATTGTTCAGTCATTTCTATCGCTATAAAATGATCATAATATAGTCCCAGGCTGTCCAATCACTTAGATATTCAGCTGTGGAGTAATAGGATTTACGACAGAGCCATTTTTAAAAATAAAAAAAAATAAATTTATTTATACTTAACATTAAGTTAACTATTCTCTATAAGATGATGAAAATGTAACTATGGAAAACTTTTGTTTAAAAATCTATATCCTAGTAATCTTAGCTATGCATAATATTTTTATTTAATCTGTTGCATATTGCATTAAATAACTTCCTACCCTATGCCTAGTATATATTGTTTCATGTTTTTTAAATAAATTTTAAGTCTTGTTGGAAGTTTTGATACCAGCTTTTAATTTTAATTTTTATCATTAATGTTTTAAGCTGGTTCCACTTTGACGATACTCTTGACTTACTTATCCATGTCTGACATCTTAATAGCTGCATATTTTACAGTATTTTATATTTGTACTTCTCTGTGTAACATTAAATTTTTATGCTAGTATAATATTATCATTTCTGATGTTTTTAAGTTTATTTTAAAGCATTTACCAAAGTATCAATATCCTTTCTTTGTGGAGTACTATAAATACTTGTTGCACATAATATCTATTTTACCGAATATGACAAGAATAAGACAAGCTTCCTGATGGTTAGTTTTCAAAGCCTTTGCTTATAACTAAAGTGGATAAGGGAGAATTCTATGGACCCACATGTTCTATTCTATTCTTCCTACTATGGCTCCTGTGGAAGGTATACTACAAGTTTGCCAATGTCACGTTTAGGTAGACCACCAAGCTTAGAGTATTCTTTTACTAATTTTAATGGTAGTGATTAGTGCTTAAGATTGAAACAAGTTTTATTTTCTTATACCTGAAACAAATATACATGCTGTTAGGACTATAAAGGACATACACAAATATAATTACTTAAATTATTTGATATACTTCCTTACTTCTCACTGTCAAAGATTTCTCACCTAAAGTGATATAAAAGTTTGGGAATAGTACTCTCATTTTATATATTAATAAATATCAAGAAACATGGGCAACCATTTTATAATTTAAAACAGTTACTTTTCTTTGATTGTCCTTTTTTAATGTAATTCTTACTTTTATTTTATTTTTCTAGTTATTCAATTTCTTTCCATTTAAACTGCCACTAAAAAGATTAAAACTATGTGAGATTGCTACAAATTTATGATTATAATTAAATGAAAAATATTGCCAACAGGAAATAGGATATACTGACACAATTCTTGATATTCGCTCAAATCGGGTAAGGACCTTGTTGGGAGTCAACAGTGATGACCAGGCAGAAGATCCAAATTACAGAAATTGTGAAAAGCAACATTACTCTACAAATACAGCACTAAATCGCAAAATGATGATGTATGATGAGGGTATGCATTAAAATTATAATTATTACTAGCTGACCCCAAATACATTGTTCTGTTCAATTTTGCAAAATCCCTTCTTAGCTTAGCTCTACTCGGTGAATGGAATATTCGTACCAAGTTTTAAGTATCTGCACCCCTAACACATTATTATTTTTATTTATAATAGACTAAGCAGCTTTCGCTGTTGCGTCTATATCATTTGCCATATCTATTCAAATGTTTGTCCAGTGTATTCTTAAACTGATTAACAGATTTTGATTTAACCACTTCCTTGGGCAGTCTATTCCATATATGAACAACTCTGTTGGTCAGGATGTGTTTTAATGGATTTGATGATGCTAATTGATATTCTAGCTTCATATCAGGTCCTCTTAGTCTAGGATTGTGTGATTTGTGAATTTATGAGATAATAACATAAATGTATCAAATATATAAATAAATTACAAATTTTGGACACAGTTTTGGGGCAAATCACAAAAATAGTTATGTGTTACATATAAAAATGATTATAGGCATATTACTATGGATGTATCTTACGGATCACATTCCACACAAATTATTCTACAATATTTTATATAATAATATGAATATTTTTTTTTATGTAGCTGCCTATAGAGAACAGAGACGTAAGGGTGCATCTAGTGGCTACAATGAAGAGGGACTTTCTGTACAAGATACTGCTGCAGTATTTGCAAATTTTGAGTTCTTGGCAAACCAAGAAATGGATATGGACGAAATTGAAGACATAGAGGCCAAGCAATCACACCATAGTTCTATTAAAGGTATAACACTTGTATAAATCAGCTTTTCTGATGTTTAAGGTGCTTTTCATTTTCATAAATATTTAAATATATGTTTCTGAACATTTATCATCACAGAACTTTAACATTATAATTATTATGACAGGTGTTCACAATATACACTTTATTAATTTGATGCTGATATTTCGTTCCAATTGCACGAATTGTGGTTGTGGAACTCAAATGTGTTCCACCATCACCATGTGAGTACCCGTCACAATAATTATATTTAAATAATTAATTAGTAAAAAATACAATAGAAGTTTACCTTGATCTTTTTAACTCTTTTAACAGGAAAATTCTTTTAAATGTTAAGTATTCACAGTTAACACTATAGTAATTTCTAAAATATAAATAACCTCTTACAATCTCGGTTAATTTTTTTTTATCACAAGACTAGTTATTATGAAATACTTAGTAAAAATTTAATTTGCAGTTGTAATACATGACATTTTAAATATGACATAAGACAAGTGTGCTATAGCTGAAGTAAAACAGAATATTTATTTATTAAATTGGTCAAGAACGAAATAATCAACAAGTCACTGTTTGCGTGACGCTAACGTAACGTAACGTAACGCTCTCGTCAATCATTCATCAGTTAACTCAAGTCAAGTGTGCATAAGAAGTAAAAAATTAAAAACACATCATTCTATTTACATAATATATTTATCTGACCCGATTTTTGCAGGAGCACAGTTTCAGGGGGCCAATGTAACTTTTATGCAAATACCTTTTGTAAAAATACAGTGGCATTACAAGTACACACGTATTAATCTTTAGCACCAATCACTACCATTTAAATTAGACAACAAAATAAGCTCAGTGGTCTATTGCTGGCTATTTTAACATGACATTAGCTATAGCTACCTTCCACAGAGGCCTCAATAGGAAGAATAAAATAGAATCCTTTAATTCAATTAAATTTTTGTGATATGGCGTGTGATATACCAGTCGGGCGCAAATTATTTCGCACATGTCGAGTGGAATTGAAGAGACACGTTATGAATAGAAATTTTGTATGAATTTTAAATATTTTCGATTTTGAATCATTGGCTGTATTGCTTCTCGTTTCTCCCTATCTTAAGCCTGCCTAACCTGCAGCATATACCTTCCCACCTATTTTAGCCTTTCCAGTGTGGTAACATCTTTCCATTGTGTAATATTGATATCCTTACTTATTGAAATAACCACCATTCTGTAAAAGATTTGCCTCAGCCCTGTAGAAAAAAGAAAAGAAGAATTCTTTTAAATTTTGGGACATATTGTGTATACATATTGTGCATTTTCTGGTTTCGTATATTTCGTCCATTAATGTCTTGTGTGTTAAAAAAATAACAGAGTACTATACGGCAGCAAACAGGAGGTTAAAAGACTTACCTAGTAGCAGTAGGCGTGGCGGTGTAGGGTTACCAATATTTTTTTAAAAGGATTATATGTGGTTCACGTCTTTGATAGTCGAGAGAGTCTTCTCGTAAGAATTTTGTGTTGTTGTTGGTCTCTGTCATTATGTCGGGAGGGATGCTCACTATTCGAAGATAATCCGCAGGTTAATCCACATTCGATAGTGTAGATTAATCGTTTAAAGTAAGTATCAAGGTTTCACTGCATTACATAACAGTTCTTTAATTGATAGACAAGTTGCAAATACTTTTTGCATTCTGTTTTCGATCGTAAAAATATTTATGATTTTAAATTATTCAAGTTCTTGTTAGATTGGTGTAGGATTATTGGTCTAAATAGATTCTCACTGATTCCATGTGTTTTAGTTCATAAGTGTATGTTATTACTTAGCAGAAAAATATTATCAATGAATGAATCTGTGCTACGCTTGCCCAGGTAGTAAAAATAATTCGTCAAAAATACTTCTCAATAATTCAACATCTTGGGTGTCTTAAGAAGGGACTAAGGCATATTTATGTGAGAGAGTCTCGCTGAGTAGCAATATAGTGCTCCTTCTTTTTGCCTAGATTAGTCTTGAGAAGCGGCTATCCCTCCATGACAATATGACGGCAGCCCGCTCCATGCTTTTCATGCGAATTTGGAAAACCATTCAAAATATATCGTCGTCCATCACCACATTGCTATGGAGCAGCCGGCCTTTTTATTCATTACGGAGACGAAGATGTCTTGATTGAGCGTAACTATCCCTGAATACAAAATTGAGCATAATATTTTGCCTCATATCAGGGTATCTGTGTTGGTCAAGGAAAATATCTGCTGTTGCAGTCTCGGCAATTTTAACTCAGCGGCCTGGCTACTACCATGATCTCATCCACTCGTGTGCCTACAGGTCCTATAGTGGTAATGCAGAATTGGATCGTCGGCAGTGCTAACACAAACCGCCTTTGCCGAAATCGTAGTCTTAGGTGACTAACGTACTACTTAATACTGGATCGCCCAAGCGGCTCCTAAACCTTGGCTGCCAAATGCTGTCCTTATAGATTCTTCTACCGACGACATTTCCCAAAGTTACCCGACCTCCGTCTATGCGCCTCTTGGGACGTCCAATCATTGCCTGGTCAGGAGTGCAGTGCTCAAAACGACCAGTCTTCCATTATATGGTACCTACAAGTCGGCATTTTGCAACCTCCCCTCGAGGCAGGGTTTGTTTCCCTTTCGACGATCCCAGCACTTACAGGGTATGGATATTATCAATCGGAGTTCTGTTATACCGTTTAGTGGCAAATCACATCCCTGACTGCAAATAACAGGTGTATTGAACCTGGGTTGCGACGCTGAGACAAAGGATCCGAACTGAGACCTGATAAGTAAATATAACCGTGGAACGGTGCCCCCAGCTAGTATAGTATCTGGAGGCCGGTAAAATTTCCTGCAGATACGAAGGTCCTGTACGCTGTCGAAAGCTGCCCTTGGTATTTTAACTTAGCCATCCCTGCATAGGTACAGTACCTGAGAGAAATCCTGGAGAATACAGCAAAAGACTGTCGATCTTTTGCGCACTCTTTTTGCTTCGAACTCGGCTCTTTAACGACAGTGGAAAGACACAGTCGACCATCGCGTGGTGTCAGAGCTCTGTGCCTGCGGACTAAAAGGCTGGCAACGCTCCTGTGATTCCTCCAGTGTTGCAAGAGGATAAGGGCGATGGTGATCATTTACCACCAGATCGCAAGCTCCTTTTATTATTATAAATAGATAAAGCTTTTCACAACAAATTCCTTACATCTTTACTTGTTTATTATATTACTAGCTGACCCGACATAATTTGTGTTGTCTAAATAAAAAAAATTTGATGATTGATGATTTTCTTGTAGGTATAATACATGCAGAATAGTATGAATTGTATATTGAAAATAAAATTGAATATATATTTAGTACGTAGGTCATATCACAATATGGAAACAACAGACGAAAGAAGAGTTTTATTTTTACTGCTAGTGGAGCTCATGATTTCGCTGCCGACCCAAATAATTTTATAATAGTCTATATACATAGGCTTGTGAAATAGCTATTGTTACGTATTGGGGGTCATTTTAACCTGAGTGCTATTTTCGCTACGAGGCTTGTAAAGTTTCAAAAATAGGACGGTACGAGGGGAATTACGTACAGTTCCATACGCAAAATTAGAGGTTTTAGTTTGGAAGTATGATGCGTAATATTAACAAGTAAAGCCACGGGTTTTACAACATTCCTCAAAAGAAATCAGTAAAACTTTATTTGAATTTAATTTTCTGTGACACTTTCATAGAATTTTTCTTATAAAAGCCTGCACTTGCTAAAAGTCTTAATTTTGTTACTAGATTTGCTCTCTCTGTAATATAAAAGGCTTAGATAATTTATACGTCTAGGGAGAGCCTCTTGCTGTTCGACAACCGATGAAAACAGGCCAGGTTCATTATTTTAGTGTGCGTGACAAGCTACGTCTTACACTCGCGATTTGTATGTCACCTTGTGCATTGCTCATAATAGAGGTTAACTGCCAACCACAATTTTTTTCTACCTTTTCACAGCTGTCACTCTAGAGGTATAAATGATATAAATAAAAATTGAATATCGCTTCCGTCCTGTTAATAGCACGCCTAAATTCCGAACAAATCATTTAGACTTGTAAATGAATGTTTATAATATCGTCGACCAAAAACGTTACAGGAAACAGAACAGAAAATATTGCGGTCAACGCCTGTGCACCTAGGTTATAGCTGTTTAAAATTCGGCCCGCGTTTTTCTTATAAATCTAGGTCTTGTATTGAAATAATGTCAGCATATTGGCATATTTGTATTGTACGATACATCTGCCTTAGACCAAATAGCTTGTGGTTATGTCTATCTACTTACCTGGTAAAATATCTCAAGCTGTCTCCAGAAAATTATATTCGAATTGGTTTTGTGAAAGAGATAAATAATTCAGACACACTACAGTTACTCTCTCATATGTGATAGTAGTATGGATATCATCATCAGCCAGAAGACGTCCACTGCTGGACAAAGGCCTTCCCCAAAGATCTACACGACGATCGGTTCAGCATGTTTTTAATTTGGGGGACTTTGCCATAATCGCCACGATTGGCAGGTTAGCGATCTCGCAGTAGATAGTGGTGTTCTCTAGGAAAGATGTTGCTGCCCTTCCTCCGTTCTTTGTATCCCTTAGTCGCCTCTTACGACACCCACGGGAGGAGATGGGGTGTTGCTATTCTGGTCTGCTCTGCCACACGCAGAATACCACACGAAATATTATATAATTTAGTTTATATATATCATATTCGATCCAACTGTTATGTACTGTGACCCAGTACCGGCTTGATCTATTGGCGTGGAGGATTTTCCCATTGTCATCTTCTGTGTGTATGAGACATGTTCTTAAGACATTCTGACAAACTGCTGCTGTTGAATTCCAGAAACCCACCACAAGTCGTTATCCTCACCAACTGCATGTCTATATTATATCTTTTGACGTGCAGCCAATCTATCCACAATCAAGAGTGGTCTCTGGGATAGATACCTTTTTTTTATACCTTTACACATAAAAGATAGATATAGTATGCTGTTGCGGGCTTTTTTGTACTATTTAGGATAAACATTTCCATTGTACATTATATTCGTGTAACTCCAACGGTTTTTTCAGTGCACGCCAAAACAGCCCGCACATGGCATTTTTTTTGTACTTACTTGACACTTAGCGTTATATTTTGGATAATTCACATAATATATTTATAACTTATAGCCCATGTGTTATTCTGATGTCCAAGCTGTATTACTGTAAACTTTTATCAAAATCCATTCAGTAGTTTTTGCGTGAAGAAGTAAAAAACAAACATAAATAATACTTATTGACACTTTCACCCTAATTAGCTAGCCCCAAATTAGCATCTTAGGAATAGCCTTTACTATGGGTCAGATATGTATATAAACATCCACTACTCGAAATAAAATGGTTCCGATGGTTAGTCATAATTTGCATATAGATTTTTTTTGTAACAATAAGGGACTAGACGAGCAGGACGTTCAGCTGATGGTATTTCATACGCCTTGCCCATTACAATGCAGTGCCACTCAGGATACTTGAAAACCGAAATATTCTGAGCGGTAATACAATTGCGGGATCCTTGAGACATAAGATGTTAAGTCTCATTTGCCCAATAAGTTCACTAGCTACGGCGCCCTGTAGACCGAAGCCCAGTAATGCTTACACATTACTGCTTCACGGTAGAAATATGCGCCGTTGTGGTACCCATAAACTAGCCGGCATCCTGTGCAAAGGAGCCTCCCACTGGTATTATCTATTGAATTAATTAAAACAATTTATATGATTATTTAAAAAATAGGTGAGGAAGTGGATCACGAGGCGGAAGAAGTGATAAATGAACTTAACATGCTGACTGAGACAGAGGCTGATGGCGGTGGACAAGGAGACGAATATGTCGGTGAGTGACTTTATGTTGAATCATTTATATTGTCACATTTACTGTTGAATAGATGTAAATCATAGTTTCTCAACCTTCTTTTGCTCACCACCCACTTTGAGAATATGTTTTTTTTCTAGAGTATTTTCGTGTATTTTTTGCCTTATTAGACTATATTTTTAATCTACCCACGCCCCATCTGCGCCATCTCAATGCCCCCTAATTTTCTCTGGGTCTTCTACTCAGGGCCGGATTTAAACTAAATGCCGCCCTTGGGCACGGAAAAAAGTCCCAATACTGGAATTTCACTTAAACTTATAGTTTATATATTTTATTTTTCAAAACTAAAATAATAATAAATTTATTGCAGAAACTTTATTATGTGTTATATATTCTAAAAACATAATTTTTTTAATTAATTTTTACTAAACTTGCCAAAATTATATTACAAATAATGGATAAATTGAATTTCTCGAATTATCAATTGAACCAAAAATTATTAATAAACAGAATTAATTAATTATATTGAGCAATCTTGATAATGCAAAAAAAAAAAATCCCTTTCAAAATTTTGCCGCCCTAAAAAATTTGCCGCCCTGGGCACTTGCCCCGACTGCCCCTAGTGTAAATCCATTACTGCTTCTACTGCCTCCCCGAAAATCTCTAACGCCCACAAGGGGACGTTATCGCCCACGTTGAGAACCTATGATCTAAATCTAATATACGTAAATGGTAATTATAAACTAATTTCACAATAAATAATAATATAGCATTTTATTCAACATTAAGTTATATACAATTTCTTATTATATCTAAGTCATCTAGGTCTATAGTAAAAATCTAGGTTCTATCTTCTGCTGATTGACAACTGACAAAGGGCACCTCCAACCTTTTCCACTCATCACTATCTTTGGCAACCCGGCTCCAGGTTACTCCTGCGAATGTGTCCAGTTAGTCCATAATTTTTGGTTCAATTGTTAAGTTCATCTTTGGCGGGGTCTTCCCCGTCCCTTGTGCCATTCCTGGGGTACCATTCTGTGACCTTTTTATTCCTCATATGCCTAGCCCATTTCCAATTTAGTTTCCTGATTTTTTTTCTTGTATTTCTATTTGTTTCTATGTCTCGAACCGTTGTGCTTTTCCTGATGTCTTCTAACGTAATTAATTACTAACGCTATTTTTTTTTAATGCAACTACTTACACCAATGTATTGACGACCAGTATAGCCGAGTGGTTAGCGATCCTACCTATAAAGCTAGAGGTCCCGGGTTCGAATCCCGGTACGTGCAAGCATTTATATGTTTAATATGGATGTTTGTTTCCGAGTCATGGATGTTTAAATGTATTTATGTATGATTAAGTAAGCATATTGTATTAAATATATCATTGTCTTGCAACCCATAACACAGGCAATATATGCTTAACTTGGGGCAAAATAATTTGTGTAAAAAGTGTGTCAATATTATATTATATTAATGTATTATATATTGCAATATTTGAAATTTCGCCCCAAATTTGGCATAGTCTGTACTATGGGTGCAAGACAACGATATAGTATGTAATACGATACACATTTTAATATTACTTAAATGCGTATAAACATCCATGACTCGGAAACAAACGTTTATATTCATCTTATAATTGTTTGTACCTACCGGGACTCGAACCTGGGACCTATAGCTAAGTAGGCAGGGTAAAATAATTGACTTTTAATTAAAAAAAATACTGAAGTGAAACCGTTTGACAAGTTGTTTGAACGTTATCATCGGCAGAAAACAGGGTCACTGCACAAGTAGGCCTGCCAAGTTTACCCATTTTTGTGTGGCTTGGATTGCAAATGCTATCAATATCTATCACTAATGATGAGGAAAGTGCTGGTTCGATCACCGCCATATACAGATCCGTATTTCGATTTCATATGCTATATGTACCATTCTAAAAAAACCAACACATATATTAAGGGACTCAAAAGTTTGTGTGTGACGTTGACAAACTCAAGACTGGCGTTGCGTGTTCGACTAAAAACTGAAAAAACCTAGTCAAAGTCAAATAAACTTTATTCAATTAGGCTTAAACTAAGTCATTTGAAGCTATAAATTACTAAATCTACCATAAAAAATCACTACCATCAATAGAAAAAATGTATCACAATTATAGAAAATATTTAGCAGATGGATTCATGTAGACCATATTTTATTAAACAAAAAATTTTAACTCTTACTTCAATTTACAACCAAGAAGCATGTAAATTTGTTAAAAAATATTCGGACTTATACTCAACACTACCAAATAACAAGCGAAATAATAGAAATTAAAACAAATTAAAAATACCCCCAAACAAGTATGCCACTAGTGTCATCGAGCCCTTACCTAATGGCAATAAAAATTTATAATCACATCCCAAACGAAATTAAAGAAAAAAGAGAGCTTACAAATTTTCTAGTTTCAAAATGCTTCTAAGATTTACCTCAATTTTTTAATTAAACTAAGTGTGAGAATAAGTTATAACATAGAAATAAATAGTTATACTAATAATAACAGTTGTATTATCTGTATTTTTAATATCTTACTTATGTATAAAATGTATAAAACTTATTTATTTTATATAAAACATTGCTTTGCCCTTGCAGGGCGTTCCATATTGTCTACCCATCTAATCTACGACCCTTTTGTAACAATGTGATCTGCAATAAAATATTTTGTTTTGATTTGATATGTTCGCAAAAGTAGAGCTCGTGTGAGGGACATACAAGAAACTCAATGGGCAGTCTTTTAAATCAATCAGAGTATTTTTGGCTGTAATATACATGACAAATTAATTTCTAAGGTGTTACAATATATCCATCGTGTTCAAAGTTGAGAGAGTTTTAAATATCAAATAAGTATTTCATAAAAAGTCATAAACAAGTTAACTACAATTAAATAAGAATAAACTTAGGGCCGTTTTCAGGCATAATAGGTGCAGTTACTCGAGTTATGGAAAAAAGACCTTGAATACGCTAAAGACAACACAAGTTAGGCAGGCAGTTATTTTTAATTTTTATTTATTTATTTTACCAAGATACACACTATCAATACTGAATATTCCAATGCGATAGAGGTAAGAAAGAAAGAAAGAGGTACATACATTATAACACATAAAATTTTTATCCTTAAATTTTATAACATACTAGTTGACCCAGGCAACGTTGTATTGCCATATAAAGTATTTAAAAAAATACATGAAATAAAATTTTTGGGGTATAAAAAATAGATGCCACCGATTCTCAGAGCTAACAAGTATATCTTAATACAATTACTGTATTCGATTGCCATCTTGAAACCCTATAGCGGATTTGTGGGTGGAACAGAATAATATAAAATCGCGATACAAAAACAGTTGTAGATCGTAAGAAGGGCGATAATTTGAAGTTGAAATAGAAAAAAATTTCACAAAAATAAAACAAATATATTTAGTAGGTATGAAAAATAGATGTTGGCCGATTCCCTGACTTGCCCTACGGTAATAACACCGGGACAGGCGACTCTTATATATTAGATTAAAAACAATGCTACTCTCGTGAAATCACCCTGAGTGCCACAAAACAGATCGTTAATTGTTCGTAGTTCACGCGCCATTCGTACCTATCCGGAACAACAAATAAAAATAAATTAAATATATCGCATTATGAATCTAATATATTAATGGTGTCACTTATAATTTTCAGTGAAGTTCCCAAGCGGCGGCGGCAGTGTCGGCCCGGGCGAGACAGACGAGAAGCCTCTCGCCCTCGGTGAACTGGCTCAGCTGACCGTGAGCAATGAGCCCGAGGCCTACGACGTGGCCGGAGCCAGCAAGGAGTCCTTCCGCAAGACCTGGAACCCGAAGTATACTCTGCGGTCCCATTTTGATGTGGTATGTTCCTCTTTACAAGTTGGTGGTGCACCAAGTTACTAGCAGTTTGAAGTTAGTTTGAAGTTAAAGGAAGTCCCCTTTGACGCATTAGGGAAAAATTATCAGAGTGAATATATATGACTAGCTGACCCGGCAAACGTTGTTTTGCCATATAAATTGTATTGATCTTTTCCTTGCTAGTTGATAAGAGATGGCGCTAGTTGTATTCATTAGTAACAATCACACTTCTTTTATATTTTGTATAATTCACACTATAGTTTTATAAATTATAGCCTATTTGTTATTATGGTATATAAGCTATATTATTGTAAAGTTTCATCAAAATCTATTCAGCAGATTTTGCGTTAAACAAGTTCAAACATACATCCAGGCATACAAACTTTCACATTTATAATATTAGTAGGATGTGTGCGCACACCGTCAGGCTAATTCGATACCCTTACATTAGCTGGTCAAGTAAACCATTTGTATACCATTTGTATGTCTACTGAACCACAACCAATGGATGAGACTCAAATAAATTACCAGTGGGAGGCTCCTTTGCACCGGATGCCGGCTAGATTATGGGTACCACAACGGTGTCTATTTCTGCCGTGAAGCAGTAGGTAATGTGTAAGCATTGCTGTTTCGGTCTGAAGGGCGCCGTAGTTAGTGAAATTAAAATGAGACTTGACATCTTATGTCTCAAGGTGACCAGCGCAGTTGTAGTGCCGCTCAGATTTTTTGGGTTTTTCAATAATTCTCCTGTCCTGAACGTCCTGCTCGTCTCGTCTCTAAACAAATTTTAAATAATTTAATTTCAATTTATACTTAAACAAATTAAAAAAAAAATATTTCTCTCCAATTGTATAAAAATAATTGAATTATATTTAATTACACGTTATTTAACTAAATTTTATGGTATATTAATATTTTCACTGGTTGTATTTAATACCTTCTTTATTACAATGTTATTTTTTCTACAATCGTAAAATAGCACCAGGAATAATGTTTTTTAAAGGATTTTAAATTTTAATTTAATTACGTTTTATTACGCCGTAAAAAAAAGAATATATTATTGCATGCGTACATAAGTAGGTACACTCCTTTTTTTAAGAAATTTCATTCTACACTCTGTATGGCAAAGTTAGTTCATTGAGGGTCGAACTATGTAGGGATGTTAGACATTCAGATGGCGAATGTGGTATTTATATTTGCAACGTGTGGTTTTTGCTATTCTGGATTTGGGTAGCAGAAATCAGGTCAATTTGCCCTTCTGAATATGTGTGCAGATGTATTTGAAGGTGTATAAGCATCCACTTTTTCTAATTTATTGTTTATTTTTAATAAACCATAAATCACTCTCTGTTTCACCTCTATGAGTGTTGCTGGGCACTAGCAGTCGTTTAGACTCTAGAGCAAAGTTGAACTCATGACTTCATGATCATCATAATCAACCGGACGACGTCCACTGCTGGACGAAGGGGTATTTTATACGAATATATCTTTTTTGGAAGATTTCCACGATCGGTCCTGCAGTGACCTCATCCAACGTATTTCGGCGATCTTGACCAGATCGTCGGTCCATCTTGTGGGGGGCCTACCAACACTGCGTCTTCCGGTACGTGGTCGCCATTCAAGGACTTTACTTCCCCAACGGCGATCTGTTCGTCTAACTATGTGCTATGTGGGTTGATTTTGGTTGTCATACGGATCTCCTCATTTCTGATTCGATCTCGCAGGGAAACTCTACCATAGCCCTCTCGATTGCCCTATCAGCAACCATGAGCTTTCTCATCAGGGCCATACTTAGCGACCACGTAAAATGTTGTCGCCCCAAATAACACCTTTCTGAAGACGAAGGTTTTCAACCAGTGTGTGTGGCCTATATATCTTTATATATATATAATTCTTGTGTGCGCTTGTATGTCACTGAACTCCTAGACGGCTGGACAGATTTTGATGAAATTTTTTGTATGAGTTCAAGGGGATTCGAGGATGGTTTAGATTCACATATAAACTACCTCCTAAACGGCTGGACCGATTTTGATGATATTTTTGTGTGTTCCAGTGAATTTGAGATTGGTGTGTGTCTTCAGGTGGATTCGAGAATGATTTAGATTTGCAATTAAACTACCTCCTAAACGGCTGGACCGATTTCGATGATTTTTTTGTTTGTTTCAGTGAATTTGAGATTGGTTTAGATTCCCAATTCCGTCCATATAATATAATTCTCCTGCTCATGTGTATGTTAGTGAACTCCTCCTAACGGCTGGACCGATTTTTCAAATTTAAGACGTGTCTACAGGACAACATCTGTTGGGTCCACTAGTACTAATATAAGTATCATATTAGCAATTTGTGCGCACACACTAATATAACCATAACTAAAAACAAATGTTGCCAGATTAATCCTCTATTACAGAGGTTAATGATGAATTCAATTTGCAAATATATAAGATATATTGGACCAGACATATGATACATATCCAGCATGGGTTAAAGTTTGAATATTACGTTTAAATATTAGCTATAATTTGTTGTTCTACATGTTTTATGTATGTATATCTAGGTGCGTGCCGTGGCGTTCCACCCAACTGAACCAGCACTAGTAACAGCTTCTGAAGATCACACCTTGAAGCTTTGGAACCTTCAGCGGACTGTGCCCGCGAAGAAATCAGCGGGGCTGGATGTAGAACCATTGTATACATTCAGAGCACATACTGCGCCGGTGATATGCCTCGCTATGGGTGCCCCGAGGACTGAAGAATGCTTCTCAGCGGGTGTGGACGGAACTATCCGTGTTTGGAATCTACCTTCTCTCACCGCCGACCCCTACGACCCTTATGATGCTAGTGTACAGGTATGTATCACTTGCAAATCAAATAAATACCTCATAGTTTATTCTTCTATCTTCACACCACACTATTCTGCACGTACTCATAAACTAATATAAATTGATTAGAAAACTGGATAATATAAACATTATTATATCAAATTCAAATATTTTAATTCAAAATAGGATGTGATATCACTTATTGAAAGTTGTGATTTTTAACATTTTTTTGAACATGGTGAAGTTTTTTTTGGAGTCATGATATTAATTCTCATTTACATAGTCACATTACGAAACTGAACCAAGATCTGAGGATCTTTGGTGAGCCAAAGGATTCCACACTACACTTGCGGATACGGGAATGCTGCGGTCGAAAGACGAAAGCACGAAAGCCGCCTGAATGGCCGTTTAAGGCGCAGAATTATAACTATTTAAAGGCCCTCCCTACAATGTGATCAACATGATAGTCAAACCGTAGCTTACTAACGGTTACGTAATAACGTTACATTTTTCAGTTTTTAAGAATAATTGATATGTATAAGACAAAACCTTTCAAAGTGTTCTAAATCGGTTTGTATCTTTAGGTAGTCGTTACGGTTGGCTATAGTTCTATAAATATTAGTCTCGACACCATAAAGAAGATCACCTGTATTACTGAAACAGGTATCTATGTCATTTATATAAATGGTAAATAAAAAGGACCAAGATGTGACCCTTGAGGAGTGCTGGCAGACACTGACACTTCATTCCTTTGTATCTTCAAAAAATTTACCTTTTAGAGCCACGGCTTGACTATGGTTGGCCACATAGGAACTCCACCATCGAAGTCGATGGCCGTGTCTACCGAATTACTTAAAGCTTGGTTATAAATGCCTCATGGCTTATTTTATCAAATGCTTCTGTGAAGTCGGTATACACAGCGTCCACCTGATAATCAACATCCAGTGAAGTAAGAAGATAATCGGTATGACAGAGCAAATTAGTGTCAACACTGCGGCCTCTAATGAATCCAGGTGAAATAGTTTAAGTTAAGTTTGTTAATAATAACTTTTTCCAATATTTTGAAATGAAAGATCTTTTGTTACAAAACACATACTTTGCCTGATTTTTTTTTAAATGTATCTTTTTGTTGGGTCTTGAATAAAAGTCATTATGTGATCTATTGATAGGTTTAGTGTCTTTGTCATAACTTAATTTAAATAGGCGTCGGCCAGATAGCGTCAATTCAAACAAGCTTTAAAATTGTGTTTTAATTCTTCGTTTATGGATGTAATGGCGTTAAACAATAAGACTTGTATCTTATGTACAAAAAAGTTTCTAATTGTTTTTTAATTTCAAATTGAAAACAGTTATGTAGATATTCAGTCGCTTTGAGGTAAAAAGGTTTTCGGTGCGATTAAGGCATGCATATACCTCATTAAAGTGATCAATTTATTATTTACAACTTGGTGACCCGACAGACGCTGTTCTGTCAAAAGATAAAAAATGATGTAAGTATTCGGGAATAATGCAGTCTAAAGCCGTCGAAAATGTGTAATCAAATGATAAGGATTTATATTTTATTTGTGTAAATAGCTTTTACATTATCGCTTTATAATTGCCAATTTTTTAAAGTATTAAAATGGATATATGTAGTTTGTTATCCTTAACTAATACACATATGCCATTGCAGACTTTTTTCGTAAACGTTTATAAGATGCACAATTCCGCTATACATTAATTTGTTACAGTTCAATGTACTTATATAGCGTTTTTGTTGAAAGCTTCCTGGCGGCTTATTTTTTTTCTAGAAAATATTGTTAATGTATACAAATGTATGTATAAAAACTTAACAAATCATAAGTAAGACCTTCCTCTTTACTTTATATTAATGGTTCAATCAACAACTCGTATTTCTTTTATCAAACTTCATCATTTTGTGTGACGCGAGCGACGACCTTCATGTTGCAATACGCTAGCGTCGATGTGTGAAAGAGACGGCAACAGTACATTTTTTTCGATCTTTAATGCTTTGTATATTTTAGAAAAGTACTTGATATTGGGATTCATAGTCATATTAAATGGGTGTTCTTTATAATAAATAAGCAATTAGTTGTTTACGACGATCCATGACAGATATATGTCCATTCATCATAAAAAATCACGAGGAACCGTTACCCTATTAAACGATAGTAAAATGCTCTTTTTTCGCGATGCTGCAACGCATACTATCGATTTCAGCGGTGCGGTGCCGACAACGCGGTTATGTGTTTCATCACTAGAATCACACAAACAATAAACAACGTCAGTCATTTTAATTTTAAAACTGCTTTCCGTTACGGGGGTTGTTTGCAAGAGTGATAGAAATTAAACTAAATCATTGTCAACAAGTATGACGTCATAACGCTGGAATGTGAGCCGCGTTTCGCGCCGCCGAACGGTCGGCGCACATCAAGAGCGGCGCATTTACTGAGATTATTGAAAAAAATATCTAACGATTATTATTATACCTCGCAAAATTGAAAACACGCCCAAATTTGATGCTCGAGCAAGCCGACTGCGTGTTCGTTTATGTATTTCTACATGCGTTAGTGCGAGCGTCAGTCAGCAAGTGTTGCCGCAGCGAGGAAACCGTTCGCCGACGGGTAACCCAGATCATATTTAACAGAGATGGTTCGGGCATTGTCGAGCATGCTGCTTGCATGTTCGAAGCAGTAAAAATTTTTGTCGACCATGCGCGAGCATTTTGTAGTTCGGTCTGCGCTGACGCTAAATCAGCAGTGGCGCCACTACCGATTTTAGCGGCACGGCGCCGCATGGCGGTTGTGTTCCTGTCCTTATATAGTGAGCGTGTTGACGGAGTGTAATAGTGTGTGTGGTGCGCAGGGCCCGGTGCTGCGCGAGCACTCGGACGCGGTGTGGTCGCTGGCGGCGGCGGCGGGGCGCGTGCTGTCGTCGTCGGCGGACGGCACGGTGCGGCTGTGGGCGCCGCGCGCGCCGCGCCCGCTGCTGGCCACGCTGCGGGACGCCGGCCTGGCCGCCGCCGCGCTGCCCGCCGCCGCAGACTTCGCGGACGGGGCCGCGCGCGCCGCCGCGCTCTACACCGACGGCACGCTGCTGCTGTACGACATCGAGACCGCGCAGGTACTACCTGAGTTATTACTTACTAGCTGACCCGACAAACGTTGTGTTGCGGGACGCCGGCCTGGCCGCCGCCGCGCTGCCCGCCGCCGCAGACTTCGCGGACGGGGCCGCGCGCGCCGCCGCGCTCTACACCGACGGCACGCTGCTGCTGTACGACATCGAGACCGCGCAGGTACTACCTGAGTTATTACTTACTAGCTGACCCGACAAACGTTGTGTTGCGGGACGCCGGCCTGGCCGCCGCCGCGCTGCCCGCCGCCGCAGACTTCGCGGACGGGGCCGCGCGCGCCGCCGCGCTCTACACCGACGGCACGCTGCTGCTGTACGACATCGAGACCGCGCAGGTACTACCTGAGTTATTACTTACTAGCTGACCCGACAAACGTTGTGTTGCGGGACGCCGGCCTGGCCGCCGCCGCGCTGCCCGCCGCCGCAGACTTCGCGGACGGGGCCGCGCGCGCCGCCGCGCTCTACACCGACGGCACGCTGCTGCTGTACGACATCGAGACCGCGCAGGTACTACCTGAGTTATTACTTACTAGCTGACCCGACAAACGTTGTGTTGCGGGACGCCGGCCTGGCCGCCGCCGCGCTGCCCGCCGCCGCAGACTTCGCGGACGGGGCCGCGCGCGCCGCCGCGCTCTACACCGACGGCACGCTGCTGCTGTACGACATCGAGACCGCGCAGGTACTACCTGAGTTATTACTTACTAGCTGACCCGACAAACGTTGTGTTGCGGGACGCCGGCCTGGCCGCCGCCGCGCTGCCCGCCGCCGCAGACTTCGCGGACGGGGCCGCGCGCGCCGCCGCGCTCTACACCGACGGCACGCTGCTGCTGTACGACATCGAGACCGCGCAGGTACTACCTGAGTTATTACTTACTAGCTGACCCGACAAACGTTGTGTTGCGGGACGCCGGCCTGGCCGCCGCCGCGCTCTACACCGACGGCACGCTGCTGCTGTACGACATCGAGACCGCGCAGGTACTACCTGAGTTATTACTTACTAGCTGACCCGACAAACGTTGTGTTGCGGGACGCCGGCCTGGCCGCCGCCGCGCTGCCCGCCGCCGCAGACTTCGCGGACGGGGCCGCGCGCGCCGCCGCGCTCTACACCGACGGCACGCTGCTGCTGTACGACATCGAGACCGCGCAGGTACTACCTGAGTTATTACTTACTAGCTGACCCGACAAACGTTGTGTTGCGGGACGCCGGCCTGGCCGCCGCCGCGCTGCCCGCCGCCGCAGACTTCGCGGACGGGGCCGCGCGCGCCGCCGCGCTCTACACCGACGGCACGCTGCTGCTGTACGACATCGAGACCGCGCAGGTACTACCTGAGTTATTACTTACTAGCTGACCCGACAAACGTTGTGTTGCGGGACGCCGGCCTGGCCGCCGCCGCGCTGCCCGCCGCCGCAGACTTCGCGGACGGGGCCGCGCGCGCCGCCGCGCTCTACACCGACGGCACGCTGCTGCTGTACGACATCGAGACCGCGCAGGTACTACCTGAGTTATTACTTACTAGCTGACCCGACAAACGTTGTGTTGCGGGACGCCGGCCTGGCCGCCGCCGCGCTGCCCGCCGCCGCAGACTTCGCGGACGGGGCCGCGCGCGCCGCCGCGCTCTACACCGACGGCACGCTGCTGCTGTACGACATCGAGACCGCGCAGGTACTACCTGAGTTATTACTTACTAGCTGACCCGACAAACGTTGTTTTGCCATATAAAGTATAATTCACGCGATAGTTTTATAAGTAAAAAAATATTGCCTATATTATAGCCTGTACATCATATTGTTCTATTGTTAATAGTTTTTGCAGCGCACGCAAAAGTAGGTTTTCGATTTTATACCTTGTGTGACAAAATAGCAATTTTATTACGAATCCCTAATTTTGAAAAAAAAGTGAATTGCAAATAGATTGTAAGCTAGCTATTGGCTCACTGCGTTCCCTAACACAGTTTAAGAATTCTATATACAGTAAATTTACTACATACTCTCTGTACAGTACAAGTGAATCTTTTTAGTCTGAAATTAATCTAATCAAAAATTATTTATTTATTCATAATTAAATTCATTTCAAACTGAAACTAATTCTAAATCCAAATTAAATTCATTCAAAGTTAAATTCGTTCCAAATTACATACATTACTATTTCAATTCATTCCAAAATAAAGTTCATTCCAAATTAAATTAATTCCAAATTAAAATCATTACAAGTTAAATTAATTCCAGATTAGATTCACTTCAAATTCTATTCATTCCTAATTAAATTCATTCTAAACTAAATTCATACCAAATTAAATTAATTCCAAAATTCAATTCATCCCAAAATAAATTAATTCCAAATTAAATTAACTCCAAATTCAATAGATTCCAAATTCAATTCTTTCCAAATTAAATTAATTTCAAACTGAAATTAATTACAAATTAAATTCATTCGAAATTAAATGAAGTCCAAATGATATCAGTTCCAAATCCAGTTGTTCGCCGTGTCCTCAGAGCGTGCTGCGCGTGTCGTGCCCCAGCCCCGCGTCCCGCGTGCGCTGCCACCCGTCGCTGCCCGTGCTGGTGACGGCTCACGAGGACCACCACATCCGGTTCTGGGACGCCGTGTCGGGGCGCTGCGCGCACACCATGGTGGCGCACCTGGACGCCGTCACGGGCCTCGCGCTCGACCCCAACGGAATCTTCCTGCTCTCCGGCTCGCACGACTGCTCCGTGCGCCTGTGGAACCTCGACACCAAGACCTGCGTGCAGGAGATCACCGCGCACCGCAAGAAGTTCGACGAGGGCATCCTCGACGTGGCCTTCCACCCCATGCGGCCGTACATCGCCAGCGCCGGCGCCGACGGCCTCGCCAAAGTATTCGTCTGATTCCGCCAGGTACACCCAAAGAGGATGTAAATACTGATCGTGCGTACTGAAACGTGCAGTGACATTAATACAGATTATAATAATTGAAGTATAATACAGCTAAGTCTGAAAGCGAACAGTTGCTTTAAACTTAGTGGAATTTGGCTATCTCCGTTTTTTACAAGATTATAGCCGTCATCTGTCGATCTATCAATCACTGCACGTTTCGTACAATCGCTTTTTTCTTAGAGAGTTTCGCTAGGCTGGGTACTCCTACGAACTGTATGTTACATCAGTACCGGCAGCGTCCTGCCGTGTAGTGTCGAGGGGTATAGTACCGCAATATTTTATTTAAAGTCCTTTCGGGTCGTCGACTACTGTTGCTGCCGCATTTATAATGCAATGATTTATTGAAAATTCGATATTGTTATTATATATTAGTATATGAATGACTTGTTAGCAATACGTATGTAATTGAAATAAACAGCGGTATATATTTATTGTAAGCGGAATATTGGTTCAATGTAAATCTTCTATTGACAACCAAGTAATCAAAGATAATTTTGTATGAAAACAATGATGCAATGTACGGTATCGAGTCAAAACAAAATTAATTCCTAAAGTATAGTTATCTTTGTGGGTAGTCGCGAGTATTCGTGTATGTAGGACTAGTTTCGAGCTCGGTGTGAGGCGTGACGTCACAAACTCGGTCATTGTTCGATCGATTTTATTCTTATTTGTTACGTCAGGCCAGGATTGAAAATGCTGGTGCAACTAATTCAGTCTCATATTGTGATATATCTGTTTCTCAAACTACTCAACTTGGTTATTACATTGAAATTGTAACAATATACGTAAGGGTTGAATTAAAAATCTTTCGGCCTTACAAATAACCTTGGTATAAAGTTATTCCTGATAATAAATCAAGAATTTGCAAAATGTTGACTATATCGCTGACAATACTGTCAATATTATGATAATTATGCAGTTTGGGAGCCTTGCAAACAAACGCGGGAAACGTTATACATCCGAATAAACTAATCGTAAGCGAAATGTCTATATATAAACATTAACCATATTTTTGTTTTATTCTCAGTTATAACTTTATACCAAGATTATTTCTAAGACCGTTTATGTATTGTACTATTTTTAATGTAAATCTGTTCTGTTCGGTTCCCATTAAGCGATTTTAATACAATCTGTATGTGGATCCGTTATGGTTTAAAACCTTCAAGGTTTGCTTTACATGCAATAGTTTCAAACTTATAAATTCAACCCTTTTAAGTAGTATACGCTATATGTAAGTCAGTACATTTATGAGAATAGACAATAATATTTTGGCAAATCGAAAGCAACTGCCAAATGTAATAATCACCATAAAATTTTATTGACAGATTTTGCTAAACTTTTGTTTTAATTGTGCACACACTGACCGTAAATGCTAGAACCCGTTATTGCTAGTCTGTGGCCCCGTTTGAGAATATTATTGTCTATGGTTTGTCAGTGTACGGACCCACGTGGTAGACAAACGCGGCTGTTCGTCGCGTCTTATTGTATTTGTATTTGATACGGTAACATCTCGATGTATAGACATTTGGATTCTATTATGATAATAATATATTTTTAGATATTCAGTATGTGGTTTTTAGTTTTTTTTTCTATCGCGACTTTTTCATCGATTTACATAATGCAATGTGAATTGTTTGTTTCGTATGCGTGTGTAAGCGTTTGTAATAAATATTATGAGGTAACCGACGATGTTTCTTTGATACGATCATGTTACACGTGTCTGTACAGTTAGATTTTACGCAGTATTTGATATTTTTCAATTAACGTATTTAGTAGTTAGTTTATATTTTTATTTGAAATCGTTTCGTATCTAAATAGGTGTCTCTTGCGTTGTAGCTCGTGCCGATTTCAAGGGACGCGGCTCTCGTAATCTCTACAATGGTGAGCATTCGAACAAAAATTTAATTTGAGTAGGAATATTGTATCTAAATAAATAAGGGTTTGTTGATAACGAACGCGATGTAGAATATATATATTATGAACTTACATAATAATTATTATTCCTATAATTTCCTCGAATTCATACTTGTACACACATCCAAATTGATAGTAAAAGCAACATAACCGAAGTACACGTTGTTTTTTTTAATTCCATTTAATTTGTACTTTATTTTTTTATTTCAGCGGTCTTAAAACAGGATCTGTTATGTCAAGAAGTATAAGGAAATCAAAACAATATACTTAACCTAAGATCATTTATGTGCCTCGATACTCTGTGACAGCTGTGAAAACGTCGAAAAAAAAATTGAGGTTGACTGTTAACCTCTATTTTGAGCAATGCCCGCACACTAACACAAAGTGACATACAAATCGCGAGTTTAAGACGTACGTACGTTTAAATAGAACCGTTGACTCTCACCACGAAGTTTCCGGTTCGATCCTCGTCCGCCACGTACCAATGCGTATCAACAATTGTGATGATAATAATTGAGTTATCTTTTTTTTATGATAATAAGGGAGGAGACGAGCAGGACGTTTTAGCTGATGGTAATTGATACGCCCTACCCATTACAATGTAGTGCCGCTCAGGATTGTTGAAAAACCCAAAAATTCTGAGCGGCACTATAATTGCGCTCGTCACCTTGAGACATAAGATGTTCAGTCTCATTTGCCCAATTATTTCACAAGCTACGGCGCCCTTCAGTCCGAAACATAGTAATACTTACACATTACTGCTTCACGGCAGAAATAGGAGCCGTCGTGGTACCCATAATCTAGCCGGCATCCTGTGCAAAGGAGCCTACCACTGGTAAAATTCCCCTGGTGTTACAAGACACGATGGGCCACCGTGATCACATACCATCAGGTATCACCTATTTTAAAAGTTTGTTTGACTTCATTTTCATAAATTAATCTTCATTTATATCCCACCAGTCACTTTTTGCAATAATTTTAACCCCCATATGCATTATGCAAAAGTAAACCATTTTTGTGTTATTAGGTTTTTTAGCTGTTTTTAAAACAACAATTATCCGTCCAAATTTAAAAATTTATAAACAACCAAAAAACTATATTATATCATTATTTTTTCCAACTAAAATGCTTGAAAAACAAAAAGAAAGTTATGAAATTTGTCTTGCAGATTATTTTAAAAACATAACCGTTTTCTTAGCTCTCCTGAAACGTATTACAACTAGGAACTTATTCTAAAGAAACTGAAAAAAAAAAAATCATTGAGGTGCTTCCTTTGTTTGGCAGGAAATTTATATTCGAACTAAACTTAAGGTCGTTCTTTAAAATTTCCATAAAATGAATTAAAAACAGTGTCTACCCAATAAATAGTACAAATGTAAAATACAATTCAGAACCATTTACAGTTTTCTAGTAATAACAATTAATAATAGGTAAAATTTAAGAGATTTTGCAATTTTGCATTTGCTGCGTTTATAATTCTTGTTTGAGTTCTTCTGCGGATGACACAGGCAAGACATCGTAACCTAGGGATTTCATGTAACCCTAGAAATAGAAATCAACCGGCGTTAAGTCCGGACACCTCGCAGGCCATGCAACGGGTCCTCCTCGCCCATTGGGATAGCCGATAGCCATTTTCCCAATCATTGGATTGGGAAAATGGCTATCGAGCCATCTTCTCACATTGACACCAAAATATGCAGGACTTCAGTCTTGCTGATATATCATGTTTTGTCTTGTAGCCACAGACAGTGCCGTAGATAGTGAAATTACTGAGCAAATGAGCCTTAACATCTTATGTCACAAGGTGACGAGCGCAATTGTAGTGCCGCTCAGAATTTTTGGGTTTTTCAAGAGAGTAGCGTAGGGTAGAGCGTATCAATTACCATCAGCTGAACGTCCTGCTCGTCTCGTCCCTTATTTTCGTAAAAAAAAAACCTATTTAAAACAAAGTCTTAATGATATTAAAAGTATACATATAGTGTCGTATTAATAAACAGGATGTAAAGTTACTCCAAGATTAAAATTACTTCTCCCTGTCATGTAATTCTGTAGTAACAATGGTAAGGTAAAGACAAAAAGTTTAAGATTTTCAGTAACATTAAAATTAATCCATCTCGCGTTTATTAATAACATAGAGTTCTACGTAAATCTGTAAGAAGGCTATTCAGTTATTTTTTTATGGAAGAGGTGGATAAACTGGTACTACACATTCTCTTGCAACACTAGAGGAATGACAAGAGCGTTGCCAGTAAGAAAGGTGTACGTACTTTTTTGAAGGACCCATGTATCTTCCCAGAAACACCTCATCGAAGCTCATTCCATAGCTTGAATGTACGTGGAAAAAAGTTCTTTGAAAACCGCACTGTGGAGGACCACCACGCCGCCACCGGACGCCACCCATCCAGATGGTGGGGATGATATTCTAATTTATGGCGCGCCGTGTGAAAATGGAATTCGGCGCCATGAATCAGATCAAACAGCTCTTCGGAACACTCCCCGTGATAGATGCGGTAGAAGACATACAATGAAGCGACGTCTCTACGCAACACCAACTGATCTAGCCATTCACATAGCACTGGATCCCCGACGATTCGAGCAGCTCGGCGTTGCATGCAGTCAAATGATTCGAGCTGATACTGGGGTACCAGACCAGAGATACTCCAAATGTGGTGCAAATTCTGGAAAATTTAAACTATTTTTCATATTATCTATCTTCATAGACCTACATTTTTGTTTGAACTTATAAAAAATAGATATAATAATTTTCGTGTAATGTACTAAAGAGTTTGTAGATTACGTAAAGCCTTCAAGATTCAAACAGTGGTTGTTATTTTAAGTTCTAGATTATTCTAGGCATTCATAAGATTTCACATTCAATGAGAACTAAAGAACTTTTGTTTCGCATATAAATTCCTTGTGCAGATTATTCTATTGACAGTTTTTAATTAATATTATTGTTTGTTATTAGTTAATCCATTATTGTTTTCGGATGTTTATCGTCGTCGCAATCGCGAAATAGCAAACAAACACTAAGTGGATATAATTATGGGTTTTTTTTTTAAATGTTAGTCTTTCATGTATCGTGGTAATAGCAGTACCTACCTTCTTATATATTTTGTTTTGTCATAATGTTCGGAGTGTAAGTATTTATTATTATATTATTTGAAATACATTAGTCATCTGTAGTTTTATATTGTAGCAATAAAAATCTGTGGTGAGTGTGTAGTGATGCATCGTAGTGTCGATTCTAATATTATGAATGGTTTATGTACCATAATGGTCCCACAGAGGCGGTTTTTTTTTCTGCTAAGCTTGTAGGTTATAAGTATTATTGGTGGTGGCTACGTATTACTGGTGAAATGGGCTATGTAATGGGACTTAGTATCGACAATTGTAAAATAAAGAATCACAAAAGAATCACGAAAGAGTGGCGCTTCAGATAGGCAAAAAATTTGATGTCAAACATATGGAACATCCTGTCCAGTGGTATTTATACAGGTGACTAGCACACATTGGATAATTTAATTTTGGTCACGCATTATCGAGCTGTCGGGTCTATGCGCTAGAATATTATAAGTCTGTGGTACCGTTGCAGCAAGACGATCATCAAATCGATTTACTTTACTTTTCCTTCTTACCCAACAAGTTACATACTTACTGTTAATTAACACTGACTGTTTTTTTTTTATGAAAATACTTAACGAGACGAGCAGGACGTTCAGATGATACAGTAGTAGTCGGCTGTGACTACTCAATAGCTCTTGTTTTTACGTATTAATTTACTTTTTTTTTTGAGTATTTGTAGTTTGAGTATTATTGCTGCATCTCTTTACATATATTGTAACTGAAATGATTTGTGAGTGAGTGATTGTCACAAAGAGTTTCTTGCTACTTCTTCTTATTAAAGCTCAACCCTCAAAGGAGGCGGATATAAAAAGAAAAGTCATTTCCTTGACCTGCCTGAATAAGGTGATTTTGATTTGATTACCCTAAAGGATTGATTACTGTTAGTAAAAATATAATATTAATTAAAAGTTTAAGCAGAATTGTCAAATTGTAAATATAGGTATTTGGTGAGTATTGCATGATATGTAGATCAGGATTATTTTATTGTTGTTTGCTGAGTTCTCGTAACAGGTTTCGTCATGCTCGGTTAAATGTCACTGCTTGTGGCGGCGACATGGGACGGGTCCTCCCCTTCCCTAAAATATGGTTGAGGGAGGCGATGGCTGGCTCATGCGTCATGCTCGTGAACGGGCGCTGCTTGTGGTGGCAGGATGATCCTGTTGCCGGAGACTCGGTTTCAGATTCTTAAAAGTTATTGTGTGTATATATATATGTATGTATATATACATATTTATTTATTTATAATCGCTTATAAAATGCTCACAGAATACCTTTATTTATTTATGGTGTATGTGGATGATGAAGCTACTGTACTCAATAACTTTTGTATTAATTTACATTTACTTTTTTGACTTACTCGTGTAAGACATTGACTATTTGACGTTTGAGTGTGTTTGTTGCATCATTTTACATATTATATTGTAATTGAAATGATTTATAAATCGATGTAAATGTAAATCTTGATATAAAAGAGTGGCAATGAGTTTCTTGCTACTTCTTCTCATTAGCTCAACCCTTTACGAAGTAGCGGTAGATTCAATAACACATATAATTTTTTTTTTTAACATTCAAAAGTGTCATTTCCGTGATTTACGTGAAAAACTAAACTAACTTTGATTTGATTTGGATAGTAATTGATACGCCCTGCCCATTACAATGCAGTGCCGCTCAGGATTCTTGAAAAGCCAAAAAATTCTGAGCGGCACTACAATTCCACTCGTCACCTTGAGACATAAGATGCTAAGTCTCATTTGCCCAGTAATTTCACTAGCTACGGCGCCCTTCAGACCGAAACACAGTAATGTTTATACATTACTGCTTCACGGCAGAAATAGGCACCGTTGTGGTAGTCATAATCTAGCCGGCATCCTGTGCAAGGAGTCTCCCACTGGTGGGAGTACATACTTTTAAACTATGTACCTACTTATAAACTGTTACTTTCTTGTCCGGTAGTAACCGTAGTAGTACGCTTTATAGCCTTAGGTCAGTAGACCTAAGGCTATAAAGCGTACTGAGGCTAAGACAGATCTATAAAGGGTATATATACTTAGAATTTGCTCAGACTTTACTTGTGTGAAAACTTTGCTGAGTGTGATGAAACGCGAACTTGACTTTTGCGTTGGGCTGTCTTAGCTTAACATTTGAATGCATTATTCGCGCTATTTATAACCTAGGTCCTAAAGAATCGTTGAGAGCAAAATTCAAAGAAATTAACATCTTGACTGTTGCTTCTCAATATATTCTTGATAATGTAATGTATGTTCATAGGCACATAAGTGAATTTGCTAGAAACTGTCATAACCATAATGTTAACACCAGGAACAGACATAAACTTATGATAAGGAAAAACGTCGTAAGGTAAAGGATCAAACATTTCTGCTAAAATTACTTCATAATATGATTGACTCTCCACTTCTTCTTAATTGATAATTTCCGATGTCCAAGACAATCTTCGCGAATTAAATCTTTATTTAATTTACATACTACACGCACTAACTATGCACAAAATGCCTTCATTCATCGTTCTTGTTTAGTATACAACAAAGAATTCTGTCCAATTGATTACTTTTCAGGGTCGATACAGAAGTTGATTGAACAAATTAAGAAAATGTCTTAGTTTTAATTAATTCTCATTAGTATTATATATAATAAATATTGCATCTCTTTATTAACTTAAAAATGTATGCTATTATTATTAATATTATTACTAAAATCATATATAATTTTCTATAAATATTTTGTTATTTTCAATTCAATATATTTAATTAATATTTATTATTTTCATTACAAATAGGTACTTTTAAATTGTAATTAATTTGCTCGCATTTTTCTATGTACTATTTAATTGTGGAAACTTTTATTGGTCAGTGATTTATATTTTAAGTTTTATTTTTTAAGTGTATTAAGTTGTACTGTTTGTTTCCCGAATAAAATAAAATAAAATAATAAAATAAAATGATGCCTACTACTCGGCTAAGTCGAGTTAGTAAGTCTTTTGTGGGGCGATGTATATGCTTTTACAACAAGATCCCAGAAAATGTTCAAAACAAAAGTATAACGTTATTCAAATGTTAAAAAACGTTTGTGTGGTAAAGGTTACTATAACATAAATGACTTTCTTAATGATACCACAGATTGGGAATGGAATGACCGCCCTCAGGCTATTAAATAATAAGTTTAATTGTACAATATTACTTTGTAAACATATTTATTCGATGAAAAAAAAAGCCCGCTGAGTTTGTTGAGCCCATTCTTCTCAGGTCTGAGGCATTCATTTTGGAATGGGTGGTAGTAGTTTTTTGAATTTTCAATAAGTGATGTCACATCCTATTTTGAATAAAAATATTTGAATTTTAATTTGAATTTGAATGGTGGCCTGGTATTCCTGGTACAAAATAATTATAAGGGAAATTTTAAATCAAATATCGAATAAAGTAAACCTATATCATTGTGATTCTTCTGAACATATTTTTTTTTCTTTTTAGACACTTATCATCAAAACGTAATCATCAAACTTATCTAAGAATACAAAAAAAAACTTCGTTTAAAAAAACCGACTTCAAAAACTGAAAAGTATTAAATAACTAATAATTTAAAATAATACACCTTTACCTTTAATATTAATAAAATGCTATTATTTATATGTGCTACCAATCGATAGGTCAGTGCCAAGCCCTAAAAAAAGTAAAACTTGATATTATAAACAAACAGCTTACTTACTGTAATTATTAAGGTTGTCTGGCCACGCGTGTCTGTCCGCTTGGGTTGTTTTTTATACTTTTCAGTTTTTGAAGTCAGTTTTTTTTTAAACGATGTCATTATTTATTTATTACTATTAAGTGTCTGTTAATAATTATAATATATAAACCTGAATGAACACTCTTAAAAAAGCCGTACACATAAAACAATTATATCATCCAGGTAAACAAAAATTTTCATAAAAAATGTTCATATAATGAAAAGTACTGGGTCAAACTATGTAAAATTTTTATAGGACCAAATGGCAACTATTCTGCATCGAAAGAAGAACTAAAGAAAAAATTACGTAAATCGGATCATAAATCTCAGAGTAATCGGTGTACATAGATAAAAAAAACCGATCGAATTGATAACCTCCTCTTTTTTGAAGTCGGATAAAAACAAAAAAACCACAAGCATCAAATATCAGCTATTCGGAATGGTTACTTACACAGTCCCCGCATATTTGCTTATAAAAGCTTAGGCACAGGTTTATCACAGTATATATAAGAGACTCTAGTACGCCTTTTTAGACAACTAGGGCCAATGGCACAAGTTTCTTTTAACTGTAGGATCCTCAACCCAAGCATTTCATCAACACATTTGTTTGGCAATTTTTCACGAATGCCTCAGGTAATTCCGCTATTGCTGCAATCTTATTATCGGCTAGGCTTTGATGCCTGGACTGTGCGTCGTCAAATCTCAAGCAATAATTGAGTTTTAAGAATCTTTTTTGGGATATTACGCTCCGAGAAATCTCACGATCTGTACCATCAGCCGAAAAAATGTATTCAGTATTTTCGCAGCTGGATTTGAGGGTAGGCTACAATTGTAGTAGGCATCAGTTCGGATCTTGATGGATCTTTGAACTTTTCCCGATAAGTAATAATTAGTGTGAGTGACAGTATATGAAATCATCTCGTCAGTAAATATTAAAGACCACAGTTCCTCGTAAGTTGTGAAAGTTTTTAGTCCTGTCTTGGTTGATACACGTACAATATTATATACCAGTGTTCTTGTCGATCTGGTGGGTGGAGGTGGGTGGGTGCTGACCATTTGACTCTATTTCGTCCCCAGGCTTTTGGCTAACATTATCATTTTCTTGCTTTGGTTCAATTATCTCTGTGAGGATTTCTGAAGATACGTCACTGCTGTTGCTTATATCCTCTGTAGGGAATATTACTTCGATTACTCTTTCTACTCCATCAGAACACTAATGTTCGACAACTGTGCTGTTTTCTACTTCTCCAGACAGCTCGGATTCTGTATCATGCTCACTTTCAAGAATGAAGTCAGGGTCGTCTATATTTGTCAAAATCACTGCAGGAAACGTCACTCTCTGTTAACAATAATTGTCGTACTATTACTTGCTGACTCATATACCTTTTCGTTTTAGCAGGACTCGGATTGTCATCATGAGACATACTCGTGTCGAAAAAATATATAGGTTCACTACTGATGTGACGTTTTTCAGACACTATGACATTATTAACTCTAATTGTGAGGTGATGAACAACAGACACAGGGATAAAATTCACTTAGCACTGATGGGCTTCAGCCCTATTACGAAAATCGAAATACGAAGTTGTGGTTGACGGATCGTACATTTTCCAATTACGAAAGTGTTTCGGGTCCGAAGATCGAAACGAAGTTCGTGATTAAACATTTTGTCTTTCGTTTATCTTATTCCCAAATTTACTTAAGTCTATGGTTGCGAAGCGATATCCGTGCGCACGATTTCGATCCGAAGTACTTTCGTAATAGGATTTAATTTGGAGTTCTTTCGTTTCGGACCGAAACTTCGGCTGTCGATTTTGGTAATAGACCTCCAGACGTCTGTGAGACGGGGTGACCGCGCCGATCACTGAGCGAAAGGGGAAAGCAAATACGGAAGGTTAATTATAATTATCATAAATAAAGAGCGCAGTGTCTGTGAGACGGCCATTTCAAAGGTCAGCATAGTCTCAGCTCTCAATGACTATAAAACGTTATTAAATATTAAGCTTACACTCGGCAAAGTCTAAGAACTCGCTCTACTATAGATCTAATAGATAATAACTTAGACTGATTGGCTCAGACTAAGCTCGTCTTTCCCAACTTTCGCGGTGTCTTCCTCTTCTCCGTATTGCATTTTGTAACCAATATATTAATTCTTTGGTCCATTATTATTAATTGATTGATAACATAATTTTTAATGAATAGTTTAATATTGAAGTATTATATACCTATTTAATATTAAATATTATTGTATTTTAAATTTATTTGAAGTATTCAAATATAATTGTACCAAAATTTATGGACGATGCGAGACTCGGACCCGTGCCTCTCAGGTTCCGTCTGTTTACTGTTGAGATTTGAAAGAGCGATATCCAAGTCAATTTCCTAATATGCAAATATTGGGGTTAAGCAGGTTATCAACTGTAAAGTAGATACTGTAGATGAAGCCACAACCTGAGAGTTGAACAAGACATACCAAGATTTACGGTCGATGCGTTACTCGGACGGTTGGTTCAGGTGGTAGAGCGCTCGGACGGAACCCGAGAGGCGCGGTTCCAGCAGTTAGAGATGTTTTGGTCTCTCGCACTCTTTGTTTGTGTGTAATAATAATAATATTGACACACTTTTTTCACAAATTATCTTGCCCCCAGTTAAGCATATATAGCCTGTGTATGGGTTACAAGACAACGATATATTTAATACAATATACTTACTTAAACATACATAAATACATTTAAACATCCATGACTCGGAAACAAACATCCATATTCATTATATAAATGCTTGCACCTACCGGGATTCGAACCCGGGACCTCTAGCTTAGTAGGTAGGATCGCTAACCACTCTGCTTGTATAGCCTCGTCAGGTCGTGTATGCGCTAGTATTTTGTAAATCTATGGGTTTTACAATAAAACAATGCTTTCAGAATATCCGGAATGGGTTTATTTCTGTATCTTCTACTATGGCTTACAAAACAATTGGCTGATCTTCCAAGTCCTCCAGCGCCGGACGCTCCGACAACTTATGCACCAGATCGACATCTGCCACCCAAAAGTCCTCCTGTCCAGGGCTGACCATATCAATAACCTGTTTAATATTAGATTTATTATAGTTTCATAGATAATATTATAGTTTTATAAGGAAGACGTTGTTTTATTTTTCATTCTGCTTACATTTTTAGGTATGCCTAATAATACTGAAAAATATTCAGTCTATTGTTGTAAAATCGGTTTACTACGTTAAAATATAACTGTTTTTCAACTTTTTGTCGAAAGAAAGGTCTGTGTAGAATAAAATAAAAACACAGATCAAATAATTTGTACCTAGTTACTTATTATAATAGATTTTTTCTAATAAATTCACTGGAATCACCCCAACTAAGCATTCTTCTGCTACAGATTAAATAATATGCATTTTTTTCCTTTTTTTTTATGGAACAGGAGGACAAACGAGCGTACGGGTCACCTGGTGTTAAGTGATCACCGCCGCCCACATTCTCTTGCAACACCAGAGGAATCACAAGAGCGTTGCCGGCCTTTAAGGAAGGTGTACGCGCTTTTTTTGAAGGTACCCACGTCGTGTCGCCCCGAAATACCGCACAAGGAAGCTCATTCCACAGCTTAGTAGTACGAGGAAGAAAGCTCCTTGAAAACCGCACTGTGGAGGACCGCCACACATCCAGATGGTGGGGATGATATCCTAATTTGTGGCGTGTCGTGCGAAGGGGGAATCGCTCGGTAACCAAGAGCATCGAAGCAATGGATTAGTGGGTAGCGAAGAATTTATCGGTGTCTGCAACGACTAGATTCAGACTGATCGGAAGTGTTTCATCAGGGTGAGTACAGTTTTTGGCTTACTCGTAAGGCATATTTTTTAAGTATTTGAAGTTTAAGTCTTTTTAATACTCAATATTACTTATTATCCACGGGAAATTGTTAATTTTTTTATTAATTTATGTGCATAAGTTGTTGTATACTTAGTTATATAAGATTTAGGTTTTTAAATGTCCACCGGGAACTTTTTTATTTTTCGTGATGAAAATATCAAAGATGTTTACCGGGGAAGTAAGGTACCATCATGTAAAATTTCTATCGGTCCAACAGTTTTAGAGATTAGCCCGTACAAACAGACAGAGAAACAAAAAATATGAAAAATCGGGACTTCTTCTATTTCTCTTCTTACATCCCCCTGACTCGGTTTTGAGGTTTTTTTTCATTGTACACAAATTCGAACTCTATAGTTTTATTATATGTATAGATTATGGTTTAAGTACCATGTTCATCGGTTATGGGGCGGATTTCAACATTGTCCTTTATAAGTAGAACATCTTCGCGATAAATATGCGACACAAGTGGCGGTGCAGTGGGGGCAGAAGATGCTTGCCGGCGATTACTACGTTAGTGCCGGCAGAGCAGTCAGGGCTAGCACTTCAAAGTTTTTAAATCATAATAAATAAATATAAATTTCAAAGAAATAAAACGCGTGTAATTGAAACTGTTTGAAACTAAATTTATATATTAGATTTTTGCGTTAAACTTATATTTTTATTAATATTTAATTAAACCCAACGTTTCGTGCCCTTTACAGAGCACGTATTACGTATTCAGAGGGCCAGTAAGAATACAATTAAATACAGTTTGAATGTAACGCGTTTGACGTCTTTGAAAAGTATTTTATATAAATATACTCGCGTTAATCAAAGCAAGTGCTTATCATTATAATTTCATATTAACTTACATTTTTTTAATTTATTTATTAATCAATAGTCAATTATTTTGAAATAGGTAAGTCAAATATCCAAACATAGTATTTTTAAATGTGTTTTTTCTGTTGTGTAGTTAGGTACGTGTAAATGCCTATATTTCATAGGTCAATGAGTTTAAATAGTAAATAAAAAGGTTTTAATGAAGTTATAATTAATGGCACCCTGAGAATTTTAAGGTTTTTTAAGAATCCCCAGCGGCACTACCTTAATGTAACGGATAGTAAGAGTATATTTACCATTACTTTATCACTTTTTCTCATAAAAATACTTTAAAGGACAATGTTGAAATCCGCCCCATAACCGATGAACATGGGACTTAAACCATAATCTATACTTATAATAAAACTATAGAGTTCGAATTTGAGTACAATGAAAAAAAACCTCAAAACCGAGTCAAGGGGATGTAAGAAGAGAAATAGAACAAGTCCCGATTTTTCATATTTTTTGTTTCTCTGTCTGTTTGTACGGCCTAATCTGTAAAATGTTGGACCGATAGAAATTTTACATAATGGTACCTTACATCCCCGGTAAACATCTTTGATACTTTTCATCCCGAAAAATTAAAAAGTTCCCGTTGGACAGTTAAAAACCTATAGTATCTTATACAGGGTGTCCCGTAATCAGTGGACCAACGGGATACCCGTGATAGGGGTGGTCATCATCTCTCGAAAACACCAAATTTTACTGTTCTAGGGCCAGTAGTTCAAAAGATATGATTTTTTAAGCATTATTTTGAAAATTCTACCCTTATCAACACAAAAGTTGAAAAAAAATATTTTTTATTTTTATTTTGCCCTGTTTCTTAACTTAAGGTGGCTGAGGAAACATGTGTCTTCACAATTAAATCCATTTTTGTGAATAAATATTGCCAAATTAAAAATTAAAAACCAAAACATGTGCAAATATCAAATAACTAAATTTGCAACGTGATGTTTGAAGCAAGCTAGTGCAAAAAAAATGTATGACAGCCTTGCGGACCATTATTTAAAAAACATCTGCAGTTCATACTGATTCCAAAAAGGTATAATTAATCATTATTGTGAAACAATAAAAGACAATAATTATTTTAAATCAACATTAGATAGCAATTTCTTGGCGGAATTTACAATAAAACAAAAGTAAATAGTTAGAATTTTTTTATTTATTTCTTATAATAAATGTTCGAAATGTCTTCCTCTTACTCTAAGGCATAGCCGGCATCTTCTTATAAAATTTCTTTTTAAACTTTTTAACGCCCTTTCATTATTTTTGACTTTTTCACTCACCACATTCAGTTTTTGTCTTAGCTGTCTTTCGTTATCGTTAACGGTTTCATATACGGATTCTTTAAAATATCCCCATAAAAAATAATCCAATGGATTAAGATCAGGTGATCGAGCTGGCCATGGGATTGTACCTCCTCGTCCAATCCACCTACTTGGGTAAGACTCGTTTAAATATTCCCTCACTTGTCTGCAATAATGAGCGGGTGCGCCATCATGCTGTAACCACATCCTCTCACATACCTCCTGTGGTACATTTGCTAATAAATTACTTAAGTCATTTCTTAAAAATTGCAAGTACCGAGCACCATTAAGCCTCGGTGGGAGCTCAAATGGACCAATAAGTTTACCATCTAAGATTCCAGCCCACAAATTGACTCCAAACTGGTGCTGGAATCTATCTTCTCGTACAATACGTGGATTCACAACAGCCCATTCATGTAAATTATGAATGTTAAACACTCCAACTCTTTTAAAACACGATTCATCGCTCCATAATATTGAATTGAAAAATAGTGGATCTTGTCGGCATCGGCGAAGCATCTCTGCACAAAAATCTATCCTCCGTTGATAATCAGCAGGTAATAGTGCCTGCACTCGTTGAATATGATAAGGGTATAAACTGTTTCTTTTTAAAATGCGATGTACTGTTGTTTTTGCTATACCAGTACGTCTTGAAATACGACGAACACTCGTAGAAGGTTCTTCTGTCACTTCGGCCAGTATTTGAAGTTCATCGACTCTTCTAGGTCTTCCCACGTTGTTTGCAGCTCCGGGAATTCTGCCTTCTAAATACGCGTTATTTACACGGAGAAAAATTCGATGATCCGGATAGCGGTCGCGATTAGGATAGCGCTCACGATACGTACGGGCTGCTTGCCGAGCGTTTGCATTACACAGACCGTAAATAAAATACATCTCAGCATATTCACGAGGAGTATAGGTATTAGGCATTTTATAAAATCCGGGCAAACAGTATCCAAATCACAAAGACAAACAAGGTCCAATTCAAGCGTCAGTCACCAAAAAAAAGAGTCGTAATGGTAGCGAAGTAAAAAACACGTGTGCAGCTACGAGCTATGAGCAAGTCTCTGATGAAACTAAGAATAATTTGAAAAATTAGGGTGTGGGGATCATAGGCGTCGGCCAATAGGACCCCGTAAACGAAAAAGGTACCTGAGCGAGAAAGAGATAGCATATTGTGTTATCTCTCTCTCGATAACAAAATAATTCTCAGAATAGATAGCGCTTAAATGTTTCTCGCAATTGGAGTCTAAAATTGGTTATTAAGTTATTTTTTTTGTAAAATGTAATATTGTTATACCTTTTTGGAATCAGTATGAACTGCAGATGTTTTTTAAATAATGGTCCGCAAGGCTGTCATACATTTTTTTTGCACTAGCTTGCTTCAAACATCACGTTCCAAATTTAGTTATTTGATATTTGCGCATGTTTTGGTTTTTAATTTTCAATTTGGCAATATTTATTCACAAAAATGGATTTAATTGTGAAGACACATGTTTCCTCAGCCACCTTAAGTTAAGAAACAGGGCAAAATAAAAATAAAAAATATTTTTTTTCAACTTTTGTGTTGATAAGGGTAGAATTTTCAAAATAATGCTTAAAAAATCATATCTTTTGAACTACTGGCCCTAGAACAGAAAAATTTGGTGTTTTCGATAGATGATGACCACCCCTATCACGGGTATCCCGTTGGTCCACTGATTACGGGACACCCTGTATAACTAAGCATACAACAACTTATGCACAAAAATTAATAAAAAAATTAACAATTTCCCGTGGATAATAAATAATATTGAGTATTAAAAAGACTTAAACTTCAAATACTTAAAAAATATGCCTTACGAGTAAGCCAAAAAGTGTACTCACCCTGATGAAACACGTCCGATCAGTCTGAAACTAGTCGTTGCAGACACCGATAAATAGTTAGTAAAAAACTAAAAACACGCTTTGATTGAAAAGGTAATGGTTGAAATTGAAAATGACCATCAATATCGACGATGGATGAAAAAATTATATAAATTAAGAAAAATATTTTTTGCAAATTGAAAAACGCAATAATTTTTATCAAATGAATGTGTTGCCATTGGTCCTCGATGTATCTACGAAGTTTGAACGAAATCTGGCCATTTAAAGTGGGTCATAATGGCGCCCAAATGAGACGGTTACAAAAAAAATATCCATACAGGTGAAGCTAATAAAAAGCGTGTAAAAACTTATTACTGTACCTTTAATTAGAACGACGCATAGGTTGTATATACTTCTTTCCAAAATAATACTCGCTCTTTAAACGGCATCGAAGTCATTTTGACATCATTACCGACACGAAGGAATTTTAGATTATCTGGTTCACTTTTCAACCAGTCCACAACACCATTCGCAGAAGGCACCCTGCAAAATAAAATAAAAATGTAATAATGTATTCATAGTATGAACTATGTACTTAATTAAGTTTGGGAGAATCCCAACAGCATTTTAAACACGCTAGCCGAGATATATAATATTATTGCGACAGTGTCGGATGAACATGCGCGTAGTGGTGTTTATGTCCTACCATAAGCATTTAGTTTTAATTATTGTTACATAAGTGTATACTAACATAAATTTAAGTTATTTATATGACAGCAAGCGATTCAAATATAATATTGCTCTCAGTAAGTTATACATCATTGTGTCGAGACACTAGTGTCTCGACACAAGGCCCAAGGCTCGTGGGACACAGAGGCGCGGAGAATGTTCAAAGTACTATCCTCGCGCCTCAACAAGGCTACTAGAAACACAAGCGCTGGCAGCTATTTCGGTCAACGGATCAACCTAGCTATCCAACGCGGAATTACTGCTAGTATTCTTGGTACGCTTCCACGTAATGACAGTTTTAATTTTATGTAGTCTTACGGCCGTTCCCAATATAATAGTATATTGGGAACGGCCGTACATAGGTACAGATAGAGATAAATTACAACCTTCAGTAATTAGCTGTCAATAATCTGAAGCTGTCCCAATATACCTTATAAGTAATTCTCATCGCCTTATATTGTGACGCGTGAATTGCAATTTCCATACAAACTACGCTGGTAAGCTATACGTCATCCCATTGACAGACAGCGTGTACAGATAAGATGAGTTACCGTCGATAAGTTTATTGGTGCGGAAAAGTCAACGATAGTTACAATTTTCATGTCAAGTAAGAGATAGACTGAATATTGGAAACGGCCGTTAGTATTGTAAATATAGTTACAAGATTTGTTTTGTTTGAATATAATATATATCTATATATTTATGAAATAGCATTATTTGTAAAAACTAACCCTGATACATTTGTAAGAACACCTGAAATCCACAATATAAATTTGAGAAGCATGAATAGATTACGTTTACATGGCAGCAACACAGCTTCGATGTACAATAGTGTTCTTGAAATGGCGCCGAGAATATTTAACAAGATACCTGCCTATCACAGAACTTAAGTTGACGTGTTTTAAAAATTAAACTATTTAATGTCCTAGTGACAAAATCGTACTATTCCATAAAAGACTTCTTTTCAGATACAACACTCAATTAACATTTATTTAAATATCATTATACTTAATTTAATTACTTTTTACCAATTTCAATTGTTATATGTTATTTCAAAATATTCAATTATTGATATGTATATCAATTAACTGTCATTGTGTATAAATATATTTGTTTGACTTGTTATTAATTACTATTTGTACGCCACAGCATGCGGGCAAGGAATGGAGAACTTTTATTGTGATTTGAAACATCTATGTATACCCATGACTACAAATAAATGATCTTATCTTAATATATAAGTTATTTTACTAACATATCTTGTATTTTGTATGCATCTATGTGTCTGACTGAAATAAATTATTATTCTTAATACAACGGCAGCGGAAGAGGAAAATAGCAGGTAAATAGATAATTACTGTCTGCCAATGTCTCTCATAGATTATATTACGTAGTTGCTGTCTCGGAAGTTAGAAAGCGTTATTATAAGGAGTGTTTATTAATTGTATTATTCCGTTTTTTATAATGGGGATACAATTAACATTTAATCTTAATTAACTCTAAGATTACTGGCAGTAATACCAAAATCTAAATCGAAAATTCGGTATGTGGTTCAGTTTTGGTTGAAACCAAATGTGAAACTGTCAATAGTTTAGTGAAATGTGCTTATTTTATGCACTAGTTGCTACGCTGATATCTCGAACTCTTGTTAATTTTCATGCAAACTTAGAATTAAATCTAATTACTAGATATAGGTTTTCGTTTTGCACGAGCATACACACAAACAGACAAAAATTCTAAATATATTTTTTTGATTCAGTATTATTTTGTAGTAGTTACGCATAAAAAAATTATTCAATGTACATTTCATACTTTGTAACGGTTTTATTATGTATGTATAGATACAGACAGTTAATAGTATTTTATGAAACAGTTGTATAATGGGGGTCAAAAAACACGAGTGGCGTGGGTTGCGCCGCAGGCGAACATCGCAATAAATGACGCCACGAGCGTTTTAATAATAATATTTTTTCTACGACAAGGTTATTTTAAATCAAATAAAAATTAAACTAACAGATTACACAAGCTTTCGTATGTATACATATTTAAGTCTGGTGAGTGGTTTAATTTTTCCTTCAAGGAATGGCAAAGGTACACCCATACAGCCAATGCGAAAAATTGAAAATTGCGAGATATATCTAGCAGCATCTTGGCAAATTATATTAACAAGTTTTTCTAAAGTTGACATTAAAAGGTTTAAATGTTATATATTATGTAATATAGTATAACTCAATATTTCTATGAACCTACCACACCTAACCTAGATTTAGTTCTCTGTGACACCAAAACAACTTTTTTTTTTAGCGAAAGAGTATAGACTTTTTCAAAAACTCAATAAAGTATGTACTCATATTACTGATTATGAGTTAAAATGGAGGTCTAATCTACAAAGAGTTTTTTTTTGCCCATAAGTCCAACGGGGGTTCTTCTTGTAACCGAGTATATTGAAAAAATGATTGTGACTATATAAATGATACATAGAGTAGAAAAAAGTTAAAACGAGTTGAATGAAACAAGAAAACTTATACATCAACATTAAACTCGCGATTTGTATAACACTTTGTGTTAGTGTGAGTGCATTGCTCAAAATAGAGGCTAACACTCGGCCTCAATCTTTTTCTACATATATGTACATAGCTGTCACAGTCTATCTGGACGTATAAAATATGATCTAAGATAAGAATCAATAATTGAAGTAGATGAAAAAAATAATGATTTAATTATTCTGATATTATTAGGTACTGCTATAAAATAATCAAAATTAAGAAACAATTGAACACTGCTTGCAAAAAAAAGTGACAAATTCACATATTTCATATTTCTTCTAAAATCCGATAAATAAGGCACAAGATAATATAGGACAAAGGTACAATTTTTTTTAATTTGAGTTTTCAATATTTGAGTATATTTTTGGTAGCTGTAGGTGTATCTTCATTTAATTAATATTATATTATCAATTGTAATTGGGACAATTTTAAAAGTGTGTCTGTATTGCGTAGCGAAACGTGGAAACTTACTGCTTCAGCTAATAGAATAGAGATTATGTACATAAACAACAATAATTTTCTGAACAGAATACTACAACATTAAATTTATGGTTCCCCAAAAATATTATGGGTATGTTCCGATATGCACTGCGACCACTGTACAGTGTGACGTCAATTTAGTATACTGTGAAGCCGTTCCTTTATAGCCAGTTATACTGGTTACTATTTAAAACGGAACGCAATCCCGTATACTGTCAGCCGCATTTTTTGACGCAGCATTCAAATGAGTGTATTAAAGTTTTCTAATTCATTAAAAAAAACTTTTGTTGGAGTATTGTCAAATTAAAAATATTTTAATTAATATTTTAGGCACTCGAGTGGTTTTAACTGATCACGTGATCAAAGTACTGCGAGTACCTTACATCGAAAACGCCAGTGGTCACAGTAGAATATGGCGGCGATTTATAACGTCATATATTTCCCTAGGGTACTGCGGCAGTATACTGGCAGTCCATAACGGAACGAATTTTTCAGTGCATGTGCTCGCAGTGCATCTCGGAACATACCCTAATTCTCAAAATAACGAAATAAAAATTTAGATGACTCACCCAGTTTTAGCAAAGTTTGTCCAATAGCTTGTCATTATATCGACGATTCTTCCGTCATTTGGTAAAGTTGGAAGTAACTTATAAATTATTGGATCGAAAATATAGAACAGCTCATCAGCATGATTGGCACCAGGAGTAAAAGGAAGGCCAGAAACTATTTTATTTAAGTTTCTCATTGAGTCGTAAGCGAACAAATAGTTGTATACGTTCAAGTTATTTGTCAACAAAGTTTCCATTGACTCGATAGCCGGGTATATCATTATATAATCTGTGAAATAGTTTATTAAGCCCGAATAATTTGTGCTTGAAATAGGTTTGTTATCGAAATAAAACTTCTTAACACTCTCTTCAAAATTAATTTTTTCTTCTTTATTTTTGAATTTAAGATTTCTAGGTATAATTCTTGAAAAATCATTATTAAGATGACGAATCCCATCAGTATTAAATAATCCAGCAAACATGATTCCTTCTTTATCATTAAAACCTATGATTACATCTACGTCAGGATCTAATTTAGCCGATTTTAACAACTTTCTTGGGCTAGTTGTAATAAATGCTGACTGGCTTTGAGGATCTTCAGCACATGGTTTAAATATATACGGTCTTTTAATATCATTCTTTGTATTAACGAATGAGCCTTTTATGATTTCTGTTGCGTCTCTTTCTTCCATAAACTTTAGAATTTCGAATGGGTCAGTTGCAGTAGACCCTAATTTTGACACAAAGTTTCTGGCGTCATCTAACGGATTTTCTCCAAATGAAACTGGTATTAATATAGATCCACTTTCCAAGATGGCCCTTCTAAATAGGCCTTTGGCTTGTTCATACAGTAGTATGTAGTGAACTGATGTAGCCCCAGCGCTTTCGCCAATTAATGTTACCATATTCGGGTCTCCGCCAAATGTTTCGATATTACGATTAATCCATCGGAGAGATGCGATTTGATCTTTAAAACCCATGTTACCAGTTGCTTCAGTGCCATTTAAGCAGAGAAATCCAAATGCTCCGAGTCTATAGTTTATTGCGACAACTATAACATCCTTCTGTACCAGATACTTGGGATCATATAAGAGGTTTGTGTTGCTTCCATAATAGAATCCACCACCATGAATGAACACCATTACTGGCAGATTACGTGCTTTCGTATTACTGGGTGTGTAAATATTGGCAACTAAACAATCTTCTTGACCAACTGGTGTATTGACTATCGGCAGCATTTGATTGCATTTGATGTTTCCATTTATTGCTAAAAATGTCCCGCTCCAAGATGGCTCGGGTCCAGCCTCCTGTGAATGTCATATTTGTAATTATATTAAAAGAACTTGTGTCAAAATAGGCCAAGTCTTTGTTTCACTAAAAAAAAATATATTAGATGTTCTCTCTACATTTGTGCTATTCTTCATGTGCAAAATTAATCATTGAGTATTTGTTTAGCATTATCTAGTCAAATATTTATTTGCGACTTCTTTGGCGAAACATGAAATCTAATAATGAAAATGTCAATGTCAGTGAAATAAATTATCATTGTCTGTTTACGTTTCAGAACTTAAAAAACCGTTTAACGTCACTTTTATACCATCGGAGATGTTGCCTTAATTTTGGTATTATTACAGGTACTAGATATAAATAAATTTTAAGGCATTCCGATCCAATTTTGAGCTTATCTCACTAAAACCCGCATACAAAGACCTAGCTAAATGTTGATAGTCATCTGTAACAACACTTTTGTAGTTTTTTACGGTTCCTTTAAGTAAAAACAGCGGACAAGTGTGACTCTGATATTATACGACTCAGTAAGTGCTCCGTACTATATACCTTATATACCTTACATGTTTTTATACAAATAGTACAAAACCATGTAAGGTACAACACAGGTAAGGTACGTACAGGGAACAACGAAAGGCCTTCTCTTTCACTCGCCTTCAGGATAGTATTTGGAGCGCGATCCCAAGCAAGAAGAACATCTTTCCTACTAGCGTTGACTCACGCAGGTTTTCGAGATATGTGTAGAGATGTCGTTATCACATCTACGAATAAATCTTCGATCGGTAATTTTTGTTCATAGCTTCGCTAACATTAATATTAGAAACATGTGATTTTTAAATAAAAGTAACTAACCTATTAAATTTGAGCATGTCCGACAGAGTTGATAATAATTTATTTATAGGTAGATTGAAACAGAAGTACAGCCAAGGGAAACTTTCTAAGAAAAAAGCGATTCACTCGATTGTATGAAACGTGCAGTCATTAATACATTGACAGATGACGGCTATAATCGTGTATAAAAAGGAGATAGCCGAAATCCACTACGTTCTAAGCAAATTTTCGGTTTCAAACTTAGCCGGACTATACTTCGTCGCCAATGGCCATACTGTAATTACTACTAAGAGATTTTGTAACGATACGTCACTCGAACGGTTGGCTCAGTTGGTTGGAGCACTGGCACGGAACGCCAGAGGTCGTGGGCTCGAGTCCCGCATCGTTCATAAAATGTTGTTTTCAAATTTTATAACTACTATTTCAAACTTATGTAAAATCATGCACGTTTCATACTAAACTAAATTTAAATTTTTACTTAGGTATTCCCACCTCTTATTAAAGTAGTTTATTTTTAACAACCCATGGATGGCCTACGTCTGACAGTAACGTTTATTTATTAATTTCTTTAATAACTAAGAAGTCTAATCCTGACTCCTCTACCGCCACTCACGCAGTGATCTGATCTCTGTGTGATTCTACTCTCGTACCAAATCTTCCCACTTTTGTCGCCAATTTATCGTAAATACGTGAATCTTATAGATTTTTTACTTTGCTTTAGGTTACACACTCTAACTTTGTTATGTGTACCCGGCCTTATGCGGAAGGATTACGTAGCAGTGAGGGGCTAATATATTCGCGAGTTGAAAGTTTAGGCACGACACATACTTATCCTCTAAGATCTAAACAGGATTCACATGGTAAAACAAAAATGTAATTTTGTTTCATATAGATGAGCGTGCAGCACTGTTTTTGTGTGAAAATTATTAGAATTCGTTTTGTTTTCATATAAGGCTGCTTTTTTAATGAAAATAAGCTGTCTCAATTTTCATATAAGCTGTCTCATTTGTCCACTAATTTCACTAGCTACGGCGCCCTTCAGACCGAAACACAGTAATGCTTACACATTACTGTTTCACTGTAGAAATAGGCGCCGTTGTCGTACTCATAATCTAGCCGGCATCCGGTGCAAAGAAGCCTCCCATTGGTTTAGTGCTTTAGGGTCTAGAAAAGTAAATTCCCTTTACAATGACGTCACATTAGAGAATTTTATTTCACCTTAAAAAATACTGTTAATTTGAAAACTGCTTCAGTGTTTACACATTATTTTCTAATTTTGTAAAAAAAAAATAACAATTTCATACGTACTTCATAGAACTAAATTTTTATATGAAGTTATAAAATGTTATAACAACTTTCGCTGAAAGTCCTATAGAGTCCTCTTAATCTACGAAACATACAACTTTCCACTGACCTAGAATATTGAAGATTGGTGATTCACAACATCTTACATCACACACAAAGGAAATATCCGAAGACCTTTACTTGTTATTATGGCAGGCAATGTGTCACGATGTAGCTTTCACCTCGCGATGATAACATCGTACACTTTCATCAAGTGTTTGAAGGCCTCTATAGTAAGTACGTAGTACCTAGGTTCTAGGCATATGCGTAACATAATAATACACCCCACTCTCCATTCATTTGCCATATTCTACGGCCGTCGGACACTCAGACACACTGACGTTGTGGAGTAGTACCACATGGTATCTGTATCCCACAAAATTTCTTCTGGGTACATTAGGCTACAACTCCCTCGAGGTTAGGCGAAAACGACAGCAGCTCACACTATGTAGAATCTTTGTACCGGACAATTACTGTTCGAGGCGCAGGCATAGATTGTTTGCGAGTCCGACACATCGTACTGTGGCTCGCACCAACTCGCCTATACCGAGGTCTCTCTCTGCTCTCAACGCTCTTCTCGAAGCCAACCCTGCTTTGTATTATTTGCGGATGGATGGCAGACGATTTTAACAGATTGCTTGCGTTTTTGTGAGAGGAATGGATGAACGGTATTTGGATGTTAATTAATTGTTAGTTATTTACAGTTAACTTTGTATTTATTAACTATTATTTGTGTAATATATTTAGTTTGTAATTAATTCTTACTTTAATATTGTAATTGGCTTACGCCGTTTTATTAAAGTATAAATAAATAAAAATAAAAAATGGTAGTATTGCATTTAGCAGTAGATTTGAGTATAGTAGATGGTTAAATTGATTATTAGAAAACGAAGCTTGTTATTATTGTTAAAACATTAAACAATTATCTAAGTACATATTACATTTAAAACTGGTATATAACTATAGTCATGATAGCTCTAAAAACTTTTTAAGCGAACTCTTATTATTACCTATTTATTATGTTTAGTGTTTTTTTTTCGAGAGGAGCAAAATACATGTTGGTTTTTAGACCCCGAAAAGGGGCCCCTATGTCGGGCTCAGCTACACACCCCCCTAGTCTCTACCGTATAATACCTTCTCTGTGCTGATAGACCTAAAAGCTTGGAAGCCGGACGGGTAAAGTATTTAGTATATGACGATGGGTCGGGGCTTATTTGCAAACAGGGTCAAGTATTTATCGGTGGGCATTAATATGCCCAGGTCATCGGGTAGGGAGCGGATGCTATTTAGTGCTCACGTAGTGGTCTTGATCGGGAATGCTGATCGGGACTTCTCGTCCCCTTCAGCAGGCGTCACTCGCCGCCCGTGGAGACGGGCGGGTTCTTGGGGTGGGAGCGGTTGCTCTCTGCTATCGTCTTCTTCATTTTAGCACGTTTTATTTGTTGAGGGAGCTCATGCTTTCCTTTGTGGTCATCTTGTTGGAGCTGAAGGAGCTTCATCAGCGCTATTCAAGCGAAAGCTAGCGCCATCTATGTTTTATATCTTCATGTAATCTTCAGGGTTATAATTTGTATATTTCAATTTGTTTATCAGTCAATTTGGTTAGAGATTACAGAGTACCTTTGTATATTATGTATGTTAGATTTTGTACAGATAACATTAAAACATTTATTAAAATTAATAACTTATTTCGTGGCAGGAATGTTCAAAGTTTATGAACGAAAACTCTGCCTAATAGACGCGTAGGCAGAGTTTTTCTTCAGTAAATTTTTGAGCGTGATTGGAGTCTAGTTATTTATTGTAAATCAATGTTTATTATCTACATATTTTTCTAGAGAGGATCGAACCGGGGCCCCTTTTCAGGAGGTCTAGATCACATACGACTTATCTGAATATATCACTCAAGAGTCATTCCGGGAACTATAGACATCTGCATAAAATATATTTTGGATACAACCCAGGTCGCTAGGTACTTAGTAGGCACAAGAGCACGAAGCCCTAACACAAAAGCATTTTTTTTTTTAATTTTAATAGACAAACCTTTTATTAATGGTAATCCAAGATTGACCTTAACAATATATTTTGCATTATCTTTTCAAAGATCCAAGTAACATACATACAAGCATATTTTCACAAATTGTACCGTACTAGTAATTGGGTCCTGTTGAATGGCTGTGGCGGTTCAGTAATAAGGTTCCGTTTAGAATATAGAATACTAAACAATACCAAGTAAGTAAGGAAATAAGACATGCCAAAACATTGAGTTCTTTAAGGCGATACTCAACAATTATGAAATATTTCAATAATATAAGTGTGTTGTTTTATGTTTTATCTATTTGTCTAACATTGCTACCAAAATCTAGTCTAAATGAGAATAAAGTTTACATTCAAATTAAACACTTTAAAAATATGTCGAACACTTCACGATTTTTGGGTTAACTAAAATAAAAATGTAACTTTTACGCAATAATCTAATGTAAAAACAATTTTAATCCTTTAAAAGTGTTTTATTTAAATGTGTAACACTCGCGTTAATCAAAGAAAACACAATAAAGTTTACTTTAACCTAAGCAAAATAATAATGAAACTAACTAACGGTGAAACTCACCCTATACCGTTTCACCACAGAAGCATAAGGTACTCCCAAATAGGCATTGTATCCATTTAGCTTGACACCTCTCAACTTTCCTTGGCTAAGAATAATTTCGTCGGTTGGCAAGATGCACAAAACAACATCGGCACAAACGAGATAAACAAACAATAAAAGACGTGCATAGCCCATAGCGATCTTTACTGAATGAAATATTATCGTTAGCAGCACTCCTTCCAATGCTGCTAAGGCCATTGATGCACTAATGGCAGATATATTTAAATGAGTAAAAGAAAGTAATGAAAGATTTTTGCTAACAAATGATATCAATAATTTCTTTGATTAACGCGAGTGCTACACACATTTAAATAAAATACTTTTTAATGGATTAAAACGCGTGTAATAATAATTGTATTTTTGTGTAAATGTATAGCATGCATAGAAACGTGTAACTGTATTAAAAATCTAACTTTTACGCAAAAACCTAATGTTAAAATACAGTTTTAAAAACACGCGTTTTAATCCTTTAAAAAGTATTTTATCAACATGTGTAACACTCAAAGAAAGTGCTTTGTGCAACTGAATAATGCCATCCGAGAAAAAAAAATATTAAGAAAATATTAACAATATTTAAAAAAATTAAAAGAAGTACGTCTTTTGCTTTGCTATTTATGCATTTGTTCTCCTTTGAATATTTATTAAAACATAAACGACTTTATAAACGATTACACCTTGGTGAGGCATCGACCGACACCAGGGTATAATATAATGACACAATTTTTTCGATGTTATGCGTCTTTTGGCGCGTTTGAGAAAACACCACCTAAATTAAATTTAATTCAGGTGGTGTTAAATAAGAATTTAATAATAATAAAATGAAGATATTAAATAAGAATAAAATAAAAATATTCCCGAGAGGTAAAAATGGATATGCTTTTGTGTTACGGCTTCGTGGTCTTGTATCTACTAAGTACCTAGCGACCTGGGTTCTATCCAAAATATATTTCATGCAAATTTCCCAGAATGGCTCTTGAGCGATATATTCACATAAGTCGTATGTGATCTAGACCTCCCGAGAAATGGGCCCCCGGTTCGATCCTCTCTAGAAATATAGATAATAAACATAGATTTATCTAGGTGTTTGATTTACAGTAAATAACTAGACTCCAATCACGCTCAAAAATTGACTGAAGAAAAACTCTGCCTGCGCGTCTATTAGGCAGAGTAAGTTCATAAACTTTGAACATTCCTGCCACGAAATAAGGTGTTAATTTTATGTAAGTTATTTAACAAGGCCATTTGTATTATACTTCAGGTACCATAAGTCTCTTGTAACTCATGTCTACTCATGCACAATCAATGGATGAGAATTAAATAAATTTCAACATAAGTTGTTGTTTTGCTTAGCCAAATATATTATAAGTTCTTGCGGCACATAAATACAGCCATACATTTTTTACTACAATTTCAATAATAAAAAAATATCCCGTAGAGTTTCTTCTCATGTCCGAGGCATTTCTTTTCCCAATGAGTGGTAGATTAAAATTAGGCAAAAAAAATATCACTTTTTCGTCAACAAGAACTATAATTATTATCAAAACGCCAAATGTTTACACTGTTCGCATCGACACTCGCGTAATGCCGTGCCCAGATGAAAGCAGGATGATTGTTTGGACTCGGTTTCGAAATTGGTCGTTTCTTCGGATCTTTTCTTGTAGCCACACTGAAAAAACGACCAATAAATCAATAAAATACCACCAATAAAATGAAAAGTGTGTACTTGCGAACCGATAAATGTGTTCCACAACTAAATTCACTATTTTAGTTGGACTACAACTTTGTGTCTTCAATTTCACTTGATCATATACCATCAGGTTAAATCACCTATGCTCGTTCGTCCTTCTCTTTAAAAAAAATACAATAATGTAGAGGATGCACCACGTGCAGTTAGTAAATGCCTATTCTAGATTTGAGGAAACCCAGTTTAAATTGCATATTAATGTATGCCATTTGCATAATGAAGAACCCTCTTCGTGAGGGATATCAACGACATGAGGCTAAAAGTTCTTCCGGAGTCTGGTCTCCGATGGTGAAGTGGCAGGAGGCCCGACCATGCGTCAAATAAATACAAGTCCCCCTTCTGCCCGTGCCGCCTGCGGTGATACCGATTCGTTCCATTGCGGATTAGTACTAGTATTTAGGCGTGTGACGTACACATTTCGTGTTCATAACACGACAGTTGCACGTGTGAATTTTACTATCAAATTGGGTCATTTTTTACTTTTATTATGCTTTACACCTGTTTTTTAAATGTTGCCCTTTGACCTACTTCTGGAGTTGACGCTACACGATTTACGGTCAGTAATGTGTAAACATGTACTCCCAGTGACATGAGTAAATTAACATACTCATGTGTCTCAGATCCGGATGAACCAAGAGCAAAAGTTACAATTCCTACAGGTCCCGCGCGAAAGGAGGCCCCGCATATTTAAACCCACTCATCTCTAGACTCATCATTTCAGCCGAAAGACGTGCACTGCTGGTCAAAGGCTCTCAGTCCTGCGCTGCCCCCATCTAACTCATTTCGGCGACCTTGACCAGATCGTCGGTGCGTCTTTTGGCGATCATGGACCAGAAGACGTAGTGTCCAACAGCCATCTGTCTTTCGAGCTATGTCACCTGCCCACTTCCACTTCAGTTTCGCAACCAATGTCGCGTCAAAGGGCTATGTCGGTGACTTTGGTTCTCCTACAAATCTCCTCATTTCTGATTCGACGTCGCAGTGAAACTCCGAGAAAAACACGAAACAAACATTCTCTACTTCAAGAATCTCTAGACTGCTTGAGCGTATTTTTTTAAGTGAAACTTACGAGTATTAAGATGTTATATTGAATTTACTTGATGTCACAAAAACGTTAAACTTTACAACTTTTCCCACTAAGACAATCCACGGCAGACAATCGGTAATCGACAGTTCCAATATAGATGAAGGGCTCTTTGAAATAATTTCGCTCTTTCTTAATCCGGCTCTGCCTATTCCTTGGTAGTTCTGCCATAACAAATATTTCTGCCACAGAATAGCGGTGCGGTACACTAAGGTCGGTGTTACATTGTTGTGTTCCATTTTAAGTGGCGTGGATTCCGGTGTTAGACTTGCCGACTCTTATAGCGCAGTGATTAGCTACCATGTCTACTGAGTTTTGGGTCTCGGGTTCGAATCCCGGCAGAGTGTAAAAATTGACAGCTGTGAAAATTTCGAAAAGAAATTGAGTTTAGAGATAACCTTGAGCTTCCTTGTGCAGTGTTTCCGTGACGATACGACATGGGTACCTTCAAAAAAAGCGCGTACACCTTCCTTAAAGGCCAGCAACGCTCTTGTGATTCCTCTGGTGTTGCAAGAGAATGTGGGCGGCAGTGATCACTTAACACGAGGTGGCTCGTTTGTCCTCCTATTCCATAAAAAAAAAACAAAAATACCTCTATTTTGAGCTATGCAATGCTATGAAATATGTGAATTTGTCACACAGTCTTGTTCCACCAGTGTTAAAGTGTTTGTTAAGAAAAATTAAATCATTATTCTTTTCATCAACTTCAATTATTGTATCTTATGTCAGATCATTAATATGTCCAGATAGACTGAGACAGCTGTGAACACACTCACACTAACACAAAGTGTCACACAAATCGCGAGTGTAGCTTGTCACGCACACTAAAGTATTAAACATGGCCTGTTTTTTTCAGTTGTCTAACAGTAAGATATTCTATCTAGATGTATAAATTATCAAAGGTTTGTATAATGAATATTTATGTTTATTTCCGAGTCATGTCACAGTATATAGGCTATACCTCAGTTTATGGCTAGACAATGTGTGTGAAGTGTGTTAATCAATATATTAGGCGTAAAAATACATAAAAGGCATTTATTTTCTCAAAATTGATTTCTTTAGAATTCATTTTTGATGTCATTTCTAATATATTAGATACTACTACCGCTTCGGAAACAAATGGCGCTCTGAGATAGAAGAAGCGGCGCAAGAAACTCTCCCAGCATTCTTTTTTTGCGCTCTTTTTAATGAAATATACAATATTGCTATAAACTAATCATAATCAAGTCCTAGGTACTAATAAAAAATAATATAGAAGATATAGAGAGAAAATATATAATATTTTTAAATCTCAAGATAGTGGGCACCTATAGTTATCGGATTGGAATCATATCTCTACTTCACATGAATGAGATTATACTTTCACTATTATAAGTATGAGTGACAACTGCTTCCTGGAATCTTGCTAGTATAATTTTATATACTAGCTGACCCAGCAAACGTTGTATTGCCGATATTAAAATCGCGATACAAAAGTAACTGTTGATCGTAGATGGGTGAAAATTTGAAGTTGTATGTATTTTTTAATTCTGACTCATAATCAAACAAATTTAAAAAAAATAAAAAAAAAAATTGGCGTGGACCACCCTTAACATTTAGGGGGATGAAAAATAGATGTTGTCCGATTCTCAGACCTACCCAATATGCACTAAAAATTTCATGAGAATCGGTCATTCCGTTTCGAAGGAGTTTAACTACAACCACCGCGACATGAGAATTTTATATATTGGATTCTAATAATAATCAATATTTTATTATATTATACATTCCTTGCTATAAAACGCATTAATGCAAGGTCCCTTATAAGGAAATAAGCAAATCCAATGTTTTTAAAATGAACAATTTGGAGGTCATAAGACTAATTAAAAAAATATGTGGCAATAGTGTTGTTAGCCGAGGCACGTGATTTAGAGGTTATAGAACATTAATCTCGTGGCAATCATGATCAAAGAGGATGTAAAATGTAAATACTACGTAGTACGTTATAGGTGGCAGGAAGTAAAAAATGAAATTTAGTTTAGTATGAAACGTGCAGTGAGATTTGACATAAGTTCGAAATAGTACCTAATTGCAATATGGTGACGAACTATAATCCGCTAAGTTTCAAAGCGAACATCTTCCCCATTAGCTATGTATCGTGAAAGTTTAGCGCTTGGCTGCGAGTAAGTAGGACATCTAATAATTTATAATATTGACAAAAAACATTTGGTTTAATTAATATACTTAAACGAGATTTTAAAATTAGTTTTACAAAGAAGTTTCACTTCTGACATGTGTACTTTGTACGCATGCCATTTTTTAATTTTGGGAGTCGGTGTTAGCCAAGGTAGGTTTGTATCTATAAACATAGTTATATGTGAGATGTGCTTGAGTCGCACACGCGACGTGAGGAGGCGACAGGCGAGAGCGGGGCCGCGGCTGGAGGACACCCGATTGCAAAAATGACAATAATCGTTACTAGAATTAGATTAATTAATTCGATTGTATAAAATACGCAATTATTTTAATTTTTTTTTGTGCATATTATATCTATTGTTTTGGAATAGAGGTTTTGAAGTCGGTTGCTTTTTGTTATTTTTTTTATTTTCGTAGCTATCACAGTCTATCTAGACATATAAGTGGTTAAAAAGGTTTTTCCAACTTTTCACGTCTGTTATTTCTGTTTCTTTACAGTGAGCAATAATGAACAAATCATTATTTAAACAACTCTCTTATATAGCTTTTAACGAGAGTTAATTCACAATTATGTGATTTTAACCCAAAAAAATCAATGGTACTCCACCGAAACCTGAATCTCAATTTGACATTTGATTAAGGCCACATTGCACATGACACCATTCGACTGTCATAAGCCGGTTTCCGAAAAGATTGCAGACTCTTTAGACGGACGAAGACGTTGGTCTATAAATACTAGTATTCTGTAAGGCTCAATTATTGAAATAAATAAGGAAGAAAGAAAGAAAAATGGTTTATTTGTAACATATAGTACCTACATCTAAATACAAAAAAAAGACATAAAAATAAAAAAAAAATAAACAGAAACAAAACTGAGGTATATCATTTTCTATACGTCACAAAGTGGTCCCAACTGAGTATGTTTGCTGGTTTGAAAACCAGCGATGGTCTTTCGTTGGGCGATTTGGTGACGTCGCCTTAGCAATAATATAAAATAATGACTAATTTAAATTTAATTTAATCATATTGGTAGGTGATCACCCCGCTAGTAATGGGCGCCAAGATAAGTCACCGCCGATCGAGTTATTAAGAGTAAGTAGATACTTTTTTCCTTAGTATTTGGAAATGCGATGGATTTGTGATTCAAATTCAAATATTTTTATTCAAAATCACTTAATGAACGCCAAAAACTACCCATTCAAAATAGACTGTCACAGACTTGAGAAGAATTGGCGGAAGCAATTTAGCGGGCCTTTTTTTAAATAAAAATATAGATATTAAAAACCCTTGCCTTCGGCTCAGGCTTGTAGCAGCTCGTTAGCTATAACCTACTTTAGGTTATAGTCTTCTATATATACATATACAATGAAAATGGTCTTTGTTTGAGGCTCTTTCACGCCTAAACCACTGATCATATCTACATGAAACTACCACCATTCGATGCGAAATTTATTCTAGATGGTTTGTGGCTACGGTTTTTTTTCGAATTACAACGTTTCTTCCTTTTAAAATTCGCCCAGCGAAGCGGGAGGGAACGCCTAGTTTTACATATGAATACTATTTGCCTGCAGCTCCTTTGCTGTAACCAACTTTCCATCCTTGTATAACAGTAAGATATTCCAACTGCTGACGCTGCTAAGTTTACTTTTATTTTTATTATTATAACTGTCATCAGTCGGTAACGACTATAATCAGTTCCGTAGAGTTTAGTTTAAAGAGCTGTGTTGGCGGCCATCGACTCAACCATCCCTTATTCTAATCAGACTGGCTTTCTTTTTGGTCTTCTTACTGCTTAAGAGGACTCAAACAGTGGTGTGCAAATGAGTGGCTAGGCATTCGGCGTAACGTCTTGTGTGTTTTTTTTTATGAAAAAAAGGGACGAGACGAGCAGGACGTTCAGCTGATGGTAATTGATACGCCCTACCTATTACAATGTAGTGCCGTTTAGGATTCTTGAAAAACTCAAGAACTATGAGCGGCTTTACAATAGGGTATATGCACAAATTTTAAAAATACTAAGATTTGATTTATATATTATAGAAAAATTATAGATAAAAACATTCTTATTCAATTAAAAAATAAATAATCTAAATATTATTGCACTTTTGTATATTTAATATTTTTTATTCAGCACAAATTTAATAAAAAAAAACTATTTAAGATAAAATAAATAATAATAAAGATTAGAAAAAATTATATTTCAACTAAATATAAGTTGCGCTCGTCACCTTGAGACATAAGATGTTAAATTTTATTTGCCCAGTAATTTCACTAGCTATGACACCCTAGACCGAAACACAGTAATGTATACACATTACTGCTTCACGGCAAAAATAGGCGCCGTTGTGGTACCCATAATCTAGCCGGCTTCCTGTGCAAAGGAGCCTTAGTGGTAATTTTTTTTATTTCCTCCTTTATGGTGGGCATGTCCAGATAATTTTGTATCTCTTCACTGTGAGCAAACCAGGGTGCACTTACAATTGTCCGCAAGATACCGTTTCGTGCTCTTTGCAGACATATTATGTTGCTGTCACCGGCAGTTCCCCATACTTGAATGCCATAGGTTCACACAGGCTTGATGACTGCATTGTGTAGAATTAATTAATTTTTTAGGGAGAGAATTGAATCTGTCCCATTAGTCAGTAGATATTCATGAATTTAAGGTTTAATTTATTTCGTATTTGTATTATATGGGACTTCCTCACTTGGAGGTCCCATCCCAACGCTGTAAATACATATTATGAGAATAAAGATCATCTCTGAATTGCACGTGGCAGAAACCTGAGACGGCGCTTCATTATGTGTCTTCTACAGCATTTATCACGGGGATTGTTTCAAAGAACTGTTTGATCTGATTCTTGTCGCCGAATTCTACCTTGGCACGACACGTCACAAATTAGCATATTATCTACACCATCTGGATGTGAGGCTTTCATCCACAGTGTGGTTTTCAAGGAACTTTCTTCCATATACAACCAAGCTGTGGAATGAGCTTTTTTATGCGGTGTTTCCAGGTCAATTCGACATGGGTACATAAAAAAAAGTACGTACACCTTTTTAAAACGCTGACAGTGCTCCTGTAATTCCTCTGGTGTTGCAAGAGAATGTGAGCAGCAGCGATCACTTAACACCAGTTGACCCGTACGCTCCTCCTCCATAAAAAAGCTAACGCAATTATACTTAATATATATTATGTATACTCTAGGGAACATAATAATATAGTTATTATATGTTGCCCCACTTGCATTATAATCTAGCCGTAAGTTATTCAAATAAGTAATAATTCTACTTTAACTTAAACTGCTAGATAGATTAAACCAAGAATGTGTCCATTAACACATTTATTAATGTCTCTATTAAGGGGAAGTCACTCTGTTCATGTATCTTTTATTATTACATAATATGTATTTTATTTTTTTAATCATTTTCAAACATAGAGTAAATATAGTAAAATGCCCTGGAGGGCTTCCACAAAATCGACAACGATACATTCGGAAAGATACGATAATGCTCCGAATATATCGCATCTAACCTCCTCTAAGAAATGTTGGAATTTCTTATCGTTTATCGTAACCATAGACTATTTTGATTATTTTACGATGTTAGAGTAAATGAATTATGTGCAAACCTTGAACAATTATATATTATCTGTGCTATGTTGCTATTAAAAGTCAAAACATAGTTTAGACGTTTAGGCGAGTTAATTCACGGGATTCAGACGAACCATTTACCAGAGGGAGGCTCCTTTGCACAGGATGCCGGCTAGATTATAGGTACCACAACGTCGCAAATATTTCTGCTGTAAAGCAGTTCTGTGTAAGCATTACTGTGTTTCGGTCTGAAGAGCGCTGTAGCTAGTAAAATTACTGGGCAAATGAGACTTAACATCTTACGTCACAAGGTGACGAGCACAATTGTAGTGCCGCTCAAAATTATTGGGTTTTTCAAGAATCCCGAGCAGCACTGCATTCTATGTGCAGGGCGTATCAATCACCATCAGCATTACGTCCTGATCGTCTCGTCCCTTACTGTCATAAAAAAAGACGCGCAACACTGGACATATACTTCTCTATGTACTGAAACCTTAAGCGGTTCGATATACTTTCGGGGATCCTAGTCTAGACAGTACACTTGTTGTGGAGCGAGTACTTTTTTTTTATGAAAATAAGGGACGAGACGAGCAGGACGTTCAGTTGATGCGCTCTGCCCATAACAATGCAGTGCCGCTCAGGATTATTGAAAAACCCCAAAAATTCTGAGTGGCACTACAACTGCGCCCGCCACCTTGAGATATAAGATGTTAAGTCTGATTTGCCTAGTAATTTCACTAGCTACGGCGCCCTTCAGACTGAAACACAGTAATGCTTACACATTACTGCTTCACGGCAGAAATAGGCGCCGTTGTGGTACCCATAATCTAGCCGGCATACCGTGCAAAGCAGCTTCCTTTATTGAATTTTGTAAGTGCTGCGGAAACTATCTAAATCTACAAATAACTATTTTATCATTAAGTTTAATTTAATGGTAAATACAATTATTGAATGATAAGGCATCGATAAGTTACAGTTAGATCATTATATTGTTTTATAATAATGAATATTTTCATTTATGTAATTAAAAAGTTGGTGATATTTAGAACCGGCGATCAATATAATTCGTATCGATTACGTGTTGTTGTCGTAATTTTTAACCGACTTCAAAAAGGAGGAGGCTTGGATTTTTATGTATTTACACCGATTACTCTAAGATTTATGATCTGATTTTTCTTTAGTTCGATGCAGAATAGATGCCATTTGGTCCCACAAAAATTTTGCATAGCTTGGCTCAGTAGTTTTCATTTTATGATCATTTTTTATGAAAATTTTTGTTTACCTCGATGATATAATTGTTTTTTGTGTACGGTTTTTTAGGAATTTTCATTCAGGTTGATTATATATTAAATAAACTTTGAGTGGGATAGCTTCGTCTAGAACAAAACAACCCAAGCGGACAGACACGAGTGGCCAGACAACTTTAAAAATTACAGTAAGTAAGTTGTTTATAATATAAAGTTTTATTTTGTTTAGGGCTTGGCAACGACTTAAAACCTATCAATAGGTAGCACATATAAATAATAGCATTTTATTAATATTAAAGGTAAAGGTGTATGAAATTAAATTTTTTAGTTATTTAATACTTTTCAGTTTTTATAGTCGGTTTGTTTAAACGTAGTTTTTTTTCATTTTTTATGTTTAACGTTGTCTGCAATGTAACAACTTAAAAAAAATTAGAGAAAATTTAATGTTAACATTGTTTGAATATACCCATGTCGTATCGTGCAGGAAACACCGCACAAGGAAGCTCATTCCACAGCTTTGTGGTATGTTGAAGAAAGTTCCTTGAAAATGGAACTGTGGAGGACCGCCACACATCCAGATGGTAGGGATGTTAATATTTAGGATATCTATAGGATATATTCTATCTTACTAAGGTTGTATTTATAAGTAGCTATTCTATATGCTGTTTATTCTTATTGCCTTGTGCTTCCCCGGGGCATAAAAAGAAAAGGAACGTACAAGGGCCAAGGGCATTTGATGTGGGAGGCTCCATTGCACATAATGCCGGCTAGATAATGGGTGCCACAATGGCGCCTTTTTCTGCCGTGAAGCAGTAATGTGTAAGCATTATTGTGTTTCGGTCTGAAGGGTGCCATAGCTAGTGAAATTACTGGGTAAATGAGACTTAACATCTTATGGCTCAAGGTGGCGAGCGTAATAATGGTGCCGCTCAGAATTTTTAGGAATTGCAAGAATCCTGAGCGGCACTGCATTGTAATAGGGCGTATCAATTACCATCAGCTGGGCGTACTGCTCTTCTCGTCCCTTATTGTCATAACAAAATCTGCTGTTAATACTGTCCCATGTAATAGTTACTTATTCAAGTAATCTCAAGCTCTTATCGTGTGTTCATAAAATACTTAACTATGAACTAAAATAAATCTGTTTAGTTATTTAAAAAGTATCAACGAGTTTCTCATCACTTGATATGGGTAATGGTAACATATTGAATCTAGATGGTAAAGTGATTTTGATATTGAACTTAGCCTAAAATATCTTAAATGTGTTATCTACGCACCAACTTGGCCATATTTTCGCAATGCAGTCTCCGCGCACTTGGCTTCACAACGTTTGACAGAAGCGCCCAGGCCCTTCCAGCTTGTCGATCCAACTTCAAAGCTTCTGCTGCACAAGCTATTGCACAAGCTGTGGACGATTTTTGCTCCTCCGTTTTGCCAGCGTCACCCCCTTCTCCAAAAGAACTACGCTGTAAGTTGTAAATTTTCTTTGTAATTAAATTTAACAAGGGCATAAAAGGAATTAAGGAATTTGTATCCAAATAGAACGATACGGGACTCGAACCACTCTTCCAACTGAGCCAACCGTCCGAATGACGTATGTTTCGTAAATCTTGGTCTTGTCTTGTTCAACTCTCAGGTTATGACTTCATCTACAGGATCTTCTTTTACAGTTGATAAACTGCTCATCCCCAAAGCCAAAGCCATATTAAAAACTTAACTTGAAATGTTGCTCTTTCAAATAAAAAAAAAAATAATTAATCCCAGAAGTGAGGGATGTCGCTTTGAAAATAACAAATTGTTTAGACATATAAGAATTGATTCCTTTACAATTCTCTCACTTCTAACACTACCACCGTTTCGGAAACAAATGGTGCTCTGAGAGAGAAGAATCGGTGCAAAAAACTTTCCCAGCATTCTTTTTTGTGCTCTTTTTAATAAAATATACAATATTGTACTGTCATTATTATTGCTATAAAGTTATCATAATCTAGTTTCAGGTCGTCTTATCACTTAGATATTGAGCCGTAGAGGATTTACGGCAATGAATAAAATATAATATATATATGTCGTAGCCAAGAACGTCGAGCACAAAAAGCTATTTTGGTATTCGTCTTAACTCGGGGTGTAATCGCGGTGCGAGTGCGGGTAAGAGCGGGTGATGGGCGAGCGCCGTGCAGGCAGTCAGGGATGAACTATCGAGCGAGGCGGTTGTCTCGCACGCGCATTCCGGAAACACCACGTTCTTATTACATAATCATAAGGCTTTGTGAAGTGTACCTACCATACGATTGTAACGTCTTTACTTGCTGTCGTGATCAATAACAATGGAGAACTATAAAGATCCTGACCATGTGACCGGACTTGCCCCGTCATATTATATAAAAAAAATGTTATAAAATGCTTGTTACCGATAACCAATCATCTGCGAGGTACATCCAAGCATAAGCGTTGGGCTGTCGTCTGATAAGATCAGTTAATATAGCTCTTACTCGCTGCGGCTCCCGCCTCGGTAACGAGAGGAGATTACTGGAATCAGTCATTTTCATAAGCAGAAAAGATCAGACAGGTTTTTTTATGGAAAAGGAGAACAAACGAGTTTACGCATCACCTGGTATTAAGTGATCATTCCATTCTCTTGCAACACCAGAGGAATGGCCAGCCTTTAGGGAACGTGTACGCGCATTTTTTAAAAGTACCCATGTCGTATCGTTGCGGAAACTCCGCATAAGGAAGCTCATACCACAGTTTGTTGGACGTGGCAGAAAGTTCCATGAAAACCGCCCCGGGGGGTCACCCCACAAATGCTGATGGGGATGATACCGTAGTTTGTGGCGCCACGTGGGAAGGTCACAGTGCTCTAGATTTACACTATCAAGAGGAAAGATACGCAGAGGGCTTTTTTAGATTAAAAAATTCTAAAACATCACACCGTCACGCTAACGCGGGCGAGAGTCATCAATGTGTTAAGGACAACTGCAGCTCCGACTATAGTGAGTAAAAAACTCATAAATCTGGGTTGCGTCACGGTTTCGTTCTTGGCAATTTCCTCCTCCAAAAATTATCCAATCGTAAAGAAATTTTGAAGGTGAATGGGAAGGAAATATTCTGTGTCAAACTGTCTTGTGAGGAAAACTTATTGTTGTCGGTTTTGTATACGAGGCCTCTGTTTGCGGCCTTTATGATTAAGCCGTCTTAAGCCATTTTTAAAGTACTAAATATTAATTAATGCAAAACAGAGAGACACAGAAAATGATGATATTGATCTTATGATGTTGGTAATTTTGATCCAGGGTAAAAACCAAGGAAAATAGTTGTTTATATGGAAAAATGGCCATTCAGAGAGGATTTTTCTTCTTCTTTTTAGCGAGAATTCGTCCACTGCTGGACAAAGGCCTCCCCCAAAGATCTCAACGACGAACGGTCCTGCGCTGCGCTCATCCAACGTGTTCCGGTGATCTTGAACAGATGGCCGGTTCATCTTGTGGGGGCCTACCAACACTGCGTCTTCCGGTACGTGGTCAGCATTCGGACTTTACTGCCCCAACGGTTATCTACCCGTATAACTATGTGCCCTCTGCCACTTTCAGTTTCGCAATAATTTGGGCTATGTCAGTGACTTTGGTTCTCTTACGGATCACCTCATTTCTAATCTATCAGTGAAAATTCATGATAGCCCTCTGAGCGACCATGAGTCCGATAGTTAGCGACCGTACCGTATGTTATCACTGGCAACACACACTGGTTGAAAACCTTCGTCTTCAGACACTGTGGTATTTGGGACGAGAAGATTTTACGGAGCTTCCCGAAGGCTGCCCATCCGAGTTGGACGAGTTTCCGCAAACTTAAACCTACCTAACTGGATTGTTTATAGACGTACTCGTCAACAATTTTGAGATTGAAGTTCCGAACTGTTACGGGAGTAGTTGCGACATGGATGGATAGAAAGGATTATCGATGAATAATTGATTTAGAGGGCAGGGCACATAGTAAGGACAGATGGCCGTAAAGTCCTCGAATGGCGACCACCTACCGGACGACGAAGTGTTGGTGGGCCCCCCACAAGATGGACCGACGATCTGGTGAAGATCGCCGGAATACGTTGGATGAGGGCAGCGCAGGACCGTTCGTCGTGGAAATCTTTGGGGGAGGCCTTTGTCCAGCAGTGGACGGCCACCGGCTGATGATGATGAATTTATTTATAAAACATTAGCAGCTATTACATACAAACTTTCACGACTCATTTCGACTTGGGTTTTAAGCCTAATTCAATTTTTTAGTTTTTTGTTTCAAAAAGGATCAATGTACTAGTACCTACTTATTAAGATTTCTATGTTAAGATATTTATCGTAAATACTGGAGCCATACCTATAGGCACCCAAAGAGTTTCCAGACTTCTCAAAGCATGCTGTGGAATTGACGACGTCTTTCAGCTTATGATAACACTCGCCTTGTAAGGTCTTTAAGTAACTGATCTGAAAATATACCGCACTTTTGATTATCATGCGATGCTGCTCAGGATTTTTGATTGACTTCAAAATTCTGAGCACCATCGCCTTTATGCTTGTCACTTTGAGACATATGATGTTAAGTTTCATTTGCCCAGTAATTTAACTAGATACGGCGCCCTTCAAGCGAAAAACAAAACATGCTGTTGTGACAGGTTAGCTAGGGGCAAGGGCTCCTTTATATAAAATACCAGACAGTATACTGAGCACAATATATATATATTTGATGAAAATCAGGGACGAGAAGACCAGGACGTTCAGCTGACGGTAATTGATACGCCCTGCCCAGGTGCGGTGCAGCTCAGGTTTATTGAAAAACCCAAAAAATTCTGAGAGGCACTACAACTGTGCTAGTCACCAGTGATTTCACTAGCTATGGCGCCCTTCAGACCGAAACACAATAATGCTTACACATTACTGCTTCACGTCAGAAATAGGCGCCGTTGTGGTACCCATGATCTAGCCGGCATCCGGTGCAAAGGAGCTATTTACTGGTAGCTATGCTTGTTTGACAAAGAGGGCTTAAATGGTTCTCCTCAGGCCACCTAAAATTGTATAATATAGGCTAAGTTGTTATATGATTTAATTAATGGACTGGGAGCTTCTCATCAGTTCTTCTCCCCATGACAAAGCCCCTTTATGAACTGATGTAGCTTGATGAGGTTTACCAAGTGTTGTTGCAATACGTTATGTTATGTTCATTCCTTAAAGTAAATAAATATATTTCTATTCTATTCTTGTACATTACTGATTGATGATAACAAAAGGGGGCGCTGTACTACCGATCCAATAAGCAAACTTTTTGAAGTTATACTTCTTTAGGCGCGTTATGAAAAAATGATGAGAGTGAAATATTAAGATGCGCGCGCATCACTGTAACACAAAAGTAACAGGGGGAACTTGGTTCCTAAAATTTTCTGACGTTTGCCACATTCGTTATTTTTTCTAGTTTCTTCTTCTTCTTCTTCGTGGTTTATTGGCTCTGCGCGTTAAGCGATTGAGCCATTGTCAAGATTTTCTTTATTTCTTTTTAAAACGGAGGTAACTTATTTACGGATTCCAAAAAGTACACTATATACATAAAATAATAAAATAAATATGTTACAACTATTAAATAAATACTTTTATATCGTAAAAACCTTCACTGATCCACTTTTTTAATTATAAATAAAAATATCAAGAAAAAACGCGTCCGCCAATTTAGATGTTTCCCGCGCTTTTTTCTTTTCTAGTTTCTTCGTCCATTATTAGGACAGGCAAATGGTTCAAGCCCATACAGCCATATTCGTTATTTAATAATTAATTGTCAAAGACATCGTTGCAAGATTTTTACAATATTGTTCTGTCTACAAGCATAGAATAGCAGGAGGCATAAATAATGTTAAGGATTTTTGCTTTGTTACGCCAAAGAAGTAGAGCTTCATGCGTGCAAACACACACTTTATTAAGAAGCCTCCCACTGGTGAAAGGGGTATATAGTGCATCTAATCGACTCAAAAATCTAATACAGTATTGAAATAAATATATGGACCAATTTACATCACCAAATTTTTTGATGGCTACATTCAGATGACACAAGGCGTCGTCCACATTGCCCTTCAGCCGACAGCACAGTGCCAGCAGGTGGTAGTAAATTGGAGTTTCACCAACATCTGACAGCGCACGAGCAAGGCATATTTCTGCCAACTATAATAATATACAATAAATACGTTTTGTCCTATTAAATTGAGAAAAAGTCCCGCATCGTTCATATATATTGCTTCCAAATTACAAATAAATATATGTTTCAATAATTATATGTTTGTTAATTTAAGAGAGTGGCAATCTAGTCATTTCTTCTCATTAAAGATCATTTTTTCCGAAGTGGTGGTAAATGTAAAACGAAAAGAAAACTTTTGACATTCATAAGTGTCACTTTCTTGATCTACATGAATGAAGTGATATTGATTTGATTTGATATGAACATATATGAAGAAATCATAAATGGTATAAAACCTTTCTTGAGCCAATATCTTATACCAATAACTCTTTAAACAGAGTTTATGTGAAGCTATTTTATATTATTTTTGAAGTTTATATATAATTTCTATGTAATAATTCAATAAATATCAAAATAAAATTTAAAGCGATGTAATGAAATAATCAAACGTTACGTTAAGCCAATCATAATAAAATTACGTAAAACCCGGCTTCAAAGTTCAAACGTATTATACTTACTACGAAACGAGGTAACTAAAAAGTAAAAGTGCTCTCTGTTGCCTAAAAATTTGTAGAGTTCCCTCTATTCCTCAAAGATTCCATCATCAATGAAAAAAATATTATTCATAAATCGATAAATAAACACAAAATAGACTCGGTCGAATTGAGGACATCCTCCTATTTTTGAAGTGGGTTAAAAAGAGTGAATAGATTAGTAGATCTGGTCAAGATTGCCGGAATACGTTGTATGAGGGCAGCGCAGGACCAATCGCTCTTTGGGGGAGGCCTTTGTCCAGCAGTGGACGTCTTCCGGCTGATGATGAATACATGTTTTACGTTGCTGCTTATTGACCAAGAATATTCTAAACAACTGGAGTAAATGCGGCAATGTATAGAGATAATAATATAATGACATTCGAAGCTACGACGTGATTTGTCTATATGTATAGAATGTCATCGGCTACATGACACACATATTCTACAATTTGCTAAGAATGCCTCACGCACTTCTCGCAAAATGTGAAAGGAATTTATTTCAAACTTTATGCGTTCGGCGTTTAATTTTGATCAAACACTTTTAGTATCTATTGATATCTCGCAGGAGTTGTAGAGCCTTCATTTGCAATACCATTACATAATACCATACGCAATATGAGCGTAGTATCAAGGTTTTAATGCTTACAACGCAACTATCTATCGGCTGTTAATAACCTCGTTTTGGGGCATTACAGTATTTATAGTTCCTCAATCAAGCCAATCTGCTATAAAAAGAAAAAGAGCTAAAGTGAAGAATAAAATACTACGGAAACAAACAAATATAGAAGACGAAGAGATGCACTTTCCACACAATGAGATGGAAGGACAAATGGAGTAAAACAATAATATTATACCAAGGTAACACTGAATATGTTTAGAAAATGAAAAACGGCTTAATGTAGATAGTTGCCAATACTTTTATTGATTTTCGAAGTAATCTGCGTTCCTCTCTAACATCGTGGCGTTCGATGGAACCACTGAGAAAAGGAGTGGGCCCATTCTTCCTTAGGACCCCTAAGGAAGAATGGGCCTCTTCTATGGCATTTTCCTACGCTTTCACTGCATCTTCAGGGCTCGTAGAGTGAATACCTCGAAATTTATTTTTAGTTTTTGTGAATAAATAAAAGTCGCAGGGCGCCAGGTCAGGACTGTATGGTATATTCAACAGTCCGTTTTGCGGAGTGCGCTGAAGCATTGTCATGGTGAAGGAGGTTCCTGCTTCGAGGGCGCTGTTGTCGAATGTTTTCCAAGACAACAGGCAAACAGCGATTGACATACCAGTCTGCAGTGACTGTCCTTCCATCTTCTAGCACAGCTGTCGCGAAATGACCTTTCCGACCAAAGAATGAGGCAATCATCTTTTTTCCTTGACTTCTTACTTTCTTTACCTTAGTTGGCCGATCCTCGAAAGGAAACACCCACTGAGCTGTTTGTCATTTGGTTTCGGGTTCGTAGCAATATATCCAGCTTTCATCACCTGTGACGATGTCAAATACAGCATTTGGGTCAAAGCCATTGAACTTATCTAGGATTTGGCGACACCAGTCCATGCGAAGGTGTTTCTGGTCATCGGATAAAGTATGGGGAATCCACCTGGTATAAAGCTTCCTGACGCCTAAATGTTCGTGTCATATTTTTTTAACTTGACTCATACCAATGCCTAGGCTTGCCCGTATGTGCTGATAGGTCAGTCTCTTATCTTCTTCTATCATGCGTCGCACAGCACTGATGTTATCTTCAGTAGTCGATGTTAAAGGACGTCACTCACGCGGATCATCATTGAGACTGCTACGTATTCGCTTAAACTCGTTAAACCAATTGTAAATAGTGGCACGAGACGGGGCTTCATTAGGAAATGCTAATCGCATTTTCATAGCTTTGTTGTTGAGTTAGCCCACAACGAAAGTCATAATAAATCATTGACCAAAAATTTCCTAGCGTTAGGCTCATTTTCACGTGTAACATGAGTTTTAGATTTGCCGCCAATTCAAAAAACAAATGACAAATGAATGCAATATACTACATTAGGTTACCAAAGAGTTCTAAAATTGAAATAAATAAAAAGTTTTCATTAGCAATGTTTCTTACTGGCTAGTTCTAAACATTTTCAGTGTTACCCACGTATTGGTATCTAAAAGACAGAAAGCAGAAAAGACGATTATTCAAAAGTACGAGATACATTCAACAGCAGGAACCACGTCTTGGACTAGATTCGTCAGTGACCGAAAATAATGGCAATATATGGAGAAGACCTATGCCAGGAAAATGACGAAGATGTCGTTATCGGGTATCGACTTGCCTTAGCTTGTAGCTATAGTCTACGTTAATTTATATGTTATGTAATTTGTCTGAATAAAAGGCTTAAAAGTTAAGTAAAGTAAGAGGGGTTTTGCGTCAAATAACTACAATACGATCAATTAGTATGGTCGCAAAGTAAAATGAATATAGAACGTCCACCCTTATTCCTTGTCCACATAAAAGAACGTAAACGAATAAAAAACGGTCTCCCTTTCTCTTTCTCTTTGACTCAATTTGCTGCACTCTCTTGGGTCTACAAATATAGTCGTTTAATAAGCGCCTGCTGCCGAAAATACTATTTCACGAGTTAATTTTGGACTTATATAATATTAAATTACTACATAACAGAACAAAAGAAAAACATGAAACAAAAGAATTGCAATTGGATCGAAATATCGGCATCAAATTAATAAAATATAAATATATAGTGAGTACCCGTCATAATAATTACTATGTTAAAGTTCCGCAATGATAAAAGTTTAAAAATATATAGATAACATAATCAGGTACATAAATATAATGAAAGTAAGTAATAACAGTATGTTAAGTAATAAAGAGCATCTACTCACAGATATGGCTCGTATTCTTAAAAGGAGATCACAGGCATCGTAGAAGGGACTGGTCCCTGGAAGTAGAGGAGTCGGATCCCACCAGTCTCCTAGCTCGTGCTCCCACACTCTAGGTTGTTTCATATCCTCAGCCACTGCTTGTCTATCAAGGCTAGCGACAAGAATTATACATTTTAAATTTGTAACCATCATTTGTGAACGATGCGGGATACTAACCGTTCGAGTGACGCATGGATCGTAAATCCTGATATATCTTATTCAACTCTCAGTAGCTCCATCTAAAGGTTCTATTTAGCAGTTGATAGCCTGCTCAACCCTTATAATTGTGATGATGTAAATTTTGGTATGTCTTATTTGAGTAGGTACCGAATCGTGAACGATTTTGGAATAAATTTTGGTTACAAATTTAATTTGTACAGTTAATTCCAGAAGTAAGGGATATCACTTTAAATAACAAATTGAATAAAGAGAATAATGTAAGTCTGTAAGAATATTTTTTATGAGAAAAGTGACGACCCGACGATTCTTGATTGCATCCAAATTCCGAACGGCATCGCAAATTACGCTTGTCAATCAGACATTCACTAATTGAAGACTCATCACTCTAGTTATTTTAGTAGGTAAGGCGCAAATAGAGAGACTCAAATAATTGTAGATGGATTTTCGTTTCCCTAGCAGGCAAAATGTAAAGGCAGGGCAATGCGTAGTTCCATAAGAGAACAAGTAAACTTTCAAAAATTTTATTACAATAATTATATTGTTCAAGTTTGTGGTAAAGCTGAATGAATGAAAAAGCTGAATGAATTTAATTGGACAATCTTCCCAAGTTTTGTTCACCGACCCAAAAAACCAAATATATTCATGGATAAACTTTAACATAAGTTAACGTCAACTACTGGTTCAAGCCTTATGCGTGGTACGAAACGCTTAGCGGAGTATTTGCAGGTCGACAGTAAAATACAACCATGACGCAATGTATCTATTTTTTACTAGTATACTACTACTATACTATTTTACTACTATATCACTAGTAAAACATGTTATATTGCGTACTCTCTGACGTAGGTAATAATATCATTGGCCATGTTGAAGTGCTCTTGCCGCCAGTAATAAGCGCTTGCTACAACCCAAAGCGACTTGTAGAAAGGATAGAGCCTCAGAAGACAGACGAAAAATGGCTCGGCTTCATCAGGGTTACTCTCGAATACGCTGCAGCCTTTTGCCAGAATACTGAAAATAGCAGTGGGATGTGTAGTTATACAATTATACTGTGTAAATAACGATTCTATGCATAAAATACCTGAATAAAGTTAAATTGAGTTTAATGTTAAAAAAATATTTGAGCTACTAATTCTATATAATACTTGTATAGTTGCGTAAACGTCAGCTAACAACGGATCTTATGAAATTTTCTCCGCAAGGAAGGTTGCGGGGCTATAATTTAAAAAAATCATATTATTTATCAAATATTTGGCCAAAATACCTACAGACTTGAAATTTGGTGAAATTATTATTTTTGTCATCTTGTTAGTAATAAAGACGGAAATTGATAGCGATTGTACAACTCCGCGGCTTAGAATATAAACTTTTTCATATTACCGTTTGCGTGATATCACCGAAAAATGCATAAATAGTACCTACTGTTGATTGGTAATTTTAGAAATGTTTGCCAGGATCTAACGTCATGATGATGGCTGCCTGTATCATTCTCAACGCGCGGGGCTATAATACTTCATATATAAAAATAGAGATAACACAGGAGAAGAAAATAGCACGTTATAATAGTTGGAGAGAGCCTACGACTGAAAACAATCTGGCAAGAAGAAATTGGAAAAAGTTGGGAGATGTTTATGTGTATTCAGGCCAAATAGCTATATAAATATTAAGCAAAACCTGTAAATGTATTAAATAAATTCTTTATTATTGTTATTATTATTATAGAGACAGCGCATAGGCACACACAGATCAGCTTGATTGAACTTTCAATTGAGAAACTTTGTTGGGTGATTAGTAAGCACACACACACATAACCTTCTTAGAGTGATTAGATTGCTTTCAATGTAAATCAGTTCGTGAGGAATGCGGTGACGATCAAATTATCAATAATAATTATTTTAGCTTCGAGCACTTGGATTTAGTTCCAAACTTTAGCAATAAACATAATTAAAAAAAATAGAAATCCAACTTTAGAAGAATTTTAGAAGAAACTTTAGAAGCAAACGTTTAATAATAATTTCAAAAAATCCTACCATGTCATCCTAATGACGTATCATCTCCTGTATTTATTCCGACTTTAAGGCTAAGCGTATGCTGAGACGCAGACGACGCAGAGCAGATTTTGTAATATATGTGCGTTCTAAGAGCCACGTATACGCTGTGGCGAATATACGTATGGCATATGCATTCATCAGTTCTGCTCTTCGTCTCGTTGTAGCGCCGGTTAATTTATGTGCGAGTCATGGTTCAACATTCAAAAGTAATATTTTGTTTATTTTTAATTGTAACAGTATTTATGGCCAGACTACGTATACAAAGTTAGCAAAGCATTTGCTGGTGTTAACAAAGGTAGATTGATAACCTCAACGGATGTCGCGGATTGATTGAAAGTGACTTATTCAAGCAGACTTCAGCCCAATTTGAATCCAGGTCCCTGAGACAAGTCGATAGCTCTCTCCATAGGTTTGCATCATCCATATTCTTCGATACCATCTGCGAATATTGACAATCATTACATTCATACCACAACTGAAGCCATGTAATAACCTATTATTTATTTATTTATTTAGAGTGGGTGGCTATTTATCTAGTCCTAATGAGTCCTAGTAACACCGCGTGCAGAATTGAAGTATATTATGTTCGCCACTTATACTCATAGCAAGCCCAGGAGCCCTATTACCAAAATCGAAATACGAAGTGTTGGTTGACGGATCGTAAATTTTCCTATTATGAAACTGTTTCGGATCCGAAGATTGATACGAAGTTCGCGATAAGACATTTTGTATTTCGTTTACCTTATTCCCAAAGTCACCTGACATTTGCAGTTTCATTGTTTGAAATTATTATGATCGTAACTACAACTTCACTTTTTATGGTTACGTCTGTGGTTCCGAAACCGTCCGCACTATTCGGATCCGAAGTACTTTGGTAATCGGATTTAATTCGAAGTTCTTCGTTCTTTCGTTTCGGACCGAAACTTCGGCTTTCGATTTTGGTAATAGACCTCCTGCAGCCTTTACAAATCGCAGTATCTTCTTGACGCGAGTATTACAAACAGCACCTGGGAAGGGAGCAGAAGGTAGTCGCCAAGGATGGTTTTAAGCTGTAATACCTATGCATATTGCAATTATGTCTTGTTGGGACCAACGCACTTACAATGGAAATGCATACGATATTTTGAAGTAACAAACATTAGTTTTTCTTTTACCAGTAACATGAGATGCAATTCTATACTATTGATGGCTATTTATTCAAACAATAATATTATGAATAAAATTATATGATATATTATGAAAGATTTACGATAACAAAAAACTTTCTTTGGCGTGTTTAGATGTTTATTATATAATCTAATATACAAATTATGCAACGCTTTCGTAATTTGCTGAGAGGTTTTCTAAACGACTGGCACATACGACCTTCATCGTGGCCTTAAGGTGGATTTAAACGTAAAAATTATTCAAAAATTTGCAGAAGCTAATGAGCTAAGACTTCACTACCATGTGAACGCCGAGGCTATCCAGTTCCTCGAAAACACGAACCTAGTGAGAAGACCCAAAAAGAACTAAACCTTTTGAGTCAGTGTAGTGAAAAGCCAGTGTAATAGGGCAGTGAATAATGAAACTAACATGTACTAAGTGTAATAGAGACAATTATAATAGTGCTAATGGACATTTCTTAGTTTTACTTTACTTAGTAAACCAAGTTAGAATTAAATTACTGATTAGCCAATGGCAAGATTATAATTAAAATAATAAATCTTAGGTTTTTTTAATAAAAGGAAAAGAAAATCTAGTAAATGTTTGTGAACACGAATATTGTTATCTTGTTATTTATAAGTGATATCACTTCTCGAATAGCCCTTAGATTCAATTCCTGGACGATATGCTTATAATGTATGACCCCCGAAATAATGCGTAAGATAAGAAAATGTATTTGCAATTCGATAAAAAGCAGTGATAATATGAAAAATAAAAATATTTTTTTCTAAAAACCCATTCCTCTTTGAAGCCAATTTTCTTATTTATAGTTCTTATTGTAATCCCCCTAATATACTTTTCTGTGTAGCCGAAGTTGGTATGGCCTTTTACGGACGATGCGGGATTCGCACCCGCGTCTTTCGGGAAGACCTTCCAGCTAAGCTAACCGACCGCATGCTTCGTAAATTTTGGTATGTCTAGTTCAACTCTTAGGTTGTGGCTCCATCTATAGGATCTACTTTACAGTTGATAACCTGCTCAACCCCAATTGAGGTGATGCTCTTTGAAATCTAAACAGTTGGGTATTTTTAAGTAATCCCTCAATTCTGCGAATATCGCGAAGCCCGCATCGTCCAGAAATTTTGGTACAAATTAAAGAATATTATCACCTGTAGCAATAGCTGAGTTGCGTGTGGTATATCTTTTAGTTGACGGGCGTGTCTCGCCGCCTTTAGCAATCCGTCAGTACTCTGCACTGTGTCCGCGGTGGAGAAGAAATCGCTCACCAGTCTCATCAGCAATGCGTGCGCCATCAATGTCATCTCCTGCAACATCTGCTTGTTCACTTATTGCAGGTTTGTAGGTCATAGGTGATCACCTCTCAAAAAATAAAACCCCACTATGGCCTGACTAACAATATACCAGTGGGAGGTTCCTTTGCATAGGATGCCGGCTAGATTATGGGTACCACAACGGCGCCTATTTCTGCCGTGCAGCAGTAATGTCTAAGCATTACTGAGTTTCGGTCCGAAGGGCGCCGTAGCTAGTGAAATTACTGGGCAAATGAGACATCTTATGTCTCAAGGTGACGAGCGCTATTGTAGTACCGCTCGGAATTTTTGAGCTCTTAAGAACCTTGAGCGGCACTGCATTGTAATTCGGCAGGGCGCATCATCCCTTATATCGTAAAAAATGTCTTGCGTGTTGACAAACAAAGCGTGCCAAAGAGAACGTTATCACTCTAACAAAGATACAGCAAGAAAAATTAAGCGAATCTATTGTGACTGTAACCGATTTTGATTGAAAAGTCGTAAACATTCAGCCACTATTGGTATTGGTTCTTTAGTTTTTCGAATATTAAACTAGCTAATGCACACACTACTAATTTACATTTACTTTTTTGACTTACTTGTGTAAGGCATTGACTATTTGACGTTTGAGTATGTTTGTTGCATCACTTTACATATTATATTGTAATTGAAATCATTCATAAAAGGACGAAAATGTAAATATGTAAATATATTTAAAAGAGTGGTAATGAGTTTCTTGCTACTTCTTCTCATTAGCCCAACCCTTTACGAAGAAGCGGTAGATTCAATAAGAAAAAATATTTTTTTTACATTCATAAGTGTAATTTCCATGATCTACATGAATTTAGTTATTTTGATTTTGATTTGATTGATAATTCAAAATTTATCACGTGTTATCGTCTATCTGTTAGGTGTATATGTTAGAATATTCTTAGGCTTAGATCTAAAGAGCGTACATAGACTTTGCTCAGACTTAACTTACGTAAAACAGAACTAAGTGTAAGGCACGCTATCCACCAAAGCGGAGAGGAGAGGAGATGTATTTTGATAACCAATCAGATCTCGTTATTTCGACATCTCCTCTCCGCTTAGCTTCAGTGGAAATGGATCCAGCGGAGAGGAGAAGAGAATGTCTCATTTTTCTATATAATTTTGTGCCGCGTCGAGCGATTAAGGCGACACTAAATGCCAGCGACCTTGAGCGATATGAGTTCACGGCTGCCGTCCCGCCATCTATATAACAAAGCCAATATTTTCAAAATTCTTGCGTGGAAAACAGTTTATATGCTTACAATCCTCGTTATTCACTACTAATCTGAATAAATGAACCTACACAAAAAAGGACAAGCTATAAGAATAACATTTCTGAGAGAAGTACCAAAAAAATTTGTCACGCCATGCCAAAAAACTTGTTTAACTTTAAAGAATAGTGGTAGTTTAAAAAGGCTCGGCAGTGTTAACTATGACTAACAGCAAGCATTAGCAACCTACAAATAAGACTTAAGGATATGTGTAACAGGATTAAGTAAGTGATCATAGCTCGAAATGCTATACTTTCACCAAAAAACTTGCCTAAAACACCATGTTTGCGTGTTTTCTGCTTACTCTTCGCCTTAAGCGGCGCGGCAGAGCGGAGATACGTATAGGCGGGCGTGATAGCGGCTTCCTCTCGTAGACATCACTTGACTGATTTCAAGCTCTTACAGCTCACATCTCCTCTCCGCTTTCGTGGATACCAGGCCTAAGCTTAGCATAATCTTTGATTTCGTTTTTATAGTAATTTAGCAGCTGAAATTATACCTAAGTCTATTGTGTGAATAGCTAACATAAAACAAAAACGGGTTGCACTCGGGGAGTGCGGGTAGATGTGAAAACTTGAACGAACAGTAGCGTTGTGTATTTTTGAATATTTTGGAATGGTTAGGAAATAATTTCGCACGAATATAAATATTTATCAGTATAAAAGTACTAGCATTTATGTGGTTAAATACAATATTCATTTATTGCGCTATCGCACACAAAAATAACAATTAATATTGCATAATTTTTTTACACTATTTTACATTAAAATTTTTATCTCTCAAAAAATCAACTTTCATCCATAATTTCAACGACTGTCTTTCGAATTTTCGATCAGGGCACGTGTCCTGATGCGATTCAAACATTTTATACCCATCTCAAGAAAAGTGCTCAACGCCGTGTAAGAAGTTTTCACTTCAAAAATTACAAGAATAGCCCCTTACTTCAAACTTTTCATTGCTGTCCAGGAAATTGCTTACAACGAATTGATTATTGACATAAACGGCAGCCTCTTGCCAGAACGACGTGTGCATTTCAACCCGTGTTCGTGTTCCGCCCAACTGTCGGTTGATCGTACAAAAGTCCGTTGTTCCTGTTAAATAAATTATAAAATATATTAAATAACGGTCCGCCCATAGGTCGTAATTCGATCATAAGTCACTATTTTCTAAGTTAAACCTTAATTTAGTTTTTTATCCATCATTAGAAGAGGAAAATGAATTAATACCGAATGTGCCGCTTTTATGTTACATTACTATTAAGTTGATTGTAATGAAATTTTTTATAAAAGAAGAAGAAACCCGCTGTTCTTGCGGCTGTTCTTAGGTCTGAGGCACAGATTTTCGAGTGGTGGAAAGTGTGGTGGTATTTTGAGTTGATTGAATTTGAATTTAATAGCCAAGCGTGGCGGCTGATTCAAAACCCATAAAATTGTGGTACGCTTGACAAACGATGGTCTTACTTCAATAATTACTTTTTAGTCAGATAATCAAAAAGATAACTCATCTTACATATATACATCTTTCATATCTAAGTCTCGATGTGCGAAAAACTCAACCGAGAGCTTGTAAGAAATATAATACTTTTCTTAATAATTTTTTATGTCTTTTAAGTGATAACCCTCACTTCTGGGTTATCATTTTAAAGACATAAAGACATAAATCCATCAAATACACAAATAAATCTTGAAAACAAAATTTTATGAACGATGCGGGACTCGAACCCACGATCTCTCGCGTTCCGTGCCAGTGCTCTGCCAACTGAGCTAACCGTTCGAGTGACGTATCGTCATAAGATCTTGTATTTAATCTAGGTTATTACTCTCCCTTGAAAATAATTACCAGGGACTTATAGATAGACATATATAGTTCTTATTTTCATTTGTGGCTTAGTTGAATAGCGTGTCATTTTCGCCTATACCTGAGACATCACTTACCATATCAATGTTATTGTTGATGTATTATACTGTGTTTGTATTAGTGTATACCTTATTGGAATTTTTGAAATAAATATATAATCCACCAACCATAATAGGGTACTTTTCGAAGGGCGTTAGTCGCAGTCCTTACAGTAGATAACCAGTCTCTTTCTAACTGACCTCGTCCTGTGCACTCTCTCTTACACGGAACAGCTTCCATTTCAGCAAGCATTGCATCGATTTCGTATCTATAACAAACATCAAAGTATTATCACTTTTTGTAATAAAAAAAACAAAACATTAAATAATGCAGTGTTCATCCGATGCTAAATTGACTCCGTTTTTCTGCAATGCAGCCGTGAACTATGTAGTTCTGTTGAGTTTGGCTCTAGATGGTGTGGGTGCGAGTATAGTTATTATTTTTACAATCAATGAAATAATTTTCGTTAAGTTTCCTTGTACAAATTAATAAACGGTTTTATATATTGCACAATATTATTTTGATACAATTAGAAAGAAATTTTTATTTTATTTGGTAACTTTGGTATACAGGAAGCCGGCTAGACTATGAGTATCACAGCGGCGCCTGTTTCTGCCGTGAAGTGTGTAAACATTACTGTGTTTCGGTCAGAAGGGCGCCGTAGCTAGTGAAATTACTGGGCAAATGAGACTTAACATATTATGTCTCAAGGTGACGAGCGCAAATGTAGTGCCGCCCAGAATTTTTGGGGTTTTTCAAGAATCCCGAGCGGGACTGCATTGTAATGGGCAGGGTGTATCAATTACCGGGCTTATAATCAGCTGAACGTCCTGCTCCTCTCGTCCCTTATTTTCATAAAAAAAGGCAACCACCACATACAAAAAATACAAATACTAAAATACAAAATATTTATTTTCTTTTTCAAGTATAAGGTATGTATATAAATCAATATTCACGATTGGACCCTCTTTTTAAACACTATAGCGCCTGTGTTAGAAGTCTCCGCTCTTCCATAACTTATTAATACTAATTATAACATTGTTTACAGACAATTAAACATATTCTAATTACTAAGAAGTATATCTAAAGTACGTATACTAAGAAATTGGATGTATGTGTGCGTTGGGTGTGTTGTGAGTGATAAGTAAAGTATCAGTGTGTATTTGTGATCAAATGAATGAATCTTTTATAAGTGTGTCTATAATGAAATGCTTGTGTCTGTTAAATTAATATAAGACCACATGCAAGTATCTATACATAATTTTAGAATTTTAATTGTGCAACATATGAACTAATACTCATCATTATCATCATTTCAGCCGGATGACGTCCACTGCTGGACAAAGGCCTCCCCCAAAGATCTCCACGACGATCGGTCCTGCGCTGCCCTCACCCAACCTACTCCGGCGATTTTGACCAGATCGTGGTTCCATCTTGTGGGGGGCCTACCAACACTAGGCCTTCCGGTACGTGGTCGCCATTCGAGACCCTTACTGCTCCAACGGCCATCTGTACGCCGAGCTATGTGCCCTGCCCACTGCCACTTCAGTTTCGCAATCATTTGGGCTATGTCGGTGACTTTGGTTCTCCTAAGGATCTCCTCATTTCTGATTCGAACTCGCAGGGAAACTCCGAGAATAGTCCTCTCCATTGCCCGCTGTGCGACCACGTCTGTGTTCCGTATGTCATCACTGGCAACACACATTGGTTAAAAGCCTTTGTCTTCAGACACTGTGGTATTTTTGAAGAGAAGATTTTACGGAGCTTCCCGAACTAATACTAAAGTAGATAATATAATACAATTACATAATAAGATACAATACAATTAGTTTTTATATAATGAAAATTAATTAAAATGAACAAATCTTTTATAGTTATCTATTATAGGTGTCAAATCATATTGTTACTGTCACACAATTACAATGTTTATTGTAATACCAAGCCGTACCACTTTATAATGCCGTTTTTATAAATAAAAATATAGTGAATCACTAACCCCCTTCTTCATAATGGTCCGCTAACTTAAAACAGCCGCTAAAGAGTGCTATTTCTCATTCTGACTTAGGTCAATAGAAGAAGACAGAGTGAGAATTAGCAATGCTTTAAGTTATAAGACTATTATGAATAAGAGGGTGAGCATACTAACCTTGGAATATGTCGCGGGATGACAGGCTTCTTAAAAGGCCTATTCAATTTCACTTCAATAAGAACGAAGGCCGGATTACAATCACCACCGGTTGGCCGCGGGCCTGCGTCTGTATTGGTGCTGCTAGATCCGGTGTCCTTTAAGCTTCTAGAACATAGTTTGTCAACCTTATTTTGAGAATTAAATAATAAAATACCTTTGAGAATATGTTTTTTTCTAGAGTATTTTCGTGTATTTTTTTGCCTTATTAGACTATATTTTTTCATCTACCCACGCCCCATCTGTGCCAACTCAATGCCCCCTAATTTTCTCTGGGTCTTCTACTGCCCCCCTGAAAGTCTCAAACGCCCACAAGGGGGCGTTATCGCCCACGTTGAGAACCTATGATAAAAACCTAAATTTGATCATTTTAATTACTCTCTTTTAAGTAATCTAGGCTGAGGCTACTTTTACTAAGCAATTTAATTTTAACTTAATTTACTGAGTAGAGTAGAACTAAAAAGTGTCTATTAGCACTATTCATATTGTCTCTGTCTCTTCTTCTGTTCTTTACACTTAGTACATGTTAGTTTCACTTTTGACTGCACTATATTACACTAGCACTATATTACACAGACAGATGTTGAAACGGCTAGACTTGTATATTTCAGCTACTTTCATAGTGTCATGTCTTACGGAATTATATTGTGGGGTAGGGCTGCTGATATTGAAAACATATTGGTGCTGCAGAAAAGAGCAATTCGAGCAGTCTATAAAATGCGTTCAAGGGATTCATTGAGAGTTTAGTGAAATAAATATTATGACAGTACACTGCCAGTACATATACGAGAACCTCCTATACGCCAATAAAAATATTAGCCAATTTAAAAAGAATAGTGATGTACACAGTGTCAATACTCGAAACAAACATAAACTCGCAATTCCATCTACTAGGCTCCGTAAAATTGCTAAATCTTTTAAAGTGGATTGTGTTGTATTTTATAATAAACTCCCAAATTAAATTAAAACGTTACCTATTAAAAAATTTAAATGTATCGTAAAAAATAAATTAACATCTAAGGCCTATTATAGCGTGAAAGATTATTTGAATGATAAAGATAGTTGGAATTAATGTTCTAAATTTTGTTAATGAATATTGTTATACTCATTTGAATGCTATTGTAACTTTTGTACTTCATCCTGACTTGCACTAAATAACTTATAAAGTTTTACAGTGAATAAAGATTTTTTTGACTTTGACTTTGACTTTGACTTAGCTTTTTACTACACTAACTCAATATGTTTAGTTCTTTTGCGTCTTCTCACTAGGTTCGTGTTGTCAAGGAGCTGGATAGCCCCGTCGTTAACATGATGGCGTAGTCTTAGCTCATATGCTTGTGAATATTTTTTAATACTTTTTACGACTAAACTCACTTAATGTCACGATGAAGTTCGCCGTTTACGTTTAGGAAAATTTACTGAAAAGATCTTATTTAACCGGTAGGCACTAGCCCCCTTATTCATAATAGTCTGGTAACTTAAAGCATTGCTAATTCTCACTCTGTCTTCTTCTATTGACATAAGTCAGAATGAGAAATAACACTCTTTAGCAGCTGTTTGAAGTTAGCGGACCATTATGAATAAGGGGGTAAGGCACTACTTCCCCTCGGGTACATAAAAACACTTCACATAACACACACACATTCATCCTCACACTCTCATCATACACAATAACAGTCATAACGTAAATATAACACATTTGATTGAAATTGCCCACTTGCTAGATCCTGCGAATTTCGGTATAAATTTGTCATTTCCCGGGGCATAAAAAGAATGGGGATGTCCCAGGCCTAAAGGTGTCGTAAGTGGCGACTAAGAGCATTTATTTTGTGGGAGGTTCCTTTGTATAGGATGCTGGCTAGATTATGGGTAACTCAACGGCGCCTTTTTCTGCCGTGGAGCAGTGGTGCAATTACTGGGCAAATGAGACTTAAAATCTTATGTCTCAAGGTGACGATTGCAATTGTAGTGCCGCTCAGAATTTTTTTCTTTTTCAATAACCCTGCGCGTCACTGCATTGCAAAGGATAGGGTAAATAGGGTTGTGTTGTACACATAATTCAGGCTATGCCTAGTTCGGGGGAAGATAATTTGTGTAAGAGTATGTCAGTAATTTTTAAAATACCAGGAAAAATACCAGCAAAGTTTGTTGGAATAAAATAATAATATAAAACTGGCAACTTAAGAGAAGTTTCAATTAACTTTTTTCCATTGCATTAAAGTGACATTAAAAGTTTTTACAGCTAGCTTCAATAAACAAGTTTTAGTGATTATTTTAACGGCACCCAAAATGACAGCCGACAGCCTATATATTGACAAGTGTAAGTATGTAAAGATGGCGAATTTTTAAGTTATTTTATGTGAGAAAAAATGACGAGACGAGCAAAAGTTATTATACCCTGCCCAATTTAATACAATGCAGTGTCACTCAGGTCAAAATTCTGTGCGGCACCACAATTGCCTCGTCACTGTGGTATGGATTTTTGGGAGCGAGTCAAAGGATCTCCTCGCTAACCCTCTCGAGGCGACGTGAGTGCATCTCTGTAAACTCTTGCGCGAGTCAGTTTAGCGCAAACCAAAGAGTATAATAATATATAGGGAAAAGAGAGCCCTCTCTACGCATTATGAGCTGTCTATCTGAAACCTAGCGCCATCTGGAGATTGACCCCGAGAATAACTATTATAAGCATCAAATTATAAAGTTTCATTTTTAATGTTGTGATGCAATTAAATAACTAACTCTACTTTTCAATGTAGGTATTGCAATTTTTTACCATGCTGAAAATGCGCGTAGACTTAGTTATTTAATTTAGTCACAATATAGAACATAAAGGATAGATTTAGTAGTGCAAATATGCAAAATGGAACAGGAGAGCTACATACATGTGCAAACGCTAGGCGTAGCCGCTATTTTATGACCAGTTGGCAGTCACACAAATAAAGAAAAGTTTGTCCCAAGGCACCCAAACACAAGCGTCACTCAGGGCGCCGCCAGCCGCAAGGCAGAGCAGAGAAGGTGGTGTTCACTCCGACCTTCAAACCTGCGCCGCCTCCTAAGGTAAACGCCTGGGTGAGGTCTCCTCCGGCTGCCAACGCTGCCACAGAGGCCACTCTCGCGGCCCCCGCGCCTTTCCGGCCACCGCTAGCGTCCCGCCCGGCGGCGTCGGTCCCGCGACTTAGGCCACCGGCGCCCGTGTCCGCGGCAACAGGCAACCAAGGCGGCAGCGCCTTTGCCTTCATGTTCGAGCTGTACCTGCGGTACCCTCATTTATTTTAAAAGGTCTCTACACTGTATACCTATAGATCCTCCGGTCCTCACTAACATCGAGGCCTCTGCCATCCGAGTCAGTAGTGCGAATCACCAGCCGATCACTGTTATTTCAGCTTATCTTCCGCCCAACAAACAAGTATTAGACACAGATATAGAAGCATTACTCGGCCACGGGGCCGCAGTCATAGTGGGCGGCGATCTTAACGCCAAACACTCCAGCTGGAACAGCAGAGCCACAAATAGAAACGGAATCCTATTAGATTGCAAATGCCCTTAAACATTCTCCATTATCAAGAATGTGTTCTGAGTACAATCGATTTTCCGCGTCCATAAAAGATTTTGATATTTTTCATGACACAGTGACAATTCTGAAAAAAAAAACTAACCGCACATTTCTGTCTGTAAATAAAAATAATATATTAGTTGATATTCATACAAACTATTTCTTCGTTATATTGTATCTATTATTGTTAGTAATCTGATTAAAATCCTTGTTAAATTTGTAGGTCGAACTGTATTTTGTATTTAAATTAATATCTTACAATGAGAGTGGTGTATGCACCAGTAACTGGCATTCATACCAGATTATAAACCTATAAGACCATAATTATTTTTAATGTTTTGTATGTAATGCTGTTGGTGTGTATATAAATAAATAAATAAATAAATAGATTCGCTGACAGACACGCTGAACTTTTCAGTAATAGCACCCGACGAACCAACACGTTATCCGGATAACGTCGCGCACCGACCCGACATTCTAGACGTTGCGTTACTTAAGAACGTAACGCTCAATGTAAATTCAATCGAGGTTTTTCACGCATTAGAGTCAGACCACCGGCCCGTCGTCCTAAATCTAGGCCCACCGGTTAACTTTCAACCACCGACGAAAACAGTGATCGACTGGCGACGGCTGGAAAAGGATCTCGAGTCTATCAAGTCCGACGATCTTGACCTTATACCGGACGTCATCGACTCGGTCGACACGGCTCACAGTGCTATCTCTCATGTGACGTCACATATACAGAATAGGATCAAGGCCTGCTCCAGGCAGGTTCAGACGTTGCAACCGCATCGCCTAAACCTGCCTCCAGAGGTCAGGAACTTACTCACACAGAAGCACAGAGCCACTAGACTTTACGATAGGTATCCGTCATTCGAGAATAGGCGCCACCTCCGCTACCTACAGCGGTGGTACGGGAACGTATCGTGGAACTCCGCGGCGAACGTTGGGACCGCTTGCTCGGCAACCTTAAGCCATCACATGTGACTTTCTGGAAGCTGCCTCGCGCGTTCAAACAGGAGCCGCCCACTGTCATGCCTCCTCTGGACAGACCGGGACTGCAACCGGCGCTCGATGACGATGAGAAGGCTGAATGCCTCGCCGATAGTCTCGAGAGTCAGTGCTCTCCAAATGCAGCAGCCGACCCGACACACGTTGACGAAGTTGATCTTGAAGTTGAACGTCGCTTCGCTCTGAGCCCTTCAGGCGATGTAATAAAACCCACTTCTTACGAAGAGGTGAAGCTAATCATTAAGGAGCTTCACTCCAAGAAGGCCCCGGGGCCCGACACTATGAACAATAGGGTTCTTAAAATCCTACCCTCGACTCTTATTACTTTATTGGTTTCCATTTTTAATATTCTATTCTCTAATAGCGCGTTCCCCGAACAATGGAAGGATTCCATTGTTATCGGTATCCCAAAACCCAATAAACCTAAAGCTAATCCGAGTAGCTATAGGCCTATTAGCTTAATTAACTCGATCGGGAAACTTAACGAAAGATTAATCCTCGCGCGTCTTAATCATTACATCGCGGAGCTCAACCTGATACCCGACATACAGTTCGGATTCAGAACCGCTCACTCGTGTCCCCTGCAGGCTCACCGACTCACCGAGTACATTCTCGTACGGCGTAAGCTTCACGCTACCACGGCAGCCGTGTTTTTAGATGTCACGAAGGCATTCGACAAGGTATGGCACAACGGCTTAGTATTAAAGCTGTATCAACTGGGAGTGCCAGACAGGCTCGTGCGCATCATACGAACCTACCTTACTGATCGCTCCTTCCGATATCGAGTAGAGGGCACCCTATCCTCACCCAGACCCATCAGGTCTGGCGTGCCACAGGGTTCAGTCCTCTCTTCCACTCTTTTCTCGCTCTTCACGAGCGACATTCCCAAGTTTCCGAGTGTCCAGCTCGCTCAGTACGCTGACGATACGGCACTCTACTTTGGCTCCGCTCTATTGAACCGCTCAACCTTGAGCAGGAACATTAAAGTGCTTCAAGCCGCCGTTGATGAACTAGGCAATTGGTTCAGAAAATGGCGAATTGAAGTGAACCCCACCAAGAGTGCAGCGGTACTCTTCGGTAACGCGAATAGCATCCGCGCTAAAAAACGACCGACCGACGTCATTAAATTGTATGAAACACCCATACCGTGGGTGAAGGATTACAAATACTTAGGAGTCACGTTCAACAGCAATATGAACTTCAAGAAACATATTGATACGGTATGCAATAGAGCCCGATTTGTCCTCAGTCGCCTTTATCCACTTGTGTGAGGGCGAAGCAAACTTCCGCTCAAACACAAAGTGAAGCTGTACAAAACCATCGTACGGCCCATACTGTCATACGCAAGCGTCGTTTTCGCGCACACCCGACCGAGCTACTTACGTCGTTTGCAAGTAGTTCAAAATAAGTTCACGCGCATGGCAACCGGAGCCCCGTGGTTCATCCAAAACGTTGACCTTCACCGCGACCTAGAGCTTCCGACGATAGCTCAACACTTTAAAGAGATCTCGCGACGCTTCTTTGACAAGGCGCCTAACCATCCCAACATATTGGTTAGGAAGGCATGCGGGTACACCCCCCTTCACCATAGTCTCAACCCAATAAGACGTCCCAGACACGTAACGGATGACGACATCACCATCGCGAACGCGACACCCACACATACACCGACACAGACACGCACACACCGCCATCGCAGGCGTAGGCGCGGTCAACCACCGCAAACCACTGGCACTCGTCGCTCTGACGATGGCCAGCGGCCCGCACCCTAGATACACCACACATTGTTTTGATACCCGACGAGACGTTAGTCCTCGTCCTGTAACCGCTTCACTACACTCGCTCACACACGGACTGACTGACGGACTGACATACACCACTTACACAATCACAAACACACTCCACAAATAGACACAAACACAAACATACATGCACACAAACATGTACACTACGTACATACATACAAACACACATACATACAATCATATACACATACATACACACTTACATACATTACACAAAACATCACTACACTCGCCAGCGAGTGTGTTCTTATCACCTTTTCATCTTTCATCTTCATTTCATCTTCATTTTCTTTCTCTCTCCTTCCCACAAGCACACAGCCGGTCTGAGGTTCGAGTCTCCTTAGGAGACGCCCCGCGACTGTTGTTGCGTAGTCTTTGCGGCCTCCACGGCCCACGTCCTACTTCGCTGTGAAAGCCAGGGCTGCTAACAGCACAGAGGAGGTTTTAGTCGGTATGGGGTGTCCGCTTACGCGGACACTCGAGTCCGACATATTACGCCCCGTTCCGGGGCGTAAATACGTAACCGTATTTCCTCCTCTCAAAAAAAAAAAAAGAAAAGTTGAAAGGTTTCAAAGCGAGTGACAGCTGCCAAAGCTTTCATTTTCGGGCCAACTAACAGATGGCACTACAGTCTTCTGAAAACGTCACTTTAAGGCGTCTGTCCCACCCCTGGCGCAAACTTTCTAACGGTGCAGTCGTCTCATATATAATTACCCGCTACTTCCACCAGCTGCGCGATATTACGCGATGCTTGCATATTATTTGTAACTGCGCCCACCACCGCGCTACGAGTCATCATGATCAAGCACTTACGCTTACACATTACTGCTTCACGACATATTATAAGACGCCGCATTTGTAACCACCTAACCAATAAAAATTTAAGTACAGTACTAACTTGCTAGACTTCGGCGTAACTCCTTCATTTGCAAAACATGGTTTGTCATTGACAGGAGGTGTCATCAAAACCTGACAGCCACAGTTCTCTCTCAATAGGTCGCGGTTCATCCATTTTAAAGGCACGACAACGCGCGAAACGGTCTCTAAAATATTTGTCGAATTTAAAACCTCATTCATTCTTTTTACTGTTTCGCTATTTCTCAAGTGTCGATCATAAATTAGTATTATAGTTAAGTTTTTAGTGTTTACATTTTTTCAATGTATAACCATTTCTCTATTATATTTAACATAAGAAATGTATACATTATATGCATTTTTATCACATAGGTTTGTCTTTCAACGTGGACCGGATTATTAATTTATTTCAAGAAGACTACGGCACTAAAATTGTGCCTTTAGTAGCTTCTTAAGACGATATGATTGAACCTGATTACTCTTACGCACTTGAAGATAACCCGCCAAATATTGCAAATACTCTATTTTTTTATTTTTTTATTATATGCTGGGGATTAAAATACTCTTAAATCCTAGGATCTACCCCCTGCTTGCGCTAGCATTTAGCATTAGCGCTAATTGACTCTAAGAGACTAAATTAACGATTGGTAAGTTCATAATATATCGTATTACAATCTCAGTACTACAACTATGCTTAAACTTAGTGAAATAAAGGATCTTGGGGTTATATTGGACAGAGAACTTCGCTTTACATCTCACGTTGAGCACAAATGCTTGGTTTCATCAAAAGAAATTCAAAAGAGTTTAAGCTCTTATCCACCAAAATTAATCTTTTCAATGCTTTAGTCCGAAGTTACTTAGAATATGCCTGTGTAATATGGAATCCCATTTATAATATACATTCTCAACGCATTGAAAACATTCAAAGATCATTCGCCAGACACTTGGCTTTTATAGCAAGTGGAAGTAGCCACAGATGTCCTTACACACAGCGGCTTTCTTTCTTTTAGATGAAATCCCTAAACAGGCGCCGTAAAATGTTTGATATTTTATTTATTTCCAAAATAGTTAACAACCATGTCAATAATACGGAGCTACTCGATAAAATATCTTTCACCGTACCTTCGAGGTATCCGCGTAAAAGTATTCATAATACATTTAGCAGACCTCTTATAAAATTGAATTTAGGACCGAATTCGCCAATTATCAGAGCTGGCGAACAATATAATATGCTTGTTAGAAAACACCCAAATGTAAAGATAAATTCAATGACTCTCATGGCTCACTTAAGAATAAAATACTAACATACTTTTAAGTCATTCTGTAAAGTAACCTAGTAACTTAAATTTAGTTTTCACATTAACTTCTATATGTAATTAATTTTAAAACACCTACTTTAAATTATTATTAGTCAATGCTGTGCATTTCTTTTATAGGTAAATAATGTTAAGTTTATATTTGTAAATGTATTAATATGACGTATTCTGTTGAAGTGGCTAATAATCAATAAAATAAAATAAAATAAAATAATATAAACGGTTTAATTTAGAAAAGGTTTCATGTGTCTAGTTATTTAAAAATATCCTCCTCAACGATCAGCATTAAATTGTTATAATTTTACAATAGACTTCTAAAAAAGTTCATCAAGTTAATTTTCAACGAAAATAATTATATGTAGGTACAACAAAGAAAACGACTATATTAAAATAAATTGATCGTATGAAACACGTTATCAAATAAAAAAAAAATACTTAAATATTTCATTCAAAACAAAAAGGCCAACATCACGCGGTGTTCCCAAGCGGTCACCCATCTAAGTACTGACCGCGCCCGACGTTGCTTAACTTCGGTGATCGGACGAGAACCGGTGTTTTCAACGTGGTATGGACGTTGGCAAATGCTTTGTTGAAAATAACTTACCAAATATCTTTTGTACTTACATCGAATCAAACACAGCAACATTGTCACGTTCACCACAACGAAATAGGCGCATAAATTCACCAAGAGGCCGAGTGATAACTCTTGTGTTGCAAGTTGATAAACACCTACCATCAGATGACCATTATACTTATTTTCCTCCGAAATATGTACCATAAAAAACCCTAAGGTCTACATACAGGTCAAAGGATAAAAAAAGGAAAAAAAACTACCTGTGAAACGGATACAATTAATCTGTTATGTTAATGGACTACATAGTTTGACGCCCCCTACAGCCTAGTGGTAAGTGACCCTGCCTTCTGAGCAAAGGGTCCCCGGTTCGAATTCCGGTAGTTGCAACCATTTATACGATAAATATAAAAGTTTTTTTTCGAGTCACGGATGTTTAGAAGTATTTCTGTATGTTTAACTAAGTATATTGTATTAAATATATCGTTGTCTTGTACCCATAGTACAGGCTATGCCTAGTTAGGGGCAACATAATTTGTGTAAAAACGTATCAATATTATTATTATAGTAAAAACTACTTACCACCGTTGTATAATAATTTAAACAGATCAATGAAACCCATGAAACTGTAACTACAATTATCTCCGTATAAATAAAACTCCAACGGCCATTTGTACTGTCTGACTTGTTTTGAAAGCCACACCTCAACGTCTTGAAGGAAAAGAGTTCTGTGGAATGAGGTCCACACCACCATATCTGCAAAGGAAATAATATTCCACGAAAATGACACATTGACTTCTTAAATCATTATGAAACTAGGATGCCGCAATCGCTCGTTGTACCGCTTCGCTGAGGCGTTTATTTGAGCGAAGCGAGGTAAACTTAGTCTATGTACAAAAACAAATCAAAATTAATCCAAACAGAAACAATAAAAATAAACTTTTGGAATTTGGCGCCATATTTAAACATGAGGAATTAGCGCCTTATTTGGTCACGTGAGAATTTCTTTTTTTTTTTAATAAATTATATAAATAGCGCTTAGAATAATTTGCAAATCATGTTTGTTTTTAATTATAATAATTGAATCAAGTCGAAATTCAAAATTCTGTCACTACAATAACCTAGTAAATTTCAAAAGCTTTCTATGAGTTCAAAAATTTTTAAAATCGATCCAGAAATGGCCGAGAAACAATTTAACACAGAAATCAATTGGAGTCATCCGGTGGGAGCACCGCTCAGCTTCATTCAAATAATCAACAAGAATAGTTATCATTATAATCTGGTAGAGAATAAGATATCCATAATGTGATGGATATGTCTTCAACTGACGCCGCAGCACGTGTCTCCAAAGACATCTGAAGACTCCTGCACTTTGGAGTTTTCGAATAATGAAAGAAAAACATTTATTTCACAAAACACTCACAGGTTATACTTAATATAAAAAGATAAAAGTACAAGACAAACCAAAAAATAACGTATTTAAATAGTTATTTATTTAATATTAGAGAGTTCCTGTGCAATGCAGGAAATGGTTCACCGACCCAGGTTTATCTGTGACACGGCCGTGGCTATGAAAGAGCACTGATTTTCAGCGGTGCCCGTTAAACAGTGCGCTCGACATATAATAATTAATTCAATAAGACATTAATAATATTATAAACATAAAATATCTCAACACAAAATGGGCACAGATGCTCCGGTGTCTGGGCTGGTTGAAGTAAAACAGCAAATTGAGACACGCAATTGCTAAAAAAAGGCTAAGTGCGGATATATAGTATAAAGTGTAAGAACTAAGCGGTAAAAAAAATCTAAAAAAGTCATGACAAGTCGGGAGGTTTATATATAATAGACAGAAAGGATAAACGAAATAGATTGATCGCAACGCACATTCAAATTTCAAAAGTGACTGGCGTAGATGCATAGAGTAGAGTAAGAGATAGAATGCCACGCCAGCCTCGCACACTTTTTTGTTTATTGTTCAAAATATACAAGAAACAAACTTCTAAACAATTAAAGCAAACCTCATGAAACTTTAGTGTTATTGTGAGGAATAACGAGTTCACTTATTCTAAACTTAAAATATTTTAATATTAAATAATTATCATTCTAAAAATAGCCCATTAAAGTCGATTTTTTTTACATACAATAACATGACTAAACAAAAGACATAAAGCAAAATAAAACAAAGAAAAACAATAGAAATAATGAAAAAATGAGACGATGAGACACCCAGGCTATGCTCATTAGTAATAGACATTTCCTAGATTATGTGGCCATGATCCGCTTTACTCATTCCCAAGAGATTTTTCTTACATCGACCTAAAAACAATGATTTTATATTACTGGTATCTATAATAGAAGCTGGCAAGTAATTTACGATTTTGAGCAATATATAGTTACATTTTCGTTTACCACATATGTTATTGGTTTTTGACAACTCAAACCTATTATAGTTAGCCAATTTACGCATTTTGGCGTTAAGCACCCTACCTTTTAATCCCTTCATGTTAAGGTATTCATCCTTAAGGATTGCTAATCTTACTTTAGATGAGTGAAAGCGAGACAGAAGGCTAAGCACACTGAGATGAACAGCTCATGGCAGCTGCTACTCTGTATAATGGTATTAAATCTGATGCATGAAGCAAGGATAGAGTGGCAGCGCGACGAATCCTAACATGTTTCCCAGCTTCTTTCACTTATATTACGTCTTTACGCAAGTTCTGTTACCCTGGTACTCGTAAGTTCTCCCCCATCAAATCTATCTATTATACTCACTTCCACGCACTTTCACTCTATATCCACATGACTGAGCCAGATAAATTTATCAATTTATATTATTTCCCGAAATACTATTTGAGAAAATATAAAATCAAACCGTTTTACATTTCATACAGTAAAGGGAGGAATAATATTCTTGAGGAATAAATTAAAGGAGCATTTATTTACATAGTGTCTCAATGACAGAGTAAAAAAAAAAGTCGGACTCGCCCACACGAGGGTTCCGTACAAGTTTTTATGATTTATTTAAAAATGTATAATTTAAAGATTTCTCCCTATATTTGTTGTATGACATTGTATTACTTGCCAAACTATTAAAGTTCTAGGTCAACGGAAAATACCCTATAAATTTTGATTCCCTTGAGAGTGTCGAGATGTATAAGTTTTTTGCGGCGTAAATACGGTCGTATCCTTTTTTTACGTTAACTTAGAAGTTTCATTTTTTCACAGCTTCAAGTAACTGAAGACTTGAGTATGTCGTTTTTGTTTTAACTCGATACTTAGACGCGACAGACAGACAGACGGATGGATGAACAAGGAAGTGATCCTATAAGTGTTGCGATTTTTCCTTTTGAGGTTAGGAACCCTAAAAATTATTTATGTTGAATTTAGTCTCAAGAATCTTAGCTGTTGCAACAGTTTGGCGAGACTTAAAAATTATGCGGTTTGTTTTAAGACATTGTATTGTTTTAAGACTTGCAATCTCTGCAATAAGAAGCTTATAAATATCGTTTAGTTTTAAATGTAACTAAGTATTATGATTTAATATAAACTCCTGCAAATAAACACTAGCAACTTGCCAGTATGCAATGGAAAGGAGTATGCTAAACATTAAAAAGTCCGACAGAGTGAAAAAAATCGTCATTAGAATCAAAACAAAAACTACTGATGTAATAAGCAAAATCAAAAGACTCAAATGGCGATGGGCTGATCACCTGGTAAGAGGACACGACAAATGGAGCAAAAGGGTGACATGGTGGTATCCAAGGGAAGGCAAAAGGAAAAGAGGCCGACCACAGAAAAGGTGGGACGATGACATTAGACAAGTGGCAGGAGTCACATGGAACAGAGTGGCTCAAGAAAGAAAGGAATTGAAAAGGTTGGAGGAGGCCTTTGCCGACTGGCAAACAGATCTAGGAAAGATCAACACGCAACAAATATTAGTTTAAATTTATTCATATCTATTAAGTTTCACATTTTAATGCTAGTCCTTTACATTTGTTTAAAAATTCATTGTACTAAGAGAATAAAAATGAATAAATTGCTATATTATTATTATTTAAATAAACACTGCGTCCGTCTTTTCAAAATAAATATACATATCAACGCATGATCTAGTTATCTAGTAACAATAAACGTAAGTTATTTATTTATTAAAATTTTCAATCATTGATAGATAGTTTAGTGTTTTAAACGAGCTTCTACATTAGATGAAGCAATAAATTAAATATTTTTTAATAAATAGTTAAACACTTTATAGAGTATTACCAATTTTTTAAAACTTATTTTTATACCCGTACAATGCACATCTCATAAAAGGAAATAAGAAGTCATTCAGAAAACTAACTCTCTTTCATAGGACTTCGTACATAATAATTCAAATCCAAATTATCTTCATTATAGAAGTCATCTAGTTCCATTGTAAACTTTTCATCGGACATTGTAAATACGTCATCAGTTTCTCGAAGGCTTTCCCAATGTTGATAAAATTGCATAAAATTACTTCTCCTTGTAGCTTCCCTTCCTTTATTGAACGTGAATGTTCTAGATTTCTGTGGAATTATTAATGAATTTTTAAAAACATTGTTTAAAACTAGTTTCTCACACCTCTTCTTCTGTATTAAAGGTAAATAACTCTCTTAATACAGTTGCTCTAAAAATGGCGTATTACAGGGACGTATAGCGTTCGGGATGTGGGCTATTACACACTCGAACTTTTACTTTACCATTTCCGAACGCATGCATTCTCTTTCCCAACTATCAAAATAATGCCTATTAAAAAGAAAAATCAACCACGAAGTTTTTACAAAAAAAAAAAAAGTTTTTATGATTCATGCAAATATTTCTAAAAAGAAGCTACTAATGTGTTTCAATATCAGATTCAATGATTTGATTCAATGGGTTAGGTTACGTTGTATATCATTTCATCTCATTAAATTTCATTTTCATTTCATATCAATAAAAAAAATCTACTGAAAACTTGGCTGTATGGACATAGTTCCCTTTGCCTACCCAGAATGGATGAAGAAAACCAAAAAAAAAATCTCTGCTTATATTCTTTTACAGTTGGCGCCATTTTAGTTTAGTTAGTTGAGTTTATTGTGTTTTTATTATGCTATTAAATTGCTTCATTTTTTCGCAACTGTATTAAAAACAGTTATTCAGTACACGGAACCGTAATTGCAACTTGTACCGACTGTCAACTCTCACCTTCCGCGCGCCTCGGCTCGGGTAGACATTTGTCGGAACTCTTTGCAATGACAGTCTTTCCGCACTCGTAATGAGATATACTATTACAAAAAGGTAAACAAAGTGCTGTCAATTTACCATCTCAATAGAATTAAATGCAAGCTTATCTTGAAAGAGTGGTTACAGAAATTGGACTATACCTCAACCGAAAACCTTCTACACTGAGAGTAACTGAGAGTATAATATACACACACAAACTTTTCCTCATACGTAATCTTTTGTTGATTTTAATGCTTTCCTAGCTCAATAGTTCAGATGTCTACCTATTGTTGTACAAATTCTGATACTGAAAACTAGGGTCCTGGTGATCTGTAATATCTAGAAACATACTTCACAGTTCGGACACCAGCTCCTCACAAATACCCACCACGTTCTGAGTAGCTACAGATATTTTTGCACTCCAAAATCTTTTTCAGTGCAAACTTTGTAATGGTACGTAATCTCTAAACAACTACTTGTAAATAATATCATCATCAGCCGGAAGACGTCCAATGCTGGAAAAAGGTCTCCCCCAAAGATTTCCATGACGATCGGTCCTGCGCTGGCCTCATCCAACGTATTCCAGCGATCTTGACTAGATCATCGGTCCACATTGTGGGCACCAACACTGCATCTTCCGGTACATGTTCGCCATTCGAGGACTTTACTGCCGGAACAGCCATCTGTCTGTCGAACAATGTACCCTGTCCACTGCTACTTCAGCTTAGCAATCACTTGAGCTATGTCGGTAACTTTGGTTCTCCTACGTATCTCCTCATTTCTGATTCGATCTCGCAGGGAAACTAAGAGCATAGCCCTCTCCATTGCCCTCTGAGCGACCACGAGCTTTCTCATCAGGCCCATAGTTAGCGACCACGCCTGCATACCGTAAGTAATCACTGACAACACACACTGGTTAAAAACCTTCGTCTTCAGACAGATTGGTATTGTAAATAACTGGTAACACAAGATGGTCTACCTCTTCATTACACACAGGCATTCTCGTAGCTGCAGTATATAAAAATTCTCTACTGTACGGGACGACCATGTTGAAGCCACCAATTAAGGTGAAATTCATGAAGTTGGCTATTTGCAGCAATTTGTGTAGCTTGTCGTTCTCTGGGTTCCGATTAACAGTTACTTCAATGTCAATGATGGGCAGGTTACACCAGCTCTTTGCATTTAGAGCAGATCTCTCTTGTATTGGTTGCATTCGTTGTTTAAACTGTAATCTTTCTTTATCTGTAATCATAATTAATGTGATTAAATATCGATATAAAAAGATGACAATTTGGAACATATTTATTAAAATTTTTGACGTTATACTTATTTTGGCGCGTTAGGTGTAAAATGTCAAAATAAAATGCGCGCACACATAGACACCCTGACGTTAGCAGATCAACTAGATCATTTGTATCATACTTCAGACTACATTATGCAGTATAATAATATTTTCTCTGATAGTATTTAATACGTTTAATAATATTTAATATTTTTTTAGAGATTTTTGTTACGCAAGAGTGTGTGTATGTGTATACCTACTTTTTTAATTGTTACAACTTTTCAGAAAAAGTGATTTCTCTCGGCTAATACCAGTTAAGAGGTTACTGACTTTGAGTGTTACAATAGCAATATATTCTCTTCTATTCTTTCTACTGTGGCTTCTATGGAAGATGCACCACAACGTGATGTTAAAATATAGACTGCCAAGCTTCAGTATATATTACGATTTCAAATTTTAAGGTATTTATAGTCTATCAAATTATGAAGAACTTCATGCTACCGTTAAAAACTTCAATACGCTTTTTGAAAAGGGAGATGGTGTCACTCAGAAAAATAGTTCAAAATGTATTCAACAAACAAACGCGTAGAACCGTTTTTGGGACACGACTACTTAATGGTTAATACACTGAGCCATATAAATACCGTTTGCTAATCTATATATATAAAAATAAATTGCTGTTCGTTAGTCTCGCTAAAACTCGAGAACGGCTGGACCGATTTGGCTAATTTTGGTCTTGATTTATTTGTGGAAGTCCAGAGAAGGTTTAAAAGGTTGAATAAATATGAAAATACTCGTAATTAAATAAAAAAAAAAACAATTTTGATTTTCCTTTGATGTGTCCCCCGTCGTACAGAAATCAAATAAAATAATAGTTTAAAATGAATAACTAATTAGAGTTTTTATATCTTTCTAACATTCTCAGGAGGTAAAAATAACCTTCCTTAAAACACTTAAAAAAGGATCCCTTTTGTTTGTTTTAAGTTTATTTTATACAAATATTTAGGTCTTTTATCGATTGAGGTAGTACGAAGTCTGCCGGGTCAGCAAGTAATAAATAAAATAAAAGCTCTTCATTATCTTCACTCGTCAATACCTACTGATATTTATGAGGTAACATTCCCAATGGAATAAGATTTGTACAGCCTAGCTCATACAGAATAACAGTATTCATATTCTTAATAATAAACAAACTACATTTTACATACCAATGAATATCGGTAGAATGTCAATGTTACAGCAATAAATTTCCACCATCGCGGGGTTCTGTGAATCGCCTGAATGCGTTTTACTTGATCGAGTATCAATTTCATCGTATAATATGTAATCTTTTATATTATCTGTCGGTTGAATAGTAACTGCAAATAAAGCACATTTTTTTTTAATTTTCAATAAGGTACATAAATAAATTTCCAAGCCTATAAATCAGTAGCTGAAAATAATGGTAATATTTCATACGGGAATTTAATATCACAGTATCATCCTATAAGACCCGTTAGTGCTAAAAGATGCGGTCGCGCTGATCCTACTGGAACGTCAAAGCTCTTGTGATTCCTCTGGTATTGCAGGAGTTCCATGGTGAATGGAGAGGTTGAAAGCTTTGATTCCATCTTTTTGTATGAGACCTCAAAACTTAACAATTAAAAGACTGTTTCGTTTATACATCATTTGATACCATAATATCACTACTAGAGTAAGGGATTACTCTATATAATGTTTCTATTCGTCGCTCCACCTAATAATTATTCTATTTATTATCAGGATTGTATAATGTCTTTCATGTAAGATGAATATAATTGTATTGTTTTGATTTATATAAAATCCTATAAATAAAGTCCATGTGTCAACTCATGAACGGGTGCTGCTTGTGGTGCCAGCTCGACCTGTTATAGTTATTAAATCATTTTATTTGTTGGATACAATTACTAATTATGACAGTAGTAACGATCATCATGTTCACGAAGCATGCACAAGCAATGAATTCTTGAAAAAACCAAAAATTCTAGGCAGTACTACAATTATTGCGCTCGTTACCTTGAGACATAAGATGTTAAGTCTCATTGACCCAGTAATTTCACTAGTTACGAAGCCCTTCAGACCGAAACACAATAATGCCTATACATTACTGTTTCAGGTAGAAATAGGCGCCGTTGTGGCACTCATAATCTAGCTGGCATTCTGTGCAAAGGAGCCCACTGGTTATGTACTTATAAATAAATATAATTTATTACCAGTCAATGAGTGATCAGCGAACAAGCTGATTTTTTCCGAATCAGAAGGATCATAGTTCATTTTTCCTTCAGCCAATATCTCTTCACTAGCCAAATCCCTGTGCCCAACAGACGTAACGATTGAAGAAATAATAAGTTCATCAAAGAACGCGGCTTTTATGAAATACTTCTTCGAAGGTTCATCAGGCGTTCGTAAATTTAGAATTGTAATTTTTAACACATCAAGTGGCAGTTCTTCAATGAGTTCTGGTACTTTCGACGCTTGAAGTTCTGATGTAGACTTAGCGAGAGAAACATTTGACTTTGTCTGTTGAAAGAAAGGAAAATTGAGTTGGGAAAGGGGCATGAAATTGCTATTTTTTGAGCGATGGAGAAAATTTACATCATGATTGGCACCGATTATTGAACTGTATACAGGGTTATTGGTAATTCGACGTATTCCCGTGAAGATCTGCTTCAAGGATCACTCGGTGCTAGAGAATACCAGCGTTGAGAAGTAAAATTTCCAAAATAATGCTGACTAGACACCATTTTGGTTCTGTAATGTCCATAGTATTGTTATTAGTTATAAGATTTCTGTATTTTTGAACCAAATAAACCTTTTAATTATTATTATTATAACAGATTTTTGTAGCACTAGACTTTAGGTCGGTAATGAACCTAAGCATATGCATATGCCAAGTGACTTGGTGTTGATGAGTTGTGTGTTCATGAATGATGATTGGTATGATTTTCGTCTCGGATATTCAAAGAAGTTGGGTTGGAAAGACGGCGGACTATAGAGCAAGTATCTATAATTATTTATTTTTGTAAGGGAATATAATATGTATTTTCGTAAAGATCTAAATGTTTGAGAGCAGATTTCAAAGATTTTGGTATTACATCTGTTGACGAAACAATGATGGGTATAATTCTGATAGTTTCTTGGTGCCACATTTGTTTGATTTCATCTGCAAGCGATATATATTTTTCGATTTTTACAGTATGTTTCTGCTTAAGTTTGTGGGTATTGGGTATGGCTACATCTATCAGGTAGGTTGTTTTTGTTTGTTTTAAGGTTAGTGTGATGTCAGGCCTATTACTGAGAATAGTACGATCAGTCATTATATCTATGCCCCAGTATAATTTGGCGATGCTATTTTCCATAACTTTTTTTGGTTTGTATTGATAATATGGTGTGTATGTGTTGAGTAATTTCTGTTTCAGGGCAAGTTGTTGATGAATGTGTTTAACGACGTTATCATGGCGGTGTGTGTATTCTTTATTAGCTAATACGTTACAGCCTCCCGTAATGTGATCTATTGTTTCAGTGTTTTGATGGCATAGCCTACATTTATCTTTGACTTTTGTATGTTTAAGTATGTATTTAGTGTAAAACAAAGGGTACTTGGAGCTACTTACTTTTCCACGTTTCATTTTGCGTGATTGATTATTTATTTTCCAATATGTGATAAACCAAAATCTATCTTATTGCCAGCAAAGAGAATTAAAACACTACGTACAATTCCCAGATAATTGGCTTTTTTTGTTTACATAAGTTTTATATTATCATGAATGACATTTCAAGAAAATCCACAGATTATAAAATTAATAAAAAAGTATGAGGTTTATTTCACAGGGTCTGTTATGTCATCCTTACTATCTTAATATATATAAATTACGTGTGACGTTGTTTGTCCGCGATGGACACCTAAACTAATGAACGGATTTTAATGGGGATTACTTCATGGAGTGCAGTTTAGTCAAACTTGAGAGATAGGATACTTTTTATTTCGATGTGGGATCCATAATTTTTTTTATTTCCAATATTGGTTTTGTATGGACATATTTTCTTTGAGATATATACATAATATTGAACGTCATTGACAAGGAGCATATTTTACAAAATAATTCTTGATGATATGAAATATTATTGACAAATTCATAAAAAAACAGCATTTTATTTATTATGCACAGAACAACTGTCGGGTCAGCTAGTTATTTATATAATCTCTTATATATAAAATTCTCGAGTCCTGGTGTTTGTTACCAAGCACCGGCTGAACTGATTTGTATGAAATATTTGTGTGCATATCGGGTGGGTCTGAGAACCAACATCTATTCTTCATACCCCTAAATGATAACAGTGCCCCACCCCTTAATATATATTTTTGACAATTTTTTTATTTATTTTATTATGACCCAGCCTTGAAAAATACATACAACTTCAAATTGTCGCCCTTCTAGTATGTACAACTATTTTTGTATCGCGAGTTTTATTTTATTCTGTTCCATCCACAATTCCGCTATAGGGTTGTAAGATGGCAAACAAATACAATAATCGTAGTGCGATATATTTGATAGGTCTGAGAATCGGTTGCATCTATTTTTTAAACCCCAAAAATTTTAGTATTGAATTTTTATTAATTACTTTATGAGGCAAAACAACGTTTGCTGGGTCAGCTAGTAATATTATAAATATGAATGTAAGTTTGATTGTTACGCTTTCACGCCTTAACCACCGAACCGATTTTGATAAAATGGAACATCAGGAAAAAATGACAGGCTACCTTTTATTGCAAAAAGAATTTTCCAGATTGAAGAAACTTTAGGTAACCTTAAAGAATGGTCACAATATTATTAATAGTTTCCAGAAATTCGTGTATAAATTTACAAAAAAACATTTTCACACATCAATAGCACATTGTTGGTATATTTCTTTGAAAACCCTAGAAGATTATTTTGATGCTATGTACTAAAAACACATTTTTTCCAAAAAGGTGGTTTCGGTGATCGGGCGCTTTGTAACTACAACTTGGTAAGAAATTTTTAATTTAGCAAAGTAAATTAAGAATTTCTAAACTTTATATAAGTAAAGAATATATATAGACATATGCCCGAATGACTGCGAAACTGAAGTGGCAGTGGGCAGGGCACATAACTCGACGAACAGATGTTGGGGCACTAAATTCCTTAAAGGGCGGCCACGTACCGGAAGACGCATTGATGGGCCCTCCACAAGATGTTCCGATGATCTGGTCAAGATCGCCGGAAAAGGTTGGATGAGGGCAGCACAGGTGCGATCGTCGTGGCGATCTTTGGGGGAGGCCTTTGACCAGCAATGGGCGTCTTCTGGCTGATATAATAAGTATATCTTGTTTACCAGTGGGAGGCTCTTTTGCACTGGAAGCCCGCTAGATTATGGGTACAACAACGGCGCCATTTTCTGCCGTGAAGCAGTAATGTGTAAACATTACTGTGTTTCGGTCTGAAGGGCGCCGTAGCTAGTAAATTTCTGGGCAAATGAGACTTAACATCTTATGTCTCAAGGTGACGAGCGCAATTGTAATGCCGCTCAGAATTTTTGGGTTTTTCAAGAATCCTGAGCGGCACTGCATTGTAATGGGTAGGGTGTATCAATTACCATTAGCTGAACGTCCTGCTCGTCTCATCCCTTATTTTCATTTAAAAAAATCTAAGTATTATAAGTAAGTATCATATCAAGTGACAAAACTCCGACTCTTTATTGGTATAAATGTCACCTTAAAAATATAACATTACATTAGTCAAAATATTCAGAAACGTTTTTTCCGCCGGTGTGACATGACTCTTATTATTTTTCAATTAGGAAACGAATGTAATTGTTGCCAAAATCACATATCGAACAAAATTATACTTCGCTCAGCAGAGAAGTTATATAGCTACACGATTGAAAGTCAGATATAACTTCAGTATTATGTTGTTTGCAATGATACGGTTGGAAATAATGTATTTGGTGTTTTTATATTGTTTAATTATACATACAATATCTTCTTTGGAAATGGAGAAAAAGAATTCCAAAAACTTTGTAAGTCTTTCATTTATGAGTAAGTCGGATTCAAATTAAGAAATAATCGTACTTACAGATACAATACTGGCATTATCGTATTTTTTATTAGATAATAATTTATTTGTTGTGAAAAAAATATTTGAGAAAAATAAAGTAATGTTGCAATATCCAAGAAACGGTCTTACACTAAAAATAATTTATATGGCGAAACAACGTTTGCCGGGTCAGCTAGTTTTTCAATAAATTCGATAACAGCTTTACATGCTCCATTAAAAAAATTCTCATTATCTTTTTTATTTAATGGCGCGGGATGCAATACCCTTGACAAAACTAGTTAACATACAATTGTATAGTTATCACAGCGTGTTAGCAAGGTTTTGATTCTTGAAAATCCCAAAAAATTCTGATCGGCACTACAATCGCGCTTATCTCATTGAGACATTAGATGTTAAGTTAATTATTAGAACTTTTCCAACGCAAATTTATCGTTATATATCTGAACAAGTTAGGTTAGGTTAGGTTAGTTAGCCGTTCCAAAAAAATATTTTACCAATTTTATTTCCTTTTTAATGGTAGAGGAGGGCAGCGAGCGTACGGGTCACCTGATGTTAAGTGATCACCGCCGCCCACATTCACTTCCAACACCAGAAAAACTACAGGAGCGTTGCCGGCCTTTGAGAAAGTTGTACGTGCTCTGTTTGAAGGTACCCAAGTCGTATCGTACTGGATAGACCGCATAAGGAAGCTCATTCCACAGCTTGGTTGTACGTGGAAGAAAGATCCTTGAAAACGGCACTGTGGAGGATCGCCAGACATCCAGATAGTGGAGATGGTATCTTAATTTGTGGCGTGTCGTGCGATATTAGGATTCTTTTATTTACAATAATACTTTTGTATAAATTGTAAATTTTGTTTAATTTTCAGGGTCCGTACAAAGCAAACTGGTCTAAGCACGAGTTCTGCATGGGTCCCAGGCCCAAAAACCTCACCAGCTTAACCGCAAGGTTTGACCAAAACGACAATGAGTTCATTGCTAATTTTAACTTCACATTCTTCAGTAGCACAGTGATGGATGAAGTGAGTCTTTCTAAATCTATACTAAGAGTAGTTGCTGCCCGTGACTTCATTCGCTTTAGGCCTTGTCTAGATACGAAGAAGGTTACAACACTTATCTCTCATATTCTCTAGGTCTTTACATTCCATACCTCTCTTTCACCAGACGTTCATTGACGTACAAAAACCATCTAGACTCAAAATCACGCTCGATAACTCTCTGAAGCAAAATTTTGCCTACGCGTCTATCAGGCAGAATATTCGTTCAGCTGAGTTTCGACCGCGCTTTGAATACAACGCCACGCAAGGACAAAGCGTCCAGTGGAAAAATGTGAAAAATGGAGTGTCGTATTTCAAGTAAGTGGCCCTTTAAATTAACATAGTTGTGTAACTAACTTGATATTTTTAATTATTTCGTAAAATAATTACATTTTAATTGCCAAAGCAAAATGTTCTTGCCTCGTTTTCACGTCCGATGAGCTACTAATGAGCGTATAATGGCTTTGAACATTACTGCCACGAAATAAGGTGTTAATTTGAATGAAAGTCTTAATGTTATCTGTATAAGTTAATGTATGCGTATATACAACGCCGCTCGGACATTTTTGACGACCTTTTAATAAGCGATTGGGAGTTGTTTATTGTTCAAACAACAAATTCAAGCTCTAAAGCTCTGCCGCAGATGACACAGGCGAGACGTCGTAAACTAGGGATTTCATGTAAACCCAGAAATAGAAAACAAACGACGTTAAGTCCGGACACCTAGCAGGCCACGCAATGGGATCTCCTAGGCCCAATGATTGGGAAAATGGCTATCTAGCAATCATCTAAAATTGAGACCAAATTGTGCTGGTCTTGCTGGTATATCATGTTTTGCCTTGTAGCCAAATGCACTTCGTCGAGGAGGGCAGACATTTCATAGGTCAAAAAATACAAGAATTATTTATTCGAGTTACCATTAACCCTGTATAGAGGCGCGCGGCGCAGCTGCCTCCACTTCTCTCCACACCTCAGTGTGCTTGGCCTTCTGTCTCGCTTTCGCTCATGTTACTCCTATTACCTCCACTCTACCTATTACTACACTCCACTCTTCGCACTCATATTACCCGCCAGTCACTTTTGAATATCCATGACGATTAGCTGTTTCGCTTATATTTTCTATTGATTAAAAAAATAAACCGTGTAAATTGTAGTTTTATAAGACGTGAGTGATAATATTTTAATTAACTTATGTTTTAAGCTCTTTTGTATGTTTACTATATAGCATGGAGTTCATATTAGACGATACAATCATAAATTAATGATAAATTAATGCTACGATAGAAGAAAAATGTCAGAGCATGGATATCAAATGATATTAAGTTCAGAGAAGAACGTGGTGATTTTAAACGTTTTGAAGATGCAAGAAGGAGGAGGAGAGTGGCTCACGATATAGCACAGCATGAACTCAGCACAGGCTTAATTATATTGAGTATAGTAAGCCAATAATATATCGTACAGTGAAGTGTGAACATGGCCATATTTTAATGTATGGTGCGCGATATTGTTGTGCTATGAACTATATGCTATTATATATATGCGTTATGCGTTATATATGCGTTGCCGGCCTATAAGGAAGGTGTAAGCGCTTATTTTGAAGGTACCCATGTCGAATCGTCCCGGAAACACCGCACAAGGAAGCTCATTCCACAGCTTTGTAGTACGATAAAGTTTCGCAACTTGCAGGCGTGGTTACACAGCACTGTTATTTTTTGTCATTTACACAATAAAACTTACATAGTCAGCAATGTATCATTATCATCAGCCGGAAGACATCCACTGCTGGACAAAGGCCTCCCCCAAAGATCTCCACGACAATCGGTCCTACGCTGCCCTTATCCAACGTATTCCGGCGATCTTGAGCAGATCGTCGGTCTATCTTGTGGGGGGCCTACCAACACTGCATCTTCCGGTACGTGGTCGCCATTCGATGACTTTATTGCCCCAACGATCATCTGTCCGTCGAACTATGTACCCTGGCCACTGCCACTTCAGTATTGCAATTATTTGGACTGTCAGTAACTTTGGTTCTCGTACGGATCTCCTGCTTCCTGATTCGATCTCGCAGGGAAACTCCGAGCAATGAATGATCCAGTTTTATTTACAGGTGAGAGTAAGTGTGTACAATGTTCTTGGAGGTAAAAGAAATCTTTTATGGACCTACAAGCTGAATGATCCTTGCAAGCATTTTGCTTTTGCCAATATTATTCAAAAAAATCTGAAAGCGAATATTAATAATTGCATGATTGAGAAGGTGAGTAGAATTTTTGTGAAATAATTGTTTCAAACCCATTTTTGATTCATTTCCTACAATTTAATACAATTTAAACAACTGCTTTCCTATTGGTATGAAATATGTTAAAAATTATTCAAATTCTAATACTTTTACTCGAAATTGAAATTTGAAATCACTTAGGTAACGTTATGGGTACCACAACAGCGCCTATTTCTGTCGTGAAGCAGTAATGTGTAAGCATTATTGTGTTTCGGTCTGAAGGGCGCCGTAGGTAGTGGAATTACTGGACAAATAAGACTTAACAACTTATGTCTCAAGGTGAAGAGCGCAATTGTAGTGCCACTTAGAATTTTGGGTTTTTCAAGAATCCTGAGCGGCATTGCATTGTAATGGGCAGGGCGTTTCAATCACCATCAGCTGCACGTCCTGCTCTTTTCGTCCCTTACTTAAAAAAAATACATATATTCCACGCTATGCTCATAATCAAATCGTAATTCATTAAAAAAATTAACCATTGTTCATGTAATCTTCAGGGTGTCTATCAAATATCATTCAGCTATCCAGAAGTAACAAAAAAGCTAATTGGGCCGTCATTCTTCTATGGAACGTACGAAATCAAATCAATAGCGACATCAAAAAAAGGAACTCTTTTTTGTATCAAATTGGTTATGGATATAAAGAGATTAAACGAGTAACACTAATAATAAAAGGCGCCACAACTCTAGAGATTAACAAACATACGAAAATTTAAGGATAATGCGTCATTTAGATGGTATGCACTATCACAGTTAGCGGGCGAGTTGAATACAGTGGGAGCTTGGGATAAAGAGCGCAAACATCTCCCCCTGCTTTCCACCCGCCTCCTCTCGCGCGCCTACAGTGTAGTGCTGTGCCGTAGTCGTGTAATCGCGATTGTACTAAAGCTGCGATCCCGTATTATTATTTTGATTTTGCTCCAAAAAAAAAGTGTGTGTGTACCTATGTATGCACGCAAGAAGTTATACTTCTTTGGCCTAACTAAGCAAACATCCTTGAAATTATTTATTCTTCATGCTATTCTACGTTTGTAGAAAGAACAATATTGTAAAAATCTTGCAACGATGGCTTTGACAATTAATTATTAAATAACGAATACGGCTGTACGGGCTTGAACCCTTTGCCTATCCTAATAATGGATGAAGAAACCAATGAAAAATAAATGAATTTCGCAAACGTCAATAAGTTTTAGAAACCAACTTAAACCTGTTACTTTTGTGTTACAGTGATGCGCGAGCATCTTAAAATTTCATTCTCATATTTTTTTCATAACGCGCCTAAAGAAGTATAACTTTCGCCAAGCATGACAAAAGGCCAAAAATGTTTAAGACATGTGTGTTGAAGAAAGGCATAACAACTATTTGAGATTTAATTATTTTTGTAAATTGGTAAATTTGAAGAATTGTTGAAATATATCGACACACTCATGATTATCGTCATCAATTATAATTAGGTCACAGCACTATCGCATTCTGGAACTGTGCATTCAACTCGCGCGATATCTGTAAGTTCTGGGGCGTATCTCGGAGCCGTGGGTTCGTTCAGGATTCCGCAACGCATACATCTGCCATACATTTTGGTATGTTGAATTAAATTTGTATATTTATTCCTAGAAGTGAGGCTAATAACATAAAACAACCGGACAAGTGCGAGTCGGCTCACCCACAGAGGGTTCCGCACAATTTTTTTTGTGATTTTACATAAAAAAAATGTTTTCATATCGCTATATACGTGTCGAAATATACGTTTATAGCGGCATAAACGGCCGTATCTTTATTGATGTTTAATTATAAGTTTGATTTTTATTTTCAACTTGATAGCTCCACATGTTTCCGAGCTAGAGGGTCTTGACAGACAGACAGATGGATAGACGGTCAACGAAGAGATCCCATAAGAGTACCGATATTTATTGAGGTATGGAACCCTAGTAACAAATTGTTAACTTAAATAAGATGAACTTAGGGTCAGGGGTGTACATATCATATAGGCAAATTAGGCAGTGCCTACCTCGTTATAAAACTAAATAAATATAGTGTTAAAGTTAATTTAGTATAATTTGGTTCCGTTATCTTATAACCAAACTTCTATTGAACCCCCAAACTCATAAATTTTCCTAAATACTTATGGTAAGCCATCTCCAAGCTCAACTACGACTAGTTATATGCCTACCTTACTAGAAAACTAATGCACGCCCTTACTAAGGGTATACGTAGAAAATAAAATTTAAGAAGTTAGGTGTTGCTTAAAAACTTGCTATCAATTTTACTCAAACACCACGTAAAAGGGATAGCAAGTGCGCAAAATCTCAAAATGTAATATGTGAGAACCATTTATGTTAATCTATCTAGTTAAGATTCTATATATGTAAACTTAATTTTAACTTTATAATGTATTTACCATTCTTAGTAGTATGTTTTTTTGGCTTCTATGAATTGTTTGTTTTTTTAATGACAAGGGACGAGGCGAGCAGCATGTTCAACAATGCAGGGCCGCACAGGATTCTTGAAAAATCCAAAAATTCTGAGCGGCACTACAATTGCGCTCATCACCTTGAGACATAAGATGTTTTGCATTTGCCGTGTATTTTCACTTGCTTTATTTTGAATACACCAAAATAAATTAATAAATAAATAATTAATAAATAAAAAAAAAATGTCTATTACTGGTAGACAAAATGGTATATTTTTTAAGTATCGTTAAATAATTATGCATAGTTTAGTATAAAATACTAAACTCGTAAAAAAAACAAATATTTGTATGTTTAATTTTATATTATCACTTTTGTAATTACTAATAATTATCACATGAATGTGCTGAAATATTTTTGCACGGATTTAGAGTTTCTGATACTAATCAAAATAATAAATACATACCTTTACACATTTTTGTGTTATTATTTGCGTTTCATTTTTAAAGAGAATATTGAATCTGTAACCTTATTTTTCAGTTGCGTATTTTGCAACTAAGCAGGATTTTGTAAGCGTCACTGAATAGTAGGGATTTTAAAAGTCAACTACATATTTTAATTATTACATTATATCCCCGAATAGAAGAAGAAGAATTTAATGGGAAAATATTACTAGCAATAGGTAATTAATAGAAACCCAAATAAACAAAAATATTTTATTTCGTAGGCAAATTGCATTACACATGAAATAAGTCTTTTTTAAATACAGCTCGTTCGGAACGCAGTTTTCCTTAGAGAAGAACCAGCAAGAAACTCTAAGGTTGATTTTCAAAACAGAATTGTGTTACAAGTTCTTATTTTCAATTTAATTTAATAAATCACTTCAATTATAATATATGCAAAGTGATGCAACAAAATACACAAACGTCAATTACTAAATGCCAAACACGGAAAAGTCAAAAAAATGTAAATGATTAAGTAAAAACATAGTTATTGTTTTATAGTACAATACGGTAGATGCATCAATCCACACATACCGTAAATAAAATAAAGGCATTATGCGAGCTTTTATTAGCTATTATATAAAAAATATATATAATAAATTTAATTAAAAAAAAAACTAAAAATTAAAACATAAATCACATTTCCCGGTTAGAGAATCATCCAGCCACCAAGCAGCGCCCGTTCACGAGCATAGCTCGAATATATTTTAGGGAAGTGAATGACCCTGCCCACGTCGTCGCCACAAGCAGTGGCATTAAGCGAGCATGACGATGCCTGTCACGAGAACACATATATCAAGTATAAAGGTAAGACCAGGGGCTCTATAATTATCAAAAAGTATAAATTATTACTAATCAGAATATAACAAGATGGTATTCTATGTACAAAATATCTAACTACATTATAAATGATATAATTATTTTATCTGTGCTTGTATCTAAAACTGTCAAAGCAATAATTTCAGATCTATTTACAGATAAATCTATATTATCAGTTGTAACATTGGAAACGAGACACTCATTAAAAATCGATTACCTGCTTACTGTTCAAAAAACTCATATAATTATGGAGTTTTGCTATCAGGTCTGGCGCACCTGAAGAGCTGCAGAATTGTCAGAGATCCAGTGATCAGATCAGCACCACGCGCCACATATTAGAATATCATCCCCACCATCTGGATGACTGGCGGTCCTCCGCAGTGCAGTTCTCAAGAAACTTTCTTACACGTACAACCAAGCTGTGAAATGACCTTGTGCGGTGTTTCAAGGACGATACGTCATGGGTACCTTCAAAAGAAGCGGCCGGCAATGCTCTTGCGATTCTTCTGGTGTTGCAAGAGAATGCGGGTGATGGTGATCACTTAACATCAGGTGACTCGCACGCTCGTTTGTCCTCATCTTTCTAAAGTCGTGAGGTGCCGTCTTAAATGGAGATAATTACAATCGCTAAGTATTCCATCGCAGATGTAGTCAAATGTTTCTTTTGACTTGGCAAGTAATCGTAAAAATTTTCTTCGTTATTTCGTACATCAAAATAATTGCTGAAAAACTCACATCGCTGACTCTGGATCTATAACTTTTGCCCTGTGCTCCCCAGGGGCGTAAAAATAATAGGGGAGCCCCAGGCCTCTAAGGTCTCTTTAGAAGTGGGATAGTCACGCTGCCGTCTTATGACGTCAGTGCAAACGGGCCAGACTCGTCCGGGCTAATTACCACACTCGCAAATAATTCCAGCGTGAAGTAGCGGCCTAGTAGCGCTTTTTCGCATTCGTTTCGGTTAGAGTCGAGGACCGGTGCCCATAACTCTCCTTCTTCCACCAGAGAGATTGTAACGGCTCTAGCAGAGTAGGAGAATCCCTCCCCGAGCATTAGCGCTCGTGCCGCCCGTTGTATTCTGGGCACAGAATCACACATGTCCAAGGACAAACGAAGCAATTACACCACGGGACCTTGCTCCACCTTTAATGGGGACTCTTGCAATATCCGAGGATTCCACTCCCTATATTTCGATCTAACGATAAATCATATTGAGCAAGAGCCCGTGGACGTCTACTGGAGATATCTTCATTAACATACACACATATCCCGGCATGTGGCGAAAAATTTTGCTCAATTTTGTACCCGGGGTGCGTAAAATATTGGTTTAAGAGCCCGTGGACCCCAGACTTACGTCATTTTAAAAGCTGAACGATTGTCAGCGCATGCTCCCAACACCGGTAAGAACGACGGTCCTTTGTGGAATTTGGGTTGCAGTGGCTTTGGCAGGTAAACGATACTAAAGGTGCGTAAAATACCGATCTAAATACATCAGAGAATAAAGTGCGATTTTTCGGTATTACTTTCAGAATATTATAACAAATCACGTTATTCATTGACAGACACTTAATATCGTGGCAACCCCTTGCCAGACACCCTTAATGTTTATGAAATTACACCTATACCTACAAAAATACCTAGGGTGTAGTATTTTTACAATAATCATTACAGAACAATTTAAAAATAAACTTAAACAACTTATTGTTTATCGATTACAACTCCCTTTACAGAAAGCTTATTATCGATAGAAGACGTCCTTACCCTTCGCCCGGACCGCTTACCTGCCAAAGCCACTGGTACCCAAACTCCATAATGGTCCATCGTTCTTACCTGTGTTGGGAGCATACGTTGACAAACTTTCAGCTTTTATAAAATGACGTAGGTCTGGGGTCCACGGGCTCTTAGACCAATATTTTACGCACCCCGGGTACAAAATTGGGCAAAATTTTTCGCCACATGCCGGGGTATGTGTGTATGTTAATGAAGATATCTCCAGTAGACGTCTCGGCAATTTTGATGGTAGGGACCTGAATAGTCTCTGGATGCGTGTCGATTTCAAGGACCACGTCCGCATCTATGCATGTGTCTACAGGTCCCATAGTGGTAACGCAGAAACGGATCATCTCATGTGCTGCGTTCAAATGGCAATCGACGACGTGCTTGCACGGGTCCCTTCCGCTGAAATCGTAATCTTGGGTAATTTCAACAGGCCCCATGCCGAATGGCTTGAGTCACGCACCACACACTACGCAGGGTGATCTGTGCATAATTTTGCAATGGCGTATGGTCTGTCCCAATTGGTGGAGTCACCAACGCGGCTCCCAGATGTAGATTGCCACATGCCGTTCTTATTAGATCTTCTGCGGACTACACATCCCGATAGTTACCAGGACTCTGTCGACGTCCCTTTCAGAACGTCCGACCATTGCCGGGTCAGGAGTGTAGTGCCTATCCGACGGCCATGATGCAGATCACCAGCAACCCTCCGCGTTTGGCACTACAAGACAGCAGATAGGGATAGATAGGATGCGTTCTTTTTTCGCATCCTATCCTTGGGGCAAGGATTGTTTCCCTTCGGATGATGCTAGTGCCTGTGCCGTTGCAGTAGCCGATGTGATACTACAGGCCATGGATATTTTTATACCAAGTTCTGTAGTAGCGATCGGTGGTAGTTCAATGCGTCACTTGAAGCAGCATCTGCAAGTAACAGGCATATTGAACTTGGGCTACGGCGCAGGGCACAAAGGATCTGAACATCAAAGTTCCAAAGAGGGAATAAAACCGTGCCTCTCTCCTTTCTAAGCGGCATATCGCCGATGCGAAGTTGAAGTACGTTGTCATCGGCGAGCAGTTTTCCAGTTACCCGACTGGAACACGCAAGTTCTGGGCGTTGCGTTCTGCTCTTGGTAACCGAGTTCGATTCAGGCAGGCAACGCGAGCACACGTGCCGCGTTATCTGTCCTCCTTCGAATATTTTTATTACCTGCGTTATCGCACTATCTGCTCAGGCCACCTGGGCTAGCTATTGTTATCGCGCGCTATTGTTCGGGACTCTTTGAGTCTCGCACCTGTTACGTTCCTTCGCGGAACGTAGCTTAGTTATTATCTGTGTTATTTAGCCGGTTTTACGATCGTGTTAGTTAGCACCTGTGCTGTGTTTCGCGATTCTGCACGCTAATCGTGTGTGTTTGTGAGTTGCAGTTCGTGCCGTGTGTGTCTTCTCCGCGGGGGCCTGCACAGCGTGCATCGGGGTTCCGGCCCAGCCAGTCTACATCCAGCAAAGCTAAGTCTTAGGCTTAATTATTATTATTAATTTCTTTTAATTTTTGCATATTTTATTATTATTAATAGTATTTTATTAATGTGCAAGTGTACAACTAAACTATAGTTGTCCACTTTATTATTATATTCCCCCTCTGCCTGACTCGGGCAGCGGGGGTTGTCACCCGCTTAACTTAATTAATAACAACCATGGCTTCACCAATGGTTGCCGACGAGGGCCTTCTAAGCGCCCTGCTAGATAAGTTATTTACGGAGAAGATCGCTCCGTTAATTAAGGAAACAATAGATATCCAGACAGCGAAATCCAAAAAATATAAATCGTCATCTGACGTTTCGAGTTCCGACGGGGAATCCGAAATGGAGATAGGTAATGCATCCGACGCAAGTTCCGTGGCCTCGGTCAAACCGAGAAAGGTGATCACCCGATCAGCCCGACCGCCTGTCCTTCAGGCGTACTTTGACGCGCAGGCGACCCCTAAGGTCCCCGCGGTCAGTCCTGACCGCACGGAAGCCCCTCAGGCTTCCAGTGCTTCACCGGCCCAGCCGGAAACCGCTCTACCGTCGAGAGCGGAGAGTGTCGCGTCGGATGCTGACGGCTTCATCACCGTCAGTCGCAAAAAGAAGCGCGGTCGCGAATCGCCTTCTCTTGATGGCACACCCGCCAAGAAAGCCGCGGCCACGACTGGCTCCACTCCCGCGTCCGCGCCCGCGCCCGCTAAATCCCGCGTACCGCCTCCGACCAAGCGCCCGCCTCCTATTTTTATAGGAGACCGAGGCCGCTGGTTAGTTATCAAAAATAGGATCCCGAAGACGCTCTCCTTCCAGGCGAGGGCGTACCAATCTCTCATCAAATTAGAGACCAAAGAGGTAAGCGGACCACCGCGCCCTGACATCTCTTCTTAGAGAGCTGAGTGTGGGTTTCCACACGTACGCCCTGCCTGAGGAGAAGCGTCTGAGGGTCATTATTAGGAACGTCCCCAGAGAGTTAGACGAGGCCGACATTCTGTCGGACCTCAAAGAGCAGGGTTACCCTGTACACGAGGTGCACCGTATGCGCGGAACCACCAACAAACAACCATTTAACATGGTTCTCGTCGTCCTCGACCTCACGCAAGAGGGAAAGGAAATTTTTAATATTAAATCGGTTTGCTCCCTTCAGGGCATCCGGGCCGAAGCTCCTCGCAACCGCGGGGGGCCTGGTCAGTGTCACAGATGCCAGTTATACGGGCACTCGGCAAGCAACTGCGAACACACCCCGAGGTGTGTGAAGTGACTCGGAAAACACGGCACGCCGGAGTGCCCTCGACCAGCGCAATGCGCGGAGCCCCCGGCCTGCGTCTTGTGCGGGGAGAAGGGGCACCCCGCGAGCTATCGCGGGTGTCCCAAGGCACCCAAACACAAGCGTCACCCAGGGCGCCGCCAGCCGCAAGGCAGAGCAGAGAAGGTGGAGTTCACTCCGACCTTCAAACCTGCGCCGTCTCCGAAGGTAAACGCCTGGGCGAGATCTCCTCCGGCTGCCAACGCTGCCACAGAGGCCACTCTCGCGGCCCCCGTGCTCCTCCGGCCACCGCTAGCGTCCCGCCCGGCGGCGGCGGTCCCGCGGTCGAGGCCACCGGCGCCCGCGTCCGCGGCAACAGTTAACAAAGGCGGCAGCACCTTTGCCTTCATGTTCGAACTGTCAGAGCTGTTCGACATTGATGAAATCACAGCCCTGGCCAGCAGGCTCGATGCCGTCCGGGACGACACGCCGTCGCTCCTGCAAGTTATGGCAGACAACGGCAAAATATTCCGTGCCCTCACCGATATAGGGCGAAAGTATAAAAACATTCGCGATGCCTAATTACGTAAGCAGACGGGTTAAACCACATACGCTCCGTATAGCGTATTTTAACGCCCAAAGCCCTAAGCCTCAACTAGACTTGGTGAAGGAGATCGTTCACGCACATCAATTAGACCTATTCTTAGTGCAAGAGACATTTCTAAAACCACGTATACGCGATCCGCGTATCGCTAATTACAACTTAGTCAGAAATGATCGCACCACCCGTATGGGCGGCACCCTCATTTATTTTAAAAGGTCTCTACACTGTATACCTATAGATCCTCCGGTCCTCACTAACATCGAGGCCTCTGCCATCCGAGTCAGTATGGCAAATCACCAGCCGATCACTGTTATTTCAGCTTATCTTCCGCCCAACAAAAAAGTATTATACATAGATATAGAAGCATTACTCGGCCACGGGGCTGCAGTCATAGTGGGCGGCGATCTTAACGCCAAACACTCCAGCTGGAACAGTAGAGCCCCAAATAGAAACGGAATCTTATTAGATTCGCTGACAGACACGCTGAACTTTTCAGTAATAGCACCCGACGAACCAACACATTATCCGGATAACGTCGCGCACCGACCCGACATTCTAGACATTGCGTTACTTAAGAACGTAACGCTCAATGTAAATTCAATCGAGGTTTTTCACGAATTCGAGTCAGACCACCGGCCCGTCGTCCTAAATCTAGGCCCACCGGTTAACTTTCAACCACCGACGAAAACAGTGATCGACTGGCAACGGCTGGAAAAGGATCTCGAGTCTATCAAGTCCGACGACCTTGATCTTATACCGGACGTCATCGACTCGGTCGATACGGCTTACAGTGCTATCTCTCATGTGACGTCACATATAGAGAATAGGATCAAGGCCTGCTCCAGGCAGGTTCCGACGATGCAACCGCATCGCCTAAACCTGCCTCTAGAGGTCAGGAACTTACCCACACAGAAGCACAGAGCCACTAGACTTTACGACAGGTATCCGTCGGTCGAGAATAGGCGCCACCTCCGCTACCTACAGCGGGTGGTACGGGAACGTATCGCGGAACTCCGCGGCGAACGTTGGGACCGCTTGTTCGGCAACCTTAAGCCATCACATGTGGCTTTCTGGAAGCTGCCTCGCGCGTTCAAACAGGAGCCGCCCACTGTCATGCCCCCTTTGGACAGACCGGGACTGCAGCCGGCGCTCGATGACGATGAGAAGGCTGAATGCCTCGCCGATAGTCTCGAGAGTCAGTGCTCTCCAAATGCAGCAGCCGACCCGACATACGTTGACGAAGTTGATCGTGAAGTTGAACGTCGCTCCGCTCTGAGCCCTTCAGGCGATGTAATAAAACCCACCTCTTACGAAGAGGTGAAGCTAATCATTAAGGAGCTTCACTCCAAGAAGGCCCCGGGGCCTGACACTATAAGCAATAGGGTTCTTAAAATCCTACCCTCGACTCTTATTACTTTATTGGTTACCATTTTTAATATTCTATTGTCTAATAGCGCGTTCCCCGAACAATGGAAGGATGCCATTGTTATCGGTATCCCAAAACCCAATAAACCTAAAGCTAATCCGAGTAGCTATAGGCCTATTAGCTTAATTAACTCGATCGGGAAACTTTACGAAAGATTAATTCTCGCGCGTCTTAATCATTACATCGCGGAGCTCAACCTGATACCCGACATACAGTTCGGATTCAGAACCGCTCACTCGTGTCCCAAGCAGGCTCACCGACTCACCTGTACATTCTCGTACGGCGTCAACTTCACGCTACCATGGCAGCCGTGTTTTTCGATGTCGCGAAGGCATTCGACAAGGTATGGCACAACGGCTTAGTATTCAAGCTGTATCAACTGGGAGTGCCAGACAGGCTCGTGCGCATCATACGAGCCTACCTTACTGATCGCACCTTCCGATATCGAGTAGAGGGCACCCTATCCTCACCCAGACCCATCAGGTCTGGCGTGCCACAGGGTTCAGTCCTCTCTCTCACACGGAAAAAGCCGATCTTCTGTGCGCTCTTTTTGCCTCGAACTCGACTCTTGAAGACAAGGAAAAAACACCGGCGACCATCCCACGGTGACAGAGCTCAACTTTTTTTATGAAAATACGGGATGAGACAAGCAGGACGTTCAGCTGATGGTAATTGATATGCCCTGCCCATAACAATGCAGTGCCACTCAGGATTCTTGAATGGCCTAAAATAAATAAAAAGTATTGCACGCGAATATGGATGGCAGTTATCACGTAACACCACGTGACCCGTTAACTCATTCGTCCTCCTTTTCCATAAAAAAATGTTATGATTTGGTCACTTACCCTAGGGGTAAATAAATATATAAATATGTATACCAATACAATGGCTTAAGTATAGGATGAGTTTTATGCAGCTCAAATAAATAAAACCGGGTTATTGACTATTTATTTTTCTAATTTTACTTACTATTGTATGACCAAAATATCCATATTATGCTATTATGTAATACATGTTTTAGTCATTTCATAAATAATTTCTATAATTTCGAATAATAACTTATTTGGTACTATAATATTATCTAAAGGGGTTTTTGCAATACTGAACATTTTCTACAAACAATAAATAGACGTATTTTATATTATGTTCTCTCTTTTTAACTTCAAATAACAGTGTCCATAATATTATATTTATTGTAATGCAGTCTTTTAAATCGTTGATTTTATTAATAAATAGCATGGAATGGCATTTTCTCTTCGATAAAGATTTGACTACTATTTTAAAAGTCCTCGTTAGCAAAAAAGATATGGCCGATGCTGGTCAGCTGTTTCCTATATTTTGACGTTTGATTTTCAATGTCAGTCAGCTTATAATATTAAGCTAGGTGCACATTAGGCTCAACGTCTAATAAAAATTCTCAAATCGAGCGATGAGAATTAATTTTTAAAAGAAATTCGATAAATCTGAACTTATCGATTCAATCGCTTTAAATAAAGTCGCAAATATGAACCGAACGAATAGATATTCATAACACATTTATAACATTGGAAATACTATTCCCATATTGCTCCAGCATAATATAATTAAAAGTTTACCGCGTTTATTTAATAAATTCTTTGCTTTAAATTTATGGAGGGCAGAGGCAACGAGAATCATCGCACATGGGAGAAAAGTTAAAAAGTGTCCAGCTTATGTTGTAAATAATAGTTCAAAATGCTTCCACAGTGGCGCTGGTGTAGGCACAGGGTATGGTATGAAGTATGTATGAATGTAGCTATTGTAAACGAAAAGAAGTATGCCAATTAAAAAAATAATAATATTATTGCCTACTAAAGTAGTAACTTATTGAAAAAATCGTTGTACAAAATAATGTAGTAAATATAACCTTAAAGAATTATTATAGGGAAACGTTCACATAGAGTGATTTTATATTTGGCGCTTTTTTAAGATCCACCCTGATTCTAATGTAGCGCCGTCCTAATTAAACGCATTTTGACGGAAACTTTTTCATAAACACTACCCTCCATATTTAAATTTACATTTTTGACAATTTATCTGTCTGACAGCTATCTGACATTGTGATTTGTCTATGGCTTAAGAAACAATTATGACTAAAGAATTTTATCGAACATTCGATGGGCTTAAAACATATACACACAGTTCTAATATAGGCATGGACTAGTTAAAAAATAAGGACTCCGTGTCACCTTACATAACAGTGTAGCACCAAAACAACCCGATTAACGTGTAAATACATAGCCCCACGCACACACTTACTACTTACACTACAGGCCGATAGGTGGCCATTATGAGAATTGTCATCGTCTGTGACAGATCAGTTTGTGACGTCTCAATAAAATATTTTAAAAATGACGTCGTGCGTTGTGAAAAAGTGTAAAAACGATACTATATAAGTATCTGTGGCCATATATGATTATTTAAGGGAGAAAAAATTGTGTTACTAGTATCCCCCGTAACCGCACACACACTAGCATAACGGTGCTTCACTTGCTAATATCACGGCGCGGAGTCCTTCTTTTTTTACTCGTCCGTGAATATAGGCTTATTATACCGTCATAAGCGTTTTATTATGAATACGACGGTAAGTATTCATCAAAAAGTACTTACATTTAAAATTTGCAAGATAAATAAATAAATAATAATATTTGGATCAAGTAAATAAAAATTTGACTAATCTATAACTTACTTAATAGAACATACATATTTTCTTACTCTCAAAACCAAATTAAACTATCTATAATAAATTAAATCAGTCAAAAATTATCATAAATGTATTGAGAGTTGAAGATTAAATTAATGCTTATTAATTAAAGGTTAGTCTTAATTAAGTAATTAATGTGGTCCGTTTAACACCGTAAACAGTGATGAGATTATAGTTAGTGTTAACTTTCACAGAAGATTCTACATTGTCATCATTCTCTATGAGTTTCATATCTCGCACGACGCTGACATAGTCTTCTAAAAACTCATCGAGACAGTCTTCAGGTAAATTGAAGGGATTTACAGCTTTCACAGCTCCTGAAAAGAAATAGACAATAAATATCATTCAATAGGGTAAATTGATTAACAAAAACGTTTATTTATTAATATATCAATTAAATTTCGATACAAAATTGGTAAAATATCAACGAGTTTTTAAATCTAGTTCACCATATGACAACACAAGACGTGCTGACCCGGTAAACGTTGTTTTGCTTTATAAGTTAAGAGCCCCGCGCCGTGACTGAATTATTAATTATAATACTATTGATATATAATATATTTTATGTAATTTAAATACATATAATTACATAAAATTTAAATACAATTACTTAGTTATAATATTACGGATATATAGGTATTTCTCAGTCATAAAAATATAAGTACCGGATAAGGATAATTACCAACATATCTTCTGCTTGTAAGCTACAAGCTACCTATATCTATACTAATATTATAAAGCTGCAGTGTTTGTTTGTTTGTTTGAACGCGCTAATCTCTGGTACTACTGGTCCGATTTGAATGATTCTTTCAGTGTTGGGTAGTCCATTTATCGAGGAAGGCTATAGGCTATGTTTTTTTTTCAAAATTAGGGATCCGTCATAAAATTGCTATTTTGTAAGACAAGGTGTAAAATCGAAAACCTATTTTTGCGTGCGCTGCAAAAACTATTGACAATAGAACAAAATGATGTACAGGCTATAATATAGGCAATATTTTATTACTTATAAAACTATCGCGTGAATTATACTTTATATGGCAAAACAACGTTTGCCGGGTCAGCTAGTAATTACATAAAATTTAAATACAATTACTTAGTTATAATATTGCGAATATATAGGTATTTCTCAGTCATAAAAATATAAGTACCGGATAAGGATAATTACCAACATATCTTCTGCTTGTAAGCTACAAGCTATCTATATATTATATAAAAGCAGAAACTGACGGACTGATCGATCAACGCACAGCTGAAACCGTTTAATTTATCACAAATATTCCATTAGTGAGGTAGATGTGCAGTAAGAAAGATTTTTTGAAAATTCAATTCTCTACTCTCTCTAATTCTATCCTCTAAGGGGTGAATTAGGGGATAAACGTTTTATGATACTTTTTATTCCATGAACATATTTGCATGAAATATCGTATGAATTGAGTTCGGAAAAAATAATGCGTAAAGTATTTCAGCGTTTTCCAAAATTCAACCCCTAAGAGCGTAAAATACGAAAAGAAAATTTGAAATAAACACACAGGCCCTTAGCAATAGAGACTTAAACCTTCGCAAACGTATTCTTCTTATGACATAGGCTTCCACTAAGGAAAGACTTTTCAAAATTATATCCCATGGGGGTGGAAATTTAACCCCTTAGGGTAAAATAGGGGATGAAAGCTTTTAACAAACGCACAGGCCCTACCTAGTCTTAACCACTGCATTGTAATGGGCAGGGCGTATTAATTACCATCACCTGAACGTCCTCCTCGTCTCATCAATCAAAATTGCAACAGTAGTCGGATTTGCAAAGTAATTCAGAGAAAAAACCATCGAACGAAAATGATTATTACAAACGCTGCTTTACTCGTAACGATGAGAGAATTATGATTGTTTTGTATTTATACACGTGGCAGCATTAGAACTAATATGGCAACACTGGTTATAGCGGATGAAGTCGCGTGTAAGAGCTAGTCATATACTAAAACCTTCTCCGAAACATGCTACAGGTGGTAATAAGGTTTTACCATATTAAGATAATATGGTAAAACCTTATTCCGATCGTTTCAGTAGTTTTCGAAGTATAGTCGAACAAAAAAACAGTTTTGTCCATTCTAGTGAATGTTCTATGGGGAATGTTGGAACCTGAATAGATTTTGGATCTCGACGATCTAGAAACAAATAATCGACGATTTTAACCTTTCCAACGTCTGTACATATTGTGATTGCTAAGAAATAAACGTCATAACTTAAACTGTTTAGCGGAACCGTCCATTCTTCGCCGGCTAAAGCTATTGTTAATGTTAAATAGGTAAATAGCGACCTGTCAAAAGTTTCAAATAAATATTCGATATTGACTTGATATTTCACTTTTAACTTTAACTATGCCAAGGGATACGATGGTGCAACACATCCCGCAGTCTATGTTAAAGTCAGCGTTACTGTTAATGTTAAATTTGACTTTAACCTTAATTATAACAGCTAATATGATGCAACCTAATCTATGTATTATAAATTTGGCGATAACTTACTTTTTAGGGCATCTAATCCGTTATATATAAACGACTTGGCCCGGCACTGTACTTCCACGCTGGAAAAACCAATCTTGCACATCATCCGTCGTATTTCTTTCTCTGGATCCTGTAATAAGCAGTCTAATGATAAACTATGTATATGGTAACCAATAATATTTACCAGTGGAAGGATGCCGGCTAGATTATGGGTACCACAACGTCGCCTATTGCTGCCGTGAAGCAGTAATGTGTAAGCATTATTGTGTTTCAGTCAGAAGGGCGCCGTAGCTAGTGAAATAACTGGGTAGAAGAAACTTGACATCTCATGTCTCAAGGTGACGAGCGCAATTGTAGAGCCGCTCAGAATTTTTGGGATTTTCAAGAATTCTGAGCGGCACTGCATTGTAATGGGCTGGGCGTATCAATTACCATTAGCTGAACGTCCTGGTCGTCTCGTCCCTTATTAACATAAAAAAACAGACATTCAATTCTGCTACATACACTTAAAATAAATAAAAAATGAAAAAGGCAAATTTTAAAGGCGCTTTGGTCGGGTAGAAAGTTATTACTGTAAGCAGGTCTTCATCTACTATTCTCGAAATAATCCTTTCTTTAAAAAAATTCTAAGAATTTAATTTATAATTTATGCGGGTCTCAAACCTGCGACTTCTCGAGTTCCGCTCTTACCAAACTGAGAGTTGAACAAGACATACCAAGATTTACGAACCATGCGTCTCTCGAACGGTTGGCTTAGTTGGTAAGAGCGCTTTGACGGAACCCGAGAGGTCTTGGGTTCGTTTATTAATTTCGGTTACAAATTTAATTTGTATAATAATTAATCACTTTAAAAATAACTAATCCTATGTCACCTAATGACGTGGTTCGTTGGAAAAATATATCTCTTACCTGAGAATCATGGTACGGCGATATGAATTTATCAACATCTTTTAGCCAGTAACGCCATCTATGACTTCTCGCTAAAATCCTGTATACATCAAAGACTGGCATATGACCCAAGAAAACAAGAAGACAGTCCCCACCCTCAGCTAGTAATTTGAAAATATTTCTAAAAGTCACTCTGAAACAATCAGACATATCTATAAATATTATTTATATTATTATTATTATTATGAATCAGAGACAAAAAGCATTATTTTTCATTATAATACTATACACAGGGTGTAAGTAAAGCGCTTCCCAAAACTGACGGGTTGCAATCAAAATAAATACTGAATATTATATTAGCTTATAATAAACTAAATATATTTTTGTTGCTTTAGATCAAAAAGGTATAAATTAAATTAAATCAAATCACATTATTCATGTAGGTCAAGGAAATGCCGCTTATGAATTTCAAAAGTTTCCTTTTCTTTTTATATTTACCGCCAATTCGGAATGGGTTCTTTAATGAGAATAAGTGGCAAGAAACTCATTGTCACTCATTTAAATCCACTTTCTTTTTACAAAATCATTTCATTACAATATATGTAAAGTGATGCAACAAAAATACTCAAACATCAAAACACTCAATGCCTTACACGAGTAAGTCAAAAAAAGTAAATGTAAATTAATCCAATGAAAATTCCACCTTCGCACGACACGCCACAAGTTAGGATATCATCCCCACCATCTGGATGTGTGGTGGTCCTCCACAGTGCGGTTTTCAAGGAGCTTTCTTCCACGTGCTACGAAGCTGTGGAATGAGTTTCCTTGTGCGGTGTTTCCGGGACGATACGACATGGGTACCTTCAAAAAAAGCGCGTACACCTTGCTTAAAGGCCTCTGCTGTTGCAAGAGAATGTGGGCGGCGGTGATCACTTAACACCAGGTGACTCATACGCTCGTTTACCTCCTATTCCATAAAAAATAAATAAACATAAGAACAAGAGTTATTGAGTACAGTAGATGTATCAATCCACACACACCGTAAATAAATAAAGATATTTTGTGAGTATTTAATTAGCGATTATAAAAAAAATTATAATAACTTTAATTTTCCTGCCACCACAAATAGCGCCCGTTCACGAGCATGACACGTGGGCCATAGCAAATCCTTGTACAATAATAGCTGCCAATTTGAGAAGCCCCAGAATTATCTATTTGCAACATGCCGATTTTAGGAGGTACTTCAGTGACAATCTGTATTTCATTTCATTTGATAAAAGCTAGTGTTGACATTAACACCATCGTGAACAAAATATGATCCAGTGTCTGCTCATGCAAAGCTAAGTCCGAATTTATATTGTTATTTTTACCCCCTTTCTATACTTTATAATAATAATAATATTGACACACTTATCACACAAATTATCTTGCCCCAAGTTAAGCATATATAGCCTGTGTTATGTGTTACAAGACAATGATATATTTAATACAATATACTTACTTAAACATACATAAATTCATATAAACATACATAAATACATTTAAACATCCATGACTCGGAAACAAACATCCATATTCATCATATAAATGCTTGCACCTACCGGGATTCGAACCCGGGACCTCTAGCTTTGGTAGCTACTACTGATTTTATTCACGGCCATGAAATCTCAATAAATTAATACAGCTGTGTATTATTGTTAGGTATTTAGGGGCTGTTTAAACAGATTAACAGTTAACACTTTTAGCAAAATTTCATACGTACTCTTGTTGTTTTATCCAATGCAGCGTATAGAAGGAAAACGCGTGGTTAAACACACCCTTCATATCATCCGGCAAATTTCCCGCTATGTCCATCACAATGAACTTAACATAGTCAGAAGTGTGCTTCATATTCGCGTAATCTATCATTTTATCGCTTATATCACAACCGATTAATTGCTTGAAATCGTTTGGCAAAAACTTTCGGAGTATTCCAGTTGTAACACTGCCATCCCCGCATCCGATATCAATAACAGTTTCATAATTTTTCCAATTGAGTTTCTTTTTATATTCCTCCAGACAGTCCAAGGCGTCGCGTTTCTGTAAGGTATTACTCCTTTGATATAACTCCGCATTATTCATTGTATATATGAGATATTTTGTGTGTTTTTTTTTAAATTGAATTATAGTCCCGTGCGCGTGCGATATGTAACCACTCTCTGCGCGGTTTCAACGAGTTGTCTTAACAGGAGCGCTGCCCGTATGTATTTATATGTAGCACCGGCGGAACATCACCCGCTGTTGCATCAACTCCGGACCTTCCGGTACTTCCCTGGTCAAAATATAACACATCAGAAAACACTTTAATACATACAACATAATGGTTAACAGAAATAAAAAACTTTGCTTCGAGTGTTGCCGAATTATGTAACTATTATATCTGCCATTTTTATTAAATACTAGCTGACCCAACAGTCGTTGTTCTCTATAATATAATACATAAAATCATGTTTTTTTTTTATGAATTTGTTAATACCATAACATCAAGAATTATTTCGTAAAATCATTTGAAAATATTCTTTCAATTTGTTTTCTGAACGACGGGGACACATCAAAGGAAAAATTTATACGTTTATATTTATTTTTTTTCGAGAATTTTCATATTTATTCACCTTTTAAACCTTCCCTGGACTTCCACAAATTATTCAAGATCAAATTAAGCCAAATCGGCCCAGACGTTCTCGAAATTTAGCGAGACTAACGAACAGCAATTCATCTATACTAATATTATAAAGCTGCAGTGTTTGTTTGTTTGTTTGAACGCGCTTATCTCTGGTACTACTGGTCCGATTTGAATGATTCTTTCAGTTGGGTAGTCCATTTATCGAGGAAGGCTATAGGCTATGTTTTTTTTTTCAAAATTAGGGATCCGTAATAAAATTGCTATTTTGTAACACAAGGTGTAAAATCGAAAACCTATTTTTGCGTGCGCTGCAAAAACTATTGACAATAGAACAAAATGATGTACAGGCTATAATATAGGAAATACTTTATTACTTATAAAACTATCGCGTGAATTATACTTTATATGGCAAAACAACATTTGCCGGGTCAGCTAGTTTTTATATATATATATAGATTTGACTTTCATTGTAACATAATATACAAGTTTTGTGAAATTTTCTATATAATTTAAACAATGGTTTCGATTCCAAACATTTTGGAGATCCTTTAAATATGCACGCACTAAATTAATTTAATTAATTAAATGCGTCGTCATTATTAGTTATAACTCAAAATATTAACGTAGCATTAATTCAATAACTTGATTGCATTTAAATTCATTACTATTGTAACACTTAGAATTTATAATGCATATGAATTCGTGTTAATTTGTTCATTGAACTTGTTTTGGGTGTCATCAATATACAATATAATGTGTTTTTTTTTATTAAAATTCTCTCATACCATTACCGCTACATTACGTGGGTGTTAATTGTTAAAAAAACACAAGATACCTAAAAAACACAAGATAACGTGTACCTACCAGGAAATAACAATATGGTACTGATCTTCTAAAATAATCATAAAATAAACTAAATATCGCCTTAATTTTTTCAAGTTAAATAAATTGCTTAAAACTGCTTCATATATCTACAAAAACAAATATCAATATATAATACTAGCTGACCCAGCAAACGTTGTATTGCCGCTATTAAAATCGCGATACAAAAGTAAAACTGTTGATCGTAGATGGGTGAAAATTTGAAGTTGTACGTATTTTTTAATGCTGACTCATAATCAAACAAATTTAAAAAAAAATGTAAAAAAAAATATTCGTGGACCTTTAACATTTAGTGGGATGAAAAATAAATGTTGTCCGATTCTAAGACCTACCCAAAATGCACTCAAAATTTCATGAGAATCGGTCAAGGCGTGTCGGAGAAGTTCAATGTTTAACACCATGAAACGAGAATTTTATATATTAGAGAAGATAATATGTAAATTACAAAGCTCTGTATATTTACTCAAAATTCCAAAATTCTGTGTAAAACCTGCCCTTATACATCTTGTTTTTACACAGATAGGTAGAATATGTGTACGTACATACTTTACGATTTTCTGAAGTGATATTTACATATTATTTTCATTCTTAATCCACTCCATTCATATTTCATACACACTAACAACGGCATGTAACAAAGGCTAAGCATAGTTTTATTTAGATATTCCTTTATTGTGAGAATAAAAGACTATTTTCCTGTTCATTGTCGAAAAAATCTTACGACATCACATCCGCAAATACATCTAGAAATATCACAGTTTAAGATCGAAAACATTTGGAACGAGTCAATATTCTTTTGTGATGGGTTGTAGTCCCTGACCTCTATCTATCTACCGATCTACTTTTCAGTATGTTTCTTACAAACGTTGTTTTGTACGTTAGATAATAGACATTTTGCGTAATATTTTTCCAATACATTCAGGTTTTCCAAAAGGAAATACACAGATCCCAAATCTCTCATGTGAATGAACTAACAATATATTTGTTGGTGTTCTCGAGGCTCTATTCATTATCATTTTTCTATAACTATGCAATGTGAATTTAAATAAAGAAATCATTAATTTAGGAAACGTGGCAAAAACTCCAACATTTATTTAGCCTTTACTTCTATATATATAGATGAAAATTGTCTTTATTTGAGGCTCAATCACGCCTTAACCACAGATCGCATCGACGTGAAACTACCACCATTCGATGCGGAATTTATCCTAGATGGTTTATGGCTACTATTTTTTTAAATTCCAACGTTCCTTCTTTAATTTATTTCCTTTTAAAATTCGCCTAGCGAAGCGTGCGGGATCGGCTAGTACTATATAAAATTTAACTTTTTTTATGACTTGTATTTATGTACACACTGTAACTGCTTATAAAATATGTAATTATATATATCCCTAGCACCTAAGACTTTTTTAATGTTAATGTATCACATGTAATTGTTCTAATTCTACCTGTTGTGCTAAATATATAAAATTAAAAAATACTTTTAATAGTTCAAAGGATCATTAGGGGCCGAATTATTTGTGTGCTGTTTTATCGAATAAAATTGTATCTGCCATATTCAAACATAATTTTGGAAAAAGGGCAATTTTATTAGTACTTGATTTAATCAGGAATTGAATTGACGATTCGTATTTTTTTTTTTAATTTTATATGTTTTATAAATAATATTCCAATGCATAAAATATTATCCAGAAGGTATGTAACATATTATCATGACCTTAGTTACTATGAATTACGTGTTCCAACAGACGAATGCAATTCAGTGCGTATTATATGCGTTGAATAATTTCACATCAATACAATCGAAATTTGTTCTTAGCGAACAAGATTTAAGAATAGTTTTCGCTTGTAGTATAATATTTTAGCAATTTTTGGCAGATACTGAACAATCGAAATTGAATCAAACCACACTGACTTACGATCGATTTACGAATGTACGAACTTGTTTTAGTTTTATTTGTCGCGTTTCATTGAAGGTAATATGTGCTCAAATTGAATTATGCTATATTGAACATTATTGCGTACAAGTGAGGGTTATTTTCGGACGGTGTTCGCCGATGAAATTGTCATGCACGGCAGCACGCAAGACCGGGCGCACTCGATCTTCTTTGACCGTTCACGAAAAAGTGCATTGCCCCGGGCTATTGTCGTTTTTTTATGCGTCTTTATTTGCGTCGCGGTAACTATACAGCTGAGTTAGGAATCTTGACCTAGCCTAATAACATATGTGTTGAGTTGCGATCTTTATATTAGACTAGATGATACACCACGACTTTATCCGCGTACATACAGGACAGAGACCGTAATAGAGACTTTTCAATTTAATTTTTTAAAATAAAAGAACACATAACATTTTATGCTGTCGCGACACCTTTTGGTAGTAATGATGTGTTCTAGAAGATCGTAATACAATATTTTATGCTACCATAAATACTTTTCGCAGTGCACGCAATTTAAAGAATATTTTAGGTAATTTTATTACACCTTGGGTTATATGGAGTTTGAGTAAGAATCCCTATACAAATGATTTGAGGTTTCTTTAGTGTTAATTCTGCCAAAATCTGGCACGAGACTGAGAGACTTTTGGCGAGACAACTCGTCCTGAGGATGCCTCGTGTAGAGGCGAAACACGTGTCGAATTGTTTAAAGACAAATATTGGCGGAATTAACACTAAAGAAAACTCAAATCATTTGTATAATTATGGATTTCCGCAAAGTCACGCCTACTTCAATAAATTTTCTAAGAGTCCCTAATTTTTTTGAAAATATAATATGGCCTATGTCACCCGGAGATAGTGTTGCTACCAAACTGTGAAATAATTTTTCAAGTCGGTTCAGTAGTTTCGGAGCCTATTCAATGCAAACAAACAAACAAATCTTTCCTCTTTAAAATATTATTATTAGAGATGATCCACATAAAAAGGAGAATGTATCGCCATAAAAAGACTTTTTAAACCTTGGATACTAACATAAAATCACCTGTAGTATTTTTAAGCCTAGGTACATATAGTGTAAGCGTACTCAACGTTCCAATATCGTCTAATTATATTTAAAAAAAAACAATATATTAACAGATTTTTAAAAAGTCAAAATCATATTAAAACATGGCCGCAAAAATACGCCTCAAAATAAAGAGTACAGACTCAATAGCATTTACTTTAGGACTATAATAATTTTCACAATATTTAATGTGTTCTTCTTGTAGCAAAATCCGTTTTGGCATCAACTGACATATCTATTTTTATGATTTTTATTTTTATGATAATAAGGGACGAGACGAGCAGGACGTTCAGCTGATGGTAATTGATACGGCATACCCATTACAATGCAGTGCCGCTCAGGATTCTTGAAAAACCCAAAAATTCTGAGCGCCACTACAATTGCACTCGTCACCTTGAGACATAAGATGTTAAGCCTCATTTGCCCAGTAATATCACTAGCTACGGCGCCATTCAGACCGAAACACAGTAATGCTTACATATTACTGCTTCACGGCAGAAATAGCACCCATAATCTAGCCGTTTCCTGTGCAAAGGAGCCTCCCACTGGTATATCCGATCATGCATGTTTTTGTCATGGCTGTATAGTTTACACGCCTTTCCTACGTTACCTAATCTAAATAGTTTTTTTATTATGAATATCTTGGACATTTCAAAGTTTTTTTTTATGAAAAAAGGGACGAGACGAGCATGACGTTCAGCTGATGGAAATTGATACGCCCTGCGATGTAGTACCGCTCAGGATTCTTGAAAGCTTAAGTGGCACAACAATTGCGCTCGTCACCTTGAGATATAAGATGTTAAGTCTCATTTGCCCAGTAATTTCACAAGCTACGGCGCCCTTGATACCGAAACACAGTAATATTTACACATTACTGCTTCACGGTAGAAATAGGCGCCGTTGTGGTACCCCTTACCTAGCCGGCATCCTGTTCAAAGGAGCCTCCCACTGGTGTAATTTAAGTAATTTTGAAACTCATTTTTTTTCACCGGGTCAAACAAATTTACCTTAATATAGTTTGAGTATGTTTATTACATCACTTTATTTAGATTGGCAATGAGTTTCTTGAATCTTCTTCTTAACACAGCTTAACATCTTCCGAAGCGGAGGTCATAGATAATTTAAACGTTAAGATAGAGTGCGATAGCTGTGAAAATGTCGATAAAAATTAAGGTTGACAGTTAGCCTCTATTTTGAGCAACGCACGCACACTAACACAAAGTTACATACCAATCCTGAGTGTAAGACGTAGCTTGTAGTATAACATTTTAGCAACACTCACACTAGAGTAATAAACCTGGCCTGTATTCATCGGTTTTCAAGCAGCAAGAGGCTCTATGTTGACGTATAAATTATCAAAGGAGGTAAATAGTAAAATGTATAAGATTTGACATTCATAGATAAGTGTCATATAACTGACTTAAATGAATTAAATGATTTTTATTTGATTTGATTTGATTTGATTCGATTTGATTCGATTCGATTTGATTTGATTTGGTTTGATTTATTTATTTATTTATTTAGAAATACCAACATTTGTTTACATTGATGCGTTATATATTTATAATACAGACTAAATATAATGTATTTAATGTAACAAACAATTACAGTTATCTACCACATGCTTTAATAATTTTCACAAAGTAAATATTAGTTTAAGAGAAAAAAAAAATGTGCTAACAAGTAATAATGGTTAAATGATTTGGTTTTAATTTATTATTATTTAAGATTATTATATATATTATAAAACTAAGAAGTATAATTATTATGACTACATTTTATTCACTAAACTTACATACAAATAATTTACGAACTGTATGGACACATGTCGTGAAATTAATATCGATGTAATCGCTATATATGTTTACCATCTTGCACAGCCTAGGAATAGGAGAGTTCGCTCCAAACATACATCTTCGAACCGGTGGAACTAACGGAATAATTTGCTTCCGGGGACACTATCTATTTTCCATAAGTAATAAATGCCCAAAAGCCAGATTCGTCTTGTGTGGGAAACGGGCCATTACCCTTTATTAAGAAAGTATGTAGGTAAGTTTATAGTGTGTAACAAGACAACGAGTTTTCGGCAGTGTGCACGTCGTAATCTAAACTTGAAATTCAAGGACAAAGTTTAAAACCGACAAAAAATTCAAGTTGATGCATCATATGCTTAATGCAAGTGCAATGTACGTAGTGTACGTAGAACGGTTTTGATCCTTTTAATATTTAACTAGCGTTCTGTTCCAGTTTCAACCAGATTAACTTTTAAATCAAGACATAGTGTTCGACTGACACAAATTTAAATACGATATACTTAATATTTCAAACTCTTTTATTTAAACGTATAATAATAATATATAATATACAAGCTGACCCGACAGACATTGTTCTGTAGATAATAAAAAACTGTTTTATAGGAATTTTCCAATAATATTTCAAAACATCAAGAATTGTTTCATAAAAAATGCTTCGTGTTGATAACAATGAAATTGTGTCACAACGGAACTGTCAAATCGTGCGTTACTGAATTCTCCCATAGAAAATATGTCCGTACACAACAAATATTGAAAATATAAACAATTATGGGTCCCAAATCAAAATAAAAACTATCCTATCTCTCAAGTTGGACCAAACTGCACTCCATGAAGTAATCCGCATTAAATTAGTTTAGGAGTCCATAGCGGACAAATAATTTATATATATTAAGATTTAAAGTTTTTAGCGGACAAATTCAAATTATATTTGAATATTTTTATTCAAATTAGGATTTAAAATCACTTATTGAACGTCAAAAATATTAGAACGTTAAAAAACAAAACATAAAGAAAGTACTTATAATATTATTAACGACGCAAAATAAAATTTTCGCAATTACCAATTTGAACCTTCCAACAATATAAGAAAATTCAATAAGAAAGAAATCTTTCCAAATTTTTACCCACTTAAAAAAGGAGGATTCTTCTCCGATACATGATTCTTCTATAATATTTGCCAATTGTTCCCATAAAAATTGGACATAATTTGACCCATTAGTGATAATTTTTTTAAACATTTTTTATGAATATTTTTTGCTTACGTAATAAGTTACTATATTACCTTTAATATTAATAAAATACTACATATATTTTTGAAATGTTTGAAGTCGGTACAAAGCTGAATGTAAAAGGAGGTAAGTGCCAACACTCGCCACGCGTGACTTTGAGCGATAACAAAATAACCCAAGCGACATAAATCCTATCAAATCAAGCCGGTTTTTTTTAACGTAGTTTTTTTTATTTGTTTTGACCGGTCAGCGAGCGTGTACTCGCCAAGACTTAGTATATGACGTCATAAATCTTTTGATCCCCCCTGTTTCCCCCCTGTTGGGTGGGCCCTTAGCATATTAAATGTGACCATTATTATTATTATTATATTCTTAGAAATTAGAAAAGGTGAATTAATACATCCAAAATAGGCATAGACCCAGGGGCGTACATATCATATAGGTATTTAGGCAGTGCCTATCTCGTTAAGAACCTATAAATATAGCACTTGTGTTAAAGTTAATTTTGTTAAATTTGCATCCGTTATTTTATTACCTAACTTCTATTGAACAGCCACTCATAAAATTTTCCTTACACTAGATACTAAATACCTACGGTAAGCAATCTTTACGTATTCCAAAGCTCAACTATGACTAGTAAGCTTCACAGTGCCTACCTTGCTAGAAAACCAATGCACGCCCCTGCATAGACCCCATACCTACCACTACGGACTTTTCTCTACACCTATAAAAAAGAGAAACAATCCCACCATACATTGTTTTAACCTATAGTCCGACAACTTCGTGCGCGACCGTCCCATGGGGCGACAGACGGTGGCGGGGAAGGGGTAGCGGGTGGTATTGCGGGGAAGTCAACGCGCAAGTTGTAACGCGTGATACTGCCGTATGTACATCGTCAGACTATTTTCTTATAGTTTTATTAACAACGGAATGATAGAATTCAAAATTTAGTTTGACAGACGGTTGACATATTGCATGCAAACCACTGACCTGTATAAATACCACTGGACAGGCTGTTCCTTAAGTTTTGCCTATTTGAAGCGCCACTCACGAGTGTCCAGAGAACTAATTTTGACGTATAATACAAATGGCTGAGAAGGAACGTACAATACTCTGATGTATTTTTGCATTTTGAATAATTTCATTCGTTTTCCGTGTTATATATTTATATTTCAAGAATCAACGTAATAAAGTATACATTTTTTTTTGTAAATAGTTTCCCTCCACCAATCGATGTTTGCTGAGGTTGTCATCACTAGTTTTAGTACGGCAGACTCTCGCTACATGGCCAACAGCGCCAAAATTGCGAATATCAAACAGGCACAAAAGTACTTTGACAGCCGCCAGTCCAGTGGTATATAGTAGAGGTCAGTGATGCAAACTTTACAGACAGTCCAGATCTAGTCAACTTAATATTGGCGTGGTATTGTTGTACTGCCCCAATTTGTTTCGTATGTATATCGTCGAGCTACTAACTTAAAATTTAATTTAAATCATTTAAAGGATCAAAAACAGTGAAAGCGTATCGCAACTCACTCAGTATACGCTATATAACAGGCAATGCACTGCAGGCTGCGACCGTTTGCAATGTCACCCCACGAGGGTCAACCGCCCTGCATCCCAGGGTTGTACAGAGAAAGGTCTGGAGAAATTTTACACCACTTTTTAATGAATACTTTCACGCCATGCTTAAGAAACCTGCACGAAATTTTTTAAACCATCAAATTAATATTTATAACAATATAAGTAACGTTTCGTATAACGCAGAATTAAATTGATTTTGTGTTTTTATCTCAAAAATATGTCAAATTAGATCGATTCAATTCCATAGAGAAAAAAGAGTTGCTATTGTCATGAAGATTGCATGACGTAGGTAATAATTTAATAAAATTGAAATTGTGTAGACAGCGTTCATTTTTATACGCTTTTTATTAGCTTCACCTGTATGTATGTTTGTTTGTAACCGACTCATTTGAGCGCGATTTTGACCCACTTTAAACGGCCAGATTGCGTTCAAACTTTTTAAATTTATCGATGACCGACGACAATATATTAATTTGATAAAATTATTCAATTTTTCAATTTGCAAAATAAGATTTTTCGTTAATTTATATAATTTTCTTCTATCGTCGATAAGGCAGGAAATGATGTTCATTTTAAATTTAAACACTTATGTTTAACCGATTTATCTAATATTAGGAAATATTAGAATGACAATGAGAATTTTTAATATAGTTAAAAAAAACTATAAAAACACACTTTTAGAAAATATTTTCTATTTTAGTTCATTTTTCTATAAAAGGCAAGTTATTTAAGTTTACTATTATTTTGAAGAAAGAACGCAAGTTACGCCTAATTACACTCTTTTACTTACTAGATACACGTAACGTACAAAAATTTAATTTGAATGACTTTTAAAGGCACAGAATAACTTACTACGCATAAATGAATGTTGCATTAAAATCATATTAACCTCTCATAAGGTGAAAGTCTGCGCATAAAGTAGCACGTAGTAAAAAAAAACCTATTTTTTTTCATAAAACTTGATAAAATCATTAACATCATATTGAAAGGGATGTGTCTTGTTAAGATAATAATAATAATAAAAGCCTTTGCTAAAAATCTATAAATAGGTGCAGTTACATTACTAATCTTAAATCTACTATTTTAATTTGATTATATAAAAGTACTTATGTAATAATTTAGTATATAAGACATCGGTTTCTAGATTCTTCTGCTTTTCAGCATAGGCCTCCCTAAGTGTTCACCACAAAGATCTTTCCTGCTGCCGAATTCCACCTTCGCACGACACGCCACAAATTAGAATATCATCCCCACCATCTGGATGTGTGGCGGTCCTCCACAGTGCGGTTTTCAAGGAGCTTTCTTCCACGTACTACAAAGCTGTGGAATGAGCTTCCTTGTGCGGTGTTTCCGGGACGATACGACATGGGTACCTTCAAAAAAAGCGCGTACACCTCCCTTGAAGGCCGGCAACGCTCTTGTGATTCCTCTGGTGTTGCAAGAGAATGTGGGCGGCAGTGATCACTTAACACCAGGTGACCCGTACGCTCGTTTGTCCTCCATAAAATCCAATATTCCATAAAAAAAAGATCTATCTCTTGCTGTCCTCATCCAAGTCGCGCCTGCCCCCTTTTGAAGCCTTGTTAAGATAATTTACACGTAAATAGAGACTCTTGCTGCTAGACAACCGATGAAAACAGGCCAGGTTTATTACTTCAGTGTGAATGACAAGAAACGGCTTACACTTTGCGATTTGTATGTCTCTTTGTAGTGGTAGGTTAGGTTTCTACTGGTAGACCAAAGCAGAGATGGGCAGATGACATCGTGCAGTCGGTGGGGAGAAACTGGATCGATCAGGCCAAGGATATGGAAAAATGGAAAAATGTTGGGGGAGGCCATAAAAATGGGGTCCATAACCAAAATTATATAGAATAAATAATTAAACTGGTCACTTTAAATAAAATTAACACAAGATTTTAAGAACTTTAAATTACTAACATTTGATTCTATATTATGGGTTATGGAATAAATTTCTTATTACATTATACATACAAATATACAAATATTTATTTATTACAGCAAAATACAAAATACAATCAGTGTTGGGGTCTCCTTTTAAGCAAAGAGTTGCCTGTAGTAGGAGGCGCCGCTCTTCCATGGCAAAAACATAATAATAAGGTGTAATAATAAACAAGTTAATTAACTAAGGCAAAGAAATCTACTAACAAAAATAACATACTAAGAAATGATTTATTTGTAATCTATACTTAATGTGCTGTGTGTGTGTGTATTAGTGTGTGATTGTATGTATTGGTGAGTGTGTGTGTGTGTGTTAGTTTGAAAGAAAACTTAAAGATTTAGTACCTAACTATAATAATTATATTATTATGTCCCTTAGTAGCGTGCGTGCAATGCTCAAATAGAGTTTTACTAAACTCTATTTTGTAGAGCACTCAACCTCAATTTTTTTAGACGTTTTCACAACTGTCACAGTCTATCTAGGTTCTAGACGTTAATAAATGATCTAAGGTGCCTTGAACACACTACATCTCCGGATCACTTTGCATGGTTTCATTTAATAGATAGTCCTCAATGTGAATGCGGACATGACTTTGGAGATTTGGATCACTTATTTTTTATCCTACCCTCAATATGGCCGAAGTTAATATTTGTTATTTATTTTTTTTTAAATTAATATACAAACTTACGTACACTGCAATAATAAATATTTTATTTAACACAATAAAGTGTGGGTGTAATGTAATGTACGCACGCAAGAAGTTATACTTCTTTGGCATACCTACCTATTAAGACAAAAATCTTTAAAAAAATACAGGTTGCTCTCTGAGAGTATTTTAATATTTTGGAATGGTTAGGGAATAATTTCGTACGAATTGCTTTATTTATCAGTACTAGCATTTACGTGGTAAACTACAGTGTTCAATTATTGTGCTATCGTACACAAAAATGACCAATGACGACGAAGTCTTGATGAGATATCCGTGTGGCTGCGCGACTGGCGCATAAAAGCGAAAGAGTCCAAATCTGCTCATATGACCTTCACACTTAGACATGGCTCATGCCCTCCAGTAAAATTGAATAACATTGAAATACCACAATGCGAGGAAGTGCGATATTTGGGTATACTCATGGATAGAAGACTGACATGGAAAAACCATATTTTCAATAAAAGAAAAGCACTTGGCATACAACTCAGAAAGATGTACTGGCTAATGTCACGGCACTCAAAATTGTCTCTCTGTAATAAATTACTCCTATATAAAAGTATCTTAAAGCCTATGTGGTCCTACGGAATTGAGTTGTGGGGAACTGCATCAAATTCAAACCTGGAAATACTCCAACGCTTTCAGTCTAAAATGCTGCGGATCATAACAAATTCATCTTGGTATATCGCCAACATCCAACTTCACCGCGACCTGAAAGTACCAATGGTCAAACAGGAGATACTTAATAAACTCAAGTCTTATGCAAAACGTATTAAAGCCCACCCAAACGCACTCGCCTGCAATTTGATGAGTAGAAGTTGTTTCAACAGACTAAAGAGAAAAGCCCCTGAAGACCTCAATATTGTATAAGATATTGGCATTAAAAAAATGGATTGGTCACTGGACTAATACCATTCCAAGACTAATTTGAACTGTGTAACCTCTAGCCAAATGCCAAGTGATAAGGCAGATTGCAAGATAGTCAATATTAAAAAAAATCAACTACTGTCTTACGAATTTTCGATCAGGTCACGTGTCCTGATGCGAATTTAAAGTGCTCAACGCCAAACTCAAAATATGTCACGAAAATTAGACACCCTGACGTTAGCTGGTCAACTAGACAATTTACACCATACTTCAGCTACCAAGCCTCTAGTAACTCAAATGTATGCTGAACCACAACCAATGGATGAGGATTAAATATTTTTAATATTAGTTATTAAAAAATATTAATTATTAAATATACAAGTTTTAAATTTAAAAAAAATCTCTCTAATTGTATAACTCGATTATTCGGTATAATAATATTTTCATTGGTTGTATTTAATAATCTTCTTTAATAGAATTTTGTTTTTTCTACAAACGTAAAATAGCACGAGGAATAATTTTTTTATGGATTTTGTTTTATTATTTCAAAAAAGAATACCTTCTCTCACTTTTTAATCTGAGCAAAGTAAGGGTGAAGTTAAAGTGATAATTTTGAATTAGGGCGAACTAATCAAAATATTGGTAGTACGAAGTAATTGTGCAGAGGTTTTTTTATAAATGTGCTCTATGGTAGAGCATAGGTTATTAGCCTTTAGCGCAATATCCATTAAATTGTTTAACAACCTATCATATTTCTTTGGTACATTAAACTTGACCTCCCAACTAACCTTGATGATGAAATCTCTAAGAGAAAGTCAGTAAAAAAGTTAAACCGGCCTGAGCCATTTGAAAACAACTTGCATATCACTGTATTACAAAATAACTTATCAAAGTACTCAGTATTTGAATAGAAAGCAGAACGCATGGGATAACAACATTCTTGTTTATTTCGTAAGGTTTATCAACCAGCTTCAATGATTGAGGTAGGTTAGTGTTTATCATGCACTATGTTTCTGTAATCAACTTAATTCATGTAGGGATAGGTTTTATTCAAATTACCAAGGCTGTATATAATATTAAGGCAAGTCTGTCTGTTAATAATAATTATTAATAAAAGCCTTCATTAACAATCTATATATATTAGTTATATTTTATCTTAATTTTACTGTTATACTTAAGATAAATAAATGAATGTCATAATTTTCGTGTGTGTCTTCTACCGCATTTATCACGGTGAGTGTTCCGAAGAGCTGTGTAACCTGATTCCTGCCGCCGAATTCCAACTTCGCACAACACGCCACAAGTTAGGATATCATGCCCACCATCTGGATGTGTGGCGGTCCTCCACTGTGCGGTTTTCAAGGAGCTTTCTTCCACGTACTACAAAGCTGTGAAATGAGTTCCTTGTGCAGTGTTTCCGGGACGATATGACATGGGTACCTTTAAAAAAGCGCGTACACCTTCCTTAAAGGCCAGCAACGCTCTTGTGATTCCTATGGTGTTGCAAGAGAGTGTGGGCGGCGGTGATCACTTAACACCAGGTGACCCGTACGCTCGTTTGTCCTCCTATTTCATAAAAAAAATCGTGTTATACACCGGTTTCTTGATTGTCTACTTTTCCAGCGTAGGCCTCCCCAAGTATTCTTTACGAAGATCTATCTCTTGCTTTCCTTATCCAAGTCGCTCCTGCAACCTTTTTAATACCAGCTTTTCATCTTCGTTGCCGTCTTCTTTTATTTCTCTTTTTATATCTAGGCCATCATTTTGTAACTATTTGAGTCCATTTCTCTGTCTTACTTCTTATCATATTGTGTCCAGCTCAATCTCCATTTTAATTGTGTGATTCGTTATTTTATTTTTCTGATATCGGTTCGTTTTCTTATTGTTACTAATCTAATTTCTTCATATAGTTTTATGTAAAGTATACCTTTTTCTATTCTGTCTTAACAAGTTTCGAGCGCTTTGATATTTCTCCTATTATATCAATATAACTCTGGAGCAACATTGTGGTTTTAATCCATTCTAAAACCCTTATTCAAGCCTTCAACAGTTAAACTTACGCATTCTAACCAGGGCCCTAACGTGGCACTGCATAAGCAAACACCTGACTCTGTTAAGCCGTAGATTCTGTAAAATAACAGATGAAACTCCGTTACATATCCTTTCTAAATGTGGTCCTCTAATGCGTAAACGTAGCATCTCTTAGGGAAGACCTTAACCAATTGAGATATGTCAGCTCACTGCAAAAGATATAATAAGAATCAATCTTAGCAGTGTGCTAAAGTTAACAGTGGCTATTACATTAGATCACTTTGGTCGCAGTGAAACAGGTCTGTCTTGAACTGTGCTAAATCCGCTTTACCAACCAAAACCATAATCGTGTTTTTCATGACATCATTTAGAGCCCAATATCTCTTCCATCCTATATTTATTCTACTGTCTATTTCTTTTGCAGTGAGATCTGTAGGAGATATTGTTTGTATATTCTCTTGCATAATATTCAAATTCAGTGGCGTTGTTATGTTTAAAGGAACTTTGACGTAATTATTCATCACGTTTCTTTTCCCTGTTTTCATTGATAGTCAATCCTCTTCAGTTTTATGTATAAGTTAAGTCTTAGATTGTCAGCGAATCTTAGGTGGTTTAGTAATACCTCACCAGTAATTTTTTACCAATTTTATTCCTATCGAGCTTTCGGAATACGTGTTCTTGGGTCGTTGAGAAAAGTTTGGGTTATAAACACCTTATCTGACTCCTCTTCTAATGAGGAAGTCATCTCCTACCTGTTCTGTCCATGGGCGGCTGCCTAACCACTTCCACCACCTAAGCCTCTTGCCATTTTGACCACTTTATATAAAAAAATACAACCGTACTCTAATAAGCCCTCCTTTCATTACTATAGTTTCGTGCATAATATGGAAGAAGTATCTCTGTTTACGTAGATAAGCATCTATTTTTTTTTATGAAAATAAGGCACGAGACGAGCAAGACGTTCAGCTGACGGTGTTTGATACGCCCTGCCCATAACAATGCAGTGCCGCTCAGGATTCTTGAAAGAACCAAAAATTCTGAGCAGCACTACAATAATTGCACTCGTCACCTTGAGACGCAAGATGTTAAGTCTCATTTGCCCAGTAATTTCACTAGCTACGGCGCCCTTCAGACCGAAACACAGTTATGTTTACACATTACAGCTTCATGGCAGTAATAGGCGCCATTGTGGTACCCATAATCTAGCCTGCATCCTGTGCAAAGCAGCCTCCCAGTGGTAGGTATTTCTACTCTGTGGTAAAATATTATACGAATATAATTTCCAACAAATTCCAATATAAAGTATACTTGTAGAAAGTGAAGCAAGTAACTAAGTAGGTATCAGAAAATTCGCTTTCATAAGAATTTTTATTAATTCTATTTCAATTGCCTAACTATCACGAACAATTATTTGAATTTGCAAATGTTATTTAAATGTAGCTTCTTATCTTTCAAGTGATAATGCAATAATTGCATTCAGTACCTAATCGACGGTCGCTGAATTGAATTATTGCAAAAAAATAATTGTACTTTCATCCTCTCTCAACCTGTTGCTTGTAAGTGCGTTGCCCCTGGCACATTATTACCAAAAATATTTATTCGTCTGCTATCTTTATCACACTTGTATTAAAACTGGTATGAGTGACAGAGAAAACAAAACGTTATAAATTGTTTAGGCATTGCGCCCAATTTGGTTACTGATTACGCAACAATTCAAACCTTAAGGCAGGTTATAATAAATGAATCATCAAATGCATACAGTCTGTATTAAAAAAATATATATATTGTGCAACAAACGCACCGGAAATTATGGTTGTGGGACTTTTTCTTACCTACCTACTTACTTGTCTTTGTTGCTTCCTATTTATTCCACTTTAAGTACGTCATGAAGTAAATATTTCGAATTCGATAATTTTAAATGAAATGTATCATATTGGGTTATTATATTTATTATTAAATTTATTTATTAGTAATTCCGTTCTCGATTTTGGAAACACTGCCATCTGTGAATTGTTATATGTACTAAGTACTGGGCCACTGCGCCGAATCGTTAGTGAATGTAAAATGTTGGACTTTACTAGTGAGTAGAGAGATAGAGAGTAGTAGAGCTTCTATAGTCTTCCTAAAGAGGGCGCTTTTAAGCAAAATGTCTTCCACACTGTAAATAATAATAAACCGATTTTGGTATGGTTTTTTTTAAATAAATTTTTCGTCTTTTGTTTCATAGTTTCATAAAGGAAACTTATTCCTGTATTCTATAAGTGCATGAAATCTCAAGACATCTATAATAATACTCGGTTTTATGTGCCGTTATTTGGAAATTAAAGAAGTTTCTCAAAATAATTTCCTAAAAAACCTAAAATTAGAAAGGTCAACATTTATGAATAGAATAATATCTAAGAAAATAATCTTACGCGCTCCGCTTACACGTACGTTTGTACGTCAAGATAGAGCCTCTTGCTGCTAGACAACCGTTGAAAACAGGCCAGGTTTATTACTTTAGTGTGCGTGCCAAGCTTGCGTAGAAGTTCAATCATTGCATGAATTATTTCGTTTTACCCTGTGCTTGTAATGAAATAATGTCACAAGAGAACTGACAAACAGCGTGTCAAAATTTAACTCATATAATAATTATTCCTGGAGAAATAAAATTTGAAATTAAACATACTAACGGACACGAATCGAAATAAAAACTATCTTATCCCTCAAGTTCAAACTGCACACTGCTTAATTTGATTTAAATCGGTTCAGTAGTTTAGGGAGGGGGAGTATCATAAATATTGCAGGTGTAGGTAATATTTTACTGAAAGAAGTCTTTATTTTATTAAAAAAACAATTTAAACTGTATTCATAGATTTTAAAATGATTGCCTGATTGAACCGGGAATCGAACATGATAGTGTCAGTTGTATGTACTTACGGCAATTTCAGCTTTCTATTTTTCTGATCAAAATGTTACATTATATGTTAAAATTCATGGTGTTCGTTTTATTTCTGATGTTATGCAGCAGAATATAAGCCTTATGATGAGCAGGGGCGTGCATTGGTTTTCCAGCGCGGTAGGCATTATCGGAACTGCCTACTATAGGTATTTAGTATATCGCTTAACGAAAAACTTACTGGTTGGGTGTTCAATAGAAGTTCGATTATAGAATAAAAGAACTAAATTTATCTGAATTAACTTGGAATCTAGTGTAGGTATATTATTTAGACTCTAAATATGGTAGGTACCTAGGTAGGCTATGACTATCCAATATATATATATGCCAATGCATATATGGAATGCACGCCCCTGATGATGAGGCTTTTCGATCGGTATGTTCAAGCTATTTTTCATATTTTTTTCTCGTGTAGTGGGTTTAATACCCGGTTTATAAATATTATTTGAAAAATCTATGAACTCTCTCATTCATAGACTTACAATATATTATCGTTTAGACAAAGGGTGTGAGAGAGAATAAAGTCCTAACGATGATAGAGCGAGATAGAAAAGGAAAGCGAATCTAATTGTATTGTTACTGTAGCCGGGTTTGATTGCCAAGTTGGCAACAGTCAACCACGATTGACATATAAAACTCCTAAGGCCGACTTTAACATAGATTGCGGAATGTGTTGCACCATCGTATCCCTAGGCATAGTTAAAGTTAAAAATTGAAATATCATGTTAATATCTAATATTTATTTGAAACTTTTGAGAAGTCGTTATTTAGCTATTTAACATTAACCTTAGGTTAAGAATTAGTCTACGCTGCGCTCTAACTAGATTTAGACATTTCAAAAGGTATGCCTCAGACCTGAGAAGAACGGGCGCAAAAAACTCAACGGGCTTTTTTTATAGTAATTGTTACAATGTTAAAGCACAATAAAATTTATTATTTAATAGCCTGTGGGCGATCGCTCAATTCCCAATTAGTTGTATCATTAAGAAAGTCATTTATGTGATAGCAACCTTTGGGATTTCGTAATACATTTGTTTTGAACATTATCTGGAAGCTTGTACAAAAGCATATACAACGCCCCACAAAAGACCTACTAACTCGATTGAGTCGAGTAGGAGGCATTATAAGTGTACCTCGGATCTTTACTTTCAGACAAAGGATGGAGTGAACTCGATAATCAGAAGACGAATTCAAATAGTCAAAGGCGTGATGAGTAAATTGATCGAAAATTTGGCAAAGCAAGAAGATCTCTATTACAACCAAAAGACCCGTGAATACTTTAGTCTTCTCAACCTTTCTCTATGGATCTGAAACGTGGACGATCCGAGCGGGAAAAGAGGAAAAGGATTGACGCGTTTGAGATGTGGTGTTGGAGAAGGATGCTTCGCACACCGTGGATGGACAAGAGAACAAACAAGTATATCCTGGAGCAGATTGTCCACAAAGCTATCAAAAGATCCTGATGTATTTTGGCTACATTGCGCGACGCCGTATGTTGGCCATAAGTTGGACCCACAAGGTCACAAATGTGGAAGTTCTGCGCTGCGTCAATCAAAAACGCGAACTAATGCGTATCAAGATGAGGAAAGTCGCAATTTTGGGGCACGTGCTTAGGCACGAGAGGTACAAACTCCTACAACTCATCTTGATGGGAAAAGTTGCCGGAAGAAGAGGCGTAGGTCTTGGCTGCGCAACATCCGAGAGTAGACTGGCATTGCGAGTGCAGCAGAACTATTTCGCCTCGCGAAGGACAAACAATTAAAACTACCAAGCTGACCGCCAACCTTCGCTAGTCGGAGAGGCACGCGAAGAAGAAGAAGCCTGACGCCTTCTCAGTAATATAGACCAACTGATAGTCTTAGGAGGGACGGAGGGCAAAAGACCACGCGGACGATCACCTAGAAGATGGTCAGACCAGATCAAGACACTCACCACTTACTACCGCAATAAGGAAGGCCCAGGACCAAAAGGAGTGGAAGGCTTTAGTGACCAACTTACGAAAATTTGACAATTCTGCTTAATATTATATTTTTACTAACAGTGATCAAAAGCTCAATCCTTTAGGATAATCAAATCAAAATCATCAATCCTTATTCAGGCAGGTCAAGGAAATGACTTTTCTTTTTATATCCGCCTCCTTTGAGGGTTGAGCTTTAATAAGAAGAAGTGGCAAGAAACTCTTTGTGACAATCACTCACTCACAAATCATTTCAGTTACAATATATGTAAAGTGATGCAGCAATAATACTCAAACTACAAATACTCAAAAAAAAAAACGTAAATTAATTCGTAAAAACAAGAGCTATTGAGTAGGTACATTCACGGCCGACTCCTACTGTATCAACAAAAATACTAGGCCATGGTACAGTAGATGTATCAAATATCGATCCACACACACCGTAAATAAATAAAGATATTTAGCGACCATTTTATTAGAAATTATAAAAAATATAATTTTTAATTTTAAAACCATGAGGTAGAGTTTCCGGCTACAGGATCATCCTGCCACCGCAAGTAGCGCCCGTTTACGAGCATGACGCATGGGCCAGCCATCGCCTCCCTCATTTTAGGGAAGGGAACGTCCCGTCCCACGTCGCCGCCACAAGCAGTGACATTTAAGCGAGCATGATGAGAACTGTCACAGGAACTCAACCAAATAACAAAAAACAAGTTTAAGACGTATTAATGAGTTTGATGAAAAAGAAATTGAGTTTCAGTTCTAAGTATTGATTCATTATTGTATTATTATTATATTATTTATTACTATCCCCTAAAATTGATTGATTTTTTTTCTATTTTTGTGTGAAAATCTTAATGCGGTTCACAGAATACATCTACTTACCAAGCTCCAACAGTATGGTTCTTATAGTTTCGAAAAAAAGTGGCTATGACATACGGACGGACAGACAGGTAAACAGGCATGACGAATCTGTAAGGGTTCCGCTTTTTTATGGCTATGGAACCCTAAAATCAGATATAAATAGATAAATTAATTTCACAAATCATTAAAAGCTACAATGTCACTCCTACTTTTAAATTTATTGCATAATTGTTGTACAATTTATCAGTCACCATCTCGGGAGTAATATAAAAAATTTTGTTTGCATTGCGAAGGAAAAAGAGATGATAAAAGTTAAAATGAAAAAAAGAAGTTACGAAATTAATATTCGGTCACACAAACACAGAAGGCTCATTTCTATTCGCCTGAAATATTATTTACTCACACACACAAACGTCTCGTTCGAAAGAAAAGTGTGCAAAAAGGTTTCATAAGAATAAGCAGGACGGAATACGGATCTTATTTTTCTCGTGGTCCTTTTCAGTCCCTCTTGGGGGTAATGGAGGGGGGGCTCCAAGGTAGGAGGGGGGTACGCCACCCACTGCAATAATACTGCGTCACTATTTTGCGCCATTACCACTCACACTTGCCTCCTATGCTAGCAGTGTTGCAAGACCGATAAATAGGTTTTGCTTAAATTATCTATAATTAAAATTTCTTTTCTTCAACATCACATACTAATATATTTTAATTACTCTATTATTCAGTATGCAGTATATTATTGATAAACGGAAACAAACACATTTAAATATTATATCTATCTATTTTTAAGTGGATTAAATAATATTTTTTATGGAACAGGAGCACAAACGGAGCAGATGTTAAGTGATCACCGCAGCCCACATTCGGAACAACACCAGAGGAATCACAGGAGCGTTGCCAGCCTTTAAAGAAGGTATAAAGTGAAGAACGCATTTTTTTTTAAAGTAACCATGTATCGTCTTGAAAACATTCCACAAGGAAGCTCATTCCATAGCTTTGTTATACGTGGAAAATTTGAATTTGAATTTGATAATCTATTTTGTGTCGTGTGAAGGTGAAAATCGGCGGTAGGAATAACTGAATTTTATATAACCTAATTATTTATTATAATGCGGGTTTTAGGCCATGAAATTGGATAACTGTTACATTTGTTAACTGGATGGATTTTTGTTTTTTTACGCCAAAGAAGTATAACTTTGGTGTACGTACATAAGTATACATGGAAGAGGGGGACCATCACCTTTTTTGGAAAGTAGGTACGATCGTTCCATAGTTCAATTGTATATGGAAGAATTTTCCTTGAATACAACGCTGATATGATGAACTACGAATACATGACTATCGATATTTTGTATGTTATCTTGAGTGTAAATAAGTAAGAGTAAGACACACGAGAGTGAATCTCGTGGCAGAATTTGGTGAGTCAGGATCTGCTGAGGATGCCTCGTATATACGCGAATTCATTGATCACCAATATTAGGGGTATTTACACTCAAGATTACTCAAAAAATTTAAATAATCATGGATTTCCGCAAAATAACGCAAAATTCAATGAAAAAAAAATATTGCGTGCGTACAAAGAACACATGTCAGAATTGAAACCTGCATTGTGCATGAACCTCAAAACTGCATATGAAGTCCTAGTATGTGTTACTAGGATGATACACCGCTGTGCCGATACCGCTATGAAAGACATTACTATCACCGCTACCATATTTATGTTCTCCTGGTGTCTATGTTGTAATTCCTCGTACGCATGACGTTAGAATATAGGTACAGTCGCGTCATACATAAGACAATCTCTTCTTCAATTGTGATCGCCTGGTACGAGTACCAAAACAATGTATAATGCTTCTTATGTCATTTTGTACCACGTTAAATCAAAATCACTTTATTCATGTAGGTATGTCACGAAAATGACACGTATGAATGTCAAAAAAAAATCTTATTAATTCTCTGCTACTTCGTAAAGGTTGAGGCTAATGAGAAGAAGTAGCAAGAAACTCATTGCCACTCTTTTAAATCAAGATTTACATTTTCATCGTTTTACAAATCATTTCAATTACAATATAATATGTAAATAAAACTTAAAATTGTGTCTTTTAACTGTCGAATAGAAGTTTTCACTTACAAATACATAACTAGTAAACACAATGTATTTTCGATCAATATTCATGGTTTAATTCACATACTTGATTGGACGCTAGCAACTGTAATTTAAGCATCAAATCAGCCATTATTACATGACGTTCGAGCCTGTTCAATTAATTTTCATTGGCATTTGTGTGGAATGCGTTTAACATCCAAATTTGGAATAAGGCAATGTGAATGTGATTAACATCTCATTTAATGTCATAACAGACGATCAAGCTCACACAATGTTAATAGAATTATTACTATCAAATATAATTTGACAAGAATTTTTTTATGAACGATGCGGGGCTCGAACCCACGACCTCTGGCGTTCCGTGCCAGTACTCTCCCAACTAACCTAACCGTTCGAGTGGGAGAGCCCCGCATAGTTCATAAAATTTTGTTTTCAAATTTAATTTGTGTTTTTATCCTAGAAGTGAGGGTTATCACTTTAAAAACAAAGCAAATTGTTAAGCATTATTACTATCAAATATTCAGGGTAGGATTTAACATCACTAATTCAACGTTAAAAACTACTTTGAAAAAGTATGCTTCAGACCTGAGAAGAACGGACGCCAGAAATTCAGCGGGCTTCTATTTTTCAAAAAAATATAGTTAGAATGTTATATCGTTTAATTCAATTTATTATTTTATAGCCTGAGGGCGGTCGCTCTATTTCCAATCTGTAGTATCATTAAAAAAGTCCTTTTTTAATAATTATTTTAAATTTCGAACACACTTCTTTTGTAAGTTTTCTGGAATCATAACGTAAATTAACGTAATAATATTTCGACTACTAGACTAGCTCGACATAACCGAATAGTAGGCATAACAAGTCTATGTTTGTTCCCATAAATATAACGCTCTTCATTGGTATGTCTAACGAGGTGTATGTTATGATAATTTTGTACTTTCATGATTTGTTTAGTCACTAACTCAAATGTAACGCAATGTATGAATAATTATCATACGATACCTATCTTATCTGAACTAAAGAGAAAATATTTTATTATTTGTATGTTGCATCTCATTTACCCATTAATTTCACTAGCTACGACGCCATTCAGACCGAAACACAATAATGCTTACATATTACTGCTTCACGGTAGAAAAAGGCGCCGGAGATATAATGGAGTCACTGAAAGCGGCAATCAGGAATCCAATTAAGGACTCCGTAATATTTGTGAAACAATATTGAAAACTGTCGACGGACAAAAGCTTCAACTAGCAAACAATGTTAAGCTTTAATAAAACTCCCTGAATAGTTATACATAAGCAGACTGGAAATGTAACTATCTGCTCACAGGACGCCTAAACATACCGCCGCAGATATAGGCTTGGAGACAAAGTATTTACCACCCGATGCGATAAAACAATCGCTCGCCGTTGCATCGATTACATGGCTGGCTGCACGAGCGCTTAATGAAATTGTACGTTTCTGTAAGCAATGGATTGTTTACAAGGCGTAACTTTCAGTGGCAGCGGTTTGGAGGTATCCAGTGTGCTGAGGTGGGAGTGAGGCGACGGTCCTTTGATTCTGGCGAGATTAAACGTGCAGCATACGGTGGCGCCTCTATCGATTGTTGTTGTAATTACAACGCTTCCTCGTCGAGTCGCAAATGAAATTGTTCCCTAGGCTATGAATGCAGTCGGCTACGTTTTGTTGCAGTAGCTCATCGATTGCATGCGTATTGTTGGGCTTCAGAAGATAAAAGGCATTAAAGGCATTTCTTTTGACAAAATTGTTTCCTTTAGAATTATTTTTGATGTCATTTCTAATATACTAGACACTACTACCGCTTCGGAAACAAATGGCGCTCTGAGTGAGACGAAGCGGCGCAAGAAACTCTCCCAGCATTCATTTTTTTTTGCACTCTTTTTGATCAAATATACAATATTGTACTGTCAGTGCTATTACTATAAAATAATCAGTATCTAGTCGCAGACTGTCGGTGGAGTAGTAAAATTAACGACAGAGCCACCTTTTAATAAAAAATTTAAACTTATTTATAGAAAATGCCTGAACTATGGCTGGGACCTTATTATGAAAGCGTATACATTTATCCTTAAAGCTATTATGTATCTTATGAAGCCTACTACAATTAGTTACAAGAATATGTTGTAATAATGAAAATCACTATTAAGAGCGAAAAGGTGATTTAGCCCAATTTTAACAAACAAAATGACAGTATTTATGCTCAATGCGCTAAGGAAGCTTCCCAATTAGTCGACAGAGTGCAATGTGGGCACTATCCGACTTCAGTTATGGTTTGGTGGGGTATTAGCTATGGAGCAGTGACAGCCATACTTTAGTGAAAAAGTCATCAAAACCAATCTTGAGAAGGTAGTGTAGCCCTTAACAACACCATGTTCAATAACCAAGAATGATCCTACCAGGTAGACTTAGCGCCGGGTCATATAGCTCGGTCTACACAGTCTTAGTTGGAAACGATCGTTTCGGACTTCATCAGAGCTGAAGACAGGCATCGTCTAGTCCCAATCTTAATCCGCTAGATTATGATTTCTGGTCCTTTTTAGAGAGTACGGCTTGCTCTAAATGCAATAATATGGAGTCCCTAAGACAATCCATACGATTGACAGTGAAGAATTATCCCATGGAAAGAGTGCGTGTTTCTATTGATAATGGAGACCACATCGAAGAGGCTTTTTATATTTTAAATTGTTATATATGTATGTATTAAACTAACACACTGTAAAAGTAATAAATGTTATTTGCAATAGAATTTTTTATTGTTTCTTTGTGACAGTTTTTAAAGCAAGACTTGGTACTTAGATCATTGATAAGTCTTGATAGTGACAGCTGCGAAAACGTCGAAAAAACAGGGTTGTCAGTAAACCTTTATTTTAAGCAATTCACGTATACTAATAAAAAGTGACATATAAATCGCGAGTGTAGGACGTAGCTTGGCACGCACCCTAAAGTAATAAACCAGGCCTGTTATCATCGGTAGTCTAGCAGCAAGAGGCTCTATCTAGATGTACAAATGATCTGAGATTTAACAAAAAATCTCTCAGTTTAACAAATACAGCATGAAATATCGAGTAAATATCCATTATGTACTTGAAGCCACCTCGAGAAGGTTCTACTCTGTAACGCGACTGCGCCGACTAAACAAAAGAACCACAAATCCACATTCGAATGTGGAAATACGAATAGGAACGCAGAGAGAAAATCCAATAAAACATTCGTAGCTGCAAACGTAGTCGTAGATACGTCTACGTGACGTAGCCACCTCCCGGTCACGCATGCGCACAACAATTGTACAGAACAAACGTACAGTTCCAATTTCAATTGTAGAAAAAATAACCAATTCGAAATGGAGAAGGCTTCGCGGCGACCAATGGGAGCGCTTACAGTCGTCATGCCGACTGTGTGGGCGGGGCGAATGATATCTAGCATTGGAATGTTCGTTGTATTTGTTTTGCCGGATCCGAAGGCTTTATTGCTCGGTGTTTGAGGCTCTTTCCCCTTGAGGAAAACAGCGATGGAAAGCTCCAAATTGTTTTGGGATGAGTCATTTCACATTATGTACCGGAGTTCCATTTCACAACTGTTTTCAATTTACTTGTGTATGTACATCTACATAAATAACAGAAAATAACAGTCAAACGTTAAATCCAATAAATAATATATCAAGATATGACCTCGTAGATGACAGTTATAAAAAGATGTATCTGTAAAGCTTCCGAAGCCATTAAGGAGTGTCTCTTTTCATTTGTATATAAGTATTGATTTTCCGATAGGAAAAAACGAAGGCAACGATCTATGCAGATCTGGAGTGCTCTCGGCACATCAGATGGCACCGGCGGGGCAGCCTCCGCAGACAATCGAACGGTGGGGAACCTCACCCCCCACGGGAGGTCGGGGAACCGTCACAGATTATGTTCGCTACAACAACAGAGGCTGTATATCGCCAATACAGTAATTTACACCTAAAGAGGGTATTTAAATTCAAATATTTTTATTCAAAAAAGAAAATAAAATCACTTTTTGAAAGTCAATAACCGCACGTTTTTCTCAGGTATGAAGCATACTATTTTGAATGGGTGGATTATAATTAAATAGCCTGAGTACCTTCGCTCCATTTTTAATAATAATTAAGAAAATAATTTATGTTATAGTAAGCTTAACCACAAAAACTTTATATATGTCGTTCCCTTGTAGTCGAGAGTCAAGAGCAAATATAGGATGTGTTCGACTTTATCAAAGGAGCAGTTTGGTGGTGCCATTTTCATAAGAACCTTGAAATTTGATTCTTTTTCTTCTTTACTCCGTTCTATCTCCCACTTTAGGTTGGGTCGGCTCTCCGAATCTCCCCTCACAACCCATAACATTCTGTTTAGGGTTGTCAGGGGAGATTTTGTTTATCAATGTGGCTGGTCATATATGTGTATGTAGGACATCCTTTCTTTTTCTCAGACAAGTTTAGGACTGTCTTCACTACATAGTCTTCATGTCTCATTATGTGACCTTACCACTTCAGACGGCTATAGGGTTGCGTACTTTATCAAGTTTTTAACCCCTCCTGAACTTAGCATTTTCATTTTGGCCATGTCAATCTTGTGCACATGGGTTTCTTTAACTGGCCAGCACTCTGTTCCGTAAAGGATTGCCAGTCTAACCGTCATTTTGTAGACATTTCCTTCTGTGCCGACCAAGCGCGTGTCACACACCATTCCGGTATACGACTGCCACTTTTGCAAGCCGTCATTTACTCTCTGAGATACGTCTTTCTCCACGCTGACATGCCCCATGATAAGTCAAATCAAATCTAAATCATTTTATTCATGTAAGTCACGGAAATGATACATATGAATGTCAAAAATATTTTTTTCTTATTGAATCTACTGCTACTTCGTAAAGGGTTGAGCTAATGAGAAAGTAAAGTAAGTAAGAAACTCAACACTCATCAACTCAAGAGTGACAAGGTATTTAAATTATGACATGAAATCTTCTACGTTTTTAAGCCTTAGACACTTATACCTTATTTAAAAATTATTGCGATATTGTTCATTGATGTTGATACAACGATTTTTATAAGCACTGCGTGATCAGTGTTGTGTGTATTCGCAGACGATGTCGCAGTTATCAGCACAGTAAATTATAATTTAAGAAAGTCATGATGAAGCAAATATCAAAAACTTACAACCTTAACCTTGTTTTAATATTGTTTCGTCTCTATCTTTCCTTTCAGGCAGTATTAATTCAAATCAAAACTTTTTACTAACGTAGATTTAAAAGAAATTATTTTTGCACGTCATACTTTAAAAAAAATACTTTACAAATATAAAATATAAATAAGAAGACTATCATTAGTATGTATAAATATTTTTATCATTAAAACAATCCTCAATTTTGTAGAAGCTCTTTTTCATAAGTCAATTATTTGATTTTTATTGAAGTAAGCGTTACTTTGAGGAAATCCATAATTATCTAAATGTTTTGAGTTTTCTTTAGTGTTAATTCCACCAATATTTGTCTTTAAACAATTCGACACATGTTTCGCCTCTACACGAGACATCCTCAGGAGATATTGACTCGCCAAACTCTGACACGAGTCTAAATTATTTGATTAAAAAAAATACGAAAGGATAGTACCCGTGAAAAAATGAATACAAAAATCTTAGATCATTTTTACGTCTGAATAGACTATGGCAGCTGTGAAAATGTCTGGAAAATTGAGGTTGACAATTTTGGGCAAGGCTGCGTGCCAGTAACACAAAGTGACGTCACACTAACACAATGAAATCGTGAGTGTAAGACGTAGCTTGTCACGCACACTAAAGTTATAAACCTGGCCTGTTTTTGTCGGTTATCTAGAAGTAAGAGGCTCTATCTAGACGTATAATTATATGAGATTTTTATCTGGCTTTTTTATAATATAATTATTATAATATATCGAAGTAAATATCGAGTTAATGAGTAAGATTTCTGTGAGCCACATCGTCTATGTCGTTATCGACCCGACGGCGGAGACTTCCCATTCTCGAAGTAAAACACGTTGGGATGGAAACCGCGGGATAAACCCTCCACCCACAGCCTCCCGATCTTTACGTTTCAGGAATAAATATTTCAGAGCGTGTGCTTCGGAAGTTAAAGTTATGTATCGCTACACTGGCGTGGTAACAATCCAAGAATGAGAAAACGGCGATACTTTCATGTAACTTGCACGTTGACTTATGCTTCAGTGTTCGCTTCTTAGGTACTTCGCAAGTTATTACGTCATTATAATGTTAGCGTGGGGCATTATTTGTAATGTTTATAATCCGTACAGGGCGATAAATGAAACGTTGGGAAGAAGAAGCGTGTTAACAGCTATAAAACTTAATTTATTTTTAACCCGATAATTATTTTTATGGTTTCATATGACAAAAATAACTTTTATCCTGCATCATAACTCTGTTACCCGCCTGTCATTGTTAACAGTCTATTTTTCTTCATGACAATAAAGGGCGAGATGAGCAGGACGTTGAGTTGATGGTAATTGATACGCCCTGCCGTACAATTGCGCTCGTCTCCTTGAGACATAAGATGTTAAGTCATTTGCCCAGTAATTTCACTAGCTACGGCGCCCTTCAGATCGAAACACAATAATGATTACACATTACTGCTTCACGGCGGAAATAGGCGCCGTTGTGGTACACTGGTAAAATCTTATCTGAAACCCGTGATTGAATGACCTTAAAATAGTATTCTGAAATTCTTTATCTGATCGGAATTTATTTATTAAACATTCTTACGAGAAAAATACACTTTTCTAATTAGCCTACCGAGTGTGAAAATATTACCTCTCGCTTGATATACCGGAGAAAAGAGCGAAACCCTTTAAAAATCCGACAAATATACATACTTCATTGATCCTTCCAGTCTACGATGAAGTATCAACTGGATTTGTCATGTGTTTATACCCGAAAGGGGCATTCAATCCGGACAAATCCAAAAGTTGTAGAACATGTTGGACTAGTTTGGCTTTTATCCGAGAATGTTAATTGTACCTTACTACTGATTTGGTTAAATAATATACTGATTATGATAATAATAATTAACATTATAACACATTATTTCTAATCTTTTGGAACTTTTTTCATGTATGAATGTGCTACTTCTATAAATTCATTTACAAATCAAGGAGTATTCACGTATGCAAGGATATGTTTTCTAATTTCCGTTCAATACGGCTTCATTTTGTTTTTTAAGATGAGTTTTATGCGACACTCAATTACCACAAACACTCAATAGCACATAAACTATATAAAGACTTTCTGACTATTAAAGAACTTCTTTCTGTCCGAGGTATATTTATCTTGCGTGTTATGACAAGCACGCATAAAGAGGTCTTGAATTTGCTTAATTATAAAAACCTACTAGATAGCCGTTCGTACAAGATTCCAACACCAACAATAAATACAACATTTGCAAGTAGATTTAGCCCATTCTTTCATACATATATATACAACAAGGTAAATTTAAAATGTTCTATTAAAAATTGCTCGGTCCATCAGGTCAAATTTAAAATACAGAGATGGTTACACACACTCACTTATGCAGACATGGAAGCTATTCTTAAATTGATAGGTTAGCATTCATATAATGTTAATACTTTGAAACATGATTGATTAATGTTAATACTTGTTACTTTAACATGATTGATCTGATACAGAGTGCACTTTTTGACCTTTCGGTTCATATTGTTAACCATAGAATGTAAATTGGTTGCCTACAGGCCAAGTGTAGGGACCAAATATGATGTAATATTATGTGATAAAGTGTCTGTATATAATAAATAAAATTAAATACTTAGCCACATAAATTAAAAAAAATACGTTTCAATTTTAATTGCGCCCCACCTAACAAAACAGAAACTTTGATAAAGACATGCTATAATATTGTCTTTGTTCTTTTTAAGCGTAACGTAAGCGTGTTATTATTCGCTTGTCACATCCAGGTACGTAGTTCATCCTTACTTCCAGTAAACACAGATGCAATAATAAGTATGAACAGAGCTAAAACTTATAATGTACTAGCTGACTCGACAGACGTTGTTCTGTAGAATATAAAAAAAATACTGTTTTATAGGAATTTGCCAATAATATTTCAAAACATCAAAAGAATTATTTCGTAAAAAATGCTCCCTATTGCCAAATGAAATTGTTTCACAGTGGAACTGTCAAACCGTGCGTCACTAAATTCTCTCATAGAATATATGTCCATACAAAACAAATGCTGCAAGTAAAAATAATTACGGGTCCCAAATCGAAATAAAAACTATCCCATCTCTCAAGGTGGACCAAACTGCACTCCACGAAGTAATCCCCATTAAAATCCGTTCATTAGTTAAGGAGTCCATCGCGGACAAACAACGTGTCACGTATATTATATATATTACGATTACGTAACGACAGGAAACGTGACAAGTTCGTTCCGTATTGAAATCCACGTGTTCTTGCAAAACTTTGATAAGCATTGTTTAATTCACTTAGGTCAGTGTTCAGCAATCGATAACAAAACATATGGAATCTATTACGGAGTCCTTTTTATATGTATATTAATGGCATTAATATGTATATGTATATAAAATTTCCGTATCCAGTTTAAGACCAGTGGGAGGCTCCTTTGCACAGGATGCCGGGTAGTTTATGGGTACCACAACGGTGCCTATTTCTACCGTGAAGCAGTAATGTGTAAGCTAACTGTGTGTCGGTCTGAAAGGCGCGGTCTGAAATTACTGGGCAAACGAGACTTAACATATGCTTATGTCTCAAGGTGACGAGTGCAATTGTAGTACCGCCCAGAATTTTTGGGTTTTTCAAGAAGTGGCACTGCATTGTAATGGGCAAGGCGTATCAATTTCCATCAGCTGAACGTCCTGCTCGTCCCTTATTTTCATAAAACAAAATAGAAATAGCAAGGCAATAAAAACTGTTTTAAAGGCAAGGGATTATATTGAAGATGAAGAGGTTTGACGTACAGTCTCTTGTTTATTGCGATTCACAACTCTCTGTGACCCCATGGGTCTTGCTTGTCCGTGGGTCTTACTACTAACGTATTTTAAATAACTTATGATTATAGTGGCCCGGTGGTTAGTGACTCTGCCTACTGAGCTAGAGGTTCGAATCCCGGTAGGTGCAAACATTTCTATGATAAATAGAAATGTTTGTTTCCGAGTCATGGATGTTCATATGTATTTATGTATGTTTAAGTAAGTATATTGTATTAAATATATAGTTGTCTTGCACCCATAGTACAAGCTATGCCAAGTTTGGGGCAAAATAATTTGAGTAAAAGTGTGTCAATATTATTATTTTTATTTCTATTCATTTTTATATTTATCTTATTTTCTAAATATATATTATATATAGATAATATATTTATAAAAAAAACAATATTACAAATAAATATAAAACATAGAGTCCAGCCGGCGTTGGTCCACGACAATTCCGCCGGTGATTAGGGCGACAGAATGAGGAAATTCCGCACGATGCGGAATATTAAAATTAATGTTATTTAAAATTATTATTATCTATAATATTGGTATATATTTTACGTCGCTTACGTAGTTTACTTTGTGTTCTGACTAATTACAAATCTTTTAATAAGTTTGCATAAATTAATTAAAAAAAATCATTTCATTTCAGTGTAAATCATTTTTAGGAATCTGTACCCAAAGGTCAGTCTATTAGAGGGGTTTGAATCTATTAAGGTTTTGATAGGTTATAAGAATTGCCGATAATATCAACAGTTGTAATACATTAAAACCAAGATGGCCGCGATGAGACATATTACTAGTTAAGTTAATTAAAGTTTTATTAATAAGAAAAATTAAGGTAGTAGTTAAAATAAAGGGTAGCTTATTTTATTATTTTTAAATAAATTATAATCAAAGGGTTCGTTCTGGATCAAGAAATTTGGGGAGTACCTAGGTTGAGACCTTGCAATAAAGAAATATATTTAGCGCCTGTATAATATTGATAGCAATAGCATATTTGCACATCACATGTGAACTGCTCAATTTCATTTTCTATAATATATGCTTAGATAATTTATACGTCTAGATGGAGCCTGTTGCTGTTAGATAACCAATGAAAACAGGTGAGGCTTATTACTTTAGTGTGCGTGACAAGCTACGTCTTACACTCCCGACTTGTGTGTCACATTGTGTTAGTGTGCGTCCATTGCTCAAAGTACCGGCTAACTGTCAACTTCAATTTTTTTCGATGTTTTCACAGCTGTCACTGTTTTCACAGTGTAATAAATCTATCTGGCGACCGTAGGCTATGCCCGGACCATCCAGCTGTATATCGAGAGCCTCTTGAGATATTTGGTCGAGCCTCTTCGCTATATGAATCAGATAAATGGAAATGAACAACAGAATAGTTTTGATGACTTTATAAATTATGTTTAAATGTCCTACGATGTCCCTAGAAAATATTTTCATTCATTCAATTCAATTCATTCTAAGATTCAATTTCGAGAAAGATTTCACTAACAAAAACAATTGCTTCACAAACAGGAGAAGGAAAGAAGAAAGAAGAAAGCGCTGTGGCTAGTAAAATTACTGGCCAAATGAAACTTGACATCTTATGTCTTAAGGTGACGAGCGCATTTGTATAGAATTCTTGAAATAACCAAAAATTCTGAGCGGCACTACATTGTAATGAGCAGGGCGTCTCAATAACCATCAGCTGAATTTCCTGCTCGTCTCGACCTTTATTTTCATAAAAAAAAAGGAAACGAATAACAGAATTATAGTTGTGAAACTTCGTAAGAAAAAAAACAAATAAATCAAATTGATATACTAAAATGTCTATCGACATGATCGATAGAAATACAGTTGCATCGCAATCACAATCAGAATTAATTATTTTAAATCAATAGCAGAAAAAAACTGCGATAGTTTTATTTATTAATATAGATGACTTAGTAGAAGAGAAACAAATTATTATAGTAAATCATATCTTACGACTAAAACAATAACATCACTTACTTGTAATATTATTGTAACTAATGATTTAGAAATGTATTTTGTAAAATTTGCACGTCATAAATGTGACAAACATATTGTACTTTATAATATTTATGTAACATCAATCTAACATGTTTATGCAAATGAAAACTTTAACTTTGTAATTAGCAATCCATACAACAAATTCGGGATGAATGATAGAAGCACACTTGAATCACAATCACCGGTAAATAAATGAATAACAGAGAAAAACTGAGATAGTGAGATAGATATATTTATTAATATTACTGACTTATTAGAAAAGACACAAATTATTATAGCAAATCATATCTTACGACTAAAATAATAGCATCACTTACTTGTAATTAAAAATCCACAGAATATATTCGGGATGACTGATAAAAGCACACTTACATCACAATCAGAAATAAGGAAATGTTGAACAGAGAAAAACTGCGGTAGGTTTATATATAGAATCATGACTGAATTTATTCGTAGTAGTGTGTTTGCGTGTGTACTACTCGGCCACGGTTTAATTGATCTTCGATAAGAATATACGTCTGAGTTTCCGACATAGTACTACATTTTATGACCGAACGTCTGTTTCGATTGACGTTTTTCGTTCATTCTTTTTTTATGACAGTAAGGCACGAGATGAGCAGGACGTTCAGCTGATGGTAATTGATACGCTCTTCCCATTACAATGCCACTCGGGATTCTTGAAAAACTCAAAAATTCTGAGTGGCAATGTTAAGTGTCATTTGCACAGTAATTTCACTAGTTACGGTGCCATTCAGACCGAAACACATTAATGTGTAATAATGTAAAGGCAGAAATAGGCGCGGTTGTTGTACCCATAATCTCGCCGGCATCCTGTGCAAAAGAGCCTCCAACTGGTAATATTCTTAATGCAATACGTAAACTAATGAAATATTTATGCTGATTGTGAACTATTAAATTGAAATTATTATTATGAATTATTTAAATAAACCTAAAATAAAAATAAAAATCTGGCCAAGTTCGTTCGGACTCGCCTACCGACGGTTCCGTAAATTCAATTAGGTACGTAGGTAAAGGTACCTTCCTGTATAGGTACCTATCAGAAAAAACACCTTTTCTTCTTTATAAGTATTTATAAAAATGGGAAAAAGATTTTTTTCATTCTTCAGCTATGCTTCTTTTATATTACGTCTTATTTTACACTTTTATATGTTTTCTCTCTATTTCGTTTCATTACAACATCAAAAAAATCATTTATTAGGTTTTCCTATTTATTTTAAATTAATTTGGTAATCCCGATGCATTTATATTCATTAAAAAAATAAATATTCATTGAGACGTTCCACATTTTTCACACACAACGTGACATCTGACTTTTAAGAGTTCCCGAAGGAGCGCTATATAAATATGCTTAACGTAGACCAAGTTGCGGGTAAAAGTTAGTGTTACTATTAAAATTAAATATGCCATCCTTTGAAATCCGTTACTACATTTCAAAGTAGAATCGAATTACGCATTAATCTAAGTTGATCTCTACGAATGAGGAAAATTATGGGAAAATAAATATAAATGGCTTCTAGAATTTCCTATTGAATCTATATGCGTAGATTAATTTACATTACAAATCAAAGTCTTTTGCGTTTCAAATAATGAAGAGTTATGCCTTAGTTGTTTTTACTTTGTATGCGTGGAATTTTGACGTACCTAATGACATTTGACCCGGAGATTAAGTTAAGGCGTGTAAGCGTAACTAACAACTTATTATTATGAAATTTTGTAAACACGTTTTTAGGGGTACAGAAAAGGATATAGGTTTTTTTATGCAAGATGAGGAAAAACGAGCCCACGGGTCACCTGATGTTAAGTGATCATTGCCGCCTACATTCTCCTGCCGTTGTCATTAAGAGAAGTGTACGCGGTTTTTTTAATGTATCCATGTCGTATCGTTCTGCAAACACCGCTCGAGGACACCCATTCCACAGTATGGTTGAACGTAGAATAAACATTTTTGAAGAGTGAATGCCACACATGCGGATGGTGGAGATGTTATCCTAATTTGTGGCGTGTCGTGCGAAGTTGGAATTCAGCAACAGGAATGACTCTTTGGAGTACTACCTGTGATGCAATAGAAGGCATACAATGAAGCGATGTCTATATACAACGCCAAGTAATCTAACCGATCATAGAGCACTGGATCCCCAGCAATCGGCTCTGCTGTGCACGTGGTTAAATGGTTCGAGCTATTACTGGGGTGCGCCAGACCAGAGATGACAGCAATACTCCATATGTGGCCGGACCTGCGCTTTGTAGAGCGCTAGAATGTGGGCCGGCTTGAAGTATTGCCGTGCTCTATTTAAGACTACCAGTTTCTTCGGAGCTAATTCGGTTATGTCTTTTAGATTACCGCGGAATTGGCAAACGAGATTTCGAGTATTCCAATACTATCTTTTCAAACTAAACTTGTGTGAAAATTCCTTAATATTATTAAATTTACATTGATTAAAATATCTTCGCCCTGTGCCTACGGCGCATAAAAAGAACAGGGAAGTCCAAGATCCAAAGGTGTCTTTAAAGACAACTAAGGGCATTCACCAGTGGGAGGCTTCTTTGCAAAGGATGCCGGCTCGATTATGGGTACCACAACAGCGCCTTTTTCTGTCGTGAAGCAGTAATTTATATATTTATTTCAAGGAATATCAAAAGCTATTTACACAAAATAAAAATACAATAAAAACTTAGAGCTAATTACAGATATTCACTCATAGACAACAGAAGTAGTAAGAAGCAAAAATATAAAGAGTAAACATTTAATATTATAATGTAATAATAAGCACACTTAAGACTTACAGGTTAGTCAACGGATTCAAAAAATGATTTTATGATACATTGTTTCATTACGTTAACAGTTGTATTAATATATCCAAATTAATTATTTCACTGCTTAGTTTATTACAGGTGGAGCTAGCCCGCAAGATATAACTAGTGCTCCCGTAGTTAGTAGATGACTGAGGTGCGTACAATAAATGACTATGGCGTAGTGCAGTAGATGAAGTTCTCAATGAAATTGTCGAGAGAAAATCTGGATAATAAACCTTATTTTGAGCTATTTTCAAGAAGAAAGCAATGTCAGAGATCATACGTCTTTTCTCAAGCGGTAGTAAATGTTGCTTTTTACAATGTTGCTCGTAGGACTTTGAATTGTACTGTCGTCGGTACGGTAGTATAAAAAGCGTGAGTACTTTTTTTGAATATTTTCTATTCGAGAAATATATGTAAAATACAAGGGATTCCAGATTTGAGAGGCATATTCAAAGTGACCACGAACGTGCAGTGCAATATCTTCAGTTTCTTGACTTGATGGAAATCACGCGAGCTTCTTATAATAAATCCAAGGGCTTTAATAGCTTTTGATATAGATGAATTTATTATATAAAAAACAAGGTCTCTTATTGTAGGTCTTATAGTAGTACTCCTCTGCACATTTTCACATTTTAACTGGTATTTAAATATTTTAGGATGCCGCTTTCGCGTGAATGTCATTAGGTACGCTACATTTTAGGTTTAGGTCTAGGCTATGATCAACATATTTCATCAGTACATTTATAATTATGGTAACATGATTTTTCAAGATTGCTTATTCTTGTACGTATCATTTTATAAGAAACCATATCTGACATAAGTATTGCTATAAGGTTTGTACTTACGTAAATATTTATATTTTTCTCTAATATCTTTTTTAAGATGGATAGAGTACCACACTGGATAGTGACTGGATTTAATAATTTTAGATGGCAGTTATTGTTTTCAATTATTCAAAAAACTCATAAAAATGTTACTGACTCATCAAGCGATAAATCCGACAGTACGCCATGCAAATTAATGCTTTGTATTTCAGCATTAATTGCCTCATAATCACCGCAGTTAAATATGTATCTACGCCTTGGGGCCGACCGTAGAAAACTTTTCGCGGTGAATTTAACTAAAAAAGACAAGGCTCCATGGTGGACTTCAACAGGAACAAGCGCGTCATTACTAACATCACTGACTGTCACCAAGCCAATGGATAGCATTAAATCTAGAGTTTTATTATACATATATATTTCGGATTCCATTGAATTGCTTTAGACCAAGGAATGCCAATTCATCCGTGAAAAAAACTTCATAATGTGATTGACAATTACACGCGCTAAATGATTCGTCACTGTAATTACAAAGATTCCATATTATATTGCTCATATTAAAATCACCAATTATAAGAAGTTTATCATTAGGATTCTCGATTATTATATTCCTTCGTTCCGCATAGGAAATTATGTAGTTGCTGTGAGAAGGAGTAACCCTGGTTTTCAGCACATAGATAGAGAACGCATATATGCAGATTTGTCAGGAGTTTATTTCTATGACAGTTAATAGTAACTGTCACCCACAAATCTTCAGAATTCTAGTTACGGTGTGGCTTTGGTATCACTGAAAGTGATCTACGAGTTGCAATGAGCACCCCACCCCCTCGACTTTGACCAGTAGCAACGTAATTACGATTCCGACGCAACACCATATACCAATTGTCAAAAGGCATCTCTGATTGAACAGCCAAGTTTCAGTCAAAACAATTACATCATAATCAAATAAGGTTACATTGCGTTTGAAGACTTTCGTTATAGTGCGTAAACCCCTCGTATTTTGATAGTAAATATTAAGGTAATTTATATCACTTATGTTAGAAGTAGCTATTTATAAACAAATCCATTATTTGACTGAATAACAATTCAAAAGACATGTAACAAACGCTAAGATATACAGTATTTTATTGAATTAACATAATTCTTACAAAACAAATCTTATAACAATATTTACAATACTACGACTACATAAAATTAAAACTATCATTACGTGGAAGCGTACCAAGAATACTGGCAGCATTACCGCGTTGGATAGCAAGGCTGATCCGTTGACCGAAATAGCTGCCAGCGCTTGGGTTTCCCGTAGCCTTATTGAGGCGCGAAGATAGTATTTTGAACATTCTCCGCGCCTCTGGGCCCCACGGGCCAAGTGTCTCGACACCAAACGGCACAAAGATGTATGACTCACTGAGACCAACATATTTGCGACGCTTGCCGTCTTCGGCAGTCGAAGCAGCAGCCCCAGCACCAACTGACGTAACTTGGACATGAGAAGGAGATAAGATAAGATATACTATATTGGTTATAAGGAATATACTTATTTTTATGGAATAATTTACTCATTACTATCTAATTCCACACAAAACATCAAAATTCAAAGAGACTTCTTAGTTTCATAACTCAACAATATCACTTAGCACAAAATATACAATAAGCGAGCATATGACATACAAACTGGATCATTATTAAATGAATGTTATAGAAATCACAAGTCAATAGCAGTTTATGAGTTACTCTAAAATATTTAAGAATTAAAATAAACATTATAAATGTTACACGCATTAAAAAAGCAGTGAATAGTACACAACAGCCTAAATTATTTTGTTTAAATCAGTTTCTTTTGCTATAATAATTACATGAGATGCGTCATATTTTCTTAAATGTATTTTCCCTTACTTCACCCAGGAATAACGGTACTTTTTTCTTTTGCAATATTCTTAGCTTGTATAAGAAGATTTTTTAAACTCTCGCTGCATACTACCTGCGAAACCAATACAATCGGCCTTGATAGTATTCTTTTGATAGTATTTTTAGCAGGAGCCGTAAGAGCGGCCGCTATGAACTCCTCCTTTACGTACCAATTAATAAATCCCATGACTATCGATTTGTCTTTTGAGTTATATGAAGGGAACTCTTGCGATATAATTTATTTGGGATATATCGCTTTTGTGTTCTAGCACTTTGCTTAGTTTTTGGACAATATTAAAGAGATTTTCAGTTGCTCTGACCGGAAATCCTTTGATTTCTACGTTATTTAATCGGGAACTTTGTTCTTGAGTACTCTTCGCTTAAGTGTTGCACATTTAGGGTTAATGAGTTTATGCTGTCCGCTAATATTTCGTACTTAGAACAATTACGTTCATCTTCTGACAGTCGTAAGCCATACTCGTGCAGCATAGCACAATTGTAGTCACAGGCAGCCTTGAGGCCAGCAATCTTGGTTTTAATACTCCTAACATCGAGAATCAAGTCAGGATAGTTCAGCTGTTGTTTCATTTCACGTATTTCGTCTAGTATAGGAGCCAACGTGCCCGGATCAGTAGTATTGGTAGTAATAGAATTGGATATTGGACTGACCTTGCATTGTGGGCACTTTCAGACAGCTCGACGCTCTGATCCAAGTTAGCGGTATCCAGTCTCGGATATAGCCGCGCAGCTGTAAACCAAATTTCGCTTACATCCCGCACACTGTACTCCGTCATTGAACTCATTTTAACAAATATCACATTTCATCACGTTGGTAATATCTTAAAATGGCTATGCTTAATCTTTATATGTATAATTCTTCTGTACGTGTGTTGACGGTGAACTCCTCCTAAACGGCTGGACCGATTTTGATGATTTTTTTTAGAATGTTCCAGTGAACTTGAGATTGGTTTAGATTCTCAATACAGTCGACACCTAATTCTCCTACGTACGCCAGTGATCTCCTCCTAACGTCTGGACCATTTTTTTAAATTTAACACGTGTGTACAGGACAACGTCTGTCGGGTCCGCTAGTAAAGAAAAAAATGAAATAGTATTTGAGATGAAAGAATTGTACAAACAAAGTGATTAGCGCGAGATTTGCGACACTCTATATTGATAGCAATAAGGTGCAGTTTTGGTACACTATTTAGATAGAAAAAAAGAAAATAGAATCAAAATGCGTGGTATTAGCAACACGAATGATTTGTGACAAGAAATGTGTAAGCATTACTGTGTTTCAGTCTGAAGGGCGCCGTAGCTAGTAAAATTACTTGACAAATGAGACTTAACATCTTATGTCTCAAGGTGACGAGCGCAATTGTAGTACCGCTCAGAATTTTTGATTTTTCAAGAATCATGAGCGGTACTGCATTGTAATGGGCAGGACTTATCTATTACCATCAGCTGAACGTCCTGATCGTCTCGTCCCTTATTGCCATAAAAATCCACATTATTTTCAATATTTTGTATTTACCCGTATAGTATTTCCACTCGACGTAGATTCTGCTGAGTGTAATGTATGCGTTTATCTGCAATTAATTTATGCGAGAGTCGAACTCCCGAGATTATTGAGTGTTGCAGCTAATGCGCAATGACACTTAACATATCATTATCATGCTTAACACGTTATAAATTATCAAATAATGATGAAAAATTATCAAGAGCAGTTTCGTGGCGTTAAAGCACAATCTATGGTTATGGTTAAGAAAATTTATTGAAGTAGGCGTTACTTTGCGGAAATCCATAATCATCCAAATGATTTGAGTTTTCTTTAGTGTTAATTCCGCCAATATTATTATATACACGAGGCATCCTCAGGACGTGTTGTCTCGCCAAAATCTGGCATGAGACTGAGTCAGAGACTCAATTAACACAAATCATTTGGATGGTTATGGTTTGTAAAGTGGCTTTGATCCAGTTCAGTCCAGCCCTGTTTCACTGCGACCAATATGATCTGTGGTGACTGTTAACTATAGCTCACTGCTAAGAGTGATTCTCTTCATGAATCTTATTATGTCTTTTGCAGTAAGCTGACGTATCTTAAGTGGTTGAAGAATTGGACTTCCCAAAGAGATGCTACGTTTACGCATTAAAGGCCCTTCAGAGAGAATGTGTAGCGGGGATTCATCTACACTATTACAGAATCTACACGACCTGCAATCTTTGAGCCCCAAGATTGAGAGGTGTTTGGTTAATCTGTACTGCCTCGTTAATGTCCTGGTTAGAATGCGTAAGTTTTCTCTACTTAGGCCTAGTGCCTCATTCGCAGCCGTTTTGTTGAAGGCTTGGATTAGGGTTTTGGAATGGGGCCTCCAAGGAAGGAGGTCTACTGGTGGTCCCAAGAGTTGTCGGATCTCCATGTGGCCTAAATTCGTGCCCGGAGGTCTTACACTCGCAGCCGGTGGCATCACCGCGATGAGGGGGAAGAGAACCAGCTTCACGAAGAGTACCGAGTTGCTCTGAAAACTCTGAAGCTAGCAATCACCCACGCCAAATAAGACTAGAGAAAGGAGATGCTGGAGAGTCTCGATCGTGATCCCTGGGGTCAACCATATCGCGCCCATATCGAGCCCAGCTTCCTACAGGAAGTGGTTGAGGGACTTTTTCGCGTCGATGGCCCCTTTGGCCGTAGATAACGGGGAGGGTGAAAGTAAAGACTTTCCGCCCGCTACAGAGGCGGAGATAGGGACGGATTTTCTACGAATTCGTTCGAAGAACACTGCCCCCGGGCCGTACGGGATTCCTGCCCGGGTGCTGGTCTTAACCCTCAACCACATGACGGACCGCCTCAGGGAACTGTTCGACGCGATGATGGTGTCCGGACGGTTTCCTGACAGCAGTCTGACTACCAGCAGGTAGACCGGGAAGCTGGCTCTCTTGTCGAAGCCGGGGCGGCTTGTAGACTCGGTCGCAGCCTACAGGCCCATAGTGTTGCTGGACGAGGCGGGTAAATTGTTTGGGAGGGTGATATTTACCCTCATCGTTCGACATATGGGTGAGGTTGGCGCAAATCTGTCGGACGCCCAATTTGGTTTCCGAGTTGGGCGTTCGACGATCGACGCTGTAATGCGCCTGAGAGCTGTGACCGAAGAGAGCAGTGAGCTGCGGAAGCGTGCTGTTGGCGGTTTCGTTGGACATCGCCATCGCATTCAATAATAGCCTGTCTTTCAGCTGCATTAGGGAAGCACTGCTCTACCACGGAGTGCCGCAGTACCTGAGGCGGCTGGCGGCAGACTATTTAGAGGAGCGTACCGTCATGTACGAGAACTAAGATTAGATCTCAGCCTAAGTGCGTAAACATACCAGTTAAATAGGCTTCGTCATGCCCGCTTGAATCTTATTGCTAGTGGTGGCGTCGTGGGACGGGTCGTTTCCTTCCCTAAAATACGTTTGAGGGCAGGTAATATCGCTTATGCTGGTGGCTGGATCATCCTGTCATCGAAAACTTTGCTTCGTGTTATTATTCTTAAAAGTAATATCATCACCAACGATTGCTGGACCAATATGGAAAAGAACAACTTAAGACAGGAAAATGTGGAAAGATCTGGAGGAGGCCTATGTCGGCGGACAAGCGAGCAATGATTAACATAAGATATAACATATAATAGGTGAAATATATTTATAGTCATTTAGTATAAGTTGTTGCATAAGTTTAAAATGTACCTTTTTAGTTTGCTTGCAATAAGGGCTTCATTCAATAACATCACCATCATTATTATGTTATAAGACGGAAGACGTCCACTGCTCAATTTATTTTTTCATAATTAAAGCTACCCTATGTGCTTTACCAAGCTCTAGTCTATCTCTGTATTAAATTCCATCAAAATCGGTTCCGTGGTTTAGGCGTGAAAGCGTAACAAACAAACTTACATTCACAATTATATTAAAAGGTATGATAAAATTGTAGATTGCCTAAACAATCTTAATTGGCATAATATTTTTGTAATTTGGCACGGTAGGGTGCGCAATAAAATAATTTTTATGATGAAATTTATACATGCATCAGCGTGATGGTACCTAAATCTTAATATATATAAATTTCGTGACACGTTGTTTGTCCGCAATGGACACCTAAACTTATGAACGGATTTATATGGGGATTACTTCATGGAGTGCAGTTTAGTCCAACTTGAGAGATAAGATAGTTTTTATTTCGATTTGGGATCCAAAATTATTTTTATTTCTAATATTTATTTTGTATGGACATATTTTCTGTGAGAGAATTTATTGACGTACGGTTTGACAGTTCCGCAGTGTGAAGCAATTTATAACAACAGTGAGCATATGTTCCGAAATAATTCTTGATGTAATGATATATTATGGACAAATTCATAATAACAGTATTTAATTTATTATGTACAGAACAACGTCTGTCGGCTCAGCTAGTGTAAAATAAATAAGAACAATCGCTTTCCCATTTGGTACAATAAATTAACTTAATACATTTATCCGAGAAAAATCTAAAATGCATGCTAAATGGAAATGATTTAACGATCCGCTAGACTTTATTGAGTTTTCTTTATGTAGAGCTAGATCGAACAAATTTATAACAAAAATTCAAAAAGATATTAAATCTTGTCCTAAAACCATGTGGCGTTACGTGAAACTCATGAAACGACATCCGAAGACATTTTCATTAAACACCCATGTCTTTAACAACGGCCCGGATATATGTAATGGTTTTAATACTTTTTTAGAAAGTGTTTTTGTCGAACCCGCCTCAAAACTATATAATAACCTTGACAGTCTTCAATTACCCAAATGTAAAAATAAGTTATTACGATTACTTAATACGACTATTATAAATAAATCCAGCGGACCCGATAGTATTCCTGATATCTTTATTCATAATTGTGCCAAAGCATTAGTTAAATCTCTTTAATATATTTATGACAGATCTTCATCAGAGGGAATATTTCCATCTAAATCGAATGAGGATACCCATACCCATTCATAAAAAAAAAACAAATAAATTGCTTAATATATTTAGTAAAATTTTTGAAAAACTTGTTTGTGATCAAATTTATCCCACAGTTATGAATTGAGTAAGTCATTCACAGCACGATTTCCTTAACCAAAAGTCAACCCTGACGAACTTAGCTGAGTTTATACAGTGTGCCCTTCAAAATATGGAATAGGATGAACAAATTGATGTGGTCTACATCGATTTCGAAATCTGGACTCCCCAGCATTACTTGCTGGTATTAACTACAATGTACAACTAAAACGAACGAGAAATACGCCGATTTTTTACACGCTTTTCATTAGCATCAACTGTATGTATGTTTGTTTGTAACCGACTAATTTGTGCGTGAATTTGAGCCACTTTAAACTTAATATGTTTTTAAACTAAACATCATTATTATATTATTAAAGTAAATTAAGTTGAATATTCTATAGTTGATTTTTTGTTTATATAGAGAGTAATAATATTAGTAGGGATAGTATAAATGTTATTGATGTAGTTTTACTGATTAGGTAACGTACTTCGATGTCATTTAAAAGTTTTTTTATATTTGTTATATTTACAGAATAATCGCCTGGTCACACTTACGATTACATCCTGTATACTGTGGTACTCAAAATTCAAATTCAAATTCAAATATTTTTATTCAAAATAGGATTTAAAATCACTTATTGAACGTCAAAAACTACCACCCATTCGAAAGAGACTGCCTCAGACCTGAGAAGAATGGGCGCAAGAAACTCAGCGGGCTTTTTTTATATAAAATATGGATTACAATGTGATATCGTACAATAAACATTTATAATTAAAGAGCCTGAGGGTGTTCGCTTTATTCCCAGTCCGTGGTGTCATTAAGAAAATCGTTTATGCTATAATAACCTTTCCCACACAAACGTTTTTTAACAATTCTTTTAAATTTCGTAACACATTTGTTTTGTACATTTTCTGGGGTACTCTTTTACAGGTTGTATGTAATTAATGCTCATTTTGCCAATATATTAAATGTATATCAATTTCCTTGAGAATCCACCAGATAAACTATTTTCCTTTTTCTCTACACCGCATGATATTTGAAAAGTCACGTAAGATTTCGAAACGGTAAAGAATGATCGCGACGTGAGACAGCATTTGGAAGAAAAATGGCGTCCGGTCCCTCCCTGTGTAACGTATAAGAGTTTCTAGTTCATTTATGGTTTTACCGATTTCTCGCTTTTATTTTCTATTAAATTTATAACAAACCTAACCTAACCTGTGTTTTGAATTTAAACATTAATTGAGCGAAGTTTAAGTTTAAGAGATAATACGTTCTATATATTTCCAAAATGCAATTTAGCGTTTTTTTTGTATGCAAATAAGGGAAGAGACGAGCAGGACGTTCAGCTGATGGTAATTGATACACCCTGTCTATTACAATGCAATGCCACTCAGGATTATTGAAAAACCCAAAAATTCTGAGCGACCCTACAACAGCGCTCGTCACCTCAAGCTGAAATCCATCGAGCCTTACAGGCCACTGAGCGTACCACAAAAATATACATACCTACGTACTCTCGAAAAACATAACCCTCCTTCTGGCACAATATAAAGATAGACAGTATGGGACGCCCTGCAAGTGGACAACAACATTATATATAGACAGAAAGGTAGTTTCACAAATAATACAAGAATTTCTATTTATTTCTATTATATTATCTATATACCAACTAGTTATATGTGTAAAAGTATGTCAATAATATTTTTAAAATAGAGTTTATTTTATTTTTAAATAATCCAGATTTGTTTGTTTTTTGCAATTAGGACGTGGGCTTAGAAAGGGTCGTGAAAAAAGTGGCAAGTCATGCTTAGTAGATTTGCTAACCCTATTCGCTTTGCAAAACATGTTCTCAAAGATTTATTTATTTTAATCATACTGGTCTCTTTTCTTCTACATTCAACAGAGAGAGATAGGTAGATAGACCGTTGGACATTAAGTGTGTGGTGAAGTTGAGTAAAACGAACCCTTCTGTAGAATATGATTTGCGTCACTGAAGATGCGTTTAAATAGATCGCCGGCGGTAACCGAGTGGAAAAAGTGCGTCTCATTGACTTCTTCGAAATCCGTCCGACTTTGAGTTATGTACGATTAACCGTAACAATTCGGCAACGAATAAAAAGTATGAAAATGTCAAGTGACTATTTATTTTTATACCAATTTGAAGTTAATGTATAACTACTTTATTAGAGGCAAGCGTAACAGATTTAAGGGTTTATGTTTAAGTTATAACCGATATTGTATATCCATTGCCAAATAAAATACCGGTCATATTACTAAAACGGTCGAGAGTCTGACTCGCAAACTTTTATTTTATAAATTGAAATAAAAAAAAAACCTTAACTACAGCTGTCATACTATTGTGGTTAGTGAGATATACACCGCTGCCACAGTCTCCTATGGAATATGCTCTCCTGCTATGGAATCCAATGCAGCAGGAATATATTTTTGCTACAAATTATGCAGGCGCTAAACGTCATTTTTAATTAATTACGAGTAAGTTCTTTTTACTTGTTTAACTATTTCACTGTTTTTATTTTATTAATTTTAATTAATTAATTAAAACAATTTTAGTATTATTTTTGAAGTGACGTCACCAAATGGCCCAGCGGAAGACCAGCGCTGGTTTTCAAACACTTTGTGACTTATAGAAAATAATATAACTCAGTTTAGTTTACGTTTTTTTTTATGGAATAGGAGGACGAACGAGCGTACGGGTCATTATGTGATCACCGCCGCCCACAATCTCTTGCAACACAAGAGGAATCACAGGAGCGTTGCCGGCCTTTAAGGAAGGTGTACGCGCTTTTTTTGAAGGTACCCATGTTGTATCGTCCCGGAAACACCGCACATGGGAGCTCATTCCACAGCTTTGTAGTACGTACTTTAATTTTTAAACTTTGAATTTTTAATTCTTTTGTAGATGACGTCACGAGTAAACACTTTTTTCTTTTCTTCTATTTTTTCTTAAATAAAAGTACACCAAAATTATACAAATAAACAGTAATAAAGCCAAAGATGAAGCCACAACGGTTTGCTTGTTATAAAATACAAAACAAAATACCCCTTGTCACTCAGCCCCCTCCCAGGGGAGAATCATTAGGAAAAAATCGTGTTGATGGATTTAATTACAAAAAATAATTATTCGTAAGAAAGTTGCCTGAATAAACTCGGTTGGAGCGGGTTCTTCGATTCCCCCCTTAATCGGATTAATTTACTTTTAAAAAGCAGGGGGGTGGTTATTGTAATTAATGAAATGATAACATTACCAACTTCGACGCCTTTGCAGGTGCAATACCTGTTTGCCTCATTAAGAGGATTTTGAATGGTACTATTTTATGGAAGATAGATTGATTTTTGGTTCGTGACGGGCGAGCTTCGAACCGGGGTCTCCGTGGTTAGAGTCAAGAAGAAATTAACATACGAAAAAAATATTTTAATAGTTATATTTATATGTTTCGTAAAGACAGTAAGTCACTCTGACGATACATAATATTTTTTTAATATTTACATCAAGATTTTTCCAGTCACTGTATTTCCAACCGACTTTAAGAAAGGAGGTATGTTTGAGCTGTTTGTGACATCAGAACTGAGACATTCATGGAGAACTAGTCCCTAATCGGTCCTGTGATAGATTCAGAGAAGTTTTCAAATATATTATTTTCTACAATCTAAAAAAAAATATGTATTTTCTATGATCAATGAAGCAAGTAGTTACACAAGTAATTTTAAAGAGAAGGACTTTTCTCTATAATATTTCACAGCTAGCGATACTCCGAAGATATGTTAGTAATGAAAACAAAACTTATCGGCACATAAACACCAATTTCAAATATATATTTAAAACGTGCTAAGTAAAAAGAAGAAAATATTCTACAGCATTTTAAATTTGGTACCAAGTTAACCTAGCATTAAAAATAACGATATTATGTAACTATAATGTTATACGTAAGACGAAATATATTGGTCATAGATAATTTATCAAGAAGAAAAATTTTCGCGAAAGTTATAAAACTCGATAGGTAAAGGAATCTCGTTCTTACGCCGATAAACTAAGATCGAGTATGCCATAAATAGTTCTGTTGTTATTTTCTGGTATTTGACTGTTTGACATCATTTGAGAATAATCCTTATAATTATTAGCTCATGCATTCAGAGACAGAGCGTAATTTGAGAATATTTAGCGTGGTATGTTTGAACAGCAAAAGAGAGCTGTTCGTGCTCTATATCAGCTTGGTTATAGACAGTCTCTTACAGAAAAATTTAAACAAATAAATATTATGACTGTTTATTATCAGTACATTTATGAATATTTTATATACGTCCACAAAAATCGTGACCTTTTTGCTCTTAATAGTGATTTTCATTATTATAACACTAGAAACAAGGGATTGCTTGTAACTAATTCTAGTAGGCCTCATAAGATACAAAATACGAGTAGCTTTAAGGGTAAATGTATACACTTTTATAATAAAGTCCCAGCCACTGTTCAGGCATTATCTATAAATAAATTTAAATAAATGTTTTATTAAAAAATGGCTCTGTCGTAAATCCTATTACTCCATAGCTGAATATCTAAGTGATGCGACAGCCTGGGACTAGATTATGATGATATTTTATGGCAATAGCAATGACAGTACAACTCTCAGAGCACCATTTGTTTCCGAAGCGGTAGTAGTGTCTAGTATATTACAAATGACAACAAAAAGAATTCTAAAGGAATCAATTTTGAGAAAATAAATGCCTTTTATGCCTTTTTATGAGCGTATATGTACCGTACTACAATAATTACAAAATTAGTGACAAAGAAAAAGTATAAATAGAAAAAAATTAGGTGTATATCTACTAGTTATAGGAGAAGTCTGTGTTAAAATCTTGTGATATGATTCCTCTGATATCGCAAATTGCAAGACTTAAACCATAAAAGAAGCGAAATCCTTTATCTTTTTTTGTGACAATAAGGGACGAGACGAGCAGAACGTCAGCTGAAGGTAATTGATACGCCCTGCCCAATACAATGCAGTTCCGCTCAGGATTCTTTAAAAAACCCAAAACTTCTGAGCGGCACTACAACTGCGCTTCTCCTTGAGACAAAAGATATTATGTCTCATTTGCCCAGTAATTTCACTAGCTACGGCGCCCTTCAGGCCGAAACACAATAATGCTTACATATTACGGCTTCACGGTAGAAATAGACACAATCTAGCCGGTATCCTGTGCAAACGTACAAAGCCTCCTCCCACTGGTAAATGTATATTTTTAAAATGTTTTTTAATTTTTTTATGACAATAAGGGACGAGACGAGCAGAACGTCAGCTGAAGGTAATTGATACGCCCTGCCCATTACAATGCAGTTCCACTCAGGATTCTTGAAAAACCCAAAACTTCTGAGCGGCACTACAACTGCCCTTCGTCTTCGCTTGGGCAAATGAGACAAGATTTTATATCTCATTTGCGCAGTAATTTCACCTACGGCGCCCTTCAGACCGAAACACAATAATGCTTACATATTCACGGTAGAAATAGCCGGTATCCTGTGCAAATGTACAAAGCCTCCCACTGGTAAATCTATATTTTTAAACTGTTTTTTCATTATACTTTTACCATTAGCATTTTAGTCACATCATATTTGTCGGGTAATGAACAACGAAGATGGAGGTACACCCCACAGCCTCCGTGTTAATGATATCTCGCTTTTAAAGGGCACACCATTTACTTACTTTTAACTTAATTGAAATGAGTTTCGACGATGAAAAGATGTCTATACAAAAGAAAGCTGTACTGGCGAGGTGTCGCTCCGAGATAACTTGCTCGTATTTAATTAATTATTTTGTGGCAAAGTATTCGAATATTTTGTAATATCTGTATAGTCTTGTATAATTACGATTTCGAATTCGAAGCAATAAAAGTGAAGGGAAATTAATGGAAATATGAAGCGAGAATGAATCAATTGAGACTGATTCTGTTAATTGATTTTAAATTTAAATAATTAATAAATTTGAGGTGAATAAAGATTGTTGAATGGATTCTAATCCGCTTACTTTGTGTTTAAAACTAAATCATTAAACGGCATAAACGGCATTTATTTTCTCAAAATTGATTCCTTTTTACTAGATACTACTACCGCTTCGGAAACAAATGGCGCTCTGAGAGAAAAGAAGCGGCGCAAGAAACTCTCCCAGCATTCTTTTTTTGCGCTCTTTTCAATAAAAATATACAATATTGTACAGTCATTTCTATCGCTATAAAATAATCACAATCTAGTCCCAGGTTGTCCGATCATTTAGATATTCAGCAGTGGAGTAATAGGATTTACGACAGAGCCATTTTTTTATAAAACATTTAAATTTATTTGATAAGATAAGATAATGCCTGAACAGTGGCTGGGGCTTTATTATAGAAGTGTATACATTTACCCTTAAAGCTATTATGTATATTATGAAGCCTACTAGAATTAGTTACAAGCAATCCCTTATTTCTAGTGTTATAAGAATGAAATTTCTCATTTCTATGTGAATGTTAAAATTTAGTAACCAACAAGTGACATATTATGTTTAAGTTGATATTTTATACGTATTTTTCACTTTATTACTATTACCAGTGGGAGCTTACATAGCACAGGATTCCAGTCAGATGACTGACCACAGCTGTGACTTTTTCTGTCTCCAACATTGACTTACTATAAACTACTAGACTCACAACCACGCTCAAAAATTGTCTGAAGCGAAACTCTGCCTACGCGTCTATTAGGCAGAGGTTTCGTTCAGTTGTGTTCCGACCGCGCTTTGAATACAAGGCCACGCAATTACAAAGTATTCAGTGAAATACTCTCCAAATATTAGCATATCCAAACTTAAAAGGATGGAGTGTCGTAAAAAAACTATATAATATATTTAAAAAAAAACGGATTGCACTCCGGGAGTGCCAGCAGAAGTGAAAGCTTGAACATTAACGTTGCACATTTTTTAATATTCTGGAATGGTTGGGGAATCATTTCGCATGAATTACTTTATTTATCAGCATAAATGTAGAAGCATTTATGTGGTTAAATACAATATTCATTAATATTAAAATAACAAAATATATTACATAAGAAATGTAACATTTCATAATTACTACAATTATTTTACATTAAAAAGTTTCATACATAATTTCAACAACAGCTGTCTTACGAGTTTTCGATCAGGTCACGTGTCCTGACACGAGTTTAACATTTAAACCCGTCCCGAGAAAAGTACTCTAAACAAGTTTTCACTTCATCAAGAAACATACACTATAACACATCTTAATTTATCATCCCCACCATTTAGATAGTGACCAACTTTCTGCAACTTACAACACAAAATATATGAGGATTAAGCTTCTTTGCACGGTGTTTCGAATCAATAACTCAGTGAAAAATCCAGTGTAGTTTAATTTTGACAGTTCACCCTCTCAGTGACAATAGTTATTAGGTAAATAATAAACATTAAGTTATGCGTGACATTAGCTAGTAGTATTTTTTGTAGTTAAACTTATTTTGGTGCGTTAGGGAAAACTCATAATAAGAGTGCAAATGCACTGATCGAATTATTACGATGAGCGCAGACACCGTCACGCAAATTCGACACCCTGATGATAGCTGGTGAATAAGACCATTTGTATCATACATCAGCTACCAAGCATTTGTAACTATTGTGTCTACTGAACCACAATCAATGGACGAGAATCAAATTAATTTCAATTTATATACCAGTGAAAATATAATAAAAAATCCCTCCAATTATATAAAAATAATTTAATGATATTTAATTACATGTTATTCAACTAAATTATGCATTATAATAATATTTTAATTGGTTCTATTTAATACCTTCTTTATTACAATATTATTTTTTCTACAAACGTAAAATAACACGAGGGATAAATGCCAAAGAAGAATTGTTGCGTGCGTACATACATAAGCATACACTTTTTTGTTTTCAGTGGAAATATCTAGCATAAAAACCTTCGATAACAAAACAAGAACAATAATTCATTCACAGAAGCACACGAGTGTTATAACAGAGATAGGATCGCTTGAGAAAACGGCTTTCGGTCGGGGGTCACTCCAGCCTCGATACATTATGTGTGAACGCCACCCAGCCTCCCTCAGACACAGTTCCTTGATACTATAACGATTTAGGGTTACCTAGACAATCTGATATTTATATAATTAATTCGTTATTTATCTTTGCACTAGAGAAGAGGATATAACTGCCATGAACCCAATGAATTTCTGTCGAATTAAAGATTTGTTTTTAGTATAAATATTTTTATACTCCTAAAGAATACATATAGACAAATCACGTCGTATTAAAAAATCGCTTTATCAATCTTAATTTTTTACTTGGAAAATAGGAATGATAATGAGAAATAATAAAAACAAACATATTTTGTTTGTTTGCGTGGAGCACTGGCACAAATGAGTAATAGTCTATACACTACACGGTCAGGTGCTGCGAACTATAGGCGCCGCCCGACCGTCACGCGACATGCAACACACAGACGAAAAAGTTTGAGACGATGTAATAAAAGTTTCACTTTAATATCGAAATATGGAACATGCCACAAATAAGCTTCGACTGCTATGTATATATACATTACCACATTTATAATATTCTTGGTCAATAAGCAGCAATGTAATACATTAATTGTTCTGTTCACCTGAATCGGGTTCAACATACCTATGTTGAACCCGATTCGCATAGTCACAGTTGAAACACGACTAAGAAGAAAAGTGTGCTAGCATTGTCTTTATCTAATATATAAAATTCTCGTGTCATGGTGTTAAACATTGAACTCCTCCGAAACGGCCTGACCGATTCTCATGAAATTTTGAATTCATATTGGGTAAGTCTGAGAATCGGACAAAATCTATTTTTCATCCCCCTAAATGTTAAGGGTGGTCCACACGGTTTTTTTTTAATTTTTTTGACATTTTTTTTTAAATTAGTTTGATTGTGAGTCAGCATTAAAAAATACATACAACTTCAAATTTTCACCCATCTACGATCAACAGCTACTTTTGTATTGCGATTTTAATATTTTATTTCCTTAAATTTATCTCTTAAATCATTAAGAGACACATTTTAACACCTAACATTTAACACACGAATAGCCCTCTTCAGTTTCCGAAGCGGTAGTAGTATCTAGTAGTTATTAGACATGACATTAAAAAGAATTCTAAAGAAATCCATTCAACAACCTTTATTCACCTCAAATTTATTAATTATTTAAATTTAAAATCAATTAACAGAATCAGTCTCAATTGATTCATTCTCGCACAATGATGGTATTAATATCGGCAGCATAATATATACTCGTGCTGGCACGAGATTCCAGATTTCGTGCCAGATTTTGGCGAGAAAACACGTCCTGAGGATGCCTCGTGTAGAGGCGAAACACGTGTCGAATTGTTTAAAAACAAATATTGGCGGAATTAATTAATTATGGATTTCCGAAAAGTAACGCCTACTTCAATAAAAAAAGGCATAATATATAATGGAGTGTTCCAGGTAAAAGTCTTAAGCAGTGTCTGGACTGTAGCATGTTAACATAAATTAAAAGTGCAATTCCAAATTCGCCAACTTTTAAAGTTTAAAACTTAATTAGGTCGACGAGATTTTTCAATTCATTGGTTTCACCCGCAGTCCTTCTTACGAAGCATCTACTTCGTACCGAGAACTTTTAATCTAGTTCATAACTTCAAAATAGACGATGCTGACATGGCTAAGGAAATATTTTTCATATAATTAATACGGCTTTCGTTTATGTACTAAGAATTATACACTATTAAAGCTATTTTTTTGAAGTATTAGATTAAAAATAATCTAAACGACTCAATTGCCTGTTTACCATATATACAGGTTGTCCCGAAAAATAGTGTCAAAGAATACCCAGAAATAGAGCATTCCCAAGGTCAACTAAAAAAAACCAAGCACATATTTCATAAGTGTCTAATGATGTATTTGTGATCTTGTAAATCAGGATTTTTTTGAATTGATTTTTTTTTGCGGTGTTGAGCATTTTTCTTATTGGCATAAAATGTTTAACTGGCGTCAGGACACGTGGCCTGATCGAAAATTCATAAGACAGTCGTTGACATTATGGACCAAAGTTCGTTTTTCTGAGAGATAAACTTTTTAATGTAAAATAATTGTCATAGTTTTGAAGTGTTACTTTATTTATGTAATATAAATTGTCTTTTTGTGTATGATAGCGCAATAAATGAATATTGTATTTAAATAATTAAAGAATTTTATACTGGTAGCAATTCGTGCGATATTTCCCTAGCCAATCCTAAATATTCAAAAATGCACAGCGTTAATGATCAAGTTTTCACTTTTGCCGGCACTCTCGGAGTGAAACCCGTATTTCTTGGATGGATAACTAAAATGTAACCGTGTCATCTAAATCTTTTGAGTTTTCTTTAGTGTTAATTCCACCAATATTTATCTTCAAGCAATTCAACAGGCATGTTCAGGAGATATTGACTCGCCTAACGCTGGCACGAGACTCCAGTCAAAACTCAAAATATTTGGATAATTATGGATTTCCGCAAGGTAACGCCTACTTCAATAAAAGGTACCCGTATCGTATCGACCCAGTAACACCGCACTAGGAAGCTCTGGATTTTACAAAACTAAGAAAATAAAATCCTAACTTGAAAACTAAAAATATCGCGGATGTGATACATTCTGCTGAAATATGAAACATGCCACAAAATACACCTTAAGGCGCGGTCATACCTCAATATCCACAAAAATTGGTTTCTTAGGGAGTCGATTACAACATAACGCAATGAAAATATGTCGACGCAAAAAATACAGTGCACCAAGAAGGATCTAAAGAAAATTTTTAACCGAATATAATATTTATACATAATTTGAAATATCCAATAAAAATTTGGAAGTTGCTTCCAAAAAATAAACTTTGGAGTCAAAAATCTTCAAATTTTCAGCGATAACAACATTCTTTTTTTAAAGAATTGAATAGAATTAGTACTTTTCTAAAACTTAAACCGAACAATTTTTCATTTTTATATATAAATTTCGAATAAACAAAAGAAAATCAGTAAAATAAATGCCCATTTGCAGCTTAGTCACATGATCAACACAAATATTGTAGGGTTGCTTGTAGCGTTTACAATCCTAGTCAGTCCGAGCCTTAATTTGTTTCGACTGCTAAATCTATTCATTGCCGCATTTACTCTAGTAGTTTAATAATAATCAAATCACTTATTTTAGTTCAATTTTGATTCGGACAGTGACAGTTGACACATGACTAAGGAAAAAAGTTACATTGTCTTATGCATACATTTGCGGTTTCGCTATCAGACTACGAATTTTTGTGTGCTTTAACAAACAAGTCATTACTGTTTTTTTGTCAAGTCCGTCGTAGCTACTGATAAGATTTTGCTCCACTTTTTTGGCGACAATGCCATTCATTTTACTCGTAACAGGGCGACGAGATTCTGTCTATGACGTCAAGATTCTCGAATTGAAAACTCTTAAATCAACTTTGAGGTCTTCATACTGCCACTGTATTAGATCCATACCCGTTACAATTTTATTTGGTGGCACGCGTTGCATTTTTGTAATAGAATTTTAAAATGTCTCGATTTTTTTATTAGATTCTCTCATTTCGACAGAGAGAAAAACAAATGAAAAAAGCTTTATACATAGTTACTATACATAGTCATATATATGTCGTCACGCCAGCATTAATGAAGTCATCCACAAGGCATTTGCCGCTCTTAATATATCACCTGTTTCAGAGACAAATGTTATTATCCGCCGCGATGGCAAGCGTCCTGATGTCATGACCCTGGTGGCTTGGTCACGGGAAAGGGCGCTGGTGTGGGACGAGACTTGTGTCGACACTCTGGCTCCTTCTCATGTCCAAGTTATGTCAGTTAGTGCAGGGGCTGCTGCTTCGACTGCCGGTGACAGCAAACGTAGCAAATGTTGTCAGTCTCAACGATATAAGATTTGATTTGTTTGAATAGAAGTACAAACATATAGTCCTTACTAATTTTCATTAAATTCAGATAAGTAAAGATTTCAAACAATTATTGACAGATAAAGTAAGTTAGTATCGATTTTGTACATTCAGATGAATCAATTTTGATACTTAGATAAATTAGGCATAGATAAAAATGACTCATAAAAGTTTTTCTGTTCCGCCATATCTTTCATTTATTTAATAAAAATGATATTAACCCTGGATCACACAATACCCGAAGAAACACAATATATTATAGCTAGAAAGTTATTTCTTTAGAATAAGTAATAAGAATTCTATTACACAATGAGCTTACGTTAACTATAAATACTCTCTTATTATTGGTTAGTGATTCAACTAATGGAATTACCTTAATCCAATAATCTATTCTTATGTCAAACGTATGCCAACAATGGACGGTTATGTGTGTGTGCTCATTAATCATAGTTTCAGACGTTTATGCGTATGTATGTTCGTACTATCATGTTTTGGGATAAGAAATTAGTTAGTGGACATCAAACTTGGATGTTGACGCTATAAACAGTTTTGATACTGTAAACCTGTTTTGATTGTTTCAATTAATATTTTATAAGTATATATATTATATAGGTAACAAAAAAATTGATAAAACCAATTAAAAAAGTAAATCAAGTAAGCTTTAGTAGAAGCTAAAGATTTTGTAGATTATTTATTAATTCTAGAGCTAATAGAAATAAAAAAATATGATTACCATAGGATATGCCCATTATATACGTTATAACCATTTATGTAAATTAATTGTATCAATAACTTACTTAATAATTTATAAGCTATGTTTATGTAAAGCAAGTTACCTGCAGTCAAACTGCGTAAGCAGTTTTGCGGGGCTTGGTGAAAAATAAATTATAACTTTCATGAATAAATATATTACATACATACATTACATACATACATGCTACGTTTGTAACTTTGTCTTGACTTACTTCTTTCGGATCTTTAACCTTTTGTGAGTATCATCCAGGTTTAACTTCGGGTGTCTTTTATTTCACTGGATCCTCTTGGAGATAGTTTTGACTGATCAAGTATCATTTGTATGTTTCAGATTGTTTCTTTATGAATCATGTAGTGGAATAACACTACATGATTTACGTGCAATTGTATTTCTTCAACATACTAGGTCCTAGTATCATATGCCAACAAACCCTTAGTTGTGCTCCAATGATTAGCTTTTTTTATTTTTGTGAGATTCAAAAATTTGGCACAATTCATCTTCAGGTTTTGTGTTGCAAACAAAGATCATAATTCACATCAAAATCAAATTCACTCTACTTTAATTAACTATGAAATAAAAATAGAAAAGATCACAGAGTACCAAAACCTGGATCATTCATTGATATCATATTACTTCATCACATATATAATGTATGAAACAAAGAAATATTAAGGTGTAAAAAAAACATCATACCAAAGAAATAGTGCAATCGTTGGGAAAGGTTGGCCTAGATATTCATTACAAGTACCGATAGATTTAGTGTATTAAAAATATGAGTGCTTAAATGACCCCATCATTTCAGCACTTATATTTCTTTTTCACATTCTGTTGAGAGTGGATGAAACCAAGGAAGAACTTCCAACACTTCATATAGAATATTAATTACCAGATCATTCCTAATTTTTTGAAAATTTTAATATAGCCTATAACGCCCGGGGGTAATGAGGCTTCCCAACAGTAAAAGAATTATTCAAATTGGTTCAGTTGTTGCGGAGCCTATTCAATGAAAACAAACAAACAAGCAATCAAATCTTTCCTCTTTATAATATTAGTACAGATCACGATATAAATTATTATGATTTTGTATGAAAACTTAACAATAAATAAATAAATATATATTATATAAATAAAAATCAATACAAGTATCAAAATTATTTATGCGCCCTAGTGTAAAGTTAGCAAGAAACATTAAGGCCCCCATCGCACCGACTGACCCGTCATGAAATTTAAATCTAGATCAATAACCGTGCTTATATCATTGTCTTCATTAGAGGTAATTGGGTTCGCTCCCCGTCGGCCGCAACTTTGTTTACTCGCCGATAACTTGAGTCGAATTACTTGGACATTATGGAGGCACCTACGTTATACTTCCAAACTTAACATATCCTGCCCTAATGTGCAAAATTCGTATTAGTGTCATATCCAGTTATTGATGACTCTTCAGTCTTTCTATTGCTTCTTTTGTCGAATGGAATTATAAATGGAAACAAATTTTTTGGAACGAAGTTTTTTTACACGGCTTATTACGAAACAGTGTTATACCCTCACTTAAGTGGCATACTTCATATTTAATCATCATGCACTAACCGCACTCCTTTACATATTATATTTTCATAATTCAACCAATGGAGATTTACCAGTGGGTGTCTCCTTTGCACAGGATGCTGGCTAGATTATGGGTACCACAACTGAAAGGAACAGCTAGTGAAATTACTAGGCAAATGAGACTTGACAACTTATGAGTCAATTACTCCATGAAGTGACTACCAAGCAGTTACCATAAAGTAAGGTATTATAATGTTTTCCTTAGAAAAATTTTGCTGTGTTTCGACTGGAGTTAGCATTAGATACATTTATCGCAAAATACGCTACATGCACCCCAATATTACTTTATTTCTGTATCAGTTTCACAAAGTACGGCACGCTTCAACACGTCTTTCCTCCTGTTCTATCTTCACGTCAGCTAAATCATGGGGTACTCATTATTCATACTGCTTTTAAAGCTTTGATGCAAATTAGTCAATATAGTGCGTCTGCAGTAACAAAACATGCCGCTTATTCCTGGGCCGGGATCTTTGATTTGAAACGGCTTTTCCAATTTTTTTTTTGAAAAAGGAGGATAAGCGAGCTTATGTACGGGTAAACCTTATATTTAGTGATCACTGCCGCCTACAAACTCTTGAAACACCAGAGGTTTTTTTGAAGGTTCTCATGTCGTATCATCCCGGAATCACCGCACGAGGAATCTCATTCCACAGCTTAGTTGTACGTGGAAGAGAGTTTCTTGAAACCGCACTGTGGAAGACCGCCACACATTCAAATGGTGGGGATGATATTGTAGTTTGTGGCATGGTGTGTGTTTGTGGTCAAACAACTCTATGGAACACTCCCCGCGATAAATGCGGCAGAAGACACACACTGAAGAATTTAGCTAATGTTACGATCGATTCTATTAACATTAATGCCATGACGCCGTCGCGACGGTATAAAATATCTAATACAAACATAATAAGGACTCAAAAGCGTAATAATTATATTGAATTATCTGCGAGCGTGTTGGAGCACTCGTCCTGTAAATAGCAACATAAAACACTACCCTTATTTCAGGTAATCGTGTTTGCACGCCACATGTAAACATAATCTCTTGTGAATGACGGTATACCTTCGCAAGGCACACTTGAATATACGTGCACCTGCCTTTACGACCTGTCTGCTGTATTTTATTATTGCTATTTTAAAGAAAACAGTCCAAAATGTATCACATTATTATTATATTAAATGAATCAGATAAAGTTACAAATTAAAGTTTGAGATATAAAGACTATTGCGTCAAGCGACGAGGATGGTTGGCAACTATTACCAACGATTCAACCTAGCTTTATTTGTCGTCGGATTACTCTTGACAGAGAAGTCGTGGTCACGTGGAATGATGAACGATTCTACGCCAGTTATCCCTGGCTGTTGCTTCTCTGGCACATGTGTTGAGTGAAGTCATGGTAAGGGCTTTGATCTGGTCTGTCCAGCGCATAAGGGAGCGTCCTCTTGACCTGTTGCCGTTGACCCTTCCCTGAACAACAAGTCTCTCTCTGGCATGCTCTCCGCGTCGCGTAACATGTCCGAAGTATCTGAGGATCAGTAAAATGTAATGATACTGTTCACTACATGTAATTATATTAAGGCCACGGAACTAAAACGTTCTTTGAAACCATTGTATAAAGCATTTTTATGGAAAAGGAGGACAAACAATCACCGCCGCCTACATTCTCTTGCAACACCAAATTAATCACAGGAGCATTGCCGGCCTTTATGGGTGGTGTATGCGCTTTTTTTTAAAGTACCCGTGTGGTATCGACTCGTAAACACCGCACTAGGAAGCTCATTTCGCAGCTTAGTTGCACGTGGAAGAAAAACCGCAATATGGAGGAACGTCACACAATCAGATGGTGGGGATGATATTCTAATTTGTGGCGCGTCGTGCGAATTTGGAATATGGCGGTAGGAATCAAGTCAGACAGCTCTGTGAAATATTTCCAGTGATAGATGCGGCAGAAGGCACACAAAGAAGCGACATCTCTACGCAACGAAAGATGAGCGAGCCGTTCACAGAGCACTGGAACCGCGACAATTCCCAAAAGTACTCGAAACGTCAAAAATTTTCATTACAAAGAACATTACTTCCACTACAAAATCGGAATGACAGTTATTCTTGCTAGAGCCACTTGAAAGAATCCTTGACAAAAACAACTCGGGGACCGTATTCAACAGGTACCAGTTTTACAAAATTCAAAAAAATTAACATCTTGACTGTTGCTTCTCAATATATTCTTGAAATGTAATAGGCACATAGTGAATTTGTTAGAAACTGCCATAATCATAATGTTAACACCAGGAACAGACATAAACTTAAAATTCCTACTACTCGGCAAAGTCGAGTTAGTAAGTTTTTTGTAGGCGATGTATATTATGATTTTACAACAAACTACAACATTTGTGTGGTAAAGGTTGCTATAACTTAAATGACTTTCTCAATGATGCCACTGATTGGGAATGGAGCGACGAGGATAATGAAAAAAAAAGCCCACTGAGTTTGTTGCGCCCATTCTTCTCAGGTCCGAGGCATTCCTTTTGGAATGGGTGGTAGTTCTAGACTTTCAAAAAGTGATGTCGCACCCTATTTTGAATAAAAATATTTAAATTTGAATTCGTTACTAAATATCAAACTGATACAAAATAAACAAAAAGCGTCGGTACAAATCGAACATCGAAAGAGGCCCAATAACAAACAGCTATATAATTCGATTAGCAATTTATTTTTGCATGCCCTCAGATCGATTTCCACTCGATCGTTCTCTAATCCCCGTTCTCGCGATACCATTACGATTTCTCGAGCGCTCACCTTACTTGATATTTCCGTGCATATCTCGACGATTCACAGATCCATTATTTTTTATAGCTCAAATACACGATGCTTAGTGGATGTCTCCCCTTGCCTACCGCGTGTTAACGTCTGTTGACTCAATATCGACACTAAATTATAACCTTCACGCTCTCCTAATCTTGGTATAATCGTTGGTAGGGGGGAGAGTGTTTAAGGTGGATGTTTTCTTATTTTTTTAAATTTGAAAATGTATTCACATTTAAATGCACATATATATTTTTATTCAAAAGAGGATATGATATCACTTATTGAAAGTCAAAAAGTACCACTCATTCGAAAAAGTATGTAGCAGATCTGAGAAGAAGTGGCGCAACAAACTAAGCGGACTCCCTTTTTTATTATTAAAAATACGGTTACAATATAATATCGTACAATTAAACTTATTATTTGATAACCTGAGGGCGGTCCCTCCAGTCCCAATCCGTTGCATCATTCTATATCAGCTAATTGTCTAATCTCACCAGTGGGTTCCATCCGTTCTCCCTTGCACAGGATGCCAGCTAGACTGTGGGTTCCACAACAGCGCCTTTATCTGCTGTGAAGCAATAGAGTTTAAAAATTATTGTGTTTCGGTCTGAAGGGCGCCGTAGCTAGTGAAACTGGGCAAATGAGCGCAATTGAAATGCCTCTCAGAATATTTGGTATAATGAAGAATCCCAAGCGATACTGCATTGTAATAGACGCCTCGTTTCGTCACTTTTGTTATATAAAAGACAAAACACATTTTCCTCACTTCTTGTTTCCAAAAAAACCAATAAATTCCACGTCAATACTCCAGTCAGTTCAGTCTCCACACTCGACAACCGTCAGCAAATGCGTGACACTTATGTAAATATTTAAATACAATCCTGTACAACCTATGAATATTTTAAAGTCTAAGTAAACCATTCGACTTGAAACTCGCAGACACACCAACAATACGAAACACTGTATTATTGCATTTGTAATAAGGCTCATAATTGTAGACGATTTCTATGATTTGTGTCTTATATCAATGCATAAAACGATTTGGTAAGTGTTCGCAAATTGGGGATCGATATTAAAGAGACGAGTTATGCTGATTGGATTTTTTCAAGTGTTCTACTGAAGGGAGCGGTGAATAATTGAGTGAGTTTTACTTTTATGAGTTTTTGATATTATTTAAATTAAACTAGATTTAAATATTGATTGAAGTTAAGGAAAATACTGAAATAGGTGCGTTTAACGAACATCCTAAAGTGTGTAAAGAGCAATATTGTAATTTACAGTTTTGGTGGTTTTGATCATTGATTTACGAACTGTTTACGAATCATTACTTTTTTTATGAAAATAAGGGACGAGACGTGCAGCACGTTGAGCTGATGGTAATTGATACGTCCCGCTCAATGCAGTGCCGCTCAGGATACTTGAAAAACCCAAAAATTCTGAATGGCACTAAAATTGCGCTCGTCACCTTGAGTCATAAGATGTAAAGTCTCATTTGCCCAGTAATTTCACTAGCTACGGCGCCCTGCAGACCGAAACACAATAATGCTAAAACAATACTGCTTCACGGCAGAAAAAGGCGCTGTTGTGGTACCCATAATCTAGCCGGCATCCTGTGCAATGGAGCCTCCCACTGGTAAAACTGTTAACTGTGAATTAATATTAGGACTTTAGTAGTCGGACAAGATTTGGATGCATGTTTGATATCAAATAGTAGGTATAACCAAAGAGTAATAAAAGTTAACAGTCATGTCAAAAACATTTCTACAAAATCTACTATAGCTAAAGTATTATAGTGAAAGTTAGTTATAATTAATGTTAAGTTAGAGAATAAATTCCCTACGGAATTAAAAAAAAGTCCTAAAATTTCTGTTATAACTATAACGTAAATACTTAAATATTATAAACAAATTAAAAATGTCAAAGTTAAAGTTTTAATGTTAATAAGCCTTCGAATTTCACTTATTGTAAACTTAGTAAAAGCCTTGTAGTTTATATTACTAACAGTAGGCACAACAGATACCTTGACTAACTCAAGCACTAGATTCTAAACAGATTGTTGTTTAAGCAAAATGTAGAAAATTTTAGCAGAAAGAAGAAATATAGAAAAAATGTTTATTAGAAATGTATAGTAGGTACACAGTACAGGTATGTTAGATATATACAAAATACTTAAAATTAACTTATGTTAGAAACAAACAAAAAACTTAATCTGAAACATTTATACTACATGTTGTTGAAACCCAGTTTCTAAATTAAAATCCAAAAATAAAAAGTTCACCATCACCAAATTACCATTATACCTATATAAACAACAAATTAATAATAAAATCGTAGGTAACATTTTATATTTTTAATTTTATTTATAAAAGTATGTATAAGAAGTATTCATTATAATTATTTAAATTGTTTTAATTAAATCAATTGTATTAATTAATATGCACCTTAAAAATTTTTAATTTGTAAAACTATGTTTGAAATGTTTGCTATAACAATTTAATCAGGCGTTATATTTTAGTAGAGTTGGGAGTCGAAGTATTGAGTTACAAGTAGTACAAATGAAGTGGCAGGCCGTGCCGATATCAATTGATCACGCAGATTCCTGAGATGGCACTCGGCGAGTTCATTCATCGCAATCCACTGGGGATCTGTCGAGTAGCTCTCAGCAGCTTTCCGGTTCTATCTTTTGAAAGGCGCACTTTGATACTACACTCGACACCGTCTTTGTTACATTGTCTGATAAGTGATAGGACATTGCTATATTCAATGCTGGCTTATTGAAAAGATAAGCAATTTCAGATTCGTGGAAATTTATTTTTGATGTTTTTGTTTGTTTTTTGTAATTTTAGCTATAGTGATATGTGCTAGGATATTGCTATATTCAATGCTGGCTGATGAGAAACTGAAGTGGCACTGGGTAGGGCTCATAGTTCGACGGACATATGGTCGGTGGGGCAGAAAAGTCCTCAAATGGCGACCACGTACCGGAAAACCCGGTGTTGGTAGACCCCCTACAAGATGGAGCGACGACCTGGTCAAAATCACCGGAATATGTTAGATACAGCGCAGTACCGATCGTCGTAGAGATCTTTGGGGAGGCCGTTATCCAGCAGGGGACGTCTTCCAGTTGATGATTATAGTCTACCAGCTGAACGTCTTTTATCTCTCGTCAGTGTTTAACATAAAAATCGGTATCAGATCGATTTAGTTATTTGACAATTCCCTATCTCAGGTGGTGACTAAACAATATAAAGTATGCAATGTTAGCGACTCACTAACGTCCCTATTACGTATTGCAATTGACATCGATCTCTTTCATTTAGAGACGATACCGGCAAGGCGTTCAGCTGATTATGCGGCAGTAATTGATATGCTCTGCCCATAACAATGCAGTGTCGCTCAGGATTATTGAAAAACCCAAAAATTCTGAGCGGCACTACAATTGCGCTCGTCACCTAAAGACATAAGATGTTAACATAACATATTAAATCTCATTTGCCCAGTAATTTCACTAGCTACGGTGCCCTTCAAACCAAACACAGTAATTTTAAGAATAAGTATTGCTGTACTATTTTAACTATACTACATATTAGGAGAAAAATACGTATTTGATTGATTTTTGATATGAGTAATGTTTACAAGTTACTGCTTCATGGCAGAAATAGGCGCTGTTGTGGTACCTATAATGTAGCCGGCATCCTGTGCAAAGGAGCCTCCCACTGATAATCTCTTTTATAATTTCAGCCGGATGTCCACTGCTAAGCAAAGGCCACCCCCAAAGATCGCCATGACGATAGGTTCTGCGCTGCCCTCATCCGACCTACTCCGGCAATCTTGACCAAATCGTCGCACAATTTTGTGCGGGGCATACCAACACTACGTTTTCCGATACGTGGTTGCCATTCAAGGAATTTACCACATAGCTCCTATGTTCCCTGCCAACTGCTACTTCAGAACCATCTGGGCTATGTTGGTGACTTTGCTTCTCCTACGGACCTTCTCTTTTCTGATTAGATCTGGCAGGGAAACTCCAAACATAGCCCTCTCCATTATCCTCTGAGCGACAATCAGCCTAAAGCCTATAGTTAGCGACCACGTCTGCGTATGTCATCACAGGCAACACACACTGGTTAAAAACCTTCGTCTTCAGACACTGTGGTATTTGGAAAGAGAAGATTTTACGGAGCTTCCTGAACGCTGGCCATCCGAATTGGATCTCCAACGCGATCTCTTTATATAAACCTAATTCAGACTGACTTAAAATATTCAATATTTAATGAACACGATTATTTCCAACAAATGACATTATCTAAACATACTATAAATAATCTATAGAGTTGACGTGTCTTTTGGGCTTTCATTCCAAAAACCGATTGTAGATAATGAAGGAATTACAGCTGAACAAAAATATACAAATATAAAAAAAAATATCGGACATATAAAGACTTAATAAATATATAAACTTTTAGTCACGATTTTAAAATCCTCAACAATATACTTTAGAAAGAGTTTCCTTCGACACGTATTTGGCGAGCTTCGGGCGTCAAATCGCGAGCGAATGGCATTGATCATAATATCGGCGGAGGCTTACGAGGATGATAAATGGTCGGTCGCTGTGTCACTGGCGGGAAGATGTGGACGCCATTTTTAAATCACTCCTGTCAAATACAAGTATGGGAAATAAAGTACTATGTATAACTTAGATAATTTATACGTCTACATAGACTGTGGCAGCTGTGAATACGTCGAAAAATAGCGGCAAACTAGTATGCTATAGCTTGTCACGCACACTAAAGTAATGAACCTGGCCCGAAATCATACGTTGCCTAACAGCAACAGGCTCCATATAGACGTAAACTTAAATTGTTATTAATGTTATTTAATTATTACTATTTTGAATCATTATCATCATATCAGCCGGAAGACGTCCACTGCTGGACAAAGGCCTCCCCCAAAGATCTCGACGATGATCAGTCCTGCGCTGCCCTCATCCAACGTATCCCGGAGATCTTGACCAAATCATCGGTCTATCTTAGGGGGGGACTATGAACACTGCGTCTGCGTGGTACCATTCGAGTACTTTATCAATCGTTTTCACCTCTCTAGCTCGAAATGGTGCGTTTGTTGCATAAAACCCATAAGGATATAATCTTTGTATTTGGTCTTTTGTAGTGCTCAACTAGCGCGAAACACTCCGTCAATGTCAATTTATTTAGAGGAAGCACGTAGAAGGTATTATTTTTTCATTTACCGGTCAATAAAAAATATCAAAGTATATAAATATAAAATGATATTAATATATTTAAATTTAATAAAGCGGTAATTAATTCCATGCAACAATATGTACAATAAATTTATCATACTTCTAAATTACTATCTACGGTTTGTATCGACTCCTTTGGGGTAAAAGCCTCCTCCAAAGAATTCCATTCAGTGCCGTTTCGTTTTGAAGGGACAAAGTAAGTGCATCGGTTATTTTTTTTTCTTATGGATCTCTACGTTTCTCACTCGATCTTTTATTTTTAAACCCAAATAGCTTCTCTCCATTCTTCTTTGAGTAGCCTGGGTTTAGTTTTTAGTTCAGATACGCCTGTCTTAATGATTGCAAAACTGTAGTGGCAGTGGGCAGGGCACATAGTTTAACGGACAGATGGCCGTTGGGGCAGTGAAGTCCTCGAATGGCGACCAAGTACGGGAAGACGCAGTGTTGGTAGGCCCCCCACAAGATGGACCGACGATCTGGTTAACATCGACGGAATACGTTGGATTAGGGCAGCGCAGGACCGATCGTTGTGGAAATCTTTGGGGCAGGCCTTTATCCAACAGTGGACGTCTTCCGGCTGATGACGACGATGATGATGACGCCTGTCCTATCTAGTATGTATCTATATTTCTATTCTATCGCAATTTTAGTTCTTATCATTGTTCGAGCAATTTTTTGGCAGCCGTAGCTCGTGCAATGCAAAGCACATGATGTATCGAACAGGCTGCTATAAAATTAAATTAATTCAGAGCTGACTCGTTCCTTGTATCCTCAGAATCAATGAAGCAGAGAGGAAATTAAAATCATCAATCAAACGAAAAAAATACAAAGGCCCGTTTTCCATTGTCGCCGATATGTTTGCGCAAAAACGACTTTGTCGCATCACAGTCAAAGTAATAAAAAATCTGAACAATCATATAGAGTATACTGGATATGATAAATTTATTTGTTTGTTTAGTTTATAAATTTATTTTAAACAAAAATATTTTTAACAGACTTCAAAAAAATGAAGTATGAAAAATTGCCTGCACGTGTTTTCTCTTTTTAAATTGTGTGTTAACTGATATAGTTAGTTTCTTGCGCCGCTTCTTCTCTCTCAGAGCGCCATTTGTGTCCGAAGCGGTAGTAGTATCTAGTAGTATAAGAAATGACATCAAAAAGAATTCTAAAGGAATCAATTTTGAGAAAATAAATACCTTTTATGCCTTTTTATGCCTTTTTATATCAGACAATGATGAACAGATTTGAATGTTTTTTTCTTATGAATAGCATATGCCTCAAGGGTGATCTTTGATTGACTTTTAGTACGAATAATACGAAAATATCGGATGATATTTATATTTTTAAACTTAATTTGTCACCATGTTTTAAATAACCAAGTGTGACCAATCTCTGTTTAGTATATATAAATCGTTAAGGTTTTATTGTCACATTATAAGGTTGACCCAAAAACGGTGGAATATATGATATTTTAGCGAGAGAGACATCTGGATCGCAACGGGCGGAGAGCGATGAGACTGAAGAAATCGTATTTTCGTCCCAAAAATTAACGTGTATTAAATTTCATCAAAATACTTAGGACTATTTCCGAGACACAGAATTTCACGAGAGAATATTTGAATATCTTATTTATAAAATTAAAAAGATGTGGTGTCGTGGGCCTACCTGGTGGTAGGAACGAAGTTCCTTCGGCTAATGTAAAATCGACACAATTTGTACAAAAAAAAATCGTGTTCAATTTTATGTAGGTTTTCTTGATTTTTCTCTTAAATTTTGCAGATTAGTTTTTATTTAAGTACATGAAAGTATTTAGGAAATTCAGTACTTTAGGAAATAATATATTACGTAAAATAAAAAAAAATCGTAATCCAAATATCAATTAAAATAACAAAATATGTCTCTTTATTTTTGTTTGACAACATAAAATTACATAGAAATAGAAACGAATGTCGCGCCTGCGCACGTCTCTTTTTTCTCACTTTTTTCCACGGATATTTTCTTACGGTTTTACTATCACATTTTTTTCAGTTCGGTCGCGCAGCAAAATCCCTATCCCCTCCAAGCCTGCCGTAAGGAACTTCGTTGCAAAAATTTTGATTTTTACAGTGTCACTTCCAGTGAAACATGATCAACGTCAGAGACTTTGTGATAGGACGCGTAATACGCTCACAATTGGTTATTGCGTAGCAATGACTTTGCGGTTTGTGGAGGTGTCGTGCTCTGCGGCGCTTCCAGATGAACCTGTATAACGCTCATCTTCACATGACAGTGTTGCTCGTCACTGTGAACCTTAACGCATTCTAAAGAGATGCCATTACACTGCCCTTATAAGACTGGCAGAACTAACAATCAAGGAAAGTAAACAGAAAAGTTATAATCATAGATTTAAAATTTACTGTCGTATATAATAATAATAATAAAATTGACACATTTTTTACACAAATTATCTTGCCCCAAGTTAAGCATATATATAGCCTGTGTTATGGGTTACAAGACAATGATATATTTAATACAATATACTTACTTAAACATACATAAAGTCATATAAACATACATAAATACATTTAAACATCCATGACTCGGAAACAAACATCCATATTCATGATATAAATGCTTGCACCTACCGGGTTGCGAACCCGGGACCTCTAGCTTAGTAGGTAGGATCGCTAACCACTCGGCTATACAGGTCGTCGTATATAGACGAACTGACGAGTCTTGGCTTTCATTTTCTACCTTGTTGTGTCTTTTTTTTTATGGAAAAGGAGGACCAACGAGCGTATGGGTCACCTGGTGTTAAGTGATCACCGCCACCACACATTCTCTTGCAACACCAGCGGAATCACAGGAGCGTTGTCGGCCTTTTAAGGTATCTCCGTTATACATGTTCTTCACTCTTGTACGCTCTCTTTGTTTATAGACTAGTATATTGTAATGGTTATAATTACTGAGCATAATAAAAATGAAAATAGCATACATATAAACTTAAACCATGAAACTTTTAGGAAAAATAAATTAGATATTGTTTTAAGTAAGAGGATGAATATAGGTTATATTATATTTCATTTCGGAATTTCCAAAAGTGCTCGAAAGTCGAGAGTTAGTTTCTGACAGACAAATATCCTCCCCATTGTTAAAATTATGATTTAATAAAAGCAAGCAGCAAAACCTACATGATCGACTGAGATTTGATTGCGCAAAGAAGATTTGGGTTTTTTACTCAAATCAAATTTTGTTTTTTTTTTTTGTATTAGGATTTTAAAACTAGATTTAATAACGAATAAAATGATGAAAATACTAATTCAAACGATCAAATAACAAAAATGTTAGAAGCATTTCAATATTGCTGATTGGACAGAGACAGTCATAATAAAATATGACGGCACACTTTAGTTTTTTTAGACTCGTGTTTCGCCTCTACACGAGGCATCCTCAGGACGTGTTGTCTCGCCAAAATCTGATACGAGACTTTGACTTTTGAGACGAGAGGTTGAACAGGCGAAATTATACATCAAGTTGACCAAGCTTCAGCGTCTGGCAGCCCAAAACGTTTGGTTCAATCAACAGTGTAAACATCTAAAAGTCATCCCTAATTACATCAACATCTGATCTAAAACACATTCATGTCTCGTGCCAGATTTTGGCGAGACAACACGTCCTGAGGATGCCTCGTGTAGAGGCGAAACACGTGTCGAATTGTTTTTAAAAACAAATATTTGCGGAATTAACATTAAAGAAAACTTAAATCATTTGTATAATTATGGATTTCCGCAAAGTAACGCCTTATTCAATAAAATTTTGTAGCTTTGTTTTGCGAGACAGGGATAGAGAATCCTTACTCCAAGAGTTCAGATGCCTGTAACTTTGTATTTCATTGTTTACTTGCAGTGTACATCATTATTTTTATCTTAGTATACGACCAAATAATGAAAAAAAATAGTCAAATACCCAATTATTGCGTCTTAAAATATATTTTTCATGGAAAAGGTAGATATTCCAGGATACGAGACTCTTGGAGATGTTAAGGCGAAGAATAAGCAGTAAACACGCAAACATGGTGTTTTTAGACAAGTTTTGTGGTGAAACTATAGCATTTGGAGCTATGAACACTACTTAATCCTGTTACACATATCCTTAAGTCTTATTTGTAGGTTGCTAATGCTTGCTGTTGGTTATAGTTAACACTGCCGAGCCTTTTTGAACAACCACTTTTCTTTGAAGTCAAACAAGTTTTTTGGAATGGCGTGACGCATTTTTTTGGTACTTCTCTCAGAGAAGTTATTCTTATAGCTTGTACTTTTTTGTATAGGTTCATTTATTCAGATTAGTAGTGAATAACGAGGATTGTAAGCATATAAACTGTTTTCCACGCAAGAATTTTGAAAATATTGGCTTTGTTAAATAGATGGCGGGCAGGCAGCGGTGAACTCATATCGCTCAAGGTCGCTGGCATTTAGTGTCGCCTTAAGTGAACACCGATGACCAATTTTCTGCAACACCAGTCAAAGTCAAAGTCAAATAAACTTAATTAAATTAGGTTTAAACTAAGCGCTTTTGAATCGTCACTACAGATATTTCTTTTAAATTACTGAATTTACTATATGTTCGTAAAAAGTTGAGCTCGTGAGAAGAATATATAAGCAACTAGTTTTACCGGTGGGACGCTCCTTTGCATAGGATGCCCGCTAGATTGTGGTTACCACAACGGAGGCCTATTTCTGCCGTGATGCAGTAATGTGTAAACATTACTGTGTTTTAGTCTTAAGGGCGTCGTAGCTAGTGAAATTACTGGGCAATGCCCAGACGTAACATCTTATGTCTTAAGGTGCCGAGCACAATTGTAGTGCCGCTCAGCATATTTGGGGTTTTCAAGAATCCTGAGCGGCACTGCATTGAAATAGGCAAGGGTTATCAGTTACCATCATCTGAACGTCCTTCTCGTCTTGTCCCTTATTTACATTAAAAAAAAACTCAACGATCAATCGAATAGAGTACTTTACAATGGCTGTAATATACATAACAAAAAAGTTTGTAACGGGAATTAAGTCGCTGGCTGGTAGCAATATATAAAAAAAAAACAAAAATTAAATCTCATAAAACATAAGATACAAAGAGTAATGCCGAATAAAATCTTTCAAACGATTTAAATTCCGTAGAATGACGTTTATCACCAAGTTGGCTCTGTAGAAAGGGTACATGCCATTCTCAATGACTCAACACTTTGCATTGAAAACTTTATTCGAAGATTACTCCGTTGTATAAATGTAATAAGCTTTGCAAGGATTAGACCCCAAATTTCACTCAGGCATTAATGACATTTTCAGTTTGTACGAGGCCTTTTGTTGCTCGAAGCAGTGTTGTGACGATAATTCTGAAAGTCATTTCATTAAGTAAAATCTCCATGATTTCAGCACAAAGTTTATCATTAATTGCAGTTTCACCACTTCTTTACATTTTTATATATTCTGGATGGTTACACAAATTAAATTTGAAAACAAATTAAGGAACGATGCGGGATTCGTATCAGCAACCCCTCGCGTTCCGTGCGAGCGCTCTTCCACTTCTTTCATAATACATCTTGATATGTTCAACTCTCAGGTTGTGGCTTAATCTACAGAATCTACTATACAGTTGATAACCAGCTCAACCCCAGTAATTGCATATTAGGAAATTGACTTGAGATGCCGCTCTTGTAAATCCAAACAATTATTTCGTAACAACAGTAATTAATCCCAGAAGTGAGGGTTATCACTTAAAAAAAATAAAAAAATGTTTTGGATGTTTTCAAATATTTCTGGGCAATTATAATATAGTTATTAAGGTTTCGCACCTCAAAAGGAAAACACGGACCGCTTATAGGATCACTTTTATGTCCGTCGGTCTATCTGTCGGTCTGTTTGTCTGTCCCCTATTCCCGAGGTAAAGGGATGTCTATCCTTTATCTCGGGAATGCGTATAGGTATAAATTTGAAATTAAAACCATATAGTGAGGTCTATTAAAGCTGTGAAAAATTCTTCTCAGTAACTCAATTCTAAGTAATTCAATCTTCTAAGTTGACACTTCGATTTCGATACTCTCAATGGAATATCAGTGCGAGGCTCCTATTTCAGGATGCCGGCTAGATTATGGGTACCACAACGGCGCCTATTTCTGCCGTAAAGCAGTAATGTGTAAGCATTATTGTGTTTCGGTCTGAAGGGGACTTATAAATCGAGGGCATGACTCCTATCACGACTGTTCTCTAAGTCTCGTAGTTTCCGACTTGGCCATCACCGTCCTTCTTAAAAAAAAAACACCCTGTATAACAAGTACATTCAACAGTACACTCAAAAATTTTGGATTTATCTAAACTGCTATATTCCCAATAATAAATAAAAGCAACGATAGGCATACCTATGAGTTGGAAAAATAAGTATTAAATTTTAATTTGAGAATTATAAGTAGTGATAGTATTAATTGTGTGTCTAGTTGGGCCTTTTTAATAAATAAATAACAGTATATTTATTCAAAATAAGATGTGACATCACTTATTGAAAGTCAAAATCCATTCCAAAAAGAATGCCTCAGACTTGAGAAGAACGGACTTATAAAAAAATATGTTTACAAAGTCGTGCTAAACGTAAATATCGTGCAATTAATTATTTAATAGCCTAAGGGCGGTCCCTCCATTCCCAATCTGTGGTATCGTTAAGAAAGTCTTTTATGTCATATATATAGTAACCTTTACCACACAAACGTATTTTAATAATTCTTTTGAATATCGTATTACTTTTGTTTTGAACATTTTCTGGGATGTTGTTGTAAAAGCATATACATCGCCCCACAAAAGACATACTTAGTCGAGTATATAATAAAATACAAAACTTTATAATTCATAATTCATACTTACTTGTAAAAACATTGTCTCATAATAATATTAATATACATTCGTCTTACGTTTTTATGTATCAAATTTAAGTTGGACATGCAAAAAACCGAGATTCGGCGATATATTCGAGTTGTTCATTGGCCGTGCATGAAATTTACATGGAATTTCGTACTTGTAATAAAAGATGATGAATTGGACCCGCATTGGTAATTACGGGCAGGAGTGGGCTCGCTCGCCGATATTAAATTGCGAAATTCAATAATTTTATTATTTGTATCTTTTGTAGGATCGTTGTCAGGGACGACGAAAATTTGATTGCAACTTATAAAAACAGACAGGCAAATAAACTGGCTGTGTTACTACGGCCATAAACAACCTTCGTGAGATCTAAGATTAATTTGAAATGCGTTTAATATGTAACATGCTCTATGTGTGCAGATCCAATCTAAACTTAATTGTATCATTATTAAAGTGATCTATATATATAAATAAATGATTTTCTACTAGATTTATTAGTTCAAATTATTAATATGCATGGCACAATACAAGATATACTTTGTCTGGCCATAAATACTGTTACAATTAAAAATAAACAAAATATAACATTTGAATTTGGAATCTCTCATTTTTAAATGATTGTTCATTGAGTTTTGGCGCCAATACTTTGTACAATATAATAATAAAGATATATATGATAAAGAGATCCGAATCGCTGTGATTGCATTACACACAGTAGGTATGGAGGCAAATGTAATTTTTAAAACTCTCCATACGCTTGGTATTATTAAAATATTTGTGTACCGGGCTATTATTAGGTACAGTGAGACCTCCTCTGTTTGTGACACAAAGAAGACAAAAGATCTGGCCGTCCACGTAGTATTTGCATGAAAAAGGTGGTCAAAGCAGTAAGGGATAGAATTGGAAGAAATCCTAGGTAGAACAGTAACGTTAGTTAAAGCTTCGTTCAGGCGGAGCATCTAAACGTGAACAGCAACCAGTCTCGGCGGCGTACGGCATGCCATTCAATAGTTTTGTCTTCCCAAATTTGCTTAGCGGCTGTGTAAATCACTTGTATGTGTGCGTGCGTCGGGTGCTCTAGTATGAAGTTAAATTACTGTATTGTAGTTCGGGTTCCTGTCACAAACGACCAATTTTGATTTGTCTAGTTAGTTATTTAGCTAATATCAAGCATGGCTGACTGCTTACGACTTGCCAGTCAAAATCAGTTGCAGTAGCAATAGATTCACTTTCCTTTTCTATCTTGCTGTATCTCCGTTGGAGATGTTCTTTTCTCGCACGCTTTCTTTATGTACTACTTAGTATTTATGCTAATATGTCTTTGCCAGATCCATATAGAACGAATTCAGATAAGGAAAGCTACAGTACGAAAAAGAAAGAAGATGATAGCGTGGCGAGTGAAAGAGAGGGAAGACGGTCACCGCCACCCTTTTTATGTGGACAAAGCCTTAGAGGAAATCAAATCTTCTCATTTTTTCATCTTTATCTTCATCCTCTCTCCTTCCCACAAGCACACAGCCGGTCCGAGGTTCGATTCTACTTTAGAGACGCTCCACGCCTGTTGCGTAGTCTTTGCGGCCTCCACGGCCCACGTCCTATGTCGCTATAAAAGCCTTCAGGACTGACAGCATAGAGGAGTCCGACATATTATGGGTCCCGTTTCGGGGTCTTCAATAAATAAATATATTTTCCTCGTCCCCAAATAAAAAAAAGAGGAAATCTAAGTACTGGTTAAGGTCGTATTGTGTAGCCGCTGTGTAGTTTTTGTGTAGTAATTGGTTTTCACTCGCGCCATGATTTACTGCACCGTGTTTGAAGTATGGCCCTTTATCACGATATTATTTTGTTGACGTGTTTTCGTGTTATTTTTGAGATACTCCATTCCGTTGTTGTAAGCCTTTGATTCATAGCCGATTTACTAATAACTGAATATGATTGATAATAATGTTCTAAATACAAGGTTTTCGTAGTAAACTTAAAGTAGAGGAAACACTTTTACTTGACACTAGTTCTATTTAAAAATAAACTATGCAAACTGTATTTGTCGAGAGTTTTTTAAGAGAGATTTGATCAGTAATATTCTGAGGGTATTTCAATAATTGTGCAATTTAAAATAATTTAATAATAACTCTATTCATTGTATACGCAACCTTTAAGTAAGTTGCAGAATAAATTACTTTTCCTTCTTTCTTACTTCTTTTTTTTATGAAAATACGGGACACGACGAGCAGGACGTTCAGCTGATGGTAATTGATACGCCCTGCCAATTACAATGCAGTGCCGCCCAGGATTCTTGAAAACCCCAAAAATTCTGAGCGGCACTACAACTGCGCTCGTCACCTTGAGACAAGATGTTAAGTCTCATTTGCCTAGTAATTTCAGTAGCTACTAACCACGCTATCCAATAGTAAAAACCGCATGAAAATTGATGCAGCAATTTTTGAGTTTATCGCGAACAGACAGACAAGCGCGGCGGAGGACTTTGTTTTATAATATGTACTGATAAAACACCAGGATTCCATACATAGAAGTAAGAAAGAATTACCAGTGGGAGGTTCCTTTGCGCAGGAAGCCGCCTAGCTTATGGGTCGACAACGGCGCCTATTTCTGCCGTGAAGCAGTGATGTGTTAACATTACTGTGTTTCGGTCTGAAGGGCGCCGTAGCTAGTGAAATTACTGGGCAAATGAAACTTAACATCTTATAACTCAAGGTCACGAGTTGTAGTGCCGCTCACAATTTTTGGGTTTTCCAATTCATTGTAATGGGCAGGGCGTATCAATTGCCATCCGTACGTCCTGCTCGTCTTGGCCCTTATTGTCAAAAAAGTCAGGTTCACTAACCACAGTGCCATATGAAACGTTAAAAGAATTCTTAAGAATAATTGCTCGTTTAAATAATACACGGTGTTGAACATTCAAAGAAATATTAAAAATGAGACATTTTGTTTAAAAACATTATCTATGAAGGTCAATCACCTCTTTTTGAAGTATTATCCAATAATTGTAGGCTCTATTCAACCAAGTTGTCAAATCTATTATGTGTTGAAGCAAATATAGATGTTATCAGTGGATGGTGTTATGGTGTACAAGAGTGATCTTTCATCGCAATTAGTCTGTCATGTTTCAATTATAATTTAGGTAATTATAGCCTGACTTAGACACATGACACTTGGTTGATGCAAGAATTTTAAAATATTGCATCTTTTAAATATCTATACTAATATTATAAAGCTGCAGTGTTTGTTTGTTTGTTTGTTTGAACGCGCTAATCTCTGGTACTACTGGTCCGATTTGAATGATTCTTTCAGTGTTGGGTAGTTCATTTATCGAGAAAGGCAATAGGCTATGTTTTTTTTTTCAAAATTAGGGATCGGTAAAAAAATTGCTATTTTGTAACACAAGGTGTAAAATCGAAAACCTATATTTGCGTGCGCTGCAAAAACTATTGACAATAGAACAAAATGATGTACAGGCTATAATATAGGCAATATTTTATTACTTATAAAACTATCGCGTGAATTATACTTTATATGGCAAAACAACGTTTGCCGGGTCAGCTAGTATTTAAATATTTATCAAATGGTAAAAACTTAGTCAAGGAGATGATGATATTTATGAAGTAATAAAATTTACAATAAACATAAAATAATGACTGTGTATAAATTGTTCTGCTCAATTTTGATCTGACTGATCGCACTCCTTTAGTCAACTCGTAAAACATTTCATCGTCATTTCGTTAAAACTTAATCAATTCGAGGTTAATTAAGAAGACTATTATTTTTGTTCTATATTCATTATTCAATATTTATAATACCTATATAAAATAATTATTGTATATAAATAAATTACTCTAGTCAATTTTGGTCTCGCATATCACGCTGTTTTTGTTGACTCGTGAAAATTTAACCAAGGTGAGGTTAATAGTATTAAATAAAACTAGTTTTTTGTTCCATATCATGACTGCACCAATGAATTGAAATTTACAAAATATATCTAACAGCATCTTTGCAATTTATTTTAACAAGTTTTTTTCTTAAGTTGACATTAAAATGTTCAGTCTGCCGATTTAAAGATGAAAATAATAATACGTAATATTATTACCTAATATTTCTATATTCAAATTCAAATTCAAATTCAAATATTTTTATTCAAAATAGGATGTGACATCACTTATTGAAAGTCAAAAAACTACCACCCATTCCAAAATGAATACCTCAGACCTGAAGAGAATGGGCGCAACAAACTCAGCGGGCTTTTGTTTTTTTTTTCATGGAATAAATATGTTTACAAAGCAATGTTGTACAAATTAACTTATTATTTAATAGCCTGAGGGCAGTCACTCCATTCCCAATCTGTGGTATCATTAAGAAAGTCATTTATGTTATAGTAACCTTTACCATACAAACGTTTTTAACAATTCTTTTGAATAACGTAATACTTTTGTTTTGAGCATTTTCTGGGATCTTGTTGTAAAAGCATATACATCGCCCTACAAAAGACCTACGAACTCGACTTAGCCGAGTAGTAGGCATCATATATTTCTATGAACCTACCATGCCTAACCTGGTTTTTTTTGTCTGTTGTCACCAAAACAACTGTGTTTATATGGCGACATTATAGTATTGTAAACAATGCTTTTTAGGCCATAGAGTATAGACTTTTTCAAAGACCTATTAAAGTATATACTTATATTACTGATCGTGGCTATATAACTGACAGATAAAAGTATATTATTTAAAAAAATATAGTATAAAATCATCACATATATTTTGTTAAATTTGAACAGTGTAACGTAGACTTACCAGTGGGAGGCTCCTTTGCACAGGATGCCGGCTAGATTATGGGTACCACAACGGTGCCTATTTCTGCAGTAAATGAGACTTAACATCTTATGTCTCAAGGTGACGAGCGAAGTTGTATTGCCGCTCAGAATTTTTGTGGTTTTTCAATAATCCTGAGCGGCACTGCATTGTAATGGGCAGGGCATATCAATTACCATCAGCTGAACATCCTGCTCGTCTCATCCCTTATTTTCATTAAAAAAAGCTTAGATAGACAGCACAAGCTGCTATTTAAAAACTTAATTCACATCTTATCGAGGAAAGATCGGCTCTCGTTAGAAAGAGCGATAGGTGTTTTAAAATAATTACTTTGGTGTTAATTCTTCATTTACTGCCTGGTTGACGTCACTTCGTTAATATGATTGGACGGGGTCGCGTTTGGGGTGAATTCTTAGTGGATCATGCTCTGATTTCTGTATTAAAAGACTATATGGGCTATTATTATTAACGACCTATAATGTGGTGTCAATGAAATTGCTTATCAATTTTGTCGGATCTTCCGTTATCGTTATACGTTTCATTTTCTGGACAAACACTATTTAAGCGATTTGTTATGTTTTTAAAGTGATAACCCTCACTTCTAGGATTAATACACAAATAAAATTTGAAAACAAATTTTTTTGAATGTTGCGGGAGTCGAACTCACGACCTCTCACGTTCCGTGCGAGTGCTCTGCCAACTGAGCTAACCGTTCGAATGACGTATTGTCATAAAACCTTGTATGCTTTGTTCAACTCTCAGGTTGTGGCTTCATCTACAGGATGTACTTTACAATTGATAACCTGCTCAACCCCAATATTTGCATATAAGGAAATTGACTTGAGATGTCGCTCTTGCAAATCTAAACAATTTGATATGTTTTCAAAGTTGGCAGAGCACTCGCACGGAACGCGAGAGGTCGTGGGTTCGAGTCCCACATCGTTCATAAAATATTATTTTCAAATTTTATTTGCATACACTTCTTTGCATTCCCTTTTCTGAATATACAATTGTGTATATTTTATTAAAATGCTGCAGATACGAGGGGTGGCTGATATAAAATCTACTTTGTTAAAGAAAGTTTTGAAAATCGAACTGGCCACTGCAAAATCATATTCTATATTTATTCCTTTTTCAAAATTATGACGCTTATTTTTTTTCGCTTGCTTTTGTTTTTTTGGCGTGGCTTTGATTTTACCATGTCGAAAGAAAATTGTAAAATGATGAAATTTGAGCATCGAGCAGTGATTAAATTCCTAAGTAAAGAAGGAAATACGCCTACGCAGATCAGAGAGCGCATATTAAAGGTGTTTGGTGATTCAAGTCCTTCTGAATTCGTCATAAAGTTTTGGTCGAAGCAATTTAAACATGGCCGTGAGAGCCTGGAAGACGACCCACGTAGTGGAAGGCCAATTTCTGCTGTTACCGCAGATAATGTTGAAAAGGTGAAGAACCTGATTCTTGCAGATCGGCGAATCAAGCAGTGGGAGATAGCCAGAGATGTGGGCATTAGCAAGGAACGAGTTCATGAAATTATTCACGAACATTTGGGCATGTCCAAGGTGAGCGCGCGTTGGGTCCCTAGAATGTTGACCCCCTTTGACAAACAAAGGCGAGTAGAATGTTGTCAGGCATTTCTAGACCTGGTCAAAGGTAAAGAAGAAGAGACTATCTCTCAAATTGTGACCTGTGATGAAACTTGGATTCGCCAGTGGGATCCGGAAAGCAAGCAAGAGTCAATGCAATGGAAATTTAAAGGAGAAAAGCCGCCAAGGAAGTTCAAGGTTCGGCCGTCGGCTGGAAAACTAATGGCCACCGTATTTTGGGATGTCGAAGGGATTTTGATGATAGATTATTTGCCTAAAAATACAACAATGAATGCTGAATATTATGCAAACTTGCTTGACCAGCTTCGTGAACAAATCAAAGAAAAGCGGAGAGGCAAACTCAGCAACGGTAATCTGATTTTACAAGACAATGCTCCTATACACACAGCCTTAACGGCGAGGTCAGCCCTGAGCAAAAACGGCTTCACAGAAATTAACCATCCACCTTATAGTCCAGATCTGGCTCCCTGTGACTATTTCTTATTCAAAGATTTAAAGAAAAAATTGAGGGGTCGCAGATTTTCGACGGACGAAGAAATGAAGGAGGCTGTGACTGACCATTTTGCCGAGCAAAATAAAAATTACTATTATAACGGCATGATGTCACTTATTTGCAAATGTCATAAGTGTATTTCACTTGCAGGAGACTATATAGAAAAATAAAAAAAAAACTAGCCCTCAAAGTCTTTTCTTTCATAGTTAGGTAGATTACTTATCAGCCTCCCCTCGTACCATGGACCGCCTTTCGCACCAACGTCTAAGAGCACTTAACGTCAAAACTTATATAGACTTTCCACAATATGCCATCGTAGGATGCTGGAATTCTTTGGACATATTGCTCGCAAAGAGGGTAATAATCTGGAACAGCTGATGGTGACAGGCAAGGTAGATGGCAGTCGTCCCAGAGGATGCAGTCCCACGAGATGGTCGGACCAAATACGATATGCTCTAAATATCAACTTCCATGATGCCATTCATAAGGCTAAGGATCGCAGCAGATGGAGGGGAATCGTACGGGAGAAACTGATGCAGGGGGGGTCTCACGACGAGTAATGAGGAAAACGACGCGAGGAGGAGTGATATTTTATTAAAAAGAGCGCAAAAAAAGAATGCTGGGAAAGTTTCTTGCGTCGTTTCTTCTCTCTCAGAGCGCCATTTGTTTCCGAAGCGGTGGTAGTGTTAGAAGTGACATCAAAAAGAATTCTAAAGGAATCAATCAGTATGAAAAAAGCTGACTTGCTATGAGTTTCTAGTGTCTATTTAGATAAAGATTATCAAATATCTTAGATAATTTAAACGTTCTACTCTAGATGAAGCCACAACCTGAGAGTTAAACAAAGCAAACAGAATTTTATAACGAGGCGGTACTCGAACGCTTAGCTCAGTTGGTTAGAGCACCGGCACGGAACGCCGGAGGTCGTGGGTTCGAATCCCGCATCGTCCATAAAGTTTTGATTTTCAAATTTTATTTGTGTATTAATCCTAGAAGTGAGGGTTATCACTTTAAAAACATAACATATCGTCTAGATAATATAGCCTCTCGCAACAAAAGACCACCGTTGAAAACAGGACAGATTTATTAATTTAGTGTGCGTTACAAGCTACCTCAATTTTTTTAGACGTTTTCACAGCTGTCACAGTCTATCTAGACGTATAAATAATCTGAGTCGAATATAATAAAACCTTAGCTTCGATTAGATAATAGATTCATGTAAAATGTGTAATTTAATTTAATCGTTTTTAATTTCAGGTATTTACGGATGTTTTAATGAAAACGAAACGATTTAGTGTGCCTTCCTGAGATAGCGATCTTTAATATCGTATGAGTGGACCGTCAGAATGAGAGGCGACCGGAAGTGGCCTCGCCCGTCAAAGGGTTAACTTACTAAGTTAGATCGATTGAATTTCGTCTTTTGTACAGTCATGTTGTTTTAGTTAAATACATTACGGAACTTCCGCTAAGTTCCAGTAAAGTTTTATCTGAGTTTGTATTGTCGGCTTTGGATACGTTTTAAGTTAGATTAAAGGAATTTTCACTGCCACGGACCAATGTGTTTTCGATTTACGAATTCATGTTTTAACTATCGACAAAATTTATTTATGACCCGCTTTGCCAATAACGTTCTATACATAAGCACGTCATTACGCTTTGCTAATGATAATTCTTTTAAGATCATAAAAATAGTTTGAGGTTTTGTGTGTTTTTTCTTTCTCTTCTTAAGTTAACATAACTTTTTAATATATATTTACAGTTTCAGCATTCTATATTATTTTTATATTATATAACTAGCTGACCCAGCAAACGTTGTATTGCCGTCATAGTTAACATCTGTAGTTATTCTACCAACTATAGTTAAAATTAAGATTGTTTCTTACTTCCTGAGAAAGTAAGAAAGATACAAATATTCTAATTAGTTAATTTTTAAAGTTTAATTAGTTATTTTAAACAATTCTTTCAATTTGATTTCTGAACGACAGGGGACACATCAAAGGAAAAACAAAATTGTTGTTTTTTTTTTATTCCGAACATTTTCATATTAATTCACCTTTTAAACCTTCTCTGGACTTCCACAAATAATTCAAGACCAAAATTAGCCAAATTAGTCCAGCCATTCTCGAGTTTTAGCGAGACTAACGAACAGCAATTCATTTTTATATACATATAGATATATGTAAGGTGATGCACCAAAATTTTGACGTTTTGACTTACTTGTGTAAGTTAAAGAAACAGGAAATGATTAATCTTAAAAAACTGAATATACTCTGTTGACCTATCTATGATACTCGTAACTATGTAAATACTACGGAATAAGAGGCGGGGCTGCCTGAGTCAAAATATAAATTTAGCTTAGCATACTAACGTGCAGTGATTAGACATAAGTTTGAAATAGTTATTTATGCAACTGTTGTGGTGATAAGTGATAAGGTGTATTAAAACACGAATGTGGATTTATCTCACGAGGCGGAGCCGAGTGTGATAATAGTATCACATGAGTGTTTTAATACCTAATTATCAACAGTTGCATACAAGACTTTATCTACACCCAGAATATGAATCCTCTAAAAGATTCTGGAACATTTAGCTTACTGCTAACATTAAAACACCAGTCCTAGTAGTAACTTATTATCATTCATTACTGATTGTATACAAATAAGTGTATATGAAACAATTATTTATTTCAGTAGTAATTTACATTTAGTTACTATAGTGCAATAATTAAAATTCACTCGAATATAATGTTCTTTTGCAGCGTTTAAAATGAATCGCTAATTTTTTGTAAACAAAACAATAAAAATATCGAAGGAAAATGGAGGGGATTCGAATAACCTACCTTTTTATTACGGCGCGCGACGTTCTGCTAGTGTGGAATGCGCGTAAACGAAAATATTCTTTTTTTGAAATTCATACAGATACCACGCATCGAGCAATAAGAATGTGGCTGTCTGTTGAAACTCTTTGCGCATGAAGGGATAAAACAAAAAATATAGGAGTGTTGTTATGAAATTCAGTACAACATTACAACACTCTTTTGGATGATGTAATGGTTATTAGGACATTGGGTGTTTTAATGTTGGCAATAAGCTAACTGTTTCAGAATCTTTAATAGAGGATTTAAAGCATGGGTGTAGATAGAAGTAATTACATTATGGCAACAAAGTATAATCTGGCTGAGTTTGAAAGCAAACAGTTTTATAAAACGTAGTGGATTTCGGCTATCTCTCAATCTTCATTCACTGTACGTTTCATTCAATCGCTCTATTCCTAGAGAGTTTTGCTAGGCTGGTAGATGTATCCCTTTGTACTGTAAGTAAAGATAGTAACATTGCATTTTTGCTATATTATATTATATTACGCAGACAAAGACGTGAGCAGCAGCTACTATTACAATATAATGGATAGAAATTTTTATTCATTATCATTACTTACTAGTTACAATACTCATAAGCTTATAAGTCCATTTAAACTTAATAATTATAAACTTAAAGGGATCATTGTGCTATACGTAACGTTTCACTTAAAGTAGTAACTTAGGTAGGGAACAATAACATATCTCGATACTGGAAGACCGGAAGTTGTTACCGAAATCCCTTGGAAACTTCAAATTTATTACTTATGGCAAATCTTAGTTAATAATTCTAGAAACATCATCAAACAGGATGCGGTTATATCATCCCTTACGATGCCCTACAAATAGGAAATAGGTTTATTGCATAACTTTAATAATAACGTAAATAATATATTGATGTAGCTTGGTTCTGTTTGAATGATCCAAAACTAAATATATTTCTCTCGAACTAGTAGACTTAGCAAGTTTAAAAGTACGTATGTTTATTGGAAAATTACGTGAAAAATCAAATAGGTGAACTCTATAGCATTTTATTATTATTGCCCTTCTTAAAAAAATTTTTAGATGATTATTAAAGTTTACTTTCTTTAAAAGCTTTCGTGTCACATTGTAACTCATAAAATACTTAACCGATTTTGATCCAACTTGAGAGATAGTTTTTGTATGGATTCGTTGCCTTTCTTAATTTATTAATTTTAAATTTTATTTCTGTATGAATGATTCTATGAGATACATTAACGAAAATTAATCTAACACATACAAATATGTGTAATTTTATGAGATTAATTTTTGACGCACAGTTTGACAGTTCTCTTGTGACATTATTTTATTACAAGAACAGGGAATAACGAAATAATAATTTTATTGATTCAACTTCTACGAATTTCGTAAATTTCTACAGTTTTTAATTCTAATATAAAGAAATATTAATGTAAAAGTCATAGCTAAGTTAAAAATTATATTAAAATACGTAGTTCCTAAACAACGATATTTAATACTATAATATCATTGTTCGTAAATACATATTTGTATATCTTATATCTTTAAACGAGCAATTCTTGTATATATATATACACATATATATATATATATATATAATCTGAATCTCGGAAACGGCTCCAACGATTTTCATAAAATTAAGTATGCAGGGGATTTCGGGGGTGATAAATCGATCTAGCTAGGTTTCAATTTAAAAAAAATGGTTTTATCCATGTTTGAATGAGAAACAGCTACAATAACATTAGAATACAAAGGTAAATTTCGCCACTATAGACTATTATAGCTCAGATGGGACATTGGGTGATCCGGAAAGCAGAAGACCCCGGTTCGAATCCAGATGTCCTATTAGTTTTTTTTGTTCAAATTTTGTACATTCTTAAAAATCCGAGCAAGGCTCGGTCGTCCGGATATTGTAATTTTATGAGATTAATTTTTAACGCACAGTTTGATAGTTCTGTGGCGGCATTATTTTATTACTAAGGAGCGAAATAGTTATTGTAATGATTAAAGTTTTACGAATTTAGTTATTAACGAAAATTATTTTAAATTTTGATATGAAACTGTATAGTTTTTATTTTATATATATGATTAATTATGTAAAGCGAAACCAACGGTACCAGCTAGCAGTATATAAATAGAAGATAGCACACGAATTTAAAAACAAAATCGATCGAAACTAATGAAAATAGTCCGGATAAAAAATCAGTCTGTACTTAAAATTCAAATTATTGTAGATGAACGTAAAGTCACGAACACGATCGAAAAAGTCTATATTTTTTGTCATCTATTTATTGATTCTGGATGCCGAACGCTTAGCGTATTTCTTGGAAGTCACTTTCAACTACTGTCCCACTATAGGACCAGATTCCTATGGCGGTATTTCAACTTTGATACTTTAAATAAGGCGTTATCTATCGTCAAGTACACATTACTTGATAGATCGGCCTGTTACTACTATTTAGCAGTTACTATAACAATGGAAATTAAAACAGAATTTGGTGGAATTCTAGATTAAAATCTTTAGAAAATATTATATATATTAATTAAACGACGTTACACATAAACTTGGCGTAAAGTTATATCTGAGAATAAACCAAGATTATACAAAATGTTGAGTATCGGCCGTTTTCAATAGCCTATCTATCCTTAACTGACTAGAGGTAGACAAATCTATCCTTTTACGGTTACTTATATTTCAATAATCTATCGACAGATAGCATTGGACTATAACTAATAATATAACTATATTGGACATAACTATGGATAGATAAGATCTTGTCATTAAACGGTGATAGCAATGTATCCGTAACTTGAGATACGTTATTGAAAACGGCTGTATATCGCTGAAAACACTGTCAATACAATAATAATTCTGAAGTTTTCAGAATGTCAAGCAACCTTGCAAATAAACGCGGGAAACGTTATACGTCCGAATAAACCAATTGTTTATGCCTATTTGTAAACATTTTGCATATTCTTGGTTTATTCTCAGGTATAACTATATACCAAGTTTATTTGTAAGGTCGAATATTTTTACATAAAGTAAAAACTATCACTTCGAGAAAGTGTACTGCGAATACTGACAGTATTTCCACGTTGGATAACTAGGCTGATCCGTTGACCGAAATAGTTGCCAGTGGTTTTTTTTTTTTATGAAAATAAGGGACGAGACGAGCAAGACGGTCAGCTGATAGTAACTGATGCGCCCTGCTCATTACAATGCAGTGCCGCTCAGGATTCTTGAAAAACTCCAAAAATTCTGAGCGGCACTACAACTGCGCTCGTCTCATTTGCCCAGTAATTTCACTAGCTTCGGCGCCCTTCAGATTGAAACACAGTAATGTTCCACTATACTGCTTCACGGCAGAACTAGATGCCGTTGTGGTACCCATAGCCGTCATCCGGTGCAAAGGAGCCTCCCACTGTTCGAATTAATTATACCCATTATTATTAAAGAAACATAATTGATAAGGTTGTGTAGGTATAAAATGTAGACGTATTTTCGTTATTGTTTAGCAAAAGATGTCTAATTATCTTTTTATTAGAGCAATAAAAGGTTCATAAGAGTTTCAATTTTCATTGTATTTTCGCACTAAGCTCTTCTTCGAAGCTTTTCAAAGCTGCAAGTGATAAAAGTGACGAGTTTGGATAATTATTCTCATTGTTACCTGAAGTCAGTCAACAGCAAAGCCTTATCTGCACTAGTGTTTCACATTGAAAACTAAAATTCTCGTAGCTCACGTTGAAATCATGAAAAGTTAAATTGTAGTCTGTATGAACGAAATTTAGCAAGGCTTTAGCGTCCGTTTGCAAGCTGAAATTGCTTTCACAAATGTTATACAATTGGTTGATCAAGATTTTATTTTTATTTTTAAACCTTTTCAATAATAAACAGTTACAAGAAATGCAAATTTAGCTTAGCTCATTGATATTGACTGTGGCAGTTGTGAAAACATCGAAAAAAAAATTATGTTGACAGTAAACATCTATTTTGATCAATGTGCGTGCATTGACACTAACACGAAGTGTCATACAAATCGAGTGTAAGACGTAGCTTGTCACGCACACCTAAGTATTAAACCTGGCCTGTTGACATCGGTTTTCTAGCAGTAAGAGGCTGTTTATAGACGTATAAATTATCTAGGGTACATAGTATTAAAGTATTTTGCATGTAGTTATAATACCTGTATTAATTTGTATAAAGTTTTTCTCAAAGTAAAATAAGAATTTTGTATAAAAAATCGGGACCGCGAATACAATGTCTACCTACGTACGTGGAAATGTTCCAACTGGCCTAACCTATTAAATTTATCACCCATAAAAGCACGTATACATTTATATACAGCTGGCAATGCTCCTGCGATTCCCCTGGTATCTGTAACACCAGAGAAACTAATCTATATCGGTAATTTTTGAAAAATCCTTCCATAGTAATTATTTTTGTCGTGTACAATTCAAACGAAATTTCATACAAATATTAAGAAAGAAGAAAATAGTTTCATACACACTTTTATCCCCTATCTCTTCCCCTTTTTCTCATATGACGAAGGCATCCACAAATTAAACAATTTTCATTATTAAATCCCACTAATTATGATTTTTTTTTAATTTGTGGATGCCTTCGTCATATGAGAAATACTTGTAGCAAATTTAAATTTTCTAGCCTTACCCTTAGCCTTTAATGTGTACCCACATTTACGGCCTTACAAATAAACTTGGTATAAAGTAAAAAATTATATGCATGTTGACTATATCGCTGACAACACTGTCAATACAATAATAATTCTTTGGTATATGGACTTGCATCCCGTGCCACTAAATAAATTAAAAAAAAAAATAATTCTGAAGTTTTCCGAATGTCAAGTGCCCGTGCAAAAAAACGCGGGAAATGTTATACGTCCGAATAGACCAATCAAAAACAAAATGTCTATTTGTAAACATTTTGCATATTCTTGGTTTATTCTCAGGTAAAACTTTATACCAATTTTTTTGTAAGGCCGTTATTGTTTTCTTATTAATATAGAAAATTCTAATTCACTTACTTAACATTATTTTTTATCATCAGACACCTACTTTTGCCTTTTATATACTAACTCTGGCCATAAATACTGTTACAATTTAAAATAAACAAAATATTACATTTGAATTTGGAATCTGTCATTTTTAGATGATTGTTCATTGAGTTTTCTCATAGGAGCTATACATTGTACAATATTTTGCGAAATTAAAATGTAGTGGAGGGATAAAGAGAACCGAATCGCTGTGATTGCATTACACAAAGTAGGAATGGAGCAATGATGGTCATCAGAACTGAAGACTGGCCGTCGTCTAGTCCCGATCTTAATCCGCTGGATTATGATTTATGGCCAGTTTTAGAGAGTGCGGCTTGCTCTAAATGCCATACTAAAGTGGAGTCCCTAAAATAATCCGTACGATCGACAATGAAGAATTATCCTATGGAAAGAGTGCGTGCTTATTGATAACAGGCCTCAACGTTTAAAGGACTGTATTGCATCCAATGGAGACCACTTCGAATAAGCTTTTTATATTTTATTTATGTATTAAACTAACACACTGTAAAAGTAACAAATGGTATTTGCTAAATTATTTTGCTTCATTCGTCGACCAAATTGGGGACGTTTTGAGAAAAGGAGAGGTCCGAAGCACCCGCAACCGGCGAGCATGTATGAAAAGAGTAATGAATGTAGAGGAAGCGCGTGAGGTTTGTAAGGATAGAAGCAAATGGCATTCTATTGTCTCTGCCTACCCTGACGGGAACAACGAGTGAGTGTATAGTAGTAGTAGGAATTTGCTGAAAAAAATATTTATCTTTATTAAAATATGAAAACAACCATTATACAGCTTCTTAAGCTATACAATATAACTAATTATTATTCAAAGTTAACTTTCATTAGTACAGGTAACTTAGTGGCTGTCATTAAACTGATTAACCCTATCGTTTCGTACTAGTAAAAACTGTGTACACGATAGGATAGTATTCATCGTCCTTAGATCAGCGATACTTAGGTGCGTATACTTGAAATTAGCAAACTTATACAAACTAGGTATTTGATTGTGTTCAAAATCGATCAAGTGTTATATTATATTTACGTTATGACTGTTATGTGTGTATGGTGAATGTGTAGGGACGTGTGTACTGTATTTATGTACCCGAGGGGAAGAAATGCCGTTGTTTTTTTTGTTTCAGTATTTATGGCAAGACTAGGTATATAGATAGGTAAGTGCCGATATAACACGTTAGTCGCAAAAGCGTTAATCTATATCGTCTCGAAGCTGAGTTACGTACGTGAGACTAACTATAACGAAGTTCTTATAATCCTACCTCCGGCGCGGCGTCTTCACTGTGCTCCCCTTCTAATCGAGTTACCTAGCATCTCATGCCTTACGTGTTTCAACTGATCATCAAGTTTTATTGAAATCGAAGCTTGATTTTCATGTATAAGGTTTGGTATTTTGAATTGAAAATTACTATTTATAACCTAGGTCCTAAAGAATCATTGAGAGCAAAATTCAAAGAAATTAACATCTTGACTGTTGCTTCTCAATATATTCTCGATAATGTAATGTAACATACATTAAGAACATACAAGAACGGGCGCAACAAACTCAGCGGGCTTTATTGTCATAGAAAAAATGTTTACAAAGTAATATTGTACAATTAAACATATTATTTAATAGCCTGAGGGCGGTCACTCCATTCCCAATCTGTGGTATCATTAAGAAAGTCATTCATGTTATAGTAACCTTTACCACACAAAGTTTTTTAACAATTCTTTTGAATAACGTCATACTTTTGTTTTGAACATTTTCTGGGATCTTGTTGTAAAAGCATATACATCGCCCCACAAAAGACTTACTAACTCGACTTAGCCGAGTAGCAGGCATTATAAGCTTATGTCTGTTCCTGGTGCTAGCATTATGGTTATGGTTATGACAGTTTGTAGCAAATTTACTTATGTGCCTATGAACATACATTACATTATCAAGAATATATTGAGGAGCAACAGTCAAGATTAATTTATAATTAAATTTTTTTGAATTTTGCTCTCAATGCTTCACTCTGAATAAATATATTTTGCAGTGTTTTTTGAAGAATGAAAGTAAAAACTTAATTTGCCGCGCTGGGCACTTTTTGGTCATGGTTGAAAAACTTCTGAGTTCGCGTCACCGATATGCTTATAGCTGTATATCTGCAGCCATATGTTTTAAGTGAAATTGAATGGATTTAGTGAAAAGTTGAATGTGTATACTGTGCGTTGTTGTAATAGTGTTATTGTTAAAATATTATATTATTGAAAGTAACTTTCGAAAATAAAATAAAATTAATAATTTAATTGATCAAATGTTGTGACCCTTCTTGAGTGTAAATTACGCTAAGATACGTCTTCAAACGTTCATCAATTCGACACGTGTTTCGCCTCTACACGAGGCATCCTCAGGAGATGTTAACTAGCCAAATACTGGCACGAGACTCATCGTGAGTCTTAATGAACGTGAATCTTCGCGGAATTTACACTCAAGAAGGCTCACAATATTTGAATAATGTTATAATTCCAATTTCCGTAAAATAATGCCTTAGTCAATAAATTAATTTAATTATATTTCAACGTTATGACATTTCAAATTGTAATATTAAAAGTTCTAACTACTTCTTTTCACTTCTATCAGTAGTTTCTACAACTGCCAATTTATTCCTAGTAACACCGCATCCAGAATTAATCTGTTGTGTTGACACTCATACTTATAGCTCGTCGTCAAGCCCTGCCGCATTTATGAACCGCAGTATTTTCTTGACGCGAGTATTACAAACATCACTTTTTATAAGAGGGGGCAAGAGGCTCACGGGGTGGGGAAAGGTGAGGCAACCGCCCTTGGACATCCGCAACAACAAGTGTCAAGAAATGCGTTGCCGGCCTTTAAGGTGTCGACGCAGATACTGGGGTGCGCCAGACCAGAGATGACAGCAATACTCCATGTGTGGCCGGACCTGCGCTTTGTAGAGCGCTAGAATGTGGGCCGGCTTGAAGTATTGCCGTGCTCTATTGATGACGCCCAGCTTCTTCGAAGCCAATTTGGCTTTGCTCTCCAGATGGCCACGGAATTGGCAATCGCTTGAGATTTCGAGACCCAGTAATCCGATACTAGGCGCGGCTTTAAGCTTTAAGAGCGGTGATACGACAAATGGGGTTTTTTTAGTGGTAAACGCGCAAACTTGAGTCTTCTGGGGGTTAAATTGGACAAGGTTCAATTTACCCCATTCCGCGACCTTCTCGAGAGAGGACTCGATAGAAGACACAAGTTTCTCCCGGCACTGGTCGACGATTTCCCGAGAGAGACCTGCATGGTCCGTGTATACGGCATCACCAGTGCTGTCGTCCGCATAGCAATGTATGTTGGAGGTGTCCAACATATCATTGATATGCAGAAAAAACAGCGTAGGAGTTAGCACACAGCCTTGGGGCACTCCAGCATTCACGGGCTTCGGGTTCGAGCAATATCCGTCGACAACGACCTGTATGCTACGCCCAGTGGGGAAGCTGGAGGTCCACTTGCACAAGCTCTCGGGAAGCCCAAATGATGGAAGTTTTGCGAGGAGCGCCTTGTGCCATACACGATCAAAGGCCTTCGCTATATCCAGGCTAACTGCCAGGCCTTCCCCCTTGCTTTCAATAGCCGCCGCCCATCTATGTGTTAGGTATACCAGAAGATCACCTGCCGACCGTCCATGGTGAAAGCCGTACTGTCGGTTGTTAATCAACTGGTGACCCTCTAGGTATACTAAAAGCTGGCGGCTAATTATGCTCTCCATGATTTTAGAGAGCAGGGAGGTGATAGCAATAGGCCTGTTGTTCGCCGGATCCGAGCTGTCTCCTTTTTTTTGGATCAGATGGACAAGGGCTGACTTCCATGAGTCAGGGACTACGCCTTTGGAATAAGAGTGCCGGAAACAACGCGTTAGCACCGGCGTCAACTCAGGGGCACACGTTCTAAGCACGATTGGAGAAATGCCATCCGGCCCGCTCGACTTCCTGACGTCCAACGAAAACAGAGCTCGCCTAACAGTTTTCTGTCTGAACTGTACTTCAGGCATAGAACTCTGACGCCGTGGGATGGTCGGCGGTGTATTTCCGTTGTCGTGAAGAGTCGAGTTGGAGGCGAAAAGAGCGCACAGGAGCTCGGCTTTCTCTTTTGCCGTATGGGCCAGGGTGTCATTCCTCATGTGCAACGGCGGCATGGACGGCTGGTTGAAGTTACCAAGAGCAGCTTTCGACAACGACCAGAACTTGCGTGTTCCGGTCGGGTAATTGGAAAGCTGCTCGCCGATTTTGACGACGTGCTTAGACTTCGCACGGGAGATTTGCCGCTTAAAAAATCTGGAGGCACGGTTATATTTCCTCTTAAGAACTTTGCAGTTCGGATCCTTTGTGCCCAGCGCCGCAACCCAAGTTTGATACGCCTGTTTTTTGCAGTCAGATGCTGCTTTAACTGACGCATCGAACCAGGGCTGTGATCTGCCACCGATCGATACTACAGAGCTTGGTATAAAAATATCCATGCCCTGCAGTATCACATCGGCTACTGCAACGGCGCAGGCACTAGGATCATCCGAAGGGAAACAAACCTTGCCCCAAGGGTAGGATGCAAAAAAGGAACGCATCCTATCCCAATCTGCTGACTTGTAGTGCCAAACGCGGCGGATCGCTGGTGGTCTGCGACGTTGGCGTCGGATAGGCACTACACTCCTGACCAGGCAATGGTCGGACGTTCCGAGAGGGGCGTCGACAAAGACCTGGTAACCATCGGGATGAGTTGTCAGCAGAAGATCGAATAAGGACGGCATGTGGCTATCCACATCCGGGAGCCGCGTTGGCGACTCAACCAATTGGGACAGACCATACGCCAATGCAAAATTATGCACAGATCGCCCTGCGTAGTCTGTGGTACGTGATCCAAGCCATTCGGCATTGTGCCCGTTGAAATCACCCAAGACTACGATTTCAGCGGAGGGGATCTGTGCAAGCACGTCGTCAATTGCCGCTTGAACGCAGCCCATGAGATGATCGGTTTCTGCGTTACCACTATGGGACCTGTAGACACACGCATAGATACGGACGCGGTCCTCTAAATCTACGCGGAGCCAGAGAGTAGACAGGTCCCTACCCTCAAAATTGCCGAGACGGCGACAGCAGATATCCTCCCTAACGTACACACATACCCCAGTATGGGTAAGGGATGGCCACCGGTCCTCGACACTAACCTATGCGAAACATAGCGGCACTAGGCCGCTACTTCACGCCGGTATTCTGTGCGAGTGTGGTAATTAACCCGGACGAGTCTGGCCCGATTGTGCTGACGTCATAAGACGGCAGCGTGACTCTCCCACTTCTAAAAAGCCCTTAGTCGCCTCTTACTACACCCATGGGCCTGGGACTCCCCTATTCTTTTTACGCCCCGGGGAAAGTACAGGGCAAAACATTCGTTCATTTCACTCTTTTACTTCAGCAACTTGCACACGACACCTCAACTACACAAGAACTATTTTATCTAATCCTGTTAAGACAGACGAAATATAAATCTTTAAGGAGATATCAATCTTTCTTTTGCTCATCGCGAACAAAAAGTGGCGACCGTGACTTTGCCGGCCGTTGAAAGCTCCTTTAAGCTTTTAACAAGTTTCCTCTGAAGTAAGTAGTGGACAAATCTTGTTGAGGGCTCTTCTTATAGTTCCTTGGGTGGTAGAAATATCTGCAACGCGAGGAATGCCGTCATTGCCTGGAAACAGTTGGGATATGCGATATTTATGCTATTTTCTTGAAGGTCCCTTAGTCGTATCTGTTCGGGAAATCGCAGCCGGTAATTGATTCCACAATGTGGCTGTGCGAGGCAAGAAATGCATACCACTTATTGGGAGCAGGAAGAAGAATGGAGGGAGGAAGGATGTTGTTACGATAATATTACTCACCATACCACTAATTCATGGGCTGTAATCGAAGACGAGATGTTTTATCGGCCTCAAGGCAAAATCTGCAAGTTTTTACGTTTTTGATTCCGATCACACTTAGGTGCCAGTTTAGGCGACAGTGCCAAGTTTATAAACACTAACATTATAAGCTGAAGAGTATTCTTACTTGTTTGAACGTGCTCATCTCTGATTTAATTAAATCTTTCTGTATGTGATTACTAGATTCAGAGTCTAAATTCAGAATAATAATCGCACCCGATAAGTTTTATCTATTTGCACTTGCGACACAGTTATGTATAAACGAAATTGGCGTCGAGACACTTGGCCTGTGGGACCCAGAGGAACGGAGAATGTACAAAGTACTATCTTCACGCCTCAATAGGGCTACTGGAAGCCCAAGCGCTGGCAGCTATTTCGGTCAACGGATCAGCCTAGCTCTCCAAAGCGGACATGCTGCCAGTATTTTAAGTCCCCTTAATGATGGTTTTAATTAAATGAAATTCTATAAATATATTGAACTTAAAAAATTGCGTTACAATTTGCCTATTTTTTATACATAAAGCTTTATAATATATTTATATCTAGGTAACACTGAAAATGTATAGAAAATGAAAAACGGCTTAATGTAGAAAGTAGCCAATACTCTTATTATTTTTTGAAGTAATCTGCGTTCCTCTCTACACATCGTCGCATTTGATGGAACCACTGAGAAGAACCCACGACCTCCGGCATTCCGTGCCGGTGCTCTAACCAACTGAGCTAACTGTTCGAGTGACGTCTCGTTATAAAATCTTGTATGTCTTGTTCAACTGTCAGGTTGTGGCTTCATCTACAGGATCTACTTTACAGTTGATAACCTGCTCAACCCCAATATTTGCGTACTCGTATTAGGAAATTGACTGAGATGTCGCTCTTGTAAATCTAAACAATTTGTTATGTTTTTAAAGTGATAACCCTCACTTCTAGGATTAATACACAAATAAAATTTGAAAAACAACAAAATTTTATGAACGATGCAGGACTCGAACCCACAACCTCCGGCGTTCCGTTCCGGTGCTCTAACCAACGGAGCAAACCGTTCGAGTGACGTCTCGTTATAAAATCATATATCAGCTATAGCAAATATTGGGGTTGAGCAGGTTATCAACTGTAAAGTAGATCCTGTAGATGAAGCCACAACCTGAGAGTTGAACAAAGTATACAAGATTTTATAACGAGACGTCACTCGAACGGTTAGCTCAGTTCGTTAGAGCACCGGCACGGAACGCCGGAGATCGTGGGGTCGAGTACCGCATCGTTCATTAAATTTTGTTGTTTTTCAAATTTTATTTGTATACTACATTAGGTTACCAAAGAGTTCTTAAATTGAAATTCAAAAAAAGTTTTCATTAGCAATGTTTCTAACTGGCCAGTTCTAAACATTTTCAGTGTTACCCACGTATAGGCAAATATAATATTTCAAGAATGAGCATTTAAACTCCTCATTATTCAAAAAAGTTTATACCACGAAACGTACACACTTGTCCAAATTCACAAATCCAATAACAGTTATAAAATAAAATGGCTACAGAATTTAAATAATATTGTAGACATCGTACAGATTTTAAGATAAGACAGGGGTGGGAGAGGGGAGGTGTTGGCTACGTTTGCAGTGCAATGGCGTGAATTACGTGTTGACAAAGCATCTAATGTCGCAAAGTCAGAAAAAGCAATAGCAGTTAAATAAACATTATATTTGTTTTTGAATTCTAAACTTAACTAAACGATTTACTTTAAAACAAATCTTATAACTATATTTACAATATTACGACTACATAAAATTAAAACTATCATTACGTGGTAGCGTACCCAGAATACTGGCAGCATTACCGCGTTGGATAGCAAGGCTGATCCGTTGACCGAAATAGCTGCCAGCGCTTGGGTTTCCAGTAGCCTTATTGAGGCGCGAAGATAGTATTTTGAAAATTCTCCGCGCAGAAACTAAGAAACGGAAACTAAACTATTAGCTTAAATATAGTATGTTGACTATGGAGAAAGATCATGGTCGCTCAGAGATCAATGGAGAAGGCAGATGCTTGGAGTTTCCTGCGAGATCGAATTAGAAATGAGTAGATCCGTAGGAGAACCAAAATCACCTTCATAGCCTAAATGATTGCGAAATTTAGTGGCAGCGGGCAAGGCACATAGCCCGACGGACAGATAAAAGACGGCTGGTAAACAGTAAAGTCTTCACGTACCACGTACCGGAAAACGCAGTGATGGAAGCCGATCACAAGATCGACAGATGTTCTGGTCAAGATCAACGGAATAGGTTGGATAAGGGTAGCGCACGACCGATGGTCGTAGATATCTTATACCAGTTGATGTCTTCCGGCTGATATGACAATGTTGACTATTTAAACCTAGACATTTAATAAGTAAAATTATTGATTTCTATTTATTTTTAAAAGTTATTTTCAATTATATATTTATCAATCAATAACACAATTTCAACAATGTACAGTATGAACCTATGCATTAAAATTTTAACTAAATCCATTAAATTTCACTTATAAGATATACACAGCACTAATGTTGCACAATACGTCAGCTGTATAGCTACAGATATACTGATATAAGCATTTCGATGAGACCATTTCATCCATTTAAAAAGTGTTATATATATTTATTTTTGTAATTATTTTTTTATCACGTGTGCCAGTCATGAAGTGCCCAAAGCGGTTAAAGAAGTTATCACTTAAAAAAATGTAGGAATTTTTATTTTATTATTGTTTAATGGCATAAAAGGGAACACGTAATTGAAGCGAGCTGGCACTAAGCCCAAGAAGGCGTGTTAATGGAAACGCGCACGCGACTTATTGCACTCCTACGATATGCAATTGGTCACCCAGAAACTGATTTATGTTCTCCTTATCAATGTATCTCTCGAAATGGCGGCGACAACATAATAATGATTAATTAACATCCGTCATATAGGACACAACAAAATGGTTACACATCACTACATATTATTATAAAACAAAGTACTCCGCCGCGTCTGTCTGTCTCAAAAACTACTGGACCGATTTTCATGATGATTTCACCAATGAAAAGCTTGGTTGTCGAGGAAGGTTTAGGTTTTATATAATTTGTTAATACACAAATAAAATTTGAAAACAGTGTTTTATGAACGATGTGGGGCTCGAACCCACGACCTGTGGCGTTCCGTGCTAGTGTTCTCCCAACTGAGCCAACCTTTCGAATGACGTATCGTCATAAAATCTTGTATGCTTTGTACAATTCTCAGGTTGTGGCTTCATGTACAGGTTCTACTTTACAGTCGATAACCTGCTCAACCCCAATATTTGCATATTAGGAAATTGACTTGAGATGTCGCTCTTGTAAATCTAAACAATTTGTTATGTTTTTAAAGTGATAACCCTCACTTCTAGGATTAATACACAAATAAAATTTGAAAACAAAATTTTATAAGCGATGCTGGACTCGAATCTATAATTTTTTAAGTTTTTGTATACATTTTGATAATATATTGTATAAAATATATTGTACAATTCATGCAAAATATGCGATTATATTTAGCGTTTTTCGTGCAAAATTCCTTCGAGTCTCCCTGTTAAATCCTATCCCCTGTAACGTAAGAAAGAAAGAAAATAGCGAAGCCAAACCTAGTCAAGTAAATATACATTAATATATAAAATAAAAAAGTATTTTTTAAGTATAGGACGCGCAAAATTGCGTTTTCGCGTGTTGATAAACTGTACAGTGACACGTTAGTGTTTAAGTAAATAACTTCATTAGCTCAGTCCTATATTTACCTAGACTTAAAATTACTTAAATTGACTTAATTGCTAGACCTAATTATTACATTACAATTTGTGTAACACAACATTCCTCAGGGATTTATTCTTAATGAACTTTGCTAATTAAAGTTGCAACTTTATGGAAAATGCATGTAAAATTAATTAATTACTAAAATTTATGATATTAATTGCATTTTAGCAATTAACAATTAAATTATTAATATAACTATAAATAAATCAACAATTATTAATATAACGTATTATTACAGATGTCGTAAATAATAAGAAAAAAATCTATTGTAGAAGATGATGATATTTAATTTACAGATCAGTGAATCAATAAATTCCTATGGGATGCTATATATTGAATATATTTTCAAAGAAAAGATACTTGTTATGTTTTTTACAAACAATACCGATGCCAAAAATGTGGCTTAAAGAATATTTATCGGTTTGTCTGTATGGGCGTCCGGGAAAAATGCAAACCCTACTGAATAGATTTCAAATTATTCTGCGCTCTACAAAGCGCAGGACCGGCCACGTATGGAGTATTGCTGATGACAGCAATGTTCTGGCGAACCCTAGTATCAATTCGAACCTTTTGACTAGCTGCTCGAATTGTCGGGAACCCAGTGCTCTTGGCGTTGCGTAGAGACGTCGCTTCATTGTGTTTCTTATATCGCATTTACCACGGGGAGTGTTCTGAAGAGCTGCTTAATCTGATTTCTGCCGCCGAATTCCACAATACGCTCAATACGCCACAAATTAGGATAAAATCCCCACCATCTGGATGTGAATTCCTTGGACTGCGTTTGGGACCAATGTTTCCATATTGGAAGAACTCAAGGTGAAGGAGAGATTATCGTAGACTGTACAAATACGAATCCTCAAGTACTTTAGGCACGTTACACGAAACCAAAACTCCATGGAACGGCTCGTCGTCCAAGGACTAGTGGAAGGCAAGCTGTCACGAGGTCGGTCACCTACGCGTTGGACAGACCTGATAAAGGCTGCGACACAAACCACCATAGTCCAATGTTCCCGTAACGTCAGATCGTAAGATCGTGGCAAGTGGAGGAGCATTGCGAGGGCTGCATCATCCACCACAAATACGTCTTGTGTGTTCCTACAGTCTCATCATGCAACCACGACCACTCTGTCAAGAGTGAATGACTAAGGAGGAGGATCTGGATGTGTGGCATTCCCCCACAGTGCGGTTTTCAAGGAACTTTCTTCCACGTATTACAATGCTGTGGAATGACCTTCCTTGTGCGGTGTTTCCAGGCCGATACGACATGGGAGTACTCATATCAAAAAAAGGGGAAAAACCTTCCGTAAAGAACCGGCAACGCCCTTGTGATTCCTCTGGTGTTGCAAGAGAATACAGGCGGCGGTGATCACTTAACACCAGGTGATCCGTATGCTCGTTTGTTCTCTCTTCCATAAAAAAATTGCAAGAATATTAATAAGTATATAATTAAAAATTACTGCTGAAATTCAACACTCGCGGCAGTTAAATTACGAACATTTCGATTGCCTCTAATCAAATTGAGCAATAGCTAACGACAGGCAAACCAGCTAACTTTTGAATGTGCTTTCAGAATAGAGTTTAAATTTGTGTATTTCAGAGGCGGTCTCGGCGTCGGTAGCGAGCACGACAAACAGAAGGGACAAACAAACGGTATTGTGTGCATTAAGAGTGCTCTCGCAGCAGCTGTGTTGTGTGGTATAAGTTACAAGAAATACTCGGAATCATACAAATTTAAAAAAAAAATGTGTGTGTACTTATGTATGCACGCAAGAAGTTATTCTTCTTCGGCGTAACAAAACAAAAACGTAAACGTAACGTTTGTACGAGTAGATAGAACAATAATCTTGCAAAGATGGCTTTGACAATTAATTATTAAATAAGGAATACGACTGTATGGACTTGAACCCTTTGCCTGTTCTCCATAGATCTTTTTTTTTTTGATTTCTTCGTATGGACGTAGAAATCAAAAAAAAATGTCACAAACGTCAGAAAATGTTAGGAACCAACTTCACCCTGTTACTTTTGAGTTACATGAGTGATGCGCGCGCATCTTAATTTTCACTCTTATAATTTTTTCATAACGCGCCTAAAGAAAGAGGTATAACTTCAAAAATCTAAATAAGAATGTACTAGAAGTGCCGTGGTGCTTAGCTTCATACCAACGTCTCCTTTCTCCAAGAACTTGGTATAAAACAATGCTCTTTTGTGCAAGTACTGAGTCGCATTCTTAAGTTCTTCGGACACGTCAGACACGGAGGGCCTTGTCGTGCAGGGCAAAGTGGAGGGCACCAGTGGAAGATCGCCCATGCGATGGACCGACCAAATTAAGTCTGCTGTGGGCGGTCCATTGAACGAGTGTACCAGACTGTCGGCCAACAAGGAAAAGTGAATGTTCGTGGGGTGAATCACATCTGTCCAAAAATATGTCACTTCCTGATGACCACGACCGCTCTGCGAAGAGTGTCACGAAGAAGAAAAGGAAGCTTATCTATCACAAACTGACATACAAATCGCGAGTGTAAGACGTAGCTTGTCACGCACACTGAAGTAATAACAATGTCCTGTTGTCATGCATTTACTAACAGCATGAGGCTCTATCTTATAATTTATCTAAGATGAGAGAGCCATAGAGAGCCATAGCGATAAGTTATACCGCAGTAATGTGTAAACATTACTGTGTTTCGGTGTGAAGGGCGCCGTAGGTAGTGAAATTACTGGGCAAATGAGACTTAACATCTTGCCCCAAGGTGACGAGAGCAAATGTAGTACCGCTCAGAATATTTGGGTTTTACAAGAATCCTGAGCGGGATTGCATTGTAATGGGCAGGGCCTATCAGTTACCATCAGCTGAACGTCCTGCTCGTCCCTTCCATTATTTTCATAAAAAAAAGCCTCTTATTGTAAGAAATCCAATGAAAACAAGCCAGGTTTATTACTTTGGTGTGCGTGACAAACTACATCTTATACTCGCATTATATACGTCACTTTCTTTTAGTGTGCGTGCGTTGATGATAATAGAGGTTAACTGTTCACTGCTGTTTTTTTCGACTGATTCACATCTGTCACAGATTATCTAGACGTATAAATTATCTTATTTTCGTATATTGGCATGTAAAAATTGTTATATATACTCAAAGACCGACAACTCTTGTGATTTGCACCACAATATTAGAATATGTTTCATATATTGTTAGGTTTCAACTATCGGTGGTCTTTTGAACGAGTTGAGTGCACCTTTATATTAGTACATTGAATTTATTTTAATTGTTAGAATATTGTTAGTTTATCGGACAGTCTGTTTATACTCTTCAGTGTTAGAAACTCATATTAAGGATTGGTCTCCGATGCGCTCCGACTAGATACCGCAGGCGTAGTCGCAAAGAGTGGAAACTTATACAACGCCCAAGTGGACGTACTCGAGCCTGTCTCGAACAATGTGTGACGTTGACCTGCCACATGTTATGTTATACTTTGCTAATAATTGAAACTAAAATGCCCGGTTGCGTAGTAAAACTTTGAAAAATAATACTACAAGAAATAATAAACCACTGAGATCACATATCATCAGTAAGTATTTTGTATTTTATTAATTTAAATCTAAAATAACACTAAGCGTATGTTACGAAATTTTAAAGATGCCATTGAGTGTCAAGATGTCACGCACACAAGCCTCTAATAGTTGCCGTAATTAAAAAGCTATTGTTCTTACCTAAGACTCTACCCAACTAGATACCCCACTAGGTAGTGGAGCGCAGTGGAGACCAATCTTTAATCTAAGACTTAGGTACATCTTTTTTTTGACGGAACAGCTTCTGTCGATTCAGCTAGTGTTCAAATAAAAATTAATTTTCTATAGGTACATATACAATTATATATCTGGTCAGACTAAAGATTCGTCGAAGCAGAGCATTATCTAAGCGGATACTCCATAGGGAGTGCCGTTTGCACCTCTCTCTCCCCAAGAGAAGGTCGCCTTTGACGAAGGCTTAGAGGGCACTTGCCCAAAGCCAACCTCAGGTGGTGTTTAGTGGGTAGGCAGGTAGGTTTTACGTGAGTCCCACATAACACGCAGGCTAGGTCTGCGTTGGGATGCATGAGCATTCACCACCTCCCTCCCGTCGTTATCCTGGAGGGTAGCCCTTTCCCTTTGTTTGGGAGCAAAAAAATAGCAGAGCCTAAACAACTGTGCCCCAAACTTGAAACTTGTCACAGGGCTCCTTAAATGACGCCGCCGTCCCATGAGAATTCTGCGCTTATCAAACCTTGAGGATGTGATGTAGATACCGTAAGAACACAACGAGAACAAGAGTGGCAATGAGTTTCTTGCCACTTCTTCTTATTTAAACTTAACTTTTCCAAAGCGGTGATATAATAAAGTATCATTTTTAACTGACTTCGAAAAGGCGGAGGTTCTCAATTCGATTGGTATGTTTAACCGACTTCGAAGTCGGTCGGCGAAACCAGCATGAAAATCAGTGCTGTAGTTTTTAAGTTGGATGGGATCAAAATAAATATAAACCACGATAGTTAATGCGTTCATAAGGTCTTTCGCACAAGGTAAACATAACTTATAGATTAGTTCTATTAATTGCTACTGAAGCGTAACATTATAATATATAATATTATTCTCTATACATACATATAATATAATATTAATAACAGCCATTGTTATAAATGAGAAGTGTTGAGCCCATTATTGCATTAGAATTGGTTGGTTCACGGCGAAACGTTTACGACCATTATAATAATTAAAATAGGCCATTTTATTCGAGCTCGAACTTCGATTATTATCTTTATTTTAGGGTTCCTCATGTAGAATTATGTATTATAAACACACATATTTCATGTTATTTAATATCTAACTATCTAATCAACGAATGCTACGAGTATCTTGGACACAACGCCGCACAAACGTCTCGATACTTGAAGAGGTCAAGGTGAAAGAAAGGCTTTCATCTATAGTCTGAGCCCGTATCCTCAGATACTTCGGACATATCACGCGACGTGGAGAGCATACCATAGAGAGACTTGTTGTTCAGGGAAGGGTCAAAGGCAGTAGGTCAAGAGGACGCTCCCCTATGCGCTGGACAGACCTAACCAATACTCCCCTCAACACATGTGCCAGAGAAGCAACAGCCAGGGATAAGTGGCGTAGAATCATTCGTCGTTCGACGTGACCACGACTGCTCTCTCAAGAGTAATCCGACGAAGAAAAATATTTCAACTGCCAGAAGATTTTCTTTGATACACGCGTGTGATATTCACGTATGACATTCAAATAAAACACTTTTAAAGGATTAAAACGCGTGTAATTTTAACTGTATTTTTTACATTAGATTATATTATATATTCCGCAAAAGTTACATTAATAAGTCCCCCTGAAAATGAGATCTGGAAAGGTCTTGAAACGTCGGGGTAACGGTTAATAATAAAAATGAAACTTTTACGCAGAAATCTAATGTAAAAACACAGATACAATTACACGCGTTTTAATCCTATAAAAGTGTTTTATTTAAATACCAGATGATTATATTATCATGTAATTTCGTTTTTGAGAATGCAATCTCAAAAAAGACAATATCAGCTCTCACAATAATATGCTAATTCTCATTTAGATTGATCGAAGCATTCTTGAGTTTTCAAAGGACATACAAAAAGCCGGATAGAAATTTCAAAATGATAATAGGAAGAATTGATGTCCGTTAGTCATAAAACCAATATTATATACAGAGTTTACTAAAAATGTTTAGAAACATTCATTAATAAAATGACTTTCTTAATGGTAACACAGATTGGGAATAGAGTGACCGCCCTCAGGTTATTTAAATATATATAGATATTCTATCGAAATTTTATTTTAAAAAATAGAAGAAGCCCGCTGAGTTTCTTGCGCCTATAAGGCATTCATTTCCAAATCGATAGTAGTTTTTGACTCTTTTGAATAAAAAAGATATTTAAATTTAAATTTATAGAGAGATTTGTAGAGAAATTTCTAGATAGTTCAAGGATATTTTGGACAAATGTAAGTGTAAGTTATACGGAATGTAAAATAATTATTAATCCCTGAACGCAAATATAAAATATATACCTAGTATATGAAGATACGGAACCATTCAAAAGAAAACGCGTTTTAGATCACCTGTTTATTAAAATCATATTCGAATATAGAGAGGACGGAAAATAAAAACAAGTAAGTAGTATTGAAGGCTATAATTTTGGTAAACAGCTATTTGATACGAATCGAAACGTTATGAACAAAAAGCTCTGGGTGTATTTGTAAAAATTGATATGAGGTTACAGATAATAGGGATATAAGGTTAGCTTTTAAAACTAAAACTTTTCATTAGTATGCAGCTTTTATGTGCCGATTTATATGTTTTATTAGAATTAGCAACATATTGGACGACCCATATAGCCGAATGGTTAGTAACCCGGGCTACTAAGCTAGACGTTCCGGGTTCGAATCCCGGTAGGAGCAATCATTTATATGATGAATATGGATGTTTGTTTCCGAGTCATGTATGTTTATGTAAGAATATTGTACTAAATATATCGTTGTCTTGTACCCGTAGTACAGGCTATGGCTAGTTTGGGGAAAAAAAAATTGTGTAAAAGTGTGTCAATATTATTGTTATTATTAACGCAATGAGAAGCTTTGCCTATGCCATGTCATGGGTATATTAGTGGTGTTTTTATAATGTTATCTTAGATTAAGGATTGGTGTCCGCTGCGCTACAGCTAGATACCGTACTACCTGAGAACAATAGCTTACTTATTACGGCAACTTTATATTGTAGGCTTTTTGTAAAGATGCTTGTGTGCGTGGCATCTTGATACTCAATGGCATCTTTCAAAGTTTGTTACATATATACGCTTCGTGTTATTTTACATTGGAATTAATAAAATACAAAATACTGGCGATATGTGATCGCAGTGTCGTTCTTATTTCTTACTACACAAACCGGCAGTTTAATTTCTGAAGGTCTGAGGGTGACGAATGGTTTCTATTTGCAGTTCCTGTTGAGTTAAAACGGTTTCTCGTGCTGTATGAGGTCTCGCGTTATAATGGTGAAGATCGACTCATGAGTCGGGCATGTTTCACTGCTAGTTTTGTTATCATTGTTCGAAGTTCTGCACAGTAGACATCTTGCCGTTATTGTTTGACAAGATCGGAGAATGTATAGTTAATAACACCATGCTGAGACCACCAAACAGTAACCATTTCATTTGTATTAGTAAGCTTTGCTTTAGGACACTATTGCGGCGTTTGACCTGGGAACCAGAAATTGCATTTTTACTTAAGAAACCACTTTAAGAAACGAGGAATCCCGTGGTCTCTCTCTGCAGTACGAATGCAATAAAAAAACCCGGAAGTATGTACGTCATCAGTAGTGTGTGTTAGGTGTTACGTGAATTAGGGAATCAAAGACCAAAACGAAGGAAGAAGAAGAAGAAGAAACTAGGCGCCAAGTGGACAGATTGAAGTCGCCACCGCAGTTCCGCCGCGACCACGATTCATGCATTTGGATCGAAATATCGGCATCAAATATCTATATATATAAAAATGAATTGCTGTTCGTTAGTCTCGCTAAAACTCGAGAACGGCTGGACCGATTTGGCTAATTTTGGGCTTGAATTATTTGTGGAAGTCCAGAGAATGAGAATGTGAATAAATAGGAAAATGCTGCTAAATTAAATAATAACAACAAATTTGTTTTACCTTTGGTGTGTCCATACATAATTTCTATGAGAGAATTTATTGACGCACGGTTTGACAGTTCTGCTGTGAAACAATTTCATAACGACAGCAGGGTGCATATTTGACGAAGTAATTGTTGATGTTATGATATATTATTGACAAATTCATATAAAAACATTATTTTATTTATACTATATAAGTTGTCTCATAAATATAAGGAGGACTTTCGTGGTGCTCTTCATATTTCTGCCGCTGAATTCCACCTTAGTACGACATATTAGGATACCATCCCCACCATCTGGATGTGTGGCCCTCCCCCACAGTGCAGTTTTCAAGGAACTTTCTTTAACGAACAACAAAGCTGTGAAATGAGCTTCCTTTTGCTGTGTTACTGGGACGATACGACATGGGTACCTTCAAAAAAAGGGCATACCTTCATTAAAGTCCGGCAAAACTCCTGTGATTCCTCTGGTGTTGCTAGAAAATATGAGCAGCGGTGATTATTTAACACACCAGGTGACCCGTACGCTCGTTTGTCCTCCTTTTTCATAAAAAAAAAATATTACAATATAATTCGTACACGCTTAGAATCTCAAGAAAGATCTTTCGCAAATACATACAGGAGCCCATGTATTTCAGCTAACGTCGCGTCGATATGGCTCAGAAGTTTTTCTTGTCAAAGTTTACTTGCACACAGGTGAATTAATTGCTTTGCTCGTATGTAAAAACTGCACACTCGTGCACAAGTGTAAGGTGGAGTATAGTGAGGGGGTCGAGGCCCCTCCCACAGCGACGCCTGCTCATTTTAAATTGTAATTACAATTTATTATTGTGTCTCTGTGCCGCCTTCCTTCCAACCGACGCCATATTATCGAGAATGCCTGTGTGTCGTTTAATTTCATCGTTTCCAATCACATCTCTGCCAGGATATGTCTAGTAATTGCAGAGGTCTTAGACTATCAAAGTAATTCGATTTCTTGTGTCTATCAACTGTCATGTTAGATAACGCTGAATGATTTATTGATTGCTTTCAATATTAAGGGAATGCAATATATTATGAGAGAATTATTCTTAATTTATGAATGTTCTATAATTTGTTGCAGGTGATCTCTCACGCTAGTAATGTCGCCTCCAGTTTATGAATGTTTTTAGATTAAAGGACTAAGGCTGTGTTCTCCTATTTTATGCCATACGCGACGACTGGCATTAGCGTCAACGTTCAATTCCGTGGCTTCCAACGTCTGGACGCAACGGACAGCATCAGCGGTCAATACGCCTGGCGTGACGCAAGTTTTTTCCCAACATTGATGCTTATAAATATTGTTTTTATGATTCTTATCTCTTTTATCATACACTGCAATTCTGTTCTTCTGTTGTTTTTACTGGTTCAATCAACAACTCATCTTTTCCTTTATCAAACCTCATCATTTTGTGTGACGCGAGCGACAACTTTCACGCTGCAATGGTTTGAAATGACTATAGACGCTTCGCACGGTGTTCGGATGCCAACGGCGTCAATACGCTAGCGTCGACGTGTGAAAGAGAACACAACAGCACATTTATATAGTAAGCATTGTGACGCAGCGTACAGCGTAAGGAGACGTCTCGTACGGAGTAAAATAGGAGACCATAGCCTGAGACTGTCGTCTGATGCACTTATAGATATGGATTGGGAAACTTGGGAAAATTAAATGCACTAATTATTGTAAGCAGGTGCTTATGTATATAAATTAATAAGGTACTCCGCGCCAGCTCATGGTATGAATGGTCATATGTAATGAAGTGTTATTGACTGAGTTATTTGTATTGCGAATATATAGGTATTTCTAAGTCAAAAAAATATAGGTTCCGTATAAGTAATCGCCATCATGTTTTAAACTGAAACCTTCTCCAAAACACGCTGCATCTTATGGTGTAAGTATAATTCCGATCGATTTAGTAGTTTCCGCAGTATAACCGTACAAATAAAACAGCTCTTAATATATTTGTATAGATTTAAGTTAATATACACCTATTTCTTGCCACTGAAGCACTACAACAATCGGTTACTATCTTTTTTTTTTATGAAAATAAGGGACGAGACGAGCAGGACGTTCAGCTGTTGGCAACTGATACCCGGTACAATGCTGTGCCGCTCAAGATTCTTGAAAACCCCAAAATTTCTCAGCGGCACTACAACTGCGCTCGTCACCTTGAGACATTAGATGTTAAATCTCATTTGCCCAGTAATTCCACTAGTTACGGCACCTTTCAGACCGAAACAATAATGCTCACACATTACTGCTTCAAGGCAGAAATAGGCGCCGTTGTGGTACCCATAATTGAGCCGGCATGCAAAGAAGCCTGGTGATTCGGATCTATTTCATTAGTTTTTGGGTCTATTAAGTCAACAACTGATGATCAACAACAACGGATGAGATTAAAGCAAGAAGACTACAGAAAGCGACCAGAATTGACCAATAGAATGTCTGGGTTCGTTTGGTGAGCAGGTTTTGGATTTTTCATCATAATAACGATATACCACACACATCTCTAGAGGTCTTAATACATCCATCATAAAGACCTGACCTTCAAATTTCCACCTGTTCCGCTATTTAGGCAATGTCAGGTTAACATTTTTATGGAAAAGGAGGTATACGCCCTTTTTTGGAAGGTGTGTTGTCACAAGGAAGCTCATCCACAGCTTTGTAGTACGTGGAAGAAAGCTCCTTGAAAACCGCACTATAGGAGGACCGCCACACATCCAGGTGGTGGGAATGATATTCTAACTTGTGTCGTGTCATGTGAAGGTGAAATTCGGTGGCAGAAATCAGGTGAAACAGCTAATCGGAACACTCCCCGTGAAAAATACGGTAGAAGACACACAATGAAGCACGATGTCTCTATACAACGCCAAGTGATCCAGCCGCCATATTTTTTTTTTAATTAAAAGAAAATAAAACTCAAAATAAAATTATTGGATTTCCATATGCGAGAAAACCTTTTTCCTACCTAATATTATATCTGTAGTCTAATATATAAAATTCTCGTGTCATGGTGTTAAACTTTGAACTCCTCCGAAACGGCTTGACCGATCCTCATGAAATTTTGAGTGAATATTGGGTAGGTCTGAGAATCGGACAACATCTATTAACTTACTTACTAAAATTTCATCCCCCTAAATGTTAAGGGTGGTCCACACGAATTTTTTTTTTAATTTTTTTTTAAATTTGTTTGATTATGAGTCAGAAACAAAAAAATACATACAACTTCAAATTTTCACCCTTCTACGATCAACAGTTACTTTTGTATCACGATTTTAATATCGGCAATACAACGTTTGCTGGGTCAGCTAGTATCTCTATATATTTTTAGTATTGTATATACATAACAATTTAAACACGTTGTGTAGCCGAGGCCAATAAATATAGTTTTCAGAATTCTTGTCTGTTATTATAATAAGCGAAAATCGGTTAACAAAAAAAGTACATACATTAATTAATTTAATAAATCAAAGACTATGTCAAATGTCGCATGGGTTGTAATTATTTTTTGTTAAAACCAGTCTGCTTCTTTCATTTAATAATAGAAAATCCTCTTTCGTTAAGAGAAACCCCTTTTAAGAGTTTTGTTGTTATTCTTGCGGATTGTGTCCTTTTATTCCAACATTTTGTTATTCAATTCTTAATTGAAATGAATAAAGATGTAAAAATACGACAGAGGAGAAAAGGATTTATAATTTTTTCGTCATGAATAAAAAGGTAGCCTTTCTAGTTCAAAAAAAAGGCATAAAAAGGCATTTATTTTCTCAAAATTGATTACTTTAAAATCCTTTTTGATGTCATTTCTAATACACTAGATACTACTACCGCTTCGGAAACAAATGACGGTCTGAGAGAGAAGAAGCGGCGGAAGATACTCTCCCAGCATTCTTTTTTAGCGCTCTTTATGATAAAAATATACAAGATTGTAGGTACTGTCATTGCTTTTGCTATAAAATAATCATAATCTAGTCCCAGGTTGTCCGATCACTTAGATATTCAGCTATGTAGTAATAAGATTTACGACAGTGATATTTCTTAATAAAACATTTAAATTTATTTATAGATAATGCCTGAACAGTAGCTGGGACTTTATTATAAAAGTGTATACATTACCTACTAGAATTAGTTACAAGCAACCCTTATTTCTTGTGTTATAATAATGAAAATCACTATTAAGAGAATTCTATCAATTAGTAGGTTTTAATTTGCTTAGCTAAGCGTTACCGAAAAAGCGAGACAGTAAAAAAAGACACAAAAATTCATAAGATTTAACGTGGGAAATAATGAGATAGGAAATATAGTGTTTTGGTACCAGGCGATCATAGGTGAAGAAGAGCTTGTCTTATGACTTAGACTTAACAACATATGTCTCAAGGTGACGAGCGCAATAATTGTAGTGCTGCTCAGAATTTTTGGGTTTCTCAAGAATCCTGCGCAGCACTGCATTGTAATGGGCAGGGTGTATTGATTACCATCAGCTAAACGTCCTGCTCATCTCGTGCCTTTCTGTCATAAAAAATAATCACATATTGAACTGTAAAAAAAATGGTAGTATCTACCATTCAGAAATGAATTATTAAGATCTGAGTAGAACGGACTCGAAACTCAGCGGACTTCTTTTTTTTTACATAAAATTTCGTTACAATGAAAATAATAATTTAAATAGATGGATCAGTTCTTCAGTTTCCAATCTGTGGTATCATTACGAAAGTCAATTATGTTATAATAACCTTTAACCACATAAACGTCTTTGAACAATTCTTTTTAATTTCGTAACACATATGTTTTGAACAATTTCTGGAATCTTCATGCAAGAGCATATACATACATATACATACACACTCACGCCTTGTTCCCGTCAGGGTAGGCAGAGACAATAGAATGCTATTTGCTTCTATCCTTACAAACCTCACGCGCTTCCTCTACATTCATTACTCTTTTCATACATGCTCGCCGGTTGTGAGGGCTTCGGACCTCTCCTTTTCTCAAAACGTCCCCAATTTGGTCGACGAATGTTCTACGAGGTCTCCCGACTTGCCCACATACACTTGCCTTATATAATTGATATGTCATTCTTTCTTCACTCATTCGCTCCACGTGTCCAAACCATTTAAGCATTCCTCTTTCAGTAAGTGTCACAACATCCTCTTTGAAACCACAGCGCGCTCGTATTACCGTATTCGGAATTCTATCAGTCTTACCCCACACATACTACGCAGTGATCGCATATCAACTGCGTTAATTCTGCTTTTATGCTTCTTCTGCCATACCCAACTCTATATAATATATATCATATACATAGCATATACATCGCCTCACAAAAGACTTACTTACTCTACTTAGCCGAGTAGTTTTATCATTAAAGCTCAACCTTTTCCGAAATGGTGCTAAATGTAAAAATAAAAGAGAAATTGATATTCATAAGTAGGCTATAGGCCAGTTGGAGGCTCCTTTGCACCGGATGGCGGCTAGATTATAGGTACCACAACAGCGCCTATTTCTGCCGTGAAGCAGTAATGTGTAAGCAATACTGTGATTCGGTCTGAAGGGCATCGTAGCTAGTGCAATTACTGGGCAAATGAGTACATCTTATGTCTCAAGGTGACGAGCGCAGTTGTAGTGCCTCTCAGAATTTTTGGGTTTTTCAATAATCCATACCATCAACTGAACGTCCTGCTCATCTCGTCCCTTATTTTCATAAAAAACGGCTGCTATAGTGACCCCAGGTGTTTGGCCCGGCATTTGGCCACACTCCTACACTCCAATGATCTGTGCTGCTGTCTCTTCTGCCTTCATGCAGGCTCTGCACATTGGACTATCCTCGACTCCTATATTAAACAGATGTTTATTAGAATGGCCATGACCCGTTATTACATGAGTTATTTCACGTTGCCTTGGTCGAGGGAGTTTTACCAGCTTGGCATTCATAAGTATATTTCCTAGACCTCCATGAATAAAGTGATTTTTATTTGAATAATTGGGAATTAAAGACAAAAATTTAAATATTTCGCACAACACAAGCGAATGAAGGCGAATTTCAAACATCAACAATAAAAGTAATAAAAGTGCCCGTCTGTCTGCCTGTAACTAAATCTTGCAATGTATCAAAACAAGTATCACTGCAATACTGCGTGATTCAATTAAATATTTTTGTATAATATTTTGTTCTTACAAATTATGCTACTAGTTGTATTATGTGTAAATTTAGAACAAAATCTTCATACAAAATTTCATCTTAATCGTTATAGCCGTTTCCGTGATGGTGCCAAGTTCAAATTAACTATTTATATATAATTAACAAATTTATATCTAAACAATAATTGATCGTTTGAACATATAAAAATAGTAAAGATAATTATTTTGTTTTTTTTTTTTTTTTTTTTTAATAGACCTAAATTAAATAAAGATTTAATCAAGTATAAGACTATTCCATTTAACTTGTATTATTATTATGATTTTGTTTGGTGGCCACTAATCTAAATAATAAAATACTAGTTGTTTACTAATATCGAGACAACAGTTAAACAAATATTGAGAATTTTTCCTAGCGAAACGAAATTTTAAACGAGTAATTCTTGTATATATAATCTGAATCTCGGAAACAGCTCCAACGATTTTCATAAAATTTTGTAAACATGGGATTTCGGGGGCGATAAATCGATCTGGTTAGGTTTCAATTAAAAAATTGTAGTTTTATCCATGTTTTAATGAGAAACTTTTGTTTTAAAATTTTATTTGTGTAACATTTTGATTTTAATTTTGTTGTTTTATATCTAGCTTGATTTCAATCTAAATGAAAATCAACATGAAAAAAAAAATCTCTATTCCTTCCTTATTCTTCGTTTCTTTATTAAGAATTATTTAAAATATTTCTTTGAACATTTATTTATATATCATTAACTAACATTGTTATTATTTTCTGTTAGTGAAAACTGTTTAACGTTACTGCATTTTAATCATGTTTATTATAAGTGCTGTTTGATTTGATAAATAAATAATACAAGGCAAGGCAAAGTCTAAGGCTTCTCAAATAGGGCAATAAAACATTGCCACGGCAATTACATAAGGCATATATCTTGGTGCTTAACGAACAGCGCGTCTACAAGACAATAAACAGGGCCATAGATCACGCAACGAGAACATCTCAAAGTTATTTAATTATCCTAAGGAAAAACTAATCCGTAGAGAGTGAAAATTACGCACCAAGTCGGCAGGTGATCGTGTGCGTATAGGTGCGTTTACAGGGTGTTACAATATTGTATTAAGATTTTTGAAGTGAAACTTCTTTGTCAACGCATGAGAGAAATTTTATAGCAAATCGTCGCCATTTTGATTTTGTTGTCAATATTGACAGTGTTGACAGCTGTCAGGTGAAGTGCGAAAAATGATTTATGTCTATTATTTTGAAGTTCAACTTCTTATGCGAGTTACAGCGCCAGTCTGTCTGGCTTCCCTTTCTCTCACGCATACGGCAACAATAATGTACATACACAAAATATTCTCATGTACATATTATTACTCAGGAATAAATTATATTTTATAATCAATAAAATATTTTATAATAAAATAATAAATAACCTTTCCTTACATTATCATTATTAATATATACATAAAATTTAAGTAATAACCTAAGCTTTTATTAAGTTCAACAATTTCAATATAAGATATTTAAACTGAAACTGAAACACACGTTTTTTTATATAGGGTCAAATGGACTAGTGGCAAGCTGATGTATAAAAATTTTATCTTTTCGTCCAAGTCTATGAATGCATAGTTCTAAGTATTTTACAGAATGTTTCTTTCTCTTTGACATATTTTAAAGTCTAAAGTAATTATTTTCCTACATATATTTGCAAAATCGGCCAAATTAAGAAGGTAGCTGGATCTATTATAGAAACTTTTCCACATATTATAATTAGAATTATCATGTGGACTTTTAAATATTCCAACAAGTTAATAGAGAAGTTATCAAAATTATCTATTAACTTATTAGTTTTGAAAATATTAAAAAAATGTCTGTTTCAACAAATCTGCTTGAATTCCTTCCGAGCACAGTCGAGGTGCAGAAAAAGCTTCCTATGTAGTGTTAGTGCTTATCCTTTGTTGCTTTTGAGTAAGTAGTAGTAAAGTCTATATACTTTAAATGTATTTGTTGCTAGCTGCTACCCGCGACATCAGTCGTGTTGATGTAAAGTAAAAACACTATGGTGGTATCTAACGCGACAGTTGCTACATATTGTACCGACTTCTTGTTTCAAGCAAAATTTGAATGAAATCTATTCAGTAGTTTTTGCGTTTTTCCCGGTCATATTACATAGAGACAAACAGAAAAAAATCAATAATCTTTATCTTTATTTGGATCCAGTATTACTTGATCACACAGGAATTATTATTTAAAAAATATATTCAATGCATAGTTTTTATTTTGTTAAGATTTTATTATATTGTGTTATATTATTTAATTTCAAGTAAGGTCCCTTAAATTATTGCAAAGTTACCATTAAGGTACACGCTGTATAAAAGACATACTTCAATAGAGACTAAAGGCGGCAAGAGCTGTCGTGTGCGACAATATTTATGCCCGCAATATTAACTGCGATGCGACACGAATAATTTATTTAACACAGCTTCTGAATGCGGCTTTCAACTAGTATCTGGAGCTTATATAATTTAAGTATTATTAAGATGAAAACTTTGCACTTCGTTATCATACAAATGTTTTCAGGTTCAATGTCCGTTTTTAACTAGAAACACTCAAGCGTTCTTCAAATACGTTCGTGAAGGGATGGAACAATATCATCATCAAATGAGGTATCATCACCATAATAGCAGTCGGAAGACGTCCACTGCTGGACAAAGGCCTCCCCCAAAGGCCTCCACGACGATCAGTCTTTCGCTGCCCTCATCCAACGTATTCCGGCGGTCTTGACTAGACCGTCGGTCGATCTTTGGGCCTACCAACGCTGCGTCTTGCGGTACGTGGTCGCCATTTGAGGAATTTGCTGCGCCACCGGCCATCTGTCCGTCAAACTATGTGCCCTGCCCATTGCCACTTTAATTTCGCAATTTTGTTGGTGACTTTGATTCTCCTGCGGAGCTCCTCATTTATGATTTCGGACATTAAATACCAAAAGAGCCCCATTTATTGCATTACTACTCTTCCACAGTACACCCTTAGCGCTGTGCTTCCCCGGGGCAAATAAAAGAATAGGGAAGTCCCCGGCCCAAGGGTATCGTAAAAGTGTCGATTAAGGCCATTTACCAGTGGGAGGCTTCTTTGCCCAGGATGCCGGCTATGGGTACTACAATGGTGCCTTTTTCTGCCGTGAAGCAGTAATGTGTAAGAATCATTATCTTTTGGTCTGGAGGGCGCCGTAGCAAGTGAAATTACTGGGCAAATGAAACTTAAAATCATCTGTCTCAAAGTGTGAAGCGCAATTGTAGTGCTGCTTAGAATTTTTGGGTTTTTCAAGAATCCTGAGTGGTATTGTATTGTAATGGGCCGGGAGTATTAATTAATAGCAGGTGAACGTCCTGCTCGTCTCATCCCTTATTGTCATAAAAAACCAAATGAATGCCAATAACGTGGTCATCTGGAAAGCGAACACAGATTCGAAGAATCTGGGGGACAATAAAATATTACCACATACACCATAACATCAGCTCGACCATTTGAGTCAGTGCTCTGTGAACGGCTAAATCACTTTGCGTTGCGTAGTGACGTCTTCTACCACATTTATTTAAAAAAATATTAACAAAATCTCTTAAAAACTCAAAATCCTTCAATCCAAATACAGAGTAGTCGTTAGAATCTTAATTTTGATTTTAAGTTATTTTAAAGATATATATATTGTTGTTTGTTTATTTGTTGTGACAATCTATTACTTTCACCTACCTATTTATGTATTACTTTATAGAATATGTATAGAATCTATAAATATATGTGTTTTCGGGTTAGTAGCGCCACACAATTCTCGAGTACTTCAGAAAACCAGCGCTGTAATATGTGACAGCATTAAGCTGAGGAGGAACTATTTTTCAGTTTTTGTTTATTTTTTTATTCATTAATTAACATTTTGTAAAACATATTATGTAAAACTGAAAATAAAACTTTATTGTATTCTATACTACTATCTATTTACCACGAGGAAGAGTTGTTTCACCTGATTCGAACGACATGTCATTAACTCGTATATCATGTTCACCATCTGGATCTGGATGTTCCTACATGGTGCAGTTTTGAACATTCAAACTAAATAGACCTTTGACAGCGCGGTTTCCAGGACGATACAACTACGGTACCCTCAACACAGCGCATACAACTATGCTGCGTTGTCAGTATTATAGTTTCTCAGGTAGTGCAGGGGAATTTAGACGGTTGAGCACTTAAAATTAGGTGACCTGTACGATTACTTGTACCTCTTCCATAAAAAATGAAGTTATAATCCACTAGATCAGTAACACCAACAATTCATGAATGCTTATTGGCCAGGTTAAATTTACAACATATCGTAAACAGTCGCTATTGGCTACTGGTGGAGTTATATAAGATGTTCTCTCTCTCTAGTCGTTCCCTCGTGACTGAGGATCGTGGTCATCAACACTTGGAGTGAACTATTTTTTTCCATCGGCTTCTGTCCATCGCGGCGCTGACGATGGGGCTAAACCTCGGGGACCTGGAGTCTTTTATTTCGACGGTCGATCTGGTAGGAGATCGGCCTCGGGCTCGCTTGCCATTTGTGTTCCCAACTACGATCAATTTCTCCAGGCACTCATTACCCCAGATAATGTGAGCCTTCTATGGGTTATAAGATTGATATTATATGCCAGTTCTCATTCTTGATTCTCGTGAACCGGTCCTCCTTCAGTGCATACCCCAGCTGATAGAATCACTCAATAAATTAGCTCAGTCAATCTTCTTTCATCCAATCTCTGTTCATGGCCATCTATCTGAACCTAGTGACAGTTATTGAAAGGGAAAGTTGAGGTAATTTGGTCATAAAGAAGAATTCAAGCAACATAATAGTTATCCCGAAATATAATGACAGGCTGGCGCTCGGGTAACAAGACGAAGACTATCGCGGAAAAATAATAAAAAAATTGACCTCGTTTTGAGCGACTAAATCCTGTTATTTTATGTAATAGCAAACCTAATATATATAATATATCGGGATATATATTCATAACAGTTTAAGATAAACGGGAAAAGTCTGTAGTTCTACAATTAGAATAAAATACTATGTTATTATTATAATTAGAGAGAAAATGGCTTATTAAAACTTAATTTTCTACTTTTGTAGCTTTTGCTTTATAAAACAAACTTTGTTGTGACTAAAAATATCCTGTTATATCTCTGTTATGCATTACATATTAAATAAATTCGTCATTTTTGTTGCAGTAATCAACATGTCAAGATATATAGCTAGTTTCCTGAAATGAATTATTAATAATTATTCTTACACGAGGCCAAATAGTACCTCTTTAGGGACTATTTGTGGCCAATTTTCCATACAAACCGTCTCGAGTCTTATATCCTTGGTTTTTAAATATAGACATAAATTATTTTCAAATAAGATACAATACTATAATTATCTGTGTCGCTCTGTTTTTTTTTTTATTTTTTTTTGTATGTAAGTGCTAGAGTACTTCAAAAAGTGCTTCGAATGGCTTAGGCATAAAGGCCGCAAACAGAGATATATTTTACAAACCCGACAACTATAAGTGGAAAAATCAAACTGTCTGACAAAATTTTTCCTTTAAAAGGCATTTATTTTCTCAAAATTTTCCTTAAGAATTCTTTTTGATGTCATTTATAGATCATACTAGATACTACTACCGCTTCGGAAACAATTGGGCTCTGAGAGAGAAGAAGCGGCGCAAAAAACTCTCCCCGCATTCTTTTTTTGCGCTCTTTTCAATAAAAATATATAATATTGTACAGTAATTTCTATCGCTATAAAATAATCATAATCTACTCCCAGGCTGTCCGATCACTTAGATATTCAGCTGTGGAGTAATAGGATTTACGACAGAGCCTTTTTTTATAAAACATTTAAATTTATTTATAGATAATTCCTGAACAGTGGCTGGGACTTTATTATAAAGTGTATATATACACTTACCCTTAAAGCTATTATGTATCTTATGAAGCCTACTAGAATTAGTTACAAGTAATCCCTTATTTCTAGTGTTATATGCATTGTATTTAGTTGCTTTACGGTTACTTGATTTTTTGGAGGAGCATATTGCCATCAACAACATTCTGATTTTGAATTATTCACTCACAATTTTTAATCGAAGTTTTAGTTGCGTTTCTCGCACTAATGATATTATGATTCAGAATTATTTAATCGGAGATTAACTCAGCAAATTTTGCCTAATATATCTCTATATCAAATTTTGCTCTTAATAGTGATTTTCATCATTATAACACTAGAACTAAGCGATTGCTTGTAACTAATTCTAGTAGGCTTCATTAGATACATAATAGCTTAAGGGTAAATGTATACACTTTTATAATAAAGTCCCACTCACTGTTCGGACTGTTCGGGCTGTGAAGATAGTATTGAGAACATTCTTCGCGCCTCTGGGCCCAATGGGGCAAGTGCCTCGACACCAAACGGCACAATGATGTATGACTCACTCAGACCAACATATTTGCGACGCTTGCTGTCTTCGGCAGTCGAAGCAGCAGCCCCAGCCCCAACTGACGTAACTTGGACATGAGAAGGAACCAGAGTGTCGATGCAAGTCGCGTCCCACACCAGCGCCCATCCGCGTGCCCAAGCCACCAGCGTCATTCCATCAGGATGCTTGCCATCGCGGCGTGTAATACCATTTGGCTCTAAAACAGCTAGTATATTAGGAGTGGCAAATGTCCTGCGGATGACTTCAGTAATATAATTAATGTTCATACCGAAGAAGTATATTATTAGAAGTATATTAGGTAAGTATATTGTATTAAATATATCATTGTCTTGTACTCATAGTACAGACTATGCCTACAGGAGCAAGATAATTTGAGTAAAAGTGTGTCAACATATTATTTATTTATTCATGTGTCGGTGGCCTCACCAAAGCGCTTAGGTTCGATCCGCATCATTCACGTACCAATGTGATTTACGTTTTGTAAAGTCGGCTATGCATCAGCATAGCCGACTCTTAAATACCATTCTGTTCAGTGATTCCTAAATCACATCAGTGATTCCTATGGTATTTAAGAGCCGCGGTGATCAAAAACCATCTGGTAATAATACGTATTAAGACTCATTTGTCCTCCTCTTCTATAAAAGACAAAATAAACTTTTATAAACCGATTATAAGGTAAATATATAGATTATTGATGTGGTTGCTAATTATGGGCCTTATGAGAAAGCTTATGGTTGCTCAAAGGGCAATGGAGAGGGCTATGCTCGGAGTATCCTTGCGAGATCGAATCAGAAATGAAATCAAAGTAACCGACATAGTCCAGCACATAGTTCGACGGACAGCTGGACGTTGGGGCAGTAAAGTCCTCGAATGGCGACCACGTACACGTAGATGGACCTACGATCTGGTCAAGATCGCCGGAATACGTTGGTTGAGGGCAGATACACCGATCGTCGTAGTAAACTTTGGGGGAGGCCTTTGTCCAGCAGTGGACGTCTTCCGGCTGATGATGGTGATGATGATGATAAGGTAAATGCACAAACGATACAACTAAGAAGAATACAAAAATGTCTAAGAAAAACAACAAATTGAATTGTCATTTGTGTTCAGCCTATCTTATCCATTGAGTTACCATTTAAAGGGTTGGCTGGATATTTGCCCCGGAGCGTTTCAAAATATTTAGATGTATGAACCCCATTTCCAGCCTAAATCAAGCAGAAATGTGTTCAGGATACCTCAATAAGTGTTGAACGATTGCTCGGTGTCCGACATCATAAGGGTTGATACCATTGGTCACCGCGCCCGCCCGGGGCAAACACAAAAATCATTCATATGGACGAAATAAAATTGCATCCCAAACCCGGTGTTCATCCGCCGAAAATCTATTAGCAATAAATATGAAGTTTTCCGATTTAACCGGATTTAAAATGGCGGACTAGTGAAGTGGAATATTGTACGAAGTTCAGTACTTAATCTGTTTTATGTAACTTTAGTTCCAGTGGCGTCTGTGGTTTATTTAATGGAGGATTTTTATGCCCTTTCAGCATATTATTCTTAGCTCGTTATTAACAATTCAGTCAAGCGAAAACTCCTACCTGTTGTATAACGACCCAGTAATACTCAATAAATATTTTTTGGGAAATTTCTTAATACATTAATTATTATTAGATACTAGCGGAATTCTACAGACGTCGTCCTTTATACACGTCCACAATTTGAAAAATTGGTGCAGCAGTTAGGAGGAGTTCACTAACATACACATGGGCAGGAGGATTATATATGGACTGAATTAAGAATCTTAACCATTCTCAAATTAAATGCAACACACAAAAAATCGTCAATATCGGTCCAGCCGTTTAGGAGGTGGTTCAATTGTGAATCTAAACCATCCTCGAATCCACTTGATTCATACACACAAAAAAATTCATTCAAATCGGTCCAGCTCAGTAGGTAGTGACTGTCAACACACGTACAGAAAAATTATGTATATAAGGATAATAACTAGCTTTTATTTTCAACTCTATGTTGAAAATGGCATACGTATTTTAATAAAGTATTTTTGCCCGACTACGAAGAAGCAAATGGAGAGAGGAGAGAGCAAAGGGCATTTTGACACGTATGTGTTCCCTCGTTCGTCTGTCCCTTATACATTCTAAACTATTTATCATTAACAGACGAGATATCGCGGATGCTATCCCAAGAAATCGCCAAAGTAACGCATAATTGGACCCATTTCATGGTGGTTTATATAAAGCTTATATTTTTACAAAAAATAATTATAATATATCTTCAGAATATGTGAAGAAAATACAGTTTTTCTTTACATTTCTATTTATATAGACAGTGCAAAAAGAAATCACTAAAATACCCCTAACTTTTACAGTTGGAGCCAAGCAAATTATTCAATCTAGATAAAAATTGTACAATAATGTATTAACTGTACACCAATACTGTTTAACATGACATAGTTTTGTAAAGGAAATTATATTATGTTTGTAATAGATTAAAATTGCTTCTAATTCTGAATTAAAACTATGGCGATCTTGTGCGAGAAGGGTAGCCTAGCTCCACTCGATTTCTCAAGGCCTCCAGTACCAAGCCAACGGCCTTAATTATCTTGTGTTTATAGGCTATGTCACGTTAAATAGAATATGGCATCCTCTCCTAACAGCACTTATCCTAGCGGAACTAATGTCCTAACATGAACTGAATCCATTTTTGAAGCCAAACTTTTAAACGGACATTTAGGCTGCTAGCTGCTTGGCCACTCTCTGTGCTGTCAGATTTTAGCGTTACACGAGAGCGTCAGATTTAATATAGGCATACAGAGTGGCAGCGGTCTTGGGAGGTTATCCTCAGTGTGCGTGGCCTAGCTGTTTTCTGTATAGCTAGTACCTTTCACCCATGTCTATTCCTATCTCTTTATCTTCTCTTATATGCATATCCATTTTGTCGATCATAAGTAAACCGGGTAAATTGTCCTTCACGTCTTTTTTTAACGTTTACTGCCTACGCTTTATATTAAGTTTCGCTTCTATCGGGCGTCTAAACGTCACTGTTATTTTTATATTCTGCAGTTGTCGGGAGTAATTTAAATATAATAATATGAATATCGTTGCTCTCAGATTAGTTTCCATGCCCTCGATGGCTGGGAATAATATCTGTTGCGTGTTTCAGTACAATATCAATCAGGTTGCAATTCATGGTTGGTATATACAATTATTATGTTATCAATCTGTGTGAAAAAATGATATTTTTTCTTTCGTCAGCGTATTTTGCTCTTCTTTACAGTTTTCTACGGTTAGCAGGATGTAATCGAAAATTTTTCTTGTGAGAATAAACGAAAAAGGGTCACCTGATATTAAGTGATCACCGCCGCCCACATTCTTTTGCAACACCAGAGGAATCAAAGGTGAAGTATCGGCCTTTTATAAAGGCGCTTTTTTGAGGGTGCCCATGTCGTGACGTCCTGAAAATATCGCATGAAGCTTGGTGGTACGTGGAAGAAAGTTCCTTGAAAACCTCACAGTGGGGGAACGCCACACATCCAGATGGTGGGGATGATATCCTAAGAGGGCGGGTCGTGCAAAGGTGAAATTTGGCGGCATGAATCAGGTGAAACAGCTCTTCGGAACACTCCCCGTGATAAATGCGGTAGAAGACACAAAGAAGCAACGCAACGTGACGTTTTCAAACACACAGGAAATATTACTTATCTCATTTAATTCAAAAAGATTCGATTTCTAGCAGAAAAACATTATCATGCTTTTGTTTAGAGACCAAGAGATCAAAAACAATCAAATATAATGTAAATTTGGTTCAATATATCATGAATTTTGATGATAGTAAATTGATGTGGTTTTCAGTTATTTATAGATAGTCGAGAAAATAATTCAACATTTTTTCTTTAGTAAATATCAAATGATTATGGCGTCGAATAAATTCCAATTTAATGTAATGGTTTATTTGAAATTACACCATCACATGACACACCATAAACTTGGATATCATCTAGATGTATAGATTTCTTTACAGTGCATTTTTCAAGTAACCGTCATACCACGTACTAACCGTGAACCCAACCCAACTTTGAACTGAGCTTCCACGACTGTGCGCATTCAAAAAAGCGCAAACACTTTTATGACAATAAGAGACAAGACGAGCAGGACGTTCTGCTGATGGTAATTGATACGACCTACCCATTACAATGCAGTGCCGCTCAGGTTCTTGAAAAACCCAAAAATTTTGAGCGGCTCTACAATTGCAATCGTCACCTTGAGATATAAGATGTTAAGTCTCATTTGCCCAGTAATTTCACTAGGCGCCCTTCAGACCGAAACACACTAATGTTTACACATTACTGTTTCACCGCAGAAATAGGCGCCGTTGTGGTACCCATAATCTAGCCGGCTTCCTGTGCAAAGGAGCCTCCCACTTAATGATTATTTGGCAGTTTAACAGGGAAATATAAGAAAAGTAAAATCAAAACACCAAATGATAATTTTACATTTTAATCTTGATATTTTCCTCTACAATACAAGGCACACACACAATTTTAAAAGTAAATTAATCATAATTAAAATATAAATAAATAATAATGCTCGCGTCGTTACATAAACATGACAAACCGTAAATACAAGCCTCAACTAATTGACAATCTAGAAATCGTGTATGCCCAAAGAAATAAATTCCGATGAACACCTTACATTTTAATTGTGATAGAAAACTGATATGGAGTTTGAAAACCACATTCATACGCTGTACACCACACAGTCATTCGTCTAAACATTTATTATAACAACTAATTTAATAATTACTTCGCATTTATCCGTTACAGATTAAGTTATACTTCCCAGCTTCTATCGGCGCTGGACTATTTCGAGAGTATTTGAAAATAATACGCGTTAATTAATTGTAACACTTTCGGTGATGATATTTACAATAGCCAAACGCCAATTTAGACTTAGAAAGGATTCGTAATCGTACTGATTAATAAAACTATCAATTTTATCTATAAACTTTAACCTACAATACTTATACTTCTAACCACGTTAAGATATGGGGTGCTAAGTGAACGCGCTCTGTATGTTACGACTTTTGACAGCATCGCTCAAAATGTTAAAGATATAATCAAATTTATTAACATTGCTATGTTTATAAATGATTTTCACTGCGTATATACTATAATGTATAGCTACAAAAGTCCTGAGCCTTCCTATTTTCAGTAAATTGTCTCTTTCATTTAAAATATATAGATTGGTGTTTAGTATCTGTTAAAACATTCATTACTTTAATATCTTTATGTTTGGTTAGTCAAAAGTCGTAATATTTCGGCAGTTTCACCTTAAACTTTACAATGTCTACAAGCGAATATTAAATCACTGTTCGCTCTAACAATTTTCCCGTTCAGTCACACTATATTGCGTAAATGAGTTTGTTATTTGCGATCACTAACTTACTTTTAAGTTCTATAATTTAAGGGATACTCTAGTATCAATTACATCTAACCATTGCACAAGACTGTTTAAAAAAACATCATTAAAGATCACAATATTTTAACCCCCTCATTCATAATGGTCCGGTAACTTAAAACAGCCGCTAAGGAGTGTTTTTTCTCATTCTGACATAGGTTAATAGAAGAAGTGAGAATTAGCAATGCTTTAAGTTAGCAGACTATTATGAATAAGGGGGTAAAAGATATTCCCTGAAGTTTATAATCAAATGACACCCAATTGATTTTGAGAGTAATTAATGTATTTAAATCATTGAATACTGAAATATATTTTATAAAAAAACCGTAAGCTTAAAAGAAATTTGACCACGTAATTATTTTGTACCTATAGAGTTACCATCCAAATAATAATAATAATAAGGACGATCTTAAGAAAATAACAGTAAAATTATATTCTAATCATAACCATGATTTTACTTTAATTAATGTCTCTTAATACAGCTACATTATATTGTTATACATTGTTCCACAGTTATATTGTATATGAGGGCACAGAAAAGTTTTTAATTTATTAAAATACAGTCTTCCTTCAATTCCAAGTTGTTCTGTTTCTTACTCTTAGCATTAAAAATTGATCATGTTGAATTAAGATAAAAAAAAAGAATAATACAACGAACACTTAATAAGTAAATATGGCATTTATCAATCGAGATATAAGGTACATGTTTTAATATTAAATGTTTTCGAATAAATTACGTGAATCGTCGAGAAAACCTTAAAGCTAGATAAAATACAAGAAATATATACAAATTTCACTATGGAAGAAAAGTTATCGTAGGTCAACTTACGGAACAAACCTACGCTCTTAAGACAATAATAATAACAGTTTATTTACATTGACCACAGCCAAAGTATAACTTTGGCGAGATCTTGTTATGAATACCGAATTTTTATGTTGAATTTTAAATATACACAAACTTGCGGTTGTTTGCGAATGAATTAATAATACAACCGATACATTAACCAATACAATCTTTGGATTTACTTTTCTCTAAACTCTGGTTTTACGCTAATGATTGGTTTCCTCATATCGTCGCTTTCTTTATCGCATTGCTGGTTGTCGGGGTGTTCCATGACCCCGGGGGTTGATAGCTAAGTGGCCGAGCTAAACAGTACTGAGTTCTTGTAGTAGCCAGCCCGGTCAGACAATGGACTCTTCACGTCTCGCTCCATAGCCTGCTGACGAGATTTCCTCTCCATTTCCAATTCTTGCGCCAAAGACTCTGTTGACAAAATCTGCTATCAATATAAAACTATACAATAACATGACTACTTTTACATATAATCAACTATTAATCAATGTTTCTCTTTATAAGGATAGGACTATGTGTCATAGAGATTTACCCCCTTATTCATAATGGTCCGCTAACTTTAAACAGCCGCTAAGGAGTGTTTTTTCTCATTCTGACTTAGGTCAATAGGAGAAGACAAAATGAGAATTGGCAATGCTTTATGTTAGCAGACTATTTTGAATAAGGCCGTATTAGTGCAGTGTTTCCTATACGACGATACGACATTCTAAAAAGCCGCAATGCTACTGTGATTCCTCTGTTGTTGCATGAGAATTTGGACGGCGGTATGAATTAAGATCAGGTACGCTCGTTTGTCCACCTCTTCTATAAAACAAGAGGCGATGGGATATATTGACATATTCTGCAGTGTATAGACAGAGTGTGCGAGAGAGAAGAATATCTCTAATGGATATATACAACAAGATAGAAAAGGAAAGCGAATTTATTGTTACTGTAACCGATTATGATTGGCAAGTCATAAAAAGCCACGCTTGGCATTAGTTCCTATGTATTTTGAATATTAACCTCTAGTTAACGTCACGGACTAGTAAAAAAAGAAGGACTCCGCGCCGTGATATTAGCAAGTGAAGCACCGTTATGCTAGTGTGTGTGCGGTTGCGGGTTATACCAGTTACACAATTTTTTCTCCCTTAAATAATCATATATCCACAAATACTTTTATAATATTGTTTTTACATATTTTCACAACGCACGACGGCATTTTTAAAATATTTTATTGCGACGCAAACTGATCTGTCACAGACGATGGCAAGTCTCATAATGGCAGCCGATCGGCTTGTATTAGTGTAAGTGTATGCGTGGGGCTATGTATTTACACGTTTGCTTGTTTTGGTGCCCCACTGTTACGTAAGGTCACACGGAGTCCTTCTTTTCTTACTCGTCCGTGGTTAACGCACACATTGATAAATAAAAATTGGTACGGCTGTCAAGTTGTCTATACACTAGTGTTTGTCTTTGCTCACAGCACTATTTAATAGTTAAGCTTTTACAAAACCAAAGATTTGCTATGCACTTTAACCTTCCAACGATACCCTAAAGTATCAAAGATATAGGCAAGGTATTGCTTTCATACTTCTCCTCCACTCTGTTAAATTTTAGTTCAGTTGCATATACATTGTAGGAATATTGTACTCTTTGGAATGCTCTTTTACGTATGTCATCAAAGTACACATGCGTTGCCCTCGAAAATGTCATTAGTGTTTCGAGCAAAGCCAACTGACATCAAACAGTCTCTCCCGCGTCTATCCCACTTATTAATTTAATATTGGAATAGTCCCTTCTTTAAAACGTTTTGCTAAATGTATATTGCATTGATGTTAAACGTAGTTTTTCTCATATTTATAATGAATCTTAGCAGTTGGTAAAAAGTATTTGGTGGCATTTGTTTTCTTAGCCTATAAATACCATAATTTCATGATATTAAAAGAGAATAAAATTCAAAAAACGTAGGTAATATAGATGCAATATGTAACATAGACGATGCTAAACGCGGCGAATGGTCCCAAAAACCCCAAAGAAACCGAATAAATGAAACTATTATTTCCGGAAACTTCTATATTTTCTTAACAACCAAAAAACATACTTATAAAATAAAACTACAGAAACTTTACGTGAGCTTATTGAATAGACACTTAAGTAAAATGATAAAGATGAACATGTTTTTAGAAGAGGAAATGCAAAACAATGCTTCAAACAGAAAAAATAATCGCGCAAAAAATAAGATGCTCTAATAAGATTTTAAGAAAATTGACAAAGTTCGTGAAGAGGCATGAGTCGGTGAGGTAAGGCAATTGTCTCCGAAAACGTCTACGTTTTACGAAATATGCTTATTCAATTTCATGCAACGCTTGTCGCCTCCTGCAATTTACGAGATATAAAAGATATAAACGGAATCACGTTTTTGCTTACTCCCGTGGAACATTTTTTTAACGGAGAATTCAATTTCTTGTAACTTTTTTAAGACAGAAAGAAAGATAAATCTTTTGTAATCCAGGAACCTACTTAACACTATGTTATTGTTGCTAACACTTTTAAAATAAAAGAAAATGCTTTTGATTATTTTGATCACAGTGACAAATGCATTTGGCAGTGGTAAAATATCGGATACACGTTTTTCCTGGCTTGCTTGGAACATTTTTTTAAAGGAGAATTCAATTTCTTGTAACGTTTTTAAGACATAAATAAAGATAAATATTTTGTAATCCAGGAACCTACTTAACGCTAAGCTATTGTTGCTGACAGTGTTGAAATAAAATTATAATGATTTTGATTATTTTGATCACAGTGACAAATTCATTTGGCAGTTGTAAAAACTCAATCATAATCTGATTTGTTTTAGCGAAGACTTGCTTTAGGGCATCACACTCACAAGTGTCGCACTGAGGGTTGTCCCGAAACAGAAACCTATTATCTCGGGTGAGATTATTCGCCTAGGGCGTTACAATTAAATATTATACACTTAAAAGCTTCGGCCTTTGCCGTTTCACTTCGCTGCCACCCCTAAATGTCCTATTAGGTCTGTTTGAATACGTAATATTTTTGCATTTGCCGCTTCTAAAACAGAATTGCCGGTTCCTTTGAGAGCTATAATCTATTTGTTCTTTGAAATAACCGGTGAGCGTTTGTTAAGGAAAAACTTTTGATCAACTCAATTCATTTAAACGTTGCCTCCACTGTGCAACTTCAAAAATAAATGAAGCATAACACGGATTAGAATTGAACAATCCAACTATAAAGTATTGCTTAGGTTTTTTGAGTTGAAGCAAAGCATTATCATTGTGATTTAAAGAGAAACGAATCGATTCAGTAATTAAATAGAAGATCAACCAAGAAATTACGTCCCCGACGCCTTTTTTTTCGATAAAAATACAAAATTATCATTCTCGCTTTGTTCTCACAAAAACTTCAACTAAAACTTCCTTCATTTTTAACAATTTAAATGTACTAAATTTATTTCTCCTAAAGTTTGTTTTTTTGTAATTCAATATCTTTGATAAAAATGGTTTTTCAGGCACGAGTGTGTTAATTAATGTTGAAATTATTTTTTGTGTCCTCTTTGTGTTATTCGAGAAGTTCTAAACTCGGGTCAAAGGATTATTTTTTGATATTGTTGATAACGAGTTTAATGAAAGATAAATTGATTGATATAACAAGAGTAAGTATATAGCAAGTGAAGGCTTCGCTCCCACACCATTGTGTTGAGGCGTATCAAATTATACTGATCGAAATGATTTCCCATTAATCAATCCAATATATTTTTTCACTAACCCAATGTTTCGTGACACAATTAGACACATTTGGATTATAATCGAATAAAAATAAAGAATAACACCATCTTTGAAACTGAGTTTAAGGATTAAGGAGATTAAAATAGATTGAAGCAAGGTAGGCGTGACTTAGCTTCGTGACAAAAAAGGAAGTAGTCTCAATAAACGGGATACCATGCGCGCGACAGCATCAAGAAGTAAACTACGTAACTGGCATATAAATTTAAATCAATGATAGAGAAAATCAATTATAGGCAAAAAATTTGAAACACACAAGTTTTCAAACTAAACTTAATTTTGTTATGTTTTTAACCGACTTCAAATAGGAGGAGGTTCTCAATTCGTTCGATATTTTTTCTATGTATGTACACCGATTACTCTGAGATTTATGATCCGATTTACGTAATTCTTCTTTGGTTCGATGCGGTATAGGTGCCATTTGATCCCATAAATTAGTTATAATGTTGTATAATTTTATATAGTTTGGCCCGGTAGTTTTCATTTTATGAACATTTTTTATGAAAATTTTTGTTTACGTGGATGATATAATTGTTTTTTGTGTACAGCTGTTTTAGGAGTTTTCATTCAGGTTGATTATATATTATTATTAACTCAAATTATGAAATCAAATTTTGACTACAAATATTTTGTATTTTAGTGACGTTTTATCGACAGCCTAACAAAGATTTTCTTAATTCCTTTTTCATCGAGAAATTTTAATCACGATTTAGCACATGTAATATTTGATTAGGATAGTCAAAATGAAAAGATAAAAATAGACCTATAAGCAGAAGAAGAAAACAAAATTGTAAGAATGCTCTTTAAAAAAACTGAATTAAATGAAGCATGACCATGTTACGCTGGATGCATAATGCAAGCTTCCTTCCTCATTATGCATGTATCTTCCATTAAAAAGAAAAAAGTTAATATCGACAAAGGTTTTGGGCGCACCTGTGCGGTACATTTTTATTTCCATTCATTTTACAAGCGCACCTAAAAATTGGCCGGGAAAGTTTCGTCTTTATTAATTTTTCAACTTGGCATTACTTAACAACAGTTGCTTCATCCGTTTCAATGGTTTATTTAACTGCAATAATCGCGGTCTGTGTTGCAAATTTTATGTTATAGATTAAATTTATCAGAGTCTTAATAAATGTGCGCTTTATTAATATGAGTAGATTCTTGACTGATGTTCTTAATTTATATTTAGCAGCTTATCATATGCTTATGTTACTAGACCTTGGGCAGACTTAGATGGCAAGGCAAGCAAGGCTTTTTTTTAAATGAAAATCAGGAATGAGACGAGCAGGACATTCAGCTGGTGGTTATTGATGCGCCCTGCCCATTACAATGCAGGTTCGTTCATTATTATTGAAAAACCCAAAAATTCTGAGAGGCACTACAACTGCGCTTGTCACCTTAAGACATAAGATGTCAAGTCTCATTTGCCCAGTAATTTCACTTGCTACGGCACCCTTCAGACCGAAACACAGTAATGCTTACACAATCTGCTTCAGGGTAGAAATAGGCGCCGTTGTGGTACTCAAAATCTAGCCGGCATCCGGTGCAAGGGAGCCTCCCACTGGTGGCCTTGCCTAAACTTAACCAGGAGTCACCTACGAACCCTCACAGGATTCCTCTGGAGTGTGAGGCCTTCAACACCATGAGCTCTCCCCCGTGACCTCTGTGAGTGTTATTTTTTTCGAAATATACTTATAGCATCGCTAAAGATTACAGTGCCCAGAAATATAGAAATAGTCTATGATTAACATTACAAGAAACTTATTGAAAACACTGGTAGGTACAATGTGTAGAAATGTACTTCAAATGAGATACAGAAAGCCAATTATTTCTATTTTAAAAAGCACTTCGCGTGTTCCCGTGTGTTTAAGACTAGGGTACCGCTCAAATTAGTGGCATTTTCCAATCGAGAGCTAATTGTCTGAAGAACGCACCATTCAGGAATAGTTTATGCCAATTGATTGATTTATTACCCTATTACATTTGATTTTCTATTTGAAATGAAGTAGGATTTTGTATAATATTGGTAGGTATTTGAAGTTCACGAGTGGATACATAAAAACATATTTATATTATTACCAAGCATCGATTATCAGTTACAAAATTAAATCGAGTGAATAAATTTTTGAAGATTTTTACTTAAATATATATTTATTTAGGCAGATGTAGACGTTAATAGGGTTGAAAAAAGATTCCATTTTTTCTGAAGCCAAAAAGTAAATTTAAAGAACAAAAAATAATATTTTATTGAGTTTATATATAATTGAATAGACACTAGGCAAACATACTTGGGTTGGCTGGAATAAGAGAATATTCCATGCACATTGGATCATCTGAATTGTTTAAGTCACGAAAATTTGGGCCAAAAATCCATAGCCAATCTAGCTAAATCTAGAGCCATACAAAGTATAATTTCTAAAAAACAATTACTGCAGTAATTGATAAAAATCAAAAGGAGCAAAAAATGAATAATATTTTGCTTAGTAAAAAAATTGTGCGATCATATAATCGGTATTTTCCCAATAATAGTTACACTCAGCCTAGCCTATCAAACCATTCCAAATAATAACAACATTTCACACAAACCAATAACAACATACCCGTATTTCAATAAGCTATTCGATTTTGAGCATGGCAATAAAATTCGTAATGTTTACCGTTCATTTTGTACTTTTAAAATACTTCACATTCTCAATTCCACAATGGCATGTGATATTATGATCCGCCTGTTCCGAGATCGTTTCTGGGCCCTCTCGCAATCGTACAGACCCTTGCAATATTATTTATCAATAATATCTGGTTTCGATAAAATTCTACATGAAAATATTATGTATTGCAAAAGTCAAATTCCGTAATGGCTCTTCTAAGTTTGATGTAATACAGTTTTTTTTTTTATGTTATGAATCACCTTTTCTATAGTCAAGTATAAAACTTTAATGTTAAATCCGTTTTGTTAGTTCACATGTAGAATGCACTAAACGCCCGCCCGCATTTCCTACGGTAAGGCGTTAAACTCGTCCTTCACGGAAGAATCGGCTTCCGCTGAACTCTCGACTGAACGAACAGGTTAATTCTACTAGTTACAACGCACTTCAAACCAAAACACAATAATTCTTGCACATTCATAATGTTCGTTCCCCATATAGAGTATGTTACGTCCCGGGCATCTAATTATGTTAGGATAGATTATGATGATAGATGGATTAGGATAGGAAACAAAAGATTTTTTTTTGTAGCAACAATCTTACAAATTTCACTATACTACTCATTGGTACGGAGCAAATTGGAATATGGATCGGAAGTTTGGAGACCTCAATAAGCGATACACGTGTTAAGAATAGAGCGATTTCGAAAAATATTTATTTGGCATTTAATGCATTCGTATGGACTATCAAGTAAAAGTCTGTCTTCTTTTACTAATAGACTCGTATTATTTATACTGTGAAGCATGTGGTAGATACCTGTAACTAATTATTTGTTACATATAGTACACTATAATATTTTGTGTGTATCGTAATATTTAGTGCATCGTTATATACTAATGTTGGTATTTCTAAATAAATAAAAAAAATCAATGTAGAAGAAAGCCGTCTGTGTCCTCGTAAAGAACCCACTCACTGGTAGAATGTTCCGGCGGTTTCACTGAAGAAAGTTACATTTTCCCCCCTTCAAGCACTAGTCGACGATCTCACGATGTATGTATGCGATGTATCTTAAAATACTCAAAGAAGCGTCCATACAGAGCTTTAAGTAAACAAAGCTCTAACTAAGCAAGAGGAAACTCACATCTAGGATGGGCTACAGGCATGTGATAGAGGCACAATATATGGCACTCTGAGAGAGAGGTATTTGTAAAGCAAATTCTGGCAGTATTATTTTGCCTATACCGTACCAGTAATAAATTGAAGTTAAAAACTCCACCATTAACGTTACGCCTTATAGTTAACAGAAAGAATAGTGGGTAGGTTTGAAGTATATAATTAATGATGTAAAAATGACTTACCGGAGTAATTTTGCCAGAAGGCTGCACCTCCACTCATAATGTCCACTGGTGGGGGTGGATAGTTCCACTGTGGCTTGTCTGGAGTGCGGGGGCGCTCCCGCTGGAAGGGTGGGGATGTGCTCGGGGGTTCGGTGCTCGGCGGTTTACTTTCCATGCCGTTTTCTCGCTCGGGCCGGTTCTCTTGTGACGGTGGTATTAGATTTTCTGAAAGAAAACTGTGCTTTTAGCATATTTTCAATAGTATATGAAATTAACTATTGAAGATTTCTTACTAACAGAGTCCTATGCGAATCGGACGATGACGGAAATAAATATTTTGTTAAAGTAATCAAAAACATATTTTTTTTGAAGAACAATCAGGAGGCCACATCAACCTACGCAAATACCATCAATATGAGTCTAGCTGTTTCTTCTCTCTCAGAGCGCCAAAAGTTGTTTCCAAAGCGGTGAAAGCGTTTAAACTGATATCAAAAAGAATTCTAAGGGAATCAGTTTTGAGAAAATAAATCATCCAAATATGCAACATTAATAACCTTTCATTCGTTTCACTTCTATTAAGATAAAATATCAAACATTAATTAACAGAAAATCTGATAAATCGATGAAATTGTAATGATATTAAGAATTCCAAATGGTATAAATCTTTAGAAGTGCACTTAAATGCTCTAGTAAACATGAGTTAAGCAATTATTCAAGAAAATGAACTCGAATGCGTGCTAGCGCAAAACCCCTGCTTCAAATGGCCTGCGAAACGATTGCCTGACACGGAGATTAGTACAAACCATCACTACTAACGTTTACCCTTCTTACGTCACGCACTTCACATTTGCCATGTTAGTGTAAATCACGATTACTCTAATATAATACTAATTCTGATAAGAATACGGCTCGGAATCAACTGCCGGAATCATGCAAAGTTTTACTGATATTCAGATAGTTTGACAGACGGCAAGTTAACATGTCAGTAGCACTCGATTTTACTTGTTGATTTGTCTGATACATATCGCAACTGAGGGGAAATTATGTTGAGGAAATGAATTCAAATATTGCAACACAATTTTGCTTTGAAGTACAATAATTATTATTAAAAGTATTTTCAAGGAGTCAATTTGACTTTATGGAAAAATTTCAATTGGAATTTACTAAAATATTAGGATATTTGCGAATCATAACTATATTATTGTGATGCCTGTTCCCATTTCACAAACAATTTTTTGGTAAGCTCAACGCAGCTGTTACTGAAATCAATTAAAATGAATTTTTTGTCGATAGGAATTTGTACAGTTACTATCATAAACATTTCATCATCTACTAAGCCCAGTTTCTTACTTGTTTCAATGGGATAGTATTTCCCAAGATTCCTTCTCTTATCGTTTATTTTTTTTTTATCATTTATAGATTACTTACCAGTTACTATTCTAAGTATTTCAGCGGGTGCGCCGGATTGCTTGAGTGCCTCTTCGATCTTTTGCCGCCTCTTCAGTTCTAATTCTAATTGTTCTTGTATATGCTGCCGCTGTTTTCTCTCTTTCTTCAACCGCTTCTGGTATATCACTAGAAATAAATAATTCTTTTAGGAAAATTGAACAATTTTTGAGATTTTTGTAACAGTTCAGTTTGTCGGTTGGCTGCCTGACTAATGGCTAACGTCCGCTAATACTTCGTTTATTTTGTAATCTGACAACAGATTCGTATTGTATTCAGAATTTCATATATTTTAATGCTTTAGCGTGGAACCATTATTCATTTTCTAGGATAAATATTAATTACGTTACTTCTAACTCAGAAAAATCAAACAGACTATTAACTAATAGTAAATTATGTACAACAAGGAAAACTTTATTTTAATTTCTATGTTCAGATATTGTAGAATTTTTTAAATGCTTGCTTATTGTTCAAATATTTTAAAATTTAAAATCCCGTCTTAGGTAGTTTTATTACAACGATTGCGAAATACTCTCACAATAGATAGTAGATTTGCAGTAAACATAATATTATATTCACAAATAATTAATGTTGCTGCTAATGAAACGCTCGGGTTCGCCTGTGATCGACTCCTGCGCATCATTTGTCATCCCACGACCTCCGACACGGCGTGTAATAACGATACAGTATCCATCGCAAACAATTTTTATTTTTATTCGTCTATTTTACATTTGCCTAGGCATCAGTTATTAAGATATTACTCTGGTAATTATCATTTGCGAATTTCATGGACGCATGAGTGTCTTAAATGAAATCTTATAAGAATTCATCATATTTTTTATATTTGCTTATATAGCGACTATTATAATACATACACACACACACTTAACAAACGGTCGACGTCCAATGCTGGACAAAGGCCTCCCCCAATTATCTCCACGACGACCGGTCCTGCGCTGCCTCTTCCAAATCTATTCCATATGTATACTACTGGAGGAGGACTATCTATATAAATGGAGAGCCGTTTCCTTCAGTTATACTTTGAAAACTACTGAACCGGTCGGAATAATACTTATACTAAAAGGTGCAGCGTGTTTCGGAAAAGTTTTTAGTATAATTTATGGTGATTACTTATCTAGAACCTATATTTTTTTGCCTTAGAAGTACTTATATATTTGCAATACAAATAATTTAGTCGATGACATTTCATTTACATATGACAATTCATACAATGAGCGGACACGGGGTACTTAATTTTTATCAGCCTTACAAATAAATTTGGCATAAAGTTATAAATAACTACTCATAAACCAAGAATATGTAAAATGTTTACAAATAGACATTTTGCTTACGATTGGTTTATTCGGACGTTTAACATTTTCTGCATTTATTTGCCAGGTAGCTTGTCATTCGGAAAACTTCAGAATTATCATTGTATTGACAGTGTTGTCAACAATATTGTAAACATTTTGCATATTCTTTGTTTATGCTTAGTTATAACTTTATACCAAGTTTATTTGTAAGACCGTATATGTTTATTATAAATAAACCTATAGCGCTGCTTAACAGTAGGAAGCCAATTAATTTCAAACAAAAACGAACCACTAGACACAAACATAAGGCTCGTGAAGAGCTGCTTGTAAATTTCGGCGTCATTTTGCAAATTTCTCAAATCGTCGAAGATGAATTAAAATATAAGCAGCTCAATATTAGTGATGTAATGATTGTAGTGTGAAATTTGATAATTAATTCCGCTGTATACATGACTGGCCAAATTTTTCCGCGTAACCTGCAATACTTATGGGTTCACATTTCAATGAAAAGGTTCGGTCAATTCTCATGTGTCCATATAAACGCCCAGCCAGTGGAAAATTCATTCATCCAATATGCACCCAACACACTCTAACACCTCTGAAAAACACTCTCTCACTTCGATGAAGCTTATTTTCGGAGCTTTAATCTCACCTCATTTATTTATTAACCCGTAATCGATTATCAAATAGCCAATGTTCGGCTGACCAATTTCTTTGTTGTCGTTCCTAATATCACTTTGAACAATTTTTTACCTGAGTTAAGAGCTTCAATAAGACGGACTCAGCGCTCCATCTATTGTTTTTATAAGTCAATATTTGGTTACGCATTGTCGGCATCTCTTTGTAATTCATCTTTCTTCTATATCCATAAGTTCATGAACAAAGATGATTTGTAATAATTCTACAATGGGTTATTCCATTCGGTTCGAGGGAGATTTTTAATAAAAAGTTCTAATCTTTTGTTCTCAACACATCAAAGCATTCGAAAACTGGTACTATTTTAATTGCTATTGTACTAATATCACCACTATTGATTCTTAGCTCGAAGATTGTGTTACAATTATGAATCATAATATAAAAGCCCTTAGTAAAATCTAAACAAAAATACTTTTCAAGGGAATTTGTAAGCGTTGTTAAATTACAATTGAAAACACAGCAATAACTCGAAAACACGCAATATGAAACGAAACAATGTAATGAACGAGTGTATGAGTGAAAACAAACCACCGAAATATTGAAGGAATTCGTTCAAAGGGGAAAAATGCAATAAAAAGTCTCGTCCGATGAGTGTGGTTAAAAAGCAACGAACGATATGGTTGCGAACATCGGCCGCAGACAAAAGTTCGACTACTTGACTATGCAAATTATATTTGCGGACGCCGCGAGTAAGGCCCGATCTCCGGCTTTTCATTTCACTTCTTCGCAGTATACCGCGTACTCTTTTCATATTTTCATCCGATTTCCTTCCCCTCGATCATTTTGTTTCGTTTTTAAAAAGTCGCGGAACAATGCTGCTTTCCGCGGGGTGTATTCGCCGCGAGCGTTTTCTTGCGAGCGTTTTCATTCTTATTTTTATATCTCTTTATTCATATCCGTTTTCTTTCTTTAATACTTTCTACTCATAAATGCTTGGAACGGTCCCCTTGGGTGTATTGTTCAAATAATATGTAAATGAGTGAGATCGACTGAACCAAATTAGAATTATAATTTGGTTTATGTTACATTGCTTTTGATTTCGTTATTGAGCGTATGTTGTTAGAATAAATTGTTACAATATGACTCTATCTATTTTTAAGGTATTTTCACTGGTTGTTTGACGGACAGATGGTCGTTGGGGCAGTAAAGACCTCGAATGGCCACCACGTACCGGAAGACGCAGTGTTAGTAAACCCCCCACAAGTTAGACCAATGATGTGGTCAAGATCGCTGGAATAGGTTAGATGAGGGCAGCGCAGGACCAATCGTCGTGCAGATCTTTGGGGAGGCCTTTGTCCAGCATGGACGTCTTCCGGGTGATATTTTGATAATGACACCTCATTTTATAACTAGTAACTTATATGTTTTTATGACAATAAGGGGCGAGACGAGCAGGACGTTCAGCTGATGGTAATTGATATGACCTACCCATAACAATGCAATGCCGCTCAGGGATCTTGAAAAACTAAAAAATTCTGAGAAGCACTACAATTGCACTCGTCACTTTGGAACATAAGATTTAAAGTCTCATTTGCCCAGTTATTTCACTAGCTACGGCGCCCTTCAGACCGAAACACAATAATGTTTACACATTACTGCATCACGGCAGAAATAGGCGCCGTTGTGGTACCCATAATCTAGTCGGCATCCTGTCCGAAGCAGGGCCCACTGGTACTATTTTTATGTTACAAATTGAATAAGGGATCCGCGGGAATAAATAAAAAATGATATATTTATATAATTATTGACAAAATTCGAAGCAATGGTCAGATTAACATGTAAATGAATCTACACTCACAAAGTCACAAGCGCCCCTCGTATACAATAAATATGATAGTTTTCACTTCTCTGCCGTTTGACTTAGAAAAAATATCAAACGAATTTTATGACAGACTCCCCTCTCAGACGCACCAAAACCATTTAGATAAGTCTTTTTTATAGTTCTTTATTGAAAATAAATTGCCTAGAATAAAATCAAACGCATTCGGAATGGCTTTCCGATAGATGAGTATGAAATAATGTTTGTCAGATAAGATGAAACAGGTCTCGATAACGTATGCTTATTGCAATCATTTTATATATTACTATAATATCTGTGCTTAGAAACTACCTTTTACTGTAAGAATATATACCGCCAAACAGGCATAAATGATGTAATAAGATATTGTATCAGAACTTTTTTATATCATATTATATATGATGAAATATACAGGAGACAGTGTTAAATAGATTTAAATTTAAATTATTAATACTATTAAAAATATTGTTTCTACTCAATTAACGAATATTATCAAACGAATTGGTAACTGGCACCAATACTATATTTAATATTATTTATTGTGATAATTTTTACTACATTGTCTTAACATTATATTGATTATTGTAATTTTATATTGTATGGTCTCTGAGATATAGCTTTACGTTGGTAAAATTAAATGTAGCAGTAAGTATTGATTGTGTTAGGTTATTATATTATAAAACGATACCACAAAAATATTTGCATGTCTGTCAAGACGAAACATGTGCCAACTCTTAAATTTGTAACAACTTTACTTGTGAATTTTTCTGGCAAATAAAGAACTTTGACTTTGACTTTGATATATATGCATATACTTGATATTATGTATTTTGTATTTTAAAACCTGTGTAACACACTAATACTACTACTACTACTACTACTACATATAAAATAAAAGTGATTTAAGTGAATTTGTTTCTCTAAATAAGTATTTCGTGAATAACGTGGTAAGTTATTAATGATAAGCATACCAATAATTAAGTAAGTGTGGAATTGTTTGATATTCTCAATGAAATAAATTAAAAGATAGGGGTCAGATGGGAATGTGAAATCAATATATTTATTCATATTTATCATAAACACCAGTTTTATGAACAATATTATTTTCTGTGATGATAAATAAGTAGCTTTATAATGCATTTATATAATTATAATCCCGCTAGGTGCAATTATTTGTATGATGAACATGGATATTTGTTTCCGAGTCCTGGATGTTTAAATGTATTTATGTATGTTTAAGTAAGTATATTGTATTAAATATATCATTGTCTTGTACCCGTAGTACAGGCTATGCCTAGTTTGGGGCAAGATAATTTGTGTAAAAGTGTGTCATTTTTTTTTTATTATTATCATTAGTAAAGAAATATAATACGTTTTATTTATCAGTGGCTGTATGGACAGCATCGTTGTTTTTTTATGTCAATTCTTTATTCAAATTTGAAACTGTTTGTTTCGTTTCGTATGTATTTCATGTATCATTCATAATTCGATCGTTACAACGACTACTGCAGTCATACTAGTACTTTTGTATCGGGAATACAGTAACCTGGAGATTCCACAATGTCGCTGTTCTGTGTTACACAACCAAAGTTTGCTTGTTACAAATTATAATGTACATTTTTCGGTCTGAGTCAAGTCTAAATAATTAAATGTATTCGCATTATTAACTGCAATTAATATTATAACACAGTACTATAATTAATAATAAGAACCATCCAACCAACCAAAATTGTTTCCTATATCTGCCGTATTATCATTTCCTCTCATGTTGGGCACAATTTATGAGGCGAGTGGCCAACGAGATAAACAGTTTCCTCAAACTGCACGGATTATTGTTCATGCCAGACCAGTGGGGATCTAAGTTATGACTTACGAATGACCTTTGACATCACACAAAATAAATATCACTTTTGTTTGAGACGTACTTATATTTTAAAATATATCGGTGTCTTTTACCACTACAGTTTAAGCTTAATATAACTAGCGTCATTTTGCAATAGACAATATGTGTAGGCAATTATTATTACTTAACTCTTTATTACAATTTCATCTATATTTACTTCAACTGATATACGTCCACTGCTGGACAAAGGCCTCCCCAAAGATCTACACCAGTGACTAGATCATCTGTCCATCTTGTGGGGACCTACCAACACTGCGTCTTCCGGTACATTGCCGCCATTCGAGGACTTTACTGCCCCAATGGCTATCTGTCTTGAGCTATGTGCCCTGTCAATGCCAATTCAGTTTCGTGGATTATTATCCGGTCAATGTCGGTGACTTCAGTACCCTACGGATTTCCTCATTTCTGATTTGTTCTCGGTGGGAAAGTCAGAGCATATTTATAAATATACAAATTGTAATCCCGCCGGCGTAGGTTCATGAAAATTCCGACAGTGGTTAGGGCGGCATAGTGATGAAATGCCCAAAGTAAAGCTGGCCTTCTGTATCTCACCCTTAGCCCAGTTATTTTAGCGATATACTCATGAGATAATGGTCGGGGCTCTTTACTATAAGACTATTGACCTATTATGCTCTGACGTGCAATCAGTTAAATAATTTTGGCTAATTGTAACACAGGGCTAAATCCTAAATAGAATTGTATTGTATATAATCTAGTTTATAAGTTATAAATCTCGCAAATGTTATACCTAGACTTAAGTGTTTCATTGTAATTTTTAGTCGTTTTTTTACTTTTGGAGGCTCATAAATGGCCTTTACTATTATGGCTGTCAGCCCACCTAATATAATAAAATACATAAATAAATTTGACTATTTACGAACACGACTATCAGGACAAAATTATTATTGAATCAACATCCCACATGACAGTAACTTCCTGTGCTAGGTCTAAGTATTTCGTCAATTTGCTCATCACAGCTTTGACGAAGCTATCCTCACATGGAACGAGGGTCTCCACAATAATTTCCCCACACAATAGATTGCATTGCTCGCAATGAAAGGGGGATACCCTGTTCTGTATTAAAGCTACTTTACCAAGAATAAACATACAGTCACAGTAAATATGGCTGGTAATTTTAACGGCTAATTTTCGAATTAAAAACGTTCAAATGTCCAAACGCCAGGGGCTGCAATATCGGGCCCGTACATTTCACGGTCCGTAAGTTGTTCGTATCGTCACGGATATAATAACCAGTGAAATGGTAACTATAAAGAGAGATTGTATTTTTTACTAACGTCGTAAGAAGTCGGAATGTCCGACCGGCCCTTTGATCGGTTTGATAAAACTGCCTGCAATTTTCTTTCTTTTTTCATAACAAATTTTCTCAGCCGTTATTGTTATGATCTATACATATCAAAAGTTTGTATGGACTTATTGTATAAAGCTGCTTTTATTGATTATTTTCATGATTCTTATTACATGTTTTGCAGTGAACTGACGTATGGCAGTTGATTATAGAATTAGTGCTCCCAAAAGGATATCTCGCTTAAGCAAAAAAATACCACATTCAGAAATCAATTGCGATTCTTGCAAGTTCGTCAGCGCATTGACATACTGTGACTGAAAATATATTATTTTTATATTAATATACATTTTTTAACCGACTTCAAAAAGGAGGAGGTTATCAATTCGATCGATATTTTTTTTATGTATGTACACCGATTACTCTGAGGCTTATGATCCGATTTACGTAATTCTTCTTTTGTTCGATGCGAAATAGATGCTATTTGGTCCCATAAGTCCGAAAAAAATCTATGAGAAAAATTGGCGAAACGCTTTCTCATGTTTCTGCTTTCCAAAGAGGTATTTGAACAATAACTTAGAAATATAGTTTTTGGATGTATATTTGGTATAATTTACCTATCCATGTCCTTATGTATCTCTCTCAGCGTGACAGAAGCTGGTTCCTTTTAGAAATCTTTGGATATATTTGGAAAATCAACTAACTTCAAGGATGCCCATTATGAGAATCAAATACGTGGTTACTGGCTGCATGTCTTCTGCGGGCGAGTACTTTTTGTGTTTTAATTCTGAAAACTCCAAATCTCCTCGGATTGTTTTGCTAGCAACATTTACTTTTACAATTCTGTTCCATAAGTTACGGCTGTCAACCCAATTGGTATGATGCTACTGACGTGTCAAGCAATAGCCAATACCATACAAAAGGAAGTATCGTACAGCTAAATTCAGTGTTCATATTATATTCGAAACACGATTTTATAATTCTCATAACACTCAACGTCAAATGTTCTATCTGATCATCAAAAGTTTACGTCCACTAAAATCTTACGTACCTTCGGATTGCCCTACGTGTGTGTCATTTTACGATTGTCTTTGGCTATTTCTGCTGATGGATATGGACTGTTGAAAATGTAGTCAAACATGACTATTATTTCTTTTATAGTTATTATAATCTTTGGAGTTATTCAAAATCACATTTGTAAGCCTGAGATAAACACAGAACCTACAAAAGTTAGGCTGTCTTGAATGACATTTAAGAAGTATAGATCAATTGGTTGGTTGATCTTTTTTTATATAAGAAGGGGCAAACGGGCAAGAGGCTCATGTGATAGGAACTGGTGATGTAACCGCTCATGGAATGGTATTATGGGGCCAAGAGATGCCTTTAAATTGGGACTATTCTAAGCTTCGATCAGGAAAACTAACCTAAAAGGTTAAAATAAAATCGCTATTACAGCTGTTGTATTGCAATGTAAAATAATATTGTATCATATACCTTACGAAATTGTAATACCTGAATAGATATAATTATTTGTTCCTATTAATTTAAAATTGTTTTCAAACAATAATCAGAAGTAATATTTTCGTATATATAGCATTAAAATAACACGTTAATATTTGTTTTATTTTTTGAATATATTTCTTCAGTCCGTTATTATTTAATTAAATGTTCGTTCCTTTGTTAAATGTTTGTCTCCTTTGGCAACCCTTATAGCTCAGTGATTAGAGACCCTGAGCTAGAAGGCTTTACCTAGTTTGAGGCTTAATGTGTCAATGTAATTATTGTAATTGTTATCAATTGCCAGTAATGTTTATTGAACCTCTATTTGTAGGGGTTCCTAAATCGATATTTTTAAAATACTAATGTTCGTTTATGCAAAATTACGTATCCTAGTATTTTACCGATCGTTTTGAGATACTTACACACTATAATATAGGAGCAAGTTTTTATCAATCTATATATACTTTGCATGAAGCGTAGCCGGGTACAAGTACTTATAAATGAATCTGTATGCTAAGAGTGCCATATCATGTTCAAAAACCAATCAATTCAAAGTAAATTCGAACATATACTATAGCCACAGTGAAGCGTGGCCTGGTACAGGTACTAATAAATGAAACTGTATGCTAAACGTGCCATATGTTCAAAAACCAATCAATTCAAAGTAAATTCGAACATATACTATAGCCACAGTGAAGCGTGGCTGGATACAAGTACAAATAAATGAAACTGTATGCCAAAAGTGCCATATGTTCAAAAACCAATCAATACAAAGTAGATTCGATTCGATTAAGATCGAATGTATTCTTTTCGTCGGAATGGCTCACCGGGCCATGCTTCCTGCGACATCAGTGTGGTCGAAACGTTACACCTTTTATTAATATGCTTGAATTAATAATATTGTAGATATTGGTTGGCGGGCCCGGGGATCGCGTGCGAATGATGAAATCGTGAGGCTTCGCTACATCGATTCAAAATATCGATTTACATTACATCGAATATTAGCTTCGATTAATTTTATTATTAATGTTTATTTATCAGCCCAGCTGTTTACAGAGTGATGTCTTTACTTTCATATACGATATTATTGAAAAGCAATTGAAAATATCATACTATCAAACTTAAGGAATATAATGTCAAAAGAAAAACAAAAACCATCTTTATATCTGTTGTGTCAGGTGAGGCTGAACGCTGTGTTTTTCTATTATTAATGTGCTATTTTTATCAAATATACTATGTAACTGTATCTGCTATGTTATTATCAAACTCCTAATAAGAGATGTAATTATGAAAAATCGAAAAGCGAACAAATGACATTTATATAATGTGACTTTTCATGATCAATCTAACCTTGTGATGAAGTACTTGTAAACATTTCGATTGATCGACTTTGTTTTTTGTATGTTTTGATTATATATCAATCATAATATATCTACTACTAGCTGAAGCGACAGACGTTGTTCTGTAGATGGTAAAAAATACTGTTTTATAGGAATTTGCCAATAATATTTCAAAACGCCAAGAATTATTTCGTAAAAAATGCTCGCTGTTGTTATAATGAAATTGTTTCACTGAACTGTCAAACCGTGCGTCAATAAATTCTCTCACAGAAAATATGTCCATACAAAACAAATATTGGAAATAATAATAATTATGGGTCCCAAATCGAAATAAAAAGTATCCTATCTCTCAAGTTGGACTGAACTACACTCCATGAAGTAATCCCTATTTAAATCCGTTCATTAGTTTAGGAGTCCATCGCGGACAAACAACGTATCACGTAATTTATATATATTAACATATACGTATATCGAATATTTATTCTAACCCTTAGTGAAAATACTGAAATATTATAGCGATTTTTTTATAAATTTATCTTTTTCGTTATTTTCATATACAAACAACGTTTGCCAAGTCAGCTAATATCATATACGAATCATAATAGAATTTATAACAGTTATTTACACCGGTTCCTTGAGGCAGCAACAGAAGACCGTGCAATGAACTGGTCTTGATAAGTTTACTGGTTATTTTGTTATTAAAGGTCTTCCTTTATATTATATTCAACAAAAATTAAAGGCCCTTCGTCTATACATGGATAAAATAATTTATTTCCAGTATTTAATGATGAATAATTAAAATAATAAAAAAAATATTCTATACGCTATACCATAAACTATATAGAAGATAGACGTCATGTTTTGATTAACATATTGTAATATAATTAATATTTTTAAAGTCCACTTTCATTAAAATAATAAATTAACACATAATTTGTAATGACAAAACAAGTAATAAAACTATATTTTCAAAATGGCGAAATGTTGTGACAAGCAACTGCCATTAAATAACTGTTAATTATTTATAAACAAGACCACGCCGTGTTCAGTTATCCATCCATTATTTATATCATTATTAAATTATGTTGTCGTTATTCCAGTTGCAAAAATATATAATCATAATTTATGACTTATCCGACACTTAATTTACCGATGACAGAACAACATATGCGTGATGGTTATAAAATTTGTTGTCAATGCATTTGATGACATGACTAAATCAATTTATGAGAATCTATTGTAAATTGGATTCATTGTACAGGTATTACTTTTTTTTGTGAAAATAAGGGAAGAGACGAGCAGGACGTTCAGCTGGTGGTAATTGATAAGTGCCACCCATTACAATGTAGTGCCGCTCAGGATTCTTGAAAAACCCAAAAATTCTGAGCGGCACTACAATTTCGCTCGTCACCTTAAGACACAAGATGTTAAGTCTCATTTGCCTAGTAATTTCACTAGCTACGGCGCCTTTTAGACCGAAACACATTAATGTTTACACATTACTGCTTCACGGCAGAAATAAAAGAAATACTTGTAATTACAGAAATATTAGCTATGTATTTGGAATGAAAGAATCAAAATAGACTATTTCATAAACGTTCCTAATTCTTTTTAAAGTAATTATAGTATATTATGAACGCTTATACACTTGCAGATAATTGACTTATCAAAAGTTAATTACTTTCACTTATACGTATAATAAAATCGTAAATAATTTAAAACTGCACATTGACCCCCTTATCCATAATGGTCCGCTAACTTTAAACAGCCGCTTAGGAGTGTTTTTTCTCATTCTGACTTAGGTCAATAGAAGAAGACAGCGTGAGAATTAGCAATGCTTTAAGTTAGCAGACTATTATGAATAAGAGGGTAAATATTTTAGTAAAGAATACTTGCTCTGCATTCTACAGAAAATACCGAGTCCAAAAAAAGTATTATATGGATTTTTTGTCTGTTTGTATGTATCTATGAATATTTTTAATTCAAATTTTGCATTAATTTTAACAAGAATTCGGGTCTATAAATCACGCTAGCTGCTAACAGTATTTTGATGCCTTTTAGCGTCCACGCGGTCGACGTCGCCAGCAAAACTAGTGTTATTAAAAATATTACAATCTAATCTTAATTTATTAATATTTCAGAGAAATCTCCATCCTCATCCTCTTAATGCACTGATTTTTATACTTTTATACAAAAAAAAGTTAATGATATAATAATCTATGTTCATTTATGAGAATATAAGAATTTCAACCAACACACAAATAGCTATGTATCATAGACGATGGACAGAGATGAATAACGTGCTTTACTTTTATGCAATATCATAAAACCCAGGTAAAATTAACAAATATTTACAATGGGTGATTGCAACGGTCGAGAGAGATCCCCTTGGCAAACTGTGAATTAAAATGGGGACGAGAAAAATTAATCCTAATACGATTTTAATGAACCCGAAATGAATGAATGTAATAATGAATTGTTAAGCCTGCGCCGCATATCTTTATTTTAATATCAAGAATTATTATAATGTATACAAAACGGAAAAAAAAGTTATTTAGAAACCCGTTGAGGATGTAGGTATATTATAAATGGTCTGCAATTATTCCTCATATTCAAATTCAAATTCAAAAACACTTTATTCATGTAGGTCACGGAAATGACACTTATGAATGTCAAAAAATAAAATTGAATTTACCGCTACTTCGTAAAGGGTTGAGCTAATGAGAAGAAGTTGCAAGAAACTCATTGCCACTCTTTCAAGTCAAGATTTACATTTTAATTGTTTTACAAATCGTTTCAATTACAATATATGGAAAGTGACGCAACAAATATACTCAAATGTCAAAAACTGAAAGGCTTACACGAGTAAGTCAAAAAAGTAAATTAATAATTATAAACACAAGAGTTATTGAGTATAGTAGATGCATCAATCCACACATACCGTAAATAAATAGAGGCATTATGTGAGCATTTCATAATATAAAATATATACTTAATAACTTTAACTTTAAAGGAAATAATAATAATAAAAAACACATCAAGTAGACCTCCCGGTAACAAGATCATCCAGCCACCATATAAATAGGTTCAAATTCAAATTCAAATTCAAATATTTTTATTCAATATTTTGAATAAAAATGTGGATGGATGGATGGAAGTAAAAAATGGATGTGACATCACTTATTGAAAGTCAAAAACTACCACCCATTCCAAAATGAATGCCTCAGACCTGAGAAGAATGGGCGCAACAAACTCAGCGGGCTTTTTTCATCGAATAAATATGTTTACAAAGTAATATTGTACAATTAAACTTATTATTTAATAGCCTGAGGGCGGTCACTCCAATCCCAATCTGTGGTATCATTAAGAAAGTAATTTATGTTATAGTAACCTTTACCACACAAACGTTTTTTAACAATTCTTTTGAATAACGTTATACTTTTGTTTTGAACATTTTCTGGGATCTTGTTGTAAAAGCATATACATCGCCCCACAAAAGACTTACTAGCTCGACTTAGCCGAGTAGTAGGCATCATAATATAGGTTGTCTTACAACACTCTTGAAATTGATTCTACGTAAAGTCAAATTACTTAGACATGTATTCATATGATAAAATGCAATAATAATTAAGGTTTAGGAAAGCACAAAGATGTCCGCCTTAACATTGAATATAAAGCATACAAGCACTGAAAATGTACACCTGAAGTCTCGCTTTTGCATTAACGAATGCGAAAGCGGCACTGTGCATACAGGACGAGGTGCATCCCCCCTTTTGCACTCCTCGTCTCCCCAAACCCTAACACCCTCACAGCGTGGCAACCTCTTACGCGAAGCAGGCGCCTCCAGCACCAAGCCACGTCCCACCCGTTCATTACATGCAAGCGACTCAACAATTCCAGTTTGCTTTTTCACCACACAATCCAGCAGACTGACTTAACTACTCCCATACAACGTCCACTCGAATAATAAAGATGGAGAAATTAACCCGGCCGCACTGAAAAAGCGGAAACTAAGTAAGCTATCTCGAGTTGAATGGAGGTAATGAAACGCGAGCACTTGTGTACGGAATGAAAGAAACTCGTCGTGAAACGCGATGAGCTTGTTGAAACAGAGGGTAAATGTCAACTGCGGAATAAAAACAGTCAACAGATAAATGCAAACGATAAACATAATGAGAGTGAGAGAGATATTCATAAGTCAATGTTGACTCTGGCCAATGTTGAGAATGAATGCAGATTGTTACATATGTTGAATGAATATCATAGGCAAAACTATACACTAACAATAAACATATAGCTTATAAACAATCAAAGTGGGCAAAAGAGAAGAACATATCTAATACAGCAAGATAGAAAAGGACAGTGATTCTATTGTTTCTATAACCGATTTTGATTGGAATTAGCATGTAGGAGGCTCCTTTGTACCGGATGCCGGCTAGATTATGGGTACTACAACGGCGCCTATTTCAACCGTGAAGCAGTAATGTGTAAGCATTACTGTGTTTCGGTCTGGAGGGCACCGTAGTGAAATTACTGGGCATTTGAGACTTGAGTTCTTATGTCTCAAGGCGACGAACGCAGTTGTAGTGCCGCTCAAAATTTTTGTGTTTTTCAATAATCTTGAGCGGAGCTGCATTGTAATGGGCAAGACGTATCAATTAACATCAGCTGAACGTACTGTCTCTTCCCTTATTTTCAATAAAACAATTTGAATAGTACAATAGCTAATGTACACATTTACAAGTCAAAATTGGTCGCGCATTATTGAACTGTCAGGCGCCTACACTATGGTATAGTCTAAGGGCAAAACTACTCGTAGCTATCGATAAAATACCCGCACTAAATTTATTTCTGCCTATAAAATATTCAATTACGTATAAGCACACATTTGCTAGGGCCAACAACAGCGACCACGCGGCACCCCCATTAAAGACGCCTAAGGGCCATTTAATCGGTCAGTGGATGTAAATTTGCCGGCCCCAAAACAAATATCCCGAAACTAATAAGGAAACGAAATATGTAAATCGTCAGCCATATTGTTTCACAAGTGAAATCTTCCTTTAATCTTATAACAAATCCGCGTCCAAATGGCCGGTGCGGGTTTAAATTTGAATACAGGAGAGGGTATTGCTGAGGGTCATGCGAGACATGAGGAAGGAGGTAATATATGCAAGACACGCACCGGAGAGATAGCGCTCATAATGTTATCCTATGCACATATTGCAGCAAATTAGTTGTATACTTGTAGACCGAAAGTAGGGCCACTAAGACATTGTTCGTTAGTAGTTTGCATGGATATGAGACTGGAAATATGGGGCTTGGCAGCTGCTGGCGTAACTCATTTAGATGTTTTATGGCCAGTTCACCGGACCGTGTTACCAATTTAAGATATTTCTATGCGGGACGGCGTGGCGTTAGTTTGGCTTCCGATTAGGGGATTAAGGTAATGCCTTTTAAGGTATTACGAGCAATAATTGTGGGTTTCTATTATGATAGAGAGACCCTTTGAAACAGGACAATATTCAATTGATTCTATTCAATAATTTACGATGCATAGAAAGGGTTGCTATTATTGTTTTAGAGGCCGAAAAAGCCCAAGATAACAATAAATAAAGATAACACGCACTCGGATCAAAATACTAAGGCTGAGGAGATCTACAGAGCTTACTTAGACTTTGCTCAGATTTTACTTACGTAATTTTTTTTTAATTAAAATAAGTGATAAAACAAGCAGGACGCAGTGCCGCTCAGGATTATTGAAAAACACAAAAATTCTGAGTGTCTCTACAACTACGCTCGTCACCCTAGAGACATAAGTTGTCAAGTCTCATTTGCCCAGTAATTACACTAGCTACGGCACCCTTCAGACCGAAACACAGTAAAGCTTACACATTACTGCTTCACCGCAGAAATAGGTGCCGTTGTGGTACCCATAATCTAACCGGCATCCGGTGCAAAGGAACCTCCCACAGTGTACGCATAGCATATTTATTTTTGATTTCGTTTTTTTAGTTCTTTGACAGCTGAAATTATATTGAGCTTAAGCTAAGACAGCCGAATACATAAGTGAAGTTTGCGTTTTATTACATTCAGCTAAGTTTTACGTAAGTAAATACTGAGCAAAGTCTATGTACGCTCAATAGATCTCAGCCTAAAGTATGTATGTATATGGCAGACTTATCCTGAATATAAATTAACTTAAAAGTCTCCTGTAAAGTGAACTCGATAAAACAGTGAAAATCAAACAAATAGACAACGAAAATCGAATGACCCCACGGTTCTCTGAACACCGATTCCCGTTCTACAAGTAAATCAAAGGGTGTGGAACTTTACACCCACTTAAAGCCGGACACAGTAATAAAACGTTCGAACTTTCCAGACCCTGTACTTTGAATTAGTAAACCCTTCTCAATTTGTTCACGTTCACACTAAAGCCAATGACTGCATTTGTAATAAGAGAGACCGTGTGTCTTTATAAGTGTTTTTCTTTTAATTAAATGAACTAGAAGCATGAGTCCGTAGAGTTCTTAAGCTTAAACTCAAACGAAAAATAGTTATTACTGTACGAAACATAATTACCTCATTTTCTTCTATTATTAAAGAGTCATTTTTAAATTAAATTTGTAATGTCATATATAATTAATTGAGATAAATATATTTGCAACTTTTAGTAATATAACATTTTTGCTTAGTTATTTATTAGATTTTAAATTTTGCTTTGATAATAAACGCTAAAGCAATATTATCTTAGTACTCTGGGAATATTTTAGAAGTCTAGTTCATCTTTCAAACAGTGTTTGCGAGCAGCATAAAGTCCCTCGCGTAAGTACAATAGTACGCCTTGACCTCCACCTTACGGATATACAATAAATTACTAATAAGAAACCTTTTTTAACTATCTTCATTAACTTCATTACTCTTTGTTGTAAATTTAAATGATTCCCAGCAGCTTAGCGAAACTCTCTAAGAAAAAAGCGATTCACTCGATTGTATGAAACGTGCAGTCATTGATATATTAACAGATGACGGCTATAATCTTGTAAAAAACGGAGATAGCCGAAATCTACTACTACGTTTTAAGTAACTATTCGCCTTCAAACGTGGCCGAATTATACTTCGTCGCTTATCGCCACACTGTATACTATTTCAAACTTATGTCAAACTAGCTGACCTGGCCAACGTTGTTTTGCCATATAAATTATATATGTTAACCTTCCTTGAGCTTCAACGAATCTACTACAAAAGATTTAATTGAGGTCGGTCGATAGGAGTTATTAGGGAACATACAAACATACATTCTCTTTTATATATACAGATAGATTACTGCACGTTTCATACTAAACTAATTCTCAATTTTTACTTAGGCAGTCCCGTCTCTTATAATTAGTATTTACATCCTCTTTGATTCCCAATAACAAATCGCTAAAGGCTGAGGACGTGTGTCTAGTCGGCTGCATTTAACATGAATGTAACATAACACCAATTGTCCGCAATGAGTTGAAGGTGCTGAAAACAATTTGATCCCGGTCAGCCAGTTTATATAATTACAACTGTGGTTTAAGCTTTGAAACACAATACGAATTCAAATCTAGCTCGGTAATAATTTGTATCGGTTACATCATTGTTCTTTTCTTCTAATCATTTCAATTATATTTAGGATTATTGAACCTACATTGCTACGATTTAAAATTACTAATTCTGACTTTAAAAGCTAGGTTTAATTGTTTGTTTTCGAGTCATGTATGTATATATTGTATTAAAATATCTTAATATGGCACCCTTAATAAATTTTATGCATAATTGAGGGTTTAGATAATCCTTTTAGTTATAAATGCTACAGTATTTCTTTACACTCCTACCCCTCTTCTTAGTTAAATCGTAATATTATTGTGTGAAATACGTCCATTTCATAATTATTAAAATATATAATATAATTTTGATAGTTAATTTAGGACGTGAGTTTTATCAATACGAACTATTTTTATTAATCGTCACCAGCATATTATAATAAATTAAATTAATTTGAACATAATTGTGGTTAAAAATATATTGGGAATATGTGTCTAAAATTATAAAATGCAGAATGAAATCGGAACACAATTTGCCAAGTCTTATTAGCAAAGTCATGTCCATTAGGAGCGGCTCAAAGACATCTAAGTGCAAGGGTCCTAATCAAGACGAAATTAATTGTTTCCAAAGAGGTGATTCCGAGGAATATACTCGTTGATTAAGTGTGGAGCTCGGGTCCACGACCGAGCAGGGGTTATTAAATAATTTATTGTCTAACAACTATTCGAGAGGCACTGCTTAAATGTTCCAATAAGATTCTGCTGCTAAGTCTTGTTGCGGTATATTGCCGGTGTAAACTTTGTCCGCGAAACTTAAATGAATTCACACTGCAATCGTAGCGAGCTGGAAGACGTTTGCCAGCACAAACTAATAACTATTATACAACATTCTTGTCTTTATTTTGCTTAACGCAGCATTTCAAAGCGAAATGAAAATTGTTTCATAAAGCATATTGCTTCGGACAAAGCAATAACAGTTGTGATTGAGTTTAGCCCGAGTTCTTTATAGCTTTCAGAGAACGTTTCGACCTGTCAGTGGCAAATTACATGGACTGCCCATTCACGCTCAAAAATCACTTTCAATTGAGTCAAGTGGGACAAAATAAAAGGTGAATTGATTGTGGGGGTGCGAATGTGCGCCCCTACAGGGAAACCAAAGTCGGAAAACGTATGTCCGGGCTATTTGTACACAATAACACGGACTGACAACGCGTTGATTCAAATCATTTATTATGTTTGATGTTCATTCTATCAACAAATTGAACTGAATGTATTTATAAAACAAAATTGTAACGAAGGAATTTAGGAAAATATTGCAAAGCCTACTGATGTTTGATAGCAAAATGTTTATGAAGTTTATTTAATTTTTTATGAGGCAATTCATAAAATTGAGTGCCCACAGTAAGTGCTTTCATGCAGGGAATGTATTTTTCAGATTGATTATAGTAAAAGCTTGCGGTGCTCTTTAAGTTTTCGATGAATATAATTGAATTGACTGATTAAAAAAGCCACGTGACTGGTAACAAAGTGATACTTCATAATTTAAGTATTTTATGCAGATGATACTTTTCCATTTAGTTATATATATGATGATGAGATGAAGGCGTAGTTTTATTAGTTAAAAGGGGATCAGGAATCAATTTCACCTCACATTATTTGATTATGTCTAGGCTAAAGGGTTCGAAATAATTCATTCCTGTCGCAATATTTTGCTGCATCCGTTTTCCCTGCGCGTCGCCTCGACAAATTTACAAGAGGCTTTTTAGTGCATATAGCTCGGTTTAAAATATTTTTTTACGATTGTATTAAAGTATACATTTGGTTCTTCCTAAGCTTGTTTGATGTCGTGTAAAGTTAAAAATATTGTAATTTTTGATCAAAGTGTACTTGCTGTCTTTATGATGAGAAGCTCACCCAGGAAACTGATGATGAATGCGATGAAGAGTGAAGTTGATGACAGTATAAATAAGATAAAACCGTGGTAAATATTTAAAAAAATTGGCTGAGTATATTATTTTAGTTACATCAGGCAAGAATTCAACAACAATGATATAAAATGATTTAAAAATATTTAACAAAATTCTTTGTTTCTAATCGCTTTGTTTTCATATTAACAATCTAGCATTTTGGTGCTATGTTATTTGTGATCGGTACAAAATATACATTAATAAAACAATTCTGTTTTTAACGTTTAACATTTATCAAAAAATTACATTGTTAAAATTTGTTAATCTATACTAATATTATAAAGCTGTAATGTTTGTTTGTTTGTTTGTTTGAACGCGCTAATCTCTGGTACTACTGGTCCGATTTGAATGGTTCTTTTAGTGTTGGGTAGTCCATTTATCGAGGAAGGCTATTGGCTATGTTTTATTTTTTCAAAATTAGGGATCTGTAATAAAATTGCTATTTTGTAACACAAGGTGTAAAATCGAAAACCTATTTTTGCGTGCGCTGCAAAAACTATTGACAATAGAACAAAATGATGTACAGGCTATAATATAGGCAATATTTTATTACTTATAAAACTATCGCGTGAATTATACTTTATATGGCAAAACAACGTTTGCCGGGTCAGCTAGTAGTTTTATAATCAACAAAACTATCACAACAGACATTAACACAAACCCAATTATAGCCAACCATCCGGTAATACACATCGTAATTAACCTGAGTGCTAAATATGATATTTGCAACATAAATACGATATCCTGCAATGAAATCAGTCTGGCAACGTATGGCTTCAATGGCTGTCGACGTCTGTTGTTCTTGTGTGGTCTCGTAAACAAACATCTTAATGTATCGATTTATTAGCCCGCAGTACATTCCGATTCATCATTGGATATATTCGATGAAATGTACTTGTTGATAGACATATCGATTTTAATTGTGTATCGATTTCTGTAACTCGATCATTTAACACTTTACAGTTGTCATTGTTATTGATTTCAATATGGTTTGTTGTTATTTCGTCTACCTTTTCGCGTATCTGCATTAGTTCCTTTTCAAAGATGGCAGGTAGGTTAAGCCAGGGGTCGCAAAACTAAATTGTAAGGGTGTGATTGTTCGTAAAAAATTTCAATGACGCTTTGACTATTACGATATCAGACGATTGATCGATAAGTTAGCTGTGTCATGTTGATGATAAACTTATTTTTTTTTTGTAAACTGTAAAGTCTAGAAGCATACAAAACATCAAAGCATTGGTAATTAGTAATGGGAGCTATTAAGAGCCCTGTGATCAATAAGAAATTTTGTCGAGACACCGGATGCGGTCTGCCGAGCACAAGTTCAATTATTATTGAATTTCCTATGCTTTGCTGGGAGCGGGAAAAACGTTAGGGTTGACATAATGCAGACGAAATTATGTTCCTTTAACCAATATTAGGAAGGAACGTTAGAGCTTAGGTACAATAAAATCATACTACGTTTTTAGAGTAATTTCTAAATGGTTAAATACTAGTTCAATTCACGAAAATATTTCTTAAATAGAACATAAATCCACGGCGCCTGTATACCTAGATTCACATTATTTTTTTGTAATGAATAAATATTACTATGATCCAAAAAAAACCTTTCTCTGAAAATTTGAAATCCTGCATTATATTATTTTTATGAAAAGAAGTGACGGGATGATCAAGACCACCTCCTGATGATGAACTATACTCCCTGCACATTCAGTGCCACTCAGGATTCTAGGAAGACCCAAAATTCTGAATAGTTTGCGCTCGTTATTTTGAAACATAAGATGTTACATCTCTATAGTCCAGTAATTTTACTAGCTACAGTGGCATACAACTAGGTTTAAATAGAGATTTTAATGGAGATTTAAATACCGAATTTGGTATATGTATTGAGAATCTGACGTAAGGAAAAATTTTATAAGTGGGTGTTCAATTAAAAAGTTGTTAAAGAATAAAAGAACCAAATTAAACTAAATCGACTATAATACTATATTTATGTAATTTCTTAACAAGGTAGGCAATGCCTAATTGCGTATATAGTATGCAACTGCTATCAATATACAACTGCTTGGTGACAAAAAAGGCAATAGCTGGTATCTTGTAAATTCCTTTATTATTAGATAATATAGAACCACATGGTACAATAGTAGTGATAATTCAACAAACACTCTGAATTAAAAGATTAAAATCTATAGCATACAAAAATAGTTACAAGAAATGCTATATTGCCTAAAGTCACCTAAAATTCTTGGCTAAATTAAGACCAAATACCCCACAAAGTAACCAACATTGTTAAATTTTAATTGAATTTCTAAAAGCCACAACACCAATCGTTGTTCCATTTGTCCCTGTAATTAATTGTGAAAACTTTTTCAATAATTATAATGCCACTCGATGTTGTTCCAAACAGTATTAAGGGGTAACTTAACTCTTTCGGTTGTTCTCCTTTGCAGTACTCTGTTTATTGTTTATCTATTGTAAGTCATCGCCATTTTGGATATTATAAGATTAACCATTTAGGATTATTGTTACTTTATGTGAGAACTAATAAAATGTGATTTTATTATTAAAATTTACTTGCAAGTAAAACTATAATTTTCTAGTGTCTGAAATCTTAGACGTTCGCATCACTGACATGGCAGCTTAGATAAATTTTAACTTTAATATATTTTACATTAATTTTAGTTAGGTTAATACAATTGAATAATCATTATAGGTTCGGAGTGATAAATAAATTTATGATTCAATAATTCAAAAGTTCCAAAATTCACAGAATTCCATTGTTTTTACTACATTGACATCCCCTATGACTGCCAATTTATTTATATGTTGACGCTACATTGATGTCACAGATTTATATAACAAAGAGGGTATAATATATTATATATTCGTTTATGTTTTCTAAACAAATGATTGCGATATAATGCAACAATTTTGATATCAGATTACAAATACGATACGTTCTGCACATGGCGCGGTGCAGTCAGATGGACACAAATCGACAATCCGATCGTGGTAAAGTCGACACGACTAGGCACTGTTCTATTTTAGTGTTTATGTTTTTATTTTTGCACCTAAATACACATTTAGCACACTGGCTGAATACAATATTCATTATATTTTTTAATATTATTTCTTAAGTTTATTGAAACGCGCCAATATCAAAGTATTTGACTTATAATCTAATATTTATACTAATTAGCTCCTTAAGAAATTCTTATTTTGATAATATTCAATTTAGGAAGCAAAATATGTTGAGAGCAATCAAAAATTTACTTAAAAAATGTATAGTAGGAGCAAAATACATTATCAAGGCGAGGTTCATAATTCGACACACAATTTTTTTCTTTTTCATAACGTTATAACGCAACCTAACGTCAATTTTGCTCTGAGGCCTCCCAAGATTGCAAAATGTAATTACGGAAAATACATTTGAAGTATTTTTTATGTAATAGAAGGACTAACGACTCCCGTAGTCTTACCTCGCGATAAGTGATTACTGCTGCACATACTCCCTTGCAGGACCAGAGGGGTTAGAAGACACTTTTAGATCTGTACACTCCAGGATACACCGTGCAAGGAACCTAGTTTCTTTGTCTTAATGACATTTATTTGAATAAAGGAATGGTGAAATACACATTGACAGACTAGAAGATTATTAAAATAAAATTAATTCTATGTACTCTGAGGTGAACAGTCAGTCATCTTTAATTATACTGTCAAATGCAAAATCAAATATATTATATATAACATATTCAGAACTAAACGAAATAGTAAATTTTTGTAAATATAACGATATTCAAAAATTTGTATATTTAATCCCAAAAGTGAGTGATATCAATTAAAAAATAACAAACTATCTAGATTTGGAAAAGCGACATCTTAAGTCAATTTCCTAATATGCAATTATTGGGGTTGAGCAGGTTATCAACTGTAAAGTAGATCCTGCAGATGGAGTCACAACCTGAGAGTTGAACAAGGCATACCAGGAATTTAAGGTCAATGGGTCACAGGCGTGGGTTCATGTTCAGGTACTAATTTAATTTGTATATTTGATCACAGAAGTGAAGGATGTCACTCAAAACATAACAAACTGAATATAACGATATTCCATTTAATTTGTAACTTAACACGCCTGACGATGAATCGAAATATGTTTTAACAATATCTCATACATTCATAAATTCTAATTTAGCGAATGCGTGGATCCTGTTACCGTGTTCATTGTATGCTACTCCCAAGACATTCCCTACGCCGCGTATACAAAATTAATTAGACAAAATCTTGGGGTCTTGTAATATTTTATTATTATTTCCGCTACTTAGATTTTATTAACAGTTTATATTTATTGCTTCTCTCGCACGAATCTTACCGTTGATTAGCATCGTGTGTATATGTTCGTTCGGTACGAGTTCGTAATTACAGAAGTTGTAATTACAACGTGCTTACATTCTGATCCTTCTTGCCGCTATTGTTATCTCGCTGCGAATGTTGATGCTTCGTTAAATTGAACATCGAGGTCTGGGTTTCTTTTATCTTGCTTCTTTTCTCTTCTATTCTGTTCATCTTTGATTGCTTGGATATTATTTTGATCGAGTTGCTAATAGAAATCATATTTTCTTTGAGACGTGGCAAGAACTACTAAAGGTATAGGATTTGTGTGGTAAAGGTTACTATAGCATAAATGACTTTTTTAATGATACCACTGATTGAGAACTGAGTGACCGCCTACAAGCTATAAAATAATAAATTTTATTGTGCGCTGTTATATTGTAACCATATTTTTATATAAAAAAAATAAACCGAGTTTGTTGCGCCCGTTCTTCTCAGGTCTGAGGCATACCTATTAGAATGGGTGGTAGTTTTTGACTTTCAATAAGTGATTTTATATTATAATTTGAATAAAAATATTTGAATTTGAATTACACATGTTTTTCTTAAATGCCTTTAGTAAAATCTAAAATTTCTAGAAGTCTACGAAAAATAATTTTGAATGAAATAACGCATACTTTTAATATGTGTAAGGGTGGCGTGCTGTGATACGTCATGTTATTATCGTCAAAACTGTCATGTATCGACTAGTATTTCTGCCTCTGCTGATATGTAATTCTCATTAGTTATAATTGTCGATATTCCTTTGGACATAAAAGGACATAATATATTAGAAGACTTATAAACAAGATGTAGCCATTACTTTACTCATAGAAATTAAATTCTTTGCTTTTTGTCATTGTCAGTATTGAACATTGTTGTTAACCTTCCCAAATCGGCATCCCAGGGCACTCGATTTTTCAGATACACGAAAACTGAGTGTGCCATACGGCACCCTACTCCCTCACTAAGTTCTGACGCCTATTTTGCTTGTAAGATGGTTAATTTTGCATGATCCTATAGCCTGTTTCAATAGCTTTCTGATACATTCACTCAAATCATCCTAATTGTTGTCTATTGCTACACGTTAATTAATACGCAATGAAAGAACGGTGCGCGAGCACCAAAATCACACTTATCTGAGGCATACCACGCAATCAGATTTCCCGGTAAGGTTAATAGAGTAACTAACTGCGCATATCAAAAATATATCGGCAAAAATTGCAACCATCATCAAAATAGACCACAAAAGATATTTAAAACTAGCTGACCCGGCAAACGTTGTTATGCCATATAAATTATTATTAGAGTAAACCGTTTCTTAGACATTGCAACATTATTTTTTTCTAAAATAAGCGTAGCCTAAGTTACGCCTTATTACATCAGCTACCGGCCAATAAAAGTCCCGTCAAAATAGTTCCATCCATTTCAGAAATTAGCCGGAACAAACGGACAGACAATAATAATTGTAAAAAATGTTATTTTGGTGTATGTATCTATATATATTCATATACACGTAATAAAATACGATTATTTCAATATTACAAACAGACACTCCAATTTTCTTTATTTGCATGTATAGAAGAGGATGACATTAGAATTAACATTCCGGCATTTCTGTTTAACGATTACAGTAAAGACGAATCGTTTTTTTTCCTTTACATCTCATCTATCAAGCTTCGGAGCTTTATAATAGCACGAGTTTCTTATAACTTATAAGGTAGTCGATTTGTGTTGAACGGGAGCGAAAAGTACATCGGATTCTACTTAAGCCTGTACAGTGCAACTTCCATTTGAAGCTGTCTTTAAGTCGCCTTTTAGACTCTTTACACGCAATGACTTTTACATCGACAAGCATTGGGAACGGCTTAGAAGAATTACTATTGTTATTGTTGATTTTATTAAGCCTATTCAATACTTGTTCTTGATACAATAAGAATCGCGCTTAATAGTTTTGTGTGCAGGGATATTAAAGGTTGATTATTTTCGGTTTTTAAAAGTTTTTAATTTGCTCATATCGTAATACATTTCACAGCTTACAAAGTTCTATCCAGTAGTATATTTCTTTCAAATACACATTCACCGTTCTATCTCAGTAGCCACAGTGCTTCTAGAGTCTGCTAATCAAACAAAGGTCGCAGGTTCGATTCTCCTTGCATTTTCTGCACAGGGAATATTTTTGATGGCTCCAATTAAGGAGGAGGAGGATTAGCATAGTCAATTGATGCAATATTTATTGGCAGCACATTTATTTGTATGGTTGTTAACAGCCGGGTAGGTACAGCCACTATAACTGGCACTAAGATAATACACTTGTAATGTTATTGTCACACTGCGACGTGATCGGATTCGCTACGCTTTGGGACGTTTTGACATGTGTTATGACTCAGATCACTTAGGTAGGCCATTTGCTCATTCTATAACTTTTTAATTTTCATAAAACATCCCGAAGAACGTCGGCGTCCTTGAAAAAGAAGATAAACCCAAACATGGAATAAAACAAAAGAATAAGGCCTCTTTCACATGGGAGTTAAAAAACGCGGCGTTGAAACCCAAAGCAAACGAGACTTTCAACCCAATCTAACACTTATTTTTAAAATATACGAGAAGTTTCATCGCTTTTTGACACAGACATAGATATATTTTTTATTCAACATCCCACAACATAAACATTTAAAATATAATACATTACATTTGCAAAATAAAACAAAAACAGGAGATAAATCAAATAAAATTATACACAGTAAATAAGCGTTTGGATTTAAATCAAAAATTCGGGTTAAAAAAAATACACAAATAGCAAGTAAAATAGGTACGTCTGCGTCTCGGGTAAGCTAATCTAAGTTGAGCTATTTAATATTGAAATTGTTAAACTTGAGAAAAGATTAGGTTATAACTTAAATTTTATGTATATGTTTTATGTAAATTATGTAAATTATGTAATGAAAGGTTATTAGAATGATTACAATTTTGTGTTTGTACGAGTACATTATTGGTATCAATATTTAATCCTATAAAAGTAACAATTGGTAAGAGTGAGACAGGAGGAGCCTGCCTACCGCTGCCGTATGCGTGGGAGAAAGGGAAGCCAGAGAGACTGGCGCAGTAACGCGTTACGTTACGAAGCGGTTTTCTCACCCATAAGAAGTCATCAATTCAAAAAACCTACAGAACTTTTGAACGAACGTTGATAATCTTCTCGTGTTGGAGTGGCCTTATAAAGTCGATTCTTTTGTTTTAGACTGATATAGATATAGATGCAACTCATCGCAGTCGGCTCAATCTAATAATTTGCATTAGAGCCGGCCGGTCGAAGCTCATACTGCGCTTCATTTCACAACAACATCCCCCACTGATCCGATTTGTGTGTTTGTTGCTTTCATTTTGTTGCAAATTTCTTCGCTTTCCCCATAAAATTGAATGAGAAATTAATTTGCAGTATGCTGTTAACGAGCATCTATTTTTATTAAATTTTTCCATTAGAAAAGAAAACAGATCTAAAGATTCTAATATATCGTCGATTCAGTAGTTTTTAACCTCTAACTATTTAGTAGATTTTGTGTTAAATACACACAGTAATATATTTGTAACAAATGTTGTACAAAATTCTAAAATAATTGATAAAAAACGTTTGTGTGGTAAAATTTACTATAGCATAAATGACTTTCTTAATGATACCACAGATTGGGAATAGAATGACCGCCCTCAGGCTATTAATTAATAAGTTTTATTGTACGAAATTACATTGAAACCATATTTTTATGAAACCTTCTTCTCAGGTCCTAGGCATACTATTTCGAATGGGTGGTAGTTTTTGACGTCAATAAGTGATATGATATCCTATTTGGAATAAAAATATTTCAATTTGAATTCGACTTCAGTATTGTTCGCAGAACACAGTAAATGTATTCTTTAAAACATCATAATCATCACCATCCCCACCATCTGGATGTGGTGGTACTCCACGGAGCGGTTTTCAAGGAGCTTTCTTCCTCGTACTACTAAGCTGTGAATAAGCTTCCTTGTGCAGTGTTTCCGGGACGATACGACATGGGTACCTTCAAAAAATGATTCCTCTGGTGTTGCAAGAGAATGTGGGCGGCGGTGATCACTTGACCAGGTACGCTCGTTTGTCCTCCTTTTCCATAAAAAAAACAAACAAATATTCAATATACAGCTATAACGATTTTATTGTATGTATAGATAATGCCCGCTATACAAAGAATAAAAGTTTGTTTCAAAAACGAATTACAAATGCAACACAAACTAGCAAGAAGTATTGAAAACAAAATAAAGATAAAAATAGTCATCTCGTGTAATTGAATTCCACGCACGCGGTACACGGACCCAATATTCACGACACGGCCAAGCGCCGCGGCCGGTCAGCTCCGACCGACTATTGGAAATATTTCTCACTCAACTCCTTACTCCCCGTATTGTTGGTATTTTTTTAACGATTTACGCATTCCATTCCTGAATTTCATAAGTTCTGTGGTCAACGCGCTATACGTGAATGGATTTATAACGAAGACGACAATACTTTCATTACATTCATTCATTTCATTTACATTGCTGAGGGTCATCATTTCTTTGAGGATTCAACTTTTTGACAATAGTTCGCCATCTGTGTCAGTCTTTGGCTACGTGCAGCGCGTCATGAAGTCCAGAGATTTGCGAATTTGGTCAGATCATCTTATAAGGCTGCGATCTCTGGGACGTCATCCGTCTACCTTCCCAGTTACCATAAGTTCGAGGTTGTGGCCATCTTTTCTGGTCCAAAGAAATCTAAGTTTCTACGGAGGCAGATGGATGAGAGTCTCGTTTTTATACCTAGAGTGGGAAGGATGGATTGGTTGATGCGGAATGCTGTCCAAGGGATTTGAAGCATCTTCCTCCAGCACCACCAGGCCTTCTTTAGTGTCCATGTCTCAGCCCCATACATAAAGATGGAAAAAATTAGTGTGTTGACTAGCGTTATTTTAGTTTGTCGTGAGATGTTACGGCCCACAACTGGACATAACTTCTTGAGTCGAGACAAACGAGCGTACGGGTCACCTGTTGTTAAGTGATCACCGCCGCCCACAATCTCTTGCAACACCAGAGGAATCACAGGAGCGTTGCCGGCCTTTAAATTCCATTAGTAGTAGAATCTTGTAGTTCCATTCACTATCTCTCATATAATAATAACATAATATTTTATATGATTTTAAAGAAATTATCTAGCCCAAAATATATTTAAGAAACTTTCAAGAAAGCCTATAATGAAGCCTGGTTTACATTTAGGTTGTATTCGATCTAAATCGGTGCAAGAAGAAAAATGTTGTTTTGTTTGTATGATTTACATTAAAAATAAGTATTCATACAAAAGCAGCCCAAATTACGTGAAAAAACTCGCGGGAGCAGCTAGTAGCCATAACAAAAATAAAAAATAATAAAAATACAAGACTTACTTGAGTTGCTGATTCTTAATTGTAACAGAAAATTCTCTAGTAGATACTATTGATAAATTTGCGAAAAAATGACAAAAATTCGTCAAGTAGTTGCAAAATACGAAGGATCAATTATGCTACTATTGTCTATGGATTTCGTCGTTTTCAAGTAATCAAACGAAGTTAATGAATCCAATAAACAGAACAGGAGATAAGCGTACATTTAGGGTCCCTAGGCTTTGCTAACAAAAGGACTCGTTGAGTGCTGATTTATGCGATACTATTCTCAATTAAAACAGTCGGTGTTAAGTATATATGATCATTCGACTGTCCAAATTATAGATAGCATTTTGAGGGTGCAATATTTTGAATTAAATCTATAATTACAAAATAACGAGATTTAGCTGACTTTTCACAACTTTAGGATTTGAAATAATCATATGTTAGCTTATACTAAAATACATCAATATCGTTTGAGTCGTTTTTAAGGTGTTAAATTAGTATGTATGTATCAGATTATATGATCATTAATATTTGCTCAAATCTGCGTTGGATCACGTTAGTATAAATGTTAAAAGTATTTTTAATATATATTCAGCAAATTTGAGTCTGGGTGAGTTCTAAAGCTTAAATTTGCTTTAACATGATAAATGTGTACAGTACTACTTAAATAAGTTCTAATATTTTTTTTAATAATTCAAATTTGGAACGCTTTTATTGTATTACAATCTTCGATCATTTACAATTTTTTATCAAATATATTTGTCTGTGGGATCAGCACAATCTTAATTATAACATTTAGTAACTCAAATAGATGTAAAGTTTTGGAGTTTTTTTTTAAACGTAGAGGTGAAAATTTTAACACAATATTATGTTAACAGTACGAAGGACTATTATCATTTAAATGTTGATATATAATGTGTCCAGATTGTTAATATGATGTTTTTGAGTAACTGAAATAAATCTAAAGTTTTGGAGTTTTTTTTATTTTTAGAGGTGAAAATTTTAACACAATATTATGTTAACAGTACTAAGGACTATTATTATTTAAATGTCGATATATAATGTGTCCAGATTGTCAATATGATGTTTTTTTTAACATATTTTTAAACATTATTTTATTAGGTTCGTGTCCATTATCTGCTGGTAAACTATTTAATATATATGGGATTCTCTTTTTTAATGTTCTATCTCCGTAATAATTATTAACTCTAGGTACTTCATATTTACCATCAGATGTAGACCTTGTCTGGTGAGCATGACATACCAGGATTGGAATACGCTCTTGATTGCCACGGTGGTGGTGTAGTGCAAGTAAAAATTTAATTTTAAATTGTTTTTTTATAAATATTTTGGCATATTCTTGGTTTATTCTCAGGTATAACTTTATACCAAGTATTTTTGTATGGCCGTAAATTTCTTGGCAGCGAATAACCTACTAGAAATTACAATTCATTTATTTCCTAACTTTAATCAGTCAATTATTGAAATAATCAGAAATGAAAGCTTGTAATGCAATTATATCTGTTAAATGTATGTTCCCTTCACGACATTATTCGACACATTTATGACATGTATAATATTCGCATAAAGGTCGTATATCTATATTGATACCCCACAATTCCGAACATTATATTCACATAATTGACGTAACATTGCCTCGGCAAACCCTTTCAAGACGCTCATAATGTTGCCTACATGTTATTTAATTACGAAATCTCAAGTAGAATGAGAATGATTGTAACTCCGTAGCTTGTTTCAATACTTAGTTATACGTGTGTTGATTTTAATCAAACTTTGCTATGAAGAAATAATTAATACAGCTATGATATCTACAAATTAGCTATGTTACGTTGCAAATTGTTAATTAAGAAAGGTTATTACTATTCTTTATTAAGTTTTTTATTTAGTCATGACAGTTGGGGTTTGCTTTTCATTTTTTCCGTCTCTGTCACCGGAGTTTAAGCAGGACGTAGCAAAAAATCTACCCGGACCGTATATATAGAATGATTTTTAACAGTGGGAGGCTCCTTTGCACAGGGTAGATTATTGTGGTCAGTTAGTTTAGTTAGTTTAGCTGGGCTGTTTATACACTTAGCCTCTTTATTGGGCCATTGTGCGTTTTTATATGTCTTCTGACTCCAACCAGCCCTGATTGTTGTGGTACCCATAATCTAGCCAGCACATCTAGATTATGGGTACCACAACGGCGCCTATTTCTGCCGTGAAGCAGTAATGTGTTAATATTATTATTTTGACGATAGCTCTATTACCAATATGTGGTATCATTTAGATAGTCATTCATGTTATAGTTAACCGTTACTGCACATACAGATTTATTATGAGAAATAAAGGGTTAAATATACACAAATAAAACTAAAAACAGAATTTTATGAACGGTGCGGGACTCGAACCCGGGACCTCTCGCTTTCCATGCAAGCGCTCCTTCCAACTGAGCCCACCGTTCAAGTGAAGTATCGTTTATAAAATCTTGTATGCTTTGTTCAACTCTCAGGTTGTGGCTTCATTTACAGGATCTACTTTACAGTTGATAGCCTGCTCAACCCGAATATATTAGGAAATTAACTTGAGATGTCGCTCTTGCTTTAACAAATCTAGTTACTGAGTTAGACCTAAGAAAGAACATTAAAATATATATCGGAGTTACTAATTAACATTACACTACAAAAATAATGTACACAATAGGGCTTCACTACATTATCTTTTGGCCCTTTCTCAGATAGTTCAGTAATAAGGAACAGACTTTGCAAGTCGAGCTATGCAAAGGTCAGCGCCAATTATAAATGAATAAATCAAGTACATCGTGTTATACTCCATTTCACGTTAATTTAGAACAATAATCAATAATCTTCACTTCCAGAACACTAATTACTGCATCTGTGTTATATTTAGATGTTGTGAAAACATTACAGTCTGAAGGGCGCTGTAGCGTGTGAAATTACTGGGCAAATGAGACTTAACATCTTATGTCTCAAGGTGACGAGCGCAATAATTGTATTGCCGCGGCTGCTTAGAATTATTGTGGCTTTTGAAGAATCGTGAGCGGCACTGCATTATAATGGACAGGGCGTATCAATTACCATCAGCCGAACGTCCTGCTCGTCTCGTCCCTTCATAAATAAAAAAAAATATTTCTTAACAATTTTCACATGGTTAATCAAAGCTGTACTCAGCCTAGCGAAACTCTCTAAGATTTTTCTTCGATTCACTCGATTGTATGAAACGTGCAGTCATTGATAGATTGACAGATCACGGCTATAATATTGAAAAAAAAAGCAGAGCCGAAATCCACTACGTTTTAAGCAACTGTTCGCTTTCAAATTATGCCAGATTATACTTAGTGGCCAATCGCGATACTGTAATCACTACTATCTCAAACTCAAGTCAAATCTCACTCCACGTTTCATACTAAACTAAATTTCAATTTTTACTCAGGCAGTCCCGTCCCCTATTACGTAGTATTATAGTATTTACATCCTCTTAATTTTGGTGCATCACTTTACATACGAGTACATTGTATAAATTATTGCCACTTCTTCTATTTAAAGCTCAACTTTTACGAAGTGGTGGAAGTGTCAAAGATTACATTCATAAATTTAATTTGGCCAAATTTATAAAAATATTTTTGTTTCTTTCTTTATTTCTTTACTAACATCATTAGCAGCAACATTCGATTATTATAGTTGTTTATATATTCATATGTAACAGCATAAATCAAATCAAATCAAAATCACTTTATTCATGTAGGTCACGGAAATGACACTTACGAATTCATAAGTTTAATTTTCTTATTAAATTTTCCGCCTCTTCTTAAAAGGGTGAGCTCGAATGAGGAGAAGTGGCAAGAAACTCATTGCCACTCTTTTAAATCAACACTCACACCTTCAAATTCTTCGTCAAATAGTCAACGCCTTACACGAGCAAGTCAAAAAAGTGAATGGAACTATTACATAACAAAAGTTATTGAGTACAGTAGCTGCTTCATCTACACACAACGTTTATTTACGTTAAGTAAAAAAGTTAAGTAAAGGTTAAACATTTTATTAGTGATAATAAATAAAAATAATAACTTTAATTTTAATAACATAGCGAATCTGGTAAAAGGATCCTGCGAACATTTTATAACAGTTTTTTTAAATAAATTCTGTACACATATTATGAATAGCCTATTACAGCTGTTTATTAGCCGGCCTTTAGTCCAACTTTCATGGTGGTTCCATATAACCCCTGATTGATTGTCAAGGGGTCGCTGCCCGCTTGATGTATGGGATAAACTTTCAATGGCATAAGTTCTTCACCATTAGAACAAGCAATACACTGGATAGAAAACAATTTACTTTCCTTGACTGTCATCAATAAATTGTCAAAAGTTTTTGTTATCTGATGTTTGTTGTAAAAAAAATGTTTTAAGCTAATTTGACAAATACATATGAATATAAGCAATTTAGTGGTTCATCGAAGTGGTAACCCTCACTTCTGGAATTAATTACACAAATTAAATTTAAAAACAAAATTTATGAACGATGCGGGACTCGGAACCCTTTCAAAAGAGCGACACCTCAAGCTAATTTCCTAATATGCAAATATTGGGGTTGAGCAGGTTATCAACTGTAAAATGGATCCTGTAGATGAAGCCACAACCTGAGAGTTGATCAAAGATATATCAAGATTTATGAACTTTACGTCACCTGAACGGTTGGATCAGTGGAAGAGTGCTCGGACGGAACGCGAGAGGTCGTGGGTTCGAGTCCCGCATCGTTTATAGATTTTGTGTTTAAATTTAATTTGTGTATATACATACGAGTGTGGAATATTTATTCGACAACCCTATGGACAAATATCTCAAGCTGTAGACTCCCTTTGTCATTGAGGCCTATATAAGGGAAATGTGGGTCATTTGTTCTATAAATAACCTTTAATGTAACCTTCTTAGTACAATTTTGTACCTCCCGAAGTTCCCCGCCCAACTTCCTTTAAATGTCTCCTGTACCTAGTTTCCACTCGTTTTGTAAATATTTTGAATAAATATATTAAAAAGAATAAGTTTTAAATATCACAAAGCACTTTATTATTTAATAATTTATGTAATTATATTTGTGTTTGTGCTTTATAGTCTAACAGCAAAGATAGCACCGATCACTACCATTCAAATTTAAATATTTTAATTCAAAATAACTTATTAAACGTCAAAAACTACCACCCCTTCAAAATAGACTGCCTCAGACCTGAGAAGAACAGGCGCAATAAACTCAGCGGGCTTTTTTTTATTTTTATACATAAAAATATGGATTACAATATGATATTGTACAGTAAACATTAATAATTAAAGAGCCTGAGGGTGTTCGTTTCATTCCCAGTCTGTGGTGTCATTAAGAAAATCCTTTATGCAATAGTAACCTTTCCCACACAAACGTTTTTTTTTATACTTTTAAAATTCGTAACATATTTGTTTTGTTTATTTTCTGGGATCATATTGTAGAAGCATATACATCGCAATTATCGCATTAAAATAATAAAACAATTATTTTAAGCTAGGTGGTCTATTTGAACCTTACATTCGCTAACTTGTGGTATATCGTCCATAGAAGCTACAGTAGAAAGAATAGAACAGAATAGAAATGCAACCAGCAAACTGACAAGCAGACTCATCGCCTTAAACAGACATGATATCCGAATCATGGTACCCTGACCAAATAAGCACCTGTCCATAATCGGCGTACCGTACAACAATAAGTGCAAAGGTTTTTTTTAATGAAAATAAGGGATGAGACGAGCAGGACGTTCAGCTGATGCTGCCCATTACAATGCAGTGCCGCTCAGTCACCTTGAGACATAAGATGTTAAGTCTCGTTTGCCCAGTAATTGCACTAGCTACGGCGCCCTTCAGACCGAAACACAGTAATGCTTACACATTACTGATTCACGGCAGAAATAGGCGCCGTTATGGTGCCCATAATCCAGCCGGCATCCTGTGCAAAAGTGCCTCCCACTGGTGTCAAAGTTAAATAATTTAAGCTACTCAAATTAAACAACAAAATATATATTTGCAAACTTCACATTTGTAACAGGAATTCTGACGCAACTGAAGTGCCATTTAATATCATTGAAATGATTATTTTATTATAATTTAACTGCAAACATCAGCATTATGTTGTGATGATTAAAGCTATTGTGGACGAAAGCGTATTTCATCCATCGACACATAGAACGCTATCTGATGATTGGTTTTTGCCAATTACCAGTATTGCTCACATCGGAATCGAGTTCATACACCGTGTGAAATATGTATGGGATCTGCATTTCCTCTTTGTTTCGTCGCTCTGTGTTCCATTCAAACCAATACAGACTCAAATGAAACAGGCCCTAAATCTATGCAGAGATAATTGACTTTCGTACTTGACTATAATAACTAGATTAAGCCCAGACTGAACCAAATCTAATTTATTAGTAAAACATTCACAATTATTTAAGCATTATTCGGTAGGTAGTTAATGCATATTCTCTTACTTTTTATATGTTTTTTATTAGCTTCACCTGCATGTATGTTTGTTTATAACCGACACATTTGGTCGCGACTGAAACGGGAAGACTTCGCTCAAACTTCATGGATTTATTGAAGACCCATGACAATACAGTAATTTGATAAAATTATTCCGTTTTTCAATTTGTGAAATGAGTGTTTTCGTAATTTATATAATTTTTTAGTTTGGTTTTCTATCAAAAGCGTGTAAAGGTAGTTTTAAGATCGCTATTATTATTGTATATTAATAGTTATTTATTTCTGCTTAACATGCTGTGTACACACCCTCGTGGCGTTGCAACCTAATCTTGTATTTAGCTGATAGTTTTTTTTGTAAGTTTTATTGTTTGTTTTGTTTTTTAATTTTGTTGTGTGTACTTATATAAACAAATAAATAAACAAAAAGCCTCTGGATTTATTAATTCTGATCAAATAAATCATTGTACATCAAGCATCAATAATTAACAAAGAAAGACATAGATGTATTAATAATTAGGCAGAATTATTGAGTATTTTAATTTTCTAGTAATCATGGACTATAAAAAACAAATAAACAAAACTTCAACCGATAGTATATAATATCTGAAAACGACTACACATACCGCGAATCAAGGCTTTTAGGTAAATGGCAAATTTATTGTACCTTTTACTAATCTAGATGAAAATCGTTTTACCTACATTATTCAACAATTCATTGATTTCATCATCAAATTTCAAGTATTGGCGAATATTAAATTCGCGAATATCTTACATTCAATTCTCTAGAAGGATCCAAATACAAATAACTTAATACTCCCAAAGAAGCCTCGATTATCGCGAGTAATATGTACATACGATGTAAATATAAACTTGTTATGGATACAATATTAATATGAATCAGAAATTTAAAATATACATATTTTTATTCAAAATAGGATATGTAATCACTTACTAAAAGTCAAAAACTACCACCCTTTCTGAAATCAATGCCTCAGATCTCAGAAGAACAGGTGCAAGAAACTCAGCGGGCTTTTTTTATTAGGAGAAGAAGCGTCTTATATAATAAGATTTCGGTACCATCAAATATATAATTTTAATAGCCTGATGGTGGTCGCTCCATTCACAATATGTGGAATCATTAAGAAATTCTTTAATTGAGAAAAAGAAAGTAATTCAAATTCAAATTCAAATATATTTATTCAAAATAGGATTTATAATCACTTATTGAACGTCGAAATCTACCACCCATTCAAAAGAGACTGCCTCAGACCTGAGAAGAATGGGCGCAAGAAACTCAGCGGGCTTTTTTTTTATATAAAAATATGGATTACAATGTAATATCGTACAATAAACATTTATAATTGAAAAGCCTGAGGGGATATATTTATTTATTTTGTCCTAATATATTATATTTATTTTATATATTTTATTATATTTATTTTGTCCTAAAACATATTTACAAACATAAAAATAAGATATTCATACACAAAGGCATAAACTTTGAACCAAAAGTCTCAGCTATATGTGTGAAACTGGCCACAACGCTGGTATTCTGCAGAATGGTTAGTGACCCTGACTACTAAGCTAGAGGTCCCGGGTTCGAATCCCGGTAGGTGCAATCATTTATATGATGAATGGATGTTTGTTTCCGAGTCATGGATGTTTATATGTAATTATGTATGTTTAAGTATATTGTATTAAATATATCGTTGTCCTGTACTCATAGTACAGGCTTTGCCTAGTTTGGGGCAAGATAATTTCTGTAAAAGTGTCAATATTACTATTATATTATATCATACTATACCAAATCAACTTTCATTACTATCTATTAATATCTAACCTGTAATTTGTACATGAATTCGTTTTAGACTACGTTTATAACTAAATAAACAATTTTCATTTGTGTTAATTAACATTGTATTGAAAATACGTTTCACGAGAATTGAACCCTTTGTTTCAAACTGTCACTTGACATTTGCAAAGGTTAACTTTCTCTGTTTTCTTTACTGACACTATTACTTAGAGGGGGTTTATTGTACCTCGCAACTTAACCTTTAGCAATGGGGTTGAAAACACACTTATACAATTTATATTCTTGCATATTATCATTGGCATTCACTTGTTTATTTTCTAAATGCATTCGTGATTTTTGATTTTGTAACGCATTTGATTTTTTATGATTTGAGTTTTTGTAAGGTTCATTCATCACTTCACAGCTGAAAGACGTCCACTGCTGGACAAAGGCGTCTCCCAAAGATCTCCACGACGTCCATTTAGGCCATCTTGTTCGGGGTCTACCAACACTACTACGTCTTCCGGAACGTGGTAGACACTCGAGGAATTTACTGCCCCAACGGCCATCTGTCAAACTATGTTTCCTGGATATTGCCACTTCAGTTTCGCAATAATTCGGGCTATATCAGTGACTTAGCATAAGCATCAATCTTTATCTTTATAGATGCTTTTCAAGTTAATTTAATACAAACATTGAGAGATATCGAATTGATTTTCTGAATAACTATATAATTTATTATATAATGACCTCGTATCATTGATAAAGTCATTTTTGTTATAATAAATAAACTTTAAGACACAAATGTTGTTAACAATTCTTTTGAATTTCATTATATATTTGTTTTGAAGATTTTCTGGGATCTTGTTATAAAAGCATATACATCGCCCCACAAAAGACTTATTGACTTAGCCGAGTAGTAGGCATAACAAGTTTAGAAAATTTATTGAATAAGGCGAAGGCGTTACTTTGCGGAAATCGATAACTATCCAAACGTATTGAGTTTTCTTTAGTGTTAATTCCGATAATTCGACACGTGTTTCACCGCTACACAAGGCATCCACAGGAGACGTTGACTCGCCAAACTCGCCAGAGTTGTCGTGTCGAATTGTTTAAAGACAAATATTGGCAGAATTAACACTAAAGAAAACTCAAAACATTTGGATGATAACTTTATGTTAAAAGTTATCATACATACACAAACACATTCTTTTTTACATCTATAGATCATCCAGTTATCTATTATTATCAACCAGTTGTTTATGAGAAATACAGAAATAGGTTATTAACACGGAAGGGAGATTTCTACCACAGTATCTTTAACCTGTTACGTTATACCATAATAGTGGTAATATACGAAATAAATATTGTATTTGGGAAGACAATGCTTGTGTTATACGATATTCGGATAATTTTGCGTGTAGCTCGTAAGCTTAGATTTATAGCGGCACTTATATTACATGCTTTTTGTCTCCCTATTCTTGATGACTGTTATCTTTAATGGATAAACAATCATACAATAAAGCCATAAAAGGTATTTATTTTCTCAAAATTGATTCCTTTAGCATTATTTTTGATGTCAGTTCAAACACTGCCACCGCTTCGAAAACAAATGGCACTCTGGGAGAGAAACAGCGTAAGAAACTCTCCCAGCATTTTTGTTGTTCGTTCTTTAGTTCTACTTTTCTTTAATATACAATTTTTACAAAAGTTATTGCTATAAAATAACCATACTCTAGTCCCAGGCTGTCCAATCGCTTAGATATTAAGCTGTGCCATTTTTTAATAAAACATTTAATAGTTTAATTTAAATATTGCTTTAACTAATTTTGTAAAACTGTTATTAGAATATTAATATTAATTTGGTAAAACTGTGGCTTGATGTGTTACCTCGTTCACACATTTTTTTATTAAGCTTTTACTCAGGCTATTAAATAATATTTTTTTTTATACTATATTGCATTGTAACCATATTCTTTAAAGAAAAAAAAAGAGAGACCGCTGAGTTTCTTGCGCCCGTTCTTTGAGGCATACTCTTTCGAATGGGTGGTAAGTTTTTGACTTCCAATAAGTGATATTATATCCTATTTTGCGTAAAAATATTTGAATTTGAATATAGAACTCTTCAAACTGAAACACAGAAAGTGCTTGCAGACATTCGGACAGAAAAAGCAGCCGATTGTAACCTTGACCGCAATTAGCAATAACAAGAGAAATTGACTGCCATTGCATTATCTTTCAATTGTTATTTTACGCAATATAGCATCATACTTAGAACGTGCTAGAAACTTGTAAAGAAAAACATTTATACTGAAAAGTACGATCCGACTACAAAATCCGTCAAAATACTAAAAACTTCAAAAGCGTACAGATACAGACAGACACCTAGATATGCAATAGTTGTGGTTTCAATATGGTAAAGCGAGTGCCTCTACAAACAGCCAATACACACTACAATATTAAATTTGCCGTTATCAAACTATTGTTCTTAGGTAGTGCGGTATCTAGTTGGAGCACAGCGGAGCTCCTTTATCTGATTATTTATATATCTAATTTTTATTCGATTTTAATTGATTACTATACTAAGTTTATCTATGTTGTACTAACTGTAACTGAAAACTGATCTTTTCTTTTTAAAGATTTATTTAATTTAATTTTAACAGGTACACACACAGATAATAAATTTTAAGTGTGTTTTACTGTTGTTTTTTTTTTAATAGATAAGAATGAAAAACGAGCTTACTGGTCATTGGTCGTATTTGCTTTATAAGTACTGCATTTTATTTTAAATAAATATTAAAAAACATCCGTAAGGTTTTTTTAAGACAATAAGGGACGAGACGAGCAGGACGTTCAGCTAATGGTAATTGATACGTCCTGCCTATTACAATGAAAGGTAAGGAAAAATAATAAGATGAAAATCAACATTTTATAATATTTACATACTGTTTACATTACATTTCCCGGTACTTTTATGCTTAAGTAAGGGGCAGTCTTCTTAAGAGTGGTAATACTAAAAAAAGTTGTCGCACATACCTCGCATTTTCTGTTCGTCAAGTAACTGTCGCTCTAAGCTGTCTTTTCCCTCGCGTTCCCTCAAAACATCCATCTTCAATTCAGCTGTAACAAACATAAAACATTGTTAATATTCATGAAATCCAATTAACTCTTTGCAGGACAGTTAAAATACATTGAAATACAAAACATTTGGTTCAAAAGGCATTGTGTAAATTTAACAGTGAGTGAAACCGGTAAGGTTGTTAGTGAGGGGCCGATTAGAAGCATAAACACGGATTAATTCATTTGGAATCCCGGTACCATTGTGAAGGAGTCGAATTGAGAGATTTGCATAACTTTCAATTAAGACTAACCTGACGGCAATGATTGGGGTGAGGCACTTCTAGAAACTTCCGAGACACATTGTGTTTCACACACCGATTGATTTTGATTCAATGACTTCCGCTTGCCTAACGTGGTTATAGCTTTGGTATTTTTTATTTACTTATTTAGAGCTTTATTTCCATCTATACATTTAGGTATTTACTTATATATTGTATTTATAAGTATGTATGTAGACCCGCACGCTTGTGTTTCCTACTATTCAAATTAATGTTTCTTTGTTTTGAAACGACCATGAAAAAGGTTCCCAATTCGTCGGTATATATTTTTTATGTTTGTTACCTCAAATCTTTTGAATGGGTGAACCGATTTTGATACTTTTTTTTTTGAAAGCTGGTGCTCCTCGTGTGGTCCCGTTGCATTTGGTCCAGATCTGTCAGTCATGTCAGCCAAGGTTTGCAATCATACATAGTTGTAGGTGAGATGTGCTTGTGTGGCAAGTGCAACGTCACAAGGCGAGAGGTGAGGGTGACACCGATTCCAAAAATAACAACAATTGTAAATAGAATTAGATTATATATTAGATTGTATACAAATACTTAATAATGTTCTATAAAAAAGTGTAAGGTTGTAGCTTGTCACGCACACTAAAGTAATAAATCTGGCCTTTTTTCATTGGCTGCCTTGCAAAGAGAGAGGGGCTCTATCTAAACGAATAGATTATCATAACTTTTCATATTAAAAATGAAAAAATCTAAAAATTCTAGTATCGTGCACTACAATGAATTTACTTGAGGATAGTAATAATTATCTCTTTGTACATTCATTCTCTTTGCACACATTCTAGAACCGTATTTCAATTATGAATGTAGTAATTATTATGTTAGTGAATTGAAACCAAGTCCGAAGTACCGAACATGATATTTGCGGAGTCCGGTAATGTCGTTGTGACTAAGATTTATTTACCGATGTTAAATGTTTTAATGTTGAGCAATTGCTTATGTTTTCATTAAATCTTAATACAAGTTGCCGCCGCGACTTTGCTTACGTAGATTGTATTAAAGCGGGAACCAGACAAACTTTGTAAAAAGTAACTTTTGAGTGGCTTTGGAATTGTTAAGAAGAAGAGTCAAGGATCTTATTGCCACTGTTTTATATAAATATTTTATTTTTATCAAAAAATGAAAGCGATTCGATAAAAAAACGTCAACAGATAGTCGAGAGTAAAAAAAATAAAAATATGTAAATTTATTTATTTGTTAATCTTACAGCGATAAAGAATTGAATTAAATATATAAAAAAACATAGTTCGTAATATGACTAAAGGTGGACAAGACTTCTCGATACCAATATCATATCGCCATCACAATTATGAAAATGACGCATGGACCAGCCATCGCCTCTATAAAAAATGTCTTAGGGTAGGGAATGACAAACCGCATTACAGCATTTTGCTATTAAATCGGTCTAATTTTTTTCTAGGAAGCGTCACTAATTTCAACTATTTATTTAGTAACGGTTGATAATGTAAGGCTATACATAATTATATAATTTCAATTTTAACCCCGAACTCTCATTATTTAAAAAAAAAAAATATTGTTATATATTTATTAGCAAGTCTTTATTGGGCGATGTATGCTTTTACAACATGATCCCAGAAAATGTACAAACCAATTAATGTAACAAAAAAAGAATACTTAAAAAACGTTTGTGCGGTAGAGGTTATTATAACATAAATGATTTTCTTTGTGGTACCATAGATTGGGAATGGAGCGAACGCCCTTAAGCTATTTAATTATAAATTTTATTGAACGAAACTACATTCAATGTAACTAAATTAAGAAAAAAGTCCGCTGCGTTTCTTGCGCCCGTTCTTCTCAGGTCTGAGGCATACTATTTCGAATTATTGGTAGTTTTTGACGTTCAATAGGTGATTTTACATAAATTATTTGAATTTTCACCATTCGAACAGGACATAATCTTTCCAGTTCGCTATTATTGAACAAAACGATTAAAACTTTGAAAGCTTTCCATAAAGTTGTCTTTTGATACATATCTCTACATTATTCTGTAACAATGTACTGAAAAGTCGCAAAGCGGGTTCCGTAGGCTATCGTCAAACAATAATCTTAAAGATAAAACAATGACATCTTACTGGTTCGATCCATACAATATGTAGAATAAAGTCGTGTAACTTGCTCCGGCAATCTTGAATCTACGATCTTGTAAATTGAATTGTTGTCATGTTCAGTATTGGCTTTCATTGCTTCTTTTAGTTAATTATAAAATAGTTATTCTATTAATTTTTCTCCTTTGCACAGGAAGCCAGCTAGATTATGGGTACCACAACGGCTCCTATTTAGTGAAGCAGTAATGTGTAAGGATTACTGTGTTTCGGTCTGAAGGGCGTCGTAGCTAGTGAAATTACTGGGCAAATGAGGCTTAACATCTTATGTCTCAAGGTGACGAGCGCAATTATAGTGCCGCTCAGAATTTTGGATTTTTTGAGAATCCTGAGCGGCACTGCTTTGTAACGGGCATGGCGTATCAATTACCATCAGCTGAACGTCCTGCTCGATCATAAAAAAAAGGTGTATGGTGGTCTTTGGAGTTTTTTGTAATAATATATAGTTTTTTTGTAATAGTATAAGCAATAAATACCTAAATCGTCTTAGATGACTTAAGTTAGAGCTCCACTGAGCTATTTCAAATCCCGGTAGGTCCAAACATTTATATGATGAATATGGATGCAACACAACGACATATAATACAATATTACACGACCCATACAGCCCAATGTTTAGTGACACTGACTAAGCTGGAAGTCCCGGGTTCGCATCCCGGTAGGTGCAATCATTAACACGATGAATATGGATGATTGTTTCCGAGACATGGATATTTATTTGTTTGTTAAAGTATGTCTGTTTATTTTTATTGGCACACACAAATTATCTTGCCTCAAGACTACGATATATTTGATACAATATATTTAAACATACTTAAAAACATATAAACATCCACGTCTTGGAAACAAACATCCATATTCATCGTATAAATGATTACACCCACCGGGATTCGAACCCGGGATGCCTAGCTTAGTAGTCAGGGTCACTAACCATTCGGCTGTATGGGTCGTGTAATTTAGTATTAAATATATCGTTGTCTTGCATTCATACAAGCTTTTGACTATTTTGGGGTAAAATAAGTTGGGTAAAAGTATGCCATTTTAATTTGTAATTATACACATAATATAATTATTATGTTGTGCAATAATAATTCAGATACGATTCAAAGAATTCTTCTTCACTGATTATTGTTAGTAACAGGGCCGGATTTAAACTTAATGCCGCCCCTGGGTACCGGAAAAAAAATCCGCCCCAATACTGGAATTTTACTTAAACTTATAGTTTATATATTTTATTTTTAAAAACTAAAACAACTAATTTATTGCAGAAACTATATTATATGTTATATATTCTAAAAACATGAATAAATATTTGTTTTTTTCTAACAATTATAAATTTGGCACTAAGAGTGTCTCATAATTGGGTTTTTGAAAAAAATTTTTTTTTGTGATAAATGGAAGGATTATATATTAGTTTTATAACAAAACTATTTTCTTTTTTTTTGCAATAATTCAAAAGTTATTTCAAAATAAAAAAAAAATTTTGAATCCAGTACCGAAGACACGCCGACAACTCCCGAACAAACCCGAGCGCGTGTGACGTCATAATGTTAGTTTTTACTCATTGCAGTTGATAGAAAAATAATAAATACAGTGTTTTGATCTATTTAATTTTGTTGTCATTATTAAATATTTAAATTTATGTTAAAAATGTCGAACCTCAAAAGTTATCGTTCTTGTTTTGTACCATTATGTAAGAATACTACAAAGGCAACTCCTGATAAAATGTTTTTAAATGTTCCCCAAGATGACAAACGTCGAAATAAATGGTTTCAAGCAGTGCACCGTGATAATCCCCAAACAAAATCGAATTTTTTTTGTTGTGAAGATCATTTCGATGTAAGTATTTCTTAATACCATTTTTATTAATTATTATTTATCTAAGTATATAAATCAAATAATTATTATATATTTAAGTAAAGTTCAGTAAATAATTTTTTTTAACTGGACTCCAAATCACAACCTTTAAAATCATAGCATTAAAAAAATCCTTTATCACACATAGCTAATCGAAACCAACTAACAACTCGTATTTTAGCAATAAATTTTTAATATTATTGTCTAGACACGTGTAATAGCCGTAAACGCTGTACTGTTATTAAATAGCTATAACATTATGACGTCACAACTATGGTGACCAATCATGGCGCGTTTATAGTCACGTGATTTTTATTTAAATTTCATCAATTTGTAATTGTTTATAATTAATTGAAAAAATTTTTTTGAAGTTTTTTGCATTAAATATCAATATTATTAATAATAAAGTTTTAAAATACATAAAAAAAATCAATATTTTTTTTTTTTCAAAAACCCAATTATATTACATCCTTTTTTTCCCAGGCAAACACGTCTGACTTTTTGAATTGCGAATTCTCGATTAAATCTTCGCAATCTAAAGTTGAGCAATCTTGAATAAAAAAAAAATTTTTCACTTTCAAAACTTTGCCACCCTAAAAAATTTGCCACCCTGGGCACTTGCCCCAACTGCCCTTAGTGTAAATCCAGCGCTGGTTAGGATGAAGTGATTAATTTAAATTTAATTAATATATAAACATTAACCAAGATTTAATACGTAAGGAGGTACTAATACTAGAATGGATTGTTCCATAGATATGTTATTGGAATCGTTTTTTAAAAGAATTGTTAAAAAACGTTTGCGTGGTAAAGGTTGCTATAACATAAATGACGTTCTTAATGATACCACAGATTGGGAATGGAGTGACCGCCCTCAGGCTATTAAATAATAAGTTTAATTGTACAATATTAATTTGTAAACATATTTTTTGATGAAAAAAACGCGCGTTTGTTGCGCACGTTCTTCTCAGGTCTGAGGCATTAATTTTGGAATGGGTGGTAGTTTTTGACTTTCAATAAGTGATGTCACATCCTATTTTGAATAAAAATATTTGAATTTGAATTTGAATACCAGATACGATATAACTTGTCAAAACCCGTCCCAATCAGAACGCTTTCGAGTCACGCGATGCGAGACCTGATAAAGCTGATCATTTTTAGTATACTAATTAATAATTCTTATTCAATAAATATTATTTTAAGTTTTCTGTAGTTCTTCTTCGTATAACTCGCTACTCCAAATGTTATGTTTCTCCGTGCACTCAATATAAATTGAAAGATAGGTCTAAACTAAACATAATGGCGTTACACAATTAAAATTGGAACACAAAAAGCGCGCTCCTCGACTGAGCCAACCTTTCGAGTGACATCACGTTCATAAATCTTGATATGTATTGTTCAACTCTCAGGTTGAGTGGTCTTGGGTTCGAGTCCCGCATCGTTCATATATTTTATTTTCAAATTTAATTAATGTAATTAATCCCAAAAGTTAGGGTTATCACTTTAGAAATAACAAATTGTTTAAATACCGACGTTATCAAAAGAATGATGCTGGTAGTTCCTAAAGTTAGACACTAATACAGCTTGATGAAAGCTCGTCAAAATATATCTATAGAGTTGCTAAGCTCAAGTTCATTATAAAATAAATGGATGTAAAAAAAGACGAAATCCCACGTTCATTGCGATCATAGCAAGATTAATACCAAATCAATCCAGCTGTATGCTATAATTTAGAAGGCTTTTAGCTAAGAGTGGTTTCGCACATGAGACTCAAATTACCATTGTCGAGGGACGGCCATTAAGGACCCGGTTCGGTATGCACCGTATCTTAACATCTCGCGATTTGCGAGAGAAGTTAACCCAACAAAAGATGGCCCCGGCGCGGTGGTCTTACAATAATAAGTAGCTATCATTGTATTGTTTGTCTTCAACTAAGCACCGTAAATGACTATATGGAACTATTCTATTAACTTCTTGGGTTACCTTTTTATTATTGTTAATATAATCAGTATTAGGGCTGAGATCAATACCGTGTTATTTATAAAGAAGTAAAGTAATTCCAAATTTAAAACTTTTGTCTTTATCTTACTTTTGTCACTACAAAATTACATGACAGGGAGAGATTACTTAGAAAGCGCGTACTTAGACCTTGCTCAGACTTTACTTACGTAAAACTTAACCGAGTGTAATAAAAGAGGAACTTGACTTATGCATTAGGCTGTCTTAATCTAATTAAGGTCAGCATAACTTCAGCTTTCAAATGACTATAAAAACGAAATCAAAGATTATGCTAAGTTTAATTAACACACGGTGCCAATATTTAACGTTTTAAAATAGCTAACGATGATAAAAGACTATAGTGCGTTAATATAAATCTTATACAAGTCGAATGTGCGAGTGAGTGCACGATATCGACAATACTGTTCCAGCTTGACGTGCCATAAGAGAGACCTTGTCTTTTTCAACCGATTTTTTATGGGAATGAGTGGCGGAACGAGCAGATGACTTACCTGATATTAACTATCATCATCTGTCCACAGAACTGGCAATAAATAATAAGCATACAAATACACACTGCAATATCTCTGCCAACCTGACACTTAAAGATGAAATGTCATGCCTGCATCAATCTGGTAGCCATACCCTTCGATTCCTGATGGCAGAATTGCCTCAGGAGAAAGCTGCTGCACATATTAAGGTAGCACTTAGTATATGGCTGCAAGGTTGCCGAAGAACCTAAGATTGAAACAAGTATTCTTAGAGTTTGGTCCCAGAGTTTAGAGTCATTAGGACCCCGACCCAATATCACCAGTCTCTTTCAGTGTATTTGTATTAGCTTTTCATCTTTGCCACACAGAGGAACTCGAATTAAAACTAATAAAACCAGTACATAAGCAACAATTTCTGTCAGAAACACATCAATGAATTATTTATCATCGAATTAAATGATTGTTATCACTACAAAAAGACTCGATACAAAAACTCTTCATTCGATTATATCAAAATCGATTTACATCGAATCAATCAAATTTAAAAACATAATAATGAGGACCGGAGGAAAAAATTATTACTTTATAAATAAAATAACAATAAAAGTGATGCGCCGTTCACGGGAATATATAATTATGGACAATTATTATTAAACCGAAGCTCAATGGCTGATAGATGATTGAAAGGATCGAAACCCATAAACAAAAGGATCGATTTTGGTTACGCAATTTAATAATCGATGGAGTAATTAACTGACATTGAATCGATTCTTGAACTAAAACGTATTCTCAGATTTTTTAAGCTCGCTCTCGAAGAAGAAGCCTGTCTAACTTTTTATTAGGTGTTTTTTATAAGGCGCAAATTCGGCCTCGCATGAAGAACTCTTCTCACCTCTGGGCGGGCACTCACCAGAACCAGCTTCTCCCATTTGAACGAAGAATGGCTCGAATCATCGATGATCGAGTCATCTGCGTATTTTCAAAATATAATCATCAGCCACTGCTGGACAAAGACCTCCCCCAAAGATTTCCACGACGATCGGTCCCGCGCTGCCCTCATCCAACGTATTCCAAAGTTTACCTCTACATAATATGTCAATGACGGAATGTTCATAGTCAGAAAATTAAAAATATAAATAAAGCTCAATTTTGACTAAATTGTTTCACAGGGAATGATTTTTGAAGTCATTTTTATAAAAAAAACTATAGATATTTTCTAATACTAAATTATAACCGTTAAACCCAGAATTTCATACTAAAGAAGAAAGCAATATTCTCTCAGATTATGCTTTTCAAAAAATGGGGTTATTTGCGATCTTTTGAATTATTTTTTTTTTTCATTATACAAACGGTTGCTCAGAAAACATGTGAAAGGGCTCTTACATGTACGATGACTTTGAATTGTAAAGTCAATTGGTTTGTTATTTTTTGTCAATGCTACTCCCGGCTCCCAGAGGGATCTTGCTAAATTTTATTTCTCTTCAATTTCGCGCACTCAAGAAAAACAAACAATATTTAAATTTAAGCGTAACGCGCTCACCTCCTCAACAGAATTGAGTATACTCTTTGTTATTTATATTCGTATGTGACCGGGAAATTGAGGATTTTTCTTATGACAATAATATCTTTGTATAATACTATTAATGCCTCGTATTCTACACGTATTTCCAGAGTTGTAAGTATATTGAATACAATAGGATTTTTTTTATATATCATTTTTAAGAAGTTGTTATGTTTGATTTTCTGTATAATAATTTCACATCAAAAGATTGATACAACAGAACCATTTTCTGGCCTGCACTGGTAATGTGCTACTGAGCTTATGAGACTTATCATCTTAAGACTCAAACATAGATAATTTATACGTCTTACGGCCGTTTTCAATAACCTATCTACCCTTAGTTTAACTTACGGATACATTGCTGTCACCGTTTAATGACAAGATCTTATCTATCCATAGTTATGTCCAATACAGTTATAGTCCAATGCTATCTGTCAATAGTTTATTGAAATGTAAGTAAGCGTAAAATGATAGATTTGTCTACGTCTAGTGAGTTCAACTAAGGATAGATAGGTTGTTGAAAACGGCGTAGATAGAGTCTCTTGCTGTTAGACAACCGATAAAAACAGGCCAGGAATATTACTTTAGTGTGCGTGACAAGCTACGTCTTACACTCGCGTTTTGTTTGACACTTTGTGTTAGTGTGCGTGAATTGCTCAAAATAGAGGTTAGTTCTAAACTCAATTTTTTTCGACGGTTTCACAGCTGTCATAGTATATCTAGACGTATAAATGATATAAGGCCTTTTTTCTTACAAAAATACGTCACTTTTTCTTAATTAAAAGTAAACATTGTGAAAAACGGAAACGGCTTAAACTCCAAAATCATTTTTTGATCATACACAAACTTCTCAGTTACATTATAAGAAACAGTTACTTGTGGGAGGATCCTTTGCACAGGAAGCCGGCTAGATTATGGGTACCACAACGGCGCCTATTTCTGCCGTGAAGCAGTAATATGTAAACCTTACTGTGGTTCGGTCTGAAATGCACCGTAGCTAGTGGAATTACTTGGCAAATAAGACTTGACATCTTATGTCTCAAGGTGACGAGCGTAATTGTAGTGCCACTCAGAGTTTTTGTGTGTTTCAAGAATCCTGAGCGGTAGGGGGCGTATCAATAATTATCATCAGCTGAACGTCCTGCTCGTCTCGTCTCTTATTCAAAAAACATAAAAAAAAGTTGTATCTTAAGGCTTTTTGTATAAAAGTATTCAAATTAAAATATCTAATGAAACAATACTAAAGACAAAATCACATAAGTCATAGGGCGAGGGAATTAAGACATATTTTCACGGGCCCCGCGAGTTGTAACTTAAGCCTGCAGTTATAATAACAATTAAAGTCAGCGGAAAATTTACGACTCGGAACTGACAAAATAATTTAAACAAGCATTAAGGTGTGCACGGAATAGGTCTTTGATACTGAAAACAATAGTAAAGTATTCAAATATCCCCCGCTTTGAGTTGAGACGTTTTGTACCCGGCCAGAACCGGTGTTGTAATGTAAAATTTTAATACTAACCTCAGGAAATATTACTTACTATGAATATTGTTCATACAATTAAAACTTCTAACAAGACAGTTGAATTTGTGATTTGTTTGTGTGTATTTGTATATAATAGTAGCTATAAGTTAGGTATTATATATATTTTTTTATGAAAATAAGGGACGAAACGAGCAGGACGTTCAGCTGATGGTATTTGATACGCTCTGCCCATTACAATACAGTGCCGCTCAGGATTCTTGAAAATTCTTTCATGCGCTCGTCACCTTGAAACATATGATGTTAAGTCTCATTTGCCCAGTAATTTCAAAAGCTACGGCGACCTTCAGGCCGAAACACAATAAGAAATAGGCACCGTTTAATTCCCATAATCTAGCCGGCATCCTGTGCAAAGGAGCCACCAGTGGGAACTGGTGACTTCTATATTAAAATAAAAGATAATTATGAAATTACCTAATCCTTACTAAATTCAATTTGTAATTATGTATTCAATATGTTTTTTTTTAATAGAAGTGTCATTGTTTTAAGTTTTTATAAAGTAACTTGCAAGATACTATTATTCCAAATAGTATCTTAAGTGCGGTTCATTTATTGCAAATAATATACTTACGTAATTTGAATACCAATGAACAGTCAAAAGGTAAATTTGAAGTAACGATAATGGTCGTCAAGTAACAGGAACGAATTTTCTTCCCTTTGCTTTTTAAATTTACAAACCGGCAGCAATTCTATTTTATTGTTATTAGATTTTTCCGGCTTATGTCACACAGCGATGTCACTGCGGAGGATTACTCCCGGAGTCTCTGCGCTAATAATCATAAGAATTGCTTCCCTTTATTATGTGTGAAATTTAAAACATAAAATTGTTGCTTTCATTCGTTTTATGGAGATCCCGTTCATCTCTGTGGAATATGGAACAAACGGTGTTTGTGATTTTTTCAAGGTGTTTTACATTTGTTGGTTGTAAAACTTGAATTGCGTTTTTTTACTTTACTTTACTTTACATTACTTTGTTTTTTTTTTAATATAAAAGGGGGCAAACGGGAGATAATAGTGAGAGGCTTATTGCACAGGATGCCGGCTAGATTATGGGTACCACAACGGAACCTATTTATGCCGTGAAGCAGTAATGTACTGAATTTCGGTCTGAAGGGTGCCGTAGCTAATGAAATTATAGGGCAAATGAGACGTTATGGACAGAGCGTATCAATTACCATCAGCTGAATGTCCTTCGTCTCGTCCCTTATTATCATAAGAAACTGGCAACAGGCTCACGTGATGGGGAGTGGTAAGGAAACCGACCATGGACACCCGCACCACCAGGGATCAAGAGATGGGATGCCAGATTTTAAGGTGGGAGTAGGTATGCTCTTTTCTTGAAGGTGAAATCGGGATGATAACAGAGGCTAATTGATTCATAAATGCGTCGATGGCTCAATAAATTGAACTGGCGACTCTCACGTTGTCCCGGTTCGATCCTCGACCGCCACGTACGGACGTTTATACGACGCTTTATAAAATTGGCAACCCTCTTGTGATTCCTCTGGTGTTACAAGAGAGTATGGGCTGCGGTGATCACTTAACCTTAGGTGAGCCGTATGTTCGTTTGTCCTCTCTTTCCACAAAAAAGTGGCTGTGCATGGCAAGAAATTTCTTACACAACGCGCAATTGTAGAAAGGCAGTCTTCAATATGATTCGGTTCTGTGCTACATAAGTGTTTAGTATATTATAAATGGGTTTGTCTGCTCGCTTTTACCTTCTTATCCGATCATAGCATACCTGTTATCAGGGTTAAAGAAATAATTTGAAGTTTGGTAAGATATATGAGCCATCACTGTCGTCAAACAATCAATAGATTTATTATTACCAATTTTTGTTTTGTGATACAAACCGTACTCGAGCGAGAATGAATAGATGAATATTCTTGTTGTACTCGCCGAAAACGCAAATAATGAAGATGTTTCCCAAAAAATGAATGAAAAAATACAAGCGTATCGACCGTGCAACATAGAAATAACTCTGGTAGTTATCGCAACAAGCGCAACCAATCTGCGATCGAAACACACTGGATAAGATTATCCGGTAGCGCTGTATTATTTTAATGAGACTACACGACTCTTCGCGATCGAATGCGATATGCACAAGCTTAGGTAACGAAGCGAATAAAAAACATACGGGTAAGAGACATATCATGCGGCCGCGGCGAGACGTCTCCTACTAGCATTCCAATAATACCGGCAAAAGAACTTCTTAAATTAGCCACAGCACACGATAAACTGAACATCTACATACCAGCTGACGGCAGATCCAACGATACCATTATGTCCCTGTGAGGTACCGATTAAATATCTACATTTACAAAGCATCTGGTTATACAAGATTGTGCTTTAGTGCCGCAAATATTTTGTTTGGGCGTTTTTATGCTGATAGGAGTTCCCCTCACTGGATATATTGGTATTAAAAATGTAAGGAAGATTTATGCGAATTGCTCTAAGCTTTCATTAGTTCCTTGCGATGTTTCTGCGGTCGTCGCTCCCTGACCGGTAATTTTTCATTTTTCCTCCGACTTCCTTGTAAGCTAAAATTTTTACTGCATATAAAACAGATTTATATTCCCACGGTAGCCCAGATGCATCCTATGACTTATATTATTACGATTCCCGTGCCCTCTATTGAGCATTCAAATTAGCAATGGGAAGTTTAAATGAAAATTAATGGAAGACGGAGTTTTAATGTTTCAATTTAAGGTAAGGAAGGTGATAAAGGTGAAGAAATTATAATTTGTTTTACATGATTTGCATTATTGAACTGTTTTATTCTTGGCCTTTTGTGTTTGGGGCCTTTAAATACGGCATTGTTTAATGCAGATGGAGTTTTTGAGATGACATAGAATCAGAATTAACCTTTTTTTTGCCCCGTTAGTTTTTTACTTTTTTTATGAGCATTTCTTGTCTTGCCTTACCACTATAGCAGTAATTATAATCGATTTTGTTCCCTTAAGAGAGAAGGAAGCCTACCATTGGGGGGCTACGTTGCACAGGATGCTGCCTAGATTATAACCGCTGGATAATATAAATAATTAAATACTAGCTGACCCGACAGACGTTGTTCTGTATATAATAAATAAAATAATGTTTTTATATGAATTTGTCAATAATATTTCATAACATCAAAAATTTCTTCGTAAAATATGCACCCTGCTGTCGTAATGAAATTGTTTCACAGCAGAACTGTCAAACCGTGCGTCAATAAATTCTCTCATAGAAATTATGTATGGACACATCAAAGGAAAAACAAATTTGTTGTTTCTATTTAATTTAGCAGCATTTTCCTATTTATTCACCTTTTAAACCTTCTCTGGACTTCCACAAATAATTCAAGACCAAAATTTGCCAAATCGGTTCAGCCGTTCTCGAGTTTTAGCGAGACTAACGAACAGCAATTCATTTTTATATATATAGATAGAAACCGGAGCCCCTATACCAATACCAATACTAAAAACACAAAGACGGCCAGTTACCCTGAGGTTAAAAATTCTATGTTCACTATCATTCTAATTAAGCTATAAATTAAATATAATATTAAGATATTGGGTAAACGAAACACAGTCACTTATGCGTAAGTTATAAACAAGCACATCATTTCGGTGCGTAATTCCTTATGTAAATTGCAACTAGAACAAGGGTACTGTTTCACCCCATAACGATAAAACATCCAACATAGAATGAACCCTTTTTCTTGAATCCTCCTTGGTAAGTGAGGTCTGAGTAATTTTGTCACCAGAAAACAACGCCCGAACAGAGGTTTACGTAAGTTGTAAATATTAAATAAACTTCAAATCTACGTATGCATTTGTGAATTCTACTTAATTATAATTTGAAATATGAGTACTTCTATCATACATACGAGTGTGGGGCTCAATTGATGGTGTGTTATCAGATTACTATTCAATATCTTATTAATCAAGTGTTTAAAAAAAGACAATCAATCCAGATTTGACCAACAACCTGGTTAATACACTGGAACCAAAATAATGCTCGGCGAGTTTTTTTTCTATGGAATAGGAGGACAAACGAGTGTACCAGGTGACCCGCCTGGTGTTAAGTGATCATTGCCGCCCACATTCTCTTGCAACACCAGAGGAATCACAAGAGCGTTGCCGGCCTTTAAGGAAGGTGTACGCGCTTTTTTTTGAAGGTACCCACGTCGTATCGTCCCGGAAATACCGCACAAGGAAGCTCATTCCACAGCTTGAGTTTGACTTCTACTTGCAATTAGTTCATCACCATCTTCAGATCGTTTTTAAAGTTTGCTTAGAGAAGTGCTAAAACTCGCAAATTAAAGGAATGAATAGTAAATGTTGTCTGGCTGTATGGGCTTGAACCCTTTGCCTTTTTATGGAAGAAGACGAGAAACGAGCATAAATACGCATCTATGATAAACTGCCATCCAAACTATCTGGTAACACCGAAGGAATCACAAAAGCATTACCGACCTTGTAAGGGTCGAATATACTTATTGGTACCGACATGGCGGGCGAAGATTGAACTTGGGGCACTGTTGTGAGAGTTGATGGTTGTATTCAAAGAGGATGCAAATACTGCGTAATAGGACGCGGGGCTGCCTGAGTAAAAATTGAAATTTAGTTTAGTACGAAACGTGCAGTGAGGTTTGAAATAAGTTGGAAATAATAATTATAATATGGCGACGAAGTATAGTTTGAAAGCGAACATTTGCTTATAACTTAGTTGATTACAGCTATCTCCGTTTTCCACAAGATTATAGCCGTCATCTGTCACTGTACGTTCCATACAATGGAGTGAATCGCTTTTTTCTTAGAGAGTTTCGCGAGACTGGTTGTACCTATTGCACCATCTTAGTTGAGAACTTTTTCGCCTGCTTTAAAAATAACCAAAAAAGGCGGTTTATTAAAAAACACAAAAACTTAAAGAATTTATTAATTTATGTTCTTACTGACAGTGTCAAAGCAAAGGACACAGATTAAAGAAATTCGCCACAGATAATTAAAACGACAGAACTCATTTAAGCAACTATCAAAGATGTATATAATAATTATATGAGCGAAGAACCACAGTAACTTACTTAATTAAAAAAATAATAACTTATAGTTAAATTGCGACTTAACACTTGTTCATTATAAAACGCATTTCCTTTCATCATTTAACAATAAATCTACATCTTGTAAATGTCAATAGTACAATGAATAATTCGACGCCACGTCACATTAAATTATTTCGGCTAAGTAATTCTGAGCGGTTAATTATTGTGCACAAGCTTCGAGGAGAGTTGAGAATGTAATTATTATTAAACTTTACGATTGTCTCACTTTACCCCTTTATCTTACCCAAACGAAACCTAACAGTCTAATGTAATAACATCTCAAGCAGATATAAGCTATCCTGCGTCGACAGAAAGCTCAAAACCGCGTTCGAGTTTAAGCGCTTACAATGTTTTATTTGGTATTAGTTTGTGAGATCCGAAGGGAGTTTCTTAGCGTGTTGCGGTTGAGAATTCATATTTGAGCTACCGTCTCAAAATTTATAGATGTTTCGTATGAGCAGACATATGGATCGTGTTTCATAGGTAACTCAGATATCTGGATAATTATGCGAAGAATGATTTCCTTACGAATTTAAACTAATAATTAATATTAGCATACGGAAGACAGACATGGTCGCTAACTATGGACTTTAGGGAAGCTCATGGTCGCTCAGAGAGTAATGGAGAGTGCTTTGCTCAGAGTTTCCTTGTGAGATCGACTCAGAAATAAGGAGATCCAAAGGTGAATCAACTGTCGTCCAGATCCTCGAATGGCGACCACGTACCGGAAGACGTAGTGTTGGTAAGCCCCCACAAGATGGACCAACGATCTGGTCAAGATCACCCGAATAGGTTGTATGAGGGCAGCGCAGGACCGATCGTCATGACGATCTTTGTGGGAAGCTTTTGTCCAGCAGTGGCCGTGATGATCATAAATTATATGCTATGTTCTACAATATTAAAATCATCTGTCATCAAGAAAACGTATACAGTGGACTTAAAAGTGACAATATCTAAGCTTAACTTTCCAATTAGATTATCTTCTATGTCCATCTTACCTTCTCTTGACACCTGGTGTTGTGGATATCCACCAACGGTTGCCTCGCAACTTCCTACAACGTACGACTCTTGCCCGTTTGTCCCCTCTTGCAACTAATAAATAGAGAGCCGGTTTTTTTCTTCGGTTATACTGCGATAACTACTAAACCGATCGGCATTTTCATAACAGCGTGTTTCGGGGAAGGTTTAATGATATGTTGGTGATTACTTAATCGGAACCTACATAATTTTTACTTAGAAATATCTATATATATTCAATACAAAATATTTAGTCAGACATCTCATTACATATGAGAATATGTAATGAGAATATATAATATAATTTGCTGTTCTCAGTGTAAAACAATAGAGTAGGTAAGAAGGAAGTAATTTAATATCCATACTACTTTTATATTATATTTTTGTCTTTTTTAACACCGCTTGAAGCCGAAGACTATAATAAATTAATAATATTGATACAAGTTTATTAGATAGTATTGTGCAATATCAGAGCATGTCAATACTAACGAGATGCATCGTGTTCAGTTGTCGACGGCGGCCTCTAGATGGCGTGCGTGTGGTCGTGTCGCGTGCGCAATGTAACCGGAGTAGCACGCGCAAGTAATCTAATATGGCCGCCCTATGTCGTTCGCGTATCGCTACAAGGAATGCCATTTTAATATCCTTGCGCTAACGTCACTTATTGTTTACTTAGATCCATGATCAACTGGTACGAAACCACACATCTGTTCACAGCATTCTAATGGATATGATTTATTGCCTCGAAGAATTAGCTGCTTGTTGCTTTAGCTCCAATTTAGCGGAGACCGTGCATTATGTTTTAAATGGCAGCTGAACAATAAAAGGGCAACAAACTTAGCTTACTAGAATTATTATACATATTATATTCGAGTAAACAAACAAAGATTGGAATTAGCGATTTTTGTGGCACATCTTAAGCACAATGGTGCGAAAGCTGGCACGGTTCTGCAACAATGCGTCGTTGGTTCTATCAATGGGCGGGCATCTCATGACAGCGCAGTGGCTTGTTGCTGCGGGCGGTTATTTGTACTAAGATGGAAGCTTACTCCACAGCTCACGTATACCACAATATAGTACAGAGCACTCGAATTGACGCAAATATGTATCGACCCTAACGCTCTGCCTCGATATATATATTTCAAGGAGACGAGCTGAAGAAAGAAGAGCTGTGTAACGCTACTGTTCTGTCACTGTATTGTGCCTATACTGTGGACTTGAAGCTGTAAATCTGCTTTGAGTTTCACATGATATCTTAAACCATGTTCAACGTCAAAAATTTATAGAAATACTAATAATTCGGACGGAACGCGAGAGGTTGTGGGTTCGATTCCTGCATCGTTCACAATATTTTGTTTTCAAATTTTATTTGTGTATTAATCCTAGAAATGAGGGTTATCAATTTAAAAACATAACAACTTGTTTAGATTTGCAAGAACGACAGTCTCATGTATATATTGGAGTTGAGCAGCTGTTATCAACTGTAAAGTAGATCCTGTAGATGAAGCCACAACCTGACACATGAACAAATCATACAAGATTTTATGACGATACGTCACTTGAACGTTTGACTCAGTTGGGAGAGCACTCGTAAAAATTACACCAATTCTTTACCAATTTTGTTAATGCATTCATCTGAAGCATCTATATATTGGGAAAAGTAAAAAGGGAATCGCAATTTGTCACTAATTTGATTTTACCGCACGTAATAGCGTCCCGTCAGCATTGTAAAAGCTTTCATATCAATTGAATCCATTAGCTGAGTACACAAGTCCTGTCTGTCTATTTGCTCATCAGTTTTTATCATTGACCAGTTCATGTTTGCCCGATCGCTCACTTCCACATTATTGATAGTATTTCCCTCGACGCTTTAGTATTTCAATGTTTGCGATGTTTGCTTTAAAACTATCACAATATACCTAAGTAATTCAATCATCAATTTCAGAAAATTATTTGTTTTTCAGATATTTACATCAATTCCAATCAGCAAACGTTTCTCTCATCCAAGTTGGCAGATATTTTAATCAAATATTCTGTAAGAGCGTTCTGCTTCAAAACTAATGCATTTGTCAGGAGATTCGTTGACAATTTCTTTTCAACCCTAACTATTACATCGATGATCACAATGACAATTAAATCTAGAATCATAAGTTGAAAATTGTACCGCAACAGCTTATGTTGTATTCCGGTTTTTCATATAACTTCACTTATATAACATATCTAATATATAAAATTCTCGCGTCCCGGTGTTCAAAATTCAAATTCAAATATTTTTATTCAAATTAGGATTCAAAATCACTTATTGAACGTCAAGAGCTACCACCCATTCAAAAGAGACTGCCCCAGACCTGAGAAGAACTCCTCCATTTATTTTTTATTTTTTTGTGAGTTAGCATTAAAAAATACATACATCTTCAAATTTTCACCCGTCTACGATTTACACAATTTTTGTATCATGATTTTTATATTTATCTGTTCCATCCACTGATCTGCAATAGGGTTGCAAGATGGGAATCGAATATAATTATTATTGTAAAAGAAATTATGTACGATATATTTGGTAGGTCTGAAAATCGGTCGTCATCTATTTTTATAACCCAATTTTTTTTATTACTTGCTAAGTCAGCTAGTTATTACCATAAAATTATTATTATATAATTTATTTTGATGTCAGAGATCTTCTTATTAATTTTCAGATTAAGTGCTGGAAGATTTGAATCAATGCTTACTGAGGAATTAGATTTACTATCATGGCCATGACTATTGACTGCTATAGTCAACAAAGCCGGCTATCTCTAGATATGGGAGTGGAATTCCCTTTATAATAGAACGCCATAAAATATGCCTGCTCTATCTAGTCGCGAATGTGCCATTTGTCCGTTGAACAGCACTTAGCTTAACAAAAACTGATAGTTGTAAAACAAAAGAGGAGTACAAAAGCGCGGTAACAAGACCGGGCCAGAACGTTAACAGAAATAAACTAAGCGGTGGAGTTAACAGGTATAAAGGATTAAAGGGTAGCCGAAGCAGATTTATGTCGCGATGATTGCAATCGGAAAGATTCTGCGTGTTACCGGTGTTTTCTTTTTTTTTTAGAGAGAAAAGATGTGAACACTTAGAGGCTGATTTAAAGTAGGGAAAAGTATTCGCAATTCTGATACAGATTGCGTATAAACTATTCATATCTTGATGTCGAATGCCTGCGTAATGATGTTTGGGTTTCTGGAAAGTTTGAGTTGTTTCGTTGTGATTTGGAAGTCGATGAAACTAAAGCGCGACACTAAAAAGAGACAGACACATAAATTCATAAGATTTAACGTGGGAGATAGGAAGCATTATACAGTGTTTTAGTACCAGGCAATCATAGTTGACAAAGAGATTGTCATATGTGAGCGTCATACTACTATTCGTCCTATACTATTGAATAGTTTTACATATATTTGGTAACTTGTAGCTAGCTGTAAGTTTCCCAAATTATTATAAATAAAAATAATTATGTATGATGCGAGTATACCTTAATATAGACACCAGGAAAACATAAATATGGTAGCGGTGATAATAATGTCTTTCATAGCGGTTGAAATCAAGTGTCATTCTAGTAACATGTACCAGGACTTCATATGCAGTTTAGAGGTTCATATCAGGTTTCACTTCTGACATGTGTACTTTGTACGCACGCAATTTTTTTTGAGTCGTATTTGCAGAAACAGATTGACATGAGTTGTATCAAAAGCAAGTCTTTTCACGCAACCCTTTTTGCAGTTATCTGATAAGGTCTCAGTCATTGAATGCGTCGAACGACACCCACTCACCGTTTCTAGTGTAAAAATTGCCAGCGAATGTGGCCAGATAGGGATCTGCCATTTGCTGGCGACAGAAGGGTGTTGACAACAAACATTTGTCCGGAGTGTTATTCATGTACGTGATGTACCTTTTCAATGAGTGAACGTTCGGAAGAAATATAGCTTTGAGGGGTTCGTACTTGAAAGTCGAAAAAAAACAGGAAATTTGACAGAACATGTATTACTATATCGCAGGTATAACAATGCGGCCGCAATGCAAATTAGAACAAAATGCTTACCCCTTTATAATATTATTATAGATGACCTAACCAGTTCAATTGAAGTTTGAGTATTTTTGTTGCATCACTTTACATATTATATTGTAATTGAAATGATTTCTAAAACGATGAAGGTGTGAGTGTTGATTTAGAAGAGTGGCAATTAGTTTCTTGTCACTTCTCCTCATTAAAGCTCAACCCTTTACGAAGTAACGGTTTTTTAAATTAAAATTCAATAAGAAAAGAAAGTTTTTGACATTAATAAGTGTCATTTCCGTGACCCGCGTGAATAAAGCAATTTTGATTTGATTTGAATAACGGAAACACTTATACAGGAAAAACTGTTTGAATAAACGTCTCTTGCAAAGCTTTAGCATACAATTTCGTATATAAATAAAAAGCAAACTAACGATGAAGCCTAGTAATTCATAAATAATAAAACGAAAAATTATCCAAATATGTGTAAGTATATTATTTTATAAAACGAAAACGATATGGGCAAGTCTGTTTAAGATTACATATCGCAAGAGGAACATGACTTGAATATAAAATACAAGCACATTGAATACATAATATTAAAAATAAGAACCAACTAAAACGCTCACCTCTTTGGCAGTACCACCTATCAATTGAAAGCGAGCCAGTGATTGCTGTAATTTCTTTAAAAACTCAACGGTATGGTTCGCCAGACACATCGATTCAAAAATGTTTCATCAACAATAATTTTATTAACGTAATAACAAAATTACTAGTGTACATAGTCATTGCAATTCGGAGCCTTAACCACGTGGATTTAGGGGGTTATTTCTTTAGCATTCGCTCATATATCGGGGGGAGAAATGGAACCTTTTGTTAGCCTATAGCATTATTATTTCCCATTTTGTTTTGTTTATTAATACAATTGGCTCGAGGCGCAATATTGATATTCAAGTTTTGATGATGACTTCAAGCGCGTGTTTTCTCCTCCGCTGTATTTTTATGGGTTTTATAACAATTGTGTTGCGCACTTCCTTTTGTTTAGGTGGAAACTGTATAATGTTGAATATATTTCGAAAGTTTATGAGCAAAATATTACAGATTTTGAATATATTCTGAAAGACAAATGTTTAACATTAGTAGTGATAGATACCTAATATTAAGTGATTCTAATATGCATTGTAATGTTCTACGATTCCTCAAATTTTTTAATCTTTTTAGTTTGATATAATTATTGTAATTGTGTTTGTGGTCGCTGATAACCTTGTTGTTCTAAGCGACCTTAAACAAATGGAAAAAAAAATATCAAATTGAAACCTATCTTGTATATATAAAAGAGAATGTATGTTTGTATGTTCCCTAATAACTCCCAAACTATTCGACCAATCTCAATGAAATCATTTGTAATAGATTTGTTGAAGCACAAGGAAGTTTTACATATATAATTTGTATGGCAAAACAATGTTTGCCAGGACAGCTAGTGTTGAATAAATTTCGAAAGTTTTTGATCAAAACATTACACTTTTGAAAATAACATCAAATTGAAACCTAATTTTGATATTGTATAATATGATGCCATAATATTATATTATCATGTCTTACGCAAACGGAGCATATACTGAAATATTTTTTTATTACTGAATACCAGGGACTTTATGGTAAATTTAATATTAATATAAGTGAATATCTATATTGAAAGGGACTCGTTCATGTTGTTAAACTGTCAGAATAGTTTTGCAGGGTTTTGTTATTGTGTGAATGTTTCATAAATAAATGATGATCATTGGCGCCCAAATTCTCTTGCAACAGCAGAAAAATCACAAGAGCGTTCCCAGCCTTTTTGTCGTAGAAATACCTAACAAGGAAGCTCATACCATAGATTGGTTGTCATTATTTTATCTCACAGTGAATTTTCCATCAAAACAATCAAGCCGTTTCCAAGATCAGCCAAGACTGCCAATAAATTAATTAATAGATATTCTGCTATTTAGAAGTCCATGTAAATTTGAGTAAACATTGCACAATAAGCGACTATTTAATATTACAAAAAGACACATCGATTCTAGATATGTATAGATTACTAGATGACCCAGCAAACGTTGTATTGCCGGTATTAAAATCGCGATACGAAAGTAACTGTTGATCGTAGATGGGTGAAAATTTGAAGTTGTATGTATTTTTTAATGTTGACTCATAATCTAACAAATTTTAAAAATATGACAAAATAATTTATAAAAAAAAATCGTGTGGACCGGACCACCCTTAACATTTAGGGGGATGAAAAATAGATGTTGTCCGATTCTCAGACCTACCCAATATGCACTCAAAATTTCATGAGAATCGGTGAAGCCGTTTCAGAATTTTATATATTAGAGATACTTCGCAAGTTATTTCAAAGTAGTTGAGACGCAATATAAGTATCGATAACTGGCTGTAAGCAGACTTATCTAGCGCTTCGTGCTGTTAGGTTATTAAGTACCTGATAAAGGTCCGTTATAAGACACAAGAGTATGTTAAGCATAGCGCACGAAGATATTTCTCATGGTGAAAATGCCAAACGGAATGACGTGAATAAATAACTTGCAGAAATATCAATTAAACAATTATGCTGTCCGAATGGAATTGTATGTAATGATAGTGGGGAAGACTATAACTCAGGCGCATCTGTTCTACGGCTATTTGCAAAAGGCACGAACTTGGCTTTGTGCTTGTAGATATGTGTACATACGATAGATTAAGGCTTAGATCTGTAGAGCGTATACTAAGACTTTGATCAGAGTTACTACTTACGTATAACTTAGCTGAATGTGACAAAAAGCGAAGTTGACTTTTGCATTGGGCTGTTTTAGCTTAAACTCAGCAAAATTTCAGCTGTCAAATGACTATAATAAGGAAATCAAAGCTTACACGTGGAGCGAATGAGTGAAGAAAGAATTACTTATCAAATATTTAAGGTAAGTCGGTCGTGGGAGACCTCGTAGAACATTCATCGACAAAATTGGAGACGTTTTGAGTTGAGAAAAGGAAAGGTCCGAAGCCCTCGCAACCGGCTAGCATGACGTATGAAAAGAGTAATGAATGTAGAGGAAGCGCGTGAGGTTTGTAAGGATAGAAGCAAGTGAACGGACGGGAACAAGGCTTTGTTTGTGTGTGTGCCATAGCTCACACTAAGCTTAGTTTTACATCAGTAAAGTCTAAGCAATGTTTAAGTACGTGTGAGAGGCAAGAATATCTCTAACAGAGAATAGAAATTGAAACCTGACACCGATAATGTATGACCAAATTTGATTTGTCAAAGTTGCGTCAGCTTGTTTTTTATTCAAAAACTGAGGAGCTTATACCAAGTGTGGCTGACTGTTTAAGACAAAATGTTGTCAGTCAAAATTGGTTACAGTAAGAAAAAGTAGCTTCGATAGAGATGGTCTTATCAATTGCACAATTTATTCATGTATACGCTAGTATATTCAACAAATTTAAGTCTACGACTGAAACCGATTTTGAGTAAAAAGTCTGAAACAGTCAGCCGCGCTTGGCATTAGCTCTTAAATATTTTGATCATATTGATACCTAACCTATACATTTTTTTAATTTATTTAATTCTCGCCCATTGGTTGTTGTTCACTAGGCATATGAGTTACAAGGTGCTTGATAGCTGAAGTATGATACAAATGGTCTTGTTAACAGCTATTCTAACGTCATGGTGTCGAATTTACGTGACGGTGTGCGCGCGCATCATAATCATTCACTCTGATAATTTTTCCCTAACGCCCAAAAAAAGTACAACTTCATTAACAAATTAAACCATATTACAATTACTTACCCTTTTCATAGCTAATTTGTCTCTCTTGCTGGCGTGCATTGTCTGCTGCCACTTTGAGAAGACCCTGGATATTCCTCAGCAGAGTTTCCGTGGAAGAAACCAACGTGTCAGCCGTGGGGTCCACGGGGACAGAGGTGGGCGAACTGGAGGGGGGAGGGTAGTTGACAGCCGCCGGTGATGAAGACTGTGGAAGGTCCCGCTCGCCGTCACTTAGATCTGCTCCTTGTGAAAAAAAAAACAAAATAAATCTTTGGTCATACATATTGATAAAATATATACATTTGAAGTCGGTTTTTTTAAACGTAGTTTAGTTTCAATTATTAGTAAAGTTTAAGAGTGAGATTGGCTCGAGCACGCTCATTTGGGCGTAGTAAAAGTTGCCGCACTTTGCGACTACGGCTGCGGTATCCAGTTGGAACGCAGCAGAGACCAATCCTTAATCTAAGTATAAAACATATATTTACAAATGTATTACTAATTAAGTATTAGTACTCGAATTATTATCAAATTAAAATCAAACAATGAGTTGACAAAAAGTTCGTATTGGGGTCTCTCACGGTCTAAAGTAATCTATCGATACATTTAATTTAACTGACAAGATAGCGAACGTTGAACACATCATGAAGACACCATCGTTTCGTCAATGTCGATGCTCACGATAGCACTTCCAAGTTGTCACAACACCATCGTCTTAATAAGACCAATTAACAGAATTAGAAACCAATCAAGCACACAGAAACGGACCTTATGCGATTAATCATACTAACTAAAATTGTAAGCGTGTGATTTGTCTGTTACAGTCTTTTGCGCCTGAGTGGCGGTAACAAAATCATCGGCTGTTAATTGAAAGAAAGAGTTAATACGAAATGGACAAAGTTCAAAGTTGAATGAATGCTTTTCTCTGAAGCGACGATGTGGAATCGTGGGTCGTGACATCAAGCTCGTGTGGTTTTAATAATTGTTTTAAATAAATATGATGTAAGCATTATGTATTTCAAATTTGATGTCAATCTACGAGGGATTATAATTTAACACTACAATGTTTACTGAGAAGGTTTCAATGAGGAGAGAGGTTCTAATTTTTAAACACTAGTCAAACCTACGAATTTTCCCAATAATTTCACTAGCTACGGCGCTCCTCAGACCGAAACAAAATAATGCTTATACATTACTGCTTCACGGCAGAAAAAGGCGCCGTTGTGGCACCCATAATCTAGCCGGCATCCTGTGCGAAGGAGCTGACTCGTAAATGCCCCAGGTCGCCCCACACTAATAGTATAACATATAGATATACAGGATGTCCCAAAGTTATGGGACATGAAGGGAAAGTACCTTAAATATCGAAGATAGGCATTTTTACTGAAAGAAAACTTTATGTTATTTTTAAAAGTTAGTACTTCTGCATTCAAAGATTTTCTAAAAAATACTTGCCTCGCCTGGGAATCGAACCGACTTAAATGTAAAAAAAACACACTCTTATGATGCCTTTATATGTGTACCTAAGCGTAATATTTGTCGACTTGCGGAAATCTTTCAATAGCATTCGACAGTTACAAGGGATCGTAAATCAAAACAATATGCAGCAAATGTTAATACTCGAGGCGTACAATAGCTTAATTAATGAAACAATAACGTGTATCCTGTACTTAGAGAATGTACACAAATACTTGAAAAGCGTGAGAACCCAATCAATCACTAGGGTTGTGGTTTATCACGAGTTTAAAATATTTTATAAAACAAAAAGTCCTGGGACGAGACAAGCAGGACGTTCAGCTGATTGTAATTGATACGCCTTTCCCGTGCCGTTCTGGAATCTTGAAAAACCCGAAAATTTTGAGCAGCACTACAATTGCGCTCGTCATCTTGAGACATAAGATGTTAAGTCTCAATTGCCCAGTAATTTCACAAGCTGCGGCGCCCTTCAGACCGAAACACAGCAATGCTTACACATTGTGGTACCTATAATCTAGCCGGCATCCTGTGCAAAGGAGCCTTCCACTGGTAATTTAAATAGGTCACTTTTCTAAAAAAAGACTTTGTTGTAAAAGTTTTTATTCCTTTTTCATATAAAACACGATTATGCATTTTTAAATGTGGATTTAGCCTACCAAAAAACCAACTAAAAAGTTATCCTCTAATGTCATTTGCCATGCCGTGGCCAAAATTGTCAGCTGAAGAAAATAAGATCTTTAATTTACCTGGATAGAATTATTGGTATGTAAATGTATGTAAGCGGATGAAGTCGCGGGAATCAGCTAGTGTATATAAATAACATATATCATACTAACATCTCATCTTCTTGTATAATTTCTAATCATTTTAATGTAATAAATTTTCTCTTTGATTGATGAGTGTGTGTGGCTGTGTATGGTATTTAAAGTGATAACAGATTCAATGAACAAAAAGCTCGCGAAAGAAAATGACTCATTAGAATGTACATTAACGAAGAAATCTTATATGTATGAGATATGTCATTAGTTAAATTTATGACAGTTGTATGTTGCCAGCTCCCGCGTTGGGATACCTTCAGCTGTATCTGTCTACGCGCCAAGTAACCAAACAAAAAATATAATGTACAAATTGTTATTGAAAACAATGTTTTCGAATTTAATCTGAGTTATTAATCTCAGAAGTGAGTGAAAATATAACAAATTGTTTAGGTTTGAAAGGGCAACATCTCAAGTCAATTTCCTAATATGCAAATATTGGGGTTGAGCAGGTTATCAACTGTAAAGTAGATCCTGTAGATGAAGCCACAACCTGAGAGATGAACAAGACATACAAAAGTTATCAACGATACGTCACTCGTACGGTTGGCTCAGTGCAAGAGCGCTCGCTTTGAACGAGAGAGGTCACGGGTTCGAGACCATCGTTCATAAATTTTGTTTTCAAATTTAATTTGGGCAATACACCCACAAAATAGTAGACTGATTATCATCAAGTTTATAAATTATTGCAATGTATGAATCCTCGTTTGCTGTAGAGACTTAAGTGACGGGATAGTCAGAAGAACGTTATATTTATTTAATTTTTAATATTAACTTTTGATAGAACGAAGACTCTCGGGGCAGCTAGTACTTAATAATTAGTATTTCAGTGCTGCCTCTAATAACTATATCGAGGATTTAGTCCCCTAATACTGTAGTGAATTATAATGTATGTAAGTAGTGGGTGAGCCACATTGCTCGTAGATGCGATTGATGGGATCTTTAAAGAAGTTCTCGAGAGGTGACCAAGGGCAGGAAGCAAATATGGAACAGCCCCCCACAAGATGGACTGTTGATCTGATAAAAATAGTAGGGGGTGTTGGATGCAAACCCACAAGAACGATCGTTGTGGAAGTTTTTGTTGGAGGCGTATGTACTGCTGTTGAATTGGCAATCCACATAGCCGAATAGATTTTGCTCTTTCGACCGAACAAATGACGGAGACGTAGACAGAGTACTATGTAACCATTAACCATATATGTACTATTCGTTCTATTTCGTCTTACGGAACCGTCAACCTGCCTTACAAAGCAAATAAAACAATTCATCTTAGTATCGGTACAAAAAGTAACATTCCCATCTTTTCAAAAGTAAAAATGCAAATTCTAATTGATAAGATCGAATGCGCATAGCGTGAAGTCCTAACAACAAACACAACATTATAGATAACTTTTACAGCAATAAGAATTACTTACACGAGTTAATTGATGGGAAATTTTTAATGCTACAATCACATAGTCAATTGTATCTTTCTGGTTGTTATTTCTCATAATATGTTATTAATATCAAGCTTGAATGGATTTTGCTTTTTTTACAAGGACATGGAGCGATCAGGCACCGTTTTAATTGAGGCAATAGATAAGGTAGCAGCACTTGTAATGTCTGCGAATATACCGAAGTAAAAACTAATTGTAGTCATTGTAAGATTAGATTTAACTTAAAATAATATCATCATCATTTCAGTTGGATGTCTGCTGGAAAAGGCATCCCAAAGATCGCCATGAGGATCGGTCCAGCGCTCATCCTCATCCCTCATAGGTAGGAACCTATTCCGGCGATCTTGTGGGGGGCCTAGCAACACTACCGGTACGTGGTCGCCATTGAAGGACTTTACTGCCCCAAAGGCCATCTGTCCGTCGAGCTATGTGCCCTGCCCACTGCAGCTCAGTTTCGCAACCACCTGGCTATGTCAGTGACTTTGGTTCTCCTACGGATCTCCTACTTAACTTTAAATATACCAGCAACATTTATACAGAATATGAAAATGGCGGGGTTGTTATCCGACAAGATGGACTAACCAAATTAAAGACTCGTCACCGCAATTCTCTACCATTTTACACCGTTTAAGAGGCGCGGTGGAGGCAGATCATCCGCTCTAGATGCAGCTCTAATGCTGAACACAATCCTTAGACATGAGGGACCAACCAATTAGGTCACAGCACTATCGCATTCCTGAACTCTGCATTCAACTCGCGCGTTATCTGTACCTAACATATACGACTATTTTTAACATGCTGATAATATTATATCCATCCTTTTTGTAAGACCAATTCACTCACCCTCATCTTCATCTTTTACATGGTCGTCTTGATCTGAGAGGGCAGCGTCACTCTCATCCGTGTGGGACCGGGGTGACGCCGCAGTCGCCGCGGACGGAAGCCGAGGTGGTTGAGGAGTTCGATGTGATGCTGCAGAGCTTCTGCCACTTGCGGAGCCCTCGCCTCTGTCGCCGTGTTCACGATCTCGTCCTGAACGCTCACGGTCTCCGGAACCAGATTTTGAGAGGTTCAGCACGGGGCTATGTCCTGGCGAAGAACCTACATTATATTTTTAATATAATAAGCATTAATAACGAGAAAATAAATATGACCTGAGAAATTAATTAAAAATGCCCTGTGATCATAGCACTTAAATTGTCAGGAATCCAGTGTTCTGCGATCGGTCACTGCGCCTAAGATTGGATCCAAAGAGCGAAAGACTGAGAGGCGTTGAAATCTCTAGAGGAGGCCTTTGTTGAAAGACCAGTTGTTGAACTGAACATCTATAACTTAGATTTAGGTTTATATTTAGTAAAATATCATTTATAATATTATTTTATTATTTTTTATCGACTTTAAAAATGGAGGAGGTTCTCATCTGTTTTTTATGTTTGTTACCTCAGAACCTTCAAATAGGTCAATCGATTTGGAGGTTTTTACGCTGAAAATACGGTGGAAAACACTGGCTAATATAGAGCAAAGACCGTATAGTATGGAAAAAAATGGAAGAGGTCTTCAAAGAAAGAGGGTCCATACATTAATTATTAAGAAATAGACAAAAACGTTAAGGTTACTGACAATTATTATGTTTTTTCTTATTTTTAATTTTTTATAAAATTATATATATGAAATTTAGTATAATAGGCTTTTTATTTTATTATATTTAAGATATATCTTACCATTGTGAGAATCTTCACGAGCTTTGTCCATTGCTATAACGCGTTCGATGTCACCTCGTTCATCGCGTAACCTGTAACGACTAATATCTTTAAATATGTGTTACAAAATATTTTTCCTATTAAACTTTGCAAAAACTTTTAAGAGTTTTGAATAGGTATAATGAGTAGTATATTAATTTTGAAATAATAAAATAATGAATCTACTTTGAATTACGTAGGTTTCGTTGTTGAGTTGCCTTCTCACCCCTTTGTGAAAGTGGAAGGAGGAAAGTCAGGCTAAGTCCTACACCCTGGTACTTCTTCTCTCTATATGTTGGTAGAGAGTGTTGGTTATTTCACTTTTACACTGGAATTGAATCGTGATCGAATCGAGTTGTGATCCTTTTGATGAGCTTTTTTTAATTTAAATTAAATAATTTATAACTATTCTCATTGGAGTAATTACTTCTTATAGGAGATTAAATCGCTTCGTTTCGTAACGCGATACTTCTACTACAGTAATATTTTTTGAAAATCTCATAATAAATAAAAGTTTTCAGAAGTTTACTGACATTTGCGACATTCGTTCGTTTTTTCGCGGCACAATGATTACAATTAAGGTGTGACGTCATTCATGTGTCAACATAGTCGACAGCCATATTTTATTGAGTAACTTAATCAATATATAAATCAAAACTTACGAATACGGCAAGTGTGGAACCGGCTTTACCGACAGACATGGATCTTAGGTTTAACCCTCCGATAGGAGTCTACGGGGAGTTGAGTGACTTAGACCGTATCGCCTCAAGCGAAATGCTCCTGTGTGTTATTACTTTGTCGCGTTTCATGGCAAACCACACTTGAGCACAGTACACTGTTGTAATGTACAATCAATTTGCACGTTTTCTTTTCAACTAAATTGTGTTTTCGCTTCAATATTTGTTGTTTTGTTAAGCCTTTTTATGGAGAAGGAGGACATTAGAGCGTACGAGTCACCTGGTGTTAAGTAATCACTGCCACCCACATTCTCTTGCAACACCAGATGAATCACAGGAGCGTTGCCGGCCTTTAAGGAAGGTGCCCATGTCGTATCGTCCCGTAAACACCGCACAAGGAAGCTCATTCCACAGCGTTGTAGTACGTGGAAGAAAGCTCCTTGAAAACCGCACTGTGGAGTACCACCACACATCCAGATGGTTGGAATGATATCCTAATTTGTGGCGTGTTGTGCGAAGGTGGAATTTGGTGGCAGGAATCAGGTGGAACAGCTCTTCGGGACACTCTCCGTGATAAGCTGGATTCTATATGTCGAAATTTATGGACGGAATTAATTTAGAACATTTCAATAATTATTTCGTTATTTCCTGTTCTTGAAATTCATTAAATAATGTCACAGCAGTACTGTCAAGCTATGCTTCAAAATTGAATCTCACAGAATTATTCATATGAAAAAATTGAAAATTCTGGGGTTACAATTTGAAATAAAAAATAACCTATCTCTCAAGTTGACTCAAACTGCACTCAGTGTGCAAATTTTTTATTAAATCGGTTCAATCGTGTAAAAGTTCATCGCGGAGAAACAACATGACATCATTTTTTTTAAAACAAAAGTTAGTCTTGCTATAAAACATCATTTATATTATGTTTAGATAAAATCAAAATCACTTTATTCATGTAGGTCGCGGAAATGACACTTTGAATGTCAAAAAAATATTTTTTCTTATTTAATCTACCGCTACTTCGTAAAGGGTTGAGCTAATGAGAAGAAGTAGCAAGAAACTCATTACCACTCTTTTATATCAAGATTTACATTTTCATCGATTTACAAATCATTTCAATTACAATATAATATGTAAAGTGATGCAACAAACCTTCACAAAGATCAAATAGTCAATGCCTTACAATAATATGACAATAATGATGGACTGTGACAGCTGTGAAAACGACGAAAAAAATTGCGGTTGACAGTTTACCTCTATTTTGAGCAATTTAACATTGCTTACTCTTACACAAATCATGACATACAAATCGCAAGTGTAAGACGTAGCTTGTCACGCACACTACAGTAATAAGCCTGGTATGTTTTCATCGGTTGTCTAGAGGCTCTATCTATATGTATAAATTATCTAAGTTCCATTATAATATGTATTCCAACAAACCTATTATTGGTAGATATATAAATACTACGAACGTTTCTAAAAGCCTTTTGATACATTGCCTGGGAAATTTTATTGGATTCAGCACGCAATTGAAACAAAGCATAATATGTGGGTAGAACAATAATTGATATAATTAATGCTGTACGGAATCATATGTCAGTATCTCGTTAAGGTGTATCGGTTATAAATCGGTCACGCGACCACGCAAATCATATTAACAAAGCCACTGACAAACAGTTGTATCATTTGAAACCATAAAGTATACTGCCTACTGCGCCGCGGCACTGCGGGGCGACCAGAAAGGAAGAGGCACAATATCGCAGAACCCCGCTGAGATTCTTTGTGAGCGGATGAAGACGGTGTATGTAATCATTTTGTACGGATGCGTATCGCTACCCTCATTCCGCGGGTACGTTTGATTATAAATTATTAGCTTATGTTTTGCTTCCGTTTCGTTTAATACAACCCATTTGTTAGATTAGATTTTCTTAAAGATGTCTTTATATCGTAACTACTTAACATTTTTTTGGATTTTTTTTTATGGAATAGGAGGACAAACGAGCGTACGGGTCACCTGGTGTTAAGTGATCACCGCCGCCCACAATCTCTTGCAACACCAGAGGAAGGAGTATGCGGTTTTTTTGAAGGTACCCATGTCGTATCGTCGCGGATACACCGCATAAGGAAGCTCATTCCACAGCTTTGTTGTACGTGTAAGAAAGCTCCTTGAAAACCGCACAGTGGAGGACCGCCACTATTAAATTATTAAACGATTCTACTATTAAACTAGTCATTCCACTACTATTTTGAACCTTAGTAGGTTCAAAATAGTAATGTAAACTCATACAAACGGAAGGACGAACAAATTGCAGCGGAGATATATAGTCAAAATCCGCCCCAGCACCGATGAACATGGAAGTAAACAGTAATTATTTAAATATTTTAAACTATTAGCAGAAAATATTTATATCAAACGGACACTTATGAATCAAAGCGGGTATTTAAAAATAATTATATCTGACGAATTATAATGATGGCCGATATATTTGATGTCTATGACTACATACAATCATAATAATCGATTTTGTTGCTTGCATTTGTAACATTTTTATTAAATAATGAAATATCCTGAATTGTTCGTTTTTTAAATCATATATGACGATAGTCTATAGGTAATTTAACATATTTTAAACGTTTTTTCATTGCTGACGATGCTGGGGCGAATGATGTATGGACACAGAATAATCTCCTTTTTAATAAGCGCCATCTCTTGTTTTTTTTTATATAATGATACGCGATCCTTCGTTTGCGATTCCTATTCGCACTTGTTATTTATCAAGAGCAGAAAAGTAAGAAATTAAAAAAAAAAAATAAAATTGTCTGTTTATTAGTAATTTTATTGCTATTCACCAAAACGTACTTATAATGATGTCAAAGACTCAATACCGGGATTCTGTATTTCCATCGTACGTCTCACTAATTATTAAATTAATTTGTATCCGGAAGTAGTTATATCATGACCTTAGATTAAGGATAGGCTGCGCGCCAACTAGATACCGAAGGCGTAATCGCAAAGTGTCACAACAAATACTCGGCCAAAGTGAGCGTACTCGAGCCAGTCTCGAAAATGTGTGACGTTGACTTGCCACATATTATGTTAAACATTGCTAATAATTGAACAACACAAATGCCGAGTTGCGTAGTAAAACTTTGTAAAAATAATACGACAGGATATAAGAAAGACACTGGGATCACATATCATCATTAAGAATACTTTGACGACAGCCATTGAGTTGGAACGCAGCGGAGATCAATCTTTAATCTTTAGTAAGACATAAACCTTACTCAACTGAATTTATATTACTATTGAATAGTAATAGACAGCTATGTAAATTCTTCGCATATTGACAAGGCAGTCATTACTTCCCACGGAAATGGATAATCCATCTGTATTTTCTTACGACTGAAAATCTTCAAAGGCATTCAGATATTGATGAAAAGAAGAGTACAATGAGAACCATAATCGAATTTTCAAAACAGATCGTGAAAAATGAATCTCTTGTCGGAAGCAATTTTACTTATTACAAAGGGGTTAATGCTACAATTTTTGCCCAGTAATGCCTTTTGAGCATTTGAATATAAATGACGTCTGAAAGTGAAATGTAACATACATAATAAGTGGCTGTTTTAAGCCTTCGTGGAACCCTTTGTGGGTTACAGAGCGCAGATGTACAGAGTAAACTTATTGACAGAGTAATTCTGGAACAACGTATTTTTGAAGTCTTGAATCTTTGAGATTTGAAACTCGATGAAACGTAAAAGCGAGACGATAGAGGCGCCAATGCCAGCTATTATTTATAAAACTATTATTTTGGCCGACGCGCCAAATTATGATTTCAACAATATGGATATAATATCCTAGGTTCTTGGTGCAGAAAACGAATTTGGGGTTATTTTTTAAATCAAAGATGGCCCCCGCACAAAATTATGATCTCAACAATACGGATACCCCGCCGCGCAAAATTATTCCTTAAGTTAGATTATATTAAGTTTTACTTCAATCGCGCGTAAAGATTACACCTACGCACACGTTTTTTTAGGAGAGAAAGTGACATAAAAAGCAAACCAAAGTTCGGAGCGGTGGTGCAATAGCGGTCATCTCTTTGAAACAAGATATTAAATCGAGACGGGATAAAGCGGCAAAAATACGTGCCTGGTATACATCTGGAACGTATGAAGCCTAAAAGTACCGTTTCGTTAAGTTCCGACCTCTTGTAAATATTTTTTGCAAAATTAGTGCAATGCTACTTAGAAGCATTGCTTTTGCTGTCTCTTTTGCCGGGTATTGTGACAAAATAACTGCCACACAATTACGCCAGGCCCGTTCAGTTTCAAAATATTTTTTATGTAGGCCCTTAACAGCCAAAATCACATTGCAGAGCATACTAAAGATTGTGGTCAAAAAATGTTAAAATGTCACATGGCTTAAAACGAGAGATGAATATCTCTAACGGAGACATGTCAAAATAGAAAAGGTAAGCGAATCTATAGTTACTGTTACCGATTTTTATTGACAGGTCGTTAACAGTCAGCCACGCCTTACATTAGCTTTCTTAGTATTGAATATTGAAATATTGACTAACGCACACATTAACAAATATAATAAGTCTAAGTCTTGTCTAATATAGTATATTAGCCAGTGGCAGGCTCCTGTGCACAGGATGCCGGCTAGATTATGGATATCACAACGGCGCCTTTTGCAGCCGTGAACCAGTAACGTGTAAGCATTATTGTGTTTCGGTCCGAAGGGCGCCGTAGCTAGTGAAATCACTGGACAAATGAGACTTAAGATCTTATGTCTCAAGGTGACGAGCGCAATTGTAGTGCCGCTCAGAATTTTTGGATTTTTCAAAAAGGCCCTTATTGTCATAAAAAATCTAAGACTATTCTGAAAACCATTCAATGTTAATAATAAAGGTGAAATAACGACATAAATGCTACCAGATATTTTTTGTTGTGAAATTAAAATTTATTTCGATATACGTATGCTTCTGTATATGACATTACTCTGTGTAAGAACCCTCAAAATGGAGCCGTTTGGTACTTTACTGATGAGTCACGGAGCTCCGACTGAATTTAATATATTTTTCATTTCCGCAGCTATTAATATGTTAATAATCTTTATATCGTTACAATATTCAAGGTACTGGGAAACTTTTTAGATTTGCAAACATCAAAGCACGAAATCCAACGAAAGGCAATATTAATTTGAAAAGAAAAATCTTGTGGGAAGAACTCAAATTGAGTTTGACGAACCAATTCCTTTTGAATGTATAGAAAATTAATGAGCTCCACGGACGTGTTCAAAAGAAAGACTAAATCACGAACAAATCGATCGGACAAAAGATAACGCCTATATCAATAAAGGACTAAATAATTTCCACTTCGTTTTATTTTTATCATTATGGAACTGTTAATATGATGGATGATGTTCAAAATGTGTTACGTTTTTACAAATTAAAAATATACTCTCAGGAAATGATAATGTGAGGCTGTTTTAATTATAATTTTTTATTGAATTTAGAAATTTATAAGTATCCAAATGTTGTGAGCCTTCTTGAGTATAAATTCCGCATCCTCAGGAGATGTTGACTCGCCAAATTGTGGCACGAGACTCAAACTCTGTCCCGTGCCAGAATTAAATTTTAATGTTAATTTATGTGCTAATGAATGTTTGTCTTAAACTAGATGATAGTATGTTTGATATGGCAAATATTATGTTTACTATTATACTTATGTTTTTTGTGAAAGAGGAGGATAAATGAGGTCACCTGGTGGTAGGTGATCACCGCCGCCCACAATCTCTTGAAACACCAGAAATCTCACAAAAGAGTTGCCGACCTAGTATCGTCGTTTGCCAAGTTAATCTATTTATTAAAAACACAAAATATTTTTAATATTGATATGGTCACTAAATGATATCGTTGTGTTGTTAGATGTTGCTAGGTTAGCTAATTTCTTAATAACTTAAGAACAGAAAAACCCTTAAGGCGGAGGACCGAGCCGATGGCCTTGAGGAATCGAGTGGAGCTAGGTTACCTATCTCGCACAAGATGGCCATAATTTCAATTCAGAATTAGAAGCATTTTTAATTTATTACAAACATAATACAATTTTCTTTACAAAGCGAACAAAACTATATGTCATGTTAAATATTTTTGGAGAACAATTCATAAATTTTTGTAGAATTTTTATCTAGATTGAATGATTTGCATGGCTCTAACTGTAACAGGTGGGGGTATTTTAGTTTGTTTTTTCGTACTGCCTATTATAAATAGAAATATAAGAAATATTATTTTCTTCTCATATTCTGTTGACATATAATTATTTTTTGTAAAAATATAGGCTTTATATAAGCCGTCAAGAAATGGTTGCAATTATGTGCTATTTTGGAGATTTCAAGCTTAACGGTAGAAGAACCGAGATTTGGTTTTTGATGGCATTCTTATATATAATTTCAATTATATCTTCCTTTATTAATTAAGAAACATTGATTATCTTCATAGCAGGGTATGATGTAATGAATATTCTCCCTGCTTAAACGCCAAAAGCAGCCGCCATCTCAAGTTGAGTAATATTATTCATTTACTTGTCAAATTGTAAATAATTGGAGTCAGGATGCCTATGGAACTCTAGCGGGAGATGGAGGTGATGGAAAAATTGTTTTGTACAGAGGGTGTTTATTCAGTATTATTAGATATTTTTTTGCTAATACTTTAAGATGTTCATTTATATTTATTTTTAAATGTTTATGACAAAAGAAAATGCATCTATTTTTTGTTCTATATATATTAATCCCTACTAGTATTATAGGTGTGAATGTTAGTTTGTTTGTGATGAAATTTAGAACAGAGATAGACTAGAGCTGGAAAAAAGGGCGTAGGCTACTTTTTATTGCAAAACAACTAATGGAGGGCTTGAGATAGGGGATGGAATTATGAATGGTAAGTTCGTCATTTTCGAAGATGACACCATAAACCTTCTTATTTAGGCATTTGATAAGAAGTAATTTAAAAGTATTTTATCGAGCATTTTTGAAACTTTGACCTACCTGGGGATGAAATGGAGATTAAAGTTCGTAGGGAAATACGATTAAAGAGACTGTCCACATTGACAAGGGATATCCGCTGTATCGTAGAAGAGCGCCGCCAGCAGCGGAAAGAGCAGTTTTATGTGTATTATTTGCAAAGTCTCCCAAAAAAAGAAAAATAAATCTGCCCAAAGTAATTATTCCACGCAGACAAAGTCGCGGGTAAAAGCTAGTTGTATGTAAATTACTCTAGTAAGTTTTGCTCTAACTGATCAATCGCAAGTAAAGAAGATTACAATTCAAAAGAAAATACAAAGTGTTTGTGGCGACCTCTTGCGAAATTTTATTGTAACAAATAAAGTATCTGTGGTTACTTTTATTTGCCATACTGTTTCATTGCTTATGTAACAAAGAACGGAGCGATGACTTTAAACTATTTTTTATCTTTTATGATATGAATATATATATATATAAAGGTTTTTTATCATCAATAGAAGCTAGCAAAAAAATATCTCCTTAATTATACATTACTGAAACTTATCACCTGCTTATTATCTGACTTACTATTCCTTATTTCAGATTACTAATAGAAAGATGAATAATTATTGAGAAAATTTTATTAAATTTATTAAAAATTTAGTTTTCTGCTCTTCTTCTTGTAAACTTCTTGGAATCAGTATTCCAAAGTTACAGCTTACAGCTCCATAAATTAACCACTGGACGAATAACGAAGTAATTTCATTTTGTTTTGGTTAATGAATACTATTTCCACCACGGGATAGGCAACGCATTGGGACAGTATAAAATGTTATTAATGATTTTAATCTCGATATAAACGATTTGTAATATGCAACAGGCATAAAAACTAATATACAATACAAACTAACATGCAAAGACAAAAAGCCGTGTGATAGTTACGATAATATATTCAGAAATAATACGGTAAACGACTCTACTATCGCCGGTAAAATACAAGCTCCGAACTAAATTAACGATAATACTCTTTACACCGGTGTGTACGTGCCCGATTCTATTGCCCCATAACTGTTTAGCTAATACAATAATGAAGTCTAACTTAGTTGACGTCAACCACTGCCATTACAGGGCGAGCAGTGGCCTAAACAGATATTCCGGGAGCATAGGCTGGAACAATGGGATGCAATCGGCTGGCCTGTCCAATGTCCTATTTCTGATTAGTTGACACCGCAACTGAGCTACGAACGCTCTTGTCAGCATAATCTGATTATACCACCAGCAAAGCTTATGATAATAATGTATATCGCTGCATCAAAACTCAATACTACCCTCATTAAAATCTTCGCAGCGCAAAACGAGCGCGAATCGATTAAGAAAATCAAATCCTCTCGGAGCGGCACTGCGTAAAACATTTGCTTGACACCCAAATCAAAAATCGCTTTAGCTCACCCTCCCAAGGGGAGATTGGGGAAGCGTCGACGCCTCAACATTTATTATTTCAGACATATCACTCACATGCAAAACAAACTCCGTCCGATCCATCAAAAAGTTTCGTTTCCCCACCTACTTCTGCTGCGAGACAAATCGCCTGTGTAAGTAGCGGTTTGTAAATTGACTCAAGATCTCATAAAATAACAATATTAATACTTTATAGACTCTTTTATGAAAGTAGTGCGTGTGTTTTTACTTTATGAGCTGATTATCTGTATGTGTTTTGTATAAAGAAATAAGAAACAATCGAATAGTGAATAATATGTAAGTATTATATCATCTGGCAAACGTTGTATTACCAAATATACATTTAAAATTAAAAGAAAAATATTAATCCGTTTAGAAGGTGTATAGCAACTAACATTGGCAAATGAGAATTTTAAACATATACATTTTAATGATTATTCTAATGAATAATACTAACACAATACAAACATACATTTTACTATAATAATACCTAAGATTAATATAAGTTAAGATATAATTTATAAATAGTTTTAAGTTTTTAACTATAATGTAAAAGTAGGTACAACCAATAGAATCGTAGATACATCAAAGTAAATTGGAATGTAAATGTAAATATTAAAAGAAAATAAGCTTACTCATCCACACGAAATAAGCATCATAACCCTCCTGTAACAGTCAACAAAGCTTCGAAGAAAATCGAGCGAAAAAAGGCTAAAAACACCTTGGGGGTTTACTAATCGAATAAAAAATATCAGCGGCCAATGCAATGTGTGGGGGAGAACGGAATAAATTATAAAGAAAACAACAGACAAGGGGATTTCGGTAACAAGAACTTTCTTACGCAACAGTATTGCTTCGTCTAAAATATGACTACAATAGAATAGAACTAGATATATCACTGTTAATTGTGCTACTTTCTACAATATAATTATCATATATGAATGTTATATATTGTAGTGATTGAATATAGGTATAGCAATATATATATTAAGATATGTTGCAATATAAATATAATATCAATAACATATAATGCAATTATTTACTTGAAATATCCCATATGTTTTTAGATGCATAGTAAAAATGATGAACTATTAAAATAATTATTATAACATATTCCAATACCCGCTCCACAGATTTGTTCATTTAAGTGTCCAATGTAACACATAAATGCTTTTGTATTCGTATTTATAGCCATAAAGAATCTGTTTTGGCAATTAAGAATGTTGTTCTATGTAAGCGATGTTTAAATGTCTAAAACAGGAAAATAATAGCAATGCGACATGATGACTTGTTAGGCGCACCCTTCATAAATGTCGCGATGTCATTTGTAAAAATTGCGACCGCCTAACTTCTTCAGTTTCAGAACAAGATGTACATAGAGTCGCCGTACTATAATTTTTTTTTAAATAAGAGAATTTTTTAAATTAGACAAACTAATGTACGGCTCATCTGATGTCAGGTCAGGTCTGAGGAATCACATTAGCGTTTCCAACCTTGCAGAGATACGCATTATTTTAATGATAAAAAAATCATTTTTTGATCATTCTGTGTAGATTTCATAGACATGCTTTTAGTAATCTTTTTTTAATGTCTTATGTATGATTCATATCGTAATTAAATTTTTTTGAATAAAACATAAAATACTATCCAATATAACAATAAATTTAAGGAATATTTTTTCCTTAATTTCTTGTAGGTATATATCATTTAAATCCCTGATAAGAATTTATTATATTGAAAAATAAAATGATAAGGCGACTCTATTGACTTCTTTTTTGTTTTACAAATATTGAAGAGAACAGGCAAATCTAGGGGTGACAAAGAAATCGGCAGTCAGCGGGACTCTTTCGGGGGAAACCGGAGACAGTTATTTAAATTTGAATAATATGATATGGAAAAAAATTACGTCACTTAATACCGTAATAAAAGTGCACTAAGCGACCGGGGCATTACGCTTGCCAAATGCAAAGAGGGACAAGCAAATTTCGCTTATGAAACGTGAAATGAAATATAAAACGTTGCGGAAAGAAAATAAAATATGTCTGAGGAGCTCTCGAGCTCATTATGATATTAGAAGTACGTGAGAAGATTTAAGTTGTCTTGGAAGAATCTGTGAAGATGAACGACTGTCATAGAGGTGCATTTGTGAATAACAATTGGCAATTCGAAAGTTCTAGATGTTGGTAGTGAAATTGGTTTGATCAGGTGAGTTGGTTAGTACATCATAAAGATCAGCCGAACGACGTCCACCGCTGGACATAGGCCTCCACAAAGGATCTCCACGATGAACGGTTCTATGCTGCCCTCATCCAACGTATTCTGGTGATCTTGGCCAGATCATCGGTCCAAATTGTGGGGGCCTACCAACACTGCGTCTTCGGGTATATGGTTGCAATAATTTGGGCTTTGCTGGTGACTTTGGTTCTCCTACGGATCTCCTCATTTCTGATTCGATCTCGCAGGCAAACTCCAATCATAGCCCTCTTTATTACCCTCTGAGTGACCATGAGCTTTCTCATCAGGCCCATAGTTAGCGACCACATCTGCGTCTTTTGTTTTTTATTTATGAAAATAATGGACGAGAATAGCACGTCGTTCAGGTAAAGGTAATTGATACGCCTTACCCATTACAATGCAGTGCCGCTCAGGATTCTTGAAAAACCCAAAAATTCTGAGTGGCACTACAATTGCGCTCGTCACCTTGAGACATTAGATGTTAAGTCGCATTTGCCCAGTAATTTAACTAGCTACGGCGCCCTTCAGACCGAAACACAGTTACACATAACTGCTTCACGGCAGAAATAGGCTTCCTTGTGGTATTCATAATCTAGCCTGTGCAAAGAGCCTCCCTGGTAATTACCTCCAACTGTTAGTTGGTTAGTTACAAAGGAAATTAATTAATGGATAGTAGTTCCAAAATTTAATGAAATAATGTCGTATTTGTTGAAAGCAGATTACAGTCACGTAACGAGATTCCGATCTGGCTCGTACGATGTTATTAGGATTTAAGCGCCAACTCGTCGCCTGTCTCCGGCACAATGTCAGATAATTATGCAAAATTGCTTCTACGATTCGTAGCCTCGACATTTTTAGAACATTACCGTTACTTGTAATGGAGACGTTTTTTGATAATGTTTTGGCATAAAAAAGCATTTATTTTCTGAAAATTTATTTAGAATTATTTTTGATGTCAGTTCATACGCTACCATCGCTTAGGAAACAAATGGCGCTTGGAAAGAGAATAAACGGCGCAAGAAACTCTCCTAGCATTCTTTTTCGCACTCTTTTTAATAAAATATACCATATTGTATGAACTGTCATTGTTAATGCTATAAAATAATCACAATCCAGTCCCAGGTTGTCCGATCGCTTAGATATTCAGCTGTGAAGTAGTAGGATTTACAAGAGAGCCATTGCAATGCCACTCCGAACTTTGGGTTCGATCAAGTATTCTAGGCAGTACTTTTTATACTATGACTCGTACATAATACTAGCTGATACTCGCGACTTCGTCCTCGTAGATTTGGTTTTTAAAAATAATAAACAAATTTGGTATTGAAGATTAACTTACTAGTAATCCTATTCTAGTTCCGATTCCCGTTTTCAATCCCGTTCCCAACATATTATATACACATACAAATTGATTTCGTTTTGATAGAAAGAGAGAAAAAAATTAATTTCAGTTTCGCAAATCCCACAGGAACACTGGCTTTTTCTGGGATAAATTGAAGCTTATGTCGTTTCTCTAGTCTATCGCTGTACCAAATTTCATCAAAATCGGTCGGCTCCGGCGTATAAGCGTAACAGACAAATTTACATTCACATTTATAATATTTGTAGGGATATTTTAGAGACTATTTTTCGCAGCTTAAGTTAACAACAAACACATTTATACAATATGTAACATTAGAACAACAATTAAGTGACCGCAAATTGCATTAGTATGGCTTCAAAGCATGCATATGCAATAACCGCAGAGATCGTGCAACAGTTTTCTGAGGGTAATGTGATGCGACACTGCTTTCCTTGATCTGTACCGACTGAGCCATGGTGACTGACGGAAGCTGGCAATAGGTCAAAATATATTGGAGATTTTTCAAAATATATTTAAGATTTCCACTCATGTGCTGATGTTAATAATACTTATTATAATAAAATCGTAACAAATGAAAAACTATACCTACATTGCATATTAAAAAAAAATATCTGCTGAGTGTTCCACAAACAAGAGCGACGTCAAAAAAGTACTTTATAGAATTATTATCTGTTTGTAGGTTTGTATGTAATGTCCGTGCAAAACGTAAAAGCGCAGAAACGAAGAAAATAGAAATACACTACGCCGGCAACGCTCCTGTGATTCCTATGGGGTTGCAAGAGAATGTGGATGGCAGTTATCACTTGCAATCAGGTTTCAATAAAAAAGGAAGAGATCTAATTCAGGTTATACATGAACAAGAGCCGGGGAGTATATATTAACATGATAGATATAGACATGACATATTATTTTTGCTGTTTATAGCGTCTATGGGATCTTTTTACAAAAGCATAGTCATTATAGTATATGTAAATTTATTTATATGGCTGACCCAACAGACGTTATTCTGTACATAATAAAAAAACACTGATTTTTATGTATTTGTCAATAATTTTTCAAAACATCAAGAATTATTTCGTAACATATGCTCCTTGTTGTTATAATGAAATTGTGTCACAGCAGAACTGTCAAACCGTGCGTCAAATAAATTCTCTTACAGAAAATATGTCCATACAAAACAAATATTGGAAATAAAAATAATTATGGGTCCCAAATCGAAATAAAAACTATCCTATCTCTCAAGTTGGACTAAACTGCACTCTATGGAGTAATTCCCATTAAAATCTGTTCATTAGTTTAGGAGTCCATCGCGGACAAACATATATATATATATACAAATTTAACATTTACTCTAACTGCCTATAAATATAATTATGTGTATCCGTAGCACCTAAGACTTGTTTAATGTTAATGTATCACATGTAATTCTGTTGGTAGTTCATAAATAAATAAATCAATAAATTAAATTACATTAAGTTTACTTCGCAGGCAACAGCTAGTAATGAAAATAATATATGCAAACCAGCATTTTATGTAAAAGTAGATACGTTAAATTGTTTCAAACGGTCCCTATAAACGAGTACTATCAGGAGTTTTAAAAAATATATCTGTTTTATATGGTGTACTTGGATTATGGATATCGGATAAATAACGCTTAATTCAAAAAAAAATCAAAATTTTTATTTGTTTGCTCTCATTAATCTCTAAAATGACTGAATCTATTTTGACGTAGTTTTTACACGTAGACAGTTCATGTATTAAGCAGTGACTTGGGCTGTGGGGCTGTTCTTAGAAAATAGAAATAATAAAAATTAACGACTTTAAAAAGTTGTGGTCAAAATCAAAACGAATAGATATAACGATGATTATCTATACTGTTTACATATCATAAAATCCTACCTACCTACTTGTAGTGTATTTTACAATACTTTATATAATCTTTGTCAAAACGTCAAAAATACAAAAAAACATTAAGTCTAGAAAAAGAGGTCGGGACAGCATATAGAGTAGATATTACCACACTAAATTCAGACTTTTTAACATATTAGTAAGATGCTAAATGCAGGCATAATATTTCCCCTGCTTTAGTATGTCCGAGCGGACGACGTCGCGGCAAAAGCTAGTACTAAATTGCAGTGTAGACGCAGTGCCACATATGTAAATCCTTTCATTAAATTTAATAAATTAATCCGTTACCACGGCACGCATACGAGTTTCAAACTTATATTCCATTTTAATTACTAGGCTCTGTGAAACTTTTATTAGTATACAACACGTGTCTCTTTTTTTATTGGAAAACGAGGACAAACTACCGTACGGGTCAACTGGAGTTGAGTGATCACCGCTGGCAATATTCTCTTGCAACACCACAGTAATCACAGGAGCTTTGACAGCCTATAAAGAAGGCGTACGCGCCAGTTTCCTGAAAGTACCCCTGTCGTATCGCACAAAAAAGCTCATTCCACAGCTTTGTAGTACGTAGAAGAAAGTTCCTTGAAAACCGCACACATCCAGATGGTAGGGATGATATCCTAATTTGTGGCGTGTCATACGAAGGTGGAAATCGGCGGCAGGAATCAGGTTAAACAGCTCTTCGAAACACCTCCCGTGATAAATGCGGTAGAAGACACACAATGAAGCGACATCTCTACGCAACGCCAAGTGATCCAGCCATCCACACAGCACTGGTCCGATGTTATCTTTTAATGACAATCAACAAGATATTCTAAAACATAATATTGTGGAGTCATCTATACGGATGTTGAATTTATCTCGATTCATTGGTATAAGTCACATCCATCATTGTATTGTTCAATGAAATGATAAAACTAACGTAGGACTTTAATGAAGGACTTTGATTATAATTGAACGAAGTCCTTTAAATCATAGAGATAAGATTATGGATATCTTATGGATGTTACAAATATAATGATCATAAATATATTATTATTGTTAATTAAATTATCTTAACGATGAGAGGCTCCGGTTTTTTTATGACATTAAGGAACAAGACGAGCAGGACGTTCATCATCAGCCGGAGGACGTTAACTGCTGGACAAAGGCTTCCCCAAAGATTTCCACGACGATCGGTCCTGCGCTGCCCTCATCCAACGTATTCCAGCGATCTTGACCAGATCGTCGGTCCATCTTGTGGGGGACCTACCAGCACTGCGTCTTCCGGTACGTGTTTGCCATTCGTTATTACGTTCAGCTGATGGTTATTGTTTACAATGCAGTACAACTCAGGATTCTTGAAAAACCCCAAAACTCTGAGCGGCACTACAATTGCGATCCGCACCTTGAGACTTATTAAGATGTTAAGTCTCATTTGCCCAGTAATTTAACTAGCTACGGCGCCCATCAGATCAAAATACAATAATGCTCACACATTACTACTTCACGGCAGAAATAGGCGCCGTTGTGGTACCCATAATCTAACCGGCATCTTGTGCAATGAAGCCTCCTAGTGATTTAAGCAATTACTTATGTACAACATAAATATTATTAATATAGTTGTAAATAACCAAATTCTAATTTATTTATTTTTTGCTACCTAAGTTTCAATTCCGTGAATCTATTCTAGTTATAGGTCTCTGTCACTCGACCTAGACCTATCCATTATTGTTTTCTGTGTTCTCAACTTGTCAGTAATTCTGTTTTTATTCGTACCTACTTATAACTCGGCTATTCTATATCTACTCTGATTGCTTGCAAATTACAATATCGAAATACTCTGGCTATGATTTCTGGTGTAAGTATTAATTGGATTTGATTGAGGCGAGTTTCGTTTTCGGTTACGCTTGGGACGATTTGTGTTGTTCTGTAGTGATTTTTCCGACATGTGTTAATTATCATTGTTTTTAGGGGTATGTAAATATTATCAACGGACACCTTTTAGATAATTTTATAGAGTCTCTTACTGTTAGAGAACCGTTAAAAACAGACGAGGTTTAATACTAAAGTGTGCGTGACAAGCTACGTCTTACACTCGCGATTTGTATGACACTTTGCATTAGTGTCAACTGTCAACCTTGACGTTTTCATAGCTGTCACAATCTATTTAGACTAAACTAGCTATGAACCAAGAAAAAGTCATGAAGTTATGAAAGGCCATATGATGCCATAATATTAACCCTTAAATCTGTTACGCTGCCCTCCAATAAAGCAACAAATTGACATCAAATTGGCATGTATTCCCGTGTTTGTCCATTTCGATAATTAACGTAATAGAAACAAACATGTCTGCATCACCAGTGCGGGAGTCCAGCGGAAAGTAAACAGAAAATATAATTTAGAAGCAATTTGCCGCGGATATGTCCGCAATCAAATTGTCTCGTTAATACCGTGCCGCTATCAAAACATTTGATTTGTAGCGAGTTCTGTAGGGTTGATGCTTGTTTAAAACACCATTCCATACCATGTTTCGTGGTCATTATTTATGTACAAGTAATTTAATGTGTATTCTTTATAATCATCGTTTAAGAATGGTAAGCTTGTGGGTTTATTATGGTAGAGAAAGAGAAACCAGCGTACATAAGGGTACACCTCATGATAATATTATACTCTCTTGTGACATCAGTGGAATAATTAGTATTTTTTTTTATGAAAATAAGGGACGAGACGAGCAGGGTGTTCAGGATTCTTGAATAACCTTAAAAAATCTGAGCGGCACTACAACTGCGCTCGTCACCTTGTAATATAAGATGTTAAGTCTCATTTGCCCAGTAATTTCACTACGGCTACGGCGCCCTTTAGCCCGAAACACAGTATTGCACACACATTAATGATTCACGGCAGAAACAGGCGCCGTTGTGGTACCCATAATCTAGCCGGCATCCTGTGCAAAGGAGCCTCCCACTGGTAAGTTATCTACTGTATGGTATTAAAACTTTTAATTTCAACATATTATAATTAACAGTCGAAGCACTTGTAGCTGTAATCGCGACGGCTGCCTTCTTGAAGGTAGCTTTTGAAAATCAGTGTTGGGTGAGACCCAACCAATTTACTGAGCAGCAAACCTTTTTGGGACAAAAACACTGCAAGCACCACCTTATTATGTTGATATATAAGTCTAACTTTAGTTTTTTTCCTTTGGTTCTTAATGTATGTTAGTTTTAAGTATATCAGGGATGTATATTATATTCGTAATTATTTAGATAAGTTCTCATATTGTTTGTTATTATATTTTGTAAATGTTTTCCTGTATTTATAGTGTATGTTCCAAATAAAGATATACTTACTTACTTACTTACTTCAACCAATTCAGTGTCTTCATTGAATAATGTAGAACACGATATTTTTTCTCGACATATTTTTCTTTAACAAACTGTGATTAAAATATTTTATCTCGTTAGTCTGTGCCAGTTCACTCTAATGCGATTTCACATTGCTTATGCTTTAAAACTGTGCGAGAAATGTATGTATGACAATGTTAACTTGATTCTTTTATTGTTGTTTGCTTGAGTTCTCGTAACAGGTTTCGTCATGCTCGCTTAAATGTCACTGCTTGTGGCAGTAACATGGGACAGGTCATCCCCTTCCCTAAAATATGGTTAAGCGAGACGATGGCTGGCTCAAGCGTCATACTCGTGAACGGGCGCTGCTTGTGGTGGCAGGATGATCCTGTTGCCGGAGACTCGGTTTTAGATTCTTAAAAGTTATTATATATATACAATCGCTTATAAAATGCTCACAGAATACCTTTATTTATTTATGGTGTGTGTGGATGATGCAGCTTCTGCACTCAATAACTTTTGTATAAATTTACATTTACTTTTTTGACTTACTCGTGTAAGGCATTGACTATTTGGCGTTTGAGTATGTTTATTGCATCATTTTACATATCCTAGAGCCTCCCACTGGTAAATATTTAATGAAATAGAAACACCATGTTCCAATCTCCTCTATTTCTTGAAAAGTGCGCAAAACGTCTCATATATTTAATAATGCAAAATGCAGCTAACATTCAAGATATAAAATATATTAAACAGTAACTCTATTTCTTCGTAATGATCGTTTTAATTTCATGTAATCAAATATCAAAGGATGTAATTATATTTATACCTAAACAATGTTTTGTTTTGAATAAATATAAAATTTTATCAAGTAGATTTTTATATTTGAGATACACATTTAAGATAGGTAACAAGAACGAAGAAAAGTGAATACCTAAGGATTTATTAGGTTAATTTAAATTTAAGAAGCAACGTTTTTAGATACATTTATTAGTTTCGGAACATGTTTGCAATCCTTGCAAATGATAAGTGAACGAAAAATTTACATTTATGCGCCCTCACACTCGGCTCACAGTCAGTGCAAAGTCAGCATGTAAACAGAGAAATACTTTTTATTCTCGTTTTAATTTCATGCCAGTTGGGATTTGCATAACAAAACGCGAGAGGTCAGGAAGCGAACGGAATGGCAAGTGTCCGGCTTGATGCCTCGTCAGCAACACTGTTGACACGAGCGCGTTTGCATTTGGATTCCAACTGGACTGGTATAAAATACATTCCAGCTTTATATGTAAATATATATAAATATATATATCTTTATATATAAAGCGCAAACACTGCGTTTCAAATTTTATTCCTTAGCAATCACAGACATATTATACTCTAAGTCAACAAGTTTTCAACAAAATTAAATTTTTCAAGAGCTTACGAAATTTTTAATACCTTCTATTTCAAAAACTTACTCTTAAAATTTCTTTTAATTTAAATGAATTAATGAAGCCTTTATTGATTCAAGCTAGCCAACTAAAAAAGGCACATTCTTAACTATATACTAAGTGATTATATTTCACCTAATATATATACATTTCTTATGTTAATCATTGCTCGCTTATTTTTATGGAATAGGAGGACAAACGAACGTACGGGTCACCTGGTGTTAAGTGATCACCGCCGCCCACATTCTCTTGCAACACCAGAGGAATCACAAGAGCGTTGCCGGCCTTTAAAAAGGTGTACGCGCTTTTTTTGAAGGTACCCATGTCGTATCGTCCCGGAAACACCGCACAAGGAAGCTCATTCCACAGTTTTGTAGTACGTGGAAGAAAGCTCCTTGAAAACCGCACTGTGGAGGACCTCCACACTTCCAGATGGTGGGGATGATATCCTAACTTGTGGCGTGTCGTGCAAAGGTGGAATTCGCTTGCCCTCCGCGCCTCCTCCAGATCTTTCCACATTTTCCTGTCTTAACTTGTTCTTCTCCATGTGTGTCCAGCAATCTTTTTGATATCATCTTCCTATCGTATCATTTGTCTTCCTCTATTTCTTTGTCCATATCTTGGATACCACTCTATAATATCTTTTGTCTATGTATCTTGTTTGCTTCTTATCACATGTCCTTCCCAACGCCATTTTAGCTGCTTAATTGTTTTTCCCACACTTAAAACTTTTGCTTTCTTTCTTTTGTTTGATATTCTTACTTTATCTTGCTTTATTGTTTTTAACATTTTTTTTTGTTTATTATTCACAATAAAAAAGTATTACAGAGAAAATACGTACAAAATCACCTACAAGTAACCATGTAAGATTTATCCGTGAGGACGAGATCGCTTATCGGATATACTGCGCTCAATCGCATGTTGGTAGACTAAATTTGTTTAAATCTTTATTTGTGAGAGACCAAGTTTGATTTAACATAGGCATACACAAAACTCGACATCTGCATCAATTTCTGCATACACACAAAAAGTCGTTCGAGTGCACTGGCATCAGCAAACACAGCATCGGATGTTCAAACTCAGTCTCGGAAATGCATATTCATGATATCCCCGCGCCACATGCAAATTGTGATTTACACATTGTAATGAATTCTTTTGATCTGCGGATTCACATATTTGATTTGCCCACGTTGATGTCTGTACTGATATGAGTAGGCGATTTGTATTCATAGTTTTCTAATCGATTAACTGCTTTTTTATTTATAGAATCGACTTGCTTAAATTCAAATATCATTATTCAGAACAGCATAACATGAGACCAGTTATTGAAAGTCAAAAACTACCACTAATTCGGAAATTTAAGTCTCAGACCAGAGAAGAACGGGTGCAAGAAACTTCGTTTTCCCCTTTTTTTAATAATTTTTTAATACAACCAATCTGTGTTATGTATGTTATAGTAATACCTTTACCACATTTTTTTCAATTCTTTTGAATTTCTGTTTTGAATATTTTCTAAAAGCATATGCTTTTAGAAAAAATGTTATTATGGCCCCATAAGACTATCTAGCTCGCAATCAGAAACATTTCAATTATTCCAAAAAAAACTTGAATATTTAAATTTATTTTATTCAAAGTTCATCTATCGGGTGGAATATAGTGCGAAAGGCTAAATATTTGTAAAACCGCTCCCACATTGAATGACTGCTAATTATGTGGCCGATTGTAATAATTTCAAATAAATAACTCGATCGGCGGTGCATTTTGAATCATTAGTATACTATAATTACAGTTTTTCGTATGAATTATCTCAAAAATAGATAATTTAACGAAAAGGAAAACTATATAATAAATATAATAGTAAAATGATCAAGATTTATGATACATAAAAGTAACGTTAGCATATTTTTGCAAATAGTTATGACTTCATAGAATAGGACGATGCGAAATAAAATATTACTTATTAAAGAGGATAATAACTGTTTAACTGTTCGTATATTTTTGTGATCTTTGTCATCAATCAATGTAATAAGTTACCATATAAGTAAATATTGGCCAATTCTCCATTTAAACAAAACCTCTCAAAAAGTTAATTATATTATAATGATATCGACCCGAACATAAAACATCATTTGTGCTTTGATCAATACTTCACGAGAAAATATGTTAAAGTGGATTCGCGTATAACGAAACGTAAAAAGTACACTAAAAAGTTACATAATTACTCCAGCGGTACGAATGTTCGAAAGAAATGCAGAAATGACAAGATGATGACAAATGAGTGTAGTCTGGATCGAACACAGTCGGGTGGCGGACCTCATCAAATTACTCCCCACTTAAAAAATCCCTGTAAACAAAAACGTGGCCGGAAAAAACTTTAAGAGTCGGGAGAAAAAATAGGTATTGGCAACATTGATTGATGCGCGCTAATAGGGCGCGAAGAAATGAGGTTGATGCGTAATTAAAATAAAAGTGACATCTGCTGTCAAAAGCAGCATCCAGCACTAGAAATAGAACGCGAACGAACGTCACGCCTTTCGGGAAGGAAGTGATTAGTGCTACATTCTTATTAAACATTATTGAGTGAAGGCGGTTAATTGATCACTTACTAGTTAGTTGCAAAGCTATTTCTGTCAATACTTTACAAAATTCTTATTAGAATATTGAGGTTATACCAAATTCTGGACAATAACCACATCCATAATTTTCATTGTGACTGGGTATATTTTATTTATATTATGATTACGATCAGATAAGTTATGTGTGATTTCACTTTGATTGCGTTTCGTTTGCGATTCTATTCTAAAGCTGCATTATACATTTGGAATAGATTTGGCGTATAAACTAGAGAGCTAGCTTAACCGGGAGATTTGCCAGCCTCTTTCTAATCCTCATCAAGTGTTGACATTTCATCTATGATTCTACCTATCTTCTGCTGCTTAAGGATTTCCTTGCTTTCCTAAAATTATATTTTGGAGTCATGAATTCTGTATAGTTATTTATTAGTAATTTGTCTACTTGATGTTTCAACAAAAAAAAGCAAGTGGAGGTTTCTATAATTTAATTCCTCTTTCATTGTCTCTAAGTGTCCATCAATACCCAATTATTTTACATACTCTTCGTGAGGTAACGTGGCATATCCAAAAGTGAAAAGAAAGTGAAGTGCAACGAAATGAATAAATTACCAAATAAACAAACAGTTTCATCAACATGTGACATAAAAGGGACAACATACCCAATTTGGTTTATAGAAAAACTTAATTTACATAATTACATAGAAATTAAGACCACCTTACACATAGCTTTGATAAACAAAAAATCTCATTATACAAGTAAAAGAAGACACAATATCGATGAAGATAAGAACGATACACGAGACATCGTGAGTTTTTATAAAGCATCCCTTATCGCTGTGTACATATCATTAGTAATGCAAAATAATGGGATACAGACACCTCGTGCCGTTTCCCAGCTAATGATTAATGCCGTTCACCATTAATTCTTATTTTTGATGAGAAATTTGACTTGCGCTGTCAGACGCCCGAGCCAGATTGATATTGGCTGACTCTGCAAGTTGCGCCGCAACAATGTTAGACGCACCCCATTCACAAAGAACTCAAATTGTCATTATTATATCATGCGGAACAAACAATTGGAATTATAAACAAATATGTTAGTTGTTTTTAAATGTTTCAAACACGAGTTACGGGTTTTCACTGCTAGTAATACGTTTTCTATTCGTTTAGTTAAACTTATTGTTTATAAAGAATATGGCAGGTAGGAATTTAAAATAACTGAATTTGAAGCAACTATAGAAGTCAAGCATTACAGCTCTGAATTCAAATTTGTTGTTCGACTTGTGAATAAATTACAAACTATAAAAAATTAAAAAAAAATTAAATGTGTCGTAAAAAATAAATTAACATCTAAGGCCTGTTATAATGTGAAAGATAATTTGAATGATAAAGATAGTTGGAATAAATGTTCTAAATTTTGTTAATGAATATTGTTATACTCATTTGAATGCTATTGTAACTTTTGTACTTCATCCTGACTTGCATTAAATAACTTATAAAGATTTACAGTGAATAAAGATTTTTTTGACTTTGACTTTGAAACAAGGAGAATCTAACATCAAATAAGCTCTGTGTTGATGAATCGGTAACAAAAAAAAAGTCAGCAATGTAAGATTTAGTGGTAGGAATTTTCAGCATGATTAAAATTCCTATAAAACATCCACAAAGCAAACGCAATGAATATTTCGGTCTCCCGACGAAACTATCTGGATAGTTTAAGCCATAAAAGGGCAAAGTACAAAGAGCTACATAAAATGCCAGAACGACCGCATCAGTGACAAACTCGGAAGGTATTCCGAGGGCTGACTGCCATGACTCGGCACCCTTTACAACGCCCTTTGCATATTAGCCAACTGAAAATCAGAAGTCGCTATTATTAATGACATCACGTCATGACAATCAAAATGTATTTTCTGAAAGTTGTCCGTCAACGCGACGGCGAGAAAACGTTTGTACCATAGATATAGAATATACATACGTATAGACAGAGTAGTAGTCCGATAATGCAGGACCAATTTTGAATTGTCAATGTGATGCCAACTAACTGAACATTTATGACTTGTGAATCAAAAACAAAAAAATAGTAACAATAGGTTTGGTTTCCTCTTCTATTTTGCTGTATCTCCCTTAGAGATGCTATTTTCTCTCTCACACTTTGTGTGTCTATACGCTAGAATATCATAAGTCTATGGTTCATACAGACGATGCCAAATAAGTGTAGAGTCACCAGATGCGATCTAGCAATCATATTTCAAACAGCGCTGACGAAAAATGAGTGAAGATCCTTCGCATTCAGTATCTTTATCTTTCGGATACAAGAGTTCATTTTATGACCATTAATTTTGCTCTTTCCTCGGGTGTTTTATCACAGCGAGAAGCTCTGTCGCGCGTCTCATTAATCAAAGGCATTTGTTTACAACGCAGGGAATTTGATTTGATTAAAATAATTCGCAATATCCTTGATAAATATCACCCTCGGTCTTCGTTTGATCTTCTTTGTAATTAATGGTGGAGTATTCAATCACGCAAATGCTAATATCGTGTCGATTTCTAATGAATAATGACTACTTCAACATATGATTATGGCGAAAATAAAGAATAAGTACTTATACAGTCAAACAATTATAAAATTGTTTTTCAATTCATGCAACTTTTTAAAGAAATAACTCTTATGGATTTTACATTTTTTGTTGGTACTCATTTCTCTGTGCGTTTGAACAGTTTTAGGACGAGAGTCAGAATCGACTCGAAGGATTCCATTAATATGTATTTTTATAAACTACAGATATTATGTTAATTGTCGTGTATTTATTTAGATAATTTTATTGAATCAATCATCTGGTGGTAGTGGTATTGTGTTTAATTATTAAGTCATTCACTTAAATCGATATCCTATTTTAATCGTGACTTAAAATTAATTTTAACGTTTCTCGTTTTCTAGATTTTGAATCAGGTTAATTTTGACATGTTTTTTTAAACTATATTATGTCATTGCATAAGAATCTACGCCAGATATCCTCGCCTCCTTTGCAGGTAATGTAAAGCCCAGTTTCAGATAACGGCAGTACTAAAAGAGATATTGCCTAAGAAACCATATTTATATGGAAACTGAGTTTATTTGTTACATTTAATTTATGATAACTTTACAGTTTCTAATGCCTCGAATTTACGATATAATATTATCTAGAACAGCCTGGTGAGTGAGGTGAGTGGTCAGAGGAACTGTTTGGGTTAACACAACATATATACCACCCGCATCACGTTGACTTCTGGTATTCCACATCCGAACGTTTTGCAAGAAATTTCTTGCAAACCACTTAGGGACCTTCAAGAAAAGAGCATACTCCCTCCCACCTTAAAGGCCGCTGTATCTCTGACCCTTGGTGTTGAAGATGTCCATGGGCGGTTGCCACACTAAACCCCATCACGTCAGCCTCTTGCCCGTTTATTAAATCTTATATATAAAAAACTAAGCGACAGCGTAGTATATTACTTTTACACACTTAGCTTCAGCTGTGTGTATGTTTGTTTGTAACCGACTTGGCGCGATTTAGATCGAGGACTCATGACAATACATTAATTTCATAAAATTATTCCATTTTTCAATTTGCAAAATAAGATTTTTGTTAATTTATATAATTTTCATCAATGATGTTAATCTTAATTTTCTTTTCTTATTTTTTAGTTCAGTTTTCTATTAATATCATGTTTTTTCAACTACTATTTATTAGGATGAATAATGTTTTGTTACACAGTATGAGAAGCTGTGTGGTAGGAGTAGAGGAATGAATAACGACTGACGTCACACCGATGTGTTCTCCCGGCCGGCTTAACTCGCTCTACGCCGATTAATCGGAGCTAATTCGATCCGAAACGGAATTAAACCGGACGAATGCATTGAGCCCAGCGATTTGTTGACTGCTAATTGAAGCGACACGACCTTTGATTTACTAGCCCGCTCTGTTTTTTGTCACGCTTGAAATATTTGCGACGAAAAACATCGGAATGAATTGTTTCGACGGCTTTTTACTGGCTCGCATTGAACGCGTCGCGATCGCAGCTTTCACGAATTAACTCTTTTAAATTAAAGGTTATGTATTAATTTTATGGAAGATGTTGTTACATACATTATGTTACAACACCAGAGGAATCACAAGAGCGTTGCCTTTAAGGCATAAAAGGCATTTATTTTCTCAAAATTGATTCCCTTGGAATTCTTTTTGATATCAGCTGGTGGCTTTTGATAAAATGGTGCTCCCGGCATTATTTTTTGCACTCTTTTTAATAAAATATACTTACATTTATTACAAAAGTTATTGCTTTAAAATAATCGTAATCTATCTAGGCGCAGGCTGTGCGATCGCTTAGCTGTGGAGTATTTAGGATATGCGACAGAGACATTTTTTAGTAAAACATTTAAATTAAAAGAAAGGTATACGCGCTAAGAGAATCAATTTATAGAAAATAAATTCCTTTTATGCCTTTTTATAACTACCAATACAAATTCAAATTCAAATATTTTTATTCAAAATAGGATGTGACATCACTTATTGAAAGTCAATAAACTACCACCCATTCCAAAATGAATGCCTCAGACCTGAGAAGAACGGGCGCAACAAACTTAGCGGGCTTTTGTTTTTTTCATCGAATAAATATGTTTACAAAGTTATATTGTACAATTAAACTTATTATTTAAAAGCCTGAGGGCGGTCACTCCATTCTCAATCAGCGGTATCATTAAAAAAATCATTTATCTTATAGTAACCTTTACCACACAAACGTTTTTTAACAATTCTTTTGAATAACGTAATACTAAAAAGGAACAAATACTAAGGAATCAATATGAATATTTATAACTATAGTGCTTAAGCATAACAAATAACCCAAAATACACGTTGCTAAATTATCACGGATGAGTTCACTCGAAGGAAACAAAACAAACATTACAAATTATATTAAATCAGAGATAATCCTGTCAATTAATTGGACTTAAGATGAGAACCGGTCGCGGGACGCATGCGCGGACCTATCGAGACGCGACAAGATGTAGAATGGAGAAAACGAAAGCTTTGTATTATATTGCTGTTAAATATCTTATATATAGTAATAATTATAATATTGACAAACTTTTTACACAAATTATCTTGCCCCAAGTTAAGCATATATAGCCTGTGTTATGGGTTACAAGGCAATGATATATTTAATACTATATCCCTACTTAAACATACATATATTCATATAAACATACATAAATACATTTAAACATCCATGACTCGGAAACAAACATCTATGTTCATCATATAAATGCTTGCACGGGACCTCTAGCTTAGTAGGTAGGATCGCTAACCACTCGGCTACACAGGTTGTCTATATATAAATTTCTCGTGTCCCGGTGTTTGTTACCATTGGGAGGCTCCTTTGCACAGTATGCCGGCTAGATAATGGGTATCATAACGGCGACTATTTCTGTCGTGAAGCACTAATGTGTAAACATTACTGTGTTGCGGTCTGAAAGTGAAATTACTGGCACTAAGAAAGAATAAACTCTACGCGCCTTTTAATAAGTTAGCTAGAGTTAAGAGCCCCTTCTTAGGTCTTGGTATTGTATATCATTGAGTACAAATTCAAGAAATATATTAAACCTTCTTTGACAAAGAAGTGTTACTATAGTATAGTAGATTATATAAAGGATAGTGATGCATGGTTCTTGTCTGGTTCTGCACAGAAGGCAAACAATAAGGCTAAGTTCTTATGTGATTTAAAATTATTACATAAATGTATACACTTTTATAATAAAGTCTCAGCCACTGTTCAGGCCATTATCTATAAATAAATTTAAATGTTTTATTAAAAAATGGCTTTATCGTAAATCCTACTACTCCTCAGCTTAATATCTAAGTGATCCGAAAGCTTCGGACTAGATTATGATGTTTTTATAGCAATAGCAAAGACAGTACAATATTGTATATTTTATTAAAAAGAGAGCAAAAAATAAGAATGCTGGGAGAGTTACTGGCGTTACTTCTTCTCTCTCAATGCGCCATTTGTTTCCGAAGCGGTAGTAGTGTCTAGTATATTAGAAATTATTTCGAAAAAATCTAAAGGAATCAATCTTGAGAAAATAAATGCCTTTTATGCCTTAAAAGATGGGCTAGAAATTTCCTTAGTTATTCTCCCCAAGTCAAAGCCATATATTTCTAAATATCATATATTTTTAAATCAATTTATTTCTACATAAAATATACTTATTAAAGCAATGATTGCCGACTAACACAGCTAGTTGACATAATCATTATAAATAACATATACAAGTCGATAAAATGCATATTACTCAAACAGCCAACACATTAAATGCTATACTTGTCAAATTTTATCGATCGTTATATGCGATCGTGTGGCATTTATTTTTTATTTGAACAACGTATTGTTAATGTTAATGTTGAATTACGTGTGCGCGAATTTATTTGATTAAAAAACAGGCTTAATCCGTTGGGCAAGGCGATCGTTGCATGACAGTGACACATAGCTACACGCCGCGACCGTCCGAATGTAATTCCACCCAACACGGGCCAAGGGAGCGACTTGTCTGTTTACCGTCTATAATATCAATTACTAGTATATTTATTAAATGAAAACTACGTCTTGGTAGTAGACAATCTTATCATAACAAATAGTTAAAAAAAAATATTTAAATATATATAGTTTGACACTTTTTGGATGGGTGAAATCTCGTGAGTTCGCGTCACCGAAATGCTTAAAGCAGTATATCTGTAGCTATACAGCTGACGTATTGTGCGACATTAGTGCTGTGTATACCTTATAAGTGAAATTGAATGGATTTAGTGAAAAGTTCAATGTGTATATACTGTGCATTGTGGAAATATTGTTTTTGTTTGAATAATATATTATTGAATATAAGTTTTAAAATACAGTGAAACTAATAATTTTATTGTTCTAAAACATTATGAAATTTCAAATTTTAATACTAAAAGTTCATATGCTATGTATTCTCTGCAATCGGCAATTCGGACATATATGTTTCCCGCGTTTATTTGCAAGGCTGCTTGACATTTGGAAAACTTCAGAATTATCATTGTTTTGACAGAGTTGTCAGTGATATCAATCTATATATATGAGACTAGTTGACCCGACAGATGTTGTTCTATATATAATAAATAAAATAATGTTTTTTATTAATTTGTCAATAATATATCATAACATCAAGAATTATTTCGTAAAATATGCTCCCTGTTGTTGTAATGAAATTGTTTCACAGCAGAACTGTCAAACCGTGCGTCAATAAATTCTCTCATAGAAAATATGTCCATACAAAACAAATATCGGACAACGGGGGACACATCAAAGGAAAAACAAAATTGTTATTTTTATTTAATTCCGAACACTTTCATATTTATTCACCTTTTAAACCTTCCCTGGACTTCCACAAATAATTCAAGACCAAATCGGTCCAGCCGTTCTCTAGTTTTAGCGAGACTAACGAACAGCAATTCATTTTTATATATATAGATTTCGACGTATATAGTCACTCATCACGATATACCGAGTAGAGGTCAGCTAAGAACGGATTTTCCAAAATTCCATCCGCAAGAGTTTTTTTTATTATGAACAGAATAAAATCTGTCGGGTCAGCTAGTTTAGTATATAGTCAATATGTCCTGGTATACTCATGTATAATTCATTTCTATTTATACCAAGCTGCTTAATACCAAGTTCATTTGTAAGGCCGTCTGTCTAGAGTAATAATACTTTTATAATGTCAATCAATAAGTATGTATGAACGTAAACCACACCCTCAATTTGAGCGCGTCAAAATGGACGCTGAAAGCATGTACGTGTTTCAAAGCCAATCAAATCAGATTGCTACATTCAATCGACATGTTCTCATTGAAGTCTCCACCGCGTATCGTTCAAGTTAACCGCCGATCAATCACCATCCATTAAACAAGAAAAGAAAACCGTTTTCCCCTAACCATTGGCCCTTGAATCGGCCCAATTTACATGAGAGCCGCTTTTTCCTCGCATCGAGATTAGCCCTGAATGAGTTTGATGAATTGTTTTTACCCCCTCCAACCCGCAAACCTCCCCCTTTTGCCCCCGGTGCCCCGCAAGCGGTCATTTGTTAAAAATACACCCGATCCAGAGATTTAATTGTCTCCTCTAATTTCACACACCCTCTTGATATCTTCGTATCATTTAAATGAACGACGGTCTCTCTTTGATTTAAATTAACTGACCCTGGTTTAATTTCAACTTGATTTTACTTTTGTTGCCATACCGAAATTATACCTATAACTTACAAAATACATGCCAAATTAGATTGCACGAATGATTACTTGAAATAAATCTTTGAAGTGATTATAGTTGGACACTGACCTTTCAAGATGTTTCACGATGTCTTCATAAGCCGCTCTACAGTTCTCCCAAATGCCAGATCTGTTGACAAAGCCAAATAAAAACATGAAAATATAAGATTCGAGAAAATTACATTGACGTACAGTAAACAATTAGACTCACAATCACGCTCAAAAAATTTTCTGAAGAACAGAACTCTGTAGAGTTTTCGTTTCGACCGCGCTTTGAATACAACGCCACGCAATGGCAAAGTATTTAGTTAAAAAACTATCTAAATAACAGCATATCCAAAATTAAAAAGGATGGAGTTTCGTATGTCAGATATGTCACCCTTTAAATGAACAAAATTGTGTTAACTTGAGGTTTTTAATCATTTTGCTAAATAATTACAATTGCTAAAATAAAATTTTCTTAAATCGTGTTCGCATCGCTTCTAACGAGCGTATACAATGGACTTTAAACACTACTGCCACGAAATAAGGTATTAATTTATGTGTATATTTTAATGTTATGTGTATCCGTTAATGTATATTTTTGACGACCTTTTAATAGGCGATTGGGAGTCCAGTTGTTTATTGTACGTCAATTCAAATCCAAATTTTTTTATTCAAATAAGATTATAAACCACTTATTAAAAAAATTAAAAACTACTACCCATTCAAATCAGACTGCCTCAGACAAGAGAAGAACGGGCGCAAGAAACTCAGCGGGCTTTTTTATGCTACTCAAACATAATTGAAAACTTTTAACATGATCACGTCAATTTTAAGTATGTATTGAACATTTATTTGAGCATTAGATAATGAACAATTAAAAATATTTTCTCATTGGCGAAGATATATGAAATTTCATATCCCAAAAACTTAACAATTGAAGTGATTATTATTTAAATTAAGTGTGTATTTTACTAATGTAAAGAACTTTTGAAACCGGTAAAAGAGGATTTACGAGGCCTTACGAGTGGCAAACGTGGAGAAAACTGTTTTTTACATACGAACCAGCGATATTCTTGCTAGATAATGAGAAATACAAATCCTTAATCACTCAAACCAAGATATTACCGTCAGTTTTTAAACAAAAGTCAAATCAATTTTTATTAGCTTCAATAAATTTTTGGAGTAACATTTAACCTGTCAGAAAATAACTGTCCATATTGACCGGATATTGGTCGCATAAAGCTAGGGCTTCCCAAACAAGGAACAGGAATAATTTGACTGTTATAGATACATAAAGTTTTACGCTATTTATAATAAAAATTTAATGCCCGAAAGTTACTTTCACACATTGTTTAAGATAATAAAATGTTTTCTTTTACTCCATAGAGCTTAGCGACCTTACAAATATACTTGGTATTGGGTTATACCTGAGATTGATCCAGGAATATGAAAAATTTTGACTATATCGCTGATAACACTGTCAATACAATGATAATGCTGAAGTTTTTCGTTTTGGCAGCCTTGCAAATAAACGCGGGACACGTTATACGGCCGAATAAACCAATCACAAGCAAAATTTCTATTTGTAAACATTTTATTCTGGTCGAATGTTGACCTCTGCGCCACCACAAGTTTTCATTAATGTGTGTCGTTAAATTTTGTTTTGTTATTTATGCTAATAATTACATTTAAATCCATTATAAATATTCTGAAGATTATCGAATATGTCAAGCAGCTTTGCAAATAAACGCGGGAAACGTTATACTTCCGAATAAACCAATCACAAGCAAAATGTATAGTTGTAAAAGTTTTGCATATTCTTGGTTTTGTCTTAGGTATAAACTTTATTCCAAGTATATTTGGACGGCCGTAGAAGTTTTTTAAAATTCCTAATTTTTTTATGATAATAAGGGACGAGACGAGCAGGACGTTCAGCTGATATTAACTGATACCCTGCCCATTACAAGGCAGTGCCGCTCAGGATTCTTGAAAAAATCAATAATAATTCTGAGCCGTACTACAATTGCGCTCATCACCTTGAGACATAAGATGTAAAGTCTCATTTGCCCAGTAATTTCACTAGCTACGGCGCCTTTCAGACCGAAGCACAGTAATGCATACAAATAACTGCATCACGGCAGAAATAGGCTCCGTTGTGGTACCCATAATCTAGCCGGCATCCTGTGCAAAGGAGCCTCCTATATGCAAGTGTGAATGTTATATTTATTAAACTATTCACACATCGTTCTCCAGGTGTTAGAAAACAAGCTAATGTAATTATTCACGTGTTAATAATGAAATCCCGTGAAATATAATTAGTGCGTAATCAGCTTAGAAATAAATGAGTACAACGAAGAAACCCGACGGGTCACAAGTGATACAGGTTAAATGTCCAAGCGAGTTAATCCAATAAGAAAAGTACAAACACCGAATGCCCCCACTTCCGTTCGAAGACCCACAATGCCCACTTGACTTGACTTGACTTGAGTTACCCCACTGTCTTACTGACATACCACTTGCGCGATTACCTACTTACATATGTCTATTTACGTAATGTTTACCTTACATTTTACTCAAATAATCGTTTTCTTATAATAATCTTGTATATAAAATTCTCGTGTCCCGGTGTTTGTTACCAAACTCATCCGAAACGGCTAAACCAATTTGTTTGAAAATTTGTGTGTAAATATTTTTTATTTTTATTTTATTATGATAAAAACAATAGTTATTGTATTACAATAAATTTTATGTACGATATATTTGGTAGGTCCGAGAATCGGTCCTCATCCATGTTTTATACCCTAATTTTTTTTTATTACTCTAATTGGCAATACAACGTTTGCTGGGTCAGCTAGTAATCATATAAGATTCAGATAGTACAATTGACATGTATATTTACAAACTATACTTATCTTACTAAATCACTGTCTGTTTGTCTAATGACAAAGGCCTCTTTCAAGTTCTTCCACTCTTTTCTATCTTTAGCTATCCTAGACTATATCTTGCCTGCTCTAGTCCTTAATTCGTCTAAACATCTCTTGTATATTGGTCCATTTGTCTATACCCCATTGATTTCTCATAATTTTATGATTCTTAAAAATATTTAAATTTATTTATAGATTATACCTGAACAGTGGCTGGGACTTCATTATAAAAGTATATACATTTACAATTAAAGCTATTATGTATCTTATGACTGTATGTATGTTTTTAAATGACACTAAGAGTTTCTTTAATTATACAATCGTATTTAAATACATTAGCTATTGTTTGCGTTAAGTTGGTGCTTCTGCCATTGTTCTGTGAGGGTACATTTGGGGGTAATATATAAATAAACAGCACAATAAACAGCCTGTGTTGAGCAACAATCTTATTGAAACTTGGCACCATTGAAATAAGAGTAGGTAAACCTTACAATTAACAATTGTAAGAAGTGTGCCCTCGACGAAAGTTTAATGTAAAACAAAGTGCCAAAGTAATCGAAAAACAATTTGAACGATCACGCATGGCTTGTCACAGCACAAATATAACCGATTGTTTTAAAAACATAATTAATTTCTTCGACCCCTCGTTCAACCTAACGGAACATTTAATATTGAGTGCTCATAATTATTCCTTTTACATTCAAACCCTTTTTCATTTAAGAACTTTTGTTATAAGACTCGAGAATACTTTGTTGCAAGTTTTGTCAGTCTATAGTCTTATTAAAGCAATAAAAATGGCAAAAGAATGAAGCAAGCATTAAAATGTTCAGCTTTTTGTTATACGTTGTGTTTTGTTTGAGTCAATTTTATTATTAATTTTCTAGAAAAATCTCATTTAATCTAGTTCAATAATGTGTTCATAAAGGATCCCTAATGAACAGACAGAAGATTGTCTAATAAGGCTCGTTTGGCTGTGCATGAGGGGGTGTGGGTTCCAACACTCATGTACGGAAGTGAAAGTTGGGTATGGCAGAAGAAACATGAAAGCAGAATAAATGCAGTTGAGATGAGAGCGTTGAGAAGTATGATAGAAGTTAAACTGAGTGACAGGATAAGAAATAGTGAGATAAGGAAACGTTGTGGTCTGAAATGTTGTGACATAAATTGAGAAAGGTATGCTGAGATGGTTTGGACATGTCGAGAGAATGAATGAAGAACGATTGACGAAGAAAGTGTTGGAAGGAGTAGACCTAGGCGGACGTTTCAAGATCAAATCAGGGACGTCTTGAAAAAGGCCAGGTCAAGAGTACCCTAAACTGGAGAGCATGTATGAAAGGAATAATGAAAGTGGACGAAGCGAAACAAGTATGAAAGGATCGTAGCAAGTGAAAAGAAGTGATCTCTGCCTACGTCTTTGCTAATAAGAATTATTACTATTTATAATAAATGGTGGTGCTAATTGTGTGTAACTCCAAACTAGCTCACTAGATGGCGTTAGCAAGTCGTGCACTTTTGTATTTTAAAAACTGTAATATATACGTTTGCTTTTAAATTTTAACATATATTTAAAATAAATATTTTTTAAATGTTAACTAACTTCATTAACTTTCAATGATATTTCATTTCCGCGTTTACTCGATCGAGTGTTACAAAGCCGTGTGGCAGGTTAGTCTCAATCAATACACAAATGATCTAGGTTTTCTTTAGCGTTAAATCCGCCAATATTTGTTTTTAAATTATGGATTTCCGCAAAGTAACGCCTAATACAATAAATTTTCTCAATCAATACAGTATAAAGTCACACAGCATGCCTAAAAAAGTTTGCACTTCAAAGGAGAGACGAGAGTTTTTACTTCTTGTTAGCTCTGGAGATAAATCCATAATCTCTTACCTTGCCAGGGCCTCCATGTTGTGCATCGGTTGGCCCTTGATGATGGAGCCGTCAGGCCTGGGCACGCCATGATGCGGCATCCCCGGAGACATAAGAGCGTGCTGGTGCATGAAGCCCATAGGCCCCAGGTGTGTGGGGGGCGCGTTATACCCATTCGCAAGCAATGGAGACTTTTCCATTCGGGCCATTTCTAAAACAAAAATAAATTTACATTTAGTATATATTATTGAAGAAAAACTTCTTTAGCCGCGTCGAGTACTTTTTGGTAGTGGAAAATCTTGTGGGGTCACCAACGATAAATAAATAAGATTGGCAATGAGTTTTTTGCCACTTCTTCTCGTTAAAGCTTAACCTCAAAGTGGCCGAAAATGTAAAAAAAACTTTTGAGATTCATAAGTGTTATTTGTTTGACCTACATGAATAAAGTGATTTTGATTTGATTTAGTTTACTTATACAGCTCCACAGGTAGCGAGTGTATATGAAAGTTTATAAATTTGCATTATTAAATAAGATTGGCAATGAGTTTTTTGCCAGTTCTTCTCGTTAAAGCTCACCCTCAAAGTGGCCGTTAATGTACAAGAAAAAGAAAACTTTTGACATTCATAAGTGTCATTACCTTGACCCACATCAATAAAGTGATTTTGATTTGATTCAATATGATTTGACTTATACAGCTTTACAGGCAGCGAGTGTTTTTGAAAGGTTATAAATTTAGTGCAAGTAACGTCTAGTAACTATTATAACTACGGGTTATAGTGAAAACAAAAGCTAACTATTTGAACAGTGGAGACTTGTGGAATTAACGATAAGATAACTGATAATTTAACCATAACTAATTGGTGGATAATATTATGACTAATAATGGTATTGAAATAGTATGGTCACACAGCTGTAAGCATACTTTTATTTCATTTTTTTTTATGGAATAGGAGGACGAACGAGCGTACGGGTCACCTGGTGTTAAGTGATCACCGCCGCCCACATTCTCTTGCAACACCAGAATCACAAGAGCGTTGCCGGCCTTTAAGGAAGGTGTACGCGCTTTTTTTGATGGTACCCATGTCGTATCGTCCCGGAAACACCGCACAAGGAAGCTCATTCCACAGCTTTGTAGTACGAGGAAGAAAGCTCCTTGAAAACCGCACTGTGGAGGACCGCCACACATCTAGATGGTGGGGATGATATCCTAACTTGTGGCGTGTCGTGGGAAGGTGGAATTCGGCGGCAGGAATCAGGCTATACAGCTCTTCGGAACACTCCCCGTGATAAATGCGGTAGAAGACACACATTTTTGTTCCTGCAACAGACATCCACAGTTTTTTTTTATGACAGTAATGGACGAGACGAGCAGGACGTTCAGCTGATGGTAATTGATACGCCCATAACAATGCAATGCCGCTCAGGATTCCGCCGTCACCTTGAGACATAAGATGTTAAGCAAATGATTTAAGTTTTCTTTAGTCGAGAGTCTCGTGCCAGATTTTGGCGAGGCAACACGTCCTGAGGATGCCTCGTGTAGAGGCGAAACACGTGTTGAATTGTTTAAAAACAAATATTGGCGGAAGAAAACTTAAATCATTTGTATAATTACGGATTTCCGCAAAGCAATGCCTACTTCAATAAATAACATGTTAAGTCTCATTTGCCCAGTAATTGACTAGCTACGGCGCCTTTCAGACTGAAGCACAGTAATGCTAACACATTACTGCTTCATGGCAGAAATAAACACAGTGATACTAACACATTGCTGCCATGAAGCAGTAATGTGTTAGCATTACTGTGTTTCAGTCTGAAGAGCGCCGTAGCTAGTGAAATTACTGGGCAAATAAGACTTGACAACTTATGTCTCATGGTCACGCAAGGTGACAAGGACCCTTACAAAGAATTCGCATGTTTTCGAACATGTCGACGAGGCTATTTCGTATTGTCTACAAATTTGATTCCAAATATTAATCCCCCAGGATCATTCGTACGTCTAGATAGACTATGACATATGTCAAAACGTCGAAAAAAATTATTTTGACAGTTAACCTCTATTTTGAGCAATAGACGCACAAAGTGACATACAAATCAAGCAGCAAGAGACTCATCTAGTCGTATAAATAATCTAAGATTAATCCATACTAATTAATTTAGAGTTTCATACTCCGCTTGTGTATTTCGGAATGAATATTAAAACAAATAGCATCTCACGAAATCATAAATAACAAAGCGATGTAAAGTAAGGTAAAACTCCAATACCTACTCAGGTAAAATCCAATTAATACTGTGTATTATCATTTAATTACTCGTTCCAATAATCGAATCTGCCATAAAACGGTGTATAAACAATAATAAAATGAGCAATGAATTTCGAGACTATTGTTTTCTGGGGTTTGCAAACAACCCGTGTACACATTGGGGTGTTGGGCAAATATTCTTAAAATGACCTACCTCCCTGGGAGGGGTTTGTGATGGGTGATCTTTTGGGTATCCACGTCGCGTCGCCACCCGGGTCACCAAAGCGACTGGGGTGTCGAAAACAATTAACAAGGTGTCGAATTAAACACAAATTAACGTTTGGGCTGTAAAGGAAAATAACCTTTTCCATTGTGCGATCTACAAAGGATTGCTGAGTATTAAATATGTGTAATGCTTTGTTGTTTCTGAAATGGTATTCGTTGGAAATTTAAAGGCTGTGATTCACAAATCTCTTGTTTTTATTTACGCTTATCTTTAGGAAAATTTATTGAATTAGGCGTCACTTTGCGGAAATCAATAATTATACAAATTATTTAAGTTTTCTTTAGTGTTAATTCCGACTGAATCGTCCGAACCGAATGTCTCGTGCCAGATTTTGGCGAGACAACACGTCCTGAGGATGCCTCGTGTAGAGGCGAAACACGTGTCGAATTGTTTTAAAGACAAATATTGGCGGAATTAACACTAAGCCTTGCTCCGATTTTGAAGAAGGTACAAAACTTGAACAAAAAAACTCATAGGACATCTGGATTCGAACCGGGGCCTTCTGCTTTCCGGATCACCCAATGTGTCATCTGAGCTATTGCAGTCAAGTATATAGTGGCAAATTTTACCTTTGTATTCTAATTTTATTGTAGCTGTTTCTCATTAAAACACGTATAAAACCACCACCGTTTAAATTGAAACCTAGCTAGATTGATTTACGCCCCCGAAATCCTCGTATCCTAAATTTCATGAAAATCGTTGGAGCCGTATTCGAGATTCAGAATTATATACAAGAATTGCTCGTGTAAATATATAAGATAAACGCTAGAACTGTTGACAGAGGTTTGTTCATGATAACTATGTTCATTCATCTTGAGGAATGAATGAACACACAAAATGTGTTGATAACACGCACTTCCCACTTAAAGTATTTATTTATTTTACCGTTTGTATGTGAGCAATAATTAAATATGTCGTATCTGTATTTCAATATGTCTATCGTATTCTGTATTGTTCTAACTGTAATGAACCTAAAACTAGAAACCTTAAAAAATATAATATAATAACTAAAATGTATTGTTAAAAGGAGTCCCTTTAGGCAAGGTTCCGAAGATACTGGCAGCGTTCCCCATTTGAATAGCTAAACTAATTCTTTGTCCGAGGTAGATGCCAGCTCTTCGGTCTCCTGTGATGTCGACTAACATTTTTGCTATTTCCTTAAAAAAATGTGTGTTTATCTCAATTTCCATATCCATATAATATAGAATAGTATATTACGCACCTAGGGAGAAAAGTATAATATGGTTATGACAGTTTCTAGCAATATCACTTAAGTACCCTGTATAAATACATAACATTATCAAGAATATATCGAGAAGCAACAGTCAAGTTTCTATTTCTTTTAATGTTTTCGTTTCAAAGTTTTTCGTTTGTTTCAAACTACTAATGGCAAAAATAGATAACAGATTTAAATTCTTTTGTATAATGTAAGGTTTGCAATAACAAATTGTATTAGAGTTTGGTTGAACTAATAATAACCGAACAAACAATACGACCGATAGACCCTGAATTAATTGTCCCGGTCTATTTACTTAGTTTACCACTACGGTTATCTTTCCAACCATACATCCAATAAAACCTCCCATAACTTGTTATTTGGCTTAAGTTTACACTTGTTTCATTATAAACAAAAACAATATAAGGTTAATACATATTCGCTTGATATTATGAATTTAATAGAAATACTTTAAACACAAAAAATACAAGCTGTTATTTTGTCTCTATTTACCATAACCACATTAATTCGTGTTTCACTGATCACATGATATATATATTTTTTTTGATTAGGTGCTGATATTTCGATCCAATTGCATGAGTAGCGGCAGAAATGCGATGCAGCCTAACGAAACTTTCTAAGGAAAAAGCGATCCAGATGATTGTATGAAACGTGCAGTCATTGATACATTGACAGATGACGGCTATAATCTTATGTCAAATGACTGCACGTTTCGTACTAAACTAAATTTCAATTTTTACTTAGGCATTCCCGCCACTTATTACATCAGGAAATCAATAGCAATTAAATGTGTAATTAATTATTTTTTTGGGTAAATTCCGTTATGAGATCACTTCGACACGGGTGTCGCTACTACACGAGGATTCATCAGGAACCGTAGACTCGACAAACTATAGAGCGATACTGAAACTCATAAATGGATAAAATATTTCTTCACGCATTTAGTATTGAGACAACATACACCTTAATCGAGTACGAATGGTGGTTACCCTCGGGAACGGGTGTAAGTTTTATCAAAAGTCATAATATTTACAAATCTCGTAAGTATACCCGAGAACCGGCAACCGCACCGGTCAACCGCACCTACTAATTAACCAAGTACGTGTTAAATCTCATAATAACATGCGGTTACAACCCTTCGCTGCCCTCTCTTTCTTTCATTTCACTCCATTATAGTGCTATCTCTGTCACACTATTCTAAAAAACTAGAAATTAAACATGTTTCCGTTGTCAACCCACTTTAAATCTAATACGATTGAGATTTCCAACAAGAACTCGCCTTTTTCTCGTTATTGTTCGTCTATTTATAAACTTGTTAAATATTATTATTGTTACCTATGTTCTTTTTTCGTCCGACGACCAACAAATTGCTACAGTTTTTGTTTTAAGATCGTGTAACACTAGTATTAATTTATAAATATCTAAAATGACCGTTTTATTGGAAAAATAATGCCCCAGGGCTTAAAATAACCTCCATTATATAATCATAACTATTAAGCGCATCCATTTAAAGAAATGAAACGTTCGTTGTGATCCCTTATTATCTGTATCGATTTTCATCGATTTATTGATCGAATATCGACTGTCCTGCGCGAATGGACCTATCAAATTGCCGGCCATTACGTCGAATTAGAAACGATAGAATTGGGACCCCAATTACGTCACTTATGTGCTTAAAGAAGGTTGGAATGAGGCAATCATAACCACAAACGTACGACTGCTTTGATAAAAAAAAGGCATTTCGCTTCAGCGTTTGACTTTAACGGCTTTGTTTATTTGTTTTTTATATAATCAGAAGCATAAAATTCTTGTTATTTCGCAGTAGATAATCACGATAAACGAATAGAGAGTGGAATAATTAATTTCAAGGTATATTCTTAGAGCTGGATTTGTGTGAAGATTTTAAAATTCTTGCTTTTTTCCTTTTATGATAAAATTCAAAGTTTTATCATTTTCATGGTGTTCAAAAATAACTTCCCAAATATTAAATTGTATTTTTTTTTCATTTCATAACTTTATTCTCTATATCTACTCGGCTAAGTCGAGGTAGTAAGTCTTTTGTGGGGCGATGTATATGCTTTTACAACAACATCCCAGAAAATGTTCAAAACGAATGTATTATTTATATTATTATTCAAAAGAATTGTTAAAAAACGTTTGTGTGGTAAAGGTTACTATAACATAAATGACTTTCTTTATGATACCACAGATTGGGAATGGAGTGACCGCCCTTAGGGTATTAAATAATAAGTTTAATTGTACAAAACTACTTTATAAACATATTTATTCGATGAAAAAAAAAAGCCTGCTGAGTTTGTTGCGCCCATTCTTCTCAGGTCTGAGGCGTTCATTTTGGAATGGGTGGTAGTTTTTTGACTTTCAATAAGTGATGTCACATGCTATTTTGAATAAAAATATTTGAATTTGAATTAATTATATTCATTTCATAACTATATTATTATCTCACTGCCATGTCAATAAATCTTTTGTTAAAAATAACATATTGCTGAAATGGAAGACTTACAGGCATTATTTGCCTAAAAGATGACTCCGGCCACTAGCTGCTGTAAGCCTGTGTTTTTATGAGAAATAAAGTATTATTATTACATAGCCCTAGGCTTTTAAGCAATTTAATTTTAACTTAATTTACTGAGTAGAGTAAGAACTAAGTAAGTGTCTATTAGCACTATTCATATTGTCTCTGTCTCTTCTTCTGTTCTTTACACTTAGTACATGTAAGTTTCACTATTGACTGCACTATATTACACTAGGTTTTCACTAAACTAACTCAAAAGGTTTAGTCCTTTTCAGTCTTGTCACTAGGTTCGTGTTGTGCTGGTTAGATTATGTGATTTCTGGAGTCCAGAAGTCTTGTTTTATATTAAGAAAACCATTGGATTGCAGAGATAAAAAAAAGGAAATAAAACCCCAAAAAAAAAAGAAAGGTAGGTAATCTTGGAAAGAAGTCCATGAAATAGTCCCTATTGTAATAGAGAGAAGTCTTTTTAATGATTGTAAATGCCCCTGCAGTGTTTTGATCATCTAGGAAGATCTGGTTGAGTTGAGACCGTCCAACGCATACTAAAATAATGATAAAACGATAAAAAATGGAACTGCTTACTATTAAAACTTGCTAATTCAAATTGATGATACTTTGATTTAATCATACAAGATTCTGCTTGCTATATAGATAGCTATTTATTTAGATTGCATGTTTTTCCATATCACAATAAATGTGTTGTTACTTGACTATTATTTATGAATCAACATAGTATTTACAATTTACAATAATGTGAAGTGTGCTATTGATCACTCACCACCAAGTAAAATGTTCAAATCACCAGACTATGATAAAGAAATAGTAATCAAAACCAAACAATAACGTTCTATACATACAGACAAATTACGTCGTAAAAAATCAAAAAAATATGGAAATGCCACAAAAAACTCTATCGATACATTGCCTCATTTCCCCCATTTTTTTCTGGATAAATATTCTGGATCAATAGGCATCAATGTAAAACATTTATTCAGTTAAGGTTACATATGTTGAATAAAGAGAGAAGTGTGCATGTATACACTGTCTATAAGACTCCGAATGATATGTTCTTATATGAGTACAGAATTTCATTGAAATCAAAAGACTACTTAAAATAAACAACACTCATTGCTCCCTGCAAATGCAAATTATGATAAATTTCTACTACAGAGAACACTTAGTTATCATCTATTAAATAAACCATTGCGTTCCTCCTTTAACATTCATTATAAATGTATTATAAAATAAGTACCTACTAAATTGGACACAACTTATTACTAACTATCCTATAAATTTGTTTAAAATCTCCAATCACGAACGTAGCTAAACACGTTGCAAACAAAAATAAACATTATTGTAAGTATATTGGCGCGTAAATCAAATAAAAGAATAAATTACAAGTCGCATTAAACTCTATAAAGTAAATGCAAGGGTTATAAAAGCACAAATACAATGTTGTTGGAGGTAATTGCACTTATATGATATATATACTCGACTGAATGCGAACAGGTTCTTTCAAGCAACGATTAAAGTACGTAAGCAAATAATAATGATTGTTCTAGAAGCTATGAGGGGCATGCTTTCTAATAATTATTATTAAATATTATAAAACAACTTTTTCCATGTATATTATTATATTATACTAGCTGCCCCGACAGACGTTGTTCTGTAGATGATAAAAAAAACTGTTTTATAGGAATTTGCCAATAATATTTCAAAACATAAAAAATTATTTCGTAAAAAATGCTCCCTGTTGTTATAATGAAATTGTTTTACAGCGGAACTGTCAAACCGTGCGTCACTAAATTCTCTCATACAAAATATGTCCATACAAAACAAATATTGAAAATAAAAATAATTATGGGTCCCGAATCGAAATAAAAACTATCCTATCTCTCAAGTTGGACCAAACAGCACACCATGAAGTAATCCCCATTAAAATCCGTTCAGTTTAGGAGTCCATCGCTGACAAACAAGATGTCACGTAATTTATATATATTAAGATTAATAATTTACATTTTATTATTCTATCACTTTATCACTCGTACCTATTGCTTTATTTATGTATGGTGTATGGGGATTGATGCATCTACTGTACTGAATAAGTTTTGTGTAATATAAGTATTCTTCTCTCCTACAATAGCATTACATTGTTTTAGTCGAAATCGTAAAATATTTTTACACCAACGCAGGTAATTAGTAAAAATTGTATAAACGTGAGCAAATTCGATTACTGGATATAGTGTGGTAGTAATATTTGCTTCAGGATTTACGGAGCTTAAGTGGGATTCTTGAAAGATATGAATTTCTGAACGTCATCACAATTACGCTCTTCACTTTGAGAAAGAAGATCTCAAATCTCTTTCCTCTAATGATTTCAATAGCTACAGTGTCATTCAAACTGAAACAAAACCAGAAGATACCTGAAAAAAAGGCCGCTGCTGTGCAAAGAAGCCTCCCCGTTAACAATGTTAGTGCGAAATACCGATAGCGCCAGAACAAACAAAGAAACTCACTGGCCCTGTTTTGAATTCGAAGCGTTTGTAGTTTAGGAGTTGACACATCAAATTAACATTTTTATAAAAACACTGGCTGCTGTAGGCTACCCGACAGACGCTGTTCTCTCAATAGAAAAAAAATATGTAAATATTCGGGAGTAATGTAGCCTAAAGCCATAGGAAATTACCGCTTTATAATTTCGAATTTTTCATAGTATTAAAATGGATATAGTGATCCTAAAGAGATAGGCATATGCCAATGCGGACTTTCTGTGGGCCTAAATAATATACACAATTACACCATACATTATTTTGATATATCTCAATTCATAAAGGGTTGTACACAGCGTTTTAGTTGAAAGCTCCCAGACGGCTTATTTTTTGTATACATACAAATATAACAGTTCATGTATAACTTAACAAACTATATACTAAAATAACTCAAGAACCACTTACCATTCGTGAAAACTGCATAAAAATCGGTGCAGTACTTTTTGAGTTTATCGCGAACAGACATACAGACAGACGCGGCGAAGGACTTTGTTTTATAATATGTAGTGAAGTGGAGTCAAAAGTCGAAAACGGAACATGAAATTCGAAATGAAATCTCGAAAATGATACAAAACAAGAGGAATTAAATGTAAATTGCAGTCAGCCGGCAATCGTGGCGTTTACAATAAATACATAATTGTACGGTCAGTTTTACCAATGGCATATACGACTGGCGAATATAATTCACAGCAATTTGGTGAATTGATCGGTCGTTGTCGCTTCGCCTACATTCATCATGTATTTAATGTTATTCTTACACTTCTTATTTTTTATGAACATTTAATTGTGCTCCGCGTGTTTTTATGTCACTGTCGTATTGGTTTCTGACAAGTTTATTGGTAGTGTTAAAGTACGCTTCAAAAGCAACGGTTAAAAATCTCAGTTTAAGCGAATAAGTGGTAGTAATTCCATGTGCAAAATTTTGTTTTTTCTTCGTTCTTTTGAAGTGTAAGGTAAATTTTTTCTCAGATGCGTATTTGGTATGTCATTGTTAAGATTATAGGCATTTATGTTATTGAGTTGTGGTTTTCTAAACATAATATTAAAAGATGGTTTCGATTTGTTTAAATTTAAAGCAATTTTTTTTGGAATAATAATGTCTGTCTATGTCCGTCACCAATACCAATAATGCGCTCTTGAAACGACGAAGGAATTTACACCCAATAAAAACATCTAATATTTTTGGAAACAATTATTGTCCAGTCAATTGATATACGAAAATATTTAAATGAAATGAAGTATTAAGACCGACTCTTTTTAAAGCCTTTTCTCTTCAGTTGTAGGAGTCGTTCAAATATGCAATAAGCACGTTTTGCTTCTCCAAGAACTTTGATAATTTAATTACCTTATTAATATATGATAATTTAATTACCTTATTTATAATATATAAATATTAACTAAAACTATATAGGAAAAATATTCAATTCAATATAAAATACTCGTATACGTGAATATTTCATCGTGTCAATCTCCAACACAAATAATAATCAGACACAACAATGGCACAAGATCAATCTATCAAAGATGGCGTAACATCAACTACTCAAATATATTTGACGACAAAGATGTGTATATTAGAAACGATTGGCAGCATTGGGCACGTGCAAACAATAAAAGTAACATACAATCGACGACAAAACGGAGCGGTCAACGTGAGTCAACAAAACGGGACTGGGTTACCATACAAAAGAAAACGGAGTTTAACTTTCATAACTATTAGTCTGCTTGGAGGTTTTTTTTATGGAAAAGGAGGATAAACGAGCGTACACCTGGTGTTAAGTGATCACAATACCAGAGGAATCACAGGTACTTTTCTTGAAGATAATCATGTGGTATCGTCCCAGAAACACCGCACAAGTAAGATCATTCCACAGCTTTGTAGTACGTGGAATAAAGTTCCTTAAAAACCGCAATGTGGAGGACCGCCACACATCCAAATGGTGGGGATGATAGGCTTATTTGTGGCATGTCGTGCGAAGGTGGAATTCGGAAATCAGGTGAATCAGCTCTTCGGAACACTCCCCGTGATAAAAGCGCTAGAAGACACACAATGAAGCGATGTCTCTTCGCAACGCCAAGTGATCCAGCCTAATTTCGATCGGCTTGAAAGTATGAGTTTTGATAAGTGTTTATATGATTATAATAGTCTTTTAAGTTGATCTTTCGAACACTTAACTAAATCCAAAACGTGCACTTATATTTTTTTATATATTTTAAAATTTGCAAGCAAAGTTTTAAATCACAAAAATCAAAGAAACCTACCATAATATCATCTAGGTAAACTAAATACCATGATTGCAGTTGAATATTGAGTCAATAATTTTGGTATTTTAACGCGTGTTTAATAAAACACTTTATAAAGTATACACTTTTACGTAAAATGAAATATGTATAATCTGTATCACGATAAAATGTACCTGATTAAACATCGGCTTAACTAAAATAATAATAAAAATGTGACTTTCACAATCAGACGTGTTTTGATGAGAAATTTTAATTAAATAAATCTTTTTTCTAAATATTGCACACAAATTTTGCAAAAGATTTCGGTAAAATTTCGAAACTTGCAACACTATCCGCCTTATACTTCAGCTATAAAGTCTTTCATTTGGCTCGAACGCGTCTTATGAACAATAAAACATGGAGGGCTGGAGATTTGGACTGTAATAAAATATTTGCCCCAGCACCGGCTAATCCAAGTCTCATACTTACGAGCGTAATTTAAGAAGTTATAGGCTCGAGTAAGCAACGTATCCTTAACATTATTCACTACTTTTACTTTTTTTTTAGCGACTAGGCTATTAAATAATAATAAGTTTAGTCGTACACACGGACTAACAAAAAAATAAGGACTCCGTGTTACTTTACATAAAAGTGTAGCACCAAAACATGTCGATTAACGTGTAAATACATAGCCCCACGCATACACTTACACTACTACAGGCCGATAGGCGGCCATTATGAGAATAGTCATCGTCTGTGACAGACCAGTTTGCGTCTCGATAAAATATTTAAAAAATGCCGTCGTGCGTTGTGAAAATGTGTAAAAACGGTACTATATAAGTATTTGTGGCCATATATTATAATTATTTAAGGGAGAAAAAATTGTGTTACTAGTATCCCCCGTAACCGCACACACACTAGCATAACGGTGCTTCACTTGCTAATAACACGGCGCGGAGTCCTTCTTTTTTTACTCGTCCGTGATTGTACAATGTTATTTTGTCAACATGTTTGATGAAAAAAAAAAGCTCGCTGAGTTTGTTGCGCCCGTTCTTCTCAGGCCTGAGGCATTCGTTTTGGAATGGGTGGTAGTTTTTTGACTTTCAATAGGTGATGTCACATCCTATTTTGAATAAAAATATTTGAATTTGTACAAGAAACTTTAATCCCAATGTTTAGTTAGCATTACGTTCATACCGAGGAAATTTCAAACAATCATTATGTAAACATAATAAAACAAACGAACGGATATTATCAACTATTAAAATACGCGTTCAGTGGAAAATCACTAAATTAGTTATTGTGATATTTTTACGGCTTTCATACAATATTTCAACGTAACGAATTACTAGCATTACGTTTTGTTTTAATTATTGAAAGCGATAAAAAATAAATCCAAACTTTTTTTTAATGAAAATAAGGGGCGAGACGAGCAGGAAGCTCAGCTGATAGTAATTGATAAGCCCTACCCATTACAATGCAGTGCAGGCACGACAATTGCGCTCGTCACCTTGAGACATAAGATGTTAGGTCTAATTTGCCCAGTAATTTCACTAGCTACGGCACCCGTCAGACCGTAAGAATGTTTAGACATTACTGCTTCACGGCAGAAACAGGCGAAATTGCTTATAAGATGATAATAATATACTTATTGTAGAAAATATTTTATTTACTTCCAACCATAGAGATATTCTTAAACGTGCAATTGATGACTTTTTTGAAAAGTTTTTAAATGCTTTTAAGAGCTAATCGAATCTTATATCTTTAAACGAGCAATTCTTGTATATAATTCTGAATCTCGAAAACGGCTCCAACGATTTTCATAAAATTTAGGATACAGGGGATTTCGGGGGCGATAAAACAATCTAGCTAGGTTTCAATTGTAGTTTTATACGTGTTTTAAAGGTAAATTTCGCCACTATATAAAAGATTATAATAGCTCAGATCGGACATTGGGTGATCCGGAAAGCAGAAGACCCCTGTTTGAATCCAGATGTCCTATTAGTTGATTTTTTTGTTCAAGTTTTGTACATTCTTAAAAATCCGAGCAAGGCTCGGTCGTCCGGATATTGGAAATGAAAACCATAACACGTTTCACACAGTTTCCATTACACAAACAGTCTCAAAACCATATATTATATAACGTATTCAAAGTATGGTTTTAAGTAACTAACATTAAGTCTGATATAAATGTATGGGAATTAAGTACAGCGTCAATCCGGGACTATTCTAACGAGCCAAATAAAACTTCTCCCCAGCTGATGTGTGAAAGAGGGTAAGACTTAATTACTCGTAAATTGACCGGGATACAGTTTTATCCCTGATAAATAAATGTGCGGGTTAGTATGTGTCATATCCGGAATTCATTGCAGACATTTATAAGATAGTATTACTTTAATGATGATTAAATTTAACATTATATTATAACTGCGTAGTAATATTATACCTTACCTATATTATCGTCACTTAAAACTCCTAAGATATAATTTAATATTACTTTTTACTACACCTATTTACAATCGGCGTTACGGACAGTCCTAGGTGCAGGGGCTGTCTAACCGAAGATGAAACGGTCACTCATGTAATCCTGGAATGTGCTGGGGTGGCCAACCAACGGGTACAAACCTAAGTAAATACAAGGTCGCTCCAGGAAGTCTGCGAACACCGCAGGAGTGTTCTGAACTTCTGGAAGGAGCTGGGCTGGTTGGAATAACTGCCCATTACTGCACGCAAAATGGACCCAATTAAGCGGTCTAATTGCGGAAACAGGAGCCCTTTACCAATACCAATACCAATTACTTTTTACTATTCATAAAGTCCAAGTCATATAAGCTTTATTCAATTAGGCTTAAGAGCTTTTGAATCATCACTTTAAATATTTCTTTTAAATTACTGAATTTACCATATATTCGGAAAAAGTAGAGCTCGTGAGAAAAACATAGAAGAAACTGAACGGTCACTCGTTTCAATCAATGGGTGTAATATACAAAACAAATTAGTTTGTAGTAATCCAATAGTTGCAATAGTTAAAAGAGTTATAAATACCAAATATTAAATAAAAATTAAAAAAGAACATAGTGTATGAATATAAGTTATCCTATATTGGATGCGTCAACCTTTAGAGCTTGAATTCATTGTTTTTTTTTATGGAATAGGAGGACAAACGAGCGTACGAATCACCTGGTGTTAAGTGAACACCGCCGCCCACATTCTCCTGCAACACCAGAGGAATCACAAGAGCGTTGCCGGCCTTTAAGGAAGGTGTACGCGCTTTTTTTGAAGGTACCCATGTCGTATCGTCCCGGAAGTGTTTGTGTAAGGATGCTTCGTGAAAATTACGCTCATGATTACTGTCATATTTAATAATCGTATCCAACAAATACACTGTTTTTTTTAACTATAACAGGTCGCAAGCCATAAGCAGCACTCTTCTGCCTTCACTTCCGTAGTGTAACCCGTTTTTTTATATAACTTATCACATATATTATAATTTTTCAAAACTTCAGTAGCTTGGGAATAAATTTTCAACTCAGTACACGAATAGACTAAATGCATTTAATGAGCCAATATTGGAACTTTGATATTGTTGAACTTAAAGAATTCATCTTAACATTTGTATGTCGATATCGTTGAGAGTAACTCATCCATAAACTCTACAAAAGAGTAGAAGCCTTTGTACACAATAAGTATCAGAGATACAGTAATATCGAAGCATACATATTTTTATTAATATCTTTGCACAATAGAGAGATTATCTGTCGGTGGTTTTGAACAGCTGCTACTATTGAATACTGTTCGGTTGTTACTTGTTACGTATTGCCTACTGTGAGTTTGATTTTATTTCGTAAGGCTTATAAATTAGTTTCTTTTTTAACTATTAACAAACCGAATTAATGGTAGGTGACCAAGTTTGCCCGTTGCATCAATAAAAATAGATCAATTTCGCTTTCACTTAGATCGGAGTGATTCGTAATTGTCACGCCATTATTGTACATGTGACGGTGTCACCGTAACATTTGAAAACGATTTTTCGTTATCTTGCTTCTTATTAGCCTCTCGTAAAGCAATGCCAACATAAAAATAAATAGCAAGACTGATATATTTAGAGTATCCGGCTGGAATGCTATTTTATTCTATCCTATTGTTATGTAATTAATTTTTTCTACATCTCTTTGACTATGTTGGATGATGTTGTCAGTTGTATTAAAATTGTGTCGATTTCTGTTAAGATATAATCTGATTGTCCTGTCTGCTTAACAGCTACTATAATTACATATTATTTTTTGGCTGCTTTTTTATGAATTTGTTCGACTGATTAGTATTATCACTGTCCCCACCGGAATTCAAATAAATGTCACAAAATCTTTGTCATCCCATTTTAATTTACGCACTCTATTTTGATGGTATGTAATGAGAGTAAACGTTATCGGTAACATTTTGTATTTACTTCTTGATTGCTCATCAGTAATACAAAAAAAATACTTTTTGTTCCCCTTTTTTTTGAAGGTACCCGGGTAGATACGGCGACGATTTCTGGAAACACCGCACAAGGAAACCCATTCCACAGCTTTGTAGTACGTGGAAGGAACCTCCTTGAAAACCGCACAGTGGAGGATCGCCACACATCTAGATGGTGGAGATGATATCCTAATTTGTGGCGTATCAAACGGTGGTACGACGTGGTACGTGAAGGTGGAATTCGGCGGCAGGAATCAGGTGAAACAGCTCTTCGGAACACTCCCCGTGATAAATGCGGTAGAAGACACACAAAGAAGCGACGTCTCTATGCAACGCCAAGTAACCCAGCCGTTCACAGAGCACCGGGTCGTCGACAATTTGAGCTGCACTGCGTTGCACGCGGTCAAATGGATCGAGCTCACACTGGGCTGCGCCAGACCAAAGATGACAGCAATACTCCTTAAGTGGCCGGACCTGTGCTTCGTAGTGCGCTAGAATGTACTTGATTCCTCACCACTATTTGCTCGAAGGCAACGAAAAGAAAACTTGTCTTGAACACTAGAAAAACGAGCATCTTTTGTTGATATCTAGTTTAAAAAACCTAGTCTAAAACGGCAATAAAGCAATTAATTATCGCGTGTTACGTATTGGTTTAGAAACAATTTCGTGTCATTTCAACGTCAATCGGAGGCAAAATGCGCTGATGCACGACAAACACATATATAATTTTACTTCAACTCCAATTCGTTTGATAATTGTTGGAAATGTTGCGTTATTATCAATTATATGATAATTCCGACCAGTCGACCGGTTTTGAAGACAACTGGTGCGTCGTTTCAAATTCATTTAAACAGCAAAACTCTCAATAATAAGCACTTTCTTGGGTGAACAAAGAATTTTAAGCTTTACTAAAAACAGTGAGAATTATTGGTACATAAGTTGATTTTTTAACTTTTATTTATTTACCCCCTAATTGCTAATTCGCACTCTGTCTTCTTCTTTTGACCTAAGTCAGAATGAGAAAATACACTCCTTAGCGGCTGTTTAAAGTTAGCGGACCATTATGAATAACGTGGTTAAGCTTGACAGCATTTCTATTTTACAAATGAATACTTTAAATTAAATAAAAGTGTTGCCTATTACTAATTTTGACAAAAAATTAAATAAAAAAATCTAGCCGTTTAAAGTGGGCAAAATCGCGCCCAAAGAAGTCGGTTACAAACATACATACAAACATACAATTGAAGCTAATATAAAGCGTGTAATAATGTCCGAGTGATCCCGTTATTATATTTCAACAATAAATGATGATAGCATACAAAAATAACTTTCATAGACTGCAATACTTTATAATTGATAATACTCATTCTAATACTTTCAAGGGCGGTACCACGCCATTTTAAATCTGTAATATCATCGAAAGTATTCATTTAAATTACATTCTGTAAAAAGCCAAATTGTTCTCTCTTAAATGAACAATGTATTTAATGTACTTAACTTTTTTTTTTATGGAATAGGAGGACAAACGAGCGTACGGGTCACCTGGTGTTAAGTGATCACCGCCGCCCAGATTCTCTGGCAACACCAGACTTCCAGCTGTTTTCAATAACCTATCTATCCTTAGTTTAACTAGAGGTAGACAAATCTATCCTTTTACGCTTACTTACATTTCAATAACCCATCGACATAAAGCATAGGACTATAACTATATTGGACATAACTATGGATAGATAAGATATTGTCATTAAACGGTGACAGCACTGTATCCGTGACTAGATACGTTATTTGAAACGGCCATTAGTAAATTTGATAAAGATTAACGCTGTATTGCTTCAAATCTATATTCTCTATTATATTATGCATGTATTATACATATAAAACTTCCTCTTGAATCAATTTATCTAAAAGACAGACAGCGGAAAGCGACTTTGTTTGATACTACATAGTGAAATAACTCTAATAATAATATTCTATATATTGGATTTACTGTAATGGTTATTATATTATAAAAAAGTGTATCGAAATTTCATGGTATTGATCACGTCAGTCCATACTCTAAAAATAGCGAGATTTGCAATTGTTAAGGCAAGTGTATAGTAAAGTCAAGCCCGTTTAATAAGACCGTATTCACAATGTTCAGATCTTTATCTCCTTTCTAGGGTCAAACTAACCAATCTGCCTCGTTAGCAAAACTTTATAGCCTTAAAGTGCTAACTTAAACCCTTTAAGTTACGTATACATTAAAACATTAAAGTAAATAATTCAAGTTATATTATACTTACATTATTCAATCTCACATCAGACTAGGATGGTGATTATAAGAGAAATTCCTGTTTCGTTTTTGCTCGCGTAAAAAGATACAATGTCGGTATTGAAGGCGTGTTCAATGGAGTTGGATGGCTTGGTAAGTGTAAATAATTTAACTGTGTACGACAAAACCAATCTAAAAATTTTATTAAACTACTTTTGGTGCGGCAAAACACTTTTTGGTACCATTTTTTGGTAAATTAAAACGATTATAAATAAGCGCCTATCCTGCAAGTAAATCTTATAATTGTAAAAAACGGTGTGTGCTTATGTAGGCACGCAAGAACTGTTTCTTCTTTGGCGTAATAAAACAAAAAAACCATTAAAAAAATTATTCCTCGTGCTATTACGTACGTTTGTAGAAAAAAACAATATTGTAATAAAGAAGGTATTAATACAACCAATGAAAATATTATAGTACCGCACAATTTAAAAAATATTAAAAAAATATTTTTTGGGTCAGTGTTGTATTCATCTGGCACCTCTCTCTCTCGGCTGTCACTGTGAATCATGTACTATCGCTGTGCAAATAAATCCGTAATTAATTAATTTTCGTGGTTTAATTCCAAAATATAACAGTCAGGATCAGTCGCGAGATACTATATGTCTCGGAACGCAAACTGAATCTTCTCCATTCCTCTCTGTTTCTTGCAAGTCAAGACCATGTTTATCCCTACTTATTTTTGATTTCATCTTGCCATCTTTTAGATTGCCTTCCTCTTTTTATCAGTAGGGTACAAATTTATGATTTGTCTGGTCCATTTTTTTTCATCTCTTATTGTGTGTTGTTGCAACATCGTTGAAATAACCTAAATAAGTATAAATTACTATATACATTTGAATATCTTTATAATTATTTCTATTTGCTTTTATCTGTTCTGTTTGTAGATAGATTGCAGTGAATGTAACAGTTGATCGTTAATGGCAACATCACCGCAATGCATCTACAATATAACGTTTCTATCAAATCTCCACGATCACAAGTAATATAGCGTAAGAGCATCATAACAAAATTTACAATTATGAAATATAAAATATATATTATTATATTATTATATTACACCAATGATTCCAGCTGGCTCTTTAGCTGTAGTGAGCTAGTTATTTTTTTTAAGAAAATAAAGGATGAAACGAGCAGGACGTTCAGCTGATGGTTATTGATACGCCCTGCTCATTACAATGTAGTGCCACTGAGGATTCTGGAAAAACCTAAAATTTCTGAGCGGCACTACAACAACGCTCGTCACCTTGAGACATAAGATGTTAAGTCTCATTTGCCCAGTTATTACACTAGCTACGGCGCCCTTCAGACTGAAGCACAGTAATGCTTACACATTACTGATTCACGGCAGAAATAGGCGCCGTTGTGGTACCCATAATCTAGCCGACATCCTGTGCAAAGGAGCCTACTGGTAATTATTTATTACTGGTTATTTATGTTTTAGTTACATGTTATGTCTCTAGGTTGGGAGCGTAATCGTAGTGCCTCTACTGGATCAAACCATTTAACCAAATTAAATTTATCACCCATTTTTATGTGAGTAACTTTAAAAGATGTTAACTGGAATTAAATGAAAAGTAAACACACTAGCTCTTAGTCTATTTGACTTCGTTCCATACGAGTTGGGCGTTTAATTATTGTTGCCACCACGTTATATTGTTGCTATTTCCTCAAATGGTATCTGTAATTTGTTTGATTACCAACGATCGTTGGTTGATGTTTAAATCATAATGTGCACTCGCTATGAAGACGACACGAACGCTTCCATTTTACATTTAATTCCATTTTTATAATTATCTACGTTCATAAGTAAAATTAATTTATCAAATGGTATTGTCACAAAGATAATAATTATTTCAACGCATGCATCCATACACTTAAAAAAATGATTTTAAAAGGATTAAATCTCGTGTCATTAAAACTGACAAGACGATGATCATATCTAATATAATTCATGTCGCACATACTCCCGTAACAGTTGGGAGGTGTACTCTTGAAATTGTCGACGAGTACGTCTACCTAGGACAAACAATCCAGTTGGGCAAGTCCAATTTCGGTAAGGAAGTAAGAAGAAGAAGTCACTCGTCGAATCTAACTCGTATGGGCAGCGTTCAGGAAGCTCCGTAAAATCTTCTCGTCCCAAATACCACAGTGTCTAAAGACGAAGGTTTTTAACCAGTGTGTGTTGCCAGTGATGACATACGGAACGCAGACGTGGTCGATAACTATAGGCCTTTTGAGGAAGCTCATGGATGCTCAGAGGGCAACATAGAGATAGAAAATTAAGTTAAATTTTCCATTTTTTTCGTTAAAAAATTGGTGTATACAAACTACAGAAGTTAAATCTTCATCAAGTACGTAAATATTTATCATTGATTTCTTTAACTTCTTAACGGAAATTATAATATACATTCGTTCAAAGTAAGTTCCTTGTCTGGCAACGTTTAAAATTCTCTGATTTTATAACTGTGTTAAACATATTACCGTGAACAACAAATATGATTGTCTTGAATACAACGTTTTGATAACAATGTAAGGTTCTGTGACGTCACGCAGTGGGGTACAATTCTCGCATTATAACATTACCGGCAGGGGTACAGCAGGGGTACAGCTTACGAACTGATTGAATCCTGTGACTGAAATTAAGTAAGGATTTGCCTGTTTGTGTTTGGGGCGTGGATGTTATGGATCAGTCAATTTGCGATTTCACGCCATTGTTTATTTGACCGCGTTGTGTTAAGACGTAACATTAGCTAAGACATTTGTCAGATTTTTGAATTATAAATAAATATTCCTGCTTAGATTTTTTGTATGATAATAAGGGACGAGACGAGATGGACGTTCAGCTGATGGTAATTGATACGTCCTGCCCATTACAATGCAATGCCGCTCAAGATTATTGAAAAACCCAAAAATTCAGAGCGGCACTACAATTGCGCTCGTCACCTTGAAACGTAAGATGTTAAGTCTAATTTGCCCAATAAATTCACTTACTACGGCACCTTTTGTAACATACGCTTCGTGTTATTTTACAATTTTGAAATTAATAAAATACAAAATACTTTCTGATGATATGTGATCCCAGTATCTTTCTTATTTCTTTTAGTATTATTTTTACAAAGTTTTACTACGCAACCCGGCATTTTAGGTTCAATTATCAGCAAAGCTTAACATGTGGCACGTCAACGTCACATATTATTCGAGACTGGTTCTGATAAGCCCACTTGTCGTAATATTAGTTGCAGCACTTTGCGACTACCAATCTGCGAAGACCAATCCCTAATCTAAGTGTTCCTGTCGAGTTTACGCGAAGTGAGTGCGACAGGGACAGCTGCAGTTCTGGATAAAAATCTTGAGAAAAAACACAAAAATCACGGTTTTGTTCTCGAAAAGTTTTAAACCGTAAGAAAAATTGGTTTGTTTTAATTTTTTCGCTTTATAGAGTCGCTTGTATAACTAGGCTTCAGTTTGTGACAGATTAGTTACGTAGTAATATGTTCTTTGTATTTTTTTGTTTTCGTAGGTATTGAACAAAAGTAACAATTTACATACATACTAAATATCAATGTAAAAAAGTCTGCCAAACAGACTTCACAAGCTCTCTGCGTCTATTTGGTGAATAATTATAATAAATTTAACTGTATAAAAATAACGATAATAATATAAAAAAAAGTGACGCTGCGTCATAGTGCTGATGAGATAAGCTGAAACGATCAGCCGAAATTGCATTACTATTACCAACACTTCCACGTTCTAATAAAATTATTCTTAAAAGTAAGTAATATGAATATATGTTCAACGAATAAACAGACTACGTCAAAATAATCATGTGATTACATAAACTATAATCAATCACAGCTAAGTAATAATTTAGTAATAAAGATTTAATAGTAATTAAAATTAACAAATACTACTCTATAATATAAATAAAAATTTAAATTAAGAACGTCGGCGAAATGAGCACCGATTTTGATAAATCATCTAAATAACATTAACCCTTTCAAAGCGTTCATGGGACGACACATCCCTTTCACGAATTTCATATTCCTATTCCTCTCAACCTTCCTACGCGGATTATATCCTCCGATGTTTTCCTATCCTATTATTTCACAGGGTGAAAATGGGCCACCCGCTTCCCGCACACATTCAAACCGTCCTACATGTGTGCTTTACCTACACGGAATACCTATGATAGTGTGCGTGAAGAAGCGTACGAAAATACATTAGTGTGCCTTCAGCTGTTACATCCAGCTACTGTCAACGACTCGTCAAAATAATATTGGCTTAACGTCAAAACAGCGTATCCATGAGAACGTAGAAATTGGATTCGAGCACGATTTTAATTACGCCTGTTTTAAATTACAATTAAAGTAATAATCACTCCTCGTACCCTGCAATCCGTGAGATTTAAATATTTCATTAACGAACGATTAAATTATTATTTAATTTGATAAAGCATGTTTTGATATTGTGAAATTGCGTTTATTTTTTATTCATTACTTCTATTAGCCTTCTCGAAAGAAAACATGGCTCTTGTGTGAGTGATCAGACCATATTTCCGAATACTTCGATAGTAGAAAAGTGAAGGAATTTTGGTTTCACAATATTTTGTAAGATTTTGTAGATGTAAATATCGATCAAAGTATTGAAAAATTTAATGAAATTTTTTTGATTTGATTAATTACAATTAAGCTGTAACGGGTTATGTAACTGTCGAGATTATTATATTTATAGCTAAAGAATATTTTGGCAATAGAACCCATCGAAATTCGAAGCTGTATTCAATTTGTTCGAAAGCACACTGACACGACCAAGTCCCTTTACAAACAAGGAAACGCCAAATGGAATTCATAACAATTGTATGCGATCAAAACAGCGATACGGTACTTTTTACTTATGAGAGTGTTTCGAATTGCAAATTTTAGGGAAAAAAGCATACACTCGAAGTCAAACGCGGCGGAGTGTGATAAGCAAGTGCCGCTTATGCAAGATCACGGATGTAATTGCTCCCTTGTCTGGCACGACACTTCAAGCCAGAGCGAAATAGAGAACCCTGGATTGGGACGAGCAAAAGAGATGGAAAACAAAATAATGAACAAAGGCCTAAGCGACAAAAATGATTGATTGCCAGCCGTCTTGCGCTGAGCTCTATTTAATCACTTTATTCCCTTTTCTCCGTTTGTGTTGGGATAATTTGGTATTTGTGTAATTTGTATACGGAATGAGAAGGTATCCGGGAGAAGGTTGCTTCATATCCGGCTTTTATCCCGACCGTGCTGATACGGGAATGATGTTATCGTACTCCTGTGATGTGTTAAGATCTGATTAAGCCTTGATTTTTTTTATTTAAAATAATAATTGCATGTACGTGGGATGAATCAAATAGACCTATAGAATAGTTAGTGACCCAGCCTATTGAGCTACGCTAGCTAGAGGTACCGGGTTCAAATCCAAATATGGATGTTTGTTTATTCCTACTTTGTTTACTCCTATTTTGAATAAAAAAATTATAGTTGTTAGAACAGCTAATATCTTTATCACAATGATAATGGACTTACCACTCATGTGGCCGTTTTCATATGGAGAGTAGTCGCCATTCTCAAGTCGATGCTTCTTGAATGGATGTCCCGGGAAGGGTGAGGCAGCTAAAGAGAGTCCCACTCCGGAGGCTCGCTTCGGTGGTCGACCCGGTCTGGAGCTGTGAACATAGTAGCACTTTACTGCCGTTTATGACGATACACTTATAAATAACTTAGACAGCGTTCCCAAGAGCCTTAATATACATAGTCTTACAAACAAAGAGAAGTGTGAGAGAGAGAAAAATAGGAATTAATCTCTAACGGATGTACAGAAAGATAAATGGCATTTATTTTCTCAAAATTGATTCCTTTAGAATTATTTTAGATGTCTTTTCTAATATACACTACTACCGCTTCGGAAACAAATGCCGCTCTGAGAGAGTAGAAGCGGCGCAAGAAACTCTCCCATCATTCTTTTTTTTGCGTTCTTTTTAATGAAATATACAATACGATAGAAAAGGTAAGTGAATCTGGTGTTATTGTAATCGATTTCAATTGAGAAGTCGTAAACAGTCAGCCACACTTGACGCCTTATTCTAAGTCAAATATTTAATCACAGCATTTTTATCGAAACGTCCCTCAAATACAATATTAAAAGACGTGCTGCTGCAGTGAACTTAGGTCGACACTATGTGTGCAACTTTAGAATAACATTTATTTACCTTCAACTTTCTTAAACATAAATCTATGATTCCGTTTCAGGTGAACCTGAGCCTTCTCCTTTTGCCTATATTTTCATGGCGTAGCCTAATTATTCATTTTATTTTTGTAATAATTTGTATGGCAATACAGAATTTATTTATTTATTCATTTACTGAAATAAATTTTAATTTATCAATGTTTGCAGCTTAGCTTAGCAGCCTCAGAATTAAATTTTCATATTCATCAATACTTATTTTATTAATATTGCTTTTTTTTAAAGAGGGAGTGGTTTACGTGACAAAAAAAGGAAAAACCATGGACAACTAACTAATAACTTTAAGGTGTGTGTATGTTATAAGCTTGAAAGTAATTTTCAATTTTCACTTAACCCGTTATGATAAAATTGTTACGAGCATAGTTTAAGATAAGGAATACATTTTATGCCATGACTTTCAGAGTTCCCTAGGGAGATCGAAATACCCGCAACCCATATGGATAAGTTTTAGAAGAATACTCATTGATTCTTCTCTCTATCAGAGAACTACATCTATTAATAACGTGCTTGACAAATGCCAAATTACCATCAATGTAGGAGAGAATTATTAAAATTCAAATATTTTTATTCAAATTAGGGTGTGACATTACTTATTGAAAGTCAAATACTATCACCCATTACAATACGAATGCCCCAGACCTTAGAAGAATGGGCGCAACAAACTCAGCGGGCTTTTTTTCATCAAAAAAATATGTTTACAAAGTAATATTGTACAATTAAACTTATTATTTAATAGCCTGAGGGCTGTCTCTCCTTTCCCAATCTGTGGTGGTCATTCCATATCAACCACACAAACGTTTTTTAACAATTCTTTTGAATAACTAAATACTTATGTTTTGAACATTTTCTGGGATCTTGTTGTAAAAGCATATCCATCGCCCCACAAATACTTGGAATAGGTGGTAGATTATATACGTAAAGCAGTAATGCGTAAGCATTATTGCGTTTCGGTCTGAAGGGCGTCGTAGCTAGTGAAATTACTGGGCAAATGAGCCTTAACGTCCTATGTCTCAAGGTGACGAGCGCAGTTGTAGTGCCGCTCAGAATTATTGGGTTTTTCAAGAATCCTGAGCGGCACTGTATTATAATGCGCTGGGCGTATCAATTTTCATCATCTGAACGTCCTGCTCGTCTCACCCCTTATTGTCATAAAAATACTTACGAACTCGACTTAGCCGAGTAGTAGGCATTTAGAAATGTTATTATTATTAATTACATCAAAGGACACCGGAACCGATTAGATATTAATTAAACTGCCATAATATCTAGGTGCATGCAATGGTTCCTTAGCAGGTCTTATCTAATAAATCAAGTCCTCGCGTGAGGGTAGCATCAGATTTATTTTTATTTATTTCACTCCCCCAAGATTTAATACTGTAAGACGTCGACCGCAGTTTCCACAATTTCACGCTTATTGTTTTCCATCCGTGATTTATGGTCAAGTAATAGTGGATACTAGCCACGGTTACGTAATAAACTTTGTCACCTAAATCTTTACTCGTAAGCCTATTACTGTTGCCGTTTATTTCATGGACGAGTAAAAAAATAAGGAGTCCGTGTCACCTTACATAACATTGAGGCAAGCCGGTAAACGTGTAAATACATAGCCCCACGCATACACTTATACAAGCCGATAGGCCGCCATTATGAGATTTGCCATCGTCTGTGACAGATCAGTTTGCGTCGCAATAAAATATTTTAAAAATGCCGTCGTGCGTTGTGAAAAAGTGTCAAAGAAACACTATAAAGTTATTTGTGGATATATGATTATTTAAGGGAGAAAAATTGTGTGTCTGGTATACCCCGTAATCGCACACACTAGCATAAAGGTGCTTCACTTGCTAATCACGGCGCGGAGTCCTTCTTTTTTTACTCATCCGTGGTTTACTCCAAACATTAATTCGTTTTTGTATATACGACCAATCAGCCCGACTTCAAAAAGGACGAGGTCACGCTAAATCTAATAACAGGTACCTACACTCGCCACTCGAGACTTTGAGCGGGATAGCTTCGTCTAGAACCAAACAATCAAAGCAGGCAGGCACCGTCTTAAATCCTATCAATAGGTAGCACATACAAATAATAGTATTTCATTAATCTTTTTTAAGTTATTTTATGATTTTATACTTTTCAGTTTTTGAAGTCGGTTATAACAAATATGTTACGAAATTGAGAAGAATTGTTAAGAAAACGTTTGTGTGGTAAATGTTACTACAACATACATTTCTTTCTTAATGATATTATTGGGAATGGAATGACCGCCTTCAGGTTACTAAATAATACATTATATTGTACAATATTACATTGTAACGATATTTTTATGATAAAAAAGTCCACTGGGTTTCTGAGGTATACTTTTTCGAATGGATGATAGTTTTTGACGTTCACTTAAATCAACATTTGAGTTTGAATTTAAACCAGTAATATCTAAATTTCTACATTTTACATACATTTTGGCTTTATAATTTATTTTTGCATTTAATCTTTAATACCTTATAAGTGTTGCAACAATAATTAAACAGAGACGTAACTCGTAAGGACCTGCCAAATACTGAAATTGTGATCAATGACATCGGCGAAACGACATGGAACTTACTTGATAGAGGAACAAGTTCGGCAATTATCGGGGGAGCGATGCTGTTATCATAGTATCGGCTTACGTAGAAACTGAGTCTCGGCTATTTATTTTTATGTCAGCAACCGTCATTATGAGACACTCCATTAGCTTGGATTGCGGCGAGTTTCGTTTTCGGTTACGCTTGGGGCGATTTGTGTGGTTCTGTGGTGATTTTTCCGACACGTGTTAATTATCAATGTTTTTAGGGGTATGCAAATATTAACAACGGATAACTTTTACGGCCGTAATATACTATCTACAGATTCTATTTGTTAACTCTATAAATATACAAGATGTACATGGAGAAAAAATACAATGGGAAAACTACAACAGCTGTTAATATCAAGATTGGCTGAAAACCAGTGTTGTGTTGGTGTCTTCTGCACTGACCGACAATGTACTGAGTCAGCTCCTTTTAGCAGTGAATCACGCTCACACTGTTATTTAATATTTTGTTTTTGTTTATATTTTAATAATTTTTGTTACATTTAATTTAATTTATTACTTTAAGACTTATACTGTTAATTGAAGGTGTGTGTTTTACTGTTAATAAAGTGGTTCTATTCTATTCTATTCTATTCTAGATATATATAAATTACCACTTTCTACTGTCAGTAATTATCTGTCAATAATCTGTAATAAATAATAAAGTCCCAATATGCCCGATAAGTCATTATTATCGCCTTATATTGGGACGCGTGAATTGCAATTTCCATACAAACTTCTATCGCTGGTAATCTATAAGTCATCCTATTGAGTTACCGTCGATAAGTTTATTGGGACAGAAAAGTCAACGATAGTTACGATTTTTATCTCAAGTAAGAGATAGACTGAATATTGGGAACGACCGTTAGATAATTTATATGTCTAGTTCGAATCTCTTTCTGTAAGACAACCGATAAACACAGGCCAGGTTTACACTTTAGTGTGCGTGACAAGCTACATAGTACACTCGCGATTTGTAAGACAATTTATGTTAGTGTGCGTGCATTGCTCAAAGATTACACTTAAACTACAACCCGTAAACGAAATCCAAGAACTTAAAAGTATATAAAACTAGCTGATGCCCGCGATAGTCGTCCGCGTAGATAAAGTGTTTTTAAAATAATACGCAAGTTTGGAATTGAAGATTATCTCATGTCCTAATTCAGTTCCGGTTCCCGTTTTCGCTCCCATTCCCAACATTTTACATGAATCTTATTTCGAGGAAGATTGCTATGGCAAACTAAACCTAATATTGGTATAGTTATAGCTCATTGACGTGAATTTAAGTTTTTCACAAATCCCGCGGGAACCATGGATTTTTCCGGGTAAAAATGTAGCATGTAGCATGTCCTTTCCCAAACTAAGAATAAGCCAAAAAAATAATCACAAAATTAGCAATTAAGAGCGAGCTAATATGTCTCAAAAGATTTTTAATAAAATTATATATTTGATATGCAACGAAGATATAGGCATCGGAAGCGAGCATTCATGACCGCGTACTCGAATATTGAAAGTGTCACGGGGTATCGATAAGGTACCTTACGCGTGCCGAACCCTTCGCCACTTAGCCACAATCAGAACACCGAAGCACACTTCGATAAACAGCCATTAAAAAGCGTTCGATTTATTACACATTGATTTCCGAACGATTTATTCGCCGATGTTAACACTATCGAAATATTTAACGCGAGATACTTCCATTATTCTCGTGCAAGCATTTACTTAGAGACAATTTCAACCTGTTGGAACCAATTATTTTTGTTTTGTTTTTAGAGTTTCATGAATTTGATTATTTTTCGAAATTCTACAATAAAACACTTCATTATAATTACCTAGTTTGAATTTATTTATTATGCTTTTGCGATTATAAAATATAACCACAATCAATTCTTAAAATAAAATTATAAAAAAAGGAGATTAGAGGTTATTTGTTTATATTAGCTGCTGCCTGCAACGTCATCCACGTGGACACTTTAAAGCAGCAAAAATATATATCTCTAGCAACATGTAGCCTAAATGTTGTCCCGACCTCTTGAATTAAATCTATTCAGTAGTCCGCCCGCCGCCGGACCGCACCATAGTATTGCGCACTCGGTTGTTAATCATCATCGTCATAGCTATTCAAATATTTGTCCAAAATATGTAGCGCGTTTTTTCGGCGCATGCCAGAGTAGCTCGCAGATGGCAGATTTTTTTTCCTGCTTACTTGACACTTATTATTATATTATTACAAACTTTCGCGATTGTAATAATACTAGCTGACCCTACAGGCGTTGTTCTGTTCATAATAAAAAAATAATTGTGGGTGGATTATCGTAAAATCCAATCCAATCCAAATTTCAAGTCTCTACGCCTTATGGTTCCAGAGATATCGTGATGAGTGACTATATACGTGGAAATTTCTTATATATATATAAAAATTAGTAGGATTCTGCTGATACAATACCTATTCCTAAAATTAATAATATTATTAATAAGAAGTCTTTAAATTCAGCAAATTCTTCTGCATTTGCACGATAATTTTATACCTATTCGATTGAACATCGAATACAAAGAACGAAAAGAGCATTACGAATCTACCCCAGTGAAATCGACACCGCCGATAGTTTTGCTTTCTGTAATATTTGCTTGGCAATATTCATCATTCACCACCCATGTCACAGATCAAATAGCAACCACAAAGGACTCCCCTGGCATACACGATTATATTTGTGTTGTACTATAGTACATTATATCTTCTAGCGATAAGGCAACTACGCAATTTATAATGGTACTAACTTTTACCCGATACTTCGTCCACGTGGAATAGTTCATCCCTTATTTCAAACCGTTCGTGCAATTTTTTACAACAAAAGGTATTTTATGTCCTTACGCAAGATCTAGTCTATTTTGGTACCAAATATTATCAGAATCGAATTTTAGTAAGGCGTGAAAGCGAGACTTTATTTAGACTCAATACAAACTTTCGTCCCCTATTTAATCCCCACACAGGTCTGAACCTAAAAAAAAACGCTAGAAGAAACATGCATTTATTTCTTATCAAGTGCCATTTTGACGGTGTCATCTTCGGCAATGACGAACGTCCATACAAACTTCCATCCCCTATTTCAATCACTCCAATAAGAGGTAGCCTTTAGTCTGTCCTTTCCCAAGCTCTAGTCTATCTCTGTACTGAATTTCATCAAAATCAATTTAGTGGTTTGGGCCTAAAAGCGTAACAAACAAAATTCACATTTATAATATTAGTAGGGATATTCGTCAGACTATCGGCCATGGATTCTCGGTGACTGATTATGCCATTTTGTAAATGTTGATGGTTCATCATATGTTATCTGTTATCAAGAGCTGGGCAAGTAAAAGTACATTAAGCAATGCATCTTTATTATTCGGTTACAATGCAATGTTAAGTTACTCCAAGTTTAAAATATTTATAAACGCAATGTAAAGTAACTCCAACTTTAAAATTACTTCTCCGTCATTTAATTCTGTAGTGACAAAGGTAAGATAACGACAAAAAGTTTTAAATTTGGAATAACTGTACTTCGCGTTTATAAATAGCAGTCTCTGTTTATTGAGGAACTAACAATATGAATAGTGTAACTCCAAATTTATAACTTCAACATAGATCTGTGTAAAATTTTATGCCTAAAACAATGTAACACTTAAAATCGACTGAGTAAACATCCAAAAATAAAATTAAAACAGAACACGTTACTATTTTGTCGCGTCTGTCAGTTTTATTAACAATGTTCATAGAGGATGTACTTTCGGTATAACCGATTAAGTTTAATTTAATATGTAAACATTCCCAGACGGTGCGCTGCGTAAATAATCTATCTAAAATAGGGAACAAAAAGTTTATAAACATATTACTACTAGTTGAAGCGATGGCCTGTCAACAGTTTGTTCTAAGGCTGTAGATGATATTCAAGCTGCGGGTTTTTTATTGAACAAGTTTACGTGAAGCTGAGTATTGTGAATGAATGACGAATATTTTTGCTTCTGAAGCGTACTTTGTTTTACAAACAAGGACAATTAATATTCATAATTTCTAAGGTAAAATTTTTTTTTAGACTGCCGCAAAATTTTTCGTTCTTTTTTAGGCGAGTTATGAAAAAATTATGAGAGTGAAATTTTAATTTATAACTGTCTCTAAGCGTCATAATTATGTAAAAGAACTAATAGACATATGAATGATAACCACGTAACATAAAACTATTTAATTCTTTATATACAAATTTGAAATTTTCCACAGTTATCCTGCCGTGTTGTCAACAGTGTGGTTGTCAAGAACTTTTTCAACTATAACCTCTTTGCGAGTTAGTTTAAGAGTATAGGCACATCTTGTATTTCATCAGGTGTTGCTAAAGATCACAGGAAATGGTGATCAGTATGTGTTCAGACAATCTGCAAGATGACTTGTCATTTTATTCCATAAAAAGTTTAGCAATCAGAAATATAACGTACCTATAGCATAAGTTTATCGATAGTCGGTATAATATTAGATATTAAGGTTAATAACTACCTTTGATAATTAATTTAATTGAATTTCTTATTATAGTATCTAGGGTTCAAAATAGAATAGATACAAAGTTTTCTGTCAAATTTGATGGTAAGAATCCAATTACATATCCGCGTTTTAAAGCTATTCGTAAATTTGTTAACTCTCGGAACGGGCGATTATGTCCATTACTTGTTTTTTTTTCTAAGAAATGGTTGATATCCGAAAGTTATAAAAGTCGGGAGATAGAAAATTTTCTTATATATTTGTATTTTTTGCTTAAATTGATGGGTTTTTAGCTAGTCTAGCGTTATTCATGCCTGATCCATTTTGTTTTGTAATTCAAGCATTTTCCTAATACACCCATGTTAAGCTTAATAACAATGGTCTACTCTGATCACATACCATCAATGTACCTCACGCACATCCGTTGAAGACTGACGCAAATAAGCCAACAAAAAATGTTACAAAGTTGAATCGGAAACACGGTGTCTAGTTAATACCATACAAAGAATCTCTGTCTCAAAATGGCTCGGAAATCGGTAGGCAAGCTAAAACAAACAAACCCAATCTTATCTACGGTAAACTTAAATGTAGTAGCAGTTTGTCTTAGGCTCTGCGCAAACATGATAATTTATTTCGGTTATAAAAAGGCGTTGCTCTAATTTGTTAACGGTTCCGGTTGAAGCATTCCTCGTATAGGATACAATACCTACTTAGAGAAGTACCTGGGGAAGAAAGAAAGAATTACGTTAATTTTATATACAATAACAAAGAAAGAATGATATTATACGTAAATTTTAAACACAATAACAGTGAACTAAGTATTAGAAATGCAGATCATTAAAAACAATGTCATAATAAAGGAACAGAAGAAAAATTTAATTGAAGCCAAAAATTAGAGGGTACATCTACATTAACAATAAAAGGAGAAAGCAAAGCCAAGTTTAAGTGTGTCGTAAAAATAAAAATTAAATAAAAAATGCGTGGGGTGGAAAAGTTTAGCGGTCGCCATTTGGCTTTACAATTATTTCCTGCTGAGACGTAGCAAGATGTGCTCTTAATGTTACCTGCCCCAAGGGTACGAGCTAGGACCGGTACCTTATGCAATAGCTAACTCCCCGAAATATTACGTTTCACGCAAATCAATTATGAATATTCATTAAGTCTTCTTCGTAATCCTATTCGAACACGGAATTGGAAATGCGAGTTATGAATTTATCATTAATTGTTATCAGTTTTGAGTTGTTTCCTAATATAAATTACTAGCTATAACCCGCGACATCTTCCGTATTTACCATAACCGTGTAACCATATTAAATGGAGTTTCAACAGCTTCCACATGCATATTTACAATATAATCATTATTATGTCTCATAGTTAGAGCAGCGTTCATAAGAAATGTTTTCCGTAGACTATGTTTTCCGACTTTGCATATCCGATTACTACGAAAAAGTCTTTTCATTTCTCGTATTAATATATAGCCTCTGATACTCGCAAATAACGTGGCTTTCTATTGGTAAGAAAATTTTCAAAATCGGTACAGAAGATCCAGAAATTAGCCTCTACAACCTCATAAACGCACAAACTACTCTTTATAATGTTAATATAGATAAGTGTAGGCGCAAGTCACCAACCAAGCAGTCAGGTATCGATACGTTTCAATTTATTTGAAGCATTTTATTTACAAAACTAATTACGTTTGTCTGATAGGATATTAAAGAGCTAGGGAGCCTCTTAATTCGATGACAGTTAATAAAGACATTCCGAACGTATTTAAGATCAGCCCATTTCATCTTGAACATCGGTAATGAAGAAATGTTATTACAACGGTTTGTTTATTATTAGGCGCGATTGTTAACTGATTTGTAATCGCTCTGAGAAATTGTAGTAGAAGGTATTGTTAAACAACAGTAAATACAAGATAATATGAGAAGGACGGTAGTAATAATAATTTTTTTAACAATTTTATTACTGTTGGCACGAACTCTACCGGCACGCCACGTGATTCAGTTAATTGAAATGTCCAAACACCAAATTTATGTGCCCACTACGATTACTACAAGTTTTTTGTTATTGCACAAATAGTCCAGTATAGTTCTTTACATTTCAATATTATAAATCATTTAAGTAGTCGTTTTTTCTCGTGTTATATTTCTTTAATCCTTATTTAACTATAGATATTAGAGATGAAGAGATGGTGGCAAAAATGCCTCTTGTTTTGAACTATATAAAAAAATTAATAACTAAATACATATGTTTCTGTGCACTCTGTGATAAGCCTAGTGTTTTGTCACAAAACGGAATGCTTAAATGCACATTAATTGTTATTTTCTTCGATTATTATTGTTAAAAGGCATTTCCTCATCAGCCCGAGGACGTCCACTGCTGGACAAAGGCCTCCCTCAAAGATCTCCATGACTATCGGTCCTGCGCTGCCCTCATCCAATGTATTCCGGCGATTCTGATCAGATAGTCGGTCTATCTTGTGAGGGACTGCCTTATTTATTTTCTCAAAATTTAGAATTATTTTTGACGTCAGTTGAAACACTACCACCGCTTCGGAAACAATGGATCTCTGAGAGAGAAGAAACGACGAAAGAAACTCTCCCAGCATTCTATTTTGCGCTTCTTTGTATAAAAGATAGACAATTATTACAAAAGTTAATGCTATAAAACAATCATAGTCTAGTTCCAGGCTGTATTATTCATATTGAAGGCTTCGGTGCTTTGCTGTTGTGAATCATCTTTACTTACAGCTTGGTCTTCAATAAGACTAATAATAGCTAATTCATTAATTCAAATATTTATTCTGTAATCTGTATGATATTGCCAAGGCCCTAGCAGCCCTTTCTATAAATGTAAGGGCAACTTAATCAGCCCTCGAGGGACGAAAGACTCCTGTAATTAGCGGCTGTTCATTTCTTAATTTCAATATTTAATTACAAAGGAAACTCGACGAGTGCTGAGAAGAAAGAGACGTCACTCTCAGAAAGACTTCTGATTTGGTTTTGTTTCATTTGGTGAGAATTGGGAGTTAATAGCGGCTCCTCCATTGTTTCAAATGTATCAAAGGCTCTCGATTTTATCTGAAGCGTGCTCTTTTAAATTGAATTAATGTTTAGTATTGACATAAAAATGTTGCTATACAAGCAGGAGACTGTGACTTTGTCTTAGTATATTTCCGTTGTTAATGAATTATTATTTAAATTAACTAAACTTATTTGTTTGTGGTTTGATAAACATACATTAGCAAAAATCATTTTAAAATAATTCCTTAGCAATGCTTATTAAAATGTACGAATGAAGAAATTCATTTGCGGAGTAATAGTGCGGTGCGAAGAAGTAGCGATTTAAAAATAGCATTGTGAATTGAACGAAATTGGTCAATGATTTGCAATTTTTTTTGGATAATTTTTTGACATCGTATTTTTTTCTTTTAGTGTGTGCAATATTGGAACTGATAAGCCTACTTTTTTGATAATTTGATATTTATACCTACTGTTTATTGTATTTACAATTAGTTTACTTAAATCAATATGTTCTTCTATAAAATATATTTACACATGAAACAAAATCTTATAATTATGTTTACAATACTACCTATGATTACATTTAATTAAATATTTTATGTAATTAAGTGTATTTGTATATGAAATGCTAATATTATTTCAAACCAGATGTTCTTCACCCAAATTTTGAGTTGTATATTATTAAGGTATGGTATTGTACGTTCTAGACAAAATTAAGAATTACTATCAAAACCTCGATTCGCGATTCCCTTGCGCGTATTATAATGTTATAATGGTTCTCAGCTGATCTATACCCAGCAATTATATTACCTAAAATATGTGATATCGTGATGAGTAATATTTTTTTATGATAAGAAGCGACGAGACAAGTAAGTCATTCATCTTTTTGTACAGAATACGGCTTGAGTAACGCAAATTGCTCTCGTCATCTTGACACATAAGCTGATTTTAGGTCTGAGTTAATGAGTATTATCGCTAGTTGCAACGCCTTTGAACCCGACACACAAGCAGTATATACTCTTAGACTTGGGCACAGAAAAAGGCGCCATTTTGAAACCAAACTTGCCGGCTTCCTATGCTAAGGAACCTCCACGAAAGTACAACAATCATCCGACGTTGTATAACATTCACTTAAATATATTATTTTTAAGAACTGCTAGTTAGGTATATTATAGATAGAAAAAACTAGAGTGAATTTTCGGTAATCTAAGTCATTTCAGGCCTTAAGCCCGTCCTTTTAAATACATTTAATATGTATTCACATTTTTCTGATAGCAAGAACTCTTTGAAAGACACAGTAATAATATCATCAAAGTAACTTTATACCGTTCTGTAAAGACCCATCTTAAAATTTCTCTTTGTCACAACTCTATTGTTAGACTCGTAATAGCTCCTGACATATTGTCCTTTATTTTCTTTTTATCATTTTATGAAATTTTCTTCTTACAATCACCCTCACTTAAACAGAAAATGCCTTAACAATGTGAATAGTAAATTATTTTCATCTTATAAGCAATATCATTTTATTTAATACTAGCGGCATAACAACAGTAGTTGGACTTATGGTCTTCCGGACTTTTTTGTAGATATTGATACGTTCTATAATACTGTAGAACATTTTTTTGTTCTATTATCAATAGTTTCCGCAGCGCACGCGATGACAGATTTTAGGTGACTAATTTTTCACACCTTGCGTCATATTATTGCATTTTTATTCGAGATCACTATTTGTTTTGAAAATGTAAAATAGCCCTTGTTACTCCGTGAAGATGCAGGTTTCTAATGGTGAAAGAATTTTTGAAATCAATGCAGTAGTTTTTTTGTGAAAATATTACAAACATACATACAAAACATAAATGGTTCCTCTTTATAATATTTATATTTAATACTAGCTGACCCCACAGACGATAGAAATAAAATACTGTAGCTAAGTATTTGGGGAAAATATAGTCTAAAGTCATCGAGAGTTAATGATTTTATAATATGTAGTTAATAAACTGATTAAGAAGGATTTATATCGTATTTGACTAAACATTTAACATTACCGCGTTATAATTGTTAATTTTTAAAGTATTTAAATTGATATAGTATGTTATCCTTAAAAGATAGACATATGCCTTTTCTATAGATCTATGTATGATACACAATTTCACCATACATTATTTTATTATATTTAAATGAGTTTAGACAGCATTTTCGTTGAAAATCCCAGACGGCATATTTGTTCCTACACCTCCGACAAATATCCTTAATGTATACAAAATATAAACAAAAACTAAACAAATTATAAATTAAAACCTTCCTCGAGAATCACGTTACCAATTCGTGAAAATAGCATGACAATCGGTGAGTAGTTTATAGTAGAGTAAGATAGACAAGACGCGGCGGAGGATTTTGTATTATATTAAATATCCGAGCGACCGAGCCTTGCTCGAATTTTTAAGAATGTACAAAACTTGAACAAAAATAAATAAAAACTAATTGGACATCTGGCTTCAAACTTGGGTTTTCTGCTTTCCGGATCACCCAATGTCCCATTTGAGCCATTATAGTCTTGTATATTTAGTGGCAAAATTTACCTTTGTATTCTAATGTTATTGTAGCAATTTCTCATTAAAACCCGGATAAAACTACATTTTTCAAATTGAAACCTAGCCAGATCGATTTCTCGCCCCCAAAACTACCTGTACACTAAATTTCATTAAAATCGTTGGAGCCGTTTACGAGCTCGTTTAAAGATATAAGATATATAGTGAACTATTTTTATAAATCACTATATTTCTTATCGCAATAAATAAATTATATATAATGGATACAATAATAATACATATTAATGAATGAATTCATAATTGAAATCTCGTATAAATTTACCACTAGTGTGTTTCAAAATTCTCTACACGAAAATTCGAAAATCAAATTTCTCATTGTACCCGTATTGCCATTAATTTCTGTGACACTTTTGCATTTCGCATTGAATAAAAAGTATTAATGATTTCTCTTTGTAGTCACTTTTCACTTGCAACTTTTCATTGGTCCGCTGTGCTGTGTTTGGCAGGTTTTGTTCTGAGCGTTACGTCAATGGGTCGGACGTGGCCGTTCAATGAATATCGGTGTGTATTCATTGAAATTACTCAATCTCTGGACAAATGACCGCTGATGTACGCCCTCTCGACCCTAACCCTTATTTTATAAATAATTAAAAAAAAACAGTTTCAATATTATGAAAGAGAAAAAGAAAAGAGCGACGGTGACACAAATAAGCAGTTAGATTAAGGATTGGTCTCCGCTGCGCTCTAACTAGATACCACACCACCTTAGAACAATAGCTTTTAGCAACTAATAATGCTTGTGTGCGTGCGTAATCTTTCAATTTTGAAACTTATATACGCATCATTTTATTTTACATGGCAATTTAGTTTCAATCATGTGGCACATCAACGTAACACATTGTTCGAGACTGGTTCGAGTAAGTCGTAACTTGGGCATCGTATTAGTTGCCGCACTTTGCGACTACACCTTCGGTATCTAGTCGGAGCGCAGCGGAGAGTACATAACATACAATAAAACTATCAGCTAAATACTCTAAAACTCCACGAGGGTGTGTACATAGCATAAATAAATAACTATGAAAATACAATAATAATTGCGATCTTAAAACTAGCTTTAGGTAATGTAATATTATAGAAGAAAATGAGAGAGAAAATATATGTTTGGACCAATAAATGTGAATATTAATGGTAAAGGCATATTAATAATCTATATATATAAAAATGAATTGCTGTTCGTTAGTCTCGCTAAAACTCGGGAACGGCTCGACCGATTTGGCTAATTTTGGTCTTGAACAATTTGTGGAAGTCCAGAGAAGGTTTAAAAGGTGAATAAATATGAAAATGTTTGGAACTAAAAAAAAATCAACAAATTTGCTTTTCCTTTGATGTGTCCCCCGTCGTCCGAAATCAAATTGAAAGAATAGTTTAAAATGAATAACTAATTAGAATCTTTGTATCTTTCTAAGTTTCTCAGGAGGTAAATTTTATTACTATATTAGTTAGTATTATATATTAAGTAATTAGAATAACTACAGATGTTAAATATGATAGCAATACAACGTTTGCTGGGTTAGCTAGTTTGTTATAAAAATAATTAAGTATTTCTCATAAATCTGATTAGAGTGTTTAATCGAATAAACAAGCTATACTAAAACTAGTGCTAACAGATCTTATGTTCACCTCTTTAGCTTCGATATTAATATTTTATACCATAAAAGAAATTTCAAATAAAGCAGGTAGGTTTCTTTTTAGAGCATCATCATTCTACGGTCATAAAGGTAACATGCCTAACCGGCGCCAATTTTTTCTAACAAAAACCTTCAATTTCACCAAAACATCCAGTAGTTTCTAAATACAATAAATCGTTTATATTTTTGATTGTCGAACGTTAATAGTTTTCTATTCACATCGATACGGTGTTACGAGTATAATAAAAAGGTTTTGCTACCGTTTCATTTGTTTTTTTTTACCAATCGTTACCTGCGCACATTTTTCATTAACAACAAAATTAATTTCATCTAATTTCGGATACTGCCGAGTCACATAAGTCATGCAACGACAGCGCTTAAGGCGCAGACTGACACCGATTGTAAACTCTACAATATTTGTGTTGATCATGTGGCTAAGCTGCAAATGGGCATTTATTTTACTGATTTTCTTTTGTTTATTCAAAATTTACATATTAAGTTGAATAATTGTTCGGTGTAAGTTTTAGAAAAGTACTAATTCTATTAAATTCTTTATAAAAAGAATCGTGTTATCGCTGAAAATTCAGAGATTTTTGGCTCCAAAGTTTATTTTTGGGATGCAACTTCCAAAATTTTTTATTGAATATTTGAAATTATATATAAATATTCTATATTCTTTATGCCCTTCTTTGTGCACTGTATTTTTTGCGTCGGAATATTTTCATTGCGTTATGTTGTAATCGACTCTCTAACAAATCAATTTTTGTAAATATGAGGTGTGACCGCGCCTTAACAATGTTGGGAACAAAAAATAAAAACGCATATATCATCGAGATCCATTTAAGCGACACGTGAAAGATATATGTTGCGTATTTGAATAAATGTTTTAGTAAAAGGGTAAGTTATACAAATTGTTGTTAAGTATAGACATAAGTGAAGTAAACTTTACTGTTTAATGTATTGTAATTGTAAATAGCACTGCTAGAAACAGCAGGGTTCGGATATTGAATTGTAAATGAATAACTTACATGTAAAGTGAATATTTGCCATTATTTTTTTTTTCTGTAATCGACCTTAAAGCTTACTTGTCAGTAGTTGAACTTTTTACAGGCTCCTTTGCTGGTGCTGGGTGGATTATTGTTACCACAACAGTGCCTATTTCTGCTGTGAAGCAGTAATGTGTAAGCATTATTGTTTTTTCATCTAAAGGCTTAATAGAAGCTAGTAAAATTATTCGGAAAATGAGACTTAACATCTTATATCTCAAGGTGACGAGCGCAATTATAGTGCCGATCAGAATTTTTGAGTTTTGCAAGAATTCTGAGCGGCACTGCATTGTAATGTTTGTAATTGTAATGCATAGCGTATCATTTACCATCAGCTGAACTTCCTACTCGTCTTTTCCCTTACTGTCATAAAAAAAATCTATTTTTACTTACTTTGTAAAGACAAAGTTACGAGACGCTTTCACATTATTGTTTATAACAATATGCCTATCTCGGAATTGGCTTAGAAAGTTTGGATGATATAATAATCTCATCCCTGAGAAAAATGCGTTTTTCCTAAAGCTTGTCCAGCTATTGAAATTTAAGTAAATATCTAATAAAATAAATCAACAGTGTTAATTATTCCACAGAGTTCATTAAAATAAACATAAGACAACAGAAACGCGTTAAAATGCTATAGACTTAAAGAACGGAAAGAACTTATCTTCATAAATAATTGAATGCATAGTGTATCGAAAAAATGAAGTAAAATAAACAATGGTAAGATTAGATGCAGAGTTAGGGACGTGTGATCGTTCCCGGCCAAATATAAATAAACTTTATATGATTTGTTTTACAGGTTATTATGAAAACATCGGCTGCCGACATACGGCAGGAAAGTAACCTACGAAATCGGCCAAGCGTGAATACTTGTATATTTATATTTAAGAAGTTATACTTATTTTGGCAAAATTATAAGAGTGAATTTTTGCTTATATTTTTAGGTCAGTCAGAGTAAAATTTGTCATTTATTTTTACACATCTTTTTTAAGGAAAAGGAGGACAAATGAGCGTACGGGTCACCCGGTGTTAAGTGGTCCCCACCACACACATTCTCTTGCAACACCAGAGGAGTCACAGGAGCGTTTCCGGCCTTTAATTATAAATATAAAATTAACTTTACAAAAAAATAAATGGCTCTAAATTATCAAACAGATACAAAAGTTATGAAATGAAGTTACGAAAACAGTTTGAATAACTGATAACGCGTTTATAACTAGGATTGGAAACTGGAAACTATACAGAAGTTATTCATAAATCAAGAACGTTATAGCTACATTCTGACGCAGTGTAAGTATGTCTGAAAAATCTTTTGTTTGATCAGACTCTAACATCTGGATGTTGAACAGAAGTTCATAATAAAATATCAAGAAAAAACACGTTAAGTCCTTTTGTATCGGCGTCTATTTGTGTTCTAGAAAGACTCAACAATTTTAATACTTGCACTTGTGTATTGATTTTTATCTATATATATATAAATATTGTTTCTATTTTTTATTGCTTCAGGTTTCTTAAAACTGTCTTTCTGCCTGTTTGTTGTAGATATTCTCCAAAAGAGTTGAATTTACAAGACGCAAATCTAACGAGTTACTACAATTATGTTATAAATTAATTAGGTTTCCACTTAAATAATAATAACTATGAAGTTGGTACAAGATCAGATTGAATATCCAATGAATAGGTAACTGTGTAAATTAAATCTATGCGACAAAGTGGTGAGTGTCTCCATGTCTTTAACAAACAAAAAAAAGCAAACAATTATTCCTGTCAGAGTCTCGTAACTCAAGATACGAGTTACAGCCAACGTCTATGATATTAAATATAACCTTATCAAATACAGGTGTATTAGGTATAATTGCTAATTTGACTTAACATATTGACAAGATTATTAACCAAAAGGCGACTGTTAATACAGTCGCCTGTTGCAGACAACTGTTAATACAGTTATTGCAGAAAGAAAACAAATAAAATTGCGGTTTGTAATTTACGATCGTGCTATAATTAAATTTAATTAAACGCTGGTTGTAAAATACTAGCCTTACATTGTTTCACAGGTACAACTTAGTAAGCAATTATGGACATTAATTAGTATTTATGTATGCCTCAAAATGTGTGTAAATATTTATTGTATGTCTGTCGCTTTACGTTTGAATAAATCTAAATGCGAATAAGGAAGATTAAGATTTTCTAAAGTAACTCATTCAATACGTATAGATTACTGCAAAATTTATTATGACTATCACCACATTTCATCCTGCAGTTTACTTGCCAGTAAAATACTTGTTTTCTTTTACAATTTGTTCATAAGTACAAACAGTAATTTTCAATAATATAATTAATATTAACCATTTGCTTTACTGCTATGTAAAAGAAAAGTTTACTTTTACATTGAGAAAATATCAAATAACCATCAAATACATTCAAAGAGCAGAAGGGATTTGATGATAATATAAATTAAGATAAAATAAGTTTTAAATTTAGCATCAGTCATTTAAAGTATCAAAACTACTCGGGTCAACACAACTGCAACTGAAATGTACTCACAGTGCTTCGTACTAACTGAGATTTGTTTTGATAATACATCATAAAACTATTAAATATTGGATCGCTGAGTGAGACTATCCGAACTGTTTTCATATTTCTATGCAAGGCATAACCGGTAAGCGGGTTTTAATTGATGTGAACTCAATATAACATTTGAGTAGTTTAGTTTTTTTAGTATAAGTAATTTGACTTGAAACCAAGATGAAATAATGCGACCTATGCGAAAATAAATCTTAGCTTGCCCTTTTTCCATTGCTATAACAATAACTATTTATAGCAACGTTATTATTAACATGTGTTTATTAAAAGTTAATGAGCTAAGTTTATAATTAACGTTCTTATGAAGATAAAGCTATAATCTTGTAACTTACACCGAAATATAGTAATTGTTTCGTAATCACTGTGTTATTTCAGTGTTTAAACATTATTTTGTTTTGTTTAGAGGCATGTGGGAATCATTCTATTGTTCTACATCCGGCTATGACTTACACATTTTATTTAGTTTTTTTAGAATTATCGATTATCATATTAGATTGTATAACGTATTGCTACTGCCAACATATTTTCTAAAGAAGACCGGAATGACTGTTTCGAATGAAGAAAAATAATTGTATAATTAGTAATAGAAGAATCTAATAAATTATTGTCCGCCATTTTGTGACAAACTATTAGCTTAAAATATTAAAAGTACAAGTTTTTACAATAGTAGTTAAACAAATTTGAATATATTTGATTAGGTGGTTCTAAGTAAGGATTGTTCCATATGATATTTTACAAAAAAAATGGATATCATCCCAACCATCTGGATGTGTGGCGATCGTCCACTGTGCGGTTTTCAAGGAACTTTCGTCCACATACCACAAAGCTGTGGAATGAGCTTCCTTGTTCGATGTTTCTGCGACGATACGACATAAAAAAAGCGCGTACACCATCCTTAAAGGCAGGCAACGCTCCTGTGATTCCTCTGGTGTTGCAAAATAATGTGGGCAGCGGTGATCACTTAACACGAGGTACCCTCGTTTGTCCTCTTTTTCCATAAAAAAAGAAGTTATTACTACAAAAAGCCAATTGTATGGAGTATGGTTTGCCTTCTTGATTTCTTTCGAATGGAAAAAACGGAGACATTATCTAAAGGGGTACATCCGTTCCCAGCCTACTACGCCTTATCTACAGCAAATATAACAATTTAAACGAATGTTTGTCTTGCTTTTTGATATGTTAATAAAGTGACATTCGTTCGGACATGGAATGTTTGGAGAAACACCGACAGTTTTTTGTTTGTGCATCTAGTCAAAAAATTTGACCTTTAACTCAAAACATGCATGTGTTAGATTATTAATCTTTTACGTAATTATTTAATAATAATAAAGAGGTAAATAACTCTGAATAAATATATATAAAATATGTTTAGACATCTTAAAACTAAAAAGTAGCTCAATTGTATTTTAAGCTTGTTCCTGATTGGCTGTAAGCTCCTATTGGCTGTATTGACTTTAAATATTGTCGTAATCGTCATATGGTCACATATAACATTGTTTATGGAAACGACTGTTAAAAGTAATTTTTATCTACATACAGGTAACACTAGTGTGCAATCTCTATTATCTGTTGTCCTATGAAAAAAAGCCTCCCTCCCACCGGTAAAAACTGACCTAACTTTTTATTGATTTTTGTTCCAAAAACTTACGTGTACTGTTGAATCACTTAATAAACGCTGTCATTTTGGAGGAACAAGTTAATAGACGCAATCAATTTATTCGAATTATTTCCGAGCGGAAAAAAATCATATTAAGAAGCCTAGTCACGCGATCCAATCCGTCAAAAGTAATGCTCTTTGATGTTAAATGGTAACGGTTTTTAAGTGTAGCCGAATTATGCAGAGTAACTGCATTGGCAAGAAATGTCAGTAATATGTATATTCTGAAACAGTTTTAATTTTTACGAATGTACCTGAACGCATGAAACGTTTAAACGTTAAAATTTGTACATAAAAGTTGTGGTAGCCCAATAAGGCGACCTTATCGCTATTCAGCGATCTCTTCCAGATAACCAAATGGTGTAGGAGATTTTATTTAAAACTTGACATAAATCAATAAATTTAATATGGGATATAATATATATACCCACATATACATAGAACTTACATTTATATTGTTATTTATATACGAAGAAGAGGAGAGAGAAAAATAGGACAACTATCAAAAACATTTGTATAAACTATATAATATACTGATAAAATTGTTCTACTGTACATTTTCACTAGACGACTTGTTCTAAGAAATAATTTTTAAGAGAAAACTTTTTTAGCATCAGTGGGAGAAAATGAGATAGGAAGTATTATACAGTGTACCAGTTGGTACCAGGTGATCATTGTTGAAAGTCTTATGTATGCCGCGAGCATACCTTAATATCTTCTGACGTCATGCACGTGACGTATTATTACGTAGACACCAGGAGAACAAATATGGTAGCGGTGATAGTAATGTCTTTCATAGCAGTTGAAATCATGTGTCATCGTAGCAATATGTACCAGGACTTCATATTCAGTTTAGAGGTCCATGCATTGTGCATTTTCAGGTTTCACTTCTGACATGTGTACTTTGTACGCACACAATTTTTTTACTTAAGTTTTTAAATGTCTAAATGTGTATATTTTTTTTGTGATTAGAATTAAAAACTTTAATGTTAAACCTTATTCCTATGATTCTGATAACTAAGTTAAGGACTTTAGGTTCGAGTCCCGGTAGGACGGATGTTGAATAGAGAGTGTGAATTTTTTTTCAGGTCATATATGTTTCTTTACGTGCATTAAATATATATTTTTTTCTTTGCATACTTTTATAAATAAAGCAAAGAGTTTTAGGTTATTAACTTTTAAAGGGTTTTTCTAGTTAGGGATCCTATTATTATCTGTAAGAGTGCGTTACTGATTAGATTTTATTTTTATAATAAATTAATCTTTAAATATTTTTGAATTTCAATAAAAGACCTATCAAAAAGCATCTAACTCTCATAACAAACACGCACTTGGTATCACCAAATATATCACGAGGCAAAAGTAAACGCGTCCAAAAAAGGTTCTTAATTCAAATAATAGAAAGACTCCTAACAACAACTAGTTTACTATCAATATAATTTAGTTAATGATTCGTTAAAGCTGTTGGGAGGGATGGGTAAATACGACCACAGAATATGACCGCAGCACGCGACTTCGAGGCTGTAAGTGTTCTACAATTACGTCCCAGTCAGTGATATCAATAACATATAAATAGGTAACATTCCAATAACGTAACACCTCGGTAGAATTAGTTACGATCATTTAAAAGTAATAACGAGAATAGACTCACTTACCATTCGTATGGATAAAGAATGGCATAACAATTGGCAAGCTGAATGTGTACGGTCAGCATATAATGGTTTTATGTTTTACTTTTTTTATGGAGAAGGAGGACAAACGAGCGTACGGGTCACCTGGTGTCTGGTCACATTCTCTTGCAACACTAGAGGAACCACAGGAGCGTTGCCAGCTTATACCAGTAGGAGGTTCCTTTGCATAGGATGCCGGCTAGTTTATGGGTACCACAACGGCGCCTATTTCTGCCGTGAAGTAGTAATAAGTAATATTACTATGTTTTGGTCTGAAGGGTGCCGTAGCTAGTGAAATTACTGGGCAAATGAGACTTAACATCTTATGTCTCAAGGTGACAAGCGCAATCGTAGTGCCATTCAGAATTTTTGGGGTTTTCAAGAATTCTGAACGGTACTGCATTGTAATGGGCCGGGCGTGTCAATTACAATAAGCTCAACGTTCTGCTCGTCGTTAATTTTTAATAAAAAATATATACAAGGAAGGTGAACGCGCTTTTTTTAAGGTAGTCATGCCGTATCATACCCGAAACACCGCACAAGGAAGCTCATTCCACAGCTTTGTAGTAAGTGGAAGAAAGTTCCTTGAAAACGTCTATCATCAGGTCAAACAGCTTTTCGGAACACCTTCCGTGATAGACGCCGTAGAAGGCACAATGAAGCGACGCGTCTCTACGCAACGCCAGGTGGTCTAGCCGTTCACAGAGCACTGGATCCCTGACAATTCAAGCAGCTATGCGTAGTTCCAATAACATAACACCTCGGTAGATTATCTTACGGTCATTTAAAAGTGATAATGAGAATGGGCTCACTTACAATTCGTCCGAATAAAGAATGGAATTACAATTGGCGGTGCGATGAATATGTAGCGTCAGCATATAATGGTTTTATGTTTTAAATTTTCTTTGTTTTCCTTTATTGAAGAACATTTTAAAATTTGCAATCTAAACTGGCAGCAATCCAAATAGAATTCTTAAGACTGATTTGAGTGAGATGGACAATGGATTGCTCGTAAAATACTAATATAGGAAAAGGTCAATGTACGATATTCAACCCACTACGCGTAAGCCATACTTAATAGTAAATCATAATATTATTGTATGCTCCTCGGGGCTGATATTTTCATTTTTTTCATTTCAAAAATGTCAACTAGGAAATTAACGTAGCTCACACTTCTGTTTTAATTAGCAACAGTGGTTGTGACTGTATTTGCAGTATTTATTCGGGGCAGTACAGTCAGCACATCCATCTCTGTTTCAAAATAACAGTGCACTTTAACTGTAGTATTCTAACTAATAATCTAATCTAATAAAAGAAAAATAATTAATATTTTGAAAATAATTGCAAATTCGTGTATTGAATACAAAATAACTCATAACCAACGATTATATTAATAGTAGTTGCAGTAATTAAATGTTTGTTCAATCAAAAGGTACCGCGATTGCTATTCCAAGTACATACTAAATTCATCGTCCACAAATCGAACCCCACCCCTATAATTAATTAAATCACAACACTGTGTCAACCCACGCCACACTGAAACTACAAAGTTGACGTTAGAATGTAAACATTTTGTAAAACTTCAAATCTGAATGATTATTTGGACTATAGTGACGCATTATATTCAGTTGATCATTAAAGTTACAATTTTGACGAAGAGATAGAGTTTTACAATCGTTTGTATGATATTTTTAAATAGCCGTTACTTATTTTTAAGACTTATGTTCATATAATAATAATAGTAAGCATATTTATTTAAGAGTATAGATTACATATTTTAATATGGTACATACTTAAAAATTATATCATAAACTAATATTATTACTTAAATTATAATCTAGATCCCATCCGGGTATATGCCTCCTTCATCTTCTTCCACAACTCTCTATTTTTTTATTTTCCCAGCCAGTTTTTACCTGGCAAAAAAGAAGGTCATCACTTCAACTCATTTTACCTGTGTTTATGTTACCTGAGGGACAACCTATGTTCATATTGATACACATATACTAATTAATAAGGCGAAAAATTACGTATATGCTTAAAAATCAATATATTTAGTATAACCGGTCTGAAAAAATTAACCCTCATTGAGAAAAAGAGGCAAGAAACTTTGTACCGAGCTAAGGCCCCAAGCCAAAACCTGGTCTGAGTTCTCAAAGCCATTTGTTAAGCCCCAAGTCTTAAACACATACAGCCTTACAAATAAGCTTGGCATAAGTAAAATCTTGACTATGTCACTGACTACACTGTCAATACAATGATAATAACATATTCCATTCCACTTAGTATACAAGCGTAACATGACACTATTTTATTTTTTAATTAATATCCGTTAAAACACAAAACAATTACAATAAAAACACTAAAATTTAAATGCGGTCAAACTAGACAGGAGACTAATGGACACTAAATTGTCTCAAAACGGTTTCACGGTCCATCTTTTCCATTTTCTTTCTCACACCTAGGTTTTTGTGTAAGGATAGTTATCTAACTCTCACACAGGGTTCGTCTTTTTGCTAGTATACTAAGTTTAAGGATAATTCTGAAGGTTTTCGAATGTATAACAGCTTTGCAAATAAACTATGGAAACTTATATACGTCCGAATAAATCAATCGTAAACAAAATGTCTATTTGTAAACATTTTGCATGTTCTCGGTTTATTCTAAGGTATAACTTTATACGAATTTTATTTGTATGATCTAAAAAGCATTTAAGAACATTTCTTTTAACTAAAAACTAAATTTTATCAAAACAGAGAACACCTTCACCAAATATTATGACGATTTAAAAGTGCTACCACCCTCAATGATCGTCGAATCAGTTCCATCCAGGCTACAGATTCTATTAGAGCACTAAATTACCTAAGTTAATAAGCGTAAATATATATGCATATGTGATAGATCAGCCGAGGCCCCTGTTTGCACAATAGCGATGCCTCACAATGCAACCCCAAATGCAATTGTGTACATTCGTGCGACTATTGAGTTACAATAATGCGATGGAAACATTTGCATCTAGTGACTGGCGATAGTTTGGTGCGGGTGTCGGCTGTCGACTGCTCAGATAGTTATGGTTGCATGATAATTGATAAGTATTTCAGGATTATTGAGAACTGGAAGGAACTATTATAAACAGTTATTTTTAAGTGATACCTTCACTTCTGCACTTAAATTTAAGAACGATGTGGCATTCGATGTCCGAGCGCTCATCCATCTCAGTTAACCTAAAGTTTCTTTGACAAAGAAGGCTTAGGGCTGATTGTTCCAGACATTTAGTTAACGTCACATACGTTCGTCAAATATTGACAATTACTAACGATAATAATTAACGATCGTTAAATATGAAGCGTTTTTTCATTGTATAGAAACGTGATTGTCAAAGTTATTTGGGCTGCCAGTAAAACAGTAGTGTTTCCTGATGAAATCTGATGGGAGACATTTCTATGCATCTACTTGTCTATTTTTGATAATTATTGATATTCCGTTTATTATGCCTACCTATGTAGGTACTGCGTAAATATAATCTAATAAATCATGTTAAAAGAAAATGTCGTTAACCGCTCGTGTAAGGATCGGTTACCGTAACCTTTATTATTTAACGTACGTTAAAGCTAATTTTTTTTCAAGCAACGCATTTTATGGTTTAACGATAGTTAGCGTCATAGTTAAAGTAACGTGTCTGTATTCGTAGCGTGAAACAAGCTGCCCTTACTATAGAATAGTGGATTATATAGAAGTTAATGATGCATGGTAACGTAAGTACGCTAAGTTGTTATATGATTTAAAAGATTGGCTGGAAATTTGTCATTGGATCATCTCCCTTAGAGTCTCTTTACGAACTGATATAACTTCATGACGTTTATCAAGTGCTGTTGCAACATGATAAGTTATCGTCAATTCCTATGGTGAATATATATATTTTTATTTCTTTTTCTCAGCCAAGCGTCCTCATTCTGCATCATTCGTAAATCTTTGTATGATTGTTCAACTCTCAGGTGGCGGCTGCATCTATTTTATTTTATCCCCTACAATCCCATATAAATTTCCGTTACATATTCACGATTTCGATAAAGAGCTTTTACTGTATTTTACATAGCATTGCATAATATTCGTTGATCACTTAAAAAGGAGAACTTATTTCATATTTCATATGAAATGTTCTCGCAAAATGTTTTAAATAAACCTGTATTCGTAATTCGAACTGTTTCCATATCCGCGACCCCAGCGCCCCCTTCCGTTGCTGACCATTCCAACACTACACCATCCCGCAAATTGCTCTTTCCAACAAATTGTCAATAAAACTCATCTGATTCGCAGTTAAACATGCGAACGACATTATTAATTTATGCGTTGTAATATGGCGCAAACGCTCGCTGGATATCGTGTAAATTATTAATAGTCCTGGGGTAAAAATTAAGCTTAAATCGAATGGGTAGTTTCGATAGTAATGTCCGTTTTATGTCATGTGTGCGTATTAATTTCGAAGGCTATAACATTCAACGAAATCAGTTTTATAATCAAACGCGATATGGGTTTCACGTTAAATTTCATAGGTTTATCGTGTTAGCAATGACGTCGTTAATTATTGCAATTGTTGTTTTAGAATGTTTGTGCAGACATAATATTTTACTCCTTCATTGATTTTTTAGATAGAGCTATATGATATCTCAGAGATAATATAATTTAGAGACCTTTCATACATTACGTGAATGAATTCAATTTAAATACAATACAGAACTTATAAAATACTGATGTTAATACAAATTCAGATGATGTGGATAATGTTTGGCTTGACAGTCTACTTGACGAAAAATTGTATTTATCTTTTTTTATAACAATAAGGGATGAGACGAGCAGGACGTTCAGCTGATGGTAATTGTTACCCCCTGCATTATAATTACAAATATTGCAATGCGGATTCTTGAAAAACCCAAAAATTCTGAGCGGAACTACATTTGCGCTCTTCATCTTGAAATATAAGATATTAAGTCTCATTTGCACAGTAATTTCACCCTTCACGGCGCCCTTCAGACCGAAATACAATAATGCTTACACTTAACTGCTTCATGGCAGAAAAAGGCGCCGTTGCGGTACCCATAATCTAGCCGGCATCCTGTTCAAAGGAGTCTCCCACTGGGTATCTACAGTACAGAATACAATAGACAGGAATTCCCAAGCTAATATTTGCCAAAAACCAACTGCATGAACACTAGTATGGTAATTTAAGCACTCCTGAATTGTTATTTGGAATTAAATTAAGTGTGATTGAAACAATTGAGTTTTCCTTGAAGGTGAGTCGAGGCAAATATCTCCCTTGCGTCTCGATGTTATCTTTGGAGAAAGCGATTACACAAATCTGAGAAGCTATTAATCCGGCTCGCTGCCCTCCAATGGCATCATGGTTTGTTTAATAAAATCGCGAATTTACATATCAAAACCTACAAAGGGGCATAATTGGAGTCGATGATTTAGAAAACGTAGTGGGTGAAGGGGGCCCACCACCCAAGGAGCAAACAAAGGAATTAAACCCGCCTCAAGAAACTTTTAGCAGTGGAAAACGCCTTAACAAACAAACGCGTGTGTATTTAATGAAATTCCTATGGTTGCATAACATGCCGTACGAGCGTTGGGTGTTATTAACGGAATTATTTCTAAGGGTAAAATCTTTGAAAGCGACTGCTCTCTTGGAAAAGTTGTTAAGAAAATTGGTTGAGATCTTTTAGACGTTTCATTAGTTTGTAACTATGCGTCTTACGCCAGGCATCTAATTTATTAGGTAGGCGTATCCCAGAGAACGAATGGGCAGCGAGCATTTGAAAATCGAACAGAACTGCCGAATCATGCGGCTTTGAGCCGAGGCCGACTCGATACGATTCGTTAGGAGACAAATGTTAAGATTCAATTTCAACAGTTTTTTATATGATACAATAATTAGTAACGGCGCGTTTATTCCGCATATTTCAGCCTGCCCCGACTAATTCGAGTAGCGAGTTGCCAGCTCCTACCTAAATTAGTTCTGTTGTTATAATGTTGCCCGTAAAAAGGGACGATTGTTTTGAATGCAAGTTATTCTCGATCCAAAAACTTCGATGATTTAACGCCACGTTAAATTGAATGACAATGGACCGTTGATAATTATTTGCACAAAAAGGTAAATTATACTGTCTCTGTCGATATCTGAAAGAAATCAATCTCGGTTTGACTCGTTAGAACGTAGTCAGTGAAGCGAACGACGGAATGTGCTCCAAGAAGTTTCGATATTTCTCATAAAATCTGACACTTGAGCGATTTGAAGCCGAATCAAATTAATTGTTTACTAAATCGATTCTACTTAGAACTTGGTTACTATGGGAAAGTGCTGTCATTAGCCGCTCATTTCTTTTTAAAAATTTATAGTTTAATGGATTAAAACGTGTGTAATTATAATAAATTTATCTAAGATTAAGGAATTGTCTCCGCTGTGCTCCAACTAAATACCACACTACCTAATCCGCGTGGCATCTTGACACTCAATGGTATCTTAAAATTTTTGTAACATACGCTTCGTGTTATTTTACATTGAAATTAATAGAATACAAAATACTTACTGATAATATGAGATCCCAGTATCTTTCATATTTCTTGCAGTATTATTTTTACAATGTTTTACTACGCAACCCAGCATTTTAGTTTAAATTATTAGCAAAGTTTAACAGAACATGTGGCACATCAACGTCACACATTGTTCAAGACCGGCTCCAGTACGCCCACTTGGGCGCAGTATTAGTTGTCGCAGTTTGCGATTACGCCTGCGGTATCTAGATGAAGCGCAGCAGAGACCAATTTATTTATGATTTATATATATAAGATTATAACAATTATAATATATAAGCGAAACACCTCTTACAAGTCTGATGATGAATCAGTCGATTCATCATTAAATTTCTAAGCCTATATACACGATTGACTTTAAATTTATCATTGTTACTCATTCCGAGATGCAGGTTCTTACTAAGAGCGGATTTTATGAAAATCCTGTCCAAAAAGTGGCCAAAAGTGCTGCCGGCACTTCCCACTTGGGTGGGATGAGCAGACAAGATGTATCGCAAATTTGTTCTAGTTATAGATTTTTTTTTCAAGACAAAAGTATCAATGCTCACCTTACGGTCTCAACAAAAATTCCTAGTACAAAAAATTTCAGGATTTTCCTAAATTATTTTTGGATTCCACTATCAGAACAGCGTTTTATATTGAGACAAATCTAAAATTAATACACTTTCAAATGATGAAGCAAAAAAAACTACGACTTCATATTGCTGGAATAGTCTCCTATAATCTCCTATGATATATCATCCCCACCATCTGGATTTGTGGCGGTCGTGCACAATGGTTTTCAAGGAACTTTCTTCCACGTACTACAAAGCTGTGGAATGAGCTTCCTTGGACGATTTGACATGGGTACTTTAAAAAAAAAACACATACAATTTCCTTGAAGGTCAGCAAAGCTCCTGTGATTCCTCTGGTGCTGCAAGAGAATATGGGCGGCGGTGATCACTTAACACCAGGTGAACCGTACGCTCGTTTGTCCTCCTTGTCCATAAAAAAGTCTCCTATTTCACCAAATTAGACGGCAGTAATATTATGGTCACATAACTACCTGATTTCCCACTAGTCTTAAGAACTCTCGTGTTTGTTATTTTAGTAGAATAATTTCGATTTACTGAAGTTAAGAAGTAGAAACTTCCTGTTCACTTAATGACAGCACGCAGCGGCGACACCATCAAGATTGTCGAGTAATTTGTGTTGCGATGTCGCGTCTCCCACCCCGATGCAAATGTCATCAATTATCGAATCTATCAACTGCCGCGACTTTGTAATAAAATAGTTCTGTAAGCGAGATGTAGACACACTTATCTTGCTTACTTAAAATTTATACCATATTTAAAGAAAAACTACTTGGTTATTAAAAAAAATATTGCTAATTGTTCAGTAATATTTTTTAAATTAAGTATGTATTTTTATTTATTACTACTTTTGTAATAAATATTTTTTTTGTTAACAAACTTTTGTTTTCAATTAATTTATCTTTAATAAATTAAATAATCATATTTATTATGTATAATATATTCATGTATCTGTTAATTGCTCCTAATGTTAATATTATTAAGTTTCACTTATATCGCACGTGTAAAAATTACACGCACAAACATTTTTTTAAATAAAATAATAATATTGACACCATTTTACACAAATGATACTACCCCAAAAGTAGGTCTTAATATTCAAGACAACGATATACTTACTTAAACATACATAAAAACATATAAAGATCTATTGACTCGGAAACAAACATTCATCACATAAATCTACAATTTATTAGTATTTACATAATATTATTTAAAATCCAAGAACGTTTATAATATATTTTATATCGTTGAACAATATTATATTTCAAAATAAGTTACAAATATTTTTATATCGTTCTCTCTACATTATTCATAGCTCTACGTAGAGCGAAGGAGTTGTAGAATACGATTTGTACTAATTATAACGCGCGAACGACCCTCGATGAGATTACCGCTTACTTTGAATATTCCATTTATAATCTATCTACATCTAAATATATCTATAATTTTTATTACCTATTTTATGTATAATTACCTAGCTGACCCCACAGACGCTATTCTGTCAATAGAAAAGAAAATTATGTAGGTGTAGGTACTGTATTTGGGAATAATGTAATCTAAGTCCATCGGAAAAGTGTAATCAAAGTTGATTTTTACACGCTTTTTATTAGCTTCACCTATGTATGTTTGTTTGTAACCGACTCATTTGGGAGCTATTTTGACCCACTTTAAACCGTCAGATTTCGTTAAAATTTGGAAGATTTATCGAGGACCGATGACAATATTTACATACAAAATGAAAAAAATATTCCATTATTCAATTTGCAAAATAATATTTTTATTAATTTTGATCGATCGTTTTTAGTTCGGTTTTCTATAAAAAGCGTGTTTTTACTTTTTTAACCTATTATGTTTGTAGTTATAAAATGATAAGGATTAATGTTGTTTTTGTGCAAACAACTTTAACATTACCGCTTGATTATTTTTAAGGAATTAAAATTGCTATAGTGTATGTAGGGACACAAATATGCTTATGGAAGCTATTTGTATATATATATGTGTGTCCAGACTGTGTTTAATTTTATTATATACTAGCTGACCCGGCAAACGTTGTTTTGCCATATAAAGTATAATTCACGCGATAGTTTTATAAGTAATAAAATATTGCCTATATTATAGCCTGTACATAATTTTGTTCTATTGTCAATAGTTTTTGCAGCGCACGCAAAAATAGGTTTTCGATTTTACACCTTGTGTTACAAAATAGCAATTTTATTACGGATCCCTAATTTTGAAAAAAAAACATAGCCTATAGCCTTCCTCGATAAATGGACTACCCAACTCTGAAAGAATCATTCAAATCGGACCAGTAGTACCAGAGATTAGCGCGTTCAAACAAACAAACAAACACTGCAGCTTTATAATATTATTAGTATAGATTCAGTAGCGGTCTTCAACACTTATAATAAATGTTATTAAGTAATATACATATTGAAGATATATGTATTGAAGTTTTATTGAAGAAATTAAATAGGACCCTGCTCTACAGTGTGTTAATCGTTAGAGATGGACATATGCCAGAGGACTTTTCTATAGACCTATATAAGATACACAATTCTAACATACATTATTTTATTATACCTCAAAGAGCTTAAATAGCGTTTTCATTGAAAACTCCCAGAAGGTTAATTTTCTTCTAACACCTCCAAGAAATATTACAAAGAATCTCATTCAACAGCTTTGTAAAATAAGAAAGAAAGTTCCTTCAAAAAGAAGTACTTAGGAACACTGCCCGTGATAAATGCAGTAGAAGAAACACAAATTCAAATATTTTTATTCAAAATAGGATGTGACATCACTTATTGAAAGTCAAAAACTACCACCCATTCCAAAAAAAAGCCTCAGATCTGAGAATAATAGGCGCAACAAACTCAAAAAATATGTTTACAAAGTAATATTGTACAATTAAACTTATTATTTACTAGCTTAAGGATGGTCACTCCATTCCCAATGTGCGCCCATCAGTAAGAAAGTCATTTATCTTATAGTAACCTTTACCCCACAAACGCTTCTTAACAATTCCTTTGAATATCTTGGGATCTTGTTATAAAAGCATATACATCGGCCCACAAAAGACTCACTTACTCGACTTAGCCGAGTAGTTTATGTCAGTTTCCGGTGTGATAATAAAGCGATGTCTTTACGTAACACACAACTCCTTAAATTTCTTATAAATTAATATAATTTGCAACAAACATAGCATTATAGATAGCCCTATGAAGAACTTCGAACTGATCAGTATAAAATAATGATAAAAACATCATTATTCACAATATGATTGTCGACAACAGCAAAACCGTTGTGAAGCTTCAACAAAAACTCTACCTTACATCCAATAAATTATGTCGTATTCATAATGTATTCCAACCTTCACTTATATAAGTTTTATTCTACAATTCTGTTACTAGCAACAACTCCAGTTTCTTGCTCGTGTGTGGAACAGGCTAACGGCTTTTTATGATAAACGCTATCAGCTGCAGTATTGCCGAATGGGTTTGACTTTTAGATCTTCAAGCAAAATAAAAAAATAATAATAAAAAAATAAACTCTAATCTTAAAAGCCGACCACACTTAGTTAAAGGAAACTGTCATAACCATAACCTCTAGATATACTGTGACAGCTTTGAAAACTTCAAAATAAATTGAGTTTCACTGTTAACCTGTATTTTGAGCAATGCACGCACACTATCACAACTGATAAGGGATATCCCTTTAAAAATAACAAATTGTTAAGATTTGATAGAGCGACATCTTAATTTATTGATATACAAATATTAGGGTTGAGCAGGATATCAACTGTAAAGTAGATCCTGTAGATGGAGCCACAACCTGAGAGTTGAACAAGACATACCAAAATTTACGAACCATACGTCATTCGACCGGTTGGCTCAGGTGGAAGAGCGCTCTGATGGAACCCGTTTATCTATTTTGGTTACAAATTTAATTTAATTAAACCCAAAGGTTAAGGGATATAACTTTAAAGATAACAAATCGCTTAGATTTGAAGGCTTTTGCTTAGACTAACAGGTAATATTTATAAGCTAAAATAACTTTATCCTTATGTGAGTAACTTTCGACTTAAGTTTTACAAAGTGTAACGAAACGCTCTAAGAATTAAGAATTAGTCATGATTCTAAATAATATCTTTTTTTCACCAAGTTATAATGATAAATAGAACCAAAAAAATCTAGTAAATCGGTATGTCCCAACGAAAATTACTACCAGTTATAATCGATCAATTTGTAATGCCAAAAGCATGTCAAACAATATCTGTTTTTTGTTTTTATTTTGTAAGTTTTCAGAACAAGAACACGGGAAGAGTATTGTTCAATAATTGGTATATTATATTTATTATCAGCAGTGGGAGGCTCCTTTGCACAGGATGCCGGCTAGATTTTGGGCACCACAACGGCTCCTATTTCTGCCGCGAAGCAGTAATGTGTAAGTATTGCTTACACATTGCTGCTGTGTTTCGTGAAGGGTGCCGTAGCTAGTGAAATTACTGGGCAAATGAGACTTAACATCTTGTCAGTTTTTGGGTTTTTCAAGAATCCTGAGCGGCACTGCATTGTAATGGGCAGGGTGTATCAATTACCATCAGCAGAACGTCGTGCTGGTCTCGTCCCTTATTTAAATAAAAAAAAATCTATAACAAAGTAAGTGACGTATCGCAAGTGTAAGACGTAGCTGTTATGCACACTAAAGTAATAAACCTGGCCTGTTGTTTTCGTAGACTTACAGCGAGAGGCTCTATCTAGACTTATAAATTATCTAAAACAATGGAAACATGAAGTTCTTTCGAGTATTTTGAATAGCAAGTCCTCAAGTCGCATAGTTTTTATGATCAGTGTAAAACAATGCAGACACTCAATGCAGCACAAAACCATCGTTAATAATTTACATAATTATATTAGATAGATAAAAACAGCTTTGAAAACACGTGTAGTGTTGTATTGAAGTGTAACTCAACACGTGATCGAACAAAAGCTGATGACAGAGAAGTGTCAATATCCTGAGCACATGAAGATAAGAAGCCCCTATGCACGCACTTTATTCTGAATACCACAATAGCACTCATTTGTCTGTGGGAATGTTAGACGTAGTGACATTTAAGTATACTACATCTGTGGTTTGCGCTGACAACAGCCAAAGAGTATATATTATGATGCGTTTTTTAATGACAATAGCTAAATCACTTAAGGCTGGTTTGCACCAACTAACCCTAAGAATAAAAAATATGTTGTAGGTTAAGCATAAAATGTGAACCATTTGGCAATTTTTAGATGACGTCGTAACTATTACCGTCCAATCTTCAATCTTCGTCGGTTAAAGCTATTGTTAATGTTAAATAGCTGAAAAGCGACCTGTCCAAAGTTTCAAATAAAAATTCGATATTCACTTGATAGTTCACTTTTTATCTTTAACTATGGCAAGGAATACCATGTTAAAGTCAGCGTTACTGTTAACGTTAAATTTGACTTAAGCCTTAACTATGCTAATATGATGCAACTCAGCCTAAATTTATTACTGACTTCAAAAATGTTCTATTATAAAATAGAGGGCTAACTTAAATTACGAAATTAGTTTTTTTCCAATGGTTATAAATAATAAATGGGTTTATTTTTAAATTGAGTAAATTTAAAGATATTTTAAGAATTTACGTTTGGTGTGTTATAAAACTAAATAAAAATAAACAAAAATATTACAAGATGTGTTATACATATCAAATGCGAGATTTTATGTTTCTTATTTTTATTTTATTTTTTAATTTTCCATTCCATACTGGATATAAAATACGTCACACAATTTAACTTTAAAAGCTACATCAGGGATTTCTTTCACAAAAAAAAATAGTGAACTAAAAGTCAATTAAATTTCTATTAATACTTGTTTAACAAGTATTGAAGCTACGGTATTATTGAAATAAGCGCGCACAGTAGAAACGCATCTTTAATGCTGAGTTTAAGGGGAGTGCATAATTCTATTTCGTGTTTCCAACTCTTTAGGGGTTGGGAAATCAACATAAATAGAATCTAAAAGGTTTCTTACGGCAATTACTGTTATAAACATTATGGACTTTTAATGTTCTTATAAGTTGGTAGATTTAAAAGCCTTATCTGCATGTATACACAAAATTTGGTTTTTCTTCTAATTCATATTGAAGTTATACTTCTTTAGGTGCGTTATGGAAAAACGATGAGAGTGAAATTTTAAAATGCGTGCGCATCACTGTAACACTAAACAAACAGGGTGAAGTTGGTTCCTAAAGTTTTCTTTCGTTTTTTTTGGTTTCTTCGTCCATTATTAGGATGGCATTCAAGCCCGTACAGCCGTATTCGTTATTCAATAATTAATTGTCAAAGCCATCGTTGCAAGATTTTTACAATATTGTTCTTTCTACAAACGTAGAATAGCACGAGGAATAAATAATTTTAAGGATTTTTGCTTTGTTAGGCCAAAGAAGTATAACTTCTTGTGTGCGTACATAAGTACACACACACTTTTTTTTTAAGTAACTAAGTAAGTTCTGTAAGGTCTGTTATGTTCGTAAATAATGTAATTATTTATCTACATTAGTAATTAGTAATTACTATTTTTTTTAATACTATACCGTGTCATTAGAAATGTTGAACGTAAAAGCAATAATGCTTAATGTATCTATTTTTACTGTTACGTGAAAGTAAAGGCATTTTGTTAAATAAACACGTCCTCAGAAACCACTGAAAAGTAAATTGATCTTGCCGAAGACACGCAAACACATTAATTTATGGCAAGCAACAATTCTTAAGTTCATAACGGAAGGAACTTGTGCATTAGCGGGCCGAAACTGGGGTGTTTGGGGCCAAAACACCACCCGACCACCAATGGGTACAATTAGGACTTTTTACTTTATTCACTCCTATTACGGACTTATGAATTTACATTGAGAAGTAAATTCTAAAAAGTATTAATGTTCATCGTTTATGCGTCGTTTAGGAAATATAAAACAGAATGCCATTAATTCAAAATTATCAAGATATTTTCTTTACTATCAAAATCTAAATATAATGAATATATTATGTAGTATAAAATTTTTGAAAGGATTGGTTTCCGCTGCTCTCCAACTAGATACCGTACAACCAACAATAGCTTTTTTATTGCGGCAACTTTATATTTTTGTGTGTATTGGTAATTGGCTATTTGTAAAGATGTTCGTGTGCGTGGCATCTTGACACTCAACGCCTGCGGTATCTAGTTGGAGCGCAGCGGAGACCAATCCTTAATCTAAGATTATTGGTATTACTATAAATGAAAGATAAAACAGACAAATTCTTGGTATATATTTGAGATACATCGATTAAAATACCATTACACAAAACCATAATATATTTACGCCCAGTTTTAACGCGACATCTTCCATACATAGAGTAGTGCTAAAAACTGAAGACTAATTACAAAACTATAATAATCAATAAACAATGTTTGAAGAAGTAACTCTTACTAAAACAAGAAAAAATATGATTTTGTCCAAAGTTATAATTCGTAAACATCACGATTTTGAGTTTGTAATATCCGAATTATTCAACTCTACGTTTAAAATTCAATTAAATTCAATACGTGCGTGTGGTGTCACACCAGAATAGCACCACCCAATCTCGTCCTGTGGGTGGGTGTCTTAAGAGGCCACTAAGGGATACAAAGAACGGAGGATGGGCAACAGTATCCTTCCGAGAAACACCAACATCTTTTAACAAGACCGTTAGTCATGATGATCTTTTGGGGAGGCCTTTGTCCAGCAGTCGACGTCTTCCGGCTAAAATCGTGTTGATAATGTTCTAAGTTCAGTATTTTAAGGCGCGGTCACACCAATATTCACAAAAATTGGTTTGTTAGGGAGTCGATTACAACATAACGCAATGAAAATACTCCGACGCAAAAAATACAGTGCACAAAGAAGGACTTAAAGAAAATTTTGAACCGAATAGAATATTTACGTACAATTTGAAATATTCAATAAAAAATTTGGTAGTTGCTTCCCAAAAAGAAAACATTGGAGTCAAAAATCTCTGAATATTCAGCGATAAGAACATTCTTTTTACAAAGAATTTAATAGAATTCCAACTATTCTAAAACTTACACCGCACAATAATTCAACTTTATATGTAAATTATGAATAAACAAAAGAAAATCGGTAAAATAAATGCCCATTTGCAGCTTAGCCACATAAATCAACACAAATATTGTAGCGTTGGTTGTAGCATTTACAATCATAGTCAGTCCGCGCCTTAAAAGTCATATCAAAGTCCGAAACTCTAAAACTGCGCCATCGTAATTTGTCAAAACAGTACATTTTAAATTTAAAACAGTCACCACGGAAGTATCGTTCCCACGCGAAGTTGTTGTTAATAAAAACAACCAAATTATATATTCAAGAGTTAGGTGGTACCGCTGTTAGGGCATTCTACGTGGTCCGAGTTTCAATGCAAATTGCCGCAGAGGGGTGCGTCCATGGCCTGTAACTGTGAGTCGAAAAGATGGCCGCCGTAATGGTGAAATGAAATTATTAAGCATTGTCTTGTGAAATCGGCCGCACTCAACACCTGAGACTTGTATATGACAGCTTTGTATGGATATGCCGCCCCTACATTAATGTTATGTCTTTATGAATAGACCTTCTTATTATCTGTAGGAATAATAACACAAAAGATAATAAATGATAAAAATAGTTCTATGACTTTATTTGAATAGAGTATATTAAGTCAATAAAATTTCAAGTTATCTATGTATCTTAATTATATCATCATAATAAAATTTGTAAATAGCTAGTTTAAAATGGAAGCGCCATAAAAATATTTATTGTTTTCCTTGGATAAATGTAAATGGTAAAAACTATGGAATTAATAAAAAATATAAATTAATATTTGTTGAATATAAATTTTATATAAATTAGACTAAAATACAAGGGTAAGTTAGGGCAGTATCTCCAAGACAATATTGTCACTTTGAAAGCGTATCCACCCGTTGTTAACACCGAGACATTACAACCCTCGACTGAGAGCTTTGTATTAAAATTTAAATCTACTTTGCAAAGTGTATTTTATACACGTGCTCGTGCAATTTTGATCGTTCATAAAGCTTCAAATAGCTACTATTATTACGTTTCAACTTTGTGGTATTGGGTGTCACAACCCTAACAATTTCCCTCAGCTCTACCTCTGAATTGTCTATAAGCTTAGTATGCATAATGTTTCAAGATTATTGTTAAAATTATTACCTCTACCAATCCTTCCAGCGACTCTGAATACAGCCTGGAAAGTAGAAACTGCTACATTATTATACAAATGTTGTGAGTGCAAGACATCATACTATAAAGACAATATTATTTTATGACAACCTGTATAGCCGAGTGGTTAGCGATCCTACCTACTAAGCTAGAGGTCCCGGGTTCAAATCCCGGTAAGTGCAAGCATTTATATGATGAATATAGATGTTTGTTTCCGAGTCATGGATGTTTAAAGATATTTATGTATGTTTATATGAATATATGTATGTTTAAGTAAGTATATTGTATTAAATATTACATTGTCTTGTAACCCATAACACAGGCTGTATATGCTTAACTTGGGGCAAGATAATTTGTGTGAAAAGTGTGTCAATATTATAAAGACTTTTGATGGTACATCATTAAATAATGTGATGTCATCAACACGTGTCTAGTGGGACGCTCCTTTGCACAAGATGCCAGCTAGATTATGGGTACCACAACGGCGCTTATTTCTACTGTTAAGCAGTAATGTGTAAACATTATTGTGTTTCGGTCTGAAGGGCTCCGTAGCTAGTAAAATTCCTGGACAAATGCGACTTGACAACTTGTCTCAAGGTGATGAGCGCAATTGTAGTGCCGTTCCGAATTTTTGGGTTTTTCAAGAATCCTGCATTGCAATGGACAAGGCGTATCAGTTACCATCAACTGAAAGTTCTGCTCATCTTTTCCCTTTTTTTCATAATAAAAAATGGACACAAGATCATCATAGTACAGAGACTTTTGATGGCACATCATTTAATCATGTGACGTCATCAACACATGTCCCAATTAAGCAATATCTAGGGATCTAATCGTAAATCTTATACGTCCAACTAACAAAATAAAACATCTTAAAAAGATCTGAATTCTTGCTCTTTGGCCATCTGAATTCCTCCTTAATCCGACGCATGCTTCGCGTTTTTAATTTCACGCAAAAAGCTACCGTCTTGGTGATCAATCAAAACCCTCCTTTATTTTTCTATAGCCCAATGTACGTACACTTCTGCCGTCCCGTAACTGTTATGAACACACCTTTATTTTGTTTGCAAAAAGGAAATGGATACATTTTGAATTAAATTAGTCTGATGGATTTCGTGGGAAATGATTTATGTGTAGTAACGCAATTTAAATTATAATTTGTTTATCGCAAGACGAATGTATTTGAATAATAATTAAATTAATTGACGACCCATACAGCCGGATGGTTATTGACCCTGACTACTAAGCTAGAGGTCCCAGGTTCGAATCCCGGTAGGTGCAATCATTTGAATATGGATGTTTATATGTATTTATGTATGTTTAAGTAAGTATATTGTATTAAATATATCGTTGTCTTGTAACCCATAGTACAGGCTATGCCTAGTTTGGTGTAAGATAATTTGTGTAAAAGTGTGTTAATATTATATAACATATATTATTATAATACTTCGTTATTATTAAAATTAATTAAAAAAAATCGATTAACATTACTTTACAAATAGATAATAAGTGATTTTTTCCACTCTCAAGTTGTGGCTTTATCTACTGGATCTACTTTACAGTTGATAACCTGCTCAACCCCAATATTTGCATATTAGGAAATTGACTTGAGATGTCGCTTTTGTAAATCTAAACAATTTATTATGTTTTTAAAGTGATAACCCTCACTTCTGGGATTAACTACACAAATAAAACTGAATATTTTTTTATGAACGATGTGGGACTCGAACCCGCGACCTCTCGCGTTAGCTAGTTAAATGTTCAAAATACTAATGCTCATGCCAAGCGTGGCTGACTGTTTACGACCTGTAAATCAAAATCCGTTACAGTAATATTAGATTCGCTTTTCTTTTCTATCTTGTTAGAGATTATCTTTTCTCTGGCATGATTTAGTTGTGGTAATATAAATACATTATTATTCAGTAGGTTTATAAGAAAAACGGTTTGTGCTTAAGACAACATAACAGAAGTAAAAAGTTCGTAAAAGCGATTTTAATAATATAAAATATTATTATTTTTATTAAATATTAAAAAAATAATAACTTTTACAATGTGTATAAATTACTAGTGTGAATTTAGCACTGTCTGATCGCGCGACCTTAGTATACTCGAGCCGTGATTACACGACCGTTACATATTCAAGCGTGAGAACTCAGTATCATTCAATATCCACTATCTTATATATAAAATTATCATGTCGCGGTGTTTGTAGTTAAACTCCTTCAAAACGGCTTGACCGATTCTCATGAAATTTTGAGTGCATATTGGGTAGGTCTGAGAAAAAGATAACATCTATTTTTCATCCCCCTAAATGTTAAGGGTGGTCCACGCCAATTTTTTTTTTAATTTATTTGACATTTTTTTTTAAATTTGTTTGATTATGAAATTATCTCAGCATCAAAAAATACATACAACTTCAAATTTTCACCCATCTACGATCAACAGTTACTTTTGTATCGCGATTTTAATATCGGCAATACAACGTTTGCTGGGTCAGCTAGTAATATATATTTTCCAAAATAAAGTGATTTATTGCTATCAAAAAGAAATACTACTTAAATAATTTTATTTTTCTAATAATTTATAAATTCATGATTTAATATTTTTCGTTTTAATTTTACATAATATGTTCAATGTTTCATAACCACTTAAGATGTCTTACTCATCTAAAATTATTGTTGTAAATGTACATTTAGTTACCTCTATTGAATGGTTAGTGGGTAGTCAATAACCATTGTTACTATAAAACAAAATATATATTTACAGTTAATGTTGCTCAAAATCTATACTTATAAGTAAGTATTTATAAACTAAAATGTATAAAGCCAAACACCCAATACATTAAAATTTTTGAAAGGATTTATTCAAAATCACTTATTTTTATTCTTACTTCTTATAGTATATACATACTAGCTGACCCGACAGACTTTGTTCTGTACATAATAAATAAAATACTGTTTTTTTATGAATTTGTCAATAATATTTAATAACATCAAGAATTATTTCGTAAAATATGCTCCCTGTTGTTGTAATGAAATTGTTTCACAGCAGAACTGTCAAACCGTGCGTCAATAAATTCTCTAATAGAAATTATGTATGGACACATCAAAGGAAAAACAAATTTGTTGTTTTTATTTAATTTAGCAGCATTTTTCTATTTATTCACCTTTTAAATCTTCTCTGGACTTCCACAAATAATTGAAGACCAAAATTTGCCAAATCGGTCCAGCCGTTCTCGAGTTTTAGCGAGACTAACGAACAGCAATTCATTTTTATCGTATAAATGTCCTAAATCTGACGCTCCCGTGTAACGCTAATATATCTGACGCTGTCATGTGACGCTTAGGTCGAGTAGACAGCACGCGCGTCATGCAGCCCGAACGTTCGTATTCAAGTTTCGTTTCAAAAAAGGATTTGTAAACAGAATAACTAACGCTTTTAATATACCAATGACAACAAATAGTGATCTAAGTAAAATCAGCGAAGTAAAAACCGTAAGATTTCAACGCAACACATGTCCCCATAATACTATTTGAAATCGGCAATCTTTGAGCAGATAAGAAGAGACTTATCACAAAATCCTATTTAAAAACACGCAACATCGGTTTTAAAAGTGATCTCGAAAATACTTAAGGCACTCCCACACTCGTACAAAAGCTTTCCAATGACACTCGTATGTTTTTTGCTACTTTTGATGCACCAGCACCCATGAAAGCAATAGTAATCTCTTGTCATGTAATCTGCATTAGTTTAATAGAAAATCTCTATGCTTACAATGGTGTTGATAATAAGTTAGAGACAAGCATTGTTACCACTAAGTCAGAGTTGTGCGTTATAGAGTTCTTTATTTCCCATTAAGACACTTACATGAGAGAGAAGTTTAATAAAAGATGTTAATATTGCTTACTAAATCAAATCAAAATCTCTTTATTTTCTATTTACTTTATTCGACACACCAACAATATTTATGCACAAATATCTACAAGGAAACTTAAAACGAAAAGACACATAGCAAAAATATCAATAACTGGCATGTAAAAAAGATTTAGAGACATACAGATTATTTAAAGTAGTGTAACAAAAATAATAGTAATTTACTACAAATTAGTTCCTTACGCAGGGAGTCAATGACATTATGACGAAAGCAGGTTGATGTGGAATTAAATAAATTGAGTTGCTGAATATTTTGATAAACTGTATTAAATTGGCGACAAATACGATTGATGCAGGTGATATGCTAGGTTAGTACGGCTACGATTATCTTTAAATATGGTCTTTCAAGGTCAAGGAAATAACAATAATGAGTGTCAAAAGTTTTCTTTTCTTTTTATATCTACCGCCACATTTGAAACGTGAGAAAAGGTGGCAGGAAGCCCATTGTCACTCTCTTAAAATCAACATTTACAGCTTCATCTTTTTATAAACCATTTAAGTTACAATATATGTAAAGTGATGCAACAAGAATACTCAAACGTCAAATACTCAATGCATTACATGAGTAAGTCGAAAAAAGTAGATGTAATTTTAATACGTAAAAACAAGAGTTATTGAGTAAGGTCTTATGCGATCATTTTAATAGCGATTATAAAAAATATAATAAATGATATTATATAAATATTATTTGCTTATTACAGAGAATTGTTAGTTAATAATACGATAATCTAGTGTGAGGACAAAAGTGATAAATCACAATAAAAAATGACGGTTAACAAATTAAGTAAATGCGATAATCAGCTAAATACAATGTAACAATATAATAAAAACTGTAATTGTAATTATGCACGAAATTATAGTGTAAAAATAAGCACTGTTCATTTTACATATATCATTCCTTCCATCATTACACATATATTTTGAAGAATTATCATTACATATATTTTTTTGTGCTGATGTCTCATTAGCTTGCAGAATTCATGTTGAAATTCAGTAAATACTTTAAACGATTTAATCCTGTAAATAGTATTTTTATTAATTAAAATCACGTTAATCAACGAAAAATAAACATGGAAATAACAATAAAATATATATTCTGCCTACTACTATTGAATGACTATGGATATTTAAAATTGTAGTTCTTATTCAAAATGTTGAAATAAATCACCACGTGAAAAGTTGTTCTTACTTATTTAGTAACGCGGCGGGCGTTACTAAATTTTAAAAACTAAATGCTAGGAAATTTAGGTCGGTTCTTCTAAATAAATGCTTATAACGTCCCACCATAAACAACATTAAATATTTAAGAGAATTTTTTAAAAAAATCTTTAAATGGTGTACAACTTAGCTTACTTATTATTAAGAGCCGAATTTAACATGATATTTCAAAAAGTCTTAATGATTTCAGTAGCAACTATAACATGCACTGAACAAACAAAGAAACACATTACAAAGCCATAAAGCAAACAACAAAGACACCGACGTATACGTGTTGAAACTGATCTATCATGTCTCTTTTTAAAATAACAAAAACCCATACGACGCACTACAACAGATGCTTCTCTAAAAAATCGACCCCATCGTCCCTCGGATGAAAAAACACTAGCCATCATTTCTATTAAAATAACTGTAATTTACTAAATTGTATTCGATCGCGAACGTTTAAATGCAAATTTGGCATTCTGATAAATTAATAGGATCATAATTTTGACAAATTGGGGCAGACCTCTTGTAAGACAATAATTAATTTTATACGAAGAACGTGAACTTAAAAGCAGGTGAAGCGATAAGTGAATGATAAATAAATGTTGATTAACATGTTCGTTTTCAAAACAATATATTATGAAATGTTATCAATAACGTCTGAATATATCATCACCACGTACCCATTTGTACAACAAACATTAATATCAGAAAGCAAACATAATATCGACCAATAAAGAGTCCACATGCAAAATACAAATTAGATTCCGAAGTAGTAACTTGATAAAAATACCGTTATTGGAATCGCTTATCTATGTAATTAGAAATGAACTAAGCTGTTACCATTGCGTTTATAATGTTATAATGCCAACCGTCGATTGCCGTGTATTTGCTTTGATAAAAAATACAAAACTTACTGTTTAAATTAACTTATCTATCTCGATATTTTAATTGACACTAAACATTATATCAATAATTAACTAAAAACATTTATTTTCACAACAGATGCAAGCAGTACTTTGAAGATTTTCAGAAAGTAATATTACCGTTGTGTTAAAAATTATTATCTCTCGCAGAATTGGCCATTATGTTCACCGCGGATTCGTCATAAGGGAAGCGGCATCAAATATTCAATTTTAAACCAGCCGCTAAAAGCGAAACGTCATCGTTGTTGTGGACGCAGATGAGCCTCGACGATTTAGAAATTTCGTTACAGATGGGACTCGTATTTTTGGAGACAAGAGAGATATAAAACAAGATAATATTGCATTAGCAAAAGTGAAAAATGTAAACTGAGACGACATGAGACCGGCACAGCTGTAGAGAAATTGCCTTCGATAACAGTTTAGAGGGTGTGTTGATGACAACTTTAGACGTCTCGGTTCTCTTCAAATTATTCTGTCATGAACAAGGAAATGGCGTAGAGTAGGAAAAATTTCATTAGCGCCAATCAAAATGACGAGGTCCAAAATGAAGCTTGCAAAGAGAGTCGTAATCACGGAGTTCAGTAGTCACCCCCTCGACGTGAGGTCTTATTAAAGGAATAATATTTACAAAACGAGATGCCTCAGAAATCCCCAAATTAAGATCTCGCTGAAACCCGCCCAACTTCCACAAAGTGGAATCATTAAATTAAAAATGTAAACTTTTCTCTTAGCAAGGTAATGGGCATCCCAATGTAGATAAATAGATGGAATAGCTACGAAAAGGAGCATTTTCCTGTTCATTAAATTTTTCCTTCGCTTTTTTATTTCGACCCCTGGTGCTAATTTTGTTGGAATTCACGCCCCTCGGCTCCACCCGCTGGGACTCAATCACAGAAATTTTATATCCCGAATTAAATAAGTAGCCTCGCGTATTACTCTCCTAATTTATTATAAGCTTATTTAGCAAAAGCAACAATTTAAATATTTGCAAGCGACTCAAAATTTTGTAGCATTATGAACTCAAAAATTTGTCTGAAAAAGATGATTTACAATTTTAGTGCCTCGGCAAAGATAGAAATAAGATTAATAACAATGTTTTTATGAAACAAAAACTTAGAAAAGTTAGAAAACATCTATAATAATGTTAGACGTATAAATACTCAACGAAATCAATAATTAATATGCACTCATCAGTAGCGACTTATTCCGGAGGGTGGTTTGTGTAAGTAACTCAATTGTCTATAAGATGGAATCGCAAGTCTCAATCCCGCTGAAGGAAACGTCAGGCGGTCGGTAGTAAATGCAATTATATCATCTAATATGCCGTCTGCGACGGACGCCACGCCGGGAACCGGGTTACTTCCCATCAACGATACCACCCTTTAACTGTTTCGGGATCACTTGGGAGTTAATTGTAACACCGGTGCACCTGAGTTTACTTTATGATTCGAAGTTTGCAGCAAATACAATAAATTCTATTAGGGGTTGTTACATTATTACTAAAACAACAAGCACATTATTGTCAATAAATATTTTATTATGAAAATAAGGGACGAGGCGAGTAGGACGTTCAGCTGATGGTAATTGAGACGCTCTGTCCATAATGCAGTGCCGCTCAGGGTTATTGAAAAACCCATAAATTTTGAGAGGCACTACAAATGCGCTCGTCACCTTGAGACATAAGATGTCAAGTCTCATTTGCCCAGTAATTTCACTAGCTACGGCAACCATCAGACCGAAACACAGTAATGCTTACACATTACTGCTGTCTCCATAATCTAGCCGGCATCCTGTGCAATGGAGCCTCCCACTGGTTGTGTTATGTCCCATGTTCATTTTGTATTGAATTTATACAACTACCTTCATATTCGTGAACAATAATACTAATAACATTTCTTTCAATGAAGATTCTTAGAAATCTAATGTTGTAATCAATTAAAAAGAAAATAAAACTCTCGAAATAGAAACTACCAATGACATGCGTATTCTATACAGAATTAAGAATCAAGTTCCACTTAACCGAACAATTACAATAACTAACCAAATAAGACTCGATCAACAAGATATCAAATTCCCTCATAAGATATTGATTGGTGCAAATAAGGAAATCAAATTATTCACTGTCCGCCCCTAATTTGTTTCCAGCTCCCCTATGGAAGAGATGGAGAAATTCTTTCTCGAGTTTTCGATTACTTGTCCAATTAATTTTATAGATTCATTTGTCTTTGCGTTTTGAAATATATCCGCGATACTTTCACTGCACATTCTTTTGGCTGATTGAATTTGCAAAACTGATAAGATTACAAAATCCCTAAGCGTTTATTTATGGAACTTTTGAGGACCATAATATACTATACCAATAGGTATAAAATATAATGATAATTTATTTTAATTTGTTATGTTTTTAAAGTGATAACCCTCACTCCTAGGATTAATGCACAAATAAAATTTGAAAACAAAATTTTATGAACTAAGCGGGACTCGAACTGATATTGGGGTTGAGCAGGTTATCAACTGTAAAGTAGATCCTGTAGATGAAGCTATAACCTGAGAGTTGTACAAAGCATATAAGATTTTATGGCTCGGAATGCGAGGTCATAGGTTCGAGTCCCACATCGTTAAAAAAAATTTGTTTTCAAATTTTATTTGTGTATTTATTAGTAAAATATGTAAACGTTTCACTTTTTAGTTAGTTTCAGCCGCCGAACCGAGTTTGATCTAAAAACAATGTCAAATAAAATTTATTCAAAGTTTTTTAAATTATTTTTATATTTTACTGAATGACCATATGTTCAGAAAAAGAAGAGCCGCTGAGAAGAACATACAAGTATCTCAACGGTCACTCTTTAAATCCATCAATATTTTACAATAGCTGTAATCCAATGGCGTATGTATAGAACGTCATTGTTCTAATCTCTATTTATATAAATCCAGTGTCCTGATGTTTGTTTCCAGTGATCTCCTAAACTAATGAACAGTTTTTAATTGAGATTACATCATGGAGTGCAGTTTAGTCCATATGAGAGATAGGATAGTTTTTATTTCGACTTGACCCATAATTATTTTTATTTCCAATATTTGTTATGTATAGACATATTTTCTATGAGAGAATTTATTGACGCACAGTTCTGCTGTGAAACAATTTCATTATAACAACAGGGCATCATGTTTTACGAAATATTTCTTGTTGTTGTGAAATATTATTGACAAATTCATAAAAAAACAGTATTTTATTTATTATGTACAGAATTACGTCTGTCGGGTCAGCTATTACTATATATAAAATTAGATTGTAAGGTAAGGAGGTAAAGTGCAATGTTGCAATGCAAAGTAACTGCGCAAAGTATTTGACTTTAATTTAAAGAATAATAAACCTACTAATTTAGTCGCTGCCATATCAGAGAGTTTGGATCATCGGAGTATGAATTATATAGCTTTAGAAATGTATTTGTCCTCCCGAAAGCACGACTGCAAGTATCTAATCTAACAATTTTCACTTCTAAAATCTTTAAATAGATTTAGGAACAATATAAGTATATTTGTCTTATGAAAACCGTGGCTACAATTTCCACTTAGAGGTTAACAAAACATACAAATATATCAGTTACTAATGCACTGCTTGGCAATATTCATATTTGCTTACTGCAGTCAATTTAACATTGGGCATGTGTCTACTAGCTTCTACATGAATGACCATCACCCTCAAAGTGTTTACTTTCAACTCTGTTTATATCACTCCATCGCATTCATACAGAGGAAATTACTAAAGAAACTATAAATATTACATATTTTAACATAACTTTAAATTCAGACTCAAAACCATCGGATTTTTTTTTATTATAATAAGGGAGACGAGCAGGACTTTCAGCTGATGATAATTGATACGCCCTGCCCATAATAATAAAGTGCCGCTCAGGATTCCTGAAAAACTTAAAAATTCTGAGCGGCACTACAATTGCGCTAGTCATCTAGAGACATAATTAAGATGTTAAGTCTCATTTGCCCAGTAATTTCACTAGCTACGGCGACCAAAATGTACATGGATGTATTTAAATGGATAGTAATGTTTACACATTAATGCACGGCAGAAATAGGCGCCGTTGTGGTACCTATAATCTAGCCGGCATCCTGTGCATAGGAGCCTCCCACTGGTTTGTTTTCACCGGCAATTTACGTGACCGACTTCATTGATATTAAAATTGAAACAGAATAAGCTCTGATGGCTAATATGTTATCTTTTAAAAGATAGGCAAAAAATCGCTTAATAAACATTTATTTCGTATAAATTTATTTTCGCTCAAACAGAACTAAATGTTAGGAAAGTTTTACTTAAAGATTACTAAACTTCAAAAAAGGAGGAGGTTCTCAATTCGTCGGTTGTATGTTATTTTTTAATGTTTGTAACCTCAAAACTTTCCACTGGGTGAACTGATTTTTATATTTGAAAGCTGGTCCCATTGTAATTCCAACTAAAAATACGCAATTATTTTGATACTTTTTAGTGCATATTATATCTATTGTTTTGGAATATTGTTTTTGAAGTCGGTTGTTTATTTGTTATTTTGTTACATCATTATTTACATCTTTTTATTAGTGACTATTTATAGCACACTTATGATTAAGTACAGTACCTAGAGAATAAGTTATACCTATGAGTGTAGCTCCGGAATTTGTTGAACACCCTTCAGCTAGGGTCTAGGGTATGAGGAGAGGGAAAGTGGTGGAAATCCTTACGCCTCTGCGCTCATCTGGGTGAGTACGGTGAGTGACAACCAATGTACCGGATACACGTTATTTAATTCGCAACACTAAATACGAAAATATTGTTTCAAAATTTAAAAAAAATCGAAATGAGAATATGTAAAAAACCTTACGGTGATTTTATTACAATTATTTAAGAATACTGACATATGATAATATAATGTTACAAAATTTAAAAAAATAAATATAATATATATTTTTTTTTTATGAAAATAAGGGACGAGACGAGCAGGACGTTCAGCCGATGGTAATTGATACGCGCTACCCATTACAATGCAGTGCCGCTAAGGATTCTTGAAAAACCCAAAAATACTCAGCGGCACTACAATTGCGCTCGTTGAGACATAAGATGTTAAGTCTGATTTGCCCAGTAATTTCACTAGCTACCTTCAGACCGAAACATAGTAATGTTCACACGGCAGAAATAGGCGCCGTTGTGATACCCATAATCTACACCAATTACTAAATAAAACCAAACATACCTAAGAAGTTAGTTATGGAAGTTTTTGCTTTAAAGTTATCTTAATATCTATACCTAATATATACTACGTGCATACTAAATTACATGAAATTGATCAGATTGGCTGTGAAAACGGATTAAAAAGGTTAACAGTATAAAGAATCATTGAGAGCAAAATTTAGAGAAATAATATCTTAACTGTTGCCTCTCAATATATTCTTGATAATTTTATGTATGTACATAGGCACATAAGTGAATTTACCAGAAAATGTCATAACCATTATGTTAACACCAGAAACAAACATAAACTTATTACGCCTACTACTTGGCTAAGTCGAGTTAGTAAGTCTTTTGTGGGGCGATATTTATGATTTTATAACAAGATGCCTGATTTTTTTCAAAACTAATGTATTACGAAATTCAAAATAATTGTTAAAAAACATTTGTGTGTTAAAGGTTACTATAACATAAATGACTTTCAATGATACGACAGATTGGGAAAGGAGCGACCGCCGTCAGGCTATCAAATAAAAAGTTTTATTATACGATGTTACATTGTAACAATTTTTAAAAAAAAAAAAGCCCGCTGCGTTTTTTGCGCCTGGCCTGCTCTTTTTAGGTCTGAGGCATACTTTTTCGAGTAGTTAGTAGTTTTTTACTTTCAATAATTGATTTTAAATCCTATTTTGAATGAAAATATTTGAATTTGAATTGAATATCTCAGTTCTCTAGATTATTCAAATTGGATGTACAACCACAAGTCTAAATCCAAGTGAGTAAGAGACATTATTAGTTACTATGTATACACTCATGTAATACTTAGTGCATCATTCCTTCTAATCCGCTAATCCTTCTTACAAGCTCATGTGGCGTGATCGTGTTGCCATAAGCGGGTAATTCTTGCAATCATAAACCACTTAAATAACAAACGTTGGCTGAATGACAGAACTATAAAGGATTTCCAAATCTCTTCAAATTTAATATATTATCAGTTAAACATTAATTACTTTCTGCAAACGTAGATTACTAATTCGAAGGTATACACTACAAAATCGGATTGCCTAAAATTAAGAATAAATATGTCTGTACTTAGGTTTGCACGCACGCAAGAAGTTAAACTTCTTTGGCGCTATAAAACAAAAACCTTACAAAATTTTCTGCCTGTAAATGTAAAATTAACAAAATTGTAATATTGAAGGTAGGTATTAAATACTTCCAATGAATATTATTATAACGTGTAATTTAATATCATTAAATTATTTTTATACAATTGGAGAGAAAATATTTTGTTTATCTTAAAATTTGTATATAAAATTAAATATTTTTTTTTAAATTTATTTAATTCACGTCGTTTGGTATTGGTTGGTGTTGTTCACTAAACATATGAGTAACAAAAGGCTTGGTAGCTGAAGTATGATACAAATGGTCTACTTGACCAGCTAACGTCAGGGTGTCGAATTTGCGTGTTAAAAATTAACTTTAATAATTTTTCCCTAACATGCCAAAAGAAATTTAACTTCAATAATAAAATAAACCTCCAAAATCATAAATATTAAAGCTAAAGTAAGCAATTTACGGCCGTTCCCAATATACTATCTACAGATAGAGATAAATTACTACTTCCTACTGTCAGTAATTAGCTGTCAATAATCTGAAGCTGTCCCAATATACCCAATAAGTCATTCTTAACGCCTTATATTGGGAAGTGAATTGCAATTTCAATACAAACTTTATATCGCTGGCAAGCTATACGTCGTCCCATTGACAAACCGCACGCACGGATAAAGTGAGTTACGATTTTTATCTCAAGTAAGAGATAGACTGAATATTGGGAACGGCCGTTAATCAACAGAAGGAACTTTTACTGACACGTTCCTAGGAAAATAGAAAGCCAAATCCACACTGGTGGTTTAAAGTTCCGACACACTTCAAATTCATTTCGTTTTCCGTCGTGAAAATCACCCACGGTCCGTCCAAAGGGGTTACCGATTTAGTATTTATTCCATTTCCGCCTTTGTGAGCCTAAAAGGTGTTGGAAGGTAAACGGATCCTTTGTGATTTATGTTTACTAGATTCAAATGCAGATTTTATTTCAATGAACCCAAATTTTGTAAATCACAGTTATTTTATTTTTGGAAAGTAAACTTGCTTGTCACCGATGTGTACGAAGATTATGCGCTGAATGAAATACGATCAGGTATGTTTTAATTTTAATAATTCAAAGTTTAAATATTGCCAATTAATTTTAAGTGTTATATATTACACGGTATGTAAGGATTTTAGGCTGAGATCTATAGAGAGTACCTACTTTGCTCAGACTTTACTTACGAAAACGTAGCTAAGTGTAAGCTTATCATAATCTTTTATTTTGTTTCTATAGTCATTTGATATTATACTGAGCTTAACCTTCCAAAATCGGGAAGTGCCCTTTGGCACTAGATTGTTCATATACACAAAAATCGAAAGTGCCGTACGGCACACTACGCCCTGACCAAGTTCTGACTCTCATTTTGTTTATAAAATAGTTAATCTTGCATGGTCTTATAGCTTGTTTCAATAGCTTTCTTATACATACTCTTATATCACCATAATTATAAGCAATCTAATAAAACACGTAAATTGACAGGCCGCTGCGCGCGCGCCAAAATCACGCCGATCTTTGGCATACCGCGGCGCGGGGTACTTGCTGATTACGGAAGGTTGCTAAAACAGCCGAATACAAAAGTCAAGTTTTATCACAATCAGCAAAGTCTTACTTAAGTTAAGTCTTAGCAAAGTCTAAGAACGCTCCATAGAATTCTTAGTTTATGAGATAAGGAGGCACATTTTTCTTTCGTACCTTCGCAGGAAGCTTGCCTATACAAGATCAAGTACTTTGTAATTCTATGCCTCTTTTTTGCTTAAGTAAATGCAAGTTTGCGTAATTGAAATAGCACTTATAACCTAACCGGTCCTTTATAATCACCACAATCATTTTCTATCATTTTTATAGATAGTTATTTACTCGCAATGTCGTAAATTACTTTATATTTACTGGCTAAGCGTAACTAGTTCGGAAATAACGTATGATTTCAGTAGCTATGTTAATTTGAAGTTTTGATCTGTTGTCATTAGCGAGTAAAAAGAAATTGTATCCTTTGATTAAGGATTGGTCTCCGTTGCGCTCCGACTATATACCGCACTACCTAAGAACAATAGCTTTTTTATTACGGCAACTATTAGATGCTTGTGTGCGTAAAATTTTGTAACATACGCTTCGTGTTATTTTACATTGAAATCAATAAAATACATAATACTTACTGTTGATATATTGTGATCCCAGTGTCTTACTTATTTCTTGTAGTATTATTTATTAAAATTAATTATTATTAGTAAAGTTTAAAAGAACATGTAGCACGTCAACGTCACACTTTTTTCGAGACTGGCTCTAGTACGCCCACTTGGGCGTAGTATTCGTTGTCGCACTTTGCGACTACGCCTGCGGTATCTAGTTGGAGCGCAGCGGAGACCAATCCTTAATGTAAGTTTTTATCTCAAAAAAGTTTGATAACGGGATATTGTCAAATCCAAAACTAAAAAGTTGATCCATTGGCTATTTGCAATGTTAAAAGTAACTATTAATAATATTTGCGTAACTAGAGTTCCAATAGTACAAAATATAGGATGGTACAATTCAATTTTTTACTAAAAAGATCGCAAAAAAAGAATGCTGGTAGAGTTTCTTGCGCCGCTTCTTCTCTCTCAGAGCGCCATTTGTTTCCGAAGCGGTAGTAGTATCTAGTATATTAGAAATGACATCAAAAAGAATTCTAAAGGAATCAATATTGAGAAAATGAATGCCTTTTATGCCTTTTTATGCCCTTTATTCATGTACACAATTCTCCTACAAATCCCAGCATCCCACTCAATACGCCATTATCAAAAAATTTTCATAATTCACAGTTTAAAAAAATATAGCATATTTTTACTAAGAAGCAAATAGTTTTGAATTTTCAAATTCCTGTCAAATGTACGAAGGCAAAGAGATTTGAGTACCATCGACAAAATTGATTTATGCCCAACATTGCTGATAATACTTTTAAAATCATAAAAACAGTTAGGTTTATATTTGCACGAAATAGATTGTATGACAATTGGTAGACTTTCAGTGTCTAATAAAATGATAACAGTTATTTAGGAAATGTATATTCAAGCGAAAATCGACCTACTTGTTTATTATAGTACATAGATCGATCATAGGCAAAGGCAAATCATTCACATAAAAAAAATATCTATACATGTACTTAATAGCGTCTATATATCTATATATACTAGATGAATTAAGAGTTTTCACTTCAAAAAAGGGTTATTACTTACTAAGAAATGATCCACTAGTTAGCATATTCTGTAAAAAAATAACGTATGAAATCAAACACGGTCAATCGTAGTCGGATTTGAATTAAAATAATATTAAAACAGGATCAAACCTGTCTTCTTACAAGATTATTCAAATACAAAAATACAATCCCACAGCTTCGTAATAATGTATTTTATCTTAATACTGTCCTCCATTCCATTTTAGGATTAGGAGCTCTGAATAAAAAATAGAGTTATTGAAATGCCATCAATCTTTATAAATCCAATTCCATTAGGCAATAAACTATATCTCACTGAGTGAGGTTTCTGTGGCAATTTAGTTTAAATATTGTTGTTCTATTTATTATTAATGCAAAATTTTAAGTCACATAATAATGAGATTCTTCATGTATCCATACTTTCCATCACTACACTACATATTATAAAACAAGTTCAAGTCCACCGCGTCTGTCTGTCTATTAGCGATAAACTCAGAAACCACTGCACCGATTTTTATGGTGTTTTCACCAATGGACAGTGTGGTTCTTGAGGAAGGTTTTAGTATATAATTTGTTAAGTTTTTGTATATATTAATTATTTGGGATCTTTCACCGAAAACCTTTGAGATGTAAGAAAATAATGTATGGTGGAATTGTCTTATATAGGTCTACGAAAATGTCCGCTGGCATATATCTGTCTCTAAAGGATAACATACCATATCCATTTTAATACCATAAAAAATTGATAATTATAAAGCGGTAATGTCTTCTACATGTTTTTACTACTGTTTACAAAACTACAATATAATTCATTATCATTTATTACTACATACCATAAAATCATTCAGAAATACGTTTTTGTTTCATATTTAACTCATCAACTTTGATTACACATTTCCGATGGCTTTAGAATACATTATCCCCAAATTCTTACATCTTTTTTTTTCTATTGACAGAACAGCGTGTGTCGGGTCAGCTAGTTAAAATATAAAACCTTCACAGATATCGTTTAAAATTATTCGGGTGTATTATAAAACAAAAATATATATTTATTTAAGTTTTTATCCATTACCTATATTGTATTTATAATAATTAATAGATATAATATGCATACGATATTCCCAAACACAAAAATACAGTCCCATGCAGTAGTAAATTCAATATTTAACACTTATAAAACCACTTAATTCAGGCACAGTGAACATGGATAGGAAGGTACATGCATCATTGTTCGTGTTGTGAGTACCGCAGCATGGTGTCATACCTCATTGAGGTATCCCAGTGGGGAGTCCACAGTAGCAACAAACGCAATGGTCGTTTTTGTGCGGCTCAACGTTTTATCAAACATGTTAATGACTGGCTTTATGATACCAACAAAAGAAGTGTGCCAACGGAGGCGTTAAATCCCTTACGATTTGGCCATCACAATTATTTGTCATAAGATCGAACGTCAGTTCATCGGTCTGTTAGAGTTACGGCCTTACAAATATAATTGATATAAAGTTATACCGGGAATAAGCCAAGTATATGCAAATTTTTTACAAATAGACATTTTATATAACGTTTCCAAACGTTTATTTGCAAGGCTGCCTGATATTCGGAAATCTTCAGAATTATTATTGTATTGACAGTGTTGTCAACGATATAGTCAAAATTTTGTATGTTCTTGATTTATTCTCAGGTATAACTTTACGCCAAGTTTGTTTGTAAGGCCGTTAATGTTGTGTATATATGGTAATTAAATTACAATCTGCAATATAACAGTATTATTGCTTAATAAACATTTCAAATTTCCAGCGTAAATTATTGGATAATACTTATTAATGAAAATGTATCCATGTTTGATACATGTGGGGGGTAGCTTTATTAATGATTAATGAATAAAATTGTTGATTGAATTAAATTTGAGAATAATTATCTATGAGATGATTTTTGACGTTGTTCTTTTCTCATAGATATGTTCAGAAATCGAAACTGTTTTTTTCTTGACAGTTCTAAAAAAAGGGTAGGTGATAGGTATATAATTTTCATGGAAATCTGACTGTGGAATTAGAGTATTTTGAAATTTTATAAGTATTGTTTTGAATGGCATCCTAAGTGTTCTAGAAGAGACATAGCCTAAATTACTCCTACGAACGATAAAAAAATTAACTGAAGCAAAACGACATATAGACACACATATTTGATAATAGGTCTTTTGGTATAAACACCATGTACATATAAATTTTGACAGACAAACAGATATTTTAATTTCATGTTCAGATATTTTTGGAATATTATTTTCAACTAAACTTACCATTCTCAAAGAAGACACTAAAATAAAATAAAACAAACATGCTTAAATCAATACACAAAAGCGAATATTGATTGTAAATTTATCTGTGTTCAGGATTTATTATCAACATAAGGGTGTAACCTGGAAGCAGACTCACTGAATGAGAGATGAAATGTGATACTTTATGGTGAACAGAATTTGTGACTAAATCATAACAAATAAAATGACACACACTAAAGCAATCTTTTGTGGATAGTGCGGTAATCCAGCGTCGCGATCTGATACGTCGTGGTCTTCCAGGCTACACCCAGGACTCGCGAGTTTCCAAACGTATCCAAAATGCGCAAGCAACTTATGGACATACCTGTCGGGCGCTTTCATTGACAGGCATCTGAAATGAAGAAAAAATTCCATCCAAATCGTTGAAAATTATAAATTTAAAAACAAATCTTTCTCCAAATACACAGATAAATTTACATGAAATCATATCTATAATAATCTTAATAATATCAATTCAATGGTTACAATAGAAATCGACCAAAACATAAAAGGTGCATCGTGATACAAAAATGAAAAGTAAACATTAAAAAGGGAACAAACAATAATGTGGCAGAAACAGTTAAAAATAACATTGCAAGATGTAATAGGACAGTTGTTAAAATATGGGGTAGCATGAAACGGCTTGACTCCTGAGTGCGGTGATATTATAGTGCGCTTGCACGCGATACAGATGTGAGCCGAGTCGGGCGTGGGCGCGTGTCTATAGCGCGACTGGCCTGCGTTGCTACTTGCTGTGTGATGTGCTTTCTTACGATATGTTTCATCTTGTCATTCATTCCACGTAATATATTCACTAACCTCTACTATATACCACTGGACTGGCGGCTGTCAATGTGCTCTTGTGCCTGTTTGATATTCGCCATTTTGGCGCTGTTGGCCATGTAGCGAGAGTCTGCGGTACTAAAACTATTGAATACAACCTCAGCAAACATCGATAGGTGGTGGGAAACTATTTCCAAAGAAAAATGTGTAGTTTAATACGTTGATTCTTGAAGCATAAATAACAAGGAAAAGGAACAAAATTAATTCAAAATGCAAAAATACTTTAGTCAAAATACGTCAAGATTAGTTCTCTGGACACTCGCGAGTGGCTCTTCAAATAGGCATAAACATTTGCTGTGAAATATATAGCCTGTCGAGTGGTATTTACACAGGTCAGTGTAATATATCGTTGCATAGACCCGTAACGTTGTCCGTATCAAATTCGACGTATTATTTCAAGTAAAACAATCACTAAATAAATATTAAGTGGTGCTTGGCACAATAAGTCACAGAAAAAGACTAACAGAGCATAATCGAAAAACTATTTTTATTGCCTTGTTAACATAAGTATGATGCGAAGGTGTAGATTGTTTTATTTCAAAACTATTTCACGAATTGTGATGAAACTTTTTTATATAGGAATAAGTATATAGGAATCTCATGTTTCTGACAGTTTTGTTAGTAATAAGTAAATGTTTATTTCAGATAAGTATTATCCATAATATGTTAGTAGCACAAAGATCAAATAACTTTATTAGTAAATCCTAGTATCAGGAGACATGTCTGTTTATCATCTTTTGTTTCATCTTTGAATGAAACATATCATGCAAAATTAAAAAATTGTATCTCCCTGCTTTTCTTTATGAAAATAAGGGACGAGACGAGCAGGACGTTCAGCTGATGGTAATTGATACGCCCTACCCATTACAATGCAGTGCCACTCAGGATTCTTGAAAAATCAAAAAATTCTGAGTGGCACTACAATTGCGCTCATCACCTTGAGTCATAAGATGTTAAGGCTCATTTGCCCAGTAATTTCACTAGCTACGGCGCCCTTCAGACCGAAACACAGTAATGTTTACACATTACTGTTTCACGGCAGAAAAAGACGCCGTTGTGGTATCCACAATCAAGTTTTCAAGATAATGGTACACTTAGGAGAACACTCAAAATGAATTTTGAGTTTTCTTCTACAAAGGACGTTATGAATTATCCGGTATTTAAAACGTTCTAATACATACGTAACTCATAACACACAAATAACCTCCTCCATAATTTTACTCAACAATACGATTAATATTAAGTCATTACGGTATTGGCCGCCCTTTCCCAATGGACGAATTTATTATATTATTACCGGACGAAATCACGCAAACGAAATCGTAAAATTGAAGAAAGTCAATTTGGTTAAATTGAATCCAATTCTGATATCCCTCGTCCATTTAGAAAATGATCAAATATGTATTGCATAAGTGATTCATTTGCTTTAAAAATAGGAAATATATTAGCCATTTAGAAACTATTTCTTGATACATTTAGTAAGTAATGGTCTTACAAATATACTTGATATAAAGTTAAAACTGGAAATAAACCAAGAATAAATAATAAACTTTCTTACGATAGGTTTATTCGGACGCAAAGCAATTTGCAGTGATCTGCAAAGGTCACGAAACGTTGGGTTAAAAAATATAATCATGAAAGTAACGCAAAAATCAAATGTAAAAATACAGTTATAGTAACACGCGTTTTAATCCTTTCAAAAGTATTTAATTTAAATCATCATTCTCATATCGTACGGTTTCCATACTGCGTTCAATTTCCTTTCTAGGAAATAAAATATGAATTAATACTATATAATATTCAGGCTGAGTTCTGTCTGTAACGAATTGTAAACGAGATGTTATTTATATTTAAAGATTTATCTTAATTCTTAATCTGTGTGAAACTATAACATTAAAACACCACTCTCACATTCATAACGTGTGCACATAACAATTCAAAAAGTACTCGAAAAAACCGATCTATCAATATTATAACACAAAAAAGAATGCAAGTCAGTTAATAATCCCGAATCGACACACGACAATAGAAATAAAGTCAGAGTCACTTTTTTAATAATGGCAATTCTGCTTTTCTTTTTTTTTCACCGCCACCCTAGGTTCGTTTGACATTTGAACTGGCTGATGGCTTGGCGGCCATGATTGATCGACACAACTGTAAATAAGTGTAATTTAACATTAATTTTTGTACGCGCTTTTTTTGAAGGTACCCATGTCGTATCGTCCCGGAAACACCGCGCAAGGAAGTTCATTCCACAGCTTTGTTGTACGTGGAAGAAAGCTCCTTGTAAACCACACTGTGGAGGACCGCCACACATCCAGATGGTGGGAATGATATCCTAACTTGTGGCGTGTCGTGCGAAGGAGGAATTCGGCGGCAGGAATCCGGTTAAGCTGTAAACAATAATATAATCATAATTTACATACAAATTAGCCGATGATGAAATGGCGTTCATTTGTCACTCGGCCATGTCATTCGTACTCAATATATGAAAGATCATCAAGCGAAATGCATCGTTGCAATCTTATACCACTTAAATTAACATTTTTGTTTCATTCTCACTAGATTATTGTAAACTTGTTGTATATAACACTCTATTTCCAAGATTTATGGTTGAAAATTCAAAAACTTGAGCTGAAGTTTTGAAGAATGAGTGACTGAATACAATTTATCATCGGTGTAAGTATCCGCCCATGGCGTAACAAATCTCCAGTCAATAACTGGCCACAAAGAATTCTAATCTTTCTTTGATTATAAAAAAATATTTCAAATTGAATTTTCGACGAACTACAATCTAAATTTAGGCGCCAAGCAGAAGCACAGTACATTATTGTTTAACCAGACATCTTTTACAATAACGCGCTTGATTTGAACGATTCAAAAACTCAATAGAGTTGTGTCACACAGATAAATTACATTTGACAGGTTTTATTACATTGATGCAGCCAAGGTATGACTTCCAATTGATACTGATGTGTCGGCAGTCGGGATGTGGGGGTCTAGGAGACTATTTAAGGCTCGTAATATTAGAAGCGATATGAAGTCATAGTTTTACTGTTTGCTAGCGAAAAGTTGACGACCACATTTCTATTTGGTAAGAGTCCTGTCCTTAGATTTTGTGGTATACATAATCTCTTCCCGTGGAGCAACTCTATATTAGTATATGTCTTATTTTAGTATATTCTGATTGGTAGGAATTTTTAATTAATATATATTTTCTTTTTGTTATGATAATTAGGGATAAAATAAAACAAAACCCAAAAATTCTGAGTGGCACTTAAATTGCGCTCGTCACCTTGAGACATAAGATGTTAAGTCTCATTTGCCCAGTAATTTCACTAGCTACGGCTAGTATAAAATAATAAAGAGTAAAATGTTTATATAGGTACTAATAACACAGGACTAAACAAGTAAAACTATGGTGGCTTCAAAAGCATGAACTATAGTACAGCTAACAACACCCTTCTCCAGGCAGGATAGAATGATATCCCATGGATGAAGTTCTAAATAGGTACATGAAGTTAATTTACATTTGTTTAGTTGATAGTTTAACCAAAAAACCGTATACAGTTAGTGCTAACCAAATAGAATCGGAGTAATTAAAAAAAAAAATTATTATCAATGGGCATAGGTGAGCACCTAATATTAAGTGAATTCTATCAGAATGTCCGTTGAAGATTGACGGGAAGAATTAAATTTAAGTTACAATAAGACGATCATTGATATTGACAAGCCACAACCTGAGAGTTGAACAAAGCATACAAGATTTTATGACGTTACGTCACTGGAACAGTTAGCTCAGTTGGCAGAGCACTCGCACGGAACGCGAGAGGTCGTGGATTAAAGTCCCGCATCGTTCATAAAAAAATTGTTTTCAAATTTTATTTGTGATCATATTGACATTGTCCTTAAAATTAGTTAATAAGCTAGCAAAATGCATTGAGAATTACATTTGCACATACTCACAAAATAAATTCGTAATAGAACAGCCTTACAAAACAGACGAAAGTAGTGTATTAAACCTACTTTATTGATCTACTTAAAACAAGCGAATATAGCGCTCCCACTATATAACCTCCCAGTAATATAGCACTCATTGAAATTATGTAAACAGGGTGGTGTTAATAATATAATAAGTAAAAGAAGACAGCTACCAGTAGAAGTATGCCGGCTAGATAATGGGTACCACAACGGCGCCTTCTTCTGCCGTGAAGCAGTAATGTGTAAGTATTATTGTGTTTCGGTCTGAAAGGCGCCGTAGCTAGTGAAATTACAGTGCAAATGAGACTTAACATCTTATGTCTCAAGATGACAAGCGCAATTGTAGTGCCACTCAGAATTATTATGTTTTTCAAGAATCCTGAGCGGCACGGCATTGTAATGGGTAGTGCATATCAATTACCATCAACTAACTTCCTGCTCGTCTCGTCCCTTATTTTCATAAAAAGAAAACTACTTCACGCACTGTCAAAATGAGTCCCAATTAGGACACTTTGGAGTAACGCAATACTATAACATATTTCTTTTTTTTTTTAGTAAAAAAAGATTAATTCAAGTACCAGACCGAAGTACCGAGTTAATAAAACTTAATAAAAGTTGATGCCTTTATTTGTAGGATGATCCACAAGAATATAACGCAGAAAGTAAACACTCGGAGCTGCTCAAGGGGCTAGAAATTTGTAAGCTCTCAATTAAATGATACGTTATTATTTTCCGCCCCTTTTGATAATCAAACAAATTATTTCGTAATATTTCGTCCGGTTAATTTACTTTGTTAATTATTATTTCAATTGTTATTTGTTAAATTTATCTCCTTAAATACAAGACGTAATCAATAGGGTGGATGTGAATGAATAGAGAATTATTTACATTAAAATTATTTACAATTTATATTATTAAATGGGCTTTACACTAGAACATTTCCCTGGAAAAAAACGTTGTTATTGTCTTTTTTTCAGGATTCTTGAAAAGCCAAAAAATTCCGAGCGGCACTACAATTGCGCTCGTCACCTTGAGACGTAAGATGTTAAGTCTTATTTGCCCAGTAATTTCACTAGCTACGGCGCCCTTCAGACCGAAACACAGTAATGTTTACACATTACTACTTAACGGCAGAAATAGGCGCCGTTGTGGTACCCACAATGTAGCCGGCATCCTGTGCAAAAGAGCCTTCCACTGGTAAGTGTGTAAGATTACAATAATTTAAATTAGTGCAGGTTTATTCTTGGTTTAAAAATAGGTGGGACTAACGAGTGTACGGGTTTGATGATATGTAATTACAGCAATGACATGCTAAGTCTTACACTCGCGATGTATATGTCACTTTGTGGGAAATAGAGTCTAACAGTTCATCGCTATTTTATTCAATGTTTTCACAGTTGTCACAGTCTTTATAGACGTACAAATTATCTAAGCAGATAAATTAAAAACGCAAATCCCTTTTTTAATATAAAATATGATCTAAAGTCTTAGAACAGTTTTCCAGATACATCGGGAAAAATTTAAATATTCATAAATGCAGTAGGTATTAACTCTTCTACCGCACCTGGCATTGTAAACTTTTGACACTGCCTTACAAACATTTTTCCCGGAAAATAATTGTACATTTATCCTCCAGAGGGCATTTATTTCCCTTCACCCACAATTCGGCTTGGAAACAAGCCAATTAGTACATTATTTCTTACTTTTAAATCTTAAGACGTCTCCATACATTTTTGAATTTTTATAGTATCGCTTAATTTTTTTTATAACAGTAAGGGAAGAGACGAGCAGGACGTAATGCTGATGGTAATTGATACGCCCTTCCCATTACAATGCAGTGCCGCTCGAGATTCTTGAAAAACTCAATAATTCTGACCGGCACTACAATTGTGCTCGTCACCTTGAGACGTCATAAGATGTTAATTATCATTTGCCCAGTAATTTCACTAGATACGGCGCCGTTGTGGTATTCTAGCCGACATCCGGTGCAAAGGAGCCTCACAATGGTAAAAACGGCAAGAAAAACTTACGATTAGGCAAACTTTTATTGTTGTGTGAATGTTTTGAGTGTGTTGTATTTTTTATTCCTTTTATGAATAAATAAATAAATATTTTTTTAAGTTTATGAGTTTAGTGATTTAGTGTATTTAGTGATAGCTATATTCAATATATTTTTAAGCTAGTCACAATGTCAATATATAACAACAGGTACCTTTGGTAGCCAAGAAATCAGAGTACTTACTACAGAGTTCTGTACTCAAAATAGTTTTAGTTTCTAATGCTGTGGCCTTCTTGTAGTGATAAGGCGTATATATGCATTATTACATAAATTCGTCATTTACCATTAATTAATTACAAAATTGTAATCATTTTATAGATATCATATTCTTTTTAACGCCTCAGAATTTCTTGCATATTTGTGGATATTAGCACATAACATACTTATTCCCGAAACCGACATTTTATTAATAATTTACAGAAATCCACACAAATGACGTCACAAAAAGAAGATTAAAAACTAATACAATTTCAAATATATTTCGTGTTATAACACCTTAACAAGACTTCCCCTTTCTGTTCAAAGAATAATCCTTTATTTTTAAAATTTATTGCACTCCGAAGAAATATTACATCTGAATCGCTTAAGTCCATGCTTGCTCCTTGTAATCCAAACTGGAATTAGATTCGCTTGTTTGACGTTAATTAAAAGGGTTACTTTACAAACAATTATATTGAAAATCTCCCACAAATACTATTTTCTTTCAAAGTTCTTTTGTTTCTTTGTTTTTTTAATAATTCTTTTAAATTTCGTAAAAAATTTGTTTTGTACATTTTCTGGGATCATATTGTAGAGGCATATACATCGCCCAATAAAAGACTTACAGTTATACTAGCTGACCCAGCAAACGTTGTATTGCCGATATTAAAATCGCGATACAAAAGTAACTGTTGATCGTAGATAGGTGAAAATTTTAAATTGTATGTGTTTTTAATGCTGACTCATAGACCACCCTTAACATTTAGGGGGATGAATCATAGATGTTGTCCGATTCTCAGACCTACCATACTCGTATATGCACTCAAAATTTCATGAGAATCGGTCAAGCCGTTTCGGAGGAGTTCAAAGTTTAACACCATGACACGAGTATTTTATATATTAGTTTTTGTTCAAACATAGCATAGCAAGAAAAATGAGACTGATACGATGGAAGCTGTGGATGGAACAGAAGCGATCACCGCAGGCATCGACGGACAGGACCACAATTTATGAATAGAAGCGAACATTTTAGATCATTGTAATGTATACTTTATTTCCACAAAGTAAGGAACCATTTTGTATACAAAGTTTGCGATCAAAACAACGGTTGCTGCATATCTTGAGAACAAGTTCGCTATCGTAAAGAAACTCTGAGCAATGTTATAAATGGGTTTGTTTTTTATGCTTTTAAGTGAGTTTTCTACCGATTTTCGCATGGACACACGTTGTATGGAGTACAAAAAGGATATAGTGACGACCTATATAGCCGAGTGGTTAGCGATCCTACCTACTAAGCTAGAGGTCCCGGGTCCGAATCCCGGTAGGTGCAAGCATTTATATGATGAATATGGATGTTTGTTTCCGAGTTATGGATGTTTAAATGTATTTATGTATGTTTATATGAATTTATGTATGTTTAAGTAAGTATATTGTATTAAATATAAAATTTTCTTGTAACCCATAACACAGGCTATATATGCTTAACTTAGGGCAAAATAATTTGTGTAAAAAGTGTGTCAATATATTATATTATAGGATTATAAAAAAAACAGTAGCATTCCGGCAGTGTCGACAGAAATGAAAAAACCGTCAGAAATATTATTTTTGTGCAGAAAATTTTAAATGAAGTATTTTTTAGTAACAATAGCGGTAACAATGTCGCAAGTTATATTGTTTTATTCTCATCTCAAAAAAAAGCCAACGCTCCTAAAGAAATGCTTACTTCAAAATCTTACGTACAATTTCTGCTAAACCCAGAAGTATTTTCTAGTTCGGTGCATCAAATTGTCTCTAGACAAAGAGATTTGTTGTATTCTCATAGATACCTACATGTCATCTTTATTTCTTTTCTTTTTGTATCTTATTAACGCAAATGTTATGTGTATTAGGGTCTTTAACCACCTTCCAAAGAATTTTAGAGAGATGTTTAGACATCTCTCTCAACATTAATGCATAAAAATTTTTAATTATGGCTAATAGATAAATGTTGTATAAAAAAAAACTTTATCCAAAAATAATAGTATTTAAATGTAATTTTTTGAGAGGTACCTACAAAATAATGTTTATTTTATATTATATTATTGAATAAAGCTATGTAATGTGTATTAATGACGTATAAATATAAAAATTCCAATTTTGACAATCAAATATTTGTATGCCGATATATTGGCGAATTGTGCTGTACACCAATTAATTGTTAACAACTATGTTACCACGATTCATACAAATAAATCATTTCATTCAACGCGAGCATATTCGGGAGTTTATCTATAATGTAGTAAAGCCATATTTATCCATTGAACGGCTCGATCACTTGGTGTTATGTAGAGACGTCGATTTCTTGTGTGTCTTCCGTCGCCTTTATCATAGTGTCCGAAGAGCTGTTTCACCTGATTCCTGCCATCGAACTTCACCTTCGAGTGAAACGCCATAAATAAGGATTTTATCCTCACCATCTTTATGTGTAGCGAAATGAGAATGCTCAATTCAAAATTCGACCCAGGAACTACATTTTTTTATGGAAAAGGAGGACAAACGAACGTAAACGTCTTAAGTGATCACCGCCAACCATATTCTCTTGGAACACCAGAGAAATCACAGGAGGGTTGCCGGCCTTTTAAAAAAGGTGCACTTGAATTTCTTTTACAGTACCCATGTCGTATCGTCCTGGAAACACCACACAAGGAAGCTCACGCCACAGCTTTATAGCACGCTGAATAAAGTCACGCCACACATCCAGATAGTAGGGCTGATATCCTAATTAGTGGCGTGTCGTGCGAAGGTGGAATTCGGTGACAGGAATCAGTTGAAACAGCTCTTCGGAACACACCCCGTGATATACGACATACATAATGATTACTACGTCAGTCGTAAAAAACAATGGTTTCCTGATATAAATGTTCCCAGCACGAATACATCATTTGTACTTATTATGAAGACATCCAAATCGCAACGGAAGGGGCTAGCCCCACTTAGTATAATTTAGTGAGCTACATATCAATGCTTCTCGTAAAATAATCCACGTGAAGCCATATTATATTTTTCAGGTGTTGGAATAAATTGAACCAAAAATTATCCCTTGGCGCATAATACTATTACACTAAACAAGCTTATAGCGATTTGGTTCTTTGGTGAGAAATTATGTATTAAGTATGTTGTCTCTTTTTTAAGAAGATAAGGGACACGTTCAGCTGATGGTAATTGATACGCCCTACCCATTAAAATGCAGTACCACTCAGAATTCTTGAAAAACCCAAAAATTCTGAACTCCAATGCCCTCGTCACCTTGACACCTTGATGTTAAGTCTCATTTGCGCAGTAATTTCACTAGCTACGGCGCCCACCAGAGCGAAACACAGTAATGTTTATACATTACTGCTTCACCGCAGAAATAGGCGCCGTTGTGGTACCCATAAACTAGCCGGCTTCCTGTGCAAAGGAGCATCCCACTGGTAGTCTTTGTATCTTATTGATTGAAATGAGAAATGAAATGATATGAAAATAATGAGATGATGATAAATAATGTTGCAATAATAATAATAATACTTTATTTTCATTTCTTTACACTCACTGCAAATAACTTAAATTACAAAATGTAATTTGTTTATTATATGATACTAGTTAATTATTTACATGGTTTTGCAGTGATGTCAAAAGGGTTGGACCTCTGACCCCGAAACAAGTTGAAGCTGTATCTTCGGGGTCAGTTATTCCTCGACAAATTAAAATGCTACCAATTAAACATCATTATAATAAATAATAATTAAATGTGTGTGAGTTTAATTCATAGTAAGTTAGTTACAGTAGACTTTCCGTTTCTGAATATCGTAAGTGGTTAAGCTTATCTTAAGATAAGCGATGGTTTCTTGAAATGAAACTTCCTTAGAATCGTTCTGATTTCAAACCAGATGCAACGGAAAAAACTACATGTAAGAGACACAAATACAAAAATGTGTAGGATGACGCCGGCAAAGAATGAGACAGAAATATGCATACTATTGAAGTGAAAACTTCTTTATCCTCGTTGTGATTTGAAAGTCGATGAAACGAAAAAGCGACAGTAAAAAGAGGAGTCACATCAATTCATAATATTTAACAAGGGAGATAATGAGATAGGAAGCATTATACAATGTTTTGGTACCAGGCGATCATAGTTAAAGAAGAGATTGTCTTAAGTATGGCGCGAGTATACCTTAATATATTCTGACTCCAAGCGCACGACGTATTACTACATAGACACCAGGAGAACATATTATTATATGTATTAGTTGTGGTAGGAATGTCTTTCATAGCGGTTGAAATCATGTAACTAGTCCTCCTAGTGTCCTAGCAACACGTACCAGGAATTCATATGCAGTTTAGAGGTTCATGCGCCATGCAGGTTTCACTTCTGACATGTGTACTTTGTACGCACGCAATGTTTTTTTTTATCAATATGGATGGGAAGGAATGAAGACGAAGGTTTTCAACTAGTGTGTGTTGCCAGTGATGACTTACGGTACACAGACGTTGTCGGTAACTATGGGCCTTATGAGAAAGCTCATGGTCGCTCAGAGGGCAAAGGAGAGGGCTATGCTCGGAGTTTCCCTGCGAGATTGAATTAGACATGAGTAGATCCGTAGGGGAACCAAAGTTACCGACATAGTCGAAACGATTGCGAAACTGAAGTGGCAGTGGGCAGGGCACATAGTTCCACGGACAGATGGCCGTTGGGGCAGTAAAGTCCTCGATTGGCGATCACGTACCTTAAGACGAAATGTTGGTAGGCCCCCCACAAGATGGACCGAATATCTGGTCAAGATCTCCGTAATACGTTGGATGAGGGCAGCGCCAGACCAATCGTCGTGGAAATCTTTGGGGGAGGCCTTTGTCCAGCAGTGGACGTCTTCCGGCTGATGAAGAAGAAGATAAAGGAATGTACTAAGCGGATCCAGCGACTATCGATTCGAAAATCGATTTACAAACAATTCGATTAGTCAATAAAAGTAACAGAAGCGACAGTAAATAAATTGCATCGGAATCCGATACAGATCTCATTTCCATACCGTTTATTAGCCACGGTGTGTAGATACTCTATAAACATACCAGTAAGTAATCATACTTGTTGATGCCCGATTGACACGAACACTCTAGTTACGAAACAATAATTAAAACTGTTCACGAATGTGAAAAACCTGAGAATACCGATTGTCAGATAGAGCGATTGTATGGATTGCATATTGAAAAAACACGCAAGAGATAAAGCGCTTTACGCTTCAGCGATTTAAAGGCATCACGGGCTATCACAAGATAATTGCATTTCCTACTGTATTACTACATTGGCATAACGATGTATCGATTTTAAGATAGCGAGTACTAATACTTACAACACTATTTTAGCTGGATAACGTCGCTTATAAATACCACAAATTAATCGTAGAGCCAGTATTTTCTTTCGCTCATACTGAAAAACTACTGAACCGATCAGAATAATACTTATACTATGAGATGCAGCGTGTTTTGAAGACGGTTTAAGTATAAAATATGTTAATTATTACTTATCTGGAACATATACTTTTTTGACTTAGAAATATCTATAAATTCGCAATACAACTAATTCAGTCAATGACATTTCATTACATATAACAATTCACGGGCTACTTAAATAATATGGCTAAACAACGTTTGCCGGGTTTGCACTTGTAAACTAATATAATATTTATGTTATCAAATAACTAAACGACAGATCAAATAATGTTACACAAAGGCGCGATCGTGACTTAGATACATTAGTATCACAGTATATTTAAGGACCAAGTCAGCGTGTAAAGATAATTTAGATTAAATTATATTGTACGATATTAAAACACTTTGTCGATTTGTATTATGTTTATTGTGTATTGTTGTTCACCAACTTTTACACCTAATCTAATAGCTGCTTTTATATCTCATACAGCTCTAATAGTTTATATGTCGTTTGTGTTATAAAAAATACAGTTACCCCATTAAATTTCATGCTGTTAGTTATATTAGAAAATCCTTCATATCTGCTGCATATGCCGACAAAATAGGCTATACAATGAACCTATATTTATTTTTATTATTTTGATATAAACTCCAAAATTTACGCCTAGTTTTGCAGCCAATACAGCTTTCAAATTTCTAACAGCTGTAATAATTTATATGGCGTTTGTTTGATGAAAAATACAGTTGCCCCATTTATTTTTGTCTTGTTAGTTATGTTATAAAATCCTTCATGACTGTTGGATATGCCCACCAAAGCCCATACATTAAACTTGTATATTCAATTTCGATATAAACTCCAAGTGGTACGCCTAGTTTTGAAGACAATAAAAAATAATTAATAATAAATTTCTAACTGCTGTTATAGTTTATATGGATAGATAGATTATACGTTTATGTAATGAAAAATAGGGTTGCCCCATAATATGGCGTATGTGTGATGAAAAATACAGTTGCCCCATTCAGTTTTGTCCTGTTACTTATATTTTAAAATCCATGTCTGCTGCATATTGGCCACTAAATAGGCCATACATCGCTACGGTTATATAGAACCTATATATTCAGCGAATGGTGAGCAAGCTGTGACCACACAGCGCATTACATCGTACGACTCTCTGTTATTGCTCTGCCATTCGTGATGATGGCTGACCGCAGCTCAGATTACATGTACTTTACTGTTATTTATTACCTTCGACGCACAGCCTCCACGTGACAATTACGTTGGTATATTGGGTGCGCCAGAATTCATTGAATGTTAATCTATATACATTAAAAAATCGATGTATGTCTGTGAATGTTCCATTTGGACTACAAAACGGTTAAATTTGATGAAATTTTCAGTTTACTTTGAGAGTAAATGAGTGAGCTTGGGGATTATCAGAACTTTTGGAAATGGAAGAATATTCAAGGTCGCGTTACTGACATTCAACAAAAATGTATATCTATTATATACAGATAGATGTATGACGCTATGTGATGCTTTTAATGAGGAATTCATGTAAATAGAAAACTTTTTATGCATAAATAACATATAAATGTAAATATTTTATCAGATAAGTGTAATTTTTAGTTTTAATTGAAATAAAAAAATTATAGCAACATGCTATAAAAACATAAAATGCCTAAAAGACAAACTAAAAATAATTAAAGTTTTAATTATTGGTACTTCAATTACTTTTGTTATTTTTAATAATCCTTCTTAGAAATTTTGAATTTTATTGATGAGCTAACAGAATAGTGTGACTTGTACTCCCGGACGGTTTGTCCTGGAGATAGGTGCGAAAGAGCGCGAGATATTGGGATTTCTACTCCCACACATATGTTCGCACACAAGCTTTGTTACATATGATCTTATTATTAAAATTAAGCAAATATCTAACAAGGGTTTTCTTTAAAAAAATGGTATGTAAATACCTCTTAAGTTGAAGCAATTAAATATCATAATAAAATTTTGTTCATACTAATAATAAACAACCAGTGGGAGGCTCCTTTGCACAGGACGCCGGCTAGATTATGGGTACCACAACGGCGCCTATTTCTGCTGTGAAGCAGTAATATGTAAACATTATTGTGTTTCGGTCTGAAAGGCACCGTAGCTAATGAAATTACTGGGCAAATGAGACTTAATTATATCAATTACCATCAACTGAACGTCCAGCTCGTTTCGTCCCTTATTTTCATAAAAAAAAACAGCAGGGAATTTCATTAAAGATTCATCCTAAGCCAAATGAGTTCATATTAAATGTCGCTGTTTTTGTCTGAGGGACAATTACAAGCACAGGATCTATTCATAAATTTTCCTCTAAGTTGATAACACTTCACGTACAGATTAGGCCACCAGGGTAGCAGGATGTACATAATCTTGTTTACTGAACATTGAGTAACTCTACCATATATTGTACCAAATAAAAGGATATTAAAATCACAACATGAGATAAGAGAAGTGTTATAAAATATGTTGATAAATCATCGGGGATATCCTGTCGGTCCCTGTGTGATGTGGAAATTCTGAGGTAAATGCTTCTAATATAAACACCATCTTTGTGCTGAAGATTTTTTTTATGATAATAATGGACGAGACGAGTAGGACGTTAAGCTGATGGTAATTGATACTCGCTACCCATTACAATGCAGTGCCGCTCAGGATTCTTGAAAAACACAAAAATTCTGAGCGGGACTACAATTGCGCTTGTCACCTTGAGACATAAGTTGTTGTCTCATTTGCCCAGTAATTTCACTAGCTACGGCGCCCTACAGACCGAAACACAGTAATGTATACACATTACTGCTTCACGGCAGAAATAGGCGCCGTTGTGGTACCCATAATCTAGCCGACATCCTGTGCAGAGAAGCCTCACAAGTCCCACTGGTTAAAATGGAGAAATGGGCGATTCGAGCTGTTTACCAACTAGGTCCCTGGTCACTCACAGAGAAGTTTAAGAAAACAAATATATTATATGTATACTATATTAAATTAAATTTGTAATCAAATTAATTATCTCAGAATAAATAATTAATCCCAGAAGAGAGGAATATCACTTTAAAAATAACAAATTGTTTAGATTTGAACAAGCGACATCTCAAGTAAATTTCTTAATAAGCAATTATTGGGGTTGAGCAGGTTATCAACTGTAAAGTAGATCCTGTAGATGGAGCCACAACCAGAAGGAATACCAAGATAAATCTTGTAAACGAACCATACGTCACTCGAACGGTTGGCTCAGCTAGAAAAGCTCTCGGACGAAACCCGAAAAATTTAAACAATTTGTTATGATTTCAAAGTGAAAACACTTCTAGGATTAATACACAAATAAAATTTTAAAAACATAATTTTATGAATGATGCGAACATGACTCGAACCATGACCTCTCTTTAATAAATTTATATTTAGTAAATATCTTTCTTTTTAATCTTAAAAAACCTATTTTAATTATTTTCAACATACTTCTATGTATGTATGCTTAGATAACTTATACGTCTAGATAGAGTCTCTTGCTGTTAGACAACAGATAAAAATAGGCCAGGTTTATTACTTTAGTGTGCGTGACAAGCTCACGAATCGACGTCAATTTGTGTTAGTGTGAATTGATTGCTCAAAATAGAGACTAACTGTCAACCTCAATTTTTTTTGACGTTTTCACAGCTGTCTGTTTATACGTATTAATGACCTTAGTATGTATGCAACACGGCTATGTTTACACGCGACGCCATAATCGCTAGAACCGCACTCAAATATCTAGAAACAAAACTATTCAATGACAATAGAGACATTTGATTCTAGCTGTCATTATGTTCGAACAAGAATGTTAATTAAGTTGAATTATTAATACGAGCACTGCACTAGTGTAGTGTCGTGTTCTAACTCAACAGTGAATTATAGAGCTGGCGACTAAAGAACTCATTTGATTGGTGATCACTTCATTAATATTGCACCGTAGTCCATTTTTTGAAGTGAAAACTTCTTTTTGTGAATGACACTGAGACGTCACGCTTGGCTATGTAACGCTGCAAAGTCGACTAAGGGAGACTCGAGAGGAGATTCCTTCCCGTTATTTGATATAATGTAATGCCGCCATTTGATTTATTGAAACGACAGCTTATTTTTGTAAGCCAGCCGAGTTACAGACACACCGACACATGCAAACATTTATGGTATAGCCATGAGCATGACGCTTCCCTTGAAAGTAAGTAGCATTGAAAGTATGTAGGATTTTTTTTGATAATATTATTGATACGCCCTGCCCATTACAATGCAGTGACGCTCAGGATTTTTACAAAACCAAAAACTCTGAGCGGCACTACATTAGCATTTGTCACTCGTTTGCCCATTAATTTCACAAGCTACGGCGCCCTTCAGACCGAAACACAATAATGTTTACACATTATTGCTTCACGCCAGAAAATGGCGCCGTTGTGGTACCCATAATCTTACGTAACCGTAATTCGTAACTTTAAATATTATGATTTATACATCTAGATAGACTATGACAGCTGTGAAAACATCGAAAAAAAAAGACTAGATGTAACCCCTATTTTGAGCAATCCACGCACACTAACACAAAGTGTGATTCAAATCGCGAGTGTAAGACGTAGCTTGTCACGCACACTAAAATATTATTCATGGCCTGTTGTCTAACAGCTCGAGACTCTATCTAGCCGTATAAATTATCTACAAAAAATTGCTAGAATATAAATATCTAAATGGCAATTATTCAAAGATGATTCATTTCTCAAATGTGTAACAATTTAATTATGAATATGGATGCATTTTTCACAAATTGAAAGAAAATTAACAAGTCAATTACATCACCCTTAAAACAAAATGGCGCGGAATGTGCGTCATAAAAAGCGGGAACAAGGGTTGCGAATTTCTTTCTGGGTCTGTACGTTTATTTAATTAATCGCATTCTTACAAATGGGGAGCCGATGTCCGAATGTTTAAATTTTTTAAATATCTATTCGAATTTCGAATAATATCATTCATTTAATAGAGAAAGTAAAAAATATAAAAATTGAATCAATTCTATAATGAAGTGAATTTATTTTCAAAGGTTATGAGTGGACTCATTATAAAGTATCAAGGGCTGATTTGACAAGTCATTTTCGAACAATTTTATTCATAATTATGCTAAATAATATAACTGGGGTTCTCTTTTACGCAGTAAAAACTTGACTGTCCGCTGAGTTTGTTGCGCCCGTTATTCTCAGGTTTTCAAGCATACTTTTTGGAATGGGTGGTAGTTTTTGACTTTCAATAAGTGATAAAACATCCTCTTTGAATTAAAATATTTGAATTTGAATAGTATTGCAACACATACTTTAAAATGAATTAGTTTTAGGAAATTCCTTCCTTAAAACCTTTTTTGTTGATTTTTACTATTTTCTACCTTAACATGTACCTACTCATATAATGATTTTATTTTTTGTTATTTCCTTAGATCATTTATTATACGTCTAGATTGATTATGACAGCTGTGCAAACGTCGAAAAAAATTGAGTTTAGAGGTAACCAATATTTTTAAGCAATGCACACACACTAACACAAAGTGACATACAAATCGCGAGTGTAAGACGTCGCTTGTCACGCACACTAAAGTAATAAACCTGGCCTGTTTTTATTGTTTGTCTAACAGTAAGAGACTCTATCTAGACGTATAAATTATCTATGGTTATTTGTTTACTAAAAGGACACATCAGTAATAATTTAAACTATTACATTAAACGCAGTAGAGATACATCAATATTACCTATTCCTTTTTTTGTCGGTTCCGTTAAGCTGCCGAGAATCCTATTAATTCTCACACTAGAATAAAAACATACGTAAAACCGAATCAATGTAAAAAACTGCTAAATCATATCGCCGTTACATCTCGGATGGTCCTTTTTTATTTCAATTTCCGAGGGTGCTCTAAACGCTCCAACAGACTCTATTATTCGTCTGTGCAACAGTCTGACGGGGCACATTTCCCGTTTGTTATTAAATCTAATAATGTATATTATAACATATTCATATCTGCAATCTGAATTGATATGCCAATTTCATTATTTTCGGCGCTCGAGATTAATGTTATTTGAGTTTTAACAGATGTTATTATACGTTATTACTTCACAGATTAAAAATGGGCTTAAAGTGAGTTGAAGTCCGAATAGTTTCAAAATAAATAAATACTTTAGATAATTTATACGTCTAGATAGAGACTTTTACTGTTAGACAACCGATAAAAACAGGCCAGGTTTAATAGTTTAGTGTGCGTGACTAGCTAAGTATTACACTCGCGATTTGTTTGACACTTTATGTTATTGTGTGTGAATTGGTCAAAATAGAGGTTAACTCTACACTCAATTGTCTATCTAGACGTATTAATGATTTGAGTAGAATAAGGAGTTACGTAATGATGTGGTGATCTAACTTATTTGGCTTGAACGGGAGAGTTTCTAAAAGTGTAGCTAAAACGTGCTTCTGTACTTCATAACCTTACAGTTCGGAAAGGTGTGAATTTAAAACTAATTCAAATTCAAATATTTTTATTCAAAAAAGGATGTGAAATCAGTTATTGGAAGTAAAAAAAACTACCACCCATTTCAAAATGAATGCCTCAGACCTCAGGCCTGAGAAGAATGGGTGCAACAAACTCAGCGGGCTTTCTTTTTCATCAAAAAATATGTTTACTAAGTAATATTTTACAATTAAACTTATTATTTAAAAGCCTGAGGGCGGTCGCTCCATTCACAATCTGTGGTATCATTAAGAAAGTCATTTATGTTATAGTAACCTTTACTAATACTAGCAATACTTCTTCATTTGTGTGTCACCAAACTTATGGCTATGTTCTCTTATAACAGAGATTTCTTACAAAAACTTCAAAACAACGCACTGCATAAAAACCTAGTCTATAAAGACTCTATTTATTGATTGTTGTTGATTATAGACAAGAATACATAATGATTGTTCGAATCACATTCAAAACGATTCGATGTTTCAGTCTCGAGTTCATTTTACGTCAGTTTACATTTGCCCCGAAATGATTCATTTGCATAATAGCTTTTTTTCCGCCATTACTATTTAAGTTAATATTCTGATTTGTTTGAGCGGGGGTCGCACGCACAACAGACATAAAGACAATCTGTACGTAGCGACCATTTATGTAAATATGAATCCACGATACTGTGCTATTATGAAAATTGTGGCTACAACACGGGAGTGCCCTCATATTCATGTAATTCTTAGGTAGGGCTTTAACGATTTATTTAATTCCGATCGTAAATTTATTCGATACAATTATTAGTTAATAATTTTCGTATTACTCCTGATTTGTTGTATTACTTATGGAAATTAAGATTACAGTATGCATTGGTATGTTGTTATTTAGAAATCTTAATAACAAGGTAACAGAAATGTTTTAAGTGTTAATTCCTTGCAAGACAACTGTCACCTATATATACCTATACAATTCTACGTAGAATTAGAAATATATGTATGACTTGAGATATAAGATGCTAAGTCTCATTTGCTCACTAATTTTACTAGTTACGGCGCCCTTCAGACCGAAATACAATAATGCTTACACATTACTGCTTCTAGCCGGCATCCTGTGCAAAGAAGCCTCATATATACAAACATATAATGACGCCTCTTTCCCGTGGGGGTAGGCAGAGACCACTGCTTTCCACTTGCTACGATCCTTACATACTTGTTTCGCTTCGTCCACTTTCATATTCCTTTCATACATACTCTTCGGTTTAGGATACTCTTGACCTGGCCTTTTTAAGACGTCCCTGATCTCTCCCTGGTCTCGAATCGTCCCCCTCGTTCTATCCACACTTTCATTCACACTGGCCTTATACACTTTTTTCGTCAATCGAATGAAGAACATTCATTCTCTCGACATTGCCAAACCATCTCAGCATACCTTTCTTTATTTTTGTCACAACATCTTCTTTCAGACCACAACGTTTTCTTGCAAAGAAGCCTCCAACTGGTAAATACCTAAGTCGCCTAATAGGACACCCTTGGGCCTGGGACTCCCCCGTTATTTTTATGCCCCAGGAAAGCACAAGGCATAAAGATAGTAGGGAAGAAACGAACATAAGTAAGAAATATAGTAAAAAAATGAGGGCACGGCGAACGCAAACAGATCAAAAACGTACAGTCAAGTACTTAAAAAGTAGTATATAATAACAATATCAGATACTATCTAATTAGCCATCTTAGAATATCACAACACTACAAACAGCATAATAAAAACACCGCGTGTCAGCGCAAACGTAATTAAGAATATCGCAAAAACAAAAGAAGTTCGCGAAACTTATTAACAATTTCCGTGAGTTTAATCAACAGAACATCAGAAAGTAATAAGCTCTATTAAATAGTCCTTTAGAATTTCTCATTTCATTCGTCTTAAGCCATCAGAAACAAAGTGCGGCCTTCTTCGATGGTGTTATTAACATGTCGAAATAATTACAGACTACATCAATCAGGGACCATATGCAGATAGAAAATTTGTGCGAGTCAGCGAGTGTTGTCGGGCCCTACATCCAACCCTTTCTTTGATATCTATAATGGTATTCCGAATGGAGTTATTAAATTTTAGACTCAAATGGGTCTTGGCTTCCAATGATATGTAATTGAATCAATTAAATGTATATTATTTCTTTTTATTTGTTTGTTTATATGAAGAATCTTACAGTTTTTTATCAAAAATAATTAATATTAGATATACAAATTAGTTCCTAACGATGCTTATTACATAGTGAAGTCTTAAGAAAAGATTATCAAAAGTTAATTATTAATAATAAAAAACACAAAAAGCTTAAGTTACCCATAAAAATATAAACTTTAGATATCATTTTAAATTATTTTACAAAAGATACAAACATATCTGTACATAAAGTGTTTGGTGGAGCGATTATCTATGTTTGGAGATTTGAAGCAAATCGTTATATCACTCATCATCTGGTAGATACAGGTTTTTTTTTAGGAATAGGAGGACAGACGAGTTAACCACCAAGGGACCTGATGGTATGTGACAGGGGCATGCATACCTTATAGGCAACTAGGCAGTGCCACCTTGTGAAGTATTTACACAAAAATATAATTTTGGGGGTTCCCCAAACTAAGAACTGAAATCCAAATTTTTTTTCTTCAAATTATATGTGTGGATAGGTCGTTAAAAATTATGTGGAGGTTTCTAATATCTTTTTTTTTCTAAACTGAATAGTTTCCGTGAGAGACACTTCCAAAGTGGTAATATGTGTGTGTGTCCAACACTGTAACTTCTAAAATAAGAGTATGATAAAAGTAAAAAAATATATGATTTACATTACCATGTAAACTTTGACCGAAAATGTATTTTGTTGTTTTGTTTGAACGATCTAGTAAGTAGTTTTTTTTTCATAAATCATAAATCTATCACTCAAGTTGGCTCAAACTACACACAAAGTGCTCAATTGTTTGAAATCGGTTTAGGAGTTCATGGCAGACAAACAAAGTGACACAAATTTTTTATATTTAAAGATAAAATATTTGAAAGTAACTCTACCTTCATAATATGTAGCCTAAAATGTAAACAGGTGTAAACGAGAACTGTGGTTCAATGATTAGCATATTTCGTTTAGAGCGCGACGAATGACCGCAATTAAAAGAACAAGAAACGGTTTCGATTCAATAAACTTAATTTTGAACTTAGACTAAATACTCTATACTATACTTACTTACTTTAATAAAATTATTATACATAAATGATCTTACCCCAAACTAGGCATAGCCTGTACTATGGTTATATACGCCTCGGAAACAAACATCCTTATGCTTACTATAAATGTTTGCACTTACCGGGATGCGATCCCGGGACCTCTAGCTCAGTAGGCAGGGTCACTAACCACTGGGCTATATGGGTCGTCACTGCCAACTATACTACACGGACGAGTAAAAAAAGAAGGACTCCGCGCCGTGATATTAGCAAGCACCTTTATGCTAGTGTGTGTGCGGTTACGGGGAACACTAGTTACACAATGTTTTCTCCCATAAATAATCATATTTGGCCACAAATACTTTTATAGTATAGTTTTTACACTTTTTCACAACGCACGACGGCATTTTTCAAAATATTTTATTTCAACGAAAACTGTTCTGTCACAGACGATGGCAAATTTCATAATGGCGGCCGATCGGCTTGTATTAGTGTGTGAGCGTGGGGCTATGTATTTACTCGTTAACCGGCTTGTTTTGGTGCTTCACTGTTATGTAAGGTCCGGAGTCCTTCTTTTTTTACTCATCCGTGCTATACTATAGTAAAACTGTAAAGTCGACGTGTCTGTTCATTGCATATTTATCCAAAAACTGACAGTAGTTGATAAAGGGATTGTACCTGATCATAAAAAGGCAAATTAAAAAAATATCCATTTGTCCTTATGTCTGTTCTCTTGTAAACGCTACTGACTTGACTTTCACAAAACTTTCACGAATGCCTTCAGCGTAGCCTGTAGCAATATTTGGCTGTATTGGATCAAACCAGTGAAAAAAGGTATGTTTTCATTTGCTTGTTTTACATTAAAACATGCATTCATATAAATTCTTTACCAGTGGGAGGCACCTTTGCACCACAATGGCGCCTATATCTGCCGTGAAGCAGCAATGTTTAAGCATTACTGTGTTTCGGTCTGAAGGGCGCCGTAGCTAGTAAAATCACTGGCCAAATGAGACTTAACATCATATGTCTGAAGGTGACGAGCGCAGTTGTAGTGCCGCTCAGAATTTTTGTTTTTTTTAAGAATCCTGAGTGGCACTGCATTGTAATAGGCAGGACGTATGAATTACCATCAGCTGAGCGTCCTGCTCGTCTCGTTCCTAAGTAACAAGTAAAAATGCATCTAATTTACGTGAACAAAGTCACGCGCTTGTGTTGCTAAAGCTAGTGTTGTTTAAAATTAAACATTCACGTTTGAATAGATAGATTTTGACTAGACTTATCATTTATTTCATTATTAAATTATCGAGACAAAGAGTATGTCAAAAGTAACTGACGTGACGATTTTATGGATGAGCATTAGACGTTATAATAAGTACAGTTACAGACAGATAGACATATCTACATATCTATTCATATACATAAAATTGGAGTGTCTGTTTGTAATATTGAAATAACCGTTTTTTACTACATATATTTGAATATATATACGGCACATACACCAAAATAATTTTTTTTTTAAATTTTGTCTGTCTGTCTGTCTGTTTGTTACGGCTAATCTCTATGGAAATGGCTGGACCGATTTTGACGGGACTTTCATAAGCAGGTAGCTGATGTAATAAGGAGTAACTTAGGCTACGTTTATTTCAGAAAAATGCTTTTATTTTACAAAAAATAATGTTGCTATGTCGAACAAACGCTCTAGTTCTAAAATAATTTATATGGCAAAACAACGTATGGGTCAGCTACTAATTTATATAATTAACATGATCATTGGTTGAAAAATTTAATACTATCAAATTTATATTCAAATATTATTTTAAAACTGTGTAATAGTTACTATTAGATATGTTAAATAAACAATATTAGACCGAAGATATATACGTTTTACGACGCTTAAAATAATATAATTTTTAACATACATTCATAGCAGGATCAATTTAATGATAAATAAATTTTGACACAAATTATATTTGTATACTTAGATAATATATACACGTTGACAGACTGTGAAAACTTCAAAGAAAATTCAGGTTGACAGCTGTTAACCTCTGAGCTCCTTGTCACGCATACAACTAAAGGAATAAAACTGGAATGTTTTCATTGGTTCTCTAGCAGACGCTCAATCTAGATGTATTTATCTTTTTTTTTATGAGAGGGGGCAAACGGGCAAGAGGCTCACGGGATGGGGAGAGGTGAGGCAACCGCCCATGGACATCCGCAACAACGGAGTATGCTTTTTACTTGAAGGTCCCTAAGTCGTATCTGTTCGGGAAGACCGCTGCCGGTAGTTGATTCCACAAATTGGCTGTGCGAGGCAAGGAATTTCGAACAAAACGCGCGGTTGTGGAATGTCAGACGTCTACGTGATGCGGATGGTACTTTGCACGTAATGTCCGGTGGTGGAATTCGGCCGCTGGAATCAACCCGAACAGCTCCTCTGAGCACTCCCCGTGATAAATGCCGTAGAAGATGCAGAGAGAACCCACATCTCTACGCAATGCTAGAGAATCAAGCCGATCGGAGATGACTTGATCGTCGATGATTCGAGCCGCTCTTCGTTGTATGCGGTCAAATGGAAGAAGGTGGTACTGGGGAGCACCCGCCCAGAGGTGAGAACAGTACCCCATGTGAGGCCGAATTTGCGCCTTATAAAGTTGCAGGCGGTGGCTAAAGTAAAGTTTAAAAATAGACCGATCAGCTGTTTCGTAACGATGAAAATAATTATTAGCCATTTGGCCGTGATAGTACTATGATAGCGAGCACGCGTCAATATGTTGATCGACATCACTCGTCATCACCACATTACAGTGATGACTAAACCAATCCGACAAAGATATAACCTTAACTTAATCACACACGCAACAAGGTCACTATTCTAAAAGCATGTCTCTCAACCAACGGGCCTGTATTTGAAAGCAGACTAATTAACTTTTTTACTTCGGCGTTGATTGGCAGATGGCGCTAGCGGCTTTATAAAATTGATACATCAATAAGTGGATGTGGCATGTAACAATTGTTTTATTATTTGGTGTGTTCGTTTTGGTGAGAAACTATTTGTGTGTGGATTGGAAGGCACCAGAGCTGGTGAAATAACTGGACGGAGATTTAATAGGACTCTATAAGACATTAAACGAAAATTGTTTTATTTTATAAATCTACAAAAAAAATTAGTTCCATGAAGTATGTAATAAGTTTTTTTTAAAAAAAATAACATATTTGCTAAATACTGAAGCAGGATTTTTAATTTTAAAGTATTTTTTTAATGGTGAAATAAGCTGTATGTGACTCTATTTGATTTCTTATGCCGAGCTAGCTTCATACTGAATAAGGTTTATTTTGTATATGAGTATAGTAAAGTAGTATTTTTTTTATAAAAATAAGGGACGAGACGAGCAGGACGTTCAGCTGATGGTAATTTATACGCCCTGTCCATTACAATGGAGTTCCGCTCTAGATTATTGAAAAACCCAACAATTCTGAGCGGCACTACAACTGCGCTCGTCTCCTTGCTACATAAGATGTCAAGTCTCATTTGCCCAACAATTTCCCTACCTACGGCGTCCTTCAGTCCGAAACACAGTAGGCAAAACAAATAGACGCCGTTGTGGTATCCATAATCTAGCCAGATGTGAATTATGAGAAAGCTTAGGTCGCTCAGAGGTGAAAGGTGAAAACTATGCTCAGAGTTTTCCTGTGAGATCAAATCAGGAATGAGGAGATCCATCACCGACACAGTCTTGATGGTTGGAAAACTGAAGTGGCAGTTGATCGGGCATATATGTAGCTCCAAGGACAGTTGGCCGCTGAGGCAGTAAAGTCTTCGAATGGCGACCACGTACTGGAAGTAAGCCCCACAAGTTGGACCGATGATCTGGTCAAGATCGCCGGTATGGTTGAATGAGGGCAGCGCAGGATCGATTGTCGTGGAGATCTTTGAGGGATGCCTTTTTCCAGCTTCATATCAATAAGTAAGTAAGACAGCGCATATCACTTATCATCAGGCAAATGTGCGGACCGTCTCGCCACAATTTCTCAAAAAAAAAAACGCACGTTGAAGATTTTTTGCATTATCACGATCTTGTTTCATATGCGCCACCACGTTTCGCTGTCTTAATTGTGCCGCGGCTGCTCTACATATTTGTGCTCCGGCTGACGTTATAATCTGTTTGTATTCGCGAAATAATCGCTACATTCAAGTATCACACACGACCGACATTCGAACCGGCGTTGTTCAATCACACAGAATCAATCAACATCAGAATAGCGAACGCCAAAATCCGTCATCAATCATAAAACATCAGAAAGGATTAAAATCTACGTTGCACCTTCCGAAGCTCGAGTACCCTTGTTTTTCTCTAACCCGTAAATACTGAGGGGCGTAAGTATTGCCCTGGGCGGTAAATATTATAGAGGGGGGTCGGGGTGTACCCCCGCCTCTGTAGGGGGGCACTATCCCTTATCGCGAGCGTTACCCTCGCGGCCGCTAGACAGCCGAAATGTGGGGCAAATCGATTCCTGTGCCCCATTTTTGTGCATCTGGACCGTATTGATTTTACACATACGAAAATATTGATTATCAAACAAGTTACTTATCAAAGTAACATACTAAGTTGCATAAAAACTGAAACATGTAGTAAATATTATCATCAATATTTTATGCATAGCAATTTCATTGATAGCATTAAAATGTAACCGAGAAAGTAATGATAATGCTAAGGGCGAAAAAACACATTATAACCTACCAGGTAGGTAATAGTACGCGCCAAGGGTCGAGTTGGTCGTAAAATTAGAAACAAAGTTATTCCACATCGGGCGACTATAATTATATTAAATGTGTCTCTTGTCAGGATAAAAATAAATTTATATCGATCGTTAATATTGTTGATCGCACACACGGCTGGTTTTTACTTTGTCTGTACCTTCTCTACGTTCAAATATTGTAAGAACTTTATTGTAAAAGTTATAGCTTTCTTATGATATTGTACGAGGCACAGACTGATCAGTTTTACAATAGTAATATATATATCTCAATAAGGCATAGGAGAACAAACGAGTGTACGGGTCACCTCGTGTTAAGTGATCACCGCCGCCCACATTCTCTTGCAACACCAGAGGAATCACAGGAGCGTTGCCGGCCTTTAAGGAAGCAGTACGCGCTTTTTTTGAAGGTACCCATGTCGTATCGTCCCGGAAACACCGCACAAGGAAGCTCATTCCACAGTTTTGTAGTACAGGGATGAAAGCTCCTTGAAAACCGCACTGTGTGGGACCGCCACACTTCCAGATGGTGGGGATGATATTCTAACTTGCGGCGTGTCGTGTGAAGGTGTCTGCTTGAAAAAATAATAGCATTTTGAATCATTCAACGAATAATTTATGATCGATTGTTTTAGACAACATATTAAGTCAAACTAGCTTATTTTCAGCAGTACTTTTGTAAGTTCATGTAGGCTTTTAATTTTTTTTTATAACAGGGTGCCAACCAATTCGGCATTCACTTGTCTTATAGGTAAGTAATATATTGTTGTTTAATGCTCTCAAATAACATATGTATTACCAACTTATAATCTCATTACCACGTATTTTAATTACATATGTTTTTATACTAGAAATAAATTTCTAATTACGCCATTATACAATGTAACAGGGTTCGCATTGCAAAAAATCCAAAGCGAACCAACATTGAGGCTGTAAAATGCAGTTTACTATGTTTCAACTGGCAGTCCACAGATTTGATATTCTTTTACATTTTATCGATTCCTCTTATAAACTGTTGCAATTCTTTTATTGGTTTTTATTGCACCGTATATCAACTTTTAACGAGATTTTTAGCTCATCTCAAGTAGCCCTTGTGATAATTATTTCTTTTTATTGCTTGAGGTAGTTCACTTTTATGTTAGTTTAGTATTTTAAGATCGCCGCCCGTGCCTTTGTCCGCATAGATGTCGTCATAAGGTAATGAGGCTTTCGGCATGAAGCTTCAATTTCTAAACTTCCTTAACTCCTTAAGCACGAGCTATAGGCCAGTAAAATTTCCGTTGAATCAGTGCTGCATTTTTAAAGATAAGCTTTATCGAACAGACTAACGGAGAAACAATTTTTTAATACTAAACTATAACAAAATATATACATGGTAACTGTAATCTATGACCTTTTATACGTTTGTATAAAAACTGTAAGTAAACTAACATAATATTATAATAAGCGAATTGAATCAATCATTCAATTAAAATACTTTTTAAAGGATTAAAACTCGTGTAACTGTGTTTTACATTAGTTTTAATCCTTTAAAAGGTATTTTATTTAAATGTGTGACACTCGCGCTAATCCAAGAATGTACTATTAATCAAAATTTTGTTATTAACTTCCCGCTAATAAAATTGAAAATTTTCGAAAATTCGGGAAGTTATTGGTTTCACCCAAATTGAAAATCGAGTTTTCATCAGATCTCCACGTTATAAGGTCCTACGAAGCTTCCCTGACTTTAAATATGAATTAATCCATCTTGTTTTTGTGTGTATTAAAGGTTGCAGACCATTTTAATTAATAATGAATAAGTCATCGAAGTTGCCAGCTGCAGAAACAAACATAAATCTGCATTTGTACTTACATAGCAACCATCGTTAACTATTTCTAGCGTGTTCTAACAAGGCAAGCATTGGCAATTAATAATTTTACGGTCAAAAGATAAGATTTTCTCACAGAGTTGAGTGGCAACTTGCAAAACCTCGCTACAATTACATTTCCGCCTCCTATTGTTCGGATATGAGTCTCCTTTATAATTGCAACTGTTATTTAATCCATAAATTTTAAAATTAAACCTTTTAATTGACATCATTTCTGTATTTTGGTATTAATATAGAGGAATGAAAGTATATGTCTTAAAAAAAAACATTTTATTAAAAGCTATAAAATACATTAGGAACATACATACATCTTCAGCATTATCATTTCTATTTTGACGCAGTAAAAGAGTTATTAGTAAATATAATATAGTTTTCTGTGAGTCTGCAATAATGCCAAAACCCATGTATGTCAAGAACTATCAGAGATGTACACCATTGATTTTAATCAATAACTGTACGATATACTTTGTTGAAATTCTCTTCAGTTCATTGGTTACACTCTAGACTCCATTCCCCGTAAGACGTATGGCAGAAGCGGCGCTGCAGTCATGCGAAGAAATGTTGCTAACCTCGTGATTATAATAAATAACTCCTCTTTGGTGTCTACAGATTTTGACTTCCTTAAAATTTCTCTTAAATATGTTTGTGTATATACTTATGTACACCTACTTTTCACCCTTAAATAAGTGATAATTTTAACTTTTTTTATAAACTGGCACACTTAACAAAATAATACTTAATCAGTTCCATTTAATGCCGCGGGAATTCAAATAAAGAAAATGACAGCTGTCATCCAATCAATCCATTATTACGTATTCAATGGTCTTACTTGAGTAATATGTAACAGTTCATCTCATGATAAACTCCAATGATTCCTCCAAACCACCTATAATTAAACGTGATTAGAGCGAAGTCTCAATACAGTGGGCTACAATTATGTGATGTTACAAACGGCTACCACGAAGCTTCACGCTATGCGATAGTTTCTATCAACAGTTCAGTAACTAGCGCGGAAGAGAACTTTAATTGAATGCTCTTTGTTTGTCGACGCTCTACATAATAATCAATAATTAATTTGCTTTCTTCACAGCTCAGGAAAGGTCGCACGAAGCAACGTGTATTGTAACAATTGTGAGGAGGAAGCGAGTCTCGAATTCATTCAAATTGAACCATGAATGACACGAATGAGAAAGAGACGGCGATACGCTCCAGCGTCGAGTGCGAGTGAAATGGCATTTGAATAGTACGCGAAACGGAAATAGACCCGTGTTAATTCCGTCTAGCAGGAGGGATTCCCTCATGTCATTTGTGTGCGTTCGTTTTTCGAATTCGAATATGGATTACGAATGTCGGCGTGCGTTCCGGCTGATATTGCCCGAGATCGCTTCGTTTCGTGGGGTTGCCAGTTGCCAACATTCTTTCCGTTTCGGGTACGTTTCCCCAGCAACTTGTTGATCTATTCTAATAAATTGCCTCCATGATATTCCCATTGTGGAACAGTTTGTCGCTTAACTGCTTTTGAGGAAATTGCGCTTTCCTTTCTCTTCGTTCGCTGTTGTAATCTAATTTGACATGACCTGTTTATATTTCTATAGACAGCTGTTATAGAATTAGTTTGACATCATATTCTAATAACAGTATTCATTCACATAACTAATACAGATTATTTGAAAGGAAGTGACACAAATTGGTGTTTACATACTATTATGTTTCCAACTAAATACTATAATTTTTTGTAATTTATTAAAAAACCCTGGGTTCAGGCGATTTAAGCCGCTCTTATATATAATAAAGATAGTATAGCTAAGATTAATAATGCAAGTCTAATTTTAATAAATAATATAATCGCCTAATAAATACCATAACTCTTATATGAACAAATTTTAACTTTATTTTTAGTGCAATATAGAATTTTCATTCATTCATTCATTCAGTCGATGTCAATATAAGTTTTAACAGTGTTTCCCTATCCAGCAATGCGAGCAATATAAATTAAAAGGAGGCCAATAAGTGTATTTTTGGCGCTAGTCATATTCAAATTCAAAATTTTTTCATCAACATAAATACTATTAAACAAATTTAGAATCTACCACCCATTTGCGCGTATATAACTAAGAGTGTTTGTTTATCTTCTTTAACGCAAATCCGCATTCCCTTTTTCTAAATACAAAACCTACAGAAAGAAGATATTGACAAGTGTTTTGTATCTTTCTAAAGAGTGAACTATACCATTCTCTTTGTCTAGATTAGAACAAACGAAAAAAAAACACTATGACAATTGACAACTCTCTCTACGGCGTGATGAGTTTCAAAGAAATAAAATGAAATAGCACGCTTTTATACGATAGTATTCATTGACAGTGTTAAACGTTGCTTTCGCCAAATTCGGTCTCAATTCAGAATCAGTTTGTACACGTAATAAAGCGTGTCTGATTAAAAAATAAAGCACATCTAGAATACTCTCGGTTTCGATTGCACGTTTTCTTTTCACAGTTGAGTAAAATTTTGACAGGCAAACATTGAAGTAGTCCACACTAAAAAGGAAGCTACTGTGAAACACAGATGCACCATTTTATGCCTCAAAGTTCTCGCAGAATTTTGGAGCCAATCAAGAATTTAAAATACAATCAAGAATCCAAAATTCCATAGCGATTTAATAGGCAGGCCGTAACACGTACTTTTGTGAAACATCTTGATCATCTAGAAACTTCTTATCAGTCTAGCGAAACTCTCTAACGGCCGTTCCAAATATACTATCTACATATAGAGATAAATTACTACCTTCTACTGTCATTAATTAACAGTCAATAATCTGAAGCTGTCCCAATATACCCGATAAGTCATTCTTATCGCCTTATATTGGGACGCGTGAATTGAAATTTCCATACAAACTTCTATCGCTGGTAAGCTATACGTCGTCCCATTGACAGACAGCGCGTACGAATAAGGTGAGTTACAGTCGATAAGTTTATTGGGACTGAAAAGTCGATTTTTATCTCAAGTAAAATATAGACTGAATATTGAGAACGGCCGTAAGAAACAAGCGATTCACGCTTTTGTATAAAACATGCAGTCATTGATCTATTGACAGCTATAATTTTGTAAAAAACGGAGATAGCCGAAATCCACTACTTTTAAAGCAACTGTCCACTTTCAAACTTAGCCGGATTATACTTCGTCTACAATCGCCATACTGTAATTACTACTATTTCAAATTCATGTCAAATGACTGCACGTTTCATACTAAACTAAATTTCAATTTTTACTAAGGCAGTCTCGCCTCTTATTACGAAGTATTTACATCCTCTTTGCTTCTTATCATAAACAAATACCGTCTAACAACTTGATGATGATAAATTTAAACAAAATTGTTGTAGTTTCCACAGACTATACAACTTATTCTACAGACTATACAACTATATTATCTGGAGGCAGTATCTCTGAGCACGTGCTTGAGACATTTGCCTGGTATCTTGGTTTAATATTTCAATGAGTAACCACGACTTGGATCAGTGCCAGCCTCTCCCTGCATCATTCATAACACTTACAGACATATGCTAGAACGAAGCGTCCTAAGACGATCTGATATGCAATTAGGATGGTTATACATCTTATTAAGTACCACGCGCCCGCTCATTGCATGCATTGTCACATGTAAGGAAATGACATTGGCTGAATTATTTGTATTGTGAATATTTGGGTAAGTATTTCTATGTTTTAAAATATAGGTTCTACGTATAAAAACACGCTGCATGTTATGGTATGAGTATTATTCCGATAAGTTCAGTTTTCGCAGTATAGTTATACTTTGATGCGATATACTGTTGAAGGAAATAATAGGATTTATTAATATAGATAATACAGGATGGATATCTCCTAAAGTCTTGCGTCACATTGTTTGTTCGGAATAAACTCTAAAACTACAGAACCCAGTTAATTTTCTACACTCAGTGTCGTTTCGACCAACTTGATAGATATATATTTTATTATTTTAACTACACCACCGTAAAATATTATATTATGGTGGCCAGGAATTAAATAACAAAAGCATTGGAACTGGCAAGTTGTTCATTTATTTTTAAAATTAAAACACAAATACTAAAAATAAGCAAGTCAGTATTTCTTGGTGCTATTTTCAGACGTTGTAAAAATTAAATTTAATTCGTTAGCGTTTGAATTGATTAAGCAAATTAGCTTTTTCATTCCATAATAAATTGACGAGGCTGTATGATGTACTAGCCTTTGCCTGTTTCATGCAAAAGGATGAAATGAAACGGAATAAACAAATATTTCAATTTCATGAATACAGAGACGATTAGCACAACGCAAAATACAATAAAAGAAAATTATTTAAATCATTTTTAAATATACTCGATTACAAAAGAAAACCCCGTTAGGTTTATTGCCAAAATAACTTCATAATGAAGGTTGGACATCCATTCCACCTACAAAACAAATACTTATAAAAAATAATCTTTTAATTCAGTTACAGCCGTTCACAATATACTATGTACAGATAGAGATAAATTACTACCTACTACTGTCAGTAATTAGCTGTCAATAATCTGAAGCTGTCCCAATATACCCCATAAGTCATTCTTATCGCAATGTTGCAATTTCCATACAAACTTCTATCCCTGGTAAGCTATACGTCGTGCCATTGACAGACAGCGTGTACGGATAAGATGAGTTACCGTCGATAAGTTTATTGGGACAGTAAAGTCAACGATAGTTACGATTTTTTATCTCAAGTCGACCACAACCGGAGATAGACTGAATATTGGGAACGGCCGTTAGAAATCCTTCCGTTAGTCAGATTGAAACAAACAAAAAAAATTGTTACCGTAGTGCCGTCGCACCGGTTCTACAAAGGTAATGACGCAGTTATTTCAGTACTCTGTTTATTTACAAAATATCACTCTGTTTGAAGGCGGACCATCAAATGAGTCGTAAAACAGAAAATTCCATAAAAAGTCGTGTTGATGACCTTTGTAATTGGGCCCCCGCTCTTTGTGAGTCGCAGAAACAATGAACGGAACCTTACCTTAATACGTAATGATAGAGACGCGACTCTAATCGTTATAATACACAAAATGACAATCGTACCTGATCATTTTGTGAGGAAGTGTTTAATTTAACGCGTTAATTCGATTCATTAAGTAATTAATGAAGCTAATTAACCTTCGTAAAAAGTTGAAGCTAAGAATCTAGAGGGCTACTATCAAACCATTAATTTCGTTTTTTTTAAATGGCTTTTTTATGAAAATAAGGGACGAGACGAGCGGGATGTTCCGCTGCTGGTAATTCATACGCCCTGCCTATTACAATGCAGTGCTTACGATTTTTGAAAAACCCCAAAAATTCTGAGTAGCACTACAGCTGCGATCGTCACCTTGAGACATAAGATGTTAAGTCTCAATTACCCAGTAATTTCACTAGCTACCGTGCCCTACAGACCGAAACACAGTAATGCTTACGCATTACTGCTTTACGGCAGAAATAGGTGCCGTTGTGGTACCCATAATCTAGCCGGCATCCTGTGCAAAGGACCCTCCCACTGGTAAGTCGTTTATGTTAAGATATAAATAACACGAATAATAAAAGTAAAATTAATCATTTTATTCTATAAATAAACTATGAAGGACACAATGGCTGTGTAACAACAGAATGAATTACAAAAGTAATTTTATTTCGTGATATTTTTTAATTACATAGAAAAATATACTTGGCTTATGTTTATGTATAATTTATCACTTAAGCTATTTGAAATATACTAGGCTTATTCAATTTAATTTAATGATAATTTATTTGTAATAATTTTTATTTATAAATTTTCATTCAGTTACACCTGCTTTTAAAACTATTCCATTATTTATTTCATCATACTTGAAATTATAAATTAGCTCAAATGATAGCAACATAATTTGTTTTTTGACTTTAGTAACAGAGGCCAGCCTAGCAAAACTCGATAAAAAAAAAACAAAAAGGGATAGTATGAAACGTGCAGTGATTGATAGATTGACAGATGACAGCTATAATCTTGTAAAAACGGAGATAGCCGAAATCCACTACGCTATAAGCAACTAATCGCTTTCAAACTTAGCCGGATTATACTTCGTCGCCATATTGTAATTACTATTTCAAACTTAATTCAAATCTAATATTATTTCAATTTTTACTTAGGCAGTCCCGCCTCTTACAACGCAATATTTATACCTATCTTTCTTTCTTTATCACAAGCTAACAAAATAACTAACGTCACTTGATTTCCTAAAGAGATTCTCGTAATAAAACCATTGAAAGAGTTATATTGAAGTCAGGATTCACAAGGAGAGCTCACAGGAGTTCCGTTCAACGGTAGTAACATGATCTGTTCTCGTTTATCTGCTGTCGAGCAATTATTGAAGCGTGAAAAGGAACGTCCACCTATTATAAACGTTGTTATGCGGGCGACGCTCTTAAAAATATCGCATTTCCTACCAGAGGATTACTACAGCCCATATGCATTTGAAGTTTGGAATTAAATCTAACAGTCTCGTTATAATTGTCTTGTTTTAATTCCCAATTAGTGTGGGCTGATTGATCAATTGAATTATAATATATAATTTCAGTTTGATGTATATTATGAGGTTTTTTTTTAGAATTAGAGGGCAAATGTACTCGTAGCAACTTATGTTGAGTGATCACCTACCTGTGTTACCTAATATTGAGATTGAGGAGTCACTTTTTTATTTATATACATATCTATCCTATGGTTGTGGTTGGTAAAACGGCTTTACAATAGTTCAAGGAAACACTGTTTCACTACAACTGGTAGTACAACAACTACATATTATTATTAATTATTTTACAAACTTAAAAAATGAAATCTAAAGAAATACTTATAGTAAAGTAGTAGCAAATAATGATATACCTAAAAAATTAATCTTTCTATTGATATATTTATAAATCAAAATGATAAGTTTTGATATCGTATTTAAGAAACACATATTTTAATTGTGTGTTTTTTTGATGCCATTGAAATTGAAAAAACGGAGAAGGCGGTGTAAAATTATCTAACACCTGGGATACAATAAGTCTCTAAATTAAAACCCACAACTACACATACCAAAAAGGAAGAGGATACTATCAGTAAATTATACCAAAAACCCTCTATAAATACAGGTGGTACAGGCACCGAGGCAATAAATGGCGCTAAACTTCACAATGACTATGACAAATACTATCTTTGACTCATTTCATCTGCAGTCCCCCTGAAAACGAAATCTGGCTTTAAAGGTCTTGAAACGTCGGGTTAACTAAAATAAAAATAAATTATGTAAATTTTACGCAAAAATCTAATTTAAAAACACAGTTACAATTACACGCGTTTTAATCTTCAGTCAACTAATAATTAAGCTAAATAAAAAAAAACCCATATTCATTGGACGTCTCAAATGAAAATATTCCAAAATTCCACACACGAAGATATTAAAAGGTTGGCTAATCTTTATTTCTTTGTGAATCGAATCATTGGAATCGTAATAGTGGAAACATGTCAATACGAATTATTCTGACGGGGCGCTCTTTACTATCGCCGCCATTTTTTATCTTTCATATTGATTCTTATTTTAAATTTTGTAATTGGAGTTAGCATTTTGCTATAATTTACATCTATAGAAGAGGTTTTATATGTGAAGTTATGATAGTTTACATATCTACCTACTTATCTAGGCTTAAATATTTAACGTATTAATTAAGATATATTTGCTTTATAGTTGCCTAGTGTTACTAAATACTTTCAAATAAAATGTGTCAAATGCAAATAAAATATCTATACAAGTACCTATGAATAATTTGGACCTACAGCTTAATTTGATACATTTACACTACACTTTTTTACATTTCTTACACATTATAAATTGATTTAGTTAGTTATAAGCTGTTTCTTAAGTTAATAATTCCTTACTAAGTAAATAATGATTTCGTTTTATTACACAATTTTTATTAGCTTCACTTGTATCTATATTTGTTTGTAAAAGACTTATTTGGGCGCGGTTATGACTTATGAACCCCTTTAAACGGCCAGATTTCGTACAAACTTCGTAAATTTATCGAGAATCGGTGACAATACATAAATTTGATAAAATTATTCCATTTTTCACATTTTAAATTTCAACCATTATCTTTTCAACCAAAGCGTGTTTTTTTAAACTACTTTAATTTTACGTTTTCAGATATATTACAGCCAATTCGATAGGTATCTCAATGCTTATTTTAAGCTCACGGACGAGAAAAAAAAAGGACTCTACTATCAGCCGCCATTATGAGATTTGCTATCGTCTGCGACAGATCAGTTTGCGTCGCAATAAAATATTTTAAAATGCCGTCGTGCGTTGTGAAAAAGTGTAAAAACAATACTATAAAAGTATTTGTGGATATATGATTATTTAAGGGAGAAAAAATTGTGTAACTGGTATCCCCCGTAATCGCACACACACTAGCATAAAGGTGCTTCACTTGCTAATATCACGGCGCGGAGTCCTTCTTTTTTTACTAGTCGAAAGCTATGCCATTACAGAAATATTCTTACATATTTAAGTTGTATATAAAGATAATATTGTATATTATTAGTATAACTAACAAATAAAATTATTGCAACTTTGTTCATTGCACTAGAAATAAAAAAAAAACAAATGGCAACTTACAAATAAATTTAAATCTGTATTTTATCTTAATACAACTTGGAAGGAAACCTTTTTACACTTGTAATTCAATTACCATTTCGCAGTGTGAACAATTTTTAAATATATTCACAGTATTAATTAAGATATTGATGCTATTAAGTTGCTTTATGTTAATAAATACTTACTTTTTAATTAAACGACAAATCCAATTAAAATAAGCATGAATTTGTACCAACATCTACATTTCACAAATATTATTTAATACCTACTTTGAGTATTAATTAATTAAGTGGTTTAAGTCTGTAGTAAACTATTATCTTACTTAATTAAGTATAGGTATTTTGATAAAGTTTAGTATTTTAAATGCAAAAGATAAGACTAAAACCTTCTTTTCATTACACGAGTAAATTCAAAAATTAACCTATAAAGATAAATTTAAAACTGCATTTTGTTTTAATACAACCTTTCTACACTTGTAATTCAGTTACCATTTCACAGTGTGAACAATTAGTCTGGCATTTGCAATAATAATTGAGTTAACTAAAAAAGTGTAAAGATTCCAATATTAATAATTTATAATGTTTGATGTATAAGAAACGTCCGACAAACGGGAAATCGTAGAACGGCATTGGCGCGTGAATAAAAACATGTTAATAAATATTTTACACGCAAATTAAAACAAAATTAACTAATCAATCAATACTATTGTGAAAATGTGCTTGTTAGCGCTACACACTTTTTTCACACACAAAATAAAACCGATTTTCTTTTAATTCATTAATTCACACCAATATTTTACATTTCCAATAATACAATTACCAATAATTCCTTGGATTTGTATAAAAATCATTAAATTTAACAAAAACTCTAAGTATTAATTTGTTTTATCGTAATTTCTTATTTGAGTATCACTACATTGTGAAATAAAATATAAATACTTAATAATATGTGTAGGCTTCATAAAACCTTTGTTTCATTAAAAATTTAAGTTCCCAAAAAGCACCAAACAGCATTTTGAATTCCCTAATAGAGTGTTATAAAAACATTACATTTTAAAATGACATTCCAGCAAGATATAACTCGTATATAGGCCTATCGGGGCTGGCGCGTCGGCTAACATAACAACATTTTTTAATCTAACTTTAGCGTTTGTAAAAATTACTATTTAAAAATGTATACGGCGGCCGCTAATTAACAGAGATTTTAACCCTTCCGTCCTCACAGCCCGTTTTAATATTAACCCTGTGGAAATATTTGGTGCGTATTAAAATTTGAAAATTTAATGCCGCGCGCGACCCTTGGCGCTGAGATGCTCCGCGGGAAACTTAGTTGTGTTAAGTACCTTCATTAATCGCTGATATTTTTAAACTTACAACTTTTAATTTACTTTAATTAAGCGAAATTAAAATTTAATAGATTGTAACTAAAATATGTAAAATGATACAGATTTCTTTGCTAACTTATTAGGTCTGTAAAGGTCTCACAAAAAGTTATTAATGTTTAAGTTGAATAGCAATTATTTTAAATGAAATTTATGTAAGTTTCAAATTAGATGACGAGACGATTTGTTGAAAGAAAAAAAAAGTAAACTTAAATAATGGAGGAAACTAAAACATTTGATTAAAGGTGGTCGAATTAGGAATAGAGTGAGAGAGACGTACCTTGCGGTGGTGCAGTCACGGTAGAGCACGTCGAAGTCCTTGCAGGAGAGCAGCTTGCAGCGGTTGACTCCGGGCTGGATGGCTCCCAGGCCCCGCAGGATCCTGACCTGCTCCACGTTACACACCAGCGGCACTATGTCCAGTCTTTTGAGCTTGGTATACACTGTGTGCAGCCCGCCCACCAGGTGCTTGAGGAACAGTTCGAAGGCCTGCGGCAGGCACAGCATGGTGTCGCCCTGGATGATGAAGGCGGCGACCTTCTGGCCCCGGTAGTCGACCAGCTTGCACTCGTTGGCCGAGGGGTCGGAGGTGGAGATGGGCGGCGGACTGCCGTAGCGCGGCGGCCCGTGGTGGTGCGCGGCCGCCATCAGCTCCAGCGGCGAGTGGTGCATCATCTGGAGCGAGCCCAGCAGCCCCAGGCCCGGCGGCGGCAGCGGCAGCCGCGGCGCCATCAGCTGCGGCGGGCTGTGGCCGCGCGGGGGCGAAGCGCCCTTCACTCTCGGCGAGCCCCCGGAGGAGCCGCTCACCTCACTCGCGGTCGACGCTGAGTCCACGGCGGACTCCATTTTCATCGGACGTCTAAACGCGCATCACACACCCGTCGCGCGCGGTGTTTCGCGCAACAATAAATAAAAAGTGTGAGGGAATCGAGGGCGCGGCCGCGTGCGTGCGCCCGCCCGATCCCTCGCGCGTGATTGGTCGTCCGCAACTGCGGGCGCGACGCGATTGGTCGCCCGAGTCGCGGCGCTGTCTCCGCCCTTTTTTCCGTTGCTTTGCGAGCGCGTGAAGAAACGCTTCTGTTTCTTTTGGGTGGCGAACGAGTCGGTCGCGCGGCCGGGGGTGTTTTGATAACAATGTCACTCCAATCAATAGTATGCGACTGTACTGAGATCCCGACTCGAATCTGATACATAAACATTCTTACAATTAAATGAAACCGTCTCTACTAACTAATATAAGCCATTGAATATAAAACATTTAAAATTAAATCAAAACAATTTAACTTAAGTTATTTTAGATTGAGTAAAGTTTAATTTTAGGCAGGTAAGCCTCGTTCATGAAGGTAGTGAGGCCTGTTCGATCGCTGTAGGTGCCTAGTGTTGGCACCGGCACAGTATCGGTCGCAGATTGAGGTCATGGTCACCGGAGGTTATCAAACTTTTGACGGCTTCAGCCTTCGATCATAACTTTTGAATTTTAATAATGAAATTATATTATAGGGCTCAGTCAAGTTTGTACAAAATGAATAACAATATTACAAACAACTTTAGTAAGTAAGTAAGTTCTTTATTTGTTGACTAGAGTAATACATTATAGATACATTATTTAAATACATTTTAGCTCTCCAAGTCGTGCCCGTTACTGAGCATACAAATATTTGACATATAAGTAGATATTATAATCAAATCATAATCTATACTCTATACTAATTAATATATAAAGCTGCAGTGTTTGTTTGTTTGTTTGTTTGTTTGTTTGAACGCGCTAATCTCTGGTACTACTGGTCCGATTTGAATGATTATTTCAGTGTTGGGTAGTCCATTTATCGAGGAAAGCTATAGGCTATGTTTGTTTTTTTCAAAATTAGGGATCCGTAATAAAATTGCTATTTTGTAACACAAGGTGTAAAATCGAAAACCTATTTTTGCGTGCGCTGCAAAAACTATTGACAATAGAACAAAATGATGTACAGGCTATAATATAGGCAATATTTTATTACTTATAAAACTATCGCGTGAATTATACTTTATATGGCAAAACAACGTTTGCCGGGTCAGCTAGTAATTATCATAAAACAAAATTGATTACATCATGAAATAAAGTTAAATTAAATTGATTGCATCAAAAAGTTAAAAATAAGAGCGACCATACCATTGTTAAGAAAAATTATTATAAATGTCATAGTTAAATTAAAAATTACGTTCAAAATACGCAGTTACTAAATACTTATTTGTCAATGTTACTTCAAGGCATCAAAGTCATTTTCTATTAAAAATTCACTGATCTTATAATAACATTTATGCGCTAAATATATCTTAAGTTTATGTTTAAATTCCCTTTTAGGCCAGTTTCTCACATGCTCTGGTAATTTTTTATAAATTTGTTGTGCCATGCGGATTATACTTGAGTGTTTTAAAGTGGTGTTTGATTTCTACAGACTTAAGCGATTTTCAAAACGTAAATTTCTAAACGTAATTAAGATTAGGAATGACAAAGATTTGATTTTATGCTCAGATTTTCACCTAAATATAAATACTTACTATCATTACTTTCGAAATATTGGCTTAGTAAATTTGAAATAAGTTTGAAATAACTATAATATCACCCAATGTTCTGACTATTAATATTATTTTATGTTCTTTAGTATTTGTACTAATTAAGTATTTCCTTGAATAGATTAATTAATTGTTGTATTTTACTTCTAAGTTACTGATTTTTTCTTTACTGTATTACGATAATCGCTCTTTTTAATATATATATAAATAAAGACTGTATTAGTGTAAACTGTAAGTTTTCCGAATAAAAAAAAATAAGATTGTACCTACCTAACATTGATACCTATTTATAAATAATAGATACAAATTCAGTTCAATTAACATTTATTTCGACGACCCCAGTGGTTAGTGACCCTGTCTACTGAGCTAGAGGTCCCGGGTTCGAATCCCGGTAGGTACAATCATTTATATGATGAATATGAATGTTTGTTTCCAAGTCATGGATGTTTATATGTATTTATGTAATGTTTAAGTAAGTATATTGTATTAAATATATCATTGTCTTGTATCCATAGTACAGGCTATGCCCAGTTTAGGGCAAGAAAATTTGTGTAAAAGTGTGTCAATATTATATATGTATCTATATCTAATATATAAAATTCTCATGTCGCGGTGTTTGTAGTTAAACTCCTTCGAAACGGCTTGACCGATTCTCATGAAATTTTGAGTGCATATTGGGTAGGTCTGAGAATCGGACAACATCTATTTTTCATCCCCCTAAATGTTAAGGGTGGTCCACACGAATTTTTGTTTTTTAATTATTTTTTTTAATTTGTTTGATTATGAGTCAGCATTAAAAAATACATACAACTTCAAAATTTTCACCCATCTACGATCAACAGTTACTTTTGTATCGCGATTTTAATATCGGCAATACAACGTTTGCTGGGTCAGCTAGTAATTATTTAAATTCGTTAGATATACCGACTACTGTTAGGTACTATTAAGGTAACTAGAAGAGATAGTAGGTAGTAAGTAATTATAGTAAGTCTTACTTACTAGCTTATCTAAGTAAATATAATATATTATATTATTGTAAGCTGTGGGATCAAATAAAATTATTTTCTTTCTTTCTTTTGTTAATATTTAAGATGTTTTTGTTATGAAAATAGGCGAGACGAGCAGGACGTTATGCTGATGGTAATTGATACGCCCTGCCCATTACAATGCAGTGCTGCGCAGGATTCTTGAAAAACCCCAAAAATTTTGAGCGGCATATTATCATAAAAAAAAAAGCTTACCATAATTTCAATTTCCAAATGACTATTAAAACAAAATCAAAGAAAGTGCTAAGCTTATACTCAATTAATTCATACATTATTCAAAATAGGATGTGACATCACTTATTGAAAGTCAAAAACTACCGTTCATTCCAAAATGAATGTCTCAGACCTGAGAAAAACGGGCGCAACAAACTCAGCGGGCTTTTTTTTTCATCAAAAAATATGTTTACAAAGTACTATTGTACAATTAAACTTATTATTTAATAGCCTGAGGGCGGTCGTTCCAATCCCAATCTGAAGAAAGTCATTTATGTTATAGTAACCTTTACCACACAAAGTTTCTTAACAATTTTTGTGAATATCGTAATACGAACATTTTATTTACGAATATTTTGAACATTTTCTGGGATCTTGTTGTAAAAGCATATACATCGCCCCACAAATGACTTACTAACTCGACTTAGCCGATTAGTAGGCATTATAAGTTTATGTCTGTTCCTGGTGTTAACATTATGGTTATGACAGTTTCTAGAAAATTAATTTATGTGCCTATGTACATACATTACATTATCAAAAATATATTTATACTAGCTGCCCCGACAGACGTTGTTCTGTAAATACTAAAAAAATACTGTTTTATAGAAATTTATCAAGTATATTTCAAAACATCAAGAATTATTTCGTAAAAAATGCTCCCTGTTGTTATAATTAAATTGTTTCACAGCGGAACTGTCAAATCGTGCGTCACTAAATTCTCTCATAGAAAATATGTACATACAAAACAAATATTGAAAATAAATCATGGGTCCCAAATCGAAATAAAAACTATCCTATCTCTCAAGTTGAACCAAACTGCACTCCATGAATTTAATCCCCATTAAAATCCGTTCATTAGTTTAGGAGTCCATCGCGGACAAACAACGTGTTACGTAATTTATATATATTTACTAGTTGACCCGACAGACGTTGTTCTGTATATAATAAATAAAATACTGTGTTTTTATGTATTTGTCAATAATATTTCATAACATCAAGAATTATTTCGTAAAATATGCTTCCTGTTGTTGTAATGAAATTGTTTTACAGCAGAACTGTCAAACCGTGCGTCAATAAATTCTCTCATAGAAAATATGTCCATACGAAAATAATATCAGACGACGGGGGACACATCAAAGGAAAAACACAATAGTTGTTTTTTTTTAATTGCGAACACTTTCATATTTATTCACCTTTTAAACCTTCCCTGGACTTCCACAAATAATTCAAGACCAAAATTAGTCAAATCAGTCCAGCCGTTCTCGAGTTTTAGCGAGACTAACGAACAGCAATTCATTTTTATATATATATATATAGATATTAGGTAGTAAAATAAGCGTATGAAAATAAAGCACAGATTTTTCCGATTTTTAGCTTGTGGGATAGTGCCCTTGTCATTCGGCCTGCGAAACACAGCGGAAGAAAATTCTTTGCAGTTTCTTTTATCGAGACGTTCAGCTGATGGTAATTGGGATGATGGTAGATGGTACGGGCAGGCCATTACAATGCAGTGCCGCTCAGGATTCATGAAATCCCAAAAATTCTTAGCGGCACTTGGTACAATTACGTTCGTCACCTTGAGACATAAGATGTTAAGTCTCATTCATCCTGTTCATTAGCTACGGCGCCCTTTAGAACGAAACACAGTAATGTTCACACACGGCAGAAATAGTCGTCGTTATGGTACCTACCCATAATCTATCGCGCATCCTGTGCAAAGGACCCTTCCACTGTTAATCTTTACAGATCAGTTTTAAGTGGGAGACAGTTCTTTACAGCAGAGTTGTACGCGGGAGAAAGTTCTTTACGGATAGGTTGAAAGTGACAGAAGGTTCTTTGTGGAAAGTGAAGTAACATGATAGAGAATTCGGAGAAATAAGATATATCTTGGTAGTATTAGGCTAAGCCAGTTTTTCCCAATGTGCGGCCCACGCCACACAAGGGGGCAATTTGTTAGTTAAGGGGGGCAATTGAAAAATGGACTGCACACAACTTTAACCCTTTCGCTTTGAGTATTTAAATGCAATATTAAAAAGCAAATTCCATGAATGTGCATTTTAACATTCACTACCGTTTCCTTCTTCATATTCAGATGAATGTGAATTTACTGATAAAAAAAATCGACTTGCTATACCAAAAACGCGGAGACTTGAAATTAAAGCTAAGTTAATCAGAAGCTAATATAAAATCTCTGTGCAGCAAGCATCAAGCAAAAGAATCGCACTAAATGAATATAGAAAAATCAATATTAAAATTGAAATTAGAAAATTCAGTTATTCATTATATTAAATTTTGTAATTTTACTTACGATGATTTGATAATAATTTTATAGTGTTTTCTTATTAAAATTATCATTTATATTTCGAAGGGAACAAAACAAATTGTAAAGGTTAAAAATTATGTATGGGGGACACAAAAAATTTTAAAAATGTTAGGGTTTGACTCTTGGGCACCGCGGGCTATCCTTCCTAAAATCTTTTGCTGCCAGCTGAAGAACGTAATCAAATCAGCCGAAATTCCCCGTAATGATAGTTTTAATTAAATGTAATCAAAGAATTGTAAATATATCTATAAGTTATGTTTTGTTTGAATAAAAATTAATAGTAAATTTAAAAAAAGACATTTGTTTTGAACATTTTCTGAAATCATATTGTAAAAGCATTTAAATCGCCCAACACAAGGCTTACTAATTCGACTTAACCGAGTAGGTTAGTCTTAACAAGTACATGTTTGTTACTGATGTTAACATCAGAAACAAACATAATAGTATAATACAGACCTGACGGTATGAGTTTGATTCCATACATGATGGGCCGGGTGCTGGTATGGGATACAACCTCTTCAGACACGGAAGCCCCTTCCCATCTACATGGAACCAACAACAGAGCTGGTGCGGCTTGTGAAGCTGAAAAAGCTAAAGCATGCAAATACAGGGGTATAGGCTCCGAATATAATTTTATCCCATTCAGTGTCGAGACCTAGCGCTTTAAGGCGAAAAGTAAGCAGAAAACACGCAAACATGGTGTTTTTAGACAAGTTTTGTGGTGAATGTATAGCTTTTCGAGCTATCAACACAACTACAATCCTGTTACACATATCCTTAAGTCTTATTTGTAGGTTGCTAATGCTGGCTGTTGGTTTTTGTTAACAATGCCGAGCCTTTTTGAACCACCACTTTTCTTTGAAGTTAAACAAGTTTTTTGGCATGGCGTGACGCATTTTTTTGGTACTTCTCTCAGAAAAGTTATTCTTATAGCTTGTACTTTTTTGTGTAGGTTCATTTATTCAGATTAGTAGTGAATAACGAGGATTGTAAGCATATAAACTGTTTTCCACGCAAGAAATTTGAAAATATTGGCTTTGTTACATAGATGGCGGGCCGGCAGCCGTGAACTCATATCGCTCAAGGTCGCTGGCATTAAGTGTCGCCTTAAGGCTTTTTAAGGAAATAGTAAAAAGGTTAGAGACATCACGAAGAGCTGGCAGCTACCTCGGACAAAGAAAATTAGTTTAGAACCTTACTAAAGGGACTCATTTTAATAATATATATTTTTAGCTAAAATATTATCCTTTTTAAGGTTTTAAGATTTAGATTCTGCTTAAATTTATAATTATTAATAATATATATATTTACTTACTTATTATAAATGATTCCAGTAATAATATTAACATTATGATTATCACAGTTTCTAGCAAATTCGATACTTCTGAGATGAGCGACAGACAGACGAATTGACAGCAACAGCGTTTTATAAATAGGCTTCTAGTCGGTTCCCTTTGGGTAAACAAAACCCTAAAAACAAAAGCAATCACTTACTCTATGGTTCTTATGTAGCCCATGAGAATCCCTTCACAACACATACTGCACAATAAACAGAACAATAGTTTTGTTGGCAAAGATCTTGAAAATATTGAAGTTGTTTTGAAGATTATTTTCTTTGTTTAACTTAAGTTACTTTGTGGTCTTAAGACGTCGTTGTTACAATATGTTATTGTAATAAGTAGTTAGTTTATATTATTTTATTTTTATTGAAAAGAGGGAAAAAAAAATGTATGCTGGGAGAGTTTCTTGCGCCTTGTCTTCTCTCGTAGAGCGCCATTTGTTTCCGAAGCGGTAGTAGTATCTAGTAGTTATTAGAAATGACAACAAAAATAATTCTAAAGGAATCAATTTTGAGAAAGTAAATGCCTTTTATGCCTTTTATATTCAGAGTAGTTATAAAGAGTTTAATTACTCGGTGGTTATTCAAGTTCAAATATTTTTGTTCAAAATAAGATTCAAAATCACTTATTGAACGTCAAAAGCTACCACCCATTCAAAATAGACTGCCTCAGACATGAGAAGAACACGCGCAAGAAACCCAGTGGGTTTTTTTTATAGAAATATGGATTACAATGTAATATCGTACAAGAAAATTTATAATTAAAGAGCCTGAGGGTGTTCGCTTTATGCTATAGTAACCTTTCCCACGGAAACGTTTTTTTAACAATTCTTTTGAATTTCGTAACACATTTGTTTTGTACATTTTCTGGGATCATATTGTAAAAGCATATATCAGCATATACATCGCCCAATAAAAGACTTACTAACACAGTGCGGTTTACAAGGAGCTTTCTTCCACGTACTAGCTATGGAATGAGCTTCCTTGTGCGGTGTTTCCGGGACGATACGACAAAAAAAGCGCGTACACCTTCCTAAAAGGCCGGCAACGCTCCTGTGATTCCTATGGTGTTGCGGGAGATTGTGGGTGGCGGTGATCACTTAACAACAGGTGACCCGTACGCTCGTTTGTCCTCCTATTCCATAAAAATAAAATAAATACATATATATATTGTGAGAGTCTCTAGGTACCTATTTTGGTTGCTAAGAAATAAAATTTACAACGCCGTATTTGTGCTTTATATATAAGTAATAACTATATAGTATAACATCAAATTACCTATAGCTGACTCCTAATAGCTGACGTAATAAAAAAAAACAATCATTTGTAAGTCACATATGTACTCTATAAAAAGTTAAACGGATGTTTTATATAGAATCATTATCAATATATCATTGCGATAGTGGCATGTCAGAGCGGAGTTTAAGAAACTGAAGAACAGGGACATTCTTATCTTTATTTACATAAACACTAATTCATAACGGCTTCAGAGACGAGAGCTCACTGCTACCTATCTTATGATTTAGATTCTATATTAACGTGTTAAGGGGAAGTGAAGATGACAATAAAATAAATAAACCAAAATTTAGGTATCGCCAGGCTTGTGTCACTCCCCGTGTAGGTATCGAAACCGTAAGTACGTGCCTACTTCACCGATCCGACCGATATTTAAAAAATTCCACCTTCGCACGACACGCCACAAGTAAGGATATCATCCCCACCATCTGGATGTGTGGCGGTCCTCCACAGTGCGGTTTTCAAGGAGCTTTCTTCCTCGTACTACGAAGCTGTGGAATGAGCTTCCTTGTGCGGTATTTCCGGGATGATACGACATGGGTACCTTCAAAAAAAGCGCGTACATCTTCCTTAAAGGCCGGCAACGCTCTTGTGATTCCTCTGGTGTTGCAATAGAATGTGGGCGGCGGTGATCACTTAACACCAGGTGACCCGTACGCTCGTTTGTCCTCCTATACCATAAAAAAAAATGGAGAAACATTAATAAAGTAATGCATATTAAAGGTCATTGCGATCCAAATTAAATTTTTTTAAGCGTCCTTAAGACGCTGAAACAATCTTAATTAATTCATGACAGCTTCCTATTTATTTCCTATATACTAAGTAGGTTTGACTATACTGTGGAGTTACAATGCATACATTACAATCTGCAATGAATGTACGTTTACAACAAAAGAATATTGATGTAAAATTACGATAACATACCTATTTATATTATAAAAAAAAACTCTGTTATTTTTATAAGATAACCTTATACTAGGTAGATACAGTAGTCAACCCTAACTAAGGTAAAGAAGTCAACCCTAATGTCGTTAGAAGAGGTAAGATTCACGCGATAGAAAGAGAGGTAACTTCGAGGTGAATAATAATGTAGGTTAGTAGCGCTGTGTGATCTGAATTACACCTTATTGTATGACCGCAAGAGTCAATATTTGTTTAATTAATTTTGCGGAGTGAGACTTCCGTACTTTTACTATTATAATTATATTCTTTGGTATCGCTGACAATAATATTATGATTTACTGAAATACTACATGGCCGCGTTATCTCTGGAACACTGGCCTCGCTGGAACGTGAAGTCCCCTCTCGTTCCCCTTACACCCCCTCGCGCTCGTCCAGTTGTGTCAGTGCGGTTTACATTTTGATTTCCGTTAGGTATATGTCATGATATTTTCGTGCTATCACTGCTATGTTTTGAAGTTTTCATTCTAAGATTTGAATATTTGTTAAGATTGATGATTATTTGAAATGATTTTTCATCAAAAAATATTAATGAGCAGCATGACAACATAACACCTTTAGATCAATCAAAAATACAGAAAAAATAAATTGCTAAAATTATAAATAATAATATTAGGATATTATTTAGTGATGATTGTTTTGCACACCGTAACCAAGCGACAATGTGACGTATTCAACGTGAGGTCCAGAGATAATGTAACCGGATAGGAAATGTTCCAGATTAATAAAATAAGTAATACAAAAATTAAATTACAATACAAACAGTATATCGTAAGAGATATGAGTATAATATGTACTTTTTTCATTTAAATGGCGGCCATTTTGTAACGCCATCTTGGGTTTATTATTGTTATAGCGGCAAATTTAAGTAAAAATATCACACTTTGTCTAAACTCTTGCTGTCTACCTTTTGCGGTTTATATAAACGATCATCACCATCATTTCAGCCGGACGAAGTCCACTGCTGAATAAAAGCCTCCACCAGAGATCACCATGACGATCGGTCGTGCGCTGCCCTCATCCAAACTTTTCCGGCGATCTTGACCAGATCGTCGGTCCATCTTGGGGGGGGCTTACCAACCTACCAACACTTCGTCTCCGTGGTTGCCATTCGAGGACTTTACTGCCCCAACGGCTATCCGGCCGTCGAGCTATGCCACTTTATTTTCGCAACCACTGGACTTTGGTTCTCCTTTGAATTCATTATTTCATTTTAAGGGATTGAATACTTGAAAAATACATAAATGGATGTTTATTTAGGTCATCCTTTCACACCAGCCGTTGGACAATCAACCGATTATGATTCACTATGAAAAATGGCATGTCTTTTTGTGGAGAATGTTTTGTAATATAGTCTTTTCTACATCATGTGGTGCTGCAGCAGTAATGGAAATAGTTTTCCCCTTTTTTTCTGTTACCCCTCTCTACCAGCATACCAACTTCTACATAGGTAACTTATCCCTATGAACTATGGCATCCTGCTATATTTGAACAAGGAGAATGTATTTGCTGTAGTTATATCAGCAAGGGTAAGTAATATTTCTACGGTTGGTTGAAAATAGTTCTTAAAAATGGTGATGTGCTATCCCTGTATAAAATATTTAGAGTTTCCGATTGCGCGACATACATAAATATAAACTGTCTTATATACGTTTAATGAACAATGTTTTTTTTTAAATAACAATAAGGGACGAGACGGGCAGGACGTTCACCTGATCGTAACTGATTCGCCCTGCCCATTATAATGCTGTGCCGCTCAGAATTCTTGTAAAACCCAAACATTCTGAGCGGCACCACAATTACGCTCGTCACCTTGAGACATCAGATGTTTAGTCTTATCTGTTACGGCGCTCTTCAGACCAAAATACAATAATGCTTACACATTACTGCTTCACGGCAGAAAAAGGCGCCGCTGTGGTACCAATAATCTAGCCGGCATTCATGTGTAAAGGAGTAAAGGTAAAGTCTCAGTCAGCCTATGCTACCATTCTTGGTATATTTCTAATTCTTCCTATAGGTACTAGGTATATTAAGTTGAGTAGTGTAAATAGAAATTTAAGAGGATTGTGTTTGTTGTAAATAAATATAAAAAAAAATATATTCATATCTAATTTTTCTTATACTTAGTCTTTTATAATAATTTTCAACAAATAAAACTTGTACAATCCGAAGGAATACCTACAAATATTGTAAATTTTGATAATTAAAATAGCACTAGTTCTTGCTGAGTTTCTTTAAATATAATATGTACAATGTTAATAAAAAATGTATCAAACAATCCTTATGTAATCAATAATATTTAAAAAAAAGTTATGTTTAAGTGAAGTAGGAATCGTGCTCCTAATAATTCCAGTAGAAAATAAATTTCAGTTTGCTGGTTTTAAAATATAGGATTCGAACGTGCTTCCCCTTAACAATATTGATCTTTGTGGATTTTGTGTAAAGTGCGGAACTTGTCGGATAATCTCGAGTTCTCATTATCAACAAACAAACATATATGTTGCTCATCTTGTTATCAGCAATTATTTCACAACAATTTGATGTGCCAGAAACAAAGAATGATATAAAAATATGATCTTTTTTCTCAAATTTTGTAAAAGAAACAAGATAGGGCACTAAAACATTATGTTAAAGTTTTATAATATTGTTTTCAACACGTTAGTTTTTAAGCAAAATCAGAGAGGGCGCTGTTACAATAAATTGGTACGCCATTTTGGTTCTTATTGTCAAAATTTCAGTTGATGGTATATTGTTGTTTATAGCCTGAACGGAGGAAACCCTAAATTAATATTATTGTTTACATTAACTGCACAAGAAACAACAATATGTATAAAAAATTTGCATGCCCTAATAGGCAGGGTATAAAACTGAGTAATATTGATCACAAGGGAATATTTTTTGCAGGATTTTTTTTATGGAAAGGAGGACTAACGAGCGTACGGGTCACCTGGTGTTAAGTGATCACCGCCGCCTGCATTCTTTTGCAACACCAGAGGAAACCCAGGAGCGTTGCCGACCGTTTAAGATTTGAAGGTATCCATGTGGTATCGTCCCAGAAACACCGCATAAGGCTCATTCCAATTTTCAACAATCATGAAATTTAACAAACATGATTCTTGAAGAACAAATAATGTGAGAGATCGCGCTAATTAAGTACTTACATAATTTATACGTCTAGATTGAGCCTGAAAAGCTACGTATTACACTCGCGATACGTATGTCTCTTTGTATTAATGTGCGAGCGAGTTGCTGAAAATATTAAATAACAGTTAGCTAGAAAGAACAGAAAAGGACAAAGAAGTTGAGTGGTATCCAAGATATGGAAAAAGAAATAGAGGGAGACAAACGATACGATGGGAAGAAGATTTCAAAAAGATGAGAGAGAAAATGTGGAAAGATCTGAAGGAGGCCTATGTCAGCGGACAAAGAGCAATGATTAACATAAGATATATATAACATATATTAGGTGAAATATAATTCTAATCATTTAGTATAAGTTGTTGCATAAGTTAAGAATGTACCTTATTTAATTTGATTGCAATAAAGGCTCTATTCATTCATTCATTCATACAAACAACAGTGATTAAAGTAAACTTATTCTATACTCGCTCTCGCCTCTCGCCTCCTGACAACTCAAGCACATCTCACCTATAACTATGTATGTAGTTACAAACCTATCGTGGATGACACCGACTCCAAAATTGACAAAAATCGTAACTAGAATTAGATTAATTAATGAGATTGTATAAAAATACGCAATTATTTTTAAACTTTTTAGTTCATATTATATCTATTGTTTTGGAATAGTGTTTTTGAAGTCGGTTGCTTTTTGTTAATTTTCTTTTTATTTTTTTATTTTTTGTGAATTTGTGAAGTATATCATATATCATATTTCCAATAAAAAATCGGTTGGCGGGATATTGAGTTATTCGTAAATTTATCCTCCACTTTGCTATGCGTATGTATAGCAAATTTAAGACTTTTATGGTTTTCTCAAAATACAATGGGACCACACGGAAAGCACCAGCTTTCAAATAAAAATTAAATTAAATAATTATCAAAATCAGTTCACCCAGTCGAAAGTTTTGAGGTAACAAACAGAAAAAAAAATGGACGAATTAAGAACCTCCTCGGTTAAAAAAATATTACTCAGCAATTGGAAACAATTTTAAAAACAACGTTAAAAAATCTGAGTTACTCTCAAGTCTTGTCTAAGAAGTTATACTATAAAAACGCTAAAGCTTCTGTGATATAGTGGCCTGTACGCTCGTTTGTCCTACTAGTCCATAACAAAAAGTAAAGATTCCAATATTATTTCAAATTTGCAACCAGTTAATGGATAGGCAAGACACCCTTACCATTAGACATCGTGGTAACAATAACATACACACAAACACTCCAAATATCAGGCCATACGTGTTGTAAAATCACTTTTGCTAATCAAAAACCGGTAGGCGTTAAAATTTATTTTCAAATGTAACACGCAACATTTTATCGATTGATAGATTTTATAGTCCGCAGAAAGTATCGGAAATAAATGGTCTTTACGAAGCAATAAATTGAGCACAACATTGGGAGCTGCAACAGACTGTGCGTCCTCGTTAAACTTTATTTTTGTATTAAACCCGTAACTTCGGAACACAGCGTCCAGTAACTGTAATCCTCGCTGTGAAAATTTATAAATATATTGCATTTACCTGCTATCGGTTTTATATATTTTATGTTGAGTTTGATCTGTGGTTGTTTAACTTAATTTTCATAGCGAGGATTACTGTAACTACGTACATACGTAAGGACTGTGGTAGATTTTTTTAATGGAAAAGGAGGACTAAAGGGGGCGCACGTCTCACTTGATGTTAAGTGATCACCGCCGCCCACATTCTCTTGCAACACCAGAGGAATCATAGGAGCGTTGCTGTTTCTTTTTTGTTGTTGTTTCTGCGTGAAATATTATTTTTAATAACTCAAATTACTAACTGTTTACATGTTGGCAAACATTTTCAGTTAAGATTAGAAGCTGACAAACTTAATAATTAAGTAATAATTTATCAGTTTAAAATGTGTTTTTATTTGGTTGATTTTTTAATTGTGCTTTGTGTATTTTTTTAAAAGGATTTGTTTTGTTTTGATTTGCTTTTTAATCAGAATTTGTTATTGTTGTTTTTTGTGAAAAAAACAGTATAATTTGATTGATTTCATTTTAATAGTAATATGTACGTAAATAAATGTGGAGTTGATAAATTTATTGTTTTAAAATGTGCATATTTTCAATATGCGGGATCCCGCAAATACCGAGATTCCGCGGGATTGAAAATTCGTAGTTCCGCAAATGCTGAGATTGAATACAGGCCGCGGGATTGGAAGCCCTAATATAGACATATGTGGCTGGACCTGCGCTTTGTAGAGCGCTAGAATGTAGGCCGGCTTGAAGTATTGCCATGCTCTATTTATGACACCCAGCTTCTTCGAAGCCAACTATTTCTTATGAAAATAAGGTACGAGACGAGCAGTACGTTCAGCTGAATTGAATTTGGCTTAGAATTCCAAATGACTGCGGAATTTGCAATCGCTCGAGATTTCGAGAACTAGTATTCCGATACTAGGCGAGGCTTCAAGGGAAGTGTTGTCGAAGAGTGGTGATGACAAATGGGGTGTTTTTTAGTGAACACGCAAGGTTGAGTCTTGTGGGGGTTAAATCACACAAGGTTCATTTTACCCCAATACGCGATATTACCAAACGTTCGTCCGTGATACGCCCATTACAATGCGATCCACTCAAGACTTTAACATAAAAAATCGGAATGGCATCGTAATTGAAAGAAAGAAAGCAAATAAATCATTTATTCAATCTGGTTAAAATATCAAAGATTTAACAATCTTTATAAAGCTTTAATGAGGAGACGGCAAGAAATTAATTTCCACTGTTTTTAATCTTTATTTACAGTTTCAACATTTTGTTTGCTCTTGTCACTTAGAGACGTAAGATGTTGTCTTATGAGCCCACTAGCTACGGCGCACTTCAGACCAAAACACAATAATGCTTTCACATAACTGGTTCACGGCAGAAAAATGCGCCACTGTGAAGGAAGAAGACACAAGATGCACAAGACTCCTGGAAAATAATCATGAAGGCCCAACTTTTCATAAGTGATGATAAATGGCTAAATGTACAACCACTTTGTGGAATCAATTACCGGCTGATGTTTTTTTTCGAACCGATATCGACTTAGGAACCTTCAAGAAAAGAGCATACCACCTTAAAGGCTGGCTACGCATCACTTGACCCCTGGTATTGCTGATGTACATGGGCGTTTACTTCACTACTTCCCATGACGTCAGCTTCTTGCCCGTTTGACCCCTCCTCATTAAAAAAAAATGTAAATAGCGTGTACAATCAAAGTGTAACTTTTTTCCTAAATGAATAAATTATATTTTACCTATACAATTCCAAAATTTTGTCATATTAAAGACAAAATAGGCTATTGTTGCCAATAATTATAATATGCACAGAATGATAAAATATAATATCATCCAGGTATCGAATAATATAGGAACGGTAAATTGTTAAGTGCAGTTTTGTTTACAAGGCGAGGTGCTTCAATGCGCTTCCCAATCTCGACTAGCGGACTCCACTCTATAGCCCGCAATTCAGTCGCTTTACCTATTCCTCTATGAAATTAAATTTGTGAACAACGGAACGTGCAGTGTACTGTTTTCGATAAATTATGGTCCACTAATTAAATTTCGTACACTGCAAGCTGCTATCAATATGTTTGAAGACTTGCTTTAGCTATCGGAACAATAATTGTTTTCATAACGAGATGGCTGTATAGGTAGATCGCTTGCTTTGTGAACAGTAATACTGAAGATATCATTTAGATTTAGATGATTTTCTAAGATTCATAGGTAATTTAACTTAATATCTTCTTCGCGTGCCTCTCCGACTAGCGAAGGTTGGCGGTCAGCTTTGTAGTTTCAATTGTTTCTCCTTCGCGAGGCGCTCTGCCGTACTCGCGATGCCAGTACACTCTCCGATGTTGCGCAGCCAAGACTTTTTTCTGCGACCTACGCCTCTTCTTCCGGCAACTTTTCCCATCATGATGACTTGTAGGAGTTTGTACCTCTCGTGCGTAAGCTCGTGCCCCAAATATTGCCCCAAATAGGCAAGTCGAGCATACTTTGTGACCTATATAATAGCCATTAGCCCTAATATAGATGAATAACTAACTCTGTGGAGCTGAGATTTGGAACGACGAAGATTGTGAACTGTAATACCTAAATTATTTAATTTTAATTTCTTTGGGCATGTATCGCGACGTGGAAGCGACTCCATAGAACGCTTAATAGTGCAGTGTAAAGTCGAGGGCACTAGACCAAGAGGCAGGTCCCCGATGAGGTGGACGGACCAAGTGAGGCAAGCTGTCGACGGTACTCTGCATGAATGAACGAGAAGAGCGACAGTTCGCGACGAGTGGCGTCGCATTGTGAAACAGACCACCAACCTCGACGTGACAACCACGACCACTCTGACAAGAGTGTAACGCCGAAGAAGAAGAATACCTAAATAATATATTAATGTGAGCATGCTTATAACATATTACGGAGCTGATGACGCGACCGATTTACTTAAAATAGCTTAATGTGCCTATAGTAATATTCACTTGTTTGTACCGGCGGAATAGTGGGATGAAGTAGTCTCCTCTCGAGTCTTGCTCCATTTGAACCGAGTTTAATCAAACGAGCGTTACATATCCAAGCGTGACAGCCCAGTCAAATTCAATACCCACAAAATGAAATACTCAGCGTGACTAAGTAAGTTTTGTTGAAGTAAAACCCTGGCCAGTGGTCTTTGGAGGGATGGAAGACATCTTAATAAAACATTTTTTGAAGGATTAAAACATGTGTAATTTTAACTGTTTTCTTACATTAGATTTTGCGTAAAAGATACATTATTATTATAATTATTTTAGTTAACCCGACGTTTCCGACTCTGTCATGTAGTGAAAACCCTATTTTTTTAATGTACAAGGTTTTTTGGATATTATTTGGAAGATTATCTAGAGCTGAAACTTCAAATGCCTTTAACTCCAAAGTGCCGTTGTGTGGTTTGAGTCCTTTCTGCTTAACTCCGTCCAGTTATATGTCTAGATAGAGCCTCTTGCTGTTAGACAACAAATGAGACAGGCCATGTTTATTATTGACCAATATGTGCGTGACAAGCTACGTCTTACACTCGCGATTTGTATGCCTTAGTGTGGATGTTAATATAGGCTAACAGTACTCCGCTATTTTTTTTAACGTGTTCACAGTTGTCACAGTCTATCTACCGTACAAAATATGATCTAAGGTTTATTTTTCCACATTCTGTTTCAATAATCGTTTTGCCCTGTGCTTCCGCGTGGCATAAAAGGAATAGGGAAGTTCCAGGCCCAAGGGTGTCGTAAGAGGCGAATAAGGGCATTTACCAGTGGAAGGCTTCTTTATACATGATGCCAGCTATTGGTACCACAACGGCGACTCTTTCTGCCGTGAAGCAGTAATGCCGTAGATAGTGAAATTATTAGGCAAATGAGACTAACATCTTATGTCTCAAGGAGACGAGCGCAATTATAGTGCCGCTCAGAATTTTTGCGGATTTTCAGGAATTCTGAGCGGCACTACATTATAATTACCATCAGCTGAACGTCCTACTCGACTCTTATTGCCATAAAAATAAATCCTTTAAAAAAAATATAAGTTTTCACGTTCTATCAGTAGTCCCCGTGTCTATATTGTTTGCTTTTGGCTGCGTGCTCAAGCACTGTACATTCCACAAACAAACATCACAAACGTAAGTGAGCACACGTATTCAGAAATTCTCTCTGTAATGTCTCACGTGTAATAATTGTTGAGTCCCGTTCCACACAAAAGAATGTTTACAAGTTGATTCAAGTCGCCGCTCCTTTTGATGTTAAAATCATCTGCTACACCCTCGGAGTGTTTATATTGACACGAGCTACCAAACTACACCGTCGCAATTAAACAAACGGTACGTTTATTCTGCTATTTCCTTCCTGTCATATTTCCTTTTTTATTTGTCACGTTTGTTACACCCATAGAAATCTAAATAAGCTAATAGAAAAGACAATTGTATACATAGTCTGGCCATAAATACTGTTACAATTAAAAATATACAAAATATTACATTTGAATTTGGAATCTGTCATTTTTATGTGATTGTTCATTGAGCTTTCTCATTTTGGCGCCAATACATTGTACAATATTTTGCGATATCAAAATGGAATGGGATGATAAAGAGAACCGAATCGCTGTGATTGCATTACACAAAGAAGGTATGGATGCAAATGCAATTTTTAAAACTCCGCATACACTTGGAGTGAGTAAAATGTTTGTGTATCGGGCTATCAATAAGTACAATGAGACCTCCTCTGTTTGTGACAGAAAAAGATCTGGCCGTCCTTGCAGTTCGTACGAAAAAGGTGGTCAAAGCAGTAAGGGAAAGAATTCGAAGAAATCCTGTCCGAAAGCAAAAGATTTTATCTCGGGAGATGAAGAAAGCACCTAGAACCATGTCGCGTATTTTAAAAGATGACTTAAGACTTGCAGCCTATAAGAGACGTACTGGTCATTTCTTAACTGATAATTTAAAAAAGAATAGGGTGCTAAAATCGAAAGAACTACTGAAGCGGTACGCAACGGGAGGTCACAGAGAAATTTTGTTTACGGATGAGATTTTTTTTACAAATGAGCAACATATTAACAAACAAAATGACCGTATTTATGCACACAGCTCTAAGGAAGCAATTCCCAATTAGTCGACAGAGTGTAACGTGACACTATTCGACTTCAGTAATGGTTTGGTGGAGTAAGCTGTGAAGGAGTGGCTGAGCCATACTTTTGTGAATAAGGTATTAAAACATTGGCACAAGATATCATTCTTGAGAAGGTAGTGAAGCCCCTTAACAACACCATGTTCAATAACCAAGAATGGTCCTTCCAGCAAGACTCGGCACCGAGTCATAAAGCTCGGTCTCCGCAGTCTAGGTTGGAAACGAACATTTCGGACTTCATCAGAGCTGAAGACTGGCCGTCGTCTAGTCTATCAGTTTTAGAGAGTACGGTTGCTCTAAACACCATGATAATTTGGAGTCCGTACGATTGGCAGTGAAGAATTTTCCCATGGAAAGAGTACGTGCGTCTATTGATAACTAGCCTCGACGTTTAAAGGACTTATACAGCCAATGTAGACCACTATATATTTATAAGTTTTATATTTATGTATTAAACGTAATAAATGTTATTTGCAATAGAATTTTTTTTCTTTGATTCTGTATTTATGGCAAGACTAGGTATATTCATACACAGGAGCAGACCTGGCAAAATATGCTTTGGTGAAAGGGCAACGGGAGGGTGTTTCACGTTGCACGCATGCAACGCTCCGGATATTGAGGGACTTGTGCTGCAAACCTTGAAAAGTTTCGTTCCTGTCACATTTTTTATCGTCACGTTTGCTACTCCTACAGAAATCTAAATAATAACATAAAATGAATTAAATTACTTTACTTTATATATTACTTAAATATTGTTGTTGTTAAATATAAGATTATAATTTATTCAAACAAAATAAATCTTATAACTATATTTACGATACAATAACATAATATTGACACACTTTTACACAAATTGTTTTGCCCCAAACTAGGCATAGCCTGTACTATGGTACATGACAACGATATATTTAATACAATATACTTACTTAAACATACATAAATACATATAAACATCCATGACTCGGAAACAAACAGCTATATTCATCATAATATAAATGATTCTACCGGGATTCGAACCCGGGACCGCTAGCATAGTAGTCAGGGTCATTAACCATTCGGCTATATGGGTCGTCAATATTATAACTACATAAAATTAAAACATATATTCTTTACGTGGAAGCGTACCAAGAATACTGGCAGCATTTCCGCGTTGGATAGCTAGGCTGATCAGTTGACCGAAATTGTTGTTAATTTATCTAAATAAAATGTTCTCAATATTAATAACTAATAAACCAGATAGTTTCTAATTTTAAAATAACGTTGTTTATGAGTGACAAGGTAAAATATAATGAAAATCGTTTGTTATAATGTGCTGTGATTGCCAGCAACAAAGTAAAACCAACTCGCTCGTATTAAATCCAACGCCCCTAGAATAGTACCCGTACTATTAAAAAGGCTGTTTTATTATTTTTTCCAGTTTTCATCACTTCATGCTTCATCTGTGTTTTGATTCAATGGCTGTGTAATGTGTTGCCGCATTTATTTTACGCTCTTTCTTTGCTGTTACGAGTTTATTTTGCATTCTCTTGGTGTTGCTAGTTATTCGCAGGCGCTTTGAAGTCAAAGCTCTTTAGAGTCTGTGGCGTATTCGTCGCTGACCGCACTGAAAGGTGAATAGAAAGTTACAGCAGTGTTTGCTGTGAAAGAAATAGACGTCACTTATTTTGCGTGTGTTTGTAACTTGTAAAACCTCTGTATAATAAAACTTTTATTCTCCGCTGGTAATATTAATAAAGCGTAAATATAATGAAATGCTCAATTTTGCAATATATTATGATTGTTTTGTAACAAAGAATATATAAATGATTTGAGTTTTGTTTAGTGTTAATTCCTCTACACGAGGCTTCCTCAGGACACGAGATCGTGCCAGATTTTGGCGAAACAACACGTCCTGAGGATGCCTCGTGTAGAGGCGAAACATGTGTCGAATTGTTTAAAGACTAATATTGGCGGAATTAACACTCAAGAAAACTCAAATTATATAATTATGGATTTCCGCAAAGTAACGCCTACTTCAATAAATTTTCAACAAAGAATATATTGAATTTCAAACCACCCACTGCAATACTAAATTTACTCTTAATTCCTTTCATAAGATATCGTGTTACCATGCGTAACTTAAATATATTTCAAAGTCAAAGTCAAATAAACTTTAGTCAAATAGGCTTAAACTAAGCGCTTCTGAATCATCACTATATTTTTTTTTTAAATTACTGAATTTACCATATCTTCGTAAAAAGTTGAGCTCGTGAGAAGAACATAATATATGAAACTCGACGGCCACTCTTTTCAATCAAATCGAGTATTTTACAATGGCTTTTATATACATAAAAAATAGTTTGTAAGGTTGCTGCATTCAATATATGAGTTGTGTTTAAATAAAAAAAAATCAAAAAAAAATATTTTATAGAGATAAATTATCGTATATTGGATGCATCAACCTTTAGAGCTTCTACTCATTGTTGAAGGATGCTTCGTGTAAATTAAGGTCGTGATTACTGTCACTTTTATTGCATCTAACAAATACAATGATTCATTAACAATAACAGGTCGACCTGGTACTACAAGCAGCACCCAAGTTCACGAGTTGAGGCATGGACCAGCCATTGTTCCCTTCGCACATATTTGAGGGAAGACGACCCGGCATACGACGCCGCCGCAAGCAAAGCCGGTTCCGGCTCAGGTTGAAAGCGAACAGTTCGTGGGTTCGAATCCCGCATCGTTCATATTTTTTTTGTTTTTCAAATTTTATTTGTGTATTAGAGAGTTTTGCTAGTCCGTCTCATATTTCGATGTACATTGCATTCGTTAGATTGTATTCACGTGCCCGATATTTCATTGTATGTACAATATCCTGAGCTGATACTGATAAGGTTCTGACACATTTAATGGGAATAGGAATGGATGAAAAATTATTCACACGACGTTATTGACATTGCACATATTGACAGGGGTGTTGCGTGATCCCGCGAAACTTAACAATAACAGGGCTGTCACTCTGCAAATTATAATATTGTAAATAATATTTTTTTATTCCAAAACAATGCCGGTTTTATTCTATAACAAGTTTAATAAAGGTTAAAACCCGAACATTTTCTTGAACATTAATACCCGTCAATGTAGGTAATAAGTGCTTAAGCGAAATATATTGATCTTAGGTTAGATCATAGTTACTGGTAAAATAAGTTAAAATCTTTTTTTTTTTTAATTAAGTAACTAATGTTGGTAATGTGTCTCATGAAATTTCTAATAAGTTCAAAGAATGAGGTTGCTTCATAAGGATAGAAGCATGTTTTGTTTTTTCAAAATGAGATTTGGACTACTTATATTGAGGTATATAATATCACAATATTATAAATAGTTCCATCTCCCTTACTTTGCCATTGTTAAATATACATGAGAAGAGGTGAGAAATCCATTTTAAAAATACGAAAATACATAAAAAGGCTGCACTCGTGAGACTGTTATGGTGTGAAAAGTGCGTAAGACAAGGCGACGTCGTACCATCTGGTGAGCACTAGGCCCGATTGTCACCATAATGCAAGTGAAACTTTTTTATAAGTTTTTTTAACATATTGGCTATAATATATCAGCTTTTTTTAATTTAAATATAATATAATGAAAGACACCTTTGTCAGGCTTAGAACCTCACTCCCTCTCGGAAACCAGAGCTAAAATATAGGCCATTAAACTACTCGGCCAACCTGACTTCAAAGCGGTTATTGAAATTAATGATTCAACTTCACCCCAACTCCGCGGTCGCTCGTAATGCGACAAGCGATAGAAGGACGAAAAAGTTTAAGGCGATTTAATACAAGTTTCAGTTTAAAAGCAATTATATTGTGTTCATAACTATCGGATCAGATGATAAAGAGCGACGTACTACTTGAAACGAGTGAATTTATTTTTATAAAAAAAACGGGTTGCACTCCGGCAACATTAACGTTGTGCATTTTGGAATATTTTAAAATAGGGTTTAATTTTGCATGAATTTCTTTATTTATCAGTATAAAAGTACTAGCATTTTTGTGGCTAAATACAATATTCATTTATTGCTCGCCTTCTGATGCCATACTGTAGAACAGCGCTTCATCAAAATAACGCAAATGTTATGTGTATTAGGGTATTTAACCACCTTCCAAAGAATATTAGAGAGATGCCTAAAACATTAATGCATAAAAAATTTAAATTATGGCTAATAGATAAATGCTTTTGTAGTTTAAAAGAATTCTTTAGCCAAAAATAATAGTATTCAAATGTAATTTTTGAGAGGTACCTACAAACTAATGTTTATTTTATATTATATCATTGAATTAAAGCTATGTAATGTGTATTAAGAACGTATAAGTATAAATTAAATATGATGTTCCAATATTGACAATCAAATATTTGTATGCCGATATATTGGCGAATTGTGCTGTACACCAATTAATTGTTAACAACTATGTTACCACGATTCATACAAATAAATCATTTCATTTCATTTCATTTGCGCTATCGTACACAATAATGACAATTTATATTACATATAAAAGTTTATCTCTCAGAAAAATCAACTTTCGTCCATAATTTCAACGACTGTCATACGAATTTTCGATCAGGTTACGTGTCCTGACGCGATTTTAACATTTTATAACCATCCCAAGAAAAGTGCTTAACGCCGCTAAAGAAGGTTTCACTTCAAATAATATTTAGGATCAACGTGATTACTTTCTACAACGAGTGAAATTATTTTACATTTATTGAAAAAAAAAAATATTCAGACTATGCTTTGAGTGGCAGCCCTATTACAGCGAGGATAGAAGCGAAAGTCAACGCGTGACGCATTTTAAATATAATATCGAGTGGGAACATTTTCGCGGTCATAATAAATATAATATTTTTATCTCCAAGTCGCACACCATGCTTCCGCAAATATGCATTCTGACTCTTAATTTGAAGACATACCTACGCCAATATTTCTTCAAACAAGGTAAGAAGTTGTCTAGTTTAATATAATTATATCTTTAAACAAAACGATACTACTATTTATTTATTTTTTTTATTTGAGGAGCTTACAGCAACATTTACAATATAAACAATAGTAAACATAATTCTAAAAGCCAATTACGCTTGGAAGCTTTCCACATATAGAAAGAAATTTGCTTAGGCTAACTAATAATATATAATAATACAATAACTATAGATTTAGAATAGAAACACTTATACATACACAGATGTAACGATACATACATATACTGATAGGTACGTAAAGTAAATCATGCTTTCTTAATGTTCGATTTGGAGTTCGTAACGCAATCATGCTGAGGAGATCAGGACAATCCACCACACTTTGGGCTATTTTTACATGAAACTCTTCTAAGCTGGAGTGGTAACAGATGAAATTTCTGACAGTGCTGAGAGTATTCAACTCTAGGTACTCTAAATTTATAGCAGAGAAAACGAGTGAATTTCTTCTGAATCTTTTCTATATTCTTAATATATGTGAAATAACAAGGGTTCCATATTTCAGATGCTATATTTACAATACTATGGTAACATTAAATTAAAACTACTATTGCAACGTCCGATTAATGACAGCTGGCAGGTAGCGAAACGTCCGATGACGCGATTAAGATTATCCGACGGCGAGCGCGAGATTCATCATTATTAAAAGCGATATAATTACATAACGACTCCACCTATAGCTATATAAAAAATACATTCACGTAGTTAAAAGTATAGAAAATCAACGTGTAAAATCATAAATTATGTTTTTGAACCCAAGTTATATATAAATAAAAGGTTAAAGCTCGAGATTATAGGTAGAAATGTGATAACATTTTCATTATATTAAGTTTTTATGTAAAATATTAGCGCACACATTAATACAACTTGATTATTATTGAAATAGACTATATAACCTATTTTTTGATATTAATATGTCATTACTTCGACTTACGGGATTGTGTCGCATTAAACTAAAATAAAGCACCCATTCTTAGTATATACCTACAATTTATCTGCGGAATGCACAAGTAAAACGTGAAATACTTGGTTGTCTCAATACATCCAGATTGTTGAATATTATAAACATTATATTTATGATATTTTGTCCCTATTACAAGCAATGATTTACTGTTAATTAATTGGATTACAATAAAAATTTGATATTTAAACCAAATCGATAAAGTAGTATCGATCATACTGTTATAACTTGTCGATTTAATGTCGTAAGAAGAATTTTATATGTAATTTGTAGATAAAATCAGAAACTAGATATCATGAGGATTAATTTCATATATAAAACAAACATAATACGTAATTAAAATATTACACTTACATGATAAACAAAACAATAACAAAACACTTGACACTACAAAAATAAACAAATGACAATTCCCCCCGCAAACCGATTTTCAATTAATTATTTCTTTTAATTTTTGCTCGGATACTTGATATTTAAAGATAAGCCTATTACAATTACTTACCATAGAGTCTTAAAAATCGTATTTGACAAGCTAATTCACTCATACTACAGATTATAACACAAAATAAATACGCAAGTCGACTGGGCCACTCTGGTTGCCTGGACGTTTGACTGTCTAAAGAAAAAAGCCGCTCTAGTTGCCCGGACGTTTCAGTAGTTAGAGCGCTTTCGCACTACGTCCGATCATAGTCTGATCCGCATCAGGGATGTACCAAAATTTACGGACGATGCGAGATTCGAACCCGCGCCTCTCTATTCTCAGTAACTGGGCCAACCGTCGGCATGCCGCATGACTTGACTTACCCCGAGAGACGTGGGTTCAAATACCACATCGTCCAATAATTTTAGTACTACTTATCCTACTAATATCTTCCTTTTCTTGGCGTGCTTCCGTGCAGAATGAGATGGCTCTATGCCAATTTAATGGCTGACAGGCTTGCCCTGCATGTTTCAGTATGACAACTCTCTCTGTTATCCCTACTTAAACATTTGAGATAAAATCTTTAGTGACGAATGCAACGGACAACTACTACTTGTACTATATATGCGGCTCAATAGGGCTACTGACTGCAGCTATTTCGGTCAACGGATCAGCCTAGCTATGCAGGCCGAAATGCTGCCAGTATTCTTGGTACACCTCCCTGTAATAATATTTTTGTAATATAATTTAATGTAATTATTGTAAATATAATTATAAGATTTGTTTTTATTTAATTTGTATATAAAATCACAGAAGTGAGAGGCATCACTTAAAAATAACTAGTGAGAGGTACTTTTGCACAGGATACCGGCTAGATTATGGGTAACGCAACCTATTTCTGCCGTGAAGCAGTAATCTGTAAGCATTACTGTGTTTCGGTCTGAAGGGCGCCGTTGTTAGTGATATTACTGGGCAAATGAGACTTAACATCTTATGTCTCAATGCGACGATCGCAACTGTATTGCCGAGAATTTAGAATTTGTGTTTTTAAAGAATCCTGAGCGGCACTGCAAACACACATCAATTGAAGTCCTGCTCGTCTCGTCGCTTATTTTCATTTAAAAAAAAACACACTGTTATATTATATTATGTTGGTCTCAGACTCCAGTGCAAATAAATCTAATACTTAGCCTGTTTTTATTCCTAGTGAATATTCATTAAAAATATAGAAAAAGGTCATTTGGAGGTCATAAACAAGAATGATTGTTATTTCAACAATAGCACCGGGAAATGGTCGCTGAAAGTCATTGGACATACGGGGCTCGGTCACAATGTAAAAATGTAAAAATCTTTCCCTTGCATATTTCCCTAAGTGCTATAAAGTATGACTTTTATTACGGTCAGATCAGCTCCAACCACTATTGATAGGCAAATGAGAGTTTTTTAAAAGAAAAACGATGTCTGCTTTTTATGTGTTCTTCAAATATTGATATTTTTTGGAAAGTTTGTGTGTAATGGCTTTATCTATTCCAGTTTTATGTGTTTCGATATTTGGTTCTTGCAGCTAATGTTTTATAATACGCATTATGACTTTTTTAGAACCGAAAACCAACACTTTTATTAAAAATGTAAATAATAAAAAAAGCGACTTATTGTTAACTTTGACTTATTTTACAACAATCGTTATGTTTACTATTAAAGGATTCTTAGTAAAATATCTTTTTAACCATTGAAATTTTGCTGTAAACATGATCCATGGTTGAAAAATAACAGCTAAACTTATTATGTAGGTACTATATGTAGTTACTATGTAGGTATCGTGGTACCCGTTTCAAATCAAATCAAATCAAAATCAATTTATTCATGTAGGTCACGGAAAGGACACTTATGAATGTCAAAAAAATATTTCTCTTATTGAATCTACCGCTACTTCGTAAAGGGTTGCCATACTCATTGCCACTCTTTTATATCAAGATTTACATTTCCATCGATTTACAAATCATTTCAAATACAATATAATATGTAAAATGATGCAACAAATATGCTCAAACGTCAAATAGTCAATGCCTTACACGAGTAAGTCGAAAAAGTAAATGTAAATTAATACAAAAGCTATTGAGTACAGTAGCTGCATCATCCACGACTTAAAGACCTTACTTAAAAATACTGACTTCAAATCTATATTTAAACGAATGAAATTAAAAAGTAAAAAATATTTTGTACAATACATGGTTTCAAAAGCCCTTTCCATAAACATACATAATATATACTATCTTTAAATATTGAATTGTCTTTTTGACGAATATTATTCGTCAAATAGAAAAATAATATATTACGTCAAAATATTATTTTTACATATTATTTATTTAATCAAAACAAATCTTATAACTATATTTACAATACTACGACTACATAAAATTAAAACTATCATTACGTGGAAGCGTACCAAGAATACTGGCAGCATTACCGCGTTGGATAGCAAGGCTGATCCGTTGACCGAAATAGCTGCCAGCGCTTGGGTTTCCAGTAGCCTTATTGAGGCGCGAAGATAGTATTTTGAACATTCTCCGCGCCTCTGGGCCTCACGGGCCAAGTGTCTCGACACCAAACGGCACAAAGATGTATGACTCACTGAGACCAACATATCTGCGACGCTTGCTGTCTTCGGCAGTCGAAGCAGCAGCCCCAGCACCAACTGACGTAACTTGGACATGAGAAGGAGCCAGAGTGTCGACGCAAGTAGCGTCCCACACCAGCGCCCTTCCCCGTGCCCAAGCCACCAGCGTCATTCCATCAGGACGCTTGCCATCGCGGCGGGTAATACCATTTGGCTCTAAAACAGCTGGTATATTAAGAGCGGCAAATGCCCTGCGGATGACTTCATTAATGCTGGCGTGACGACTGATACGGCCTGCCGATTTTAGACAGGATAACCCGTGGCGTCCAAGAGCATCTACCTGAACGCCACATCTACATTGATGTGGTTCATTCAGTTTTATACCTAGCCGGAGTGATACGCATATTGACAATGTCATATTGTCAAGTAGCGTTCCAACCGGCGCAGAAGGCAAGGCTTGTAACCAAAATCCCGACTCATTTTCTGTCACGGCCAAAAGACGAGCACGCTCTGTTATGTCAGTAAATGAGATCAAAGATCATCAAAGGCTGACTTACAAAGAAGTGCGTCCGATGCTTTTTGACACTTTAAATCGTCTGGAAAATTTTGAATGTTTGCAATATTTAGCCAAGCATTGTTAGCTTCGTTCAAATACACAATCTCTGAGTTACCTGGTACATGATTTACAATTCTAGTAACCAAAGGCTGCGCACTATGAACTGAAGATAGAAATGCTGGTAAGGCAACGCCCGAAACTTTGCGAGTACCTAAACCACCAAACCGTATCGGTAAAGAGGCTTGAGACCATGCACGATCTGTAAACGCGCAATTCAAAACGGTTTCTAAAATATTTTTAAGTGAAATATCAATCACATCAAGCAAATTTGGAAATTTCCATAACGGGCTAGACCTTAAGAGGTACGTAAATTTTGAAACAAATAAACAAGACCGAATAATAGTTAAGGCCATATGAGAATTAATTTTCAATAATCTGTCCGAAACGTTATTAAATTTTTTAATGTGATCGTTTAAGATCGTTGGAATTGAAACAGGAAATAATGGAGCCCCAAGAAGGTCAAGTGAATTCTTATCCAAAACTTTAATATTGGGGGCCAGAACATTAAATTTATTGGTAATATCAACCCGGTCTGAAATTTGGAAATTTTCGCCGATAAAAAGCTCGCATTTCGAAAAATTTAACTCAAGACCGATTGAGCTAAAACTTTCTATTACAACTTTCAAATCATCTAAAACAGAGTCCACTTCACCACCCAAAGTACCATCAACCAAGTACCAAACATTAAATTTTGATTTTAGTTTTGTTATGGCGGAATGAATGGCAAGGCTAAATATTGCTGGACCAAGAGAGTCGCCTTGCTGACAGCCAATAGAATACCAAATATTATGATTTTTGAATAATAATTTGGATGGTTTACTATAACATTGCCAAATATAATGATAGATTGAAGGAATTGAATTTTTAACTTCTCTCAGCAGAGCTCCCCTATCAACAGAGTTAAAAGCATTTTTCACATCTAATTTTAAAAAGACATCACCAGAGTTCCTCTCCAAAAAAGTTCGCGCAGCGTTGACTGCAGCTTCGCAACCACTTTTGCAGCCGAAACCCAACTGAGTTGGAATGAATTTAGTTGATAGGAAAGGAGAAATATGTTAACAACAAATTGTAGAAACAAGGCGTCGAAATGTGCAGCCCACGGCTATAGGACGAATACCACCATCTTTTTTCTTAAGAGCACATATATTCGCACCATATAAAATTTCGGTAATTTCGGTATTAACTTTTCCAGAAAGCATGAGATTTACTAAGAGAACAATGTTCTCAAGCAACGCTCTACCCGCATCCCCTGTGGAAGGACATACCAGATCTTTAAGATGCTGGGGTGTCAGTCCATCGGGGCCGCCGGCAGAACCAGTCTTAAAGTACATTATTGCTTTTAGTACATCACCATCATTAGCCTGTAGATAATTATCGGAAAAAGATGGTTCCGGAATAACACAATTAGCATCTGGTGATGGGTGTTTACTTTGTAAAGCCAAAAGTGTTTCATTTGAGTCGGGTGCCAGGATATCATTTGAAAAAAGTGTAGATGCAGCACCTTTCACGTCACCGTCATTAACTTTCTGTTCTACTTTTCGAAAAATGTTGAATTTTGAATTTTGGTTACTATTTAAAATATTGCCAAAGATATTTGGGTCAGAACAATTTGATTTTATTTTCTGTGTGAGTGAACTGTGGTTTTTTTGCATGTAAAGTTGAATATGCAAACATGAACAAATGCTCCCAACTATCCTTTGAATTTTGGTTTACTTTAGTTCGAATGACTTTGGAGAGTGCAGTTGCAACAGTAATGCGAGCCCCTTTTGGAATTCGCTTTACTACTGGAACCGAATTCTTTAATTTTCCTAATAATTCCGAAAAATTTGTTGTCACGTTAACGTGTAACGTTATTTGTCGAGGGCAAGGTGCTGTGATGTATATCCGAAACTAACGCGGAACTGTGCTTTTTACCGGTGTGAATTTTTAAGCCCCTTGCACCTCTAAAATAACGTGTAGGAGAGCATAGGTCACATTTCACAAGATCACTGGCTGGGCTACAAACATTGTTTATGTTTTGATTATTATCACTCATTAATTCACTATTCACTATTGGTCCATTTAACAGTCACTTCACACACAAGCTCAGCTATTGGTCCTCGAATGACACGAACTGCGCGTTGCTATGTGCAGAAGACAAATCTGAAAACAATAAATACCTTAGCAACTATATTAACAGGACAAAAATACTTAGGAAATATACTATCCTAAAACATTGTGATGGGTAGCCACACCGACACACCAACACTTGTACCGATGCAGCACCACTTTCTGAGGCTGGGATGGGACAGCAAGCGCTGATTTGCAGCGAAAATAATCTGAAACAGAATTAAAATATGCATCAGTAGTATGTTCTGCGTGACAGCTCAATGACATATTCAAAATTTTATTTTAAATATTATTTATATTATATTAAATTAAAAAACCATATTCTAAGCGAAAGTTGTATGATGCTGCGAAAATATCTGAAAATCGTGGTTTCCTTACCTTCAGTCAACGTATATATATAAAATTTTAAGAAGTTTGCTCAACTACTTCGAGACATCCAGGGGTAATTTAACTCCCAGCAAATATTTTTTTCCCTAGAAAGAGTGAGAAAGGGAAGCTGTTGGCAATTTCGTCCACGAGCTGTTGCAGTTGAAAATGTAGAGGGAACTGGTTTCACAAAGTAATGCTAACTTTGTCCCGTAACACCAGGCACAAGATGAGGATTCATAATGGGTAAAATTCCCACTTTACCAATATCAGTCAGCCGGCTAGATTATGCGTGCCACAACGGCGCCTATTTCTGCCGTGAAGCAGTAATGAGTAAACATTACTGTGTTTCGGTCTAAAGGGCGCCGTAGCTAGTGAAATTACTGGGCAAATGAGACTTAACATCTCATGTCTCAAGGTGACAAGCGCAAGAATCCTGAGTGGCACTGCAATGTAATGGGTATCATTTACCATCAGCTGAACGTCCTGCTCGTCTCGTCCCTTATTTTCATAAAAAATCATCACTATTTTTCCCCTTCAATGGATTTTTTTTTAAATTTTCCTTTTCCCACAATAGGTAAAAGAAAAAGAATTCTTATTTAGTACAGAAATAACTGCTTGATTGATGCCAGAAGTGATTTTTCCGACGGATTTATAGATATTTTGAGCTGTAGGTATATAGTATAGTCTATAAATATCTATGAAGTGCACGCTACACAAAAGGCTTCAATTTTCCCCCACTAACACGTGTGTCATCACTTAAAACATACCTACACCTTATAAAAAAAGTACCAAACTACTTAACATATGTATCCCGAGAATGTAATTTGGTTATAAAAATTGTCATACTCTGCGTAGGCCGCTTTAAGAATTTGAAATTATGCCATCATCGACGATAAGGGCAATAACTCAGAGAATAGGTGAAGTACAATAGTGAGTGTAACCTATAATCGTATATTAAAGCCCTTATCCCACGAGCACCTTTGCGACAATAGAATGGAATATATCGACGAAAAGTGGTTACATAAAAATGACATACGGTTTCACCGGAAATATAAAGCGACCTCGGACCACTTAAATCGCATTTGATGGCTTTGCTGTATACTTACTTTCAGTGACGTAACTATTAAGTAGACCTTTATGTCGCAGGGAAATGATACTAACCGAGATTTGATCAATTCCCTAAGTAATTTGATCAAATCACGGAGTATGTTTAAAGAAAAATACGAACAAACAATAGTTATTTTAACATCCTCCGAGATTTGACCAAATCGCTGTTTTTATCATATACCTGCGACTTATAATATTCAACTATCTGGTAACATTATCTCTAAGCCTGACAATTTGTTATTATTAAAGTGATAACCCTCATTTCTAGGATTTATTTTTTATTTGGAAAACAATCAGCTATACATTTTGCATAGTTTTAACCTTAATTTAGATAAATACAATAAGCCAGCAAAGTTTTAACAACCTTTGACGACCTTTAGACTTTTGGAGAAATTTGGAGAAATTAATCATAATCAGCCGAAAGACGTCCACTGCTGGACAAAGACTTCCCCCAAAGATTTCCACGTAGATCGGTCCTGCGCTGCCCTCATCCAACGTATTCCGGCGATCTTTGAGTGTGGTGTCGCACCAGAATAGCACCACCCCATCTCCTCCCGTGGGTGTCGTAAGAGGCGACTAAGGGATACAAACAACGGAGGATGGGCAGCAGCTTATCTTTCGTTAAGAGCACACCATTTACTGCGATCGCCAACCCGCCTGCCAAGCGTGGCGATTATGGCAAAAACCCCCCCAAAATATGTCTAATGTCTAGGATTAATACACAAAACAAAATTTTATGAACGATGCGGGACTCGAACCCACGACCTGTCGCGTTCCGTGCGTGTGTTCTGCCAACTGAACAAACCATTCGAGAGACGTATCGTCATAAAATCTTGTATGCTTTATTCAACTTTGTTTTCTTAAACTGTTTCGTGTTCTTTTGTTTTTTGTTCTTGAACGTTTGTTTGAACAAAGCATACAAAATTTTCTTTTCAAATTTCATTTGTGTCTAGACCTGACGTCAATGACGTCACATCGTCCCTTTGTTACGGCGTGCAAAACAAGCATCACTAGGTTATTATCACTACATATTATAAAACAAAGACCTACGCCGCGTCAGTCTGTCTGTTCGCCTTAAACTCAAAAACTTCTCAAGGAACGGTAGTTGAAGGGTTTGTTCATTCAGAAATAAGTTTTTGTTTCATTTTAAACTAATTATATAAGATTACACTTACTTATCTCCCACAAGATGGACCGATGATCTGTTCAAGATTATAACACTAGAAATAAGGGATTGCTTGTAACTAATTCTAGTAGGCTTCATAAGATACATAATAGCTTTAAGGGTAAATGTATACACTTCTATAATAAAGTCCCAGCCACTGTTCAGGCATTATCTATAAATAAATTTAAATGTTTTATAAAAAAAATGGCTCTGTCGTAAATCCTATTACTCCACTGCTGAATATCTAAATGATCGGACAGCCTGGGACTAAGATTGTGATTATTTTATAGCGACTGTACAATATTGTATATTTTTATTGAAAAGAGCGCATAAAAAAAGAATGCTGGGAGAGTTTCTTGCGCCGCTTCTTCTCTCTCAGAGCGCCATTTGTTTCCGAAGCGGTAGTAGTATCTAGTAGTATAAGAAATGACATCAAAAAGAATTCTAAAGGAATCAATTTTGAGAAAATAAATGCCTTTATGCCTTTATTGCCGGAGTAGGTTGGATAAGGGCAGCGCAGGACCGATCGTCGTGTAGATCTTTGGGGAAGGCCTTTGTCCAGCAGTGGACGTCTTCTGGCTGATGATGATGATGATGATGTCACTTACGGTTACGCTTTAGACTGCATTATTCCCGAATACTTACATCATATTCTTTCTATTTACAGAACAGAGTCTGTCGGGTCAGCTTATTTTTAATAAATAAGCAACGGTTTATCAGTATTATAGATTGATCTAAAGGTGTTGTGTTATGATGCATGTAATGATGAAAAATTAATAAAAATATCTGGGTTAAGTAACAAAAGTCAAAACGTAACAATGAAAACTTCAAAACAAAGCAGTGATAGCACAAAATATCATAACATAATATACCTAACGGTAATGAAACTGCAAACTGTACTGACGCAACAGGGCGAGCGCGAGGGAGTGAATGGTGAACGGTAGGGGCTTCACGTTCCAGCAAGGTCGTGAGATAATGTGGCCGTGTAGTAGTATTTACATTGATTGACAATCTGAACACTCCCGAGTTCTGTCAAAAAACAGCTGTTAAAATTTGCAGGAAAAACAATTATTTTTTATGACAGCAAGGGATGAGACGAGCAGTACGTGCAGCTGATGGTAATTGATACGATTGCTGCCCATAACAATGCAATGTCGCTCAGGATTCTTGAAAAACCCAAATATTCTGAGTGGCACTACAATTGCGCTCGTCACCTTGAGACATAAGACGTTAAGTCTCATTTGCCCAGTAATTTCTAGCTACGGCGCCCTTCAGACCGAAACACAGTAATGCTTAAACATTACTGCTTTACGGCAGCAATAGGCGCCGTTGTGGTACCTATAATCTAGCCGGCAAAGTACATAAAATAACATATTATTATGAACTAAGCCACGCATTTACAATAAGAAAATATTGGTGAGGGTAGAATATGTATCACGCCGGGCGGCAAATGCGAAATCGTAATAAAAAGTATCCACGTCACATGTAAAGTAGCAGTCATAATATTGAAAAGTTCCAAAGTCCATCAATAAATGTAGCGGGTAGCCGTGTGGGGAGCTTTATGCCCTTTCATAGGGTGGTCCTAAACTATCGATAGTCGATAACTAGGTAATACTTATTAAACGGCACATACATGAATAATATGTATAACACTTACAACAATAAACTAGTCATAAATCCGTTCTATCCTCAATCTACTTTATACATTTTTTTTACAAATTTTCTGTACATTAATATATTCATCAACTTTACGTTGACGACATTACAGGTGGAGACATCATGCTCTTTTTTATTGGATGGGAACAGAGATTAGCATGCAAGTCACATGGTGGCGAATTATATCTGCCGCAAATGCTGTGTGGGTGTACCTACGCGTTTTTTGAAAGTACGAATGCCATATTGACTTGTATAACTCATGCGAAAAAGATATAATTTTTAAAGCCCAAAAGAGCTGCATTAGATCAATGTGTAGTCTTTAAATAAGGGATAGTTGTAAACCCTTCTTTAACCAACTTAAAATTCTTACTTTGACCTCACTATATATCTATGAAATAGCATTATTTGTAAAAACTAACCCTGATACATTTGTCAGAACATCTCAAATCCACAATATTAATTTGAGAAGCAAGGATAGATTACGTTTACATGGCAGCAACACAGCTTCGATGTACAATAGTGTTCTTGAAATGGCGCCGAGAATATTTAACAACATACCTACAACTATCACAGAACTTAAGTTGACGTGTTTTAAAAAGAAACTATTTAATGTGCTAGTGACAAAATCGTACTATTCCATAAAAGACTTCTTTTCAGATACAACACTCAATTAACATTTTTTTAAATATCATTTTACTTAATTTAATTTCTTTTTACCAATTTCAATTGTTATATGTTATTTCAAAATATTCAATTATTGATATGTATATCAATTAACTGTCATTGTGTATAAATATATTTGTTTGACTTGTTATTAATTACTAATATATTAAGGAATGGAGAACTTTTATTGTGATTTGAAACATCTATGTATACCCATGACTACAAATAAATGATCTTATCTTATCTTATATCTATACAAATTTAATTTGTACCAAAATTTATGAACGATACGGAATTCGAGGCACGCCTCTCGGGTTACGTCTCATTGCTCTTAACAACTAAGCCAACCGTCCATACACTTTGGTACAGATTAAATCTGTATTCTTAATCCTTAAAAAACGAAGAGTCCTTTACTCTGTTAATCCTCAGTTTGCTTTACTTGGAAATAAAATGCTTCCGTCCAGATGGATATTTGAACTTGTTGCGCACCACACTATTACAAACTGCTTTTTGGAGCACATACCATGATAGATGCGGTAAAAAATTATAAAATCATTTCCAAACTATCGACATGCTTAATCATATGTTACCCTCCCTAGATTGAAACGATGCGTCTCGTTGTGAAGGCGTCAAAACGTAGCGATCACAACTATCAAAGAGAAATCTTTTCCGTGTATCAGTAACGACAACTTCGGCGTCAGCTAGTCACAATCTCCTCTTTATGCCCTCTATTTTATACTAGCAGCTCACCCCGATTTCGTGTGGGTTTAATACCATAAATTAAAATAAAAAACGAAGTTTAAAATTATGAATGCAATGGTATCTTGTAATTGAATTACTCCTAGTCATATTGAAAAGAGCGCACAAAAGAATGCTGGGAGAGTTTCTTGCGCCGCTTCTTCTCTCTCAGAGCGCCATTTGTTTCCGAAGCGGTAGTAGTATCTAGTAGTTATTAGAAATGACATCAAAAAGAATTCTAAATGAATCAATTTTGTGAAAATAAATGCCTTTTTAATGCCTTTTTATAGTTGCCCTTCAAATAATTAAAATAAATCAGTATAACGGTTGACCCTATAGGCCATACCTGCAATTTCCGCTAATTCCATACTTAACTAAACGCTTCAAAACAACGCTTGTAAATACTTATTACGATTTTGAACTATTCGAGCTCAAAAATTATTTATGTTATTTTAAGCTCTTTAAGCTCAAACAGTCAGCTGCATTATGTTTGGAACTCTTCGATCTCAAAAATCTGATAAAAGTTAAATAAAACTGTATTTTATAAATTTAAATTTTCAAACGGCATTAACTTTTGAATGAATGAGCTGATTTTTACGCGGTTACGGCGGCGGCAATCGATGCAGCCTGCATTTTGGAGCCTCACAAAGGATCTTTGAGTTTCAATTGATGGAACTCGTAATTTCGAAGTTATTCCAAAAAAAGTGAGTTATCTATAACTCACGAATGAATCAACCGATTTAGACCGGCTTGGTGGCGATACACGTCCATCGGTTTTTGATGTGAAAAGCTATTTAATCGGAATCGATCGGTAAAGTAATCTAAAATAACCGCATATGGAAAAATTTTTTTAGATTACCTTAAATCTAGCGGTCCTATTATCCGATCGGTCCTTATTTCCTTTTGCAGTGCTCTTTCGAATGGCACCAACCGTTCAAGAGTTATAATAGGTTTAAATACATCCATACATACACACACACACACACACACACACTCACACACACGCACGCACACATGTATGCATGTATGCATACATACAGATGTAAGGACACCATCGCCGGAATAGTCAGGGAAGCTTCCTAGGACCTTAAAACATCTCGAAAACAATGAAAACTCGATTGTAAACTTTAAGTAAATATTTCTAAATGTGATTATATTCAAATTCAAATATTTTTATTCAAAATAGGATGTGAAATCACTTATTGAAAGTCAAAAAAACTACCACCCATTCCTAAATGAATGCCTCAGGCCTGAGAAGAATGGGCGCAACAAACTCAGCGGGCTTTTTTTTTCATCAAAAATATGTTTTACAGTTATTTAACATTTACAAAGTAACAAAGTAACATTGTACAATTAAAGTTATTATTTAATAGCCTGAGGGCGGTCGCTCCATTACTAATCTGTGGTATCATTAAGAAAGTCATTTATGTTATAGTAACCTTTACCACACAAACGTTTTTTAACAATTCTTTTGAATAACGTAATACTTTTGTTTTGAACATTTTCTGGGATCTTGTTGTAAAAGCATATACATCGCCCCACAAAAGACTTACTAACTCGACTTAGCCGAGTAGTAGGCATTATCAGTTTATGTCTGTTACTAGTGTTAACATTATGGTTATGACAGTTTCTGGCAAATTCACTTATGTGCCTATGAACATACATTACATTATCAAGAATATATTGAGAAGCAACAGTCAAGATGTTAATTTCTTTGAATTTTGCTCTCAATGATTCTCTAGGACCTAGGTTATAATATGTATTACATTCTCTGGTAATATATATTACACTTTTTGTTAAATATACTTCGTTACCTAGTGCGTATATGTAGATTAATATAAAACCTTAATCTGTTCTGCAAAACTAATCTATGTAATAATGGAAGGTTTTTTTTTATTTAATTGAAATTTTCTGATATTAGTTATGAAGTGACATATATATATATACTTCTTAGATACAACGTTAGGCGTATATTGGGTGTAACAAATACTTTTTTTGTTTTTTTTTTCTATTCATATTAAAAAAGAGAGTAAGTACTTACAAAGATAAGTTAAGAGTAAGATGCGTCACAAAAACCTCTGTAGGCTTTTACGTGGTGCAAATGCATCACTTCGCTTACAAAGACTGTACTTAAAAAGTAGTTATATCGTTATTCTATTCGTACACACGATCTAGTACCTATACTGTTATAAACATTTATCAAGAACAGTTAACACCAGCCATTACATCATACAGTGTACATACCTACATAAAATAAATACCAATCGAATTGAAAACCTCCTCCTTTTCAAGTCGGTTAAAAAGAGTGTACACCCACTTTAAAGACAATGCTTTGATGTTTTTTGTGGTGTTTCATGAGAGCCTTGAATGAGAAGATGAATGAGAGATTGAATCTACCGCTACTTCGTAAATGGTTGAGCTAATGAGAATAAGTAGCAAGAAACTCATTGCCACTCTTTTATATAAAGATTTACATTTTCATCGATTTTCAAATCATTTAAATTAGAAAGAAAGAAAGAAAAAACGTTATTATATCCATTCTGATAATCATTCTTAAAGTTATACTATTCTAATTATGATCTAATGGCGCCAATGGGCCCCCAACTCAGCATAGTTGTGGTTTCGTAAGAATCCACAACGCTGGTCTTCCGTGGAAACCCAGAGAGCGCTACTAACGTGCAGTCACACGAAGGTGTACAAACTATTAATTCTCTATGAGCACACAGCACAAAAAATAGTGAAACTAGGATCTAAATTTTTTTTTTCGGAACAATACAATTAAACTTGCCATTGCCACTCAAAACAAACTAATTTTTTAAATATTTTAAATTGATTTTTGGAGAATTACAATATAATATGTAAAATGATGCAACAAACATACTCAAACTTCATCGATGGCGGTTATCACTTATCATCAATTGACCCGTATGCCCGTTTGGTCTCCTATACCAAAAAGTACAAAAACCACATTAAAAACATCAAAATCGTATAATAAAACATCAAAACATTACATTGTTAAATCACAACAAAGAGCATCATCTCGGTGTTGCGAGGGCGTGAAATTATTTTCCTTGGCGTATGCAGATTAGGGAGGGTGCAGACGAGGCGCGGGATTAGTTCCGGTTTACTTTTTATAGGATTCCGATGATAAATGTTGCCAGTGGATAGGCTAACGGGTGGCGCGTGTAACGTATCTTAATAGCCACTTTCGATTCTCTATTTGTATTTGAATATTTGATGACTGACGGCAGAAAATAATTTATAGAGCGCTATTTTTTTAATGCCGCTTAGGATTCTTGAGGAACCCAAAACCTTGAGACATAAGATGTTAAGTTTAACCGAAACAAAATAATGCATACACATTACTGCTTCACGGTAGAAAACGGCGCCGTTTTGGTAGCCATAATCTAACCGGCATCCTGTGAAAATGAGCCTCTCATTGGTAAATATTTATTATTATTTATAAAAGCAGAAATTTTGATGTTAAACACTCCCATACATTTATATGAGATTAGTAGGAAGGTCATTGTATCGCACAACAAGGAGGTCACTTAGAAAATCTGCTTTGAAAACAAAATTTTGTTACATCACCTGTATATACCCAAAGAATCGCATAACTAATGAAAGGCCAGAAATGATCTTGGTCATCTTTAGGTATTTTTCAATGGTGTAATAAATCCGGAATATGCAAACTACGATCTAACAAGCGTACTGTGCCGCGGTAGGTAATACCGCGGTATTTTGGTCGAATTGAATTTTAAGTCGAGTTGGACACGAAAAGAGAACCCAGGAGAACAGATTTCTCTTTCGCGTCATGAAAGCGAGGCATGGACCCTGAACTGTGAAAGAATAGCAGGCTGATAAAAATTTGGCGAGTGACCATCGAACCGATGAGTATCAAGATAAAGACTTCCCAAGAGTTCAACATAAGTTTCTTAAGTTTTCGTATTGCAGTTATTTTGCTCAAGTCCCGGAATATCCAAAGCGTATAAACATATAGGTTAGTGACTTACCACAGGTTAAAATTAAAAGGTAAGGTAAAAATTCTTCTTCTGTTGAAGCTGGTGTTCGCCGCTCACACATGCTGAGTCTCTTAGGCTCCAAAGGTTTTATAAACCGAATTTGTATATAAAATTTATAATTTGTTATAATATGTGAACACGGCCTAACACAATTTTCTGTGTATCTACTGCAGACCCAATGGCATGAGTCAATGCGAAATTTCTACTCCTCCCAAACAATCACAATATGACTACATGCCCACGCAGCATTCGTTGCAGAGACGCAGAGAGCAAAGAGTTGTGGCCGAGGCCGATAAACACAGATTTTAATTAAGTTAATTATGTGAAGTTAAAACTTAGGCTTTTTTTCGAAAACAATGGTTAAACGATAATATTGAAAGCTACTAGTAGCTTACGTAGATATCAGGAGATCCCGATTTCATCCCGAACTTACCACGAGATGAGTGAAACTGCATGCACAGAGTAAGTCAAAAACTACTACCCATTCGGAAATGAATGCCTCTGATCTGAGAAGAACGGGCGCATCAAACCAGCGGGCCTCTTCTTTTTTTAATAAATTTTCGATATAATCAAATTTATAATTTAATAGACTGATGGCGGTCGCTACATTGCCAATCTGTGGTATCATTAAGAAAGTCATTTAAAAACCATTACCACAAAAGCGTCTGTTAACAACTCTCTTGAATTTCGTAATACATTTGCTTTGAATATTTTCTGGGAACTTGTAAAAGCATACATATATACATCGCACCACAATAGACTTAGCTACTAACTCGACTTAGCTGAGTAGTAGGCATAATTAATTTATGTTTATTATAAAACTTTATCGTTATGACAGTTTTTAGAAAATTCAGTTAGGTATATCAATATATTTATATCGTTCGATATAACTATATATAGTATGTAACAATCTAAATCAAACAAAAAAATACCCGAAATCGAGACAGAGACGGGCGGGCGGACAAATGCTATCCCAAAATATGATTTATAGATCGGCCGTCACCGCCAATACGCTTTCTATACGTCAACAACATGTCACCGAGTCGCCTCCACAGCCGCGCCGCCCGAGGCCCGCCTAAAACGAAGAAAAATACTCTCGCATGCATGGGGATCTATTTTGCATTAGCTTCACAAATTTATAACACAGAACACATGACATCGGTTCAGCTAAGATCTTATAGTTCTATTCCTGTTCGGATTTTTATGAGAAAAAAATTACGAAACGAGTAAGTTGTTAATATGATGGTAATTAATATATTCATACGCACTGCACCTTAAAATACAGTGCCGCTAAGAATTCTGTTTGAACACAAAATTTTGAGCGACTTCGCGATTGCACTCGTCATTTTAGGATATAAGATGCTCATTCACCCAGTAACTAGCTACGGCGCCCCTCTAACCGAAAGACAATATTGCTTGCACATTACTGCTTCACGGCTGAAAGTCTGGTCTAAAATACCAACAATATACAGGCAGGCAGTTATTAAAATGCGCTGATTTAAAAAAAAGTGTGTATGTATACTTATGTATGAACGAAAGAAGTTATACTTCTTTCGCCTAACGAAGCAAAAATCATTAAAATGATTAATTTTTCTTGCAGTTCTACGTTTTTAGAAAGAATTTTGTAAAAATCTTGCAAAGATGGATTCGACAATTAATTATTCCATAATGAATACGGCTGTATGGGCTTGAACCCGTTGCCTGTCCTAATATTGGACGAAGAAAGCAAAAAAAATGTTGTCGAGGTACGGCTTCCAATCATTTTGATGCCCAGCGTGAAAGCCGGATACAGGAGGTAACAGGCTTATATTCATTAATAAACCCACAACGACCTTCGCGAAGAGCGAGAAGTCATTTTCGATGACGGCAAGCTATTTAACATCTTAACGACTCATTATTATTCAGACTGTGCGAAATATATGGGGTTCAATCTGCACAGATGCTTTACAAAGAAAAACCACATCAAACAGAAAGGTCAGGCCAATCATAATTTTAGCAAACGTAATGGTTTCTGGGGGGATCCTCAAAACTATTAGTAGACATTAAGCTTCTTATGAAACTTTAATTCTCTACTAAAACCAGCATGTCAGACAATATGGAATACATCTATAGGGCGTTGCTAGCAAGCAGTATTGTGTATGCAGCGTATACAACAAGGTATCCTGAGAGTACGAACGCGTCATGGCTTACAAAGAATGACGAGGTGCTTCAGCATTCAGTAGGTACCTTAATATGCTATCAATCACAGCGGAAAGATACCCCCTACCAAAGTTATTGGACCCAACAGCAGTGGTCAGAGTCTTAAAGCGATGAGTCATCTTTGCCAAAGAATATATTGTTGCCTTTGCCGATAAATAATATTTAACAAATTTGCAGGTCTGGCACCAGATTGCAAATGGAATAATGAAAATTATAACGACTTGGTGAAACACCTGCATAACTCTCGCTTGGCTTTTGAAGAAAGCTCTTGTGATGGGCAAAAAAATCACATTTTTTATCTGCAGGGCGTTCCAATTAACAAAAAATCTTAGAGGGTGCAAGTAACTCTACGATCTGATCAAAATATAAATGTGAAATTGACAGGTAAGTTCAAGAACATGCGTGGTGGAAAAAAAATCGATAGGGGTGTACTAGGTAATCCTGAAATATATTTATATCAAACAACATAAAAGAAATATAAACCCGATACCTTGTTTTTATGTTACAACATAAATGCAATTCAATGCAGTCGATCTCAATACGATATTTGTGCTGCTGAAGCGGTTATTCATACTATTTATAACTTAGACCGAAAACAAATTTGAATTGGTCTATATAGGCACACTAGCGAATTTTTCAAGTATCATAATATTGCCTATAACTACTCACCTAAGTCGAGTTAGGAAGTCTATAGTTGGTTATGGTATTAACACAAGTAGTGCGAAATTCAAAAGCGTTTGTGTGGTAAGAGTTAAATACTTACTTAGGATAAATGACCCAAAACGGTGCCGATTTCTTACGTGAAGCAGTATTGTGTAAACATTACTGTGTTTTGGTCTGAAGGGCGTCGTAGTTAGTGAAATTACTGGGAAATTAGCATCTTATGTCGCTCAGAATTTTTGGGTTTTTCCAGAATCCTGAGAGGTACTGCATTGTAATGGGCAGGGCGTGTCAATTACCATCAGGTGAACGCAGTGCTCGTCTCGTCCCTTATTAACAAAAAAAAGGTAACTACCACGTTGGTAATGGAGCGAACGCCCCCAGGTTATTATGTGTTTTTAGAATTTTAGTTTTTACATGGTACGAAGACGCCATTCAACCAGATTTTGAGGTGAGCGACATCAGTAGTTACGGGGTGTGTAGCTGGAATGATAGCTGAGATCAGATTATTTCTCCAATTGTTTTTCAGTTGTAACGATTCTAACGAGTCCTTTCCCCGCCTGGCTTCGCTGTAAAAGCCTATAGGGCTATCAGCATAGAGGAGGTTTTTAGTCGGTAGGGGGTGTTTACACCCGAGCCCGACATATGGGCCCCGTTTCGGGGTCAACAATACGTAAACATATTTTCCTCCTCTCGAAAAAAAACCGAGTTCAATTCTAGGTGTACTGTTCTAACTGGAAAAAAATACTGCTCAGACAATGCCACAGGGCGTAAGCTAGTTTACACTGTAAATTATCATTCTTATGAACACTGACATTTATATAGAATCGAAGAATAATCGTTCATATTGTCAGACACAATACAATTTGTTTGGCAACTCGACGCGTGAGAGAAATAATAACAAATGATTCGCGCCCTAACACCGCCTGGCGTTGAAAGATCACGCCTATTGCTATTTTACTGATGAAAAAAGATCCATTAGCTGCCTTCTGCCTACGCCGTGCACAATATGTGTAGGTAATCTTAAAATCTACTCACGAATAAAAAATAGTAATGTAGCATTATATTGATTTCAGTGATATTGTAGGTACATACCTACCTACATACTTTTTTTTAATGAAAATAAGGGACGAGAGTTTTGCCCTGCACTTTTCCCGGGGCGTAAAAAGAATAGGGGAGTCCCAGGCCCATGGGTGTCGTAAGAGGCGACTAAGTGCTTTTTAGAAGTGGGAGAGCCATCCACGCTGCCGTCTTATGACGTCAGCACAATCGGGCCAGACTCGTCCGGGTTAATAACCACACTCGCACAGAATACCGGCGTGAAGTAGCGGCCTAGTGCCGCTATGTTTCGCATAGGTTAGTGTCGAGGACCGGTGGACATCCCTTACCCCCCCCCCAAAACAAAATATGAGAGCGGTCCATAAAGAGATATTACCCCAGGAGGGTACCGGCTCTACCAGAGCCGGCGAATCCCTCCCCGAGCACTCTCGCTCGGGCTGCCCTACGTATTCTGGGGTGGGCACAGAACCGCGCATGACAGAGGACAAACGAGGCTGAAACACCACCGCAGCACCGCGCTCCACGCTCAACTTGGACTTTTGCAATATCAGGGGAATTCACTCCAATTTAAACGCCGTCCACCACCACCTTGACACGGCGCAGCCGGCCTTGTGTTTCCTTACGGAGACGCAGATATCTCGACCTAGCGATACCTCATATTTAACGTACCCCGGGTACAAAATTGAGCACAATTTTTTGCCTCATGCCGGGGTATGTGTGTACGTTAGGGAGGATATCTGCTGTCGCCGTCTCGGCAATTTTGAGGGTAGGGACCTGTCTACTCTCTGGCTCCGCGTAGATTTAGAGGACCGCGTCCGTATCTATGCGTGTGTCTACAGGTCCCATAGTGGTAACGCAGAAACCGATCATCTCATGGGCTGCGTTCAAGCGGCAATGGACGACGTGCTTGCACAGATCCCTTCCGCTGAAATCGTAGTATTGGGTGATTTCAACGGGCACAATGCCGAATGCCTTGGATCACGTACATAGACTACGCAGGGCGATCTGTGCATAATTTTGCATTGGCGTATGGTCTGTCCCAATTGGTTGAGTCGCCAACGCGGCTCCCGGATGTGGATAGCCATATGCCATCCTTATTAGATCTTCTGCTGACTACACATCCCGATGGTTACCAGGTCTTTGTGGACGCCCCTCTCGCGACGTCTGACCATTGCCTGGTCAGGAGTGTAGTGCCTATCCGACGCCAACGTCGCAGACCACCAGCGACCCGCCGCGTTTGGCACTACAAGTCAGCAGATAGGATAGGGATAGGATGCGTTCCTTTTTTGCATCCTACCCTTGGGGCAAGGTTTGTCTCCCTCCGGATGATCCTAGTGCCTGCGCCGTTGCAGTAGCCGATGTGATACTGCAGGGCATGGATATTTTTATACCAAGCTCTGTAGTACCGATCGGTGGCAGATCACAGCCCTGGTTCGATGCGTCAGTTAAAGCAGCATCTGACTGCAAAAAACAGGCGTATCGAACTTGGGTTGCAGCGCTGGGCACAAAGGATCCGAACTGCAAAGTTCTTAAGAGGAAATATAACCGTGCCTCCAGATTTTTTAAGCGGCAAATCACCCGTGCGAAGTCTAAGCACGTCGTCAAAATCGGCGAGCAGCTTTCCAGTTACCCGACCGGAACACGCAAGTTCTGGTCGTTGTCGAAAGCTGCTCTTGGTAACTTCAACCAGCCGTCCATGCCGCCGTGGTACATGAGGAGTGACACCCTGGCCCATACGGCAAAAGAGAAAGCCGAGCTCCTGTGCGCTCTTTTCGCCTCCAAATCGACTCTTGACGACAACGGAAATATACCGCCGACCATCCCGCGGTGTCAGAGCTCTATGCCTGAAGTACAGTTCAGACAGAAAACTGTTAGGCGAGCTCTGTTTTCGTTGGACGTCAGGAAGTCGAGCGGGCCGGATGGCATTTCTCCAATCGTACTTAGAACGTGTGCCCCTGAGTTGACGCCGGTGCTAACGCGTTTATTCCGGCACTCTTATTCCAAAGGCGTAGTCCCTGACTCATGGAAGTCAGAATTGTCCATCCGATCCAAAAAAAAGGAGACAGTTCGGATCCGGCGAACTACAGGCCTATTGCTATCACCTCCCTGCTCTCTAAAATCATGGCGAGCATAATTAGCCGCCAACTTTTAGTATACCTAGAGGGTCACCAGTTGATCAACGACCGACAGTACGGCTTTCGCCATGGACGGTCGGCAGGTGATCTTCTGGTATACCTAACACATAGATGGGCGGCGGCTATTGAAAGCAAGGGGGAAGGCCTGGAAGTTAGCCTGGATATAGCGAAGGCCTTTGATCGTGTATCGCACAAGGCGCTCCTCTCAAAACTTCCATCATTTGGGCTTCCCGAGAGCTTGTGCAAGTGGACCTCCAGCTTCCTCACTGGGCGTAGCATACAGGTCGTTGTCGACGGATATTGCTCGAACCCGAAGCCCGTGAATGCTGGAAAGCCCCAAGGCTGTGTGCTATCTCCTACGCTGTTTTTTCTGCATATCAATGATATGTTGGACACCTCCAACATACATTGCTATGCGGACGACAGCACTGGTGATGCCGTCTCTCGTCATGCAGGTCTCTCTCGGGAAATCGTCGACCAGTGCCGGGAGAAACTTGTGTCTTCTCGAGTCCTCTCTTGTGAAGGTCGCGGAATGGGGTAAATTGAACCTTGTCCAATTTAACGCCCAGAAGACTCAAGTTTGCGCGTTTACCACCAAAAAAAAACCCATTTGTCGTATCACCGCTCTTCGAGAACACTTCTCTTAAAGCCACGCCTAGTATCGGATTACTGGGTCTCGAAATCTCGAGCGATTGCCAATTCCGTGGCCATCTGGAGGGCAAAGCCAAATTGGCTTCGAAGAAGCTGGGCGTCATCAATAGAGCACGGCAATACTTCAAGCCGGCCCACATTCTAGTGCTCTACAAAGCGCAGGTCCGGCCACACATGGAGTATTGCTGTCATCTCTGGTCTGGCGCACCCCAGTATCAGCTCGATCCATTTGACCGCGTGCAACGCAGAGCAGCTCGAATTGTCGGGGACCCAGTGCTCTGTGAACGGCTGGATCACTTGGCGTTGCGTAGAGACGTCGCTTCATTGTGTGTCTTCTACCGCATTTATCACGGGGAGTGTTCCGAAGAGCTGTTTAACCTGATTCCTGCCGCCGAATTCCACCTTCGCTCGACACGCCACAAGTTAGGATTTCATCCCCACCATCTGGATGTGTGGCGGTCCTCTACAGTGCGGTTTTCAAGGAGCTTTCTCCCTCGTACTACAAAGCTATGGAATGAGCTTACTTGTGCGGTGTTTCCGGGACAATACGACATGGGTACCTTCAAAAAAAGCGCGTACACCTTCCTTAAAGGCCGGCAACGCTCTTGTGATTCCTCTGGTGTTCCAAGAGAATGTGGGCGGCGGTGATCACTTAACACCAGGTGACCCGTACGCTCGTTTGTCCTCCAATTCAAAAAAAAAAAAAACGAGACGAGCAGGACGTTCGGTTGATGGTAATTGATACGTCCTGCCCATTAAAATGCAGTGCCGCTCAGGATTCCTTAAAAACCCCAAAAAAGAGAAGAATAACGGAGATACAGCAATATAGAAAAGGTAAGCGAATCTATTGTAACTGTAACCGATTTTAATTGACAAGTCGTAAACAATCAGCCACTTGGGATGGGCTCCTTAGTATGTTGGATAAGTATCAAAATTAGCTACCACGATAACACATCCATTGACAAATCAAAATTGATCACGCTATAACGGACTTGCAGGTCGTCTATGCGCTAATATATTCTAAGCCTATGCTTCAAACAGTGCTTCATTATGAGCGCATATTCGATTCGCGACGGAATGACGTTCACATCATTCGATGCACTGACCTTTACTATATACCTTTGGACTGGCGGCTGTCAAAGTGCTTTTGTGACTGTTTGATATTTGCCATTTTGGCGCTGATGGTCACATAGCGAGTCTGCGGTAGGTACTAAAACCAGTGATGACAACCTCAGCAAACATCTATAGATGGTGGGAAACTATTTATCTACTAAAAAAAATGTGTACTTTATTAAGTTGTTTTTTAAGTTTAGACACACGGAAAACGAACGAAATTAATTCAAAATGCAAAAAAATTCAGAGTACCTATTGTATGTTCCTTCGCAGCCATTTGTATTATATGTCAAAATTAGTTCTCTGGACGGTATAAAAATATACGGTTACGGTTTGTAAAGCGGGTTTATTCCCTTCAGTTTAGTTCAGCCCTGTTTCACTGGGACCGATGTGATCTTTTGTTATAGCCACTGTTAACTATAGCTCATTGCTAAGATTGATTCTTTTCATGAACCTTATTATACCTTTTGCAGTGAGCTGATGTATCTCAAATAGTTGAAGACGGAAAAGGGTTGAGACTAGAAGTTTCAAGGTCCCATTTGGTCTTTTAAGAAGTCCCAGTTCAATGATGATTTAGAATGCATTTTGTGAAGTCTTGCACCTTGAGCCTTAGGTATTGGTAAATACAGATAATCATCCCTATTAAACGCGGTAGAGAGGTTCCGAGTTATAGGGATCTTATCACGCGTTTTTACGACCTCGTAATTCGTAATAATAATTTAATCACAATTCGTAACAATGGTTTGTCTATTTTATTAAGGTTTTTAATACACAAATTTAATTTTGTAATAACACAATTGGCACACGTGCAATGGTACGCGAAGCTAAGTATGAACTGTACAAATCATTATAAATTTGACAGTACAGGGGAAATCCACGCGTTATATGGATAACTGCCATTGCGTAATATGAAAAAGAGTTGTAAGGCTACGCATTATAGGGCGGATTACTTATACACTGTTTTTTCAGTTTAAATAATAATAATTTTTAATAATTTATCTTACACAATTATATTAAAAACATTATAAATACTCGCGCTTCACTTTTACCTGTCAGTTCGTGCCGGACTCGCAAATTCGAATACTCACTCATAATCCTCCTCCCTGCGTCGTAATCCTCAGTACCAGTGACCACCCCTCTGTATCACTTTCTCACGTATGATCGCTCTCCATCTATTCCTATCTCTGGCGGTATGAAAGACATTGTGAACCGTAGTGTCGAGGGCGGAGCGGATCTGCACGGACCATCGTGTTGGACTGCGTCCACGAGGCCTCTTCCCATCTATTTTGCCGACCACAATGAGCCTCTCAAGGTTTCCATCGTCCTTCCTTGCGATGTGACCGAAGTATTCTAAAACTCTGCGCAGACATTCGGAAGACAATCGCGAGGAGATCCTGAGTTCACGCAGTATGGAGACATTAGATCGAAATGCTGTCCAGGGGATACGGAGCATCTTTCTCCAGCACCACATCTCAAAGGCGTCAATGCGTTTGGGATCTGCAGCTTTCAGTGTCCAAGTCTCAGTGCCGTACGAAAATATCGAGAAGACTAGGGTCCGTACCAGTTTGGTCTTAGTTTTTACGGAAATATTGCGATCTCTCCAGATTCTTCCAAGCTGAGACATAGCGCTCTTAGCCATGCCAATTCTCCTGCGTACTTCCCTCTCGCACGAACCATCGTTATTTATGTTGGAGCCCAGGTAGATAAAGTTGTCCACCATTTCTAGGCCCAGCGCACCAGTTAGTTCCAACTTCCCAGATCTATCCACCACCATGACTTTGGTCTTGGACCTGTTTATGGGAAGTCCCATCTCTCCACTAATCCGCTCCATACGTTCAAGAAGTGCAGCCATTACTGACTCATTTGCTGCAAGAAGCGTAGTGTCATCGGCGTATCGCAACTTGGTGATTTTCACGCCACCAATTGTAATGCCTCCCTCCCAGTTCTCGCAGGTACGTCTCATAATGTGCTCTCCATAGGCATTGAAGAGAATGGGCGACAAAATGCATCCCTGGCGCACTCCTTGATGAAACTTAAAGGGTTTCGAGGTTGTTTTATAGACTCTTTCAACTCCCTGGCTTGAGCCATACAGGGTGCGAAGCAAAGCGATGAGATAATTTGGTACACCAAGCTCTTGCAGAACCCTCCATAAGCAACTCCAATTGATTCTCACTCATAATACGTAGGTAATTAATCATTTTATACCTAGCCTGCAAAAAGAAACCCAGTATCCGACACCAATAAGTAGAACAATTAAAACAGTCCGACATAGAATATTTCCATCCCATTCAGTTTCTAAAATCTCATTACAATAATTGGTTAGTTTTTGAAGGAGGTAATTGCAGAAAACTTTATCATGATATTTGAGGTTTTTTTAGGTGGGTTCTGCTTGTGGTACCCATAATCAATATCCTGTGCAAGGGATCCTCCTACTGGTAATCTCACAGTATCTGTTTTTGTGGATAATAGAAGGGACTAGAACTCGACCATTTCCTAGATAACGCATAGTTCGAGTTCTTCAGTGAAAACGATGCCTCGTGAAACATGTTATTCAGTCAGATCAGGTACTATGACAAAAACTCACTCGCATCCTTATTTCTTTAATTGATTTTGCGGATTGAGACTTCCGTTTTTGTACTATTATATATTCTTTGTACCTACTACAAGAGATTAGATTTATAATTTATTTACTTAACCTGGCGTTACGTGACCTTTTTATGTGAGTAACACTCCTTAATCAAAGAAAATACGTTTTTTTTAATAATATTATTTCTTTGTGTTTAGGTTTGTTTTCGTTTGTTGATTGGTTTGATTAACTTTGCCTATAGGGTAAAGCAAATAACGATGGCCTTCGAGGGTATTTAACAAGAGAACAATAAAAAAAATCATCTTACTATAAATAATAATATAATTAAACGAGACAGACACTTGATTAGATTTTTTTTTTATATAAGAGGGGGTAAACAGACTCATGTAATGGGAAGTGGCGAGAAAACCGTCCACGGACATCCGCAGCACCAGGGCTCAAGAGATGTGACTTTAAGTTTGGCTTAGATTTGATTGAGATGCCTTGTCTAAAATGGATTTTTCGTTATTAACTTACCAATAACGTGGTGTTTCTGTGTGTGTGGTGTCGCTCCAGAATAGCACCACCACATCTCCTCCCGTCGGTGTTGTAAGAGGCGACTAAGGTATACAAAGAACGGAGGATGGGCAGCAGCATCTTTCCAAGAGAGCATCACCATCAACTGCGATCACCTACCAACCTGCCAAACGTTGCAATTACATTGCAACCCATTGTAGACATTTCTCCAGCAGTGGACGTCTTCCGGCTTATGACGAACGTGGGCTTTCAAAGGTTTTAACCACTTATTAAAATAAAAAACATGACCAGCTAATAAAAATGCATTATTTAATAAAAAATCATTCGTCTTCTTTAACAACGTGTTTCCTGCGCTCGGGCACTACAGGGACAGTGCCAGGTTTACTGTGAGCTCTCCTGTTCGCTTCCTTCTTCCTATTCTTCTCTCGAATCGTTCTCAATTCCTTCTGGGCGTTCATTATATGTTTGGGAACATGCCTGTGCCTAGCTATACGCTTCACTTGCGGATGGCTGGCGAACTTCTCTTTCAGGGAATCTGCATAATTAAGTGCTGTACGTTCCCGTGGTTTGAGCTGAAATCATAAGATTAGTATCTACATGTATTTCTTTAATATTTTCAACTACCAGTGGGAGACTCCTTTGGACAGGATGCCGGCTTAGATTATGGGTACCACAACAGCACCTATTTCTGCCATGAAGCAGTAATATGTAAACATTATTATGTTGCCGCCTGAAGGGCGCCGTAGCTAGTGAAATTACTGGGCAAATGAGACTTAACATCTTATGTCTCAAGGTGACGAGCGCAATTGTAGTGTCATTGAGAATTTTTCAGTTTCTCAAGGATCCTCAGTGGCACTGCATTGTTTTTTGGGCAGGGCGTATCAATTATCATCAGTTGAACGTGCTACACGTCTTGTCCCATACTGTCGTAATAAAAAAAACTGTTGAATTACTTTATAGTGTGCCTAGTGACTATTCCAACTACAAAATCTGAAAATGTGCATACCTGGCTATTATATTCGTACTATCAAGTTCCGGTTTTAAAGTTGTGGAGGGCAGGTTAAATGAGTGACGAGCTCAGAGCATTGCTCAGGATCATATGACAGTACAATTTTTTTTTTTATGAAAATAAGGGACAAGACGAGCTGGATGTTAAGCTGATAATTGATACGTCCTGCCCATTACAATGCAGTGCCGCTCAATATACTTGAAAAGCCCAAAAATTCTGAGCAGCACTACAATTGCGCTAGTCACTTTGAGACATAAGATGTTAAGTCTCATTTGCCCAGTAATTTGACTAGTTACGGCGCCCTTCAGACCGAAACACGATAATGTTTACACATTACTGCTTCACGGTAGAAATAGGCGCCGTTGTGGTACCAATAATCTAGCCGGCATCCTGTACATATTTTCACTTTTATGTTTGGACTCTTTACATTAAGACAATCATGTTGTATCACATAAAAACGGATCTCGGTAACTGAGGTGTGAAAACTCAACACATGAACCTAGCTACAACACAGCCGTAAATGCTCCTGTGTTTCCTCTAGTGTTGCGAGAGAATTTGGGCCATGATGTGAATTATCTTCTTTTCCCACAAAAAAATTATGTTCTCAAAATGAAACAGTCTACTCACAGAGAAAATATAGACAGATTGGAAAAACAGAAAAGGTTATGTAGTAGGGTTCACTTATGAAACTCAAATAATACAGTTTATACTTACAACACCAAGCTTCTCGGAGGCTCTCGCTTTCCACATTCTAATATTCATTTCATCTGAACCGGATAGTACATATTTGTTGTCCAGTGACCATTTCACACATGTCAGCCGTTGCATCCGTTTTGTGTGATAGACATCGCGCGAATGACCTTTCAGTGTTTCAAATATTCTTATTGTCTTGTCATAACTACCAGCAACAAATTCTCTACCGGTCGGAGCATAATCCACATCAATCACAGCCGAAGTGTGGTCCATATGAATGTTGACCGGTTGCCTAAGTTTTCTCACATCGAATGTGTATAGACTGTAATTAAACAAATGTGTTTTGTTACATAATGAGTTTTGTCAAATGATATGTAATAGTACAAGTACAGAAGTCTCACTCTGCTAAATTAATTAAAGAAATAGGGACTCTTGCGGCCAAACAATAAGGTGTAATTAAGATCGCACAGTGCTAGTAACCTATATTTTTATTCACCTATCACTTGCTATATCACTCGCTTAGTTGTATCAATGTGTTACAACTAAGCTATTGAGCTAACTGTGACTTGGATCCTGGATTGAAAAATTCAATTGTATGTGGCTTCTGACAAATTATTGTCAGAAAGTATTGTACACAATCGTCTTTAGTATCAATAACAAAACGAAGAATTTAGAAGTACCCTCGCTATTATTTACTATTTACTCACTTGCGAACATTAACTATTTCGAAAAACTGAGATTAATCCACGATTTTTTTCGAAACTCTTTGACTCAGCCACTTAAATCGAATTAAAAAAGTTGAGAGCGATGGACACGTTACACGGCACGCAATCGGAAAAGATATGATGACCTTAGGAGTATGATTTGCTTTTTCTTATGTTTCCAAATTTTTATAGATCTGTCTGACCGGTGAAGTAGGAGACGAACAATACTCGCGCGTGCGTTATTCTGCTCGCCCGTCAGTCCTTACTTATCCAGTACATCCACACTGTTGTGGCCGCCGTGAGTATTTACCATTTCGATACCTACATGGGGAGTGGACAGGCCTGATTTTATTTAAAAAAACGGAGAGACTATACAATACTTAATTAAAATTTATTTTCATAAGATAATTTGAAAATGTACGAAAGTATTTCTGACCCATATAGCGGTGGTTAGTGACCCTGTGCACAGAGTTAGAGGGTTTGAATCCTGGAGCCTCTAACTCTGCAAACATTTATATGATGAATATGTATGTTTGTTTTCCAGACATGGAAACATTTAAGGAAAGTGAGACATGATATGGCTGGTTTGAGGCTAGGCACTTAAATAGTTTGTATAAAAGGGTGTCAATATTATTATATTATTGTACAGTATTATTCTATTTCGACATGATTTTTGATATTTCTAGAGAACCTTTTATACATAAAACAATTTTTATACATAAGAACCTTTTATACATAAAACAGTTATCAAACAATTGCTTTTACTTGTTGCTTTTTATATGATTATATAATTTGTTTTTTTTTTTTTAATAATGTATTTAACGGTACTGTGTACATATTCTCATTGAGTTGATACCTATATAAATAATATTCAACTGTTTTCTTGTTAATAATGTATTGTTCGGTGTAGCAAAAAAATTCGGTTAGGTGTACCAGTGTTTAAATAAATAAATAGATATTTTTAAGTCACAATAACCCAAGTTAATATACTTTAAAATATATTATTATACATAACATTTAGTATTTTCTTTGATTATTCATCTACAGTCCCCGTGAAAACGAGATCTGGAAAGGTCTTGAAACGTCGGGTTAACTAAAATAAAAATGTAAATTTTACGCAAACATCTAATGTAAAACTGTTACAATTACACGCGTTTTAATCTTTTAAAAGTGTTTTATTTATACATAACACCTATTGCCTTTCTACTTACTTATAATCTTCATTTGCTACGGTAAATATAAATGCCTCCATTGGGTTCCATGAGAGAGCATTTGACCTTAACTCCATCACAACTTTTCTTAATGGACCAGACTCTCTACAATCATATAATATTATACTTCTATCGCTCGCACATGCTGCCAGTAAATTTGTTTCTACCTGAAAAGTAATGTTTGTTTGATAATTCCTTTATTGACGACCACATAGCCGAATGGTTAGTGACCCTGACTACTAAGCTAGAGGTCCCTGGTTCGAATCCCGATAAGTGCAATCATTTATATGATGAATATGGATGTTTTGTTTCCGAGTCATGGATGTTTATAATATGTATTTATGTAAGTTTGAGTAATTATATTGTATTAAATATATCGTTGTCTTGTACCCATAGGTACAGCCCATGCCTAGTTTGGGGCAAGATAATTTGTGTAAAAGTGTGTCAATATTATTATTTTTTTTTTAATACTTGATTAGCACTAAATTTAATCAGAGTGCAAATCATGTATACATAATTACTTTAAGTGATCATTGAAAAATACCAGCAGTAGCAGTTTCTGATAAAGGTCAACCTCCATTAGAGACATCCTGATACCTTAGTTTTTTGGAAAGCAGTATATATCAAAATTTATTTATTTCGGGGTTATTTTGTGGAAATTCATAATTATCCAAATTCTTTGAATTGTCTTGAGTGTAAATTCCACTAATATTTGTAGTATCGAGCTAGAATCTGGCTAGTCTATATCTCCTGAGGATGCCTCGTGTAGAGGCGAAACATATCGAATTGTTGAGAGAAATATTTGCGGAATTTACATTTAAGATAAGTCAAAAAATTTGGCTAAGTGATATATTTTTGTTTAAATAAAAGCTGTAATATTATGTCGGTGAAATAAGCATTATTTTTATTAAATTAATTTTACTAAAAAGTTTGTTGACTTTCACTGAACCCGTAAATCCTTAATCAACTTACAAGTCTTTAAATTTATGGTCATCCTCAATGCATCCTCTAACGGTGGAATTCTATATTCAATCACAATCTTAAAATGGCAATCTGAGGATTATAATTGAAATTTTTTTTTTTTTTTTTTGGGTATAAACTTATAAAAGCATTTGTAAATAGTCAAGAAAGTTATTAGTGGATGCAACGGGGTTGCAGAGACTTGCTTTATGCAAGAAACCATATGCCAAAGTTCTATTATAATCTAATTCATCTCGATTAACTTCTATGTATTGGTGAAATATTTTTTTTCAAACTTTTGTATTATTAGCTTGGTATTTGTATGAATGTGACAGATAAGTGTATTGTATACTTTCTGGATCTCATAATGAAGATTGCCTTATTTAAGAGCAGATTCAGGATTGATTTATAGAAGATATAAAATCTGGATTCAAAATAATAAAGCTAGAGATTGGAAATTGAGATAGGCTGTTAGCAAATCCATTTTCATAAAATATATCTAGTATGCACAATGAACAGTCATAGACCTTACCTGATTAAATGCTACATGGTTCAGACTGTCAACACCCCATTTAAAAACTTTTACAGGTTCATTCCTTGTATTTTCCCACAGCTGACAATTCTCTCCACATGTGGCAAATAAAGGTTTATCTCTGTTGTGACTTATACCTGATACTACAGACATACTTAATAATGTATTAACTGGGTCTTCATCATCACCAGACTCAACGTCTGATTTCCATGTCTTAATAGTTTTATCATCTCCTACTGTGCTAAATGTTTGACCACTTGGAGTAAAACAAACAGCACGAACCCAACCTTCATGAGCTATGAAATTCCTTTTGCATTTTCTAGAAGCCAAATCCCATATCCTGACCTCACCATCAAAAGCCCCACTAGCTAAGACTGCTAGCTTCCTTGGGTGCTTGGCCATGCTAGATACGCCATCTGTGTGTCCATCTAAGCTTCCTAAAAAAGGCTTCGCAAAAACTCTCTCCAATTTGACGGCATTTAAAGAACGAACGTATTCACGAGGAGCCTCAAGAGGATGAAGACTTGGATCATAATTTCTTTGTACTGAAAGTGTAAAATTCTATATAAGAATAATAAACAACAAACTGAAAAGAAGATAGAATTTCTAGTTAAAAATTAAATTTTGATTTCACCTACTACATACTTTTATGAATATCCCTTTTAGTCGCACGTAAGTAATCTTCTGGATTACGACTTATAACTTTTATTTTTAGACCAGACATAATATATTTTTTACTTAAATACTGTTCCTGTATAAAATTTATATTACAAAAAGTTCATGTAAAGATTTTAAGTACCAGTTACTAAAGCGTTCTAAATAGAATAATAACAATACAATAAGTTATCACATTATCACAATTATTATTCATAACTCCACAAGTTTTTACAATGTATTTATTATGTACTTTTAGGTTATAAGACCAAAGAGGATGTAAGCAAAGAGAATATAGTTACTACGTAATACGTATGGACTACGGTCCCCAGAATGGTGATCAAAATGTAATAAAATGTGTTTTTTATTTTAAGACAGACAAGGTGAGATATGTCTGACTGTCTTTTCAGTGCATTGTGTTTAGCGTATGTAACAAAAGTCAAGCCAGTGCTATACAGTTCAACATATTGTTACTTGTCTAGGCTTCATATCTCAATTAAATTTTAGTGAATTGAAATATGAAACCTGAGTTTGCGTTTGTTGCGAGTGACAGACTACATCAAAAAAGCGGCTCGACGGACGGTGGGTTGATGCTGCCAGTCCATTCAGTTTAGGTCAAAATTTAGACTTTTAATTTTGAGCGAATATCAACGTGCTGTATAATAATTGTGTCGCTGGGTCAATGTTTCAATGAACTTGAATCTTTGCACATCAAAATGCGATGTTGGCATCCCGCGTGCTTCAAGTTCAAAGACAGTTTGTCGGACAGAAGCGATGTTGTCTGTTCGCTTCTCGCGGTGACTTCAAATGCGTCGGACCGTCCTAAGAGACTACGCGCACTTATTCAGCTCCATTCGCGTTTCGCTGAACGATTTTGGTCACACTTATACAGCTCTGCTTCTATCAGCCGCGTACGGCATCGTAAGAATGAGAATAATAACTTAAAATCACGTCTGCACTCTTTAATCTTTGCGTGCATAATGATTACGTCAAATCAATGCAGGAACAATACAGGTCGCAACTTGTCGACAAGGAGTCGCAGACCATCCCTGTAAAGACCTGTTCCGCCGCATTCGACGGCGAACAGCGCTGTACGCGGCGGAACAGTGCCGAACGCTCTCTATAGCATTCGCATAATAAAAACACATTTATCCTCATTTTATGCTGGTTTCCCGCGAAAGCAGAATGGACGCGGAAGCTGAATCGACGCGTACACGTCTCTATACAAAATTGCTGTTTTCTATGGACAAAAGCTGAAAAGAGCTGAATAAGTGCGTGTAAAGCGTGTGTTAAGCGAAAGAACGCGAACGGGCTTAGGGTAAGGCACAATCTATCCATAAATAGCTTAATAATGTCGATTAATACCCGACTCAAAAAGCTATTTAACTTTAAATACTTAGCGCACAGCGTTTCTAGAAATATCGTAAAAACCCCTTAAAAGACCACTCATTAAGTATTTAAATTATTATTAAGCTATTGCATAGCTTTTATCGCGGGCTTTGAGCGCGGCGACCGAATCAAGAAATTCCGTAACGAAAATAAAACCTAGTGTTCCGTGATCAGCGCCATCTATCGGAAACTGTTATGTTGTATTACACTCGATAGATTCAACGTTCGAATTGGACATACGAAATAGTTTATGAAAGTGACACTAGATGTCACATAAGCTAACAGTACTTCTTTTTAAATTCAACTTAGATGGAGTAAAATTATAATTTTGTGACCATTAAGGGTGTCTGGCAAGGGTTGCCACGATGGTAAGTGTCTGACAATGAATAACGTGATTTTCAATAATATTCTGAAGGATTCTGAATACTTACCGAAAAATCGCACTTTATTCTGTGATGTATTTAGATCGGTATTTTACACACCTTTAGTCCCGTTTACCTGACAATGCCACTGCAACCCAAACTCCATAATGGACCATTGTTCTTACCTGTTTTGGGAGCATGCGCTGACAAACTTTCAGCTTTTATAAAATGACGTAGGTTTGGGGTCCACAGGCTCTTGCTCTAGTAGATACATTCTGAAATTAAATCGAATGTTTTTTTTCTGTGTTCAGAATTCCTCAAATCTCAATTAGTCTTAATTTTCATAATTTTTGCATAGCAGTGCCGTGACAAGTCGACCGAACATTATTGGTTCGGAAATATTTATGATTTTTGATTGTTAGTTACATTTTGGTTATTAAATTTAATTCTTATTTCTTGTTGATCAGTGTTAGTAATTAGTGATCACAGTGTATAAAAACTTCAAAATATGCAAATAACTGTAGAAAAAGCTTTTATATATAATTATGGCGGAACGACGACGTTTTGCTGTTAAATGGGACTATTTTGAGCGAAGACACTGTAGACAGTCGTAAGCCTGTTTATGTGTGAAGTATAATTCACTGATAGATGTCTATTTAAATTCAACACATATAGGACCTCTAGCCAAGCCTAGTAACCAGATCACCCAGTAACTGATTCATAAATACGAAAAACCTATGTAGGTAGATTGTTTATTAATGTAATTAATAATAACTAACTGCTACAAGAACCCACAACAAAATATGGGACCACCATTGACGCGGTATTTTCCAGATATTTAGAGGATATCAAGTCTCAAACTTATGTTTCTTATTTCAGTTACCATAATCCTATGGTTTCAATGATAAAAATTCCTGAATAACTTATATGTATGATAATAAAAATATTTTAAACAATATTAAGTAACTTCTCATTTATTCAATAAAAGAAAAAAAAATTGTTTTCTTATCGGTCACCACGCTCAATAAATGTAACTTGAATTAGTATCAAAGAAAAAACGTGAATTATTATCAAAGAAGAATAAATTAATAATTATAATTGCGTAAGTTGATAAAAAAAATGCATTGCAATAGCGCGGCAGTCCCCGAGTGCCACACGTCTGTTTTTTTATTTTTTGTATAAATAGTAAACAGATTTAATGTCTTACATGTTACCTATGTAATACAATGCAATCTAAATTTTTAAAACAATGAATCACAGGAGCGTTGCCGGGATTTAAGAAAGGTTTATTGACTGATTTTTAATAATAATGGTGGAAAAGATATCTTAATTTGTGGCGAGTCGTACGAAAGTAGAATTCGGCGGCAAGAATCAGGTCAAGCAAATGTTCGGAAAATTCCCATCAACGTCAAGTGATCTAGCCGTTCACAGAGAGATGGATCCCCGACAATTCAAGCAGCAATGCGTTGCACGCGTTCAATAGGTTCTAGCTGATACTGGGGTGCGTCGGACCAGAGATGACAGCAATACAGGCAGTAGGTATGTGCTGTTCCAGCATTTTTCGGGAGTGCTAGAATCTAGGTCATCTTGAAGTATTACCGCAATCTGACCCCCAGCTTCTTTGAAGCCAATAAAATTTGTCTTCCTTGACACCTTCCAGATGACTTGTAGACATGACTTGACGCGGTCCTCAAAGTCTACTCGCAGCTTGAAAGTACACCTTACCCAGTAGATAACCTCCCCAATGAAAACAAATACCCATATTATTATTCACGCTGGTTTTTTGTGCAAGTGAGGACCTTAATCCGAACGAGTCTGGCCCGATCAAACTGTCATCATAGGACGACAGTATGACTCTGCCACATACAAAAACCCTGGTGGTCACTCACAACTCACAAAACAGTAGTTTCATAAGTTACCCTACCCTCTAAATTGCAGTAACGTTGACAGCAGATATACTCCCCAACGAACACATACTTACATTATTTAGTCACGCCGGTTTTTTGTGTGAGTGAACGAACTGTCGTCACAGGACGACAGCATGACTCTGCCACATCAAAAACCCTTGTAGTCACTCACAACTCACAAAACAGTAGGTAGTTTCGTAAGTTTAATCGTAAAAAATACTTTTCAAAAGTTCATTAAATTTATAATTTGTTAAAATTATTATAACATTTGTATAACACAAAAATAGTTGTATCCTAGGCATAGGCAGGTGATGGTTGCTAAATAGTATAATAGTATGCGTAAAAAAGTATCGATAAATTATAATAGTGATGTAGTCTCTATTAAAGACTTATATTTTTCGTATTTGGATGTTGAGCACTTCAGTCATCACTCTTCAGTGACAAGTGTATCGCGAGTCTTCTGGGCGAATAGATTATGTGTTTGCCTTTCGGCGGAATCAAGCTGAAATGACCCATGACGTGTAAATTTTGTTTTTAAGTTTGTTAATTCTTATTGCTTTTTACGGTGAATTTGACATTTATTTTTTCTTTGACGTTTGCGTATAAGGGTGAGTTTTTTTTAAGATAAAAAAAAATGCAGAATATTGAATTTAAAGTTCAGTTCAATATATACCGAAATAAAAAAGTGTTCGTAAGAACTAAGAATGAACATAGTGAATTTTTATTTCGTCGCATATAATCAAACATGAAAGGCGAAGCCGACGATCCAGAGGTCAATGTACATTTTCTGTACAGTACTGTTCACTGTTAGTACATTTATTTTGTTTGAAACTTTTTCAATTTAATTTTTTTTAATTAAATAATTAATTTTGCGATAGTTCTGTGGACTAGTATTATTTATTTCATAGGTATGCAGACTTTACTGGATAATTTTTACGATTATAATATTTACGTTCATATTAATAAATATAATATTTTATTTAAAACAAAATAAGCGATTTCGATTATTACGTCCTCAAAGACATCTCTGTAACTTGTTAGTCGTCGACACTGACAAAAACTATTAATATGTACAGATTCTAAGCAGCTTAACATGAAAAATATTTATTTTGCCCATAAACCTAACGGAACCCCTTGTAATCGAGTATATTTAACTTCTCTTACTGTATTTTGGTTTGAGCTGACTGATTGGTCTTGTTACCAATGCTCAAATAAATAAAACAAACAACAAGCAGCATATCATGACAAATGACAATTGACTTATGAAAATAATTATGACAATACCTACCAAAAAAAAAGAACAATAAACACTACGTACATACTACTCTGTAGTGTTTGTATTACATATTTTCATTTGAGAATTTGAGATACGAAATTTAAAATTAACTTTGTTAATTTCGTATTGCAGAAATTGAGTGAAAAATTATGTTTAGGTCTCTGTAGTTTAAGAATGATTTTTTGTAAAAAGTTAAACACTGAATGTTCTTGTAATGTGTATTGAAGTTGTGGTTCTCCTGTGATGCAGTGAAAATTACTTGTAAGTATAAACGATATATGCGAATAATAAACTAAACTGTACTTAACTATTGGGAATTTACTATTATTTTGTACATATTATATGTTATAGATCCAGGTCATACTGAAAAAGATGACTCTCTTTATATTTTATTGTCATAGTCTTACTTATTACACAATATTGAAAAATATTATAACTATAAAATTTTGAGATGAGAAGTAGATACTGTAACTGTAGCAAGTACATTTCTAGACATATTATAGAAGTGTTTTAAAACTTACTATGCATATGTTGAGTCAATACTCAGATATATGTTTGTCATATTATTGTAGGGCAACAGTAAATACATAAACAATAGCATTTAATATGAAGAAAATATGCATCAAATCAAATCCTGGATTCTGACACTTCATGTGAACCCTTTTTCAAGAAACTGAAATTGTTGACATTTCAGGCCCATACATCTATGAGATAGCAATATTATAGTGTACTATACTTACAGCTGAAATATATCAACTGTTATTAAACTACTATTACTTACGAAATCTGATAGATTAGTCACTAGAGTTGCTTCAAATAATACATTATTTCTGAAAAATTGCTACCTGATTGGCTTGAAAAGTTTCAATAAGATCCCTGATTGAATTAAGATCTTAACCTTTTCAAGATTATCTTTCCATAGCTGTTAGCTGCTTCAGCACTATATTCAGTTCAAGAATTTGTAGACTCCAAAGAATAAAGGATATGACATTGCACTATAGACTATTCCAGTCTTGAATTTTAACTTTATTATATAACTTATTTAATTATCTTTGTGTATAAATATAAAATTAAGTAATCTATATTTTGACACAGAAAAGTTTTCATGCTGTAATTGCTTAGTTGCTAAATAGGAGATACTTCAAGCTATTGTAAAACCAAATGGGTACCATCCTGACTAAGACTAAATAAATGTCATAAAAATCTCACACACAGAACTGAATGACTGCCTCGAGGATTATGGGTGAGAGTAGAGTGACACACATCTGACATGACATCTAATAATAAATGCAAACAATATAGTCTTTCCATTCTAAAACTTCTTCACACAACAGCTATAATATGCTGCTGTAAATTCTAAGTTAATGCAGGCCCATGCAAGGTTTATAACTCATCATGCTGTTCAAGCATACAATTTGCATGTTCACAACTACGGATAGATCATCTGTCATAATATCATCACTCTCTAATAACACTTCTAACACAGTCAAGATGAACTTGATTATTCAAGGCATAAAATAAAAAGGTTGTGAATTGACTTGCTTGAATTTTGGGCCCCACTACTGTGTAAGCATCTAGTTCAGGGGTGCTCAAGCTTGAACTGCTGGTGATCTACCTCAAAAGGCTCTGAGAGGCTTCAAGTATGTGTGATGAAGGATTGTCGTCTACGTAGAGTGTCACGATGACATAGATATTAGTTTTGCGCAAAATATGCATTTTTTAGTCAAGGTAAGTGTAGGTCTGCTCTTAAATCTCAATGAAAAAACTCATAATTATTATTAAAAAATGCGAGTTTATTGGTTCTTACAAAACAAACGCGTTCTAAAGTTCTAAGCTTAACTAAATAGTGACTTTGGATATTGAAGAGTGACACTGCGTGTCCTGAGCATTTTTTTCATAAGATGATACCTAATTACCGATTTTAGTTTATTATACCGGATTTTTTTTCTCAAGATCTACTCAAAAAGCACTCGTTGCTCAAACTCTCGATCCCTATCGACCGTTTGAGCACCCCTGATATAGATCATGCGACATTTGCATACAAGTCTGTATACTATACAAATTCTAACACATTTATCACAGGCTCAGAAGGGAAAAGAGAGCTATTTACCTTGATTCCGCAATTCGATTATCACACCACACACCGTGAGCTTAGATAACCACCTCACTCTCTGGATGTGTGGTGTTGTTTCAATACTGTGGTTTTTAAGAAACTCTTTTCCATGCTTCCTTGCAATTTAAACGGATATGACGTCTTTATAAAAAGGCTCTTAAAAGACGGCCTCCTCTCTGAGTTTGTTTCCTCTGGAAGATAGTGTGGACGATGGTGTGTTACTTATCCTCATCAGGTGACTTGTACACTTTTTTGTACTACTCCTCATTCTGTATAAACATATGTACTAATCCTCATATGTTCTTGAGCGGAGAGTACAAATAATGAGTAGGCATACATTGATTGATTCCGCTGATCGCAAAGTAGTCGCTATTACTAATTTATTATAACAAATCAATTAAAGCTTTGCCACAAGAAGAATAAATTCGTAAGAAAAATCAGTGTCTGGCTCAATTTAACTATGTCAAATTGTGTTCAACAGAGATTTTATGGAGACCGGAGAAGATGAATGATTGAGAAAGGAATGCTGAAATGTTTTGGACACGCGAATGAGTGAAGAAAGAATGACTCATCAAAATATATATGAGGCAATTGTGTGTGGGCAAGTCGGTCGTGGGAGATCTCATAGAATGTTCGTCGACCAAATTGGTGACGATTTGAGAAAAAGAAAGAACCTAAGCACCCGGCACGGGGCCAGCATGTATGAAAAGAGTAATGAATATATATATATAATAGAGGAAGCACGTGAGGTATGTAAGGATAGAAGAAGCAAGTGGCGTTCTGTTGTGTGTGCCTACTCCGACCGAAAAAGGGCTCGAGTGTGTGTGTAAAGAGCTTCTCAGACAGACAAATACATTAAATTATATCCTGTGCTACTAAAAGCTATAAAATAGAATATATTTTTTATTAACCTATTTAATTTTCGCCGTATTTCGATCCCTACTAATTACTTAAAACCTACGCAGGTATTATTGATGTAATACAACGAAAAAGTTTTTATCGGAGCTACTAATTATATTAATTCTCTCGTGCGAAGATAGATTCTTCTAGATTGTTCTGGATCGGACGAGAAGCTTCCTATACTACTGGTATTATTACGATAACAATGGTAGTATGTGATCCATATCGTCACCACTTTGATAGTGACCGGCGTGTCGCCTCGCTTGTAACTTGTGAGCGAAGTTTTAATTTGTTCGTTGACCTGACCGGGTGTTGCGCTGGCATACAAACTATTTGCAGCGTGTAATCTGCCAAGAGGAAGTGTCGCCGATTGATATTTGTTTTTATAAAAATAACTAGATTATCTCTAAATATTGGTGTCGAAACAATACACTATTGTGATACTTGTGATCTGGTATATAGAGAGTCAAAGATTTAGTGTTGTTCAGCATCAATTTCTGTTATTTTTAGGGTAAGTTTAATGTATTTTATTTTTAAATAAGCTCTCAACTTTATTATTGAAACTTTATCAATAATTTACTATTGAAAAGAGCAACCTTAGAGTTTCTTGCTCGTTCTTCTCTAAGAAAATCTCCATTCCGAACGAGCTGTAAGAAAAAAAAATGTCATATTTCAACTTTCAAGTGTAACGAAATTTACCAACGAAATAAAATATTTTTGATTTAATTTGATTAGGTATATTTTATATCAAGTAATAATTTCCACCGTAAGAGTATCTGTAGTGATATTTTTGTTTTAACTTGTGTTCCTTGATATTTAATACAATTGAATTTAATTTTTTTCATTTCGGTCAACGGATCAGCCTAGCTATCCAACGCGGTAATGCTGCCAGTATTCTTGGTGCGCTTCTACGTAATGATAGTTTTAATTTTATGTAGTCATAGTCTTGTAAATATAGTTATAAGATTTGTTTTGTTTGAATAAAATCATAAAATTGAATTTATGAATAAATACATCGTTGCAGTTTATGCAACGTTGAAAATGTTGTCAACTCAATTGATGTTAACTATTATAATTTGAGTCAATGGTTAATAAAAGGGTCGATGATTTGCGGGACATGTCCTAGTTTGAATATTATATTTATAGTAAGTTCGTGGCACAAGCTTACTAATAATACTGTTTTAATATTATCTGTTTTGTTTTAACTTTTGCGTGATAGTGACACAGTATTTTGACCATTTGCTACATCGCTTAATCTAAATAGCGCGTTTGTAAAAACTCATTACAGAATCTGTTTGTCGCCTAGCTCGTCTCTTTACAAACTATTTTCGAGTGCCAATTTCATTCACGTAGTAGTTTTCTTTGATAATAATAATAGTTAAAAAAAAACAAAAACAACAAAAATCTTATGTTGCAAATTGAAAAATGGAATAATTTTATCAAATTAATGCATTGTCATCGGTCATCGATAAATCTACGAAGTTTGAACGAAGTCTAGGCGTTTAAAGTGGGTCAAAATTGCGCCCAAATGAGTCGGGTACAAACAAACTTACATACAGGTGAAGCTAATAAAAAACGTGCAAAAACCATCTTCGGAATAAGTCGTATGTATTATAGAAACGAATATTTCATACTAGCTGACCCGGCAAACGTCGTTTTGCCATATAAATTATTTTTAGAGTTAGACCATTTCTTGGACATTCCAACATTACTTTATTTTTCTAAAATAAAATAATTTTCCTAAGATAAACGTAGCCTAAGTTGCTCCTATTTATACTATTATTACATCAGCTACCTCCCAATAAAAGTCCAGACAGACAGACAAAAATTGTAAAAAATATTATTTTGGTGTATGTTCCTTATATAAATTCATATACATGTAGTAAATAACGGTTATTTCAATATTAGAAACAGACACTCCAATTTTATTTATATGTATAGATGAAATGGAATTTTCTCTCATTAATAGAAGACTTCTATAGTTTTACTTAACTTATTTACTTTTTCTTCATTATCTGGATGCAGAAAGCATTACGCACTTATCTAAACAGGACCAGAGATGTAAAGGAAGGTTAGAAAAGTTCAAGTTAATTATGGAGAATGAAACTCGTAACGGCCGGGAGGAGATTCCACATAATAGCTCTTAAAGGGCAAAAAATCGTTGATGTTACTACTCTACAAAACTCTAAAGTTCTACATTCTAGGTACTTAAGGCGGAGCGTACCGCGATAACCCTGATCTCATGACGTCTCCCTAATCCTACGGCCACCTCTACTTTCTACCATTAAATCCTTATTTAATGAATAATAATACATTCGACACGAACGAGTAAAAAAATAAGGACTCCGTGTCACCTTACATAACAGTGATGCACCAAAACAAGTCGGTAAACGTGTAAATACATAGCCCCACGCATACACTAATACAAGCCGATCGGCCGCCATTATGAGATTTGCCATCGTCTGTGACAGATCAGTTTGCGTCGCAATAAAATATTTAAAAAATGCCGTCGTGCGTTGTGAAAGTGTTAAAACAATATTATAAAAGTATTTGTGGATATATGATTATTTAAGGGAGAAAAAGTTGTATAACTGCTTTTTGCTGCCACGTGCATCACTTGCTAATATCACGGCGCGGAGTCCTTCTTTTTTTACTCGTCCGTGGGATTTGATTACAGTTTAAATTTCCTCGGTAACACTAGACTTTAATATGGCAATGAACTAGACGACATGGAGATTGAAGAGCTGCATGCTTTTTGGTGGTGTATATTATGAGTGTGAATAATTGTACATGAATCTAGTAGATAAGAATAAACGAATACAAAAATATGGTGGGTCATTAAAATACCTCAAAGGGTAAAACTCGACCTTGCATATTTTATTGCAGAATTAATTCATGTTTTTACATGGTTCAGTATGTTTGTTCATGGATCTGTAATAGTGCAGATGAAATCTCGTTACACATCCTCTTTGTATGCGGTTCTTTAATGCGTAACCTTAGCGTTTTTTGGGAAGACCAGTTATTCAACCACTTGAGATACGTCAGCTCACTGCAAAATAAATTAGACTCATGAAAAGAATAAATCTTAGCAGTGAGCTATAATAAACAGTGGCTATCACAATAGATCACATTGGTCTCAGTGAAGCCGGGCTACCCTGAACTTATATTAAAGCCGGTTTACCACGGCCATAACCATGGTTAGTTTGAAATAAATCTAGGAATTCGTTCGACCACTACATATCTGTCGGCACATGCGTTTTCGCCCGTGGTAGTTTTTAGTGTGGAGTGGAGTTTAGAGTGTACTACTTCCATTGACTAATGGTTATTTTCTTCGATATTCGCTTCATTGAGTGTCTTCTACCGCATTTATCACGGGGAGTGTTCCGAAGAGCTGTTTAACCTGATACCTGCCGCCAAATTCCACCTTCGCACGACACGCCACAAGTTAGGATATCATCCCCACCATCTGGATGTGTGGCGGTCCTCCACAGTGCGGTTTTCAAGGAGCTTTCTCCCTCGTACTACAAAGCTGTGGAATGAGCTTCCTGGTGCGGTGTTTCCGGGACGATACGACATCAAAAAAAGCGCGTACACCTTCCTTAACGGCCGGCAACGCTCTTGTGATTCCTCTGGTATTGCAAGAGAATGTGGGCGGCGTTGATCCGCACCAGGTAACCCGTACGCTCGTTTGTCCTCCTATTCCATAAAAAAAATATGCTAAAAAAGTCCGTCGAGCTATGGACTACCTATTTGCCAAATTGATTGGCATGGCCAAATAATGGCCATAAATTGTGGCTACATCGAGGTATTGATTTAACTGTTAGCATCATTTAGCCATATTATCAATAGTGTGGCAGTAGAAAGACTTGATGTTCATTAACGTCAAATGTGCTGTCTGCTTTCTACCTCACTGATTGCCGTTAAATTAATGTTACCGCTGTGACCGGCTCGAATAAATTTAAGGCATAAAACAGTGTTTTCTAATAGATGGACTTCTTTTACAGTACCGATCACAAGCCACAAGATGTCTCAGTTAAACGTCATAGCGTCATGTATGTTATTTGTAAGCTGTGCGATCTGGACGTCTGGAGAAGTTTTCACTGCCATAACCGACGTTGAACCCCTGTTGGAGACGCATCAGAGAATCATTGATGACTTGGATGACTATATTTTTAAAGAGGAACAAAGGCTGAATATTTTGAAAAGGTATGAACAGATATTTAATTATTTAAGTTTAACTTTTTGTTTTTACGGAAGACAAGGACTAAGGAGCTTAAATATAGAAAACCTGGTGGTATGTGAACTCCGCGGCCCATAATCTCTTGTAACAGTAGAGAAATGACAAGATTGTTCACGGAATTGTAGCCGGAAGACGTCCACTGCTGGACAAAGGCCTTCTCCAAAAATCTCCACGACGATCGGCTGCCCTCATCCAACCTATTCCGTTGATCTTGACCAGATCATCAGAGATAACGGTTCTATCTATCGTGCAACAGACAGGAAGAAATGATGGCAGTAACTAAAATCATTTGGGTCACGTAAAACCTACACGTAAATAAACAATATGCCTTTCTGCCAGCAGTGTAGGCAGAAATCGCGCACCTCCGAAACATGGATTTTTCTGCGCGCATCAACCGTATCATTCTTGGCTCTACCGTATATTTATGTACCCTCAAAGGCTTTCAGCGTTTTTTTAGTTTTTTTAATATAAGAGGGGGCAAACGGGCAAAAGGCTCACGTGATGGGGAGTGTTTAGATCCGCCCATGGACCTCTGCAACACCAGGGCTCAAGAGATGCGTTGCCGGAGTTTAAGTTGGGAGTATGCTTACCAGTGGGAGGCTCCTTTGCACAGGATGCCGGCTAGATTATGGTTACCACAACGGCGCCAATTTCTGCCGTGAAGCACTAATATGTAAGCATTACTGTATTTCGGTCTGAAGGGTGCCGTAGCTAGTAAAATTACTGGGCAAATGAGACTTAACATCTTATGTCTCAAGGTGACGAGCGCAGTTGAAAAAATGCGCTTATAACGTTCGTGTTTATCTTCACTTGTTTGGTCAAATGTCTGATGTCCGACCAAAGAATTGTAAACATGTCATTTATTAGATATTACAATTCATTTCACGTGTGACCCTTCAATATATTGCATTTGGTCAACGAGAACAAAGAAAGCGAACCGTTAGTTTGAAATTCGTTTGAAAACAGATCTTTAAAAAAATCAGTGCTTTTTAAAAGATTCCACAGTTGAGGCATAGTTACTTATTTGTTAATATCATAAATTTTTTTATGGGAAAAAGTATTGTACTGGAATTTCGCATTAGCATATAACTAAAGATCGACTGCGGGTTTTTTTTAATTTATTTTTATGGAATAGGAGGACAAACGAGCGTAAGGGTCACCTGGAGTTAAGTGATCACCGCCGCCCACCTTCTCTTGCATCACCAGAGAAATCACAGGAGCATTGTCGGCCTTCAAAGAAGGTTTACGCGCTTTTTTTGAAGGTACTCATGTCGTATCGTCCCGGAAATACCGCACAAGGAAGTTCATTCCACAGCCTTGTAGTGCGTGGAAGAAAGCTCCTTGAAACCCACACTGTGGAGGACCGCAACAGATCCAGATGGTGGGGATGATATCCTAACTTGTGGCGTGTCGTGCGAAGGTGGAATTCGGCAGCAAGAATCAGGGGAAACAGCCCTTCGGAACACTGCCCGTGATAGATGCGGTAGAAGGCACACAAAGAAGCGTCTCTACGCAACGCCAAGTGATCCATCCGTTCACAGAGCACTCGTGCTGCTCTGCGTTACACACATTCAAATGATTCGAGCTGATACTGGGGTACTGGGATTCAACGGTACAGCTTCCGACTTCATTACATCATCAAACATTCAACTGCATTATTTAAGAAGTCCCCAGCTAAATAGCTTTAAAGTATCCAACCCATTTCAGGCATTTGGACATATATAAGAGGGAGCAGAAGAAGGCTATGGAAGACATACCCAACTACCTTGGTAACCCGATAAACGCGTTCACACTGATCAAGAGGCTCACATCCGATCTAGATGACATTGAGAAAAGCATCGATATTGGAACAGGTATTGCGAATGCTAAATTTATGCTAATGTAAGCTTAACAACGGTACACGGATGTGAATGACTGTGACACAATCGCGGTAACTGTTGTTTTTTCTAATTTATTCGTGCGATTAAGCGAGGTTTTACTGTTTCTTTATATTTGTGTTAAAAACCGATTTATCAACATCACAACACGTAGTAAGTAACGGTATTATCACCATCAGCAAGCCTCTTTCAAACACAGAGCGTTTCTCGCAGAAATTTCTTCCGCGCACAAAAGCAAATAAATTCACCAGTGGGAGGCTCGGTTTCCTGCCTCTAAGCGCAATTAAGCGTAAATTAAATGCAAGGCAAATGCGTAATTAAGTGCAATTTTTTTCGGTTGAAATGGCCCCTTAAGTACTGAAAATGCTAGACTTAACAAATTATGCCTGAAGGTTTACTAGCGGAATCAGCGGTGCTGCTTAGAATTTTGAGTCTTTGAGAATCGTGATTTGAGCTTGTTACTTTACCTACGTGACACTTGTACCTACTTTGCACTTGTACCAAGTATCAAGTGAACCCCATGCTCTGTGAGAGGCTTTTTTGCACAGGATGCCGGCTAGATTATGGGTACCACAACGGCGGCTATTTTTGCCGTGAAGCAGTAATGTGTAAACATTATTGTGTTTCGGTCTGAAGGGCGCCGTAGCTAGTGTAATTACTGCGCAAATGAGACTTAACATCTTATGTCTCAAGGTGACGAGCGCAATTGTAGTGCCACTAAGAATTTTTGGGTTTTTCAATAATCCTGAGCGCCACTGCATTGTAATGGGCAGGGCGTACCAATTACATTCACCTGGAGGTCCTGCTTGTCTCGTCCTTTATTTTTCATAAAACAAATGCTCGTTCATTGGTGAATAACATTTAATAGTATATTGTTAACCGAGGGTCGAAAGAATCAATTCCCGAGGTATTTAGACGCCCGAGCGCAGTGAGGGTGGCTATAGTCCACTTTACTTTTTATTTCGAATATGAGGAAAATAAAACTAGTTGTTTATCTAAACTATACATTGATAATATATCATAATATAAGTAGTACCTATTTAAAATTAATTGTCAAATTAGGACAATTTATTACGACTGTTTAAATTTTAAATATGGAACTCAACGCGTAATTGTTGCGGCCTATTCCGCTCAAAGAAGTTTGCGCTAAGTTCACACTGGCTGTTTAGAAAGTCACATAGCCATAGCTTTTTTTTAATTAGTTTTTTTACATAACACTCTGCATAGCTGAAAGCAGTTCTATTTTTGAAGTTCATTCCGGCCCTTATGTGGAAAGTAATTTGTATGAGTTTTTCCGTCTCCATTGAGGGAAGCAGCATTTTCCACTCAATAATCAGATCGAGACAACATTACTTTCCGAGTATGTGAAATGAAAAATATATTCATTTGATGCCTTCAACGCGATACATTAGAATCGTGCTTCACGTGTGTGTGAGTCATTGAGTGGGCTTTGCGGATTTCATAATAACTCAAGATTTGACAAGTGCCGTAAATTATGTTGATAATGTACAGTAAAGGTCGCATGCTGACGGTAATGATGTTAACAAATATTAGATACGTGAATGATGATTTACAAATTAGCAAATATATGTACTAAATGTATAGATAATATTATTATGTGTGAGTAAACTCAAATGGTTTCGCTTTTGGCCTTGACTGTATTTATTTTTATCTATATACAGGTGTCTCAAAGTTATGGGACATGAAGGGAAAGTACCTTTAGAAGAGTTATTAGTTTTTGGCCATTCTTTCGATGTGCATCATAAGAGTAGGGGTGTTTTTTTTTTAAATTTAAGTCGACTCGATTCCCAGACGAGGCAAGTAATTTTTAGAAAATCTTTGAATTCAGAATTACTAACTTTTAAAAATAACATAAAGTCTTCTTTCAGTAAAATAGCCTATCTTCGATATTTAAAGTATTTTCCCTTCATGTCCCATAACTTTGGGACATCCTGTATACGAATCGTCTTCTAATGATAAGTAAAATATCTGGACGACTTTGTTTTTAAGAATGTATAAAACTATGATTTTTAAGAATGTACAAAACTTGAACCAAAAAAAAAACTAATAGGACATCTGGATTCGAATCGGGGTCTTCTAATTTCCGGTCACCCAATGTCCCATCTGAGCTATCATAGTCGTGTATATAGTGGCGAAATTTACCATTGTATTCTAATGTTATTGTGGCTGTTTCTCATTAAAAAACGGATAAAACTACATTTTCTAAAATTGAAACCTAGCCAGATCGATTTCTTGCCCCAGAAACTACTTGTACACTAAATTTCACTAAAATCGTTGGAGCCGTTTCCGAGATTAAGTATATACAAAAATTGCTCGTTTAATGGTGTAAGATATCTGTTTGACTGTTATATAGTATTACATAACTATTATTCACATGCAATATTACGGAATGGACATTTTTACCAAAAACAAAAAGTTACAAATGCATAGATGCTAATTGCATTTTTATAACTTAACGAACTGGAATTATTTGATTGCAGTTATCAAAAGTCATAATATTTTTCAATTATATACGGTTTGGACAGGTCAATGTTCTTCATTACATTATTAAGATAAAACGCGGAAAAGGTCTAGAGGATTTTTTGCAATTTCATGTTTTCGATGCTATCTTACTCGCACTGGGTTTTTTTTATTGTTAATTTAATTGCGTTATTTTGAAAGTTTTGTAGTTCCGAATTGTATATATCTTTTATTATACTCAAAATGATTAGAACTGGCCAATTAGAAACTTCTTTTTTAATTAATTTTTAATTTTAGAACTTTTTGGTAACCTAATGTAGTATATTGCATTCATTTGTCATTTGTTTTTGTGAATTGGCGGCAAATCTAAAACTCTTGTTACACGTGAAAATGAACCTAACGCGAGAAAATTTTCTAATGATAAAATTCGAGGTATTCGCTTTACGAGCCCTGAAGATACGGTGAAAGCTTACGAAAATGCCATAGATGAGACCCCTAAGGAATAATGGGCCCACTGATTTTCTCAGTGGTTCCATCGAATACGACGATGTGTAGAGAGGAACGGAGATTACTTCAAAAAACAATAAAAGTATTGGCAACTTTCTACATTAAGCCGTTCTTCATTTTCTAAACATTTTCTGTGTTACCTAGGTATCTATATAAATGAAATATAATGGTGTTCATTTGGGCGCTCCCCACGGAAATACTATTGGATAGATTTCAAGAGCGGGTATTTCTTACCATCAGCTACCACGAGCAGGGATCGTCTTGTCCCTTATTATCATAAACAAAAATTAATCTATCTTCCAGAATACATCAAGAATGTAACAGTCACACATCATGACGTGAAATATCCAACGCTGGAAGATCTGGAAGGTGCAGCCATTGCTCTGACCCGGCTGCAACAAACATACGACCTTGAAGTGGATGAGCTGGCTGAGGGGAAACTAAACGGTGTAACGTACAGGTAGATAGATTTATACCAGACTGAATAATTATTTATAAAATACTTACCCCCTTATTCATAATAGTCTGCTAACTTAAAGCATTGCTAATTCTCGTTCTGTCTTCTTCTATTGAATCTAAGTCAGAATGAGAAAAAACACTCCTTAGCGGCTATTTTAAGTTAGCGGACCATTATGAATAAGGGGGTTAGTAAATTATTTATTTCAAATCTGAATTAACGGGTTCATAACAAAAACATACTATGAATAGGCATGTGTCATAAGCATAATATAACATTTAAATCATAGATTATTTTACTTCTAGATCAGTGTTTCTCAACGTGGGGCCCACAGGGGGGCAATTTGATAGTTAAGGGGGGAAATTTAAAAATGTACTCGACACGCCTTTAACCCTTTCGCTTTGGGTTATTTAAATGCAAGACAATATCGGTGACAAATTTAACAAAAAAGGTAAATTCCAAGAATGTGAAAGAAAACTTTTACTACCGTTTCCATCTTCATATTTAGCTGAATTCGGATTTAGTGCTGTAAATGGATTACTGCGATAAAAAGTAAATCGACTTGATATAACACAACGCGGAGATTTGAGATTAAAGCTAAGTACATTAGAACCTAATTTAAGATCTTTGTGCAGCAAGCATCAAGCGAAAGAATCGCACTTAATGAATATAGAAAAAATCAATATTAAAATTATTTTGAATTTCAGTTTTTCATTTTTGAAATTTTACCTACGATGTTTTGATAACCATTTAACAGTGATTTCTTCCTAAAAGTTATTATTTATATTTTAACAGAACAAAACAATTCTTGAAAGGTACAAAATTATGTATGGGGGGCATAAAAAATTTAGAAATGTTAAGTTATGACCTAAAAAAGGTTGGGAACCACTGGTGTAGATAGACTGTGACAGCTGTGAAGACGTCAAAAAAAACGGCGAACTAATAACCTCTATTTTTAACAATAAAGTATAGAAACAAAATGACGAACGTATCGCGAATATAAGGCGTAACTTGTCATACACACTAAAGTAATAAAACTGGCCTGTTTTCATGCGTTGCCTAACAGCAAGTGGCTCTATCTTATATTAAAAACTATACAGAGTCCCTTAGAAAGCGGTTTTATATTCATGGCACTTACTTAGGCAATATTTTTATATTTAAAAGTAGCACTTATACATACACATACTCATAAATAAATTTATTTTTTATTGATTTATCACAAGAGTACGCGCTTTTTTTGAAGGTATGTCGTATTGTCCCGGAAACACCGCACAAGGAAGCTCATTCCACAGCTTTGTAGTACGTGAAAGAAAACTCCTTGAAAACTGCACTGTGGAGGACCGCCACACATCCAGATGGTGGGGATGATATCCTAACTTGTGGCGTGTCGTGCGAAGATGGAATTCGGCGGCAGGAATAATTATATTATTAATTTATAATATTAACTCAAAATAGGTTTATTTTTGATACATTTTAGGTTGTTGGATTTGGAAGAGGAGTTCCTCACTTAGAATAATTAATTATTTAGATAGAAGGTTATATCCACTGCTATGGTTGTATATACCATTTTTAATAGCGAAATTATTTTTCAATTTTTATTATAGTGTAACATGCATGCATTTTTACATTATTCGTGATTAACTGTGAAAAAAAACTATTTTTTTAGTACACCAATGAGCGCTGGTGATTGTTATGAGCTTGGCAAGGCTTTATATACTGAACAAGATTACAGAAACGCCCTCGCGTGGATGACTGTGGCTCTCCGTAAATTTAAATTGGAAAAAATCCGTTATCATTTCACCGAAGAGGATATATTGGAGTATATTGGATTCGCCAATTATTTATTAGGTGAGCATAATACGTTAAATATATTCACACATCGTCATCATACGTTTGGATGTGTGCCAGACGTAAGGTATAAAATTACTTTCATGTTGTTCCAAGGTCGATATGACAATTTTTTTTTTATTATGGAAGAGGGGGACAAATGAGAATACGGTCACCTGATGTTAAGTGATCACCTCCGCCGCATGCAATACCGAAGGAATTACAGATGCGTTGCTGGACTTGGAAAAGAAGTATGCACGCTGTTTTTAAGGTAACCTTTTAAGCAGTATGGAAGTAAGGAGGCTTCTTTGCACAGGATGCCGGCTAGATTATGGGTACCACAACGGTGCCTATTTCTGCTGTGAAGTAGTAACGTGTAAGCATTATTGTGTTTCGGTCTGAATCGCGCCGTAGCTAGTGAAATTACTGGGTAAATGAGACTTAATATCTTATGTCTCAAGGTGACGAGCGAATTTGTAGTGCCGCTCAGAATTTTTGGGTTTTTCAAGAATCCTAAGCGGCACTGCATTGTAATGGGCAGGGCGTATCAATTACCATCACCTGAACATCCTGATGGTCCTGGAAACACTGCACAAGGACGTTCATGCTACATTTGTATGTACTTGGAATAAAGTTCCTCGTAAACCGCAACGTAAACGAATACCAGACAACCAGATGGTGGGGATGATATTCAATTTTGTGACATTTCATGCAAAGATATAGGAAGTGTGAGTATAAATAAATTAACGGAAAAATAATGGCCCGTAAGATGATTTTTCGATGAAATTTATTTGTTAATTAAAAAAAAGGTACAATTTGTACCATAATTGATGGACGATGCGGGACTCGAACCCGCACCTGTCAGGTTCTGTCCGAGCGCCTTACCAACTGAGCCAACCTTCCAAGTGACGCATCGACCGTAAATCTTAATATGTCTTGTTCAACTCTTAGGTTGTGGCTCCATATACAGGATCTACTTTACAATAAGGATATTTAGAAATAATAGATTGTTTGTAACTAATTTTAGTAGGCTTCATAAGATACATGATAGCTTTAAGGGTAAATGTATACACTGTTATAATAAAGTCTCAGCCACTGTTCAGGCATTCTCTATAAACAAATTTAAATGTTTTATGGATATAAAACTGAATATTTAAGTGATCGGACAGTCTGGGACTAGATTACGATTATATTATATCAATAACAGTAAAATATTGTATATTTTTATTAAAAAGAGCGCAAAAAAAGAATGCTGGGAGAGTTTCTTGCGCCGCTTCTAATCTCTCAGAGCGCCATTTATTTCTGAAGCGGTGGTAGCGTTAGAAATGACATCAAAAAGAATTCTAAAGGTATCAATTTTGAGATAATAAATGACTTTTATGCCTTTTACGGTCAATAACATGTATATTTAATCCAGGAAGTGAGGGATAGCACTTAAAAATGTCACTCTGTTTAAATTTATGCAGTTTAAAACAATATTTGTCTTCAGGTGATATTGAGGTTGCATTGGAGTGGACCAAGAAATTGCTAACAGTGAACCCTAACCACCAAAGAGCTCGCGGTAACGTGCCGCATTACAACAAGATGATTACTGAAGAGAAGGAAGCCATGAAACGTCGCCGTCGTGGGGTGAATAAATATCTTTATTTCATTTCGCATGACCATGATGCTTGCAACAGTTCGGAATGATTATAAATACTCAAAAACTGGTTACTATTCCGTTAGTGATGATAGTGCTTAAGCTATTTTGTAATCATAATTATGAAGAATGTGGGACTCGAACCCGGGTCCTCTCGGGTTCCGTCCGAGCGCTCTTACCAACTGAGCCAACCGTCCGAGTGACGCATGAATCGTAAATCTTGGTATGTCTTGTTCAAATCTTAGGTCGTGATGAATGATGGAAATAAATGGATGGCCCTGTCGATCGACATTTTACCAGAGGGTAAAAATTTTGGAATACCTTCATACATAGAGATGTATGAAGGTTTTCCAAAATGAGGACATCCTCAGAAGGCTCTTATTAAAATTTCAATATAGGATAAGATTTTACTTATTGTAAGTAAAATATTACTACCCATACTGAAAGGATGCCTTAAACCTGAGGATAACGGGCGCAATAAACTAAACGGGCTTTATTTTTTAAATAATATAGTTATAATGTAATATCGCACAATAAAACTTATTATTTAGGATTTACGACAGAGCCATTTTTTAATAAAACATTTAAATTTATTTATAGATAGTGCCTGAACAGTGGCTGGGACTTTATTATAAAAGTGTATACATTTACCCTTAAAGCTGTTATGTGTCTTATGAAGGCTACTAGAATTAGTTAGAAGCAATCCCTTATTTCTAGTGTTTATAATGTACAAAATGAAATCGTTGTTGATATGCAATCTACAATTCAATACTTTTACATTTTGTCAATATAATAAAGCAGTTTGTTGCCTACAGATTATAATTACAAACGGAACTCTTTCCCTTTGGAAAAATGTTTTCGTCCAACACAGCTTTTCTACCAATCCCGTAAGTATCTAACATTAGTAGTAGTGTTGCTATAAACCACCATCACGTTCACCAGTGGGAGGCTCCTTTGCACAAGATGCCGGCTAGTTTATGGGTATAACAACGGTGCCTATTTCTGCCGTGAAGCAGTAATGTGTAAGCATTACTGTGTTTCGGTCTGAAGGGCGCCGTAGCTAGTGAAATTACTGGGCAAATGAGACTTTACACGTAATGTCTCAAGGTGACGAGCACAGTTGTAGTGCTGCTCAGAATTTTTGGGGGTTTTCAAGAATCCTGAGTGGCACTGCATTGTAATGGGCAGGGCGTATCAATTACCATCAGCTGAACGTCCTGCTCGTCTCGTCCCATAAAAAAAAAATTTGATCCAAAGAAAACATATTTTTCTATTGCATACAACCATTCATTATCCTTTATCAACTGAAATACTGCGAATCTTATGGGTCGTTTAAATGACATCAAATTACTCATAAAGACTGTTAAAAAATTTACATTGCTCAACCACATGATTCCATCATATAATATCACTTATTGAAAGTCAAAAACTATCAACCATTCGAAAAAGTATGACTCAGACCTGAGAAGAACGGGCGCAAGAAACTCAGCGGGCTTCTGTTTTTGTCACTTAGAGTATGCTATTGTTGTTTGGCTTCCAAATGATGTATTTTACACATTAAAAGACTGGAGCATGTGACTTAGCGAAGATTCATAGATCAATAGTTTCATATGAAAATAGACTGAAATACTTCAAAATGATGACCCTTGACCAAAGGAGACAATTGCTAGATTTAAATTACTAAGAAACCATCTAGACTGCTCAAGTTTATTATCTAAGTAAAGTATGGGGGCAAGGCCGGTTCTCGTGGTTGTCCATTGTTGTGGGCGAAAGCAAGAAAAAACCCAGTCTTACAAACACACAGTATAATAGTCAGCAACAATCGTGGCAATCGTAAAAGTTGCTACACTTCACAAACACAGCAATTACGTTATAAGAACGTGGTGTTCCTGGCATGAGCGTGCGACACAACCGCCTCGCTTGATAGCTCTTTCCTGACTGCCCACTCGCCCGGCGCCCGCTATCGCCCGCACTCGCACCGCATGCCGTCTTGCCATGACATGCACACCAGAATACCGAATCATCTTTATACTCGCTTTTTGTGCTCGACGTTCTGAACTACGTAACAATATTTAAATTACAATAATAAAAATTTATACAATTAAAATCACTTAAATTAATAAATTAATGCACTCTAGTGTTCCTAACATGTATTATTTACATTACCCATGTAATACTACTACCACCATCCCACTTTTATGTAAAGTGTAATAAATGCAGTACATCGGTTGATATCCACATTCCTTCATCACATCGAACCTAGCATGTTTCGTAAATCGTAATTAGTAAAAGCAAAGTCATCCACTAGGGTATTTTTTTTCCTTAATATTTCTTCCTGTTTTCAATAATTAGTATTAGTTATATTGTAGTTAGTATATATATATTATTTAATTATTTCATAGATATAAATAAATTTCATATTTCATGCCAACATACATGTTTTTAACAACTATTGTTAATTTTATTGAAGTTTAGGTATAAAACATATTTAAAACAAGTTTTCATACACTATCCACACTTGTTGGATAGTGTTTTAAGCATTTACCAGACAATACGCATTTTTTTTAAAGATGAAAAGAAGAAGATAAATGGAGTGGTCACAGAAACAAATTTATTAGCAATATTTATCTCAACTTACATTAAGACACTATTTCAATACTTTTATAATCGTTGCGCAGGCATCAGTAATGCATTGATTACTTCTTGCCTTTTATGTCCGAGGCAAATAAAATAAAGATGAATATGAATCACCAATAGCTAGAAATTTCAAACAAACAGCTAACAAAAAAAAAAACGCGTATACCTTCCCTAAGGGCCGGCAACGCTCCTGTGAATCCTGTGGTGTTGCAAGAGATGGTCTGCCCTGTACTTTCCCCGGGGCGTAAAAAGAATAGGGGAGGCCCTTGGGTGTCATAAGAGGCGACTAAGGGCTTTTTAGATGTGGGAGAGTCACGCTGCCGTCTTTTGACGTCAGCACAATCGGGCCAGACTCGTCCGGGTTAATTACCACACTCGCACAGAATACCGCCGTAAAGTAGCGGCCTAGTGCCCGCTATGTTTCGCATAGGTTAGTGTCGAGGACCGGTGGCCATTCCATTTAAGGGGTTGGGACCTGTCTACTCTCTGGCTCCCATAGTGGTAACGCTGAAACCGATCATCTCATGGGCTGCGTTCAAGCGGCAATTGACGACGTGCTTGCACGGATTTCCTCCGCTGAAATCGTAGTCTTGGGTGATTCCAATGGGCACAATGCCGAATGGCTTGGATCTCGTACCACAGACTACGCAGGACGATCTGTGCATATTTTTGCATTAGCGTATGGTCAGTCCCAATTGGTTGAGACGCCAACGCGGCTCCCGGTTGTGGATAGCCACATGCCGTCCTTATTAGATCTTCTGCTGACTACACATCCCGATGGTTACCTGGTCTTTGTCGACGCCCCTCTCGGAACGTCTGGCCATTGCCTGGTCAGGAGTGTAGTGCTTATCCGACTCCAGCGTCGCAGACCACCAGCGACCCGCCGCGTTTGGCACTACAAGCCAGCAGATTGGGATAGGATGCCCTTGGGGCATGGTTTGTTTCCCTTCGGATGATCCTGATGATCCTGGTTCGATGCGTCAGCTAAAGCAGCATCTGACTGCTAAAAACAAGCGTATCGAACGTGGATTGCGGCGCTGGTCACAATTGATCCGAACTGTAAGATTTTTTAAGCGGCAAATCGTCCGTGCGAAGTCAAAGCACGTCGTCAAAATCGGCAAACCACGCAAGGTGTGGTCGTTGTCGAAAGCTGCTCTTGGTAACTTCAACCAGCCGTCCATGCCGCCGTTGCACATGAGGAATGACACCTGGCCCATACGGCAAAAGAGAAAGGCGATCTCCTGTGCGCTCTTTTCGCCTCCAACTCAACTCTTGCGACAGCGGAAAAACACCGCCGACCATCCCGCGGTGTCAGAGCTCTATGCCTAAAGTACTGTTCAGACAGAAAACTGTTAGGCGAGCTCTGTTTTCGTTGGACGTCAGGAAGTCGAGCGGGCCGACAACACTTACCTTAAAGCCTCGCGTAGTATCGGAATACTGGGTCTCGAAATCTTGAGCGATTCCCAATTTCGTGGCCATCTGGAGGGCTAAGCCAAATTGGCTTCGAAGAAACTGGGCGTCATTAATAGAGCTCGGCAACACTTCAAGCCGGTCCACATTCTAGCGCTCTATAAAGCGCAGGTCCGGCCACACATGGAGTATTGCTGTCATCTCTGGTCTGGCGCACCCCAGTATCAGCAGATCCATTTGACCGCGTGCAACGAAGAGCAGCTCGAATTGTCGGGGACCCAGTGCTCTGTGAACGGCTGGATCACTTGGCGTTGCGTAGAGATGTCTTCATTGTGTGTTCTACCGCATTGATCACGGGGAGTGTTTCAAAGAGCTGTTTAACCTGATTCCTGCCGCCGAATTCCACCTTCGCACGACACGCCACAAGTTAGGATATCATCCCCACAATCTGGCGGTCTTCCACAGTGCGGTTCTCAAGGAGCTTTTTTCCACGTACTACAAAGCTGTGGAATGAACTTCCTCGTGCGGTGTTTCCGGGATGATACGATATGGGTACCTTCAAAAAAAGCGCGTACACCTTCCAGAAAGGCCGGCAACGCTCCTGTGATTCCTCATGTTGCAAGATATTGTGGGCGGCAGTGATCACTCAACAACAGGTTCGCTCGTTTGTCCTCCTTTTGCTTAAAAATTGTTGAGGGAGTGATGAATGTAGGGTGCAAATTTTTGAAGCAAATTCTACAAATTTACTGGTGTGATTCTAACAACATTTCTGAATCCACTTCTGTCTTCTATTCTTAACCATTCAATATGACACGATATGTCCATTCTTGGTGTCGTCTCCGCAATAATGATCACTACCAGTACGTGCGTGTTTTTCTTGCATTTGCTTCATTGTGTATGATGTAGCTCCTTCACTTTCGATTATTAGTACCAGTAGTCAATTGAGCTATATTCATTAAACTTCAGGACTGATGTGTCTTAATTCTACAAATTTAGCTACAAGCCCACAACAAGTATAAAACATGAGATCATAAACATGTAGTTCACAAACAATTTCGTCCAACAAGTGTCATACAAATTTTGTATACAACAAGTTTTATATTTTTGAATTTCGAAAGCGTTGTATAGAACTTGTATTTGAAGTTTGTATTAAATTTGTCAAATACATGTATAATACCTTGGTGTAAACGAGGGGTAAAACGCGCTTTAAGTATTTGTTTCAATATTGTTATGATACTTAATATTTATTTTTGTTAATTAGACTAGCAATTAGTTAAAAATAATAATTATAAGCGTTAAACATGACACACAATATAATTAATTATATAAAATGTAAGATATTGACATCTGATAGGTCACACCTATCTAGTTTATATAAAAAACCCGATAGTAAAATCTAGCTATCATATTATTTATTTTATAACACAGCCAACTATTTGGCAACCCGGTCCCCTGCTTCTTATAAGCAGGTTAGTTCATAGTTGTAAGTTGATAAGCACTGCTTCTATTGAGCAGACTGATGATTACTTTTTGGACTCTGCTTCTATTGAGCAGAGTAATAATGTTATAACCATTGCTTCTATTGAGCAGAGTATTAATTTAATAACCACTGCTTCTATTGAGATTTAAGCAGTGTACTAGTATAAGTAAAGATTTGGAATATTTTCCAAAATATTAAACAATAAGACAATAAAGGACTCCTCAAGCAGTGTAAAAACAAGTAATATAACAAGTACTAGATTAATAATTAATTAATAAAAATTGCAAACCTGATGCACCAAAACATGCAAGGACTATTTGGTAAAGAACTTGAACTGGAGTTATTTATGAATCATAAAGATATACATATTTTATGTTTAACAGAGCACTGGCTCAGAAAATATGAGCTCATCTTTAACTTCAGTGGTAATCAGGTGGCAAGTGTTTCTTTCAAAAAGGAAATCATTTTAAGCATACTGTAATCGAAGAGTTAAAAACGACTTAAGACATACGCACATACACTCATACGCACATACACTCATACACACATACACTCATACACACATTCACTCATACACACATACACTCATACACACCTTTATATTTATTAGTTAATTATTTTTTATTTTGATTTAATCATAGTTTAATTAGAGCGTTAAATGTTATACCATAAATAGTGTGAACCTGTAATTGGCAGTCGGCCATCGCATAATATTTTTGTTATTAGTTTAATTTTTGTGTGCTGTTGGTTCAATAATAATAAAAAAAAGTGCATTTAGCAGAGAAAAGGCTACACGCGGAGGTTCTCTTATACTTGTATGTTAAATATTTAAATTCAAAGAACGAGAAGATATTGTGGGTCTCTGTTGAACGTACCGAATGTATAGTTCTTCGACAGTCAAATCAGGTGGTCTCTTGTCATTTAATGATTCGGCAACAGCTGGTATTTATAGGAATAGACAAAGGCTATATGAACTATATAGTGAGAGATCATTATATAATCATGATGCATCTTTTCTCAAGTATGTTAAAAATACTCTAAATTATTATAAAGTGTTTGTTCTAATGCATCGCAACATTGAATACAATCTATCAATAATAGTACGAGAGCTAGCAACGTCAGGAAAACAAGCATTTCAGGTAGGCCATGTTTTAGATATCCTATCTCTCTCACTCTTCCGGAATCATATGGACTATCTGGCTGGCGGTAGTGGTTGCGTTCATCAGTGCGCATCCTACCTGCACAGGTAAAATATCTATTTTTTAAATCATTTTAAGAAGTTTTTTTTTGTTTTTTATTATTTTTATCGAACTTTCCACAACGTAAATCTAATATTGCCAGACATTTTTATTGCTATTTAAACTGTTCCAGACGCTAATATCGAATTAAAAAAAAATATTTTTTCAAAATAATTCAGTATGGCTGAAATTTTTTTATAATATTATTTAAGTATCTAAAAACTTAAAATTAATTTGCCAAACAATAATTCGGTTGTTCAGCCAGACCGATTTAAAAGTGGAAAGTGATGTATACCACATTTTGCTTGGTCTACAAATAGTTGTCGAATAAATAACAGAGAAAGAATTAAAAATTATTGAATAAATGTGTGGATTAATGTAGTATCAAAATAATTATTTATTGTTGAACAAAATTAAGATAATAATCAATCTCAAGTATGAAAATAAACAAAAGTTATATTTTTAATTGATAATTGTATCACAAAAAACGGAGGCATCTTGATAATCATAATCTTCATCATCATCTTCATCACTGCTGTCATTTTCATTGTCATCATCGTCTTTTGGGTTGTCATCGTCTTGTAATAAGTTATTATCTGTAAAAGAATGAAAAATTTAATAATCTTTCACCAAAGAAATTTTTTAATATTTTATTTTTAATTTTTACCTTTAATAATAATGTCGGCAACTAATGATGGCAATTGCTCTCCAACAAACCAGACAAAATCATATTTACCGTCATTTATGGTCCAGCTGGAAACTTGAGGTGATAGAGATGTGGGGTGTTTTAAATGAGCATTTCTCCAAAACTTTGTAACGTAACGAACTCGCAGTAAATGCTGATACAATTCACTTTTGCATGGTGGTGGTAGGCTTGATGGATCACAGTTACGAATTTTTTTTTCAAAATTATCATCTGTTTTTTTAGACCTATAAGTGTTTGAAAACAGATTGAACCGAACTTCATTGACGTTCCAAGAATCACGAGCTCCGTAAATATGACAAATTAACTTTTCTAAGATCTTAAATGTCTCATTCAGCAATTCTTCATCATCTGTTATAATATTTTGATACTCTTCTGATTGCTCTAACAGTTTAAAAGGTCGAAGTTTACCTTTCCGGAAAAGAGCTGGTGTGTAGTCGCATCCTGGTGACAACAAAAATTCAGCCATACTGAATTATTTAAAAAAAAAATTAATTCGAAATTAGCGTCTGGAACAGTTTAAACAGCAATAAAAATGTCTGGCAATATTAGATTTACGTTGTGGAAAGTTCAATAAAAATAATAAAAAACAAAAAAATACTTCTTAAAATGATTTGAAAAATAGATATTTTACCTGTGCAGGTAGGATGCGCACTGATGAACGCAACCACTACCGCCAGCCAGATAGTCCATATGACGTCCGGAAGAGTGAGAGAGATAGGATATCTAAAAACTGGCCTATCTGAAATTCTCTCTCAAAAACGTTGCTAGCTCTTAGACGATAAACAATCTATCAATACACAATAATTCAATCTCAGCAGGAAGTTGCTACTACTTTTGAGAATTTATTTACTGAGATTCCAGTTTCTACCACAAGCACTCTTGTCTCCTCCACCGGTGTTGCTGAGTCACTTCTTCTGGAAAAATGTTAGAGAATGTCAACAAATTTTCAATTTTAATTTGCTAGCCATGGAGAAATAATTAAAACTTTTAATTCTCTTGACATGAAAAAAACTTCTGATATATGGGGCATTTCTGTTAAAATAATAAGTTCAATAATTGATGTCATAGCACCATATCTTGCAATAGTCTTTAATAATTGTATTAATCGTAGCGTGTCTCCTGACTGTCTGAAACATAGTAAAATTACACCAATATTTAAGTCGTTATTTTCTTTTGACCCGAAAATCTATAGTCCTGTGTCGGGTTTGCTGACCGTTAATAAAATTTTTGAAAAAAAAATTTTTAAGCCAAATGCTTACTTACTTTAACTCTCATTAGTTACTTCATTTGAAAAGGCTTGGGGACGTTCAACAACGGATGCAGGTATTGAGCTAATCAAGAATATTTTTGATGCCTGGGAGGAATCGCAGAATGCACTTGGCATCTGCTGTGATTTATCTAAGGCTTTTGATTGTGTTCAACATTCAACGCTGGTCAGGAAGCTATGTCACTATGGCATAAAAGGAACTGCGCTCGATCTTCTGACTTCATATCTAAACAATAGAATTCAGAAGGTTGACGTGAAGGGCAGGAGATCTCCTGGGACTCAGTATGGGGGTACCACAAGGGTCTATTCTTGGACCGTTCCTCTTCCTTATCTATATAAATGATCTTCCTAATCTTATAGAGAAAAAACATAAGGTAGTATCGTTTGCGGACGACACTTCACTAATTTTCAAAGTGAAAAGAAACCAAGCTATATATGACGAAGTGAACGATATTCTATCTGACATCGTGTACTGGTTTAGCGCTAATAACCTATTGTTAAATAGCAAGAAAACTAAATACATTAAATTTACCGTACTAAATGTCAAAAATGTAGATGCAAGTGTTTTGTTAAACGGAGAGTTGATAAAACCGGTGGAATCTGCTATTTTTCTTGGCATTACTCTGGATTCCAAATTACAATGGGCCCCCATATTGAAGGATTGGCGAATAGGCTTAGTTCTGCAAAAAAAGATTAGACATTTAACTGACATAGATACGGTGCGACTAGAATACTTTAGGTTATTTACATAGGATAATGTCCTAAGGTATATTGCTATGGGGCAGCGCTGCCGATATTAATACAATATTTGTGCTGCAGAAGAGGTCCTAAAGAATCGTTGAGAGCAAAATTCAAAGAAATTAAAATCTTGACTGTTGCTTCTCAATATATTCTTGATAATGTAATGTATGTTCATAAGCATATAAGTGAATTTGCTTTAACACTAGGAATAGATATAAACTTATAATGCCTACTACTTGGCTAAGTCGAGTTAGTATTTTTTGGGGCGAAGTATCTGCTTTTACAACAAGATCCCAGGAAATGTTCAAAACAAAAGTATTACGTTATTCAAAATAATTTTTAAAAAACGTTTGTGAGGTAAAGGTTACTATAACAAAAATGACTTTCTTAATGATACCACAGATTGGGAATGGAGCGACCACCCACAGGCTATTAAATAACAAGTTTAATTATTGTACAATATTACTTTGTAAACATATTTTTTTAATGAAAAAAAAAGCCCGCTGAGTTTGTTGCGCCATTGCCAGGTCTGAGGCATTCGTTTGGGAATGGTTGGTCGTTTTTGACTATCAATAAGTGCCCTATTTGGAATAAAAATATTGGAATTTGAATTTGAACCTTTAACGCAACAGTGCTTTCATACCTCCTCCATGGTAGAGTTAAACGTTTAACGCAACATTGTTGGAAGTCGCATTAGAAGTTTCACTTCAATAAATTATCATTGCGTTTAGAGTATAAAATACTCTCTACCATATTATGCTAAAGCGAAGTCGTTAACAGAGCTCCCTGCATGATCGGTGGTACTTGTACCTCGGCCAGGGTACCATTCGGTGTGGTGGGCGTTAATATCGCCAAAATACACGATCTCTGCAGTGGGGATCTGCTCCAATATGGAATCTGGATATATTATAGCCGTTTGAATGTGCTCAAGGAGCCGGTCAGTCTCTACGTTACTGCTATGGATTCTATTTTGTATTCTAGTCCTGTCCTTCAAGGATACTCAGGAGTCGAGAGCGAGTCTTGCTGAAAGAACAATTCTTAGTCATGGAACATGGTATTGATTAGGGGCTTTACCACCTTCTCAAGAATCTTATCTTCGTTCATCTGCGCCATTGTTTTGACACCTTTTGAAGTAAGACTTCTTTAGGCGTGACTAGGGTAACTCAAAATATTTTTGTGACGGAAGTAACGTTAGTACTTCCAGCAGAAAAAAGTCAATTGAAACAATTTAAAGTTTAGTTTAAAAAATTGTTTCAAATTGCTCAGTAATATTTTCTGAAAATCTCCAAGTGTCTTTGTTCATTTATGACTACTTTATAATAAATAATTAATAAAAGTTCTCAGTCTGACGATTGCGACATTCCTTAATTTTTCTTCGTCCATCGGACAGGCAAAAGGTCCGAGCCCATAGAGCCATTTTCGTTAATATTCAATAACAACGTTATATTGATATGTGTAATATTAATAATTTAATTATTTTTATTCAATTATTTATTAATAACACGGCTTTAATTAATGTAAGCATATATTTAATGGTATAAATTAAATCTTCTTGTCTTTCAACTTTTTAAGAATATTTGTTATAATATACTGGATGTCCTAGAATAGGTAATAGGTGGGACAAACAAGGGCAAACGAAAATAACATATTTTGTCTATGAGCTTTCAGATAAGCAAAAAAGTATATATATGTATTCGTTAATTATTCCTAAAGTTAATTATACTATAGTTTTACTTCAATCGCGCGTAAAGATTAGGTACACGCACACACTTTTTATTTTTACAAAATAATGACCTCTTCTACTCCTCGTTAGCTTAATGACCACGATGTCCTCTGCTGACTACTTCTAGAAAAATATAATAAATTAGAAGCTTCTTTAAAGTTTTAAGCATAAACTCAGTTATTCCCAATAATAATATGAATACCAAAAATAAAATATATTATTATTGTTAAGATCTATAGACTATATTCTAGATTCTTAATAGATTTGTCTTAATTAGTCTAATAAACATTGTTGAGAAGTATACAAAAAACCATACTAATTATATGAATGTGAAAATTTGATGTTTTTTACTCTCAATAAAATTAGCACATCTAGTATAAATGACCTTGAAAATGTTACCCGAGACAGATTCGTTTTTGTTTATAACAGAGCAAGGGTCAACATGATTTTTTGGTCATAACATAGTTACCACGCGAATGAAGTCACAGGCAACAGCTTAAATGAATATTGTAAATAATCTTCCAACTAGTCTTATTGTCAAACAAATAAGTTTAAATTAGTTATAAAGTTGTTACAAAGTTATAAATTTATAAAAATACTAGCTGACCCGACAGACGTTGTTCTGTAGATAATAAAAACAATACTGTTTTATAGGAATTTGCCAATAATATTTAAAAAACATCAAGAATTATTTCGTAACGTTTGCTCCTTGTTGTTATAATGAAATTGTTTCAAACCGTGCGTCAATAAATTATCTCACAGAAAATATGTCCATACAAAACAATATTGGAAATAAAAATAATTATGGCTCCCAAATCGAAATAAAAACTATCCTATCTCTCAAGTTGGACTAAACTGCACCCAATGAAGTAATCCCTATTAAAATCCGTTCATTAGTATAGGAGTCCATCGCGGACAAACAACGTGTCACGTAATTTGTATATATTACTAGCTGCCCCGACAGACGTTGTTCTGTAGATAGTAAAAAAACAACTGTTTTATATTTCAAAACATCAAAAATTATTTCGTAAATATGCTCCCTGTTGTTAGAATGAAATTGTTTCACAGCGGAACTGTCAAACCGTGCGTCACTAAATTCTCTCATAGAAAATATGTCCATACAAAACAAATATTGAAAATAAAAATATTTATGGGTCCCAAATCGAAATAAAAACTTTCCTATCTCTCATGTTGGACCAAACTGCACTCCATGAAGTAATCACCATTAAAATCCGTTCATTAGTTTAGGAGTCCATTGAGGACAAACATTGTGACACGATATTTATATATATTAAGATTAGATCTGAACTTACTTAATATACTTCTTTTGGCGCGTTAGGGAAAAATTGTCAGAATGAATTTTTACGTTGCGCGCGCACACCGTCACAATTTCGACACCTGTCGTTAGCTGGTCAACTAGACCATTTGTATCATAATTCAGCTACCTAGCCTCATATGTCTACTGAACCACAACCAATGGACGAGAATTTAAGTTTTTTATTATTATAACTTTAATTTAAATACAAGTTAAAAACAAAACAAACAATTTCTCGCTTATTGTATAAAAATAATTTAATGTTATTTAATTACACGTAAATAACGTGACCTAACTGAATATTTATGCGGTATAATAATATTTTCATTAGTAGTATGTAATATCTTCTTTATTACAATATTGTTTTTTGTACAAACGTAAAATAGGACAAGGAATAATTTTTTTTAAGGATTTTTGTTTTGTTACGCCAAAAAAGAAGAAAAACTTCTTGCGTGCGTACTTCCAGTACACATACACTTTTTGTTATTGCTATAATTTTAAAGTGAAACTTATTGCACTCTCTCAAAATTTTTCGTCTGTGTGTTGCATGTCGCGTGACAGTCGGGCGGCGCCTATAGTTCGCAGCAGCTGACCGTGTAGTGTATAGACTATTACTCATTTGTGCCAGTGCTCCACGCTATTTTGTTTGTTTTTAACTTATGAATATGTAAAGTATAATATATAAATTTGTTTTCTTTTCTATGCTGATATTAAGGTTATTTTGTGAAAAAAACAAAGTTTCACTTACATCGTGGTTTCATAAAACCACACAGTTGCTTTTTTTAAATGTAATATATTTATTAATTTGTTATGAAGTTACTAACTTGTTATAAACATCCTACAGGACACAGGCGAAGAGATAGAAAAGGAAGTTGAAAAACCGGCGTCATCGATGTCCTATGAAAACGATTTCACTATTTACGAGAAACTTTGTCGTGGCGAATCCAACTTATCTCCAAGTATCAGCAAGAAGTATGTATCAATCATATACTTACGATATACTACGACCTGTATAGCCGAGTGGTTAGCGATCCTACCTACTAAGCTAGAGGTCCCGGGTTCGAATCCCGGTTTGTTTCCGAGTCATGGATGTTTAAATGTATTTATGTATGTTCATATGAATTTATGTATGTTTAAGTAAGTTTATTGTATTAAATATATCATTGTCTTGTAACCCATAACACAGGCTATAAATTTTACTTAACTTGGGGCATGATTATTTGTGTAAAAAGTGTGTCAACATTATTATTATTATTATATACTAAGTTATAGCCTTATTGAGCTTCTGGACCCGATAGCCCGATAACGCGGAACATATTTTCTTTATAAAAGAGGGGGAAACCGGGCAAGATGCTCACGTGATGGGGACGTGCGAGGCAGCCGCCCATGGACATACGCAACACCAGGGGTCAACAGATGCGGTGCCGGCCTTAAGGTGGGAATATGCTCTTTTCTTGAAGGTCCCAAAGTCGTCACAGTCAGAAACGCAATTTATCAATAACAGCCACTTTCTGGAATCAATTACCGGCGGCTTGTTTCGTGAACCGATACGACTTGGGAAATTTAAAGAAAAGAATACTCACACCTTAAAGGCCGGCAGAGCATCTTTTGACCCCAATTGCAGCGGATGTCTATATTCGATTACTTCACCACTCCCCATCACGGGAGCCTCTCGCCCGTTTCATCATCATTTCAGCCGGAAGATGTCCACTGCTGGACAAAAGCCTCCCCCAAAGTTCGCAATGACGATTGGTCCTGCGTTGCCACTACGTCTTCAAGTACGTGGTCGCCATTCGAGGACCTTACTGCCCCAACGGCCATTGCCCCCCTCTTATATATATAAATACCGATATTTTGTTGTGGTTTAAAGGGTACACCTATAATTGCAACGAGACGTTCCATATTTACCCATAGACCTTTCTATGATGTGTTACTTCTGAGATATAAATCATTATTTTGGGCGGATGGAGCCTCTTAATATGTGGTCGTCCATCTGTTCATTCTTTCATACATTCTCATTAAATTTCCAATTGGAGAACATGGTTTTATTAATTGATAACAAGACGTCGCCCCTAGGTTGTGGTTTGACGGTAGTTGATAAAAATATTTAGGTTTTTGGCTTAAAGTAGAGAAATAGTAGTGTGACAGTTCACAAGTACTTAGTATCTTGGCTAACAGACTCATGAAAAAGCGAAAAGGACATCCGAGTTCGCATTAGAACTTGCTCTAGCATCTTGTATGAGGATGAGAAAAGTTCTTTGCAGCCGTCAATTTTCTCTTAAACTTCGTACCAGACCCCTGCAAATGCTACATTTGGCCCGTTGTTTTATACGCTTGTGATACATGGACCTTAGTGGAAGACTTGCGTAAAAAGATATCGTATCTTATGATGGTCAGCAGGATAGGTACCGCCTGCTGCAAACTATTTTGATGGGGAAAATTGCTAGTAAAAGAGGTGTTGGAAGAAGTATTGGCGCAAAAACATAAATGGACTGCCATCAAGACAGTCCAAGAACTATTCCGCCTACCCAGGGACAAGGAGAAGTTTAAAAAACTGATTGCTGACCTGCAGTAATGGAGAGGCACGTGAAGACGAAGAAGTGAAATAGAGGCAAATTTCATCTTAAATCGGTAATTCCGTATCTTGTCGTCGACCATTTATCTGATTTTTGTTGAGATTGTAAAATAATATAAATTGAGATTAGAGGAATTATTTAATTTACCTAATTTGTACTATACGTGTTAAAATGTTATTCGTTTTAGCTTTTTGGAGAAGAAAAATATGTTTTTGTAAAGAACTCTGTTTGTAAAAACAGCAGCTATGTCAAGGTCAAGGTTCCTTTAGGCCGGTAACTATCTATCGAATTCTCGCGAACATTCGACGTAACAATATATAGATATACCACTTCAGTCTGATTGGTTGACTATAGTACCCACAGATTTGTTAATCTTCTAAGCTGCTATATCATGGCAAAATTGTGAACATTGTTTATTATTTCAGGTTATCATGTCAATACTTGACAGGAGAACACCCGTTCTTAAGGTACGCGGCCATCAAGATGGAATATCTGTACAGAGACCCGGACATTGTCTTGTATTACGACGTGTTGAGTGACAATGAAATTGATTTCATTCAAAAACTGGCGAAACCTAATGTGAGTTTTATTTCGTTATAACTTTAATTCTTAAATACAACTAATAAAATATATCAATTAGTTTTATTTATTTAAATAAAACACTTTATGAAGGATTAAAACGCGTGTAGTCGTAACTATGTTTTTACATTAAATTTTTGCGTAAAAGTTACATTTTTTTATCATTTTGGTTAGCTACGTGAAACCATTGAAATTAAAAGACACCCAAATTTTAATAGAGAGGACGGTGGTGGCTGGATGATCTTATTACCGAGAGGTCTGCTTAATGTGTTTTTTATTATTATTTTTTCCTTTAAAGTTATTATATATTTTATTTTATGAAATGCTCACATAATGCCGCTATTTATTGACGGTATCTGTGGATTGATGCATCTACTATACTCAATAACTCTTGTGTTTATAAGTATTGATTTACTTTTTGTAAACTTATTTTATTTGTTTACTTCGTGTAAGCCTTTCAGTTTTTGACATTTGAGTATTTTTGTTGCGTCACTTAGCATATATTGTAATTGAAATTATTTGTAACAAAATTAAAATGTAAATCTTGACTTAAAAGAGTGGCAATGAGTTTCTTGCTTCTTCTTCTCATTAGCTCAACCTTTTACGAAGTAACGGTAAATTCAATAAGAAACAATAATTTTATTATTTTTTTGACATTCATAAGTGTCATTTCCGTGACCTACATGAATAAAGTGTTTTTGAATTTGAATTTGGTCTTAAATTATCTAACACCTGCTACTACCATGCGAGATATTCCCAATACAAGTGTCCTAAGACAACTTTCTGGGAAGTCGCAACCACTAAAAATGTATATGTAATCTTTGAAATAAACGAAATTTATATTTATATTTTATATAAACCGAACTATGTATACCAAAAAAGAAGAGGACACTATCAGTAAATATTGCCAAAAATCATCTTTTTACAGCAAATACCACCTCCGATGCTAGAAACTTCACAATAACAACTATGACAATTACTATATTCACACATTTCAACCGCAGTCCCCCTGAAACCGCTATCAGAGGGCCTACCATCAACTTTTAATAAGCGATGCGATTCCGATGCAGTTCGATTTAGGTACCTAAACTGAATCGCTAAAATTCGTACCATGAAGTGCCTTTTACTGAATGGCGTTTGAATGCCATAAGAAGAATGAACGAAATAAATTTGTGTGTGTGAGAAAGAGATGACGCTCTACAGTCGTTGCATATGTTTGTCTTTCTTACTTATTAAAGTGTCGTATTGAAACATATAAAAGTAATGTGTTGGAAATACTCATAGAAGGTTAATCCGTTTAGTACGCAATATATTTCGCCGTCCGAACATTCGTTATCTTCGAATGAACTGTACTGCAGTCTGCAATCTGTGCACCTTACTTTAGTGTGGCTTCGAAACTCACGCAGTGTGGAACGCTTACGGAGCGACACTAACAATTAAAGAATACGAATCGAATTGTGAATCTGGTACATAATACAATTCAACAGTCAAATAAGTAAAAGTAATAGGTAATATTATCTCAAAACCACAATTATAGAAATTAAAATAGTTGAATTATATGCTACGCCATCGAAAGCTACTTGTTGTTGCAGAACGTCCTGGGCTTCCCCGGGATATAAAAAGAATAAGGAACTCCCAGGCCAAAGGGTGTCGTAAGAGACTAATAAGGGCATTTATCAGTGGGAGGCTCCTTTGCATAGGATGCCGACTGGACTATGGGTACCACAACGTCGCCTTTTTCTGCCGTAAAACAGTAATGTCTAAGCATTATTGAGTTTCAGTCTGAAGGGCGCCGTAGCTTGTGAAATTACTGGGCAAATGCGACTTTAGATCTTATGTCTCAAGGTGACGGGCGCAATTGTAGTGCCGCTCAGAATTTTGGGTTTTTCAAGAAACCAAAGCGGCACTGCATTGTAATGGGCAGAACGTATCAATTACCTTCAGCTGAACGTCCTGCTCGTCTCGTCCCTTATTGTTAAAAATAACCAAAAACACTAGCGCGGAAAAAAGTCTACTTTTGAGCAAATGTATTGAAAATTATGTATGACAAGAGATTTTCGTTGGTACTTTGATAACTTCTAACTAACAGTTCAAACGCGCGACTGTGCACGACTCGAAAACGGGCAAGTTGGTGCCGGCACACTACCGCATCAGCAAGTCTGCGTGGCTGAAGGACGAGACATCGCCAGTGGTGGCGCGCGTGTCACGTCGTGTCGCGGACTTCACGAACCTCGATCTCACCACCGCGGAGGAACTGCAGGTCGTGAACTACGGGATCGGAGGACACTATGCGCCGCACTTCGACTATGCGAGGGTATGATTGAAACATGATAATATGTAATATAATAACTTTTTCACATCTCCAGCACGTGAAACGCATTGCTACGTGAAATCTCGCAGCAAAAAGCGTGAGGCAAAGTGATTTAAATTTCGAACCCCACGCGACCATAGATCCGGGAAATACTCCGCGTTAAAAAAATTAACAATGCGATCCGGTGCGTTCCAAAACTCATTTTAGCCTAGCGTATTATGTCATTGTCACAAAAATTTATATGTTACTTATCGAAATTTAGATTGTAATAAACATTGTTATATGTATATTATCTTAATTGTTTCTCTTACTATATAAATATTCACTACCCATAACACTTTTCTCGCTAGTCGGGGTGAAAAGTTGTATGTTTCACACGAGAGCAAATTTTTTTTTGTCTCGTGCCTTTAAATCACTCATTAACGTAATTCAATTGTAGACTACTTCCCCAATTCGTAATATAAAGTCAGCAATCGCTGCAAAAAAAAAGCTTGCTCACTTGTTGAACAATAGTTTGATTTGTATTAATTTACATTTACTTTTTTTCTTACTTTGTGTAAGGCATTGGCTATTTGACGTTTGAGAATGTGTGTTGCATCACTTTACATATTATGTTATTTTATTGTAATGATTTGTAAAAGATGTTTTTTTTTTACTTTCATAAGTGTCATTTCCGTGACCTATATGATATTTATATAGTGATATAAATTGATTTTGATTTGATTTGATTTAATTTATGAAGTGACGAAACTAGGTTGATGGTCACTTGATGTTAGGTGATATGCCGTACGTGCTGTTCAAGATTCTCAAAAACCCAAAATTGTGATCATGATAAACATTATTAATTATTACAATGAATAACCTTATGTTAACTGATATGCCGTAACCGAAAGGCGCGGGTTCGAGTCCCGTATCGTCCATGAATTTTAGTACAAATTACATTTGTGTATTTATTTTTTGAATTAGAAAAAGCGTAACACGCTAGACTAGAGTCGTATCTCGCAGCGCGTGTTTGTATTTGTGGTCTTAAGGCGACACTAAATGCCGGCGACCTTGAGCGATATGAGTTCACGGCTCTCTTGTAACAAAGCCAATATTTTCAAAATTCTTGGGTCGAAAATGTTTCATTGTAACAGGCGCAAACTACTTAATTGCTTACAATCCTCATTATTGATTACTAATCTGAATAAATGTACCTACATAAAAAAGTAGAATCTATAAGAACAACTTTTATGATAGTAGTGTATACTAAACAAATGCATGATGCCGAGAAAAAACTTGTTTAACTGCAAATAAAACTGGTAGTTCATAATAGCTCTGGAGTGCTAACTTTAACCAACAATAAGCATTAGCAACCTACAAGTAAGACTATATTTTCACCACAAAACTTGTCTAAAAACACCTTGTTTGCATGTTTTCTGTTTACCCTTCGCCTTGAGCATTGTCTTTTTAAGAGCAGTTTTTACTTTAACCACGATTTCTGAGTTTGATACGTTCATGCCTCACTTCACGGCTCTCTCATGAGCCGGGAATCGTTCGCCTTCGTTCTTTGTATGTGGACCACACCTTATATGTTGTTATATTGTGTTTCAGAGTCATGAAAGCTCGTTCAGTTCCGTAGATGGAAACAGAATCGCGACAGTTTTGTTTTACGTGAGTATAATAAAATTTTACACCATAATATTATTTATTATGATTATATTATAACAAGGCATAATAACATTGATAGAAAAGTGGACATTGACAATCAAAAACTATATATTAAGATGAGAGTGATTGTATTGCAGTGTCTATTTCTTTCGATTGGCAAGCTATATATCTCATAATTTTGTACTAAATGCATAAAGATCCCCCTTAGATCATTTATATGTCCAGATAGACTGTAACCGCTGTGAAGTCGTCCAAAAATAGCGGCGAACTGTTCACTTCTATTTACAGCAAAACACGCACACTTGCATAAAGTGACGTACAAATCGCGAGTTTAAGACGTAGCTTGTCACGCACACTAAAGTTATAAACCTGGCCTCATGTATTGCGTAACTTAAAGATGTACTATCTTGACGTATAAATTATCTAAGACGAGCCCATTGCTCATAGCTTGTTTATATATGGAAGGCCCACTCCGTTGGACTATACTCGGAGTTTCAAAGCCACTGACAAGCCCAAAGGATTCCGAAAGTGGCAGTGGGGAGGGCACATTAAAAAAAAACATAGCTCGACGGACAGATTGCCGTTGGGGCATTAATGGCAACCACATACCGGAAGACGCAGTGTTGGTAGGCCCCCAAGATTGTCCGACGATCTGGTCAAGATAGCCGGAATACGTTGGATGAGGGCAGCGTAGGGCGATCGTCGTGGAGATCTTTGGGGGAGGCCTTTGTACAGCAGTGAACCTCTTCCGGCTGATGATGATAGAAGACGGGTTATTTAAGTCATTTTAGATGATATGATAATCATATCATTTTTTTGTTGAAGATTCTTATACCTACATTATCTATCAAATGACTCTACAGACTCAGTAAGCCCCATGGTGTATGCATGGTTGTTTGTACTGCTTGCACTAATCTTCTGGTCTCTATCTAAAGAGCGCACCTCCCCATAGTATCGTATATCAAAGACAATGGAGAAAGCTGCATTTCAATAATATACCATTCCTCATTTTTCAATTCCATATGGAATAGGAAACTATTTTCTGTCACATTTTAACTAACACTAAGCTAGAAATGCTAAAAATAGATTCAAAGAAGAACCATAACATAGATCGGTTATTGTAAAAAGTAGTAAAAATCGTGTGGGATCTTCATTTAGCTTTCGCGCTTTATATCACCGGGACACCAAGGTGGCGCAACCAGTCGCTACACCAAATTGGTTGCGCAACCAAACTGATATAAAATGAGTAACATTCTATAGATCTGTATATATTTTGTTGGTAACGGCGACTGGTTGCACCACCGTGGTGTACCGGTGAAATATAGCCCTTAGAGCTTGAATTAATTTGTGAATATGATGGTCGTGATTGCTATCATAATTAGTAATCGCATAAAACAAATATTTCACTATAGATGTCTGATGTGGCCCAAGGGGGCGCCACCGTCTTCACTGAGCTGGGTCTGAGCGTGTTCCCAGTCAAAGGTGCTGCCGTGTTCTGGATGAACCTGCACCCGTCCGGGGCTGGTGATCTGGCCACGCGCCACGCGGCCTGCCCTGTACTCCGTGGCTCCAAATGGGGTAAGACTCGATACTTTCAATATTCGAGCCGGTTTTGATTTTGTGTCACACGGAAATTTTCCACGTCTTAATGAGTATCTTGAATTGCGACGGGGTAATCCGTGGACATTAAATTACCTATTATGTGTTTTAACTTTATTTTTGTGAATTTCTCCACTCGTAGATAAAGTAAAACACTGAAACCACAACGTATTATAAATGTAGAGTTACTTGCCCCGATTAGGCTCTTAGATGTTACAATGGCAATGTCTTCTATTTGTTTTTTATTACAATTTTCATAGGGATCTTCATTATTTACCATTTATGACCCATGTACTACGTTATAATATAATTCTATTGGTGAAAGAATTTTTAAAATCAGTCAAGTACTTTTTGCGTTATTTTACTTTTGTAATTTTACGCACGCAGGGAGTTGTCTGCAAGTAGTTCAGGATCGTAGTAGTATTTACTGCGGTCGTGATATTTACTCACATGTCTTCTTCAACCAACATCAAACCTTTAATATATGCCCTTTTTTAACCGACTTCAAAAAAGGAGGAGGTTCTCAATTCGTCGGTTTTTTTTATGTTTGTTGCTTCAAAACTTTCGATTGGGTGAACCGATTTTGATAATTCTTTTTTATTTGTGCTTTTCGTGTGGTCTCATTGTAATTTGGTCCAGATCTGACAATGGCATCCATGAGAAAACCATAAAAGTCTTAAATTTTTCTATACATACGTATAGTAAAGTGAGATAAGATGGTTGGGTGAGAGTTTGGTTAGGTTCTGATTACGGAATCCATGGCGAAGTAACGGAACTCTTCAATTCTTAGGAGCAAATTAACGATACTCGGCCGAATCTTTTTTATGCTATACGGATATTCAAGTCATCTACCAATACATAGTTATGGCCAAGTAATCGTCGTAGTCGAATATGATGATCAATGGGACTCCTTAACGACACAGTAAGGCAAGTGCGATCGTGTGTGGCAGGATTTCTAACTGTCTGTAATCAAATTGAAAAGCGCTTACATTCATTGCTGCGTTGAATAATTTAGTATATCTACACATATTTAGACAAATTGTTAGTAAGTGTACTTTAAATTAAAAAAATAAAAATATTTTTAACAAAAAAACAACCGACTTCAAAAACACTATTATTCCAAAGCAATAGATATAATGTGCACTAAAAAGTATAAAAATAGTTGCGTATTTTTATACAATCTAATTAATAAATCTAATTCTAGTTACGATTATTTTAATTTTGGAGTCGGTGTCAGCCAAGATAGGTTTGTAACTACATACATAGTTATAGGTGAGATGTGCTTGAGTCGTGAGGAGGCGAGAGCGGGTCGCCGCGGACGGACACCGATTCCAAAAATAACAATAATCGTAACTAGAATTAGATATATAATAATTAGATTGTATAAAAATACGCAATTATTTTTATACTTTTAAGTGTATATTACATACACAAATAAAACCTGATAATTTCCTAATATGCAAATATTGGTGTTGAGCGGGTTATCAACTGTAAAGTAGAGTGAGAGTTGAACAAAGCAAACAGAATTTTATAGCGAGGCGGTACTCGATCGGTTAGCTCAGTTGGTTAGAGCACCGGCACGGAATGCCGGAGGTCGTGGGTTCGAATCCCGCATCGTTCATAAAATTTTGTTTTGGTGGTGTGTGGTTTTAAGTATGCGGGGCCTCATATCGTGCGGGGCCCGTAGCAATTGCTACTCTTGCTACGTGAAGAATTAACCGGATTAATCCGGCATTGATAACCTGCCCTGTATTGAATGTCCAGGAGAGTTAACACTATATCTCGGTGTGTTCTACTTCATTAATATATATTCCTGTCTTGAGCAACTCGCGGGCATTACTTACTAGAGTTCCATTGTAAGAGATGTTTAATCATACCTGCTATACTATCCGCGAAGTTGTCGTCCGACGGCAGACATCTCCGGATTCAACCGCAGACACTACGGTCTTCCTTCGTCTTACCCTGAGGACGCCCTATTTGAGACTGATACACATATAGGTGAATATTTTTAACTTTTATATACCAAGCTTTACTTTCAGAAGGTAGTCGTTCATTATGGACCTCCATTCCTACATGCTGACATACTTGCGATGCTTATTCAACCGTTCCTGCAAGTTGTCTATTTCTTGGTCTTCATTAATTTTTTAAATTTAGAATATCATCTATATAAAACTACTATATATGCTCCCCAGTACGAGCTCCTTTCATTTGACCGCATACAACTAATATCAGTTCTAACTATTGTCGATCAAGTCATATCCGACTAGATTTATTAGCGTTGCGTAAAGATGTGGGTTCTCTACATCATCTTCTATCATAGACATCTGTATATATTATGGGTGTGTGTCTTTCATGAATTGTTCAGTTCCAACAAGAGAATTGTAGCATAGTACATCACCACAATGCCAGACACACTATACAAACGCGCGTTTTGCAAGAAACTTCCATAGGCTGCATTATTTCCGAACCGATACGACTTGGACACCTTCAAGTTTAGAGTAATACTCCCACTTCTGAGGCCGGATCAGCATCTCGTGAACTCTAGTATTGGGGATGTCCATAAGCGAATAGTATTTCTATTCGCTTACCCTTGATTATTAATATTTCTACTTTTATTACATAGCTTCAAATATTTTCCGTCCATCTATTGCATGTTGCATTACGGTCGGCCACGGAGTAGGGGTAAAGTGAAAGGCGCGCGGCAGAGTAGCCAAGGCTAATATGGCGCCTATGTAAGCCACATTAGCTAACCGAGTAGCACTTATATTCTCATTCATTTGTTCAAGTGCTCCGCGGTATTCGATAGAAATATACCAACCACGAGATATAACATGACGATCATCAACACAACTTACAGTTTTGGCTCAAACCTTATATAATATAAAACCGTATTTAGTAACAAATTTAGTAAATCAAATGAAATCAAAATCAGTTTATTCACGTAGGTCACGGAAATGACACTTATGAATGTCAAAAAAAAATTTTCTTATCTTTACGAAGTAGCGGTAGATTCACTACCGCTACTTCGTAAAGGGTTGAGCTAATGAGAAGAAGTAGCAAGAAACTCATTGCCACTCTTTTATATCAAGATTTACATTTAAGTACATCGATTTACAAATCATTTCAAATTACAATATCATATGTAAAATGATGCAACAGACACACTCAAACGTCAAATAGTCAATGTCTTACACGAGTACAGTAGCTGCATCATCCACATACACCATAAATAAATAAAGGTATTCTAATAGTAGGTAAAGTTAATAAGTTGAATGCCCGTCGCCATGTTGATGTTGTCAGTTAACTGTCTACATTTTACACTTATATAATATAATTAAAGAATTAAATTTATAGTTGATATAATAATTTATATTTAAATAAACATTGTAGTCAGCTTTTATAATACGTTTATCATTGGAATGACTGGATTTATTAAATATTCTGTACTCTAATACGCAGATTAAATTAAAATATAGAGTTGGATATCTAGTTTATAGACTGGCGATTATATATCATTCCATTTTATTACCCTAAATCGAATAACTTTCTCAAACTTTAAATTAAATTACGATCCGAAAAAAGCTTCACTTGCATCGTGGTTTTCTGTATCAGGCTCTTTATCGCGCTGTGCTTCCCCGGGGCGTACAAAGAATAGGGAAGTGGGAGGCTCCTTGCACAGGAAGGTGGCTAGATTATGGGTACCACAACAGCGCCTGTTTCTGCCGTGAAGCAGTAATGTGTAAACATTACTGTGTTTCGCTCTGAAGGGTGTAGCTATTGAAATTACTGAGCAAATGAGACATAACATCTTATGTCTCAAGGTGACCAGCGAAATTGTGGTGTTGCTCAGAATTTTTGGGTTTTTCAAGAATCCTGAGTAGCACTGCATTGTAATAGATAGGGCGTATCAATTACCATCAGCGGAACGTCTTGCTCGTCTCGTCTCTTATTTTCATATAAGAAAAAGAAAAAAAAAGTCCCAGGCCCAAGGGTGTCCTAAGAACGACTAGGGGCATTAGGCACCAGTTGGAAGCTTCTTTGCACAGGATGCCGTCTAGATTATGGGTACCACCACAACGCTACATTTATTGCCGTGAAACAGTAATCTGTAAGCATTATTGTGTGTCGGTCTGAAGGTCCTCGTAGCAAGTGAAATTACTGGGCAAATGAGACATAACATCTTATGTCTCAAGGTGATGAGCAGTTGTAGTGCTTCTCAGAATTTTTAGGTTAGCATAATACAAACATTTCTTTTCTTTCCAGTATGCAACAAGTGGATCCATGAGGCTGGTCAAGAGTTAGTGAGGCCGTGTAGTCTGGAGTATCAACCAGAAAACATGCATCTGAAGCTGCCGCGAGGTGTTCCTAAGTCTTTTAGATAGATTAACACTTTTGATTACAATAAGTTATTGTTATCCAGTGAAAGACTTAGCATATCACGTTGGAGACGAAAAATATTTAATAAATAAATATACTTAATTACAATTTCAGTAGATATCCAAAGAAAATCTTCGTACTTTATACAAAAAAATGTTTTCTTCTTAGTTAATTACTTCATGTCCTAAACACATCGTAAAATGTCAGATTTTTATCGAAGGAAACTATTCCAATGAAATACAACTAATGTATAAAACTAGGCCGTATTCGTAACTAACATTTTTGATATGAAATTAACACGAAACAATTAAAATAAGTGAAATTGACATTAAACTTTCTTATTTATAAATTCAAATGTATTTGCATTACACAAAAGCATTATAAATTGCAAATGCGACTTTGGCGAAAAGCTTGTTTTTTGTTGTTCAAAATTAAGTATTATTACAACTGGTGAATGTTGATATTGTATTAAATATGTCAAAATCAATAAAGATATTTATCCAACTAAAATACAATTTGTGCACTAAACATCAATTTCGGCCACTCGACGTAAGAGAGCGCTTTCACCAACAGTTTCTCTAGTAGTAAACAATTAATTTGAATATTTAATGCTGGCGGGTGCGTTATAGTTATTTATGCAACTGTTGTGTAATAAGGGGCATTAAAACACGAATGTGGATTTATTAATAGTATCACATGAGTGTTTTAATACCTAATTATCAACAGTTGCATACAAGACTTTAATCTTCACCCAGAATATGAATCCTCTAAAAGATTCTGGAACAGTTAGCTTATTGCTAACATTAAAACACCAGTCCTAGTAGTAACCTAATATCATTCATTACTGATTATATACAAATAAACTAAGTATTAATGAAAGAATTATTTTACTAGTAATTTACATTTTGTATAGTGTAATAATTAAAATTCACTCGAATATAATGTTCTTTTGCAGCGTTTAAAATGAATCGCTGATTTTTTGTAAACAAAACAATAAAAATATCAAAGAAAAATGGCGGGGATTTGAATAACCTACTTTTTTTTACGGCGCGCGACGTTCTGGGAGTGTGGAGCGCGCGTAAACGAAAATGTTATTTTTTTGAAATTCATACAGATACCACGCATCGAGCAATAAGAATGTGGCTGTCTGTAGAAACTCTTTACGCATGAAGGGATAAAAAAAACATAGGAGTGTTGTTATGAAATTCAGTACACCATTAAAACACTCTTTTAGATGATGTAATGGTTATTAGAACATTGGGTGTTTTAATGTTGGCAATAAGCTAACTGTTTCAGAATCTTTAATAGAGAATTTAAAGCATGGGTGTTGATAAACAAAATTACTGTACGATTAGCACATTTAAATTCATTGAAATAGATGTCATATCGGCATGCAGTTGTTATATATTTCTATATCGAGTACCTAATGCAGAAAGATTTGCACTTTTCAATGAGAGGTTGATGTCACCATATCACTGCAATAACTTTTAAATAGATGTCATATTCGCATGCAAATCGTAGCTATTTTTCTAATAATAGTAATATTTATTGTAATATTCTTGTAACGATCGATACGAGACGTCATGTCACAGAAAATAGCTAATGGCGACTGAGTGGCTCTTTCACTTGTATTTTCTATTCCGTGATACGTAACCTCTGTTTGCTGAGAGTTATATTAAATCCAAGAAAATAAAATTCGGTTTTTAATATCATTACAAATTTTACTTATATATACTGATGTCACCGGCTGCATTGCGCTTGACAACAGCTGTGGACCACGTACCACAAAAGATGTTGCGACAATTAAGCGACAGTCGCTATTCTTACACTTTTCATAATATGTGGCAACTTTCAGCAATCAGCCATATCATACCTACCAATGTTGCCATATTAATTTTAAAATTATTTTAATTAAATAGAGTTATGATTCATACAAAACGTAGCCATATTACTAAACGGATAGTATTTTATTATAACAAAACTTTCTTGCCTACTAATGAATTTATAATTATTTAATAGATTCCATAGGGAACATTATTATTGTAATAAATAGAGGCTGTTTATCGTTTTAATTTGATTTTAAATTAATATATTAAATGTAATATTAATGTTATTTTATATAGTCTGCTTGCTTTGATGGAGACGAATAGTTATACAAGTACAATATAAATAAATATGTTTAAGTACAAATTTTTGTTTTTATTTGTGACAAATTTCGAGATAAGGAATCATTGATGCTTAATACATTTAATATATGCCTGCCACCGAATTCCACCTTCGCACGACACGCCGAAAGTTAGGATATCATCCCCACCATCTGGTTGTGTGGCGTTCCTCCACAGTGCGGTTTTCAAGGAACTTTCTTCCACGTACTATAAAGCTGTGGAATAAACTACCTTGTGCGGTGTTTCCGGGACGATACGACATGCGTGCCTTCAAAAAAAGCGCGCACACTTTTATTAAAGGCCGGATACGCTCCAGTAAATCCTCTGGTGTTGAAAAAGAATGTGGGTGGCGGTGATCACTTAACACCAGGTGACTCATACGTTCGTATGTCCCCCTTTTCCATAAAAAAAGCAATATAAGAATGCTTTGAAAACCCAGATCTCTACCATCATTTATACAGGTGTGTTATAAAGACTCAACAATTATACTCCAAATTATAAAAGCACATAGTCACATTTTCATTCACCACAATATAGACCCTAGTATTTGCATCTGACCTACAATTGAGTATTGACTGATTACAACACACACAATATATATAAGATTAATTATTATAGACCATACATTTAACTGGCACCCTCAAATAAAGTCAGTTTGGTAAGCTTAGAGCTTTTCTTGCAAACATTAAAATAAATAAAACATTAAATTAAAGTATTACTACCTGCTAAACTTTTACTGTTGCTTTATAACACACTAACCAATACGATTGATGGTTGCGAAACTGAAGAGGCAGACATTTTCATTCACCACAATATGGACCCTAGTATTTGCATCTGACCTACAATTGAGTATTGACTGATTACAACACACACAATATATCTTGGATTAATTATTATAGACCATACATTTAACTGGGATTCTCAAATAAAGTTAGTTTGGTAATCTTACAGCTTTTCTCGCAAGCATTAAATTAATTAAAAGAGTTACTATCTCATAAAATTTAACTGTTGCTTTACAACATATGAACCAATACGATTCATTCAAATTCAAATATTTTTATTCAAAATAGGATGTGACAGTAATGAAAGTCAAAAAACTACCACCCATTCCAAAATGAATGCCTCAGACCTGAGAAGAACGGGCGCAACAAACTCAGCAGGCTTTTTTTTCATCAAAAATATGTTTACAAAGTAACATTGTTACTTTGTAAACAACTTATTTTTTTAATAGCCTGAGGGCGGTCGCTCCATTCATTCATTCAATTTTTTAACAATTCTTTTGAATAACGTAATACTTTTGTTTTGAACATTTTGTGGGATCCTGTTGTAAAAGCATATACATCGCCCCACAAAACACTTGATAACTCGACTTAGCCGAGTAGCAGGCATTATAAGCTTATGTCTGTTCCTGGTGTTAAGATTATGAATAAACTGCGAAACTGAAGAGGCAGTGGGCAGGGCACATAGCTCGACGGACAGATGGCCGTTGGGGCAGTAAAGTCCTCGAATGATGATAAAGGAATAAAAGTAGGACTATCTACAAAAATAAATGAGATGCCATCAAAAACATAACTTGTAAAACAAACAAGTGTTGCAACTCTATTCTAAGTGTTGAGACATAAGATTTTAATCTTATGTCTCAAGATGACGAGCACAGTTGTAGTGCCGCTCAAAATTTTTAGGTTTTTCAAGAATCCTAAGTGGCACTGCATAGTAATGGGCAGGACGTATTAATTACCATCAGCTGAACGTTCTGCACGTCTCGCCCCTTATTATGATAAAAAAAAATTGCTAATCTAACCTAACGACTTAAAGTGACCATATCAATATTAAAAATCTTTTATAAATTATTTTACAATCTAATTAATTATAATGTCTTTGTTGTGAGATACATTGTGTTTTAATAAAAGAAATTCAAATTCAAATATTTTTATTCAAAATAGGATGTGACATCACTTATTGAAGGTCAAAAAACTACCACCCATTCCAAAATGAATGCCTCAGACCTGAGAAGAATGGGCGCAACAAACTCAGCGGGCTTTTTCATGGAAAAAATATGTTTACAAAGTAATGTTGTACAATTAAACTTAAACTGTGGTATCATTAAGAAAGTCATTTATGTTATAGTAACCTTTACCACACAAACTTTTTTTAACAATTCTTTTGAATAACGTAATACTTTTGTTTTGAACATTTTCTGGGATCTTGTTGTAAAAGCATATACGTCGCCCCACAAAAGACTTACTAACTCGTAAAAGATACATTATGTTTTCACCGGATTTGTACCTATGACTCTGGGGCTGGTATTACTCGACTTAAAGTAGATTAGCTTTCCAATTACGGTTCTAACCGTACTGTTAACCCGTTCAATACTTTTTTGTCAAAGAGTAAAATGTAAAAAGGCATAAAAGGCATTTATTTTCTCAAAATTGATTTCTTTAGAATTCTTTTTGATGTCATTTCTGATATTTAATAGATACTCTACCGCTTCGAAAACAAATGGCGCTCTGAGAGAGAAGAAGCGGCGCAAGAAACTCTCCCAGCCTTTTTTTTTGCGCTCTTTTCTATAAAAATATACAAAATTGTACAGTCATTTCTATCGCTATACAATAATCAAAATCTAGTCCCAGGCTGTCCGATCATTTATATATTCAGCAGTGGAGTAATAGAATTTACGACAGAGCCATTTTTTATAAAACATTTAAATTTATTTATAGATAATGCCTGAACAGTAGCTGGGACTTTATTATAGAAGTGTATACATTTACCCTTAAAGCTATTATGTATCTTATGAAGCTAGTATGTACCAACGAGACGTGGTTCGGCTTGAGTTCGGTACACATTTGGTATACTAGACAATCGCAAATCCGTCATACGAGTAGTAACGTAGAAAAGTTGTGATGGTTTTGTGAGCAAACTATTTGAATACTATTATGGAATAGTTTGTTTTTGAAATATTTTCACGTTGCGTTGATACGAAAATGTCGTCAAGTGATTGCTATTTGACTTCTAGATAATTAAATTAGATGCTTTAGATATTAATCTACTACCGAAAAAATTACAGGTAGGTATCATAATTGGTAAGTATTCATTATTCAGATGATTTTGATCAAAGGAGAATATCAAAAATATTGAAGGCCCTTAATAGGTCCCCAATATTATTAATATTGATTATGAATGAATGAGTATGAGGTACGACAAAATAGGAATGGATACTGACGATATTATTATTATTATTCAAGTACTAGACTAAATAAATGCTTAGTTTTGAAGCCTTTTTTTATTGCCTCGCAGAAGGTATGTAAAGTAGAGTATTCACCTCTATAATGTATAAGACAATATAATGAATTTATTAGTAAAGATAAGTCAATTGATCTGTTCAGCGATAATATAACAAAATTTAAAGATAAATTAATTAAGACACTCGATTCTGCAGCGGTAGATATCACATAGATATTAAAATTGTGAATATTTTTTTCTTTATTTAGCCTTTACTTATTATATAAATTTTAACTTTCTGTACGACTTGTATTTGTGTACATGCTGTAACTGCCTATAAATATAATTATGTGTATCCCTAGCACCTTAGACTTGTTTAATGTTAATGTATCACATGTGATTCTGTTGGTAGTTCATAAATAAATAAATAAAGCTTGTCCTTAAGTCTTGGGTGGCTTGGATCCCTCAGTTCACTCAGGACTCTACACAAGTCCCTCCCTTCCCTCAGGAGCTAACTCTAGTGTACTCCGCTACGCTCACCATTTAATATGATGCTCATGACGTACCTACCTTATACAAGACACCTGGACAACATAATAAAAGACTCATGTTATGACGCTAGATGCATGTATGCTATGTATGTATATATTTTGCAGCTTTATAGCATCCACACAGACGAAGTCGCCGACAGCAGCTTGTATCTAATACTAAATAATATTATCGATTTCGTAAAGCGATAAGCCCTTTACGTTTCAATTATTTTGGACCATTTTTTTTTTGATTTTGTGTTACACGAAAACGTTGCACATTTTCCACGTCTTGGTGTATTTTGAATTTTCCAACGGGGTAACCAACCCCTGTACACGGGCTTTGAATTGTAGATTATGTGATTTAAGTTTATTTTTGTGAAATTCTCCACTCATAGTTAAAGTACAACACTGAACCACAACGCATTATAAATGTAAGTACCCACTTGGCTCTGTTCGCTAGGCTCAGGTTGAATTTCACAATATAAGAGGTAAAAAATACACACTCACGCCTTGTTCCCGTCGGGTTCCCCCGGAGCGTAAAAACAACCGAATAGGGAAGTCCTAGGCCCAAGGGTGTCGTAAAAGGCGGGCAATCACCAGTGGGAGAGGCGTCTTTACACAGGATGCTAGCTAGATTATGGGTACCACAACAACGGCGCAGTGAAATAGTAATGAAGAATTATTGTGTGTCGGTCTGAAGGGCGCCGTAGCTAGTGAAATTACTGGGCAAATGAGACATAACAGCTTATGTCTCAAGGTGACGGGCAATTATAGTGCTGATCAGAATTTTTGGGGTTTTAGGATAATACAAACACTGTTTTATTTTCAGTATGCAACAAGTGGATCCATGAGGTTGGTCAAGAGTTAGTGAGACCGTGTAGTCTGGAGTATCAGCCAGAAAACATGCATCTGAAGCTGCCGCAAGGTGTTCCTAAGTCGTTTAGATAGATAATGTTTAACACATATGATTTATAGGACTTATTGTAATCCTGTATAAGACTTAGCATATACTATCTCGTTGGGGATGAACAAATATTAAATAAATATTCTTAATTACAAAGTCAGTTGATATCTAAAGAAATCTTCGTACTAGAGTACACTTTTTTGTATAAATACAAAAAAATGTTTTCGTCTTAGTTAATTACCTAATTTCATGGTACTCATTGTAAAATGTAAGAATTTGAAGTGAAGGTGCCAATGAAATGCAATTAGTGAATAATATTCGACCGAAGTTATAATCAACATGTTTGATTGCACTTAGATCAGAATAGTTAAAATAGGTTTCATAATTATGGATCTGTATAAATGTATTGCCAATACACAAAAGCAATGATATATATTTTTTTTATTATTTATTTATCATATTACATATAACGATATAAAACTAGGTCAACTTAGCATCTAAAAAAACCACAAAGGCTAACAACTAATGCTAATAACACTTAAATAATACGTCACAACTCGCAACTTATGCTATAAATTAATTGAACAACAGTGAAAATATTTTAAAAGACATAAAAACGTATAAATATAACTTATAAATATGACTTAGCAGGTTCAAATTCTCTTAGCTGCTATAATTTTTGTAATAACTTTCAGTCTGTAATAAATGATTTTAGTATTTAAGTTTTGCAATTACAAATGCGACTTTGGCAAAAATTACCTTTATTGTTGTTCAAAATAGTCTGATTATAAATCGTGCATGTAAATTAAATGTCAAAATCATTAAATTTTCCAACCAACTGTCTAATTTTAGCACTAAGTATCAAGTACGGCCACTCAACGTTAGAGAACGCTGTAACCAAATTCCTATATTATGTGTTCTAATAGCTTTGAAATATTTTCATGTGTTTGCAACTGTTGTCACTCTCTCAAGCAGTAAACAATTAATTCGACTATTGAATGGTGCGTTAACTAAATCACTATACGATTAGCATATTTAATATCTTTGCAATAGATATCATATCCGCATGCAGTTTTATAAATATCTATCACGAATGCCTTATGGAAAATGATTTGAATTTACTGCAATACCTTTGAAATAGATGTCATATTCGCATGCAAATATTAAATATTCTTCTTATAATAGTAATATTTATTGTAATATTCTGGTTACGATCGAGACGTTATGTCACAGAAAATAGCTAATCGCGAACTGAGTGACACTTTCACTTGTATTTTTTATTCCTTGGTACTTAACCTCTGTTTGCTGAGAGTTATATTAAATAAAAGAAAATAAAATACGAGTTATAGGCTGACATTGATTTGTTGATTGATTGCGCTTGACAACAGCTGTGGACCACGTACCACAAAATAGATTGCGATAATTAAGCGACAGTCGCTATTTATACACGATTCATAATATGTGGCAACATAATTATCATCCCTACCAATGTTGCTATATTCATTTTAAAATTATTGTAATTTAATAGTTCATACAAAACGTAGCCATATTACTAAATAGATTGTATTTTATTTTAACAAAACGTTCTTGCCTACTTATGTATTTATAACTAGCTGACTCGACAGACGTTGTTCTGTATATAATAAATAAAATTATGTTTTTATATGAACTTGTCAATAATATATCATAACATCAAAAATTACTTCGTAAAATATGCACCCTGCTGTCGTAATGAAATTGTTTCACAGCAGAACTGTCAAACCGTGCGTCCATAATTTCTCTCATAGAAATTATGTATGGACACATCAAAGGAAAAACAAATTTGTGGTTTTTATTTAATTTAGCAGCATTTTCCTATTTATTCACCTTTTAAACCTTCCCTGGACTTCCACAAATAATTCAAGACCTAAATTGGCCAAATCGGTCCAGCCGTTCTCGAGTTTTAGCGAGACTAAGGAACAGCAATTCATTTTTATATACATAGATTATTTAACAGATTATTGTAATTAATAGAGGCTGTTTATCGTTTTAATTTGATTTTAAATTAATATATTATATGCAATATTAATTTTATTTTTTATACTTTGTACTTACACTTCCTATTTATACTAGCTTTGATGGAGACGAATACTTATATAAGTAGACTATAAATAAATATGTTAACGTACAAATTTTTGTTTTTATTTGTGAATAATTTGAAGATAAGGAATGACTGATGGTGATTGAAAACTCAGATCTCTACCATAATTTATACAGGTGTGTCATAAAGACAATTATACTCCAAATTATAAAAGCACATAGTCACATTTTCTTTCACCACAATATGGACCCTAGTATTTGAATCTGACCTACAATTGAGTATTGACTGATTACAACACACACAATATATATAAGATTAATTATTATAGACCATACATTTAACTGGCACCCTCAAATAAAGTCAGTTTGGTAAGCTTAGAGCTTTTCTTGCAAACATTAAAATAAATAAAACATTAAATTAAAGTATTACTACCTGCTAAACTTTTACCGTTGCTTTATAACACATTAACCAATACGATTGATGGTTGCGAAACTGAAGAGGCAGTGGGCAGGGTACATAGCCCGACGGACAGGTGGCCGTTGGGGCAGTAAAGTCCACGAATAACGACCACTTACAGGAAGACTGAGGATGTTTTTAAAGTGATAACGTTCACTTCTAGGATTAATACACAAATAAAATTTGAATAACAAAATTTTTAAAAATAAACCACAAGCTGAGAGTTGCACCTAAAATATTGCTTAGATTTACAAGAGCGACATCTCAAGTCAATTTCCTAATATGCAAATATTGGGGTTGAGCAGGTTATCAACTATAAAGAAGATCCTGTAGATGAAGCCACAACCTGAGAGTTGAACATAGCAAACAAGGTTATATAACGATGCGTTACTCGAACGGTTGGCTCAGTTGGTTAGAGCACCGGCACGGAACCGCGAAGGTCGTGGGTTCGAGTCCCGCACCGATCATAAATTTTGTTTTTAAAATTTTATTTGTGCAGAATAAATAACTGATATCGAAAAAATGAAATGAGATTAGTAGAAAGTTATTAATTAATTAGTATCGCACAACAAGGACGTCACTAGACACGCTACGGACCAATGATGGTAACGAAAATAGGCAACACAAACTTATAAGCCAATAATATAACAGACGCAGAGTAGGGATGTACCTATACTTCCAATATACAGGTTGTTTAAAAAGTATGATTTTAATTTTTTTAACAGTTTTTGTACCTATTTATTTTATTTCTAGATCGACTGTAATGTATGTTCATAGGCACATAAGTGAATTTGCCAGAAACTGTCATAACCATAATGATAACACCAGGAACAGACATAAACTTATGATGCCTACTACTCGGCTAAGTCGAGTTAGTAAGTCTTTTGTGGGGCGATGTATATGCTTTTACAACAAGATCCCAGAAAATATTAAAAACAAAAGTATAACGTTATTCAAAAGAATTGTTAAAAAACGTTTGTGTGGTAAAGGTTACTATAACATAAATGACTTTCTTAATGATACCACAGATTGGGAATGGAGTGACCGCCCCCAGGCTATTAAATAATAAGTTAATTGTACAATATTCCTTTGTAAACATATTTATTCGATGAAAAAAAGAAGTCCGCTGAGTTTGTTGCGCCCATTCTTCTCAGGTCTGAGGCATTTATTTTGGAATGGGTGGTATTTTTTTGACTTTCAATAAGTGATGTCACATCCTATTTTGAATAAAGAAATAGAATAGAAATAGAAATAGAAACACTTTATTAGCATACAAAAAACACTCACACAAAAACACAACAATTTACAATATTAATTAAAATCTTAAAATACTAAATTAAATACCGTAACACTATTATAAAGATTAAAAATAAAGTAATAAAAATAACAGTGTGAGCACTGGAACACAACACTGGTTTTCAGCAGCCCCTTGTGACATTTGGAGTAGACAGTTGCATTAGTCTTCCCATTGTTATTAATTTGTGAAGGTAGGTATCAAAGGGATTAACTAAATATTATACATATATTCTTTTTCGTGTTTATTAATTTATAGTGTAATAAAATAAAAATAAATAAATAATTGTAATAATAATAAATAGTAAATCATAGTATAATCTGTACGTAACTGTATATAATATAATAAAGGTGTCATTAGGTACTTACTATAACTGAGATATATATTACTATATATTGGTGAACATTAAAAATACATAATAAAAATACAGAATTGTGTTAATTAATAAGATACATTGCATATCAAGGATAATTATTATATAATGATTCTAAAATAGTTTTTTTATATTTCGATCTAAAATTTTGAACATTTTTTAATAGTCTAATTGGTGGCGGTAAATTATTCCAGCACTTAGTAGCGCTGTAACGAAAACTGCCCCTGAACGCTGTTGAATGATGCCGGGGCACTACTAATATCTGAGAGGCAGATCTGGTTTTTATATTATTAGCACTGCGTTGCCTTAGCCATTCAAGTTTATTATACAAGTAAAGAGGTGTTTTAGTATGTATGATACCGAAAAGCAACGTTGCTAAATGCAGACACCTCCGACCTTCCATATTAAGTATATTGGTGTTGCCTGGGTGGAATGTTCCAGCAGAATCGGGCGCACGCATTTTGCATTCGTTGGATGGAACATTTTGTTTTATACAGTAACCTAGGACCATACACCACGTCACAGTAATTGAGCTTTGAAAGTACAAGTGCTTCACATAATCTGACTCGAAGTTCTGTATTTAGATATTTTTGAATTTTGTAGATAACTTTAAGTCTATAAAAACAATTGGATAACACTTGGCTTATATATTTTTCGAAGCGCATGTTTTCGTCAATTATTAAACCTAAGTTGCGCGCCTCGAGGACCCGCTCAATGTCCGTGTTGTTGATCGTGACCTTCGGATTATACTGCTCAGTCGTTTTCACAGACACAGGGGTGCCAAGAATTATAAATTTTGTTTTTGAGGGATTAAGAATTAAAGAGTTACGATCTGACCAACTGCAAATTTCATTAAGATCGGAATTTAACAATTTTGTGGCATGTAATGTATCCTTGGGATTAAAGGAGATATACAATTGAATATCGTCAGCGTACATATGATACTTTGTATTTTTTATGGAGTAGATTACATCTGCACTATATAAATTAAAGAGCAGGGGTCCTAAAATTGATCCCTGGGGAATTCCTCTGTTGATAGGAGCACAGCCAGATAGTTTGTAGCTGCCGGTATCATCTTTGACTGCAACTGTTCTGTTATTTAGATAGCTATTGAACCATTGTACAGCCTCCGGGCTCAATGCGTAGTACACCAACTTGGAAATTAATAATGAGTTATCAACAGTATCAAATGCCAGGGGAATAATCAAGCAGTACTAGCATTGTGGCCTTACCTTCCTCCTGAGCATCCAAGATGTTGTCAACTACATCCAGTAAAGCAGTGGTAGTACCACTTTCTTTCCTGAAACCTGATTGGTGGTCCGGTAATATATTATTCGTTTCCAAAAAACGCATTAATTGTTTGTGCACAATTTTTTCAATAATTTTGGATGCTCAAGGAAGTATGCTAATTGGGCGGAGGTCTGTGTACAGTTCAGGGTTATCTTTTTTAGATAAAGGTCGTACTAGTGCGTGGCGCCAGAGATAAGGAAAGGTGCTAGACTGAAACGAGGTGTTAATAATATGTGTTAATATGGGCAGAGTATGTGACAAGGTAAGGAGTAGCATATCAAGAGACACATCATCCAATCCAACAGCCTGTGATTTTATTTCTTTGATTGCTGTGCAAACCATGTTTTCATCAACGTGTTCAAATTTAAAGACCGCTGTGCCATGACGATGTGACTCAAAATATGTTCGGGTTGCAAGCGTTATCTTGTTAGTACCTGGAATGTTAAGAAAATGGGTATTTATGTCTTCGGGATTGTTGAGGTGAGAGGGTAGTAGTGTCATGTTTAGGTTTTAATCTCACCTGGTCCTTTATATGTTTCGACATGTTCTTAGTTTTGCGGGAATTAGCGTTTATGTATGTACTGAAGTACGCTTGTTTTTCTCTTTCTAAAGCTGGTGTTACATATTTTTTTAAATATTTGTATCTCTCAACATACACGTCAAGCTTCGATTTTTTTGCTAAGATATGAGCTTCATCGTGACACTTCATAATCATCTCCATATTATAAGTGATCCATGGATATCGGTTATGTTTTATTTTTATTGTTTTTTTAGCTGCATGAAAGTCAAATAATGATATTATATAAAAGGTCAGGTGAGAGACAATGTCATGTACATTATTTAAAAGTAATAAATTGGTCCAGTGTATGTTGTCTAATGATTGGTTAAATGATTCAATGTCAATATTTCGTGGTTATATTTTATCTCTCCGTATGTTCAGAGTACAAGTTAAAAAAGCATGACTACTGAGCGACTCAATATAGTCTATTGTTAAGTTTGTTACAGAAACGTTAGTACAAATACAATCAATTAGAGTCTCCGACTGAGCAGTAAAATGCGTGGGTTCTGAAACGTGCTGTGACAGGTTGAAAGTATTGAGAAATAATTCAAATTTTTTACAGTTGGGGTGCTTGCGGTCTAGAACATTTATGTTAAAATCTCCTATTAAGATTAGGTAATCTGTCCACATAAATGAGCCTATGGTTTCCGTAAGAGCACTAAAAAATAAATCCGGATCCAACCACGGCGGTCGGCATGCCGTGCCTACAACCACCGTTTTACCTTGCATGATGAGCTTGAACCACATCTGTTCTACCGTAGACGTAACAGGATGTTGCAAGACCCGCGCTGTCAGCCCTTTCCTAATGTAATATCCAACGCCACCCCCGCGCGAGCGAACACTGCGTGGGCGCGGCGTGTGTCTCAGCCTGTAGTCCGCGAGTTCAGGAGCACGAGCGTCCTGCCCCGCCCGCAACCAGGTCTCCTTGAGAGCCATCAGATCAACGATGTGGCGCCGCATAGCCACCATAAACTCGTCATGTTTAGTGCCAAGTGAGCCTGGGTTGAGGAATCCAATTTTTAGTTTATTTTTAAGAGGCATAGTTAATATTTAGAAGAATATAATATATAAGTATAACATAATAATATAATAATAAACATATTAAATAATAATAATTGTAAGAAATGATGCTCATAGTAGTAGTAGATATGCCTTATGAATATGTATATGTGTGTGCAGTGATGTATACAGGAACAATAACATACTTTTGTGATTTTACAACATTTATAAGAATAAGTTCTATTGCTACACAGTTCGGTTATGCGTGGTAATAAATAAAAATAAATAAAAATCGGTACATTTAAGCCGATAGAAAAAACAAATAAAATAAGCAACCAACAACCAATTAATTACAATTCCAAAACACATTTTGACAAAATTACTATACAACAAATTTGTTTTAAATATATATCTAAACAATAAGGATTTTAAAAACAACTTATGAAGCAGTATATCGCCAAAGTCTAATAATTTAACTAAGCAAAATCCTTTTTTAAGTTATGTTCCGACCGAATAAGATAAGGTTTTGACGTGCTATCTCGTCTAGCAAAAACTCGTCCACCCTTTGTCCAAACGAAACGCCATTTTTTACTTCGACCTTGTTGCTCACGCGCAAGATGGAATAGCTTGCGGTTGTCGTAGGTTAAATGTTCGTTAATATAAAACCGTCGCGTTTGGCCTGCTATTGCGGTCCCGGACGTGTCAGCACCCCTCCGCACTCTCGCAGCGCGAAGCAGCTCGTCTCGTATGTGACGGCGAGTGAGGCTGACCACAATCGGACGAGATCGCGAAGTGCCCCCCTCCTCCGCCGGGCGCCGAGGGCCGCGCCGCGCCGCGTTAACAATATCGCAGTCAGATAAAGTCAGGCGAACTTTCTGCGCCAGGGTGATAACAATATGCGTAACATTTTCATTATTGCTCTCCGGTATACCTGGTATCTCGATGTCGTTCAATAATTTGTCTTGCTCAGAATCATTTATTTTTTTCTTGAGTTCGTTTATCGTACTTGTGAGCTCTTCATTCTGTTCAATATATTCTTGCACTCGTATTGCGGGGGAATTCTCCTCTAGTTTAGTAACACGGTCCTCGATACTTTCGAGTCTCGAACCGAATTCACTGACTATTGCCGACAGTCGAGTCATATCGTCTCTGAAACTCGATATTTCGGTACGCAAGAGTCTAATTTCTCGTACTAGCGAGGATGATTCCCGCTGCTCTGTATCCAAGTAGACGTCCACGTCTTCATCTCGGTCACGGTCAACGTCTACCGGTCTGCAAGTCTTTGGTTTTTGCATCTGGGCTTAATTTATTGCATTGTTTGTAATACTTACACTTACTACACCTAGCGCCATCAGTGCTGGCGAAGAATTTGCCACACGTGTTGCATTTGTTCGTCATTATGTATATTATATTTAATTATTAGTAACGAATAAGCACTCGATACAATTTCAAACAGTTTGCAAAGAATTCAATAGATGGCAGTACGTATTATTTCACTATTATTAATTTGTCGAAGTAATAATATTTCGTTTGTATTTTTTAAAGATATTTCAAAATGAATTTGCACAAAATAAAGTTCCCAGGATAAACACTTTAAAATTTTTTAGAAGTTAAATTAATCGAAATTCAACTTTCAAACCTTGAGGGTACTTGACTATTTGTATCAATCAGCTGATCGACTGCTGGTTTCTTTATTCACTTTTTATTTCACAAAAACACATTTTTTTAAAAAGATAACACTTCACGACTTAGATCCGATAACTATTCACAATATTTACAAGTTTTTTTAATGGTTTAGTTGTTTTAAATAATTTTAATATCAAGTTTACTGGGAAGTAAGAACTGTCACTCCAACTGTCACCGATACTTCTGAATTACTTTTGAATTGTATTAAGTAAACGGGGTACTAAATGTGCTATAGTTTACTCACCGTATAAATTTCTGGCGTTTCGATTTCATAAAGAACATGGGACAAAACATACCCTACCCTGTGTTAACGTGTTAACGATATGACTTAGGAACATTCAAGAAAAATGCATCTCCCACCTTGAAGGCCGATAACGCATCTCTTGATACCTGTTGTTGCCGATGTCCATGGGCGGTTGCCTCACCACTCTCGATCCCGTAAGCCTCTTCTTCGATTGCTCCCTCTTCTATAAACAATCCCTTCTAGCAAAACTAAACTAGTACCATCAGAAAGGTCATTGAAAATATAATATATCTACATATATTGTATGGGGCAACTTTGTAGCTTGCGAGTGAACAAATATATTCAGCGTTAAAAATGCTGTGCTGTGAATTAACCCCACGTATTTTCAACGTTTTCGCGAATAACCGTAGGGTACTTAGAACTATTATGTGCTTGAGTCGATGTTTCGTAAATCCAGTATGCAACCGTATAGCGACAATCGGTGAGAAGGTCAAAATTATTAAATAATAGTAAAAACGATTGATGTGGATGATTTTATACTATTCAATTAATTATTTGATTATTCCTTTTTTATTAACCAACTTCAAAAATGGAGGAGGTCCTCAATTCGTCGGTTTTTGTTTATGTTTCTTACCTCAGAACTTTCGACTTGGTCAACCGATTTTTTTAATTCTTTTTTTATTTGACAGCTGGTGCTTTGCGAGTGGTCCATTTCTACATCCGGATCAGACAATGGCGTCCATGATAAAACCATAAAAGTCTCAAATTTGCTATAAGTATGTGCGCGGCAGATGAACGAATAACTCAATATCGCGCAAACCGATTTCAATGATTCTGTAAATAGATACAAACTTACCTTGGCTGACACCGACTCCAAAAATAACAATAATTGTAAGATAATTACCCCCTTATTCATAATAGTCTGCTAACTTTAAGCATTGCTAATTCTCACTCTGTCTTCTTCTATTGACCTAAGTCAGAATGAGAAAAAACACTCCTAAGCGGCGGTTGAAAGTTAGCGGACCATTATGAATAAGGGGGTTATAATCATTAGATTTTATAAAAATACACAATTATTTTTTTAGTTTTTTGTGCATATTCAATGCCGTTCTATACATTCGTCATTCTGCATATTATATGTAATGTTTTGGAATAGGTTTTTTGAAGTAAGTTGTTTTTTTTTAAACTTTTTTTATTTGAGAAGAGGACAAAGGAGCGTATGGATCACCTCATGTCAAGTGAACATTGCGGCTACCATCCTCCTGCTACACCAGAGGAATCGCAGGAGCGACTACTGAAATTCGGCAAAATATTTAACAAATGATGATAGAGATCTGGGGTTACAAAGCATTCTTGTATATTAGCAATGTTTTTCCACGAAGAATTGCTTATCTGGAAATTTGTCACAAATAAAAACAAAAATTTGTACTTAAACATATTTATGTATAGTCTACTTAAAAAGAATAACATTAGGTAATATTGCATATAATATATTAATTTTAAATCAAATTAAAACGATAAACAGCCTCTATTTATTACAATAATAATGTTCTCTATGGTGTCTGTTAAATAAAACAAAGAAAGTTTTGTTAAAATAAAATACTATGAATTTAGTAAAAAAAATTAAAATTAATACGGCAACATTAGTAGGGATGATATTATTTCAGATTGCTGAAAGTTATATATTATGAAACGTTTAGGAATAGCGACTGTCGCTTAATTATCGCAATATTTTTTGTGGTACGTGGTCCACAGCTGTTGTCAAGCGCAATGCAGTCAGTGACGCTGACATTTGCGTTTAGATAGGTTATGTTTAACATATACGATTAAAAGGACTTATTGTAATTCAGTAAGAACTTAGGGCTATATTTCACCTTGAGACTAAGGTTGCGGAACCAGTCACCGCAACCATCCAATTATTTACACCTATACACTATAGTTACTCACCTGGTGTCCGATTGGTTGCGCAGCCAAGCTGTCGGCGCGGCCAGCTCTATGTCTAGTATCTCAGTGTCTAGTTTGGTAGATTACGGACACCACGGTGAAATATAGACCTTAAAATATCTCGTTGGATATGAAAAAATATTAAAAAATATACTTGATTACAAAGTATCAACTTATTAGGATATCCTATCTTCGAACTTTATGCAAAAAAATGTTTTCTTCTTAGTTAATTACTTCATGCCATCATTGTAAAGTATAATAATTTCGATGCCTCATTTCCAAAGTGTAATAAGTCTGAAATTCAGTAAGTTTGAGACAACTAAGAGAAATTGTTCCTGAATCTAAAATTCCTATCACGAGTACCTAATATAGAACAATTTGAACTTGCAAATCACTGCAATTACTTTGAATTTGGAGTTATATTCGCATGCAAATCTCAACTTTTTTCAAATAATAGTAATATTTATTATATTAATATTCTTGTTACTATCTAGACGTCATGTCACAGAAAATAGCTAATTTCGACTGAGTATACAGACATGATGATATGTGTTGCCAATGATGACATACGGAAGGCAGACGTGGTCGCTAACTATGGGCCTTATGAGGAAGCACATGGTCGCTCAGAGGGCAATGGAGAGGGCTATGCTCGGAGTTTCCCTGCGAGATCGAATCAGAAATGAGATCCGTAAGAGAACCAAAGTAACCGGCATAGCGCAGTTGGTTGCGAAACTGAAGTGGCAGTGGGCAGGGCACATAGTCCGACGGACAGATGGCCAGTGGGGCAGTAAAGTCGTCGAATGGCGTACCGGAACACGTCGGATGAGGGCAGCGCAGGACCGATCGTCATGGCGAATTTTAGGGGGAAGCCTTTGTCTATCAGTAGAGATCTTCCGGCTGAAAATGAAATGAATGAAAATACAGACATGTGACACACTCGCGATCACTGCGTGGCAATTTCACTTGCATTTTCTATTCCATGGCACGTAACTTTTGTTTGCTGAGAGTTATTTCAAATCAAAGAATATAAAATACGGTTGCTAGACTCATTACAAATTGCAGCTCGCAATGTAAACGCAAATGTCAGCGTCACTGACTGCATTGCGCTTGACAACAGCTGTGGACCACGTACCACAAAAAATATTGCGATAATTAAGCGACAGTCGCTATTCCTAAACGTTTCATAATATATAACTTTCAGCAATCTGAAATAATATCATCCCTACTAATGTTGCCGTATTAATTTTAATTTTTTTTACTAAATTCATAGTATTTTATTTTAACAAAACTTTCTTTGTTTTATTTAACAGACACCATAGAGAACATTATTATTGTAATAAATAGAGGCTGTTTATCGTTTTAATTTGATTTAAAATTAATATATTATATGCAATATTACCTAATGTTATTCTTTTTAAGTAGACTATACATAAATATGTTTAAGTACAAATTTTTGTTTTTATTTGTGACAAATTTCCAGATAAGCAATTCTTCGTGGAAAAACATTGCTAATATACAAGAATGCTTTATAACCCCAGATCTCTATCATCATTTGTTAAATATTTTGCCGAATTTCAGTAGTCGCTCCTGCGATTCCTCTGGTGTAGCAGGAGGATGGTAGCCGCAATGTTCACTTGACATGAGGTGATCCATACGCTCCTTTGTCCTCTTCTCAAATAAAAAAAGTTTAAAAAAAAAACAACTTACTTCAAAAAACCTATTCCAAAACATTACATATAATATGCAGAATGACGAATGTATAGAACGGCATTGAATATGCACAAAAAACTAAAAAAATTATTGTGTATTTTTATAAAATCTAATGATTCTAACCCCCTTATTCATAATGGTCCGCTAACTTTCAACCGCCGCTTAGGAGTGTTTTTTCTCATTCTGACTTAGGTCAATAGAAGAAGACAGAGTGAGAATTAGCAATGCTTAAAGTTAGCAGACTATTATGAATAAGGGGGTAACTATCTTACAATTATTGTTATTTTTGGAGTCGGTGTCAGCCAAGGTAAGTTTGTATCTATTTACAGAATCATTGAAATCGGTTTGCGCGATATTGAGTTATTCGTTCATCTGCCGCGCACATACTTATAGCAAATTTGAGACTTTTATGGTTTTATCATGGACGCCATTGTCTGATCCGGATGTAGAAATGGACCACTCGCAAAGCACCAGCTGTCAAATAAAAAAAGAATTAAAAAAATCGGTTGACCAAGTCGAAAGTTCTGAGGTAAGAAACATAAACAAAAACCGACGAATTGAGGACCTCCTCCATTTTTGAAGTTGGTTAATAAAAAAGGAATAATCAAATAATTAATTGAATAGTATAAAATCATCCACATCAATCGTTTTTACTATTATTTAATAATTTTGACCTTCTCACCGATTGTCGCTATACGGTTGCATACTGGATTTACGAAACATCGACTCAAGCACATAATAGTTCTAAGTACCCTACGGTTATTCGCGAAAACGTTGAAAATACGTGGGGTTAATTCACAGCACAGCATTTTTAACGCTGAATATATTTGTTCACTCGCAAGCTACAAAGTTGCCCCATACAATATATGTAGAGATATTATATTTTCAATGACCTTTCTGATGGTACTAGTTTAGTTTTGCTAGAAGGGATTGTTTATAGAAGAGGGAGCAATCGAAGAAGAGGCTTACGGGATCGAGAGTGGTGAGGCAACCGCCCATGGACATCGGCAACAACAGGTATCAAGAGATGCGTTATCGGCCTTTAAGGTGGGAGATGCATTTTTCTTGAATGTTCCTAAGTCATATCGTTAACACGTTAACACAGGGTAGGGTATGTTTTGTCCCATGTTCTTTATGAAATCGAAACGCCAGAAATTTATACGGTGAGTAAACTATAGCACATTTAGTACCCCGTTTACTTAATACAATTCAAAAGTAATTCAGAAGTATCGGTGACAGTTGGAGTGACAGTTCTTACTTCCCAGTAAACTTGATATTAAAATTATTTAAAACAACTAAACCATTAAAAAAACTTGTAAATATTGTGAATAGTTATCGGATCTAAGTCGTGAAGTGTTATCTTTTTAAAAAAATGTGTTTTTGTGAAATAAAAAGTGAATAAAGAAACCAGCAGTCGATCAGCTGATTGATACAAATAGTCAAGTACCCTCAAGGTTTGAAAGTTGAATTTCGATTAATTTAACTTCTAAAAAATTTTAAAGTGTTTATCCTGGGAACTTTATTTTGTGCAAATTCATTTTGAAATATCTTTAAAAAATACAAACGAAATATTATTACTTCGACAAATTAATAATAGTGAAATAATACGTACTGCCATCTATTGAATTCTTTGCAAACTGTTTGGAATTGTATCGAGTGCTTATTCGTTACTAATAATTAAATATAATATACATAATGACGAACAAATGCAACACGTGTGGCAAATTCTTCGCCAGCACTGATGGCGCTAGGTGTAGTAAGTGTAAGTATTACAAACAATGCAATAAATTAAGCCCAGATGCAAAAACCAAAGACTTGCAGACCGGTAGACGTTGACCGTGACCGAGATGAAGACGTGGACGTCTACTTGGATACAGAGCAGCGGGAATCATCCTCGCTAGTACGAGAAATTAGACTCTTGCGTACCGAAATATCGAGTTTCAGAGACGATATGACTCGACTGTCGGCAATAGTCAGTGAATCGGCGCCGACAGCTTGGCTGCGCAACCAATCGGACACCAGGTGAGTAACTATAGTGTATAGGTGTAAATAATTGGATGGTTGCGGCGACTGGTTCCGCAACCTTAGTCTCAAGGTGAAATATAGCCCTAAGTTCTTACTGAATTACAATAAGTCCTTTTAATCGTATATGTTAAACATAACCTATCTAAACGACTTAGGAACACCTCGCGACAGCTTCAGATGCATATTTTCTGGTTGATACTCCAGACTACACGGCCTCACTAACTCTTGACCAACCTCATGGATCCACTTGTTGCATACTGGAAAGAAAACAGTGTTTGTATTATTCTAAAACACCAACAATTCGGAGCAGCACTACAATTGACATAAGCTATTCAGTTAATTCTCATTTGCTCAGAAATTTCACTAGCAACTTCAGACCGAACACAATAATGCTTACACATTAATGGTTCACAGCAGAAAAATGCGCCGATGTGATACCCATACTCTAACCGGCATCCTGTGTAAAGAAGCCACTGGTAAATTACCTATTACGACACCCTTGGGCCTGGGACTTCCCTATTCATTTTACGCCCGGGGAATTACTGGGCGATAAAGAACCTGATTAAAATCCACGATCCAAGTGAAACAATTTTCGGATCGCAATTTAACTGAAAATCTGGGAAAGTTATTCGACTTAGTGTATTTAAATGGAATGATAATGGACAAAGTATAGACTAGATATCCAACTATATATTTTAATTTAATCTGCGTACCTATTAGAGTACAGAATATTTAATTAATACAGTCATTCCAATGATAGACGTTCGATCAAAAGCTGACTACAATATTTATTTAAAAATTTGAACTTCAATTATAGTATCAATTACTTCTTCTTGAGTCTCACATTCTTAATCTAACTTACATTTTATGGTAACTTAAATAAATAAACAATGACCTTTTTTCATTACAGTTTCGGATAAAAGTGGCTGTGACTTACGGACAGACAGACAGACGTGACGAATCTATAAGGGTTCCATTTTTTGCCATTTGGCTATGGCACCCTAAAAGGGCATATATGGAAGGTTTGATGTTAGTTGAAGAAGACATGCAAGTATATATCACGACCGCGGTAATTACTATTACGATCCTGAAGTACTTGCTGACTATAATTGCAATTTATTATAAACTCCAAGTTTATAATACATTGTGGTTCTGTGTATTGTTGTATTTTAACTACGAGTGGAGAAAATTTAAAATAAAGGTAGAACACATAATCTGCAATTCAAAGCCCGTGTACACGGATTTGTTATCCCGTCGGAATTCAACATACACACCAAGACCGGCTCGAATATTGAAAGTATCGAGTCTTACCCCATTTGGAGCCAAGGAGTACAGGGCAGGCCGCGTGGCGCGTGGCCAGATCCTCAGCCCCAGAACGGTGCAGGTTCATCCAGAACACGGCAGCACCTTTGACTGGGAACACGCACAGGCCCAGCTCAGTGAAGACGGTGGCACCCCCTTGCGCCACATCAGACATCTATAGTAAAATATTGGTTTTATGTAATTACTAATAATTATGATAGTAATTACGACCATCATATTCACGAATTAATTCAAGTGCTATATATATATATATATATAAATATAGCCCATTTCACTGGTACACCACCGTGGTGCAACCAGTCGCCACTAACAACAAAACGTATACAGCTCTACGGCGAGCTACTACTAGGTTCTACCTACAGTTTCGAACGCGTGTGCTCTGCGATCGGACGTGCGTAAACGGTGCGTTAATTATATCTACTCGTGTGAACTCGTGAGCTGCTTACGAAGCAATTAAAAATGGTGCAGTGTAACAAGTGCAAACTATTCGTATCTTTAAACAAAGACGAAATAGTGAAATGTAAAGGTGCTCAATGTGATACGGTGTACCACAAAAAATGTGTTCGTAGTAAGAGCTTCTTGCAGACGGGAATTTGTAGTGACTGCAAGGGAAAGCAGGAAGTAACAGAGACAGAAACAAGCCTTAATGAAGCCTCACCAGACATGCTGCTAAAAGAATTAAATAAACAATTAGAAATCATATATAAGATGGAAAAGAAGTTAGAAGATATAAGCGAAGCAGTTGACTTTTATGCTGAGCAGTACCAGGAAATGGTTAAATTCAAGGCAGAATCTGAAAAGAAAATAAAGTCATTGGAGCAGAGAAACGTCTATTTAGATAAATGCAATAAGGCATTAGAGGAGAGAGTATTGGATATGGAACAGGGTGTAAAAGCGAGTAACGTAGAAATTGTTGGATTGGAAAAGCAAGAGAATGAGATCACAACTGAGGCAGTTAAAAGAATTGCCCAGAAATTAAAGCTGGACCCCAACAACATTGAAGATGCTTTTAGGGTCGGACGGGAAAAACCTAATGATAAGAAACCGCAACCAATTATCGTAAAATTAAAAACTAAATCTGCACGAGACCAATGGATCAACTCAAGGAAAACAGTAATAACCAACAAGGAGATATATAAAAACAGCAACAGTGACAAGCCCATCTACATTAATGAGGACTTGCCACGTTTCAAACGACAGCTATTTTGGACAGCAAAAACACAGTTGAGAGGGATTTGTAAGTACATCTGGATCCAAAACTCCAATATCTTAGCCCGTAAAGAAGATGAGAAAAAAATTTATAACATTAAAAACGAAAAAGACATCGAAAAAATAGTAGTATGAATCACAATATGCAACTAAGGCACCGTACACACGCAATAATTTTATAATATATAAAATTCAGCGATCCTATAGATTTCCTACCAGATAATATAGAATACACGAGATATAACAACATCGAGTCCTGGCATAAAAACAAGGGTAATTGTAAAAAAACCCTACAAATAATACACCTAAATATAAGATCAATACGAAAACATTTCAATGAGCTGTTAGTGATGCTTGAAAAAATTAAGTATCAAGTAGATGTATTAATATTATCAGAAATAAATATTAAAGAAGATGAAGTATCCATATTTAAAATAAAGGGATTCACGCCCTATGCCAGAACAAGACAAATAAGTAAAGGTGGGGGAATATTGTTGTATGTAAAAGATAAATTTAACTTTATTGTGAAAGACGTTAATACCATGGCTGCGGAAACAATCTACGGAACGCTCAATATAAAAAATACCTTTATACATATTATTGCGTTGTACAGGCCGCCTAATACGAATAAGCTGCACTTCTTAGAGCAAATGAACGTTTTACTGAAAAGAATTCCCAAAAATGCAGACATATGTATAATAGGAGATGTGAACATAGATATAACAGAAGCCAAATTAAATACAACTGTAATTAGTTACAAAAATATCATGTGTGAACACGGCCTACAATGTGCTATACCTACCGAAGAGGTGACTCGCGAAGCGATTGTGGACGGGCGAATCAACCAGTCATGCATTGATCACGCTTGGATACGAACGGGTCAGCGGCGGAGGTACCAGAATACACCGGCCATATTATCGTTTTTAATTGAGTGCGGTATCTCGGATCACCATATGATAGGTGTCTCTGTTAACCTAGATTGTGAGTTAAACGAGTGCAACAAGGACAGGTACTGTAAAAAGTCTGTGTTATGTGATACACTAGTTCACGAAAAATTAGATAGTTATGATTGGAATTCTTTTTTAGATATTCAATGCCCATTGTTATTGTATAGTAAATTATATAATGTTTTCGAAAGTATCTATAGGCAAAGTACAATACAAAAAAATGTCAAAAATATTAGAATAACTCAACCATGGGTTGATAAAAAATTATATGACTTAATTAATAGGCGTGATAAATTGTTTAGATCATGGAAATCTTCACCGCATAATATAAATAAACGTTTAGAATATACAAAGTTTAGAAATACTTAGGACAAATAAATAATAATATGTATAGTATAAGTAATAATTTCTCAAAAACATTCACTCAAGAAATAATTCAAATTAAGCACAACTGTTCAGTTAAATTCTTAGAAAGAAAAACTTACGTTAATCAATCTAACGTTTGCTTTAGATTCAAAAAAATACATCATACGGAGGTAAAAAAATTTATTATGAATCTAAGCAGCGACAAAGCTCCCGGCTATGATAGAATAAGGGTTCAAGACGTTAAGTTTATAGCAAACCGGTTGGCATCGATTTTAGCTCACTTTGTGAATTTGTGTGCTCGACAGGGTGTATATCCAAAAGAGCTAAAAAAAGCAATTATACGCCCGATACATAAAGGTGGTGGCCACATTGAATACACCTATTATAGGCCAATCGCAATACTATCGGTAATAAATAAAATAGTCGAAAAATTTGTAGTAGGACAAGTATCACGGTTCTTGGAGAAACATAATATATTGAGTAATGCACAGCACGGGTTCAGGAAAGGACGAAGCACTGTAACAGCCCTCACTGAGTTCTCAGATGAAATTAATTTAAATCTTAACAGCGGGAAACAAATTTTGGCACTCTTTATTGATTATAAGAAGGCCTTTGACACCCTGGAAAAAGACGTCTTATTAATGGCAATGAAAGAGTGTGGCATTGAGGGCCCGACTAATAACTGGTTCCGTAATTACCTGTCAGAACGAACGATACGCACATGTATTGACGGGACTGTGGGTGACGAGTGTCAGGTAACCTTAGGAGTACCGACTGGCTCGATATATGGACCAGTGGGATATTTAATGCTTGTTAATAGTGCAGTTAATGTGATTAAGACATGTCGAGTATTTATGTATGCAGATGATATGTGCTTGCTATACGCGTCTAACGACGTGGAAGAGGCGCGTGATAATATCCTAATAGATTTTGAAAGCCTAACTAAATGGGCACACTATAATGGCATTATTATTAATATGGACAAAACAAAATGCATGCATATTTACTCGCCATATAACAGACGCGCTAAGACAGTCCAATACAAGGATATAGGTATAGTGGGGCATAGCTACGACTGCCTACACAGAGATAAATATGCGTGCGCGTGTAGCTATATTCAATATGTAGAAAATTATAAGTATTTGGGATTGCACATCGATTGTAACTTCAATTTCAAAACACATGTGACAGCGGTATGCAATAAACTACGATCAGTTCTAGGGCAGTTCTATCATCTCGAGCCCGTGCTGAACAAACATACAAAACTGGTATGCTATGGTCTAAATATTTACGGTAAAACGTTTAAGACTTACTTAAACGAGATTGAAAAAATTCAAATTAGACTATTAAAACTAATAATTGGAAGCAAGGAAAAGGAAAAATACGGAAAAAATTATGACAATATATTTAAAGACTTAAAAATACTGCCAGTAACTAACAAAGTAAACTATTTAATAACAAAAGAAAATTATTACTCAAATAGATTTACAAACCCTGTTAATCTGAGGGAAAATTTGAGAAAGAATATCAGGAATATTTATATAATACCAAAAATATGTAACTACTATGGGGAAAGATTAAGGGAATATGTTGTGCCAAAAATTTTTAATAGTATAGAATGGTTAAGAGAGGATAAAAAAGACTGTAGAGTAGTACTTAAGAAAAAATTAAAAGAGCACTTTCTTAAAGTCTCCACATAAGCCTTAATATTTAAAGTAGTATAGTTTAGTTATATGTATACAGGTAAGATTTTAAAATGTTTTAGGAATATTATGAATTGATAACTAAGTAATTATATGTGTGTAATGTTATATGTGTATTAGTAATAGTGTATAATATAACGAACAAATTAGGTATAATTTATTATAGATGCACAATAGTATAATATTGTCTAAGAGCGTAAACTCGCCAACAAACTGTTGCAACAGTTTGGCGAGATGTAAAATTTAAGTACCAACTGTGCATATATTTATGATTAAATAAATTTATAAAAAAAAAAAAAAAAAGATGTTCCTTTGGTTGCGCATCCAATGTAGTGGTGTTACTGGTTGCGTCACCGTGGTGTCCCGGTGAATTAAGGTCCTAGAGGTTGAGGCATCCAATAAATGATAATTTATTTTTATAATTTTATATAGTTTTTTTTTATATTGTTTACTAGTTGACCCGACAGACGTTGTTCTGTATATAATAAATAAAATAATGTTTTTTATGAATTTGTCAATAATATATCATAACATCAAGAATTATTTCGCAAAATATGCTCCCTGTTGTTGTATTGAAATTGTTTTACATCAAACCGTGCGTCAATAAATTCTCTCATAGAAAATATGTCCATACAAAACAAATATCGGAGGACACATAAAAGGAAAAACAAAATTGTTGGTTTTATTTCATTCCGAACACTTTCATATTTATTCACCTTTTAAACCTTCCCTGGACTTCCACAAATAATTCAAGAACAAAATTAGCCAAATCGGTCCAGCCATTCTCGAGTTTTAGCGAGACTAACGAACAGCAATTCATTTTTATATATATAGATAATGAAACGCTTTTTAAATATGAACAAGATTCAATTATTGGGAATGGAGCGACCGCCTTCAGGCTGTTAAGTAATAAGTTTCATTGTAGAATGTTACTTTGTTACTTTGTAAATGTTACTTTAATTGTAAAACATATTTTTGATGAAAATAAAAGCCCGCTGAGATTGGTGCGCCCATTCTTCTCAGGCATGAGGCATTCCTCTTTGGAATGGGTGGTAGTTTTTTGACTTTCAATAAGTGATGTCACATCCTATTTTGAATAAAAATATTTGAATTTGAATTGGATGCAGCACCTTTCAAACTAATTTGTTCTGTATATTACTATTGCTATTGTAAAATACTTATTGATATTTAAAAGAGTGGCTGTTGAGTTTCTTGTGTATTCTTCTCACGAGGAACTCCTAAAAAAGCACCAGACAAACTATAATAACATCATCCAGGTAAACAAAAATACTGGGCCAAACTATGTCAAATTTTTATGGGATCAGATGGCAAATATTCTGCATCAAACTGAAGAATCACGGAAATCGGATTATAAATCTCAGCGTAATCGGTGTATATACATTAAAAAAAAATTCCAATCGAATTGAGAACCTCCTGTTCTCAATTCGATTTCCCTTTTCAAAGTCGGTTAAAAATGAAAATCAATGTACACTTTTCTATTAATGTTATGTTGGCAGTTAATATTATTGTTGTTACACTCATATATTTGTAGATAATAATATAATAATGATAAATAATATTATGGTGAATAATTTAAACGATGGAACGTAATAAATTTTACTAAGTATACTCACGTAAAACAAAACTGTCGCGATTCTGTTTCCCTCTTCGGAGCTGAATGGGCTTTCATGACTCTGAAACACAATATAACAACACGATAATATTATAAGTTCTCGTCCGCATACAAAGGACGAAGGCGAACGGACTATCTCATGAGAGAGCCGTGAAGTGAGGCATGAACGTATTAATCTCAGAAATCGTGGATAAAGTAAAAACTTCTCTTCAAACGGTGTATGTTTAAGACCACACTAAATGCAAACACGCGCTGCCTTAGACGACTCTAGTCTAGCGTGTTACGCTTCTTATAATTCACAAAATATATTCAAAATAATCTACACTCCAAAGTCCGGCATCGCATGCCTATCGTGCAATGTATATATCCATGTTTTACCCTTTCCGACCACTCAAGAGGGGGCCTCTTTTACCAAAAATAAAAAGAACCTAGCATCAAGTGAATCATATGCTAATCCGTTGAAGAATCACATAAAAAAAACATAATTCTTCGGTTACCTTTTATTCCTTCAAGTAGGTAGATGGATATAGTCTAAAATAAATTATTATTTTATTTGATGCATTGAGAGAGTGGCAATCAAAAAATATAAGCGACGAAAGTGGACTACATGGTTCACCAAATTTGTAAACCCAGTAAGTGTAAATACAGCCTATCAAAAATAAGTGAGTGGACAAAATACAGTAAGTGGATTAATTTTAAGAACCAAAATCACAATCAACCGCAAAAATTGTTTGAAGCAATACTTTGACTACGCGTCTAGTAGGCATAGTTTTCGTTTAGTTGTGGTTCGACCGCGCTTTGAATACAACGATACGCAATAAAAAAATATTCAGTGGAAAACAGTGTAAATTGTTATTTACCAAGCTTTCGAGCCGGTCTTGGTATGCTGTTGCATATCCAAACATAAAAAGGATGCAGTGTCGTATTTCAGGGACCCTTTAAATTAATATTTTATTACTAACTTGACGATTTAATCATTTTGCTAAGCAATTAATTTTCATTTGCTAAAACAATATGTTCTTGTATCGTGTTCGCGTCCGAGCTTTTAATTAGAGCTCGGACTCGGACTTAGGCTACAAGCTAAATCACTACAATTTGAAATAGCGAACTGAGTAGTATTCATTGTAATAATTATTAACAAATTTTATTATGGTAAAAATAATACATCATAATCAATTTTGTGTTTTCGAGAAATTTTTGAACTGTACTTTTGGGGTAAAATAATCAATTTTGAGAAAATAAATCCCTTTAGAATTCTATATGATGTCACTTCAAACAATATCACCGTCGTCGGATAAAAATGGCGCTCTAAGAGAGAAAAAGCGCCCCAAAACCTTTCCCAGCATTCTTTTTTTTGCGGTGTTTATAAAAAAAATATACAATATTGTATTGTAATTGTTATTACTATAAAATAATGCGTAGTATTTAAAGAAGTTACTGTAAACTAAAGTTTTAAGTGACAAAAATAATTAATTTAGGTTATAATAGTAGGTACCAAGTGAGCGACTGACTGCGAGAGACGAGAGATCAACAGAACAGCAACTTACAAACACTAGTTTAGAGTTATTTAAAATACAAAATGAGAAGTTGCATAATATTTGAGCGATCTAATATTTGTTTGAGTGTCAACGTTACGTCCTGCATTTTATTTTCAATATTTGCTATATGATTGACTAGCTGACCCGGCAAACGTTGTTTTGCCATATAAAGTATAATTCACGCGATAGTTTTATAAGTAATAAAATATTGCCTATATTATAGCCTGTACATCATTTTGTTCTATTGTCAATAGTTTTTGCAGTGCACGCAAAAATAGGTTTTCGATTTTACACCTTGTGTTACAAAATAGCAATTTTATTACGGATCCCTAATTTTGAAAAAAAAAACATCGCCTATAGCCTTCCTCGATAAATGGACTACCCAACACTGAAATAATCATTCAAATCGGACCAGTAGTACCAGAGATTAGCGCGTTCAAACAAACAAACAAACAAACACTGCAGCTTTATATATTAGTATAGATTTAAGCTGAGCGACATTTTATCTTAAGGCGACACTAAATGCAAGCGACCTTGAGCGATATGAGCTCACGGCTGCCGGCCCGCCATCTATGTAACAAAGCCAATATTGTCAAAATTATTGTGAGGAAAACGTAACATTTTAACGGGCACAAACAGTTTATATGCTTACAATTCTCATTATTGATTACTAATCTGAATAAATGTACCTACATAAAAAAGTAAAAGCTATAAGAATAATTTTCCTGAGAGTTGTACTAAACAAATGCGTGATGCCGAGAAAAAACTTGTATAACTGCAAAAAAAGTGGTAGATCAAAATAGCTCTGGAGTGTTAACTATAACCAAGAGCAAACATTAGCAACCTACAAGTAAGACTTAAGGATATGTGTAACATGATAAAGTAGTGTTCATAGCTCCAAATTCCATAATTTCACCACAAAACTTGTCTAAAAAACAATTTTGTTTGCGTGTTATCTCCTTACCCTTCGCCAAGTGCTACGAATAGAAAAACCACTTTGAAAAATATTATAATGAGCAGATTACTATTGAGCTCACATTTTTTGAAAATTTTTTTATGATTTATCTTATCGTAAAAACATTATAAGCCATAAATTTAATTGTTTAAGACAACGTAATCAAATGAAACAATGTATTCCAAACAAAATAAAGCAATATGCAGTTATTTAAATCAAATGAACAAAATACAATGTAATTATTGGTCCGCAACCCAACTCATCTGACTGCATCTATTCGTTGCCCCATCCCCATATGAACTCGCGCGCATCAAACAGTCTGTAGATTTCATTAAAAATCGTGTCAAAATAAAAAACATAAGACCTCATATAGACTATCAGTAAATAACTGACTAATAGTCATTGATAAAGCAGGTTACAAAAGTTGCATTAAGTGAAGTTTTTAGTAGTTCGTTAGTTATAACTTCAACTGGAAAAAAGTTCTCTATCTAATTTTATTTTAATGCTATTCGGAAAACTCACAGCTAGGTTATTAACAAGAAGTTATATAATTAAATAATTACAAATTACAAATTTTTACTAATAGTTATACTACTAAGATTAAAAAAGAATTAAATTAAAGTCGCCAGAAAAGTAACACTTAAATAAATTAGTTGATTAAATATTGTAATATCTAGTAATAAACAGTGATTTTACCACACTTTTAATAGCATTAAATCAATTATTATCTTGATATATAAAAGTCAGCCTCCCTGTATTTTTAGTCGCTCACTTGTAATTTAGTAAAACGGCTAGAAATTTAATTTTTGAAATCTAATAATCACAATCCTCTTTTTGTAAGCTCGTTCTGGATTTGACTATTAATGAATGTTCTCAGTTATTTTATTCGATCGTTTTATAATTTCCCTATAATAATAATAATCTAGCTCCAGTGTAGTGTCTGTAAGTTTTATATTATTACTCTTTGATATGAATCCGTGTTTATATTGCATTGCAATCGATTATTCGAGCAGTATCAACTTAGCAACCGACTCTATTATGCAAAAGAGCGCCCAACCTACCAGTGGGAGGCTCTTTTTCACCAGATGCCAGCTAGATTACGATTACTACAACGGCGCGTATTTCTACCGTGAAGCAGTAATTCAAATTCAAATATTTTTATTCAAAATAGGATTCAAAATCACTTATTGAACGTCAAAAACCCATTCAAAATAGATTGACTCAGACCTGAGAAGAAGGGGCGCAAGAAACTCAGTGGGCTTTATTTTTAATAAAAATATGGATTACAATGTAATATTGTACAACAAACATTTATAATTAAAGAGCCTGAAGGTGTGTTTCATTCCCAGTCTGTGGTATTATTAAGAAAATCGTTTATGCTATAGTAATCTTTCCCACACAAACGTTTCTTAACAATTCTTTTAAACTTACCCATAAAGCTATTATGTATCTTATATATAGATCTTTATGATTATCTTATGTATCAATCATACCCTGGCGTGGTCGAAGTGCGGCACATTGTGTCCTCCGATTCCGTAGTTGGCGACCTGCAAATCCTCGGAGGTATTGAGATCGAGGTTTGTGAAGTCCGCGACGCGGCGTGACACGCGCGCTACGACCGGTGATGTCTCGTCCTTCAGCCACGCAGTCTTGCTGATGCGGTAGTGGGCCGACACCGACTCGTCACCAACAGTCGCCCGTTGCAACTGTTAAGTAGAACTTATCAAAGCAGCCACCACAAGCAACTAAAATCTCTGATTAACGACCGACAGTACAGCTTTCGCCATGGCTGGTCGGCGGGCAATCTTCTGGTATACCACATAGATGGGCGGCGGCTATCAAAGCAAGGCCTGGCAGTTGCCAGGACATAGCGAAGGCTTTTGATTGTGTATGGCACAAGGCGATTCTCTCAGAACATTTGGAATTCCCAAGAGGTTATGCAAGCGCACCTCCAACTACCTCACTGGTTGGCAGCTATTGCTCGTCATTGTTAACAGTTATTGCTCGAACCAGAACTAGAAGACTCAAATTTTTGCCTTTGCCACTAAAACTACCCCATTTTTCATATCACCGTATCACCGCTCTTCGACAACGACTTCCTTAAAGCCTGACCTAGTATCGGAATTCTGGGTTTCAAAATCTCAGGCGATTGTCAATTCCGCGGTCATTTGAAAGGCAAAGCCAAACTGGCTTCGAAGTTGGGTGTCATTAATAGACCACGGCAGTACTCCAAGCAGGCCCACATCTCGCTCTACAAAGCACAGGCCATATGTGGCCATATATGGAGTATTGCTGTCAGCTCTGGTCTGGCGCACCCCAGTATCAGCTCGAACATTTGACCGCCGAACGTCGTTTCATTGTGTATTTTATTATTGGCGCCCATTATGGGGAGTGTTCCGAAGAGCTGTTTGACCTGATTACTGCCGCTGAATGCCACCTTCGCACGACACGCCACAAATTAGAATATCATCCCCACCATCTGGATGTGTAGCATTCATTAACAGTGTGGCTTTCAAGGAGCTTCCTTCCACGTTCGAAGAGCTGTGGAATGTCCAGGTGCGCTGTTTCTATGACGATGCGATAAAAGAGCAAAGAACACGAGAACAAACGAGAGTTTGCATTCACTTTTGCTATTTACTGAGCATTAATATGAGACGGATTTGTACAAAAGAACTTGAATTAACATTCCTTTTCAACCAGAACCGATTTTGAAGAATCTATGTTTGAATGATTATAAAAAAAACTTAAACTCTTTATCTTATATCTTTAAACGAGCAATTCTTGTATATATATATATAATCTGAATCTCGGAAACGGCTCCAACGATTTTCATAAAATTAAGTATGCAGGGGATTTCGGGGGTGATAAATCGATCTAGCTAGGTTTCAATTTAAAAAAAAAATGGTTTTATCCATGTTTGAATGAGAAACAGCTACAATAAAATTAGAATACAAAGGTAAATTTCGCCACTATATACAAGACTATTATAGCTCAGATGGGACATTGGGTGATCCGGAAAGCAGAAGACCCCGGTTCGAATCCTATTAGTTTTTTTTTTGTTCAAGTTTTGTACATTCTTAAAAATCCGAGCAAGGCTCGGTCGCCCGGATATTATAATTAATACGTCTAGATAGAGGTCTCTTGCTGTTAGACAAGTTAGTTCTAAAGTCTATTTTTAGTGACGTTTTCACAGCTGTCATAGTCTACCTAGACGTATCAATGATCTAAGTAAAAATCCACGATGACACACAGTATCGCCTCGTAAACATCCCCCACTGCTTGAATATCAAAGCAAAGTAAGGTGTATGGATTGCAGTACAGTTCAGTCGAAAATAATGAATGTTGGAATGGCGATTTCTAGTGCGTGCTAAACAACATCAAACGGGTTGTGACCCCTCTATGAATATTTATTATTCATATAAATCTTATATATGTATTTGAATACGACGCTTTAAAATTAAAAAAATATATTTTTGTAGTTATTAAGAAATAAAACTCACATTAGGTTTAGCCAGATTTTGAATGAAATCAATTTCATTGTCACTCAACACGTCGTAATACATGACAATATCCGGGTCTCTGTACAGATATTCCATCTTGATGGCCGCGTATCGTAAGAACGGGTGTTCTCCTGTCAAGTATTGACATGATAACCTGAAATAATAAATAATGTTCACAACTTTGACATGATAGCAGCTTCGTACATTAACAAATCTTTGAGTGCTATAGTCGACTAATCAGGCTGAAGTGGTATATCTATATATTGATACGTCGAATGTTCGTGAGAGTTCGATATATTCTGTTTTTATAAACAGAGTTGTTTACAAAAATAAGTTTATAAGTCTAGCATAATGACTGATACATACGTCTTGCTGATACTTGGGAGTAAGTTGGATTCGCCACGACAAAGTTTCTCGTAAATAGTGAAATGGTAAGCGTAGGTCATTGTTGACGCCGGCTCTACCCGTACCTCAACTATCTCTTCTCCTGTGTCCTGAAGGATAATTATAACAAGTTAGTAAATTTATAAAAAATCAATAAATATATTATACTAAAAAATTGTTAACAAAAATTTTTTTTTAAATAAATTTATATCTTTGTAACCATTTCACTAATTAAAACTTATTTCTTTGACAAACAGATGGGTGCAGAGGCAGATTTTTTAAAGAGTCGATTACAACATAACGCAATGAAAATATTCCGACGCAAAAAATACAATGCACAAAGAACGACTTAAAGAAAATTTTGATCCGAATAGAATATTTACTTAAATATAATTTGAAATATTCAATAAAAAATTTGAAAGGTGCTTTCCAAAAATAAAACTTTGGAGTCAAAAATCTCTGAATTTTCAGCGATAAGAACATTTTCTTTTTAAAGAATTTAATAGAATTAGTACCTTTCTAAGACTTAACCCGAACAATTATTCAATTTAATATGTAAATTTTGAATGTACAAAAGAAAACCAGTAAAATAAATGCCCATTTGCAGCTTAGTCACATGATCAACACAAATATTGTAGAGTTGGTTGTAGCATTTACAATCCTAGTCAGTCCGCACCTTAAGCATGTGCGTCTTAAAATCAAGCATTTGGTGCAATGGAACTAATGAAATAGAAGTTATCTTAACAATAATTTCAAACGTGGAAGAAGATGTCAACAACGGCGCAGGTGAATGAAAATAAGAATTTTTATTATGACAACCATCAGCGGGACGAGCAGGACGTCCAGCTGATGGTTATTAATACGCCCTGTCCATTACAATGCAGTGCCACTCAAGGTTCTTGACAAACCCAAAAACTCTGAGAAGCAACTCTATCATCACCTTGAGATATAAGATGTTAAGTTTCATTTGCCTAGTAATTTCACATGATACTGCTGCTACGGCGCCCTTCAGATCGAAACATAATAATGCTTACACATAACTGCTTCACGGCAGAAAAAGAGGCCGTTTTGGTACCTATAATGTTGCCGTCATCCTGTGCAAAGCCTCCCACAACGATCAGTTTTAGAGAGTAGTTTATGCTATTATTATAAAACAAGAAAACATTATAACACAAGAATCTTCATAAGCATATTAACCTACATTCTGTGATGCTATTCTGCTTAATGGTAAAAAGTCGATCGAGAGCGCCATCGATATTTTTCCATTATTTGTCACAACCTGAGAGGTATTTGCTCGGACAGAACCCGAGAGGTCGTGGGTTCGAGTTTTTCAAAGTCAAAGATCTAGCACATATTCCGTCTTGACAGACATGCAAATATTTTTGTGGTTTCACTTCACAATATTATAAACCTAACACAACCAATAATTACAGATACATTTAATTTAATCAACGTAAAGCATACTAAAAGACCCTACAATACACAATTACAATAATTAATGAAATGCTAAGAGATAATGTGGTAAAAATAATCACAAAAAAAATTAAGTAATATTATTGGGAAAAATAGTATTGGTGCTAGTTACCACTTCGGTTGATAATATTCGTTTATTGAGTAAAAACAATATTTTAATAGTGCTTATAATTTAAATTTAAATCAATTTAACACTGTCTCCTTTCTTATTTCTTGTGGTAATTTATCAAATATTTTTACACACATAGCATGAAAGTTTTTTTAGTACAAAGTGGTTCTTATGTGGGGTACTCGAAGTATAGTAGGATTACGTGATGGAAACAAAGAACAGTCGCCCAGTCGAGTGAATAAATTTAAATTTATCTTAACAAACAAACTAGCCTCTAGTACATAAGCTATCGAAGGGCCCTATACGAGCGACAGCTCTTATGAATCTTTTTTGAGCCAGTAATATTTTATTTATGTTTGTGGAGTTACCCCACAGAGTTCAGGGTTCACTGAGTCCAATAAGATCACACGGGAAGCACCAGCTTTCAAATAAAAAGTAATATCAAAATCGGTTCACCTATTCGAAAGTCCTGAGGTAACAAAGTTAAAAAAAATACCGACGAATTGAAAACCTCCTCCTTTTTTGAAGTCTCTTAAAAAAAAACTTTACCCCACGACGGCGGCGTTTCAAATCGTTCTCTTCCACAGAAATCAACTTGTTCAAATATGGGATGTTAACACTAGCTCGCTTGTGACTCGGATTCAATATCAATAGTTTCTTTGTCCACTCCAACGCACTCTTTATGTCACCTGAAGACAGATATTACGAATACAAGTGAATTTCATAATCTCATATTATTAAACGATTTAGTAAATTGTTTAATCAGTTATTGATTTTCCAAGAACTTTCAGTTTGACCCTCGTTTAATATTGGTCTTAATATTACATCAATATAGCTTACCTAACACATATTTTGTGTTTGCGATAAAGTCGAAAATATTCTCTTCAGTGAAGTTATAAGTGATCTGCTCCATTTCATATTTACGTAAAGCCACAGTCATCCATTCGAGTGCTTCTTTGTAAATTTTTTCACGGTATAGAGCCTTACCCAGCTCGAAACAGTCACCCGCGTTCAATGGTGTGCTAAAATCATCAAATGAATAAATAGATTTCTTTATTGAATCGGTGAGTGGATTTTTCATGTGTAGAGAATGTATGAAAGTACATTTAGTGTATCGAATTTACAAGTTAAAGGTTTGGTAAGGTCAATCCGATTGAGGACGGTGTTGGGTCACAAGATTATTTTATAACCCTAATAAAAAGCTCGCAAAATACCTTTATTTATTTACGGTGAGTGTGAATTGATGAATCTACCGTAACTCAATAAAACTTGTTTTTACTTTTTTTTGACTTACTCGTGTAAGGCATTGACTATTTGACGGTTGAGTATTTTTATTGCATCATTTTATATAATATAAATGTTGTTATTGAAATGATTTGCGGATTGAAACGGTGAAGCTGTAAATATTAATAATTTATAAGAGTGGCAATGAGTTTCTCGGCACTTCTTCTTACTAAAGCTCAACCTTTTCCGAAGTGGTGGTAAATGTAAAAAGAAAAGAAAACTTTTAACATTTTATAAGTGTCATTTCTTTTTCCTACCTGAATATAGTAAATTTGATTTGATTTGTGAAAAAACTGCCTGAATGTCAAAAGAACTTCCTTAATCTCTGCCTACCGGTAGACAGTACTTATAATATGTATGTATACAAAAAAACGATCTATAAAAATACATCTGTGATTTCAAATTACAAATTCTCAATAACAAATGGCATGGCATGACAAGCATACAATTGACATTGACAAGCATGCAAATACTTTTGCCCGTATACCTCTAAATATTAAAAAAGAAAGGAAAGGAAGAAATTTTTCATTTCCAAGAATTGCCATTCGAATAAGTTTGATGATCTATAAACAAGCAATTATGGCGCTTACATCAGTGCGGAAATATCGGGAGCATATTGAATGCTCATAAACCACGATTAAAGTTCTTATATAATTGCTGGAATACCGGGTGCTTAACGAAAACAACACGACGGCGGATATTAATAAATACCAACCTGTACGTTACTCCCTTCAACTTGCCCTCAGCTAGATCATCTGTTTCCAGCTGGTATGTTTGTTGCAGCCGGCTTAAAGCAATTGCGGCGCCTGTCAGATCTTCCTGCGTTGGATACATCACGTCATGATCCCTAAGTGTTACGTTGTTAATGTATTCTGTAAGCATACATTTATTTACTGAACTAAGTGTCCGAAGATTCTTAATGAAGATACCTTAGGAATGAGCTTCCTGAGCTGAGAGTTGAACAACCAGTTTTTTTTTCACAAATTTCGGTTTCAAATTTACTTGCATAATTAATTTTTAGATTAAACTATTTCATGTTAATCAAAATAATTGTATGTGGGTGATAGAATGTGCTCAATACTCTTATCTACAACTTTTTGTACAGTTACAGTCAGAAGTAAAATTTAAATCTATTATTTGTTATAATTTATGCATTTTAATATTGCTTCCATGATACATTTTACTTATGCATACAGACAACGTATTTTTATAAAAATATATACATACTAGACAATTTAACTGAAATATTAAAATATTGTAAAAATGTATAGTTACATAAGTAATTATTTATGTATTCCTTAGCCCATAAGTAATAGATAATATTTTAACAAGGAGCTGACCTCATAGTAGTAGAGTCATTGTTCTGTTCATAATTAAAAAAAAAAACTGTAGCGCATGGAATATTTTAAAATCCGTTCTAAGCTGGCCTCTCCTCGGTGAAAGGAATACTCCTATCAAATAGCATTTCTTTACGGTTTATGGTTCTAGAGATACCGTGATGAGTCAATACATCGGTGGAAATCTCATACATAGATTTACTAGAATTTTAATGGAATCTCAATATTAATCTTAGTGAGAGTATTGCTGATATTAATAAGTACATTACTAGCTAACCCTACAGACGTTGTTCTGTTCATAATAAAAAAACTATTTTAGGTGATAATTTTCGTAAAATCCTTTTTGAGCTGACCTCTTCTCGGCGAAACAAATATTCCTACCAAATTTCAACTCTCTACGCCTTATGATTCCAGAGATGTTGTTATGAGTCAATACATAGGTGGAAAACTCTTATATATATTGATTACGAAACCTATTCCAACTTTAATGTTCGTCTCAATCTCTTTCAGATCGTATGTGAGTCTCTTGATCAGAGTGAACGCGTTTATTGGGCTACCGACGTAGTTGACTGGATCTACCATTGCCTTCTTCTGTTCCCTCTTGAATATGTCCAAATGCCTAAAAAGTTTAAGACATATATAGTTTTTTTTTTAATGGAAAAGGAGGACAAACGAGCGTTTGGGTCACTTGGTGTTAATGGATCGATCACCGCCGCCCACATTCTCTCTTTTTTTTCAATAAAAAATAATCGATGAGATGAGCAGGACGTTCAGCTGATGGTAATTGATAAGCCCTACCCATTACAATGCAGTGCTGCTCAGGATTCTTGAAACCCCAAAAATTCTGAGTGGCACTACAATTGCGCTCTTCACCTTCAGACAAAAGATGTTAAGTCTCATTTGCCCAGTAATTTCACTAGTTACAGCGCCCTTCAGACCGAAACGCAGTAATGTTTACACATTACTGCTTCACGGCATCGATAGGCGCCGTTGTGGTACCCATAATCTAGCCGCCATTTTGTGCAAAGGAGCCTCCCATTGGTCTTGCAATACCAGAGGAATCACAGGAGCGTTGCTTGTCTTACATATTGAATTAGGCGTCATTTTGCGTTAATTTTATATCTTTAGTGTTAATACATTTTATTACGTCAATGCTTAATACCACCCCGCATCACGTTGATGTCTGGTATTCCATAACCACGCGTTTCTCAAGATATTTCTTGCCTCACACAGCCACTTTGTGGAATCAATTACCTGCTGCTGTATTCCCAAACCGACACGACATAGGGACCTTTCGGAAAAGAGCATACTACCGCCTTAAGGCCGGCAACGCATCTCTTAGCACCTGGTTTTGTGGATGTCCATGGGCGGCAGCCTCACCGCATCCCATCACATGAGCCTCTTGCCGGTTTGCCCTTATATAAAAGAATATTAAAAAAAATCCGCTCAGTTCTACGAGAAATAATTTAAATTAATTTATCATTATTTTTTATCCCAATTTATATTTAATTACTAGTGAACCCGACAGACGTTGTCCTGTACACTCGTCTTCATGTCTTAAAATTGAAAAATCGGTCCAGCCGTTAGGAGGAGTTCACTAACATACACATGAGCAGGATAATTATATTATATGGACGTAATTGAGAATCTAAACCAATCTCAAATCAGTGGAACACAAAAAAAATAAATCATCAAAATAGGTCCAGCCATTTAGGACGTAGTTCAATTGTTCTCAATAGTTCAAATGTTGAATCTAAACCATTCTCGAATCCATCTAAAGACACACAGAAAGTTTCATTAAGATCGGTACAGCAGTTTAGGAGGAGTTCAATTACAACAGACGCAAAAGACGTAAAGAAATGTTATTCATTAATAAAATATTTTATTGATCATAAAATATATTTTATTGTAAGCAACAATTCTTGAATGTGTTCATCAGAATTTAGTGTATGTACACCATTAAGTATTAGCTAACATTTCGCTAAGCAAGTAGAGTGAGAGAGGTTGAGCCTGCCTACCGCTGCTGTTTGTGTGAGAGAAAGGAAAGGCAGACTGGTGATGTTACGCGTTACGTTACGAAGCGGTTTGCTCTCCCATAACAGTCATCACTTCAATCAAATTAATAAGGAATTTTCTTCTTTTTGAAGACAATCAAAAACTACTTGAACTCACCGTTTTAAATCGTTCAGTCTTTGTTCTTCTGTAGAAATATACGCATCTAGTTCTTGTACGACTCTCTGTTGAGTTTCTAATAGATACTCCATCTCGTGTGTTGATGTGTATACTTCCCCATCCGCCCAGATTACAAAACTTACAATTAATATGGATAAAATGATGACGTTAAGCTGAGACATACTTAGCATTTACTGGCTATAACCCTAGAAAATAAATGTAAAGAAGTTATATGTTACAGATTCCACTAAAGCTGCATGAATGTTATATTTAAACTAGCTTCTACCTGCAATTTAGTCGGCATGTATTTTTTTAAATTTAATTTGTAATAAGTAATTTAAAAAATATACCATCTTTTACATAAGTCAACGCCTTTCCTACTTCATGAAAGCGTAACAAACAACTTCGTATTCGGATGATTAAAATTAAGAAGGACTGATTTCAGTCTGGTCCAAAATTAATGGTTGGTGTTAAAAATAATTGGTTAAGTTTGTTCATACAAAACTTAGTTATGTTATTAAATTGAACTCTTAACTTACCATAACTAATAGAAAATTTTAGGTAATTAATTTTTGAAAAACTATTCTTCAATGCAAGTTTTCAATTTGCAAATTCCATTTAAAGACAAGTAATTATCAAAGTAACTTTCCCTTCACAGTATACACTTATTATGGTATATAATTTAGTATATGAACACGCCGACGTACTACCTGATCGGTGATAGAAAATTAAAGCAATAACAGGTTCAAAGTAATTGAAACTATGTGGCTTATCGCTTTACCAAATCGATTTTTTTTTATTATACAGGCTGTCCCAAAGTTATGGGACATGAAGGGAAAGTACCTTAAATATCGAAGATAGGCTATTTTACTGAAAGAAGACTTTATGTTATTTTTAAAAGTTAGTACTTCTGCATTCAAAGATTTTCTAAAAATTACTTACCTCGTCTGGGAATCGAACCGACTGAAATGTAAAAAAAACACCCCCACTTTTATAATGCCAATCGAAAGAATGGCCAAAAACTAATAACTCTTCTTAAGTTACATAGTATTTAAAAAAAAAGTAGTTAATTAAGTGGGTATTTTTTTGTAAATTAATTAATTAAATGCTCAAAATGTGATCCCTCTTGTCTTACGCAAATCGCCAATCTTTTAATGAGTCCGCTGCCTGTTGATTTTCTTATCATTTTATGGTGAATACTCGATATGATATGACACAATTCTATTTGTAACCCGCCCACGTTCTCGTATCGTTTTTTGTATAGCATATCTTTCACGTATCCCCAAAAGAAAAAATCTAATGGTGTAAGGTCCGGGGATCTGGCCGGCCATCTAATCGGTCCATTCGTACCAATCCAAGTAGGAAAACATTCATTTTACGTTGTTCCTTTCTTTTGAAATACTATGTTACTTAAGAAGAGTTATTAGTTTTTGGCCATTCTTTCGATTGGCATTATAAAAGTAGGGGTGTTCTTTTTTACATTTCAGTCGGTTCGATTCCCAGACGAGGCAAGTAATTTTTAGAAAATCTTTGAATGCAGAAGTACTATCTTTTAAAAATAACATAAAGTCTTCTTTCAGTAAAATAGCCTATCTTCGATATTTAAAGTACTTTCCCTTCATGTCCCATAACTTTGGGACACCCTGTATATAAGCTGCTGCCGGCGACTGCATCCGTATGAATGCTATAAAGCTGCATATAATATATACATACATAGTATACTATTCCTGCATCTAGCTTCATAACATGTGTCTTTTATTATGTTGTCCAGGCGTCTTGTATGAGGTTCATCAAGAGCGTCATATTACATGGTTAGCGTAGTGAAATACACTAGAGTTATCTCCTGAGGGAAGTGAGGGATTCAAACGACCCAAGACTTAGGACAAGCTTTATTATAGAGGTGAATACTCTACTTTCTGCAGGGCAATAAGAAAAGGCTACAAAACCAAGCATTTATTATAACCAATTATAATAAAAATACCATCCATCCCTACTCTGTGATAATCATCAATTCATCATTTATATAAATAACATTGGGGACTAAAGGATCTTCAATATTTTTGTTATTCTCCATTAATTAAAATCATCAAAAGAATGATGAATACCAATAATGATACCTGTAATAAGAATTATCTTTCAATTTTTCCGGTAGTAAATTAATAATAATATGTAAAGCGTTTGATTTAATTATCTGGGAGTCAAATAACGATTGCTAGACGACATTTTCGTATAACATTTACAAATTTAATTAGTGTAAGTTATCCCACAAGGGAGGGTTATGACTTTATAAAAAAAATAACAAATTGCTTAGATTTGCAATGAAATGAAATGAAATTTATTTGAAGGACACATTGTACTTAAGGTGTTAACAATATAATGGATAATCCAATATGTTTCGTCAATTGACATGCAAAATATGTTACAAAATTGTCTAAACACTAATCGTACTGTTATATTGAAACATGTCGGATTTCACAATGATATCAATAATATTTATAAAATGAAATTTTAATATATTATAATATGAGACGTAAATAACTTAATAATTCATTTAGTACCTATGTATAATATTAACAAATTCAATGTCATAAAAGTATATTAATTTACATATATTATTATCAAATAGACTAATTCATTTTGTATTGAAAAATTCATTTAAACTATAGAAGCACTTATTTGTTAACCACTGATGCAGTCTTCTTTTAAAAACTTTGAACGGTAAATCTTTCAATTCATTGGGCAATTTATTATATATTTTCACAGACATGCTGAAACAATTTCTACTAAAAGATGCAGTTCTACAGAAGGGCATTATGAGTTTATTTGGATTCCTTGTATTTAAAACCTTCTGGCTTTTTTTTGTATAGAAATCAAACATATGTTTTTGAACAAATAGGCTTATTTCATAAATGTATAGGCATGGCAGCGATAGAATTTTCAATTTTTTAAATATCGGTCGACAAGAATCTAGGGGGCCGGCTCCACAAACCGCCCTGATACACTTCTTCTGTCCAATAAATAAATGCCCTATGCTCACCGAGTTGCCCAATATGACCAATCCATATCTTAAAGCTGAAACCACGAATGCATGATATGCCATTAGCGCTGTTTTTTCACCTATTGTTTTTGATACGCGTTTGAGGACAAATACATGTTGGTTAATTTTTTTGCTAATTTTGTCAACATGTGACTTGAAGGACAAGTTGCTGTCTAAAGAAATACCAAGAAAATTGACAAGTTGTGCTTCTTTAATATTCTCATTATGATAATTAACATTAATATCTTTTCCTTTCCCATTCTTATTATAATACTGCATATACATTGTTTTTTTTATATTTACAGTCAGGTTATTTTCAGTAAGCCATTCAATTGTGTCCTTTATTGTTTTATTAATTTCTATATCATATGTCAATTCATTGTTACATTTAATTACAATAGAGATGTCATCAGCAAAAAGAGTACAGTTATTAGTAGTAATGCTAGGTAAGTCGTTTATGTAGATTATGAATAGAAGTGGACCCAATATACTTCCTTGTGGTACACCTTTTGTTTTAAGTCTAAGTTCTGATCGATAAGGTATTACTTCTTGTTTATTATTTAATTTAGCAATTTCAACGTATTGAGTACGATTTGAAAGATAACTTTTAAGCCAGTCATTTGCTAGACCTCGAATACCATATTGAGCGCATTTATCTAATAGTTTTTCATGACAAACATTGTCAAAAGCTTTGCTCATATCAAAAAATACTGATGTTACTGGAATTTTTGTATCCATGCATTCCGATATTTCTTTTATTAGCGAAAAACACGCTAAAGTTGTTGATTTTCCTTTTTGGAAACCATTTTGTTCCTCCAAAATGATATTATGTTTAGTTAAAAAAGATGCTAATCGCTTGTGCAGTATCTTTTCAAAAATTTTTGAGATAACAGGAATGAGTGTGATTGGTCGATAGTTGTTAATATCCTTTTTATCACCCGCTTTGAGTAAAGGTGTTACTTTTGCCTTTTTTAAATTTGATGGGAAAGTACCTTCTTCAAAAGATAGATTTATTAAGTAGGCTAGGACTGGAGCTAGTTCCTTTGCACATTCCTTTATTACCTTTGTTGCTATTTCATCGCAGCCCGTAGAATTTGAATTATTAAGTGACTTAATAACGGTTATTAACTCCATTTCATCAGTTGGCATTAAGAAAATATTTGAATTGTTATGTTTTAATTTATATGTAGGTTTTTTATTTTTTACATTTTGACTTTGACTTTTTGTGACTGTATTTATAAAATAATTATTAAAAATAGTAGCAATCTGAGTTGGATTATTTATAATTTTATTTTCATATTTAATTTCATCGATACTTCCTACATTAGAGTTAGTTTTATTTTTAATCACATTCCACGACACTTTGCATTTATTTTTAGAGTAAAGTATATATTTGTTGTTACTACTTCTCTGAGCTAGGTCTATACACTTGTTGAGAATCTTTGAATAATTATTAAATTTGTTTTTGTTGGCAGGTATTTTATTCTTATAATATTGATACCTTAATTTTCTTTTTGTTGCACATGATTTTTTTATACCACTGGACAACCTTTTATTTTTGAATTTGAAACATTAATTTTATACTTAAGAAGAGGAAAACATAATTTATAAAATATGATTAATGTATTGTAAAATTCATCAAAAGATTCGTCCAATTTCTGGGCATCATACACGTCTATCCAGTTAAGACTTTTTATACAGTCCTTAAATTTGTTTATGTTTTGATTACATAAATCTCTTTTGAAAATTAACTTATACGACGGTGTTGAATTATTTATTTTTGTCGGTACTACTAAGAATTGTGCTGTGTCATGATCCGATAGGCCTAACTGACGAATCTCCCCTGTGGCATTTTCTATATTACTAACAAAGAGGTCAATACAGGATTTTTGCCGAGTAGGTTCATTAATATGTTTAAAAAAATTATAATTTCGCAATAAATTTGTAAACTCCAGATTCGTTTTAGTATTTTTTAGAGTGTCGATATTAAAATCACCAACAATCACAATATTACTGGTCTCCCAATATCTTAATTTGTGTAAAAGTAAATCAAGCTTATTCAAAAATTCAGCAACGTTCGAATTCGGCGTCCTGTATAGACATATTACAATTAATTTGTGCTTTGGTATTCTTAAACCACAACATTCGAAAGAATATTCTACACATAGCTCATCCATGACATCAAATTTTACAGCCTCAATATAGTCTCTGACTAGAATGCAGACCCCACCACGCTTTTGCTTAAGTCTACAAAAAGCAGATACCATTGTATATCCATTCAACTTAATATTAGATCTGTTTTCTGCATTCACGAATGTTTCGGATAGACATATAACATCTACTACTTTTCCATTTTCAAAAAGTTCAGTTAGAGCTATGTTTAGTAGATCTTTTTTACTTAAAACGCTTGCTATATTCTGATGCATTATATTAAGATAAAATTTGGACTCGAAAAAATGAATCGCTTTTGAGGTCATTATTTTGTTCTTTACTTTTTAGTTTGAAATAATATGGTATAGTACCTTTTATTATTTTACTATTGGTGATAGTTTTGGCAGGCTGCGATATTTGAGCTTGATGTTGACTGCCTTTCGCACTACGAGCCATGATAATTTTACTACCGGGTACTAAATATTTTTGCCTATAATACATTGAGTCGATAAGCTTATTTATTTTATAACAAAAATCATGAATGAAGTGTTTCTTGCCAGGGTACGATTTTGCTAAAGTCAAGTATGTACAATTTTTATAATTTTTACAAGTCAGTTCCAATAAATTATTCAGTTTTCTTTCATTAATGTAGTAATTTTGCAGTACACTGGTTACAATAACTGTTGCTTTATTATGACGCTTTAAGAAAAAACCAAGTTCCATTATAATTTTGTAAGGATTACTATCCTGTTCGCCTAAACATAAAATTATTTTATCATTATGATTAAATTCAGTATTATTAAACGTCGCAACGAGTTCATCGCACGTTGCATGAGGTTTAACGAAAGAAAATATTTGATAGTTTTCGTATTTAGTATTCTGACGTGATTGGATAAGGGATCTTGCTAAATTTACACATTGTTGTCCGCCAAGTATCATAATTCGCATTTTGTCTGAATTCTCTTTTGAATTTTCAGGTTTGGTGTCCGTGTCACTAACCGATGAAGGATTTATTTCATCATCCCTTATTTTGAAGGTTTCTCCCAGTGTACTCGTAGTTGGCGTAGGGACGCATCCCTCACTTGAACATACTGCTGTCTTCTCATAAGTTTTTTCTAAACAAATGCAGGATGACTCCAATTCTTGTAGGAACTCCTTAGTACTTGAATTAGTGGGAAATTCCGATTCTTGATTTGTTTCAGTATAACTCGAATCTAATTGTAAGGTTTGAGCTAATTCCAATAATCTAGGATTATTCCTTTTTTTTAAAGAAGTGTTTATAGGGCTATTGTTTCTTGGACTAAAACACACTTTTTTAAGGACTTCTATTTGATTTTTCTGTTCCGTTATTAGTTTCTTCAACTCATTAATTTCTCCTGATAGTGTGAAAATCTCCGTGTGTGCACTATTTAGCTGCATGTTAAGACTTGTGATTTCTTCTTTTAAATCAATAATTTCTTCTTGTGTAACTATTGTAGACAAGTCTGGCAGGCTTCTTGCTGTTTCCGAACATAATGAGTCCATTGACTCGTCTTGTTCTAGACAAAATGAAGTGTGAAATTTGGGTTTTCTTTTTCTCAGAGTAATGTTATTAGTCTCCATGGTTTGTAAAATTTAAAAATCTACTGTACCACGCGGTTAATTAAAGAATAACAAAATAAATAATAATAATAAGAATTAAAATACTTCAAATAAGAATAAACGAAAAAAAAAAAAACATAGAAAAAAAATGATGTCGAAATGGCACCGTGGATAGAACCCTCGACGTTCCGCCGAATCAGTCCACCTCACTACACAATACTCCAACGCTGCTATGACCTAACTTGCAAATTTATTAGTCTGTTATCACTAGTTAAATTGTCTTCAATGTCGAGCGTACTGTGGAGACAAGGTAATCCGGCACTCGGCTGATTCACACAAATGTTTTACAACTACCCTGCACTTTTTAAGTCACAATCATTTCAAAATAATAATTGTTTTGTTTATAAAATATATATTATTGTTTTATTATTGGTGAATTATTATATTTATCAACGTTTTTGATGAATTCAAATGTTCACTTTCTTGTAAAACTTAATGTTCCGATATTTTGTTTGAACTCACGAATTTTAAAACTTGAATTCCTTAGTATACATGTACAGCACATATTTAATTACATTAATTCACACTTTACCTGACGATATATAGTCAGATAAAAATTGCACATAAATTTAATATAATACGAAAATAATTATTTTATTTATTCAATTATGTCGGCGATCAGCTCTCGTGTAGGTTTCGGAACTCGCGTCGGAACCTATATAGGTACTTAATTAAATAATCTATATTATTTTCACTACAAAAAATACAAAAAATACTTCTCTTTTATTCTCCTTCAATCAGCTGGCGGTAATGTTACGTTAGGTATATTCCAACATATGACTTAGCTTAGCTTAACGTCGAAGATGATGCAATAGTTCCGACCACAACATCACAAAATTTGAACTGCACTTTTTACTTTATTTAAAGATTATTAAGTTTTGCCAACAATATATATGTTTTATTAGAGTGGAAACTATATTTTAAAACATAATTTACTCATACATGTACACTATTTCTTTTTATTTAAATTTTTAAACACTAAGTCAATGTTTACACTCGCTTAGCGCCACGTAATATCGCCAAGAGCGACATCTCAAGTCAATTTCCTAATATGCAAATATTGGGGTTGAGCAGGTTATCAACTGTTAAGTAGAACCTGTAGATGAAGCCACAACCTGAGAGTTGAACAAGACATATCAAGATATATGAACATTACGTCACTTGAACGGTTGGCTCAGTGGAAGAGCGCTCGCACGGAGCGCGAGGGATCTCAGGTTCGAGTCCATCATCGTTCATAAATTTTGTTTTATAAGTTTAATTTTTATAAAACACAATGTATCTCATAAAGAGATACATATTATAATAAATTAGATTGTTTATTGTGATGGAAAAATCAATCTGTTTCTTTAAACGTTACGTTATAACTAAAGAAAGAAGTACCTTTACTTAGGGACCGAATAAATTGACCGACTTGGTATTACATGGATCTCACAAGAACGGAGACTGGAAGAACAGTGTTGCAAGACTTGTTTATGTTTTTGATGGCATTTCATTTCTTTTTGTAAATAGTCCAACTCATTTTCCTTTCCTTCCTTCTACTTCTTGAATTCCAACAACGGATTTTATTAAAGCCACTTTACTCTCTGTCTTTTGAGCTTTTTCTTTTTCTGAACTACTTCTTGAGCTTCAGCTACAGTTTTTCCTAAATCCCACTTTTTTTCTCTTTAAGTTTTTCTCGGAGGGCTTGATCTTACAATTTTTGCCAAGTCTGGACAGTTTTTTTTTATGAATATAATCGACGATACTAGCAGCACGTTCAGCTGAAGGTAATTGATACGCCCTGCTCATTACAATGCAGTGACGCTCAGGATTCTTGGAAGAACCAAAAATTCTGAGTGGCTCTACAATAGCGCTCGTCACCTTGAGACGTAACATGTTAAGTCTCATTTGCCCAGTAATTTCACTAGCTACGGCGCCCTTCAGAGCGAAACAGTACCTAATGTTTACACATTAATGCTTCACGGCAGAAATCAAGCCGGCATCCTGTGCAAAGGAGCCTGCCACTGGTAAAAAAGCCTCCCTCTGGTAAGTAAATGCTTCTTAGACAATTGTATTCATAATTTAAGGATTCCTATACTTGAATACTTCCAAAGTCCACATTAATTAGATTTAAGCCACCCAGACTTGTAGCTCTCGAAAGTGCCACGTAAGCTTGTCAAAAAAACGCCAACTGCATAATTTTTCAGCTTTGTAGGTGTTGGTTAGTCTAGTTGGCCTTAAGGAAATATTTGATAAGCCATATGATTTAAACAAAGATCTGAATAAATACTAATATTAAAGTCACCAAATATCATAATATACTTTTTAGACTCAGATAATTTTAAAAAAACCACCTCCAATACACTTTCAAAAAATTCATATCGCGATCAAGCTCTGCTAGCCTATTTCAATGGTACGTTCAACAGAGAGGCTTACAATATCTTCACTTGCTTTGAATTTAAATAATTTTTCAATTTTCCATTTCTCTGGTGAACGCACTTGCAACCTGACTATGATATTTTGGCCGGACCCGTAATCTAAAAGCCATTTTTTATGGAAAAGGAGGAGAAACGAGCGTACGGGTCACCTGGTGTTAAGTGATTACCACACATTTTCACACATTTTCTTACAACACCAGAGAAGTCACAGGAGCATTGCCGGTCTTTAAGGTCGTACGCGCTTTTTTTGAAGGTACCCATGTCGTATCGTCCCGGAAAACCGCACAAGGAAGTTCATTCCACAGCTTTGTAGTACGTGGAAGAAATCTCCTTGAAAACCACACTGCGGAGGACCGCAACACATCCAGATTGTGCGGATGATATCGTGTCGCAAGCGACGTCTCTACGCAACGCCAAGTAATCCAGCCAGTCACAAAGGAATGAGTCCCTGACAATTCGAGCTGCCCTGCGTTGCACGCGGTCAAATGGTTCGAGCTGATACTGGGGTGCGCCAGACCAGAGGTGACAGCAATACTCCATGTGTGGCCGGACCTGCGCTTTGTACAGCGCTAGAATGTGGGCCGGCTTGAAGTATTGCCGTGCTCTATTTATGACGCCCAGCTTCATCGAAACCAGTTAAACTTGACAACGCTACACGCGGTCGATGTCGGCGGCAGCAACTTGTATCTAATTCTAAACAAAAATGTCGATTTAGTAAAGCGATAAGGACCCAAAGTGTCAATTATTTTGCACTTGTTTTTGCTTAAATTTGTTATCACTTATCACAATTAGTTATGCACGTGTTAAATTATTTGTAAGTCTTGTATACTGTAAAGAGAAAGTGACTGATAAGTTTGCCTTTGAAATTTAAAATTTTTAAAGTATCTTTGATAAATAGGTTTTTTAAAATTTGTTTTCTTTGTGTTTGTTATGGTAAGTGAAGGGTTTAATGTAATTACATAATTAAATCAGTTCTCGATGGTCAGTTATTGGAAGTCAAAAACAACCACCCATTCCAAAACGAATGCCTCAGACCTGAGAAGAATGGGCGCAACTAACTCAGTGGTCGTATTCTTTTTCATCGAAAAAATATGTTGTCGCTCCATTCCCAATCTTTAGTATCATTAAGAAAGTCATTTATGTTATAGTAACCTTAACCACACAAACATTTTTTAACAATTCTTTTGAATAACGTAATACTTTTGTTTTGGACATTTTCTGGGATCTTGTTGGATCGCCCCACAAAAGTCTTACTAACTCGACTTAGCCGAGTAGTAGGCATTATAAGTTTATGTCAGTTCCTGGTGTTAACATTATTTTCATGACAGTTTCTGGCAAATTTGCTTATGTGCCTATGAACATACATTACATTATCAAGAATATATTGATAAAGAGAATATATATGTAGTTATTTTTAATTAAAGTGATAGTTATTTATAATAACACTAGTGGACCCGGCAGACGTTGTCCTGTACACCAGTCTTAAATTTGAAAAATCGGTCCAGCCGTTAGGATGAGTTCACTAACATACACACGAGCAGGAGAATTATATTATATGCACGGAATTGAAAATAATGAAAGCAATCTCAAATTCAATGGAACACCCAAAAATATCATCCAAATCGGTCCAGCCGTTTAGGGGGTAGTTCAGTTGTCAATCTAAACCATTCTCGAATCCACCTGAAGACACACAGAAAGTTTCATCAAAATCGGTCCAGCCGTCTAGGAGGAGTTCAGTGACATACACACGCACATAAGAAATATATATATTAAGATTACTGAGACAGTAATGAGTAACAGTATTTAAATAAATGTAATTATTAATTGGGATATCTTATGGCAGTCTATGACGTTGGTAGCACTTGTTAACACATCAAGTAATCTATGTAATGATAATGCTGACAGTCGGCCTTCCTGAATAAAATGTACATCGTCGTACCATTGGAAACATGGCAGAAAAATTATTCAAACATACATTATTTAAGCGATAACTGAAAATTTAAATAAATTTTTGGGTTTTTCAAGAATCCTGGGCAGCACTGCATTGTAATGGGCAGGACGCATCATTTACCATCAGCCGAACATCCTGCTCGTCTCGTCCCTTCTTATAATAAAAAAAAATTAAATAAAATTATTCAGTAAGACCGGAATAACCCAGAGTTCTTTTAGGCTTCACAATTTATAAGACCAGGGGTTACATAAGGACCGGGAAGGTCCTGAGATATATAAGAACTGGAATATCCGAAGATAAATAAAGACCGGTATTGTACTAAAATATCCTAAGATACATAAGGAGCGAAAATATCTTGAGATACATACGGACCAAAAATGTCTTTAGTTTCTTTAGTTTTTAGGTTTAGTTTAGTTTAGTCTTTTACATTAGAACTGGGGTTAACCGAGACCTCATGCATATTATCAGCTAATGGGAAATACGACATTACCAAAACGTCATAGGAGATTGGCGCTAGGAATGGAAGTATCAATTTAATTTTGTTAACTACTTAACAATTCTGCGTACGCAACGAAAATGAAATTAAGTCGAAAAGATTTTAGAGCGATGATTTTTTTTTGATTTTAAAAGTTCTTTCTCATCGCAAGACTGCCGCTCGTCGTCAAAATGCTATTAGGAGAGAAGCACCTTGCTTGAGCACCGTGAGGCGATTGTTTGCTGAATTTGAGAGAGGTCTGGTTTCTTATATGACGAATTTCGTGAAGGGCGGCCTTCAACTGCCGTCAACGAAAATAATGTGGATACTGTTAAGCGGCTAATTGAAGAAAATCCGCGGATTACCTATGAGACAATTCAAGGACTATTGGGATTGGTATGAGCCAAATTCAGAAAATTTTACACGAAGAATTGAAAGTTCGGAAAGTTTGTTGGATCCCTTATACCATATAAATACATATTCTTTTAGTTTAACTCAAAATTTCGAATAAATAAGTAAACATAAATAATTTATAATTTATTCAGAGAAATACCTGTCTTTTTAATTGTTTAAACCTGTCATATTCCAAATTATTTTTAAATGTTATGATCTTGGCACAGTAGACATAAGTAATATGTAGTATGTATGTAGAGAAGATAAGATCAACATATTACATATGTCTACTGTGATCTTGAGCTACAAATGGTATTAAAAATTAATATTTGTAACAAAGAAAAGACAAAATCTAGAAGTTTCAAAAAAATTACATGCGGACGAAATTGCAGGAAGAAAATTGTTAAAATACAATATTCATGAATTTTTTAAGGAATCTATTATATAACTTACCCACGGAAGAGTAAAAAATAAGGACTCCGTGTCACCTTACGTAACAGTGAGGCACCAAAACAAGCCGGTCAACGTGTAAATACATAGCGCCACGCATACACTTACACTAAAACAAGTCGATCAGCCGCCATTATGAGATTTGCTATCGTCTGTGACAGATCAGTTGGCGTCGCAATAAAATATTTTAAAAATGCCGTCATGGGTTGTGGAATAGTGTAAAAACAATAATATAAAAGTATTTGTGGATATATGATTATTTAAGGGAGACAAAATTGTGTAACTGGTATACCCCGTAACCGCACACACACTAGGATAAAGGTCCCTCACTTGCTAATATCACGGCGATGAGTCCTTCTTTTTTTACTAGTCCGTGAACTTACCAACATTTATTTTCCAGGGTTATTGTCAGTAAATACTAAACATGTCTCAGCTTAACATCATCACTTTACCCATATTAATTGCAAGTTTTGTAATCTGGGCGGATGGGGAAATATACACATCAACACACGAGATGGAGTATCTGTTAGAAACTCAACAGAGAGTCGTAAAAGAACTGGATGCGTATATTTCTAAAGAAGAACAAAGACTGAACACTTTAAAACGGTGAGTTCACGTAGTTTTGATTGTCCTCAAAAATAAGAAAGTTCCATAATTTTATTTTATTATAAAAGAGGACCAGTAACTGTCAATGAAAATAAGAATTAAAAAAACGAATTACAGATAGTCGCTTAGAAGAGTTCAGTGCCGGATTAAGCAAGCATGGGGCCCGTAGCAATATTCTTTCATAGAGCCTTTGATCTATAGATCATATGTATACTTATTTGAAATAGTCGGTTACCAAGTTTCTAACTTGGATTTAACTAACGTTTCACGTTTATGTGACATCATATAATCCAATATTTATTAATTCAAGCAAACTTTACAGCATTTCTATTTTACAAATTAATACTATAAACTATATACGGAAGGCGGGTTGTACGTTCTGCATGTAGACTCATAAAACTTAGCGGATTTTTTATTTTTTATTATTTTTAAAGAGGGGGCAAATGGGCAAAATTCTCTCGTGTTGGGAAGTGATGGGGCAACCGCCCATGGACATCCGCAAAACCAGTGGTCAAGAAATGTGTTGCCGGGCTTTCAGGAGGGAGTATGCTCTTTTCTTAGCGATCCCTAAGTCGTATCGGCTCAAGAAAAGCAGTAGTCGGTAATTGATTCCACAAAGTGGCTGTGCGAGGCAAGAAATTTCCCGAGAACCACGCAGTTGAGGAACGCCAGACGTCAACGTGATGCGGGTGTACTAAGCATTTAGACGTTATTAAATTAATTAACAGTGAAGATATAAAATTAACTCGCCATAGATATGAGCGGTGAATTCGTACGCGATGAGTTACTGGGGATTGTTTATCATCTATTGTGTGCTTTTTGTTTTATATCTCCGCCGTTTAGATATAAAATGGAATAATATTTATTCGTTTGAAAGGATGTATTCATGGCACTAATTCAGATTCACATGTACTTACTATACTCACATCTGGACGGGCGCTCCTCAGTGCCAGCTCCTTAGCAGCTTAACCTTTCCGTTTCGGGAAACTCTGATCGCGCGCGGTATGCCTCAGATAGGTGTGATTTTCGTGCCCGTAGCGTTCTGCAAATGCGTATTATTTTACGTGTATTAAAAGATTGCTTATAATTATGATGATTTAAGTGAATGCATCTGAAAGCTATTGAAACAAGCTATAAGACCATGCATGCCAAATACACCATCTTATGAGCAAATAAGTGTCAGAACTTGGCGAGGGAATAGTGTGCCGTACAGCACTCTCGGTTATGGTGTAACTGAAAAATCTGATTTTAGAAGGTTAAGTCATCCCTGATCTGCTTAATTCTTTGGCGTTGTGAAAAGACGTGAAGCCTCTCTGCATATTCTACCGCATTTATAAGTGAGTGTTCAGAAGATTTGAAAGGAATTCCACCACCGGACATTACGTTAAAGCGAAATACCATCCGGATCATGTTAACGTCTGGCATTCTACAACCTTAATTTTTTTTGTACGTGGCTTTTTGTTTTTTAAGATTGTAGTTAATTAACAGACCATAAAAGATTTTTTTTTAATTTTAAAACTTTATCTGTGTAAAATACGGCAAGCCGCAATAAAAATTATCTGTAGCAGTCGATTTAAAAATTATTTTTTGTATTATCTATGATGTTTTAGTAACTATTATATTACTAATTAGTAACTTCGAAGTATGTTTTTATTATAAAAAATTACTACATTCATTAGTAATAATCTAAATGTAATCTGTAGGTAAATCTAAAAAAATCACAAAAAAAATGACTTTATACGAAATTTGTTCAAATTAATGCAGTATCTATTGTTTATGTTATCTAACAAAGCGCTAGCTTGTTTAAAAACAAAAGCGTTGACGTTCGTTTTTATAAACAAACCTAAACACTTGAACAGCAATAAATTATTTAGTAATCCGAGCCCGTTGTGTCATGCGGCGGTAGACAAGTATGGCAATGGCGCCACGCGCGGTGTGGCAGCTTAGCTCCTCTGGAGTTAAGACAATTATATGAGATGGAAGTAATAACAGTATAACAAAATTATGTTAATAACTGTGACTTGCACACTAAATAAAATATTTCTAGGTCTCACTGATTTGATAGGTGTCCCAAGGTCTGGTACGTACCTCTGTTAAAGCTGTTTGGCCAAACAAAGAGGAAACGTTGTCAGCTTCATGGGCAACTTACCCGCCGACCGCGATCTTCGCGATATATTCGACCTGCAATGAATTAATTTTTAATAGATTATTTAAGTTTTATTTTATTCTTTTATAAAAAAAATTTAATAAAGTGTTATTAATTTTTCTGAAAAGTGCTGAGCGTTAGCTTCAATGTAATCCCCAATGAGCAAAACTTATGAAATCATTTATTTTTGCCTTTATTCAAGTAATAAAAAAATACTCGTAAAAACCCATTAAACATTATTTCAGACATTTGGAAATTTACAAGAGGGAAGAAGAGAAGGCAATGGAAGATCCAGTTAACTACGTCGGTAACCCGATCAACGCGTTCACTCTGATCAAGAGGCTCACATACGATCTGAAAGAGATTGAGACGCACATTAAAGTTGGAACAGGTTTCGTATTATAATAATTATATATAAGAGATTGACTCATAACGATATCTCAAGAGATTTTTTCAATTCTCTATTATAGGAATATTCCTTTTGCCAAGTAGAGGTCAGCTAAGAACGGATTTTACGAAATTCCACCCGCAAGAGTTTTTTTTTTTATATTGACCAGAACAACGTCTGTCGGTTCAGCCAGTTATTAAAATATTATCCATTACTAATTTATAGGCTGAGAAATGCATATATCGTCAATGTTTGTTTATCAAATGTTTAAAATATTTCAATCTTTCACTTAAAATTTAAAATTTAAATTGTCTATACATTTTTATACAAATGCGTTGTCTGTATCGATAAGTATAATTTATCATGGAAGCAATATTTGATAAAAAAACTGCATAAATTATTAAAAGGAATTAGGACATTTTAATTTAATGTCTTTTCGTGTAACTTTACAAAAAACTATAGGTAAGTGTATTAAGCACTTTCTATTACCAACATACAATTGTTTGGATAAATATGAAATAGTTGTAACTAAAAAGTAATTATACAAAGTAACCAAATTATATGACCGATGTTAAACTTGAACCCGCGACCTCTCGCGTTCAGTACAAGCGTTCTTTCCAACTGAGCCAACCGTCGGAGCACGGATGGGTTGTAAATTTTGTAATATTTTGTTCAACTCTCAGATTGTAGCTTCATCGACAGGATCTACTTTACAGTTAATAATTGCATATTAGGTAATTTAAATTTATTGAAGTAGGCGTTACTTTGCGGCAATCCATATTTATCCAAATGTTTTATTTAGCCGAAATCTAGAGAATCTAGATTTAGAGACTTAATGTCTCGTGCCAGATTTTTGCGAGTCATCATGTCCTGAGGATGCCTCGTATAGAGGCGAAACACGTGTCGAATTATTTGAAACCTTTAAATAAAGAAAACTCAAATTATAGGTATTAGGTAATTGACTTAGATGACGCTCTTTAAAATCTAAACAATTTGTCATTTTAAAGTGATGAAAGCGGCATCGTTCATAAATTTCTGTTTCAAATTTCATTTGTATAATTAATCCCAGAAGAGAGGGCTATCACCTTAAAATACCAAATTGTTGGTGTCACTCTTTCTTGAAGGTCAAGGAAGCTCATTCCTAAGGTATCTTAGTAAATAAATGTATATTTACAGAATACATTAACAACGTAACATTTAGGCATGATGATGTGATGTATCCAACGCAGGAAGATCTGACAGGCGCCGCAGTTGCTTTAAGCCGGCTGCAGCAAACATACCAGCTAGAAGTAGATGAGTTAGCTGAGGGGAAGTTGAAGGGAGTAACGTACAGGTGGGTATTTTCAAACTGTTCCATTATTTACTGCACTCTTATTTAAGTTTTAACGGTATCTTTCACCCAACACTTTTAATCACTCACGGAATATCTTCTGTCGCTTTTGATAAGCTGTTTTGCCCTGTACTTTTCCCGGGCCGTAAAAAGAATAGGGGAGTCCCAGGCCCATGGGTGTCGTAAGAGGTGACTAAGGGCTTTTTAGAAGTGGGAGAGTCACGCTGCCGTCTTTTGACGTCAGCACAATCGGGCCAGACTCGTCCGGGTTAATTACCACACTCGCACAGAATACCGGCGTGAAGTAGCGGCCTAGTGCCGCTATGTTTCGCATAGGTTAGTGTCGAGGACCGGTGGCCATTCCCCCCCCCCCTCCACCCGAATATGACAGCGGTACTAAAAAAGATTTTATCCCAGGAGGGTACCGGCTCTACCAGAGTTGGAGAATCCCTCCCCGGGCACTCTAGCCCGGGCTATCCTTCGTATTCTGGGGAGGGCACAGAACCGCGCATGACCAAGGACAAACGAGGCAGTATCACCACGGCACCCCGCTCCACACTCAACGTGGACTTTTGCAATATCAGGGGAATTCACTCCAATTTAAACGCCGTCCACCACCACCTTGAGACGGCGCAGCCGGCCTTGTGTTTCCTTACTGAGACGCAGATATCTCGACCTAGCGATACGTCATATTTAACGTACCCCAGGTACAAAACTGAGCACAATTTTTTGCCTCATGTCGGGGTATGTGTGTACGTTAGGGAGGATATCCGTGTCGCCGTCTCGGCAATTTTGAGGGTAGGGACCTGTCCACTCTCTGGCTCCGCGTAGATTTAGAGGACCGCCTCCGCATCTATGCGTGTGTCTACAGGTCCCATAGTGGTAACGCAGAAACCGATCATCTCATGGGCTGCGTACAAGCGGCAATTGACGACGTACTTGCCCAGATCCCCTCCGCTGAAATCGTAGTCTTGGGTGATTTCAACGGGCACAATGCCGAATGGCTTGGATCACGTACCACAGACTACGCAGGGCGATCTGTGCATAATTTTGCATTGGCGTATGGTCTGTCCCAATTGGTTGAGTCGCCAACGCGGCTCCCGGATGTGGATAGCCACATGCCGTCCTTATTGGATCTTCTGCTGACTACACATCCCGATGGTTACCAGGTCTTTGTCGACGCCCCTCTCGGAACGTCCGACCATTGCCTGGTCAGGAGTGTAGTGCCTATCCGACGCCAACGTCGCAGACCACCAGCGACCCGCCGCGTTTGGCACTACAAGTCAGCAGATTGGGATAGGATGCGTTCCTTTTTTGCATCCTACCCTTGGGGCAGGGTTTGTTTCCCTTCGGATGATCCTAGTGCCTGCGCCGTTGCAGTAGCCGATGTGATACTAAAGCGTATGGATATGTTTATACCAAACTCTGTAGTACCCATCGGTGGCAGATCACAGCCCTGGTTCGATGCGTCTGTTAAAGCAGCATCTCACTGCAAAAAACAGGCGTATCGAACTTGGGTTGCGGCGCTGGGCACAAAGGATCCGAACAGCACAGTTCTTAAGAGGAAATACAACCGTGCCTCCAGATTTTTTAAGCGGCAAATCGCCCGTGCAAAGTCAAAACACGTCGTCAAAATCGGCGAGCAGCTTTCCAGTTACCCGACCGGAACACGCAAGTTCTGGTCGTTGTCGAAAGCTGCTCTTGGTAACTTCAGCCAGCCGTCCATGCCGCCGTTGCACATGAGGAATGACACCCTGGCCCAAACGGCAAAAGAGAAAGCCGATCTCTTGTGCACTCTTTTCGCCTCCAACTCGACTCTTGACGACAACGGAAAAACACCGCCGACCATCTCGCGGTGTCAGAGCTCTATGCCTGAAGTACAGTTCAGACAGAAAACTGTTAGGCGAGCTCTGTTTTCGTTGGACGTCAGGAATTCGAGCGGGCCGGATGGCATTTCTCCAATCGTGCTTAGAACGTGTGCCCCTGAGTTGACACCAGTGCTAACGCGTTTATTCCGGCACTCTTATTCTAAAGGCGTAGTCCCTGACCCATGGAAGTCAGCCCTTGTCCATCCGATCCAAAAAAAAGGAGACAGTTCGGATCCGGCAAACTACAGGCCTATTGGTATTACCTCCCTGCTCTCCAAAATCATGGAGAGCATAATTAGCCGTCAGCTCTTGGTATATCTAGAGGGTCACCAGTTGATCAACGACCGACAATACGGGTTTCGCCATGGTCGGTCGGCAGGTGATCTTCTGGTATACCTAACACATAGGTGGGAAGCGGCTATTGAAAGCAAGGAGGAAGGCCTGGCAGTTAGCCTGGATGGCCTTCGCTATGAAGGCCTTTGATCGTGTATGGCACAAGGCGCTCCTCTCCAAACTTCCATCATTTGGGCTTCCCGAGAGCTTGTGCAAGTGGAGCTCCAGCTTCCTCACTGGGCGCAGCATACAGGTCGTTGTCGACGGATATTGCTCGAACCCGAAGCCCGTGAATGCTGGAGTGCCCCAAGGCTGTGTGCTGTCTCCCACGCTGTTTCTTCTGCATATCAATGATATGTTGGACACCTCCAACATTCTTTGCTATGCAGACGATAGCACTGGTGATGCCGTATACACTGGCCATGCAGGCCTCTCTCGGGAAATCGTCGACTGAACGCGACACCCACACAAACACCGACACAGACACGCACACACCGCCTTCGCAGGCGTAGGCGCGGTCAACCACCGCAAACCACTGGCACTCGTCGCTCTGACGATGGCCAGCGGCCCGCACCCTAGATACACCACACATTGTTTTGATACCCGACGAGACGTTAGTCCTCGTCCTGTAATCGCTTCACTACACTCACTCACACACGGACTGGCTGACGGACTGACATACACCACTTACACAATCACAAACACACTCCACAAACAGACACAAACATACATGCACACAAACATTTACACTACGTACATACATACAAACACACATACATACAATCATAAACACATACATACACACTTACATACATTACACAAAACATCACCACACTCGCCGGCGAGTGTGTTCTTATCACCTTTTCATATTTCATCTTCATTTCATCTTCATTTTCATTCTCTCTCCTTCCCACAAGCACACACCTGGTCTGAGGTTCGAGTCTCCTTAGGAGACGCCCCGCGACTGTTGTTGCGTAGTCTTTGCGGCCTCCACGGCCCACGTCCTACTTCGCTGTGAAAGCCAGGGCTGCTAACAGCACACAGGAGGTTTTAGTCGGTATGGGGTGTCAAATAATAATAATCGTAACTAGAATTAGATTTATTAATTAGATTGTATAAAAATACGCAATTATTTTAATACTTTTTAGTGCATATTATATCTATTGTTTTGGAATAGTGTTTTTGAAGTCGGTTGTTTTTTTTTTTTTTGAAAGAAAGTTCCGAACTTAAGTTGTGAGTTGATTGTGGTATATTATTCCAACGTTTTGTCGCCGAGTACCTGAACCTACCTCTAAATGCTGCTGTATTGTAATTTAATAATATTCGCTATCTTTCTCCGCTTTTTAAGATAAGAAGAAGTTTAAAATCAGGTGGCGATTCTCACCTCTAAGGTGTCCTGATGAGGTTAATAGAGACAAACTGCAGCGAAATACAATAATTCCTCTTCAGAATCAGAACCACAGATAATACACTTGATCAGAACTCATCGTCCAAGCAGCATCTAGAACAGAACGAAATTCAGACTCTTTGGGGCTCGGTGCGTGCGGTCCAAAGTCCAAATATAACGTCTTTCCATTTGTATGATTGTCATGATATGTCATTTGTTGCTGAGACACATTGTATATGTCCGTGAATGTCCCTACTTTAAAATTGCAGATATTGTGTATTGGTAGAAAAATATTTACATACATAATACACATATAAGGCCTGTCTAACGGTAAAACTCATGCACCAATTTAAATAAGTATTCTATCTATTAATAATCTATTCATTCATATTTTGATGATTTCAGTACACCGTTGACCGGGGGTGACTGTTACGAGCTAGGTAAGGCTCTGTACAATGAAAAAATTTACAAAGACTCCCTCGAATGGATGACTGTGGCTTTACGTAAATATGAAATGGAACAAATCACTTATAACTTCACTAAAGAGAATATTTTCAACTACATCGCAAACACAAATTATGCGTTAGGTAAGCTATATTGATATATTCATGCCAATATTCTACGTGAATAAAACTAAAAGTTCTTGGAAAATCAAAAACTGAATAAACCAGCAAAGTATTCGTTTTATTATATCTTTTCAAAATATTGTCCATTCACGTCAATACATCGCTGCATCCGATGGAAACACTGAGAAAAGTTACCCACTCGTCCTTTCGACGGCCATTTAAACAGCAACCACAACTGCCTCGGCGTTCATATAACGTTCCTCGAAGTTTTTCTAGTATTTTCGGGAATTCTCCAAATAGTCGATTGTCCGCCTGGCGGTGTGCGACGAGGCGTTGTAGTGGTGATGAAGGGTCCTACTGCGAGGTACTTTCTCTCGAACTTGAAGTAAACATATTTAAATTCTTTACTTGAAGTAAAGATTGTGCATGTTGTGACACCTTAATTTGTTGTATATTCAACTCATATTTTGTTAACATTCGATATATTTTAAGCGTATTAGAATGTAACAACTACTGGTTGTCCTATAAATAAATAAACTCTTTCCAAGACAAGTAGAACAAATAGAAATTGTTAGTATACTCTCTACGGTAACTTTTTCGATCCAATCGAATTTACTAGCCAAACAGTTATAAGGCTAATTCTGTCATTATATAAATGTATTATGACGATTTTAATTAACAGTAAAATTGTACAGCAAAAAAATTTTATCGCGTTTTTTTTTTCAGTATAGACAATACAGATAGAGGTATGGCAAAACATAAGAAGCTCTTATAAAATTTAGTTCAATATTGACAAAAGTAAATCAAACTTACTAAATTGTTTAATAATATAAGATTGCATAAGATGCTGTTGTATTCGTAATACACACATCAAAAAAGTCTAAGCAACATATACTAATTTAAATTTGTGGATGGTTTTTCACATTATAAAGTTGTATTTTATTTTTGAAATAATATTTTTAGAGTCCTATGATGTAAAAATAACAGCTGTTGTCTTTAAAAGAACTTATCTTTTAATAACAGAAATTAACAATATTAGAATATACTGCAGAAACTAACTAACTAACCAGCCAGTATGTCATCAATAACAAAAAAGTTTACATATCTATGCACTTTGAGTGAATAAAGACTTAGAAATTAATTTATATAAATGGTAAATTTGTAATATCATGCATGTTGCTTTGACTTTTTTGATGTGTGTATCTGTCTTCAGGTGACATAAAGAGTGCGTTGGAGTGGACAAAGAAAATATTGATATTGAATCCGAGTCACAAGCGAGCTAGTGTTAACATCCTACATTTGAACAACTTGATTGCTGAAGAAGAGGAAGCATTGAAACGCAGCCGTCGTGGGGTAAATGTTTTTTTTTAAGTGACTTAGATTTGAAGCCGATCGTAAAAAATGTACTCAATGCAAACCGCAAAGAAAGTAATGTCTACTTTCTGCAAACCTCTAAAAAAAGGAGAAACAGCAGATCGCTAAATAAGTATACAATGCAAACCCCTAAAAAGTAAACATGCTGACTGCTAAAAAAAGTAGACATGCAGACTGCTAAAAAAGGAGACATGCAGACTGCTAAAAAAAGTAGACATGCAGACTGCTAAAAAAAGTAGACATACAGACTGCTAAAAAAGGAGACATGCAGACTGATAAAAAAGTAGAAATAAAGACCGCAGCTGCAGATAATTTTTAGGTCAGTTAAATTGTCTAAGTCTTGCAGGTATCATCACGACTAGATTGTTTATTTATTTATTAGCATTATTTACAATCACTTACAAATAATCATACACATATACAAGTAATTAATTTTAAGTATTATATAAAATAAATTAAGAATTAAACGGTTTTTTTAATTTAGAAATGAGTAATTAGGTACATTTACATTAATTTATCCATTACAACATTATTAAAGATGACCAATGTTGGTGCAAATGATCTTGCGAAATTTTGCTAAGGAATCAGCAAATATGTCAATATCAGCTACGCTATAAGAATTTAAAATTTTACATGACCGTGGGACTGGGGAATTGATACCTAGGATCGTTCGACGAAGTGGAGGACAAAGTGGAGTAATAGGCTCACGTGGAATTCTTATTGGTACTCTTAGGCTGAATTTATTTAGCGATTCGGGTCAGTCAATAATTGCGTTATTTTTGAGTAAACAGAAGATCCAGAAATTGCCTACGTTCATCCAATGTGGTCATTGTGAAGAAGGCCAGCATTTCTTTGTCAGTTTTCAATCAGCTATAAGCTTCTCTAATTCCAAGCGTCTGGGATACTACAGAAACTAAGGTAGAATTGTTTCGAATATCTTTATTAATCTTTATATATATATATATATATATATATATATATATATATATATAATTCTTCTGTACGTGAGTTGACAGTATACTCCACCTAAACGGCTGGACCGATTTAAATGAAATTTTCTGTGTGTCTTCGGGTGGATTTGAGAATGGTTTAGATTCACAATTGAACTACGTCCTAAACGGCTGGACTAATTTTGATGATCTTTTGTGTGTTCCAGTGAATTTGAGAACGGTTTAGATTCTCAATTCAGTTCTCAATACATATAATTCTATTGCCCATCTGTATGTTAGTGAACCTCCTAACGGCTGGACCAATATTTCAATTTTAATACGTGAGTACAGGACAACGTCGACAATGAATAAAAATAGGTCATGAAGAGGAAATAAACCGACGAATAAATCTAGCCTGGAAAAAATATTGGAGCCAAAAGGAAATTTTAAAAGGAAACTACAGCTTAGAATTCAAGAAAACGGTAATGGAAATCTGTGTTCATCCTACTTTGTTATATGGCTGCCAAACATGGGTGTTTATGAAGAAAATGAAACACTTAATTAGGACATGTCAGCGCGGAATGGAAAGAAGCATGCTTAAATTAAGGAAAATTAAAAAGATACATAGCCAGAAGATAAGGAAGAAAACAAAACTAACTGATGCCTTAAGTCAAGCATTAAAATTAAAGTGGCAATGGGCCGGACACATTTCCAGACTAACAGACGCTAGATGGACCATTCAGACCACAACATGGAAGGGACTTACAGGAAAGAGAAATGTGGGCAGACCACATAAAAGGTGGACCGATGATATAAGGAGAGATTAGCGGAACTAACTGGCTCGAAAAAGAAAAAAATAGAAAGGAATGGAGGAGGCCTTTACCCAACTGGGATCCATTTGAAAATGATGAAGAAAACTAACATAGTGCATGCATTATATCTTACTAACATTAAAGTTAATAGTAAAATAATCATGTTTGTCGACTAACCGTACTAACATACTAACACTTAAATGTAGAAAATTAAATGGAAAATCATTAATAAAGGCTTTATTATTATTATACAGGACAACGTCTGTCGGGTCAGCTAGTTTCATATAAATTTTGTGCAGGACATAGGCGAAGACTTAGACGAGGAATTTGAAGAAATGGATGGAATGCCTAATCCCTATCTTGATTGGATAGTTTATCAGAAGCTATGTCAAGGTGAAATAAAGTTACTTCCAACTATGGCTAAGAGGTATGTAATATTATTGTCCTGGTTCTGTTTCAGTGTATTTTATTATGATTAATTTTTATATTACGCAAAATCACTCAAAGATATTATTTTGGACTCAACAGTTCTCTCAAGTACTTTACTACATCTAGAAGTGGAATCGACGAAATCTTTCACAGATAATGTATTGAATACTTGCACTAGAGGCTCTAAAAATATGGATGAAAGTTTTATATTTATATTTGCTATCGAAGTGATAATAATTGTTTATTAATTATCAGACGTAACAGTCTTGATTTAAAAGTTTAATTTTTTTTCAATTACAACAATAGCGAAATGATATTAAACTTAAATCAATTAGCATGTTCAATTAGCACCCGCTTAATTATTGGTTTTCTAAGCAATCATATGAAATGTGTAAGCATTATGTATGATTTCAGGTTAACATGCCAATACTTGACAGGAGAACACCCGTTCTTACGATACGCGGCCATCAAGATGGAATATCTGTACAGAGACCCGGACATTGTCATGTTTTACGACGTGTTGAGTGATAATGAAATTGATATTATTAAAAAACTGGCTACACCTAAAGTGAGTATTGAGGAATATAAAGAATTAAAGGGTTGGCTGATAGACTTAGTTCGCACAATATACGTAGTTTAAAAGATTAGACAGTTAACTGACATTAGTTATTTATGCAACTGTTGTGTAATAAGGGGTATTAAAAAACGAATGTGGGGTTAATACTAATACATACACGATAATAGTATCACATGAGGGTTTTGATACCTAATTATCAACAGTTGTTGTAATGATAACGGATGATATAATGTTACATTGAATTTAATTACAACACTCGTTTGGATGATGTAATTGTAATTAGTGGTAGGTATATTGTTATGCGGCAACGCTTCCGATTTTTATATCAGCTCATGGTAATTGATAAGCCCTGCCCATTATAATGCAGTGCTCAGGATTCTTGAAAAAACCCAAAAATTCTGACCGGCACTACAATTGCGCTCGTCATCTTGATCCATAAGATTTTAAGCCATATTAACCCAGTAATTTCACTAGCTACTGCACCATTCAGACCGAAAAACAATAATTCTTACTCATTACAGCTTCACAGCAGAAAAAGGCGCCGTTGTTGTACCCATAATCTAGACAGCACCCTGTGCAACGGAGCCTACCCACTGGTAAATGCACCTCATGCACCCTTATGACTGGCACGCTTATCATTTGTTTAAATGAAGTCAAATGTAATCCTCCTAATAACTTCCCTTTCTTGGCGTGCGTCCGTGCAGAATGAGATGTCGCTATGCCAACTTAATGGCTGACAAGCTTGCCCTGCATGTTTCAGTATGACAACTCTCTCTGTTATCCCTACTTAAACATTTTATTGGGATAAAACCTTTAGTTGCGAATGCAACGGGCAATCTTACCTTAAAGTTCTCTTCCGATTTTATTCTTTCAGTTCAGTCGTACGCAGGTAAACTACTCGGCAGCGGGGGGTGTAAAACCGGCCAACTTCCGCATAAGCAAATATGGGGCACTGAGTGATAAGGCGTCGCCAACCGTAGCGCGGGTGTCTCGCAGGGTCTCAGCCTTCACGAACTTTGACATGTCGTCTGCGGAGCCGTTGCAGGTCGTCAACTATGGCATCGGCGGACACTATACACCGCACTATGACTACTACAGGGTATAAACATTACTTTTTATTATGGTTATACGCGATACTCTTGCATTAATTTTAATTAATTTTTAATTTAAAGCAATATGATTGAAATAAAACTTTATCAGGGGGACTGAACTGTTTCCCTGAAAACATGATCTGGAAAGGTCTTGAAACGTCAGATTAACTAAAATAATAATAAACATATAACTTTTACGCAAAACATAATATGTAAAAACAAAGTTGGGTGTTTACGATTTATAATACTTTAAATATTGTTTTATTTAAATGTGTAAGAAATATAAATATGATTAAAGCCATGGTATTGTATGGTATAATCTGGCTAATTTCCATAACTCAACGACTGCGCACCTATTTTGCTGGAGTGGGAATATATTTGTTATTCTTGACAAACGATACTCTCCATCATGTAAAAGCCCTTAAGCTCACACAGAAGAATCAATTTGTTCTACTTCTGCAACCAAATTTGGTAAATTCACACTTCGTCAAACAAGTTCTGTATAGATAGTCAATAAAGCTATATTACATTACATTTACAGCCTAATGAAGAGTCTATCACAGATGAAGATGGAGACAGAATTGCTACAGTATTATTTTATGTAAGTATAATGATATATAAGTTTAATAATTGTTACAAAGAAATGTCCCTTCTTAAAATTTTAGTAAATGGCTTCGAGGCACGTAATGTGAGTGAGACATTAATGCCTATCTTTTATCTATGTTTTTCCATATTATGGTGTAAGACCATGTCACTATTAAATTTTATTTTAAAATGCTCGTCCCTATTTTATATGATGTATTTTTGGTTGACCAATTTTGGATTTTTGATCCCAAATAATTATATAAACTTTGTGTGCCAGGTCGATAGTTTTATATCTAATATATAAAATTCTCGTGTCATACTTTGACTCCTCCGAAACGGCTTGACCGATTCTCATGAAATTTTGAGTGCATATTGGGTAGGTCTGAGAATCGGACAACATCTATTTTTCATCCCCCTAAATGTTAAGGGTGACGCGAAATTTTTTTTTAATTTTTTTTTCACATTTTTTTTACATTTGTTTGAATATGAGTCAGCATTAAAAAATACATACAATTTCAAATTTTCACCCATCTACGATCAACAGTTACTTTTGTATCGCAATTTTAATATCGGCAATACAACGTTTGCTGGGTCAGCTAGTTATTATAATATATATTCCCTTAGAACTTTTCGATCTCTTTGTCTGTAATCCCTACTATAAATATATTATAAAAGTGAATGTAACTTTGTTTGTTACGCTTTCACGCCTAATACCGTTGAAGCGATTTTGATTAAATTTACTAAAGAGATAGACTAGAGCTTGAAAAAGGACATAGGTATACCTTTTATTGCAAATAAATAAATAGAGGGGTTGAAGTAGGAGATGGCAGTTTGTATGGAAATTCGTCATTATCGAAGATAAAACCATGAAACTTTGTATTTAGGCATTTAATAAAAAAATAATTTATAAAGATTTGCTCGAGCATTTTTTAAACTTTGACCCACATGGGGATGAAATAGGATATTAAAGTTCACATGGAAATACTATTAAAGAGACTGTCCACATTGACAGAGGATATGTGCTGTATCATAGAAGAGCGCTACCAGCAGCGGAAAATGCAGTATGGTTGTATATTATTTGAAAAGTATCCTAAAAAAAATTGCCCAAAGTAACAATTAACGCGGAAGACGCGGGTAAAAGCTAGTATTTAATATAATTCATACTATTTTATTGTTCTCATTTTGCTTGTTTTTGCAGCTCTTAATTTTTTCTAATACATTTTTCATAGTCCTCTTTTATGTAATATCCAATAGCCATTTTTGATCTTTAGGCTAAGGGTTCAAATGTTACAACTATAAGTGTTATATATCGCTGTAATATTCTTTTATCCATTTAATTTATATGGTTTTCTATGTTATTATAAGATGACGACCTAGCAACACTTCATATTGATTTTTTTTGTACATAGATAATATTACAGGCTTAACAATAAATATCTTTTGCATTTTTTGTGCATAATCTACATCTACAGATGTCTGACGTGGCACAAGGCGGCGCGACGGTGTTCCTAGATATTGGTGTGAGCGTGTTTCCAGTTAAAGGTGCTGCCCTGGTCTGGATGAACCTTCACCGCTCCGGGGAAGGAGACTTAGCAACGCGTCATGCTGCCTGCCCCGTACTCCTTGGCTCTAAATGGGGTAAGACCTTAAAGTTTACTTTAAACTCAAATTCAAGTATTTCAACCATCTGGAATTGAGTCATCAATGGAGATGCAACATTACTCGTATATGAGTAGGTGTTGCCTATCTCGTTTTTGAGGCCCGTGTCTTTTGGGTACGAAACTTGATCCTAATACTACGGACCTTTTTTCATCCGTCTTGTTGTCTGTCCGCCCGCTATATTATCTATATAATCTGAAAAAGCGAGGTGTGATTTTTGGCAGTCTGTATATAAGACATCGATAGGGAACGTAGGTCGCTGGCTTTTCGCTGTAAAATGCCTCGTAGGTTTGCACAGTGTACGAAATCAGTAAAGATTACACTTTTTAAGGCATATTACCTTTCTACACCTGCTGCAGTCTGTTGGTTGACTACGCACAGAGGGTATACAGTGATCAACGTGTGCAATGTGATAATGAACTCAGGGTATTGCCCGGGCTGCCGTGGCGTTGCAGTGGAGGTGTCCATTGATGGTTTCGCAGCCATTATACGAAAAAGATGCGCATCTCTACTCGCTTGAGTCCGTGGCAGCACCAACACTATCCTGAATGTTTGCGCAGATCGGAAGGAGTCCCATCCCTTTTAAAAAGTTGGATGTGGCTTCACACCAATATAAAATAGTTTTGATTTAAGTACCTACTCACATAAGCTTTTCAGTAAAACTTTACTAACAGAGATATGGATCTGATCCGAAATAAATGTTTTATTACTATAATTATTAATTCAATTCAATTAATTCTGCCTAAACTACAAATAATTAAAATCCAAGATAGCTTGCCTTGAAATTCAATATAAAATCTTTTCATTACAAAACCATTAAAAGATTGTATCATATCTAATTATTTTATTTTTCTAGGTCAAGAAAATGACACTGATGATTTTTTTTTTCGTTTTTACCATTTACCACCACTTCGAAAAAGGTTACCACTTTAAAGAAACCTGAAAGCTTTAATTAGAATTGGCAAGAAAGTCATTGCCACTCTTTTAAATCAACATTTACAGTTTCATCGTTTTACATGTTTTTTAAGTTACAATATATTATGTTAAGTGATGAACTAAATGGTGTATAACTATGTCAATTTTTATATAGTTCCGATGAGGCAAAACGATCATAAGTTATTGGGTACGTGCGTGTATAACCACATAACAGATAAAAGACATTAGAATGGCCATCACGCATAATTTGTATGGGAACAACTGTCGTCACTCGATGTTATACTACATGCCCTAGACACGCCCTAGTCAAATCAAATCTCTTTAAACTGTTCTGTGTGTATAATAATGCCGAAATGAAACAAATGTTTAGTGTGTAGAATAAATAGTGATACTAACACGTGTTTTTTTTTATTTTAGCAGGCAACAAGTGGCTCCATGAAAGTGGTCAAGAATTCCTGAGACCGTGCGGTCTCGAGTATCAATCAGCAGACATGCACTTAAAGCTACCACGAAATGTTCCTACCTCGATAAGTTAATAAAATAATTATTAAAATAATTTTAAGAGTATTTTTCTTACAATCTTATTTGGATATGAATAAACAATTGAAGAGGTTCTCTCTTCAATATCTTAACTTACATATCTCATATACATACAGTAATAATAATAATAATATTAGCACAATTTTTCGCGAAACATTTAATTGATGTATCAAGGAAACAATAATAATTTTAATATTTTACATACATGTGAAAAAGGATTTCGCTTAAATGTGTTAGAGCAATTAGAAATAATAAAACATAAAAATAACATGTTTACATTGTTGAATGAACAAACAAATTTAGTCCCATCATCTTTGTTACGTGTCTCTTCCGGGGGTAATACGTCACAACAGCCGACCAATCACAGTCCGTCATTTCATGGGACGAGGGTATAAAAGAGCGGCTTCCGGCTTATTTGATTATATCCCAGCGGAAACTCCATAGGGAGTGCCGCTTGCGCCTCTCTCTCCCCAAGAGAAGGTCGCCTTCGATGTAGGCTTAGAGGGCACCTGCCCAAAGCCAACTGCAGGTGGTGCTTAGTGGGTAGGCACCTAGGTTTTCACGTGAGTCCCACATAACCAACGCAGATTTAGGCTGCGTTGGTATGCATGAGGATTCACCAGCTCCCTCCCGTCGTTATCCCGGAGGGTAGCCCTTTCCCTTGTTTGGGCGCAAAAAAAAAACTCATTTGATTCAGTCTCGTGCCAGATTTTGGCGAGACAACACGTCCTGAGGATGCCTCGTGTAGAGGCGAAACACGTGTCAAATTGTTTTTTAAAAACAAATATTGGCGGAATTAACACTAAAGAAAACTTAAATAATTTGTATAATTATGGATTTCCGCAAAGTAACGCCTAATTCAATAAATTTTCTTACAATAAACTAACTTAAACATACATATAAACATCCATGACTCGGAAAGAAACATCCATATTCATCATATAAATGATTGCACCTACCGGGATTCGAACCCGGGATCTCTGGCTTAGTAGTCAGGGTGTCTAACCATTCGGCTATATAAGTCGTAGTAAGACTATATATAATGTAATGAGTACTGTGGTAAAAAAAAACAGTGGCGAAACAATTGTTGACTAACGGCCGTTATTACTACCTTCTACTATCAATAATCTGAAGCTGTCCCAAAATACCACATATATAGTAATTCTTATCGCCTTATATTGGTGAGTTGAAATTTCCATACAAACTTCTATCGATGGTAAGCTATGTGTCATCCCATTGATAGACAGCGTATACGGATAAGGTGAGTTACCGTCGATAAGTTTATTGGGACAGATAAGTCAACGATAGTTACGATTTTTATCTCAGGTAAGAGATAGACTGAATATTGGGAACGGCCGCTAGTAATAATTTAGCGTAGGTAATGGGGGCTAAAGTATGGAATTGCCGATTTATTGTAATTGGTACTTCGAATTGAGATAGAACCTTCATGGTTTGAGATTTTTGAGAAAACTTTTTTCACATGGTACCTATGTAGTTCTTTCTTAAACAACATTCAACTATCGAATTTCAGTTGTTTTTTATATTCGTCATAGACTAGAGAGATGGATACTTCGAAACTTCGAGTGATTTTTCAATATGAGTTCCGACGCGGAACTAACGCTGCACTAATTTGCGTCAAATCAATAAAATAAATAAATATAAAAAATGGGTGCCTCCTGATTTGACTGATCTACTGAAAGAAACGCGTGTTGAAACTTGTGTTGCTTTGTTGAATCGATGCAGAAATGAAGGAATATTGGATCGAATTGTGCGATGCATGCGATGAAAAGTGGATTCTTGACGATAACCGTAAGCGAAAATTGTAATTGCTATAGAAGTATACGTGTATCATAACGTTCTAGTTGACTTAAATCACGTCACATGTAGTCCTAGTGCCACTGTTTTCAACTGACTTAATCTGTCTAAGCGTCATCGCACGAATTGCAGCGATTATCTGCCAGAGGGACGTATTTCTATGGCAACCACTGAAGATAACATCAGTGTTGAACGGCGTATAATAGATATTGTTTTTATGAAAATAAGGGACAAGACAAACAGGATGTTCAACTGATGGTAATTGATACGCCCTGCCCATTACAATGCAGTTCCACTCAGGATTCTTGAAAACCCAAAAATTCTGAGGGGCACTACAATTGCGCTCGCCACCTTGAGAAATAAGATGTTAAGTCTCATTTACCCAGTAACTTCACTAGCTACGGCGCCCTTCAGACCGAAACACAGTTATGTTTATACTGCTTAATGGCAGAAATAGGCGCCGTTGTGGTAACCATAATCTAGTTGGCATTTTGTGCAAAGGAGCACTGATAAAACTGATTAAAGAGTAGGAGTCAAGTTCATAAAATCCTCCATGAGAAAGTGAAGCGGTCTGGAAGCTTTGATAATTTTTTAAGGTATTTATGCCATGTTGTCCTTAAAACTACATCTATATATCATATCACCGCGTTCCTTCTCCAAATGCAATACAAAATGCGTTAACTGAAGAATGTATAAATGACCTTCGCATGAGATGGTAGAATATATTTTACCTTAATAAAAGCTTGATTTTTTCCACTACAAAACGGCAATAATAATAATAAAAACATAGTTAATGCAAAAAACATAGTTTACATTCCTAGCATGCAAATATTTAACTTAATGCAATGAAAATCAGAATTTCGTATCCATGAATTCCTTAACACTAAAAAAATTATAAGCATTTAGCCACCTATATAGCTCATTCTTAAATAATAGTGTCATAGCCTAACCCCTAAAATATATAATAGCATAATTTGTGTTGTATAACATAAAAAAAGATGACACCTTGACACCTAATAACTATATTATATCTAGAACAAAAATGACGATTGGCAAATTATTTCGTAAAGCGATAAGCCAACCACCGTAAAGTTTCCATTATATCGGACATTTTTTGCTTTAATTTCTTGTTATCGGGTAGGTACTACGTCGGCACGAAAAAGTCACAGTGAAAGATATTTGTTTTAGATGTTACAATTATTGGAATATTTAATCGAAACATAGTTATAAGAATTTTATACTGCGCGAAGTGAAAGGTTTTGTGGAGGTGGCTGTTTTTATAGGTATGTCAGATACAGAATTTAATATTTTTTGATTAAATTTTGTGTGCAAATTTTGCATCTTACTTTTTGCATATTTAACTCATAATAAATTTAAGATATATGTTTACTAGTAACCACAATGCAATTAATACTAACTTATATATAGGTAATTCTATTGTAAATATGTTAATCTATACTAATATTATAAAGCTGCAGAGTTTGTTTGTTTGTTTGAAGGCGCTAATCTCTGGTACTACTGGTCCGATTTGAATGATTCTTTCAGTGTTGGGTAGTCCATTTATCGAGGAAGGCTATAGGCTATGTTTTTTCAAAAGTAGGGATCCGTAATAAAATTGCTATTTTGTAACACAAGGTGTAAAATCGAAAACCTATTTTTGCGTGCGCTGCAAAAACTATTGACAATAGAACAAAATGATGTACAGGCTATAATATAGGCAATATTTTATTACTTATAAAACTATCGCGTGAATTATACTTTATATGGCAAAACAACGTTTGCCGGGTCAGCTAGTTTACGAATAAAGTCGCTGATAACGATGAATTAGATCTGAATGCTTATTTGTTTGTTAAGGCGGTTAGTAGTAGATAGAAGTAATGAGAAGTTAACTACACACTTACTTAACCGATAATCATGAATTTTGACACAAACGTGGTCACGGTAATAGAAAGAGGAGAAACAGTACATATTACCTCGAGTTACCTTAATTTTAAGGGTGTCAGAGGGAATACGGTACTAATTTGTACACCAGTGGGAGGCTCCTTTGCACATGATGCCGGCTAGATTATGGGTACCACAAAGGCGCCTCTTTCTGCCGTAAAGCAGTAATGTATAAATATACGAACGCAGTTGTAGTGCCGCTCAGAATTTTCGGGTTTTTCAATAATACTTAGTGGCACTGCATTGTAGTGGGCAGGGCGTGTCGATTACCATCAGCTGAACGTCCTGCTCGTCTCGTCCCATATTTTCATTAAAAAACATACTATGACGAAATTGCCTGTCAAAGCCAGTTTAAATATTTATTAAAAATATAGGAGAAATTGTAAAATAAACATATTAGAACCATTAGAACCTATTGTAATTCTATTCTAGGGTATGCGGTAAATGGATAACATGTCACGGCTTGACGTCATTTCTCTATCCATATTAGTTGTAAGTTTTGCTATCTTGGTGAATGGGGATATATTCACTTCAACACACGAGATGGAGTCTCTGTTAGAAACACATCAAAGAATCTTAGAAGAATTAGATGACTATATTAATAAAGAAGACCAAAGATTGAGCACTTTGAAACGGTAAGTTCGTGTTTTACTTTTGTTTCATTCACCAACTCTGATGAGCTTCGTGCTAGTATGGCAAAACGCGTGGATTAACAATGGCGAAATTGTCAAGCAGATTTCAAGTGACCTCCGGTTGTTCGTGTCCGTGGTTGTTCTCGGCTCTCTGGCCGTCCCTACCGCTGCTGTACATGGGGAGTGACACTTTGGCTCATCCAGTATCATTTTTTTGAACAGAAAACGTAGATTATCACGACATAATATGAATGGTAAAAATCTTTGGATTTATGTCGTGAAATTCCTACCTTACTCAATATTTTACTTCATATTGTATATGGTTTTATAAATTATCCAAAGTATTATTATTAAAAAAATAATAAAACTACGTTTATAAAAACCGACTTAAATAACCGAAATAACTAAAAATTATATTTAAAACACCTCTTATGGAAACCTTTACCTTTAATATTAATAAAATACTATTATTTGTATGTGCTACCTATTGATAGGTTTTAAGACAGTGCCAAGCCCTTAACAAAATAAATCTTAGTATTATAAACAGCTTACTTACTGTAATTATTTAGGTTGTCTGGCCATGCGTGTCTGTCCGCTTGGGTTGTTCTGTTCTAGACGAAGCTATCCCGCTCAAAGTCACGCGTGGTGAGTGTACGTACCCTTATTACATTTGGCTTGGCACCGACTTCAAAGCTATCAATATAATATAAATATGTTCATTGACAACTATTTTTTTTTCAGTCTTAAAAATATTTATATGGACTCCTTTATTAAAGTTATGCTCGCCAAAACTCTACTCCTGTTGGGACTTTTTCAGGCATTTAGAAATATTCAAAAGGGAACAGAAGAAGGCAATGAAAGATCCAGTCAACTACGTCGGTAACCCGTTAAACGCGTTCACTCTGATCAAGAGGCTCACCTACGATCTGAAAGAGATTGAGATGACCATTAAAGTTGGAACAGGTTTCGTTATTATTACAATATAATCTTCGTATGTTACTTGTATCATGTTTTGATGTCATTGTTCGTAGTGAAGTCTTGGGATTGACTTGCTACCTTCTCTAAGATATCTTAACGGCCGTTTTCAATAACGTATATCTAGTTGCGGGTATATGCTATCACCGTTTAATGACAAGATCTTATCTATTCATGGTTATGTAATGTTATATAATAATAATATTGACACACTTTTTACACAAATTATCTTGCCCCAAGTTAAGCATATAAAGTATACCCTGTGTTATGGGTTACAAGACAATGATATATTAAATACAATATTATACTTACTTAAACATACATAAATTCTTATAAACATACACAAATACATTTAAACATCCATGACTCGGAAACAAACTTCCATATTCATCATATAAATGCTTGCACCTACCGGGATTCGAACCCGGGACCTCTAGCTTAGTAGGTAGGATCGCTAACCACTCGGCTATACAGGTCATCGTTATATACTTATGTCTTATTATAGTTACGTTGATAGGTTATTGAAATGTAAGTAAGCGTAAAGGGATAGATTTGTCTACCTCTAGTAAGTTAAACTAAGGATAGTTAGGTTATAGAAAACAGCCGTAAGAGTTTTTGAAGGATAAGCTATGCTGCATATTTCTTCTTTATTCATTTATAGGTTTTTTTTATGACTATAAAGGACAAGACGACCAGGATGTTCAGCTTGTGTATGTTCATGTATAGCTGCACATGTTTAAAGTATTTCGTTATGATACTTAAATTGTCTATACATTTTTATAATAATACGTTGTCTGTATCGATAATTATAATTTATCATCGAAAAAGTGTTTGATAAGGCACATTGCATAAATTATAACAAATAGGTTTGATATAAAGATTTGAATTTCCAAGTCTCTGTCCTAATTACATTTTTGTTTTTTGTATTGTAAAAAAAACCATTAAAATCGATCTAATGTTAAGCGTCCCCTCGCTTGCTGAAGGCGTGTTTTATCTATGATTTCAGACCTGATATGTTTTGAAACAATCACCACCTTTTGAGCTAAACAAAACATCATTAGAAGTGAACCTAATTAGCCTTGAAAGCTTTTCCCTTCGAAGAAAATATGTACTGTAATAATTTTTTATGGCATATGAGGATAACATTGTATTAATCTGGGGTATGATGTCCTATGGTATATTATAATGGGGCAATGGAGCCGAAATTAATACCATATTTGTGCAGCAGAAAAGGACTATTCGCCATATTTTAATCTTTATCTTAAAGTAAGGGTGCGAAAGCGCGTTGACACCTTTTGCACGGCTCTTTACCAAAACTTTTGTGTAGGTTTTTTTGATCTTAAATTTGCAGCTCAATTCCAAGCAGAGTGACAGTTAAATGTAGATATTTTTCTCGATCACTACATTCCTAATATAGAACACTAGATTTAAATAGAGGAATCCTTTACTAAAGCAAGGCGCGTAATTTAATATAACATTACTCCAAAAATTTACTAAACAAATGTGCTACTAAATTGAAAATGAAAGAATAGAGCGACCGCCAGGCAAAAGACGAACGCTTCTCTGTCTGAAGTCTGAAGCATAACTGATTTCACGTTCAATAAGTGATTTAAAATCCTATTTTAAATAAAAAATAATTATATTGAATTGGAATGAACATGCGGCGACTGTTAATTCGTGATCACTACAGCCCATACTCTATCTAAATACCAAAGCCTTTTAGGCCTTACATGGTATTTCTGAAGGTACGCAAGGAATGTTATTCGAGAATATACTCTTCCACAGAGAACATGCAATAATGTCGCTTCGGACACTTAGTTTAGTAAATATGTCCCATCTGAGCTATTACAGTCTTGTATATAGTGGCGAAATTTATCTTTGTATACTTCTAATGCTTTTGTAGCTGTTTCTGATTAAAACACGGATAGAACTACATTTTTTTTAATTGAAACCAGCTAGATCGATATATCGCCCCTGAAATCCCCTGTATACTAAATTTTATGAAAATCGTTGGAGCCGTTTCCGAGATTCAGATTATATATATATACAAGAATGGCTCGTTTAAAGATATAAATATTTACAGAATACATAAACAACGTTACATTAAATCATCATGACGCGGTATATCCAAAGAACCAAGACCTGGCAGGAGCCGCGGTTGCTCTAAGCCGGCTGCAGCAAACCTACCGGCTGGAAATAGATGAGTTAGCTGAGGGGAAGTTAAAGGGAGTTACGTACAGGTGGGTATTAGCATAGTAATAGGAAGTGTTGTCGTGATGAAGACTGACTGCGACAACGATTTTCGCAAACTTTTTGGGAAAGCTTGAACTTTTACGTTTTTATATCTGCCCTTTAGTTTTTAAGCGTTACAGTAGTGCAATATGACGAAATATAATGCAACCATTTTCTAACCAGTGCTTCAACTTTTCTTAGTAGGTAAATCTTCAATAACAAAGACCCATTCTGATTGTTTTTTTCTTTCAGGTTCAAAACAATCGAGAATACACCATCAGTGACAATATAATATTTAGCTACTGACTGTCCACCGTTAATTTTATTATCTGTTTATGGCATAACTGTACAAGCATCTACATTATCTACAGTCGTTTTTGGTTATCTGTTAAATGATTCGGTATTCAACTTCTAATACAATACAAATTGATACATGTAATGTTTTTATTAGAATTAGTCGGTTATCGTATGGAATTATTGTCAGCTTCGGTATCGGCGTCGGGTAACCTTCATGAAAATCATAACAGATCAGCTATGTGATCAGTCTGAATTTGTAATACACATCGAATACACATCTCATATCTATATTACTTCATCACCAAATGCCAAATGCCAAAGGCAACTAGGCCATAGCAAAAACCATAAAAATCATGGCGTGAATATAATCTACTTAAATTCAGTCTGCCGCCACACAATTTAAACATTATACCACACTGTAGAAAAAAAATCACTAACTAAAGTGTAGGTATACTAGTTTTGGAGTGTTCCACATTCAAATATCGTAATTGTTTTTAAGTTATTGTATTACAGATGACCTGAACAGAAATTTTCTTTCAGTATGGCCCACACTTACCCAATATCTCGCGCTTAAGTAAAAACATACTAAAATCTTGTCATGAAGCATATATATAGAACGATCAAAAACCTAAAAAGAAACAGAAGACTACCCTTCGTCCTTGAAATTATATAATCTAATATCTAATTATAAACCTATTTCTATTCATCTGTATTCGAACAGGCATGTTTTCAGGCGTCCCAAGGATCCATCAAATTTGAATTTGATGAAATACTGCAGGCCTTAGATAAGCTTGATATTATCAAAGAGGCGGGGATTGATACAATTACCCTTTTTCTAAAAAAAGCATCTTGTGCTCTAAGGCTATGATATAACACAAATACACAAGTCGAAAGCATAACACAATGTGTTATGCTTTCGACTTGTCTATGTCTAAAATGTCTAAAATATTAATATTTAGTATAGCTTAAGTCTTTGAAAATCTAGTGCCTGGGAGCGTTTATATACTCGTATACATGAAAGTCAGCACGATTTTGAAGTCTACTAACTGTACTCTAATATTTTTCTTTCAGCAACTTTCTCTTTTTGGTTCTTTGGATCACGGTTTATCTGTACATATACAATGACTTATGTTAAGCTTTCGATAAAGTGGATCACTTAAAGTTAAAATGTATTTTTTTCAGATGGTTTTCTTCTTACTCAAATGTAGAAATCAATCAGTAGTGCTAAATAGATTCACATCCTTTCCCTGTATCATTACCGCTGGTTTTCTATATGGATTACATATTTGGCCCATTCCTTTTAATACTTTTTATAAATGACAAATATAGGTCTTTCCATTATTTTTCCATACTACTATACGCCGATAATTTTAAAATTTTCAAGCAAATAAATAAAAATGCAGATTGCCGTTTATTACAGGAAGATCTTAAGAGATTTGCTATGTGCTGTGGCTACAGAGGCTTCAATAAGTTGGCTCTAGCCTCTGATACGTGTAAAGAGATATTATAAATATTAAATACGAGAACCTACTTTGTTTATTTTAAACTAATGAACCAATCACTTGAAAGAGTAACTGTTATTTGTAATTTAAGAGTATAGTTCGATTTCAAATTCATCTTTAACATACATACATATTCATAAATACTCAAAAAATTACTTCTAATGCCTATCAGATGTTAGCAATATTTCAGAATTACAATAAAGTTCGTAGATGTCTATATAGCTACATTACACTATCCAATCATTCATCATCACACATCAGGTCATAGAATAGAAGCTAGAATTAAGAAATAAAGAATAGAAGGAGAAAAAGAAGGTGCACCTTCTCTAAGTGGACCGATGTTTAAAAAGAGCTTTTGCAATCACCACCCAGTATTACATCAATACGACAGACAATTTTATAATTCTTATCGAATGAGGCAAAAAGTGACCCCTGAATTGCTTGGAATTGGATCAGAGATCGGACAAGTGCGTAAGCAATATCAGAATTCGGTCCTAGATTTATAGATCTGTACTTTCACGGGCACCTACGGATTGGACGAAATGCGAAAGCACTCTGACGCTGATATATTTTTCAGTAAAATGATTTAGTGAGAATAGTGAGGAAACAGCTAAGTTTGTGATATTCTAAAATATATATGTTTAGCCATATCTGTAACTAATTTCTCCAAATTAATAAACACATCTTCTCTACGCGATAAACCACCTCACCAATACAAAAAGTAAATTGATTTATTTATTCACTTGATGTTTCAGTACACCATTGAGTGCGGGTGACTGCTTTGAGCTGGGTAAGGCATTGTACAATGAAGAATTTCACAAGGATGCCCTCAAATGGATGACTGTGGCTTTACGTAAATATGAAAAGGAACAAATCAGTTATAACTTCACTGAAGAGAATATTTTGGACTACATCGCATTTACAAATTATTTGTTAGGTAAGTTATATTCATAAAACCTTGCCAATATTATAAAATATGTGATATTTTATTAAACAAAACAAATCTTTTAACTATATTTACAATACTATGATTACATTAAAAATAAAACAATCATTACGGTGAAGTGTACCAAGAATACTAGTAGCACTTCCATGTTGGATAGCTAGGCTGGTCCTTTGACCGAAATTATTAGCCCTATTGAGGAGAGAAGATAGTATATTGTACATTCTCCGCGCCTCTGGGTCCCATGGGCCAAGCGTCTCTACACCAAATGGCACAAAGATATAAGAACACTCATTGAGAACAACATAATATTATAATTCTGTCAGTCCAACTTATTATATTGAAATTTTGTTTAACAGGCTGAAGGGATTGAATATGGATTTCATTATATTATCCTGATTTTAAAGAGGAAATATTATCTAAGGCCATTTTAAGTTTTAGGATTCTAAAACTAAATAAAAATCGTGATTTGAAACTCAGAAATCAAGCTGTCGTTTTTGGAATATTCCTACTAAAAAAAACAATTTTGTTGGATTGTTTTAATTTTTCGCTTACATACTTGATGTGTCGGATTATTTACTTGGCAGCCTTCTGATTAAGCCGTTTTAATTACTTTAGCACTTACAAAAACAAAAACAGCAAAATAAAGAGACACAGTTAAAAATGACATTGATTTTATTTGAAAATAATTTTGATCCAGGGTTAATAATAAAGAGAAAAGAGTCGAGATCGATTGTATTGAAACTTGGCCACTAGATGTGTTTCCTCTTAAGGGCCGATGAGAAAGCTCATAGTCGCTCAGAGGGCAATGAGAGGAGTTTTCATGCGAGATCGAATCAGAATTAAGAAGGTCCGTAGGAGAACCAAAGTCACTGATATAGCCCAAATGATTGCGAAACTGAAGTGGCAGTGGGCAGGTAACATAGTTCAATGGAAAGATGACCGTTGGGGCAGAAAAGTCTTCGAATAGCGACCGGAAGGACCGGATTTGGTAGGCCCGATGGAGGCAAGATGGACGAGATCGTTAGAATACATCGGATGAGAGCAGCGCATAATCGATCGCCGCGGAGATCTTTTGGGAACGCCTTTGTCCAGCAGAGGACGTTTTCCAACTGATGAATACGAAGGGCTACCAGAGTGACTCTTTGTAACTGTATTATGTATCTCCTACTTCGTAAAACAGTTATACCCTGACGTTTAGTTTCTAGGCATAAATTAGTCCTCTCGCGCGCGATACAGAGATGCAACAGGCACAACTATAGAATTACGAATGGAACGACAAAGTAGCGGCCGGCAATCAAGTGCCTATCTAATGATTTTAGGTGTAAAATTGCGTAGTAAAGTTAAAGCACAGACTAATCTAATTAAGAAATTTGGATCGTGATGGACAAAAATAAATTATACTTACATAGGTAATACGAGTAATGTTAGATTTTATTGTAATCGTAATATCTGTGTGCAGGTGACATGAAAAGTGCCTTGGAGTGGACAAAGAAACTGTTGACAGTGAATCCCAATAACGAGAGAGCTCGTGATAACATACTACATTATCACAGGTTGATTGCTGAACAAGAGGTAGCTTTAAATCGGCGACGTCGTGGGGTAAATGATTTTTTTTTACTAAGTGACTTAGACTTGATTTTGCTCGAATAAAAATTGTCAATGGTGAAGGCAATCTATGAGACTCTGTTATGGACTTCTGAAGTTTAATTCAGATTCTATATTTTCTGCGAGTGAAGAACAACAAAGTTAATAATAGTAGGTGATCTCCACCGCTAATGGACTGTTTTCGAGAGAATAACGATGTTGACCTCTGAGAACGTTCTAAATGTTTTCTGGAAGATCATCGTCTTAAAAATGCCGTAGTATAGATCCACGTCATTCATCCAGATATTTTGGATCTTATTTCTTTTCTATTTCTTTCTAAAGTTATCCCAAATTTAAAACTTTTTCGGTCTTACAAATAAACTTGGTATAAAATTATAACTGAGAATATACCAAGAAAATGCAAAAATATTTACAAATAGACATTTTGCTTATGATTGGTTTATTCGGATGTATATCGTTTACCGCGTACATTTGCAAGGCTGCTTGACATTCGGAAAACTTCAGAATTATCATTGTATTGACAGTGTTGTCAGCGATATAGTCAACATTTTGCATATTCTTGGTTTATTATCAGGTATAACTTTATACCAAGTTTATTATTACTTACATACTTGACATTGCGTTATTTATTAAGACAGGTTAAGTTTCTCTAACTCCAATTGTCTGGGATCCAGCGTTACATGAGCGATTTCCACCTTTTAGCTTTGATGAGGAACCTGACCCTTAATTCGTATTAATCTATCGATTTATAGTTAGGTACTAAATCTTTAAGTTTTCTTTCAAACTAACACACACACACACTCACCAATACATACAATCACACACTCGTTCACATACATACATACACACACACACACCCACACACACACAGCACATTAAGTTTAGATTACAAATAAATACATTTTTAGTATGTTATTATTGTTAGTAGATTTCTTTCCCTTAGTTAATTAACTTGTTTATTATAACACCTTATTATTATGTTTTTGCTATGGAAGAGCGGGGCCTCCTACTACAGGCAACTCTTTGCTTAAAAGGAGACCCCAACACTGATTGTATTATGTATTTTGTATTTTGTTGTAATAAATAAATATTTGTTTGTTTGTTGCTTGTTATATATAAAATCAGAAACTGATTGACTGATGATCAACGCACAGCTGAAACCGCTGGGTCTAGAACCCTTCAATTTTGCACAAATGTTCCGCAACGTAGAACTAAGAAAGGACTTTTCAAAATTCAATCCCTTAGGGTAGAAAAGAGGTTGTAAGTTTGTACGGTACAACGTGTTTTCTTGGAAGAAACTTCAGGTCATGAAATTTCTAGACCCAACCAATTTAATATTTTTAAGGTTCCTCAAAAGTTTGCTAGATGTAATTAAATAACATTATTTATTATATTTTTATCTCATTTCTTTTAGCTTCTTCCACTAAAATGATTAAGAATGATATTTATTAAGAAATATTGTCATAAACATCTTTAAAAAAACGTTGATCTATATGTTAGTGAATCAATAATAGTCACAGCCTGTCTGATTTCGACTACCACGCGGACGAAGTCACAGGCTAAAGCTATTTACTTTATTTTTTTACAGGACATAGGTGAAGAATTAGACAAGGAAATTGAAAAAGAGATGGAATTTTCTTATGCCTATGGTATTGATTGGAAATTTTATGAGAAACTTTGTCGAGGTGAAGGCAAGATACTCCCAAGTATGGCTAAGAAGTACGTAATATTACATTATATATACGAGAGGTCGCGAGGTAAGTCGGTACTGACTAGCAGCTGATCTAATTCCTAGCCAACAGATATGTTTGAAGCGTTTATGCAAACATATATCGTGAACTTATGTCGTGGGTTCGATGTTGGACACTTTAATATCAGTTGAACCATCTGAAACCCAAATCAAAATAATTTATTATTAAGAAAGACTTTTATACCTTTAACGTACAAATATTCATAAACAATTCTTTCGAATTTCGCAATACCTGTGTATCATCATCTCGTCATTTCCTCTTTTATTCCAATTAAAATTGCCAAGTGGATATTTTTGAAAAATGATGATAACTTTCGGCGGATGTTCAATTAGAATCCACTCTATTGTTTGTTTTCTAAGGAATCATGACAATGGTAGAAATGTTATGTTTGATTTTTAGGTTAACATGCCAATACTTGACAGGAGAACACCCGTTCTTAAGGTACGCGGCCATCAAGATGGAATATCTGTACAGAGACCCGGACATTGTCTTGTATTACGACGTGTTGAGTGACAATGAAATTGATATTATTAAAAAACTGGCTACACCTAATGTGAGTATTTATTTTACATTACACTTTATGGACACTATTAAATTTTACATATTTAAATCTTATAAAAGGCATCTTAGTTGTGTTAAATATTCGAAAAGAAAGAGATAAATAAGCACGTACTAAATACCTACTATTGGACGGTTCAGTATGGATTGTGATGAATTCACGTTCTAGAAAAAACGTATGATACGTGATTCTACAAAAAAGATATGTTGGTTGAGTTGATTACTTAAAACATCATAATATAATAGAGCATATATAACCCTTTTAATCGTTGGAAAAAAAATATTTGGTAGAACAATATTGGTAGCTTCGTTCGAGCTTGCCCGGCGCACCCCAGTATCAGTTTGATCTATTTGACCACGTGCAACGCAGAGCAGCTCAAATTGTCGTGAACCCGGTGCTCTTTGAACGGCTGGACCACTTGGCGTTGCGTAGAGACATCGCTTCATTGTGTGTCTTCTACCGCATTTATCACGGGGAGTGTTCCGTAGAGCTGTTTCACCCGATACCTGCCGCCGAATTCCACCTTCGCACGACGGATAATATAACTTGTGGCGTACAAGTTAGGATATTATCCCCACCATCTGGATGTGTGGCGGTCCTCCACAGTGTGTTTTTACAAAGCTGTGGAATGAGCTTCATTAAAAATAAGCGCGTACACCTTCCTTAAAGGCCGGCAACGCTACTGAGATTCCTCTGGTGTTGAAAGAGAATGTAGGCGGCGGTGATCACTTAACACCAGGTGACCCGTACGCTCATTTGTCTTCCTTTATTTTATTTCCATAAAAATAAGCGACAATGTGACGTCAGGTCCATAGATAATGTAACCGGGGGCACTGACTTAAAAGCTATCAATATGTAGCACATACAAATAATAGTATTTTATTAATATTAAAATTTAAAGGTAAAGGTTTGCTGAGGTGTATTAAATTAAATTTTCAGTTATTTGATACTGTTCAGTTTTTTAAGTCGGTTTTTTTTATCTTTTACTTTTGAGTGTCAGTTAATAATAATAAAATATATCGTCCACGTCGACAAAAATTGACATAAAATATAAAAACTACTGGGCCAAACCACGTAAATTTTTTATGGGACGAATTTCCCATCGAACTAAAGAAGAATTACGTAAATCGGATTATAAATCTCAGAGTAATCGGTGTGCATTCATAGAAAAAAAATACCGATCAAATTGAGCACCTCCTCCTCTTGGACGAAGTCGGTTGAAAAGTAAAATGTTAACAATCAGTGACTGAGTTTAAGTGTTTTTTTCTTTTTTTTTCAGTTCAATCGCGCGAAGGTGCAAGACTCGGACACAGGGACGTCGCAACCGGCCAATTTTCGCATCAGCAAAGCAGCGTGGTTGGATGATAATGACTCGCCAGCCTTAGCGCGTGTATCTCGGAGAGTCACGGACTTCACGAACCTTGACCTGACGTCTTCAGAGCAGCTTCAAGTCGCCAACTACGGCATCGGCGGACACTATACACCGCATTATGACTTTGTATGATCTTTAGTTCTTTTTCGTGTCACGCTGTTTTTCCGCGGTGAACTCCTAAACTATTGAATCGATTTCAATCAAATTTTGGACACTGTGTGCCGTATTTGATCCAACTTGAAAGATAGGATAGTTTTTAAATTTTAAGTATCGCGGAACTTTAACATTGTAATTATTATGATGTGTACTCACGATATATATTTTATTAATTTGGTGCCGATATTTGATCCAATTGCATGAACCGTGGTCGCGGCGGAACTGCGGCGGCGGCGAGAAACTCTTGAGACATTGACACTTGACACTAATAGTACATCAATCTGTCCACTTGGCGCCTAGTTCGTTTTGGTCTTTGATTCCCTAATTCACGACACACACTACTGACGACATCCATACCTTCGGTTCTTTTTGTTGCATTTATACTGCAGAGTAAGACCACGGGATTCCCTATTAAAATTGTTAGGATGCTTTTTAATTTCAATAGCTACTCTAACAAGCAATGTATTGACGTTCATCAGAAATCACCTGTGGGCTATGCAGCTCGATCCTGTGGTTGGTATCGGCTTTGAGCAAGTTTCGGCTATTACGGATTTTTTAGGATCGTTATTTTTGACTAAGATGTTAAGTCTCATTTGCCCAGTAATTTCACTAGCTACGGCACCCTTCAGACCGAAACACATTAATGCTTACACATTACTGCTTCACGGCAGAAATAGGCGCCGTTGTGACCCATAATGTAGCCGCCATCCGGTGCAAAGGAGCCTCCCACTGGTAGATAGATGTCATCAGACATGCATATAGTAGAGACTATTTTCTTCCGAAAGTTGCCAATTTTTTTTAACTGTGTATGCTGCAGAATTGAGCCTATACGCCAAATCAATAATATGAAAACCCCATTGAATTTTGAAGAAAGAATGATTGATCGAATATATAAGGCAAGTGTGTGTGGGCAAGTCGCGGGAGACCTCTTAGAACGTTCGTCGACCAAATTGGGGACGTTTTGAGAAAAGGAAAGATCCGAAGCACCCGCAACCGGCGAGCATGTATAAAAAGAGTAATGAATGTAGAGGAAGCGCGTGAGGTTTGTAAGGATAGAAGCAAGTGGCGTTCTATTGTCTCTGCCTACCCCGACGGGAGCAAGGCGTGAGTGAGTGTGTGAGTGTGTGTGTGTGCACAATACATGGTAACAATTCAGTAACGCTACATGTAAGTTAATAATCATGTTATTTTAATAAAAGTTCTTTTGCAGCATCATGGAAACTATTCCACACAAAAAAATGGAAACAGGATTGCGACAGTATTATTTTATGTAAGTACCATATAAACATTTCATCACTGTTTTATTATGGTGTTCTTTGATAAAATTGGGTGATGTATGACATTGTTGGCGTATAATTTATTTATTTACTTATTTAAAGGTACTCCAACTTAAACTTAAATATTGCACGAAAATAGTTCCAGTGTATGAGTCAATTACAGGTGCACACAACATAAATGAGAATCATTTCTATTGGGCACTTATAGATAACACAAAGACTTATACAGTATATAAAAAAATATATGATAATAAAAAATAATATGATGTATGTAATTAAAGAATCATTATTCTATAGTTGCAATACGTTTAAATGCTATGAGGGTATCGCAAAATGGATCAGCCCCGGATGTCTCCAAAATATTAATGAATGACAGACACGATATAGTGGCGCATTGCTGCCAACGTTAGTCCTTACGGTGGGTAGATAGAAAAGATTCTTCTTGGCCCTAATCTCGGTATGTTTAATATTGTTTTACTCAGAATATTGGGTGTATCTAGCATGTTGTTTAAAACTTTATATAAAAACGAGTGGTCAAGCATACGACCTGTTCAAAGTAAATCCATCGAACAGCATTATATTACAAATATTGCTTAGTAGATAATATTAATTACTTATAACCATGTGTTGCCTTTAGCGATGGCATTACGCGAGTAACCATTGATCGGTCCGGTCCTACTTACCATTAACCATCCGCGTACTTACAAATAGAACCTTTAATTATAGTTATTTAACAAGTGTCATAGATTAATTTAGTACCTTAAGTAAATAAATACCTTTACCATAAAACATATACATATATCTACCCCTAAGTGCACCCCTTTTCACGACGTCTATCAGAGAGCTTATTTATTTAAAGAAACTTTAATCTTTTTTCATAATTGCTTCTGTTGCTTATATATATTTTTTTTTATGGAATAGGAGGACAAACGAGCGTACGGGTCACCTGGTGTTAAGTGATCACCGCCGCCCACACTCTCCTGCAACACCAGAGGAATCACAAGAGCGTTGCCGGCCTTTAAGGAAGGTGTACGCGCTTTTCTTGAAGGTACCCATGTCGTATCGTCCCGGAAACACCGCACAAGGAAGCTCATTCCACAGCTTCGTGGTACGAGGAAGAAAGCTCCTTGAAAACCGCACTGTGGAGGACCGCCACACATCCAGATGGTGGGGATGATATCGTAACTTGTGGCGTGTCGTGCGAAGGTGAAATTCGGCGGCAGAAATCAGGTTGAACAGCTCTTCGGAACACTCCCCGTGATAAATGCGGTAGAAGACACACAATGAAGCGACGTCTCTACGCAACGCCAAGTGATCCAGCCGTTCACAGAGTACTGGGTCCCCGACAATTCGAGCTGCTCTGCGTTGCACGCGGTCAAATGGATCGAGCTGATACTGGGGTGCGCCAGACCAGAGATGACAGCAATACTCCATGTGAGGCCGGACCTGCGCTTTGTAGAGCGCTAGAATGTGGGCCGGCTTGAAGTATTGCCGTGCTCTATTTATGACGCCCAGTTTCTTTGAAGCCAGTTTGGCTTTGCCCTCCAGATGGCCACGGAATTGGCAATTGCTCGTGATTTCGAGACCCAGTATTCCGATACTAGGCGAGGCTTTAAGGGAAGTGTTCTCGAAGAGCGGTGATACGGCAAATGGGGTTTTTTTAGTGGTAAACGCGCAAACTTGAGTCTTCTGGGGGTTAAATTGGACAAGGTTCAACTTACCCCATTCCGCGACCTTCTCGAGAGAGGACTCGATAGAAGACACAAGTTTCACCCGGCACTGGTCGACGTTTTCCCGAGAGAGACCTGCATGGCCCGTGTATACGGCATCACCAGTGCTGTCGTCTGCATAGCAATGCATGTTGGCGGTGTCCAACATATCATTGATATGCAGAAGAAACAGCGTGGGAGATAGCACACAGCCTTGGGGCACTCCAGCGTTCACGGGCTTGGGATTCGAGCAATAACTATATCTATTGATAAAACATATGTACAATTTGAACTATGATATTCACAAAATTGCCTATAAACAACTAAATTTCGGACTGTCACATCATTTTAATTAGAGTTTGTTTGGGAAAAAACAGTAAGTTTTAAATTACATTTACACTTCACACTTACTTAGAGGAATACTTAGATACAGTTTAGCGTATGAGGTGTGAATATAATGCGTGTTATCCACAACAGTGCCATCAAATTGTATCAAAATATTATATATTCTAGGAAAATTATTCATAAAATTTTTAAAAATTATGAATTACATTACACTTTAACACTAGACACTTTAACATCAGACTTTAACACTACACATAAACATAAAATTGCCATACCCACTTTAAGAACACCCAGTGCAAATGAGTCATTTTTGAGAAATTCTGTTAGATTCTATTTCAACTCCCCATGACCATAATAGTACTGCCTGATAAATTTATTTTTCTTTTCATTTTTCATATATATTAATATCATGATAATGAGCAGTCAAAAAAGTAGAAAAATCAGAAAAAAAAAATTGCTCTTAACGCTATATATCTGTCCTTGTCCTTCTACTATCATAAATAAAATTTGAAAAACAAAATTTTATGAACGATGCGGGATCCGAACCCACGAACTCATCACCACGAAATCATCAGAGGGCGCTAAGCGAGTGTAACATTGACGTAGTGTTAAAAATTGAAATAAAAAGAAATAGTGCACATACATGAGTAAATTAAGTTTAAAAGTATAGTTTCCGCCCCAATAAAATATATATATAGTTAGAAAAACTTGATAATTGGTAAATGAAGTAAAAAGTGAAGTTACAAGTTTAGTGTTGTTGTGCTCGGAGCTATTGCGTCATCCTTCAAACGCTAAGCTACTTGTTGTAATATAACTACCTAAAGTTACATTGCTTAAATTTTTTTTTTGTAATGAAAACAATTAATATAATATTTAATATATTATTTAATTGAGTTTCTATATATCCTACTGCGGTGAATCTTAAAGACGTGCCAACTAGCTCCGTATATTTTCATAATCTTGTGCGCGTGTGTTGTTAAGAATAGTGAGTTATAATAGAAAAACGGGATAGAAAAACTTCAATAATCTATTTGTAAGTCATTTAAGTATGCATCTATATTTTCCCTTTTTAAATTATTATAATATTTAAAAATCAGTCAGTGGATGTAATCAAAAGATATTGACAATCAACTTACCATTTTTGACCGCAATCAAAGTTTGAATGGTGTTCATATGTTTCGTATGTATTAATGAAGCACAGGTGTTGTTTAGATTTTAAAACAATTTTGTAATGAACTTATATGTTAAAGATCAGTGTGAAGTTGACATTTAATTGTTAATTGTTAAAACCAATAACATAACGAAGAACGATCTCCAATCACTGCATTATACAAGTACCCTCATCCTTTTTTTGTGATTTCAACACGAAGTGATCTCAACAAAGAGTATATACCGGAGCATTTATTAATGTGCACATCATATTAATATTAATATTTTATTAAGTAGGGCAGCATTTATAACTGTGCTTAGATAAAAAATTAAAGTTATAAAAATGAACGTGTGTGATGGCTGTAGAAAATCAGTTTTAGCCAACGAAAGTATTTGCTATAGTGGATGTAAAAAAATTTTTCATCATTCATGCGTCAATATTGCAAAAGTAAATTACAAAAAAATTTCTAAAGAAAACAAAGCTGCATGGAAATGCTCTGCGTGTAAGATTTCATCAAAATGACTTGGAGACAATAGTGAAACCCCTGTACGGAGTCAAAAACAATGCACCAACGAGGACTTGGAAGAAGAAAAAAAGCGCGTACACCTTCCTTAAAGGCCGGCAACGCTCTTGCGATTCCTCTGGTGTTGCAAGAGAATGTGGGCGGCGGTGATCACTTAACACCAGGTGACCCGTACGCTCGTTTGTCCTCCTATTCCATAAAAAAAAAAGAATAATGTCAACCAGCCTGTGTGATCTTATTCGAACTGAGATTAGGAAAACGCTAAAAGTCGAAGTACCGAGAATAATCCGAGATATACTGTCAACCGAAATAATGCCTCTTAAAAGTGAAATAACAACTTTGACAGAGGCAGTAAATTTTGCCGCCATCAAGTATGACGAAATGAAGTCGCTCGTAGAAAAAAGGGATTCTGAAGTCAAAGAACTTATTTTAAGTAATTCAATGTTAGATAGAAAGGTTAGGGACTTGACAGAAAGACTATCAAACATTGAGCAATACTCCAGAAACACCAATATCGAGATACATGGTTTGCCTGAATTCAGAAATGAGAACTTACCTAAAATAATGTTACGTATCGGCGAAGTCGTATCCGAAAAAATTGAAGATAACGACATACTTTCTTGCACCAGAGTTGCTAAACAAAACCCAAAAAATGGGCAGCCAAGATCAGTTGTCATGAAGTTTCGTAGTAATCGCTGTCGTGATAATATTTTGGCTGCTATTCAAAAAGACAACAAAACTGATAAGAAAAATCTTCATGGTGCCACCAGGATAAAATGTAAAAAGTTGGGCTACAAGTTCATCTGGGTTCGAAATGGTCAAATTTACATTCGCAAGGATGAAAAGTCACAGGCAGTACGTATATCATCCCTAGTGTCGGAAGTCACTTAGCCATTGATCCCTGAACGTAGCTAATCTTCATGCTTAATTTTTACTATCAAAACGTCCGCGGTCTAAAGACTAAATTGACAGAGTTCTATTTAAGCATTCTGAATCAAAATTATGATGTAATTATTCTAACCGAAACGTGGCTAACAGCTGATATACATCATGAAGAATTATTTGATCCTAGATATACTGTTTACAGAAAAGATAGGAATTGCTCCCAAAAATCTAGAGGAGGTGGAGTCCTAATAGCAATCCTAAGCTCCTACGTAACCAAAAGAATGATAAATCTTGAAACGAAAGATGAAAATTTGTGGGTATCCTTAGGCAGTCAATATAAAAGTCACCAATCAAGTTCGAACCAATTAGGTATATGTGCTGTTTACCTTCCTCCGCCACTAAATAGAAGTGAAGTGAAAGATTTTTTTGAGTGTGCAAATGAAGCTGTTTCCTACTTTCATGAAGTTATAATCGTGGGTGACTTCAATATGAGCTCAATATCATGGACTGACAGTAATCAACCTAATGTTTATGAACCCAGGAACTATGATAATTACTTTGGGTTTAATTTGGTCGATTTTTTATCATTAAGTGGTTTAAAACAAAACAATAATGTAATGAATTGCAACGACAAGATTTTGGATTTGGTTCTTTCAACTAATCAAGCTCGGGTAACTAAGTCTAACATAATCATTAGTAAGCTAGATCCTTTACACCCACCTCTTAATATTCAAATAGATAAAATAAGCTTACAATTTATGAAAAAAAAAAAGCCAAGAATCAAATTTAATTTCATTAAAGCTAATTATAACACTATAATATCAAGTCTAATAAATGTTAACTGGAGGGAAAAACTTTGTACAGCTGAATGCGTTAATGAAATGTTGTATATATTTTATCAAGAAATTAACAAAACTGAAAGGCTTGAATTTTAATAAAGGATCTGGGCCTGATAACATTCCACCAGTATTTATCAAAAGATGTGCTATCGGTCTTTCATATCCACTAACGATAATTTTCAATAAATCTCTCAAAACAAGCACATTCCCGGAAGAATGGAAAAAGGCTCGCATTGTACCCATTTATAAAAAGGGTGAGATTAACAATGTCAAAAATTATAGACCAATTTCAATTTTAGGTACATTTTCAAAATTATTAGAATCTCTAATTTGCCCAGTATTAATGTCACACTGCAAAAAATACCTCAATGATAAGCAGCATGGTTTTAGATGTGGTAGATCTGTTTCATTATATTAATAACAGCGCACAAGCCATGGACAATGAACGACAAATTGATAGCATATACACAGACTTTTCTAGTGCTTTCGACAAAGTGAAATATAAAATCCTTCTCTCCAAACTTGATAAACAATATGGTATTGGAGGAAACTCATTGAAATGGTTAGAATCATATCTTACAAATAGGTATCAATTTGTTTCTATTAACGGCGAGTCTTCGTACAAATTTATTGTTTATTCTGGAGTACCTCAGGGATCTAACCTCGGACCTCTGCTTTTTGCATTATTTATAAATGATATAAGTTCATGCATTAAACACTCAGAGTATTCATTATACGCCGATGATATGAAACTATATAGAATAATCCAAACAGAGGACGATGCTATGTTACTTCAACAAGACTTAGACCGAATTATGGTGTGATAGAAATAAAATGATTATAAATGTTTCCAAGTGCCATCACATATCATTTACCAGAAAACGGTCCTCACTTCAAGCAACTTATAGTTTAAATAATGTAAATTTAAGAAAAGTAGAAGAGGTTAGAGATTTGGGTGTAATTTTAGATTGTAAACTGAACTTCATTCGCCATTACAATAAAATAATTTCTAAAGCTGCTCAGATATACGGCTTTATATGGCGACTGACAAAAGATTTTAAAAGCACCAAACCTAAAATTATTTTATGTAACGCACTCGTGCGGAGCATTCTCAAATTTGGCAGCACAATATGGAATCCATACTATTCGGTACATAGTGACCGAATCGAGAGGATTAATCGTACGTTTACTCGACATCTGTGTAAAAACAATAAAAACATAAGCAATAGAAGTTATTATTATAGCAGGTTACAATTCTTCAATTTACAAAAATTAGCAGCTCGTCGGCGTATGCTTGACATTACATATCTGTACAAAATTGTAAACAATAAAATAGATTCTGTGGACATATTAAATTGTATAACATTTCAAGTACCTCAACGTAATACTCGAAATAAAACAATTTTTTTTCTATTTACCGGTTACGAGAACTAATATTGGACGGAATGCACCTATCTATAGGATTTGTTCCACATATAACTGTATAATTTTAAATAATGCTGATTTAGATCTCTTCAACGACAATTTAGCGGATCTCAAACGAAAATTACTTGCAATTGCTTAATATTGTCATAAGATTTTCTTGTATATATTCATAAATTGTTAATTTCTGTCATATTTTGTAATAAGTTTAAATTAATTTACTAGCATTTTGTTTTAATTTTTAAGTCTTGTTTTTGCCAATTGTAAATATCTATTATGAAATGCTGTGAATGCCTTTAAGTAATAGATATACTAGACTATATAGAATCTTAATATTGTGTAAGCAAATGTCATGTATACCTATTGTTGGTGTTCCAATAAATAAAAAAAAAATCCGTCGTTTCGTGCCGGTCGCGGTGCTCTAACCAACTGAGCTAACCGTTCGAGCACCGCCTCGTTATAAAATTCTGTTTGCTTTGTTCAACTCTCAGGTTGTGGCTTCACCTACAGGATCTACTTCGAGGATAAATTTTGTTTTTCAAATTTTATTTGTGTATTAATCCTAGAAGTGAGGGTTATCACTTTAAAAACATAACATTGTCTTCTCCTATTATGCCCTCTCTCTCTTCCCCATTGCCCCACTTCGCTGCATCGCCCGCTGAGGCACTACGGGCCGGAACGTTTAGGGAGTATGCAATGAATTAGCGATAGGTTGCCTAATTGGCCACAAGTACCTGTAATTTATTTTAGTAGAATTAATTTTCTGATGTAAATTTTACCTATATGTTTTTATTAATAAATTGTACGTTACATACGCATATTACGTAAGTACGTATGATTAATCCCAGTGAGGTAAATCACTTTACAATAAGAAATTGTTACTAATTTCACTTACTTATTTCCACATACAAAGAAACTGAGGAATAAACTTAGAAGATGTTGTAAACACCGCGATAGGGAGAACCCTATCTTTGTCGTGTACTTCCTAAAAGACCGGCAGCGTAGCAGTAATTATTCTGATGTAGCTGGACAGAACGGAAGGTAATGATCACTAACTATAAGGTGACCCGCTAATATTATTCTTCTATTCCATAAAAAAAAACAACAGATGTCTGACGTGGCACACGGCGGTGCGACGGTGTTCGTTGATCTTGGTGTGAGTGTGTTCCCAGTCAAAGGTGCTGCCTTGGTCTGGATGAACCTTCATCGCTCCGGAGAAGGCGACTTAGCCACGCTCCACGCTGCTTGCCCCGTACTCCTTGGCTCTAAATGGGGTAAGACCATCTTCCTTAAAATTTACTTTAAACTCAAATTTAAATATTGTTCCAAATTGAGATCTTAAAAAGCGGCCTTGGCAGGAAGTGATCCCAGTGTTCCGTACCCGAAGGATAAAAACCGGGAACTCTGTTACTATGCGTCCGTCTGTATGTGGGACAACTCACTGTATATAGACATAGGTCTAGGTTCTTTTCCATTCAGTTACCAATATTTCGTTATAATTAGTTAAATTTTGGAGGGAGGAGGAGAGAGTTCCCGAGAACATAACGGTATGTTCTTTTAGAATTAGCCCCAGGAAATGTGTCCTCTTAAGGGTTGAGAGCCGTTGTTGTCAAACAAATATTAAGTAAACGAAAATCACTAAAATTTAATCTTTGCCTTGCCAAATGAAGACTAAATGGAAACCTACATTTATCAACGATATATACGTTTCTTCCTAAACCGTTCTTAAGTAGATTTTCAACAAAACCTTTTTATTGAACTTATTTAGCCAGAAACCATAGAATTGTGATTAAAGGTACAACTCTATTTAACAGTTGAGACTAACTATGAGCCCCAACCGCACATATATACCAAGCTTTGTCATAAATACTGAAACAAAGAAAAAAAAATCTATTGCAAATAACATTTATTACATTTACAGTGTGTTAGTTTAATACATAAATATAAAACAATTCAAAATATAAAAAGCTTATTCGAAGTGGTCTCCATTGGCTGCAATACAGTCCTTTAAGCGTTGAGGCCAGTTATCAATAAAAGCACGCACTCTTTCCATGGGAAAATTCTTCACTGCCTATCGTACCGATTGTTTTATGGATGCCAAATTATCATGGCGTTTAGAGCAAGCCGTACTCTCAAACTGACTATAAATCAGAATCCAGCGCATTAAGATCGGGACTAGACGATGGCTAGTCAGTCAGCTCTGATGAAGTCAAAACGTTCGTTTCCAATACTGCGTAGACCGAGCTTTATGCCCCGGCGCCGAATCTTGCTGGAAAGACCATTCTTGGTTATTGAATATGGTGCTGTTCAGGGGCTTCACTACCTTCTCAATAATGGTATCTTGATACACTTGTACCGATGCTTTGATACATTTTTCGCAAAAGTATGGCTCAGTCACTCCTTCATAGCTTATTAGCTAAGTGGGGTATTCCCCACCAAACTATCACTGAAGTCGGATAGTGCCCACGTTGCACTCTGTCGACTTATTGGGAAGATTCCTTAGAGCCTTGAGCATAAATATTTATATTTTGTTTGTTAAAATGTTGCTCAATTGTAAAAAGTTCTCATCCGTAAACAAATTTTTCTGTGTCCTCCCTTTGCGTACTGATTTAGTAGTTGTTTCGAGTTTACCACCCTATTCTTTTTTAAAGTATACGTTAAGAAATGACCAGTTCGTCTCTTATAGGCTGCAAGTCCTAAGTCATATTTTAAAATACGCGACATGTTTCTAGGTGCTATCTTCATCTCCCGAGATAAAATCTCTTGCTTTCTCACAGGATTTCTTCGAATTCTTTCCCTTACTGCTTTGAACACCTTAATGCAATCACAGCGATTTGGGTCTCTTTATCACCGTACTGCATTTTAATATCGCAAAATATTGTTCAATGTATTTGCGCCAAAATGAGAAAACTCAATGAACAATTATATAAAAATGACGGATTCTAAATTCAAATGTTACATTTTGTTTATGTTTAATTGTGCAGAATTTATGGCCATCCCAATATTATCTGCAGATAGAGATAAATTACTACCTTCTACTGTCAATAATCTGAAGCTGTCCCAATATACCCGATAAGTCATTCTTATCACCTTATTATTTGAATTGCAATTTCCATATAAACTTCTATCGCTGGTAAGCTATACGTCGTCCCATTGACAGACAGTATATACGGATAAGGTGAGTTACCGCCAATAAGTTTATTGAGACAGAAAAGTCAACGATAGTTACGATTTTTATCTCAAGTAAGAGATAGACTGAAAATTGGGAATGGCCATAAAATATATCCTTATTTTCAAAGAAGCAGCTCCTATGGAGCAACTCGATCATGAGTAATAGGGTACTTCCGTTTAGAACCTTGCCAAAATGAAGCAATATGAAATAAGAGTATTATTAAGTGTTTTTATTTTCAGCGAGCAACAAATGGATTCATGAAAGAGGTCAAGAATTTTTGAGACCTTGTGGTCTTGAGTATCAATCACAAGACATGCACATAAAGCTACCACGAAATGTCCCTACCACTCAAAATAATATTTTATTACGAATTTAAAGTGATGTTTATAAGAGTGTTATTTTAAAATGAATAAATAATTGAAGAAATAACGTTGTTTCAATACTTATCTATATTAGCAACTAGAAGTACAATATACGGAGTCCTACCCAACCATTTCATGATATCAAAAGTAGTGTGTGCGTGTAATCTTTACGCGCGATTGAAGTAAAACTTAATAATAATTAACTTTAGGAATAATTAACATATACATTTATATATTACATTAAATAAAGCTTTGTTACCAAATAAGCACTCACGTATTACTGAGGAGCTTTCTTAGACTTTTTGCTATTTTTTTTCTCGGAAACGCTAACGATATAACTTTATCTTTTGAGCTAAGTTGGCATTTTCTCTCTACCTAAAATAAAAGAATGCCTTTATAAAAAATAATATAACGTAATCAAGTAAGATTTTATATATTTTACAAAGAATAATATAAGGTTATATTTTGATATTTTTATTCGTCAGAAAATAAACACTTAAACATTTTACATTGATGAAAGAGTAAAATATTTCTGGGATTCCGCCATTTTATTTGATTGATTATTATATTCTTAAATTATGAAAACTTTCGAGTGTCATTATTAAATTATTTATTAATACGGCTTTACCCACGTTTTTGTCGGTCTCGATACCGACTAGTTTCGGACCAGTCGGAGGTCCTTCATCAGGGTGAGTTTTGTGGGTTCGCGATTACGATTTTGGTTTCTTCGTCAAATATTAGGACAGGCAATGGGTTCAAGCCCATACAGCCATAAATTGTATAAAAAACAGTAAAATTAAATGTAAAAAAAGTCTGTGACAGATTAAACTATCTATCAGCCATCAACTAATCAGGGATTCCCGCCCTCGACTAATTAAGAACCTCAACCGTCAAGCAGTCGTGATTATTTTGAAGCCGATGAAACACCAATAAAACGGCATTACTACGTTGAAGAATTAAAAGAGATATGGAATTTAATTAAGATATATCAGCGATTGGGTAGGCGCGAGCAAACTCTTGCCCTTGCTGAGATTAAAGGAATGATTCCAAGGCAAAAAATTTGTAATTATCATGAAAAACCAATGACGATTGTATATTCATCCAATCGGACTGTGGGCTCCTTTATATGCAGTAACAAAGCATGCAGAGTCAAATCTCATGTTAGCCGAGGAAATGGTACTTGGTTTGACGGTATTCGAACAACATTACCACAAGTATTTTATCAACTACAATTCATTAAAAATGGTTAGGTTAGGTTATGTTAGAACAGTTAAAACAACGCACGAGCCGAGCGTAGCGTGCCGCGGCATCGGCCGGCGAGTGCCAGAACCAAATTGTAGACGTTTCCCCCCATTACCAAATTAGGGAGGGGGGAGGGTAGAATTTTATTTTGGTTTTTCTTGAAAACTGTGTATAACGTTATAATAAGAGTGGTAGCACTATAATCGTGGACCAAAGCTCTATCAACTACAATTCATTAAAATTGCTTAGGTTAGGTTAGGTTATGTTAGAACAGTTAAAACAACGCACGAACCGAGTGTAGCGTGCCGCGGTAGCGGCCTACGAGTTCCAGAACAAAATTTTAGGCGTTTCCCCCCATTACCAAATTAGGGAGGGGGGGGGGAGGCTAGACTTTTATTTTGGGTTTTCTTGAAAACTGTGTATAACGTTGTTATAAGAGTGGTAGCATTATAATCGTGGACCAAAGCTCTATCAACTACAATTCATTAAAATTGGTTAGGTTAAGTTATGTTAGAACAGTTAAAACAACGCACAAGCCGAGCTTAGCGTGCCGCGGCAGCGGCCGGAGAGTGCCAGAACCAAATTGTATGCGTTTCTTCTCCCATTAACAAGTTAGGGAGGGGGGAAGGTAGAATTTTTTTCGTCTATTTTTTGAAACTGTGTATTACCAGTGAGTGCCAGAAACGAATTCTTGACGTTTACGTTTTACGTTTAAAAATGTCATAATTTGAGGTTAGGTTATATACTATTAATATTCACAAATCAAAGTATACAGCTTTTAATATATCTGCACGCTCTACACCTAAAGAACCTTTACATATTTACCTGCATGATTGCTCAACAAAAAATACTCAGAGCAGATGCACCTGTGCACCACTTGAACGAGTCTCACATATTAAATCTCGGTGTGTTAATTGATGAGAGGTTAACTTGGTCATACCACATTGATGCACTATGCAAAAGAGTAAGAAAGCTTTCACATATTTTCAAAAAACTAAAGTATGTTGCGGACACACATTTAAACACTATATTATACTACGCGCTATGCCAGTCTATCCTGAGCTATAGTATTATTTCATGGGGAGCCGCAATAAAGACACTTCTAATTATACTAGAAAGAGCCCAACGTGCAATATGAAAAATAGCATACAATAAGCCGTGGCGATATTCAACAGACTCCCTCTACTCAGAGCTAAACCATCTTCGAATAAGGCAATTATTTAACTCCTCTACATTACTTAAGGCGAGGTTTTCCCAACACATAAGGTAAAAATTGCGCGAACGTTAGATTCGATAGGTACGCATGGACACGGGCGTCGGGCATGGCTGAGAACGAACCGAGCGATGCGGGTCAACGACCGCCGACCCAGAAGGACTGCGTAATATTTTTTAAAACTTACAGTTGTGCTAGAGTACGGAATTACTGTGATAATATTTTTTATGCATTTTTGAAGTAAATCTTTTTTATCGACGTATGAGAGAAATGTTATATTACGCGCAAAATTATGATTTCAACATTATGGATATCGTATCGGAGATTCTCGAAGGTGCAGAGAACTAATTTGGGATCATTTTTGAAATACAAGATGGCCGCCGCGCAAAATTAAGATTTCAACAATATGGGTATCGTATCCGAGGTTCTCGAGGGTGCAGAGAACGAATTTGGGATCATTTTTGAAATCCAAGATGGCTGCCGCGCAAAATTATGATTTCAACAATATGGGTTAAAAAACACTTCAATCATGCCTCCAGGTCCTTCAAAAGAGTTATTGCTGACGCGAAGTCGAAGCACATTGGCAGAATTGGCGAGAGACTTGCACGCTTTCCCTCGGGAACTCGTGCGTTCTGGTCGCTCGCCAAGGCTGTCCAAGGAAACTTCAACCAGCCAGCAATTCCGCCACTGCACAGGGATGATGACTCGCTGGCCCATGACGCGAAAGAGAAAGCTGATCTCCTGGGCTCCCTCTTCGCGTCCAACTCGACTCTGGATGATCAAGGTGCAACACCACCGCATATTCCGCGGTGCGATTCATATATGCCGGAGAGAAAAATCCGGTATGGTGCCGTGCTTAAGGCGCTTCTCACCTTGGACATTCACAAATCGAGCGGGCCACGGCCTGTATTGGCATACTTGGCGTCGATATATCGAGCGACGTTCAGTTCCGTAGTCACTTGGAAGAGAAGGCCAAACTGGCCTCTAAAAAGCTTGGTGTACTCAGTAAGGCGAGACAGTACTTCACTAAAAGCCACCGCCTGCAAATTTATAAGGCGCAAATTCGGCCTCACATGGAGTACTGTTCTCACCTCTGGGCGGGTGCTCCCCAGCACCAGCTTCTTCTATTTGACCGCATACAACGAAGAGCTGCTCGAATCATCGACGATCAAGTCATCGCCGATCGGCTTGATTCTCTAGAATTGCGTAGAGATGTGGGTTCTCTCTGCATCTTCTACCGCATTTATCACGGGGAGTGCTCAGAAAAGCTGTACGGGTTGATTCCAGCGGCCGAATTCCACCATCGGACATTACGTGCAAAGTACCATCCGTATCACGTAGACGTCTGGCATTCCACAACCGCGCGTTTTCATCGAAATTTCTTGCCTCGCAGAGCCACTTTGTGAAATCAACTACCGGCAGCGGTCTTCCCGAACAGATACGACTTAGGGACCTTCAAGAAAAAAGCATACTCCCACCTTACCTTAAAGGCCGGCAACGCATTTCTTGACACACCTGTTGTTGCGGATGTCCATGGGCGGTTGCCTCACCTCTCCCCATCCCGTGAGCCTCTTGCCCGTTTGCCCCCTCTCATATAAAAAAAAAATGGGTATCGTATCCGAGGTTCTCGAGGGCGCAGAGAACGAATTTGGGATCATTTTTGAAATCCAAGTTGGCCGCTGCGCAAAAATATGATTTCAACAGTATGGGTATCGTATCCAAGGTTCTCGAGGGTGCAGAGAACGAATTTGGAATCATTTTTGAAATCCAAGATGGCCGCCACACTTAATTATGATTTCAGCAATATGGATATCGTGTCCGAGGTTCTCGAGGGTGCAGAGAACGATTCTGTGATCATTTTTGAATTCAAAGATGGCCGCCGCTCATAATTATGATTTCAGCAACTTGGATATCGTGTCCAAGGTTCTCGAGGGTGCAGAAAACGATTTTGGGATCAATTTTGAAATCCAAGATGGCCACCGCTCAAAATCTGTCCTCGACAACCTCGAGAACCATATACGGTATCCATATTGCTGAAATCATAATTTTGTGCGGCGGCCAAAGTGCAAAGTCCAAACGCAGTTGTAAAAAAGGTATATTTGATTGGTAAAAAGTTTTAAATTACAATGATATAGAAAAACTTATAAATATAGTAAACTAAAAATCAATAATTTTAATTATTATACCAACGTTAGCAATTTTCTTATCTTTCTTAGCACAAACACATACACACACATCCATACATATACACACATCCATACACACACATGCACGCAAATTTATTTTATTTTTATTTTGTACCCCCCTATAATAATAGGGGAAGAGACTGGACCACACGACACAGGGAATCCTAGTGTGAGGCCAGAATACTTGTAAAATTAAAGTTACTTACTTTAAACCAATGTATACTGTTACAAGTTAACAGATATTTTGTAAATCTATGTAACTAATATGGTACTGCAATAAATTATTCTAATACTTATAATGCGTATAATAATTCGTGCTACGGGATACTAAGTTTTAACTGAATTCGTTTCTGGCATTCGCCGGCCGCTACCGCGGCCCGATACGCTCGGCTCATGCGTTGTTTTAACTGTTGTAACATAACCTAACCTAACCAATTTTAACGAATTGTTGTTGATAGAGCTGTTGTCCACGATTATAGTGCTACCTCTCTTATTACAACGCAATACTCAGTTTTCAAGAAAAAACTAAAAAAAGTCTATTCTCCCCCCTCCCTTATTTGTTAATGGGGGAAAACGCCTACAATTTGGTTCTGGTGCTCGCCGGACGCTGCCGCGGCACGCTACGCTGGGCTCGTGCGTTATTTTAACTGTTCTAACATAACCTAACCTAACCAATTTTAATAAATTGTAGTTCATAGAGCTTTGGAGATTGATGAACATGAACAATAAACCCTGTTATAAATGTTTTGTTGAAATAATTATTGATGAAGCCGTCTAATCTGTCATAGACTATTTTTTACATTTCATTTAACTGTTTTTCATACAATTTATGGCTGTATGGGCTTAAAACCTTTGCCTGTCCTAATATTTTATGAAGAATCCAAAATCAGTTCATGACAGTTTTTAGCCTCCCGCCGCGATGTCAGTAGTGTTTATTTACGTTATTTACCTATTTTAGGTTAGATTTTTTTTCGTTATTTTCTTGAAAACGGTGCATTACCTTGTAATAAGAGTGGTATCATTAAAATCGTGGACTAAAGTTCTATCAACTTCAATATTTTTTACATCCAAATTCGTGCTACGGGATACTAAGTTTTAACCTTCATTTATATATATATATCATCCACCGAAAAGAAAATCTAAATCCACAAGTGAGATGCAAAAACAGGATCGTATCTTATCCTAGTCTGCTGAACAACACTCACGTGCCCTACACAGCGGCAATCTGAAAAGTGTGAGTTTTAAGTTCGGTACCATGCTCCGGATCGGGAAATCAGATTTTTGTCCGGATGTGAGGTCAACAGAAGATCCAACAGTAAACATGTATGACATTTCACGTCTGGGATTCGCGTCGGCATAATAACCAGTTGTTTTAGACTTCCAGTTCAGTCGTCAACAGATCATATTGTTGCGTAGCAACGCTGCAACGTAAATGACGATAATGTCAAACTTCAAGACATTGTTAATTTCAACAGCTCCGTCAGCAATACTCGTAGCTCAGCGGAAAAGTGTTTACTTTAGACGCTGTAGACCCGGGTTCGATACACCTACCAGTGTATGGAATTTTTTGGGTTTTGTTAAGTTAATGGAAATTTCTAGTAAGTTCAGGATCAAATCGAACAGAAAAGAAGGGATGGAAAATGTGTAAGTACGATAGAAATAGTTAAAAGAATTTTCTAGTACAATTTAAATTTAAAGATGGAATGGGAGAATCATTTTGAAAATAGAACAGATCCGGGGGTATATAAGCCGTACTAAGCGTAGCCTACGGCAGTTCTAGTTCTGACTCGAAAGTGTAAAGAAGAAGAAGAAGAAGAAAAGAAGAATTAGTGAAAAGTGTGAGTGTTCCAAGAAGAAGAAGATAGAAGAGACTTAGTGTTCGGTGCGGTGTGACGTGTTGATGGTACTGCCGCCCACATGAGGAACAGCGGCAGACCGGCGAAGTGAAAGTTCAGAAAAAGTGAACGCAAAAAAGACTCGTTCCTATAAGCGGAGTATTATTTCCAATCCCTGAGCCACTCCCGTGTCAATATATTGGACGTTAAAACGTTCCAAACCACAATCATGTCGAAATTGAGCTAAGAACACAAAACTGGTCACGTGATTCCATATTACCGCACTGACAAAAATTAGCAGCCCTACTGTGACTCTTTAAATGACCAAAAGAAAAATTTTGTAGCCCAATCCACATATATGGAATACACTAATATTTATTAAACTTTAGACACGAATTCCTTAAAATGTGATGTTTGTGGCTTGGAATGTTTTTCAGGAACTACGTCCAATTTACCCTATAGTAAGGTTCAAACATTATTATAGGTCCCACGATAGTACCTTGGATTGAGAAGAGTACATTCAGATAAACATTTTTTGCCATCAATTGATAGTTCTACAGTTTGCTTACGATATTGTGAGTTAGAAATCTGTTAAGAGTTTTCAACTTAAGAAAAAATTTTAACGTTAAAGATCTATTGATGGTATCAGAGGCACGCGATAAGTCTAGCAAAATTAAGATTGTACCCGGCCCCTTATCTTGGGCATCTAAGACATTATGTAATAGATCCATTAAAGCAGTAGTATAGGATTTCCGAATGCCTGACTTCAGTTTTAGTAGTATGTTGTCCATCTCTAAATATTCTGAGAGTTGAGCGCAAACCACTTTCTCGATACTTTTGATAGGCATTGTAATTTACTAATTGGACGTAATTCTCTCAATAAATCAATATTCGTAAAATGTTAACGCCATCACAGATGGGTTTCATGCTATGATGCAGTGATCATAATATGCTGAAGTTGGTTCCTACCAGATCGGACTGCTGCATACAGAGGCACTGGATTGAGATTGCCAATGATCTGATAAAATGACACGTACTTAATAACAAAGAATAATTACTAATACTATGCACTGACCTAGGATAAGATAAAAGAAAACTTTTTCAATGATAAATTTAATTAAGTTATGCTTAACAATTAATTGTAATAACTACTTTCATTTTTATTTGTATATTTTTTTCTTTTGCTGTAATAACTCTGTAAGGGTAGACTAATTTAGCAATAGCACAAACTTCAGTGGTTTTTATTGCCTTGAAACCTTAATAATAATTATATAATGTATTACAAAAAGCTAGATGAGACCTGGATTTAATTGGAACCAAATTCAGACCTCTCTCACTCTACGTGTAGGCATCGAAATCATAAGTACGCGCGGCGGCCTTTACAGAGAGGCTATCCAGTAAGGACTCACGAGGAGCGAGCAGTGACGTATGCTCGAGTTTTGTTCGTCCCCTACTTCACCGGTCCGACTGATCATTTAAGAATGGAGAAACATTACAAAAGCAAAGCAAATTAACGGTCATTGCGATCCAAAATAATTTTTCAATCTTCCTAAAGATGCTGATAGAATCTAATTTAAAGTGATAATTTATTATAATGAAATTATCATCCATGATAGCTACCTATTTATTTCCTATTCTAAGTAGGTTTGCCTATGTCGTGGTCTTCCAACGCATACATTAATTACTATCTGCAACGAATGTAGGTCTGACAACGAAAGAATATTTATTTTAAATAACGATTATATATGACGAGGAAAGAACCTCTGTATTGTTTTTAAAAGGTGTGACGTCATTACTGTTGACATCACAATTGCTATCTTGCTGAAGATCACTCATTGGTTCTTCCATAGAAAAATACACGAGTAAGTATTTTATTAATTTCGTTTATTCAACGGGCAGCGTTACGACGTCCCATAGAGGTCCGTACCATACGACAACCCGAGCACGACTTTAGTCTCTTTTTTTTTTTTGAGAGGAAGAAATACTGTTACGTATTTACGCCCCGGAACGGGGCGTAATATGTCGGACTCGAGTGTCCGCGTAAGCGGACACCCCATACCGACTAAAACCTCCTCTGTGCTGTTAGCAGCTCTGGCTTTCACAGCGAAGTAGGACGTGGGCCGTAGAGGCCGCAAAGACTACGCAACAACAGTCGCGGGGCGTCTCCTAAGGAGACTCGAACCTCAGACCGGCTGTGTGCTTGTGGGAAGGAGAGAGAATGAAAATGACGATGAAATGAAGATGAAAGATGGAGAGGTGACAAGAACACACTCGCCGGCGAGTGTGGTGATGTTTTGTGTAATGTATGTAAGTGTGTATGTATGTGTTTATGATTGTGTGTATGTTTGTTTGAATGTATGTAAGTAGTGTAAATGTTAGTGTGCATGTATGTTTGTGTCTGTTTGTGGAGTGTGTTTGTGATTGTGTAAGTGGTGTATGTCAGTCCGTCAGTCAGTCCGTGTGTGAGTGAGTGTAGTGTAACGATTACAGGACGAGGACTAGCGTCTCGATGGGTATCAAAAATGTGTGGTGTATCTAGGGTGCGGGCCGCTGACCATTGTCAGAGTGACGAGTGCCAGTGGTTTGCGGTGGTTGACCGCGCCTACGCCTGCGAAGGCGGTGTGTGCGTGTCTGTGTCGGTGTTTGTGTGGGTGTCGCGTTCGCGATGGTGATGTCGTCATCCGGGTCTACCGTTACGTGTCTGGGACGTCTTATTGGGTTGAGACTATGGTGAATGGGGGGTGTACCCGCATGCCTTCCTAACCAAGATGTTGGGATGGTTAGGCGCCTTGTCAAAGAAGCGTCGCGAGATCTCTTTAAAGTGTTGAGCTATCGTCGGAAGCTCTAGGTCGCGGTGAAGGTCAACGTTTCGGATGAACCACGGGGCTCCGGTTGCCATGCGCGTGAATTTATTTTGAACTACTTGCAAACGACGTAAGTAGCTCGGTCGGGTGTGCGCGAAAACGACACTTGCGTATGACAGTGTGGGCCGTACGATGGTTTTGTACAGCGTCACTTTGTGTTTGAGCGGAAGTTTGCTTCGCCCACACACAAGTGGATAAAGGCGACTGAGGACAAATCGGGCTCTATTGCATATTCATATTGCTGTTGAACGTGACTCCTAAGTATTTGTAATCCTTCACCCACGGTATGGGTGTTTCATACAGTTTAATAACGTCGGTCGGTTGTTTTTTTAACGCGGATGCTATTCGCGTTACCGAAGAGTACCGCTGCACTCTTGGTGGGGTTCACTTCAATCCGCCATTTTCTGAACCAGTTGCCTAGTTCATCGACGGCGGCTTGAAGCACTTTAATGTTCTTGTTCAAGGTTGAGCGGTTGGAGCCAAAGTAGAGTGCCATGTCGTCAGCGTACTGAGCGAGCTGGACACTCGGAAACTTGGGAATGTCGCTCGTGAAGAGCGAGAAAAGAGTGGGAGAGAGGACCGAACCCTGTGGCACGCCAGACCTGATGGGTCTGGGTGAGGATAGGGTGCCCTCTACTCGATATCGGAAGGAGCGATCAGTAAGGTAGGCTCGAATGATTCGCCTGTCTGGCACTCCCAGTTGATACAACTTGAATACTAAGCCGTTGTGCCATACCTTGTCGAAGGCCTTCGCGACATCGAAAAACACGGCTGCCGTGGTAGCGTGAAATTGACGCCGTATGAGAATGTACTCGGTGAGTCGGTGAGCCTGCTGGGGACACGAGTGAGCGGTTCTGAATCCGAACTGTATGTCGAGTATCAGGTTAAGCTCCGCGATGTAATGATTAAGACGCGCGAGAATTAATCTTTCGTAAAGTTTCCCGATCGAGTTAATTAAGCTAATAGGCCTATAGCTACTCGGATTAGCTTTAGGTTTATTGGGTTTTGGGATACCGATAACAATGGAATCCTTCCATTGTTCGGGGAACGCGCTATTAGACAATAGAATATTAAAAATAAAAAGGTAACCAATAAAGTAATAAGAGTCGAGGGTAGGATTTGAAGAACCCTATTGTTTATAGTGTCGGGCCCCGGGGCCTTCTTGGAGTGAAGCTCCTTAATGATTAGCTTCACCTCTTCGTAAGAGGTGGGTTTTATTACATCGCCTGAAGGGCTCAGAGCGGAGCGACGTTCAACTTCACGATCAACTTCGTCAACGTGTGTCGGGTCGGCTGCTGCATTTGGAGAGCACTGACTCTCGAGACTATCGGCGAGGCATTCAGCCTTCTCATCGTCATCGAGCGCCGGCTGCAGTCCCGGTCTGTCCAAAGGAGGCATGACAGTGGGCGGCTCCTGTTTGAACGCGCGAGGCAGCTTCCAGAAAGCCACATGTGATGGCTTAAGGTTGCCGAGCAAGCGGTCCCACCGTTCGCCGATACGTTCCCGTACCACCCGCTGTAGGTAGCGGAGGTGGCGCCTATTCTCGACCGACGGATACCTATCGTAAAGGTTTTAGTGTCGATCGTGCGGGCTGTATTTATAGGACCCGGCGCACGTGCTCGTGTTTTATATTCATGTTGTTTTTTACAATAATTTCACATCACAATGTAATTTATCAACTAAATTTAACTAAAATTAGTTAAACTAAATTATTCTCGTTTTTATAATAGGTGTGTTGTAGTATTTGCGCCGATATATACATTATTACAATTATAATTATATAGAAAAAACTGAGCTATTTTTATAAGTTGACCTTAAACTAGGTAGACACAGTTTTAGGTAAAGAAGACAACCCTAATGTCGTCAGAAGAGGTAAGAGTCGTGCAATGCAAAGAGAGGAAACTTCTAGATGAATAGGTCGGTGTCAGCCAAGATAGGTTGTAATACATTGTTATAGGTGAGATGTGCTTGAGTCGTGAGGAGGCGAGAGGCGAGAGCGGGTCACGGCGGAAGGACACCGATTCAAAAAATTAAAATAATCGCTAACTAGAATTAGATTAATTAATTAGATTGTATAAAAATACGCAATTATTTTTATACTTTTTAGTGCATATCATATCTATTGTTTTGAAATAGTGTTTTTGAAGTCGGTAGTTTATTGTTATTTTTTTTTATTGTAATTGGAAAACCTTCAGCTAAATACAATAATAGTTAGGAAAATATTTACATAAAAGGCTATTTACAAGTTTTCGCAGATATTTACTAATGATAATTACATAATAAATAGTAACTAGATTAATATTAACAAATGGAGGATGAGAAAATCTGATCTAGCGACATGGTAAGAAAGATTCGTTAGTTTATTTAAGAATGTTATCTTTTATACCTACATAAAATATTAATACATAAACGGACGTGCATCTACATGAACGTGTTCAATAAAGGCTGACATTTATTGAATACAATTTTGCCTTTTCACCAAACTCTCACTAAACTACCTTTGAAGTATATCCTTTGCATTAAAAAATAATCATCGAAATCGTTTGGCGCGATATTGAGTTATTCGTAAACTTTTCGTCGACATACGTATAGCAAATTTAAGACTTTTATGGTTTTCTCGTCGATTCCATTCGGGTCCCCACGGGAAGCACCAGCTTTCAACTAAAAAAATAATTATCAAAATCAGTTCAACCAGTCGAAAGAATTGAAGTAACAAACACAGAAAAAAACCGACGCTTGAGAACCTCCTCCTTTTTTGATGTCGGTTAAAAATGTAGGTTAATAGCGCTATGCAATCTGAATTACACCTTATTGTGTGAACTCAAGAGTCCCTATTTCTCTAACTGATTTTGCTGAGTGAGACTTGTTGACTATTACAATATTATATTCTTTGTCAAAATCGACAATACTCATTTGATAAAGCGATAAGCCCTACACGTTTCAATTATTTTGGACCAGTTTTTGCTTTAATTTGTTGTCAGGTAAGTAATTCGTAAACGTTTAAAGTAATACTGAAAGATACTTGTTTTAGAAGTTAAAATTGGACAATTTAGTTGAAAAACAGTTCTAAAATTTTAATGTTATGGTAAAGGTTTTGTGCAGGTTACAGTCTTGTTGGTATGTTTTGTTCAGATTTTAATTTAATTTAATTATTTAAATACATATAGATTGAATGATACATACTTTATGCTGATTTTTCTCATGTTATATTTAACCAAGTAGATTCATATGAACCGACAGTGGAATCAATCCTAAATTATCAATACTATAATTCTTGTAATTTAACCTAAGCAAAAACGGGTTGAATCTCAATGAATTTAGGAAATTAATCGCTTAAGAATTTACAGGTAGCGGATAATTAAAAAAGGTGAAAACAAATTTGTTTGATTATTATGTTTTCCTGCTCTAACTACTCAGCCAAATATAATGAAATATGCTACATGCGTTGTCAGGGGTGCAGAAAAGTATAAGGGTTCATTTTACCTCGAGAGTTGTATGTTTGTAAGGAAGCACAACACTAAATTACCGTGGAGGAAATTGACAGTAGAAGCTACTTGCAAATATAAACTTCTCGCAATATTTCCTAAAAACTGTTACATTATAAGCACAGTGTCTGAAGAATAAGATTTTTTAACCTGTGCGTGCTGCCAGTGATGACAGACGAAACGCAGACGTGGTCGCTAACTATGTGCCTTATGAAGAAGCTCATGGTCGCTCATAGGGCAAAGGATTCCTATCCATTGCCCTGCAATATGCTCGAATTTTCCCTGCGAGATCTAATCAGAAATGAGGAGATCCGTAGAGGATCCAAAGTCACTGACATAACCCGAATAGAATTGCGAAACTGAAGTGTCAGTGGGCATGGCATATAGCTCGACGGACAGATGGCCGTTGGGGCTTTCAAATCCTTGAATCGGGACCACGTACTGGAAGACGCAGTGTTGGTAAATCCCCCACAAGATGGACCGATGATCTGGTTAAGATTCCGGTAAAGATTGCATGAGGGCTGCACAAAACCGATCCTCGTAGAAATCTTCGGAGGAGGCCTTTATCCAGCAGTGGAAGTTGTCTGGTGAAAATATGATGCAATAACATATTTTATATAAAATTTAGAACTCATTGTATTTCTTTTCTAGGATATGCAGTAAATGGATAACATGTCACAGCTTAACGTCATCTCTCTATCCATATTAGTTGTAAGTTTTGCGATCTTGGTGAATGGAGATATATTCACTTCAACACACGAGATGGAGTATCTGTTACCAACACATCAGAGAATCTTAGAAGAATTAGATGACTATATTATTAAAGAAGATCAAAGACTCAACACTTTGAAACGGTGAGATCATGTATTGCTTTTAAATTAGTCACCAATTTTAGTGAGTTTTGATCCGGTATGGCAAGTTTACCTTCACCAATTACATTAATAATAATGCACCGCCGATGATTCTTGTTGTTCAAAAACTGAAAATATATGTGGATTACGTATTTGAAGAAGCAGTATTGGTAGGCCCCCCACAAGATGACCGACGATTTGGTCAAAATAGCTGGAATACGTTGGTTGAGCGAAGCGCAGGACCGATCGTTTTGGAGATCTTTGGGGGAGGCCTTTGAGCAGCGGTGGACGTCTTTCGGCTGATGATGATGAAGATGACGCTTATTAACGTTCTTAAATTTGTGAAAAGTGCTTCTTTGCTCCTACGTATTTAAATAGTCCCTCACTCGAGATTTTTTTTAAAGGAATACTGATACTGCTCAGCCCAACATAGGCAACTAACGAAAATTATAATTATAGCCTGTAAAATATATTTGTATTATTGTTGTGCTGCAGGGTTTTTCTTTGCAGTTCTTTTTCGAGTAGATATTAAGTTTTGCCATGAACTTCAATAGGTAAACTCATTAGATATAAGTTTAGATGTTTGTTTGTTATTGACAACCCAAGTGGCACTTTGTGTCCTACGGGTAAAATAAATATCTTTGAATCTTTTAAGCAAGGAGGCCGTAGTATTGGCAGTGATCACTAACCATCTAGGAACCCATTCTTACATTCCTCTATTATTCTTACAATAATAATATTAAAATCATAATAATATGTAAAACAGTAAGCGATTAACATTAACATCGAGAATACAATAATTGAAAAAGGGGATTCTTCGCTCAATACCTGAGTCTCTGGTGCATCAATCGTAACGCTCTTCCCTTTATGAAATAACTCTTATAAACACGTTTTTTAACAGTTTAATCTTACAATCGCACACACATACACACACACCAAACATACAATTTTCCCTTCTGAACTCACCTCAGACTACTCACACTACCTTCCTGAACATAACCTTCCTCCATTCTCTGAATCATGTCTGCGGTTCTTTCCTTTTTGACAGTCAACTTTTATTAATAACCTTTACTTATATCATTTTTATAACTTTGCCTGTGATAAATAATGGTAAAAGAGCGGTGCCTCCCAACACAGGCGATAGCTTAATGGGAGACCTGCCCCTCCGCCTTGAAAAGGAGCCTCTCTTGTTGTAAGTGACAGGTTTCCAATGGAATACATCTTCGATAAGAAATACAAAATGCAGCTGCACGAAAAACCAACAGAGGACTCTAATGTTATAGACCTTAGGATATTCACCGATGGCTCGAAAGCAAGGTCTGGCACGGGATACGGAGTGTTCTCCGAAGATCTAAATATAAAAATAGCTCAGAACACTGTCTTCCAAGCAGAAAGCATGAGTATCATAGAAGCGGCTACTTTGCCCTGTACTTTCCACGGGGCGTAAAAAGAATAGGGGAGTCCCAGGCCCATGGGTGTCGTAAGAGGCGACTAAGGGCTTTTTAGAAGTGGGAGAGTTACGCTGCCGTCTTATGACGTCAGCATAATCGGGCCAGACTTGTCCGGGTTAATTACCACACTTGCACAGAATACCGGCGTGAAGTAGCGGCCTAGTGCCGCTATGTTTCGCATAGGTTAGTGTCGAGGACCGGAGGCCATCCCTTCCCCCCCCCCTCCCCCAACATAATATGAGAGTGGTCTTGAAAAATAAATTACCCCAGGAGGGTACCGGCTCTACCAGAGCCGGAGAATCGCTCCCCGAGCACTCTCGCTCGGGCTGCCCTTCGTGTTCTGGGGAAGGCACAGAACCGCGCATGACCGAGGACAAACGAGGCAGTAACACCACGGCACCCCGCTCCACGCTCAACGTGGACTTTTGCAATATCAGGGGAATTCACTCCAAATTAAACGCCGTCCACCACCACCTTGAGATGGCGCAGCCGGCCTTGTGTTTCCTTACGGAGAGGCAGATATCTCGTCCTAGCGATACGTCATATTTAACGTACGTGTGTACGTTAGGGAGGATATTTGCTGTCCCCGTCTCGGCAATTTTGAGGGTAGGGACCTATCTACTCTCTGGCTCCGGGTAGATTTACAGGACCACGTCCGCATCTATGCGTGTGTCTACAGGTCCCATAGTGGTAACGCAGAAACCGATCAACTCATGGGCAGCGTTCAAGCGGCAATTGACGATGTGCTTCCACAGATTCCCTCCGCTGAAATCGTAGTCTTGGGTGATTCCAACGGGCACAATGCCGAATGGCTTGGATCACGCACCACAGACTACGTAAGGCAATCTGTGCATAATTTTGCATTGGCGTATGGTCTGTCCCAATTGGTTGAGTCGCCAACGCGGCTCCCGGATGTGGATAGCCACTTGCCGTCCTTATTAGATCTTCTGCTGACTACACATCCCGATGGTTATCAGGTCTTTGTCAACGCCCCTCTCGGAACGTCCGAGCATTGCCTGGTCAGGAGTGTAGTGCCAATCCGACGCCAACGTCGCAGACCACCAGCGACCCGACGCATTTGGCACTACAAGTCAGCAGATTGGGTTAGGATGCGTTCCTTTTTTGCATCCTACCCTTGGGGCAAGGTTTGTTTCCCTTCTGACGATCCTAGTGCCTGCGCCGTTGCAGTAGCCGATGTGATACTACAGGGCATGGATATTTTTATACCAAGCTCTGCAGTACCGACCGGTGGCAGATCACAGCCCTGGTTCGATGCGTCAGTTAAAGCAGCATCTGACTGCAAAAAACAGGCGTATCGAACTTGGGTTGCGGCGCTGGGCACAAAGGATCCAAACTGCAAAGTTCTTAAGAGGAAATATAACCTAGCCTCCAGATTTTTTAAGCGGCAAATCGCCCGTGCGAAATCGAAGCACGTCGTCAAAATTGGCGAGCAGCTTTCCAGTTACCCGACCGGAACACGGAAGTTCTGGTCGTTGTCGAAAGCTGTTCTTGGTAACTTCAACCAGCCGTCCCTGCCGCCGTTGCACATGAGAAATGACAACCCTGGCCCATACGGCAAAAGAGAAAGCTGATCTCCTTTGCGCTCTTTTTGCCTCCAACTCGACTCTTGACGACTACGGAAAAACACCGCCGACCATCCCGCGGTGTCAGAGCTCTATGCCTGAAGTACAGTTCCGACAGAAAACTGTTAGGCGAGCTCTGTTTTCGTTGGACGTCAGGAAGTCAAGCGGGCCGGGTGGCATTTCTCCAATCGTGCTTAGAACGTGTGCCCCTGAGTGTGTGCCCCTCACGGAAGTCAGCCCTTGTCCATCCGACCCAAAAAAAGGGAGACAGTTCGGATCCGGCAAACTACAGGCCTATTGCTATTACCTCCCTGCTCTCCAAAATCATGGAGAGCATAATCAGCCGCCAGCTCTTGGTATATCTAAAAGGTCACTAGTTGATCAACGACCGACAGTACGGCTTTCGCCATGGTCGGACGGCTGGAGATCTTCTGGTATACCTAACACATTGATGGGCGGCGGCTATTGAAAGCAAGGGGGAAGGCCTGGCAGTTAGCCTGGATATAGCAAAGGCCTTTGATCGTGTATGGCACAAGACGCTCCTCTCAAAACTTCCATCATTTGGGCTTCCCGAGAGCTTGTGCAAGTGGACCTCCAGCTTCCTCACTGGGCGCAGCATACAGGTCGTTGTCCACGGATATTGCTGGAACCCGAAGCCCGTGAATGCTGGAGTGCCCCAAGGCTGTGTGCTATCTCCCACGCTGTTTCTTCTGCATATCACTGATATGTTGGACACCATACATTGCTATGCAGACGACAGCACTGGTGATGCCGTAAACACGGGCCATGCAAGTCTCTCTCGGGAAATCGCCGACCAGTGCCGGGAGAAACTTGTGTCTTCTATCGAGTCCTCGAGAGGGGTAAATTGAACCTTGTCCAATTTAACCCCCAGAAGACTCAAGTTTGCGCGTTTACCACTTACAAAAACCCCATTTGTCGTATCACCGCTCTTTGACAACACTTCCCTTAAAGCCTCCCCTAGTATCGGAATACTGGGTCTCGAAATCTCGAGCGCTTGCCAATTTCGTGGCCATCTGGAGGGCAAAGCCAAATTGGCTTCGAAGAAACTGGGCGTCATCAATAGAGCACGACAATACTTCAAGCCGGCCCTCATTCAAGCGCTCTACAAAACGGAGGTCCGGCCGCACATGGAGTATAATTGCTGTCATCTCTGGTCGGGCGCACCCCAGTATCAGCTCGATCCATTTGACCGCGTGCAACGCCGAGCAGCTCGATAGGCCGGGGAACCAGTGCTCGGCGAACGGCTGGATCACTTGGCGTTGCGTAGAGACGTCGCTTTATTGTGTTTTCTACCGCATTTATCACGGGGAGTGTTCCGAAGAGCTGTTTAACCTGATTCCTGCCGTCAGATATATATATCGTCCTGATATCATCCCCACCATCTGGATGTGTGGCGGTCCTCCACAGTGCGGTTTTCAAGGAGCTTTCTTCAGCGTACTACAACGCTGTGGAATGAGCTTCCTGGTGCGGTGTTTCCGGGACGATACGACATGGGTACCTTCAAAAAAAGCGCGTACACCTTCCTTAAAGGCCGGCAACGCTTAACACCAGGTGACTCGTACGCTCGTTTGTCCTCCTATCCCATAAAAAAAAAGCTACTTTAGCACGAAAGGTGCAGGATTACTCTTTCCGCATCAACTCAGATAGCATATCAGTACTGCAGCTCTACAAAGCAACACTATCACCTCAAAGCTAATATACGATAGTCACCAGTGTCTGATGAAGTAATGTGCAAATAGTAACCAAGTAACTCTTCAATGTATAAATAGATCACAGTGCCTCACACGGCAATGATGCTGCGGGTGAACTGGGCAGGAAAGACTTGGATTTGATAGCAATAGGACCAGATCCAATCGTTCGTCTCCCCTCTGGCCATCGCCAGCAACGGTCATACGAGAACATACCAAGGAATTAGTCTGTCTCTCGCGGCGCTGCGATGTGAGTCGGTCGTGTGCTTGTGCATCGTAATTTGTAAACATTAAATCTAAGTACGATGTCAAATTACCAAGGACTAATAGTGAACGAATTTCTTACTTTTGTTCAAAATAAGATTGATGTGCTTGATTAGATAAGTATGGTGCAAATATGTTGTTCAAACTATAGTGATAAAGAAATCGAAACCGGCAAGTCCATATTGTATGAAACGATTTCTGATGGATCGCGATGCGTGGTAAGAAAGGGCGAAGACAAGAATAAAAAGAACATAAGGGACGTTTTAAAGCTTTTAAAAGAAGTGGACCCTGACAAGGTGCCAGTGTGTGTCGCCAAAGATTTAAACCATCTGCCGCCGGTCACATTTGACCACGTGGATGTGACCCGCCTCTTGAAGGATATAACTTTGCTCAAACACGAACTTACGTAATGACACTATTTCCAAAACGGAATTAAATAATTTTGAAATAAAATTGTGTAAACAATTGACAGAATTACGTTATGATAAAACTAAAACTAACAAAGTTAGTTCCCATTATCACTCTGACTGCATCCCAAACGTCAAAATGACGAGCAATCAACATTGCGTAAATACTCAAGGAAGCGAAGCTACGTCGGCCGGCACAGCGGAACGCCTGTATCATACTGATAGCGCGCTCGCGTCGCACGCGCCAGCTGCAACCGTACCGTATTGTTTCGCATGATTCATGCATACTTACTCAAACTTCAGACTTAGAAACGCGAAGCATTATTGACGAAACTGAACCATTCACGTTAGTGACAAAAAAAGGCGCAGTAATAATAGAATTAGAATTAATATGCGTGGTACTTCGACAGGTAATTGTAATATAGAAGTGGTTGAGTCATACGGTGCAATATATGTATCACGTTTAAAGAAACACATAACCGCCGATAATATATCAGCGTATATCCAAACTCAAGGTCAAACATGCACTAACGTGGAGCTCTTAACTCCTAGCAAAGAGACACTGTTTAACTCTTTTAAGATTACTGTGCTACGTACACAGCTACCTATATTTTTGGATAAGGACTTCTGGCCAGTAGGTTCTGTATTCCACCGTTATTGGGAGCGTAAAAGGACAATTAGCGTCCCCACGAAACCTAATAAACATAGAACATGAACAGTACAAACAAAGATTATACTGCTATAATGGCTTCGTTTAACTGTAAGTCTATTAAAAGAACGATTCAACACATAAGATCACTCTGTAAGAGGGCTGACGTCATAGCTATTCAGGAAACGTGGCTGCTTCCGCATGATCTTAATTTCCTAAATGAAATTGACGATGATTTTGGGTTTCGGTTGACACGAGTGTTGGAATCCTGAGAGGGCGTTCCTACGGCGGGCTGGCCATCCTGTGGCGCAAGTCCAAGTTCTCTAGAGTGACTATAGTGGAATGTAGTAGTGGCCGTTTATGTGCTGTCCGTGTTAATACAGGTGCCAGTGAATTTCTAGTCATTAATGTGTATATGCCAGTGGATTGTTTAGACAATCTCCCTGAGTATACTGATGTGTTAGCTAGCATGTATTACATAGTGGAAGACAGTGGTCTGGAAGTGTCTTACGTGCTAGGAGACTTCAACTCACATCCCGGTACCAGATTCGCTGATGAAATGTTATCATTTTGTACGGAACAGCAGTTGCTGTGTGCGGATATGGAGTTTCTAGGATCTAACTCTGATACCTTCACGTATATGAGTGACGCCTATGGCTCACGACGCTGGCTAGACCACTGTCTAACTACCTATGCTGCGTGGGACACTGTAACTAAAGTATAAGTAGACTACAATGTTAATTGGTCAGATCATTTCCCACTATTGATGTATTGTAATATGAATGTAATCATATCAAAATCTAGAGTAACCGATGTGCCAAATATTATTAATACTAAGATAAAATAGGGTAAAAGAAATGATGAACAAATTGATCGGTATAATAAAACATGTAATTATAATTTTATGACTATGTCTCTGAACTGTGATAATTTATCTAGTGATATATATGGGATATTATTGGCATCAGCGAGATGAGAATGTTTGGGGAAGGCATAGAAGACCATGGGAACTACATTTTATACCACAAAGGCGAGACACCAGGTCTGTACGGCGTAGGGTTTTTAATCAAAAAGAGACTCGCCAATAACATCGAACAATTTAACGGTATATCGGAAAGAATAGCAGTCTTGGACATAAAGATGCCAATAAAGAACAATGAGAAATGGTCTATAATTCAAGCATACTCGCCAATTGAATCAATCAAAAAAGAAGAAATACTAAAAATTGAAAGATTTTATGACGATCTACGAAAAGCTGTTCTAAATTCCCACAAAAATGTTATCGTAATGGGCGACTTTAATGGTAAAATTGGAAAGCGTAATAATGGAGAAGAGTACACTGTAGGGAAATACGGAACAGGTAAAAGAAGTGAAAATGGTAACAGATTAGTCACATTTGCTATAGAAAATAAACTGAGAATTTTGAACAGTTTTTATCAAAAAAAGAAAACAAAAAGGTGGACTTGGATTTTCCCAAATGGACTGCACAAGAATGAAATTGATTTCATCATGTCTAACAATACGAACATTTTTCAAGATGTATCAATCGTACATAGCATAAATTTTCACTCCGATCATAAAATGGTTCGTGCTAAGTTAACAAGCACGCCTATAAAAAGACGCAGAAGATTTAATAACGATAATGGAGCCATAGTTTGTACCGGAAACAGCGACCACCATTTAAATAATGTACATAAATTAAAAGAATATTCTGAAATTATAAATATGCCCACTCAGGCTAAATACGAACAATTTATTAACCTATTGAAAACAGAAACTAGTAAAGTAAATGCTAAGAGCAAAAAAACAATATCTGTTGAAACACAATGTCTTCTACAAGAAAGAAAAGAGCTATTACAGAATAATCAGAAGAAAAGTAACCGTTTCAAAATATCAGAAATCAGTAAAAAAATAAATGTTAGTATTAGAAAAGACAAGAAAAATAAGAGGCTAAGTACATTAAAGAAACACATTGAGAGAACTGGTGGAGTCAAAAAGGCATTTAAAGAACTAAACCACAAAAAAGATTGGATGCTAAGGGTAAAAAAGGATGGATACTGTACAAAAAAAAAGGTCAGAAATTCTCAAACTAGCCACGAATTATTTTCAAAATTTATACCAAAGAACAAACTCCCAAGAAGTGAAAGACTTAAGTAACGGAATAGACTCTGAAGATATACCGAAAATACTAGAGGCTGAAACAATAAGAGCAATTAATAGTCAAAAAAGAAATAAAGCACCCGGAATTGATCAAGTAACAAATGAAATACTTAAATCTACTATTTCGGTAAGTGCTCCTATATTAACGGACTTATTTAATGAAATTATAGAGACTGGAATAATTCCCAAAGACTGGATGAAATCAACAATAATATTGCTACATAAAGGTGAAATAGAGAACTATAGACCAATTAACTTGATGTCTAATATATATAAAGTTTTCTCAAAAATAATTTTATTCAGAATTACCTCTGCACTTGACCAAAATCAACCGAAAGAGCAGGCAGGCTTCAGAAGCAAATATTCAACAGTAGATCACATCCATGTTCTTAGACAAGTTTTACAAAAATATAAAGAATATAACAAGACATACTATCTGGGATTTGTTGATTATAATAAAGCGTTTGACTCCTTGGAGCACGGATATATCTGGCAAGCACTACATAGACAGGGAATACATGAGAAGTATATACAAATAATTAAAAATATTTATTCAAAAAGTACAGCGCAAGTTAGGCTCGAAACAATTGGTGAAGAGTTTCCTATAGAGAGAGGCGTCCGCCAGGGTGACCCAATTTCACCGAAGTTGTTTTCAGCGGCCCTAGAAATAATCTTCAGAAACCTAGAATGGGATATGTATGAATGGAATCAACATCAATGGCGAAAAGCTAACTCACCTTCGTTTCGCAGATGATTTAATCTTATTCTCTGAATGTCCAAAAACCCTTGAGCAAATGTTACAACAACTGTCAGATCAAAGTGCCATTGCAGGACTTTCGATGAATACAAATAAAACAAAAATTTTGACCAATGTTTCGCAATCCTATAACATCACAGTAAATAAGAAACAAATAGAATATGTAAAGGAGTATATTTATCTAGGTCAGCTTATAGCCGCAACTGACACCATGCCTAAAGAAATTGATAGAAGGATAGCCAACACCTGGAAAAGATTTTGGTCTCTTAGCGAGATTATGAAAAATGTAGATATGCCAATTAAAGAAAAAAGAAAAGTATATAATACCTGCATTTTGCCATGTCTAACGTATGGTTGCCAAACATGGGCATTAACAGAAAAGTTGTTGAAAAAAATCGAAATCTGCCAAAACGGAATTGAAAGAAGTGTTATTGGAATTAAAAGAAGAGATAAAATAAAACTAACAAAAATTAAGAGTACAACTAAATTCAAAGATGTCAAAACTGTGTGCAAAACATTAAAGTGGAAATGGGCAGGACATATGCTACGTGACAAAAGCGAAAAATGGACAAAAATCATAACGGAGTGGTATCCACGAGAATGCAAAAGAAGCAAAGGGCGACAAATAAAACGATGGGAGGATGACCTTAAGAGAGTGGCTGGCCCAGAATGGATAAGAATGGCGAGAGAGAGAGAACGATGGAAGTCTTTGGAGGAGGCCTATGTCGAAGGACAAGCTGTTAAGAAAATTGTAAGCAATTAGTTAAGGATATATATTTAAAAAATGTTATTGTTAGTAACAGCAATAAAGGCTTATTTATTATTTATTTATTTATTATATATTTTAATACGTCTATTGACACTTTTTATGCTAAAATTATAAATGTACTTTACACTGCATCCATTTTAACTAGTGGTACTCGCTGTGGTTGTCAGAAAAACAAAAAAGTAGTGGGCTGGAACTACCACGTTCAACAAAGACATGCAAAATCGCGCCAAGACTTCACATGTTGGCTTAATAACGGTAAGCCTAGAACCGGTTTTATATTTGAAAGAATGTGCAATAGCCGTAAATTTTTTAAAAAAAAGTTAAGGTGGTGTCAGGATAACGAAGAATCTATTAAAATGAATATTTTAGCCGAAAGCAGAAAGAATAAAAAATTTGTAAAATTTTGGAAAGATACTAAAGTTTTAAATGGTAAATCTAGTGCGCCAATTACAGTTGAAAATTTGGAAAATCGGAAGGATATTGCAGACCTGTTCTCTAAGCATTTCAAGGTTGAGCCATCAGCTGCTTTGTCTGTGACTGAGGCAGCCACCGACGGAGCTGTTCATATACCTCCTACTTTTTCACCTGACGACGTCGCGACTGTAGTGCGTCAAATGAAGCGGGGAAAGTCACCTGGCTTCGACCACCTCAGTATCGAACATATACAGTATGCGGGTGTTGAAATATTTAGAGTTCTTTCCGAACTCTTTAATGCATGCCTAAAATATGGATACCTGCCATGCTACCTTATGAGAACAGTGGTGGTTCCAGTCCCTAAAAATAAAACTGGTCATTTATCTAAATTAAATAATTATCGCCCTATTTCACTTGGAACTATTATTGGTAAGATACTCGAGAGACTGCTACAACCCGCACTGGTAAGGGAGATCGAGATAGATGATGCTCAATTTGGTTTTCGTACTGGTCTCGGGACAGATTCCGCAATATTTAGCTTGAAGCATACCGTTAATTATTACGTTGCTCGAGAAACCTCTGTATATGCATGTTTCCTAGATCTTAGCCGCGCTTTCAATCTTGTAAACTATGATTTACTTTGGTCGAAACTTGCTAAAACGGATGTTGATGGCAGTATTGTGGATCTGTTGCTAATATTTGCTGTTGCTGTTGGATTGTGTGTAAATAACCTGAATTACGCTGACGATATGGTCCTCCTCAGTCCATCGATCAGGGGTCTCCGAAAACTTCTTGGTGTATGTGTTAAATATGCTGAATCACATGGTCTTAAATACAACGCCAAGAAGACAGAAATGGTGATATTTGAATGGAAAAGAGGCCCGGAGAGGGTACCTGAAGTTTGTTTAGATGGCACGCCAGTACGAGTTGTAGAGTCCTTTAAATACCTGGGGCACATACTTACCGATGATTTGAAGGACGACCAGGACATAGACCGGGAAAGGCGAGCCCTGTCGGTACGGTGCAACATGCTCGCGCGGAGGTTCGCCAAATGTAATGATCAGGTTAAACTTACTTTGTTTACAACTTTTTGTCAAAATTTTTACACCTGTCAACTTTGGTCATCATAAAACAGAAAATCATATAGCTCACTCAGAATACAGTACAATAACGCTTCTCGAATATTAATGAAAAAACCTCCCTACTGTAGCGCATCGGGCATGTTCGCCGAGACAGGAGTTGCCGATTTTTTTGCGATAATGCGTCTCCGCATCGAGTCGTTCTGGAGTCGTCTGCGCGGCGCTCAGAATATTATCCTTCGAACCATCGGTGATTGCCCGGATAGTCATTTATTCAGGCATTGGTTGTCCGTGTACCACAGCGAGAACCAAAAATGACCGTGTGTATTTTTATTATTTTTAATTGTACACTTTTGTTTTATATTTTATGTTTTAAACTTTACTTATATTTATGTCTTATTTATAATTTTATTTTGTAATATACTTGCTCTGAAATAAATGATTTTATTATTATTATTAACAAGTTAACACTGGACGGAAGTGAATGGGTGTAGAAAATCAAAAGAGGCCCTACTCCAAATAGACTTCAGGCTCTCTCGCAAGCTGCTAAAACTCCCACGTCAAAGATTTCGTAAATTAACCCATGTAATAACGGGTCACGGCCCTTTTAACAAACATCTGTTTAGTATAGGTGTCACCGACATCCCGCTGTGTAGAGCCTGCACGGAGGTAGAAGAGACGGTTACACACATTATTCTGGAGTGTAGGAGTGTGGCCACATACCGGGCCAAACACCTGGGGTCACCGAGGACTCTCCTCGATGTCATAGGTAACACCAGAGGTTTGATTAGCTACCTTGAGGAGCTGGGATAGCAAGATTAGCCGCCCACCTCACCGCGCAAAATAGGCGCGCCATAGTCTTCGAGTTGCGGATAGTAGCCCGTGATAACCTACATGGGAGACCTGCCCCTAGTTTTTAAGTACTTTTTGCCGAATGAATAAACATTATTATGATACATTAACAACGATTTCCTTTTCTTGCGCTGAGGTTTTCTTACTTGCCGACTTTTTTATTCAACTTTGATTTTCCTTAGTATTCAAATGTATCCCAAATTTGAATAAGTCTTTTAAAGCGGTATCTATTGATTGGGTTTATGTTAAATCTTTACTTTACTTAACAATAATTTAACAACATCAAGAAGCCACAGACTTTAGTATTCGACGTAAATTTCTACATGATACTTCCACGCTTTCCCTCGAAAATAGCTAAATAACCCGTGTTAAATAAGTATCTATAGAAATATGAAAAAACAGTAATATTAGGTATACTTTTTTAAAGGTACGATATATTGAAAATGATGAATATTAAATAAATAAAAATTTCTCTATTAAAATTATATGTCTATTAAAAATTCTATTTCTGTTTTACTCTTTTCAGGTATTTGGCCATATTCAAGGGAGAACAGAAGAAAGCAACGGAAGATCCTGTCAACTACGTCGGCAACCCGATAAACGCGTTCACTCTGATCAAGAGGCTCACTTACGATCTGAAAGAGATTGAGACGAAGATTAAAATTGGAGCAGGTATCGTAGAAATAATTAAATAAATTATTACTGAATTGTTGGCTCAAAAATCCAGAACGTTTTTTCCTAAAAATGTGACAGTTAGGATCTGACCAACTACAGTCCAAATGCTATGCCTACCTGCTATCTGAAATTATGGAAAGCATTCGAGGGTTCCCTGCTACTCAAAGACAGTGCGAGTTTTACCATGGTCGGTCGGCGAGCGATCTACTGATGTACCTAACACATAAGAGCTAGGCGAAGGTATTGAAATCTGGGAGTTAATCTAGATGTAGCAAATGCTTTTGATTGTGTGTAACACAGGCGCTTCTCCTTATAGTTTCTCAAGTTATCCTTAATTCACCCACGAGCTTCCACACCTTCACAATCAAACATCCAGAAAACAACAAATTTCGGGCCTCCCTCAAACGCTCTTCCCCACTCGAAGAAAGTGTTCTGTCATATTTTAGGAGGAAAAAATAATTTCAAGTTACCTGTTCGTTAGTAAGACTCTCCACCGCACTTTCTAGTAACACAAGAGGAAGCGTAGTACCGTTGCCGGTTAGTGCCATTATATCCAGGTTGCTGTTTCTTTTGAAGGTACTCGTACCCATGTTGTAAATGTGCAAGCAAGCTCATTCCAAATATATCTCTCTTCGGGACAGTACAAGAAACAATGTCGGTTTAGACAATGAGTTGAGGAAATAAATGTATGTTTACAGAATACATTAACAACGTAACATTTAGTCATAATGACGCGATATATCCAACGCAGGAAGATCTAACAGGAGCCGCCGTCGCTCTCAGCCGGCTGCAACAAACCTACGAGCTGGAAGTAGATGAACTAGCTGAGGGGAAATTGAAGGGAGTAACGTACAGGTGGGTATTAAAACTGCTACTTACATTATTTATTCGCTCTATGTTAAAGCTTTAACGGTAACTTTAACTACACTTACAGAATATCCTTGGATATGTGGCTTATAACCTATTATTAGGCTATTATTAGGCTATTAACCACCTTATTCAGGCAGGTCAAGGAAATTACTTTTCTTTTTATATCCACCTCCTTTGAGTGTTGAACTTTAATAAGAAGAAGTTGCAAGAAACTCTTTGTGACAATCACTCACTCACAAATCATTTCAGTTACTATATATGTAAAGTGATGCAGCAATAATACTCAAATTACAAATACTCACAAAAAATGTAAATTAATACGTAAAAACAAGAGCTATTGAGTTCAGTCACGGCCGACTACTACTGCATCAACAATAATACTAGGCCATGGTACAGTAGATGCATCAATCCACACACACCGTAAATAAATAAAGGTATTTATCAACCATTTTATTAGCAATTATAAAAAATATAATTTAAAAAAAATTAAATTTTAAAACCATGAGGTAGAGTTTCCGACTACAGGATCATCCTGCCACCGCAAGCAGCGCCCGTTCACGAGCATGATGCATGGGCCAGCCATCACCTCCCTCGATCATATTTTAGGGAAGGGAACGACCCGTCCCACGTCACCGCCACAAGCAGTGACATTTAAGCGAGCATGATGAAAACTATCACAGGAACTCAACCAAATAACAAAAAACAAGAATGTTCATCTAAAATATATTCAACAACACTCACTAAACACCTCTACTTACAATTTGACCATTTTGCTTTAAGTATAAATTATTCATTTTTCAAAAATTATTCATAATTATAAATACGTATATATATTTAATTAAGGGTAACTAAAGCTCAAATCTTTTAGAGCAATTTATACCCATGCTTTCTTATCATCTAAATAATCCTTTAAATTGTAAAACGATTTTTCCATAAGTTTATGTTTAATATTGGCTTTGAACTTGTTGAGGGACATTTCCATTATGTTATCAGGAAGCGTATTATAAAATCTAACGCAATTACCGATAAATGACTTGTCGAGTTTACTAAGCCTAGAAGTGGGCATAAACAGTTTATTTTTGTTTCTAGTATTAATATTATGTTTTTCATATACCTTTTGAAATATATTGCCATTTTTATGAACATTCACTAAATTTTCATATATATATATTGGTTAGAAACAGTCACAATTTTAAAATTTTAAATTTAAATCTAAGCGACTCTCTTGGTCCCATACCATAATTTGCCCGAACAGCTCTTTTCTGCAGCACTAAAATAGAATAAATATCAGCAGCATTACCCCATAATAATATACCATATGACATAATACTGTGAAAGTAACTAAAATAAACCAATATTGCAGTTTCAATGTCTGTTAAGGAACGAATCTTCTTTACTGCGTATGCAGCAGAAAACAGCTGTATCAACTATATCTAATTTCTCGTTTTTAAGCTGCATATCGATTGACACTTGCTGAACATTAGGTAAAGTAAATTTAATGCATTTTTTTCGCAAGTAATTAGCTTCAAACCAATGTACAACTTTAGTTAAAGCATTGTTAACAACATCAAAATTTGGTATGCAATGGTGTATTTTAAACATGAGTGATGTATCATCAGCAAACAACACTATTTGATATTTATCCTTTGCAATATAAGGGAGATCATTTATATAAATAAGGAATAGAAAAGATCCTAAAATCGAGCCCTGTGGAGCCCCCATTTTAACTGTTGATCCAGAGGACCGCTTTCCATTGATATCCACCTTTTGTAGTCTACAATTTAAATAGGATGTCATTAAGTCCAATGCTTTATTTTTAATACCGTAATGGTGAAGTTTTCTAACAAATGTTTCGTGTTCAACACAATCGCCTTGGATAAGTCACAAAAGACGCCAAGTGCATCACGAGACTCCTCCCAGGCTTCAAATATATTATGTATCAAGTCAATACCAGCATCGGTAGTTGAACGACCCTGGGTGAAACCAAACTGTTTGGAGTGCAATAAATTATTATGGAAAAAATGACGAAGCAATTGATTTAAAATTAACTTTTCAAAAATTTTACTAAAAGTGGGTAGTACAGATATTGGTCTATAATTAGTAGGGTCACTGGTACAACCTGATTTAAACAGTGGAACTACTTTACTATGTTTCATTAGGTCAGGAAAGTCACCATATTCTATACAATTGTTAAATATTATAGCTAAATCTGGCGCAATAATATCAATCAAAGACTGGACAAGTTTAACTGATATGCCCCAGAGATCATTTGTCGCCTTATTATTAATTGATTTAAAAGCTTTTATTACATCAGAGCCAGAAACATGATCAAATTTAAAGATTTTATCATATTCAAAAATGTTATCTTTCAATAGTGAAAGAGCGGAGTCTGGTGATGAGTTCAACGAATTTGTAGTGGTAATAGGTATATCTGTAAAGAATGTTTCGAAAATTTTTGCAACTTCGCAATTCGACTTTACAGACCTGTTATCAAAGTTTAAATTTAACTCGGATATTTTATGGGTCACCCTTCCGGCTTCTTCATTTATTATTTTCCAAGTCATTTTTATCACGTTAGAACTATTGATTATTTTATTTCGTATATACTATACATCACTACAGTTATATTGTCACTCCGCATATAAATCATAAAATTTTTGCCTGTTTTTGTGTAAATCAACTGTTGCCCACTCGCTAAAAACTATTGCATCAGTTTTGAGGACCGATTTAGGAGTGAAAATAGAATTTATTAAATTATAGAACTTATTAAAGAATAAATTATACATTTCATTTTGTTTTAATGTATTATGTAAAAATGGGAGGTCTCTAACAAGGGTGTCCCTCACTCTTTTTATGCGGTCTGATGTAACTGGCACAAAAGTTTTGTGTTTAGTTATATTGGGTTTTAAAGATTCAAACTGAATTAACTGATCACAGTGGTCCGAATCTAATTTACTAATTATGTTTTTACTAGTAGCCCTCACATTTGTAAAAATAATATCAATACATGTGGCACTAGTAGAAGTTATTCTTGTGGGTTCCATGAACATATTGGATAAGTTGTATGATTTAAATAGATTAAATACTCAAAGCACTATTTTCTAAAATATTTATATTAAAGTCTCCAAATACAAGCAGTTTTTTATTTGATTTTGTGATTTTGAATAAAACTTCATCCAAAACTTTCTCAAAAAGTTCAAAGTTAGCACAGGGTGGTCTATAAACAGACACAACAATGAATTGCTCTAATTCAATTGAGGCTAGCTCAATTATCCGCTCAATAGACATGCAGACACTACCATTTCGATTTTTATTTACTTTAACTTTTTCTTCAGTAAAATTAATGAACCTCCATGAATTGCAGCGGTTCTCGTGAACAAGCTACCAACCTGGTAATTGTTTAAATTAAAAATACATTCAAAACTTTTGATTGTTCTACCAATATATTGGCCGAAGTAGATACCCTTGTGGTACCTGGGTCAATTTGAATATTGTATGCTAATAAAACTTAGAAATATGTCTCCTATAAAAAAGAGATAGATACATTCTATCTTTTGTCAATATATATGATTTAATCAACTTATTTAGGTCAATTAATAAATTTACATTTTATTGTAAAAAAGTGTACTAGTATATCTACTTTCTACTTTCTTGCATATGGCATGTTACAAACAATAAACCTACAACCTGTATGAAGTTCCATCAAAGTATTGTTTAAATAAGTGATCACTTTTTTTGTGACAGAAATGCTATCACCGTATAGTATAATAACTGTAGATGTTGAGTCCAAATTTATTGTTTTTATATTTTCTATTAAGTGATATAACCTAGCACCAGGCAAACATGTGTTATATGTAGGTTGTTTTAAATAGACACTTATTATCTCGCTAAAATTTTTACCTAGCCCATCAGAGAAAATCTACCAAGTGTGGTAGATTTTCTCTGATGGGCTAGTAGTGACCAGACACTACCAGTTTACCACCAACTAGTTTGCCCACGACGGCATTAAATTGTTCCACAACGTTACTGTTAATATCTTCAATAAGGCTTCTGGAATGATAAGTAACACAGCCTGCAAGCATTCTGATTTTCTGCCAAACGCTAGAAGCATCAGATTGTGTTACAACTTCATTATAGTTCCACTCAGGAGCCCAAAATTTATTGAAACCAAAACTGTGTGCGGCATCACAATTGCCACATTAGATATTAAGTCTTACTAGCCCAGTAATTTCACTACCTACGGCCACCTTCCAACCAAAACACATTTATTCTTGCACAGTAGTGTTTTATGGCAGAGTGGCAGAATTCTTGTGCTAATAAGCCATTGGTATCCCATTGTTGAAAAACGTACAATTATCTAATCGTATAATATACACTTAAGTCAAGACTTCCAACTATATACTTCATTAACTTTCAGACATCGTACTTTCTGCATTACATACCCCCTCAATACAATTTTTTTTCATTCCTTTAAATGATGATTTTTTTAGTACACCATTGACCGCGGGTGACTGTTACGAGCTGGGTAAGACTCTATACAATGAAAAAAATTACAAAGACGCTCTCGAATGGATGACTGTGGCCTTTCGTAAATATGAATTGGTGCAAATCAGTTATTACTTTACTGAAGAGAATATTTTTGACTACATCGCATTCACAAATTATTTGTTAGGTAAGTTATACTGATATTATATCAATACCGATGTCATAAACGTGAAAATAACCACTCAAACGATAATGATGAAATTTAGTTTGACAGCAACATACTGAAGGAAGATGTTCAACATGGACTTCACGAACTCGTTACAACAATATTAGTCATTTGCCATTTCGTCTGCATGTTGCTGGTCTTAATGGACTGTCAAATACCAGTTTCCATCAATATCATTACAGGCAAACTGGATAAAAGAGTCCTCGCCTGCGGGGTATAGGGATGCGGTGATGACGACAGCGGGTAGGGCGTAACGTGGCTTGCTAACAGAGCTATGGCAAGTATGCGCTTGAATCCAAAGTTCTACCTAAAATCTATTTTTTCTAAGAAAGGAACGATTGGTAATCAAAATGAACCAGACTACAGTAGTTTAGATACCGATTATTGATTTTGTCAGCAATATAACTTTAGCTTGGGACTGAAAAACGAATCTTTCGGACTCATACTACGGTGTACACCGATTTTTTGCTGTTATTAAATGCAATCCGCAGACGCCTCAGTAAACAAACCTGACACAGTGCAGAACCGCGTTAGATCCGCCAGCGCTTCTTACGCAAGGTACTACTATTTTTGCGTGCTATCCACAGATTTCTCAAGTAAAATGAAACACCAAACAAAATTACGTACAATTCTTATCGACGTATCATCTTTCAAATCAGAGGAAGCCATATGCCTAATATTATTTAAATTGCTCCACGTTATGTAGTGAACTTCCATAAGGATTTAAAAAGACAGTATTGTTCTCTGGCTAGAAAAACTATGCTTCATGACACTATAAGTGCAAACACACAGGCATAGTTTCAGCTTTTTGCAAAGGATATCATAATATACCGTGTTACATACCTTCGACAGATCTAGTAAACATCTAAAAACTCGTGGACGTTGTTCTGGATATAAATATTGTTCCAATTTAAAATTTTCACAATTAAAACAAAATGACAACAGGTACGCTCATAACTCGTAGCAAGCTTCACAAGTGGGTGATAAAGTGCAACTTGATCTCGAAGCCTATCCGACTGCAGCGGGGAGTAATACAAGGCGATGTCATATCGCCAAAGCTGTTCACCGCTGCATTGAAAGATGTCTTGAAGATTCTGGACTGGAACGGGCTGGGCATTAATATCATCGGCGAATATATCAGTCACTTTCGATTCGCACATGATATCGTAATCATGACGCCATCAAGCATATGGCTTAAGTGTTCCATGGTCTCACCATGGAACACTTAAGCTCATTACTCATTACAGCTTCCCAAGGAGTAGGTCTGAAAATGAACATGGACAAGATGAACATCAAGTCTAATATCGATGTCGCACCTACTCCCATAACAGTTGGTAACTATACACTCGAAATTGTTGATGAGTACGAGTAGGCACTCGTCACATCCAACTCGAATGGGCAGTGTTCGGGTAGCTCCGCAAAATCTTCTCATCCCAAATACCATAGTCTGAAGATGAAGGTTTTCAACCAGTGTGTGTTGCCAGTGATGACTTACGGTACGCATACGTGGTCGCTTACTATGGGCCTGATGAGAAATCTCATGGTCGCTCTGAAGGCAATGGAGAGGGGCTCGTAGTTTCTCTGCGAGATCGGATCAGAAATGATGAGAACCGTAGAAGAACCAAAGTCACTAACATAGCCCAAATTATTACGGAAATGAAATGGCAGTGGGCAGGGCATATAGTTCGAAGGACGGATGGCTAGTGCTAGCGACCACTAACCGATCTGCGATCGATGATCTGGCCATAAAAGAACAAAAATAATTATGGGTATAAAATGGTTTAATAATATAAAAAATTGCTGTGTTCATAATATCTGCCTTCAGGTGACATAAAGAGCGCATTGGAGTGGACAAAGAAACTATTGATAGTGAATCCGAATAATGAGCGAGCTGGTGATAACATACCATATTACCACAAGTTGATTGCTGAACAAGAGGAAGCTTTGAAACGTAGCCGTCGTGGGGTAAATTAATTTTTTTAACCACCACCACTAAGACCACACAAAAAAGAATACAATACTGAAAGAAATCAATAAGACGTTGCTTTGTATATACTGTGAAAGAGTCTATGCTATGTGGCAGGTGATGTTTAAATCCCTAGAAGTTTAAATTCCATAAGATTTTGCTGAAAAGGACGAATAATCAAGTGTGAGGGTTAGTAATCGTAGGTGATAGAGTCTTTTCTGGTAGTTTTATTCGTCATTCTCATTGCCTTCTGCACTAGAATTCATAAATTGCTGAGGCACTGAAATGAAAAGAAGAAGAGACTTGGCATCGTAACTCGTATAACCTAACACTTAAGGTCTTCCGATTGGCTAAATAATTTGATATAATTTGTGTACAGGATATTGGGGAAAAATTAAATGAAGAAATTGAGAACATTTCTACTGCCTACGATATTGAAAAGAAAATTTATCAGAAACTTTGCCGAGGGGAAATTAAGTTACTCCCAAGCATGGCTAAAAGGTATTTATTGTTCTAGTACTAAACTACACTCAATTTATATATTACGTGTTATATTTAGCTTCTGAAGAATTGCCTAATGCACTGTAATATATTTAATTCTTCTAGTGTTCTTCTTCTTTCATCTTCTATTTTGATGTAATGAGATAAAAAACCCCTCTTTGATAGGAATGCCTGAATTTTATAGAGAGATTTTCTGTTTGATAGTCAACTTTGTTTCAAGTTCATTTCACTAAAGTGACTTCTTCTGTGCTTTATTGGTTTCTTAGATACTTATTTTACTTGCAAACATGCAGATTTGTTTTGATTTTCATTGCTTTTATACAAAACAACATATTCCTTCTGTCAATCCTGACTCTTATGCTTCTCACTACAAGTCCTGACAATACTTCCTTTGGATTTTCTGCTGTAAAGAGTGAGCTCAACTTAGAGGGGAGCCATTTTTCACAAGCACCATTGAATTGAGGCAATTTATTGTATTTGACTGCGTAGTCCGTTGTTCGTGCTAAGTAAGCGATAGCTGATGCGAGTTTTTGAAATTTGCTCTTCCATCAGATAGCTTTTATTGGATCACAATTACTTCCAATTAGATATCTACACATTATTAAACATCATTAGGTATCTCAAAATATCTAGAAGATATAGAAAGAATAGAATATAACTTTATTCATAACAAACCATGACCACACAGTTATTAGACAACTAACCAGAATGTTGCCCATTCGGATTTGTCCTAGAACATTTTCTAATACATTTAACTTTATAAGTATAATTTAATAATACAGGTCATTACTAAAAAAAAGAAAAAAATAAGTATTGTACGGGAATGATTGTTACTGAATGGGGCTGACTCAGTTATACAATGCACTGGCGTGGCGCCAGTACCCTGGTTTTCAGCATTCCTATAATTATTAACTCCGAGAGAGTAGCAACTAATAGACATTTTTAACATATTGTTATGGATATAATCAAGTTGTTTACGAAGGAATCATGACAAAGGTAGAAACGTTATGTTTGTTTTCAGCTTAACATGCCAATACTTGACAGGAGAACACCCGTTCTTACGGTACGCGGCCATCAAGATGGAATATCTGTACAGAGACCCGGATATTGTCTTCTATTACGACGTGTTGAGTGACAATGAAATTAATATTATTAAAAAACTGGCTACACCTAAGGTACTCACCTTATTGAGGAATAGAGCTATTGTATTTAATTCTAGTGTAGTTGTGGTACCCTTAGTCTAGCCGGATTCCTGTGCAAAGGAGCCTCCCAGTGGTAAAATATTATTATTAAAATATTATGCTGTGTTATATATGTTATTTTGTGAAACAAAGTTTTATTTGCGTCCTGGTTTCATAAAATCACACAATTGCTTTTTTAAATCACTAGTATTTAATATACGCTAGGAATCCGGGTTTGGGGTTTGTAGCAGACTGACTACAACTACCAGCAGCTATCGCATTTGAAAGGTGTTCAGCGGATGAGCTCACAGGGGATATAACTAGGACTAGTTATCTCTCCTCTGAGCTCATAGTGATCTCGAATCGAGTGGATACGACCAAGAACGCCAAATAAGCAGGGAACGCAAACTTGTGTCTTTTTAGGGTTAAACTGTACTTAATTTTACCGGCCACATTACAAGCGACTTTGACAAAACAAAGATAGTGGCAAAACTTTTGTTAATTTCTTACCTGACCCAATAATGATAATTGTTGCGATCAGCAATCAAAACTAATTATTTCACCCGTTCGGTATCGAATATAAATAAAAATCGGTACAAACTAGGTTAAACCAGTTTCTCTTATCGGCCTTTGTACAAACCTTATTAGCCTAGGCTGAACAAGTTTAGCCTAACATGAATAAGTACACCTGAGTATTAACTGGTTCACCTAGTCTTTAATAGTTCTGCATCGTTAAAAATAATACGCTCAACGACAACGGCCGAAAAACACGAAAAAAACACACGGCCGTGTTCACGACAGAGAGACTGATATCGACTATTTTCTTTCAAAGTGTGTTTTATTTCAACCATTAAATTATCCATGATGATGATAAGAGACTCATACTCTTAAATTTATTGGTGGCATGAAAAGCATTCGTGTACAGTCATAAGGTATATTGTGTAAATTAATCAATTAGTACTTACATTGCATTCATTATTTTTCTTGTAGTTCTACCGCGCGGTAGTGCACGACACGAAAAAAGTTGGGGTGAAACCGGCCCATTTTCGCATCAGCAAAACTGGGTGGCTGTATGATGATGAGTCTCCCAGTATAGCGCGCGTGTCTCGCAGGGTCTCGGACTTCACGAACCTCGACATGAAGTCTTCAGAGCCGCTTCAGGTCGCAAACTACGGCATCGGAGGACACTATACAAAACACTATGACTTCGATAGGGTACTTCCTTACACTATTTACCAGTGACATTCGATACACATATAAAGACATATCATTCGTAGTCTGATAGCGGAACGGCAAAAGTAAATGCGTCAATGTTTGGATATAGCAGTCGATGCTTATTATGGTGTAATTTTCCATGTTCCATAAATCGGCTTTGTTTTAGTATGACGTCATATGTCTATATGTATGGAGCGTCATTGCTTTTTAAATAGGTATTATTTTTTTTATAGAAAAGGAGGAAAAACGAACGTACGGGTCTTACGGTACGTACCTTGTGTTAAGTGATCACCGCCGCCTTCTCTTCGTATTCTGGCATTAATCTCACGAGTTTTGCTTGAAACTTTCCTTTGCATATCTACTTTGTAGAATTATTACAGGCAGAAGTCTCGGACAAAGTCTCTGGTGACAGAGCGAAATATTCGATTTTGCATCATTATATGTAGCATTGCATTCACAGCCTTATACAAACAATACCTACAAACAATACCTACTAAAATAAGAGTGAGTATCGCGTGGCATCTCATAAAAGATTTTTCGCTCAACACTTTGACATTGCGTGGCGTTGTATTCAAAGTGCGGTCGAAACACAACTGAATGAAAACTCTACCTAATAGACGCGTAGGCAGAATTTTACTTCAGACAATTATTGAGCATGATTGTGAGCCTTGATGTTTATTGTACGACAATTACTTTTACTTTGACGGTCGAATAATATCGAAAGTCAATAATACTGTGTCTGTCTGTCTGAAACTAACTATATTATTTTAAATTACTCTGTTTGCAGCCCGGTGAACTTTCTTTCAGAAAAGAAATTGGAAACAGGATTGCAACAGTTCTGTTTTATGTAAGTTTAATCTATACATTTCATCATTTATTTTAGCTGCCATATGGAAAGGATCTATATAATATTAGGAATGTGTATAAAGAGAGGGTCGTTGCAACAATAGAATAGCATATATAAAATCGACACATCTCATGAAATCGAATCGAAGAGTAAATGCGTCTTAAGAGACAGACGATATTCTCTGCTTTCAAATCAATGCCAAATTTTTTCTAAAATGTCATGTATTATTCTTATGTGGCAGCCCTATGTCACATTACGTCTAGATAGACCTGTTGTCCCCAGTCTTAAGTACCTGCTGACCGGACGGGCGATATACCGGCCGCTGACATTAGCCGCTCGATATTCACCAATGGGCGATACGTACTCGATCTCTGAGCGACGCGCTTAAAGTATGTAGAACGTAAACTAGTTCGATCACCCGAATTGCACACGCTTATGAGCAAATATAAGTATAGTACTAGGATATATGGAGCCTTAATCCAGTGAAAAACCTAGCAAGTACGTAGTATTTCCAGTGTTGGATTAACGCATAGGCCCGTGAGGCCCGTGCCTAGGGCGGCACGATTTGAGGGGGCGGCAAAATTTTCAGAACGTTAAAATTTAAGACCCGAAGACTAATTTTTAAATTGGCTCTGCTTTTTTTTCGACTATAATATAATTCATATTTTTATTGACTTGACATGAAACTTTTCTCTTATCTATCTTTGATGAGATTACTCTTACAGATATATTCTTAATACTCTTAAGTATATAAAGCATTTGAAATTGCTTATTGGTTTTGAATAATCCGCTTTTTTGAAAATCGAAGAGTTTCAAAACAAAAATAAGGAAGTTATAGTTTTCACCTCGATTTTCAAATATCTTGTTTTCTTAGGATCTGCATATTTTGAGGTCCTAGGAAGCTATTCTGAGTAGTTTTAGCATGACGTCCCGCCCGTGTGTATACAAAATTTTTGTCGTACCATATCTCAAGAAAGAATCAACTGATTGAGACCCGCGACACGGCGTTCGAAAGGGTTAACCAAGACTTAGATCTTATTATTTTTTGTTGTGTCAATCGATCGAACGATTTCAAAGATATTCAAAAAATGAAAATTGAAACAAAAATATTTTCCTTTTTCTTGAAATAACTTTGAAATATCGCAACCAACCGATTTCAAAATAAAATTTTTTGTGCATTAAAAATTGCAACGAATGCCGCTGAGCCGAAGCCGAAATTGTATTCCGAGCTCAAAGAGTTCGGAAAATAGCGAAAAATTGTAGGGTCAACCGGTATCCAGATTTATTATTTTAATTTCGGTGTTAGACGTAAATATTATGTATAAATTAACATTTGGCATTCAATTGAAATTCAATACTTTTTTTTGTTAATAGAAGTAAATTCTCTCATACAAAATAAATCCTATTTATTCCATATGAAATTTAAAAAAAAGAAAATAAGTAAAAAAAAAGAAAATTTAATTTTTATTTTAATCGAAAAAAGAAACAATATTTTTTTAAGTGCAAAAATGGTATATTCTTAAATTTCAATAAATTTATGAAAATTTTATCAAACTGAAGTGAATATATGTTGAAACACATAGAAAGATTTTATTCCACCTTGAAAAGGGTTAAATGTTATTTACGCTCAAGTATGGGCCAAGATAGACTTAATAATAAATAATAAAATAAGCGATTTATATAGAAATCTTTAATTTAAATCCTTCATACATTACTTAGTTCACTTAATTCTACTTAATATTATTATACTATAACTTTAACTCATATATATATAACTTTACTATAACCTATATAACTTCAATAGACAGTAATGCTTTGGCATTACTGTCTATTGAAGCTCAACTAGTTTAAGAAATTGATTACGATGACATAGTCGATGCTTTTGCTCAGACAAAAGCCAGGAAGAAGAGATTTACAAATTGAGCAATTCATTACAATTTGAAAAAAAAAATGCGTATTATTATTTGTTATGCTAGAGTTTAATAAAAAAAAATGCATTATTTAATAATTATATTTGAAGAAAAATAGAGCACTCTCTAGAGAAAAATAGAGAGTGCTCTATTTTTCGCGGCATATCAGACAGGGTCTAGGGTGGCAATAAGCATAATCCGCCACTGAGTATTTCATGACAGTATTTTAATACCTAGTAGTCTTCAATTTATCTGTTAATAGGATGCTTATAAATTCGTTTTGTGTATGCTAGTCGTAAAAGTTTAAATTCATCAACAACCGTTTTAATTTTTAGATCGCGATGTATACGACTGTTAGTGACTAGCTGACCCGACAAACGTTGTTCTTTTCATAATAAAAAAAACTCTTGCGGATGTAAATTCGTAAAATCCGTTATCCGTAAATTCTTAGCTGACCACTACTCGGTGAGAAGAATATTCCTACCAAATTTCAAGTCTTTAGCTTTAATGGCTCCAGAGATATCGTGATGAGTGATTATAACGTGGAAATCTCTTATATATAATATATAGATATAGATGTATTAAGGTAATTGAAAACTCGATAATTGATACGATAAAGAACGGGGATAACAACTTTTTGCAATTTACACACGCTGCAAGAAAACCCACTAACAACAAGACCTGCGTCGTTTCAGCACGAGGTTTCCAATTAACGTCTGGGTGGCGATGATAGATGATAAACTGATTGGTCAAAAATAATTGCCACCAATATGTATTTAATTACCGCCAGATTTCTGGGATTTCTAAATACAAATGTTCCTGCTGAAATGAAAATGAAATGAAATGAAATGAAATTAGATCCAATCTTTGGCTCTTTCTTACTCCCTATCAAAATGTTCAGTATCCGCTCACACACAACACAACACAGTAGTTGGGTCGCTTGCCAGCGCTTGCGCGCTCAAGTAAAGGTGTATATTAGATCAACAATAACTTTTAAACTATTAGACCGAGAGCAGTAATTCCTATATCAATTTGTTAAGAAACATGGGTTAGTACTGTAGTTTTCGATAATGTTTCACAAATTTAAAATAAAGCACCCAGATGTGATCAAATACAAAAAAAAATAAAGTTTCTCACTTCGGCAATCACAAAAAAACCATACCAACCAAAAATTACCAGCTTTTCTATATTATTAGTTACTTTAGATCTTAAGCCTAAAGTTTTATTACTACATGTCGGGAAACAGAGTGTATATTATAATGTACAGATGACTGACGTGGCACAAGGTGGCGCGACCGTTTTCGTAGATATTGGTGTGAGCGTGTTCCCAGTCAAAGGTGCTGCCCTGGTCTGGATGAACCTTCACCGCTCCGGAGAAGGAGACTTGGCCACGTTACACGCTGCTTGCCCCGTACTGCTTGGCTCCAAATGGGGTAAGACCATCTATTTTGAATTGTCTCGGTGTGATTTTTTTTAATTTATTATTATTTCTACCAATATTCGCTTTTAATAGTGCATTTTTTTCTAAAACGTATTTATTTTCTACTTCGTAGGGTAGCTCGACTGGTTGTCTGGTTTTTTATTTAATCCTTGGGGTTTAAACAGGTAATGGGGTAGTTTACAAACTAAGGTCGGCACGTTCTTCGCACTCCACCTACTTACATTTGATTTAAACATTCTTATCACCCGTAATATATTTAGGTTGGTCCAGAGGTGGAAGAATCTTATCGATATCGGATAACAGAGCGTTTTGACATGTCTAAAAATGCGGCTTGACAAACGGTCCTGTTAAATCGAGAACTTGATGACAGATTGTCATAGTGTGCATTTCGCCTATTGCTTCCCCGGGGCGTAAAAACAATAGGGTAGTCCAAGGGTGTCGTAAAAGGCGACTACGGGCTTTTTGAATGTGGGAGAGTCTCGCTGCTATCTTATGACGTCAGCACAATCGGGCCAGACTCGTCCGGGTTACTTACCAGTTCTTCCTCTTTTGCCTTATGGAATAACTGTCGATTGAAATAAGTCAGACGTTCATTTATATATATACGGGTAGGTATACCATCTGTGATGCCCGACGAATCGATGTTCCGCCGCACGTGTGCTGACTGAAGGACGTCGTCGCGCAGTGCCCTCCTGGACAGTCGGACGACCACGGGCCTCGGGCGCGGCTTATCATTATCACCGCCTGTTGACGTTAAATGACGACGCGGGCCCACGCGTTCGGCGCTCACAATGTCTTGTATATCAAGCGTGGTCCCTATTTTCTTCGCGACGAGTTGGCACAAATGAATAATACTTTCTCCTTGATGTTCAGGCAATCCAGAAATTTGAATATCATTCATCATGCTCTCCTGCTCTCTAACGTTCAAGTCAGCTTTTAATTGTGTGATAATATCTTTCATTTGTGTACACTCATTTTCTAGTGTACGTTCCAACACTCGCTGCTTGAGTGTTGTCGTACGCACCTCGACTTATGTATTTAATTTCGACATTTCTTGGCGATGAGAGGACATCTCAAGTCTAAGGAGTCTGATTTCGTCGGCCAAAGTATCGCAGGGGCTGGTTGCAACAACATTCTCCTTATTTATCACTTGCCGACCGTCGTTACTTAGCGATTCAGTAGCTATGGAGTGTTTATTGCCATCAGTATAACCACTTTCTTTGCATTCATTGCAAAACCACTTTGAGATACGGGAGTTAGGGCTAATATTTGTACAAGCCCGATGGTATACTGAGGTACATTTGCAACATTTAATAGAATCCGATGAGGAAAGAAATTTGCCACACGAATAACATTTGTTGGTTTTACTTGCCATCTTTATTTACAATACTTGGTGCAAGTACCCTCAATAAATTTTTGATATTCGTTTCTTTTATTCGAATATTGTAAAAAACACTGATATATTTGAAGATAATACTTATATATCACTTAAGTAATGTATCTATAAACTAACACATATATTTTTCATAAACTATAACCAACTATTTCCAATTTAATAAGGTACAAAAACATAGCAAAATTCACTAGCACTTGTCACTGCCGTCGCGTCGCGTAATATAGTATGAGTGGCGAACACAACAGTTCAACTTTAATGAATAATTATTAATATAACGCAGAGCAGCTCGAATTGTCGGGGACCCAGTGCTCTGTGAATGGCTGGATCACTTGGCGTTGCGTATAGACGTCGCTTCATTGTGTGTCTTTTACAGCATTTATCACGGGGAGTTTTTCAAAGAGCTGTTTAACCTGATTCCTGCCGCCGAATTCCAACTTCGCACGACACGCCACAAGTTAAGATATCATCCCCACCATCTGGATGTGTGGCGGTCCTCCACAGAGAGTGGTTTTCAAGTTCTTCCACGTACTACAAAGCTGTGGAATTAGCTTCCTTGTGCGGTGTTTCCGGGACGATACGACATGGGTACGTTCAAAAAAGGCGCGTACATCTTCCTTAAAGGCCGGCAACGCTCTTGTGATTCCTCTGGTTGCTTCGTTGGGATTGCTATTTTGCTCAATTGATGTTCTGTTGTTATGTTTACACAAACAAATTAATACATTGAAATAGGAAAACGCTTAAAATACTGTCTTCGCGCCTTAATAAGGCTACTGGAAACCCAAGCACTGGCAGCTATTTAGGTCAATGGATCAGCCTAGCTATCCAGCGCGGAAATGCTGCCAGTATTCTTGGTTCGCTTCCACGTAATGATAGTTTTAATTTTATGTAGTCATAGTATTGTAAATATAGTTATAAGATTTGTTTTGTTTGAATAAAATATGTTGTTGAAATAGTATATAGTAATAATGGAAATAGTAAAACTAGAATAAAAAAAATAATTAGAAATGATTGGTGCGACCTGAATCTCGAACTAGAGTGACACAAAATGCCAGTAAGATTTTGTTCTAGCGTCATCAATAATACTTACAGAAGCTATCATATATCATTCCATCACCGCCTGGCTCCGTGTTCCTTTTGTGTCTCGCATCAAGTGCCCTGCCCTAAAATAACATTGATACTGACATGTGTTCTTTATATTTTAGCATGCAACAAATGGCTCCATGAAATTGGTCAAGAATTCCTGAGACCATGTGATCTTGAGTATCAGTCAGAAGAAATGCACTTAAATTTACCACGAAATGTTCCCACGTCACTGAGTTAATTAATTTTCAAGAAAATATTGTTACAGTTACAGCGAAATTTATTATAATTGTTATCTTTGAATGATATTCAATAATATATATTATATTTAATAAATGATTGAAATGAGAACGAATGTGTCAAAGCAAAATATAATCATTAATACCTACATGTACAAAATTTACGTCGTGTGCCAATATTCAATGATAAACCTGCACAAGAATTTCAACAAGTTAAAACGTCTTCACTCTTCGAGGTCGTGCACCCAACTGCGTCTCAAGCGCATGTCCCACCTATATCATTGGGATATGCAATGTCAAGTTGTCACTTGTCAGTTTTAAAGAGCCCAGTCGAACCTTTATAATATTTTGAATTAAGAGAAGACGCGGCGAGAGGATTGTTATTAACAGGAGATAGAAATGAATGAACGAGAACCACTTTTGAGAAGATGAAAAGAAAGGAAGTTTGTCAAAAAACTGGCTTACATTTTTTGTATCGCTCTGTTCCCGCAAGGACACCGTCTCTAACTCGCTGGCTTTTAAGTTTGTAAAATTATGGCATTGGTCTGTTGTTGTATTTGCTACACGCGTTATGCTTAGAATGTCATCAAAATTAATAGGACAGTTTAGGACTGATTATGAGATGATTTAATTAGTGTGTCTGCTAAGGTCTCGGACCTGCGTTCCGGTATCCCATTGATTTCAAGGTTACTTTCACCTTGGTGCTGCTCCGTTAGATCATATCTCAAATTTTTACATAAATTCAAATACTTTTCAATGATTGTTTTAAAGATAAATAATCTGCTAATAGTTCAAATATTTATGCGTCATTAATTTTTAGTGTTTCCTTTATTGCCTCCTATTTTTATGCATAGAATCGTTGACTTTGAATTATATTGAAGAATTATATTTGAGTTGATGAGAGCAAATTCAGTAACAGCAACTTCTTTTAATAAAGACAAGATGTCAGCTTTTGTTTTTTGATTTCTGTCAATTTCAACAAACTGCGTGTTGTCTGCAGATTGGGAGTTATTAGTAGACTGTATCGGAACTTTGATGCTTACTATTACGTTTAAAACAGGCTCAATGAGGCTTTGTGATGGTGAATCAGGTCGGACCTGTTTTCGTGAGTTGTTGGTCTTTGTTACCTTACAACAGCATTCTGGCCATTTCATATAGTTTGGTAGCGCTGTGAATTGCGTTGTAGAGATATAATTATACTATCACATTAGTCGTACTTTATATACCTACTAAGACTACAGAGCACAGCAGAATATATATTGTTCCTTACTAAGAGCACTACCCTATGATTGCAAAACTGAAGTGGCAGTGGGCAGGGCACATACTTCGACGGACAAATGGCCGTTGGGGGAGGTAAATCCCTAGAATGGGGACCACGTAATGAAATACGCAGTGTTAGTAGACCCTCCCCCCATATGGTTACCGATGATCTGGTATATATTGGATCATTGTCCAGCAGTGGACGTCTTCCAGCTGATATAATGATGATAATGGTGTTGATGAAGAGCACTACGGCTTTCAGCACATCTGTTACTATCACTAACAGACATCATAAAAAAATGGGTTTTGAACCTAAGACTGCTCATCGTTATCATATTTGTTTGAGGTTAGAACGTGATCAGCTATAGGGGCAATAATTTCACTACGCAACATCCTTTACTAGAACTTACCCATAATTTTAATTTAAAAAAATATCAGTTAATAATAATTGCACATGTAACTGATTAAGTTGCCGTGAAGTGAAATTGTTGACGCTTATGATTTCACTGGTTAAATGTAGTTGATAGCGACGTGTTAAATCGGAAATTCTACTCGAGGTTTGTTCATATCATTTACTTACACTAACTCAAATGTTTGATATTATAATAATAGTAATATCTATATTTCGTGATCACTTTTATGTTACTTATTTAGATTTATTAACTGTAAAAACTCTACAAATGATTTAAGTATTCTTTAGTGTTAATTCCGCCAATATTTGTTTCAAACAATTCGACACGTGTTTCAAAATCTGGCACGAGACTGTTTTTGGCGAGACAACACGTCCTGAGGATGCTTCGTGTAGAGGCATGTTATGGATATCCGCAAAGTAATGCCTAATTCAATAAATTTTGTAAAAACTCTTCCAATTTAGTTGATAGAATATATAGCTTTCCTCATTTTGTCGCACTTAATATTCCAAAGACCTGAGAAGAACTGGCGAAATTAAACACAAAAATTGCAAAGAAGGTAATTACATAGAGTTGTTATTACACAGTTTATAATAAGCTATATTATGGTTATTGCTATTATTTTCGAATTATTCTTGCAATAAGTGATCTCGTGTACGAACTATAAAACATCGACTGTACTTAGCAGTGATGTGTTGATTATATAAGGTTAATGCGCTACTTTAATAAACATGCCTGTATTGGGCAACATTGTGAAATAACTGACAACCAAACCCCTATTTGGGAATGTTTTAGTACTAATGTACAAAAATATAATAATGAAGATTTTTGTTCAAATAATTTAAATTAAATTATTTGACAAGGGAGGACAACTCTTGCAATATCATACAAAACAGGCAACATTCACCAAATGTAACTGTTACTGCTAGAGATAATCATAATATAAAGCTCATAAATATTGTTCACCAGAACATACAATGTATCTCAAGTAAGGAATTAGAAAATGAACTGTTTTTGAGCTGCTGTAATATAGATATATTATGTATTACAGAACATTGGCGTAAAAGGCTCCAGTTTAGTTTAAGAGAACATAAAGTAGTCAGTTCGTTTTATAGAAGTAGGGATTGCCCTACTTCTACATATATTGATATGGAGGTTCCCTAATTATTATAAATAATAAATTAAAATATAAAAATAGAAGAGATATTATTAATCTCTCTATAGAACAACTAATTGAGATAGCTTCTATTGAACTAGAGCAATTTATTATTGTAAGTGTGTACCGCCCCCTCACTGCATCATATGAACAATTCCAACATAGAATGGAGGAGGTACTATCAAAATTTATCAAAACCAGCAAGTCAATTATAGTGTGTGGAGATTTTAATAGAAACTTGCTTGAACCTTCGGCCAATTGTACAAGCCTTAAAAAATTATTTCAAAGCTTTAATTTGTTCAATGTGTTTTTGGGAACCTACTAGAATCACTTCTACAACAGCAACCTGTTTAGATAATATTTTTACAAATGTTACTATTACTAGTAAATTCATAATTAATAATCCTTAATCCGACGATAGTGGGCAACTTATAAAAATAAATACAAGATTGGACAATGTCAGACCAAAAAAGGTGACGATTATACCAGTTACGGGTAGCCGTCTTGAGAGGTTTAGAAATAATTTGGTAAATACGATACCATTTTTACACTGTGGTGAAACTGCCAATTTTCACTATAACTTAGTCTTCAATTCCTTTTGTGAAGAATTTGACAGCATTTTAACTCCAGTAACGGTAACAGGAAACAACAAACATTGTTTTAATGAGTGGGCAACAATGGGTATCCACAAAAGTCGTAAACGCATAAATGACCTTTTTTATGAGAAACATTACAATAATAGTGAAGAATTAAAAATTTATGTAAAATACTCCAAGCTCTTCAAAGTAGTTTGTCATAAAGCGAAAACACGTTTCATTGCAGATAAAATTAAAAACAGTAATAATAAAGTAAAAGCGACTTGGAGTGTAATTAACAATGAAACTGGTAGATCGAATTGCCGTAATACTTCTCCGAAATCCCGATTATCACGACCAAAGACCTTAATCTTCACCAAAAGCAGCACATGATATGCTTATTACACGTACCAGTATCTTCCACTAATTTGAAATTTAAGTATGTTACAGGTAGCGATATAATAAAAATCTTCAAATACCTAAAAAATACAAAAGACCTATGGGGCCATTCAACTAATATTGTAAAATACATACTTAGAAAGAGTCACATGGTGCATTGGGCACTTTTTGTGATTTGTCCAAAGCATTTGACTGCGTCCACCATGAAACTTTACTCCTAAAACTAAAGCATTATGGAGTGAAAAATAGAGCCCTAAATCTGTTAAATCATATTGAAGCGAAGGAGTTCAGATAGTCGATGTAAATTGCAAACGATCTTAGGGTAAATCTGTGGGAATAGGTGTTCCACAGAGTTCTATTCTCGGTCCTTTCTTGTTTCTTATATTAACGATCTACCGTTTGTGGTAGATGATAGCAATGAGATTGTATTATTTGCTGATGACACCTCACTTATTTTTAAAGTGAAGCGACGTGCAGATATTTATGACGATGAAAACAATGCACTCTCAAAGATAGTGCGTTGGTTTGAGACGAATAATCTTAAATATATAAAAATCTCACTTAAACAGTGAAAAAACAAAGTGCTTACGGTTCACATCAAACACAGCTGAAGTACAAACCAACGTACTTATAAATGACCAGATATTGGAACTTGTAGACACTACGGTCTTCTTGAGTATCGCGTTAGATAAAAAGCTTCAGTGGGGTCCACATATTGCCCATCTAGCAGATAGACTCAGCTCTGCGGCATATGCCGTTAGAAAGATTAGAGAGTACACGAATGTTGCAACCGCTAGATTAGTGTACTTCAGTTAATTACACAGCATCATGACGTACGGTATTTTACTATGGGGTCATGCTGCTGACATTTATATAGTGTTTGCTCTGCAAAAAAGAGCTGTTCGTGCTATATATCAGCTTGGTTAAAGACAGTCTCTCAAAGAAAAATTTAAAGAAATAAATATTATGACTGTTCATTGTCAGTACATTTATGAAAATTTAATATACGTTCACAAAAATCGTCACCTTTTTGCTCTTAATAATGATTTTCATTATAATAACGCTAGAAATAAGGGATTGCTTGTAACTAATTCTAGTAGGCTTCATAGGATACATAATAGCTTTAAGGGTACATGTATACACTTCTATAATAAAGTCCCAGCAACTGTTCAGGCATTATCTATAAATAAATTTAAATGTTTTATAAAAAAAATGGCTCTGTACTAAATTACTCCACAGCTGAATATCTAAGTGATCGGACAGCCTGGGACTAGATTGCGATTATTTTATAGCGATAGAAATGACTTTTCAATATTGTATATTTTTATTTATTGAAAAGAGTGCAAAAAAAGAATGCTGGGAGAATTTCTTTCGCCGCTTCTTCTCTCTCAGAGCTCTATTTGTTTCCGAAGCGGTAGTAGTACCTATCTAGTATGTTAGAAATGACATCGAAAAATAATTCTAAAGAAATCAATTTTGAGAAAATAAATGTCTTTTATGCTTTTTTATGCCTAATGTTAAATTTATCAGGGACTACATCACGCCTTCCCCTCGATGAATATTATGATAATTTAAAGGAGACGGGGATTTTTGGCGGAAAATCCCTTAACGAGAAAAACAACTTTTCTGAATTGGTGACAACCCTTTTTGATCTGACGACGTGATATTTTTGATGTGATGTTGTAAATGAGCTTCTATGTGTTGTAGAATTTAATACTTTAATATTGTTATGGGGCAGTGCGGCCGATATTAATATTATCTTTGTGCTGCAGAAGAGGGCTATTCGCGCGATTTATAACCTAGGTCCTAAAGAATCATTAAGAGAAAAATTTAAAGAAATAAATATTTTGACTGTTGCTTCTCAATACATTTTTGATAATGTTTTGTATGTTCATAAGCACATTGAGGAATTTTCTAGAAACTGTGACATTCATAATGTTAACACGAGGAACAAACATAAACTTGTTATGCCTACTACTCGGTTGGGTCGAGTTAGTAAGTCTTTTGATGGGCGATGTATATGCTTCTACAATATGATCCCAGAAAATGTACAAACAAATGTGTTACGAAATTTAAAAGAATTGTTGAAAAACGTTTGTGTGGGAAAGGTTATTATAGCATAAACGATTTTCTTAATGACACCACGGACTGGGAATAAAGTGAACACCCTCAGGCTCTTTAATCATAAATGTTTATTGTACGATATTACATTGTAATCCATATTTTATATTAAAAAAAAGCCAGCTGAGTTTCTTGCGCCCATTATTCTCAGGTCTCAGGCAGCCTCTTTTGATGGGTGGTAGATTTTGACGTTCAATAAGTGATTTTAAATCCTATTTTGAATAAAAAAAATTGAATTTGAATTTTGAATTTGAATTATAAGTTGCTACGCTCATTCTCGTGTATACTTATAAAATTTGTCTGGATATGGCAAAGCAGAGCCACTTTGGATAACATTATTCTGAATTTTGTACGTGGCATGGTCGCCGCTCCCCTCGCCGCCCTGCGCTAACCTAAAGCTGTGGCGACAAAGTCGGCCAAAAGAGATGCCCTACGACTGTTGTTGCGTAGTATCTGCGGCCTTCATGGCCCACTTTCTATGTGGCTGGAAAAGCCTTTAGGGCTGGCAGCACAGAGGAGGTTTTTAATCGGTAGGGGGTGTTTACACCCGAGCCCGAAGTATAGGCCCCGTTTCGGGGTCTTCAATACGTAAATGTATTTGTGTCCTTCGAAAAAAATAATAAGAATATAATTCAAATTAAAAAAGAAAATGAAAGAAAACTTTAATAGTAAGGGGAGGTAGTGTGAACTAGTTATCTATAGCGTAATTTAAGTAGGCTTCGTAGCTTAGGGAGGTAATGTCGGGGCAAGAATTTACAAGTTCGTGAAATAAGTAACACTTATTGTTTGTAAGAAGGGATTTCAGCAATATAATGTTTTATAAATTGGGACATAAAATGGGATAGGATTACAGAGCTGTTGGTTAGAAAAACATAAATTAATTTGGCAAAGTGAAATGGGATTTTCTATTTCATCATAAACTCTTTTAACAAAAAAACAACCAACATTAATATTTCCAGAACAATATGCACTAAAAAGTAAAGAAAATAATTGCGAATTCTTCTACAACTTAATAATCAACATATTTTTAGAGTTCTAAGTATAATCGTGCTATATTATATTGTCGTCATAATTTGAATGACTTTTAGGTAGTCTAATATTACTACTAATCTACTCAGAAGAACTCTAAAAATAAATTAATTATTAAGTTGTAGAAAAATACCTATTATTTATGCATTTTAGCGCATATTGTTTTTGAATAGATTTTTTTGAAGATTGTTGTTTTTTGTTATTTTTTTTAAAAGCAATAAAGTTTTTTAAGAATCACTTAATAGATTCAATTGTATCAATATTGTAAAAAAAACAATTTTATCGATATTTGATAAAGCTATAAGCCACACACTAGTTTTTTCTTTCATTTGTTGTTATCAGGTAGGTACTGAGTTAGTACATATGATGTGTTATTTTCCACTTGTGTGAACTGCTTTTTATAAACTTGATATTAAAATTTAGAAATTCATTTGAAAAATAGTTTTAAAACTGAACTAATTACCTTTACGGTTTGGTGCTCGTTTTAATCTACTAGGTAAGTTTTATTCAGAATTTGATATATTTTAATATAAGTACTTAATCAATTCAAATTTTTGTATGCCAAAACAATATGTACTTATATTAGTACAAATTCAAATTCAAATATTTTTATTCAAAATAGGATGTGACATCACTTATTGAAAGTCAAAAACTACCACCCACTCCAAAATGAATGCCTCAGACCTGAGAAGAATGGGCGCAACAAACTCAGCGGGTTTTTTTTTCATCGAATAAATATGTTTACAAAGTAATATTGTACAATTAAACTTATTATTTAATAGCCTGAGGGCGGTCACTCTATTCCCAATCTGTGGTATCATTAAGAAAGTCATTTATGTTACAGTAACCTTTACCACACAAACGTTTTTTAACAATTCTTTTGAATAACGTAATACTTTTGTTTTGAACATTTTCTGGGATCTTGTTGTAAAAGCATATACATCGCCCCACAAAAGACTTACTTACACTTACACAAAAGACAGACATAAGTTTATGTCTGTTCCTGGTGTTAATATTATGGTTATGACAGTTTCTGGCAAATCCATTTATGTGCCTGTGAACATATATAACATTATCAAGAATATATTTGTACACTTTTAGCTTATGATATTATATTTATACCGGAGAATAAATTCGTGTGGCGGATCCTTTACCGTATTAATTTACAGTGTATTGATGTATCTACTGTTCAGTACTTGAACATAAATAAAAGATTTGTGAACTTAAATGTATATATTAAAAACTCTGACACATTATTGAATATAATATTATGTGCAATAACTAGTATGGCGAGCTTGAAGGTTTGATACGGAATGAACGAATGCTCGCACTTCGAGAGCCGAAGAACTGGTTCCGCGACACATGGATCGTATCATTTCGTAGAGTGACCCGTACGCTCGTTTGTCCTCCTATTCCATAAAAAAAAAGTGAACTATAAAATATGAATCACAGGCGGTAACATCTACTGTACTGAATACATTTGTTAATATTTTTTTAAATCAAGTAAATCTACTTGATTTAAAATTTTTACTTAAGTGAGTTTTTTGAGTATTTTTTGCTATATTTTGAATTAAATAATTTAAAAAATTATTGAGTTTACATAAATATTGATTTACAAGATTGGAATTGGGCTTTATGCCACTTCTTGTCAATAAGGCTATCCGATATGTTTGTAAATAGTAAAATGAATTTTGATATTCGTTCATTCAAGTGTCATATCTTAGATTAAGGATTATACACTAAGTAAGAACAATAGCTTTTTTATTACGGCAATAATTAGTTGCTTGTGTGCGTGGAATCTTGACACTCAATGGCATCTATCAAATTTTGTAACATACGCTTCGTGTTATTTTACATTGAATTTATAAAATACAATGTAGTTACTGTTGATATTATGTGGTCCCAGTGTATTTCTTATTTCTTGTAGTATTATTTTTACAAAATATTACTTCACAACCCGGCACTTTCGATTCAATTATTAGCAAAGCTTAAAAGAACACGTGTAACGTCGACGTGACTCATCGTTCGGGACTGGCTTGAGTACGTCCACTTGGGCGTACTTTGCGATACACCTTTGGTATCTAGTTGGAGCGCAGCGGAGACAAATCATTAATCTGACACATAAATAATACTGACACACTCTTACATAAATTATCTTGCCTTAAACTAGGCATATGTACTATGGGTGCAAGACAACTATATATTTAATACAATATACTTACTTAAACATACATAAATACTCGTACATATAAACATCCATGACTCGGAAACAACAATCCATATTCATCATATAAATAATTCGAACCCGGGACCTCTAGTTCAGTAGTCAGGGTCACTAACCACTGGGCTATATGGGTCGTGATCTTAATCTAAGTGTCATATTTAGATCTTTTTGAATAAATGAGCTTTGATTCGATTTGACATATTGATATTAGCACTAATAATTATATTCTAGGGTTATTATCAGTAAGCGCTTAATATGACGTATCTTGTTAACGTCATCTCTACATTCATGTTAGTAGTGAGTTTTACGATCTTTGCGAACGGGGAGGTATACACATCCACACACGAGATGGAGTATTTGTTGGAAACTCAACAGAGAGTCGTAGAAGAGTTAGATGACTATATTATTAAAGAAGAACAAAGACTGAACACTTTGAAACGGTGAGTCAACAGATTTTATTACCCAGGTGATCACCCTAATAATGAAATAGAAATATCTTTATACATTAATTTACCAGTGGGAGGAGTGCACAGGAAGCCGGCTAGATTATGGGTACCAAAATGGCGTCTATTTCTGCCGTGAAGCAGTAATGTGTAGGCATTGCTGTGTTTCGGTCTGAAGGGCGCCGTAGCTAGTGATATTACTGGGCAAATGAGAGTTAACATCTTATGTCTCAAGGTTACGAGCGCAGTTGTATGCCGCTCAGAATTTTTGGCTTTTTCAAGAATCCTGAGCGGCACTTCATGTTATGAGCAGGGCGTATCAATTACTGAACGTCCTGTTCGCCTCGTCCCTCACTGTCATAAAAAAATGAACAATTTGTACGCTTATGAAAGTCAAGTTTGATACCATCGGTTCAAGAGGCTACCTGGCGAGGCTTTGTTCTGAGAAGAACCGGCTAGAAACTCACCAAGTTTATTCCTCCCTTTACAGTTTTCTCAGTATCCATCCATTTTTATCGTCTATATATTCCTGAACTTAATAATACGCATTCTTTTTTAAAATTTCCTTAATGTGAGGCTTAAATTTAATATCCTAGTAGCTGACTGGTAATTATATCAAAGGATTGTCAGTAGCCTACTAACTCTGGCATAGTCTCCCAGTGCTTCTACTTCTAAATAATGGTCTTCTACCGCATTTATCACGGGGAGTGTTTCGAAGAGCTGTTCAACCTGATTCCTGCCGCCGAATTCCACCTTCGCACGACACGCCACAAGTTAGGATATCATCCCCACCATCTGGATGTGTGGCGGTCCTCCACAGTGCGGTTTTCTAGGAGCTTTCTTCCACGTACTACAAAGCTGTGGAATGAGCTTTCTAGTGCGGTGTTTCACGGACGATACGACATGGGTACTTTCAAAAAAAGCGCGTACACCTTCCTTAAAGGCCGGCAACGCTCTTGTGATTCCTCTGGTGTTGCAAGAGAATGTGGGCGGCGGTGATCACTTAACACCAGGTGACCCGTACGCTCGTTTGTCCTCCTATTCCATAAAAAAAAGGCCTCATCCCTAAGATATCCACAATGACCGGTCCCACGCTACCCTCATCCAACGTATCCCGGCGATCTTAACCAGATCATCGGTCCATCTTGTGGGGGGCCTACCAACACTGCGTTTTCCGGTACGTGGTTACTATTCGAAGACTTTACTGTGCCAACATCCATCTGTCTGTCGAACTATGTGCCCTGCGCAATGCCACTTTAGTTTCGCCATCATTTGGGGCATACGTATATGGGGCTTCTCCTACGGATCTTCTCATTCCTGATTCGATATCGCAGGGAAACTCCGAGCATAGCACACTCCATTGCCTATGAGCAACCATGAGCTTTCTCGGCAAGCCCAAAGCGACCACGTCTGCATACCGTAAGTCATCACTGGCAACACACACTGTTTGAAAACCTTCTTGTGGTATTTGAGACGAGAAGATTTTACTAAAACCAAAACATAACGAATAAGATAAGAAACATATTTGGAAGGTTAGGCCCTTAAACTTTTTCAGGTATTTGGACATATTCAAGAGAGAACAGAAGAAGGCAATGAAAGATCCAGTCAACTACGTCAGTAACCCGATAAACGCGTTCACTCTAATCAAGAGGCTCATATACGATCTGAAAGAGATCGAAAATAATATTAAAATTGGGACAGGTATCTTATTCGTTGAATAATCAATTGCTTAATTTAATTATATTTATAATTTTAGTTGAACTAATGCTAAATTGAATACGATAAGTCTGATTAAAGATTAAATTAAATTAAATTTGAATGAGGGCATTAATGAAGTTTAGTTTTTTTTTATATAAGAGGGGGTAAACGGGCAAGATGCTTAAGCGCAAGCCCTGACTGGTCCGTGTGCCCCCCTTCCTGTTTCCTTCTTCCGCACCCTGCGATCAAATCGATCTTCTGTTCAAATAGCTTACCCTGGAGCGTCATTAATGTCTCACCTTTCCAACTGTTAGGTTGTTTTTTTGTAATGTTTTAAAACAACAGTTGTTCTAAGTCTCGGGACAGAACATAAACAGCCACAAAAACTTATATTAGATGAAGTATTTTAAAATTGAAATTATTTAACTTGAGAAAAGCTCTGGTTCTTACTTCAATTTTACGTATATTAGTATGCTAATGTAAGGAAATACTATCTATACATATAAATAAAATTGGAGTGTCTGTTTGTAATATTTAAATAAATAGTCTGTTTGTTTGGCTGAACCGATTTTGACGGGACTTTTATTGGCAGGTAGCTGATGTAATAAGGAGTAACTTAGACTACGTTTATTTTGGAAAAAAATTTTTATTTTAGAAAAATAAAGTAATGTTGCAGTGTCCAAGAAACGGTCTAACTCTAAAAATAATTTATATGGCAAAACAACGATTGCCGGGTCAGCTAGTTTATTTATGAAATGTTTTATTGGTTATAAAATATATATTATTCCCAGTTACAATTCATGAATATGTACATTAGAATTTAGAGTGAGAGAGGAGGAGCATGCCTACCGTTGTTGTACCGGTGAGAGAAAGGGAAGTCAGGCAGACTGGCGCCGTAACGCGTTACGTTACGAAGCGGTTTCCCTATAAGAAGTTATAAATTCAAAACTTTATTCCAATAATGTTATTTACATGGAATACTTAGTTCAGTAAATGAATGTATGTTTACAGATTACTTAAGCAACATAACATTAACTCATCATGACGCGATATATCCAACGCAAGAAGATCTGAGGGGCGCCGCAGTCGCTCTAAGCCGGCTGCAACAAACATACGAGCTGGAAACAGATGATCTAGCTGAGGGCAAGTTGAAGGGAGTAACGTACAGGTATTTATGAACTGTTACAATTTTTACTTCAGTGTTTTATGCTTTCACTACACATAGGGCTATATTTAATCTTAACACCATGGCAGCGCAACCAGTCGCCGTTACCAACACAATATGTACAACTCTTTAGACTTATTAAACTGAAAAACAAAATTTTATGAACGATACTGGACTCCAACCCCCTCTTTCCAACTGAGCTAACCGTTCGAGAGACGTATCGTCATAAAATCTTGTATGCTTTGTTCAACTCTCAGGTTGTGACTTCATCTACAGGACCTACTTTACGTTTAAAGATATTTATTTCTCTTTAAAAACATAATATTGTCACTTACATGACAACATAAAAATATGATGTAATAATTTATCCGCCGTTCTTTAGATGTTCAGTACATACATATTACACATTATAGTACTTATTCTTCTTCACAAAATTTAAGATTACACACTTTTACAGGGCACTGTCACATAACAAACAATTTCAGACATGTGTTTTATAAAAACTTTAAAACAATATAGTCTGATAGCTCACGTTTAAATGTTTTTAGTGACCTAATCTTTTTGAGAGATGAAGGTAGACTATTAAAAAGTTGTGCGCCCTCGTAAATAAACATACGCTTGCCGTAATTTGTTCTTGTCTTAGGTTAGCTGGCTCGTCTCGTGCTGCGTTTAGACGCATGTTTAGTTTGGGTGAGTAAGATTGATGTATGGATGGAATTATGTAGAATTTTTTGTATCAGTATACATGTATGGTATGTGTAAAGTTGTTTTATGTTCATGAGGTTAGTTTGTTTGTATATTTTAGAAGTAGGTGTTAAATAAGCGAAATGGAATAACATTTTTATGAGTCTATTTTGTATTGTTTGCAATTCAGCTAACTTGGTTTTTTGAGCACTGCCCCATATTTCAATTAGATATGTAAGGTGTGATTTAACTAATGAATTATAGATAAGTATTCTAACTTTGCGGGGTATCGAACGAACTATGCCACGAAGTGAACCCAGCAGAGAAGAGAGTTTCTTTTTAACATATTCAATAATTCTACTCTATAGTTGATAACCTGCTCAACCCCAATATTTGCATATTAGGAAATTGACTTGAGATGTCGCTCTTGCAACTCTTAACAATGTGTTATGTGTTATTAATCCCAGAAGTGAGGGCTATAACTTTAAAACATAACAAATCGTTTAAACTCTATAGACAGTTACTCACCTGGTGTTGCGATGGTTGCGCAACCAAACGGACGGACGGACGTGACCACAGTAGCGGCGGCCATTGTGTGCACGCGTCCGCGCTGGTCACGCCACCACTAATTACTATAGTCGCCAGTGACGCTCCAACCTCATTGCATGCAACACGTGTGCACTGTTGTGTTTTGTTTTTAAATTGCGTTTCTTAATTGTATACGATGGATAATTCGATACAGGGGGCCTACTCCTAAAATCGATATTCGATAAATCGTGGCATTAGTCGTGTCAAATCCTACTCTTAGTTACATCGTAATCAATGTCGAAACAATGATGGAACGAACGAAACATTATTCGATATTATCGGTTCTAACCTTATTCTTAGTTGAAAATGTCAGAGACGAATATTCGAATTTCACAAATAATCAAACGTCACTTTTACGATAATCTCAACGACACCTTCTAGGCTGTCGATGCTATTATCGTTTCAAGTTGTATAGATTTATTTGCCATACAATATACATAATTAATAAACATTAATGAAATAATTATATGTGATTTACTATTCAACAGGATTTTTTTACTACTAAGTCATTTAAGTCATTTTGTTGATCGTTTATGCGTAGAAATAATGCAAATGGCCGCCTGAGAAATAGGAAGTCGACGAGAAGGGTTGAGTTACTTTTTTTTACATTTTATTATCCGCAAGTTTTGTATTATTTATTCAATTTTAAATGGTCATATTATATTCATTACATATTTTTTTAACATTTACATTATGTGTAAATGATACCAAATTGGTGGTGCAGAGTCTGGCATGGTCATTAGCGCCTAAACTATGTTTTGACTTTTGACACAAACAGCGACATAGCACAGATAATGTTTAGGTTTGAACATTTTTCATTCACACTATCATCGTTAAAAAATCAAAATATTAGTCTATGGTAACGATAAACGATAAGGAATTCGAACATTTGTTAGAGTAGGATAGTTGCGATGTATTCGGAGTATTATCGTATCGTTCCGAATGTATCGTTGTCGATTTTGCGAGTAGACCTCCAGAAAGGTTTATCATCGAAATTAAAAGAATTCCACCAATTTATGATAATTCCTCACCAGATTATTCCGATAAAGATTTAAAAATAAATTGCTAAGGCTAAATAAGGATGAACCCACTACTGTTTATTTTTTCTATTGTACTTTTTTCCTATAAACACACAAGAAGCGCCACCACTTCGAGGTACATTTGTGACCCCGTCTCAGTGTGGTGTGGCGACTTTGGTGTCTGTATAGTGTCGACTGGTTGCAACGGCCATGGTGAGGTGGGACTCAGAATTACGGATATCACCATAATAACGGTTTGTGACCTTTCTGTGAGCAACCTATATTTCAGCACTATTGGAAACGCTATTATGGCGTTTTATGGGTTAACGATTATATTTTAAAGGTCATAATATAGGCTGTAGACTTGTAATAAGCTCCCGAAATTTTCAACATTTTAAACCGTATTCTTTTACTTTTATTTATGTATGTTTATATGAATTTATGTATGTTTAAGTCAGTGTATTGTATTAAATATAGGCTATATATATGCTTAACTTGGGGCAAGATAATTTGTGTAAAAAGTGTGTCAATATTATTATCTATCAATAATACAGAAAAATAAATCGCAGTTTATTATTTATACTAGTTTTATTAATATCCTAGTGATGTTTGTTTTGCACACCACAAAGCGACCATGTGACGTCATCAAACCCATTAATACAATTATTTTTTAGTGCATCTTTAAGCGCTGGTGACTGTTACGAGCTGGGTAAGGCTCTATACATGGAACAATTTTACAAAGACGCCTTGAAATGGATGAATGTGGCTTTACATAAATATAAGCTGGAGCAAATACACTATGATTTTACAGAAGAGAATATTTTCGACAATATTGCATACACAAATTATTTGTTAGGTAAGCTATACTGATATATCCATACCGATATTGCAAATGTGAAAGTTACACCGTCCGTTTGTCTGTTACTCTTTCATAGCGAAAATACTCGAGTAATTATGATGAAGTTTAGTTGAAAATCGACAGACTGAAGTAAGGGGATGAACATATACTTCATGGGTCCGAAATATAAAGAGTTTCCTGAGGAACTCCATCAAAGCGAATAATTCATCTCCAATTTCGAGTTCATGTAATTTGGTTTTTTATACTCTGCAGACTGCCGAATATGTTAATAACATGAGATTTTTGCGTAAAGGTTACATTTTTATTTTTATTTTAGTGAACCCGACGTTTCAAGACCTTTCCCTATGAAAACGAGATCTGGAAAGGTCTTAATCGCGTTTTTATCCTTTAAAAGTGCTTTATTTAAATGTGTAACACTCGCGTGTAATCAACGAAAATTCTAGATGCGATTTGACTAGCCAATCCTAGAAGCGCCTAAGCATTGAAATTTCATTGTAACATGTAAGGACAAGGACTTTTTAGGAGTATAAGATTATATAAAACCGGCCCACATTCTAGCCCTGTACAAAGTGCAGGTCCGGCCACATATTGTGTATTGCTGTCATCTATGGTCTGGCGCACCCCAGTATCAGCTCGATCCATTTGACCGCGTGCAACGCAGAGCAGCTCGAATTATTGTCGGGGACCCAGTGCTCTGTGAATGGCTGGATCACTTGGCGTTGCGTAGAGACATCGCTACATTGTGTGTCCTCTACCGCATTTATCATGGGGACTGTTCCGAAGAGCTGTTTCACCTGATTCCTGCTGCCGAATTCCACGTTCGCACGACACGCCACAAGTTAGGATATCATCCGCACCATCTGAATGTGTGGCGGTCCTCCACAGTGCGGTTTTCAAGAAGCTTTCTTCCAAGTTCTACAAAGCTGTGGAATAACTTCCTTGTGCGGTGTTTCGGGGAAGATACGACATGGGTACCTTCAAAAAAAGCGCGTACACCTTCCTTAAAGGCCGGCAACGCTCCTGTGATTCCTCTGGTGTTGCAAGAGAATGTGGGCGCGGTGATTACTTAACACCAGGTGACCCGTACGCTCGTTTGTCCTCCTTTTCCATAATAAGAATAACATAATATATTGTAGGTATTTAAACTCCATTTACAGGTGACATGAAAGGTGCGTTGGAGTGGACAAAGAAACTGTTGAAAGTGAATCCCAATAACAAGCGAGCTCGTGGTAACATACCACATTACCACAGATTAATTGCTGAGCAAGAGGAAGCCTTGAAACACCACCGTCATGGGGTAATTGAATATTTTATCCAGTATATTCAATAGGACATCTGATTTACTTGAAATTTTGCACGGTTCCTGTCCAGATCGTTCTAGGCTTTTGGAAAGGAGGCTTATGCTTTTTGGAAGATAACCGGCACTTTGAATCGGAAAACACTAGCAGAAAGATTAGCGAGTTCCAGATTATGTATATTACATAGGATTGTTTAACAAATCATTGTCTTCACAAATTTAATATTAACATAAATTAAAACTTTTGGTTGGTATTTATTAATGTACGTAGGGCACACTAAAAGTTTTGCGTAACTTAAAAAAACAACATGTTATAACCAAAACAATATGTTTATTGCTTTTCAAAGTACTCTCCTTTACATTTTAAACATTTTTTCATGCGATCGAATCATTTTTTAAGACAGGAGGACCACAGATCTGAAGGCATGTTTTCTACGTGCTGATTGAATGATATCACTGCCTCTTCGGAATTGGTAAAACTGAAACCTCTCATCAAATCTTTGATTTTGAGGAAAATACAGAAATCACAGGATGCCAGGTCGGGGCTATGTGCAGGATGGGTGACGAGTTGTACTTTTTCGGAAGCTAAAATGACTTAGCTTTGTTGGCCGTGTGTGAAGAAGCGTTGTCATGATGTAGGAGAACGCGGCTTTTTGGTCGTCTTTCGCGAACTTTTTTTAACACCCTGGGTAAATGGTAGAATACCACTCGCCATTAACACTCTTTTGATCTTCAAGTGGAATTGTGCAGATAGGACAAGTAGCTGAGAAAAAAAATGCAATCATTTTTTACCAACGTTTCTCGCCTGCCTCACTTTTGTTGGCCTGTTCTCATTTTCAAACACCCATTCACAAGATTGCTGTTTTTTTTTCGGGTTGAAAACAATAAATCCACGTTTCGTATCCTGTGACAATGTCATAAACAGCATTGGAATGCCCGTTTTCGTACTTCATTAGCATTTGTGAGCACCATTCCTCGCGAGCCTGCTTCTGCTCCGCTGTCAGTTCATGAGGGATCCAACGACAAAAATTCATCGTGTAAAATTTTCTGAATTTAGCTCATACCGATCCCCAATAGTCCTCGAATTGTCTCATAGGTAGTCCGCGGGTTTTCTTCAATTAGCCGCTTAACAGTAGCTAAATTATTTTCGTTGACGACAGTTGAAAGCCGCCCTTCACCAAATTCGTCATGTAAAGAAACCCGACCTCTCTCAAATTCAGCAAACCATCGCTCCATGGTGCTCAAGTAAGGTGCTTCTCTCCCAAAAGCATTTTCAAGACGAGCGGCACAGTCTTGCAGAGAGAGAGAATTTTTAAAATCATAAAAAATCATCGCTCTAAAATCTTTTCGACTTAATTCCGTAAATGATGATGTGTCGTAAAAAAAAACAATGTACAAAAGATTTCCCGCCAATAGTTTTTTTATTACTAAAAAAGTTGCAACGTTTCAATAAATATAACATTCGAAATTCAAATAGTTCCGATTAGCTGGAAATGCAAAACTTTTAGTTCGCCCCATATAGCTCGATTTAAATAAAAAAATATTTTCTAGTGATAATGAAACAAATGAAACTCAAAGCAAAAAAACCCGAATAAAGTAACTCTCAGGCCTAAGTACTAAACGGAAGTTAGTGTGCACATATTGTGTGTGTGTGTCACAGTACATGATCTTTATAATTATTTATTTAATTTTATCCTTCGAAAGTTTAAACTTAAGCTATTAAAGTTAAAAACCGAGTTACTAAGCCTGTTACAAATTTGATGGTAATTAGCCATTATAACATCATTTTGAAGCGAAGCCGAATAAACACCAAACCATTTAAACTAAACACAATTTGTGCACTTATATTTTATAATCACTACCACAATACTTTTTCAGGACACAGAACAAGAATCAATTGAGGAAATTGATGAAATGAAAGAGAAATCGTTATTTGCTTATGACTTCGACTGGAATACATACGAGAAACTTTGTCGAGGTGAAATTAAGTTGCTTCCAGATATGGCTAAGAAGTACGTGATACTATTGTTCTAGCAGATAGTTAGCGATGTATGTATCATATTATTTATTATATTATGTATATAATAGTACACCTCATCATCATCAAGACATCCACTACTAGACAAAGATCTCCACCAAGACCGGCCCTGCTGCCTTCATTCAACGTATTCCGGCGATCTTGACCAGATCTTCGGTCCATCTTGTGGGGGGCCTACCAAGACTGAGTCTTCCGGTACGTGGTCGCCATTCGACGACTTCTCTACCCCACCAGCTATCTGTCCGTCGAACTCTGTGCCCTGCCCACTGCCACTTCAGTTTCTCAATCATTTGGGCTATGTCAGTGGCTTTAGTTGTCGTACGGATCTTCTCATTCGATCTCGTAGGGAAACTCCGAGCATAGCCCTCTCCATTGCTCTCTGACCGACCATGAGCACCTTATTTATTTTAGTATAAAAAATTGATACATCTGATGTGGCGCTGACGTGGTTTCATTTTTGCATTTCCGTTCACCTGCTATCCCATAAACCCGATCGGTGTCCTCCCGCCGCGGCCCCACTCTCGCCTTTCACCTCGTCACGTCGCGCGTGCAACATAAGCACATCTCACCCATAACTATGTATATACTTACAAACCTACCTTAGGTAACACTGACGCAAACGAAAAATAACAATAATTGTTACTGCATTAAATTGTCGTATTAATTTTATTAACTTTTTGGTTATATAATGTATTACTAAGAACTATAAAAATAAGTTGATTATGAAATTGTAAAACAATACGAAATAATTTTTTTACTTCTCAGTTCATGTTATACTGTTTTGGAATAGTTATTTTGGTGTCGGCTGTTTTTTTTTGTGAATCTAAAGTACACTAACTAATTTGAATATGTTTAGGCCTAGTCGTGTTGCTCATATAAGACTGAATCGTTTAAATTAAACAAAGTAAATCAGGATGGAAAGTCTTTCTGAACAGAGCAAATTACCTCGTGGACAGTCTCAAAAGAGACTTGCACATAGCGAACGAACGTGAGCGCATTGTAATTTGGTTACAGACAGTTATAAATTCTGTCACAGATCGCACCCTTACTGTAAGCCGTTAAAGATTGATCATCATATTTGACTACGACAATTACTTGACGATAACGGCGTTCCGGTAGATGACTCAAATATCGGGATTGGATATTAAAGATTCGGCCGAGTATCTTTAATTTGCTCCTAACAATTGAAGATTTCCGTTACTTTGTCATGGATTCCATAATCAGAACCTAACTAAACTCAAAAACGAACTACCCTTGAAGTATATTCTTTCCAATAAAACAAGAATAATTGAAGTCTATTTGTCGCGTACTCGCGATTCACGGATGCCACTGTCAGAACTGGACATGAGACCGCAAGGGAAGCACCAGCTTTCAAATAAAAAAAGAATCATCAAAATCGGTTCACTCAGACGAAATTTTTGAGGTCACAAACATAAAAAAGAACTCCTCCTTTTATGAAGTAGTTTACAATGTGGACAACTTCTTGGTATTGATATATCAGTTTCGTTACAACTTTATTTATTTTAGTTTCATAATTAGATACAATAACGAGCACCCTCATAGATGTTGGTTTACTAACCAATTATATTATGTAAAGTATAAATGTTATGTTTCATTTCAGGCTAACGTGCCAATACTTGACAGGAGAACACCCGTTCTTAAGGTACGCAGCCATCAAGATGGAATATCTGTACAGAGACCCGGACATTGTCATGTATTACGACGTGTTGAGTGACAATGAAATTGATATTATTAAACAACTAGCTACCCCTAATGTGAGTATTTTGGACTATTATAAGAACAACTTTAATTATTGTAGGATGGTATTACTAATTATGTCAGTCAGTCAATTATATCAGTAATCACTATCTACCATCATGTTCCCGAAGCATCTTTACACATCATGAATGAATTATGAATTCATGTTGAATCTGATGTATCCCAAATACGATATTTTATGCTTATACTTTTTTAAAGGTTGATTTAACAAGAAAACTTGGTGAATGAGACCATGCTGCCGAAATTCGAATCGATTAGCAACTTTATTATTGAATTCCCCACAAGAGAGGACTGGTTAAACAACTGAATTACTTGGAAAACAGGGAGCCTAAAATGGTACCGATGGATCCAAACATCATATACGTTGGTATCTTCAGAGAGTGCCCCAAATTTGGCAAAGCTTTCAACTTGGGATCTTGTCTCCGTTTTCCAGTTGGAGGTATACGCCATAATAGAATGTGCGGAAACGATCCTGAATAACGGCTACGTATGTGAGTGTATTTATATGCTCACAGGTAGTCAAGTGGCTCTGTCCGCTATAGACTCAAACAGAACAATCTCAAAGCTTGTAGGCAAGTGCAGGACTATACTGAATACTTTTGGAGACATAAACAGAGTTACAACTTCGATGAAGGCAATGAATGCGCTGATGAACGTGCAAGAGTTGGTGCTAAAAGCACTCAAATTGGGTCTGAACCCTTTTGTGGTGTCCCATGGAGACTTGTTAAATCAACCCTAGATACAACATTTTCACAATAGTGTAATAAACTCTGGAGCAACACTCCGGGTTTAACCCATTACAAAACCCTAATTCAAGCCTTCAATAAGAAGGCTGCGCTGGAGGAACTAGGGCTAAGTAGGGAAAACTTACGCATTCTAACCAGGACACGGATAACGGGGTAGTGTAAATTAAAAAAGCACCTCTCAATCTTTGGCCTCAGAGATTGCAGAGCGTGTAGATTCTGTAATAGTGCAGATGAAACATCGCTACACATTCTCTATGAATGTGGTTTTAATGCGTAAACGTAGCATCTCTTTGGGAAGCCCAATCCCTCAAACACTTGAGCTCAGATATAATAAGATTCCTGAAAATAATCAATCTAATCAGTAAGCTTTAGTTAACAGCGGCTATCAATAGATCACATTGGTTGCAGTGAAACAGGGCTGCACTGAACAGTTCCAAAGCAATTTTACAAACCACTTACCACAAAACGATGAAGGGCCAAATTGAGTGCTTTAAGCACCAATTCATGCAAGTTCGCCAGTGTATTTATTGCTTTCGTCCTGGAACTCATCGAAGTGTAACTCTGTTTATTTCTTCCAAAGTATTCAGTATAATCCGGCAGTTGTCTACAAGTCTTCAGACCGTCCTGTTTGAAAGAATACCGGACGGAGCCGCCTGACTATCTGTGTAAATGTAATACACTTACCAACGCACTCTCTATTCTGATAAATATACTTCCAACTGGAAGATAGAGACAAGGTTTCCCAAATTGACAGGTCTGCCAAAACTGGATCAATCTCAATAGATCCCACAGACGCGTCAGACCCTGACTTGAATCTATTGGTATAATATTTTAGGCTCCCGATTTTTCCAAGTAATTTGGCAACTTGGCGTCACTCACCATGTCCAAAACAGGAATTTGTTGATACAAGTGTGGAGGCGAGAGGATGAAAGACACATTTATAGCTGCTGCTTTCAACCTGGACGTCATGGCTCCTGTGGTTATAGCGCAATCTTTTTGGAAATTTTCCTGCTTAATGACCAGACCACATGATCACATAAATGGACTTTTTTTAGAGTTTTACAATATTAATACATATTGTCAATTATTTTAACCGTTCGAACCCGTTTGTGAAAGTGGATTTAATTTCTGTGAATTTAATTAAATTTACCACCAAAGTAATGTTAGTGAGAATCATGTTTTTGCATTATTAGCTAGAATTCAAAATACTTGTGCACATTAAGTAAAATCAACAAATTATTTTGATTTTTTTCTTCTTTTAGTTCCATCGAGCGGTGGTGCTGGACATAGAAAACTCGGAATCAAAAGCGGTCTACTATCGCATCAGTAAATCTGCGTGGCTACATGATGATGAGTCGCCTACTATAGCGCGCGTCTCTCGCAGGGTCTCGCACTTCACGAATCTTGACATGTCGTCTGCGGAGGAGTTGCAGGTCGTCAACTACGGCATCGGTGGCCACTATACACCGCACTATGACTACTACAGGGTATTTATAACATCTCTCTTACTACTCCAAGTTACTATAACAGATAACGCGAGAGTTGAATGCAGAGTTCAGAATTGCGATTGTGCTGTGACCTAATTATTATAATTGATGAACATAATCATAAGTGTGTTGATAAATTTAAATAATGCTTTAAGTTTACCATTTTCAAAATTTTTGATCCGCCTTTCTTCAACACACATGTCTTTACATTTTCGCCATTTCTTGTGCTTGGCGATGGATTTCTTTTGAAATGGAACCTGAGGACTCGGATCAATCATTATTTAAAAAAAACGGGATCGCAACTTCAGTATTAACGCGATAACACGGTAAGCGTACGATAACTGACAAGAACGGCACAAAACTACACTGCAGGCGCGCGAGGCGAGGCATGTGGATAGCAGGGGGAGATGCTCCGGCTCTTTACCTCAGACTCTGACTGCATTCAACTCGCGCGATATCTGTACTCACAAATACATAACTAATACTACGGAATCAGTAGAAGCATTAAAGCTATAGGAAAATTAGCTCAACATCAAGTTGCTGAGTGTAATTAATACTATTCACTTGAAATTTCTGTCATTGTATCCAGGCTGAAACCGAATATCATAAGTTTCATGCAAGTAAATCTAATTTAAGACAATACTAATTTCTAAATTGAGAGTCAAGACAATTCTGGCGTGATTCAATGCAACTGAAGTCAAACAATACACGCCAACTATTGTAAGCCCTTAACGTGTTTATATAAAAGAACCAATGTCACATTACTTTTGAAAATAAATTTGAATATTAATTTTATGATCCAAGCAAATGTTTTCTTATTAAGTACACTAGAAAAAAAACCGCTTGTTACAGTGTATGAGCTCGATGGCGCACCATTAAAAGAAGTGCAGGAAATTCGTGACTTGGGGGTAACTATTGATAGCAAACTAACGTTTATTGCACAAGTTAATAAAGTAGTTACCACATCCGCACGAATGTTAGGATTTCTAAAGCGAAACTCGAATTGTTTCGGCTCCAAAACGAAAACAATTCTATATAACGCTCTAGTGCGCAGTCATATCGAATATGGTAGTATTATATGGAATATACGATCCATTCGCAACGCATCGAGAGTATCCAAAGAGCATTCACACGACACCTTGCATACATTAGTACTGGATTCTCTCATAGACACCCGTACCATCAGCGCCTCAGGAAATTTAATATGATTTCATTGCTCGATCGGAGATCTCTTGCCGGAGTAATATTTTTGTACAAACTCTTAAACGATCAAATACAATGTAGTAACCTCTTGCAGAATATTAACCTTGCTGTCCCATATTTATTCCCAAGGTTCAAAATCAAGAGAATCTTCCAAGTTCCTTCTGTAAAAACCAACCTGGGAGTTCAGGCGCCTCTCGCTCGAATTCTTCGCGAGTACAATAAGTTAAACGATACCAATTCAGAACTTCTTATATTCGGTGGTGGGCTGGTCAGGTTTAAAGAAAGTGTTGTTAAACACTTAGCTGGTACTCAATCTGCATTTTTCAAATAAGTAGTTTTTCTTTTTTTTTCGTCTTCATTCTTTTCATTATTTTAATAAGTTAAAGTTATAATTTGTACTTTCATTTCTTATTTTTTTGTTTTTAGTATAGCTTAGATAGTATTAGTTCTATTTTTCAGAAGTAATTAGGGAGTATTTTTTGTAATTTTTATGTTCACCATAATTGTCGTATACTTTAGAACTACTAATTGTAACATTAGATTAAGAAAATTGTATTGTATATGATGTGGTGTGCTTTAATGAATAAATAAATAAATAGTTTCTACATCAAAAGTCAGTAAAGCTAAATTACATTATATTTATATTACAGCCCAATGAAGAGTCTTTCAAAGACAAGGCTGGTGACAGAATTGCTACAGTCTTATTTTATGTAAGTTTAATTTTCTAAAAGTAGTAATATAGAACTTCCCCCTCGTAAAAATGTTAAAATATGATTTTGTTGGCACATAATGCTAATACAAGCCAACCAATATTTGTTTTACAACTAATGCAAAAACAAAAAGCCAGTAGTTTGGCAAATCTGACGTGTCACCTTCATTTGGGATCTGGCAAAAGCAACATCAGCTGTTAGTGTTAAATGATTACCGCCACCCACATTCTTGAGCAAAATTAGAGATATCACAGGAGCGTTCCCGAGTATGTCGTATCGTCCTGGAAACACCGCACAAGGAAGCTTGGTCGTCGGAAGAAAGTCGCCACACATCCAGATAGTAAGGATGATATCCTAATATATGAGATATCGTGCGAAGGTGAAATTTGGCGGCAGGAATCAGGTCAAACAGCTCTTCGAAACATTCCCCTTGCTAAATGCGCTAGAAGGCACTTGTTCCCGACTTCCCGAGACAGACATGCATGGCCCATGTATACGGCATCACCAGTACTGTCGTCTACACAGAAATGTATGTTAGAGGCGTTCAACATATCGTTCATATGCAGATGAACTCCAGCGTTTACAGGCTTCGGGTTCGTACTAACCGTCGACAACGAACTGTATGCTGCGCCCAGTGAGGAAGCTGGTGGATCACTTGTAAAAAATATGCAAATTAACTGGCAGTCCATCTCCCAACTTTCGATAATGGACCTCAAGTGGCTATCCGTATTGGTAACTCAAGCAATTGGGACAGACCATACGCCAATAAAAATTCTGCTCAGATCACCCTGTGTAGTCTGTGGTGCGTGAATATAATTCAGCGGAGGGGATCAAAAAACAGACATTAAAACATTTTCTTAGTTTGTTTGTAACTGTTAAACAGCTGTTATTTTGCTTCAACAAACAACACAACAAACAACACTTAATTTTATTCATAGATATATTTAAAAAAAATAAATAAAAAATAACTTTTGCATATTTGTAATATATTATTAACTAAACAGATGTCTGACGTGGCACAAGGCGGCGCGACGGTGTTCGTAGATATTGGTGTGAGCGTGTTCCCAGTCAAAGGTGCTGCCTTGGTCTGGATGAACCTTCACCGCTCCGGGGAAGGAGACTTAGCAACGCGTCATGCTGCCTGCCCCGTACTCCTTGGCTCTAAATGGGGTAAGACCTTAAGTTTACTTTTAACTCAAATTAAAATATTATTATTGTTTCAGCCATCTGGAATCTAGTCATCAATGGAGATGGTTCGTCTGGCGGTAGATGATGCAAATGCCCCTTTTTCAAATTCCGCACCTGAAGGGTAATCACACCGAACGGGAACTTTACTTTCAAGAATCCGCTATCATGATCTGTAAAATTTTGCCTGTGTGTATGAAAAATTAAACCCAGTTCCAAATGGCTGCCGTACAAATCTAAATAAAATAATTTAATTCACAGGGGGATTAGCAAACTAGGTCTGTATGTGCAGTTCGCACTTCACGATCTTTTCCTTTGTGAACAGCAGTTTATTATCCCTTTGGAATCCATTCCCCGTTCCTGTTCTTTTCTAGCTAAATAACCTAACTGTTCATACTAGCCACTAGCATACTTACCAGCTCGATTTGTTGTATCCGTTGAGAGCAGCTGCTAGGCATAGGTAATATATATCTATATCTTGTTATGTTCACTGATTCAGTTTCAATGGGGCAAATCGATCATGAGGTTGACGTATAATATGCACTACGTTGCATAATACGTTATTCCAAGTGGGGTTTAAAAAATTGCTGCTTATGGACTGTTATGCTACCGTTCCGATGGGACAGACAATCATGAAGCTCTTGCGCATTTCTGCGCGGTACCACATATTTTGCTATCTCAATTATACATTTTCGATGGGGCAACTCGATCATGAGTAATGGGGTGGGTCCATTTCCGTTCGTTTCGAAATAAGAAAAATGTGAAGCACACTGATACTAACAAATGTGTTTTTTTTTATATTTTAGCATGCAACAAATGGATCCATGAAATTGGTCAAGAATTCCTGAGACCATGTGATCTTGAGTATCAATCAAAAGAAATGCACTTAAAATTACCAAAAAATGTTGCTACCTCGATAAGTTAATAAATTTTAATTAGACTGTTGTTTGTATATGAATAAATTATTAGGAGTGTGAATTTGGAGAAGAATCAGATCAGATAAACAATTCGAACAACTGTTTATCTGATCTGATTAATAAAAAAAAAATATTATTTTATTGTATTATATAATATATTTTTATGTTGATCAATATATTATATTGATGGTTATGTTATAAAGTGGGTAAGTAGATAGCGCTGCGTTTACAGTTTACATTTTGATGTGTTTTGGCATATTATTATATTATTTACTTGCGCCGAAGCTTAGTGCTGTTAAAATATTTCACTTTTGATATACTATTAGTCAAACTCAGCAATTGGTGCTGTGATCGAATTCGATAATTTCCTTCTATTTGGAATTTTTTCAATAACTCGCATTGTGGGTCGTTATTACATAAAAATTTTTATGTATTTTCTCGAATTGCGAACTTATAATTTAGATTAGTAGTAAAAAAATAACATACCTAAATCATCCACAATCTAAGAGACAATACGAGTTATATATATATATATATTTATATATATATATATATATATATATATATATATATATATATATATATATATGCTCTAATTTTAATATAATTACAACAATATGAAGGATCACACACTTTAAAATAAAACAATACCTATATGTATAAAAGAAAGAATGTTATATAAGTTCAGAAGTTGTTATTAAATAGTATTTATTAATGGCTTCTTGGACCACCATAAACAATGTACATCTATATTATACGTAAAATGACAGAACTGTCACTTGAGTGCAAAAAAACTACAAACCGATTTTAATGATTTAATTTTCTGTAAAATCTTTTATTTTACAATATAAAAAAGGGCTGTGTAAGACTAGACTAAATAAACTATGTCATGTTTTATTGGAAAAGTAAGTATGCAATAAATATACTTTTAGCAAGCTTGAGAAATAGGCACGCCCGGTACATCCTCTATAGTCCGACAACTACGTGTGCGACCGTCACACGGGGTGAGAGATGTTGGACGGGGTACTAAAGATTTCAGGGGGGAGCGGATAGTGTTGCGGGGAAAGACAACGCGTGAGACTGTAAGTAAGACTGTAGTGTGCACGTCAGATTTTTTTGTCTACTTCTGTTGATCCTTCAGGACAAAAAACTTAGTTTCCAGGATCATTGTTCATGACTTGAAATGAATTTAGTTATTATGATAGTAGCCTTAGCTTTAACTTATTGCTACTTTCTTATAATTACACCCAGACCTTCAATTCGTTCTTCATCGGTGTACGCTTTCACTAAAGTTGCTCATGTCATTCGTCCTGGAAGCATGATGGAAGATTATTTACACCATGTCTGATTGTATGTACAAGACAGTATGTTAATAACAACTCTTTTTATGAACGTCATACATCCAAGTGATGAGGATGATAATTATGGTATTGGTATTTGATTTAGCTAAAGACATAGTTCAGTGAATTTTCAGCATAGTGAGAGCTTACATAAAGAAGAAGTGCTGAAAGCTAAAACGTATAACATTATAACACGTATTACTAAAAAATACTACATTCATATATTTTTAACAATACCAAAAACAATACAGAATGTCACGCAAATGGTAGATGATTAAATTTTGAGAACTGTAATTAAAAAGGTCATATTTCCTTGCTAATAATGTATTAAAATAAAGTTTACAACACGCCATATTTACTTCGTCCGATCTTCAACTGGTCACCTAAGCAGAAAACAAAACAGGCGCCATTGCAATTAAATTCATTAATTTAACACTCAGATATTTTTACGTTGCGCTGATACACATAATATTAAGTCGTCAGGCGATAGTTATATGACTCCGGAACTTATTTTAAGGCCATAGATAAGAGTAATTATATACACACACGCTTTGGGGATTATTTATTATTTTCTACCGAGAGAATCAAAATATAAATACATTTCCTAACCTATGTTAGGAAGATTTCTATAAATCTAAAATATGGCATTTTATAAAAAGGTTAGGTGACCAAATTGCATTCAACGGTCACACTAAAATAATGTAACAAAGTGATAGATCATCATCAGTCCACTGCTGGACTAAGGCCTACCTCAAAGATCTCCATGTTGAACGGTTATGCGCTACCCTAGTGATAGTAGATGGCATATTCTTAAATCATTTTAACGAATCGACTTAACAATACTTAAAATAAATTAACTCGTTATGCTGTGAACAGATTACACTCTTAATTTTTTTTTGATACAATATCATTTATTTTTATTTTTTTTTAATACAAAAGATAATTTCCCGATTCCCAAAAATAGAGCACAAACATTACTATGTAAGTATATAATGTATAGATATACAAAATTCGTATGAAGGAAGAGGTCACAAAGACGTAAAATATGTATTAATTTACGTATTTTAAATGTAGTATATTGTATATATAAAAATAATAATATATTACTTAAAAATTATAATTCATTAAAAAAAATTATTAAATGTTGCCTGTATCACTTCCTGCTAGCGTAAAATTTAAAAAAAAAATACAGTTTTACAGGTAAAAGAAATTCTACAGTATTTAATAAATGTTCCAATAAATCTTCCTTTTATATGCTTTGTCCAACGATGAATGTGGAGCAATGTAAGACAACAAAAACGTTACATATAGAATTGACAGTATACTGTACATAACATTCCTGTTGTTTGAACATTACCCCAAGGCTTGTGTCTTCTGTCTCATGTCTTCTTTCGTCGAGTTGGTCGAGCATTTCAGAACAAACAAAGTAAGTACATGCAGTAAACGAAACTTTAGCATTGCACACTACTGTGTTTGCTGGGAAACGCTCACCCGGACTCCTTCTGTGAAGTGGTAAAATTATAGGAAATATCCATAAATACATATAAATAAAATTGGAGTGTCTGTTTGTTATATTGAAACAACAATTTTTTACTACATGTATATGAATATATGTACGGTACATACACCAAAATAACAAATAACAAAATTTTTGTCTGTCTGTTGGTTCCGGCTATGCTCTGCAATGGCTGGACCAATTTTGACGGGACTTTTATTGGCAGGTGCCTGATGTAATAAGGCATAACTTAGGCTACGTTTATTTTAGAAAAAATCTTTTGTTTTAGAAAAATAAAGTAATGTTACAATGTGTAAGAAACGGTCTGACTCTTAAGATAATTTATATGGCAAAAACAACGTTTGCCGGGTTAGCTAGAATATTAATAAATGTAGAGCCATATTTTGTTCCGTTATACTACGAAAAAAATGAAAAGAATTTTAGAAATCAAGTGATATTTTAAAGTTATTTTCAAAACTATTATTACCCCAAAATAATTTTATTTAAAGTCTACTTTCTCTGTTATTTAGTTGCACTCCAAATTTTTAACATTGGATTATTGAAAAATGTTTTTGAAATATTTTTTAAACTAAAAATTTATTTAGGCACGTTGGGCACTTTAGGGTGGAAAAAAATCACGAAGGATTAATACTTATAATTAGATACGAAAGGTGTTTAATAAAGAGAAAGAATCGGCCAATCTGACACGTCGACTTATCAGCCTAAACAGACATCCGAATCAAGGTGGGCACCCAAACGGGTCACACATCACTAAGGAAGCACCTTTTCACAATCGGCGTAATGGACAGTCCTAAGTGCAGAGGTTGTCTAGCCGAAGCGGTCTTTCTATCCTTAAAAAAACAAAACCTTAGTGAATACAAGTTCGCTCCAGAAATCTGCAAACGGCCCCGGGAGTGTTCTGAACTTCTGGAAGGAGCTGGGCTGGTTGGAATGACTGACCAATAGTGCACGCAAAATGGACCCAACTTAGTGGTTTAATTGCGGAATCAGGAGCCCCTTTACCAATACAAGAGAGAATCGATATATTGCCGGCAACATTTATTAAATCTGATATTTCTTATAATTCCTTTACTGCAGCGACTTGGTTTCATCATCCTCGAATCTCTGACCGCCTATGATAATTTTATACGAAGTTAGTTTTGAAACATTAATTAGGTAATTATTTGTAGTATGTTTTACCGATAATATCAAATACACCTTTCTAGGTTTGTGACTTTACGTACCTGTAGTTAAACGAATGAAGGCTGACACACTTCCCCCACCAATGGGGTAAGTGTAACAGTGAGCATTTTTTCATTGTTTCTTTTATTGTCCGCGGTCTCTGAAAAACAGTATTGAAATGTTAATAATGTGAATATATTTTATGCTCTATTTTAATGACCTTAACGTTCATTTTCATGTAGCAAAGCAAAGGATTGATATTCTTATGGGGCAAGTGCGAAACATTTAAAAAAAAAATCTCTTCTATTTGCCTGAAGCTTATATAAACATAATAATAACAAAGATACTAGTTGAATAGGGTTTTTAATTAAAAAAACTACAATAATAACTTTAATAATTGTAACTTTAACGAAAAATTGAAATTATAGACCAAAAAACCTTTTTTCCGAGTGATACATATAAAGAAATACTGCTCGAATAAGGAAATAAAAAATTTCAATATGAACTAAAAATTTAACGAATTGAACGCTTTAAAATTGGGACAAAGAATGTCATATAGTTATTTTTATAAATTTTAATTGGCCAGTATCGGTAGCCGTAAAAATAATCAATTGCCAAACTTTTATTGAGCTAAAACAAATTTATAAGACTTTCGTAATTCATTTTCATACTCATGTGAGTACTCACTATCTATATATTAGGGAATCAAATGACTGTCTATCTATCTGACCTGGTTTGACCCTCCTCAGCTAACATGAACACCCAAACTCCTCCGGGGGTTCTATATATCTTGGAAAATATGTGGTCACTCAGCGAGGTCTGTAATCATCTGCGATGGTTCTGAATTTCTGGATGGAGCTGGGTTTGTTTGAGTGAAAGCCAGCACACAAAACAACTAAGGAATTTAATTTAATATAGTATACCAGTTAGATTAAGGATTGGTCTCCGCTGTGCTCCGAATCGATACCGCACTATCTAAGAGCAACAGCTTTTTTATTACGTCAACTATAAGAAGCATGTGTGCGTGGCATCTTGACACTCAATGGCATCTTTCAAATTTTGTAACATACGCTTCGTGTTATTTACATTGCAATTAATTCAATGCAAAATACTTACTGATGATATTATGTGATCTTAGTGTCTTTCTTATTTCTTGTTGTATTATTTTTACAACGTTTAACTACGCAACCCGGCACATTTTAGTTTCGATTATTAGCAAAATATAACAGAACATGTGGCACGTCAACGTCGTACATTGTTCGAGACTAGCTCGAGTACGCCCATATACATTAGTTGCCGCACTATACAACTACGCCTACGGTATCTAGTTGGAGCACAGCGGAGACAATCCTTAATCTAAGACATACCATAATTTCAGTTTCAGTTATCAAATCTTTTGATGAAGGCGCTTATCGATATAAAATTCATGCTAACAAAATTTTTGCTAAATCCTAAAAAATCCAGTGCATAGTTAGTAAATAAAACATTGTATTTGTTGGATGCAATTACTACTCGTAATTGTGACAGTAATCACGACCATCATGTTCACGAAGCATCCTTACACAAACAATGAATTCAAGCTCTAAAGGTTGATGCATCCGATATACGATAATTTATATTTATAAGTAGATACATTTCATTATTTATTATGAAATATTTAATGTTTAAAATGAATTTAACTTTGAACACGACTCATATATTTGATGCAGCATCTTAAAAACTTTTTTTTCGTATATTATAGTCATTGTAAAATACTCTATTTTTTGAAAAGAGTGGCCGTTGAGTTTCTTGTATGTCCTTCTCACGAGCTCTACTTTTTCCGAATATATGGTAGATTGGAATATTGAAAAGAATTATATATTTTAGTGATGATTCAAAAGCGCTTAGTTTAAGCTTATTTGAATTAAGCCTATTTAACTTTGATTTTGAAAAAATAAACGATTTTCTGTTTCTGTTTACAAAAAAAACTAAACGTGTATTGAACACTTGTTTTATAAAATTTCGATTACATATAGCACAAGCAACAGAAAGACACAGAGTCTTTCTGTTGTTTAGCGTTCAACAATCTTTATAGCCATTGCTAAGTTTAGACTTATTATTTGTTTAGGTGTATCTAAGGGATAGATCATATGCTTAAGTAAGATAATATGATGACAGATAGATGACAATGATAAAAAAAGAAAACAATGAAAGTATTTTGTCGTCCCCTGAGCCAGTAACATTAAATTGAAAAATACTATATGTTTTACGCCTTGCTAGGCAAATCTACATCTTTACCAGTCGGAGGCTCCTTTGCATAGGATGCCGATTAGATTATGGGTACCACAACTGGTGTATAACGAGTTTACTAACATTACTGTGTTTCGGCCTGAAGGGCGCCGTAGCTAGTGAAATTACTGGGCAAATGAGACTTAACATCTTATGTCTCAAGGTAACGAGCGCATTTGTAGTGCCGCTCAGAATTTTTGGGTTTTGATCAAGAATCCTGAGCAGCACTGTATTGTAATGGGCAGGGCGTATCAAACACCATCAGCTGAACGTCCTGCTCGTCTCGTCCCTTATTTTCATAAAAAAAATCTTAACATTAAAGCATTCCAGGTATACTTTGCCTACTTTTGAATGACATATTTTTATGGTTACCAACTGAAATATACCACTAGCATATACCTAGAGACAACAGAACTTTACTTTAAACTGTAATTATAGATCATGCAATAGCATGACAAGAGATAACACAACTCAACGCGACGGTATATAAACTAATCGAACCAGATTCGACACGACTAATGCGACGATTTATCGAATATTGATTTTAGGAGTATGCCCCTGAGTACTACATGAATAAAACAGGATTGCTTTTATTAAACGCTCTTGTCTCTGAACCTACCGCTCTAATTTGAATCAATTTAGAAGTATTTAGCATATAGGTAGGACTAGAATTCAAGGTAGAACTCAAACTGCTTCTGAGTATTTTACAAGTTCACTCCAGACTTAAAATCAAATCAAATCAAAATCACTTTAAAAATTTAGGTCAACGAATTGACATATACTGTAAAAGACATATACTACAAGATGTCAAAACACTTGCCAGCTTGTAGTATATGTATTTGTTGTAGCATATGTTCAATTCACATAGGTACAGCTACAATTTTTTAATTAAAATCTATGTAAAGTGATGTAACAAACATTAAAACACGTTAAGACTTACACGAGTAGGTAAATAAAAAAATAAATGTTAATAAATTTAATAAAACCACAAGTTTCCAGTATATAGTAGATGCATCAATCTATGCACGCTGTAATAACGATATTATGCCAGCTTAGTATTAATGTTTATAAAGATATATAATAAATTTAAAGTATCCACTTCAAGTAGCGCTCGTTTACGAGCAAGATGCACGGACCAGGCATCACCTCCCCTCCATATTTAAGGGAATGAAAACTACCCGCCCCACGAAGCCGCCACAAGCAATTACGGTTAAGGGAGCTTGAAGAAGCCTGCCACTAAAACTGAATGAATGAATTACAAAAAATCATTTTGTAATTCAGTTCAGTTAATTTTAATTACAAAATATTCAAACTAAACAATGCTTATAACTTTAAATTTAATCTAATATATAAAATTCTCGTGTCATGGTGTTAAACTTTGAATTCCTCCGAAACGGCTTGACCGATTTTTCATCCCCCTAAATGTTAAGGGTGGTCAGCATTAAAAAATACATACAACTTAAAATTTTCACCCATCTACGTTCAACAGTTACTTTTGTATCGCGATTTTAATATCGGCAATACAACATTTGCTGGGTCAGCTAGTTATAATATAATATTCTCAACACTCTGGCTCCTTCTCAAGTCCAAGTTACGTCTGTTGGTGCTAGGGCTGCTGCTTCGACTTTCGAAGACAGCAAACGTCGTAAATATGTTGGACTTAGTGAGACATCTTTGGTCCGTGGGGTCCAGAGGCGCGGAGAATGTACAAAGTACTATCTACGCGCCTCAATAGGGCTACTGGAAACCCAAGTGCTGGCAGCTATTCATCAAAGGATCAGCCTAGCTATCCAACGCAGAAATGCTGCCAATATTCTTGGTAGACTTCAAGTGAAGTGAACAGGAACATTTCTTGTACACATTGTTTAATTCAAATAGTGGTTTCTTCCTTGAATATTGAAGAAATGAAGTATATTTCAGAAAGTTTTCCATGAACATGTTACACATTGAAGTAATACGATATCCGTTTGTACTGTGTCATTGGTATAACCTTTAAACAAAGAGTCGTTAATATTACCTATGAAAGTCAGTGTTTGCATTTCCTGTAAAAGCTCAAGTACCATAAAAACCGGCTAAGTACGAGTTGGACTCGATTTGCGTGAATTTTCATAGTGTTTTTGTAATTTATTTACAATACTAATCTATATAATAATAATCGTAACTAAGTAAAAAGTGTAATAAGATTTAATATTTTTTTATTACTTGCTGTGTGTTCTACAAACAAAACTGAAACGGATTGCATCATGCCTTGTTTGTTTGTTGTGCTGTAGGTGCTACAAATAAACATGAGATATCAGAACTTTGTCACAAGGCATCCAAAATATTATTATAACGCATTCTATATGAAGATATTTTTGGGTATTGAATCAGACAGACTTCCATAACTTAACATTGGTAAAATGCACAAATCGACAAAAAAATGCATGTAATCCCATTTTAGTTTATATTTTTGTTTTATGTTTATTTCTTTACCTAGGTAACACTGATAAGGTTTAGAAAATGAAAAACGGCGAATAAAGAAAGTTGCCAATACTTTTATTGTTTTTCGAAGTAATCTCTGTTCCTCTCTACACATCGTTGCATTCGATGGAACCACTGAGAAAAGCAGTAGGCCCATTCTTCCTCAGGGCCTCTTCTATGGCATTTTCGTACGCTTTCACCGCATCTACAGGGCTCGTAAAGCGAATACTTGGAATATTATCTTTAGTTCTTGGGAATAAATAAATGTCGCAGGGCGCCAGGTCAGGACTGTATGGCGGATGACTCATTATCTCGACACTTGCCATAGTCAAATATTCAACAGTCCGTTTTGCGGAGTGCGCTGAAGCATTGTCGTGGTGAAGGAGGATCCTGCTTCGAAGGCGCTGCCGTCGAATTTTTTCCAAGAGAGCAGGCAAACAGCGATTGACATACCAGTCTGCAGTAACTGTCCTTCCATCTTCTAGCACAACGTTCGGGAAATGACCTTTCCGACCAAAGAATGAGGCAATCACCTTTTTTCCTTGACATCTTCCTTTCTTTACCTTAGTTGACCGATCCTCGAAAGGAAAAAACCCACTGAGCTGATTGTCTTTTAGTTTCGGGTTCGTCACAATATATGCAGCTTTCATCACCTGTGACGATGTCAAATACACCATTTGAGTCACCGCCGTTGAACTTATCTAACATTTGGCGACACCAGTCCATGCAAAGGTGTTTCTTGTCGTCGGTTAAAGTATGGGGAATCCATCTGGTACAAAGCTTCCTGACGCCTAAATGTTCGTGTAATATTTTTTAACTTGACTCACCAATGACCAATGCCTAGGCTTGCCCGTACCTGCTGATAGGTCACTCTCTTATCTTCCTCTATCATGTGTCGCACAGCACTGGTGTTATCTTCAGTAGTCACTGTTAAAGGACGTCCCTCACGTGGATTATCATTAAGATTGCTACGTCCACGCTTAAACTCGTTAAACCAATTGTAAATCACTATTTACTATTTCACTGTGCCACTGCAAGAGATGGGGCTTCATTAAGAAATGCTAATGGCAGCCTATTATAGCTATGTTGTTGAGTAAGCCCACAACGAAAGTCATAATAAATCATTGACCGAAAATTTTCTCGCGTTAGGTTCATTTTCACGTGTAACAAGAGTTTAAAATTTGCCGCCAATTCACAAAAACAAATGACAAATGAATACAATATACTACATTAGGTTACCAAAGAGTTCTAAAATTCAAAAAAGTTTTCATTAGCAATGTTTCTAACTGGCCAGTTCTAAACATTTTCAGTGTAAACCGCGTACTGAACTGAACCTCGGACTTTAACATTCACAAGTATAAATCATTCACAAGTATAATATAACATAACTAATATTCAACAACAAAGCTTTAATGAGAATGTATCATATAAAACAAATTGGCTTTACAAGAACGTTCAACTACGGGTGCCGGTGTTGAGCTAATCAAGAATATCTTTGAAGCCTGGGAGGAATCACAGAATGCACTTGGTATCTTCTCTGATTTATCTAAGGCTTTCGATTTTATTAAAAAATCAATGTTGTTCAGAAAGCTATGTCACTATGGTATAAAGACAACTGCGCTTGATCTTCTGATTTCATATTTGATTAATATAATTCAGGAGATCTTTGTGAATGGCAGGAGATCTTCTGGGACTCCTCTCAGTATTAGGTACCACAGGGGTCTATTTTTGGACCATTCCTCTTCCTTTTTTACATAAATGATGTACTTTTACTTCTTTGTCCCGTTCATAACATAATTATTTGATTTTGAATAAAGCGTATTGTAGTGACATTGCAATATGGCCGCTGGCTCAGTGCGGTGTCGTAGTGTCGATAGAGCAAAGAATACATAAAATTTTAAATATTGTTGGGGATTTTGTTAATTTTACATTTTTTTAGTTAATACTATATCATATACACTAAATTTAACATCCGCACCACAGGTACCTAGTCAGTTAATTTAATATTCTATAAGTACCAAATAGATATTTGTTTTTTTGTAAGTCGATTTACTTTTAATATAAATAACACGAAACATTGTAAACATGTACTGTTGTTGATCATTTTTTTATCATAATTCAATTACAATATTTTAGGAAGAGATGAAACTTATTACAATTAAACAATAAAACTACTACTTTTACTAAATTACTTACCTATAATACAGCAAATACTTTCCTTCACCTAAAACGACCACATTTTTTCAATACCATGCTAAGAACTACAATTAAATCCTATTTTTTTGTAAAATATTTCTTATCAAATTCTCATTATTAATCCTCACAATTAAAAAAAAAACGAAATTTTAAATTGCAAAAACTGAAAACTTTTAGGTCTCAAAAGGCTTTGGACAATAATTATAATGTAATCAATTTAATTTAATTATCTCGTAGTATTTATCCGCGATAAATGAACACTTCACAATCTTGTCGAAGAGCTGGCAACACTGACACTGTTGTGAGCCGCCCGTTGTCGCCAGTTAACGACGCAACCGGAGCTACTAACTATAAACATCCAGTGACTGGAATCCACGACCCATCAGACATATCTACAGACATTTTAATACTCATATAACCAATTTGTGCTCAACTTGGAGCTATTGCTATACAGTTCATGGGTCACTTCAGGGTGGTCCAAGAACAAATTGGGTATAAAGGCATAAAAGGCATTTATTTTCTCAAAATTGATTCCTTTAGAATTCTTTTTGATGTCATTATATATGTTTTTTTTTATGAAAATAAGGGACGAGACAAGCAGGACGCACAGCTGATGGTAATGGATGCGCCCTGCCCATTACAATGCAGTGCCGCTCAGGATTCTTGAAAAACCCCAAAAATTCTGAGCGGCACTACAGCTGCGCTCGTCACCTTGAGACATAAGATGTTAAGTCTCATTTGCCCAGTAATTTCACTAGCTACGGTGCCCTTCAAACCGAAACACAGTAATTACACATTACTGCTTCACGGCATAAATAGGCGCCGTTGTGGTACCCATAATCTAGCCGGCATCCTGTGCAAAGAAGCCTCCCACTGGTAAAATGTATGGATATATAATGTCATGAAAAAGAATTCTAAATGATTCAATAATAATTATATATATAAATATTATACTAGACACTACTACCGCTTTGGAAACAAATGGCGCTCTGAGATAGAAGGAGCGGCGCAAGAAAATCTCCCAAAATTTTTTTTTTCGCTCTTTTTAATGAAATATACAATATTGTATATTGTCATTGCAATTGCTATATAATAATCATAATCTAGTCCCAGGCTGTCGGATCACTTAGATATTGCTGTGGAGTAGTAGGATTTACGACAGAGCCATTTTTTAATAAAACATTTAAATTTATTTATAGATTATGCCTGAACAGTGGCTGGGACTTTATTATAAATGTTACCCTTAAAGCTATTATGTATCTTATGAAGCCTACTAGAATTAGTTACAAGCAATCCCTTATTTCTAGTGTTATAATAATGAATTGCCCCAAAATATTTGAGCATTTCATAACTTTTAATAAAAATATATATATTCCCAAGTATCAATAATTATGAATTATATTATGCAAATTTAAGCAAAATTATCAAATTGTAAGTGAATGTATTTAGTGAGTATTGAATAATATGTAGATGAAAATTCTTTTTTGTTAAGTTGGTTGGTTGATTAAGTTCTCATGACAGGCTTCGTAATGCTTGCTTAAATGTCACTGCTTGTGGCGGTGACATGGGAGTGTTCGTTCCCTTCCCTAAAATATGGTCAAGGGAGGCGATGGCCCATGCGTCATGCTCGTGAACAGGCGCCCCTTGTGATAGCAAGGTGATCCTGTTACCAGAAACTGCTTCATGTTCTTCAAATTAAAGTATCTTTTATAATCGCTAAAAAATATTCACAAAATACCTTTATGTCTTTATGTGTGTGTTGATTTAAAAGAGTGGCAATGAGTTTCTAGCCACTTCTTATCGTTAAAGCTCAATCTTTTACCTAGTGGCGGTAAATGTAAAGAGAAAATTAAAATTTTGACAATCATAAGTGTCATTTCCGTGACCTACATGTTTAAAATAATATTGATTTGATTTTGTCATAATCCAGCGATCTTTTGATAGTATTCACCAACATGGTCATGGTGGAGAACTAGATGTACCTCTCTATTGTCCATTATACCGCAGATTAAATTTGATGACGTAATTTCAATACGTATTTTATTAATAATGATATTATAATTATATATAGTGATACCTAAATCTTTAGAAAAATTTCGTGTCGCGTTGTTTGTCCGCGATGGACTCATAAACTACTGATCTGATTTTAATGAAATTTTGTACACTGATTTTTCTAGGGCGTTTGACACGGATTTTCTTCTTTCTAAAATGTCAAATTACTGGTTCGATATATCAACTGTTAAATGGTTTAATAGCTACTTAAGCAATAGAGCACAGTTTGTTGGAGTCAGAAACAACGATGGCACACACTTAACCTCCGATCTATCCCCTGTAACTAAAGGCGTTTTCCAGGGATCGATTCTTGCCCCTTTGCTGTTTGCTTTTTTTACGGCCGACACTACGAATTGTATCAATTATTGCTTATATCACCTTTACGCTAATGATACGCAACTCTATGTATCCTTCGATCCTGTAGACACAGTGGCAGCCACCCTTAAACTTAATTCTGACTTAGAGTAAATACGTTTATGGGCAAAAAGGAATTGCTTAGTGCTAAATCCCATGAAAGTGTATGGTAAAACTGTTGTTAATAAAATAAACATGCTTAATCCCATAATAAAAATTAATAATAGTATTATTGAACAAGTCAAGGAGGATCGTAATTTGGGAGTTATGTTTGACACCGCACTGCGCCTCGAAACCCTTAATTCTGTACTCAGTAGCCTATATCGCTTAATAAACAGAGGCTTATATTAGTGTCAAGTTAAGAATACGTCTATACGAATCGCTTGTATTATCAAGACTGAATTATGCTGACGTCGCTGTTTATGGCGCTCTCTTAAGCAGGACTGCAAAGATTATTTAACGAGTCCAAAATGCTTGCGCCAGGTTTTGCTTCAACATCCCTGCTCGCTCACATATCACTCCTTACATTAATGAAGCAAACATCATACAAATGGAATCTCGCAGAAGACTACATCTCGCCATTCTACTCATTGGGGTGCTTAACGGTATCCCAAAATACTTGCGTGAGAAACTTATGTGATTGACTGATAGGTCAGCGGGCATTAAGCCAAATTTTTACCTTTATTGGCTACGCCGAGGCATAGAACAGTCGCATTTAAGGAAAGTTTTAAGTTTGCCGCAACTAAGTGCTGGAATAACTTACCACAACCAGTAAGATCACTAAAATCATCATTCAATAATAAATTAAAAAGTTCATTTATCCTAATCCTTTAATTACACAAAAAAAATAATCATTCCAGCAGTTAGACCGTACGTTCTTATTGCCTGCAGGCAGCGTTTGTTTTTTGTAATACTACTTTTGTTTTATTGTCTATTTTCCTGTTTATTTTTATTTCTATTTCGTTTATTTTATTTATTTTTTTTTGGTTTCATCGTTTAATTTTAATTAGTTAGTAATTGATTGATAACTTGAGCAGGCTGTATCCGTGATGACACCCAAGTAACTAAGGCTCCCTCTACATTAGTAGACTGACAACCATCGCTGCAGCTTGCTGCAGCACAATGCTGAGTCAGAGACCTGTATTTGATCACATACAAAAATTAATTGTTGCTTTTATTTTAGATTTAGTGTGGTTTTATTGTAATTTTTTTTTTGTTAATTTTATTGTATTATTTGTAAGATGAATGATCAAATAAAATAATTTTCTTCTTTCTTTCATTAGCAGCTAATCGCCTGCCGTGATGTGCATCATCTGCGTAAAAGACGTGGTGCACCGCGTGGCGTGTGCTCATTTTCCATGGTAGGTGATTTCAAATTGATGCAGCACTTAGATATTTTGCTCAAACAGTTTTAGTTAGTTGAAATAAGTGAAAATAGACATGCCGTGACTTTGTTCCGGGGCATCTGCCTGTTGTTTTGAATAACAATAAGGAAGTTTGGCTTTGCGGTCGTGATAAGATCATTGTCAGATGATACGCATTTCATGGCTGAAGGACACTCTTCCAAGTGAGGTAGGGTTTCATATTATTGGATACCTTAGAACACCGAGTTTGCACAGACATGCGACCCGGTTACATAGGAACTGCCCCAGGTGATCGGTACAGCTATCGATTAGTTTAAGTACTAGTTTAATTTTTAATTAAAACACTTTTTTTTGTTTTTATTAAAGTTACATTTTTAGTTAACCCGATGTTTCAAGACCTTTCCAGATCTCATTTTCAGAAGCTTGGCTGTAACTTCATCACTAGCTCTGTGCTCTTCAAAAATACTCTTGAGAATTTTTGTCTGTTTATATATGTATTTGTGTATGTCCGGGTATAATGCAAAAACTACTGAATAGGTTTAATTATATTGCATAACATTATCATGCTAGATGCAGGCAATGTATTTTTTTTGTTTTGTAGCGTCCATGTGTACGGCTACGCGGGCAGTGGCAAATGTATCATAAATACATCATACATAATTTATATGACAACAAACTAACTACAAGCGAAAAAACAGCTCTCTAGCAGCTCTAACCTAAGCTTTAGTTCTTCTGCTTTACTTTAGAAAAAGGCAATCTTGTAGGTATTAGGTATCTTGTATATTAGATACCTAAAAATGTGTAAATGGCACATTACTTTTGAATATGGACCATCATGTACAAACAATTTTACCAATAATTATTTGTTAGGTATAAATTTATTCAAACAAAACAATGCTTTTGACTATATTTACAATACTATGATTACATTAAATTACAACTATCATTACGGGGAAGTGTACCAAGAATACCCACGGGACAAGTGTCTGGACTCTGGACATCAAATGGCACAAAGATGTAAGACTCACTAAGACCGACGTTAAAATATAATATATTTGCGACGTTTGCTGTCTTCGGCAGTTGAAGCAGCAACCCAGCACCAACTGAAGTAACTTGGACATGAGAGTGTCGACGCAAGTCGCGTCCCACTCCAGCGCCCTGCCCAACTTCCACCATGCCCAAGACACGAGGGTCATTCCATCAGGATGCATGCCATCGCGGCGGCAATACCATTTGGCTCTAAAATAGCTAATAAGAGTGGCAATACCCTGCGGATAACTTCATTAATGCTAGCATGACATTTATTTTATATCACCATTGGGAGGCACCTTTGCACAGGATGCCGGATAGATTATGTGTACCACAACGATGCCTATTTCTGCCGTGAAGCAGTAATGTATAAGCATTACTGTGTTACGGTCAGAAGGGCGCCGTAGCTAGTAAAATTACTAGGCAAATGAGACTTAACATCTTATGTCTCAAGGTGACGAGCGCCGTTGTAGAGCCGCTCAGAATTTTTGGGTTTTTCAAGAATCCTGAGTGGCACTGCATTGTAATGTGTAGGGCGTATCAATTACCATCAGCTTAACTTCCTGCTCATCTCGTCCCTTATTTTCATAAAAAAAATACACAAATAAAACTAAAAACAATATTTTATGACCGATGCCGTACTCGAGCCTCTAGTGTTCCGTGCCAGCGCTCTTTCCAACTGAGCCATCCGTTAAAGTGACGAATCGTTGATAAGATCTTGCATACTTTGTTCAACTCTTTGGTTGTGGCTTCATCTATATACTTCATTAATCCAACAAACAATTATTATAATTATGAACTAAAACCTTAACCCTTAGCAAAGAATTTATAAAAGAACAAGTACTCTTAGTTACATTGGCACGCGCTGGTCGCTACATACCCTTCATGAATGTTTGGAATTATTAAACAAGTTTTTGTATTTAGCCTGATGTTGTTTGTTTTCTTTTTATGACAATGCTTTGTTGGTATGTCTTCGGGATAAACATTCTGATTACACACGAAACACAGATAATTTTTAATGCACGTCTTTTTGTACCTAAATCAGAGCGCAGGCCCGTAGCAAATTCTGTTGATGTCTTTGCCTTGGTCTGCCATGAGATTGAAGTGTTAAATACTAAACAATTTGTTGTTTTAAAGTGGTAACCCTCATTTCTTCAATTAAAATTAATTACACAAATAAAATTTGAAATCAAAATAGTATGAACGATGCGGGACTCGAACCCGTGACCTCTCGAGTTCCGTGCGAGCGCTCTTGCCAAATGAGCCAACCGTTCGAGTGACGTGTAGTTGATAAAATCTTGTATGCTTTGTTCAACTCTCAGGTTGTGGCTTCATCTACAGGATTTACTTTACAGTTGATAACCTGCTCAACCCCAATATTTGCACATTATGAAATTGACTTGAGATGTGGCCCCAGCTAATCTAAACTATTTCTTATGTTGTAAAGTGATTGACTGGGATTAATTACACAAGGATTTCCTATTGAATTCACGCAAGATAGTATTAACGTTTTTAACATGAATGGACTCAATGTAAAATATCGATAAATTATCGAGCCTTTCTTTTATAATTTTTGTCCCCTTTTCATTTTTATATTATATTTATATATGCACAAGCGGGCAGCGAGTGGGCAAGCAGAGGGGGTCATGACTAGGTCGGACTCTATGTCAACTTAAAACGCGCGAATTTTCAAATTGGTCCTAGAAACGATTTTTGGTGTGGTTTTTGGTGACGTGAGAGTAAGACGTGATGCCATAAGGACGGATTTTTTGTGCTTCTTCTGGTGCCCGCTCAGATGTAATGCCCTAGGCAATTGCTTAATTAAAGGTTAATCCGTCACTGCATCTACAGGATCTGATTTACAGTTGATAACCTGCTAAAGCCCAGTATTTGCATATAAGGAAATTGACTTGAGATGTGGCTCCAGCTCAATTAAACAATTTGTTATGTTTTAAAGTGATACCCCTCACTTCTGGGATTAATTACACAATTTGATAACAAAATTTTATGATGCGGGACTCAAACCCGCGAACTCTCGCGTTCGGTGCGAGCGCTCTCACCATCTGAGCCAACTGTGCGAGTGACGCATGGTTGATAAATTCTTGTATGTTTTAACTCTCAGGTTGTGGCTTCATCTACTCTACAGGGTCTACTTTACAGTTGATAACTGCTCAACCCGAATATTTGCATATTAGGAAATTGACTTGAGATGTGGCTCCAGCCAATCTAAACAATTTGTTATGTTTTAAAGTGATAACCCTCACTTCTGGGATGTTAGATTACACGTGTACCTACATGTAATCATGAATGAACAGTAGAACGGCATATCATATTCTTATTTATTTTGAATACGAACGTACCTAAGCCCGAGTCGAAATTCACGATTTGGGCAACCTTTCTCCATTCCCTACTGTAATAGAAATATGTCCTTTCACATAGGGATGTGACCTACCTGTGTACCTACAGAATCTGACGTATGACACTTTTGGAGCCCACGGCACATTTTATCTATTCTGCCCATCACATACTTAGTTAATCACCAGCACAGTCTTGTCAATCAATCAGTCAACTTTTTCCTCGCACGGCCACTTTGTGGAATCAATTACCGGCTGCTGTTTTCCTGAAGTGATACGACTAACGGCCGTTCCCAATATTCAGTCTATCTCTTACTTGACATAAAATACGTAACTATCTTTGAATTTTCTATCCCAATAAAATTATCTACGGTAACTCACCTTATCCGTACACGCTGTCTGTCGATGGGACGACGTATAGCTTAACAGCGATAGAAGTTTGTATGGAAATTGCAATTCACGCGTTCCAATATAAGGCGATAAGAATGACTTATCGTGTATATTGGGACAGCTTCAGATTATTGACAGTAGAAGGTAGTAATTTATCACTATCTATAGATAGTATATTGGGAACGGCCGTAAGAGACCTTCGAGCACAGATCAGGCTCCCACCTAAAACCTGATGGCAAAAGCATTTATTTTTCTCAAAATTTATATTCTCAAAATTGATTCCTTCAGAATTCTTTTTGATGTCATTTCTAATATACTAGATACTACTACCGCTTCGGAAACAAATGGCGCTCTGAGAGAGAAGAAGCGGCGCAAGAAACTCTCCCAGCATTCTCTTTTTGCGCTCTTTTCAATAAAAATATACAATATTGCACAGTAATTTCTATCGCTATAAAATAATCACAATCTAGTCCCAGGCTGTCCGATCATTTAGATATTCAGCTGTGGAGTAATAGGATTTACGACAGATCCATTTTTTATAAAACATTTAAATTTATTTATAGATAATGCCTCAACAGTGGCTGGGACTTTATTATAGAAGTGTATACATTTACCCTTAAAGCTATTATATATCTTATGAAGCCTACTAGAATTAGTTACAAGCAATCCCTTATTTCTAGTGTTATACTAATGAAAATCACTATTAAGAGCAAAAAGGTGACGATTTTTGTGATGGCAGCGCATCTCTTGACACCTGGTGTTGCGGATGTCCGAGGGCGGTCTACTCACCGCTTCTTATCATGTGAATCTCTTGTCCGTTTGCCCCCTTTTATATAAAAAAGTCTAGTGCTTTCCACTTTTCTCTAGACAACCAAGGATATGTTCTGATATGCACTGCGAGCACTGCACAGTGCTATCACTGTAGAAAAATTCATTCCTTTATGGACTGCCAGTATACTGCCGCAGTACCCTAGGGAAATATATGACGTAATAAATCGCTGTCATATTCTACTGTGAGCACTGGCGTTTCCGAGGTAAGGTACTCGCAGTACTTTGATCACGTGATCAGTCAAAACCACTCGAGCGCCTAACGTTTTATAAACAATACCTACAGTTTAATCCCAAATATTTTTAATTCGACAGTACCCTAGCAACAGTTTTTTTAATGAACTAGAAAACTTTAATACACTCATTTGAATGCTGCGTCAAAAGTGCGGCTGACAGTATACGGGATTGCGTTCCGTTCTAAATAGTAACCAATATAACTGGCTATAAAGGAACGGGTTCACAGTACCTATACTAAATTGACGTCACACTGTACAGTGGTTGCAGTGAATATCGGAACATACATAGTCTCGCCTTTTTGTGTGCAAAGAAACTAGTCGGTACCTCCATGGGATTTTAGTCACTTCCAGAAAATAAGAAATCCCAAACTCCAGGTTTGTCAGCGATCTATGGAGCGCAGTATTCTGGTAGACATGCTAATCTATCATGTTTGAAATACGGACCTGTGCTCCAGAACTGGCATTGCTGATGTGGAACTGGAATGGACATGTGTGTCGGACGCACACAGGCTGAAGAGCACAGGACCGTCACGCATTGGGAGCCTCAGGACACGGACAAAGATATTGAGGCAGACCCCGAAATCGTTGGCTTGACGATCTGGATGCTTATAATAAGACTGTTTGGAGCTGGCCAGGGGAGGCCTTTGCCCAGGATCCAATAGGCTAATAAAAAAAAACATGTTGCTTCTTGACGAGTTTTTGAGCATTCCAGTGTATTAAAACACAGTTAAAAAAACAAATAACAAATGCATTTTCATCACTTTATTGATCCAGATAAAACAAATTACATATGAGATTCATCGAGACTATTTGAGACATCTAGATTGTTCTTTGAATACATAAATACCTAACATTTATAACAACATCAATGAATATCAAACACATAAATACTGTTAAATTGATCTTATTTTAATAAACTCTAGTAAGGAAGACAACATCAATATAGGATCATTAAAATATACTTATATTAAAAAAAAATAAAAAAACAATGTAAAAGAGAATATATTATTATGTCAAACATAATCCAATCTTCCTCATCATCGCAATACCCTGTAAAATCACAACATCATATCATGCCCATCTCCAACCAGTAGGAATTGTAATACAATTATTAGTAATAAAATAGTCATAAAAAGAGGGTAAAAATATAAATTCTCAAAATATAAAAGATTCTTATATAGATAATAATATGTCGGAATAGTTGAATGTCATAATCAGACTTATAAGGAATGTGCAGAGCTTAAAGCTAAGGGTTATCTAAAACATTCAGATATCTTTAACAGGGCCATCTAACACCGAGCATTAATAAAAACATTGAAAATACTAAACACCAAAACATCGAGCAACATTCGAGAAATGCCGTTCCGAGCTGACCTGACTTAAGATTAAGCTATAATCTATCAACTAATCACTAAGTTACTGCGACCGTGATAGTCTTACAACACAAATATTTGTATCTTAAAAATAAATTATATAATGTAAATAATAAAGCATTGTAAAACATAATAATTCACAGTGGAAACTGTGTTATTTAAATTTCATAGTTGCGAAATTTCGAAACGACGTCAGATGGCGGTTCCTGGTTGCCCGCACCAAAGCGTCCCCACAGATTGGCTCCACCCTCTGAGGCCCTGCGAGCAGCTGCATTTGTTGGACCGAGGCTGGATGGTCCAGATGATCTAGCGGAGTCATCTTCTAGCATGCGGTCCTTGGTTTTGGGCTTAGACCAGTGCATTGACTGTTGCACATGCTCTTTCATTCCCAGCCACTGCTTATATCCCATTGAGATTCCGCTGTTCTTCCATTTATCATACAGACAACGCCTGCTGGGGTCACATAATGTTTCTTTTGCCTCCTAAAAAAGGTTAAATAAATTTATATTTTTAATTAATGGAATGTCATGTATCTTGGTATCTAGAAAGGAATGTTGTTCTACCCACATAATTTATGAATACAAGCTCTTTTGATATTGAACCAGCCTTACAAATAAACTTGGTATAAAATTATAGCTGAGAATAAACCAAGAATATGCACAATGTTAACAAATAGTCATTTTGATTGGTTTATTCGGTCGTACAAAGTTTCCCACATTTATTTGCAAGGCTACTTTTTTTATGCAATAGGAGGACAAACGAGCGTACGGGTCACCTGTTGTAAAGTGATCACCGCCGCCCACAATCTCTTGCAACACCAGAGGAATCACAGGAGCGTTGCCGGCCTTTAAGGAAACACGTCCCGGAAACACCGCACTAGGCAGTTCATTCCACAGCTTTGTAGTACGTGGAAGAAAGCTCCTTGTAAACCGCACTGTGGAGGACCGTTACACATCCAGATGGTGGGGATGATATCCTCACTTGTGGCGTGTCGTGCGAAGGTGGAATTTGGCAGCAGGAATCAGTTTGAACAGCTCTTCGGAACAAGAACTACAACTTGACTTGACATTTGAGAATTGTTGACAAATTTGGCAGCAGGAATCAGTTTGAACAGCTCTTCGGAACAAGAACTACAACTTGACTTGACATTTGAGAATTGTTGACAAATTTGGCAGCAGGAATCAGTTTGAACAGCTCTTCGGAACAAGAACTACAACTTGACTTGACATTTGAGAATTGTTGACAAATTTGGCAGCAGGAATCAGTTTGAACAGCTCTTCGGAACAAGAACTACAACTTGACTTGACATTTGAGAATTGTTGACAAATTTGGCAGCAGGAATCAGTTTGAACAGCTCTTCGGAATAAGAACTACAACTTGACTTGACATTTGAGAATTGTTGACAAATTTGGCAGCAGGAATCAGTTTGAACAGCTCTTCGGAACAAGAACTACAACTTGACTTGACATTTGAGAATTGTTGACAAATTTGGCAGCAGGAATCAGTTTGAACAGCTCTTCGGAACAAGAACTACAACTTGACTTGACATTTGAGAATTGTTGACAAATTTGGCAGCAGGAATCAGTTTGAACAGCTCTTCGGAACAAGAACTACAACTTGACTTGACATTTGAGAATTGTTGACAAATTTGGCAGCAGGAATCAGTTTGAACAGCTCTTCGGAACAAGAAATACAACTTGACTTGACATTTGAGAATTGTTAACAAATTTGGCAGCAGGAATCAGTTTGAACAGCTCTTCAGAACAAGAACTACAACTTGACTTGACATTTGAGAATTGTTGACAAATTTGGCAGCAGGAATCAGTTTGAACAGCTCTTCGGAACAAGAACTACAACTTGACTTGACATTTGAGAATTGTTGACAAATTTGGCAGCAGGAATCAGTTTGAACAGCTCTTCGGAACAAGAACTACAACTTGACTTGACATTTGAGAATTGTTGACAGTGTTGTCAGTGATATAGTCAACTTATTCTTGGTTTATTTTCTGTTATAATTTTATATAGTCTATAAGGCTGTAATAGTTTATTTTTAATTTCATTTTTTATAGGAAAGGATAATGAGTATTTGATATAAAAAATAAAAACAATTATAGTAGGATACTGAAGCGATATTTTCTATTAAAGTTTCTTCAACCTTTTTTGTAGATAAAAAAAATAAAGAGTTATTTGGTATATAAATGATAGCCATTTATATATATTTAATATACTTAATATGCTAATGTAAAATTAATATTTATTAACCTTGCTCAACCTTAGATTTAAATAATATGATAATATTATATCAATTCAACATTCTGCATCTAACAATAATAAAACTTAGGTAACTCAACTATTGGATCCATAATTATATTGAGAAAATAGCAAATCTTCTATATATATATATAAATGAATTGCTGTTCGTTAGTCTCGCTAAAACTCGAGAACGGCTGGACCGATTGGCAAATTTTGGTCTTGAATTATTTGTGGAAGTTCAGAGAAGGTTTAAAAGGTGAATAAATAGGAAAATGCTGCTAAATTACATAATAACAACATATTTGTTTTTCCTTTGATGTGTCCATACATAATTTCTATGAGAGAATTTATTGACGCACGGTTTGACAGTTCTGCTGTGAAACAATTTCATTACGGCTGTAGGGTGCATATTTTACGAAGTAATTTTTGATGTTATGATATATTATTGACAAATTCATATAAAAACATTATTTTATTTATTATATACAGAACAGTGAAGTATGTAACATATATACCTGGATGTGACAAGGAAATAAGATGACAACATAAAAAGCTAGGAATAGCAAAACCATATTTTTGGTTGCTCTCAGTTTCTATTTAGTTTTTTGGTCGCATCACTTGCGATCAACACGTCGGTTACGTTCGTAAAATATGTTCGTATTTAATTGTAAAGCTCGCGTGATTGACAGATTTTTTTTCTATGGAAAAGGAGGGCAAACTAGCGTACGGGTCACCTGGTGTTAAGTGATCACCGCCGTCCACATTCTCTTGCAACACAGAGGATCACAGTAGCGTTGCCGGCCTTTGAGAAAGGTATACGCGGTGGTTTTTGGTGGTTTAAATTTGTGGTGTAGTGAAATGTTAATAATTGAGTGTTGCAACAAGGCAGCTCAAAGTGTTCCTTTCGTTTATATTAAATGCTGAAAAATCCTTACTGAGCGGATTTCTAATTTGGAGCGGATTTTTAATTATTTATATAAATAAGAAATTTAAATATCCATGTGACAATTCATGAATTCACTTACATTAGAATTTTTAAGAATTGTAAATAGAAATTTTTTAAGAGTTAATATAAATTTATATTCGACTAAATTTTGTACACATTCGGGTATTTTATTAAATAATTTAACACACATTCCGCATGCGTTACGTTGAAGCAATGAAGTACGTTGTGGTCTATCCAAAACAAGTGTATGAACATTTCTGGTGCAGCGTGTATGAACCTGTCTAACAGTTTTACACATTTTTTTATGTTTTTTAAAACGAACATACATGCTTCCAATATATACATGCCAATTAGTGTTAATATTATGTTAACTGATTATAGAATTATTGTTTCACACTTTCAGGTTTACTCATGGCAAATTTAGTGTATACTTCATCCTAGGTACACGAGCGTAAAAAAATACTATATATACATAATATGTCATTTTAATTACTAACCTAGCGAAACTCTCGAACGGTTGTTCCCAATATACTATTGTTAAGGTTTGTAATCGATTACAGTTTGATATTGTTCATAGATGTCGCCCTAAGCCATCAAGGACGCATTATCTAAGTTTATTATAGAACTATGACCTTACTTATTATGTAACTGGTGAATATATAGACGGATTGGCAACCGTACTGCCATATTCACTCGTGCTCGTTGTCAACCTAGCTCTCTGAGTCGCTTTATTTTTAAAGCTATCCTCAGAAAGCGCCGCGCTATCATCCGTGGTGCGAGGACGCCGTCACCAGCTCCGATCTCCGGCTACGTAGCTGCCCTCCAGGCTCAGTACCTACTACCCGGCTTCCCACCAGCGGGATCCCCCGGAGAACGGCACAACTGCAGGGAGGGATGTGCTGCTAGCCTTGAGCAGTGAAGTACGGTCCCAGCTCCTCCGACATTGGAGCCCGACGCTATGTCTTCGAAGAAGTCCAAGAAAACGAAGCCGTCCGTCGTGCGACCACAATCGCCGATGGACACGACGCCTATCGCTTCCGCACCGCACATCAGTGCAGAACCGCCGCGAGCGCCCGCCGCGTCTAAAACACGCGCTGCGCCCAGCAAGACGCCACAGCAGACCCGCGACGATACGGCAGTCGAGACCATCCAGTGCGCTCCCCTGAAGCCCAAGACCGAATCCCTAGCACACAACATTATGTTGTGTAGCCAGAGCATGCTCAACTTCGCAGTTGCGCACTTTGGTCTGGGGATCGAGGTCGAGGGTGTTAAGGTGGAATACGCGCGTCTGGTCACGACCGCCTGCCACGCGGTTGAAAAGAAGCTCTCTCCAAACTATCATTATATAGCATCCTCGAGGAGATGCAGACCTACAGCGCACCTCCATCGACTTGCAGCCAGCGCTCATCAACAGATGAGCACACCCGTATACGGGCGAGCACACCTGTGATGCCGCCACAGAATACATCCCCAACTGCGAGCTTCGCCGCAGTTGCATTGTCTCCCGGCCGCCAAACGGAGACGCAGACTGCCCCCACGGCCACCACCGGCCCCACGGCCGCCGCCACCACCCCAAAGGGAAAAATTCCGACGCTGACGGTTGAAGAAATGCCCGTATGGATCCCACATATGAAGAACCTGCGCGAGAAGTTGGGTCGGAGCGCAAACGCCCGTCCATACCGCAGAGGGATCCGCTTCCTGCCAGTGGACGAAGAAGAATACAGAGTGGTACAGCAGTACCTCTCAAGTCAAGAGGATCTCACGATCAAGGAGATGCAGACCTACAGTGCACCTCCATCGACCTGCAGCCAGCACCCATCAACAGGTGAGCACACCCGTATACGGGCAAGCTCACCTGAGATGCCACCACAAAATGCATCCCCAACTGCGAGTTTCGCCGCAGTTGTATCGACTCCCGGCCACCAAATGAAGACGCAGACTGTCCCCACGGCCACTACCGGCCCCACGGCCGCCGACACCACCCGCAAGGGAAGAATGCCGCGCTGGTGGTTGAAGAAATGCCCAACTGGATCCAACACTTTAAGATCCTGCGCGAGAAGTTGGGTCGGCCCCCAAATGCGCGCCCTTTCGGCAAAGGGGTCCGCTTCCTGCCAGCGGACGAAGCAGAGTACAGAGTGGTACAACAGTACCTCTCAAGTCAAGAAGAAACCGCGAAGCTCCCCTGGTTCAGTTACTCGTTGCCGGCAGATCGCAGACTTAAGTTTGCGATTCGGGGCCTACCGGTCGACACTGAACCAGCAGATATTGAAGATGCTTTGCGCTCACGGGGGTACAGTCCCGAGTACTGCCGGCGAGTGCAAGCAAGAAGAGGCCGGCCAGGATGCATATATTTTATAATCCTGAAGAGATCTCCTGGAATCACCCCCGCCATATATGAGATAACTGAATTACTCAACATGGTGGGCATCAAGGTAGAACCGTGGCGCTCGAAGAAAGGGCCAGCACAGTGCCACCGCTGCCAGGGCTTCCGACACTCGTCGCACGGCTGCCATCGGCAGCAAGCTTGCGTACGATGTGGCGGACCGCATCCAGCCAAAGACTGCAGCCATCCACTGACGGAACCCGCCACCTGCGTAAACTGCGGTGGACCCCACCCGGCAAGCAACACAAGCTGCCGGGTCTACAAAGAAGAGGCTCGCAACAGACGCGCAAGCACGGTTACGCGCACCGGCTCCAGAAAGCCTGTTGCCTCCCCCACGCCGCCCCTCTCACAAGTCGATACCCGCAACAACCATGAAGAGTTGTTGCGCCCAGAACCAACCCCACGACCAGAAGACGTGGCGGCAGACGAACCCAAACCCATGGCCTCGACAAATCAAGCCCTGCCTCGAGAGGCCAAGGGAAAAAAGAAGAGTACCCGCATAATGGAAAAACCACCATTGCGAAGTGAGGACATAAGTGACGAGGCATTTGGAATGTTGGGCTCCTTCATAAAAGCATTCCAACTAGAACACTTAGTCCCGGAAGTCTTGAAGCCGAAAATCCTCGCCGACCAGCTGATCGCCCCGTGTATCCTTCCTACGGGGCTCGATCGCTCGGGACAAGCAGGGGCGCCAACCAAGAAGCCAAATGAAGGAAGTAAAGATGAAAAACGGAAGGAAAAACGTCATGGGGGACGAAAGAACCCCACCCCAATGACCTGGACATAGTCATGTCCAGCGCTGATACCTGATGCAGGAGGCTATCGCCTCGATCATCATCCCCCACGCGCCCTTCGGGCGCGCGTGAGATGTCATCACGTGTGTGGTGAATATACGATTGGTACGCCCCTATTAAGTGTTTTAATACCTTAGTGGGATATTTTTGGGATTTGTACAACTATCTACAGATAGAGATAAATTACTACCTTCTACTGTCAGTAATTAGCAGTCAATAATCTGTAGCTGTCCCAATATACCCGATAAGTCATTCTTGTCGCCTTTGTTGGGACGCGTGAATTGAAATTTCCATACAAACTTCTATTGCTGGTAAGCTATAAGTCGTCCCATTGACACACAGCGTGTACGGATAAGGTGAGTTACCGTCGATAAGTTTATTGGGTCGGAAAAGAAAACGATAGTTACGATTTTTATCTCAAGTAAGAGATAGACTGAATATTGGGAACGGCCGTAAGAAAAAAGCCATTCACTCAATTGTATGAAACATGTGTAAAAAAAGGAGATAGCCGTAATCCACAATGTTTTATGCATCTGTTCTCTTTCAAACTTAGCCGGATTATACTTCGTGGCCAATCGCGATACTGTAATTACTACTATTTCAAAATTATGTCAAATGACTGCATGTTTCATACTTACTTAGGCACCTCTTTTTACAAAGTATTTACATCCTCTTTGTAAATTAAAAACAATCGCTTAAGCCTTAACCTAACAATCTGCTTTGAACTAGCACTATTATTAGGTCCTTATGTCATAATTACATAATAACAATAATATAACAAATATATTTTTTTGCGCCTTCCTTTGCATATTTTCCATTTTTGTAATAAAATTGAAAATATATCGAATTTCTTCACTACTTTCTTACCCAAAGAACCGCAAATGAAATATAGCTGGAAACATGTGAAACTTTTTTTTTAAATATGATGTTGTCGCATTTTTAATGAAAACCGGCCAGATAGTAATAGCCAAGAATTTTCGCAAGCTATTATAATTAATAATAAAATAATGCAATTATCATATATTGGTTGTCAGCACTCATAATTTTAAAATATTACAGGTATAAGACCCTCTTGGTCCCATAATACCATTGTTAGCATCATCATTTCTTAAAGGACGGGTTACTTTCAACATGAGTGATGTATATCACCAGCAAACAACAAAAGTCAACACCAGCTTTTTGTTCATCATCACTGGGTAAAATCAAACTGCTTGATATGTAGTTATTTATTATTGCACAAAAGATGTAGAAATTAATAATTAAGCATTGATTTTTCAAAAAAATTACTGAAAATGGGTCGTACAACTATAATTCTATAGCAATTGGGGTCACTAGTATTATCTGATTTAAACAGTGCAACTACTTCATTAAATCAGGGAATTCATCATAGTCTATGTACATGTTAAATATTACAGCTAATCCAGGTGCAACAATATCAATCACTTACTCACAACTTACAAGTTTAACAGGTTATAGATCGTTTTTGTCTTATTATTAAGCGTGGAGACCGAATCCAGAAATTCCGTAACGAAAATAGCCTAACACTTACTTACTAGATGTATATAGATATTTCGCATAGATTATTACAGTTGTTGTGGAACATTGGTTATCACATATGCTTTTTGTGCAGAAGGTCCCAGGTTCGAGCCTGGGGTACATATTGATTTTTTTTAATATCTTTATTTTTTTTTATCACGTTTTTTTAATTTTTATTATTATGACAAGCATTTTTATTTAGTTTCACCTGTCCTGTTGTCTGTCTGTAATCAAATCTTGCAAGTTAAATTTTACTCACTATCCGTTTTCTTTTTTTTAAATTTATGTTACCAAAATAAAAATACTGCATAAATAAAATAAATAAATAATTATAATTGCATAAGTTGATAAAAAATGCTATGCAATAGCTTTACCGTGGCAGTCCCCGAGTGTCACATGTCGTTTTTTTAAAAGTCTCTTATTTACACAATTTTTACAAAATTTATGAACAATGAGGGACTTGAACCCGCAACCTCTCGAGTTCCAGGTGAGTGCTCTTCCACTCAGCTAACCTTTCTAGTGATGTATTATTGATAAATCTTGTATGTCTTGTTCAACTCTAAAGTTGTGGCTTTATCTACAGGTACTTTACAGTTCATAACCTGCTCAACCCCAATATTAGCATAAAAGGAAATTGACTTGAGATGTAGCTCTTGCAAATCTAAACAATTTTATATATTCTTTTAAAAGTGATCCTCATTCTCCTAAAGTTGTCACCACTAACTCACTCTTTTTATTTTGTTGATGCTTCACAATCTGATATTAGAGATTTGATTACAAAGAAAGAGTGTTGGCATTGCGTAGAGAAGTCATTGTGTGTCTTCTACCACATTTATCATGGAGAGTGTTCCGAAGAGCTGTTTAACCTGATTCTTGCTGCCGAATTCCACCTTTGTATGACACACCACAAGTTAGGATATCATCCCCACCATCTGGATGTATGGCGGTCCTCCACAGTGCAGTTTGAGCTTTCTTCCAACTACTACAAAGCTATGGAATGAACTTCCTTGTGCGGTGTTTCCGGGACGATAAGACATGGGTACCTTAAAAAAAGCGTGTACATCTTCCTTAAAGGCCGGCAACGCTCCTGTGATTCCTCTGGTGTTGCAACAGATTGTGGGTGACCCGTACAAAAAAAAGGAGCTTAGAAAAAATTCAGATTTTTTTTAGGAGTAACCTTACTTCTAGCCTTACTTGAAAATTATAAAATTTTTCACCTTTAGCTTCTGGAACATAGCCTCTGCTTCTTTATCACCACCATTCTTATCTGGGTGGTATTGCAAGGCCCTCACTTTGTATTCAGCAGTAATTTGCTCCACCTGAAATTGTTCATTATTCTGATTAGTGCTTGCTATAAAAATATTAGTCTTGTTAATAATAATAATCTTATCAAAGAGCATTTCACTCTCAATTTATTAATTTAAATTGACTTGACACTACCAGTTAGATTACTTAGTTTAGGTACCAAATAGTCTCAGACTATTCGGAGGTCCTTTATCAGGGTGAGTGTAGTAGGTTCATGAGAACACCCAGTATCATACTAGTCAATACCTACACTAATAAACCGTGAGTAAAGCCGATTTAAATAAAGTTAATTATGTCTCACAACACTTGTAATACATTAATTGCTTTCAATTATTAACCTTTAAAGCTATTGAGAAAATATGAAGTTTCTTTTTGCTTGTAAAAGGCAATTACAGAATATAGGTCAGTTCTAGATTAAGGTCAAAGTAGAAGTAACAATGAAATAATCAATACTGGATGATTGAATTTTATAAATACCTTTACTAATCTTAAATGAGATATATAAAGTATTACTTACTGTAGAGGTTTCGTCGCAGCCCAGCACGCCGTAGAAATCATCATCAGAACTCTTTTCATAATTTAATATTTCATCCACCCCAGTCATATTCACAACCCTCCCTTGCAACACCCTAACGGATACTACATAAAATCTTTCTAACTTCCTTGTCCAAGGTTGCAGCGCTTTGACAGCGTTAAGCAGTTCTGAGCAGCTACTGTTAATTGTTATTGCGTAGCAAAAATGAACTCTATTCTTAAGCCTAAAAGAAATAGACACCTAGATAGGTCAGCTTTGTTTACAGCGCATGTCAATTCAATTGTCAACTGCGCATGTATGATGTAAATATTGATTTAAAAAAAGGCAAGGTATTTTAGTCACTCCCACCACTTTATTGAGCAAACATTCTTATATTGTCTTATCAAATACAATTTTGAATCGATAAGGCCTCCTTATCGAAATTCAGCAATTTTTAATTTTTTCTACTATGTACCTATCTATTTGTTTTGTTTTATTTTTTTTAAATTTATTTAATGGCACGGGATACAAGGCCACATTTTTGTTTTTACTCTAAACCAGTGTGATCAGATTTCATATTACGAGAATCCCGAGGCTCTACATAAAAATTTTGAAAAAAATTATACACTCTTACAGGTCAAAAATATCAATAAAAATAATGATTTTCTTCAACAACTTATATTCAATAATCATCGTTACAATAAAGTAAAAGAATTTATTTTTGTAATTTCTAGTTACCTTGGCGTAAGGTTGGCATTTGCATTAACATGTTTTGAGTGATGGCAGAAAAATAATGTACCTAGGCATGAAAGAAAAGTCTTGGAATTATTATTTCTTCCTTCCTTTCTAAGTTCCATGTTATACATTAATATCCTGTCATATAATCTCAATTAGTGAAATCAGACCAATAAAAATTTAATTTTATTTTGGTCGTCAATATGGTTCACTTCCGCGTCCTTCATTTCATCGTACGGCTTGAACTGACACTGTCTCAATTTTTTCTTTAATTTTTTTAAAAGAAAATAGTAACAAGAGACCAGCTGTCATTTGAGTGAATGATCTCTGTAAAGCTGTTTAAGATCAGCGATAGCCGCACCGTAAAGGCCGTATTCACTATCACAATACCCGTTCCAAGTTTGTCCCTTCTTAGTTTTTTCACGTACTAGATCAAATAAGCCTACGTAATATTTAGCATTCACATTCATGTTTTTAGGTAAATAGTTAGTATAAGACTTAATACTTTACATCCAAAAAATGGTTGCCAATGTCCTTGATGGTATAATTGTCTCCTATTAATTTACATTGCATTACTCTTGTTTGCTTTCGGGATCCCAGTGTCAAATCCAGGTTTCACCACTGGTTACTGTTTGCAACATAGTTTCGTCATCATTTCCCTTCACCACGTCTTCAATTTGATCAGAATACGGCCATGCACATTTCCCTTATTTCGAGGAAACTTAATTCGATGTAAGCTGGCAGCACCAATACCTGTCGAAGTTTTGAACCATTTTAATATTCCGACTGAAGAACTGCAGAGCAGAGAGCTACCTATACCACTAAGAAACTGCACCTGCACTGCAACGCTACGCCTGCCAAAAATGTAAAAATTTGAAATATCGGTATTAAGTATTCCAATAAGCAGGCCTCTTGCAGTTATTTTGCAGGAACGCTGCGGTTCAGAAATAGCTATTCCACTAATAAAACTGCACTGAAATTGCACGCTTCCTCTTTTAATACTATAATATCATTGACGCTTACTGCAACGTAATCTTAATCTGTTTAATTATTTTGACATTTAAACTGTAATGACATCAGTTTTCTTGTAATTATTTTGAAGGCTTAATTATCGTAAGCAATTTTTGCACTGTAATTTTGGGAAGTTTCAAGTAAGTTAAAAGTTTCAATCTTAAAAATTATTAGCATTATTGATGCTCCGATATGCACTCTAAATTTAATTATATTACATATAATTAATTACAATCACTTTTATGGATTGAAAACAATAAACAATGAAATGAAATATAAAACTGCAAAAAACTAAAAAAAATATTTTCACATCAAACTGTATCACAATTAAATTACTACATTTTAGATTGATTTAAATAGGTACGTATTAATAGACAAAGATGTTTTAAAATTACGTTTAGCTAAGAAGCAAAGTAAGAAATTTTATGTACCTATATTGTATACCAACATACGTTAGTTGTTAATAAATCCTAGAGCAAGTAGATGGCGCTTATCAGCAAAGTATATGTCACGGTCAAAATAGTCAATTCTTGACAATGCTAGATTTAAACAGCGTTTATATTGTAGCTTTATAGTATGCTTATATACTCAAGTCCATTAGCTTAAACCAAGTTTCATATTGTATATTACCTGTATTTTAATGGTTACACTTCATTTTTATGATTATCAAAACTACGCAAATTTGCTATGATATTTCCAGCTTGCATTGACATTGAAGCGACAATAAAATATTAATACTATAAATACTATACTTACTGGCTATTCTAGATATGACTTACTATGGAATGCAATTAAATTATGCCTACTTATATCTATTATATATGTGAATGTAAGTTTGTTTGAAACACATGGCGATGAAATAGGAGATTAAAGTTCACAGGGAAAAACTAAAGAGACTGTGTACAATGACAAGGGATATGTGCTTATCACTGAAGATCGATTTGTATGTGTATTATTTAAAAAGCATCCTAAAAATTGCCCAAAGTAAGTATTCAACGCGGATGAAGTCGCGGGTAATAGTAATAATAGGTCTAGTATACCTATAAGATGAAATATAAAATGCCCATCACAATTGATTTATCCAGTTCTAGTCATTGATAGTTTTACCCATATTTATAATAATTATCATTCATACTGTTACTAAACAAGCATACAAAAGCATTTGATAATCATACTAAATATTATTATACCTACCACTCTTTACATAATATTCATCATCAGCCGGAAGACGTCCACTGCTGGACAAAGGCCTCGGTCCTGCGCTGCCCTCATTCAACGTATTCCAGCGATCTTGACCAGATCGTCGGTCCATCTTGTGGGGGGCCTTCCAACACTGCGTCTTCCGGTACGTGGTCGCCTTTCGAGAACTTTACTGCCCCAACGGCCATCTGCCCGTCGAACTATATGCCCTGCCCACTGCCACTTCAGTTTCGCAATCGTATGGACTATGTCGGTTACTTTGGTTCTCCTTATAAATTTGAAGGAGTTATATTAGAAACAAAAATTATTATTTTTTCGTTATTTTGCGCAAATCCATAATTATACAAATATTTTGAGTTTTCTTGAGTGTTAATTCCGCCAATATTCGTCTCAAAACAATTCGACACGTGTTTCGCCTCTACACGAGGCATCCTCAGGAGATGTTTACTCGCCAAACTCTGGCACGAGACGAAATTCAGTCTCGTTTCGTTTTAAGACGAATATTGGCGGAATTAGCACTCAAGAAAATTTAAAATATTTGTACGAGTAATAGGTATTAATTATATAAATTTCACAAGGTAATAAAATATGATAGAACATAATCTCTTAAGACACATGCACGCACATATAAAAATACCAAGGCTAACGACATTGCATATTCCTTGCATGCTCTAGACATTGGCTTGCCTCAACAAAACATCGCAACGCATCAAAAATAGCTCCCAAAGTCGTTCTCAACGCAAGTTTACGTAGATATTCTGACACAAGTGGCTGTGTGCCGCGCTTGTGAAAATTAATGTAATCTTGCGATGAGTTTTCCGATGAAAAGTATCGCGCGAAATGCGTATTTATTATTAAATTGTCGATGTTATGGTTGAACAAGTACGCCGAGCGCTGTCAACGAACTAGCCTCAAGATCCACCATCTTTGGCAGCGGAAGTAGCGGCGGATGTCACCGCAATGGGTAAGTGGACTGGCATATGAATGCTAAACAATGCCATCGCCTGTTCCCACATTTTCTATTCACCCCGTGTACCGCCAAAAGTTTGTTCAACCTTTAGTTTTTTGTCGAGATGTGTTTAAAATGTAGACAGGCATGTTGTTTATTTTAATTATACGAAGATCTTCATACAGAAATAGATAAAATTTACGAAAAGTGAATCATAACATACTAATTTTCATGCGTGACACATGTACATATTTAGGTAATTCAGGTTTCGTTGGTTTATTGACCCATTTACAATTTTAAACATCTTTCACGCGAAAATGATTCACGTGTTTCTTTTAATAAGTTATTAGCATTTAATAAGAGTTACGCAGAAATATATTTTAATGATTGCGAATAATTCTAACGCTACCGTGTTCGATTCTTATCAGGGTTTTGCACCGTGATGGTGGAAGCAATAACTTACTTAATATGAAGGCCGAAAAGTACATACGCATTACAGTAACAATAAGTAAGGGTTATCATCTTCATCATCATCAGCTAGAAGACGTCCACTGCTGGCCAAAGGACTTCCCCAAAGATTTCCACGACCATCGGTCCTGCGCTGCCCTCATCCAACGTATTCCGGCGATCTTGACCAGATCGTCGGTCCATCTCGTGGGGGGCCTGCCAACACTGCGTCTTCCGGTATGTGGTCACCATTCGAGGACTTTACTAGGCGAGAACTATGTGCCCTGCCCACTGCCACTTCAGTTTCGCAATCATTTGGGCTATGTAGGTAACTTTGGTACTCCTACAAATGCACTCATTTCTGATTCGATCTCGCAGGGAAACTCCGAGCATAGCCCTCTCCATTGCTCTCTTAGCGACCATGAGCTTTCACATACGGCAAAGGTAAAATAAGGGTACCCATATATATGTCTAATGTTGTAAGAAACTTTCGAATAATTAAACAAAAGATAACGTTTTCCAGTTATCTGTATGTTTTCAAAATTTTATAATTAATTATAAAGGTATATTTAATAATTTGTAGACGCACGTCCCGTTTTCACAATAATTTTAGTAATAACTTAAATATTTAGTTCTTCGTAAGATATTTAAGGTAATTGCAAATTTTTCATTCAATGTATTTCTGTTATCAATCATTGTAACCTAACCTAACCGAAAATACAATATGGTACTGGTATTTTATTTACTTTATGTAGTTATTACAAAATGGTAGGCATATATAATACGCACACAACAATTTAGTCGCTCCTAATATAGGACATTAAACAAAAATTGTCATATTATTTAAAATTTCAAACCAAAATTTTGTTCCATGAATTTTTTTTTTGTTATAACTAGATCTTAACTACTAAACACTGAAGCAGGTTTTTTCAGATTGACAGTATTTTAAAATCGTGAGAACAAAATTTTTAATTTAACTTTTTATGGCAAGCTATCTAAGAACTGGATAATCATTTTGAAATAAAATTTACGTCATTGTATAGGGAATTTAATTTTATAGACACAAAGGCAACATTATTTTTAAAAAAATCCTTTAATTTTTAAACTAACAAAAAGTACGAAATTCATTATAATATAACTGCGCTCAATGGAAAATTGCATTCTTGTTTTTACATATGGGTCCTCCTTACTGACTTTATTATAGAAACAAAACAAGGCACAGATTAATTATTCTATTGCAACAGTACTATAGCCATCAGCCATCCTGTAAGTAATCTGTGGCCAGTCCTTAATTGGTCTTACATTAGCCTACTCGACCTACACACACGACATTGAATTACCGAAGGTACTGTTAACTGCGTGCCAAATACAACAGACAATGCATTCATTTGTTACTTATATCTATACGATCGAAGAGTGTGAGTGTTGTTTTCATCCGGACTGTTATATAGTAATAGGGTAGTATAGTATAGATAAATGCTCGTGACCTTATGGTGGCAGGACGATCCTGTTACGAAAACTCTGCTTCATATTTTTAAAGTAAAAGTTATTACATTTTTACTATCACTAATAAATTTATTTACAAATAAAATTTGAAAAACAAAATTTTATGAACGATGCGCGAATCGAACCCACGACCTCCGGTGTTCCGTGCCGGTGGCTCTAAACACCTGAGCCAACCATTCGAGTAACATATCGTTATAAAATCTTGTTTGCTTTGTTCAACTCTCAGATTGTGGCTTCATCTACAGGATTTTTGCAGTTGATAACCTGCTCAACCCCAATATTTGCATATCAGGAAATTGACTTGAGATGTCGCTCTTGTAAATCTAAACAATATGTTATGTTTTTAAAATGATAACCCTCACTTTTCTCAGTCCCGCATCGTTCATAAAATTTTGTTTTTTCAATTTTTTTTTGTGTATTAATCCTAGAAGTGAGGGCTATCACTTAAAAAAAATATATAGTTCTATTCTATTATATTCTTGTTATTATTATTATATTCTATTTTTAAATTCATATACAAGCGACTGTCTGCGAATTCGGCTGCGTAAATTAGATCAGACAGATTTTTATCGCGCGACCCAAGTTCATCATCGTCAACCGGAAGACGTCCACTGCTGAAAAAGGCCTCCCCTAGAGATCTCCACGACGATCGGTCCTGCGCTGTCCTGCCCCAACGTATTCAGGCGATATTGACCAGATCGTTGGTCTATCTTGTCCCTAGTAATTATATCTATTATATATGTGAATGTAAGTTTGTTTGAAACACATGGCGATGAAATAGGAGATTAAAGTTCACAGGGAAAAACTAAAGAGACTGTGTACAATGACAAGGGATATGTGCTTATCACTGAAGATCGATTTGTATGTGTATTATTTAAAAAGCATCCTAAAAATTGCCCAAAGTAAGTATTCAACGCGGATGAAGTCGCGGGTAATAGTAATAATAGGTCTAGTATACCTATAAGATGAAATATAAAATGCCCATCACAATTGATTTATCCAGTTCTAGTCATTGATAGTTTTACCCATATTTATAATAATTATCATTCATACTGTTACTAAACAAGCATACAAAAGCATTTGATAATCATACTAAATATTATTATACCTACCACTCTTTACATAATATTCATCATCAGCCGGAAGACGTCCACTGCTGGACAAAGGCCTCGGTCCTGCGCTGCCCTCATTCAACGTATTCCAGCGATCTTGACCAGATCGTCGGTCCATCTTGTGGGGGGCCTTCCAACACTGCGTCTTCCGGTACGTGGTCGCCTTTCGAGAACTTTACTGCCCCAACGGCCATCTGCCCGTCGAACTATATGCCCTGCCCACTGCCACTTCAGTTTCGCAATCGTATGGACTATGTCGGTTACTTTGGTTCTCCTTATAAATTTGAAGGAGTTATATTAGAAACAAAAATTATTATTTTTTCGTTATTTTGCGCAAATCCATAATTATACAAATATTTTGAGTTTTCTTGAGTGTTAATTCCGCCAATATTCGTCTCAAAACAATTCGACACGTGTTTCGCCTCTACACGAGGCATCCTCAGGAGATGTTTACTCGCCAAACTCTGGCACGAGACGAAATTCAGTCTCGTTTCGTTTTAAGACGAATATTGGCGGAATTAGCACTCAAGAAAATTTAAAATATTTGTACGAGTAATAGGTATTAATTATATAAATTTCACAAGGTAATAAAATATGATAGAACATAATCTCTTAAGACACATGCACGCACATATAAAAATACCAAGGCTAACGACATTGCATATTCCTTGCATGCTCTAGACATTGGCTTGCCTCAACAAAACATCGCAACGCATCAAAAATAGCTCCCAAAGTCGTTCTCAACGCAAGTTTACGTAGATATTCTGACACAAGTGGCTGTGTGCCGCGCTTGTGAAAATTAATGTAATCTTGCGATGAGTTTTCCGATGAAAAGTATCGCGCGAAATGCGTATTTATTATTAAATTGTCGATGTTATGGTTGAACAAGTACGCCGAGCGCTGTCAACGAACTAGCCTCAAGATCCACCATCTTTGGCAGCGGAAGTAGCGGCGGATGTCACCGCAATGGGTAAGTGGACTGGCATATGAATGCTAAACAATGCCATCGCCTGTTCCCACATTTTCTATTCACCCCGTGTACCGCCAAAAGTTTGTTCAACCTTTAGTTTTTTGTCGAGATGTGTTTAAAATGTAGACAGGCATGTTGTTTATTTTAATTATACGAAGATCTTCATACAGAAATAGATAAAATTTACGAAAAGTGAATCATAACATACTAATTTTCATGCGTGACACATGTACATATTTAGGTAATTCAGGTTTCGTTGGTTTATTGACCCATTTACAATTTTAAACATCTTTCACGCGAAAATGATTCACGTGTTTCTTTTAATAAGTTATTAGCATTTAATAAGAGTTACGCAGAAATATATTTTAATGATTGCGAATAATTCTAACGCTACCGTGTTCGATTCTTATCAGGGTTTTGCACCGTGATGGTGGAAGCAATAACTTACTTAATATGAAGGCCGAAAAGTACATACGCATTACAGTAACAATAAGTAAGGGTTATCATCTTCATCATCATCAGCTAGAAGACGTCCACTGCTGGCCAAAGGACTTCCCCAAAGATTTCCACGACCATCGGTCCTGCGCTGCCCTCATCCAACGTATTCCGGCGATCTTGACCAGATCGTCGGTCCATCTCGTGGGGGGCCTGCCAACACTGCGTCTTCCGGTATGTGGTCACCATTCGAGGACTTTACTAGGCGAGAACTATGTGCCCTGCCCACTGCCACTTCAGTTTCGCAATCATTTGGGCTATGTAGGTAACTTTGGTACTCCTACAAATGCACTCATTTCTGATTCGATCTCGCAGGGAAACTCCGAGCATAGCCCTCTCCATTGCTCTCTTAGCGACCATGAGCTTTCACATACGGCAAAGGTAAAATAAGGGTACCCATATATATGTCTAATGTTGTAAGAAACTTTCGAATAATTAAACAAAAGATAACGTTTTCCAGTTATCTGTATGTTTTCAAAATTTTATAATTAATTATAAAGGTATATTTAATAATTTGTAGACGCACGTCCCGTTTTCACAATAATTTTAGTAATAACTTAAATATTTAGTTCTTCGTAAGATATTTAAGGTAATTGCAAATTTTTCATTCAATGTATTTCTGTTATCAATCATTGTAACCTAACCTAACCGAAAATACAATATGGTACTGGTATTTTATTTACTTTATGTAGTTATTACAAAATGGTAGGCATATATAATACGCACACAACAATTTAGTCGCTCCTAATATAGGACATTAAACAAAAATTGTCATATTATTTAAAATTTCAAACCAAAATTTTGTTCCATGAATTTTTTTTTTGTTATAACTAGATCTTAACTACTAAACACTGAAGCAGGTTTTTTCAGATTGACAGTATTTTAAAATCGTGAGAACAAAATTTTTAATTTAACTTTTTATGGCAAGCTATCTAAGAACTGGATAATCATTTTGAAATAAAATTTACGTCATTGTATAGGGAATTTAATTTTATAGACACAAAGGCAACATTATTTTTAAAAAAATCCTTTAATTTTTAAACTAACAAAAAGTACGAAATTCATTATAATATAACTGCGCTCAATGGAAAATTGCATTCTTGTTTTTACATATGGGTCCTCCTTACTGACTTTATTATAGAAACAAAACAAGGCACAGATTAATTATTCTATTGCAACAGTACTATAGCCATCAGCCATCCTGTAAGTAATCTGTGGCCAGTCCTTAATTGGTCTTACATTAGCCTACTCGACCTACACACACGACATTGAATTACCGAAGGTACTGTTAACTGCGTGCCAAATACAACAGACAATGCATTCATTTGTTACTTATATCTATACGATCGAAGAGTGTGAGTGTTGTTTTCATCCGGACTGTTATATAGTAATAGGGTAGTATAGTATAGATAAATGCTCGTGACCTTATGGTGGCAGGACGATCCTGTTACGAAAACTCTGCTTCATATTTTTAAAGTAAAAGTTATTACATTTTTACTATCACTAATAAATTTATTTACAAATAAAATTTGAAAAACAAAATTTTATGAACGATGCGCGAATCGAACCCACGACCTCCGGTGTTCCGTGCCGGTGGCTCTAAACACCTGAGCCAACCATTCGAGTAACATATCGTTATAAAATCTTGTTTGCTTTGTTCAACTCTCAGATTGTGGCTTCATCTACAGGATTTTTGCAGTTGATAACCTGCTCAACCCCAATATTTGCATATCAGGAAATTGACTTGAGATGTCGCTCTTGTAAATCTAAACAATATGTTATGTTTTTAAAATGATAACCCTCACTTTTCTCAGTCCCGCATCGTTCATAAAATTTTGTTTTTTCAATTTTTTTTTGTGTATTAATCCTAGAAGTGAGGGCTATCACTTAAAAAAAATATATAGTTCTATTCTATTATATTCTTGTTATTATTATTATATTCTATTTTTAAATTCATATACAAGCGACTGTCTGCGAATTCGGCTGCGTAAATTAGATCAGACAGATTTTTATCGCGCGACCCAAGTTCATCATCGTCAACCGGAAGACGTCCACTGCTGAAAAAGGCCTCCCCTAGAGATCTCCACGACGATCGGTCCTGCGCTGTCCTGCCCCAACGTATTCAGGCGATATTGACCAGATCGTTGGTCTATCTTGTCCCTAGTAATTCATATTCAAAAATAAATATTGCCTAAGTTATTAGATACTTAAGACGACCGCTATTTGCTAGCAAAAGTCCCTTCAATATTAGTCCAGCCATTTTGGAACGATTCTACCTGGAATAATGGCACAAAAACACAGACAAAAAGTGGTAGGTATTTACCAGAATGAATACAAGAACTACTTAAAACAACATACATATATTTCAATAAAAGGCATAAAAAGGCATTTATTTTCTCAAAATTGATTACTTTAGAATTCTTTTTGATGTCATTTCTAATAATTACTAGATACTACAACCGCTTCGGAAACAAATGGCGCTCTGAGAGAGAAGAAGAGGCGCAAGAAACTCTCCCAGCATTCTTTTTTTGCGCTCTTTTCAATAAAAATATACAATATTGTACAGTCATTTCTATCGCTATAAAATAATCACAATCTAGTCCCAGGCTATCCGATCATTTAGATATTCAGCAGTGGAGTAATAGGATTTACGACAGAGCCATTTTTTATAAAACATTTAAATTTATTTATAGATAATTTCTGAACAGTGGCTGGGACTTTATTATAGAAGTGTATACATTTACCCTTAAAGCCATTATGTATCTTATGAGGCCTACTAGAATTACTTACAAGCAATCCCTTATTTCTAGTGTTATAATAATGAAAATCACTATTAAGAGCAAAAAGGTGACGAATTAATTTTTAAGTTCGTACCTACTTATAGGAAACAGTAGCTTTTCAAGCAGTTGTTTATAGGTAAAACAATCTTCTTAATATATTATATTAGCGTAAATTATCATCAGGACAAAACACCATTTGCCTTAACAAACTAACAACCATTATTCTTGGAGTATGAATTAATTAGTAACGTCAGTACTGGGAATTCATAATTATCTTTGTAAGATACATTGAGTATGAACCGAAAGTCTCGAATGACTTCCGCTTACAATCAGCTATATGAAATATACTGTGCCCATTGTTAAGATAACGCTGAATTGTTCTGTGATACCTCTCTACATTTGTTACCACATATATTACGGAGAGTATTCAGAGACATTGTTAAGGAGATGGGTAAAGAGAAAACACGCAAACAAGGTGTTTTTAGACAAGTTTTGTGGTGAAAATATAGCATCTGGAGCTATGAACACTACATTATCATGTTACAAATACCCTTAAGTCTTATTTGTAGGTTGCTAATGCTTGCTGTTGATTATAGTTAACACTCCAGAGCCTCTTGAACTACCATTTTTCTTTGCAGTTATACAAGTTTTTTGGCATGGCATGACGCATTTGTTTAGTGCTACTCTCAGAAAAGTTATTCTTAAAGCTTGTGCTTTTCTTTGTGTAGGTACATTTATTCAGATAAGAAATGAATAACGAGAATTGTAAGCATATAAACTATTTGCAACTGTTGAAATGTTATGTTTTCCACGCAAGAATATTAAAAATTTTGGCTTTGTTGCATAGATGGTGGTCGGCAGCCGTTAACTCATATCGCTCAAGGTCACTGGTATTTAGTGTCGCCTTAATGGGTAAATAGGTTTTGCTTTGTAAATTGTGCGGTTTTCAAGGAATGTTCTTCCACGTGCAACCAATCTGTGGAATAAGCTTCTTTGTGCGTGTCCATTTTTTTATGATAATAAGGGACGAGACGAGCAGGATGTTCGCCTGATGGTAATTGATACGCCCTACCCATTACATCAGGAATATTGAAAAACCCAAAAATTCTGAGTGGCACTACAATTGCGCTCGTCAAATTTAGACATAACTCATCAAATATCATTTGACCAGTAATTTCACTAGCTGCGGCGCCCTTCAGACCGAAACACAGTAATGATTCACGCAGAAACAGGCGCGGATGTGGTATCCATAATCTAGCCGGCATCCTGTGCAAAGGCGCCTCCCACTGGTAATCCATGACGGCCTCCCTTTAAGGCTTGCAACGCTCCTGTGATTCCTCTGGTATTGCAAGAGAATATAAGTGTCGGTTATAATTTAACATCACGTGACCCGTTCGCTCATTTGCCCTCCTCTTCCATAAAAAGATAATGACTGAGCGTCTTTCCTGAAAAACTAATATACAAAACGTTTATACACGCGATTTAACAACGAATGATTTTTATAATAAATAATAGTTAAAAAAAACTAAAAAGCACGCTTTATATAAAATTCAACTAAAAAATAGAAAATAAATTTAAATTGAATATAGTGTAAAAAATATATTTTATTGTAAAAAAAAGCGTAGAAGAATTATTATATTAATAATATCTTAAAAAGCACCCCACGCTTCTTTTACAATAAAATATATTTTTTTTACACTATTTTCAATTTAAATTTATTTTCTATTTTTGAATTTTATGTAAAGCGTGCTTTTTAGTTTTTTTTTAACTATTATTTATTTTTCATTTTTAGTCAAATTAGTGTAATGTCATCGGTCCTCGATAAATCTACAAAGTTTGAACGAAATCTAGCCGTTTAAAGTGGGTCAAAATCGCGCCCAAAGAAGTCGGTTACAAACATACAAACATACAGATGAAGCTAATATAAAGCGTATAATAACACTAGCTGACCCAACAGACGTTGTTCTGTTCATAATAAAAAAAAACTTTTGCGGATTGAATTTTGGAAAATCCTGATTCTGAGCTGACCTCTACTCGGTGAAATGAATATTCCTACCAAATTTCAAGTCTTTAGCTGTAATGGTTCCAGAGATATCGTGATGAGTGACTAGTGGAAATCTCTTATATATATAAAGATGTTATAATGAACCGCTTGTATAGGTGCCTTTCATATTAAGGTTTGGCATTTTTGCATCAATTTCATAGTACTTAGTCTTAGTACTTCTGATGAGGGTATACAATAGATTTTGAACATTACTCCCACGAAGTAAGGTGTTAATTTATATAAATGTTTTAATGATATCTCTATATGTTAATGTATATCTATATATAACACCGCTCGGACATTTTTTGACGACCTTTAAATAGGCGATCTGAGTTTTGTATTTTATTGTAGGTCAATGTTATGAAGATGTAATTTTGATATTTGAGACAGAGATTTCAGTTTGCTTATATGCAAAATCGTAATTGTTTGACTTTAATATTCTATTAATATAACCACACCAGTGGGAGGCTCCTTTGCACAGAATGCCGGCTAGATTGTGGGTACCACAACGGCGCCCATTTCTGCCGTGAAGCAGTATTGTGTAAACATAACTGTGTTTCGGTCTGAAGAGTGCCTTAGGTAGTGAAATTACTGGGCAAATGAGTAAGTCGCATCATCTTATGTCTCAAGCTTTTCAAGAATCCTGAGCGGCACTGCATTGTAATGGGCAGGGCGTATCAATTACCACCAGCTGAACGTCCTGCTCGCCTCGTCCCGTATTTTCATAAACAAAAATATATTAATATAACATAATCTATGCTACACGATTTATAACAAACACCCACGTATGATACGATACAAGTGGTGTGTTAACAAGATGATGAAAAACATACACGCCTCTGGGATTCATCTAATAAAACTGGAGTGGCCACTGAACCCCGTTCAACTGGAGTGCCAAATCTTAAAATATCTCCGATATTTCAATTATGTGGAATTACATAATGATGCTATTCAAATTATACATCCGGAAATCGATACGGGTTCACGGAACATAGTACAAAATATTTATAGTTTATTAATTTCAAGAACTCGACTTACTAGTACAATCTTATTTGGTCGCTGTTCAAAATTAAGTCACAATGAAAGTTCTGCGTTACCAATATATTTAAAGTTTTTTTATGAAAATAAGGGACGAGACGATCAGGACGTTCAGCTGATGGTAATTGAAACGCTCTGTCCATTACAATACCACCGCTCAGGATTCTTGAGAAACCACAAAAATTCTAAGCGGCATTACAACTGCGTTCGTCACCTTGAGACATAAGATGTTAAGTCCCAGTAATTTCACTAGCTACGGCGCCCTTCAGACAGAAACACAGTAATGCTTACACATTTCTGTTTCACGGCAAGCTTTATCTGACATAGTATTTGTTGCAGAGAAAAGAACATGGCAACTAAATATATAAAACTTTCAGCCCCTTCTGTTCAAAAATAGATGGAAGTGTTTTGTTAAACGGAGAGGAGCTACGACCCGTGGATTCTGCTATATTTCTTAGCATTGCAATTGATTCTCTTAAGTTGCTTATTAACTTTAAACAGTTTAACTTGAAAAGTGCCAATCTTGAATACATACATTTACCAGTGGGAGGCTCTTTTGCACAGGATGCCGGCTAAATTATGGATACCACAACGGCGCCTATTTCTGCTGTGATGCTTCACAGCTGCTTCGCTGCTGCAATCTATAAGCATTACTGTGTTTCGGTCTGAAGGGCGCCGTAGCTAGTGAAATTACTGGACAAATGAGACTTTACATCTTAAGTCTCAAGGTGACAAGCGCATTTGTAGCGCCGCTCAGAATTTTTGGGTTTTTCAAGATTTAGCTGAACGTCCTGCTCGTCTCGTCCCTTATTGTCATAAAAAAAGGATCGTTGGCCAGTCTTATAGAAAAGTGTTCGTGCTTTTTGTCTCATGTTTCATTTGGTTAAATAATGTCTTATTTACGAGCCGTAAAATATGAATCCAATTTATTTTAGAACATTCAAGAAACCACTAAACAACTAAACTATTGACACACTTTTACACAAATTATCTTGCCCCAAACTAGGCATAGCCTGTACTATGGGTACATATTTAATACAATATACTTGCTTAAACATACATATAAACATCCATGACTTGGAAACAAACATCCATATTCATCATATAAATGTTTGCACATATCGGGATTCAAACCCGGGACCTCTAGCGCAGTGGGCAGGGTCACTAGCCACTGGGCTATATGGGTCGTCAATATTGTATCATATCTTATATCGAGCAATTCTTGTATATATATATATATATATAATCTGAATTGTTGAAACGGCTTCAACGATTTTCATAAAATTTAGTACACAGGGGATTGATCTAGCTTGGTTTCAATTTTAAAAAATGTAGTTTAATCCGTGTTTTAATCAGAAACAGCTACAATAACATTAGAATACAAAGTTAAATTTCACCACTATACACAAGACTATAGCTCAGATAGGGGATGGGTGATCCGGAAAGCAGAAGACCCCGGTTCGAATCCAGATGTCCTATTATCTTTTTTTGTTCAAGTTTTGTACATTCTTAAAAATCCAAGCAAGGCTCGGTCGTCCGGATAATTATTATTAAACAACTGTTTAATTAACAGCTTGTTCAATGAAACAAAAGCCGTGTACGTCACGGAAGTACAAGTAGATTCTCTCTAATATGTGCACTGAGAATTAATTCGACAAACGGAAGCAGCCAATTGTGTCTAAGTCGTCGCCGACATAAACTGTAGTCGCGTCGATGTGACGATCCTGTAATACCCATCTTTGTCTATTGACCCTTATATTCTATATTCCACGTACGTAAGACAAACTAAAAGATTGTTTGCCATTGTTTCGGGTATGGCGATGATGAACGATTACCTAGTTTCTCAACTAATTATTGAATTACCCACTAAAAGGAATAAAAGGCATTTATTTTCTCAAAATTGATTCCTTTAGAATTCTTTTTGATGTCATTTCTAATATACTAGATATTACTACCGCTTTGGAAACTGGAATCACTTGTGTACGGAATTGTATTAATCCTTGTAATATTAAGAAAAAACTGAAATCCTTCTTTTAAAGTCACATGAAGTAATTTATACACAATTTGGATACATATATGTTCCCTTGGGAGTGGAGACGCTGGGTCCTTGGGGTTCATCGCTACATAAACTCATAACAGAGTTATCCAGGCGTCCAACCAATTTGACAGGTGACCCAAGTTCTGGAACGTATCTCTGTCAAAACATAAGTCTGGCCATACAAAGAGGTAACGTTGCCAGCTTGATGGGCACCTTACCTGACGACTGCGATCTTAATGATATTCACTATTTGTAATTAATTTTTTATAAGTATTATTCCTTCTGTAAACTTTCATGTAAATAAATACCTAACAAAACAATGAAAAAAATAAAAAATATATACAGGATGTCCCAAAGTTATGGGACATGAAGGGGAAGTATCTTAAATATCGAAGATAGGCTATTTTACTGAAACAAGTCTTTATGTTATTTTTAAAAGTTAGTAATTCTACATTCAAAAATATTCTAAAAATTACTTGCCTCGTCTGGGAATCGAACCGACTTAAATGTAAAAAAAACACCCCTACTCTTATGATGCCATTCGAAAGAATGGCCAAAAACTAATAACTCTTCTTAAGTGACATAGTATTTTAAAAGAAAGTAGTCAATTAAGTGTGTATTTTTTTGTAAATTAATTAATTAAATGCTCAAAATGTGATCCCTCTTGTCTTACGCAAATCACCAATCTTTTAATGAGTCCGCTGCCTGTTGATTTTCTTATCATTTTATGGTGAATGCTCGATATGATATGGGACAATTCTATTTGTAACTCGCCCACGTTCTCGTATCTCTTTTTGTATAGCATATCTTTCACATATCGCCAAAAGAAGAAATCTAATTGTGTAAGGTCCGGGGATCTGGCCGGCCATCTAATCGGTCAATTCGTACCAATCCAATTAGGAAAACATTCATTTTACGTTGTTCCTTTCTTTTAAAATACTATGTTACTTAAGAAGAGTTATTAGTTTTTGGCCATTCTTCCGATTGGCATCATAGGGGCATCGGCAGAGTAGGGGTGTTTTTTTTTTACTTTTAAGTCAGTTCGATTCCCAGACGAGGCAAGTAATTTTTAGAAAATCTTTGAATGCAGAATTACTAACTTTTAAAAATAACATAAAGTCTTCTTTCAGTAAAATAGCCTATCTTCGATATTTAAGGTACTTTCCCTTCATGTCCCATAACTTTGGGACAGCCTGTATATAAATTTTTCAAAATTATACTTTACACAATATACTTTTAATCAGTTACATAAGCTTAATAATTTTTTAGTTAAAATTGGTGTTCGTATTGGTTTGTACCGACTTAAATGCGATTTTCACTGAAGTTTTTCTACAAGCTCCCCGAAATTATCTTAATATATGTATATAAATTACGTGACACGTTGTTTGTCCGCGATGGACTCCTTAACTAATGAACGGATTTTAATGGGGATTACTTCATGGAGTGCAGTTTGGTCCAACTTGAGAGATAGGATAGTTTTTATTTCGATTCGGGAGCCATAATTATTTTTATTTCCAGTATTTGTTTTGAATAGACATATTTTCTATCATATAATTTATTGATGCACGGTTTGTAAAACATTATAACAACTTTATTGCATTATAACAACTGGCAGCATATTTTTACTAAATAATTCTTGATTTTATTTTATTTATTATATACAGAACAACGTCTGTCGGGTCAGCTAGTATTATATAAAAATCGCCTGGTCACACTTACAACCCGTATATTTATCAATATACTAATGAATGGAGAGCCGTTTTGTTCCTTCGGTTATCCTGCGAAAACTACTGAACCGATCTGAATAATTCTTATACCATAAAATGCAGCGTGTTTCGGTAATGGTTTGAGTATATATTTAATATATTATAGATTACTTATCCGGAACATACATTATTTTTTGAATTAGAAACACCTACCTTTATATTCGCAATACAAATAATTAACGACCGTTCCCAATATTCAGTCTATCTCTTACTTGAGATAAAAATCGTATCTATCGTTGACTTTTCTGTCACAATCAACTTATCGACGGTAACTTACCTTATCCGTACACGCTGTCTGTTAATGGTACGACGCGGACGTATAGCTTACCATCGATAGAAGTTTGTATGGAAATTGCAATTCACGCGTCCCAATTTAAGGCGATAAGAATGACTTATCGGGTATATTGAGACAGCTTCAGATTATTGACAGCTAATTACTGACAGTAGAAGGTAGTAATTTATCTCTATCTGTAGATAGTATATTAAGACATTTCATAACATAATATGACAATTCATACAATTTGCGGGCGCAGAGTACTCAATTAAAATGGCAAAACAACGCTTTGCTGGGTCAGCACTTAATATACTAGCTGACCCAGCAAACGTTGTATTGACGATATTAAAATCGCGATACAAAAGTAACTGTTGATCGAAGATGGGTGAAAATTTGAAATTGTATGTATTTTTTAATGGTGACTCATAATCAAACAAATTCAAAAAATAAATAAAAAATAAATCGTGTGGACCACCCTTAACATTTAGGGGAATGAAAAATAGATGTTGTCCGATTCTCAGACCTACCCAATATGCACTCAAAATTTCATGATAATCGGTCAAGCCGTTTCGGAGGAGTTCAATGTTTAACACCATGACACGAGAATTTTATATATTAGACTAGCTGACCCGACAGACGTTGTTCTGTATATAATAAATAAAATAATGTTTTTATATGAATTTGTCAATAATATATCATAACATCAAAAATTACTTCGTAAAATATGCACCCTGCTGTCGTAATGAAATTGTTTCACAGCAGAACTGTCAAACCGTGCGTCAATAAATTCTCTCATAGAAATCATGTATGGATACATCTAAGGAAAAACAAATTTGTTGTTTTTATTTAATTTAGCAGCATTTTCCTATTTATTCATTTAAATTTTAAATTAAATAAACATTTAAACCTTCCCAGGACTTCCACAAATAATTCAAGACCAAAATAAGCCAAATCGGTCCAGCCGTTCTCGAGTTATAGCGAGACTAAGGAACAGCAATTCATTTTTATATATATAGATTTATAGGTACTGTATTTGCAGATAAAGCCACGGGCGACAGCTAGTTGATTCATAAGATGTTAATGAATTATTTGCACAATACAGCTAGAATTGTGATAGATACCTAGCTAACTACCAACTCTATGATTGGTTATTGATTAACATTATTATTATTATTTAAATAAATTAACATGAGTAATTTAATATATTCTAATTAAACATGATTAAAATGAATAATAATTCAATTATTGGCTCGCAAATTTAAAATATGAACTTCTATTAGAACACGAGGAAAAATATAAGTTTACGCGTTTAGCTTTAATAATAAGTACTTAAAATGTAACTACGTAAGTAATAATATAAAAAAAATTTGAGTGTGCTTTAGACCACAGGACTGAAGAAAACAAAATATTAATTTATAATTTTTTTTAGAACGAAATAATCATGAAATCACCGTTCCCGTAATGCTAACGTTCGTTCGTAACGAGAAAAGTTCAAAGAAGTTTTATTTCAAAATACCATGTTAAAAGATATTTTACCTTTAAATTGTACAAAAAAAATATTTTTCTAAAGCTTATTCTAAACAATGTCATATAAAAAGTATTATATGCGGTGATTATATCTGAAATCTCGGAAACGGCTCAAACAATTTTCATAAAATTTAATATAGAGGGTATTTCGGGGGCGATAAATCGATTTATCTAGTTTTCAATTAAAAAAAATGTATATTTATCCTTATTTTAATGAGAAACGGCCACAATAACATATATAGAATACAATGGTAAATTTCGGCACTTTATACAAAACTGTAATAGCTCAGATGGGACATTGGGTGACCCGGATATCAGAAACCCCGGTTCGAATCCAGATGTCCGGTAAGTTTTTATTTTGTTAAATTTTTGTACTTTCTTAAAGACCGAGCAAGGCTCGATCGTCCAGGTAACCTCTTACTTTAACTTAAATAACCATAATTAGGCAGTTAAGTAGATAGACCTTTCTAATTATAAATAAAAACTTGGAGCTTAATATTAAGACATCTTTCGGGACAAATTAATTAAGTATGCATGTTATAGACTAAACACATGTTCGGATTTGGTACGACTGAACAATCGGTTGCGGTCTGGTAGAGGATATTCGATCCTATGTCGCTAGGTGCCCACTGAACCGTCCAGTGGTCCGGCTGAACGAAATCCGACCATGTGGTAGCCGAAACACAAGGGTGAGCGCCTCGCACCAGTTACCAGTGGGAAGCTCCTTTCCACAGAATGCCGGCTAGATAATGAGTACTACAACGGCGCCTATTTCTGCCGTGAAGCAGTAATGTGTAAACATTACTGTGTTTCGGTCTGAAGGGCGCCGTAGCTAGTGAAATAACAGGGCAAATGAGACTTAACATCTTATGTCTCAAGGTGACGACCGCAATTGTAGTGCCGCTCAGAATTTTCGGGTTTTCAAGAATCCTGAGTGGCACTTCATTGTAATGGGTAGGGCGTAAAAATTACCATCAGCTCAACGTCCTGCTCGTCTCGTCCCGTATTTTCATAAAAAAAATTATCCGCAACCGGACCGTCCGATTGTCCGGCGGTACGAAATCCGACTATGTGTTTAGGCTATAAGAAAGCGATGAGTAAGTCATATTAAATTTAATCTCAGTCCGCAGTTCGCTGCGAGTAATCAAGCCGCGGAATATTTCAGTAACCCCGGTCGTTGGAACATGTGTAAATAAACAAACATGCTACACATTCCATAAATATCTAACGGATCTCAACCGTGGCTTATTCAAACCTGACTATATTAACTAAGTCATTGCTTAATCTATAGATAATACATATAATAACTAGCTGACCCAGCAAACGTTGTATTGCCGGTATTAAAACCGCGATACAAAAGTAACTGTTGATCGTAGATGGGTGAAAATTTGAAGTTGTATGTATTTTTTAATGCTGACTCATAATCAAAAAATTAAAAAAACAATGTAAAAAAAAATCGTGTGGACCACCCTTAATATTTAGTGGGATGAAAAATAGATGTTGTCCGATTCTCAGACCTACCCAATATGCACTCAAATTTCATGAGAATCGTTCAAGCCGTTTCGGAGGAGTTCAAAGTTTAACACCGTGACACGAGAATTTTATATATTATTAGATAGATAACGTAACAAAGAAGGTAATATTTGTACATTCAATTGATTTTTTTTTGAATATTTCTACGACGATCAATCCCGCGCTACCCTCATCGAACCTATTCCGGCGATCTTAACCAGATCACCGGTCCATCTTGTGGGGGGCCTACCAACACTTCTTCCGGTACGTGGTTGCCATTCGAGGACTTTTCTGCCCTGTCGGCCTGTTAATCCTTACCTACGTAGAGACAAGTCATGTTCAAACAAAAATATTATATGTTATTCATATAGCCTAGTTTTTTTGCAAGAATTAAAAAATAAAGAAACGAAAACATTAAATGTCAAACTAAAAAATATAAATAAAAAAATAAAAAAGGTTAAATATGCAATAGAAATTTTTCTTAGCCTGTATAAGGCCTTTTATTTATCATTGGTAGATGTGTTCATATATTTAATTTATGAAGCATATAAATGTTTAAATATATAATCAAAATGCTCATTGTTTGAGGCTCAATCACGACTAAACCACTGATCGTATCGACATGAAACTACCACCATTCGATGCGAAATTTATCCTAGATGGTTTATGGCTTATTTTTTTTTTTATTCCAACGTTCCTTCATTAATTTATTTCCTTTTAAAATTCGCCCAGCGTAGCGCGCGGGAACGGCTAGTGAAGAAATCTTAACATCGTTTCATACAATAATAAAGAATATGTAATCTGCATTAGTATGATTTAGTAAGAAATTACTTAAAGCTCTACAGTGTCCTTTGTGCCCTTAGTAATTTGGTGGCACAAAAGTGACCTTTGTTTCACAGCAGATGCAAGTCAACAGAGACGGATCAACATCTGGCGTATTTTTTTTATTTCCATTCCGAATGTTTACTCGGATTTCTCAGACTCCGGTGACGCAGTTACTTTATAACTAAATAATATGGAGTTTAAATAGAAATATATTGTTATAATAGCACAGGTTCTACCAGTGGGAGGCTCCTTTGCACAGGAATCCGGCTAGATTATGGGTACCACAACGGCGCCTATTTCTGCCGTCAAGCAGTAATGTTTAAACATTACTATGTTTCGGTCTGAAGGGCGCCGTAGCTAGTGAAATTACTGGGCAAATGAGACTTAACATCTTATGTCTCAAGGTGACGAGCGCAATTGTAGTGCCGCTCAGAATTTTTGGGTTTTTCAAGAATCCTGAGCGGCAATGCATTGTAATGGGTAGGGCGTATCAATTATCATCAGCTGAATTCATAAAAAAAAACCTAGTTGAGTTCCTGTCTCCCAACTGTGGTTTAACATTTTAAGAATAAGTATTGCTATACTATTTTAACTATACTACATATTGGGAGAATTATACGTGATTTGATTTGATTTGATTTGATTTGAAATCTAGTTGCTATACTGTATAATTAATAATTAATGGTTCTCAATAATATGCTCAACGATATAGAGATAAAAAGAGGAATTTGCGTTTAATGAACGGTGTGATTTTCTATAACACGGTTCGTCATGCTTACTAAATTAGCCTTGCTTGCGGAAGTGTCGTATGTAGGGTCGTATCCTTCCCTCAAATTTGTGCTATGGGAACGATGGCTGGTCCATGCATCATCTCGTGAACGTTAATAAATCATTGTACTTTTTCGATGCGATTACCAATTAAGACAGTAATCACGACCATCATGTTCATGAAACATCCTTACACAAACAATGACTTCAAGCTCTAATATATATTTTTTTTATTTATTATTATTATTATTTAAACACGATTCATGATTGGATGCAACAGCCATTTTAAAATACTCTATTGATTGAAAAGAGTGGCCGTTGAGTTTCTTGTATATTCTTCTCACGAGCTCTACTGCTACCGAACATAATATGGTAGATTCAGTAATTGAAAAGAAATATTTAGTGAAGATTCAAAAGCGCTCAGTTGAATAAAGTTTATTTGAACGTTTTGCCACGTACAACCAACCTGTGTAATGAGTTTCCTTGCGCGATGTTTACAGAATAATACAATATGGGTACCATAAAAAAAGTAAAAACAATGAGTTTCTGGCCACTTATTCTTATTATAGCTCAACCTATTCCGAAGTGGTGATAAATGGTAAAAGAAAAAACTTTCATAAATGTCATTTCATTCCTTTATATATCTTATATATAAAATTCTCGTGTCACAATGTTCGTTCCCGTACTCCTCCGAAACGGCTTGACCGATTCATTTTGTGAGCATATTGAGTAGGTCTGAGAATCGGCCAACATCTATTTTTCATACATGCAACTTCAAATTTTCACCCATCTACGATCAACAGTTACTCTTGTATTGCGATTTTAATATCGGCAATACAACGTTTGCTGGGTCAGCTAGTATCCTATATAGGTACTACCCGGTTACACTATCTTCGGACCTCACGGCGATGACGTCACATCGCCGCTTTGTTACGGTGTGCAAATACGCCGTGTGCAAAACAAGCATCAATCTCTAAAGGCATAAAAGGCATTTATTTTCTCAAAATTGATTACTTTAGAATTTTTTTGATGTCATTTCTAATAACTACTAGATACTACTACTTAGCTTCGGAAACAAATGGCGCTCTGAGAGAGAAGCGGCGCAAGAAACTCTCCCAGCATTCTTTTTTTGCGCTCTTTTCAATAAAAATATACAATATGGTACAGTCATTTCTATCGCTATAAAATAATCACAATCTAGTCCCAGGCTGTCCGATCATTTAGATATTCAGCAGTGGAGTAATAGGATTTACGACAGAGCCATTTTTTATATAAAACATTTAAATTTATTTATAGATAATGCCCGAACAGTGGCTGGGACTTTATTATAGATGTGTATTCATTTACCCTTAAAGCTATGATGTATCTTATGAAGCCTACTAGGATTATTTACAAGCAATATATCAATTAAAAGATCTGGCTTAGTTAGGTACAAAGGGTATATTTATTCTTCTGGCAGTACTATTATAGCAACACAGAACAACAGAAACTACCGAAGGCCTATGGACTTGCATCCCGTGCCACTAAATTAAAAAAAAAGAAACTACCGAACTATTAACAACAAAAGTCAAAACGTAACAATGAAAACTTAAAAAACAAAGCAGTAATAGCATGAAAATATCACGACATGTACCTAAGGGTATTGAAACTGCAAACCGTATTGACGCAACGGGACAAGTTCGAGGGGTTAAAAGGGGAACGGGAGGGGGCTTCACGTTTTACCGAGGTCCAAAAGCAATGTGGTGTATATATAAAAGGAAGTTTCGTTTGCTTCTCCCAATACATAGCAAAAAGCCAGGTTTTCCCAGTTTCCTGGATTCCCCCCCCCCCCCCCCCCCCAAAACTTCATGTATTAGTTTTTAGCATAATAAAGTTTTGTCCCTCAACACGTAGATAGGGTTGTAGAAAAAAGTTTTCTGATACCAACATATATAAGGCTTAATTGTAAATTACTTTAATAAGTAGATTTAAGTAATTTTGTATATATATTTTAATATCAAATATAGAAATTTGGAATTTGAATTTTTTTTTGCCTCTTCCAATTTGTGTCAAAGTTCGTAGTCTAGTCCTAGTGTGTACGTATAGAAGACAATTTAAACCACAAGAATGACATTCTGAATGTAATCTATATACATATACTAGCTGCCCAGACGGACGTTGTTCTGTAGATAATAAAAAAATAATGTTTTATAGGAATTTGCCCACAATAATATTTCATTACATCCAGAATTATTTCGTAAAAAATGCTCCCTGTTGTTATAATGAAATTGTTTCGCAGCGAAACTGTCAAACCGTGCCTCATTAAGTTCCCTCATAGAAAATATGTTCATACAAAACAAATATTGATAATAAAAATTATTATGGGTCCCAAATCGAAATAAAAACTATCCTATCTCTCAAGTTGGACCAAACTGCACTCCATGAAGTAAGCCCCATTAAAATCTGTTCATTAGTTTAGGAGTCCATGGCGGACAAACAACGTGTCACGTAATTTATATATTTATATAGATATATAACCATCGATAATTGACTACAAAGCCTACAAAATTGGAATTTGGAAGGTAAATTCTTTCGAGGACTTAGTTGTCAGCTAAGAAACGGATTTGAGAAACTCCTCCCCTAAGGGGGTGAAAGGGGGGGGGGGAGAAGGTTGAATGAAATTCCTATGTTTTTGAAGTTAGAGACGTGAAAATCGACATTTAGGTTATTAGCTTTAAATAATAAAAATCTGTGTAAGTCATTTTGGGAAATCCCCTCTTAAGGGGGGTAAAGTTTGTATAGAAAAGTTGTAACGATAGTTATTTCAACTTGAAATTTAAAATGTAGGTTCTTTATAGGGGGCAACTGCTAGTAACTAATAAGTAAAGTGGCTGGCTAAAAATGGAACGCATTACAAAACTATATACATATGTATTTACGGCTAAAATACAGTTAGTACAATATAATGACATTATACTAATTATAACTAAAGTACTGTATTGTTTAAGAAGTGTCTCGCATTAGTAAGACGTCACTTCAACGTAATTAAATTGATTGGTGTGATTTTAAACGAAATATTCAATTCTTTTGTCAATGCACAAAGACAATAGAGTATGCATGCCGTGTTAAATATAGAACATTAATTAATGTTGACGTAAGAATAATACATAGTAGTTAAAAATAACTAAAAAGCACGCTTTTTATAGAAGTTTTTAGTTTGGTTTATTAATAAAAGCGTGTTTTTTTAGTAGATAAATCGGTTAAAGATAATGGTTGAAATTTAAAACTAATATCAATTCCTGCCTTATAGATGAAAATTATATAGATTAACAAAAATCTTATTTCGCAAATTGAGAAATGGAATAATTTTATCGAAATTAATGTATTGTCATCGGTCCTCGATAAATCTACGAAGTTTGAACGAATACCGTTTAAAGTGGGTCAAAATCACACCTAAATGATTCGGTTACAAACAAACATACATACAGGTGAAGCTAATAAGGAGCGTGTAAAAAGAGTTTTACGATATTGCTTCCTGGCCTGATATGAACGGGCTCTAACATCAACAATGTACGGCGTCTATTTACAAACACGAGAGCGCGTGTGCCACCGAAACGGACGTAGGAACAACTCTCGAATTAAATCTGGTAACAGCAGGCTCCCCAATACGTGATTTCTGTATTGGGGTACAGACGTTTCCTGCCAGCGCGTGCTAAGAAAGCTTCCCTTCCCCATGAAAGCTCGCACGTGTTAAAACTTTAAGCTTTAGCTCGCCGGCTCCACCTGCGCGTACGCAGTCGACTTTTAAGATGTACGCACGCGGAACGCAGAGTTCGCCTCGCTGTTGACGGGATGCGTCGTGTTTCGAATCTATAAAATTTCAATCACAATGGGGCCCCAGTTTGATTATTGTCTGCGAGCGACAAGTAAGTCATTCATTTGTACTTTATTTATATGTAGCACAATTATTAATTATGTTAAATGCCCTTATTAGTTATATTACCATATTATTATAATATATTAAGTTGCTTGCATGAGATAAGCTTTCGTTCTAAGATTAACTGAGTACTGCTCACCGTATAAGTAAAAAAAATAAATATTTTAAGTTCATAAACGTAGTATCTAGTATATATATAATCTGTGTTAATTCTAAGTAAACGTGAATACCAAAAATATAAACGTTACTCATTTTAATGAACGGCCATAACGAGCCGTATCTTCACGACACATTTTACTTCGAATTTCCGGGAATTTAACTTGATTCATTATCTTGTTTTCATGATAAAACACAACGTTATATATTGCAGATTGTCATAAATTGTTTACTCTTATACACTAATTTAAATAACTTATCAATTTAAATACGAGACCTGTATAGCCGAGTGGTTAGCGATCCTACCTACTAAGCTAGAGGTCCCGGGTTCGAATCCCGGTAGGTGCAAGCATTTATATGATGAATATGGATGTTGGTTTCCGAGTAATGGATGTTTAAATGTATTTATGTATGTTTATATGAATTTATGTATGTTTAAGTAAGTATATTGTATTAAATATATCATTGTCTTGTAACCCATAACACAGACTATATATGCTCAACTTGGGGCAAGATAATTTGTGTAAAAAGTGTGTCAATATTATTATATTATTATTATAAGTAAAAATATGGTTTTGATTTGTACTTCTGTCGTATTTCCCACGAAAATGTTCAACATTGAATTAGTTAATATGTTAGATACGGCACATTGTTATCGGAGTCTGTAGTCATGGGCAGGACATATCAATTACCATCAACCTAACGTCCTTACGTTCATCTCGTCCCTTACTGTCATAAAAAAAACTAATAATATTAGTAAAGATAGCGAATTAATAGTCCCGCTCTTTTACCAATATTTAACTTATCAGGGCGTATATTAGAAGTAATATAAATTAAAATCAATTTATACATAAATATGGTTTGGAATTAGTACTCCTGTCGTTATTTCCCACGAATATGTTCAACGTTGAATTAGTTAATATAATGATGTTAGATATGGATCATTGTTAACTGAGTCCGTGGTCCATTATAATGGTTAGATTCACACCATATGTACTCAGGGTTCATTATTTTTTGCCCTCGCCTCTTCTAGGAAAACATATGCGGGCAGATACAATGGTGTACAAACTACGAAGTTTAAAGATTTGCCACTAAAAGTTTTGTACAAAGCAAAAATTAAAAATTTTAAGGAGTTAAATAAATAAATACTTTGAATAAATATCTATAATATTTGTAGCTTAAATAGTAATTTTATATTGTGTATGTAGGTAAATAAAAATTCGTGTAAATTCGAATTTAAAAATATGCAGTATACACTAAGAGGAAAAGGGGATGTAATGGCTGGTGTTAACTGTTCTTAATATTTATGTTCATGAGTTTTTTTTTTTATATTTTGTTGTTTAACAGTATACCTTCTTATGTATAATAATAAAATATTGATATAAATACTTCTTAAGTACAGTAGTTGTGAGCGAAGTGATGCATTTGCACCACGCATAAACCTACACAGGTTTCTGTGGCGCAACTTAGCCTTAAGTTTTCATTGTACTCTTTTTTTAATATGAATAAATTTATTATCATTTAATATATTTTTTTTTAATTTTAAAGTGACAAGCCCGATGTTTATCTGTTTTACCTAAGTCACTATAGAGCAACGGGTTGCAGGTTCGAATCCCTGGAATTTTCAAGGACCCAGATGTTAAGTTGAGTTTTATTCGACTACTAGCTAGCCGAACAGACTCCGTTCTGTCAATAGTAAAATGTAAATAAATATAACGTAAATATATCCGAGTGATTCTGTTAATTATGTCACAACATGCATTTTAAATCTGAAATATCTTCGAGTTTATTCATTTAAATTGCATTCTGTAAAAAGCATTTTGATCTATATTAAATAAACAATGTATTTAATGTACTTAATTGGATATGGGTTAATGTTGTATTGCTTGAAATCGCTTCGTAAATAAGCCATAATTTCTCGTTAAAAGTTAAGGACAAAAAAAACATGGTTGTTGTGGGTTATTCCTAAGAGATGGACTTATAGGTACCATCTCTTTTTTTAGACCTTTTTAAGGTGTAAAATACTGTATTAAGGCGACACTAAATGCCGGCGACCTTGAGCGATATGAGTTCACGGCTCCTATGTAACAAGGCCAATATTTTCAAAATTGTTGGGTCGAAAATGTAACATTTTAACAGGCGCAAACTGCTTAATTGCTTACAATCCTCATAATTGATTACTAATCTGAATAAATGTACCTACATAAAAAAGTAAAATAAACAAATGCATGATGCCGAGAAAAAACTTGTTTAACCGCAAGGAAAACTTGTAGTTCATAATAGCTCTGGAGTGCCAACTTTAACCAACAATAAGCATTAGCAACCTACAAGTAAGACTTAAGGGTATGTGTAACAGGATAAAGTAGTATTCTTAGCTCCAAATCCTATATTTTCACCACAAAACTTGTCTAAAAACACCTTGTTTGTATGTTTTCTGTTAACCCTCACCTTAAACCATTTTCATCTATCTCGTAGGGTTCCGTTACAGTGTTTGCAATATAACAGCCAAAAATGTGTTTATTTGCGTGGTAACATTAGAAACCTCTATCATTGTTTCTCTGCAATATTATGCATGAATTATATATATAAACCTTCCTTTTGAATAGTTCTATCTAGTAAAAAAAAACCGCATCAAAATCCGTTGCGTAGTTTTAAAGATCTAAGCATATAATAAGTAGTTCAAAATAATTCCAGTAGGTCTCCAATAAGGTTTTCCAAATTTAAAATTCCAGAATCCAAATGAATACGTTATCCGTGATCAAGCAGTTTTTGTCTCTTTTATGCACAGTTACGAAGACAGTGACAACAATACATTTAAAATAAAGACTCGATTTGTTGAGGCATTTTTAATGACCAAAGATCTATGCTTTTTTGTTGTTGACTGACTGATAAGACGCGTTTATTGTTAAATTATTATTATATACTAGCTATAGTGACTTCGTCCGTCTTCACCAATATCAGTTGGTTTTCCAATTGCTGCCAAATGTATATACTTATACAGTACGATCATATATCTCTCATCGTTAAGGCAGAGTTTGTAACAGATTTTCTCTGACTGACTTTGCAAATCCGATTACTACGAATAACTCTTTTCATTTTTCGACTTAATATAAAGCCTATGACGCTTCAAAATAATGTGGCTTTCTACTGGTAACAGAATATTCCAGTCGATCCAGAGACCACCCTCTACAACCTGGTAAACTAACCCCCTTATTCATAATGGTCCGGTAACTTAAAACAGCCGCTAAGGAGTGTTTTTTCTCATTCTGACTTAGGTCAATAGAAGAACAGAGTGAGAATTAGCAATGCTTTAAGTTAGCATACTATTATGAATAAGGGGGTAAAACTTTACCAGTGGGGGGACTACTTTGGGCACAGGATGCTGGCTAGATTATGGGTACCAAAACGGCGACTTTTTCTGCCGTGAAGCAGTAATGAGTAAGTATTATTGTGTTTCGGTCTGAAGGGCGCCGTAGCTAGTGTAATTACAGGGCAAATGAGACTTAACATCTTATGTGCAATTGTAATGCCGCTTAAATTTTTTTGGGTTTTTCAAGAATTATGAGAGGCGCTGCATTGTAATGGGCAGGGCGTATCAATTACCATCAGCTTAACGTCCTGCTCGTCTCGTCCCTTATTGTTATAAAAAAACTTTGCCTCTTAATAATATTAGTACAGAATACAGATAGCGAATTAATAGTCCCGTTCCTTTACCAATCTTTAACTTATCAGTGCGTATAATATAAGTAATATAAATAAAATGGGAACTTATTACATACATAATACATTATCTCATGAATGCTTATAGAAGTTATCTCACTTAGAATGGCGTAACTTGGACATGTCCTTATATTCTTATCTATCTAAATCATCGTGAGTAAGAACAAAGCTGTGTTACAATACGGTGATGAAGATTGGTTCCAATTTGTATTTTCCGGCTCACAAAAGTAGGTTGTTCTTACCCGCACTGTACGTAATGGAGAGCCGTTAGTCGATTGTCGTTTATTGAATAATTCCCTCAAGGCACAGTTGGTGCCAATCGTCGATGCCCACTGCCCGACTCCACAAACCGCCATGACAGTTGGTGCGTTTAAACTGACTTTAACGTTGAGTTTTAAAGAGCGTGCTTAAACATTTCTCAGACAAAGATAAAATGTGAACTTGGCTTTTGTATTGGTTTGTCTTCGTTCTCAGTATAATTTTAGCTGTCATATGACGACAAAAATAATATCAAAGATTATACTAAGCTAAGCTAAGTTTTACGTGAGTAAAGTCTGAGCAAAGTCTAAATACGCTTTACAGATCTCATTGTGGATTAAAAATTTCTTTGTAAATTTAACATTTGTTTCAGATAATCCATCGTATTTCGCGTTTCCGGATAAAGATGTCACTGATAACCCAACCCAAGGAAGTGCTGCTGAGCAATTTTCGCGCTCAGCACCAGCAAGATCCTGGGCTGATGGGTCGCGACCTCTGAGTTCGCCACGGAGAAAGGAGCCTGAAAGTCCGCGAAGGAAAGAGTTCAGAGCGTTGTTAAGGACCCTGTCTGCGAAAGAACCAGAAAAGGCGGAAGGATTTCTTAAAGGGCAACCCAGACCGGGGGATTGTGCGCCCGGTGATATGAGGCATACATTCACTTCTCCGAGAATTAAGTAAGAACCACTTAATTTCATATTTTATTGCTGCCTGCGACGTTATCTTTGTGAACTGTATATCATAAAATGTAGCCTATTATATGTTGTCTCAAACTTTTGTTAATATTTAAATGCAAAATTATTATTAAATTTATTCTTTAGTTTTTTCGTAAATACTTCATTGTTTTTATATATTTATGATATGTGTGGGTAGATCCATCTACTGTTTTGTACTATATATATGTACTGAATAACTCTTGTGTTTTTACTTATTAATTTACATTTTTGAAATTATATTTCTTTAGGCGCGTTATGAAATCTCATCATTCTGATCAGCTCATCATTTATGAAAGTGGATTTTAAGATACGCGCGCTACACTGTAACACACAAGTTACTTTTGTGGTTAGGTTAGGTTGAAGTTGGTTCCTAAAATTTTCTGACGTTTGCGTCATTCGTTAATTTTTTTTGGTTTCTTCGTCAATTATTAGGACGAGCAAAGGGTTCAAACCCATACAGCCGTATTCATTATTTAATAATTAACTGTCAAAGCCATCTTTGCAAGATTTTTACAAAATTGTTCATTCTTAAAACGTAGAATAGCACGAGGAATAAAGCATTTTAATGATTTTTGCTTCGTTAGGCCAAATAAGTATAACTTCTTGCGTGCATACAAGTTAGGTTAGGTTAGAGTTGGTTCCTAAAATTTTCTGACGTTTGCGTAATTCGTAATTTTTTTTTGGTTTCTTCGTCCATTATTAGGACGAGCAAATGGTTCAAGCCCATACAGCCGTATTCATTATTTAATAATTAATTGTCAAAGCCATCTTTGCAAGATTTTTACAAAATTGTTCATTCTTAAAACGTAGAATAGCACGAGGAATAAATCATTTTAATGATTTTTGCTTCGTTAGGCTAAATAAGTATAACTTCTTGCGTGCATATAAGTTAGGTTAGGTTAGAGTTGGTTCCTAAAATTTTCTGACGTTTGCGTAATTCGTTTTTTTTTTTGGTTTCTTTGTGCATTATTAGGACGAGCAAAGGGTTCAAGCCCATACAGCCGTATTCATTATTTAATAATTAATTGTCAAAGTTTGCCAAAAGAAGAAAAAAAAAAAAATTGTCAAAGCGATCTTTGCAAGATTTTTACAAAATTGTTCATTCTTAAAACGTAGAATAGCACGAGGAATAAATAATTTTAATGATTTTTGCTTCGTTAGGCCAAAGAAGTATAACATCTTGCGTGCATACACAACACTATTTTTAGTATTTGACGTTATTGCATCACTTTGCTTATTATATTGTAATTTATATGATTTGTAAATTTAATTGAAAATAAGAACTTGTTATACCATTCTGTTTTGAAAAGAGCAACCTTAGAGTTTCTTGCTCGTTCTTCTCTTATCTGCCTTCCGAATGAGCTGTATAAACAAATGACATATTTCAAGTGTAATGTAATGTAATTTATCTACAACTATGCTTTAAATCCTCTATAAAAGATTCTGAAACAGTTAGCTTATTGCCAACATTAAAACACCCAATGTTCTAATAACCATAACATCATCCAAAAGAGTGTTGTAATGTTATACTGAATTTCATAACAATACTCCCAACACTCCTATGTTTTTTTTTATCCCTTCATGCGCAAAGAGTTTCAACAGACAGCCACATTCTTCTTGCTCGATGAGAAGAACATTTTCGTTTACGCGCGTTCCACACTACCAGAACGTCGCGCGCCGTAAAAAAAACGTAGGTTATTCGAATCCCCGCCATTTTACTTCGATATTTTTATTGTTTTGCTTACAAAAAATGAGGGATTTATTTTAAACGCTGTAAAAGAACATTATATTCGAGTGAATTTTATTTATTGCACTATACTAAATGTAAATTACTACTTAAATAGATATTTTTTTCATTAATACTTAGGTAGTTTATTTGTATATAATCAGTAATGAATGATATTAGGTTACTACTAGGACTGGTGTTTTAATGCTAGCAGTAAGCTAAATGTTCCAGAATCTTTTAGAGGATATATATTCTGGGTGTAGATAAAGTCTTGTATGCAACTGTTGATAATTAGGTATTAAAACGCTCATGTGAGGCTTCGCCTCGTGTGATAATAGTAAATCCACATTCGTGTTTTAATACCCCTTATTACACAACAGTTGCATAAAAAACTATTATCTACGAAATAAAATATTTTTGATTTTGTTTTTTTTATATATTTTCATTTTTGGTGCCATTACGATTTTATTTTATGTATACATGGATATAGGTACCGTAAAGCCAAAACAACAGTGATTGAGGATAGAAAAATATATTTATATATAATATTATATTATATTTATTACACTTATTTTTATTTGCAGAATCAAATAATTCATGTTAATTGGATGCAAACATATCTATCCTAATAGCAAACATTTTTTAACTGCTTATCTTATTTTTATTTTTATTTTATTTATTTATTTTGTTTTTTTTTTTTTAATGAAAATAAGGGACGAGACGAGTAGGACATTCAGCTGGTGGTAATTGTAAAACCCTACCCATTACAATGCAGTGCCGCTCAGGATTCTTCAAAAACCCAATAATTCTAAGCGGCACTACAATTGCGCTCGTCACCTTGAGACATAAGGTGTCTCTTTTGCCCAGTAATTTCACTAGCTATGGCGCCCTTCAGACCGAAACACTGTAATGTTTACACATTACTCCTTCACAGCAGAAATAGGCGCCGTTGTGGTACCCATAATCTAGCCGGCTTCCTGTGCAAAGGAGCCTCCCACTGGTCGTGGTAAAACTGTATTATTAATAATATGTTACCTCCGGTATGTATGTTATAAGTTTATTATAAACACGACATAAGCAATATTATAAACTTATCAAACGAAAAAGCTATGATTTTGATAAAGTTTGTAATTTTAACAGAAAGGGGAAAATAAGCACGACTTTGGTAACATCGGAAGGCACGAAAGAGCATGAAGAAGTGTTCTACACAATACCTCTCCAAGGCAGGAGACGGCACTCAGTTGGAGGATATCTGGCCACCGAGGGGAGTGGTGTCGGTGAAGTGACGGCTGTCCCAAGTGAGATGCCCAAGATGCCGCCGCCGAGGATCAACAGTCACGAAGATGAAGTCAGGAGGAGACGACCAAGAAACTTCTCTTTTAAAGGTAGGAATTTTACTCATCGCCCACATAATATTATATATACATTACAATAACGCTCTATACCAGTGCTTGCCAACCTTTTTGAGGCCACGCCCCACATTACCATTTCTAAAAAAAAATGCCCCCCCATAAATTATTTTTAACATTTTAAAAATTGTTTTGTTCCCTTAAGAAATATAAATGTATAAAAGTTTTAGGAAGAAATCACTATAACATTTTTATCAAAACATCGTTAGTAAAATTTCAAAACATATAATAAAAAACTGAAATTCAACATAATTTTAACAGTGATTTTTCTTAATTCATTTAGTGTTTGTTATTAGTAATTGATTCTTGCGCTTGATGCTTGCTGCACAGAGATCTTATATTAGGTTCTAATTTACTTAGCTTTAATTTCAAGTCTCCGGGTTGTGTTATATCAAGTCGATTTATTTGTTTGTCAGTAAATAATTTACAGCACTAAATCTAAATTCAGCTAAAAATGAATATAGAAAGGGTAGTAAAAGTTTTCTTGCACATTCTTGGAATTTGCCTTTTTTGTTAAAACAGTCATCGATATCTAGCATTGCATTTAAATAACCCAAAACGAAAGGGTTAAAGTCGTGTCGAGTCCATTTTTAAATTGCCCCCCCCCCCTTAACTATCAAATTGCCCCCCTGTGGAAACACTACTCTATATACATATCAGTCGCGGTCTGATAGCGGAACGGCAAGTGTGCTAAATAGACCAGGGTCAATAATTTTGGAACCAAAAAATAATTATAGTAGGATGAAACCCATTGGAAAAGGAAGCCAATATAACTAAAATGAAAGAAAAAATAATTTACGGGTAATCTGGGGTAACGAAGTGGATGTGGGTGGGTTTGGCATAACAGAGGTTTAGGGTAACAGTTTATCTCGATTTTCGAAAGTGAAATTTGGTCAAAAATTGTCTTCATATAAGCATATTTGATTTTTATTTATTAGCATCGTCAACATAATAATAACTAAATAATATCAATTAATAATATCATCATAAATAAATCAAAATCTAAGTGTTATTGAATAGGCAAACATGCAAATATCACATAAAAACATTTTTTTATTTTAATAGGACAACATAAGAACTATTACAAAAATACGATGTAGAAATAATTTGATATTTTATGAAGTATAAATAATTGATGATTTGAAAAATAAGGGACGGGAGCAGGACGTTCGGCTGAAGGTAATTGATACGCCCCGTCCATTACAATGAAGTGCCGCTCAGTATTCTTAAAAACCCCAAAAATTCGGAGCGGCAGTACTACTGCGCTCGTCATCTTGAGACATAAGATGTTAAGTATTATTTGCTCAGTAATTCCACTAGCTACGGGCCCGTCAGACGGAAACATAATAATATTCACACATTACTGCTTAACGGCAGAAATAGGCGCCGTTGTGGTACCCATAATCTAGCCGGCATCCTGTGCAAAGGAGCCTTCCACTGTTAAAAATAAACAACACTTATTTTAATAGCAGCAAAACGAAATTTTATAATGCATAATTTCCATAGTAGTGTCCGAAGTATCATATTATCAAGTTGGATGATGTCATTCCAATATTGATTTATAATATAATGACAGTATATAGGTGAAGACTTTATCAGACAGTCATAAATAATAATAAGTTATATTATCAAAGAGCATTGCACCCGTGCCTTCTGACCTCAATAATATACTATCAACTTACGCTTCCCTAAATATAAGAGAAAGCTTTATCTATTTCATAATTCTAACAAAAATCTTACGATCAGCCCGATAATATTTTTTTTAAAAGGCATAAAAGGCATTTATTTCTCAAAATTGAATTCCTTTAGAATTCTTTTTGATGTCATTTCTAATAACTACTAGATACTACTACCGCTTCGGAAACAAATGGCGCTCTGAGAGAGAAGAAGCGGCGCAAGAAACTCTCCCAGCATTCTTTTTTTGAGCTCTTTTCAATAAAAATATACAATATTGTACAATCATTTCTATCGCTATAAAATAATCACAATCTAGTCCCAGGCTGTCCGATCATTTATATATTCAGCAGTGGAGTTATAGGATTTACGACCACCATTTTTTTTATAAAACATTTAAATTTATTTATAGATAATGCCTGAACAGTGGCTGGGACTTTATATCTATAATAAAGTGTATACATTTACCTTTAAAGCTATTATGTATCTTATGAAGCCTACTAGAATTAGTTATGAAAATAAGGGACGAAACGTGCAGGACGTTCAGCTGATGGTAATTCTGCCCATTACAATGCACTGCAACTCAGGATTCTCAAAAAACCCAAAAATGCTGAGTGGCACTACAATTACGCTCGTCACCTTGAGACATAAGATGTTAAGTCTCATTTGCCGGACCATAAAAATGTAATCAAGAAACGTTATCATAAATAAATAAAACTTTAAGGAAAGCATCAAATATTGTTACCCAATAAACAGCTGTTAAGATCAACATTTGAGTGCAATATTATCTTACCAGTGGGAGGCTCCTTTGCATAGGATGCCGGCTAGATTATGGGTACAACAACGGCGCCTATATCTGCCGTGAAGCAGTGTTTCGGTCTGAATGGCACCGTAGCTAGTGAAATTACTGGGCAAATGAGACTTAACATCTTATGTCTCAAGGACACGAGTGAAACTGTAGTGCCGTTCAGAATTTTTAGGTTTTTCAAGAATCCGGAGCGGCAGTGCATTGTAATGAGCAGGGCGTATCAATTACCATTAGCTGAACGTCCTGCTCGTCTCGTCCCGTATTTTCATAAATAAAAAGTACACACACACACTTTTTTCATCTTTTTTGTTTGTATATTCCGGTTGGTAAGATGTGAGCAGAATTCGATTCCGAAACGATAGTCAGGCAAAAGTCACGGGTCGCCACTCGTTATTGATACAGCTATAATCTTTTGGTCGATTTAAAATCAAATCAGATGTGTTAAGTCCGTTTATTTGGCAATCGATAGCGAATTGAATATTGACATATGGACCCAAATATGTTTGTCTGAGATTAGGGGACAGAGATGGTATCGCGATTATTATTGTCGCGCGGAGCTTGCGTGTGCTTTTAGTATGCGGAGTGCGTACGCGCATACTGACGCCGCCGAGCGCTTGCCGATTTGTCGCGACTTTGCTGTCTACAACACACGTCTCGCAACATATTGCATTAAACCCTCATCGAGGTCCCTCAAGCTGTAATATTCGCAGCGTTGAGTAAATGAATTTCAGTGCAATGTCAGGTTGAAAACAGTGCGTATTTGTTGCGATAATATTCAATTTAAACTGAAGAAAAATGGCGGATGTTCATTCCAGTAAGTTTTAATTATTGATTTTTTAATTTATTTGCATAATTTTAAAACTTTTTTCTTACTTATAAGTAACTATTAGATCTTTGTCATTAATAACGTAAGCATATATGTTAGATTCGTATCTATAACTTAATAACTTACCTAAATAATTTAAACCCATTGATTGACCTTCTGTTCTAAAACTAAGGTTTAATTTGACAAAGGACACAGTTCGTTAAATGTATGTCCTAGTAGGTACAACCACCAATAAGTAATATCTCAAACTGAATGTCAGGAAGTGCAGTGGTTAGTCGTTGAATAGTGAGTACCGATTTCGCAAGATTATAGTTCCTTATAGCTTCAAATAAGGGCCGTTTTTGCAACTCTTCAATTTTAACCTCTAGTTAACGCATTAGTTATGCAGGTTGGCGAGAGCAACAGAATATACATGATGATACTTTACATGCACAGAAGCGTCTCCAGTAATGTACTCATTGTGGGAATGTAAATGTGTCTCTGCATAATATTTTGTTCTCTCAGCATTGAATAGGGCTGCTTTTTGGTACCAAGCAGTAGGTTTCAAAATAATTTATTTTTACTGTACAAAATTATTGTTCTTGAAAGTTGGACGAAAGGTGAACATAAAATCAATGACATTAAAATATTAAGTATCTATACAAGATCATAAAATCTTTACTGCTTTTTCGTATTTTCTATATTCTTTTTAAGAGAAAATTAGATGTTCTTTCAAATAATGATAATAAGAAATGATTTTTACATTTATTTTATGAATCTGACTCGATATGAAACTAAGAAGAAATTAATAATAATCTTATATATATATATATATAAAATTCTTGTATCACAATGTTAGTTATCTTACTCCTCTGAAACGGCTTTACTGATTTTTACCGAGTGGTTAGCGATCCTACCTACTAAGCTAGAGGTCCCGGGTTCGAATCCCAGTAGGTGCAAGCATTTATATGATGAATATGGATGTTTGTTTCCGAGTCATGGATGTTTAAATGTATTTATGTATGTTTATATGACTTTATGTATGTTTAAGTAAGTATATTGTATTAAATATATCATTGTCTTGTAACCCATAACACAGGGTATACTTTATATGCTTAACTTGGGGCAAGATAATTTGTGTAAAAAGTGTGTCAATATTATTATTGTTATTTTCAGTAGGTCTGAGAATTGGCTACTATCAATTTTTCATACCCACCCCCAAATATTTTTTTGACAATTTTGGTCTGAGAATCGGTTGCATCAAAATTTGATTTTTTAATTTATTTGCATAATTTTAAAACTTTTTTCTTACTTATAAGTAACTATTAGATCTTTGTCATTAATAACGTAAGCATATATGTTAGATTCGTATCTATAACTTAATAACTTACCTAAATAATTTAAACCCATTGATTGACCTTCTGTTCTAAAACTAAGGTTTAATTTGACATGACAAACATAAATGTATTGAGAATTGATTTTTTTAATTTGTTATATGGCAATACGACGTTTGCTGGGTTAGCTAGTTAGTATATATAAGTTTTTCACACGTTTGTGTGTTTCAACGCAACCTTATCGAGGTGTCCGTTTACAATAAAACAAAAAAAAAATCAATATTGAAATACCCTAGAGCTATGTAACTTTTTAATTTGCGAGGTAGTTTTTCTCTGTGTTTATTTTTTTAATTTTGTTGCCTTTGAAATATTTATAGCCTTTTATATATAAACAGTAAAGCTCGTAATTATTAATCAAAATAATAAGAGTTTCTTGCGACGGTTCTTCTCAATTCTAAGAATACTATTTCGGGTGGGTGGTAGTTTTTGACGTTCAATAAGTGATTTTAAATCCAATTTTGAAGAAAAATATTTAAATTTGAATAAATATATTACAATAATAGTAAATTAGTAGAATATTTTAAAATAAATTTATAACTTCTGAAGTCAAAATAAAGTTGTCTGGAATATCAATTATATGCTAAACAAAGCTATCACAGAGAACAAACAACATTATCAGATCGTTAAATGTCCATATTATTTTATAGACAGACAGACAAAGGACATCGACTCCTTATCAAGGGCTCGGGGAATTGATTTCTGTTTGCGCGCGCTAAATAGCATTAATTAATATGTTAGAGGCGTCATCACTTGGGGCGCCACATTAGCACAACATACATATAAGTATGGGAATAATTTAAATTCAGTCTAGATTTATATAAACAAGTGGTCGACTAGACATCGTAATTATAATTACTTAAGTCTATAATTTATTAAACGTCGGTTTTATTAAATTGTTAAACCGGCCTTTGGAGATGCGACGCGTCGCACGCAGTGATTATTTTGCGACAGATTTGGAAATGTTTCATGTTAATTTTTGTATTTAATTTATAAATACATTAAAAAATAATATAATTTTTTTGAAAAGAAATCTGAAAGGTCCCTAATATTTATTTAGTGTAGGTAACACAATAATGTAATGTAATGGTAATGTACTATACTTGTGTAGGTAACACAATAATGTAATGTAATGGTAATGTACTATACTTGTGTAGGTAACACAATAATGTAATGTAATGGTAATGTACTATACTTGTGTAGGTAACACAATAATGTAATGTAATGGTAATGTACTATACTTGTGTAGGTAACACAAGTATAGTACTTTACTGCAACGGCCAGCAAAAGAGGAATTGATGGAACATGTAAATAAGTAAGACAAACGTAAGTGGGAGACTCTTTTGCACAGGATGTGGGCTAGATTATGGGTTGGTACCCATAAAATATCTCGCCGTTATGGTTAACGGCGCCCTTTTTCTGCCGTGAAGCAATAATGTGTAAACATTATTGTGTTACGGTCAGAAGGGCGACGTAGCTAAAGAAATTACTAGGCAATCAAGACTTACTATGCTGAAATGGTTTGGACACGTCGAGAGAATGAATGAAGAACGATTGACGAAGAAAGTGTATAAGGCCAGTGTGAATGAAAGTGTTGGAAGGGGTAGACCTAGGCGGACGTTTCAAGATCAAATCAGGGACGTCTTGAAAAAAGGCCAGGTCAAGAGTACCCTTAACCGGAGAGCATGTATGAAAGGAATAATGAAAGTGGACGAAGCGAAAGAAGTATGTAAGGATCGTAGCAAGTGGAAAGCAGTGGCCTCTGCCTACCCCTACGGGAAAGAGGCGTGATCTTATGTATGTATATATGTATGTATCAAGATTTAATATCTTATGTCTCAAGAAGACGAGCGCACTGTAGTGCCACTCAGAATTTTTGCATTTTACAAGAATCCTAAGCTACACTGCATTGTAATGGGCAGGGCGTATCACCATCAGCCGAACGTCGAGCTCGTCTTGTCCCATTTTGTCATAAAAAAACATACGTAAGCCATCAATTAATTAAGTTCATTACACTCATTGTCTTTACTTGAACTCATTTTAACAAATACAATAATTACTATCCAGAATCAATGACGAACAACGAACAACAATAATTATTGCCGCGTTAAAGAGTTATTTTTTTTTGTTTTGACACACTTTCTGTTCAGCCAGTACGAAATTTAAATAAAACCTTTGCTAAGTTACCTCATTGGTTGCCATGTTTCGCAGAAAAAGATCGTTCGATTTTTAAAAGAAGTTCACGATAGAGTTAGAGTTCGTTAAATCATGACAGATATGGATTATAACTATTTGCCCCCGCTGCAGTACAGCATTTTCAATTTATCATTTCATTATTATTATAAAAAAGGTTGTCTAATTAATGCAAAATAATTTTTAATATAAAGATAAGCCTCGGATCTGGGAAGAACGGGTACAAGGAAATCAGAATATTTTTGAATATATAATTGCAATAGGTACCTATAACTAGTATTTTTTCGTCTGGTATAAATTTTTCGGCGGGCGTTTGTCTTAGTTGGTAAGAGCACTGAGACGTAACCCGTGAGGCGTGGATTACATAGATTTACGTACAAATTAATTTGTATACCGCAATTTCACCTGTTGCTGTTCAAATAAATTTTTATTCAAACATAAATGTATTGAGAACTGATTTTTTTTATGAAAATAAGGGACGAGACGAGCAGGACGTTCAGCGGATGGTAATTGATACACCCTACCCATTACAATGCAGTGCCGCTCAAGATTCTTAAAAAACCCAAAAATTCTGAGTGGCACTACAATTGCGCTCGTCACCTTGAGACATAAGATGTTAAGTCTCATTTGCCCAGTAATTAAACTAGCTACGGGGTGCCCCTCAGACTGAAACACATTAACGATTACACATTACTCCTTCACGGCAGAAATAGTCGCCGTTGTGGTACGCATAATCTAGCCGGCATCCTGTGCAAAGGAGCCTCCCACTGGTAAACTGTTGCTGTTCAAATAAATTTTTATTCAAACATAAAGTGTATTGAGAACTGATTTTACGAGCTATTACTGTTACGCTGACAAATTACGATGTAGAGGCATGAAAAATGTTTTAATAACCCCAAACAGACTGCACTGAAAAAGGACGAACAGTTAATTTTAACTTCGTGAATCATGTACATACAGATTGCTAACTCACTTCTCGTTACAAGAAACCATTGTTTATATTAATAAGAAGCTAACTGACGCATTATTTTCGTGGATTAAGGAATATCTTCTATACATATAATTCATAAGCATGGAATGTGTTAAAGATGTCTAATTGCGATGGTCATACTTAAGATGGTCACCTTCCTTAAAGGCCGGCAACGCTCTTGTGAATCCTCTGGTGTTGCAGGAGAGTGTGGGCGGCGGTGATCACTTAACACCCGTACGCTCGTTTGTCCTCCTATTCCATAAAAAAAAAAAAAAAAAATAACAACGATATACATAGTAATTGTATATTTTTTACTATGGTCGTATTACCCTGACAAATAAATTTTGTAAGCATTATCGGAACTGCTTACTGTGAGTATTTAGTATATCGCGTACCGAAAAACTTACTGGTTGGGTGTTCAATAGAAGTTCGATTATAGAATAAAAGAACTAAATTTATCTGAATTATCTTGGAATCTAGTGTAGGTATATTATTTAGACTCTAAATATGGTAGGTAGGCTATGCCTATTGGCATATATGGAATGCACGCCCCTGCATGTAAAAAAAATTGTAGTGTCTGTTTGTAACTTTGAAATAACCGTTTTTTCTACATGTATATGAATGTATATACACCAAAATAACATTTTTTTTAGAATTTTTGTCTGTCTGTCTGCCTGTTTGTTCCGCCTAATCTTTGAAATGGCAGGATCGGTTTTGACGGGACTTTTATTGGCTGGTAGCTGATGTAATAAGGAGTAACTTAGCCTACGTTTATTTAAGAAAACTTCTTTTATTTTAGAATAATAAAGTAATGTTGCAATGTCCAAGAAACGGTCTGACTCTAAAAATAATGTATATACCTTGTATAAATGATCTAAGGTTGCAAGTATAATAGAAAATTTCTTGAATAAGGAGTTATTTTGCAGAAATTCATTATAAACCAAACGCTATGAATTTTCATGAATGTAAATTCTGCTAAGATTTGTCTTTAACTAACTCTATACGTGTTCCGCCGCTACGCGAGGCATCCTCAGGAGATGTTGACTCACCGAATTCTGCAAGAAAAATATTGATTACCTAGGTACTTTGATTACAGTTACTTATTACTTTGTTTGTTTGATCGAACTGATCTCTGGATCTACCTATCCGGTTCCGATAATTATTTTTGATAGCCTATCTATATCTATAGATAGTTATCTAGTCAAATCAAATTAAATCAAAATCACTATATTTATGTAGTTCAATAAAATGACACTTATGATTTATGAATGTCAAAAGTGTTCTTATTTTTTACATTACCACCGTAGAAGACGTAAATATTATTTTCCAAGTAATCTATTATATAATAAACACACATACATACATGATCAAAACTTACTTACTTATTAAACTCTCTGACGGCCGTTCCCAATTCAGTCTATCTCCGGTTGTGACGGTGTGTTTACTTGAGATAAAAATCGTAACTATCATTGACTTTTTTGTCTCAACAAACTTATCGACTGTAACTCACCTTATCCGTATACGCTGTCTGTCAATGGGATGACGTATAGCTTACCAGCGATAGGAGTTTGTATGGAAATTGCAACTCACTCGTCCCAATAAAAGACGATAAGAATGACTTATCGAGTATATTGGGACAGTTTCAGATTATTGACAGCTAATCATAGACAGAAGCGGTTTAGCTATCTGTAGATAGGATATGATATCTCGCGGAAACCATAGAAAGTCACTGAAAGAGGTTCACCTTCGGGTCGTCCAAAAAACATGGATGGTCTATTTCATTATTAAGACTATAATGTTTCATAGAACTAAAGTTATATGTGTTTAGTGCTTGATACTGCTAACGTAGGTGCACAGATAATGGCTTGAACTAACTAACTAACTCGCATAGGCTTTTAACGTTGAGTGACTCTACGAACTCTATCAACTAAACTAAATTTCATTTAGTGTGTTAGAGGGCAGTAAGTTAAACTGAAACATTAATTAATAAATTCAATCGTTGTATACGTTCTTCATTGTCACTCAGAGGGGAATGGAGAGGGCTATGCTCGGAGTTTCCCTGCGAGATCGAATCAGAAATGAGGTGATCCGTAGCCAACCAATGTTACTGACTTAGCCCAAATGATTGCGAAACTGAAGTGACAGTGGGCAGGGCACATAGTATGACGGACAGATTGGGGCAGTAAAGTCCTCGAATGGCGACCACGTACCGGAAGGACCGACGATCTGGTCATAATCGCCGGTATACGTTGGATGAGGGCAGCGCAGGACCGACCGTCGTGGAAATTTTTGGGGGACGTCTTCCGGTTGATGATGATGACGTTGATAATACATTCTACAACATTGTTAAACAAATATAAGATAAAGGCTTGGAACCGCTTCAATTAAACAGTTATCTTTTCTTTGGGATTATATTTTTTACAATAAGGGATGAGACAAGCTGAACGTTCAGCTGATGGTGATTGATACGCCCTGCCCATTACAATGCAGTGCCATTCAGGATTCTTGAAAAACCCAAAAATTCTGAGCGACACCACGATTGCGCTACTCACCTTGAGACATAAGATATTAAGTCTCTTTTGCCCCGTAATTTAACTAGCTACGGCGCCCTTCAGACCGAAACACAATAATGCTTACACATTACTGCTTCACGGCAGAACGTGCCGTTTGTATCACAGTCACACGTCAGTGTACCACACACATATACTAGCCGGCATCCTGTGCAAAGGAGCCTCCCACTGGTAAATGAAAACGTTATGGCAGCTATTTCTTAACCATTACTGACCGGTTAATTTCAAAAGACACGCAACGTAAGAGACGTCTGTTGGTTTTTTATTATATCAAAAATATCACTAAACGTGTGTGCTCCGACGAATGCTTCGGCGATGAAACACACCGTTTTAAGCCGGTTAATTCAAAAAAATCTTAATGAATGTAAATCACTAAGTAACAAAACCAAATAATCGTTATCTATGTACTAAGCGTAAACCAGTTAAAAATTCAAATCATCAAGCTTGCCACGTCAGTAGTAAACTATTGGATACTTTATTAAACAAATAAAGAAATTTTGTCTTCGATATAGATGAAAAATAACCTAATCGTAGTTGTCTTTACTTTATGAATTACTTGCTTTTACCTGAGACCTTGTGGAATAGTTACTTTGGGAAGATTTTTTTTAATTTTTTGGGATACTTTGCAATTATACATATACAAACTGCTCTGCCCGCTGCTGACAGCGCTCTTTCTTAATAGTATTTCCCTGCGAACTTTAATGTCCTATTTCTTCCCTATATAGGTCTAAATTTCAAAAATACTCGAACAAATACTTATAAATTACTTCTTATCAAATGCATAAATACAAAGTTTTATGATGACATCTTCGATAGTGACGAACTTTCATACAAACTTCAATTACCTATTTCAACCCCTCCATATATTTTTTCGCAATAAAAAGTAGCCTATGTCCTTTTCCAATTTCTCTCTGCTATCTGCAAATCTCTGTGCTAAATTTCATCAAAATCAAACCACTAAATCGAAACAAACAAACTTACATTCCCATTTATATACGAGCTATGGGCTGCTACTTATCGAATCACGAATTATGTTGATCGCATATCAATCGAGGTACTTATTTTAGAACAGTAGGTACCCACTTCCGGCAATTGTTCTACTTTTAAAAGCACAAAGAAAGTAAACAAGTCGCTCTACATCTCCCCACGTGACCTATTATTTTGAAACATCCAATAATACATCAAAAAGCACCTGACATACTGTAAGCTGTTACAGGAAACTGCGATATTTCACTCGGCACATCAAAGAGGCGGTTTAGGTTAAAAAGCGGCGAACCATAGGTTTACAACACGTGAAAATGTTCTTCAAACCAACGCTTCACTTTCTACAAATCAATGAATATTTATCGAAACTTACAATGTTGAAAGCAAAAGATCGTTATGGTAATGCATTCGACTAAAATACTTAACGAACTTCAATAATAATAACAATAATTATGAGATACTATTTCCTCAATTAAATGCTGTGTTGAAAGTGAACTAAGCAGATATCTTCGACCGATTTAAAAAAAAAAGATAATGATGAATTCGTTTGCATGCGCTATTACTCTATGTCAAGATATATTATGTGAGCATACTAGGTATATCTATGATAGCATTTTGACATTGACATAACATAATTACTTGCAAATATAACAAATGAGGATGAAATACATTGACTATTAATTAAACAATGATAATAATATATTTAGAATTAGATGATATTTTTATTGACAATTATATTAATATATGATTTTGTTTGATTTCTTCTAAGTAATTTAGTTCAATAATGCAAAATCGGAAACATATTTAATAATCCTATGTTCAAAAAATATTTTGAATTTTGGTTAATTTGACTAACAGCCCCTTTCAATATGCGGTAGAGACCGATTAACTTTCGAATCTAGATTTTAAGTAATCCGTGATTCGATCCTGAAACTGAATTTCAGTATGCTAATCTTGATTTCCAAATCAATATAAGTGTCGAAAACGTTAATCTTTCATCCCATATATAAACTTAATAAAGATATCAACCAGAACGTTAGGCTGCATGGTCCCCGACCTTTGCCTGTCCCGGAAGTGACGAATGGAATAACAACAAATCAACCGTTCGATAGTTCGTTTATTGAAATGCAAAAAGCAGGAAATACAACAATAAAACACATACCATACGAATATAGTTCAATTTTATAAAAAAATGTTTGTGTGTACTTTGGTACGCACGCAAGAAGTTATTCTTCTTCGCAATAATAAAACAAAAATCCTTACAAAAATGATTCCTTGTGCTTTTTTACGTTTGTAGAACAAAACAATATTGTAATAGAGAAGGTCACGGACTAGTAAAAATAGAAGGACTCCGCGCCGTGATATTGGCAAGTGAAGCACCGTTAGTGTAGTGCTAGTGTGTGTGCGGTTACGGGGCATACTAGTTACACAATTACATATTTCTCCCTTAAATAATCATATATCCACAAATACTTTTATGTTATTGATTTTACACTTTTTCACAATGCACGACGGCATTTTTAAAATATTTTATTGAGACGCAAACTGATCTGTCACAGACGATGACAATTCTCATAATGGCCGCCTATCGGCCTGCAGTAGTGTAAGTGTGTGCGTGGGGCTATGTATTTACACGTTAATCGGCTTGTTTTGGTGCTACACTGTTATGTAAGGTGACACGAAGTCCTTATTTTTTTACTAGTCCGTAAGAAAAGGTATTAATTATTTATACAACCAATAAAAATATTATTATACCACATTATTTGTAATAATGTGATTAAATATCACAAAATTATTTTTATACAATCAGAGGGATATTACTTTTTTTTAACTTGCTTAAAAATTTAATTTTATTTAATTCTCGTCCATTGGTTGTGATTCAGTTGACATATGAGTTACAAGAGGCTTGGTACCTGAAGTATGATACAAATGGTCTAGTTGACCAGCTAACGTCAGGGTGTAAAATTCACACTGATAAAGTTTTTCCTATCACGCCAGAAGAACTTCAAAACAAAATCTGTGCCTTCATAGATTGTTTTGAATACGATGTACGATGCATAAACCATAAAATAATCGGCTTTAGTTATTCCGGGCGACGATGATAGACGTTTGTCTATTTAGGAAACGGATATTACATTTAGTCGGGTCTTCATTTGGCGGCAGAGGTGGGTAAGTATAAATCCGTATGTGTTTCCGGCGCGCGAGGTGCATAGCATATTTTGTAAGCATGCCTTGTTTATGCTTCGCCATGGACCGCCATTAAAACTTTAACAGCGCACGTATGTTTTCGTTCGATGTTTAAAATTATGTTTTTAGGTTATTGTTGTTATAGATTCAGATATATTTTTGATGGAAACTGTCATGTATGATATTGTTAGTCAGTGATATACTCTCTGTTCAGGATATGGTGACGGTTAGGTTTTTTTTTATGTCAATAAGGGACAAGACGAGCAGGACGTTCAGCTGATGGCAATTGATTCTTGAAAAACCCAGAAATTCTGAGCAGCATCAAAATTGCGCTCGTCACCTTAAGACATAAGATGTTAAGTGTCATTTGCCCAGTACTTTCACTAGCCAAGGCGCCCTTCAGACCGAACCTCAGTAACAATTAGAAAAGTAAAATTTATTTTGTTTAGCTTACTAGCAGTCGAATTTTATTCCTGTGGTGAAAAAGTGGTAATTGCTCGACCAAGGCGCGAACTATCATAAATAAAATATTAACTTCAATCATTAAAGATAAATGAATCAATAAAAGCTACGACATTTGATACTTATAAATTGGCTTTCAATAAAATCCAATATAGTTTGTTATACTTTAATTCTATCCTGGTCCTGGGTTCGAAACCTACCGGGATTGCAAACATTCATATGATGAATATGGATGTTTGTTTCCGAGTCACGGAAGTTTATATATATTTATGTATGAATAAGTAAGTATATTGTATTACAGGCTATGCCTAGTTTGGCGCAAGATAATTTGTGTAAAAGTGTGTCAATATTATCTATATTATATAATATATTCTTTTAACAGTGTACTTACTAGTTGCAGATAGAGAATTACTTATAAAAGTAAGTAGTTTTGCCTCTATTTGTTTCTCGCTCACACACTATCGCTGTCAATATATACCTCAGACCTGAAGAAAACGGGTGGAAGAAACTCAGGAGGATTCTCGTTACAGTAAAATTAATAATTAAAATATGCTTGAGGGCCGTCACTTCATTCCCAAGGCGTGGTATCAATAATAAAGTAATTTATGTTATAGTAACCTTTACCACTTATTTTTTTAACAATCCTTTTGAAATTCGAAACACATTTTATCTTGTTGTCAAAGCAAATACATCGCCCAACAAAAGATTTACTAACTCGACTTAGCCGAGGAGTAGGCATAACATGTTAATGTTTGTTCCTGTTAACATTATGATTATCACACATGAATGTATAATAGTTACCTAATTAAACCGAGTATAAAGATCTGCATGTTTTTAATTACATACAGTACTAGCTGACCTGACAGACGTTGTTCTGTCAATAAACGGTTCGAGAGATATGGTAAATGCGTGGATGGGTGCGTGAGTGGGATCGTGACACGACAAACTATATACGTAAACCTTCCTTGAGCTACAACGAATCTATTACAAAAGATTTCATTGAGATTGGTCTAATAGTTTAGGAGTTATTAGGGAACATACAAACATATATTCTCTTTTATATTATACTAGCTGACTAACTGTAGTTAATCTACCAACTATAGGTAGCTACAATTAAGTTTTCTTTTTACATCCTGAGAAAGTTAGAAAGATACAAAGATTGTAATTAGTTATTCATTTTAAACTATTCTTTCAATTTGATTTCTGAACGACCGACGGGTGACACATTTTTGAAAAACATTTTTTTTTATTCCGAACATTTTCATTTTTATTCACCTTTTAAACCTTCTCTGGACTTCCACAAATAATTCAAGTCCAAAATTAGCCAAATCGGTTCAGCCGTTCTCGAGTTTTAGCGAGACTAACGAACAGCAATAAATTTTTATATACATAGATAGATAGATATAGATTTGAAAGACTATAGAGCATTTAGTAATTTATAAATCAATTATAACTTAAATAAGCGACGTAAAAATCAGTAAGGATAAACTATTTAACCAGTGGGAGGCTCCTTTGCACAGGATGCCGGCTAGATTATGGGTACCACAACGGCGCCTATTTCTGCCGCGAAGCAGTAATGTGTAAGCATTACTGCGTTTCGGTCTGAAGGGCGTCGTAGCTAGTGAAATTACTGGGCAAATGAGACTTAACATCTTATGTCTCAAGGTGACGAGTGCAATTGTAGTGCCGCTCAGAATTTTTGAGTTTTTCAAGAATCCTGAGCGGCACTGCATCGTAATGGGCAGGGCGTATCAATTACCATCAGCTGAACGTCTTGCTCGTCTCGTCCCTTATTATCATAAAAAAAAAACTATTTATGAATATAAATAAGAAGAAGTAAGCAGATAATTAAATTATATTATCTCAATCGGCCGATTCTTATGATGAACTGCCACATGCTGAATGTCTGGCAACCTGAGTCCTGATCATTGAGCTCTTGTCCAACCCTTCATCTTTAATGCCACTTGAAATCAATTAAATGCAATTTACGTCGGCCATAATGCATTTACATTTATATTACGATCGCTTGCTGATTGTTCCAAGCATCAGGGTGGCGTCCGTATCTTAAAGAGTAAGATATAGGCGGTTTATTAAGCCCATACCATCAGCGTAATATTATTGTTTTGTAATTGTAATCTATTTATAATGAAACACGAATATAATGTAGATAAATTTAATTTGTACCAAAGTTTATGGATGATACGGGACTCGATCTGAGCCAACCGTCCGAGTCACGCATCTATCGTAAATCTTGGTATGGCTTGTTCAACTCTCAGGATGAGATTGTGACTAGATCTACTTTACAGTTGCATAATAAGATATTGACTTTAGATGTCGTTTTTCAAATCTTCTGAGATTAAATTTATAAATTTAATTTGTACCAGAATCGACGTCTATAATTTTAGTATAAAATTCAATTTTTATACAGTAACTGCCAGATAATTTACAAAATGAAAGGAAAATATACAAGCTTACCAAAAAAGAACATATTTAGAACGAGAAACATATTTATGTGTAGACTAATATAGATATTTATTATATATATTATTTTAGATGTAGAAATTTTATTGTATTGTATTTAAGCAATAAATGATAAAAAAAGATGTGGTGTCGTGGGACACCAGGTAGGAACGAAGTTCCTTCGGCTAATGTAGAATCGACAAAAAGAGGGACAAAGAGAAAGGTATTATACACTACTCGCTTGTGTATGCGACTGTCGCGCCTGCGCACGTCTCATTTAACGGTTTTATTCCACGCACTTTTCCACGCACTTTTTTCCACGGATTTTTCTTACGGTTTTACTATCACATTTTTTTCAGTTCGGTCGCGCAGCAAAATCCCTATCCCCTCCAAGCCTGCCGTAAGGAACTTCGTTCCAAAAAAAAACTTTACTTAAACTAAACAAAACTAGGAAATTGTTTACAAGTTATATTTAGTAGTTGTCGTAGGACTTACAATTATTTTGGTGATCATTTTAACTGTACTACTATCTATACTATACTTTCGGGGCCTATATACCTGTTATATATAACAATGTTTATGTCTTTAGTTTTATGATGCATTGTAACTTGAAATGTGAACTTTGATCCTGTCAATGACCCGCCTCAAGATACCAGAGTGAACGACACCGTTTATGCATTGATTATCATCACACAATACTTCCTTTCACCATTAGACATATTATTGAGATGTTGATGAGATTATCTTTATGATATCAATTGCATTACACTTGTGTTAGTGCAACGTATCGGGTGTTAGTTGAAGAAGTGATTGTAAATTATTAAAAAAGAGCACAGTATATCCTATAAGCAAAATAGTTTGAATTATACTTAAGGCGAAGGGTAAGCAGAAAACACTCAAAGAAGGTGTTTTTAGACAAGTTTTGAGGTGAAAATATAGAATTTAGGTTTAAATAACTTTATTCTCATTAAGACCTTTTGTCACTTACATGAGAAATTAATATTTTAACAATTAAAGTAGGTACTTAACAACAATGATTTTGGTAGGTACAGAATGCAATACAATGTTAGGCAAACAGATAAGACATAAAACAACCTACATATGTTATTGAAACATTTCATAATTATTGAGTATGTCTTTGAAGGCTCGCTTTAAAAGAAGTCAATGTTTTGGCATTTCTTATTTCTGAGGGCAGGTTGTTATATATCTGAACTCCCTCAAAGGCTATTTTCTGTTTTCCATAATTACTTCTCACCATTGGCAATTTGGAGCTATGAACACTACTTTATCCATGTTACACATACTCTTAAGTCTTATTTGTAGGTTGCTAATGTTTGCTGTTGGTTATAGTTAACACCCCAAAGCTATTTTGATCTACTTTGCGGTTAAACAAGTTTTTCTCGGCATCACGCATTTGTTTAGTACTACTCTCACAAAAGTTATTCTTATAGCTTGTACTTTTTTGTGTAGGAACATTTATTCAGATTAGTAATCAATATAAGTATGCATATAAACTGTTTGCACCTGTTAAAATGTTACGTTTTCCACGCAAGAATTTTGAAAATATTGGCTTTGTTACATAGATGGCGCCGGCAGCCGTGAGCTCATATCGCTCAAGGTCGCTGGCATTAAGTGTCGCCTTAAGTATGTAATTCTTTTTATTATATTATCATAATATTATCGCAAAGAAGTACATTTTACACACACAAAATACTGAATCTAAAAAATACTGTACAGAATTATTGTCTGTATGTAAATGTATGTCCGGGCAAAATGCAAAAACTACTGAATAGATTTAATTAATATTATGTATCAATATTAACAAAGGGTCGATACAACGTAAAGGCGTATTAGGACGTATGATGCAGGCATAGTATTTTTGCTGCATTATGCCATCCACGCAGACTGCGTCGCGCTAAACAGCTAGTGTAGTCTAATAAAATTATCTTAGACAATTTGTACGTCTGTCTAGATAGAGTTGCTGTTAGATAACTGACGAAAACAGGCCAGAAATAATAGTTTAGTGTGCGTGACAAGCTACGTCTTACACTCGCGTTTTGTATGACACTTTGTGTTAGTGTGCGTGAATTTCTCAAAACAGAGGTTAGTTCTAATGTCTAAATACAATCTTTTTCGACGTTTTCACATCTGTCATTCTCTAGATGTGTAAATGATCTAAGAAATCTTTAATATAAGCTTTGTATAGTACCTGACTCCCGTACACGGGCTTGCCTAGTAAGAGTAAAAGCTAAGATAATTTATAATTTTTAATGAATTTGTTACAGAAATGGAAGACATAGCAATCGTTTGGAGTTCTGGTTCGCCGGAAAGCTTGATGTGGTCGAAGTACCTGGTTGCGAGCTTTGACAAGATTATGTCCCAAAGAGCCAGGCACCATTATAGGTAATAATAACTAATAAACATAATGTTTTATTATATATAAAACATGTTTAGGTTAAGACTAACAACAGTCTTCATGTCTTATTACCAATACATGTTTATAAGGCTGTTTGAACAAATTAGATTGACATCCCCACCATCTGGATGTGTTCCTCTACAGTGCGGTTTTCAAGGAACTTCCACGCACAACGAAGCTGTGGAATGAGCTTCCTTGTTCCGGAACAATAAGACATGGATAACTCCAAAAAAAGCATGTACACCTTCCTTAAGGACCGCCAATGCTCATGTCATTCCTCTGACGTTAAAAGAAAATATGGCCGGCGGTGATCACTTAACATCAGGTGACACATACATACGTGTATGTATGCACGCAAGAAGTTTCTCACTTAGTTTTTCTTCTTTGGCCTAACAAAGCGAAAATCCTTAAAAAAAAATCTAAATCCTTATTTATTCCTCGTGCTATTCTACTTTTGTAGAAAGTTTTAGCTAAGTAGAGCAATGGTGCATTGTACAACATTAGGATTTAGGACAGTAAGGTCATATTTATAATATTTGTAAATGATATAAAAGGAGGACTTCGGTGGAATTTCGTTGCATGAAATATGTTTCAGGATGCATAATATATGAATAATACTTTCAGGGTGACGCCAATCACTGCGGAAGAACTAATGTCTGCAGATTCCCAGGATAAGCTGGATAAACTCGCGAAAGCTCAGCTGCAGATAGTGATCATGTGTCCAATCTTGATCCACAAAATGAGTGAGCTGAAACAAGAGCTTGCTTGTGATAATTTCTTCAAAGCCGAAAAAATTCTAGTCATGCTGCTAGGTGTCGAAAGAAATAATGTTTTGGCCCTGAATTCTGAAGGTAAGCTATATAATGGTAAAGGGGCCCCTGTTTCCGCAATTAAACCACACAGTTAGGTCCTTTTGCGTGCAGTGTTGTCCAGTGATTCCAACAAGCCCAGGTCTTTCCAGAAGTTCAGAACACTCCTGAAGTGTTCGCATACAGAAGTTTTACCAGTGGGAGGCTCCTATGCACAGGATGCCGGCTATATTATTGGTACCACAACGTTTCGGTCTGAAGAGCGCCGTAGCTAGTGAAATTACTGGGCAAATGTGACTTAAAATCTTGTCTCAAGGTGACGAGCGTATAGTACCGCTCAGAATATTTGGGTTTTTCAAGAATCCTGAGTGGCACTGCATTGTAATGGGCATGGCGTATCAGTTACCAACTGAACGTCCTGCTCAAGAGGTAGATGTAGAGTTGAAAAGGAAACGCAAAAGTAGAGCCTTTTATTAGAAAATGTGACAAAGAAATTGCCACTCTTTCATGATTCAATGCAATGTGATTAAAAAAAAAACATTCAACAGTATTCTATTTGAGTTAGCTAAAAAATATTGCTTTGAGAATTTTTTGTCTTAAGTAATGTTGTGCCTATCTATAATTGTTCTGTTTTTTTACATTGTTGTACACGTTCCCCCCATCTCTTCATCATTTTTTCTTTTAAGGCTATCCCATGAAATCGTCAAAATAGCGCAAAATTGAATCCATTTAACATGACACCAATACTATTTAACATGACATAGTTTTGTTGATTTTGTAAAGAAAAATATATTATATTTGAAATAAATTAAAAATGCTTCTATTTCTGAATTAAAACTATAGCGATCTTGAGCGAGAGAGGTAACCTAGCTCCGCTCGATTCCTCAAGGCCGTTGTCTCGATCTCCAGCCTTAAGCATCTAACCTTCACAAGTAACTTCAATAACGTGAATCCCCTTTACCCTACCATTATTTATTAATTGACATTATTTAATCAAATGCTTGTAATTCTGTCAGGATATCCAGCAATTTACTAAGCTATTTACTACTAGATCCATCCAATAATTTAAATGGCGCTTATCTGCTAAATAACACTATTTAAACAGTGTGAAACGCAAATGATGTCATTTCAATAGTTAAGTAGCGAGTAACCTATTCTTGTACATTACTATAACTTCAACTAAACTTGTACATTATGAAACAGCCCCTTAAACTATTTTATTATATTTATTAAATTCTTAGTGCGTAAGTAAATAAATTGTATTAAGATGGTACTTTATGAATAAAAAAAAATGGCAACAAAGTACAGATGTCAGAAGTGAAACTTCTTTAGATTTTTAAACCTGCACGATACAACGCTAGTAGGGAAGATCTTCTACTTATTCGCGGTGCCATGTGTGAATGTAGCATGAAGCTACGTTCGCACTTTCTCACTCTCATAAACTTTCTCACTCTTCTTGGATAAAAACGTCCCACATTTTCGTGACGTTTCATTCGTAAAAAAATTACCTTTTTTTTCCTAACTTTTGCGATTCCGCAGATTATCCGACTATAGACCAATGGCAAATGATGTCGGTCCGAGAGGACGATACCTCGTTTGTGGACACATTCCTGACCTCTGCTGTGGGAATACTTCGAACCAAAGATTGCAAGGACACCGCTACTGACAAGACCAGTTTTTCCATCGTGCCCAAGAAGGTTAAAATTGTAAGTTATAGCTAAGAAACTAGTCCAATCCATAAGTGCATTTTATGACCAGTATTTTATGCCAAAATAATTTTAGAAGAAACGCAAATTTTCTTGGTTCAAGTACCTACCATAAGATGATTTTAATTTGGAATATTAATTTAATAAAAATTCAAATGGGGCCCAGAGGCGCGGAGAATGTTCAAAATACTATCTTCGCGCCTCAATAAGGCTACTGGCTATTTGGTCAACGGATCAGCCTTCCTATCCAACGCGGTAATGCTGCCAGTATTCTTGGTACGCTTCCACGTAATGATAGTTTTAATTTTATGTAGTCGTAGTATTGTAAATATAGTCATAAGATTTGTTTTGTTTGAATAATAAATAAGTATAAATTCAAAACTGGATTGAAATCACTTATGGAACGTCAAAAACTACAATCTACTCGAAAATTTACGCCATTGACCCGAGAAGAACGGGCGCAAGAAACTCAGTGGGCTTCTTTTTCTATAAAAATCTTCATAACACAAACGTCTCTTAACAATTCTTTTTAATTTCGTAACATTAGTTTTGAAAATTTTCTAGGATCATATTGTAAAAGTTACTATACTTTTACTTACACTTACTAACTTCTACTTAACCGAGTAATAACAAGTTTATGTTTGTTCCTAGTGTTGACATTATGATTATCAGTTTCTAGAAAATTCGCTTATGTGCCTAAAGTACTATAGACAAAATTTAATCGTGACCCACACTAATATCATTTTCCTACTAAACAAGTAATAAACAAGTAGGTCGAAATTAGCTTGGACATACATTCCCTAAGTAACTATTATAATATTATTAGACGTACTAGCTGACCCGGGAAAAGTTGTTTTGCCATATAAATTGTATTGATCTTTTGCTTGCTAGTTGATAAGAGATGGCGCTAGTTGTATTCATTAGTAACAATTACACTTCTTTTATATTTTGTATAATTCAGACTATAGATTTTTAAATTATAGCCTATTTGTTATTCTGGTGTGTAAGCTATATTATTGTAAAGTTTCATCAAAATCTATTCAGTAGATTTTGCGTTAAAGAAGTTCAAACATACATCCAGACATACAAACTTTCACATTTATAATATTAGTGGGATTGAAAGTCCACTAATTGTTATACAATCTTTTTCGTACAAATATAAACTTAACTGTTTTAACGATTTTAAAAGAAATATCAGAAAAGTGGGTCATGAATCAATTTTCCTTAGATAATTTATACGTCTAGACAAAGCCTCTTGCTGTTAGACAACCAATGAAAACAGGCCAGGTTTATTACTTTAGTGTACGTGACAAGCTACATCTTACAATCGCGATTTGTATGACCATTTGTGTTAATGTGCGTGCATTGCTCAAAATAGATGTTAACTGTCAACCTCACACTAACACACGTGACATACAAATCGCAAATGTAAGACGAGTAATTTAAAATGTCTTTTACAAAGAGAACAAAGAAGTAACATTTAATATTATCATTTGGTACGCAGGGTCAGAGCAGGGTGATAGCATTACTCAACGATCCAATTAGGGAAGAGGACAGTATAAAGATAATGGTGGACAAAAAAGGCGAAGTCATACAGATACCTGCGTTCAAGAAACGAAACCCATATACGTTACAGTTTGATATCCCAGGTAAAGATATCTAAATAATATAACTGAAATTATAAATTTATTGTGAACTAATTAAGGGACGAGACGAGCATGACGTTCAGTTGATGGTATAATGCAGTGCCTTGAGACATAAAATGTTAAGTCTCATTTGACTAGAAGTTTCACTAAGTTAAGTTTCCCTCTAGACCGAAACACAGTAATGCTTACACTTTACTGCTTCACGGCAAAGAAGAGCGCCGTTGTGGTACCCATAATCTAGCTGGCATCCTGTCGCAAAGCAATGGTAAGACAGACTGCTCTACGTTAGAAAATCTACTAAACTGCATATCAACTAGATGGCGCTGTGTTCGTATATGTACAATGTGAAACAGCAACGCACTATTAATATTTTTTCTGTATTTGTTACTCATTCGGAGACTCGTAATAATTCATTTCGGGTAAATATACATTTGCGTATTTTAGAAAAGGAGGACTTGTCACATGTTGACTGTTGTTCCCCCAATCCCTTTAATATTAAGTTTGTCAAGTGGCAAATGGCAAATTTTAAAAAATATAATATATAATTCAATCTTCTTAGTTCGCATTTATCATTAGGTAATAGGCTCTAGAGGTGTGGTCATTGAGGGTTTTTATATTAATTTAATATAACTTGTTTTTGTCAATGGTCAACAGGATGAAATTACAGTTAAAACTTAAATCGTCAACGGGTTTTGAAAAATCGGTTAATGCATGTATTAATAACTTAGGTTCATAATATTATATTAATAACATTGCTAAATTTAATTTATACGTAGTAGATTCCTGTGCAAAGGACTAAGGAGCCTCCTACTGGTAAAAAAAATACACATATTACCGACTTAAGGAGTTAATACATGCCTGTGACCTTGGTCATAGGGCGAGAGCGGGTGACCAGCGCTATTATTCTCATAATTTCAAAATCGTATACGTTAAGTTCCGATTTTATCCACGTTTTGTTCTTGGCGGGCTTGGCATCGACTTAAAACCTATCAATAGGTAGCACATATAAATAATAGTATTTATTAATATTAAAGGTATAGGTTTGCATAAGATATGTATTAAATTAAATTTTTATTATGTTATTTTATAATTTAATTATGAGTTCTTTGCGTTTCGGCATTAACTTAGAAAATTGATCTGTTACTATACAGGAATATAATTTGCCTATATACGCGCCTCAATAAGGCTACTGAAAATCCAAGCGCTGGCAGCTATTTTGTTCAATCAGCCATCGGAATTGGTGATAGTGTTCTTGGTACACTTCCCTGTAATGAGAGTTTTAATTTATTGTAATCATAGTATTGTAAATATAGTTCTAATCATTGTTTTATTACACGTTGTAAATTATTCCAGAATCTTGTTTGGAGGTGTCGATGCTGGTGTGGGTCCGCGTTAGTAAGAACGGTCAGTCTTTGGGCCGGAGACAAATCAAATGTGAGAGTAGACTAAGAGAACTGGATCAACTTCTCCGAGCCTCTGACCATCCGCTGGAGTTTATGTGCCAGGTAAAAAAACATATCATCATCATCATCATATCAGCCGGAAGGCATCCATTTTTGTACAAAGGCCTCTACCAAAGATCTCCACGAAGATCAGTCCTGCTCTGCCCTCATCCAACGTATTCAGGTGATCTTGACCAGATCATCGGTAAATCTCATACGTTGTCACCATTTGTGGACTTTACTGCCCCACCGGCCATCTGTCCGTCGAACTATGTACCCTGCCCACTGCCACTTTAGTTTCATCAATCATTTGGGCTATGACGGTGATTGTGTTTCTTCTACTGATCTGCTCATTTCTGATTTCATATCGCAGAAAAACTCCTAGCATAGCCCTCTCCATTGCCCTGTAAGCGACCATGAGCTTTCTAATCAGACCCATAGTTAGCGACCATGTTGATCTAAAAAAATATATACTCAAATTCAAATAATCTTTATTCGAATAATCCAATCCCTAGTAATAGATCATTTAATGTGAAATTATTTAAAATATGAACGCCAACTTTCGATTCTTTGAATTTTAATTAAAATTATCAATATAACACTAGACTAGATCACTTGGTGTTGCGTAGAGACGTCGCTTCTTTGTGTGTCTTCTACCGTATTTATGACGGGGAGTGTTCCGAAGAGCTGTTTCACCTGATTCCTGTCGCTTCTACCTTCGATCGACACACCACAAATTAGGATATCATCCCCACCATCTGGTTGTGTGGCGTTCAAAGAACTTTCTTCCACGTAAACCAAAGCTGTGGAATGAACTTCCTAGTGCGCTGTTCCTGTGGCGATGCGACATGGGTACCTTCAAAAACAGCACGAACATCCTTAAAGGCCGGCAACACTCCTGTGATTACTCTGTTCACGGCGGTGATCACTTAACACCAGGTGACTCACCCGTACGCTCATTTGTCCCTCTCTTCCATAAAAAAAACGTTGACATAAAACTTTTCTTACAGACGTTGGGCTTCAAAACCACTAGCAAAGAACAGCTGGACAGCTGGATGCTTAATGCATTCCAGAAGAACATTCCACCTCACTTCAACCTGCTGTCTTCAACCGAACAGTATAACCCTAAAGCTGACGTATCAAGTAAGTAAATATCTACAGCCTTAGATAGACGTGGAAAAGAATTTACGCACACTAACACAAAGTGACATACAAATCGCGAGTGTAAGACGTAGCTTGTCACGCACACTAATAGGCTCTAGATGTATAAATTATCTTAGACCTATAGCTATCTAACAAGTAGAACAGGGTATCAGAAGATCTAACTGTATGGTACAGTAATCGTTCAACTTTTGGAATGAACTTTCTACTGCATTCTTTTTAGGTTGATATTGCATGTGTAAAACAAGCACTGTACATCATTTATAGATAGACTATGACAGCTGTGAAAACGTGTTTAGAACATAACAAACAAAAATGTATTTAGAACTAACCTCTATTTTGAGCAATAAACGCACACTAACACGCACAACGCGATCAAATCGCGAGTGTAAGACGTAGCTTATCACGCACACTAAAGTTTTTAACCTGGCCTGTTTTCATCTGTTGTCTAACAGCAAGATACTCTATCTAAATAAATTATCTAAGCGCTGAACTTTAGCTACGATCTTACTTAGAGATAACATGGCGATTTTCAGAAGCGTTACTGTTTTTTAAAGAGTAGGATCTACTTACCTGTACCTTTATAGTAAGATTATGGCTGAGGTAACTAAAACTAACTTATTATTGATTGTGTACCAGCTATGACCAAGCTACAGTGATCTTAGTCAAATCAAATCAAAATCACTTTACCCATGTAGGTCAACGAAATGACACTTATGGATGTCAATAGATTTCTTTTCATTCACATTTACTATCTTTTCGAAAAAGGTTGAACTTTTATGAGAAGAAAAGGTAAGAAATTCACTGCCTCTCCTTTAAATCAACATTTACATCTTCGTCGTTTAACAAATCATTTCAATTACAACATAATATGTAAAGTGATGCAACAATAATGAAATTATATTTGAAGTTACTAAGAATGAAAGACAATTATGGGTATTTACAAAAATCATCGAACTTTTAAGCTCAGAAAACAATTACTTATATTTGAACTGAACACGAGAAATGCACATATTGTTCTACTAATGCGGAAATATTTATTATGGTCACGTTCGTGTCATTGTAAAAAATATAAATAACTCCGATATACGCGACGTGGGTTCAACAAAACTTATGACAACCCTTTACGTGCAGATTGTAGACAAGATAAATGCGTTATATTTATTTATTTGAGTTATTATATAGATTTTTGCATTCACCAACCAAAATATGTTGTTTTGTTAACTATATCTTGCATGCTTTTGATATTTACATATAATTCAAATTCAAATATTTTTATTCAAAATAGGATGTGACATCACTTATTGAAAGTCTAAAACTACGACCCATTCCAAATCGAATGCCTCACAAGTGAGTAGAATGGGCGCAACAAACTCAGCGGGCTTTTTTTTTCATCAAATAATATGTTTACAAAGTAATATTGTACAATTAAACTTATTATTTCATATTCCTGTGGTATCAGTGAGAAAGTCATTCATGTTTTTTAATTCTTTTGAATAACGTAATTATTTTGTTTAGAACATTTTCTGGGATCTTGTTGTAAAAGCATATACATTGCCTCACAAAAGACTTAGGTCGCCTACTACTCGGCTAAGTCGATTATGAGTCTGTTAGGCCCTAAGTGCCTTTTCACATGCTCACGGTCACGATACGGTCGCCATGCCGTGTTAAGTAGAAATGTATGAGCTACAATGACAGTTACCCGTGCCTATTCACTTTATACACTGTTTTGACGCGGCCACCGTCTTTCCAGTAATGTATTGACTTGTATAGCCTCGTTCACATGAACACGGGCGGAACATGGTGACGTGTTCATTCTAGTATCTCGATAACACTCGTAGGTATTGCAACCACCCCTCGTCGCTGCCGGGCGACCTTGCATAAGGCCCGTTTTCCACCAAAGCGGAGAGGAGAGGAGATGTGTTTTAACAACCAATCAGATTTCGTTATTTCCACATTTCCTCTCCGCCTAACTTCGACGGAAATTAATCAAGCGGAGAGGAGGGAGAGGAGATGTCTCATTTTTCTATAGAATGTTCAGAATTTGAACCCGTGTACATATGAGACAGCTTGCACGGCACGGAGCCGTGCCGTTTACACGATTACCGTATTTTTTTTATGACAATAAGGGACGAGACGAGCAGAACGTTCAGCTGATGGTAACTGATATGCCCTGCCCATTAGAATGTAGTGCCGCTCAGGATTCTTGATTAGCTCAAAAATTCTTAGCGGCACTTTCACTAGCTACGGCGCCCTTCAGACCGAAACACAGTAATGTTTACACATAAATGCTTCGCGGCAGAAATAGGCGCCGTTGTGGAATCCATACTATAGCCGGCATCCTGTGCAAAGAAGCCTCCAAAAAATATATACTTGATGGCCTAGGATGCAAGTCTATAGACCTATGACTCAATTTAAGTTGAATGTTGTGTTGTCAGGTGGCGAGGAGTATCCGACACTGCTGCACTGGGCCGCCCGGTTTGGTCTGGAGCGCGTGTGCTGGCAACTGCTGGAGTGTCCCGGTGGAGCGGCAGCCCTGGCGCTTCGCAACCATCGCCACCGCACACCTGCAGACCTGGCTCGAGACTACAAGCATTACAAGCTAGCCGACATGCTCGCTGACCATCTCGTGAGTTTCATTCCATACCTACTATATTGCAAATAGGCCTTTGTCCAGCAGTGGACGTCTTTCGACTGAAATAATGACATTGGTAAAACTTCGTTTGTCCGTAAAACTATAAACTTATAAAAATAAAATAAAAATAATGACGCCTATAAGTTTACTTACGCCTAAAGCTGTTTTAATACCATTGGGTATTGACCACTTGATCCTTATTATATTTTTTGCAACGACATAGGCATCGCAATAATATTGGGATTTGCAAATCGGTAGTGGAGTAAGAAATCCTACTTGATAAACATATTTAACCTGTATTTAAAAAACAATTTCACTTTTTGTTTCAGAAAATTAACGAATTTTCAAATATGTATTACTATCTCAAGAACATGTCTGATGACAATAATGGCAAAGATGAAGATCAAGACGGAGAAAATGTTGTTGACAATGAGTTACGTATTGTAGAGTCATCAGACACAGTCGATTCACCCACACGAGAAAATGCAAAGAAATCAGACGTTGACTTTATCACTGATCCGTTTAGCGAAGCATGCACGCAAAGTTTGGAAGAAAATCTAGACAAGATGGATATTAAATCTAAGAAACAACGGCCTAGCCTACAGATACCTAAAGCAGAACAATTATACCAAAACGATTTTCAACTTAGAGAGACTGAAAATAGAATTCAAATAGCTATCGATCATGACTATATAATACATCCATCTAATATAAAAGTTGAAAGTCCTAAGTTCCGACCGAACAACCTGTATGCAAACAGTTCAAGGCTTTTCGCACACCAGTCAGATATATTCCTATATTCTCCCACCGAAGAAACCAAAGCATTTATAATAGAAACACCGACATCTGATATAAGTCAGATAAATTTGAACACCAAAGATAATCGTAACAGTGGAAATTCAGTTAAATCAGGAAAAGACGCAACCGGACAAGATGAACTCGCTGAAATCATAAATGACTTCAAGAACAATGTGTTCACGATTTCTGAAGTTGAAAAGTTAGTCATGGAATGGAAGCATCGAAATGAAACACAACAGTCTATGAAAGAAAAACAGGAGCAGTTAAATAAAATGCGTGAAGAATATGATAAAATCCAACAGAAAATCAAAGATAATTTGAAAAGACCAACACCGTTTGAGAGGGTCAAGAAAATATTTTCAAAGAATAAGAATAAACGTAAGTCACATTTATACTTGCTAACTCAAAATTGCATCTAGATTTTATAGGGTATTTGGTAAATGAAATTATAGGCAACAATGATATAACTCTACCAATGTAATATTATAACATACGCCTTGTTTATTAGGATACACTAAGTCAGGATTCTTGAAACCAAGAATTCTGTAGTACGTATCGAAATTCCTATCGTCACTAGCTACGGCGCCTTACAAACCGAACCACATTTCTGTGTAAAATGTGTTATTTTATATTTTTTTAGATCCCGACAATAACACAGGAACCATCGAGAAACGGAACGGTAATACCAGACCCAACAGCAGTCTTAGCGACAGTGAGTATCTATTATAGCAACAACATAAAGTGTTTTCTATGTTTTACATAACTTTCGAATTATTAAAACAAAAAGACCGCTGTGTCTCTTGCGCCCGTTCTTCTTAGGTCTGAGGCATACTATTTCGAATGAATGGTGGCTTTTGACGTTCAATAAGTGCACTTAATTACCAGAGCTCATAACCAATATAGACTTACTTAAACCATATTAGTATTTTTTAACACAATTTTTTTTTCTTAGGTTCATCATCGTCGGGTCGTCTCAGCACAGTGAGCGGTGGAAGTGTTGGTGAGACCAACAGCGTGCAGTCGGAACACGACGATAAGGCTAGATCTATTGTAAGTACCAATTTTAACTTCAAATTACTTGCAATACTAAATTTAAATGACAAACAACATGGGAAAACAACCTGTTACTCAGTTCCAATAAGCGTACCGTTACCTAATATAAATTTAAAGTTTGATGTGACAAATATTTTATTTCTATATACTTAGTCTGGCCATAAATACTTCTTCTTGGTCTGGCCTTTTCCCATTTTATTTGGGGTCGGCCCTCCGTATCATGTGTCTCCAGGTGGCTCGGTCCTGGGTCGTCTCTTTGTTTATGTGGGCATCTTTCAGGTTCTTATTTACTATAGACATCCATGTGATTCGGAGTCTTCCTCGTCCTCGAGGTTTAGTTACTATATCTAACACTTTTATCTGCTCATATGGTTGCATGGTCGCCTCATAACATGTCCGTACATCCGCAGACGGCTCTCCTGCAGTTTATCTGGGATAGGTCTTACTTTAAAGGTGCCTCTTATGTGTATGTTTCTGACCTGATCCAGCCTAGTTACACCACCTGCCCACCTGAACATCTTCATCTCTGCGCAGTGCAATAGTGCTGGCCATAAATATTGTTACAATTAAAAATAAACAAAATAATATTACATTTGAATTTGTAATCTGTCATTTTAAAGTGATTGTTCACTGAGTTTTCTCATTTTGGCGCCAATACATTGTACCTACAATATATTGCGATATTAAAATGATGTGGGGTGATAAAGAAACCCGAATCGCTGTGATTGCATTGCACAATGTAGGTATGGAGCAAAATGCAATTTTTAAAACTCCATACGCTTGTATTAATAGGTACAACGAGACCTCTGTTTTTGACGGAAAATAATCTGGCTTAAATTAGTGTATATTTATCTATTTAACTAACATACTGAATAAGGAATATATGTTTTTTGCAATAGACAATTTTTTTTTCTTTGTTTCAGTATTTATGGCCAGACTAGGTGTAGTATATAACATTCTCGTGTGATTTTTGTAGATTGTGTTGAAATAAGGAGTCTTAAATTTTCATTTTGTTTTTTAGATATCTTCGAGCACGCTAACTATGAATTCCACTTGTGACGGCGACAGCAGACTCGACGATTATTTAATCCCGCCCCCGCCGCGTCCGGTCAACGGATGTCCTCAATTCACAACATTTGGACATCCCAAACACGACAATAGGTAAACTTAATTGTCAATTTATCTCATCTACACAAATGTTTAGCTTGTTGACTCATGCCGTTAGCTCTATAGCTTCCTTTACAACACAGTTATAATTAAGGCAAATGAAAGGATTATTGTTTTGATAGATTGTGGGGGTCAAACCACTTGACTATAACTGGTACTATTTCATTATAATATTATGTGTGTATGTGTAGAATATGAATCAGACAATTCGATGTCATATCGCCTAAGCTGTTCAACACTGCATTGGATGATGTGTATAAGCTTCTGGACTGAATTTCTTGTATGTTCTTCTCACGAGCTCAAATTTTACGAACATATGGTAAATTCAGTAGTTTAAAAGAAATATTTGTGGTGACGATTCAAAAGCGATTAGTGTATGCCTAATTGAATAAAGTTTATTAGACTTAGAGACCATGGAAGACTTAAGCCATATTATGCTCGATGGCCTCAATACAGCTTCCCAAGCAGTAGGTCTCAAAATGAACATGAACAAGATGAAGATCATGTCAAATGTCCATTTCGCACCTACTCCTGTAACAACCTTTGGGAACTGTACTCTCGAAATTGTTGACGAGTACATCTACCTTGGACAAACAATCCAGTTAGGCACGTCCAATTTCGCGAAAGAGGTCACTCGTCGAATCCAACTCGGATGGACAGCGGTCGGGAAGCTCCATAAAAATCTTCTCGTCCCAAATAGCCCAGATCGTTGCACAAAGAGCACAAAGCTCAACGTACAGATGGCTCTTGGGGCAGTTAAGTCCTCGAAAGGTGACCACGTACCTGACTCCTGGTGTTGGCAGCTGTCCGCAACACCAGGTCGAAACGTTGAGTCTTTAATTTGGGAGTACGCTCTTAGCTTGAAGTTCCCTAAGTCTTGTCGACTCTAAGTGGTGAAGGTAGGAAGGCAGCATGAGGCGAGAAATTTCTTCGCGCAACGCGCATTTGCAGACTAAAATTTCATATTTTGACGATTAAGTCAATGCGAAAACCACCGGACAGTGCGGTGGTGGAATTCAGCCGCTGGTATCAACCCGAACAGCTCCTTGAGCACTCCCCGTGATAAATACGATTGAAAATGCATAGAGAACCCACATCTCTACGCCACGCCAAGGAATCAAGCAGATCGGAGATGACATGAGCGTCGATGATTCGAGCCGCTTTTCCTTGTATGCAAAAATACAAGAAGATGTTACTGCAGTGCAATTCTTATAAACAATTCATTTTCTTCTTTCTTATTATACCTATTTTTAATTAAACTTAACTATTACTTATGTTTCAGAGGTCAACACATGGCTACAATAGTCGAGAGGGAGACTTCGGCGTCACGCGAGCGACTCGACTTCGATTCCGACTCGACTCATTTACGAATGAATTTCGGCGCGCGCGAGCGTTCGGCGTTACGATGTGACGATAGAGACGGGGCCCACTTGTATATGAATATATCGGCTACTAACCCTTAGGTTATATTATAAAGAAGTATGAAACAAAGATGACAAACTATCATGGTGTTAATATGTTATGGGATGTGAACAAGTTTGTAAGCTTCAACGCTGTTCTGAACGTTATGACAAAATGATGGGCGTAAAAAAACCTAAAGTCAGCTCAAAAGCTAAAATAATTTATACGTCTAGATAAAGCCTCTTAATGTTAGGCAACGGATGAAAACAGGCCGGATTTATTGGTTTAGTGTGCGTGATTTACGTCTTACACTCACGATTTGTATGTCACTTTGTATACGTGCGCGTGCATTAGTCAAAATAGTGGTTAACTGGCAAATTCAATTTTTTCGTTGTTTCCATGATGAACGTATAAAGCATCTAATGCGTAAAGTTAATTCGTGTGCTGTTCTCAATCACTAGGTATACTTATTAGGATTGTTTTAAATAAAATACTCGCGTACCATTTTTTTAAATCAAAATACACCCTATGATATGCGTTTATACATAAACTTAGAATTTGCTATCGTATAGAATGACCTAGCAGCGTGATCAATTTTGGTTTTTTACAGCTGAAATTAAGCTGAGCTTAAGCTAAAACAGCCCTCAGCTAAGTTTTACGTAAGTAAAATCAGAGCAAAGTCTTAATACGCTCCATAAATCTCATCTTAGACTCTTGATTGGGTCATCCTGCATGTCGGTTCATCTTTTTATTCCAACCAGCCCAGTTCACCCCAAAGAGCTTCAGTTTCTATTCCCGACTGCTTCTGGCATCCGGGAACGATACTGGAGACCGGAGGATTTGAGCCCATTCTTCAGAAACGCTCATGCACTCTGTGTTATTCATTCATATAACAATCACTCACTCAATAATTACTTGTCTGAGACAGGCAGAGCTTGCAGACCTCCGTCTTCCTCTTATTCCTTTGCCCTGACTTCACTCTTAGGCATTCTTTTATGTCAAATACTTATTCGTAAAATGAATTTTAAGACAACAAGTGAACCTATGTGGCATCGCTGCATATTGTATTTTTTAAAAATCCCTCTTCCACGTAGGTACATGAAAACCACATGAGTGACTTGACTTACTATTAGTGTTGATACACTAATAGTAAGTCAACTCCTTTCTGCCGCTAAATACCTACAAGGATATCTCAAAGTCTAGTGGCTAAAAAAAAGCATAGATTGGCTCAAAAAACTTGCTATGAGATATTGACTTACAATCATTCAAGCACAGGTGATGCGAATATTTAAAGTATAAAAGTACTAATTTGATTTAAAAAAAATCACTTAATATCAAAATCGTATTGTGGCATAATGAGAACACCAAATAGATTTCATGTCCGTGACATGCCTAAATACAAGTACCGATACGCAATCTAGCAAACCGGTATCTTTCACACCACATCCCCATGTTGCTTTGTGTAATAGCCGAGTTATGACAAAACTGTGGTTTAGTCCCCTTCTATCAGGTAAATCCAGTGCCGGATTACCCATTAAGCAAGAGTAGCATTTACTAGGGGCCCCGCGCGAAATGAGGCCCCGCATATTTAACCCACTCATCTCTGCCTGAGCGTAAATTTTTGAATGAAACTTATTAAGTAGAGTTAGTATGTGTTATATTGAATTTACTTGATGTCACAGAAATGTGAAACTTAGACAAGTCAGATACTCGGTAGCCGACTATTTCCAATATATCTAGTAGTATATTATAAACCACTAATATGACAATATTATTGTAGATTTTAGAATAAAATTGTTAAAGTTTTAAAACCTAGTTAAAATTATGAAAATGCTGTGGTAACTTATAATTGAATTAACTCGTATTCATATTATTACTACCTATATATGTGTGCACGTAAAGAGAGTAATTTGTTAGTTGCCCTAATGAATAAATAAAATATAGATCGTCTCTTTGAAAGAATTTGCTACGGGGCCCCGCGGTTGCATAATCCGGCACTGGGCTATAGATCCGTAGCTTCATTATTCTAATTCCACAATAACAGCATTTGTCATCATTGTTTAATTCATCCATATTGAAATCGATAAAACAACATTCTACAAGACTGAATAAAATTTGGAGTTACTTTTTTTTGTAAATATTGTAAATATTTATTTTCTATTCAATAGCTAAATACGAATACAGCTACATTATTTATTTGATAACTGTAAAGGTACAAAAATATTCTTAAGTTAGTTTAAATTTGATGTGTATGTACCTACCCTATAATTTAGGAGTTCGTCTCCTACGTATAATTTAGAACTAAGATTTTATAAATACTTTTATATTTATAACTTTCCGAACAATGCATTTATATGATACAATAAATGTTTAATGTATACTTTTGGTTGTTTTTTTATTGCTAGATTCCGCATGTTCAAGAACAATAAAGATTCTCCAGTGAGTCTCCAGGAGGCTCCTTTGCACAGGATGCCGGCTAGATTATGGGTACCACAACGGCACCCTTTTTCTGCCGTGAAGCAGTTATGTGTAATGTAATGCGAAACACAGTAATCTGTGTTTCGGTCTGAAGTGACTTAATAACTTATCTCCCAAGGTGACGAGCGCAATTGTAATGCCACTCAGAATTTTTGGAGAAGTTTTTCCAGAATCCTTAGTGGCACTGCATTGTAATGAGCAGGGCGTAGCAAATAACATCAGCTCAACGTCCTGGTCGTCTCGTCCCTTACTGCGATAAAAAAAGATAATAATATGTTTTAAAACATAATAATCTTTAGTGCAAATTTTTTTCTTTAGAAACCTACCTGGCACAGAACACTGAACTTAAGTACCCATAGCTTTTTAAATATCTTTATATTATATAATAAATTTTATAATGTAGTTCATTTTAAAACAGTTCTCTTGGATAAAAAAGAAAGTTATTAAAATAACTTATTTCGACATTATTTCTGAAAATTATTATGTCGTTGATAAATATAAAGCAAAACAAGCTCGTTGGGAATATCTATTAAATTATAAACATAACTCATTTCTAATAATAGACAGAATTTTCTAGAAAAATGAGAGTGGTACAACGAACTATCGGTACCAAAGTTAAATATTCAGATTAAGCTCATCGTACTCAGCGATGGCGGCCCACTATCAAGTGAGGCTCAAACTAATCTGTTGATAAAAATCATCTCTACGTGGAGTTAAGTATTACATAATATAGAAAATTCTAGAAATTGCAACACTAATTATCATTAAGACACGTCTTAGCAAGTGGATTTAGAATTTGAACTATGGACTCAAGTAGTTTAAGTCTGTTGCTAAGTAATGTATAAACATACAAAAACTATATAGTTATGTCAATGAAACCTGATTATATTTAAATACTAGCTGACCCGGCAAACGTTTTGCCATATAAAATATTTTTAGAGTTTAAAAGTTTCTTGGATTTACTTAATTACTTTATTTTTCTAAAATAAAAGATTTTTTCTAAAGTAAACGTAGCCTAAGTTACTCCTTATTACATCAGCTACCTGTCAATAAATCCCGTCAAAATCAGTCCAGCCATTTCCGAGATTAGCCGGAACAAACACAACAAACACACGGAACAAAAATTGTACCGTATATATATATTCATATAATATATGAAGTATAAAACGGTTATTTCAATATTACAGACACTCCAATTTTATTTATATGTTTAGATATTATACCTAGCTACCTCTGCGAGTTAGTATGTTTTCATTCAATCTAGTGTGATCTAAGATGAGCTATGACGTTCCTATGGGTGTTCCTCAAGGGTCTCACTTAGGTCCAATTCTATTTTAAGTCTTTCAATGAGAAGCAATTTTACATATAATTTCTTATTTATTAATTGAAAGGAAGTAACACCCAGCTTTGGCCAATTTACCAGGCTTCATTTGGAGAAAAGAAGTTTGTTTTAGCTTATTATCGCGTATTCCACTTGTAATTAGTTAAATAAAACACAAAATATTTTATAAGAATGGATTTAATCCCGATTTGAAATTATTTGTTTACATTTCATTTTACAATAATTACGTATACATCAAAAAAGTTAACAAAAGGCAAAGATGCAAATATTTTTTTTAGATAATTTATATGTCTAGATGAATCCTCGTACAGGCAACGCATGACAACAGGCCAGGTTTATTACTTTAGTGTGCGTAACAAGCTAAGTCTTGCACTCGCAATACGTATGCCACTATATTTTAGTGCGCATGCGTTGCTGAAAATTTAGGTTAATAATTCGGAGCTCTTTTTTCGTCGCATTCATATCTGTCAGTCTATGTAGACGTATAAATTATCTAAGATAAATTTAATAAATAATACCTAACACAAGAAAATACAAAAGTTAAAAAATGATTATTGTTTTTATAAAAATTAAATAATAAATATTTTTTTTATTAATCTTAGTGACTTCGATAATTATGCATGTCTAATATCGTTGTATATTTGGTGTTACGTTACTAGTCGGTAAAATCATAATATTATTTAATATTTAGAGCGATTTTATCATTTTAAAATCCATCTAACATGATAAAAAACACCCCGTATTTAAAATGCGTAATTAAATTGATTTTATTCGTTATTTATCGTACAGTAATCTCAAACACTCGTCCGAATGTGCGCTCTGTGTCGCACTCTTACGGTAGGCATAGTGATGTTCCACTGTCGTATCGATGTTATGAGAGAAATAAAAGCAATATTTATTATATGTACACAACAGACAAGTATGTTTTTTCTTGCAAATAATAATAATAATAATTGTGCTATAATCATTAATAATAATACCCCGACAATCCATTTTACGAAAAGTGGTTAATTTCCCCATCGAGATTTACAAATGAAACATTCGTATAACCTAAAATAGACTCGAAACATAATATAGTTTGATTCGAATTCATACCAAATTGATAGATAGGCAGACAAGTACAACTATCGATAAACGGGCTCGTCCGTCCCATGCGCACTGATGATTTATGCTACAGCGAGTGATTGTCATTAGTGTAAAAACGCCGAAATACGCGAACAATCATTATTGTTAGTATTATGATAGCTATCATTGCTATCCATGCTCCCACGAAACTCCAGACGAACGAAATAACGTTTTTGGTCTTAGAAGGAAACTGCACTTTTCACCACTCAAATTCGTCTAGAAAACCCGTTAAAATTAATTAGCTGTCTAACTTAGTCTGATGGAAAAAACAATATTGAGGAGCACATTGAGAACATTACAAACATTCAAGAAGTCTTTTTAGTTTTCATCACTAGATACTTTCATATTTATATAATCATAACAAATAAATAAAATTCATAATACAGTCCACTTTTATCCTGTGTTACTACAGGGCTCCAAATCTAGATTGTTCTTTTCACGCCTGACAAATAGAATTTGTTAAGTGCCCGTAATTACAACTTCTTTCACAGGCGGCAACGTTCTTGTACTTCCTCTGGTGTTACTACCGGCGGCGGTGATTACTGATTACCATGAGTTCACCCCACACGCAAGTTATTACATGATTTTTTTTTTCATTTGCTTATAGTGCGGCGATAAAATTATTATGTATATGGATAAACACACTACTTAGCTATTATTGACTAAACTCTGTTCGACGAGAGTGAATAAAAATTAAATGATTTCAACATGGTTTTTACGCATTTTCAATCTATGAACGTAGCATCAAACTAGGCATTTAGACTTTACTGTGCCAGGAAAAGATATATTTGCTTGTAAATTCATTTATCTACGCCCATGCGTTAAATCCTCTATTAAAGATTCTAAAACTGTTAGCTTATTGCCTACATTAAAACACTCAATGTCCTAATAACCATTACATCATCAAAACGAGTGTTGTAATGAAATTCAGTACAACATTACATTATCCGTTTTCACAATAACACTCCTTTGGTTACGAGGACTGGCTTTTTTTAAATATTAGCAGTAAGCTAACTGTTTCAGAATCTTTTATGTAGAGAATTCATATTAGGGTAGTAAAGTTTTGTATGCAACTGTTGATAATTAGGTATTAAAACACTCATGTGATACTATTATCATAAACCCACATTCGTGTTATAATACAAGGGTTATTAAGGGGTTTAATAACACAATAGTTACATAAATAACTATAACATATGTGTCCCTCGTACCACATACTTGATACAGATTGCGATAGTTAAACGACAGTCGCGATACGTCCCATAGTATTTATCAACTCTCGGCGAACAGACAATTTAGACATTAAAAAAAAAACAATCCATTATTACTTCTATTAATAATTGATAAATAATACCGTACAATTTACTATAGTTAATACCATAATTGTGCACAACCGAACAGGTGAGAAATTTTCTAAGAATTTGCCACTGGTAACATTAGGTTTCTTAAGCGTAAGTTTATTGCACTTGATGATCAAAACTGCTTAGGGAATTACAAGATATATCTTTAGAAATTTCAACAACTTCAAGCCTTTGTCAAATTACGTGTTTTTATTGTTTTTAAATACTTTAATAAATTTAATAACATTCTTTTATTTATTATTCACAGCCATTGCCACAAATAAAAGGTTTCATTTTAGTGTCGTATTAAATTAAATTATATCGATACATCAGTTCCAAAATGAAACAAGTCTAAAATTCGTTGAGTTTGTGAAAAGTATGAGAAATTTTTCCAAAACCCATAACTCACCATTACCATAGAGAAACAAGTCGATAAGTGAATGCAGTTTAGTTACTTCCAATAAATATTTTCCTTTCATACATTAATGAAGTATTTCGAGGTGTTGTTTGAATTTTGTTTGAGAACTCTTCTGTGAATTGTTACTCTTTGAAACTGAGATATCGATATTATGTGACATTAAGAAACTATTTAAAAAAGGAACCATGAGGTATCTTCTAATATACTAATAATATTTCTATCACGAATCTATAGGCTACAAAAAGATTTATTTCAAGGCATTGATAGTAATGTCATCGTTAACGAATCGATTTATAAAACCCCGATTTTACTGTAAGATTTTTTATCCTAGCTCTATAGTAAACTATTTTATACTAGGTTTAAAGCTTCTTAATTCATTGTTTCTTGTCCGGGGTATAAAGCCATTCAAGATTATCAACACTTTTCATAATATTTTATTGATATTTCATATCATTTTAAATTAAATATACCCTCAATTACCAATGTTCCGTTTAGTACCTGTTAAACCTTAACCTCGCGTTTTGTATTTTCTCTTTTTTAGGTACAGGCTAAGCCCAGTGTACGGCCAATTAGTGAGATAGCCACAACCACCATAGTGCATGGTACAATCCAAAAAATATATAATCATCCAAAATTTGTGAGTTTTCTTGATTGTCAATCGTTGAAACGAAACTCTGCAGATGATCGACGTGATATGGCAGTCTCGTGACAGAATTTGACACTCAAGAATTTGGATAATTATGGATTTCCGCCAAGTAACGCCTAATTCAATAATAAAGATATAATCCTATAATTCCCAACCAGAATTGAGTTAAACACTTTTTAATCACAAAAATGTTGTATCACTTTCGACGTGAATGTGTCCATTGGTGGTATTTTTGGGTGGAGGCCGGGTCAAGATGGCTTGGTACATTGACCAGATAGCCAAGGGTCTCATGTAGCCGATGGAGCGATGGTTCCCATTTTCATACAAGGCCTCAGGAGTTTCGAAAGCTAAGCCCATTCTGGTAAGAGTGTTGTACAATCCCCCGGCTGTTACGAACGCTTGCTCGTGCATACCTAAAAATGGAATTAAATCATTTATAATATTCTTTTAATGGAAAATCAATAGCAAATCTGTTGGTCATGATTATGTTTCTGTATTTTTATACTTAAAGCATTGACGTACACTAAACAACTAGACTCAGAAACACACTCAAAAATTGTCTGAAGCAAATGTCTGCCTACGCGTCTATTAGGCAGAGTTTTGTTCAGTTGTATTTTGACCGCGCTTTGAATACAACGCCACGCAATTATAAAGTGTTCAGTGAAAAACTGTCCAAATAACAGCATATCCAAACTTAAAAAGGATGGAGTGTCGTATTTCAGGTAAGTGCCCCTTTAAATTAATAATATTATGTCAATAACTTGACGATTTTAATCATTTTGTTAAATAAATAAATTTCCATCGCCAACGAAATGTTCGAAAGAGACGACCTCTTCTTCGTATCTTTCGCACGCAAGATACTGCCACGAAAGGTGTTATATGAATGAATGTTTTAATGTTATTTGTATATCTATTTAATGATAGAAGTTAATCCTTATATACAACGCCACTCGGACATTTTTGACGACCTTTTAATAAGCGATTGTGAGTCTATTAGTTTATAGTACGACAATAACTAAAAGGGACAAATGGAAACCTGGTATGAGATGAAAACCGCAACAACAGGTTTTGGTATACTGTGACGAACTGTAGACTATAATGTTAGATTGGTTCTCAAGTGATTGGTCTTGATTTCACGATGGATGAACCACGCGAGAAGTTTCTTACCATTAAATTATTAACAAAATCTTGATATAAACAAATCTAAAATTCGGCTAACATCTTAAGCACTCAGCTATTGTAAGATTCTGTCTCAATTCAAATTCAAATATTTTATCACTTATTGAACGTCAAAAACTCCCATTCGAAAATGTATGCCTTAGACTTGAGAAGAACGGGAAAGAAACTCTTCTTTTTTTAAACAACATTTTGTCACAATATTATATATTCGTATATTAAAATTATTAAAAAGGGCTCTGTTTATATATTATTATTTTATTGTGCTTTATATTTAAAAGGCTGTTTGTCATTTTATTATTTAGAAAATTATCCAACATTTATTTCTTTAATAGAATTTTTAAGCTATTGCATAGCTTCTATCGCGGGCCTTGAGCGTGGAGACCGAATCCAGAAATTCCGTAACGAAAATAACCTAACACTTACTTACTAGATGTATATAGATATTTCGGCACGGTCATTACAGTTGCCGTGGAACAGCGGTTATAACGTATGCTTTTTGTGCAGAAGATCCTAGGTTCGAGCCTGGGGTAAATCTTGATTTTTTTTAAATTCTTTATTTTTTTATCACGTTTTGTTAATTTTTATTATTATGCCAAGCATTTTTATTTAGTTTCACCTGTCCCGTTGTCTGTCTGTAATCAAATCTTGCTCATTAAATTATACTCACTTCCTGTTTGCTTTTTTTAAAATTAATTTTATCAAAAAAAAATGCATAAATAAAATAAATAAATAATTATTATTGCATTAGTCGATAAAAAATGCTATTCAATAGTTTTACCGCGGCAGTCCCCGAGTGCCAACGTCTTTTTTATCTTGCAAGCTGTCTGTCGACTATACTGTAACTCTGTAAAGCTGTAACACTCCTAATGAATTAATAAACTACTGAACCGATTATAAACAAATTTTCGCCTCAGCACTCCCCATCCGTGAACCTCTTGCCCGTTTGCCCCCTATTGTATAAAAACGAAATTATTTCAGCCAGCTAGTACACAATAGTGGTGACAGTTACCCTCGTACAGCATCAGCGCGGCCAGACCGTAGGTGACGCCGGTCCACACCTCCTCACTCTGCAGCGCCGTGGTGTCAACATGTCCCCCTCCCCGCGCGTTCCTCACGAATCCGTTCACCGCGCCGCACCTTCCTTCCAGAAACTTCTTCACGTTGTTGTCGAATATCGTCTGCAGCGCTCGTTTCACGTTCGCCTCGGGGAACACTTGCTCGGTCCAACCAGACGCACGCAGGAACCTACACGAGAGACGTTATATAATACAATCTAATATATTATGTATAAAATTCTCGTGTCCCGGTGTTTGTAACAAACTCCTCCGAAACGGCTAAACCAATTTCTTTGACAATTTTGTGTGTATATCGGGTAGGTCTGAGAATCGGCTAACATGTATTTTTCATACCCCTAAATGATAAGGGTAACCCCTAAAAAATTGGTTGTAGTTCAGTAGACGTATGAGTTACAAGAGGCTTGGTAGCTGAAGTATGATGCAAATCGTCTAGTTTTTTTTTATGGAATAGACACATAATAATAATAAACACCGCACAAGGAAGCTCATTCCACAGCTTTGTAGTGCAAGGAAGTACCTTGATAACCGCACTGTAGAGGACCGCCACACATCCAGATGGTGAGGATAATATCCTAACTTGTGGCGTGTCGTGCGAAGGTGTAATTCGGCGGCAGGAATCAGAATCTAGTTGACCAACTAACGTCATGGTGCCTAAGGAAGGTTAGGAAGGGTTATAACTTCAAAAGTAAACGCAACTTCCCAGTCAAAAAAGCTTGGTGTACTCAGTAAGGCGAGACAGTATTTCACTAAAAGCCACCGCCTGCAACTTTATAAGGCGCAAATTCGGCCTCACATGGAGTACTGTTCTCACCTCTGGGCGGGTGCTCCCCAGTACCAGCTTCTTCCATTTGACCGCATACAACGAAGAGCGGCTCGAATCATCGACGATCAAGTCATCTCCGATCGGCTTGATTCTCTAGCATTGCGTAGAGATGTGGGTTCTCTCTGCATCTTCTACCACATTTATCACGGGGAGTGTTCAGTGGAGCTGTTCGGGTTGATTCCAGCGGCCGAATTCCACCATCGGACATTACGTGCAAAGTACCATCCGCATCACGTAGACGTCTGGCATTCCACAACCGCGCGTTTTGTTCGAAATTTCTTGCCTCGCACAGCCACTTTATGGAATCAACTACCGGCAGCGGTCTTCCCGAACAGATACGACTTAGGGACCTTCAAGAAAAAAGCATACTCCCACCAAAAAGGCCGGCAACGCATTTCTTGACACACCTGTTGTTGCGGATGTCCATGGGCGTTTGCCTCACCTCTCCCTATCCCGTGAGCCTCTTGCCCGTTTGCCCCCTCTCATATATAAAAAAAAAACGTACCAGTGTCCTGCAAGCTGATCAGCCATTACAACCTTCTTGTTAGAAGGTTTCGTGTCGAAGAGATAGTAGGAGCCGTTCCACAGTTTCTCTTCGTAAGACTTCTTGGCCAGTTCCAATAAATCCGCGAACTCCTTTTCGTCTTCAGTGTTGCCAAGTATGCGAGCCATGGTCTGCACCGCGCTTATTGCAGCCACCCACAGACCGCCACAGTACGCACTGTGAATAGATGGATTATCTATAATAATAAAAATAATTACGTCCGATACGAATCCGATCCGTACCCGTGAATATACAGTCCGGTGTAGTCGTAGAACTATTTCTAACGGTTGACGGAAAGAAATCGGATGACGGAAGCCGGATCTAGTGCGTGAAATCCCGTAGAAATAGTTCTACGACTACTTCGGACTGTGTTTTCACGGGTACGGATCGAATTCGGATCGTCGGAAAGCGCTATAACTGTGTTTTTACATTAGATTTTTGCGTAAGACTCAATTTTTTTATTATTTTAGTGAACCCGACTTTTACGCGAAAATCTCCTATCCTAAGTTTCGCTCAGTGCCTCATTAGGGGGCAATTGAACCTACTCGCTATCACACTAAGGATGCTCTGTTGGTGCTGTCTCTTACGGGGCGCATTATGAAGGCGGTTCTTTTCCTCATAATTGCATAGAAACCGTCATTAAGCGTTTCCGCGAAAATACCGGAAACACTGCAGTATTTTGGAAAAACCCAACAGCATCTTAAGCGTGTTATTATACTGAACGCGCAAGGCGTAGACTGCTCTTTGAGTACAGCCAAACTATAGATCCGGCTCGGGTCTTTAGCAGTAATCGGAAAAAACACTCAATTCTAAATATTGAATATCATATTACAGATTTTATATTTGAGTACTATTTTATCTTTGGGGAGGCATTTGTCCAGCAGTGGATGTCTTTCAGCTAAAATCACCACTCATCACATCGAAAGAGTGATCGTCCGTCTCTTTTTCGCACCATAATCAATGAGCTTCTTATGACTGTATGCAATAGAATTTGAACATTACTGCCAAGTAATAAGGTGTTAATTTGAATGATTGATTTGTGAGTCTTGTTGTTACCAGCACGTCAGTTAAATCGTTTGTTATTTTTAAGTGATATCTCTCACTCCTTCCTTAATTGTACAAATTTAATTTGTACCAAAATTCATGGACGATGCGGGACGCGAACCCGAACCGCTCAAAAGGTTGGATCAGTTGGTAAGAGCGCTCGGACGAAACCAGGCCCGGGTTCCCGCTTCGTCCATGAATTTTTGATTCGAGATATAAAATGTATGACTTTGATATTCATAACTATATTATTTTTTTACCAACATTAATTAATAACTTTGATATAATTTCAATAAACAAGTAAAATAACATTCGTAATCGCCTACCTACCTCGGCCCAGACATAACCCAAGCATCATAAGTTTGATCCGGGAAGCCGCCATTTTCTATTAGCCCGTCGCCATCCTTGTCCCACGCTTGCGATTTCCTCAACAAGGCCGAGCAGGACGGATACATATCGACGAGATACGACTTCGAATCCCACACTGAGACATTCTCCCGTGGCTCGATCAGTTCCCTGCATTCCGGTACAGCTTCAGAGCTTCTGTATAATAAGTCTAAGATGTCCGGCACTTCTTGTTTGGTTGGTTCCGGTGACGGGTTGACGGATGAGTCCGCGGATAGATCTGAAGATCGAACGTCCTGTTGTTCGGTTGATCGTGTGTAGAGGTCGTCTTCGGTTCCGTCTCTGATGTCGTCGATGTACGCCATGGATTGGTACCGTTCGTTTGGAAACGGAGCGCTGTGAGCTCTTAGGAGTCGATAGTCTCGTATCACTTGTAATATGAATTTGAGATTTAGATCGCGCCATTCTGATACGTCGTGTATGTTATATACATTTATATTTGTGAAGGGGAAATCATCTGAAAATAGTTGATTAATATTATAATCCATTTATAAACATAATCTCTAATGTATAGGTACCACAACGGCGCCTATTTCTGCCGTGAAGTCGTAAACAGAGCCATTATTTAATAAAACATTTAAATTTATTTATAGATAATGCCTGAACAGTGGCTGGGACATTATTATAAAAGTGTATACATCTACCCTTTAAGCAATTATGTATCTTATAAAGCCTACTAGAATTAGTGGAAACATGAATTCATGATCTCTTGTCTGGTGAAGCCTAACTTTCTCCTTTTGCCTATTGTTTCATCACATAGCCTAAATATGCATTTTATTTTTTGTAATGTTCTGTATGGCAACAAAGAATGTATTTATTTATTAAAATAAAAACTATATTATATTTATGTGAAGAACAAATAACTTATCGAATATATAAGGCAAGTGTGTGTGGGCAAATCGGTCGCGGGAGACCTCGTAGAACATTCGTCGACCAAATTGGGGACGTTTTGAGAAAAGGAAAGATCCGAAGCACCCGCAACCGGCGAGCATGTATAAAAAAGTAATGAATGTAGAGGAACCGCGTAAGGTTTGTAAGGATAGAAGCAAGTACCCCGACGGGAACAAGGCGTATATGTGTGTGTCTGTATGTGTGTGTGTATGTGTTATATTTACCCGGATCTCCCAAGTCGTGTGGTATCGAGTCCTTCGCTTTTAAGCTCACTGACTTTCCGTCGTACAACGATGTTCTATACAGCGGCGACTCGATTCCTATCGTTTCTCGATACATGTATTGTAATACTACCTGAACACAATCAATCATTGGCATGTTAATAGTAGTTTATATGACTATACATAATGCAGGGTATTAAACACGAGTGTGGGTTTATGAAACGACCCGAAGACGATTGCGTTTAATTAATTACTTCTAGCGCTCTACAAAGCACTGGTCCAGCCACACATGGAGTATTGCTGTCATCTCTGGCGCACCTCAGTATCAGCTCGATCCATTTGAGCAGCTCGAATTTTCAGGGACCCAGTGCTCTATGAACGGCTGGTTCAATTGGCGTAGCGTAGAGACGTCGCTTTATTGTATGTCTTCTACCGCATTTATCACGGGGAGTGTTCCGTAGAGCTGTTTAACCTGATCCCTGCCGCCGAATTCCACCTTCGCACGACACGCCACAAGTTAGGATATCATCCCCACTATCTGGATGTGAGGCGGTCCTCCACAGAGCGGTTTTCAAGGAGCTTTCTTCCACGTACTACAAAGCTATGAGATTAGCTTCCTTGTGCGGTGTTTACGGGACGATACGACATGGGTACCTTAAAAAAAAGCACATACACCTTCCTTAAAATCTAGCAACGCTCCTGTGATTCCTCTGGTGTTGCAAGAGAATGTGGGCGGCGGTGATCACTTAACACCAGGTGACCCGTACGCTCGTTTGTCCTCCTATTCCATAAAAAAATATACATACACTGCTTTATCTACCCACATATCATAAGCCACCATAATGCATTTAGGAGCCGCACATTAAGACCACCATAAATTTTAACCGGTAATGAAAAGTTTTCTGGCAGCTGATATAGTTTTTTTTTATTCAGAGACAAACTAGAGTCGGAGACAAAATATCGTTCAATATCTTACTTACGTGTAACATTTGTCAAATTGACATTTCATTTCGAACTAAACGTCATCTCACCTGATATTAGAATAGAGGTCAAACCAAATTACTTTGTTTATCAGAGAATAATATTATCGATATCGATGTACTTAGCTATAATAACATTTTTACATAATATAAGAACTATGTTCTAACAAAACAGTCTATTTTGATGGCGGTCATAATGTGCGGTTGTTAAATGTATCATGGAGGGTTTATTTAATTAATTATAAATCATATTGCATCTTTTGAATTAGTTTTTTTTATGAGAAAAAGTGAAAAAACGAGCACGACGTTAATGCTATTGATGTAGGAGTGCCGCTGAGTATTCTTGATTGATAATAACATTCTAAAATGCGAAACTGAAGTGGCAGTAGGCAGGCGTAGTTCGAGACACAGATGGCCATTGGGGCAGTAAAGTAGTCGAATGGCGATCACCTATCGGAAGAGGTAGTGTTGGTGGACACTACACTACCTACCACAAGATGGACCGATGATCTGGTCAAGATCGCTGAAACGCCGGTATAGGTTGGATGAGGGCAGCGCAGGACTGATAATCGTGGAGATCTTTGGGGGAGGCCTTTGTTCAGCAGTAGACGTCTTCCGGCTGATATGATGATGATAAATAAAATTCTAAGCGATCACTATCACTTTAAAGACATAGCATGGATTTGAGACTTAGGGTCTATGATGTTTTCAAAATGTTTTGTGATCAATCTGATTGAAGAAAATATTACAAAATTGATGGTTACCTGTAAATTAGGCCACAGCTGTGCTAAGGCAAAAGAAGCGTAGAAATGAACGTCATACGTGTTATACATCCTGTATTCGTGCCCCTCTAAATATCCAAAGATACCGAACTCATGCCTGCAATGTGTTCATATAATTAAAAAATAATAATATATATAACATTATAAGGAATTTTTTATTATGGAATAAAGAGGACAAACGAGCGTTCGGCTCACCTAGTGTTAAGTGATCAATCCGGCCACATTCTCTTGCAACACCAGATGAATTACAGGAGCGTTTCCGGCCTTTAAGGAAGGTGAATGCGCTTTTTTGAAGGTACTCATGTCGTATTGTCCCGGAAACACCGTACAAGGAAGCTTATTCCACAGCTTTATAGTACGCCGAAGAAAGCGTGGAAAGCGTCATTGTCCATAATATTCACATGTTAGGAAAAAAAATGCAAAAACAAATACAAAGTCGTATTTTAGTTTTTTATAAATAACTAGCTGACCCGACAGACGCTGTTCTGTATATAATAAATAAAATAATGTTTTTATATGAATTTGTCAATAATATATCATAACATCAAAAATTACTTCGTAAAATATGCACCCTGCTATCGTAATGACATTGTTTCACAGCAGAACTGTCAAACCGTGCGTCAATAAATTCTCTCATAGAAATTATGTATGGACACATCAAAGGAAAAACAATTTTGTTGTTTTTATTTAATTTAGCAGCATTTTCCTATTTATTCACCTTTTAAACCTTCCCTGGACTTTCACAAATAATTCAAGACTAAAATTAGCCAAATCGGTCCAGCCGTTCTCGAGTTTTAGCGAGACTAACGAACAGCAATTCATTTTTATATATATAGATAATTAAACGACAGTGAGTTGAACGCTCACCAATACCCTGTAAGTGTGATATAAATAAAAAAAAACAATTTCAGTTTCGAGAAAAACTGCTTTTTTTGACATGTCGAGAGTAGAGCACTACGTCACGCTTCCCTAATAAGTCGTGCAATTCACTAAGTAGATACGAGTACCGTTTGGCAATTGATCAAATCGGTACAATCAATCAACTCGACCGCACTGTTTGGATACGTAGATATTGGCAGTTTTTTGACGGCTGTCTTGCATAATATAATAATAATAATAATATTGACACACTTTTTACACAAATTATCTTGCCCCAAGTTAAGCATATATAACCTGTGTTATGGGTTACAAGACAACGATATATTTAATATACATACTTAAACATACATAAATTCACATAAACATACATATTAACATACATAAATACATTTAAACATCCATGACTCGGAAACAAACATCCATATTCATCATATAAATGCTTGCACCCACCGGGACTCGAACCCGGGACCTCTAACTTAGTAGGTATCTTAGTATGCATAGGACCATAGAAACGCTTGCTGTGTACAAGCGGAGTGGAGGTATATCAAAGTTAGTTTACCTGGGATCATATTCCGGAAACTCATCACTAACATCGAACCATATCGTTCCGCCATCCGCCACGAAGTAAAGCTCATTCATTAAGGCACATTTTAACCAGTCTGGTATATTGCTGAAACAATTTTATCTTAGTATTAATTACCTTAAACAGACTAGAATAGAATATAATTTTATATTTAGGGAGTGAGAACGGCATAACATATACAAATTAAATTTGAATACAAATTTTATAAACGACGCGGGACACGAACGCGCGACCTTCCCCGTTCCGTGGGAGCGCTCTTCCAACTGAACCAACCGTTCGAGTGACGTATCGCTGATAAATTTTGTATGTCTTGCTCAACTCTCAGGTTGTGGCTTCATGTTTATAAATTTTATTTTCAAATTTAATTTATGTAATTAATCCCAGAAGTGAGGGTTATCACTTAAAAAAATAACTAACTGTTTAGCATAACTCACTGGACAAGAATTTATGAAATATATTAAACCTTCTTTGACAAAGAAGGCTAACTATAGTATAGTAGATTATATAGATGATAATAATGCATTTTTCTTGTCTGATTCTGCGCACGCCACCTAAAATTGTTTAATATACTAAGTAAGCTTAGTTATTGTATGATTTAAAAGATGACCTGGGACTTTCTTATCAGCTGTTCTCCCCATGTCAAAGCACCTTTACGAACTGATATAGCTTCATGACTGCTAATTCATAATGTTATTGTCAATCCCTATGGTAACTAAATATATTTCTATAGCACATAGAAACTTTCATCAAAGTCAGTTTTTAGCCGTTATAAGAATTATATATATGCATATGACATAGTCCAAATGATTGTGAATCTGAAGTGGCAGTGGGCAGGGCACAAAGTTCGACGGACAGATGGCCGGTGGGGCAATAAAGTCCTCGAAAGGCGACCACGGACCGGAAGACGCAGAGTTGGTAGGCCCCCCACAAGATGGACCAACGATCTGGTCAAGATCGCCGGAATACGTTGGATGAGGACAGCGCACGACTGATCGTCGTGGAAATCTTTGGGGGAGGCCTTTGTCCAGCAGTAGATGTCTTCCAGCTGATGATGATATGCATGAGTAGTTTCAATGCATTATCTAGCGTCTTTACGAACCAATAACTTGTTTCGACCGTTTAAATTAAAAGCGCTGTAAGTGCGTACCTGTTATTAAGTATGGGCTCTTGCCACTCTGCAAGTTGCTTTTCCCAGTTCTTATAATTCCTAAGCGCGTAAGCAGCTATGCTGGCCCCCGCTATACCATCGCTACCAAAATATTTTGTATAATATCTGTAAGCAACCATTTTGAAAAAAAAAATAATTTTTTACTCCAGATATATATTTAAAGTAAAAACTTTAGAGGCGTTGACCACTTTTCTTAGGATGGGTATAAAATGTTAAACTCGCGTCAGGACACGTGGCCTGATCGAAAATTCGTAAGACGGAGGGACTTGAATCTTTTATGAGAATTATAAACTAAATCAGTTTTAAGTATCCGAGAGAAATGCTCTCAAGTCGGATAAAGTTTCCTACTTATAAGGATTACGTTTTCTTTTCAATGACGCTCTAAAGACAGCCAAATCATCAATACATATTATAAAACAAAGTCCTCCTGTCTGTCTGTCTGTTCGCGATAAACTCAAAAACTACTGCACCGATTGTCATGCTGTTTTTACCAATGGATAGCGTGGTTCTCTAGGAAGTTTTAGTATGTAATTTGTTAAGTTTTTGTCAATATTTGTGTATACATTAAAGATATTTGTTGGAGATGTCGGAAAAAAATAAGCAGTCTGGGAGCTTTCAACGAAAACGCTGTCTAAGCCTTTTGAGATATAACAAAATAATGTATGATGGAATTATGTATCTTATATAGATCTACAGTAAAGTCCGCGAGAGCATATGTATATGTGGTAGCTAGTAACAATTTAATCGATATTAATCGTTAACATTCTATAACTACATATTAGAAAATCATTCAGAAATACGTTTATATTTCATTTTTAAATCATTTACTTTGATTGCATATTTCCGATGTCTTTATACTACATCATTCACAAATATCTTATTATTTTTCTATCGACAGAACAGCGTATGTCGGGCCAGCTAGTATATAATATAATAACAAAAAAATAATTTGTAAGTTGAATAATGTAATATAAATTGTCATTTATGTGTACAATATAGCCATAAATGAATATTGTATTAACCACATAAATGCTTTTATACTGATAAATAAAGCAATTCGTTCGAAATTATTCCCTAACCATTCCGAACTATTCAAAAATGCACAACTGCAAGTTTTTATAAATGGCATAAAAAGGCATTTATTTTCGCTAAATTCATTCCTTTAGAATTAGAAAACGCTTTTTTTAAGGGTACCCATGTCTTATGTCCTGTAAACATTCGTAAGGAAGCTCATTCATCTTCTATATATATATTATACTAGCTGACCCGACAGACGACTATTATGTAGATAATAAAAAAATACTGTTTTATAGGAATTTGCCAATAATATTTCAAAACATCAAGAATTATTTCGTAAAAAATGCTCCCTGTTGTTATAATGAAATTTTTACAGAGCAGAACTGTCAAACCGTGCGTCAATAAATACTCTCACAGTAAATATGTCCATACAAAACAAACATGGGAAATAAAAATAAATATGGGTCCCAAATCGAAATAAAAAGTATCCTATCTCTCAAGTTGGACTAAACTGCACTCCATGAACTAATTCCCATTGAAATCCGTTCATTAGTTTAGGAGTCCATAGCGGACAAACAACGTGTCACGTAATTTATATATATTAAGATATAATGAAAATGGTCTTTGTTTGAGGCTCTTTCAAGCCTAAACCACTGATCGTATCGACATGAAACTACCATTCGATGCGAAATTATTTTTTTATTGTTTAATTTATTACCTCTTAAAATCCTCCCAGCGAAGCGGGGGGAACGGCTGGTTTTATATGTAAATATAATATATAGTAATAAAAAACAGAAAGTATATGTATAACCGGATTATCTGCGATATTAGAAGTGGTCGCGTTGTGCATCCGAAACGTCATAACGTAATATCAGTAACAAAACATACCGATAACAATTATTATCAAACGAATCAGCGCACCTGCTTCATTTAAAATAACAAAATTAAGACAAAGATAATGAATACGTCTAGATAGAGCCTCTTGCTGCTAGACAACCGATGAAAACAAGCCAGGCTTATTACTTGTGTATACGTGACAATCAAGTGGAAAAGGAGGACCTACGAGCGTACGGGTCACCTGGTGTTAAGTGATCACCGTCGCCCATATTCTCTTGCAACACCAGAGGAATCACAGGAGCGTTGCCGGCCTTGAAGGAAGGTGTACGCGCTTTTTTGAAGGTACCCATGTCGTATCGTACCGGAAACACCGCACAAGGAAGTTCATTCCACAGCTTTGTAGAACGTGGAAGAAAGCTCCTTGAAAACCGCACTGTGGAGGACCGCCACACATCCAGATGGTGGGGATGATAACCTAACTTGTGGCGTGTCGTGCGAAGGTGGAATTCGGCGGCAGGAATCAGGTGAAACAGCTCTTCGGAACACTCCCCGTGATAAATGCGGTAGAAAACACACAATGAAGCGATGTCTCTACGCAACGCTAAGTGATCCAACCGTTCACAGAGCACTCGGTCCCCGACAATTCGAACCCGGGCCGGCTTGAAGTATTGCCGTGCCCTGTTTATGATGCCCAGTTTCTTCAAATCCAATTTGGCTTTGCACTCCAGATGGCCGCGGAATTGGCAATCACTCGAGTTATCGAGACCCAGAATTCCGATACTAGGCGAGGCTGTAAGGGAAGTGTTGTCGAAGAGCGGTGATACGATAAATGGGTTTTTTTTTAGTGGTAAACGCGCAAACTTGAGTCTTCTGGGGGTTAAATTTGACAAGGTACAATTTACCCCATTCTGCGACCTTCTCAAGAGTTCAAGAGGCTCGAAAGAAGACACCAGTTTCTCTCAACGATTTCCCTAGAGACCTGCATGGCCCGTGGCTTCAGGCCTAGAGCTCTGACACCGCGGGATGGTCGACGGTGTTTTTCCGTTGTCGTCAAGAGTCGTGTTGGAGGCAAAAAGAGCGCACAGGAGATCAGCTTTCTCTTTTAGGGTAGGGTCGTATGGGCCAGGGTGTCATTCCTCATGTGCAACCAAGAGCAGCTTTCCACAACGACCAGAACTGGCGAGTTCCGGTCGGGTAACTGGAAAGCTGCTCGCCGATTTTGTAAGTGTGCGTGCAATGCTCAAAATCCTCTATTTTTAACTGTTAGCCTCAATTTTTTCGACGTTTCCACAGCTGTCACAATCTAGACGTATAAATGATCTAAGTGAAAAGGGTTATCTTTTATAATACCACGTTTTTGTTTACGACCGAGCTGTCTGAATGAGTAAGCGGTATTATCGATATTGCATTCTTGCTCACTCTACGCCACTACCTTTTATATTATTATTCCTTAAGTTGATTCACGAATTCTTACGCTATTATATTATTTTTTATACCAACTTTTGTATTTTTTTTAATATTATTTCTTTTTGCATTTTCTCAAAAACTCTACTGCACCGATTCATGTCGTTTTCATCAATTGGTAGCGTGTTTCTGGAGGAAGGTTTAAGTATATAATTTGTAATAAGTGTTTGTATACATATTTTTATATATTAACGGTATTTGTTGGAGGCGTGGAAAAAAAATATTAGCCGTCTTGGAGCTTTCATCGAAAACGCTGTCTCAGCCCTTTGAGATATAACAAAATAATGTATGATATGATAATGTCTACAGAATAGTCCGCGAAGGCATATGTCTCTCTTAAGGGAAGCATGCTATATCTAATTTAATCCTTTAAATATTTGCAATTATAAATCAGTAATGTAAAAGCTGTTTACACTAATAATAATAATAATAAAATAGCTTTATTTAACTCCACACTAGTTACATAAAAAGTTACACAAAATTGTTTAGTTTAATATTTTACAATTATATTACTAATTAACTTTAATAAATCTACTACTAATCCACTTTAGTCTCCTTCTAATGTGGACCCCCTCAGGGTAAAAGCCTCCTCCAAAGTATTCCATTTTTCTCTATTTTGAGCAATGGTCATCCAGTCTCTCCCTGCGTTGGATGCAATCTGGTCTTGCCAAAGGGCGCCCGGGCGACCTCTACATCTCACGCCTTGCGGTCCTTTCCATTTTGTGGTGTAAATTGTCCATCGATTGTCTCCATATCTCCCAATATGGCCAGCCCATCTCCATTTGAGACTTTTCGGTTATTTTCCGAATTATTATGTTTCTTACTCTATCTCTCAGTTTTATATTTAAACAGCTCCTTTCCAATTGCCCTCTGAGTTGTCTGTATTTTGTGTCTTGCCTTGTGATCAAAAATCCATGTTTGACAGCCATAGGTTAGACAGGGTAGAATTGTTGTATCGAGAATAATCCTTTTCAATTTAATTGGTAATTGCGATTTGAGAATCTCCTTTTGTGCCCAGTACTTTCTCCATGTAATAGCTACTCTCCTATCTATTTCCTCTATGTTTCGGTCTTTTCTAAATGAAATTTGTTTTCCAAGGTAAGTGTAACTCTCTAGGTACTGTGGCACTTTGTTACCCAATACTGGCGTCGTGATGTCGCTGTTTGTCATGATTTTTGTTTTTTCTAAGTTCATTTCCAGGCCTTTTACACTAATGCGATATTAATCCTTATCATTTTATTACTACATAATCCTACTAATATCTCCCCCTTGGCGGGCTTCCGTGCAGAATGGAATGTCGCTATGCCAACTTAATGGCTGACAGGCTTGCCCTGCATGTTTCAGTATCACAACTCTCTGTTATCTCTACTTACAGCCGTTCCCAATATACTATCTACAGATAGAGATAAATTACTACCTCCTACTGTCAGTAATTAGCTGTCAATAATCTGAAGCTGTCCCAATATATCCGATAAGTCATTCTTATCGCCTTATAGTGGGACGCGTGAATTGCAATTTCAACTTTATATCGCTGGTAAGCTATACGGCGCCCCATTGACAGACAGCGCGCACGGATTACCGTCAATAAGTTTATTTGGACAGAAAAGTCAACGATAGTTACGATTTTTATCTCAAGTAAGAGATAGACTGAATATTGGCAACGGCCGTTAAACATTTTATTGAGATAAAACCTTTAGTTGCGAATGCAACGGGCAACTACTAGTTCATTATAAAATCATTCAGAAAATCGTTTTTGTTTCAAAAGCTTTGACTACACAATTCTGATGGCTTTAGACTACGTTATTCCCGAAAACTTACATATTTTTTTTTCTATTGGCAGAATACCGTCTGTCGGGTTAGCTAATAAATCATATAATTCAACATTAAAATATCGCAAATAAGCATATATATATATAGACGACCTGTATAGACGAGTGGTTAGCGATCCTACCTACTAAGCTAGAGGTCCCGGGTTCGAATCCCGGTTCCTCCCATCCTAAGCATTTATATGATGAATATGGAGTTTGTTTCCGAGTCATGGATGTTTAAATGTATTTATGTATGTTCATATATTTGTTATATGAATTTATGTATGTTTAAGTAAGTATATTGTATTAAATATATAATTGTCTTGTAACCCATAACACAGGCTATATATGCTTAACTTGGGACAGGATAATTTGTGTAAAAAGTGTGTCAATATATAGATCGTGTAATTACCTTTTGTGAACTTTTTTATCTTTATTGTACTTAATCATAGGCATATCCCAAACCAAACAAAATTCAGACGCGTTGCATCCACCAGGGTCCAACGAAATCGTGCTTGAGAGCCCGACGGAGTCATCTGTAAAAAAAAATTATTACTACTATTATTTACAATAAAAGCTCGTTCGGTAATTTTTTTAATGAAAATAAGGGACAAGACGAGCAGGACGTTCAGCTGATGGTAATTGATACGCCCTGCCCATTACAATGCAGTGCCGCTCAGGATTCATGAAAAACCCAAAAAATTCTAACTGGCATTACAATTACGCTCGTCACCTTGAGACATAAGATGTTAAGTCTCATTTGCCCAGTAATTTCACTAGCTACGGCGCCCTTCAGACCGAAACACAGTAATATTTACACATTACTGCTCCACGGCATAAATAGGCGCCGTTATCGTACCCATAATCTAGCCGGCATCCTGTGCAAAGGAGCCTCCCACTGGTATGAGAAATTGTTCCATCAACGATAACCCACCATTACCAAAGAAAAGAGAAACATGTCAACAAGTGAATGCAGTTTCGTTGTTACTTCCAATATTACATCATAATCCTACTAATATTATAAATGTGAAATGTCTGGATGTATGTTTGAACTTCTTTAACGCAAACACTACTTAATGGATTTTGATGAAAGTTTGCAGTAATATAGCTTACACACCAGAATAACATATAGGCTATAATTTATAAAACTATTGTGTGAATTATCTATACATTTAAATAAAATTGGAGTGTCTGTTTGTAATATTGAAATAACAGTTTTTTACTATGACGTATATTATGAATACATATACATTATGAATATATATACACCAAAATAACATTTTTTACAATTTTTGTCTGTCTGTCTGTTTGTTCCGGCTAATCCGGCTACTTTTATTGGCAGGTAGCTGATGTAATAAGGAGTGACTCAGGCTACGTTTATTTTAGAAAAATAAAGCAATGTCCAAGAAACGGTCTAACTCTAAAAATAATTTATATGGCAAAACAACGTTTGACGAGTCAATTAGTTCTAGAATATTTTCGTTTCATACACAACAACTCGAGTTGTTTTCTTTTGCTGGTTATGGTTGCCTGATCGACCTGTTATAGTTAGTAAATCATTTGTTGTGACCATCTTGTTCACCAAGCATCTTACACAAATAATTAAGCTCTAAAGGTTGATGCATCCAATATACAATAATTTAAATTTACACAGTTTATTCTTTATTACTTTTTATGAAATAATTTATATTATTTAAACATAATTCATATATTGGATGCAGCCCCTTACATACTAATTTGTTATGTATATTAACAGCCATTATAAAATACTCTATTTGACTGAAGTGGCCGTTGAGTTTCTTGTAAGTTCTTCTCAGGAGCTCAAATCTTTCCAAGCATATGGTAAATTCAGTAATTTAAAAGAAATATTTATAGTGAGTATTCAATCAAGTTTAAGCCTAATTGAATAAAGTTTATTTGACTTTGACTTTGAAACCCTTTTCTCAATTGTTACTCTTTCGTACTGAGGTATCAATATTGGAATGTTGATCTAGTAGCCCATTGTGCCTAGCATCAAGTGGGATATCTTATCGATCCTATTATAAACAATATGTTATATTTTTAAAGTGATAACCCTCACCTCTAGGATTAATACACAAATAATTAAAAACAAAATATGATTTTGTTTTTCAAGTTTTATTAGATCGAATAGATCCTGTAGATGAAGCCACAACCTGAGAGTTGAACAAAGCAAACAGAATTTTATAACGAGGCGGTACTGGAACGGTTAGCTCAGTTGGTTAGAGCACCGGCACGGAACGCCGGAGGTCGTAAGTTCGAGTCCCGCATCGTTCATAAAATTTTGTTTTTCAAGTTATATTTGTGTATTAATCCTAGAAGTGAGGGTTATCACTTTAAAAATATAACATATTGTTTAGATTTACAAGAGCGACATCTCAAGTCAATTTCCTAATATGCAAATATTGGGGTTGAGCAGCTTATCAACTGTAAAGTAGATCCTGTAGATGAAGCTACAACCTGAGAGTTGAACAAAGCAAACAGAATTTTATAACGAGGCGGTACTCGAACGGTTAGCTCAGTTGGTTAGAGCACCGGCAAGGAACGCCGGAGGTCGTGGGTTCGAGTCCCGCATCGTTCATAAAATTTTGTTTTTCAAGTTTTATTTGTGATCCCATTATAGCTTAATAAACTTACTTTTATAAATCTTCTTTGGCTTTTCTTTTTCACTTTTCTTAGTATCTTTATCGGAGCTTTTTAGTGGTGTCGGCGTAAGGCTTGGGTCAGGCTGCAGTCTGCCATTACTCTTTAAACAATCCCACACATAGCTGGAGGTCTTTGTGGAGTTCCAGAAACAGTAACCGTCGTGAATCTTTTCATTCTCCTCTTTTCTCTTAGCTATTGTGAAAGTGAGTGGCATTTCAGCCACTTTTTGCTCCAGCGTAACTCCACTTGTGTGCTCCTCTGAATATCTTTCTAGATCCAATTTACCTGGAAAAGGAATTAGTATTGAAATATGAACGTTAGCGATTGAAATTATTGTGAAATTACTGGCAGTGGGCAGGGCACATAGTTCGACGGACAGATGGCCGGTGGGCAGTAAAGTCCTCGAATGGCGGTAGGATGGACCGACAATCTGGTTAATAATAATAATAATAATATTGACACACTTTTTACTCAAATTATCTTGTCCCAAGTTAAGCATATATAGCCTGTGTTATGGGTTACAAGACAATGATATATTTAATACAATATACTTACTTAAACATACATAAATTTATATAAACATACATAAATACATATAAACATCCATGACTCGGAAACAAACATCCATATTCATCATATAAATGCTTGCACCTACCGGGATTCGAACCCGGGACCTCTAGCTTAGTAGGTAGGATCGCTAACCACTCGGCTATACAGGTCGACAAAGGTTAAGATCGCCGGAATACTTTGGGTAAGGACAGCGCAGTACCGATTGTAGTGAAGATCTTTGGGGGAGGCCTTTGTCCAACAGTGGGCGTCTTCCGGCTGATGGTGATGAAGATGATATTATGTATGTTTTATGGAAACTTTATTCCATTTAAACACCAGTTTCGGAGAAGGTTTAAGTATATGACATTATGGTGACTCCTTATTCGGAACATATATTTTTTATTTAGAAATACCTCTTTCGCAATACAAATAACGTTTTATTACATATGACAATTCATACAATGAGCGAGCGCATTTTGTGTTAGTGTGCGTGCATTGCTCAAAATAGAGTTTAACCGTCAACCTCATTATTTCGACGTTTTCACAACTCGCACACACACACAGTCTCTGGACGTATAAATGATCAAAAGTAATAGTAATTATTCGTAAGGATATCACGTAACATTGAAATCTTATATATAAAATTCTCGTGTCACAATGTTAGTTACCTTACTCCTCCGAAACGGCTTTACTAATTTTTATCAAATTTTATATGTATATTCAGTAGGTCTGAGAATCGGCTACTATCTATTTTTCATCCCCCTAAATGTTAAGGGTGGCCCCTAATTTTTTTTAACGTATTTTTTTGTTTTTATTTTTTTATGATACAGCATTAAAAAATACATACAACCCTAAAATTTTCAACCCTCTACGACCAACCTCTATTTTTGTATCGCGATTTTTATATTATTCTGTTCCATCCACAAATCCGCTACCAATACTTACAATAATTGTAGTACGATAAATTTGGTAGGTCTGAGAATCGGTTGCATCTTCTTTTTAAACCCCAATTTTTTTTTTATTACTTTATATAGCAATACAACGTTTGCTGGGTCAGCTAGTTCAAATCTAAATATAATATTTTCAAGGTATTAATTGCTCATAACTATCACAAGGTCTTTGGTTTTGCTGAGATGACTAACAAGTGAACAATTGTGCGTTTGTAAGTGATCTAATTGTGTTAATATCACAAGGAGTTAACAAATTTTATTGCATAGATACACCTCATGTCTATTCTTCTGACTAATACAGAATGTAATCGTTATGTGTGACCGATTACTGCATAACTATTACATAAACGTAGGTCACACTAAAAGTTTTGCGTAACTTAAAGTAAAGCGTAGTTTAGTGAAATAAATATTATGACAGTACACTGCCAGTACAAATACGAGAACCTCCTATACGCCCATAAAAATATTAGCCAATTTAAAAAGAATAGTGATGTACACAGTGTCAATACTCGAAACAAACATAAACTCGCAATTCCATCTACTAAGGCTCCGTTAAATTGCTAAATCTTTTAAAGTGGATTGTGTTGTATTTTATAATAAACTCCCAAATGAAATTAAAATGTTACCTATTAAAAAATTTAAATGTATCGTAAAAAATAAATTAACATCTAAGGCCTATTATAGCGTGAAAGATTATTTGAATGATAAAGATAGTTGGAATTAATGTTCTAAATTTTGTTAATGAAAATTGTTATACTCATTTGAATGCTATTGTAACTTTTGTACTTCATCCTGACTTGCACTAAATAACTTATAAAGTTTTACAGTGAATAAAGATTTTTTAACTTCTTTGACTAAAAAAACAACATGTTATAACGAAAATTTTATGTTTATTGCTTTTCAAAATACTCTCCTTTACATTTTAAACAAATTCATGCGATCGAACCATTTTTTAAAACGGGAGGACCACAGATCTGAAGGCATGTTTTCTACGTGCTGATTGAACGCTATCACTGCCTCTTCGGAATTGGTAAAAGTGAAACCTCTCATCAAATGGGTTTTGCCCAAAAAAAATCACAGAGTGCTCGGGGCTATGTGCAGGATGGGCGACAAGTTGTACTTTTTCGGAAGATATAGATAAAAATTACTTAGTTTTGTTGGCCGTGTGTGAAGAAGCGTTGTCATGATGTAGGAGAACGCGCCTTTTTGGTCGTCTTTCGCGAACTTTTTTTAAGACCCTGGAAACATATGGTAGAACACCAATCTTCAAGTGGAATTGTGCAGATGGGATCCTGGGAGCTAAGAAAAAAAATGCGATCATTTTTTTACCAACGTTTCTCGCCTGCCTCACTTTTGATGGCTTGTTCTCATTTTCAAACACCCATTCACAAGATTGTTGTTTTTTTCGGGTTCCAAACAATAAATCCACTTTACCGTCTCCTGTGACAATGTCATAAACAGCATTAGAATGTTCGTGGTCGTACTTCATTAGCATTTGTGAGCACCATTCCGCGAGCCCGCTTCTGCTCCGCTGTCAGTTCATGAGGGATCCAACGACAACAAAGTTTCCGAACTTTCAATTCTTCGTAAAAAAAATTCTGAATTTGGCTCATACCAATCCCCAGTAGTCCTCGACTTGTCTCATAAGTAATCCGCGGGTTTTCTTCAATTAGCCGCTTAACAGTAGCCAATTTATTTTCGTTGACCGCAATTGAAGGCCGCCCCTTCACAAAATTCGTCATGTAAAGAAACCCGACCTCTCTCAAATTCAGTAAGCCATCGCATCACGGTACTCAAGCAAGGTGCTTAAGCATTTTGAAGACGAGCGGCACAGTCTTGCGGAGAGAGAGAACTTTTAAAATCATATAAAATTCATCGCTCTAAAATCTTTTCGACTTAATTCTATTTTCGTTGCGTTCGTAGAACTTTTATGTGTGATAAAAAACAATTGACAAATGATTTCCCGCTAATTGTTTTTTTTTTTATTACTAAGAAGGTTGCAACGTTTCAAAAAATATAACATTCGAAATTAAAATAGTTCCGATTAGCTAGAAGTGCAAAACTTTTAGTGTGCCCCATTTTACATTAGTAGGTACATTATATAATCAGTAAATAACATCAATAACTTTTTTTAAATCAGACGAGAAGTGTCCAAAATTGATATTAAACACTTCCATACATTTAGTATGAGATTTGTAAAAAGGTCAGTATATCACACTACAAGGATTTCACTTCGAATACAAAATTGTGTACTTCAACATCATCATCATCAGCCGGAAGACGTCCACTGCTGGACAAAGGCCTCCCCCAAGCATTTCCACGACGATCGGTCCTGCGCTGCCCTCATCCAACGTATTCCGGCCATCTTGACCAGATCGTCGGTCCATCTTGAGGGTGGCCTACCATCACTGCGTCTTCCGGTACGTGGTGGCCATTCAAGAACTTTACTGCCCCAACGGGCCATCTGTCCGTCGAACTATGTGCCATATATGTAATATGTACTATCAAGTAAATATTTAATCGTAATTTTGTAATATAGATAAAAAGTTGCCCTTAACTCCTTAATCATTTTAATGTAAACACAGTATAGTTATCGATACATAACTCAAAAAAAGATAATCTTGTGCATTATCTTTTAATTGCAAATAATGCATTATACTGTTATCAATGTCTACAGAATTACGTTATTTAATCTATGGAAAACATATTTTTTTTTCTTTTTGTTGATTACTATTATTATACTTCATTGTAAGTATTTTTTCATCTTAACTTTGTTACAAATAAAATAAATAATATGATTTAAAAAAAATACTCGAATGCACAATCACTCATATAAACATGTACTTATTTGTTTTAAGTTTTCTTATTTGTATTATTGTTCAAAACGTAAGGTATTATTTTAGTTTACTTCAACCGTTATCTTTATAAGTCGTTAGCCACATCCAGTACTTCTTATTCCGTATAAATATAAAATATGTTGATGTTCTTTTGTTGAGAATTTTTTATGTACCTTCATTTTTTTGTAATTGTTCACTTTGTTTGTTTTGCATACTTAGTCATAGAAACCTAAGGTAATATTATATTGTACATTTATGTAAAATTCTCATGCAAGTGATTTTATGTTAAATCTTATGAGAATAAATGTCTTTAAACCGAAACTATGCTACTCTGTTTACGATACGATCTATGTTGTAATAAGTGTAATTTAATTTAAGCGGCAGCACACAGATAAGCTTCTTAAAAGTGAAGTGTGTGTTATTGTATTTTAAACTATATACTACATTGTATTTTGAATAAATAAATAATAAAAACTATGAAAATCGGTCATGATTTCGTCAAGATAGCGGTCAGTACAATGTACTGATATATGGATGTATAACGTCTTGGGTTGAAACTGCAGTTTGTAAAAGTTATAGTTAAAAAATAATACTAACGATTATCGTATATTATCAATTAATTGTGTTTTAACCACAGTTTTAAATTGTAATAAGACCATGGAAATTGTCCTAAAGTTTTATGTTAGGTAAATTTCTATGGTATTTAAATGATTAAACTTGATGAAGTATTACGAAACTAATGGCGTTTAGCAAAAAAGATCACCATTTGAAAAATAATAAATATATACATCTTTTTAAGAGATTACGCGTTTCCGAGAAAAATGGTCTTGACAGTCGGACATAGTCAAAACTTATACTTACAAATAAACTTGGTATCAAGTTATAACTGATGATAAACAAAGAAAATGCAAAATGTTAACAATATCGTTGACAACACTGTCAATACAATAATAATTCTGAAGTTTTCCGAATGACAAGTTGCCTTGCAAATAAACGCGGGAAACGTTATACGTCCGAACAAACCATTCGTAAGCAAAATGTCTATTTGTAAACATTTTACATATTCTTGGCTTATGATTAGTTATAACTTTATGCCAATTTTATTTGTAAGGCCGTTACCTTTTCATTTTAATGACGTTCTTAACACATAGACAAATCGTGTCGGAAAAAGCCGTCTCGGAGCTTTCAATAAAAACGTTGTCTAAGCCCTTTGAGATATATAACAAAAAATGTATGATAGAATTGTGCATCTTGTATAGAAACGTCCGCGATGGCATATGTCTATCTCTCTCTCAAATTGCAGTGGGGCCCCCATATTGAAGGATTGGCGAATAGGCTTAGTTCTGCAGCATATGCGGTTAAGAAAATTAGACGCCTAACTGACATAGATACGGCGAGATTAGTATACTTTAGTTATTTTCATAGTATTATGTCCTATGGTATATTGTTATGGGGCAGTGCGGTCGATATTAATACTATCTTTGTGCTGCAGAAGAGGGCTATTCGCGCGATTTATAACCTAGGTCCTAAAGAAACATTAAGAGAAAAATTTAAAGAAATAAACATTTTGACTGTTGCTTCTCAATACATTTTTGATAATGTTTTGTATGTTCATAAGCACATTGAGGAATTTTCTAGAAACTGTGACATTCATAATGTTAACACGAGGAACAAACATAAACTTGTTATGCCTACTACTCGGTTGGGTCGAGTTAGTAAGTCTTTTGTCGGGCGATGTATATGCTTCTACAATATGATCCCAGAAAATGTACAAAACAAATGTGTTACGAAATTTAAAAGAATTGTTAAAAAACGTTTGTGTGGGAAAGGTTATTATAGCATAAACGATTTTCTTAATGACACCACGGACTGGGATTAAAGCGAACACCCTCAGGCTCTTTAATTATTAATGTTTATTGTACGATATTACATTGTAATCCATATTTTATATAAAAAAAAAACCCCGTTGAGTTTCTTGCGCCCATTCTTCTCAGGTCTGAGGCAGTCTCTTTTGAATGGGTGGTAGATTTTGACGTTCAATAAGTGATTATAAATCCTATTTTGAATAAAAATATTTGAATTTGAATTTGAATTCTTAAGGGTATATCCGTTGTTTCATTTTTAACTAATTAAATAATGATAATACATTTTTTACTGCCTTTATCCCGAACTAGCTGACCCGGCAAACGTTGTTTTGCCATATAAAGTATAATTCACGCGATAGTTTTATAAGTAATAAAATATTGCCTATATTATAGCCTGTACATCATTTTGTTCTATTGTCAATAGTTTTTGCAGCGCACGCAAAAATAGGTTTTCGATTTTACACCTTGTGTTACAAAAAAGCAATTTTATTACGGATCCCTAATTTTGAAAAAAAAACATAGCCTATAGCCTTCCTCGATAAATGGACTACCCAACACTGAAAGAATCATTCAAATCGGACCAGTAGTACCAGAGATTAGCGCGTTCAAACAAACAAACAAACACTGCAGCTTTATAATATTAATAGAATCTATTCTTACATCATAATATTTTTTTTTTCCATTGACAGAAGAGCGTCTTTCAAGACAGCTTGTGTCTTATAAAAACAAAGCCGAAATATGGAACATTCCACAAACTACACCATAATAAGCATCGACTGTTATATCTATACATTGCAACCTTTATTCCAGTTGTTTAAAATATTCTTGGTCGATAAAAAGGCATTTATTTTTGTCTAAATTGATTCCTTTAGAATTCTTTTTGATGTCATTTCTAATACTACTATCGGAGAAGCGGCGCAAAACAAAACTCTCCCAGCATTCTATTTTTACGCTCATTTTAATGAAATATACAATACTGTCATTGCTATTGCTATAAAATAATCAAAGTATAGTTCCCAGGCTGTCCGATCACTTAGATATTCAGCTGTGGAGTAGTAGGATTTACGACAGAGCCATTTTTTAATATTTATAGGCAGCAATGTAAAACATTCAGTTCAGGTAACGTATGTTGAATTTAGGAACCGATTCGGACAGTGACATTTGACACACTATTAAGGAGAAAAATGTGCTTAAATTATCTTTAAGCACTCTTTTGCCGTTCCGCTATCAGACAGCGAATGGTATGTCCTTAAAAACACTAATTAAATTTGAAAACAAAACTTATGAACAATGCTGGACGCGAACTCGCGACCTCTCGCGTTCCGTGCGAGCGCTCTTCCACTGAGCCAACCGTTCGAGTGACATCTTTGATAAGGTTGAGCAAGTTATCATTACTGTAAAGTAGATTCTGTAGATGAAGTCACAACCTGAGAGTTGAACAAGGCTTACAAGATTTATACTCATAACAAATTTAATTTGTGTAATTAATCCCAGTAGTGAGGGTTATCACTTTAAAAAAATAACAAAATGTCCTTAAATGTGTATAGAATCCTTAAATGTCTATGGAACAAATTCCACCTTCGCACGACACGCCACAAGTTAGGATATCATCCCCACCATCTGGATGTGTGGCGGTCCTCCACAGTGCGGTTTTCAAGGAGCTTTCTTCCTCGTACCACGAAGCTGTGGAATGAGCTTCCTTGTGCGGTGTTTCCGGGACGATACGACATGGGTACCTTCAAAAATAGCGCGTACACCTTCCTTAAAGGCCGGCAACGCTCCTGTGATTCCTCTGGTGTTGCAAGAGATTGTGGGCGGCGGTGATCACTTAACAACAGGTGACCCGTACGCTCATTTGTCCTCATATTTCAAAATAGATATAGATATACATACACAAGCATACTAAAATAATTATTAACATACCGATATTTTTCCTCTTATTGGAACCCGCAAGTACTTCAGTCCAGGTGAATGTTATGCTTACGGTGCGGCGTTCTTTGGAGACATTTTGAGCCGTGAACACGAATACTGCGCAGGGCAAACTTGTATCCTAAAACAGAATATAATCAAATCAAATCAAAATCAGTTTATTCAAGTAGGTCACGAAAATGAATATCAAAAATAAAAAATCTTATTGAATCTACCGCTACTTCGTAAAGAGTCGAGCTAATGAGAAGAAGTAGCAAGAAACTCATTGCCACTCTTTTATATCAATATTTACAGATCATTTCAATTAGGTACAATATAATATGTAAAATGTAAAATGATGCAACAAACACACTCAAACGTCAAATAGTCAATGTCTTACACGAGTAAGTCAAAAAAAATAAATGTAAATTAATACAAAAGTTATTGAGTACAGTAGCTGCATCATCCACATACACCATAAATCAATAAAGGTATTCTGTGAGCATTTTATAAGCGATTATAAATAAATAAACATGTATATATACATACATATATATGTATATACACAATAACTTTAAAGAATCTGAAACCGAGTCCCCGGCAACAGGATCATCCTGCCACCACAAGCAGCGCCCGTTCACGAGCATGACGCATGAGCCAGCCATCGCCTCCCTCAACCATATTTTAGGGAAGGGGACGACCCGTCCCATGTCGCCGCCACAAGCAGTGACATTAAAGCGAGCATGAAATCAATAATTGTTGTAAAGCAACCGAAATACGTACTAAGCCCCCTCCCGTTCCCCTTTCGCCCCCTCGCGCTCGTCCTGTTGCGTCAGTACGGTTTGCAGTTCCAATACCGTTAGGTACAGGTCGTGATATTTTCGTGCGTTTATGTTTTTACGGTTTGACTTTTGTTGTTAATAGTTCTGTAGTTACTGTTGTTCTGTGATTAATACACAAATTAAATTTGAAAAAAAAATATGAAAGATACGGGACGCGAACCCACGACCCACGTTCAGTGCGAGTGCTCTTACAACTGAGCCAACCGTTCGAGTGACGTATCGTCATAAAATCTTGTATGCTTTGTCCAACTCTCAGGTTGTGGCTTCATCTACAGGATCTACTTTACACTTGATAACCTGCTCAAGGCAAATATTTGCATATAAGGAAATTGACTTGAGATGTAAAAAAAAACATAAATTGTTTAGATTCGCAAGAGCGACATCGTTCATAAAATTGTGTTTTCAAATTTATTTGTGTACTAGCTGACCCGACAGACGTTGTTCTGTCCATTAAATTAAGTTTATTTTTTACCTCCTGAGAAAGTAAGAAAGATATAAATTCTAGTAAGTTATTCATTTTAAACTTTTCTTTCAATTTGATTTCTGAACGACGAGGGACATATCAAAGGAAAAATTTATTTAATTCCGAGCATTTTCATATTTATTCACCTTTTAAACCGTCTCTGGACTTCCAGAATTATTCAAGACCAAAATTAGCCAAATCGGTCCAGCCGTTCTCGAGTTTTAACGAGTTTAACGAACAGCAATTCATTTTTATATATATAGATTATTTCCAGATGTGAGGGTTATCACTTAAAAATAACATAATTGTTATTCTGTGTCTTAAAACATAAACTTAATCCGTCTTTTTAATAAACGCAGAGTAAAGTTACTGCAAGTTTAAAATTACTTCCCCCTGTCATGTAGTTCTTAACGCTACGTTTATTAATAAGACAGTTTCGGTATTATTACAAAAAATAAATAATAGTTGAGAAAACTAAAAAGCACGCTTTATATAAAATTCAACTATAAAATAGAAAATAAATTTAAATTGAAAATAGCGTAAAAAACATATATTTTATTGTAAAAAAAAGTGTGGGGTGCTTTTTAAGATATTATTAAAATAATAATTCTTCTACACCCCACGCTTTTTTTACAATAAAATATTTTTTTTAACTATTATTTATTTTTCATTTTTTAGTAAAATTAGTGTAATGTCACCGGTCCTCGATAAATCTACAAAGTTTGAACGAAATCTAGCCGTTTAAAGTGGGTCAAAATCGCGCCCAAAGAAGTCGGTTACAAACATACAAACATACAGGTGAAGCTTATATAAAGCGTATAAAAAAAATTATGCATGGCTTAGACACGGTCGTGTTTTGTTAGACAGTGGCCTAACTATAACAACGTCAGTAACCTAACAATAACGACGTCTACAATAGTTTCCCTTTTTTATTACAAAACAGTGTAACATTATCATCATCAGCCGGAAGACGTCCACTGCTGGATGGCCTGGCCCTTAAAGATGTCACGAGGATCGGTCCTGTGCTGCCCTCATCCAACGTATTCCGGCGATCTTGACCAGATCGTCGGTCCATCTTGTCTATATATATCATCTAGCAATACTGCGTCTTCCGGTCCGTGGTCGCCATTCGAGGACTTTACTGCGCCACAGGCCATCTGTCCGTGGAACTATGTGCCCTGACCACTGCCACTTCAGTTTCGCAATCATTTGATGTATGTCGGTAACTTTGGTTCTCCTACGGATCTCCTCATTTCTGATTCGATCTAGCGGGGAAACTCCGAGCATTGCCCTGTGAGCGACCATGAGCTTCCTCATAAAACAGTGTTCAGCTTTTGTTTAACTAAAACTTCGTTAAGCACAATATAAACTGAATTGTACAGAAACAATTAAAGGAACGGAATGCAATTTTTGACAGCTGTCATCTATCTGTCATCATATTGTTTATTTTTTATTTATTTAGAGCCTTAGATTAAGGATTGGTCTCCGCCGCGCTCCAGGCGAAGATGCAAAGTACGGCAATTAATACAACGCCCAAGTGGGCGTACTCGAACCAGTCTCGAGCAACGTGTGACGTTGACGTGCCACATGGTCTGTTAAACGTTGCTAATAATTTAAACTCAAATGCCGGGTTGCGTAGTAAAACTTTGTAAAAGTAATACTACTAGAATTAAGAAAGACACTGGGATCACATATAATCAGTAAGTATTTTGTATTTTATTAATTTCAATGTAAAATAACACGAAGCGTATGTTACAAAATTTGAAAGATGCCATTGAGTGTCAAGATGCCACGCACACAGGCATCTAAAAGTTGTCTTAATAAAAAAGCTATTGTTCTTAGGTAGTGCGGTATCTAGTTGGAGCGCAGCGGAGACCAATCCTTAAACTAATGTGAATGAATCCGACTGTACATTTAATGTCAATGTTAAAAAGAACGCTGTGATAAAGGTGTTCCTAATCTTATATATAAAATCCTCGTGTCTCAATGTTAGTTACCTTACTCCTCCGAAACGGCTTTACTGATTTTTACCAAATATTATATGCATATTCAGTAGGTCTGAGAATCGGCTACTATCTATTTTTCATCCCCCTAAATGTTAAGGGTAGTCCACCCCTAAATTTTTTTTATTTTTTTTTGACGTATTTATTTGTTTTTATCTTATTATTTATGATACAGCATTAAAAAATACACAGAACCCTCAATTTTCAACCCTCCACAATCAACCCCTATTTTTGTATGGTGATTTTTATATTATTCTGTTCCATCCACAAATCCGCTCTAGGGTTGCAAGATGACAATGGATCTATACTTACAATAATTGTAGTACGATAAATTTGGTAGGTCCGAGAATCGGTTGCATCAACTTTTTACACCCCAAAAATTTCTTTATTACTTTATATAGCAATACAACGTTTACAAGCTAGTTTTAATATAATAATTTAACTACCTTATCTAATAATTAATGATATTTCATTATCGGAACTAAAAATCGGCGTCAGTAATACATGATTTGGTGGAATCGTTTTTTACTTATCATATCACATCATAATATAAGATTGCAAATCACACACCTGGGAATATCTTAATCCTGATATATATAAATTACGTGACACGTTGTTTGTCCGCGATAGACTCCTACTAATGAACGGATTTAAATGGGGATTACTTCATGGAGTGCAGTTTGGTCCAACTTGAGAGATGGGATAGTTTTTATTTCGATTTGGAACCCATAATTATTTTTATTTCCAATATTCGTTTTGTATGGACATATTTTCTGTGAGAGAATTTATTGACGCACGGTTTGACAGTTCTGCTGTGAAACAATTTCATTACAACAACAGGGAGCATATGTTACGAAATAATTCTTGAGGTTATTAAATATTCTTGGCAAGTCCATCAAAAACAGTATTTTATTTCTTACTAGCTGACCCGACAGACGTTGTGTTGTATATAAAATTAAGTTAATTTTTAACCTCCTGAGAAAGTTAGAAATATAATATAAATTCTAGTGAGTTATTCAATTTAAACTATTCTTTCAATTTGATTTCTGAACGACGGGGGACACATCAAAGGAAAAACAAAATTGTTGTTTTTATTTAATTCCAAGCATTTTCATATTTATTCACCTTTTAAACCTTCTCTGGACTTCCACGAATAATACAAGACCTAAATTGGCCAAATCGGTGCAGCCGTTCTCGAGTTTTAGCGAGACTAACGAACAGCAATTTATTTTTATATATATAGATAGATGTACTGAACAACGTCTGTCGAGTCAGTTTGTAATATATATAAATTACGTGACACGTTGTTTGTCCTCAATGGACTCCTTAACTAATGAACGGATTTTAATGGGGATTACTTCATGGAGTGCAGTTTGGTCCAACTTGAGAGATAGGATAGTTTTTATATCGATTTGGGACCCATAATTATTATTATATTCAATATTTGTTTTGTATGGACAGTTTGACAGTTCCGCTGTGAAACAATTTCATTATAACAACAGGGAGCATTGTTTACGAAATAATTCTTGATGATCCGTATAAAACAGTATTTTTTTTATTATCTTCAGAACAACGTCTGTCAGGTCAGCTAGTAATTATATATATTATCTATATTATCTATATTATATATATATATATATATATATATATATATATATATGTATATATATATATATATATATATATATATATATATATATATATATATATATATATATATATATATATATATATGTATATTATATCAATTGCGGAAATTAATTCCACACTGACTCATATCTAACAACATGGAGTAATGTTATCAAAATAGTATTTTTGTTGAGATAAACATGCTTAAATATCAAACCAATTTAAAATCACTTAATTCATGTAGGTCAAGTAAATGACACAAAATTGATTAATTTAGAATTCTTTTTGATGTCATTTATAATACTACTAGACACTACTACCGCTTCGGAAACAAATGGCGCTCTGAGAGAGAAGAAGCGGCGCTTGGCTCTCCCAGCATTCTTTTTTGTACTCTTTGTAATGACATGTACAATATTGTACTGTCATTGTTATTGCTATAAAATTATCATAATCTTGTCCCAGGCTGTCTGATCACTTAGGTAGGTATTCAGCTGTGGAGTAGTGGATTTACGCCAGAGCCATTTTTTAATAAAACATTTAAATTTATAGATAATGGCTGGTGTAACAGTGGCTGGGACTTGTTTATCTAATAAATAAAATTCTCGTGTCGCGGTGTTTGTAGTTAAACTCCTCCGAAACGGCTTGACCGATGAAATCTCATGAAATTTTGTGTGCTTATTGGGTAGGTCTGACAATCGAACGACATCTATTTTTCATCCCCCTAAATGTTAAGGGTAGTCCAAGCTATTTTTTTTTAATTTTTAAATAAATTATTTATTTTTTTATGATACAACATTAAAAAATGTATACAACTACTAATTTTCACCCGTCTACGGTCAACACCTATTTTTGTATAGAGTTTTTTATTCTGTTCCATTCCAGCAACAGGGTTGCAAGATGGCAATCGAATATAATAATTATTGCAATACGATAACATTTGGTAGGTCTGAGAATCGGTCATCATCTATTTTTTATACCCCAAAAATTTTAATTAAGTATTGAATTTGTTACTTTATATGGCAATAAAACGTTTGCTGGGTCAGCTAGTTCATTAAAAATAATATCCTAGTGATGCTTCTTTTGCACACCGTACAAAGCGACACTGTGACATCATCGACATCAGATCCAGAGATAATGTAAACGGGTTGTATGTTTTTATACCTAAAGCGCGAAAAGACACACACACCTGTGTATATCAAATAAATAACGGGTACAATTACGTATTTCTATCGGAAATATATGTAAATACTAGCTGAGCCAGCAAACATTGTATTGCCGATATTAAAATCTCGATACAAAAGTAACTGTTGATCGTAGATGGGTGAAAATTTGAAGTTGTATGTATTTTTTAATGCTGACTCATAATCATAATAATTAAAAAAAAAACGTGTGGACCACCCTTATTTAGGGGTAATGAAAAATAAACGTTTTCCGATTGTCAGACCTACCCAATATGCACTCAAAATTTCATGAGAATCGGTCAAGCCGTTTCGGAGGAGTTCAAAGTTTAACACCATGACACGAGAATTTTATATATTAGATATTAAAAAAGTAACCTTGTATACATACTTTGTAGTTATGAGGTATTACTGGTGATATCTGTCGACACACTAGTTTGATGCCGTATTTTGATAGATCGTACGTTGTCCAAGCTCTTGGATACAGTGCTGTGTATTCACACTCGGAACCATTCAAATTCCACTCCCACGACGATGGTGCCTTTTTTGGTTTGCTAAAAACAAATATAACTTACATTGTTGACGGCCCATATAGCCCAATGGTTAGTGATCCTGACTACTAAAATAGAGGTACCGGGTTCGAACCCCGGTAGGTGCAATCATTTATATGATGAATATAGATGTTTGTTTCCGAGTCATGGATGTTTATATGTATTTATGTATGTTTAAGTATGTATATTGTATTAAATATATCGTTGTCTTGTAGCCATAGTACAGGCTATGCCTAGTTTGGGGCAAGATACCTTGTGTAAAAGTGTGTCAATATTATTATTATCATTTTCCTTACGTTTTTCTGGCTACAAAATTCTAAATGTCGGTAAAAAACATGAGATGAAGAGATGAGTCTGAGCACGCATAAGGGTTATATTTCAACGGGACACCACCGTGTGGCGTCACCGTGGTGTCCGTAAGCTACCAAACTAGACACCATACAGACACCAGAGTCATGACGCGTCCGACCTGATGGCGCCACCAAATTGATTACGCAACCACACGGACACCAGATAAGTAACTCTCTATAGAGCTGTACACTTATTCTGGCCAAATACTAATACAATAATTATAATTAAACAAAATATTACATTTGAATTTGGAATCTGTCATTTTTATATGATTGTTCATTGAGTTTTCTCATTTTGGCGCCAATACATTGTATAATATTTTGCGATATTAAAGTGGAGTGGGGTGATAAAGAGAACCGAATCGCCGTGATTGCATTACAAAAAGTAGGCATGGAGCCAAATGAAATTTTCAAAACTCTCTAAACGCTTGGTATTAGTAAAATGTTTGTGTAGCGGGCTATTAATAGGTACAATGAGACCTCCTCTGTTTGTGAAAGAAAAAGATCTTGCCGTCCACATAGTGTTCGTACGAAAAAGGTGGTCAAAGCAGTAAGGGAAAGAATACTAAGAAATCCTGTCTGAAAGCAAAAGATATTATCTCAGAAGATGAAGATAGCACCTAGAACCATGTTCCGTATTTAAAAAGATGATCAGGACTTCCAGCCCATAAGAGACATACTGGTCATTTTGCAGAGACTGGATAACCTTCACGATCACCTCTGTCAATAGAAAACTCTTTACTATTTTAGTTTTCGCATCATTGACGTACCATAAACATCTAGGCTCACAATCACGCTCAAAAATTGTCCTGCAAAACTCTGCCTACACGTATAGTAGGCAGAGTTTTCGTTCGAATTATACAATATCGAAAATAGACTTTGAACATTACTGCCACGAAATAAGGTGTTAATTGTAATGTTATCTGTTAAATAAGGTGATAAAGTTAATGTGAGTTTTGTACATAGACTATGAATATTACTGTCACGAAATAAGGTGTTAATTTTGTTTATCAGAATAAGAGACGAGACGAGCATCACGTTCAGCTGATACGCCCTGCCCATTACAATGCAGCGCCGCTTAGGATTATTGAAAAACCCAAAAATTCTGAGCGGCACTAGATCTGCGCTCGTCACCTTGAGACATAAGATTTCAAGTGTCATTTGCACAGTTATTTCACTAGCTACGGCTAACGGCGCCCTTTACACCGAAACACGGTAATGCTTACACATTACTGCTACACGGCAGAAATAGGCGCCGTTTGAATTTGAATGAATTCTTTACTGGTATGTGTATGCGCCGCATGAACATTCTTTGACAACCTTTTACTAGGCGATTGGAAGTCTATCCCCCTTATTCATAATAGTCTGCTAACTTAAAGCATTGCTAATTCTCAGTCTGTCTTCTTCTATCGACCTAAGTCAGAATGAGAAATAACACTCTGTAGTGGCTGTTTTCAGTTAGCGGACCATTATGAATAAGGTGGTAGATGTTTATAGTACATCAATATTTAGAATAGATGTTTTTAGTAGTCCCATGTATTTGCTGTTTACTCCTCATGTTTCCATTGATGCACATATTTTTTTGCATTATATTAAGTATGGTAGTTTTATTGTATTCATGTTGGAATTGCTTGTGTACATGTCTTTTAAGGGGATAAGAAGTACCGGATGAGACTTTATAATGCCAATAAAAATACACAAATTTCTACTGTCCGTGATTATAAAACTCTTGTTATTATATAATAATAATATTGACACACTTTTTACACAAATTATCTTGCCCCAAGTTAAGCATCTATAGCCTGTGTTATGGATCACAAGACAATTATATATTTAATAGAATATACTTACTTATACATACATAAATTCATATAAACATACATAAATACATTTAAACATCCATGACTCGGAAACAAACATGCATATTCATCATATAAATGCTTGCACCTACCGGGATTCAAACCCGGGACCTCTAGCTTATTAGGTAGGATCGCTAACCACTTGGATATAGATCGTCTATATATTATAATGAACAAATAATTATATTACAAATAGTGAGTCAAGAAACTTTCAGTATGACACACATATTATTTAATATTTTATTATTTCAACATACTTACTTATATGTAGATAAAACTGATTGGAAAATAGTGTCATTATTTTCATTTCTTATATTGACAATGAACTGACATTCTGGCACGGTAACATATTCATACAGGCCGGGATTCAATTGAAACCTACAAAATTCGCCTTTGAACCCCCTTCCAATTGTGCCACCACCAATACCACCGATTGGACAACCTTATGTGAAAGAAAGAGAAAATATTAATTATACTGTTTAAAATAACTGTACATTTCATGCCAATAGGTCTGCTGGATCTCTGTGACTATACTAAATTATAAGACAAGATTAATACAATACTCTTACCGATAAGTACCGATCAAATCCCGTCTAGCAGGTAAATGTGTACCAAATAAATTACTATTACTAAATAATGTTACCTGGTATTAATAGTTTCACTGTATGATTTTACTAAAGCTTTTGATTTTTTTTTTTATGGAATAGGAGGACAAACGAGCATATGTAGCACCTGTTGTAAAGTGATCACCGCCGCTCACATTCTCTTGCATCACCAGAGGAATCACAAGAGTGTTGCCGGCCTTTAAGAAAGATGTACGCGCTTTTTTTGAAGGTACCCATGTCGTATCGTCCCGGAAATACCGCACAAGGAAGCTCATTCCACAGCTTCGTAATTCGAGGAAGAAAGCTCCTTGAAAACCGCACTGTGGAGGACCGCCACACATCCAGATGGTGGGGATGATATCCTAACTTGTGGTGTGTCGTGTGAATGATTGTGAATAGAATGATACAAAATATGTTGGTGGGTCAATAACAAACAAATTATTTCAAAAAATGAATATCTATAACCACTAAAACCATAGACTTAGAGTATTCTCACGTATTTTACATCTTCTACTTAGTACTACAGTTGAATTAATAATAATAAATAATAAACTTTATTTCACAAAAACAGGTTCACAACACTTTAATATAATACTACGTCTTAAAAATTAACTTATCTTAAATAAAATACAGTGTTGAATTGAAACTCTGATACCCATGATAAGATCTAACTTGTGTTTTAAATCAAAATTAATTAAATCATCAGACTTCATATTGACATTCTACAACCAAGTGTTTTGTGAGAAACTTCTTGCCTTACACAGCCACTGTATCAAATCAATCGATAGTATTCGATATGATTTAGGCAACTTTAAGCTTAGAGCATACAACACCTTAAGGTCCAGCAACACATCTATTGAGCTCTGGTGTTGCGAATGTCCGTAGGCCGTTACCTCACTACATTCCATCACATGAACCCTTGCCCAATTGAAGAAAATGTTTACAATCCCAAAAGCCATTTGTCATATCACCTCTCTTCAACAACACTTCCCTTAAAGCCTCACCAGTATTGGAATACTGGGTCTCAAAATTTCGAGTGATTGGAAATTCCGTGGTCATCTGTAGGGCAAAGCCAAATTGGCTTCGAAATACAGAATAGACCATGGCAATACTTCAAGCAATTATATGCTCAAAGATCTATAGAAGATTCTGAATTAACAGGCAGGGAAAAATTTGGGCATTACCCAATTTCAGTGGTGGTAAGGTGTGGTGTAAACTATAACGGAATGAATAAGCCATATTTTAATGAAAAGATACAATTCTTGAGGTGTTTAAGCCTTTTAACAACATCAGTTTTCTATTCAGTTTATTCTTTCTTATTGTAAAATACTCTATTGATTGAAAAGAGTGGCTGTAGAGTTTCTTGTATGTTCTTCTCATGAGCTCAACTTTTTCTGAACAAATGGTAGATTCAGTAATTTAAAAGAAATGTTTATAGTGATGATTGAAAAACACTTACTTTAAGCCTAATTGAATAAAGTTTATTAGACTTCAACTTTAAAAGTTTCTGATGTCATCAGAGCTGAAAAAATGGCTCTAGTTCCAATCTTATTCTGCTTGATTATGAGTTTTGGAGAGTATAGCATGCTTTACATGGAAAGGTCTTGATTAGATAAGATTAAAATTGATTGATTTTGGGTTGATTGATGACACTGAGTTTTTTCTAAGTAAACAGAATTGTAAGCTATTCATGTTCAAACATTACATGAACAGTTACATTGAAAATCCAAATACTGTGATAATTATTATAAATTTACTATTACAAATAAAATAATATTTTAGAAAATTTATTGAATTAGGTGTTACTTTGCGGAAATACATAATTATACAAATGATTTAAGTTTTCTTTAGTGTTAATTCCGCCAATATTTCTTTTTAAAACAATTCAACATGTGTTTCGCCTCTACACGAGGCATCCTCAGGACGTGTTATCTCGCCAAAATCTGGCACAAGACTGAATATTCAGTCTCAACATGTCTTGAGGATGCCTTGCGTAGAGGGGAAACACATGTCTAATTGTTAATAAAAACAAATATTGGCGGAATTAACACTAAAGAAAACTTAAATCATTTGTATAATAATATTTTAGTCTTATGATTGTCATAACATAAATGGAATTATACTAAAATTTTAGGATAATTTTAACATACCATACATTCTTTGTGCAGATATTAAGTTTATATAATCCATAATTGGTCGCTTTTTATTAATTTTTTGACCTATGTAATATTTTAGGTACCTGAAATATTAATAACACATTATTTATAATCAAAGTACTCAATGTACATTAATACAATTACAAATAATGGAAATTTATTCTTGCCAGATATATTAAACAATATTTATCTATTATTATTATATTATTATATATATCATACCTTGCCGACAAAGGCATCAAGTCAAATATTTGCTTAGGCCTTGGTTTAATTATTTGTTTGCTTTGAAGCGGAAATTCATGATTGAGAGCTAATTTAAGCCCATATTTTGGTGGTACATCTAACGTCACATCATATGTGGTGTCTCCTGTTGCTTCCATTTTTGTTCTGAAATTGAATTTAAATATGTTTAAATTATTATTTACGTGTTATTTACATACAAACTCAGTCTTGTTGGAGATCCTCAACAACGTAAATAAAATCTAGACAGTGAGGGTCTCGTTTCGAATACCTTTACTCATGATTCACGTACATTTTTAGGTAAATTGCCGGAAATAAAAATAAAAAAAATCTAGTTTTTTGGCGATTTTACAACACAGAATTCTAACTTCTAATATATTTCACAAAACTACAAATATAGATTATTATAATATTTCATGACATAAACTGTATTCAATATTTACATTTCACAAATCAAAAAGAGAAAAATATTTACTCTAAATCCACAATAATTCCGCCTTCCGTTTTCACTAATCACTTGTCTGAACTCTGAACGTAGTGTTTAAATTCTCTTTGCACTTGTCTTCAGAATTCAGATTTCAGAGCAATAATATTAAAATAAATGAGTTGTCACTTGACTTCAGAACTCAGAAGTTCAGACCAGAAAATATCTTATTTACTCTAACGAGCTTCAGACAGCAGACTTCAGCCGGGCTATTCTACACGTCATATTCTACAAATAAAAAGTAAAAACTGCACATCAACTGGCCAAACTATTGAAACTAGGTAGGTAGGTACTACCTAGGTAGGTACCTACATAGGCTAAGTAATAAGTATTGACTTGATTATGGAGTTGAAGTTAACAAATCACAGAAGTCTGAACGATAACGAATGACAGTGACAAATGGCATACGGGCTAACTTAGAATAATAACGCTATAACACTAAGCGGGCTAAGCACGGGGTTCCTTCCGAAATCGGGGGTCGATTATCAATAGCCACTTTAACAATGACGATTGCCGAGGAATCGAGTTTAATTGTCACATAACAGCATCTACATAAATAAACCCGAAAATAAATGCTTATAATATTAAAATAAATGCTTAGCTTGATAGTTTTCCAATTACAGAGCATAATGCGACTCAGTGCCGCACAATGCCGAATTGTGCTGATGCTTAATTGGAACATGAATTAGTTTTGAAATTTACCAGCAGAGTGCGTGTGTACAAAACTAAAATTTTTTTTAACACAGTCTGAATTAAGTTTTATTATTTCCAAAAAAACTACGACGACACAAAAGCCTTCAAAATTTTTTCAGCAATAAGCAATATTTCTACCGATAGTAAATAAAATTTGGAGCAATGCCAACTTATAGGAAAAACACACGTTAATTTTCTGCCACTCAGTTGGTATCTATTCTACGCATCACGCGAAAGCAGTACCTACTTTTGAGAAGGCCTATCCGCACTCGCACGTGAATCACAGCGCGCATCACGCAGCGAAGTGCGGTGCGATGTGCGCCGCGACCGTCAACAGTCCACATTGCAGGGTTCGCGCCGGGCTCAATATAGTTCGCACTCTTGACGCGTACGCACGTCTTAATTTTCTCAATTAAAGTTTATTTGTAGTAGGTATGGACAGTGAAATCACTACAGCATCTGTCTTACTACGCTGCTCTTTGGCAATTTATAGTTTTATATTTATACATATTTACATTACATACATTTATACAGTTGTATATTTATATACGCCTTAAAGAAAAAACGAACAATTCAAAAGAAGCACAGGAAACGGAGATGGTGGATTACCACCATACACCAAAACAGAACCAGGTCAGTACCATACCAAGTTACTTTCTTGTAGAGGTTAGAATATACTAAGTACCTACTAGTTGGGCGAAACGGGGACATCAGGCAGATTCCATACAAACTTGGTCTAAAAAAAATTGCGTGGCGAGACCCGGGACTATTTGCAATAGCTAGTTCATATAAATACCAAAAAAAAATATATGTACTTACGGCGTATTTTATGAGTGATGTATCATCAGCAAACAACACAATTTGATATTTATCCTTTGCAATATAAGGGAGATCATTTATATAAATAAGGATTAGAAAAGGTCCTAAAATAGAGCCATGTGGAACCCCCATTTTAACTGTTGATCCAGAGGACCTCTTTCCATTGATATCCACCTTTTGTATTCTACAATTTAAATAGGATGTCATTAAGTCCAATGCTTTATTTTTAATACTGTAATGGTGAAGTTTTCTAACTAATGTTTCGTGTTCAACACAATCGAACGTCTTGGATAAGTCACAAAAGACGCCAAGTGCATCATGAGACTCCTCCCAGGCTTCAAATATATTATGTATCAAGTCAATACCAGCATCGGTAGTTGAACGACCGTGGGTGAAACCAAACTGTTTGGAGTGCAATAAATTATTATGGAAAAAATGACGAAGCAATTGATTTAAAATTAACTTATCAAAAATTTTACTAAAAGTGGGTAAGTACAGATATTGGTCTATAATTAGTAGAGTCACTGGTACAACCTGATTTAAACAGTGGAACTTTTACCAATAGATTAAAATAAAATGAACTTATAGATGCTCGATAACTTTGTCTTTTGTTACAGTGCAACTATGGAGAAGCTTTTGAACGAACTAGTAGCAGAACCTTCAGATTAATTCAAAAAGTTTTCCCGGATGTCATTAAATGATTTTGAATATTTGCTTAGTCGAATTTCGAAACAAGACACCCAGTAGCGAAAAGCCATTTCTGCCCGGATACGCCTTGCTATAACACTGATATACTTAGCAACAGAAGGCGACTATGGAAGCAAATTCATTATTTGTTCAAAGTTTCACCACAAATAATATCAGAAATTATACCAGAAGTTTGCCATATGTGAAGTGTTGAAGGATATTTTATCCGTAAAGTAACGATATAAATCAAATTCATTTTAATACGCATACATAGAACAAAATCTTAAAGCTAGAATATAATTCCACAAAATCAACCAAATATTTCTGTCATCGACTGACAATAGGAGTAGGATAGAGTTGCCAAGCTTATTTCACGTGCAGTTACCCCTTCTCAGAGCAAAGGTTATAAGTTGAGACTTGGCAGCGCTGGCACGTAGTCGCCATTTGCAGAGCCAATTGTAGGTTTCATCTGACTGACGCTGCAGTTTATTACTTGCAATCCTAGGATCTTTATCCACGTACAGAAATGCTATATCGTCCGCGTATGTTGCAACTGTAAAATCATCGGCTCCCAAACATCACAGGTGAAAATATTGTATAGCACCGGTCCCAGAACCGAGCCTTGGGGTACTCTACCTATATCCTCTTTTTTTTATAAAGAAATAATAACATATAATTATAATATCTTGAGCATATACAAGTAGCCTTCCTATGTGTGCTGTCACATAGAGGTTAAACAGGTAAATTACTTAGGAAACTTTTTGCATTTGCGTGTGTGAGTACGTGCACGGTCAGCATATAATTAAATAAACCAATACTAATTATATTCTTATAACTTTTATAACCATATACTTTGGAACTGATTATATTAAAATAGTGAATATTAATATTAAACATAACTTTTAATTCTAAATTTCGTGAACAACAGACATTTCACACTAATCCTCATCCTCATTTTCAGCTAAATAACATTTGCCCACATTGTAACTGAAACGAAGGAACTTTGGAACACTTTATTTTCGACTGCTGATCAGTTATTAAAAGACAAAAGAAGTTATGTACCATGTATGTCTTTTGTCTATAAATGTATTAAAAACACAATTAAACAAAATAAAATAGTGGAGTGAATAAAGTGATCAGCTGTGAAATAAAAAGCACCTGACCTAAAGATCTTACACACCAGTTCATAAAACTACAAAAAAAAAAAAAATACTTGTTTACATCAAAGATAATTTAAAGACTCAGTTTATTAAATCATTAGAACGCAGTGATTTTTAATAATATTTTTAATTAATAATTCTTCAATAACATATTTCTTAAGTTATGTTTATCCGAAAAGTATTTTATGATGGAATGTATAAGTGTTTGAATATTTCGTCGAGAGGTATATTTTTATAACCAAAAAATAGTATTGGTGCTTTGATCTCTATTTTATTAAATTTTTTTTTTAGCTCAGTCATCGTGGAATATCGTGACTGGTATCTGTGTTGAAAGACTCCCAGTCGTAACACCCCCGTTAAATGAAATCCAGAAAAAATTTAAAGATTATTTATCGGCTAGAGAGTTTGAAAACAGTTTGAAATCTGATCACGAATTGAGACAAGAAAATGATCTGTAAGTACCAGGATGCACAAACTATATTTATATAAATACAATATGTTTCAGATAAGTATTGTACTAAATACTCTGTCTAATTTTATAATGTGTATTCAGTGATTTTTTTTATTATATAAATAATACATCCATACTGTTTTCATGAAAATTAAAATGCTCTTATGTGGTATTTTGAGTAATAACATAAATTGTACTATACAATCTGGGCAGTAATACATGCTTTCTTTTAAACTGTGGTTACCAGTCTGCTTCTTTGATGTCATTGTAAACTTTGCAAGCCCTTTACACTTTCATCTTCTTCTCTATCCTTAGTATCATATCCATAGAGTGTCTGGTCCTATGTACCCCACTAATACAAATTGCCTATTATATGTGTGTAGTCTGAACATTCATCTACATGTTATTATACCTCTTACTTTAACAATCTCTTGTTTTGCAGAAGGCAGGCAGAGCTATTGAAAAAAGAGGGTGTTGATGTGGACGCAGAAGCTGTGAGTAAAGTCACAGCTCAGGATTTTGAAGATGCAGCAAATGAAGAACTCGCTAAATTTCAATTTGCGAGCATTGAGACAGGTTATTGGATTTTAAATAATTGAAATACAATAACAGAGAAATATTGATTAATTATAATTTTTTATAAATAATATTAGGGCGAATTAGAAGACTAACAAATTATAAGTTTTTTTATGAAAGACAAGAGGACATATATATGTACTTAATATCTGTACTGGCAACATCAACAATGGAAATCAGGGAAAACTGTGGTTGCATCACTGGTTTTTACACACAGTGAACAGTACTTTTGGGTTTTTCAAGTGTGTTTGTATAATTTAAAAGCAGGCCTTACAAAAAAAGATACATAGGAGTTTGGTTGACACAAATGGAACCAATACATACTATAAATGCAATATCACTCTCACAGAACATGTATGAAATGGATTAATTTTTAATAGCCAGAGATCATTTCAAACAAGTTAGAAGTGAATATATTATGTAGCTTAACACATACTTTTTCACGAAAAGCAATCAAGGTTTTTAAATTTTTAAAATAAACTATAAATTGTAGTCTCTGTCTGTATAATCTGTGGATGGGGTTGAATCATCATCCGAATTGAAATCAAACTCATTATTGACTTAGATCTTCAATGTTCGATGATTAATGAGCTTATTTGTGCAGTATTTCCAGTAGAATACAACATGGGTACCTTCAAAAAAGTGCGTAAACTTTTCTAAAAGTCAGGAAACACTCCGATTATTCCTCTCGTATTTCAAGTGAATTTCAGTTTCGCAATCATCATTAGGGCTATGTCAGTGCTTTGGTTCTCCTCATTTTTGACTCAATATTGCAGGGAATCTCCGAGCATAGCCCTCTCCAATTATTATTTACTTAATAAAAAATAAATTAAATTATTTAATTAATTAAATTACAAAAATACTTACTTTATAAAAAATACAGCAACAAATCACCTACCTAAAATCAAAAAACCTACTCAATTTTAGGACTAAACAATATGTTATGTTTTTTAAAGTGATAACCCTCACTTCTAGGATTAATACACAAATAAAATTTGAAAAACAAAATTTTATGAATGATGCGGGACTCGAACCAACGACCTCCGGCATTCCGTGCTCCGTTGTTTTTTTTTAACATAACATATTGTTTAGATTTACAAGAGCGACATCTCAAGTCAATTTCCTAATGTGCAAATATTGGGGTTGAGCAGATTATCAAATGTAAAGTAGATCCTGTAGATGAAGCCACAACCTGAGAGTTGAGCAAAGCAAACAAGATTTTATAAAGAGGCGTTACTCGAACGGTTAGCTCAGTTGGTTAGAGCACTGGTATTTAGCATTTATATGATGAATATGGATGTTTGTTTCCGAGTCATGGATGTTTAAATGTATTTATGTATGTTTATATGAATTTATGTATGTTTAAGTAAGTATATTGTATTAAATATATCATTGTCTTGTAACCCATAACACAGGCTATATATGCTCAACTTGGGGCAAGATAATTTGTGTAAAAAGTGTGTCAATATTATTATTATTTGTGAATTTTAGGACTAGTAAGTAGTAATATTTTGTGCCCTAGAATAACACTGTACATAGACTGGAGCAAGATTCAACATGACATTCTTCCTTTTGCTACCGAGCAAGGAAAGGACGACAGGAATAGAGGCACAACATTTGCTTTAAGTTCATTTAAGTGTTCAGGTGTTTTAAAATGTAAATGTAATCTGGGAAACTGTAGTTATAAACTTAATAAAAAAATTAAATTATGTTAGTTGATGAAAATAAGTGGCGTGACGAGCAGGATGTTCAGCTGATGGTAATTGATACACCTTGCCCATTACAATGCATTGCCGGTCAAGATTATTCAAAAACCCAAAAAATCTGAACGGCATTACAAATGCGCTCGTCAACTTGAGACATAAGATATCAAGTGTCATTTGCCCAGTAATTGCACTAGCTACGGCACCCTTCAGACCGAGACACAGTAATGCTTACACATTACTGCTTCACGGCAAAAACGGTGCACAGGAGCCTCCCACTGGTAAATATATCATGATGTTGATGTCCCGTATAAATAAATAAAAAAGACTTTCGGTATTAGCTCTATAAGCGTTAAGCTAGTTTTGACCTTATGGATAGGGTCGAACGTAGTCTTTTCAGTGCAGCTCTATCATTCACTCAATCAGTGCAATTTTTTTAAAGAATATTGTGTTCTTCCGATTAGTTGTGATTCTCTTGATACAAACCAATATCTTTTTAAAATTGAGCAGTATTTGTTCTAATAATAAATATAATAAAATGGTTTCGGTTAAATTTTTCGTTTTGCATTTTTCAGAGGCTGACAGAAGTGGGGACAAAAGCACTCACGATAGATGTTTACAGAGACATCTAGTTCTAGTCACTGAGCAGAAATTAGGGACTGATATTAAAAGCCTATTACCTCAAGGTCTATGGAGAGAAGGTGAAACATTAAGACAGGTAATTTGTTGACTTGTTTACTTACAAGCTTGAAATTTCTTCTGGGAGAAGAATCTACTGTCAGTTTGTATATCTTCCCAGTGCAGTTGTAAACTCTAGGGATGTGCCTTGTTGTCCCCACTACCTCAAAGGAGACCAAACTATCAGGTGTGCACATGGAATCCCATATCAAGTGCATTAGAACAATACTCTATCAGCCTTACAAATAAACTTGGTATAAGTTATTATGGAACTTTCGAAATTACGTAACTGATGCTTTGAGATGTAGTGCGGGAGGAAGATGCTCCAAATTTCTTTGGACAGAATTCTGCACCAACCAATCCGGCTCGAAGGACCAAGATGTACGGTGTTCTGGTTGCCGTACAGATTAATTTATGTTTGTTTCATAAATTAACTAGACTTAAGAACAATAAGTTTATTGAACTTAGTCTAAATGGTTATAATGGTAAATGGTTGTGAGAACACGCGAACCGATTGATGCTCGAACGTGAACTGGGGGAAAGTGTGGAAACACGGCACGCGCCAGCGCAACTGCTGACAGGGCGCAACGTGATGTGCGATGTTTCACTCGTACACCATCCTTCATACTTTAGGTGTAAAAACCATACTCATCCATCTGACTCTGTAGAATCTTAGAGTTTTTTGGACATATCACCACATTGAAAAGATGGCCACAACCTCGAACAACTGATGGTTACTGGGAAGTTAGACGGACGAAGCCCCAGAGGTCGAATTCCTATAAGATGGTCTGAACAAATCCGCACATCTCTGGATACCGGACTTCATGACGCACTGCATGTAGCCAAAGACGGACACAGATGGCGAACTATTGCCAAAAAGTTGAATCCTCAGAGAAATCACCACCCTCAGCAATCAGGAATACGATGTGAGGAGGAGGAAAGTTATTATACCAAAAATATAATTAAAAAATAAAATTGCTAAAATTTTAAAGTGCACTGTTTTATATTATAATCTCCCAAATGATATTAAAATATTATCAATTAAAAATTTAAGTGTATCGTAAAAAATAAATTAACATCTAAAGCCTATTGTAATGTGACAGATTATTTGAATGATAAAGATAGTTGGGATTAATGTTTCTAAATTTATTATTAATGAATATTGTTATACTCATTGGAGTGCTATTGTAACTTTTGTACTTCATCCTGACTTGCACTAAATAACTTATAAAGTTTTCCAGTATAATAGACATTTAATGTTTCCCGCGTTTATTTGCAAGGCTGCTTGACTTTCGAAATTTTGCATATTCTTGGTTTTTTCTCAGTTATAACTTTATACCAACTTCATCCCCTGATTTTTTAACCCAATATTCTTGACAAAGTATTTATAAGCGTCAGTGGCGCAATAGGTTGAACTGTTGACTCTCACCACAGAGCCCCCTACCAATGTGTTTTTGATTTTTGAATTCGTATGTACGTTTATTAGACGCTCTATAAGGTCGACACTCTTGTGATTCCTTTGGTGTTACAAGAGAGTAAAGAGAGATATTAATACAATATTTATACTGCAGAAGAGGGCTATTCGCGCTATTTATAACCGAGGTCCTAAAGAATCATTGCGAGCAAAATTTAAAGATTTGTTGCTTCTCAATTAATTGTGCAAAGAATATATTCTTTCTCTCATTACTATAACGTTAACACCAAGACCACACATAAACTTATAATGCCTACTACTCCGTTAAGTCGAGTTAGTAAGTCTTTTGTGGGGCGATGTATACGCTTTTACAACAAGATCCCAGAAAATGTTCAATTCAAAAGTATTACCATATTCAAAAGAATTGTTAAAAAACGTTTATATGGTAATGGTTACTATAACATAAATAACTTTCTTAATGATACCACAGGTTGGGAATTGAGCGACCACCCTCAGGCTATTAAATAATAAGTTTAATTGTACAAAATTACTTTGTAAACATGTTTTTTGATAAAAAAAAAGCCAGCTGCGTTTGTTGCAGCCATTCTTCTCAGGTCTGAGGCATTCTTCTTGGAATGGGTGGTAGTTTTGGACTATCAGTAAGTGATGTCACAGCCTATTTTGAATAAAAATATTAGAATTTGAAAAAAAAGGTGACCCGTATGCTTTTTTGTCCTCTTCAAGAGAAAAGAAAAACATTGGTGTATTATCAATTATTCTACTTTTACTTCAAGAATAGATTGAAATAATGAATATGACTCTAACTGTGCAATCCATACCTAATGATTTGATGAGACATTATTTTTGACACATTCCCACTAAAATATGGCTGGTCCATGCTTCGTGATACGGGCGCTAATTGTGGTGGCTGGATGATCCTGTCACCAGGAAGTCTGCATCATAAAAAAAAGTATTCTATGCGTAGAAAGATGTTTTTTTTTAAACCAAAGTAATAATCTTATTAGAATTGACTCGTGAAACATAGTTTCTTAAACTTTTTTCTATGATGTTCTAGAGTGCTGAAAGAGTGCTTGTTGAGCAATGTGGAACGAAAATAAAAGTGAAATTCCTGTCTAATGCACCGTGTGGATTCTACAAATATAAATATCCTTCAGAAATTGATGGAAAAGTTGGCGCTAAGGTATGACAATATTAATTATTTATTGGTTCTCACACAACATACATGCATTTATCGTTATCTACACCCATGCTTTAAATCCTCTATTAAATATTCTGAAATAGTTAGCTTATTGCTAACATTAAAACACCCAATGTCTTAATAACCATTACATCATCCAAACGAGTGTTGTAATGAAATTCAGTACAACATTATATCATCCGTTTTCATTATAACACTCCTTTGGATGATATTATGGTTACTAGGACTGGCTTTTATAATGTCAGCAGTAAGCTAACTGTTTCAGAATCTCTTATCGAGGATTCATATTATGGGCGTTGATAAAGTATTGTATGCAACTGTTGATAATTAGGTATTATAACATTCATGTGATAATATAATAACACTCGGCTTCGCCTCGAGGCGTGTCCACCCACATTCGTGTTTTAATACCCCTTACACAACAGTTGCAGAAATAACTATTACAAAATAACAACAGTTTAAGTAAATCATGATTAACATATACGTCAGTTAAATTAAAACACTAATGATGACGTGATATTTAACTTAAATAAATGTAGAATTATATATATAATACAATAGGTTATTTTATGTTAATATCACGACTTAGCCAAATACATGTAATAGTGTTAACTAATAAAAAATATATACATAAATTTAAAAAAATTATATCCTAAATATTATAAGTATAACATACAATAAGCCATAACTGATACAAATTTCAAAATACATAAAAATGAAGCACGTAAAGATAAGCTAAATCTCTAACTGGCGCAGAGTGCCTTTTTTATTATGGAATAGGAGGACAAACGAGCGTACGGGTAACCTTGTGTTAAGTGATCACCGCCGCTCACATTCTCTTGCAACACCAGAGGAATCACAAGAGCGTTGCCGGCCTTTAAGGAAGGTGTACTCGCTTTTTTTGAAGGTACCCATGTCGTATCGTCCCGGAAACACCGCACAAGGAAGCTCATTCCACAGCTTTGTAGTACGTGGAAGACAGCTCCTTGAAAACCGCACTGTGGAGGACCGCCACACATCCAGATGGTGGGGATGATATCCTAACTTGTGGCGTGTCGTGCGAAGGTGGAATTCGGCAGCAGGAATCAGGTTAAACAGCTATTCGGAATACTCCCCGTGATAAATGTGGTAGAAGACACATAATGAAGCGACGTTTCTACGCAACGCCAAGTGATCCAGCTGTTCACAGAGCACTGGGTCCCCGACGATTCGAGCTGCTCTGCGTTGCAAATGGATCGAGCTGATACTAGGGTGAGCCAGACCAGAGATGACAGCAATACTCTATGTGTGGCCGGACCTGCGCTTTGTAGAGCGCTAATATGTGGACCGGCTTGAAGTATTGCCGTGCTCTATTGATGACGCCCAGCTTCTTCGAAGCCAATTTGGCTTTGCCCTCCCCTTCGCTCGAGATTGCGAGACCCGTATCCGATACTAGGCGAGGCTTTAAGGGAAATGTTATCGAAGAGCGGTGATACGACAAATGGGGTTAGTGGTAAACGCGCAAACTTGAGTCTTCTGGGGGTTCAATTGGACAAGGTTCAATTTACCCCATTCCGCGACCTTCTCGAGAGAGGACTCGACAGAAGACACAAGTTTCTCTCGGCACTGGTCGACGTTTTCCCGAGAGAGATTTGCATGGCCCGTGTATACGGCATCACCAGTGCTGTCGTCTGCATAGCAATGTATGTTGGAGGTGTCCAACATATCATTGATATGCAGAAGAAACAGCGTGGGAGATAGCACACAGCCTTGGGGCACTCCAGCGTTCACGGGCTTAGGATTCGAGCAAAAACCGTCGACAACGACTTGTACGCTACGCCCAGTGAGGAAGCTGGAGGTCCACTTGCATAAGCTCTCGGGAAGCCCAAATATGGAAGTTTTGAGAGGAGCTCCTTGTGCCATACACGATCAAAGGCCTTCGCTATATCCAGACTAACTGCCAGGCCTTCCCCCTTGCTTTCAGTAGCCGCCGCCCATCTATGTGTTAGGTATACCAGAAGATCACCTGCCGACCGTCCATGGCGAAAGCCGTACTGTCGGTCGTTGATCAACTGGTGACCCAGAGACCCCCTCTGGACATACTAAAAGCTATTATTCTCTCCATGATTTTGGAGAGCAGGGAGGTAATGGCAATAGGCCTGAAGTTTGCCGGATCCAAACTGTCTCCTTTTTTTGGATCGGATGGACAAGGACTGACTTCCATAAGTCAGGGACTACGCCTTTGGAATAAAAGTGCCGGAACAAACGCGTTAGCACCGACGTCAACTCAGGGGCACACGTTCTAAGCACGATTGGAGAAATGCCATCTGGCCCGCTCGACTTCCTGACGTCCAACGAAAACAGAGCTCGCCTGACAGTTTTCTGTCTGAACTGTACTTCAGGCATAGAGCTCTGACACCGCGGGATGGTCGGCGGTGTTTTTTCGTTGTCGTCAAGAGTCGAGTTGGAGGCGAAAGGCGAAGAGTCCGGTCCTCGACACTAACCTATGCGAAACATAGCGGCACTAGGCCGCTACTTCACGCCGGTATTCTGTGCGAGTATGGTAAGTAATCCGGACGAGTCTGGCCCGATTGTGCTGACGTCAAAAGACGTTAGCGTGACTTTCCCACTTTCATTAAGCCCGCAGTTGCCTCTTACGACACCCTTGGGCCTGGGACTGTGTCTAAAACTAGGCTTCGAAAAGTATCAGAAAACATATCTATACAGTTTTTTTTTATGAAAATAAGAGAGGAGGGGAGCAGGACGTTCAGCTGATAGTAATTGATACGCCCTGCGCATTACAATGCAGTGCCGCTCAGGATTCTTGAAAAACACAAAAATTCTGGGCGGCACTAATATTTCGCATGTCACCTTGAGATGTAAGATGTCAAGTCTCATTTGCCCAGTAATTTCACTAGCCGGCGAGAGGCGCCGTTGTAGTACCTATAATCTAGCCGGCATCCTATGGAAAGGAGCCTCCCACTGGTATGTATACGTCAATTAAATGGAAACACTAATTATGGCGTGATATTTAGTGTGACAAGGGGCATCATATTTTTTACAAAAAATAATATTTTATATCCAAGTATTTGTCTCTTTCTCAAACGTGACCAGCTGTGACAAGGACGGGGGAGGTAAAGTAAGGAAAAGAAAGTTTCAGAGAAAAATGGAAACAGTGGTGCGTTCACCTTTATTAAGACTAACGCGTTTCATTTTTAAATCTCTATCGGAATAATCTGATGAGGAATTATCCTAAATTTAACAAACGCAATTTAAAAAAAACTCAACAGTGCACACGTGTTGCATGCAATAAGGTGGGAGCGCCACTGGCGGCCGAGTGAGTGTACACCATACAGCTGTATAGTAACAACTAGTGGAGCGACCAGCGTGGCGGCGTGACCAGTGACATTCTGTGATGCGTGCGAGCTGGTCGCGCCACCAAATTGGTTGGTAGCGTCGACTGGTTGCGCCGCCATAGTTTCCCATTGAAATATAGCCCTTAAAGTACTGTACTCTGAAAGTAGTGCGAGAACGGAAAATTATCTTATAATTAATTGACTTTGTATTTCAGGTATTCTTCTATTATGCCAATTATGATGGCGGTGTTTTGGAAAAGGCCACGAACTACAATTGGTTAACTAGGAAGGAATTGAAAGATATATTGCCGGAAAGATATAATAAATCAGTGCAAAGTTTTCTAATACAGGAGACTTATTAATTATTAATAATGTAGGATTATTAAGTTTTAATTAAATATTAGATGAACAATTATTATTTTGCTTTTTATTGTGTTGACCTGTTTATATATTGTGTATTTTAACCTTTGTGGGTTAACAAAGTAGATTCTTAGGTTCATTTTTTATAGTAAGCTCTTCACGAGAATCTTCACACTATGTGGAGACACACCTTTTGGCCTCCTTGGGTCAGGAGTGGATTTCGATATATTGTGTCCGAAATATGGGTCCTCTTGAAAAATAAAAAGTTAAGGGTGAACAACCCTTATCACTTAGGGGTATGAAAAATAGATAGTAGACGATTCTCAGGACTACTGAATATGCATATAAACTTTGGTAAAAATCAGTAAGGTAACTAACATTTTGACACGAGAATTTTTATATATAAGATAAAGTGCAGTAAATTACCTAGCCACACTTAACCATGTTGATGCGAATCAAGGTTTTGTCAAAATAAGTAAAACATCATTGAAAAAATAAGTGGAAACACGGTGCGGTGGACGACTAAGATACGTAGTCTATGTATGTGCAGTAATAAAACAAGTACTTATAACAGGTTTATAACTTTTTTATAAAATGTATTAAATATTCATGTTTGCAAATTGAAGTTTGCAAAGTTTCAAATAAATAAATTGATCCAAGATCGCAGATGCGATGTTGACATTCCTACACAAGCGCTATTACTGCGTGAATCAAAGCTAGTAGTGAAAATGTTCTACTTACACGGGGTCCTACATACGACACGCTTGACTTTGAGCGGGATTGCTTCGTCTTGAATCAGACAACCCAAGTGGGCAGGCACCGACTATGCTATAACATGGTTTGTCATACTCACTAAAATGGCATTACTTGCGGCGTGTGCCGGGTCGTCTCATTCCCTCAAATATATGCGAAGGGATCGATGGCTTGTCCACGCTCAACTCGTGAGGTGCCAGGTTCATGAAGCATCCTTACACAAACAATTAATTCAAGCTCTAAAGATTGATGCATTCATCATTTCAGCCGGAAGACGTCCACTGCTGGACAAAGGCCTCGCCGAAATATCGCCATGACGATCGGTCCTGCGCTGCCCTCATCCATCCTACTCCGACGATCTTGACCAGATCGTCGGTCCATCTTATGGGGGGCCTACCAACTCTACGTCTTCCGGTACGTGGTCGCCATTCGAGGACCTTACTGCCCCAACGGCCATCTGTTCGCCGAGCTATATGCCCTGCCCACTGCCACTTCAGTTTCGCAATCATTTGGGCTATTGTATAGTCGGACTTTGGTTCTCCTACGGATCTCCTCATTTCTGATTCGATCTCGCAGGGAAACTCCGCTGAGCAACAGTGAGCTTCCTCATAAGGCCCATAGTTAGCGACCACGGCTGTGTTCCTATGTATGTATGCTATCTCTGGCAACACACATTGGTTAAAAACCTTCGTCTTCAGACACTGTGGTATTTTGGACGAGAAGATTTTACGGAGCTTTCCGAACGCTGCCCATCCGAGTTGGATTCGACGAGTGACCTCTTTCCCGAAATTAAAAATATTTATAATGACGATTCAAAAGCGCTTAATTTAAGCCTAATTGAATAAAATTCATTTGACTTTGTGGCCCTAGTCAATGACAGCAGAACAAGACCTTTGACATTCTGTATAATTTGACAGTTGTCACTGCGATGATATGTTGTCACCCTTTAAATCGACAAAATTAAGTTAAGCGTCCCTTTTTTAAAAATAACTTTTGAACTTAGTGGTGAAATGTCAGTCCTTGACTTTTAGCGCCTCCAACATGCATTGCTATGCGGATGACAATACTGAAGATGCTGTATACGCGGACCATGCAGGTTTTTCTCGGGAAATCGTCAACCAGTGCCGGAAGACACTTGTGTCTTTTATCGAGTCCTCTCTTTAGAAGCGGAATGCGATATAATGAACCCTATTTCAATTTGAATGCGGTAATATAACCCAATGAATTCTGCGCATTTACCACTAAAACACCCTTAAATACTTTATACATCTAAAGAGAGGGTCTTGCTGTTAGACAGCCGATATAAACAGGCCAGGAATATTAGTTTAGTATGCGTGACAAGCTTACGACTTACACTTGCGATTTGTATGACACTCTGTGTTAGTGTGCGTGAATTGCTTAAAATAGAGGTTAGTTCTAAACTCAATATATTTCGACGTTTTCACAGCTGTCATAGTTTATCTAGACATATAAATGGTCTAAGAAAAAACCATTTGTCGTATGCTCTACTCTACTACGCTCTACAAGACATCTCTTACTGACTCGCCCAGTATTGGAATAACTGGGTCTCGAGTGATTGCCAATTCTGCGGTCATCTGGAAGGCAAAGCCAAATTCAATTGATTTAACGTCATAGGCGTTATGGGCGTCATAAATAGAGCACGGCAAAACTTCAAGCCGGCCCACATTCTAGCGCAGGTCCGGACACATATGGAGTATTGCTGTCATCTCTGGTCTGGCGCACCAGCTCGATCCATTTGACAGATCAGCTCGAATTGTCGGGGGACCCAGTGCTCCGTGAACGGTTAGATCACAAGCTGGCGGTGCGTAGAGACGTCGCTTCATTGTGTGTCTTCTACCGCATTTACCACAGGGAATGTTCCGAAGAGCTGTTAGACGTGATCCTGCCGCCGAATTCCACTATCACACGACACAAACTAGGATAATATCATCCCCACCATCTGGATTCATTCCTCTACAGTGCGGTTTTCATTTAATATCAGATGAAAAAAAATACAAACAGTCAAATAGTGATGTCTACTTTGCATGCTGTACCAGTAGAGCGTCTATATAGTTTGACATAGATACGTACCACGTGCAACAAAGGTAAATATTGTTCGCGGTTACAACATAATTAAACAAAAGCTTTCTATTTGTACGCAGTTAGCTCTAGCTTCTCACACTTGTAAATGTAATAATATTTAACGCGAAACCCGCGAATATTTCACGCCTTCACGGTAATGTATAAAAATAGAAGTTTCTTCAAACAACGCGCGTGATTTACTGGTAAACAGATTCGGGTGCCCGTTTTCGAAACATCCAGGACCATGCTTGTTTCATAAAATCTATAATGAGTCTTACCGTGTAAGTAATAAGAGTGTTATTATAGCGGGCCCGTTGTTGTAATGTACTATAAGTTGGACACAAAATTGCTTTTGAAGTTTGAATTTATCGCGGTGTTATGAAAGTTTATTTTAGCTTGTGTAAGGTTGTATGGATAATGTATTCAAGGTTCCCGGCAGTGTTATCGTTTACAAACATCGCATCGTGTTTTTCATTTCGCGCGATGCAAGATTAAATAATTCTACACGTAAAGTAAATAAACATTGTTATTAGTTATTGAAGTGTGCTTCACTTGTTCGTAATTGTTATTTACTTTGCTGCATGTGTTGACGCAGAGGAAGGTCGCTATTGACCGCAAGCATTTCGATTCAAATGAAAACCTTACTTAAGATAATATTAAATAATTTAATTAAAAAATCGACCAAGAAAAAAAGACCATTTGGGTTTACTACCCATATTATAATAGAATATGCAGCGAAACAATTTATATAACACAAAGATACTAAAAATAAAACACGCTTTAAAAATAGAATCTTGATGCTTTTTTTTTGATAAAAACAGCTGAAAAATTCTTATAATTAAAATCTATTTATTTTCATTTCGTATATTAGTCGATATAGGTACTAAAATAGGTACCACTATGGCAAAAAAGTACCGGGAAAAGACCTATTGGATTATTGGAATAATAATACACAAAATGTTAGTAATTCCAATAATCCAGTGATCAAATGATTTACGCTTCTTGCGGAATTGAATGTAGTTTTCCACGCGAATTCTCCTTTATGTCTTTTACCGAATGTTAACGGGTGTCATTAAATGGTTATAAAGGCTTCGAAAAAGTCGGTTGGAGGCATATCTGGTGAACAACGTGGTTGCTCGATGGTATTTGTTGAGTTTTTGGTTATAAATTCCTTGCCAATAATGAGCTTGTGCGAAGGCGCACTTTTGTGGTGGTGATTTTTCACAAATCTGACCTTTTTCGTAGAATTTGCTCTCTCAAACGCCGCATAACACTGAAGTAATATTCTTTACTTACCGTTTGTCCTTCCGGTAATAATTCCAAGCACCACGATAGTCAAAGAAAACAGCTTAAATTTGACTTTTAATGGATTTTGTTGTGGTTATTCGATTCAAATGGAAGGCGCCACTGTCTAAATAGTTTGCATGTCAAACTCGTAAACCCACGTCTTGTCATCAGTAACAATGCGTTTCACGATTTTTGGGTAGGAATTGACTCGCATGTCTTCAGCGACTTCAATGCGATTGAGGTTTTGGAGAAAATCCAGGTCCTTTGGGAATATCCCACAACATGTTTCTCTGACAACATCTTTCTGAAACTTGAATGAGAATTTCACTATTTCTTCCACTTTTGCAATGTTAACTTTAGTTGAGAACGTTTAATGTCTACCAGGGCAAGATTACCAGTGGGAGGCTCCTTTGCACAGGATGCCGGCTAGATTATGGGTATCGCAACGGCGCCTATTTCTGCCGCGAAGCAGTAATGTGTAAACATTACTGTGTAGTGAAATTACTGGGCAAAAGAGACTTAACATGTTATGTCTCAAGGTGACGAGCGCAATTGTAGTGCCGCTCAGAACTTTTGGATTTTTAAGAATCCTGAACGGCACTGCATTGTAATGGCAGTCAGGGCGTGTCAATTACCATCAGCTGAACGTCCTGCTCGTCTCGTCCCTTATTTTCATAAAAAAATAAAAAATCTAACATCATATCTTGACTGCTTATAAACGATATGACAGATGCAACTCAAACTTCATTTAATAGGGAGGATGGTTTTAGACTAACACAAACATGGAATCCCGTGGTCACTCTCTGCAGTACAAATGCAACAAAAAGACCCGAAAGTATGGACGTCGTCAGTAGTGTGTGTCGTGAATTATGGAATCAAAGACCAAAACGAATTATGCGCCACGTGGACAGTTTGATGTACATTGTACAATAAGTGTCAAGAGTTTCACGCCGCCACCGCGACTACGATTCATGCAATTGGATAGAAATATCGGCACTAAATTATTAAAATATATATATATCGTGAGTATCTGTCATAATAATTACAATGTTAATGTTCTGCGATGATAAAAGTTTAAAAACATATTTCTTGGGTGTTAATTCCGTTAGTTATCGCTCTCACCATCTCGAGACTGTCGAGAGTCGTTTCAGTCGGCGAGTCAACACCTCCTTAAAATGCATCGTGTAGAGGCGAATCATGCCGAATCTGTAAAAGACAAATCTTAGCGTACTAAACACTCATAGAAATATGTTTATTTACCATAGGAAACAATAACATAACATATTGCAATAACACTTTGTAATCGCCATGAAGCTACATCAGTTCGTAAAGTGGCTATGATATGAGGAGAAGAACTGAAAAGAAACTCCCAGTCCAACTTTTGAATCATATAACAACTTATAATATACAATTTTAGGTCGCCTGCGCAGAACCAGACAAGAACCATGGATCATTATCTTAATATATATAAATTACGTGACACGTTGTTTGTCCTCGATGGACTCCTACACTAATGAACAGATTTGGGGATTACTTCATGGAGTGCAGTTTGGTCCAACTTGAGAGATAGGATAGTTTTTATTTCGATTTGGGACCCATAATTATTTTTATTTCCAATATTTGTTTTATATGGACATATTTTCTATGAGAGAATTTAGTGACGCACGGTTTGACAGTTCCACTCTGAAACAATTTCATTATAAGAAAAGGGGGCATTTTTTTACGAAATAATTCTTGATGTTTTGAAATATTGTTGGCAAATTCCTATAAAACAGTATTTTTTTTTATTATCTACAGAACAACGTCTGTCGGGTCAGCTAATTCTCTATATAATTTACTATACTCATATTAAGCCTTCTTTGTCAAAGATTATCTTTGCTTTAATAAGTGTATTTCTTGAATTTGTGCTCAATGAGTCCTAGTATACTGTCTGGTCCAAGAATCTTATGTTTAAAATTCTCGTGTCCTGTTGTTTGTTACCAAACCCCTCCGAAACGGCTAAACTTATTTGTTTGAAATTTTTGTGGGTATATCGGGTACGTCTGAGAATCGGCCAACATCTATTTTTCATACCCCTAAATGATAAGGGTTAACCCCCTTAAATTTTTTTTTGGCATTTTTATTTTGTTTTATTTTCTTATGATTTAGCATTAAAAAATATATACAACTTTATATTTTCACCCGTCTACGATCAACATCTATTTTTGTATCGCGATTTTTATATTATTCTGTTCCATACACAGATCCGCAATAGGGTTGCAAGATCACAATCGAATATAATGATTATTGTAGTACGATAAATTTTATGTACGATATATTTAGTAAGTCTGAGAATCTTTTAACCGACTTCAAAAAGGAGGAGGTTCTCAATTCGTTGGTATGTTTTTTTTTTATTTTTTTATGTTTGTTACCTCAAAACTTTCGACTGGGTGAACGGATTTTGATAATTCTTTTTTTATTTGAAAGCTGGTGCTTTCCGTGTGGTCTTCCATTTTATTTGGTCCAGATCTGACAATGGCATCCATGAGAAAACCATAAATGTCTTAAATTTGCTAAACATACGTATAGCGAAGTGGATGATAAATTTACGAATAACTCAATATCGCGCCAACCGATGTCGATGATTCTTTTTTTATTGGATATATAGAAAAATTGTTAGTTAGTACTTCAAATTCACTAAAAATCAAAAAATAAAAATAATTAAACAAAACAACAACCGACTTCAAAAACACTATTCCAAACCAATAGATATAATATGCACTAAAAAGTATAAAAATTTACAAGAGACGGAAGATATGAAGGTGATATTCAAAGGAGAGTGACTGCGGGAAATTGTGTGAATGGAGCGCTGCATGCCTTTATAAACGGTAAGACTGTGCCAATAGAAGCGCGAATGGCTGTACATAATGGAGTGCTTGTCGCCACGTTAATGTATGGAAGTGAGAGTTGGGTATGGCAGAAGAAGCATAAAAGCAGAATTAACGCAGTTGAGATGCGATCACTGCGTAGTATGTGTGGGGTAAGACTGACTGATAGAATTCCGAATGCAGTAATACGAGCGCGCTGTGGTTTGAAAGAGGATGTTGTGACAAGGACTGAAAAAGGAATGCTTAAATGGTTTGGACACGTGGAGCGAATGAGTGAAGAAAGAATGACGCATAAAATATATAAGGCAAGTGTGTGTGGGCAAGCCGGTCGCGGGAGACCTCGTAGAACATTCGTCGATCAAATTGGGGACGTTTTGAGAAAAGGAGAGGCCCGAAGCACCCGCAACCGGCGAGCATGTATGAAAATAGTAATGAATGTAGAGGAAGCGCGTGAGGTTTGTAAGGATAGAAGCAAATGGCATTCTATTGTCTCTGCCTACCCCGACGGGAACAAGGCGTGAGTATGTGTGTGTGTGTGTGTAAAAAGTATAAAAATAATTGCGTATTTTATACAATCTAATTCTAGTTACGATTATTGTAATTTTTGGAGTCGGTCTCATCCAACATAGGTTTGTAACTACATACATACATAGTTATAGGTGAGATATACTTGAGACGTGAGGAGGCGAGAGGCGAGAGCGGGTCACGGCGGAAGGACACCGATTCCAAAAATAACAATAATCGTAACTAGACTAAGATTTATTAATTAGATTGTATAAAAATACGCAATTATTTTTATACTTATTAGTGCATATTATATCTATTGTTTTGGAAGTCGGTTGTTTTTTTGTTCAATTTTTTTTTTATTACGTTATAGGGCAGTACAACTTTTGCTGGGTCAGCTACTAACTAGTAGTTGTGGTGAATACAAGAATAGATAGTGTAGTAATTAGTAGGTACCTATCTATATCTAAGTCACAAGTATATAAGTTTAGGATATCATCCCCACCATCTGGCTGTGTGGCGGTCCTCCACAGTGCGGTTTTCAAGGAGCTTTCTTCCACGTACAACAGAGCTTCAAAAAAATCGCGTACACCTTCCTTAAAGGCCGGCAACGCTCCTGTGATTCCTCTGGTATTGCAAGAGAAGGTCGGCGGCGGTGATAACTTAACACCAGGTGACCCGTAGGCTCGTTTGTCCTCCTTTTCCATTAAAAAAAAGACTAAATAGAAAATGTTTCGCAACAACATCTATAAGGTGAATGACAGGGAGTGTTCGTAAAAACTTCACCGACGGGAGCATAGAATACTCGACTCAACAACAGTTGAGAATAAAACAGAATCAACATTAATGTCTCATTACTTACAGTGACTTACATCTAGTATCCAGCGATTACAAACCTCCGCTTAATCGATATTATGTACTGGTTTTATAACAATATTCAAAAAATGTGGGGGTTCTCAATTCGTTGGTAAGTTTTTTTTATGTTTGTTACCCCAAAACTTCCGACTGGGTGAACCGATTTTGATAACTGTTTTTTTTATTTGAAAGCTGTTGCTTTCCGTGTGGTCCCATTGTAATTGTGGTCCAGATCTGATAATGGCATCCATGAGAAAACCATAGAAGTCTTAAGTTTGCTATACTGAACATTAGCGTGGTGCATTTTTAAATATTTTAATAAATTATTATTAATAAAAATTAAATATGTAATAATTACGCACGAATTGCTTTATTTATTATCTATAAAAGTAGTAGCATTTTTGTGGCTAAATACAATATTCATTTATTGCGCTATCGTACACAAAAATGAAAATTTTTTATTACCAAAAAAATTATCACTTCAGAACTATTACAATTATTTTACATTAGAAAGTTTATCTTAGAAAAATCAACTTTCATCCATAATTTCAATGACTGTCTTACGAATTTACAATCAGGCCACGTGTCCTGCCCCGAGTTTAACATTTTATACCCATCCCAAGAAAAGTGCTCAACGCCGCTAAAAAAGTTTACACACAAATTTTCTTGCCCCAGGCATAGCCTGTACTATGGGTGCAAGACAACGATATATTTAATAAAATATACTTACTTAAACATACATAAATACATATAAACATCCATGACTCGGAAACAAACTTTCAAATTCAACATATAAATGATTGCACCTACCGGGATTCGAACCCGGGACCTATAGCTCAGTAGGCAGGGTCACTAACCACTTGGCTGTAGAGGTCGTCATATATATACATATTTCAAGTGTAATGTGATTTACCAACAAAATTAAATATTTTCGATTTGATTTGATTTTAAGTTAATATTTACTTATTAGTACTGAACAAAACTTGATAGAAATTTAATGTGTCTATCTATATTCGAATCATGCTATGACCATAAAAATAATTACGAAGACGTGTAAGCATCTGTGTTTAGATATGTGAGGAAACTTCTCAAGGCTCAGGCACCCCGCAGTGGTCGCCGCCTGTGGTTAACAATATCATAATTGATAAAATTCTTAACACACTAAACAGTCATCCTTTCTACCTCATAAAAATAAAGCATTCCGAGAAATCGAACCAAAACGTAAACTTACATATACGTTATTCAATTAGTTATATCTATTTTTATTATGTTCAAAAATTTTTACTTGTTATTTTTTGCTCTTTGTGCATATTGCAAATGTAGGTTCTTTTTAATACGAAAAGCGCATAGGTCAAATTCAAATTCAAATATTTTTATTCAAAATAGGATGTGACATCACTTATTGAAAGTCAAAAAACTACCACCCATTCCAAAATGAATGCCTCAGGCCTGAGAAGAACGGGCGCAACAAACTCAGCGGGCTTTTTTTTTATCAAAAAATATGTTTACAAAGTAACATTGTGCAATTAAACTTATTATTTAATAGCCTGAGGGCGGTCGCTCTATTCCCAATTTGTGGTATCATTAAGAATGTAATTTATGCTATAGTAACCTTTAACACACAAACGTTTTTTAACAATTCATTTGAATAACTCACGGACTAGTAAAAAAATAAGGACTCCGTGTCACCTTACATAACAGTGAGGCACCAAAACAAGCCGGTAAACGTAAATAAATAGCCCCACGCATACACTTACACTAACACAAGCCAATCGGCCGCCATTATGAGATTTGCCATCGTCTAGGACGGATCAGTTTGCGTCGCAACGAAATATTTTAAAAATGCCGTCGTGCGTCGTGAAAAAGTGTTAAAACAATACTATAAAAGTATTTGTGGATATATGATTATTTAAGGGAGAAAAAATTGTGTAACTGGTATACCCCGTAATTAGCATAAAGGTGCTTCACTTGCTAATATCACGGCACGGAGTCCTTCTTAGGGCATTATAACATACGGGTACATTATATAGTATGCATATAACCTTTCAATAGAAACAATATTATAAACTAAATAGAAATTTTAGTTAAAGCATAATATAAATATTATCTTGTAAGATGGAACAGAATTACATTTATTCATGAATATAAGAACTATTTTCAAAACAAATCTGTATAAGTCAACTGTCAAAGTCAAAAAATTTTTTCAAACTTAGAGTAAGTAGTTAGCTTATATCATTTATACGTCTAGATAGAGCTTTTGAGCACTGCACACACACTAACACATACAAATCGCAAGTGTAAAACGTAGCTTATCACACATACTAAAGTAATAAACCTGGCCTGTTTTCATTGGTTGTCTAATTGATATTGTGTAACGCGTGAGTCCTCCCTCACACGCGGGATCGTTGGATAATCAAACAATGTTACTTCATTTAATACATATATTCTTCTATTATCTCTTTTTAATATTATATAACTATTTATTTAATATAAAATATTAGGCCGAAGTCCGACCGTTCTTTCTTTACTTCATTCCCTAATCTGTCCTATTCGATTGACTTCTCAGCCGCGTAAATATTCTTATTCTTTAACTTGACGGCCAACCATATAACAAAGAGTTCTTATATGCGGATTAGAACTCCTTGTAACAATATGCACCAAAAAGTAATAAATAATTGCGTATTTTTATACAATGTAATTAATTCTACGTCTAGTTACAATAATTGTTATTACCTTGTCATGTATATAATTACAAACCTACCGTGGCTGACACCTACTCCAAAAATAACAACAATTGTAACTAGAATTAGATTAATAAGATTGTGTAAAAATACTAATTTTTCTACTTTTATTGCATATTATATCTGTTGTCTTGTATAGTTTTTTTTTTTCAAAACGGTTGTTTTTGTGTATATTTTTTTGTTGTATACTAACTAATAATTTGTCTAAATATGTGTAGAGCTACTATATTTTACAATGCAGCAATGAATGCATTGCAGTTTGATTACAGACAGTTAAAATTCGTCCATCAACGTCATCGCCCGTAACTCGAAATAAATTAGAGCATAATTCCAAACCTTTTGCACCTAACCCTTTCTAAGTTGCACTTCCGCCACAACAATGCCAATAAATTGATGATTGAAAGCCTCGAAAAAACAACTTTTATTGTTTGCAGATTTGCAAGGGAAGATTTCATTAGAAAATTACAAACATAAATCTGCTGCCGTAAACTTAAAATATTTTTTTCATTTCTCATACTCGGAAAGTAATGTTGTCTTGATCTGATTATTGAGTGGAAAATGCTGCTTCCCTCAATAGAGAGGGAAAAACTCACACAAATTACTTCCCACCTAAGATAAGATTAGATTTTTATGTAAAAAAAAACTAATTTAATGAAATGCCATGTGACTTTATAAACAGCCAGTGTGAACTTAGCGCAAACTTCTTTGAACAGAATAAGCCCTAACAATTTCGCGGTGAGTTCCATATTTAAAATTTAAAAAGTCGACATATATTGGCGGGATACTGATCTGTAATGTATATGTGACAGAATTAAAAAATAGGTAATAATCTTTTATGCTAAAATTTTAATATTAAAAATGAGTTCAAGCGATTCTGAAATGTTGACACCAGATTAAATTAGAGACGAGGCAATTTGTGTTATTGAAAATCTTTTGCCAGAAATTTCAAAAGAAAGATATATAAACACATTTTATGAAGACAGATTTTATGAAGTGGCGAGTAGAGAAGAATATAAAATCGTTTTCCGAAAGTGTATTTCTTACATATTTTAATGGGCTGTGTAGCAAACTACAGCCTTCTACGCTATGGAGCCGATACTCAATGCTCAAAAGTACACTTAGTGTAAAACACAATGTAAATTTGAAAAAATTCCATAATTTAACATCATTTTTGAAAAGACTAAGTCTCAAGGGTTCAAGAGTAGGAAATCGAAGGTTTTCACCTCTCATGAAGTGGATTTTTTTAAAATGGTGCTCCTGACGAGATATATTTGGCAGTGAAGATAAGTTTACCCAAGTATTTATGTATTTATTCAAAAATGAACGTATTTATTACACAAATAATAAAAAAATACGTGTTTCACAGGTGGTATTGATACTCGGTATAAACGGCGCTTGCAGAAGCAGTGAACTCACAAATTTGACAATTAAGGTCATTGAAAGTCAAGGCCAATTATTACAGAAACCGTGTTAACGGCTTTTTTTTAAATCTAGAAATGTAGTTATACATTTTGAATTTTGATCAAGATGTTCAGTTACTAGTGAAGATAGCGCACTTACAGCGTCTTCTGTGGATATACCTTTTCTTAATCCAAATTGCGAAGGAGATATTATATTAAATCTGTTAAGAAAGTTAAGAAGGCGAGAATTTATTTGATTTTTTTTTAAATTTTACAAATGTAAGGCAAGATAGATATAGGTCTGTAATTATTAACGTCATTTCTGTCCCCATTCTTGTATACTGGGGTAATAATTGACTGTTTTAATGAGGCAGAGAAGAAAAAAAAAATATTGCGAAATCGAAATAAACCAATATTTTTATCCTTAAGGTAAATATTTATCCTTTCATTTTTATAATATTTTCTGTACCTTTTCCAATGGGTTTCATCCTACTATTATTTTTGCCTTGGTCTATAAATGGCACTACGTTGGCTCGTATGGTATTCTTTCATTGTTTACGTTTTGGTTTCTACTCTCACTCTCTCTCTCTCTCACTGTAATCTTAATATTATGTAACTTTTTTCTACATTGTTTTAAACACACATTGTTTGATGCCCGACGAAACCTGTGTCCTCGTCCTGTAATCGTTTTCACTCCACTCACACTCACACACGGACAGTCTGACGGACTGACATACATCACATACACACTTAAAAAGTGTGTTATCTCTTTTGTCAAAAGTCCATCGGACGAATACCAGATCATCCGGCACGCAGCCAGTCCGAGGTTCGAGTCTCCTTAAGAGACGCCCCGCGACTGTTGTTGCGTAGTATTTGCGGCCTCCACGGCCCACGTTCTATGTCGCTGGAAAAGCTTTAAGGGCTACCAGGCAAAGAGCAGATTTTTATACGGAAAGGGAAACTTGCACAGGCACCTGAGCCCGACATGGGCCCCGTTTCGGGATTCCTTTCCAAATAAAAAAAAAGAGTGTGTGCTTAAGACCGCACGGCAAAACTGAAAACTTAATTGGCAATCGCAATCAATTTATATATTACATTAGCTGACCCGACAGATGTTCTTCTGTTAGAAATTTACAAGACACGAGAGCTGATAAACACACCGTATGTGTTTTTTTTGTAATATCCAAAAAATGGATTTTCCCATTTATAAATAAATAAAAATAAAAAATTACTTTTATTATTATTAGAATTAAGTTTGTAAGTATATTTGAATTAAAATTATGCCGTGTAAACAGTAACTTTACACACTAATTTTCATTTTTAAATACCATTAATTTGAAAAAGTTTACATTTATCTTCAGTTTCTTACAGCACTTCTTATATGTCAATTACAATGATGCTCAAAACGTCAAATACTATATTGAAATACAAGATGCGTTAAGCCGTTCCCGAGATTAATGAGTGTAAACAAACTTGTAAAAATACTAGAAACTACTTTTTCGGTAATAAAAAAATTAAGATAATGACATGGCATGTGTAATTACGGTTTTATTGTATAATATATAGACGAGATATAATAATTCTTTTAATATCATCAATTGAGATATTACTTCAGTACTTCTAGACAGTAATAATTACTAGCGAGTTTTAAAAATGGTCATAGGGGTCTGAAATTCATTAAGTATTGAGTAGGTAGGTAGGAATTGATTCGGCCATTGTTTAAGTTTTAATGGACCACCCGACCGATACAATTCGGAATCTTTGCCAAAAACCTCTGCCGAAAAAAGAACGAGAAAAACATGCACGTACTTTGTCTTAGTCTCTCGAGGAATTCCGTAAAGTATTTTATCTCCGGCTTTCACAGCTCGATAGCGGTCTCGGTGCTAGCAGTTATATAGAGAACATAACCTTATCGCCGATACGAGACCCTTTCAAACTTTGTGTGGATTTTACAATTTGAACTATGTTTTAATCTTTTTTATGGAAAATACGATGAGGTTTTGTTTATTATTTTACAATCCTCAAATGGTCCGTTCATGTACTAAAACTAGTGCAGTGTCAAAGTCATTTCATTTGTATTTGACCGTGAAAATATAATTAACGCATTATGCGTGCTCTCAACATTTACGTGTTAATGATGCTCGAGTGTTTATGACAGCAAACTTCAACCCACTTATTCATAATGGTCGGCTAACTTTAAACAGCCGCCAAGGAGTGTTTTTCCTCATTCTGACTTAGGTTAATAGAAGAAGACAGAGTGAGAATTAGCAATGCTTTAAGTTAGCAGACTATTATGAATAAGGGGGTAAAAATATATTGGCCTTAGTGAGCCGTAGTTTATGCCGTTTGCAATACCTCTAACTGAATGCAAGCACTGGCATCTGAGCAGCCATTTTGCTCAACGGATCAGCCTAGCTGTTCAACGCGGATTTGCTGCCAGTAATTGGTACTCGTAGGGACAGTTTTTAACTTCATAAAATAACTTAGTATTAGTAGGATAAATATAAGCATTGTTTAGTGTGGATAGATATCCTTATATGTAATAGACATAATATTATATAAATTATAATAAACAGATTATCTTGCCCCAAACTAAGCATAGCCTTTATTAGTACTATGGGTACAAGACAACGACATATTTAATACAATATACTTATTTAAACATACATAAATATTTATAAAAGGTCCATAACTCGCAAAACAAACATTCATATTTATCATATAAGTGTTTGCACCTACCGGGATTCGAACCCGGGACCTCTAGCTCAGTAGGCAGGGTCACTAACTACTGGGCTATAGGGGTCGTCGATATATCCAAGATACGAGTGCAGCAGGGGCGTGTATATCATATAGGCAATTAGGCAGTGCCAACCTCGTTATAAACCGAAATAAATATAGCACTAGTGTTAAAGTTGATTTAGTTTAATTTGGTTCCGTTATTTTATATCCCAACTTCTATTAAATACGCTCTAATAAAATTGTTCCTTACGCTAGATACTAGATACATACGGTAAGCAATCTATGCACATTCCAAAGCCCAACTACTACTAGTTAGATCCTTACCCCCTTATTCATAATGGTCCGCTAACTTTAAAGTACTTTAAACAGCCGCTAAGGAGTGTTTTTTCTCATTCTGATTTAGGTCAATAGAAGAAGACAGAGTGCGAATCAGCAATGCTTTAAGTTAGCAGACTATTATGAATGAAGGGTTAGTGCCTACCTTGCTAGAAAATCAATGCGTGCAAGTATGTATTTCAATAGAGCACCATTTAATTTATATTTAGCGATGCAATCTTTGTAAATTAACTTGCCAGAACCTCATTTTGTCCGTTTTTTCTAACAAGCTCGTGACTAATTTTAAATACAGTAACGACACATTCCTTAGATAACGTTGAACGAATCAGTTTTTGTAGAGCGAACCTTTAACTTTAGTTATTTTTGTAGACCGTGTGAATGATAAACCGATATTTAAATGTTTTAGTTAAGGCGTTAGGTAATTGTGTCTTCTGTTACATTTATCACGGGGAGTATTTCGAAGAGATGTTTTACCTGATTCATGCCGCTCACACGCGTCACATTTAAATAAGGATATCATCCCCACCATCTGGTAGTGTGGCGGTCCTCCACAGTACAATTTTCAAGGAACTTTCTTCCACTTACAACAAAGCTGTGGAATGAGCTTCCTTGTGAAGTGTTCCTTATATGTACGGAACTCATCCACTGATTTTAATATTATTATTTAAATTACTCCTATTAAATTAATTTAGAATTTAGAAGCGTCGGTGATATAGCTTGACCTCTTGACTCTTATCACATGCCCCTGGTTCGATCCTCGCCCGATATATATTTTAGGTTTCGGTTTTCGATTTATTTGTACGTTTATTGGACGTTTTATAAGGTCGGCACCGCTCTTCTCTGGTGTGACAAAAGGGCATGGGTGATCTATAAAAAATATCCTTTTCCATTAAAAGTAATCCTTGACGACCCCTATAGCCCAGTGGTTAGTGACCCTGCCTACTAAGCTAGAGGTCTCGGGTTCGAATCCAATCCGACTTATATGATGGATATGAATGTCTGTTTAAGTATACTGTATTAAATATATCGTTGTCTTGCACCCATAGTACAGGCTATGCCTAGTTTGGGGCAAGATAATTTGTGTAAGGGTGTGTCAATATTATATTATTATTAAAAATAAAAAAACAACATGGTCTAGATTAGAAAGAGTTACAGAGTTTCTGAGACAAGACAAAAAACTATCCTTAAAAACAATTATAAAGTTAAAAGCTGTTATTTTGATATTGACAAACAGCCACTTCAATTATTGTATTGTGTTTTATAAATGAATCAAGTTGTTTCGTAAGGAGAGCTTGTTTGAGCATTGAGAGTAAGGTAGTGTGTTGTGCCGTGTGTTAGTTGGGCATATGTGGGGATGTGTGAGTGTGTGGAGGCTGTATTGCTGCCAGGTGGGCTCCCATTAGCAGCGGCGGGGCCGGAGCGGTCGCTCTTCATCTTTATGATAATTATTTTCTGTTTGTTTTCGTCGAAGCATCGGCCCGCCTCGCCGACCATTTCTCGGAACCATCTACCATTGTGGTAAATTAAAGCCGCCGGGACCCCTGCCACGACGAGAGATAATTCGACAGGATGCCGTATATTATTAATTGCACTATGACTTGTGGAAATGGAGCTCAGAGTCCAGTGAGTCATTCATTCTGCTGGATGCGAGTCTACGCCGCGTGGGAACGTACGCCCGTCTTGATTTACACCCACGACGTATTTACGAGCTTTTAAAATTCCCTCCGAAGTACTTACCTACATCGATTTCATCCTTTTAAAGTTCCGAACGGCTTACCGATCGATACAAACTCTATAATCACGTGTACCGCAAATCAATTACGTTCGGAAAGGGTAAAGCAATAAATATTCAACTAATTTGAACTGAATTGCGACCGTGTTCGTACTGCACCGTCAGCTCATTAACGTCGGTTAACGAGGTTATAAATGGATTCGTATAATGGAAACTATAAGATCCAATAAAAAGAGGAACCGTACCTAAATAACCGAATGTGTTGAAAAAACAGGATCCTTACAATGTTTACAATCTCGTGGCTTTATTCACTTTGTGTTCCAATTTCATGCTAAATCAAGCGGAGTAAATCCTCTTTTATCGGGCAGACTGACCGTCGCGACCAAATACGTTCCTCCGACTCCCCTCCCTGCATGCCTTCCCCTTTCAAACCATGTTTGATCAATTCATTTCATAATACCCAATTAGTAAATATAACAATAAGCTTTATAAGACTCTACTGGTAAAAGGATGTGATGTTTTAATACGAAAGTAATTAGTTGATTGCATGTTATACTGGATCTAGGAACAGGTTATGAAAGAGATGCATCAAGGAACTGCCATTGATGTTTTCAACGATGTATGAAGCATTGACCATCGGATGTCTAGGTTTATATAAGAGGAAAATAAAAAGTATAAAAAATTCAATTACATTCCGTATGATACTGAGACATAACTCTGGGAACGTCGTAACATATTCAATTCGATGAGACATTAGAGATGCTTCACACAGGCTGTCCGCTTTATTTTTTGCATTCGGAGTTATTTTAATGCTCTAATTATCACTTCCGAAGTTTTTTTAATGGGAAAGGAAGCCAAATCGTTATCTGGGTTAACTAAAAGGAGTGATAATCGCTGCTCATGTTACCTTATTTTTCTAACAACTAGCGTGCATATACGAGTATCTAACCTTTTACATATCCTAAGTCGGGTGTGAGCGAGATTGTTCTACGAGATTGGGAAATTAAAATTCCTCTTTGAATCAATTTACTTTTTTCCTGAGAATGCTTTATTCATAGATAATCTATTTGACCAAAACAAGGCACTTAATTATTATGGAATTAGTATGTCACAAATTTATGGAAGGAAATGAAATAGCTGATGAGCTAGTTAAGCTATGGAGCTTCCTCTGTTACATCCTCTGAGCCTCATTCTGGTGTTGAGAAATCTCTTATTTCTTTAGGATTCAGGGTATAGGTACATTGGGTCTGGCTACTCTGCTGAGTACCCAATAAGTGATTTATGATTCTTCTGAGTAGAGTTATCTGTACCCAAATATTGACAGGATATGACCATGAACCCTGCTAAATTTTCTTCTAGCCATTGTAAGTTTAATGAGAACCTAGTAAATTTTTTTCTCAAAGACTAGTGTGCAAATTCTACCACAAGACTAGCATAGACTAACATCCAGTATTCCATTGCTAGTATGAAAGCGAGGTATTTAAATAAAAATCAACGACGATTAACACTTATAAAAATGAAAGTTTAAGATTTTACTGTTCACCACCATATTGAAAAACTTGATTTAATTTATATAGTGGGATTGGAAATTTTGTTAATTTGAAAATCATTGCGATTCAAATCATTTAATTAAACACAGAATACCAGAGAGATTTGTAGACTATTTCTCTGAAATTATCATTAATACCGATTGAATTAAACATGATACCGTAGCAGAAACATGCCATTGTTAAAATACAGCAGCATTCTGCAAATGCAGAAATATCTAAAGCTCATTGCTGAAGGAATCCCAGGGACTATTTAGGTGTAGTGAAAGGTTGAACAGTTTTTAATATTTTAAAAAAGACGCTCAAATTCACCGCTGGTCTGTGTGGAGAGGGCATACGACTCAAGTGTGCATTGGTTAGGAGGCTCGACGGGTTATTAATTTTATGGTGTCGATGGCCGGACGCACCTGGTTGCATCGGTCACTGCCGCTGGCAACCCCTCCGAACCCCGCTTCAGCCAGATCTCATCCCGTTCAGATCAATCACGTGTGTGATCGCAGTGGCTTTTGGACGAGCGATTGGTGACTGTCATGTGAGCACAGATACGCGAGTTCTGTTCTCTTTGGTTTCATACTTATTATTGTGTACGGATTTATATGGATCTGTTCAATATAACTAGCGTAGCTACTATAGATAAACAAATCGCGCAAGAAAGAAGAATATCTGAAACGGAAATACAACAAGATAGGATTTCTAGATAGATTGACTAGTCGTAAACAGTCAACCACGCTTGTTATCAGCTCCTAAGTATTTTGAACCTCAAACTATTTCTGTGAAATTACTGAGCAAATGAGACGTAACATCTTATGTCTATAGACGACGGGCGCAGTTGTAGTGCCGCCCAGAATTTTTGGGTTTTTCAATAAGAACCGCACTGCATTGTAATGGGCGTATCAATTACAATCAGCTGAACATCCTGCTCGTCTCTTCCCTTATTTACATAAAAAAAAAGCTAATCACCTCACCTCCGTAGTGTGTCCTACTTAAAAACCTACATATTACCTAAATTTAACAATGCATATGGTAGGCGGAAATGGGAGTATTTATTGCCAGGCACACTAAATGGTTTGTCTGCCACCGTTTAAGAAAGTTTTGAGAAAAAACCTGACAAAGCAAAGTATATATTAAACAAACAATGTTTAGGGTAATTATGTGTATTATTAGGCGTGAAAAGTACTATAAGACATCAATATAATAATGTAAGTAATTAAGAGCGATTTCATCCCCACGGAAAGACTTTACATGGTTACTTGTGGGTGACTTTATAATAAAAATAAATTTCGTTTATTTCAAAGATTACATATACATTTTGTAGTGGTTGAGACTTCCCAGTAAGTTGTCTTAGGACACTTGTATTGGGAATATCTCGCAACTTCCTCAGCAGATACATTTTATTTAGTAAACAATATAGAAATAAACAGAAATGATTAAAAACCAAATTTTACAATTTACAATTAATTGTGTGTGTGTGTGTGTGGGTTTGAATTGCACCTTTAATTGGGTCCATCTATACAATGCGTGTTTTTGTCATGTCAGTCTGATCAGAAGATTTTCCACTTCATCATAGGCAAGGCAAGTTAGCCAATTATTTAAAGCTTTTCTGCATAGATGTAATGTCATAGGATATTTATTTATTATATTTACTTTATATGTATTTTCTGTATATTACTTTTTTATTTGTGAACAACAAAGAAAAAAAAACTTGCCAACTCATTCATTGACAGTTAAAGTTTGGTCACATATTATTCTTGAATTGTTAAGTTAATCTTAGTATAATTTTTGAGCTGATATTATACGCTCTGCAAGCCCTTAAACGCAATATAATTCCTGGTACATATAGCACAGTACAAATGGAAGGTTCGTGCTTTTAAAGTGTCACGTTATGTTTTAATATGTTGTTTTATATTATACTAGTGGACCCAACAGACGTTGTCCTGTACACACGTCTTAAATTTGAAAAATTGGTCCAGCCGTTAGCATGAGTTCACTAACATACACATGAGTGGAAGAATTATATTATATGGACGGAATTGAGAATATAAACAAATCTCAAATTCACTGAAACAAACAAAAAATAATCATCAAAATCGGTCCAGCCGTTTAGGAGGTAGTTTAATTGTGAATAATAACCATTCTTGAATCCACCTCTTCAGGTGGAATTCAACTCTCCAGTGAAGACACACACCAATCTCAAATTCACTGGGACACACAAAAATATCATTAAAATCGGTCCAGCCGTTTAGCCAGCTGAGGTAGTTCAATTGTGAATCTAAGCCATCCTCGAATCCCCTTGAACTCACACAAAAATTTCATCAAAATCGGCCCAGCCATCTAGGAGAAGTTCAGTGACATACACACGCACACAAGAAATATATATATATATATTAAGATGTCAACACAAACATAATGTGGCATCCGCCAGCACTATATAAATGTATATATACATTGGAATGATTTCCAGCCAAGACACTGAGAGACATCTTCAACACAGCAAAGTACATCAGTAATGAATTTATATTTCACTTCCATCTCTCAAACAGGAAATACAGTATTAACTACCAGAAAAGACTCATAAGATGTGATTGCCTTCCGACCAAGTGCAGACAAAAGTCTGCGCTATAGGCGATTGAAAAGAAAAGACATTGTTTCAAGACAGTTTCTTCAGGACAGAAAGAAGACACTTAATAATTGAGGTATCACCACGTCAAGTCACTCCATCAGATAATATTTATCAGTCAGAATAGTGGCTTATTGTTGTCTACAACATGATTGCCATGAACCTATACAAATCTTAAGCATCTATGTCTGTTACTCTTAATGTATCTATGTCTTATTCTTTGATACGCTTCGCAGCCCAATTTTGTCGGTTTTCAACACACAGTAAAAGCTCTTTATCTACACCCATGCTTTAAATCCTCTATTAAAGATTCTGAAACAGTTAGCTTATTGCCAACATTAAAACACCCAATGTTCTAATAACCATTACATCACCCAAAAGAGTGTTGTAATGTTGTACTGAATTTCATAACAACATTCCTATTTTTTTTTTTCATTCCCTTCATGCTCAAAGAGTTTTAACAGACAGCCAGATTCTTATTGCTCGATGCGTGGCATCTGTATTGAATTTCAAAAATAGAACATTTTGGTTTACGCCCGTTCCACACCACCAGAACGTCGCGCGCCGTAAAAAAAGTAGGTTATTCGAATCCCCGCCATTTTTCTTCCATATTTTTACTGTTTTGTTTACAAAAAATGAGCGATTAGTTTCCAATAGAACATAATATTCAAGTGAACTTTAATTATTGCACTATACAAAATGTAAATTACTACTAAAATAAATAATACTTTCATTAATACTTAGATTATTTGTATAGAATTAGTAATGGGTGATATTGGGTTACTACTAGGACTGGCTGTTTTAATATTAGCAGTAAGCTAACTGTTTCAGAATCTTTTAGAAGATTCATATTTTGGGTGTAGATAAAGTCTTGTATGCAACTGTTGATAATTAGGTATTAAAACACTCATGTGATACTATTATCACACTCGGCTTCGCCTCGTGAGATAAAACCACATTCGTGTTTTAATACCCCTTATTACACAACAGTTGCATAAATAACTATTACTTGCGAGGTATATGTTCTGAATCGGGGTTCTGTACGAATATTCCGTAAATGAATATGGATTGGTAATTAATATGGGATTATAGGGGATACGTTCCTAGTAGATAAAATAATAAACAAATATATAAAAAAACTCAATTTAATTGAATTTTTTGTTGATTAATTATTGCTGTGATACCTCTGATGTTGCAAGAGAATGTGGGCGGCGGTGATCACTTAACACCAGGTGACCCATTCGCTCGTTGCTCCTCCTTTTCTCCTCACAGCAGCACATCATTGCATTGATGTGCATAGCCAATAAACCCTGGTACCATTTAATGGGTTTAATACTCGTCCATTTTCTAAAGTAAAACCAAATTAATTTCTCAACTGCTTTCTTGCTCACGCTGCGGTTGATCAAACGATAGTGATTCACTAAAGATACTTATAATTAGATAATTAATATCGTAGATAATTTATACGTCTAGATAGAGCCTGTTGCTGCTAGACAACCGATGACAACAGGCCAGATTTATTACTATAGTGTGCGTGATAAGCCACGACTTACCCTCGAATTTGTATGTCACTTTGTGTTATATATAGAGTATAATAGTCAACCTCAATTTTTTCGACGTTTTCACAGCTGCCACAATTTATGTAAACGTATAAGTGATCTACGCTAAGCATAATATCTAATATTTGGTATTTAAAAGAAGGAAAAACGGAAGGTTCCGTATAAAACATAAATTTTTGACTTTTTGCTTTGCTATGATAGGCTGGATGTTTCGTGCAATGATGGAAGTGACTGAAGATAAAGACAGAAGATGGAGTGGAGTATCAGGAAGAGTATCAACCATAAATCTACTAACAACTAGTTACTATAAACTACTAACAACAGATTATACTAACACACAAGTAAAGAAATCCAAACATTTTCTTACGAATAAAAAATCTACAGATACAGTAATAAACATAAGGCTTAGATAATTTATAAGTATAGACAGATCCTCTTGCTGTTAGGCAACACATGAATACAGGCCAGGATTATTAATTTAGTGTGCGTAACAAGTTACGTCTTATACCCGCGATATGTATGTCACTTTGTTTTGCTGTGCGTGCGTTGTTAAAAATAGAGGTTAACTGTTAACCGCTATTTTGTCGACATGTCCACAGCTGTTACAGTCTATCTAGACCAACCACTACACTAATCTAAGTAAAATGGGATAAAACCACTCTTCCTGTGGAATTTAGGCAACAACCACCCGTGACTTTTGATTATAAAGAGTTTAATTTAAATCAAATCAAATCAAAATCAGTATATTCACGTAGGTCACGGAAATGACACTTATGAATGTCAGAAAAATATTTTTCTTATTGAATCTACCGCTACTTCGTAAAGGGTTGAGCTAATGAGAAGAAGTAGCAAGAAACTCATTGCCACTCTTTTATATCAAGATTTATATTTAAGTACATAGATTTACAAATCATTTCAAATTACAATATAATATGTAAAATGATGCAACAGACACACTCAAACGTCATATAGTGAATGTCATACATGGGTAAGTCAAAAAAGTAAATGTAAATTAATACAAAAGTTATTGAGTACATTAGCTGCATCATCCACATACACCATAAATAAATAAAGGTATTCTGTGAGCATTTTATAAACGATTATAAATAAATAAATATGTATATATCCATACATATATATATAATAACTTTTAAGAATCTGAAACCGAGTCTCCGGCAACAGGATCATCCAGCCACCACAAGCAGCGCCCGTTCACAAGCATCACGCATGAGCCAGCCATCGCCTCCCTCAACCATATTTTAGGGAAGGGGACGACCCGTCCCATGTCGCTGCCACAAGCAGTGACACATTTACAATTTCATGTCTTATTTTTTAACGGTTCACCTCGATTCATTTCTTTAAATAGACAGCTTTTTTTCTCATTGTAACATAAGTTTCAAATGATTTTTAAAGGATTTTAACTACACATTTATTAATTTAAACTAGTACACAAAACAGATTTAAAACAAATACATAATACGTAGGTCACACTAAAAGTTTTGCGTAACTTAAAAAAACAACATGTTATTGCTTTTCAAAATACCGTCTTTTACATTGTTTCATGCGATCGAACCGCTTTTTATAACAGAACGACCACAGATCTCAAGGCATGATTTCTTCGTGCTGATTGTACGCTATCACTGCCTCTTCGGAATTGGTGAAAGTGAGACCTCTGATCAAATCTTTGATTTTGGGGAAAATACTTATTATTGTAATTTTTGGAGTCGTATCAATTTTTTTATACCAACGTTTGTCGTTTCCTCACTTTTGTTGGCCTGTTCTCATCTTCAAACACCCATTCACAAGATTACTGTTTTTTTTCGGGTTCAAAACAATAAATCCACGTTTCGTCTCCTGTGACAATGTCATAAACAGAATTAGAATGTCCATGGTCGTACTTCATTAGAATCAGGGAGCACCATTCCACGCGAGCCCGCTTCTGCTCCGCTGACAGTTCAAAAACATAACATATTGTTTGGATTTACAAGAGCGACATCTCAAGTCAATTTCCTAATATGCGAATATTGGGGTTGAGCAGTTATCAACTGTAAAGTAGATCCAGTAGATGATATTTATAATATATTTATTGATAAAATTCTGTTTTTCAAATTTTATTTGTGTGTATTAAATTTTCATAAATGTACTGACAATAAACAGTCATAATATTTATTTCTTTAAATTTTTCTTTAAGAGACTGTCTATGACCAAGCTGATATATAGCACGAACAGCTCTCTTTTGCAGAGCAAACATTATATCAATGTCAGCAGCATGACCCCTCAGTAAAATAACGTACGTCATGATGCTGTGAAAATAATATGGGCATATGCCGCAGAGCTGAGTCTATCTGCTAGTTGGGCAATATGTGGACCCCATTAAAGCTTTTTTTATCCAACGTGATACCCAAGAAGACCGTAGTGTCCACAAGTTCCAATCTCTGATCATTATAAGTACGTTGGTTTGTACCTCCACTGTGTTTGGTGTAATGAACCTTAAACACTTTGTTTTTTTACTGTTTAAGTGCAGATTATTCGTCTCAAACCTACGCACTATCTTTGAGAGTGCATTGTTTACCTCGACATCAATATCTGCACTTAGCTTCACTTTAAAAATAAGTGAAGTATCATCAGCAAACATTACAATCTCATGGCTATCATCTACCACAAACGGTAGATCATTAATATATGTAAGAAACAAGAAAGGACCGAGAATAGAACCCTTTAGTTATAGGAGTAAAGTTTCATGGTGGACGCAGTCAAATGCTTTGGACAAATCACAAAAAATGCCCAATGCATCCTGTGAATCTTCCCAGGCGTCAAAGATGTGCTCAATGAGTCTAGCACCCGCATTAATTGTTGATAAGCTCCTAGTGAAACCAAATTGATTTCTGTTCATTAATTTACAAAAATGCATTTTTAGCTGTTGAAGCAAAAGTTTTTCAAAAATTTTACTAAAAACAGGCAGCACTGAAATAGGCCTGAAATTAGCAGGGTGAAAAATACTTGGTACGCTTCTCCATACTGATAGTTTTAATATATTCGATGTTTATTCATAGTATTTAAATAGAGTTATAAGATTTGTTTTATACATAGCTTGAATTTAGTAAATACAAAAATTTAACGAGTTAAATAAAGGCTACAGAAATACCTCTTCACCTTTTGACCTTTAACCAAAAACGATACGTTATCTACACCAGCCCCAACAATAAAACACAAAATAAATCAATCACCATCAATAAAAATACCAGTTTCCGAATATACGAGACATTCATTACACCGCCGTCACCAATACCTCCACAAGGTAACCTAATATCCATCTGATATCGTTGAAAATAATAAATTTATAACGTCTATTTACCTGCTAATATCTCTATGAATATTATTGGTTATTAATTCACAGGTGCTATTATACATCGTATCATAAATATTATCACTACAAAAGACATATTATTTTCCACTTTGCTTGAATTCATTAACACTTGTCATTGATTAAGAGAAGTAGGTACTATTTAATTAATGCTGTCGTGTCTTGTATGAATTCCTATGTTCTTTGTAGCAGGTATATATATACCACTTTAACTGATGAATAGAATTGGTAATGATATTTCTTCTGAGCCCAATTTTTCTTTAATATTACAATTATAGTACAATTCAAAATATATTTTCATCATCAGTAACAATGAAACAAATACCCTGGTAAATGGTGCGCCCGTGAAGGTTACGAGAGTCGGGTTAAATTGATAATGATAATAAATAATAGTTAAAAAAAAATAAAAAGCAGGCTATAATATATAAAATTCAACTAAAGTGTGGGGTGTAGAAGAATTATTATATTAATAATATCTTAAAGAAGCACCCCACGCTTTTTTTACAATAAAATATATATTTTTTTTGATTTTTTTTGTTCAATTCAATTTAAATTTACTAAACTTTATATTCTATTTTTTAGTTGAATTTTATATAAAACGTGCCTCTTAGTTTCTTTAAACTATTATTTATTTTTAATTTTTTAGTAAAATTTTCTATAAAAACGTATTTTTTTTAAAACTACTAAGTATTTTAACATCAATTCCTGCCTTATCGAATTTAGATAAAAATTATATAAATTGACAAAAATCTTAGTTTGCAAATTGAATAATGGAATAATCTTATCAAATTAGTGTATTGTCATCGGTCCTCGATAAATCTACAAAGTTTGAATGAAATCTGGCCGTTTATAGTGGGTCAAAATCGCGTCTAAAGGAGTCAGTTACAAACATACATACAAACATACAAGTGAAACTAATATAAAGCGTATAAAAATTTAATTTTTACCGAAACTAATATAAAAGTACAGTTACTCGCGTTTTAATAGTATATAAAAAGAGTTTTATTTATATTTAGTAGTGAATTTATGTAACAAAGCGTAATATGGTAACATACATTAAGAAATGAGATTCAACCAGAATCGACATGTTCTAAAAATTATATAGATAATACTAGCTGACCCAGCAAACGTTGTATTGCCGATATTAAAATCGCGATACAAAAGTAACTGTTCATCGTAGATGGGTGAAAATTTGAAGTTGTATGTATTGTTTAATGCTTACTCATAATCAAACAAATTTAAAAAAAAAATGTCGAAAAAATTAAAAAAAAAAAATTAGCGTGGACCACCCTTAACATTTAGGGGGATGAAAAATAGATGTTGTCCGATTCTCAGACCTACCCAATATGCACTCAAAATTTCATGAGAATAGGTAAAGCAGTTTCGAAGGAGTTTATCTACAAACACCGCGACATGAGAATTTTATATATTAGATTTCAGTGGACGTAACTGAACTAAAGCCAAATCATCTCAATAAACTGCGTCCAGTTTAAGATACGTAAGTGATTAAAACAAAATTTAAAGAAACAAAACAATTGTTACGCAAATAACCATCGTTGAGAATGACGAACGTTTTAGCACCTCCATAAAAAGCGGGGCGAAACGATGGCCAATAAATTAATAAGTCATCGTCAAATGCCTCCAATTACAGGACAATATAAAGCGAAGCAGGTAAACAGAATAGAGTTGTTATAAATTTAACAAGAGTCGAGTGGTCGAGAGCCCACACCGCCTCTCGACCGCATTATGCAGTTTTTTTTTCTGAAACTTTTTGTGCGATGGCATTCGCTTTGTGGGGCTTACTTCCGTCGGCACAGTTTTTATGGTGGCGCTTATTTTGGACACGAGGGCTTTTATAAGAGCCTAAGTAATGTGTTAGCGCCATCATAGACGCGTAGTCATATAACTTTCAGTTTGCACAGTAGACTTAGTGAGTTGCGACTTTATACCTGCTACACGTCACCAGATCGGCATCTTGTACGCGTTTATTGTTACGAGTATCGACTATTGATGCGTCTTAACAAAACACAATATTTACGGCAGGTTTCGGTAAAATGGGTACACGAATTCATTGTTTTAAGATTTAGGATTTGCATTCATATTTTTTACTGTTTATTTTAATATTATCTAACTGTAATATAATATTTGAAAATCTTTAGGTGTATGTGATGTATGTTTTGATAGATGGATGTCAGGAAATATTATTTATTTTGTGGAAGAAGATGACAAACGTGAAGATCACTTGATGACACTTGTCACATCAGAGGAATCACAGGAGCGTTACCAATTGTATGCGCCTTTTTAACCCATAGTTAGTTTAACTCTCGCATTGCTAGATCAATTTTAAATTTGTTAAATTCATACCTTACTGACAGATGTTTTTACGTAGTGGCTAATGGATTTGAATCTGTAAAATACGAAACAACATCAGGAGTACCACAAGGGTCGCATTTAGGTCCTCTCCTATTTAACATATTTATCAACGACCTTCCAAACTGCTTTAAATACTGCAAACCATTTATGTTTGCTGATGACCTAAAAATTCTTAGGATAATCAATGGTCCCGATGACGTTAGCGCATTGCAGTCAGACCTAAATAGTTTATTTGTTCTTGCTGAGCAAATTTTATGAACGAAACAAAAACAACAATGGTAAAAATTATCCCATGAAAAAGGGGCACTCAGTTCACTCCAGTTCCTTCTATTTCACTGCATACAACGAAGAGCAGCTTATCGACGATTGACGGCTGCCTATCCTTTTACGCTTACTTACACTTCAATAACCTATCGACAGATAGCATTGGACTATTACTAATAATATAAGTATATTGAACATAACCATAGATATATAAGATCTTGTCATTTAAAGATTATCATCTTTATCAGATTGTCAGTGATATATCCGTAACTAGAGGTACGTTATTGAAAGCGGCATTTGACTGATTACGCCCCCGTAGTCATCTCGAGACGACTCTACCCGAATGGGCGTTACATAGCCTAAGTCTAAGCCTTACAGTCTCATTCAATTGCGACCAACACTACGTCTTCCGGTACGTGGTCGCCATTCGAGGACTTTACTGCCCCAACGGCCATCTGTCTGTAGAACTATGTGCCCTGCCCACTGCCACTTCAGTTTCGCAATCATTTACCCCCTCTTATATAAAAAATAAGCAATAATTTACTAATCGGACAACAGTCTGACCATAAGCGACCATCAGCACTTATTTTGTTCGTTAGACCCAACAGATGCACTACAAGAGCTTTCAACCATATCCTATGGCATTGCTCAGTATTATTGACATCTTACTACTTTATTTACTAATACGGCTTACTTAACTCACGATTTATCGGTGTGGGTACCGACTAGTTTCGCACCAGGTCCATCATCAGGATGAGTAGAGGGGGTTCGCGATAACGAGCGCTTACCAGTGGGAGGCTCTTTTGCACCGGATGCTGGCTAGATTATGGGTACCACAACGGCGCCTATTTCTGCCGTGAAGCAGTAATGTGTAACTGTGTTTCGGTCTGAGGGCGCCGTAGCTAGTGAAATTACTGGGCCAATGAGACTTGACATCTTTTGTCTCAAGGTGACGAATGGTTGTAGTGCCGCTCAGAATTGTTGGATTTTTAAAAATCTTGAGCAGCACTGCTTTGTAATGGGTAAGGCCTATCAATTAGCATCAGCTGAACGTCTTGCTCGTCTCGTCCCTTATTTTCATAAAAAAAAAGATTACGTCCCGTCTCGTACTGTGGATTTGTGCTCGCGCGCTGTGCGCGACTGGACAGTGCGGGGGTCGCCGGTGGTGATGACGAGCACGGTATCACTGAAACTGACTGAACTAGTCCCGACTGCTACAAAGTTAATTTACTAAGTTAAGTGCAATCGGGTATGACGACTTTCTTGTTTTATGGTTTTTTCATTTCAGAATTACACAGAAAAGTAGTCGGGTTTTAGTCTTTTAAATTACTGTTAGTTATTTAATTTATACCCGGTGTCACTTTCACAATTAATACTAATCGAATGACAACTTGAAGCTAAAGTCCATCCAGCTGCAGAGCGTGCCAAACTTTTGAATTTGGCGCTAAAAGTTCGCTATTTTGTTTCTTTCATATACCCAGTGTCACTCTCATTGTAAACGCGAATTTTCAAATTCAAATTCAAATTCAAATTCAAATATTTTTATTCAAAATAGGATGTGAAATAACTTATTGAAAGTCAAAAAAAACTACCACCCATTCCAAAGTGAATGCCTCAGGCCTGAGAAGAATGGGCGCAACAAACTCAGCGGGCTTTTTTTTTTTCATCAAAAATATGTTTTACAATTAAAGTAACATTTACAAAGTAACATTGTACAATTAAACTTATTATTTAATAGCCTGAGGGCGGTCGCTCCATTCCCAATCTGTGGTATCATTAAGAAAGTCATTTATGTTATAGTAACCTTTACCACACAAACGTTTTTTAACAATTCTTTTGAATAACGTAACACCTTTGTTTTGAACATTTTCTGGGATCTTGTTGTAAAAGCATATACATCGCCCCACAAAAGACTTACTAACTCGACTTAGCCGAGTAGTAGGCATCATCAGTTTATGTCTGTTCCTGGTGTTAACATTATGGTTATGACAGTTTCTGGCAAATTCACTTATGTGCCTATGAACATACTCGTACATTACATTATCAAGAATATATTGAGAAGCAACAGTCAAGATGTTAATTTCTTTGAATTTTGCTCTCAATGATTCCCTAGGACCTAGATTATAAATAGCGCGAATAGCCCTCTTCTGCAGCACAAATATTGTATTAATATCGGCAGCGTTGCCCCATAGCAATATACTATAGGACATAATACTATGGAAATAACTAAAGTATACTAGTCGCGCCGTATCTATGCCAGTTAATTGTCTAATTTTTTTAACCGCGTATGCTGCAGAACTAAGTCTGTTCGCCAATCCTTCAATATGGGGGCCCCATTGTTATTTGGAATCTAGAGTTATGCCAAGAAATATAGCAGATTCCACCGGTTCTATCACCTCTCCATTTAACAAAACATTTGCATTTACATTTTTGACATTTGGTACGGTAAATTTAATGAATTTAGTTTTCTTGCTATTTAACAATAGGTTATTAGCGCTAAACCAGTACACGATGTCAGATAAAATATCGTTCACTTCGTCATACATAGCTTGGTTTCTTTTCACTTTGAAAATCAGTGAAGTGTCGTCCGCAAACAATACTACCTTATGTTTTTTCTCTATAAGATTAGGAAGATCATTTATATAGATAAGGAAGAGGAACGGTCCAAGAATAGACCCTTGTGGTACCCCCATACTGAGAGGAGTCCCAGGAGATCTCCTGCCATTCACGTCGACCCTCTGAATTCTATTGTTTAGATATGAAGTCAGAAGATCGAGCGCAGTTCCTTTTATGCAATAGTGGTATAGCTTCCTGACCAGCGTTGAATGTTGAACACAATCAAAAGCCTTAGATAAATCACAGAAGATGCCAAGAGCATTCTGCGATTCCTCCCAGGCATCAAAAATATTCTTGATCAGCTCAACACCTGCATCCGTTGTTGAACGTCCCCTAGAAAAGCCAAATTGTTTCAAATGAAGTAACTTATGAGAGTTAAAGTTAGTAAGCATTTGGCTTAAAATTATTTTTTCAAAAATTTTACTAAGGGTCGGCAAAATCGACACAGGATGATAGTTGTTCGGGTCAGAAGAGCATCCCGACTTAAATATTGGTGTAATTTTACTATGTTTCAGAAGGTCAGGAAACACGCCAAGATTAATACAATTATTAAATACTATTGCAAGATATGGTGCTATGACATCAATTATTGAACTAATTATTTTAACAGAAATGCCCCATATATCAGCAGTTTTTTTCATGTCTAGAGATTTAAAAGTTTTAATTATTTCTGCAGGGCTAACAAAACTAAAATTGAAACTTTGTTGACATCCTATAACATTTTCCAGAAGAAGTGACTCAGCAACACTGGTGGAGGAGACAAGAGTGTTTGTGATAGAAACTGGAATCTCAGAAAAAAAATTCTCAAAAGCAGTAGCAACTTCCTGCTGAGATTGAATTATTGTATTGTTTATTGATAGATTATATTCAATGTTGCGGTATTTCAATCTTCCAGATTCCCAGTTAATAACATTCCAAGTGATCTTTATTTTATTTGGTGCATTTTTAATTATTTGTCTGATATGCATAGACTTTGCAATAGAACAAACACTTTTAAATAATTTAGAGTAATTTTTTAACATACTCGAGAAAAGATGCATCATGATTATACAATGATCTCTCACTATACAGTTCATATAGCCTTTGTCTGCTCCTATGAATGCCAGCTGTTGCCCAATCATTAAATGACAGGAGACCACCTGATTTGACTTTCTTAGAAGTAAATATAGAAGCAAACTCTGTTTTAATTATTTTAAATAACATATCATACATTTCATTTGGATTAATATTATATTTGAATAAATCCAAATTTGAGAGTTTAACTGACACATTGCCTCTATATTTCTCCATTCGCCTATTATTCACAGGAACAAACGTAAACTTTTTAATTTTAGTACATTTATTGACCTCAATATTAAAAGAGGCTAACTGACCAAAGTGGTCTGAACTCAGTTTGTTAATTATTGCCTGAGAAATGGGTTTATAATTGGTAAATATGTTATCAATACAGCTTTTGGTTGTTAAATCATATGATTTGAATAAAGATCTGAATCTAATACTGGTTGAGGATTTTTCTAATAAATTAATATTAAAATCACCACATATCATGACATACTTCTTAGACTCAGATAATTTTAATAAACCTCCTCCAATACACTTTCAAATAATTCATATACTGCATCTGGGGGTCTGTATCTACTAACAACAATGGCGCGCTCGAGCTCTGCACAGGCTATTTCAATTTTACGTTCAACAGAGAGGCCCACAATATCTTCTCGTTCTTTGAATTTAAATAATTTACAAGAATAAAAGAGCCGTCACGTGTAGCTTTTTCTCTGCTAAACGCACTTGCCACCTGATGACCACTGAAGTTAAAGATGAGCTCATATTTTCTGAGCCAGTGCTCTGTTAAACATAATAAATGTATATCTTCATGATTTATAAATAACTCCAGTTCAAGTTCTTTACCTAATAATCCTTGCATGTTTTGGTGCATCAGGTTTGCAATTTTACAATTATTACTTATTCTAGTACTTGTTATATTACATTGTGTTTTTACACTGCTAGAGGTGTCCCCTATTGTCTTATTGTTTATTTTTTTGGAAAATATTCCAAATCTTTGCTTAAATTAGTACACTGCTCAATAGAAGCAGTACTAACGACACCTCTCAAGCTAAAATGCATCCAGCCGTTTAGGCTGCACAGCTTGCCAAACAATTATACATACATACTCTCGAAAAGCATAACTCTCCCTCTGGCGCAGTCGGGTAAAAATAACTATCAACTCTACTCATAAATGCACCCCTAACTGCTTTGCTCGTCTTCCCACTTGTGTCGCCTGTTTATCGCGACGATATCGCCATATCGATAATTCTTACATCCAAATTAAAACTTACCTAATAATTTACTTTTATGAATAAGTACCTAAAATAATATATCTTAGGTTTAAAATAACAAATATCATATTGTGATAACTTCTAAAAATGATGTCATTTCAAATAATAACTGTTTAACCAATCCACATTATGAACAATCCTTCTAATACAAAAGCTAGTACCGTAAAATACTTTCGAAGCTGTTTTATCTTTGTAATCTCAACCACTGCTTTTATGCGTATTCAAAACTTTCCCTTAAATGCATTGTCTTTAGTCGTGGGTGTAATGTCGAGTTGTGTTTGCATTTCGTCCAAAGAGTGTAAGCTATTGTTTTGGAAGCGCCAGCGGCTTTACACAGAGGTCTGATCGAGTGCTCCTGTACTCGGAATCATTTTCCATTGTTTATTTATCGCAAGCAATTGTTTCAAATCACATAACGCTTCAACTAAAGCCCTGTGAGATATTTTTAACGAAATTCCCTTATCTGGGTCGATGTGTTACTGTTACGGTTCTAAAGTATTTGACATTCAATGGAAAACCTTTAATGTTATCTGCAGAACGTTAGTCTAGCGGTGGTACATTGTGATTCATTCTCTGTTTTAAGTGACTCACTCGTTTTTTTATTTTCTTAAGACCCTTCTATTCCTTTTAGCGATATAATTTGTGAGATCAGGCACCTTCATATTTGCCGCAGGAATTCTTATCTTAGTAGGTAAATAAATTACTTTGTTGTAAATGATGATACAAGTTGTAACATGTTGGTTGGACGAGATTAGGGCTCACTTAATGGTAGATCATCACTCCTGCCCCATCTTATAATCTACTATCGATCGAGTCTTTAGATTTATGACATTACGGCGTCTCAATAGTGGTGATGAATAAAGCAAAGTTTTCAAGTGTCCCCATTGTTATGGGCGTGCCGCAGTGTTCGATATAAGGTCCATTGCTTTTTCTGATTTATATAAATGACCTGAATTTATAATAATACTGACACATTTTTACACAAATTATCTTGCCCCAAACTAGGCATAGCCTGTACTATGGGTACAAGACAACGATATATTTAATACAATATACTTACTTAAGCATACATAAATACATATAAACATCCATGACTCGGAAACAAACATTCATATTCATCATATAAATGATTGTATCTACCGGGATTCAAACCCGGGACCTCTAGCTTAGTAGTCAGGACACTAACTATTCGGCTATATGGGCTATATTCGTCTATGTAAACAAATTATGGGAGATGATATTATTTTCAGATGACACTTAGACATATGATAAAGTTCAGGAATATATAGATAATAAAAATGAATGGATAACATGAAAACTGTAAAGGGAGGATAAAACTTACTGAGTTTCTGGCCAGTTCTTCTCAGAACAAAGCCTCCTGGTGGTCTCTTGAACTGATGATATCAAAATTGACTTTCATAAGTGTACAAAATACAAACTGTACCTATATAAATAAAGAAATTTTATTTCATTTTGCAATAATGAATGTAGAAGTTTAATTTCATTTCATCGCATGAAAATGGCACTTTGATTGTCTAAGATATACAATTACAATTCAACAAAGACAATAAAGTGATAAGCAACTCCTTGGGACTCTTTTAAATCAACATAACTGACTTCAAAAAAGGAGGAGGTTCTCAATTCGTCGGTATTTTTTTTATGTTAGTTACCTCAAAACTTTCGACTGGGCGAACCGATTTTGATAATTCTTTTTTTATTTGAAAGCTGGTACTTCCCGTGTGGTCCCATTGTATTTTTGTCTAGATCTGACAATGGCATCCATGAGAAAACCCTAAAAGTCTTAAATTTGCTATACATACGTACCTATAGCAAAGTGGATGATAAATTTACAAATAACTCAATATCGCGCCCACTAATTTCGATTACTTTTTATTGGAAAGTATATACTTCAAAGATAGTTTGGTGAGAGTTTGGTTAGGTTCTGATTACGGAATCCATTACAAAGAACTCTTCAATTCTTAGGAGCAAATTAACGATATACACATATTTAGACAAATTGTTAGTGTACTTAAAATTCACTAAAAATCAAAACATAAAATATTTTTGACAAAAAACAACCGAAATCAAAAAGACTATTCCAAAGCAATAGATATAATATGCACTAAATGGTATAAAATAATTGAGTATTTTTATACAATCTAATTCTAGTTACGATTTTTGTAATTTTTGGAGTCGGTGTCATCCAAGATAGTTTTGTAACTTCATACATAGTTATAGGTGAGATGTGCTTGAGTATTGAGGAGGCAAGAGGCGAGAGCGGGTCGCGGCGGAAGAACACCGATTCCAAAAATAACAATAATCGTAACTAGAATTACATTATTAATTAGATTGTTTAAAAATACGCAATTATTTTTATACTTTTTAGTGCATATTATATGTATTGTTTGGAATAGTGTAATTTTTGAAGTCGGTTGTTTCTTTTATTTTACAAATTATTCTTATTCAAATCTATGAAAAGTGTACGCATTAAAATACTCACATGAGTAAGATACAAAAATTTAAATAAATAAAGAAGCCCTCAAGAAATATTACGAACAGTTAAGATGCTTCAATAAAATATAATAAAACATAGGTAGGTACCTACACTGTAAATAAAAATTATTTTTTATTAATTTAACAACAAGCAAACCGGCCTTCGTAGCCGTGTTGGAATGCACCTTCACAGATTAAATAAACATTCTATCTGGAAAATAGCCAGATACGAAGTGAGTAGATAACCTCATCATCATCATATCAGCCACAAGACATCCACATCTGGACAAAGGCCTCAGACAGAAGTGGACAAAGTAAATATCCATAATACTTACTGCTACATCCTTTCCACTAGATTCAACAGTCTAATATCATACTTCATGCTTATCCTACTAATATTATAAATGCGAAAGTCACAAACTTTCAACTTGTGTGTGTATGTTTGTTACGTCTTCACGCAAAAACTACTGAATGGACTTTAATGAAACTTTACAATAATATAGCTTACACATCAGAATACATAGGCTACAATTTAAAGAGATATAGTGTACAAAAAATACTTTGTATTGCAAAACAACGTTTGCTGGGTCAGTTAGTCTAAAATAAAGGCTTATGTCGCGTCTGTTTGTCTGACGGCGATAAACTCAAAAACAAACCAACAAAAAGTCGCAGTTTCAATGTTCTAGAGAGCGATCATTGTGCCCGCTAAGTCGATAGTTTATAATTACTATAACCAATAAGATGAATGAATGAATGAAGTCAAAATTTCAGGTGCTGGACAAGCCCCCCCCCCCCCCCCCCCCCCGCCTAAAGTCTCTCTAATGACTGGTCCTGCGCTACGCTTATCCAACCTATTCCGGGGATCTTGACCAGATCATCGGTTCATCATCAGCAAAAGATCGTATAAACGTTTATATGCATTTAGTAAATAATATTTTGATATTGAAAACACACATTTAAATTCAATTTATAACTTACAGATAAAAATGTAAGCGACAATATATGTCAATCAATAGACCTTTGCAAAAAGCTTTTTAAAATGGTAAATTATTGTGGTGATAAATTCGAAGCGTGAATTCTGCTATAGAATGTCAATATATAGATACATTCCTAAGTTTCAAACACATTACTTAAAGTGGAGGGCATAAAATGAATCAGGGCTCGGCAAAGTCCAATTAGGCAGGAACGGACTGGGCGCTCGAGAAAAGATAATTTCTTTATCTGCTGTGTGAGTCCTGCGTGAGGTCCGAATAACCTTTACCGCGTGCCGCCAGTGTCCAACACCTATATAGAATATAGATACATTCCTGGCTCTGAATTCCGTAACTTCATTAGAATATGTTATGACATAGAGCTCGAGAACATTTCATTTCTTAATATGCTTGTCAACTCTTGTTTGTTTATGGTATAGTATTTTTAAAACAATAATTATTTTTTACGGGCATATTGCGATGCGTCGAACCATTATGCGATTGTAACCTGCTTTAGTACGAATCGTACATTTGAAAATAGGTCATTTTCGTTGATGATAGCACACTATCATCATTCGCTCAATACTGATAGTCTACCTAACATTAAATAAGCCTTGTGTTGTTTATATACATTAATTTTCTTTGTAGGGATCTATCTAACTAACTCGGGCTTGTTGTACTAGTTCCTTTCCACGGCTTCGTCCGTGAAAATAGTGATTGTATTCTATATGCTATTTGAGTTGGTTGCGCGTTTATTAAATATATACGAGTATATATAAAAGATTTCCTCCTATGTATTGACTCATTACGATATCTTTGTCGGGAACTTAAGGCGCAGAGACTTAAAATTTGGTAGGAATATTCCTTTTGCCGAGTAGAGGTCAGTTAAGACTGAATTTTACTATATTCTACCCGCAAGAGTTTTGAGAGCAAGAGCAAGTAGGCGTTACTTTGCGGAAATCCATAATTATCCAAATGTTTTGGACTGCCAGACTCTAGTCTCCTGCCAGAGTTTGGTGAATCTACATCTCCTGAGGATGCATCGTGTAGAGGCGAAACACGTGTCGAATTGTTTGAAGACAAATATAGGCGGAATGAACACTACAGAAAACTCAAAACATTTGGATATGATCAATTTATAAGTTACAAAATTAACACTGTCATTGTATATGTAAAACACGAGTGTGCCTGTGGTATAAATAATGGGATGTTGTCAATTAATATAACACCAAAATTGAAACACTTAAGTGATCAAACGAAGGAACTCTCAATATGTTAATAAGATTTCCAAAATCGTGAGTAAATATTTGACCGCGTGACCATTCCTAAGGCATGATGAGAGGAGCAAAAAATATATTAACGAGAGGTCCTGTGGGAGAGGCCATCGAATGAAACGCCTATATAAGAGATCCGAGTGTAAGAAAGGGATGGTCGACGACACGCCCACAGCCACCCACGAAGCGGTAAACAGTCCAAATCCTTTGCACGCATTCATGTATCCTAAATCGAAATAGCTCGAAGCATTCAATGTCGGCATGATTTATAAGCCTACTCCCTCCAAATAAAGTTTAATGTTCCTCGATGGCTGTAAATAAGTTATTCCAACTCGTATTCCTTTTTTGATTCAGATCATAATGATAAAATAACTAAGGATGAATCCGTTTCGAAGGCAATAAGTGATTTGATGTCTTAAGCACGAACACATTCTCGTGTTGCCTTATGTTTGAGCAGCACCGTGAAATGTTATAAAGGTTATAATCGTCTTACCAAAACAAGGGTTAATTTCACCATTGAATACCATAGAAGAACGTGATTAAAACACTTTGAACTTTCCGCCTATTTCTGCCATGAAGCAGTAATGTGTAAACATTACTGTGTTTCTGTATAAAGGGCGCAGTAGCTAGTGAAATTACTGGGCAAATGAGACTTAACATCTTACGTCTCAAGGTGACGAGCGCAATTGTAGTGCCGCTTAGAATTTTTGGGTTTTTCAAGAATCCTGAGCGGGACTACATTGTAATGGGCAGGGCGTATAAATTACCATCAGCTGAACATCCTGCTCGTCTCATTAAAAAAAACTAGATTTAAGCCTGTAAACGAGCTTACAGATTCCACTCGCATTTCACCAACACAAACTAAACGTAGTTATAGCCTAAAGGCGTTGAAATACTGACCGTCGAATTTTGGACATTTAACATATTATTTGATCGCATTCATTTTCACTTTCGTCATAGTAACAGAAATATATGAGACTTTTGATTTGTTTCATACTTATGGATAACTGTTTTTGACAGTTTTTTGATACCTAGTATTTTTTATGACATGTCACTCAGTTTTCGTAAACGCGTTTAAAATGTATTGGTGAAATCGCTTTATATTTGGTCGAGATAAAGTTTGATCATTTGAACTAGTTTAAGTAAAACTGAGTTTTATTAAACTCAGTTTGAAGTGTCATTAGTGAAATATGAGCTAAATGTTACGGGGAGCTACAAAACTCAGTGAAAATCGCATCGCTTCTGGTGTTAGGACTGTTAGGGTGTAGTTACAAATAAACGACGAAAAATTAAAAAAATACTTTTTTTAACTTCAATATCCAGTTTTTTTTTTAAATAATATATGACATTACGATCGTATTGTATCTGTTATGTTTGGATTGGATTGTAAACGCTTCATATAAGAGTATAATCGGTAAAAGAGATATAAAAATATTTTTATTCAAAGTAGAATGTGACATCACTTATTGAAAGTAAGTAAAAATTAAACTAATTATTTTATAACCTGACGGCGGTCGCTCCATTCCCAATCTGTGGAATCATTAAGAAAGTCATTTATGTTATAGTAACCTTTACACCACAAGCGTTTCTTAACAATTCTTTTGAATATCGTAATACTTTTGTTTTGAATATTTTCTGGGATCATGTTGTGAAAGCATATACATCGCCCCACAAAAGACTTACTAACTCGACTTAGCCGAGTTTACTCCCACCTTAAAGGCCGGCAACGCATTTCTTGACACACCTGTTGTTGCGGATGTCCATGGGCGGTTGCCTCACCTCTCCACATCCCGTGAGCCTCTTGCCCGTTTGCCCCCTCTCATATATAAAAAAAAAAGTACGCATTATAAGTTTATGTCTGTTCCTGGTGTTAACATCTGGTTATGACAGTTTCTAGCAAATTCTCTTATGTGCCTATGAACATACATTACATTATCAAGAATATATTGAGAAGCAACAGTCAAGATGTTAATTTGTTTAAATTTTGCTCTCAATGATTCTTTAATACCGAGGTTATAAATAGCGCATCTCTGAAGTATTATTAATTTTAAGGATTAAGTAAATAAGGATAAAGATTAAGTATCGACTTAATCCTTATCGTTTGGTGGTACGGAACCCTTCTGGTACGCGTGCGGTTCTCGCGCAAAATGTTCTTCATAAACTCTGAAAATATTTTTTTAATTTGTTTGGTTCCTTATTTTTTCCGTCTCAGTTTTTAATTATTTCTTGCTATAACGACAATAGGAAACACCATTGACGTACAATAAATAACGGGACTCCCAATCACCTATTAAATGGTCGCCAACAAATGTCCGAGCGGCGTTGTATATACGCACACATTTAATTATACAGATATCATTAAAACATTCATTCAAATTAACACCTTATTTCGTGGCAGATAAGCATAGTCTATTGTAAATTTTAATTCTGTATTAATCCTAGAAGTGAGGGTTATCACTTTAAAAACACAACTAATTCACTGAACACTTTGTCATTGCGTGGCGTTTTATGCAAATAAAATAAAAAAAATATAAAAACATTTAAAATGTAAATCAGTTTGCCGAAAAAGAGGCAATATCGTTGATGTCATTGTCGCAATGAGACGTGAGAGTGCATATTTAATTTGAATTGCTTGTAATAATTTTGGAAAAGGTGACAGATAATCATGATGAATATTTCTTGTGATTTTATGCTAACGTTGTTTTTCTTTTGTGAGAAATTTTTGCCCGTCATAAGGGCCCCTAAACAAATTATTATACGGGGCCCCGCCAAGGCACGCTACGCCACTGGTAACAGTTCTAAAACATCTATATTGTATGATGGTCGGATAGTTGTTTAAAATATATTTGGAAATCATATGTTGTTACTAAAACATCATAAATTGATCTTGGAATATTAGTTCTGGGCTGCATCATATGAGCTGATATAGTTAAGGTTTATGCCTAAACAGTAACGTTGACTTTAACATAGACTGTGGAATGTATTGCACCATCGTATTACTTGGCATAGTTAAAGTTAAAAAGTGAAGTGAATATGTTATTTAACATTAACAATAGCTTTCACCGACGAAGATTGGACCGTTACGGTTAACAGCTAAAGTTATGACGTCATCTAAAAATTGTCAAATGGTGCAACACATTTTTTGCTTAACCAGTACTTTAACATGTTTGTTATTGCTAAAGTTAGTAAGTGCAACCCAGCGGAATTTTAAACCTAAAAGTTTGGTTAATATTACTCCAAATAACCAATTTTTTGTTACCAAAAATGCAAAAAAGAAACATTGGGTTGTTGTATTATTTTTTTTTGTCATTAATTATTATTAATTATTTTAAACTTTGAACTTTGAATATGACTCGTACGCCCTGCGGCGCCATTATTGCGATCCTACCCACATTTTGCTCCTTTTTTTATGAAAATAAGGGACAAGACGAGCAGGACGTTCAGCTGATGGTAATTGATACACCCTGCCCATTACAATGCAGTGCCGCTCAGGTTTCTTGAAAAACCCCAAAAATTCTGAACGGCACTACAACTGCGCTCGTCACCTTGAGATGTAAGATGTTAAGTCTCATTTGCCCAGTAATTTCACTAGCTACGGCTCAGACCGAAACACAGTAATGCTTACACATTACTGCTTCACGGCAGAAATAGGCGCAGTTGTAGTACCCATAATCTAGCCGGCATCCTGTGCAATGGAGCCTCCCACTGGTAGCTCTAGATTGGTATTCTCCTATCATTTACCTAGAATGTTTACTAAACCTTAACTGGATCGGAGCCACGCGTCAACGACATTAAAGGCCGTTTTCGATAACCTATCTATCCTTAGTTTAACTTACTACAGGTAGACAAATCTATCCTTTTTCGCTTACTTACATTTCAATAACCTAACGACATAAAGCAGACTATAACTATATTGGACATAACTATGGATAGATAAGATGTTGTCATTAATCGGTGACAGGAATGTATCCGTAACTAGAGATACGTTATTGAAAGCGGCCGTCAAACGACAAGATATAGTTCTACCAAATGTAAAATATTTCTACTACTATTAAAAGGGGTATCTATGTTCTATTTTTTTTATGGAAAAAGGGACGAGACGCTTGACGTTCAGCTGATGGAAATTGATACGCCCTGCCTATTAAATGTAGTGCCGCTCAGCTTCTTGAAAAGCTCAAAAATTCTGAGCCGCACAACAATTGCGCTCGTCACCTTGAGACATAAGATGTTAAGTCTCATTTGCCCAGTAATTTCACTAACTACGGCGCCCTTCAGACCGAAACACAAAAATGTTTACATATTACTGCTTCACGGCAGAAATAGGCGCCGTTGTGGTACCCATAATCTAGCCGGCATCCTGTGCAAAGGAGCCTCCCACTGGTAAATATAAAGTTATAATCGTATTATATAATGTTTTAAGTTTTCAACTAAACTTAACGTCAAAAGTTTGTAGAATACGCATCTCCCAATAGTTGACGTTCGATCTTGTAACGAGAATACGCATCATACGATTTCCCTAAATCGGAACGTAACATCATCACAATCGGAACTGAACCGTATTTTAATGTAATGTAAATTTATCTTTTTAGCATTAGGTCGCTTAGATTCTGTCTCGTATTACAAGAATAGCGCTACTACTCAGCCGCCTTCGCCCTATGACCAAGGTCACTGCCATGTATTAACGCCTTAAGTACACAAACAAGAGAATCACCAAGGAGGTCTCAAAACACAGGCGTGCCGATCGATCACTGAAACTTATTTGTTTTTGACGTTGAAAGGGTGCAGAGCGAGAGATGTACAGGTTCCATCATTATCAGCTGCCTCATCGGACCATTCGTCAACCTGTCACTAGGACAGGGCACTACGGAACAATCAAAGTGACCGCGAGATAACGGGGAAGCCTTTTCGACATTATTTAGTCCCTAGCTTCGAAATTAGAACATTACTTTTATCTTTTTGCATACCTTCTTACTTTTGTATGCTGACATCATTTTTATAACTTCGTCATCATGCATAATAATGTACAAATTATAAATAAATTAAATCTTTAATGTGAAATAGTATCTTTTTAACACGTGCGTGCTGATACCTGACACCTAATAGTGAGAGATCTCTTTTAATATTGGTATCTACATATATTACAAGAAAATTTATTAAATTTAAATTATTCTAATGTAAATCATTCATTTTTCCTGTTAGAGTACGTCGTGAGATAATCAGTAAATGCAAACGAACGATTAAGTTTAAAATACCTAATTCTTTATCTTTCCGATAACCCAAAACTCTGAATGGACCCTTTACTAAAAGGATGTCATAAAAAACACCATAGCTGGTTGCGTTCGTATATTAGGCACTCACCTTGTTAATTATTAAAACAAACCCGAACCGAGCTCGAAGATATTCGGATTTTGTAATTTGTATTATCTGTTTAGTTGGTATGCGTGTTTAGCGCGCCCATTCATATCCGACAACTTTAATGACAACGCGTCCCGATTAAAAACATCATTATCTCTGTTCCCACTCAAATCATGGGACAATAAAATTTCGATAGCCAGAGAAATACTGACCATCTCGATAACCATAAATTCGAACCGAAACGGATGGGACAAATTTTTATAATGGCCTCCCCTATTTGGTCTCCTCGCCGCTGATAATGATAGCTTAACAGTTTGTTTTAACATCATTATAGACTCGTATCGGGCATTCCATCGCAGGTACCTGTTCTCGTGTAGATACACCCTACACATGTTCAAACGTAGCACCTTTACGAAACCATCCAATTGCTTATTAGCGTGTTTTTGTTATAATAATTATATGAAATGAATTGCCGGTAGAAACAATGGAAACCATTCACAGTCAAGCGCAATAAAGGTCAAGTATTCTTGAAATAATATTTTTTTATTATGGCATTAATATATATTAGTGGTAGGTTATTATTTATGACTAAGTCGCAGGGTGTCAGACCCTGCGACTTAGTTTATCCTATCATCAGTACTTTTCGCAGCGCACGCGATGTATAGCACCTAAGCATACATTATTGGAGTTTTAGTAAAGATCACAATTTTTTTTGAAAATATAATATACCCTATTTCACCCGGGGATAGTGTAGCTTCCCAACAGTGAAAGAATTTTTCCAATCGGTTCAGTAGCATTTATCTTCGGAGCCTATTCATTGCAAACAAACAATCAAATCTTTCAGTTTATAATAATAATTAGTGTACATAAAACACAGCAGATGAGTTAAAGAGTCTCTGTAAATAAAAAAACAGCGCGAAAGGTCAAGATGAATGCGAAGTTCCTTAATTGATTTCCGAGTTGCAAAGTCGGTGCGGTAGAAGTTGGCAATACAATGGTAAAAAAGGAGAGAGGAGACAGTAAGAGTCGCAAGACGGCAATGATTTAGCGCGGGTTCGCAGTCGGTACAGGTTCCCATGGGAAAACGTCCACAAATATTGACTTTGAATCAACATGTTTATATGCACTTAATGCATCACTTTTTTCCGTTTATTTGCTCCGGCTCTCGGCAGACGGACCGTCGGCCTCGCTCATGTTGTTTTTGTCATAATTTTTATTCACCAGGTAATATCTTACGTCCGCTACCAGAGATAAGTTTGAGATTGCGAAGTGTTTTGTGTTTTATAATTTCGCAGATATGTCTTTGGCGCTTTTTGTATCTGAATGTTGGTACTTGTTATGCGTTTGCAATTAAATTACGAAACTTAGAGTATTTATGTTGTCAAGTTGTTTGTTTTCTTTATAAAAAAAAAATAAGTTGAAATAATTTTTACAATTTGACAATATTTTCAAGTCCTCTGGTGATTTGTTATATTAATTTTATGTCTGTTTTTAAGGAGAACTGTTGTTTTAGGACAATATTTCAAAACCAGTCAATGCGGCTGTCTTGCTGCTCTACCATTCACCTCAACAGCTGGCGTGATTAGATATCTGTGGTTACGCACAAATTTGCAAGCCTCGAAAATGTACATACATGGTAGATCTAGCAGACTAAGTTTTTTAAATAACGTTTTAGAAGAGTGCCTCGGCCCTACACGTACTATTGCACATAAGCATTTTTTTTGGGCAGAAAAAACTCGCGGAACATATGAACCATTACCCCATATTACGTATGGATAGGCCAGGCCAGGGATAGCTTGTGTGACCCTATTCTTCTAAACCTATTAAGTACGTAGACAAAACGATTAATTTTGATACAAAATTTGTCAATATGACTAATATACTTGAGATATTTATCAATCTGTATTCCCAAAAACATACATTTATAACTGTATTATTATAAACAATTTGCTATTTTTTTAAAGTGATAACCCTCACTTCTGGGATTAATAACACAAATAAAACTTAAAACAAAATTTTATGAACGATGCGAGTCTCGAACCCGCGTACTCGCGCGTTCTCTCCGAACGTTCTTTCCAACTGAGCATATTTTGTATATGTAGTGAAAACGGGTACCTTTTCCTAAAGCCTAATACAGCTGTATGCAATAAGGTCAAAAGAAAACACAATAGTCATAAAAAGCTTTCATTATCTCACAAGTCCAGAGCAAAAGCTCTGCTAGATTTATAATTTTATGCTGTTCTATAACTTGTTATTCTGCCCTTAAGTTTTTGAATATCCTATTGCGTAAAGCCAATCAAATCAATTCAAAGTAAGATAAATAATGACTTATTTATGCCAAAATTTATGCATTTCACCATTTACCACCACATCGGCAAAGGTTAAAATTTTAATGAGAAGAAGTGGCAAGAAACTCATAGCGTCTCTTTGCAATCAATAATATACGTATCATTATCATTAAGCATTATTACTTTACAAATAATTTTAATTACAATCTCAGTGAAGCGATCCAAAAACATACTCAAAAGTCATGGAACAAGATAAAAATTATATTAATTAGTTTAAAAAAAAAGTTACAGGAACATGTATTTATACACTGTACATCGGAATTATGGGAGTTTTATATTAAAATTATACAGATATTTAATAATAATTGCTAGGGGATAATGCAGCCGATATTAATACCATCTTTGTGCTGCAGAAGAGGGCTATTCGCGCTATTTATAACCTAGGTCCTAAAGAATCATTGAGAGAAAAATTTAAAGAAATAAACATCTTGAATGTTGCTTCTCAATATATTCTTGATAATTTTATGTATGTATATAGGCTAGTATATGATAAAATAACGGTAACTACATACGGGTATACAACAAGGGTGCTTTCTTTCACCTCTTCTTTTTCTTGTCGCTCTCGATGGCATTTTAAAAAAATAACACAAAACGATCTTTTTTGGCAACACTGTCATGAAGTCTCAATCGACCAACAGATAAAACGCCGCAAATGGAGCTGGATAGGCCACACACTCCAGGGGGATCCCAACCATGTACCGAGGCAAGCCCTCGACTGGAACTCTCAAACGTGGTCGTCCAAAGCTAACCTGGAGGCGGACTGTCATTTACGAAGCGAAAGACATCGGAAAGACCTGGAGTGAAATCAAGAGAGATGCTCAGTACCAATCGCCATGGAGATGCACTGTGGATATCCTCTGCACCAAATCCTATTGATCCTGTATCCCCTATACAGGAACTTAAATGAAATGATAATGGACATAGGCCCATAAGTGAATTTGCTAGAAACTGTCATAACCATAATGTTATCACCAGGAACAGACATAAACTTATAATGCCTACTACCCGGCTTAGTCGAGTTAGTGAAACTTTTGTTGGCCGATGTATAATATTCCGCTTAACACAGAAACAAAACTAACAAACCAACAAACAAAACTAACTCTAACTGGATTTGAATAAAACCAATTAAAATTATAAATGAAACGTGGTCTTACGGCAAAAATACCTTCGTATAATAAGCCTATAATTTTTAATATTGAAATAGAATTACAAAAGTAAAAAGAGGCAGATCTGCGGTCACAATAATGGATCCAAATTACGAGCTATGTCCTTGTGTTGTTTGAGTGGGAATGTGCAAGTTATTGTTCCACGTACCCTGTTATTATTCTCGGGTCGTTATGGATCAAATTATAGTTCTATCACGTCTTTTTGGCAGCGCAGAAGGCTACGTTAACCACGAACATGAATCGAACTGTTTCGATTATGGTTTTTTTTTCCACCTTGATGAAAAGCTCGTTTTTAGTTAGTTGGTCCGAGTTTATAGAAAAGGAGGACAAACGAGCGTACGGGTCACCTGGTGTTAAGTGATCACCGCCGCCCACATTGTCTTGCAACACCAGAGAAATCACAGAAGCGTTGCCGGCCTTTAAGGGAGGTGTACGCGCTTTTTTTGAAGGTACCCATGTCGTATCGTCCTGGAAACACCGCACAAGGAAGTTCATTCCACAGCTTTGTAGTACGTGGAAGAAAGCTCCTTGAAAACTGTACTGTGGAGGACCGTCACACATCCAGATGGTGGGGATGATATCCTAACTTGTGGCGTGACGTGCGAAGTTGGAATTCGGCGGCAGGAATCAGGTAAGACAGCTCTTCGGAACACTCCCCGTGATAAATGCGGTAGAAGATACACAATGAAGCGACGTTTCTACGCAACGCCAAGTGATCCAGTTGTTCATAGAGCACTGGGTCCCTGACAATTTGAGCTGCTCTGCGCTGCACGCGGTCAAATGGATTGAGCTGATACTGGGGTGCGCCAGACCAGAGATTACAGCAAGACTCTATGTGTGGCCGGACCTCCGCTTTCATATCTCTTCTTAACCGTTCTTCAGAGTTATTATTACAGAATTCTACATACAGGTTATACGTCTTATTAAGACGTACGTGTGATTCTAAATTTGTTCTCTAGAACTAGATCTCAGATAATTTATACCTCTAGATAGAGCCTCTTGGTGTTAACAACCGATGAAAACAGGGCAGGCTTATTACTTTAGTGTGCGTGACAAGCTACGTCATACATAACTGTCAACCTCAATTATTTTCGACGTTTTCACAGCTGTCACAGTCTATCTAGACGTATAAATGATCTGAGAGATACCACCCCAGGAAATGATGTAATATTTATCCAAAATCACCTGTTTCTTTCTATACTTACGTTGTTGTGGTTATTATGTCAAAACATCTTTTTAGGGTTACATAGGTACGTTAAGAAAAAAACGGAAACCTTATAGGATCACTTTCTTGTCCGACCTGTCAAGGCCCTTAATCTCGGGAACGCGTGGAGATTGAAATTTAAACGATGCACTCAAATCTACATTCTCTTTTAGCTGTGAAATTAAATTAAAAACGTCTGAATGAAAAAACTTATTTTTCGATACTTTCAAGGAAAAAAAAATATCTATTTTGTAGAGTATTTTCAGTTATAATACCTTCTTATACCTACTATTTGTTAGTAGAGGAAAAACTCTGAAAAATTCAATTATAAAAAACAGGGTCGTTTTGCCAGGAAGGGCGGTCCAAATTTTGAATTGGGTTTACCGTGCCATGTACATGCCGTGTTCACCAGTGGGAGGCTCCTTTGTACAGGATGGCCGTGAAGCAGTAATGTTTAAACATTACTGTGTTTCGGTCTGAAGGGCGCCGTAGCTGAGGCACTGCATTGTAATTTGCAGGGCGTATTAATTACCATCAGCTAAATGTCCTGCTCGTCTCATTCCATATTGTCAAAAAAAAATGTAAGGTATCGTATGAAAGGGATTCATTTGCACAAGTTGAAAGTTGCTTTGAATTGACTGATTGGTACCTACGTACATAATATATACCTATGACAGGCTTCGTCATGCTTGCTTATACATCACTGCTTGTGGAGCGACATAGGGCGGGTCGTGTCCTTCTCTAAAATATGGTCGTGAGAGCCGATGGCTGGTCCATGCGTCATGCTCGTGAACGGGCGCTACTTGTGGTGACTGGATGATCCTGTAACCACAAACTCTGCTTCAGATTCTTAAAAAATATATATTTCCTTATAACCACTGTTTGGGTGATACAGCTAATGTACTCAATAGCTTTTGTTTTGTATAAATTTACATTTACTTTTTTGAGTTACTCGTGTAAGGCATTGACTATTTGACATTTGAGTATTTTTGTTGCAACACTTTACATATATTGTAATTGAAATGATTTGTAAAACGATAAAAATATAAATGTTGATATAAAAGAGTGGCAATGAGCTTCTTGCCACTTCTTCTCATTAGCTCTACCCTTTTCAAAGTGGCGGTAAATATAATAATGAAATGTAAAAATTTTGACATTCATAAGTGTCATTTCCGTGGCCTACGTGAAAAAGTGAATTTGATTGACTTATTCCTGTATTTATATTTATCGTTTTTCTGAATCTGTTTTAACGGATGAATTGCAATTTTCAATGCTGATATAGTTTTTAGAGGTGAAAAGCGATCAAGCCTCATCTCTGAGAAAAAGCGTTTTTCCAAGTTTTCTCATCTCTCTTTACCGTACTATCAAACAATAAATCCTTGTAATATTTAAAAAATCCCAGAAAATATATAATGATTTTGGTGAGGTTTACTGCACAGAGATATTCGGAGGCGGTAAAACCAATCTTATATCTGGGAATTATCTGTTCGTTGTGTTTTACAACATCCGTAAAATAATATGAACAAGGTATCATTAAGCTGTTATGAGTTAGTTATCTTGTGGTTAGTAACCAATGGCAAATAGTATCTATAATAGCAGTTGCTATAAATAGATTATACAGGCAGCGGTTAAAAATAGATATATTTATAATAATGAGGACAATATTATGTAAACAATAATTTGCTAAATACGTACTAAATTATTTAACTTTTAGCATTATTATTGGGACGAAGTTCCTTACGGCAGGCTTACTATTAGGAGGCTCCTTTGCACAGGATGCCGGCTATTATGGGTACCACAACGGTGCCTATTTCAGAAATGTGTATACATTACTGTGTTTCGGTCTGAAGGGCGCCGTAGCTAGTAAAATTACTGGGCAAATGAGGCTTAACATTTTATATCTCAAGGTGACGAGAGCAATTGTAGTGCTGCTCAGGATTTTTGGTTTTTTCAAGATCTCTGAGCTTCCTTGTGCGGTGTCTCCGGGACGATACGACATGGGTACCTTCAAAAAAAGCGCGTACACCTTCCTTAAAAGCTGGCAACGCTCTTGTGATTCCTCTGGTGTTGCAAGAGAATGTGGGCGGCGGTAATCTCTTAACACCAGGTGACCCTCGCTCGCTCGTTTGTCCTCCTATTCCATAAGAAAAAAATCCTGAGCGGCACTGCATTGTAATGGGTAGGGCGTATGAATTATCATCAACGGAACGTCCTTCTCATCTCGTTCCTTATTTCCAAAAAAAATAGGCTAGGTGGAGATAAAGATTTTGCTGAGCGACCAAACTGAAAAAAATGTGTCTGAGGTAAAAAAATTATGCGTGTTGCCTGTAGGTACCCACATGAATTCATGAATATTGGCCAGGTGGAGTAGAATCGGAAAGAGAGCGGATGAGAGAAAACAACACATCTCTTTTAGAAAAATTTAAGTTGCGTTTTAATAACAATTGTAATCGCCAACGAGATATTATGCTCCTACTATTGATGCTGTTTTATCAGATAAAATTTCCTTGAGTATAATATTTATGCGTCTGATTGAGTTTATTTGCTCATTAAAATATATGAATGACGTATGTAATACTTTAGAAGTATTCAAATTTGCAATTCAAGAGCTGTGGATTTATATGACGTCAATACATATATATACACATATAAAAATATACACGGAATGCAGTTTTTGTTTCGAAGAACAACCAAAGGGAACAACTAGCGGCAGTTCCCAATATTCAGTATATCTCTTACTCGAGATAAAAATCGTAACTATCGTTGAATTATCTGCCCCAATAAACTTATCGACGATAGTTCACCTTATCCGTACACGCTTTCTGTCAATGGGACGAAGTATAGCTTACCAGCGATAAAAGTTTGTATGGAAATTGAAATTCACGCGTCCCAATATAAGGTGATAAGAATCACTTATCAGGTATATTGGGACAGCTTCAGATTATGGATAGCTAATTACTGGCAGTAGAAGGTAGTAATTTATCTCTATCTGTAGATAGTATATTGAGAACGGCCGTAAGAACACGCCTAACCTCCGTCTTTTTGTCTGTCTGTCAGTGAGCTGCTTCAATAAACCTTAGAAGTAAGTAAGCTTAAAATTTAATAGTGTATATTCTATGTACCGTCATGAAAAAAAATCTAAAATAGCAATTGTGTGGTTTTATGAAACCAAAATGCAAGTGATAATTTTTTCACAAAATAACATAATAATATCAGCTTAATAATTGAACATTGTCAAGTGTGGGGTTCGAACCCACACTCCCTATCGGAAACCAAAGCTGTCAGGCTAAGATCAATAGAGCGTACATAGACTTTGCTTACACTTTACTTACGTGGGAGGCTCCATTGCACAGGATGCCGGCTAGATTATGGGTACCACAATGGCGCCTATTTCTGCCGTGAAGCAGTAATGTGTAAGCATTACTATGTTTCGGTGTGAAGGGCGCCGTAGCTAGTGAAATTACTGGGCAAATGAGACTTAACATCTCATGTCTCAAGGTGACGAGCGCAATTGTAGTGCCGCTCAGAATTTTTGAGCTTTTCAAGAATCCTGAGCGGCACTGCATTTTAATGGTCAGGGCGTATCAATTACCATCAGCTGAACGTCGTGCTCGTCTCGTCCCTTATTATAATAAAAAAAACCGAAAAACTTACCTGAACGTGATAAAACGCAAACTTATGCATTGGGCTGTCTTAGCTCAGTATAATTTCAGCTGTCAACTGTCTATAAAAACGAATTCAAAGGTTATGCTAAGATTACACTCAGCTTAGTTTTACGTAAGTAAAGTCTGAGCAAAGTCTTAGTACTCTCTATAGATCTCAACCTAAGTTTCGTTATGAAAATATTAGAAAATTCTAAATTTCGGGTTGTAGATGTTAGAAAGATCTAAATTTTAGGATGTAAATTTTAGATCTAAGTTTTAGGAAGAAAATTGTAGAAATTTCGTATTTTCGGGAAAATTCTAAGTTTTAGATTGTAGATAAAGGAAAGGTCTAAGTTTTAGGATAACCTATAATCTATAAATATTTGTAGAAAAAACTATATTTCAGAATGTACATATTAGAAAATTCTAAATTTCAGGATATAGATTTTTAGAAAACTCTAAGTTACGTGATGAAGATATAACGAGTACAAAATTCTAAGTTTTGGCGTGCAGACGTTATTAAGATGTAAGTTTCAAGATAAAGATTTTTAGAAAATTCAAAATTTCTATATTTCCGAAACTACTAAATAGATTTTCATATAGTCTTCACAGAGATAGAGTGTAATTTGGAGTAATATTTTATTAAAATTGGATTTTGGTAAAGTTATCGGATTTGCAAGATAATATCACTTTTATTTTGAATTATGCAGAGTTTAAATAATTAAAATTTTATCTCATAACAAAATGAAATATAAAAATAGTATTTTTATACTAATTCATTTCTCATTTCTATTTTTCTTTGGAAGAGCAGACAAACAAGCATTTATTACCGGGGCTCACATTCTCTTGTAACACCAGATAAATCACAGGAGCATTAAATTAAATTCACATCTATAAAACAAATGCGGGATTTCATGAAGAAAAAGTAACAGGCATTAGCTGTTATTTAAAACTTAAGAAGTATCTTTAACACATTTAGCTAAAAGAATAATCTAGAATAATTCTTGCCGTTTCGTCTTCGGTCGCGCGTCGATATGATTCACTCATTAACGAGACTGTCGTAAATCCAATTGAAATAAAAAGTTTAAGGCTGGGCTGGGGACTAAAAACTTTAGCAATAACAAACATGTTAGAGTTCCGGTTAAGCCGTCCATTGTTAATGTTAAATGGCTTAATAGTGACCTGTCAAAAGTTTCAATTAAATATTACATATTCACTTGCCACTTCACTATGCCAAGGAATTTTTATTTATTTATTTATTGTTCAAAATATACAAGAAACAAACTACTAAACAATTTAAGCCATCCTCATGAAATTTAAGTGTTTATGTGAGGAATAGCGAGTTCACTTATTCTAAACATAACATTAATATTAAATAATTATTATTCTAAAAATATGCAATTAAAGTCGATTTATTTTAGATATAATAACATGACTGTATTAAATGGCAAAGGAGATAAAGCGAAATAAAAACAAAGAAAAACAATAGAAATCATGAAAAAATGTCACGATGAGACACCCAGGCTATGCTCATTAGTAATAGACATTTCCTAGATTATGTGGCCATGATCCGCTTTACTCATTCCCAAGAGATGTCTCTTACATCGACCTAAAAACAATGATTTTATATTACAATGTAATTGTCATAAGATGGTGCAACGCATTCAAATTCAAATTCAAATATTTTAATTCAAAATAGGATTTAAAATCACTTATTGAACGTCAAAAACTACCACCCATTCAAAAGAGACTGCCTCAGACCTGAGAAGAATGGGTGCAAGAAACACAGCGGGCTTTTTTTTTTAATATAAAATATGGATTACAATGTGATATCGTACAATAAACATTTATAATTAAAGAGCCTGAGGGTGTTCGCTTTATTCCCAGTCCGTGGTGTCATTAAGAAAATCGTTTATGCTATAATAACTTTGCCCACACAAACGTTTTTTAACAATTCTTTAAAATTTAGTTACACATTTGTTTATTCCATTCCGCAGTCTATGTTAAAGTCAGCGTTACTTTTAAGATTTAATTTGACTTGAACTTGAACTTTAACAGCTAATATGATGCAAACCAGCCTTACATTTTCATTTTGATTTGATCGTAGCAATTAATTTGAGTGCGTATGTGAGTTTGTCCTTTTACTAGTTAGGTGTACTTTCAAGTCATAACTACTTAACCGATAACGATGAAATTTTGGACAAGTGTTGTCAACCACTAGTACCTCTCCTTTACTCTGTAATATATCACCAATCTGCATTGACGTACAATAATCACTTATACTCACAATTATGCTCAAAATTGTCTGACGCAAAACTACGCCAACGCGTCTATTAGGAAAAGTTTTATTTCAATTGTTTTCAAACAAACAAACAAACAAACAAACAAAAATATTTTATTTCGTAGGTAAATTGCATTACACTTGAAATATGTAATTTTTTTATACAGCTCGTTCAGAAGGCAGATTTCCTTAGAGAAGAACGAGCAAGAAACTCTAAGGTTGCTCTTTTCAAAACAGAATTAAACTTTTTTTCAATTTATTTTATAAATCATTTCAATTACAATATATGCAAAGTGTTGCAGCAAAATATGCAAACGTCTATTACTACATGCATTACACGAGTAAGTCAAAAAAATATAAATTAATAAGTAAAAACATAGTTATAGTGATTCAGTACATACATAAAGTACAATACCGTAGATGCATGCACACATACCGTAAATAAAATAAAGACATTATGCGAGCATTTCATTAGCTATTATATAAAAAAAAAATATAAAAACTTTAAGTTAAAAAAATAAAGAAATTTAAAAGAAAAAAAAACATAATCATTGTTTCGACCGCGCTTTGAATACAATGCCACGCAATGACAAAGTGTTCAGTGAAAAATTGTCCAAATAACAGCATACCCAAACTTAAAAGGGATAAAGTGTGGTATTTAACGTAAGTGCCCTTTTAAATTAACAAAATTGTGTAACTACTTTGACGTTTGTAATCATTTTGCTAAATAATTAGATTTCCATTGCTAAAACAAAATGTTCTTGCCTCATTCGAGTCTGAGCATCTAATGAACATATACAATACAAGACTTTGAACATTACTGACATTTTTAAGAGTTATTGAAGATGCCCGAATTAAACCTAAACGAAGATATGGGTAGAAGCTTTATTTTATAAAGATACATAGCCTATTGTACTCAGAATATACTTACAACCTATTTTCCTATTGTAATGTCATATTGATACGATCTAAAATAAGATTCGCTATTTTAGTTGTAAAACTTAATAACACATCTTAAGAAATATGAAAGAAAACAAAACATGAGGAAACTAGCCTACCTTAATAAGTTTTGTCTACCTAAATATAACAACGTATATGGTAAAAGAACCCGTTACTTTGTATTACCTATGATATTATTTAATGTTAACACGAGGAACAAACATAAACTTGTTATGCCTACTACTCGGTTGGGTCGAGTTAGTAAGTCTTTTGTTGGGCGATGTATATATGCTTCTACAATATGATCCCAGAAAATGTACAAAACAAATGTGTTACGAAATTTAAAAGAATTGTTAAAAAACGTTTGTGTGGGAAAGGTTATTATAGCATAAACGATTTTCTTAATGACACCACGGACTGGGAATAAAGCGAACACCCTCAGGCTCTTTAATTATAAATGTTTATTGTACGATATTACATTGTAATCCATATTTTATATTAAAAAAAAAAGCCCGCTGAGTTTCTTGCGCCCATTCTTCTCAGGTCTGAGGCAGTCTCTTTTGAATGGGTGGTAGATTTTGACGTTCAATAAGTGATTTTAAATCCTATTTTGAATAAAAATATTTGAATTTGAATTTGAAATTACATACACTACCTGATGATCTTATAGATATATATCTAGAAAGAAAAAAAAAATATAGCAAAGCTAAAAAATACTATAATAAAGCTAATAACCAGGAATACCTATGAAGTATATTATTTTACTGCTATCTGTTTTTAAGCCATAAGTAATGTTAATAATTATTCTAATGCAAACTTACCACTCCCGCATAAACCTTAGAGGTTTTGCGAGTATTTCTTTTAATATATATGAAGATAATTTTGTCCAATAAATAAGCAAATAAAAAAAATAAACCTGTGATTGTGAACATTTTTGATTTGTCAATGTGTGCTTTAGCTAGTTAGTTGGTTTATATTCAAAATACTAAGGACTAATTATAAGAAGATTTGTAAAAAGATGAAGATGTAAATGTTGATTTAAAAGAGTGGCAATGAGTTTCTTGCAACTTCTTTTCATTAAAGCCCAACCCTCTCCAAAGTGGCGGTATAAAAAAAGTTAATATAAAGAGAAAAGAATACTTTTGACATTCATATCATTTCCTTGACCTACATTAATACAATGATTTTGATTTGACTTAAGGAGCTACTGGCAAGAGTGATTGACTGCTTACGACCTGTCAATCAAAATTGGTTACAGTTACAAAAGATTTTCTCTCGCGTCCTTTGTTTGTTCATACGCTCGTAAACTTGCAACTTAATGATAAATACTTAGTACCGGAACATTTGCAAGTTACAGCTTCAGTATGAAGTCTATTGAATATCTCTCATATAACATTTCATATATGCTACAAATTGAATGAGAGCAATAAAAACTGTTACTAAAGACTGGTTGACAAGGTTGAATGCATCGCTGGATCTTCAGGAATGGCGTAGAGAGCATATCAAGTGTTGAAGTGAAGTTATCGTGTGTTCGACATTCCACTGCGGTGGAAGCACGCGCTCACAACGGCACAAATGTGGCCGAAGTAACTCGACACCGCGAGACTGAGCGGCTCGCAAGGTTGTCAGCCGCTACTGCGCTCCGCATGCATAACTTAATCTTAATAAGAAGGTGAAAGAAATGTTATTAGTACTGATCATTAAGAGCAAAGTTTAAATGCAATTCTTCAAGCCAGCCTACATTCTTGCTCCACAAAGCGTCCTCACTTGAGAAGGTCGCAGAATGGGAATTTTTCTTAAAATGAAAATACGGGACTAAGCGAGCAGAACGTTCAGTTGATGGTAATTGATATACCCTGCCCATTACAATGCAGTGCCGCTCAGGATTCTCGAAAAGCCCAAAAATTCTGAGTGGCACTACAATTGCGCTCGTCACCTTGAGATATAAGATGTTAAGACTCATTTGCGAAGTAATTTCACTAGCTACGGCACCCTTCAGACCGAAACACGGTAATGCTAACACATTACTGCTTCACGGCAGAAATAGGCGTCGTTGTGGTACCCATAATCTAGGCGGCATCCTGTGCAAAGGAGCCTCCCACTTTTCAAATGGTAATGGGATAAAATGAACCTTGTCCAACGTAATCCCCAGAACATTCAAGTTTGCGCGTTTATCACAAACTCCATCTGTCGTATCATCACTTTTTGACAACACCTTTCTTAAAGCCTCGCCTAGTATCGGAATACTGGGTCTCGAAATATCAAGTGATTGCCAATTCCGTGATCATCTGGATAGCAATTATTGGGTGTCATAAATAGAACAGGGCAATACTTCAAGCCAGCACACACTGTAACACTCTACAAAGTGCATTCTGGCCACATATTGTGGAGTATTGCTGACATCTCAGGTCTGGCGCACCTCAGTATCAGCTCTATCCATTTGACGACGTGCAATTGTCCGTCGAATTGTCGGTTACCTAGTGGTCTGTGATAAGCTGGATCACTTGGCGTTGCGTAGAGACGTCACTTCATTGTTACTGAAGAGGTTAACCCGATTCCTGTCGCCAAATTCCTTCGAACGACACGCCTTATGCACGCCGACACGGATATGGTCCCCACCTTCTAGATGTGTGGCATTCCTCCACAGTGCGGTTGTTCAAGGGATTCTTTTCCAAGCTGTGGAATGAGATTCCTTGTGCGGTGTTTCCAGGACAATACGACTTAGGTACCTTCTAAAAAAGCACATACACCTTTCTGAAAGGCCGGAAAACCTCCTATGATTCCACTGGTACAAATATAATATACTCAATACTGTAATGCCTTTACGTGCATATGCTGTTACAGGAAAAAATATGATGTGGAATACACTATCTAAAACATAGATGCTTATAACTACATTACCTTCTTATAATATATTCGTATCAATATTAACTCATATAAAAATACTTATCTTATACTTAAAAGTAGATATTCAAATATTCTTGATGTTATGGAACATTTAAGTTAAAGAACTTAATCAAGAAAGTCGGGGGCCGTCTAAAGAGGTAACTTTAGCCCTTTCTCAGATTTAAGAATGCTAAATAAATATTTCTGTCTCGCTAACGCAGACAAGATATAAATCAGTGCGATAATTAACTCAAAAATCAAGGTTTGCTTCTAGGTAATTTCCTACTCCAAACATTATCCAATCATAACAAATTTATTTTTGCTAATTTGCTAACAGTGCTAATTTTTACAGTTATTGTTACTAATTTTTTACAGTAGGATTTGTATACTAGGCTCCTCAAATCAAATCAAAATCATTTTATTCATGTAGGTCAAGGAAATGACATTTACGAATGTCAAAGTTTTCTTTTGTTTTTACATTTGCCACCACTTCGGAAAAGGTCGTGTTTTGATGCGAAGAAGTGGTAAGAAACATATTGTCACTCTTTTAAATCAACATTTACAGCTTCATCGTTTTACAAATCATTTCTATACAATATACGTAAAGTGGTGCAACAAAACTACTCAAACATCAAAATACTAAATGCCTTGCACGAGTAGATATATCAAAAAAATATGAGTAACACAAGAATTATTAACAGTAGATGCATCAATCCACACATATCGTAAATAAATAAAGGTATATGCGAGCATTTTATTAGCGATTATATTCTATAAAAAATATTATAACTTT